>NC_136057.1:38753102-41153102 GCF_964261635.1 Lissotriton helveticus
ACTGAGTCACCTTATCAGTCCCTGTACAGTATACCTTAGGTATCCAGGGCATAGGTGTACCCAGGGCCTACCAGGGGCTGAAGCACGTATTATGCCACCCCTGGCTGGCCATCCAAAACTGACACAACTGGCTGCACGACAGCTGGGGCAAGGTGGTGTAATCACCCTTTGCTATAGATATAGTTACCTATATCTAAACCTAAAATGGACACATATATTCCTATCAGTCACTCCTATGGAAGGCCTTATCAATCCTGAAGGTAGGGTGCTTGGAATTATGTGAGATGACGCTCTGGCATGAGCTGAGCCCGTTTGCAGCTTGCGGAACCAAGTCCTTATAGCTGTTCCATGATAACGCTATACCATATACTCTTAAGTGCATTATAATCCTCGCGGTTAAATGCTAACTCTGGTATAACATTATCAAAACATGTCGAGTAGGGTGTCATACGAATTGGAATACTACCCCCTCGCCAATTCTGGCGACGAGGGTAGCATTCCACCCTTCTAGAGGGACACGACATGTATGTAACTGAGAACCCCGGTTAAAGTTAACTCAAGCCTTGGCATCACAAAATGGATGCTGCCACCACAGACACAAGTCTGACCTCCTGCTGCAGGGAGTCCTTCCAGCAAAATCCGGCATACACAAAAGGTTTCCTGCCTTGGGAGGTGCTAGCACCACCCCAGACAGGATTTTGTGTATTGGGTAGGACAGGCCTGAAAGGAATGAGACATGCCCGGGGCACACAAGGCGTCCTGTGCATACACCGGTTCAAACCAGTTGCTGGGGCATCCCTGCCCCAGCTCTGGTGGGAAACCGGACAAAGGATAGGGGGTGAAGCCACCCCCCTTCCTGGTCCCACCCGGGGGAGGGACCTAGTCAGTAGTGCAGCCCCCTTTAGCGGGATAAATGTAGGAGCTGGTCCCATTCCAAATTAGATTATCCTGAACATATTCTACAAGAAGAAACTCTGGACTTCGATGTTCTGCTCCACAGAAGACTGAAGAATCTCCCTTGTGGGCAAGGAGTGTCCACCCTGCACAAGCAGGCACCATCAAGCGTCCAGCGGCTTCCCTTTGTCGTCTTCCTTCCAGGAACCAGACTTCAGAGCCCGACGAGACCCGGATTCCCAGACCTCTCCGACCTCAACCCACATCTGCAGCAAAGCTGAGACCCGTGGGTGCGACGAGACACGTGGGACCGGCCATCTTGGAAGAAACTGCACTTCGCTTCCAGCACGACTCCCGAGGTAAACTCGACCAAGTGCTTTGGGGACTGAGAAGCCCCATCCCCGTGCAGCCCCTGCCCCGAAGATCAGCCCTCCAGCATCCACGAGATCTGAGTGGGGCCCTTCTGCTTTGTTGCTGCTCGACGCGTTGTCTGGTCAATTGCCGGCTGGCTAGTGGCCTCCCAGACGATAAACCTTTGAATCTTTGCTGCTGGTCTGGTTGCTCTAGACTGGCACTTGCTCCCTTCCAAAAGAGGGGCACCTAGGACTCTCCTAGTTCGCACCAGACGCTTTTCCTCCTCACCGCGTGGGTTGCCTTTGCCAAGGCCTGTTGACGCCGATTCCGGATCCAACATTGCCGACAGCGAGAGCCTGCGTGGGACAGCTCGTCCCTCCATCCTGGTCATCGAAGACACTTCCTGGTCCACGTGGCTGCAGAGTCAAGCGTCCACTCTTCACCTGATCGCGACGACGACATCTGGTTCCTTCCTGGTTCCACTCCAGTCACTGGCTAGTGACTGTGAACATTGTCCCCTCTGCTTTCAGGTCTCCTTCTTCAACAATCCACCCTTGGATTGCACCGGACATCTTCCTCCTGGTCGCCTGCAGCATCTTTTCTTTCAGGCTCCATTGACTTCAACGCGAGAACCCGACACACTTTGGCACCTATGCACCCGCGGCCCGTCGGTAAGGTAACGAGAGCATTTCGGTGCTCAAGGGTAGTTTAACTGTCCTAGTGTCCAGTTCCACAGTCGTTTTTGTCCTACCTAGTCAGGATTGTCCGTACTCACCTTTAACTTGAACTGTACTGTCCATAGACGTTGTTACGCATCTCGCGTGTGAGTTCACACTCTGCACACGCGTTCCGTGGGCCTCCTATTACTTACCTGGTGTTAGTGTAGCGTGGTCCCAACGATCCTACAGCCTCTGGACAGCTCCATTCTTACTATCGACTTTCACATTCCACTTACTTAGTATATGGTTTGTCGTGCCCCTAGGGCACCATTGTAATTTCGTGCAACTTAACGTATTTTTCAGAAGAGATTTTCCTGTGGTTAGCCCTCTGACCTCATAAAGAGTTCAGAGGTGTTTGTTATTAATAAATATACTGTTTATTTTCATAACAACCTGTGCGGTGTCCGTTCATCTGGTATTCAAGGGGTTATATTGTGGTAAAACAGCTGGCTTCACATGCCAAAAGAGTTTAGCCTAAGACTGCTTTGTCCATGCTACCATTAGGATAGCTGGTCTATAAGGTTGACTTACAACCAATCACCATAAGGGTTGTTTGGACTGATACAAGGTGATCACTAGAACTAGTGAGCATCATATATCAGGCCAACTTCTCACATTGGTGTGCAGCGGTTGGGATTTGAGCTTGCTGTTGTTTTTACCACGTATAGTCTTGAAATATCATTTGAAAGATCACATAAGGTACCCTAGGTACATATGACAAGCTTAGAAATACTCTGAGTTCTACTGAACCAGCTGTTGTAGTAGAAAGGGCCTAGCACACCCTGACTACAACTCTTAGCAAGGGATCAGTAGGAAAACCCATAGTGTAGGTAGGTGCATCACTTACACCACACTAGAAGCATGTCTACCCATGGAGAGTCTACAGAGACTCCCCTAGTGGTTAGTGACCCTCCACAGGTCCTTTCCAGATATGCAGCTCTCAGTTTCCAGGAGATGAGACAATTGTGTACCTCCAGGAAATTGAAACAGGGTTCTAACCCTACCACTCCTTTTCTGTTAGGTGTCTTAGAGACATATGATGCCAGAAGGGCTGCTAACACAGACCCCTCTAATCCAGATAGGAGCATGCCCCCCTTAGAAGGTACACCTGGTGATCCAGACTCCAACCTCCCTGAAACAGATAATGTAGCTGAGGAAGAGGAAGAAGAGGAAGAGTCCTCTGGGGATGAGGCAGATAAGGGTCATGTAGTAGTTGTGAGAAGTTGGCCTGATATATAGTGCTCACTATTCTAGTGATCACTCTGTATCATTCCAAACGACCCTTATTGATGATTGGTTGTAAGTCAACCTTATTAGACCAGCTATCCTAGTAGCGTGGACAAGAGCCGTCTTTAGGCTAAACTCTAGAGGGCGTGTTAAGCCAGCTGTTTTACCATCACATATACCCCTTGAACATCAAGTGAAAGGACACCACACAAGTTGTTATAAAAATAAAGGATATTTATTAATAACAAGTCTACCCTGAACTCTTTAGAGTCAGGGAGCTAAGCACAATACAAAACTCTTACGAAAATACTGCAAGTTGCACAAATAACACAAATGCCCGAGGGGCACGAAAAACCATATACTCTAAAAGTGGAATGCGAAATACTAGCAGGTAAGTAACACGATCCAGAGGCTTCAGGACCGCTAGGACTACCTTACTGAACCCTCAGGTTAGGAGCAGGAGACCTAGGGAGCCCGGGTGCAGAGTGGGAACTCTTACGCGGGATGCGGGACAAAGTCTATGGAGGCTAGTATTTTTAAAGTTACTGTTTCCGGACGAATCCGACTAGGTAGACTAAAAACGAAAAAGGATCTGGACACTAGGAAAGTGAACCTGTGCTGGAGCACCGAAATGCTCGAGTTACCTAGCCCAGGGGCTGCGGCTGCATAGGGTTCAAAAGACGTCGGGAATTCTCGTTGTAGTCTATGGAGCCTGAAAGAAGATGTTGCTGGCAGGCGACCAGTGAAGATGTTCGGTGTGATCCAAGGCTGGATCAGTGAAGAGGACGACCTGAAAGCAGAGGGGACTTAGTTCTCAATCACTAGCCAGTGATTGTGTGGGCACCAGGATGGCACCGGATGAAGTCACCGCGATCAGGTGAGTGGGTGACGCTGGACTCTGCAGCCACACGGGCCAGGAGGCGTTGTCGGCGTCCAGGCTGGAAGTGCGAGCTGTCCCACGATGGTGTCTGCTGTCGGCGATGCTGGATCCAGGATTGGAGCAACAAACCTTGGCAAAGGCAAGCCCACGCGGTTGAGTCAAAATGGTGTCTGGAGTGGACCAGGAGGGTCCAGGGCACTTCTTGTTGAACAAGGAGCAAGGGCCAGTCCAGAGGACCTAGACCAGCGGTGAAAACGTCGTGGTACGTCGTCAGGAGGGCCACTAGCCGACGGGCAAGTGACCGGACAACGTGGTGAGCAGCAAAGAAGCAGAAGGGCCCCACGCAGATCTCGTGGATGCTGGGGGGCTGGACTTCGGTGCTGGAGCTGCTCAGGGTTGGGGCTTCTCAAACCCCAGTGCACCCACTCGAGGATCCCTCGGCGGTCGTGCTGGTTAAGCGTCGTGCAGGTCTTGAAGATAGCCGGTCCCTCGGGTCTCGTCGCACCCACGAATCTCAGCTGGGCTGATGATGCAGGTAGAGGTCAGAGATGGCAGGGAATCCGGGTCTCATCGAGCTGGGCAGTCTTCATCCGGAGGATGGACGTGCAGCACACCGCAAGCGCTTAGATGGTGCCTGCTGGTGCAGGGTGGCTACTCCTTAGCCACAAGGGAGAGTCTTCAGAGTGTGGAAAAGTAAATTTTGCCATGTTGTATGTGCCTACGTGTTCCCCCTGTTATGTCATATGTGCATGATCGATATGCATGTATTCCCCTTCTGATCGATTAAAGACGCAATTATAGTTGTGTCCATCTCTAGTATGCCAGTTTCCAGTCTTCGTGAATACAACGAATATCAGGCCTATGTAAAGCTACGTTGCCACGTTTTACAGTGTGCACGTTAATTCATTGAATTGTCCCCGTTTCTAGGCCTCAGAAGAGCCCGGACTCAGATTCAGCTCCTGTTTCCTGAAACCTCTCTGAGGAGCGATACAGCCCCCACCTGTATCCCTGACCCTTAGCTTACTTTCATGCCTCGCAGTGCCCGGCTCGGCCTGGCTCTGCCTCTCAGTCTGCCAAGAGTATGTTATGATTCTAGTTATCAGTCCAGCTCTCCTTCTCTGCATTCCTAAGCTACTGCATCGCATCAATAGTTTCCGTCATGGTCTAGCCTTTACGTCTCCATGTAAGAGAAATACTGTATTAATGGTCATTTAATATTCCTCGCACACACACTACATGTAGAATAATGCATGCCCCAGTCTTAGTGTCTGTTAGCCTTTGCCCTGATAACTTTTAGTTTCTATCAACATGTTCTCTAAACACTAGATACTAGATATGCTTAGGTACATGTCGCCCTGACACTCCAGACTTTTCGTCTCCTCCTCTAGCGCAGAAGTCATAGCCCCCAGTCCCCCTAGTAACACGTCATTGCCAGTTTGCGCGCACCACTAGGTTAAAGGTCCCAGCTGCTCAGGTAGCCCCCTCCATGTTTCCGCCCCTTTTATGACATATTCTGTTACGTTTGCATCACATGTCTATGTATCCGCCTTGTACACACCTCTTGTTACACCCACTTTATGCCTTATCTTTCGCGACTGCTACAAACTCCGCCTACTGCTACGCCTATTGTATTGAATGCCATGTAAATGTTTTAACTATATATACTTGTGCACTGTTATTAAAAGCTAGCGCGCTCCTTTGTCCCTGCCCCAGGCAGCTGCCATCCCATCCCCGTACAGGCTGTCCTGTTCCAGTCCTTTATGCTTAATTAAAGCCTGTATACTCTAGCTATCTCGTATCTTGACTCTTATTTATTGAGCTATCTATTTGTATGAGTATCCTGAAAAATAGTACCGGTAATTAATTATTTATTTACCACATAATGGCGCCCGAACAGGGACTTGCCCTTTCCCCACGCGCCGGAGAAGCCACGCAAGCCCCCTGACCCTCTGCAGCCGTGACGGAACCATCCTGCGCACCGGCAGATATTTCTGCTTTAAGTATCCCTCAGGTCCACGGAGGAGACGGAGGTTGCGGTCCAGCATCCAGACGAGGCGGTGGAGGAACGCGGCGAGTCCCGACCAGAGCCCAAGCCGAGAGTCCAAGGTCCGAGGTATCCGGAGGCCCACCTGTAACTGAAGTCCGAAGTTCGTCCGTCCGTCGTCGTAGCAGTCCAGTCAAGTCCGAGGCCTTCCGTTCTTGCTGCCCGGTGAGTACCGTTGCTGGGGTAGTATCTAGACAGGGTCAATTAATTTGTCTCTGGTCCGTGGGTTTGGGTACACAGATCCAACACGAAGTGTCCACTTAGGTGGATGCGGGTCCTGACGTGTCTCTTTATGGGACCGGTAAGTTTCGTACTGTTTCAGCAGTGCATCTAGTCTGTTCTAGTAAGTTCTGTTCTCGAGAAATTCATGTGTTCTGTTCTCAGGTAGTATCTTGTCCGAACTGTTATTCTAAATGTTATTTCATGTGTTTTCAACGTCGTGGTATGAATGATTCGTATTGCAGTTATTATTGTGTTCATTGTGTATTGTATTGTGTCCAGACTTCAGTCTAGTCATGCCTCTGTTCTCAAAATTACGTCAGCTAAGAACTAGAAAAGGTCTGCTCGAAGAAGAAGTTCCTGTCCCGCCTAGGGACAGTCCAGGTCATTTTATGTATCATAAGCATGGCATAAGTGCCATATTATATCTAGACTTATGGGTGGAGTACACCAAGGAATTAGAGGAAAAGTATAGATGGCCCGTATCAGGTACATGGGATGCCGAGTGCATCATGCGAGTAGAAGAAGTATTATGGAAAGAGAAAGCCAGACAGTCCCAGAAAGATGCCATCGAGTTATGGCGCAAAGAATCTCATAAAAGAACAGAGAAAGAAATCAGAAAGTCAGAATTAAGTAGAGAATCCTCTGAAAGAGCCCAAGAAAGGGAATTGATCGAAGTAGGTGAACGAGTTAAAGCCGAACAGTCAGACAGACAGAGAAATGCCCTCATTAAGGGTATGTATCCTCTTCTTGCCGAGGGCTTGCCAAAAGCAACCCCGGAAGCACCATGTAATTTTCCGCCGCCATTAGTTCCGATTAAGCTACGTCACAAACCGACCGCAGCTGATATTTTTCTCTCGTCCTATTTGGACGACACAGTCCCAGAATATGCGAATCCTGCTCCGCCAGCTCCAGTAAATAATGTAATTCCTGTTCTTCCAGCCACCGGGGCACCTGTTACAGCACCTGTTACGGTACCCCCGGTCCAGCCCATAATACAAGTTCCTGCTACATCGGTCACTCTGCCAGCACGAAGAGTATCAGTCGACGATTCCAGTTTAGGGGCCGCGGGAGGAGGTCCTCCTGGTACCCCGCCGCCACACAAACGTGTAACATTAGTCGAGTTACATGAACGTGCGTTACAGCGTACGCCCAAATATCAGTCCGTTGCAGATATCAGACGAGCTCTCACCGAATGCCGTTATGATCCAGTCCCAGGCGATGATAATATGGTTATATATTCATTGCGTGTAAGACGGGTGACCGAGTATTTGGACACCCTACCAAATATGAAAGAAGATCTAGACAGAATATATCGCTTCATCCGTACAGGAGAAGATCCAGAAAGTATCGGTGAAGTCATGTCTCTCAGGAAATCTGAGATCCAGTTTATGCTATTAAAATTTCTAATAAATTGTGTAATAAGGGAACAAGATTATCCGACTAAAGATCCGACTGAAATGAAAGTCCTGACAAGGTGGAGTGATAATATAGCCGAGGGAAGACACAGGACACTCAGTTGTATAGAGAGTATGTACAAGAAAATTCGTAAGGAAATAATAAGGCTACACGAGAAACGCAAAGCAGCACAAGTAAGTGAGAAAGAAGACAACTCTTCTACTGAAGAGGTAGACGACGAGAATCCTTCCAGAATAGCGTATGTAGGTAGGACTAGACTTTCCGACCGACATTCACGCCTAGAACACAAGAAAGTCTTTCATCATCCAGCACCAGAACAAGGTTCTCTAGAACAAGTATTTCAAGCTACCGATCATATTCTGAAATCACGAATCGGTTATAGTGAACTTAGTACCATGCATGAGCAAGAACTAGCCCGATCAGCAGTCCGATGGGCTACTGATTCTACCACTTTTCCAGACGAAATAGTGGCACAAATGTTTCTGAAACTGCCCCCAGCCGAGCAGCGACTGGTGGGTATGTATATGATCCAGCACCTCATCACTCTGTATGAGGGTGAGCATTCTGATCCAGGTCCGTTACATGATGTTCTGAACGAGTTACTCCAGTATAAATGGAAAGGTCTAGGTACCGATTTAATTAGTACCATTCTAGAACAGCGCCACAAATATAGAACGTTCCTAAATCCGCATTTTGTTCACGTCCCACCTCCAGAAAGTAAACCGTTTTACATAGACAGACAGCATCCGTTACGAGAAGTACACCCAGTTAGGACACAGGGTGGTGAAATGCAACGAGTATTTGTTTACACCCCGATTACGAAGATGGAACTCTTAGAGATGAAAAAGTTAATTCCCTGTCACGACAAAGATCCAGCAGGGTTCCACCGTGAATTAAAAGACATGCTCCGTATGGGAGAATACACGTATCCAGATATAATTAAAATGTTAAAAGTCCTGTTGCCTGCGGGCATATATGAAAAACTCAAGGAAAAAGAATGGGAGGTGGGAGAGAAAAAGATAGATTGGGCAGTTCTAGAAGCTGAAGAAAATACACGTGTACCAGGTACCGGTCTAGGAGATAAATGTAAAGAATTACCTGAACTGTTAATACAAGTTTTGCCAAGATTACTAGCCACGAAAAAGGAAGACTGGGATGCAATCTCAGCCTGTAAACAGAAACCAGACGAGGATACTAGTGATTTTTATTCTAGATTCGAGAAATGTTTTAGTATTAACAGTGGTTTGAGGACGAGTAGCGAGTCATACCCTCATCTTTTTGTTACTAAACTAGTCGAGAATTCAAGTCCACAAGTTAAAAATCGAGTTTTGAAAGTCGAAAGTACCTGGCAAGCTAATACTCCGTCCCAAATGTTACAGATGCTCCAGTATCACCAGAATAGAATAAGAGAAGAGCAAGAACACGAAAGGAAACGTATGAAAGACACGAAAATGAAAGTATTAGTTGCACAATCTGTTCCTCAAGACAGTCAGAAGAGGGGTACGAATCAAGCCAGTCATCCTGCAGTTCCTGTTAAAGGGACCTGCAATTATTGTAAACAGCCAGGTCATTTTATAAGCGAGTGTGCAGTTCTGAAACACAACATAGCTACCGGTAAGACTAAAGAAAGACCACGTCCGCCTAGACAAGAGCAAGTTTCACAGACTTCTCAGTCACCACAGAAGGCACAACAGACAGTTACAGTACCGCAGCCTATAGCTGCAACACAGCATGTTACACAGCAGATGTACCAGTATGCCCAGTCCGAGTATCCAGAGTATCAAGCGTATTCATGAAACAGCCTAGAGAGGGAGGTAGGCTTGCCTCTCATCGAGATTCCTGTAGATCAAGAGGGTCCCTATGTTCACAGTCAAGTATTAGGGAAAGACAGAAAGTTTTTGATTGATACAGGGGCAAGTAGGACTACTATCAGTCATGACGAGGTTCCAGGGGCTCCGCTCTCAGGCTCTAGAAATGTTTCCCTTGGATTTTCAGGAAAGCCTATTGTAAACGAGATATCAAAGCCAGTTACTCTAGAAGTTGGTCCATTGTCCCGAACTACTGATTTGTTACTTACGAAGTCATGTCCAGAAAATTTGTTAGGTATTAAGACATTAAAAGAATTAGGTGCAGTTATTTGCTGCTCCCCAGAAGGAATACGCTTGTTTTTAAGGGACTTTAAAGGTCACTATGTATTACGAGATTTTGATCCAAGATTGTCCAATGTACCGCAGCATTTATGGGCGCAAGGTCCAACTGATGTAGGGTTTATGCAAATCACACCCCATCGTGTGACTCTCAAGCAAGGTATAGTCCTGCCACGAATCAGACAGTACAGATTGCCACCTGAGGCTGTAGCAGCCTTATCCAAAATTATTGACGAGCTCATTACTCAAGGAGTGGTTGTAGAAACTGACTCCAATGTATGTAATTCTCCTATCATTCCAGTCATGAAACGTACTGATCCAAATGCACCTCCAGTATATCGATTGGTGATGGACCTTCGAGAACTTAATAAATGTATCATACCCCAGTATCCAGTAGTCCCAGATATTTCATCTCTATTGACAGCTATTGATTCTGAAGCTATATTTTTTACAGTAATAGACCTCAAGAATGCATTTTTCAGTGTTCCAATTCATCCAGACAGCCAGTACCTTTTCGGTTTTTGTTTAAATGGAAGGAGCTATAAATTCACACGAGCTCCTCAAGGTTTCACAGAAAGTCCTAGTATTTACAGTCAAGCACTTAAAAGACAACTAGACAATATTCACATGCCAACTGACACTGCCCTGCTCCAGTATGTTGATGATCTACTGATCACAGCCCGTTCTGAACGTGATTGCGAGCGTGCGTCACTTACAGTTCTGTATTTCCTAGCCGAGCAGGGGCACAAGGTGTCCCCTTCAAAGCTTCAGTTCTGTGTCCAGCAAGTGATCTACTTAGGCCACTTACTGTCCAAGTGGGGTAGGCAGTTGACACCAGACCGTATCCAGTTGATAGCGAGTCTTCCACAGCCCAAGACACAGAAGGAGGTACGTGCTTTTATCGGCCTTACTTCTTACTGCAGACAATGGATTCCTCAGTATGCATTTCTAGCCAAGCCACTGATACAGTTAACGACACAGGAGGCAGCCGTATCGACTGTCCTCCCTTGGACCCAGGAACATACACTTGTATTTAATGAATTAAAGAAAGCCTTATGCCAAGCACCTGTTCTAGCTACACCGAACTACAGTAAGCCTTTTACACTTTTTGTCACAGAACGTGATGGTACTGCATTATCTGTTCTCACACAAGATCAAGCAGGACAATACAAGCCTTGTGCTTATTTTTCGAGCACATTAGATCCAGTAGCCCAGGCTTTGCCTGCGTGCCTCAAGTCAGTTGCAGCCACAGCTCTAGCTATCAGACAAAGTGATTCCATAGTATTAGGACATTCCCTGACAGTACAAGTTCCACACTCCGTGGAAGTTCTTTTAAACCGAACACAGACTCAGCACTTGACCATTGCACGTTTAACAGGTTATGAACTGACACTGTTCCAGCCACACATAGAAATCACACGCTGCAACGTTTTAAATCCTGCTACACTGTTACCGTCAGTTACTTCAAATCCGGCCACACATGACTGTGTGGAAGTTGTTAACACTATGACTAAGCCAAGACAAGACCTGACAGACATTGCATTACCTAATCCCGACCTGACACTTTATGTGGATGGTTCATGTATGAGAACGAGTACAGGAGAACTAGTAGCCGCGTATGCAGTGACTACTGACACTGAAGTTATTGAAACACACCGTATTGACACCCTGTCTGCTCAAGCAGCAGAGCTAGTTGCTCTGACCCAAGCCTGCATACGTGCCAAGAACCTGAAAGTAAACATATATACAGACTCACGTTACGCATTCGGAGTTGTACACGACTTCGGAGTGCTCTGGCAGGAGAGAGGTTTCATGACTTCTCATGGAACCAAGATTCAGCATGGTCTCCTCATTCAAGCTCTGTTAGATGCAATACATTTACCGACAGCTATCGCTATCATGAAGTGCAAAGCACATACGAAAGTTACTGACATCATTTCCCAAGGTAATGATCTAGCAGATCGAACAGCCAAGCTTACAGCTCAGACACCAGACATTCCAGTTAACAAGACACA
Source organism: Lissotriton helveticus (assembly GCF_964261635.1). Lineage (NCBI taxonomy): Eukaryota > Metazoa > Chordata > Amphibia > Caudata > Salamandridae > Lissotriton > Lissotriton helveticus. The sequence continues at coordinate 38,765,021 of NC_136057.1, forward strand.
GACATCCACTCCAGAACAGACTACTTGTATGACAGTTAAGGACCCTACACAAGATGTCATAGATATACAGTTACATGCTACTCCCGAAGAAATCAAGAAATGGTCCGAACAAGGAGGGGTCCAGACAGATCAGGGATGGGTGACGAAGGGAAAAGCCACATGGTTTCTCCCCGACTCTATGGTTCAAGTCATTATTAATACCGCACATAGTCCAGCACATCTAGGAGAAAAAGCCATGTTAGACAGTATCCAGAACCTTTGGTTCAACAAGCACTTACGAGCTGCAGCCAAGCAGAAAGTCCGTACTTGTATGATATGTTGTCAATTCAATCCAGGTAAAAGTGTCCCGGTGGAACAAGGTGGATTCCAGCCTCCTGACCACCCTTTTGAAGTCCTCCAGATGGATTATATTCAGATGGAGCGATGTCGAGGTTTCAAGTATGTCCTTGTAGTTGTATGCGCTTTGTCCAGGTGGACAGAGGCATATCCAGTTCCAGATTACACAGCCGCGACCACTGCCAAGCAGCTGGTTCGTGAATTTTTCCCTCGTTATGTACTCCCTAGGGTCGTGTATTCAGACAACGGCCAGCCATTCTCATCTGAGTTAATGAAGCATGTGTCCCTTCTGTTAGGGTACCAGTGGAAGTTTCATTGTGTGCGCCATCCTGAAGCAGTAGGTCTCGTAGAGAGACATAATCAGACCCTAAAAATCTGCATTGCCAAAGTTTGTCAAGAGAAAGGTGTGGACTGGCTAGTAGCTCTGCCGGTCGCTCTATTCTATATGCGCATGGTCGCACATTCCAGATCAGGTCTGTCCCCTTATGAGGTCGTATTCGGCCGCCCCCCGAACATGTGGGGTACACCTAGACCCCGAAGTATTACAGATGTTTCCAGTAATATGCTGACAGATTACCTAGCTTCCTTGATGTCTGCCCTCCACTCTTGTCGTTCACAGGTTGCCGCCGCATTTCCAGACAATACCGAGGTGAAACCGCATGAAATCGTTCCAGGATGTTTTGTCCTTGTGAGGAACTTTGATCGTTCAAGTCCGCTGGAGCCCCGCTGGAAACAACCTCAACTTGTCCTTCTGACCACCCGCACGGCCGTGAAGCTAGAAGGCCGCAAGGGCTGGGTGCACCTGTCTCACGTCAAAAAATTCCATGGATGTCGCATAAAAACATTGGACTGTTCCATTTTTAAGGACTGCCAGAATTCTAAAGACTGCCCTATTCTCAAGGACTGTTCCGCTACAAACTTTGATTCCAAGCCTCCCCTGTTAGAGGAAACTCCGCAGCAGGAGTATAAAAAGAAGCTCCGGTCTAGTAAAATAAGTCAGCCAGTTTAATTGTCTAAGTCCCCCTCGGGTGAAACGGTTAGACAGGTTTCTGACATGTATGAGATAGACCCCCATAGTGAGAGAGTTAGTCAAAACTCTATCAGATGTATCGTTATTCTATGTTTTCTTCTATTTTTGAGTTTGATGGTTACCTGCACAAGTTATGCATTGCATTTATGTTTTCCGATTTCTCATGTAAATAAGTTTTCTAATGCTACAGTAGAGCACACATTTAGTGATCTGCCTCCTCACGAGCTATCCTATCGTCTTGCTATGAGAAATAACACGTTCATCAGAATGTTACACTATTCACACCAGACCAGCAATGCCACTAATTGTTGGGTGTGTGGTCGACTCCCCCCTTTCCAGACACCGAAGGGAGTTCTGCCACTCTTTCCTTATCCGTTTTCACATAATGGTTCGTGTGGAGCATGGTCCACGTTAACGTCATCTTCTAATGATATGTCCCTTCTGAATAGAACATGTTTTCCAGACAAGCAAGGTCTCTCCCATAGAACAGGGTTAGATCTAGAAAATGAAGTTTATAATTTAGGTAATTATTCTTCGAATTTTATGGTCCTGAATGTTCAGTCTGATACTACTCCAGACTTACCTGCTATTTCAGTACTACCAGTCAAAGGCGAATTATGTGTCAGAAATAATGGTTCCGCACATGTAGGACATAGTGATTGTACTACTACTGTCGAGTATAGTGACAGTGGGAAATCTATTTTCAAAGCTTCACGTCATTCTTATTTTGTTTGTGGTCAGACCGCATATGTTCGTCTGCCCCTCGATTGGGATGGAACATGTTACATTGCCTTCCTACTGCCACCAGTTTTTCTAGCCCCATCTGATTATCACAGAAACACACATCTAGTACACGTCAGACATAGAAGGGAGATTGAGTCCCCAATTGTCGATCAAACTGAAACTGCTCTAGAACAGTATACAGATTTCAATAAAGGTTTTTTCTTCTTTATAGGCCCTATCCAGAATAGTAAGTTAATACGTAGATTAACCAGAACCCTTGAAGCAGTAGTGAATGAGACTACTTCTGCTCTAGGTAACTTAACCGAAGAGCAATCTGCTATGAGATTTGTCGTGCTCCAAAATCGTCTCGTTCTTGACGTCATACTGGCCGATAGAGGAGGAGCATGTAGAGTCATCGGATCTAGTTGCTGCATTTTCATTCCTAATAACGCGCCGTCTGTTTATTCAGCTATAACCAGACTTCATAAAATTGCCCATCAGTTACACCAGAATCCAGGCACCTGGACATGGTCCGGTTGGCTATGGAGTATCATATCTGCCTGGGGATGGAAAGTATTGTCATTTCTAGGTATTGCAGTAATGATCATATTCAGTTGCTGCCTCTGTATACAATGTGGCCCTGCGATTTGCGGCATTTGTGCTACCTCTTGTATTCCTAGTCCTAAGTCCCGTTCCAAGACAATTCGAGACGAGCAAATGATGCTATATGAAATAATAGATGGTATCATGAATATTGATGTTTCCTGATGGAAACGTAGGGCACAAGGAGGGAATGTGGAAAAGTAAATTTTGCCATGTTGTATGTGCCTACGTGTTCCCCCTGTTATGTCATATGTGCATGATCGATATGCATGTATTCCCCTTCTGATCGATTAAAGACGCAATTATAGTTGTGTCCATCTCTAGTATGCCAGTTTCCAGTCTTCGTGAATACAACGAATATCAGGCCTATGTAAAGCTACGTTGCCACGTTTTACAGTGTGCACGTTAATTCATTGAATTGTCCCCGTTTCTAGGCCTCAAAAGAGCCCGGACTCAGATTCAGCTCCTGTTTCCTGAAACCTCTCTGAGGAGCGATACAGCCCCCACCTGTATCCCTGACCCTTAGCTTACTTTCATGCCTCGCAGTGCCCGGCTCGGCCTGGCTCTGCCTCTCAGTCTGCCAAGAGTATGTTATGATTCTAGTTATCAGTCCAGCTCTCCTTCTCTGCATTCCTAAGCTACTGCATCGCATCAATAGTTTCCGTCATGGTCTAGCCTTTATGTCTCCATGTAAGAGAAATACTGTATTAATGGTCATTTAATATTCCTCGCACTCACACTACATGTAGAATAATGCATGCCCCAGTCTTAGTGTCTGTTAGCCTTTGCCCTGATAACTTTTAGTTTCTATCAACATGTTCTCTAAACACTAGATACTAGATATGCTTAGGTACATGTCGCCCTGACACTCCAGACTTTTCGTCTCCTCCTCTAGCGCAGAAGTCATAGCCCCCAGTCCCCCTAGTAACACGTCATTGCCAGTTTGCGCGCACCACTAGGTTAAAGGTCCCAGCTGCTCAGGTAGCCCCCTCCATGTTTCCGCCCCTTTTATGACATATTCTGTTACGTTTGCATCACATGTCTATGTATCCGCCTTGTACACACCTCTTGTTACACCCACTTTATGCCTTATCTTTCGCGACTGCTACAAACTCCGCCTACTGCTACGCCTATTGTATTGAATGCCATGTAAATGTTTTAACTATATATACTTGTGCACTGTTATTAAAAGCTAGCGCGCTCCTTTGTCCCTGCCCCAGGCAGCTGCCATCCCATCCCCGTACAGGCTGTCCTGTTCCAGTCCTTTATGCTTAATTAAAGCCTGTATACTCTAGCTACCTCGTATCTTGACTCTTATTTATTGAGCTATCTATTTGTATGAGTATCCTGAAAAATAGTACCGGTAATTAATTATTTATTTACCACAAGAGAATGACAAGAGTTCCTTTCGTGGAAAGTAGTTCAAGTTTCCAGATTATCCAATTTGGGAAGGGTGCCCGCTCCTACCTTTATTCTAAGAAAATGGGCTGGCACGCGACTAGGTCCTGCCCATGGGTGGGACCAGGAGGGGGGTGGTTACACCCCTCTCCTTTGTCCGGTCTCCCCCCAGCTCAGGGGCTGGTGTGCCCTTGGAACTGGTTTGAGCCAGCATATGCACAGTGAGCACCGGGGTGCCACTTGCAGTCACCTTCCTCTCATCCCTGCCTACCTGGGATACACAAAATCCTGTCTGGGATGGTGCTGGCACCGCCCCTGACAGGAAACCCTTTGTCCAGGCCTCCTTCACTGGAAGGACTCCCAGCAGCAGGAGGTCAGACTTGTGTCTGTGGTGGCAGCATCCATTTTGTGATGCTGAGGCTTGAGTTAGCTTTAACCGGGGTTCACAGTTACATACATGTCGTGTCCCTCTAGAAGGGTGGAATGCTAACCCCGTCGCCAGAATTGGCGAGGGGTTAGTATTCCAATTCGTATGACACCTTACTCGACATGTTTTGATAATGCTATGCCAAAGTTAGCATTTGACCGCGAGGTTCATAATGCACTTAAGAGTATATGGTATAGCGTTATCATGGAACAGCTATTAGGACTTGGTTCCGCAAGCTGCAAATGGGCTCAGCTCATGCCAGAGCACCATCTCACACAATTCCAAGCACTCTGCCTTCAGTATTGATAAGGCCTTCCATAGGAGTGACTGATAGGAATATATGTGTCCATTTTAGGGTTAGATATAGGGAACTATATCTAAAGCAAAGGGTGATTACACCACCTTGCCCCAGCTGTCGTGCAGCCAGTTGTGTCTGTTTTGGGATTGCCAGCCAGGGGTGGCACAATACATGCTGCAGCCCCTGGTAGGCCCTGGGTACACCTATGCCCTGGATACCTAAGGTATACTGTACAGGGACTGATAAGGTGGCCCAGTACCAATTGGTAAATGCACCTAGGGTACATGGTTGTAATTTTAGAGAGAGAACAGCTAGGCTGTGGGTCTGATTAGCAGGCCCACAGCCAGGGAAAGTCGTAAACCAGTGAAGCAAAAAGCAAAAATCTGGGGTGGCCATGGGATTGCAGACCCCACTCTCCTACATAACCCCCCCCCCCCAAACTTAGGGACATCAAACTAACCTTGACCAGGTGAGTCTTCTGGTTCTAAGTGGAAGTACCTGGAGAGACCATCTGCATTACCATGGTCAGTCCCTGGGCGGTGCTCCACTGTAAAGTCCATCCCCTGTAGGGAAATGGACCACCTAAGAAGTTTGGGGTTTTCACCCTTCATTTGATTTAGCCATAAGAGGGGCTTATGGTCGGTCTGAATCTTGAAGTGAGTACCAAACAAGTATGGCCTCAACTTCTTCAGGGCCCAAACCACAGCAAAGGCCTCCCTCTCAATAGCTGACCAACGTTTCTCACTAGGGGTCAGCCTTCTACTTATAAAAGCAATGGGCTGGTCATGACCATCAATATTCAGCTGAGATAGAACAGCTCCTACACCCAACTCAGAAGCATCTGTTTGGACAATGAAAGGCTTGGAGTAGTCTGGACTCTTGATAATATGTGCAGTGCACATGGCCTGCTTTAGGTCATCGAATGCCTTCTGACAGCTAACTGTCCACTGAACTTTCTTTGGCATTTTCTTACTTGTCAGGTCATTAAGTGGAGTCACAATGGTTCCATAATTTCTGACAAATTTCCTGTAATAACCAGACAGGCCCAAGAAAGCTCTGACCTGTGTCTGGGTGGTTGGAGGAGCCCAGTCCTTTATGGCCTGTATCTTGCTCTCCAGAGGTTGAACTTGGCCTCCACCTACAAGGTGGCCCAAGTATACAACTTGACTCTGCCCTATCTGGCACTTAGTAGCCTTGATAGTGAGGCCTGCCTTTTGCAGGGCCTCTAAAACTTTCCTTAGGTGGATCAGGTGATCCTCCGAGGTGGAGCTAAAGACAGCAATATCATCTAGATATGCTGCACAAAAGTCATCCAACCCAGTGAGAACTTGGTTCATCAACCTTTGAAAAGTGGCAGGTGCATTTTTCAAACCAAAGGGCATCACCACAAACTGGTAATGACCTCCTGGGGTAGAAAATGCTGTCTTGGCCTAGGCATCCTCAGCTAACCTGATTTGCCAATAACCAGCTGTTAGGTCAAATGTACTTAAGAAAGTTGCAGAAGCCAACTTATCTATCAGTTCATCTGCCCTAGGTATTGGATGGGCATCTGTCTTAGTGACAGCATTGAGACCCCTGTAGTCTACACAAAACCTCATCTCTCTCTTACCATTCTGGGTGTGAGGTTTAGGTACTAGAACTACAGGACTAGCCCAAGGGCTCTCTGAGGGTTCAATGACTCCCAATTCCAACATCTTTTGTACTTCAGTTTTTATGCAGTCCCTGACGTGGTCAGGTTGCCTGTAGATTTTACTCTTTATAGGCAGACTGTCTCCAGTGTCCACCTCATGTGTGCACCAGTTTGTCTGACTGGGGGTCAGAGAAAACATTTGTCTGAAGGATTGAAGGACTTGCTTGCAATCCTTTTGTTGATGCTCAGAGAGGCTGTCAGAAAAGACTACACTATCTACTGACCCATCATCAGGGTTCTGAGTGAGCAGGTCTGGGAGAGGGTCACTCTCTTCCTCCTGTCCCTCATCTGTGGCCATGAGCAAGCCCATGTCCTCCCTGTCAACAAACGCTTTGAGCCTATTTACGTGAAGTACTCTGTGAGGGCTCCTGGGAGTTCCCATGTCCACCAAGTAGGTGACTCCTCCCTTTTGTTCAATGATGATGTGGGGTCCAGACCATTTGTCTTGGAGAGCTGTTGGGGCCACTGGCTCCAACACCCACACCTTCTGTCCTGCATGGTAAACAGTTAGGACAGCCTTTTGGTCATGCCAAGCTTTTTGAAGTTCTTGGCTGGCCTCCAGGTTTTTAGATGCCTTCTCCATGTACTCTGCCATCCTGGAGCGGAGACCAAGTACATAGTCCACTACGTCAAGTTTAGGCTTTTTGAGAGGTAACTCCCATCCTTCCTTCACAAGACATAGGGGTCCTCTTACAGGATGTCCAAACAAAAGCTCAAAAGGGCTGTAACCAACCCCCTTCTGTGGGACCTCTCTGTAAGCAAACAGAAGGCAGGGTAAAAGGATGTCCCATCTTCGCCTAAGCTTTTCAGGTAACCCTTTTATCATCCCTTTGAGGGTCTTGTTGAATCTTTCAACAAGCCCATTGCATTGTGGGTGATAGGGTGTGGTGAATTTGTAATTTACACCACACTCCTTCCACATAGCAGTCAAGTATCCTGACATGAAGTTTGAACCTCTGTCAGAGACAACCTCCTTAGGGAACCCCACTCTGGAGAAAACCAGGGCCCTAGCCACAACAGGAGCTGTAGTGGTCCTAAGGGGAATAGCTTCTGGATACCTGGTGGCACGATCCACTACCACCAGTATAAATCTGTGCCCAGATGCTGTTGGGGGGTCCATTGGTCCAACAATGTCAATCCCCACTCTTTCAAAGGGAACCCCCACCACAGGTAGTGGTATGAGGGGGGCCTTTGTGGTGCCACCTGATTTGCCACTGGCTTGGCAGGTGACACATGAGCGACAAAATTCTTTAGTGTCCTCAGACATATGAGGCCCGTGAAAGTGTGGGGCAAGCCTGTCCCAAGTCTTGTTCTGGCCTAAGTGACCTGCAAGGGGAATTTCATGGGCTAAGGTGAGAAGGAAACCTCTCAGAGACAAGGGGATGACCAGCCTCCTGGTAGCACCAGGCTTGGGGTCTCTTGCCTCAGAGTATAGGAGTCCATCGTCCCAATATACCTTATGGGCACCTGTAGCATTCCCTGCAGCCTCAGCAGCAGCCTGCTGTCTGAGGGGTTAAAGAGAGGAACAGTCTAACTGTGCCTGCCTCAAGTCTGCCCTGGAAGGTCCCCCTGTCCCAAGAAACTCAACCTGTTCAGGCTCAAGCTCTTCTAGGACAGTTCCTTCTGGGGTCTTGGGGTCAGTCTCCTGTGAGAGCTGATCCTCCACCTGAGGCAGGGGGGAAGGGTCCACCTTACCCCTACTGCTCTTTCTCTTGGGTAGTGTCTGGTCCATCCTTCCAGGATCCAGCACTAGTTCAGCTGGGCATTTCTTGGCCTGTGACCTAGTCACAGCAAGGACATGTGCTGACAAACCTAACATTTCCACATGAGTCCTATACTCCACATCTGACCATAAGGAGGATTCCAAATCATTGCCCAAAAGACAGTCCACTGGGAGGTCTGAACTAACAACAACCCTTTTGAGGCCATTTACCCCTCCCCAGGAGAAGTTAACAAGTGCCATACTATGGGAGGTAGTGGCATTGCTAGCATTGGTCACCAGGTAGTCTGAACCTCGTATTACCTGTCCAGGGTCCACAAAGTTTGGTTGGCACAAGTGTCCCTGTAGGCCGTAGCCATTTTTCCATTGATCAAAGGCGTCTGCCTGTACTTGCCCAGAGTACTGGGACTTATTGTAGGGGTCATATCCATGTCCCCAGTACAAACAAGAACAGCCTGAGTAGGTATCCTGACTAAGTCAGAACCCGCCTCAGTTCCCAGGGTTAACCCCACTATAGCCTTGGGAGGATTACTACCACTACTAACTGTACTAGGGGGTGCAGATGCCTTAGGGGAAGTAGTGGTAGGAGTTGGGCCTTTCTTGGTGCACTCACTAAACCAGCGAGTGTTACTTTTACAGTATTGGCACCATGGTTTCTTCTGACCATTATTCTTCTTCTTTTGGGAATTCTGGGAATTCTGGGACCCACCCTCTTTAGATTGTTGGGGCCCTGTTGATGACTTCTGGTCATTTTGCTTATTCTCATTACCCTTGGGGTCTGCTTTCTTTTGGCCACCACCCTGGTTCTGGTTCTACTGCTTGACCCTTGTCCTGACCCATCTGTCTGCCTTCTTTCCCAATTCTTGGGGAGAGGTCAGATCTGAGTCAATAAGGTGCTGATGCAACAACTGATTTTGACAATTACTTAAGATTTGTTCTCTCATAATTAGATTATACAATCCTGTGTAATCAGTAACTTTACTTCCCAGTAACCAGCCTTCAAAAGCCTTAGTGGCACAATCAACAAAGTCAGCCTAATCCTGAGACTGAATTTTCTGGGTGTCTCTGAACAGCAACCTGTACTGTTCAGTTGTTAAGCCAAACCCATCAATCAGTGTATTCTTCAGGACTTGGTAATTGTTAGCATCCTCAGCTCTAGTAGTGAGGAGCTTATCTCTACCTTTACCTTCAAAGGAGAGCCACAATATAGCTGCCCACTGACTCTGGGGGATGCACTGGACAGTGCAGGCCCTCTCCAAAGCAGTCATCCATTTGTGGATGTCATCCCCTTGTTTAAAGGGGGGCACTATTTTACTCAGGTGTCTAGTATCAAAACTCCTGTCTTTATCCTTGGGGATATTGCTGCCACCAGTGGGGACTGCCCCATTCAACTGTTGCTCTCTAGCAAAGGCAAGCTTCTCCTTGGCAAGGGCAAGTTCTTCCCTCTGGATCCTCAGATTAGCCTGTTTCATCCTTGCTTCATGTTCTCCCATCTGTCTGAGAAGCTTTTCTAGCATCACATGTCTCTAAGAGACCTAACAGAAAAGGAGTGGTAGGGTTAGAAGCCTGTTTCAATTTCCTGGAGGTACACAATTGTCTCATCTCCTGGAAACTGAGAGCTGCATATCTGGAAAGGACCTGTGGAGGGTCACTAACCACTAGGGGAGTCTCTGCAGACTCTCCATGGGTAGACATGCTTCTAGTGTGGTGTAAGTGATGCACCTACCTACACTATGGGTTTACCTACTGATCCCTTGCTAGAGTTGTAGTTAGGGTGTGCTAAGCCCTGTTACACTACAACAGCTGGTTCAGTAGAACTCAGAGTATTCTAAGCTAAGTTATATGTACCTTGGTACTTATGTGATCTTTCAAATGATATTCTTAGGATACGTGTGTGGTAAAACAACAGCAAGCTCAAATCCCACCGCTGCCACCAATGTGAGAAGTTGGCCTGATATATAGTGCTCACTATTCTAGTGATCACTCTGTATCATTCCAAACGACCCTTATTGATGATTGGTTGTAAGTCCACCTTATTAGACCAGCTATCCTAGTAGCGTGGACAAGAGCAGTCTTTAGGCTAAACTCTAGAGGGCGTGTTAAGCCAGCTGTTTTACCATCACATATACCCCTTGAACACCAAGTGAAAGGACACCACAAGTTGTTATAAAAATATAGGATATTTATTAATAACAAGTCTACCCTGAACTCTTTAGAGTCAGGGAGCTAAGCACAATACAAAACTCTTACGAAAATACTGCAAGTTGGACAAATAACACAAATGCCCGAGGGGCACGAAAAACCATATAGTCTAAAAGTGGAATGCGAAATACTAGCAGGTAAGTAACACGATCCAGAGGCTTCAGGACCGCTAGGACTACCTTACTGAACCCTCAGGTTAGGAGCAGGAGACCTAGGGAGCCCGGGTGCGGAGTGGGAACTCTTACGCGGGATGCGGGACAAAGTCTATGGAGGCTAGTATTTTTAAAGTTACTGTTTCCGGACGAATCCGACTAGGTAGACTAAAAACGAAAAACGAAAAAGGAACTGGACACTAGGATAGCAAACCTGTGCTGGAGCACCGAAATGCTCGAGTTACCTAGCCCAGGGGCTGCGGCTGCATAGGGTTCAAAAGACGTCGGGAACCCTCGTTGTAGTCTATGGAGCCTGAAAGAAGATGTTGCTGGCAGGCGACCAGTGAAGATGTTCGGTGTGATCCAAGGCTGGATCAGTGAAGAGGACGACCTGAAAGCAGAGGGGACTCAGTTCTCAATCACTAGCCAGTGATTGTGTGGGCACCAGGATGGCACCGGATGAAGTCACCGCGATCAGGTGAGTGGGTGACGCTGGACTCTGCAGCCACACGGGCCAGGAGGCGTTGTCCGCGTCTAGGCTGGAAGTGCGAGCTGTCCCACGATGGTGTCTGCTGTCGGCGATGCTGGATCCAGGATTGGAGCAACAAACCTTGGCAAAGTCAAGCCCACGCGGTTGAGTCAAAATGGCGTCTGGAGTGGACCAGGAGGGTCCAGGGCACTTCTTGTTGAACAAGAAGCAAGGGCTAGTCGAGAGGACCTAGACCAGCGGTGAAAACGTCGTGGTACATCGTCAGGAGGGCCACTAGCCGACGGGCAAGTGACCGGACAACGTGGTGAGCAGCAAAGAAGCAGAAGGGCCCCACGCAGATCTCGCGGATGCTGGGGGGTTGGACTTCGGTGCTGGAGCTGCTCAGGGTTGGGGCTTCTCAAACCCCAGTGCACCCACTCGAGGATCCCTCGGCGGTCGTGCTGGTTAAGCGTCGTGCAGGTCTTGAAGATAGCTGGTCCTTCGGGTCTCGTCGCACCCACGAATCTCAGCTGGGCTGATGATGCAGGTAGAGGTCAGAGATGGCAGGGAATCCGGGTCTCATCGAGCTGGGCAGTCTTGATCCGGAGGATGGACGTGCAGCAAACCGCAGGCGCTTAGATGGTGCCTGCTGGTGCAGGGTGGCTACTCCTTAGCCACAAGGGAGAGTCTTCAGAGAATGACAAGAGTTCCTTTCGCGGAAAGTAGTTCAAGTTTCAAGATTATCCAATTTGGGAAGGGTGCCCGCTCCTACCTTTATTCTAAGAAAAGGGGCTGGCACGCGACTAGGTCCTGCCCATGGGTGGGACCAGGAGGGGGGTGGTTACACCCTTCTCCTTTGTCCGGTCTCCCCCCAGCTCAGGGGCTGGTGTGCCCCTGGAACTGGTTTGAGCCGGCATATGCACAGTGAGCACCGGGGTGCCACTTGCAGTCACCTTCCTCTCAGCCCTGTCTACCTGGGATACACAAAATCCTGTCTGGGATGGTGCTGGCACCGCCCCTGACAGGAAACCCTTTGTCCAGGCCTCCCTCGCTGGAAGGACTCCCAGCAGCAGGAGGTCAGACTTGTGTCTGTGGTGGCAGCATCCATTTTGTGATGCTGAGGCTTGAGTTTGCTTTAACCGGGGTTCACAGTTACATACATGTCGTGTCCCTCTAGAAGGGTGGAATGCTAACCCCGTCGCCAGAATTGGTGAGGGGTTAGTATTCCAATTCATATGACACCTTACTCGACATGTTTTGATAATGCTATGCCAAAGTTAGCATTTGATCGCGAGGTTCATAATGCACTTAAGAGTATATGGTATAGCGTTATCATGGAACAGCTATTAGGACTTGGTTCCGCAAGCTGCAAACGGGCTCAGCTCATGCTAGAGCACCATCTCACACAATTCCAAGCACTCTGCCTTCAGTATTGATAAGGCCTTCCATAGGAGTGACTGATAGGAATATATGTGTCCATTTTAGGGTTAGATATAGGGAACTATATCTAAAGCAAAGGGTGATTACACCACCTTGCCCCAGCTGTCGTGCAGCCAGTTGTGTCTGTTTTGGGATGGCCAGCCAGGGGTGGCACAATACATGCTGCAGCCCCTGGTAGGCCCTGGGTACACCTATGCCCTGGATACCTAAGGTATACTGTACAGGGACTGATAAGGTGGCCCAGTACCAATTGGTAAATGCACCTAGGGTACATGGTTGTAATTTTAGAGAGAGAACAGCTAGGCTGTGGGTCTGATTAGCAGGCCCACAGCCAGGGAAAGTCGTAAACCAGTGAAGCAAAAAGCAAAAATCTGGGGTGGCCATGGGATTGCAGACCCCACTCTCCTACAGTAGTCAGCAGACTCACCAGGGCCAACTTAGACCTACATGGGGAAGGATCTGGGGACCCCCAGTACTGACCCCGAGCAGGCCTAACTTTGGAGCTAGGAGAGATAGATCTCATTCTAGGGGCTCCAATAGATCTGTGCACTCTCATGCATCTGCTCAGAGGAGAATGACTTCCCCTCAGAGGAGAGAGCATGAAGCAAAGATGAGACAGGCTAATCTGAGGATCCAAAGGGAAGAACTTGCCCTTGCCAAAGAAAAGCTTGCCTTTGCTAGAGAGCAACAGTTGAGTGGGATAGTCCCCACTGGTGGCAGCAATATTCCTAGGGATAGAGACAGGAGTTTTGATAACAGAAACCTAAGCAAAATAGTGCCCTCCTATAAGACAGGAGATGATATCCACAAGTAGATAACTGCTTTGGAGAGAGCCTGCAAAGTACAGCAGGCACCCCAGAGTCAGTGGGCAGCTATATTGTGGCTCTCCTTTGAAGGTAAAGGAAGAGACAAGCTCCTCACTGTCGTGTATTTCTATAGGTTCTGAATCAGTCCCCCTATTCCTGACCCTATTCTGGTTAAACTAACTATCAAGTTAACTAACAGTCAGCCCATGAGGCATGAAAACCCCCATGATGCAGATACCGTTATCTGACGCAGTCACACTACGGCACAGGAATGTGTTATCTGATTAGGTCATAACGCTTGAGATCTAATTAGACAAGCGACATTCCTCCAGCCCCTGATAAGGCATACGACGTTCTCATAACAAATCAAACCTATGACAACCTGGAAAATCCGTGCGGCCATTGTTTTGATTTCACAGAGAACTTTAGTAAAGAATGTGCTAACGAGCAAGTCGTATGACATCTTTATTGACGTATCTATGTCCATCCTTACGTCAATCTCGGCACCTTTAAGGTATAAATATTGCCGACCTTGCCCTATGCAAACACACGCGTGGTGACAAGACGGAGCAGCCATACTTGCCGAAGCCGAGAGCAGAAGCAGACCCCGCTGGCAGCAGCCCCGCCTTCCTGACGCGCTGAGAGACGCGCTGCTATCTCAAGCCGAGAGACCCAGCACCGGCGCTTTCGGGCAGCCCTCGCAGGCAGCCTGGAATATCGAGAGCAGAGAAAGAGATACCATTCCTCATTCATCCTAACTTCCAGGTACAGAACTGAATAACCCCTCACAGAGAATTCTTTAGTTATTCACTTGGCAAAAACAAACTTAACTTAAACTGTAACTTTCTATTCCCGCCCACGCATTAGACTTAGGTCAGGTACACGGGGTAGGCGTATTTAGAAACACCAGTTGAGTACGTTTAGTCAAATGTATATGTGTATGTAAATATATTTTAATCATTTTAAACATCATATGGCTCAGAAACCATATCAATGTTTTTACAGTATTATTTTATACTATTGCTTTTAATGTATGCACTTTACTTAACTATAAGTATTGCAATAATATCGATCCATTTCTCTTGTACGAGAAAAGAGACTGATCAATAAATAACACCTTTTTATTGAACACGCCTGTCTCTTCCTTTTCTCTACAATCTGATGAGACTAAGAATGCACGTACTGACTGAGTAAAATAATTGCCTTGTGCTCACACGACTCTTGAGATTGACTCTTGATTAGGGGAGAGCAAAGTTGTCATGTTCTATGGTTGTCAGAAACTAAATCCCTTCTTGTCTAATCAGGGAAGTTAATCCTTCCTTGAACATTCGAGAAAGTTTCTAGCGAACTCTGAGCTTAGCTGGCAAACCCAAAAATTAAGTCTAGTATCGACAGTAGTAGACCTAGTTAACGTCTGGCCTAGGCCTTTACTGCTGTAGGTACTATTCCAATGCGCAGAGCCTATTGGGAAAATAGGAGCTACACTACATGGCGCCCAACGTGTTTGGAAAGGGCGATAAAACTAACGTAAGACATTTAGAGTAACTCAGTCGTGCTTTCTCACTCAGACCCCTTTTCCCAAATACTCCAAAGACGTCTGGAGTGGGTGAAAGGTAATATCCTCCAGAACCTCGCAGGAGGGAACTCCTATGTATGGTTTTTGGTCAAGTCAACGTTAAAGGATAAAAACAGTTCCAAAATATTGTGCATCTAATCTTTGTTCCATAAGAAACCTGATCTGCAAATAAACATAATACCATCCTGTCTGTAAAATGGGAGAAAGAGAAGCAGTTAGATTAGCGGCTGAAATAGCAGCAGCTGATAATGCTGCACTAGATGCGGACGGGGATATAATACTCATCCCGGTCGCCAAAAGAAGATCTATAACTCTAAAACTTATAGAAAATGGACTGACACCTAGAGGTGGAACAGTCATATTCGTAATTGAGGCACACGAATATCGGCAGACAGAGGTATACTATACATGGATACATTTTCCAGCAGCAAATGCTGTAACAAAGTACTTCCACTATTACAAAATAGAGGTTCCACCAGAAACATACACTCCTTTCGAGGAGGTGGAAGTACCACTCAAATTCCAAGAGCATTTGCTCTTATTTGATGGCGCCCTAATACATAATAATCACATTACAAGGCTCGGTCCTTTAGGAAGACCAGGAGCAACGTGGCCGGTCTTAGCCGGATACACACCACATCCAGACATCGATAGAATGCCTGCAGCAGAGCTCTTAATACAGCTAAAACAACTACTAAAAATTCATAGACAATTAGTTCAGTATGTAATGCGGACTTCAACAATTCAGCCAGCGATTAAACTTCCACAGCTGACCCCTCACCAGGGGAACACAAATAAAATTACACCACAGAACATCCAATCCTGCCTGGGTAAAGTTCCAGCTAAACGGGAACAAATACCATTCTGGTTGGCACAGAAAATCACCCAAATAGAGGCGGTGTTTCCTGACACCACCCCGCTGGAAAAACACAGGATTCTGATTATATGTCTCCCAATGGGAATCGCACCACACATTGAGGACTGTGACACTTGGGGTACAGTCTTTGCTTCCATCTACACAAAAACGCACGGTGTTCCATCCATTTCGGTAATACCAGATGTGCTAAAACAAATTCAAGATGAATACGGTCCAGAACCTGCTTTAACTCTTGGTATGAAATTACTGAAAGACTTCAAGCAGGTCTCGGCTATATTACTAGCCAACATAAAAGGTGAAGCAGCAAACGTGGCGATCCGCCAGAGGTTAAAAGAGACAGATATAGCAGACCAACTAGCTGAAATTGCCAGAATCATAGAAAAATCCTATGAAGAACTAGGCAGAGATAGTCTAGGTGGAATACCAGTAAAACCGCAACTGACTACAAGTCCAGAAAAAATATTTTTTAATAATAATAATTCACCAAAAAAGAACTGGGATGGAAACAAACAATCCAATCCTAAAGAAAAGAAATTCCAGTCCAGAGGAAGGTCTCCGAGGCGAAGAGAGAAATCTCCAAACCAAAGACAGAGGTCACCGCAGAGTGACCCCTCTGGGAATAGATATAACCTTAGAAATAGGGATAATATTAAAAAACCTGATAGATATCAAGACATTGATACACGTCCCTCTCAATCTTTTCAGAATTCCTCGCAGAAATCGGAAAGAAGAGGACGATCAGAAGAGCAGGCCAAGTCCAAAGACAAGGAACCTGCTCAGCTAAAAAAGAAATTTCAATTTCCAAAAAAGAAGGTAGCCAGTATCAAGGTAGTTAACAATGCCGAGAATACTGAGGACACAACTGAAAAACGGAGAGTGGGCTCAGACAATGCTAGACAGCGCAGCAGAGGTGAGCATAGCTCGCAAAGTCCTTATGAATCATCTGGAGACAGTGGACACGAATGAATACCTTCAAGTGGAAACTGCAGACACCAGAGTTAGCAAGCCCCACAAGATATACGAGATAACATTACGTATAGAGGGAGATAAGACTAGGAAAATAAGGGGACTATTTTGGGATAACCTCTCCAAAGGCTATGACATCCTTCTAGCTGAAAAAGACTGGCCACCAGAGTTTGTCAGGGAGTGCCCTCATGGCAAAGAAGTAATTATGCCTGCCTTCTCGAATCAAATACCGATTCATAAAAAATATACACTTGCTAGAAAGTGGGCAGTGGCCTTAGCACCTGCTTTATATAAAAATCATGTAGGATGGGATGAGGATTCTCCTCCTCACAAAATCCAGTTAAAATCACAACCAACTGCACAAAGGCAGTACCCAATTAAGCAAGAAGCTAAAAAGCAAGTAAATGAAATACTAGATCAGCTAGAATACCAGGGGGTGATTGAAACTTGCACCTCACAAATGAACAATCCTTTGTTTCCGGTCTCCAAACC
Source organism: Lissotriton helveticus (assembly GCF_964261635.1). Taxonomy (NCBI): domain Eukaryota; kingdom Metazoa; phylum Chordata; class Amphibia; order Caudata; family Salamandridae; genus Lissotriton; species Lissotriton helveticus. The sequence continues at coordinate 38,782,226 of NC_136057.1, forward strand.
AGACAATTCATATCGTCTAGTTTTGGATTACCGACACCTTAACACATGTTGTAAAACTTTTGCAGTGCAAAACTCACACAGTGCTGCACTAATGAATAACATAGTGCGCAAAAAATACAAAACTACCTTGGACATCTCCAATGGATTCTTTTGTCAAAACATAGCACCAGAGAGCAGATATTTAACTGCATTCTCAGTAAATGGCACTCAAAAACAATTCTGTCGGTTAGCCCAGGGGTACAAGAACAGCCCGGGGGTATTCTCAGCGAGAGTAACAGAATTACTACAACTATATGATGATGAAGCATTATCTTATGTCGATGACATTTACTTAACAGATGATGACTTGGAGACTCACTTGAAAAGAGTGAACACCATAATACTTGGGTTCGCTGCAGAGGGTTACAAATTCAACTTAAAAAAATCCAGAATTGCCCATCAAAAAATTCTATACGAAGGATATGAATTATCAAGTATAGCTTGGTTGACAATTTTTTAAGAACTAGAAGAATTAAAAAATCTAAAATATGAAAAGACGTATCCTCTGCCAATCGACATTCTGCCTCTACGACATTACGCCTGTGTAATCTATACAGACGGACATGCTCAACCCTCCGTTTGGGGAGAACATGCATACAATCCCACATGTGAGATTACAAAAGATGTGTGGCGCGGAGGTAAATTAAAACCTCTATTAACAAAATCACACTCAGTAGAAACTAATTCAGAACTACAAACTGAAATAATAGCATTAAAAATGGCGCTGGATAATGCGGATCGCGAATTCCCGACACTTATAGTGTCAGATTCATATTACTGCGTCAAATCATATAACAGCGATTTGCAGACATGGATTCAGAACGGTTACAAAGATGACACAGATGCACCAATAAAGCAGAGACTGCTCTGGGAACAAGTAGCTCTTTTGAAAAAAGAACTACCAAAGACTCACGTGACTCACTCACTGAGTCATCAACGTGATGGCGTTCACGTTGTAGGGAATTCATTGGCTGAAACAGCCGCAGCGGCAGCCACTAAATCGGCTCCCGTAGATCGAAAAAAGCGTACATTAAAATACATTGACGGTGAAACATGGCTGGCGGTGAAAACGTCATCAAAAGGCGACTGCTCAGCGTTACCGATCAACTATCCACTCAATTACACATACATAATCGATGCAAACTCCGTCCCTTTTGCTCGAATCCCTGGAGTGGGGGATAGAGTGATTCCAAACATGGACAGGAGACACTTGTTAGTCGCAGACGCACATATGGGTGAGGGTCTTGGACACCTCAAACTAAAAGATTCTCTGGAAGATTTACAATCACGGTACTGGTGGCCAGGCATGAGCCTACATCATACCATGTTTGTAAAAAACTGCCCAAACTGCAACAGAAATCGCAGTGGGGAGAGAAAAAATAAAATACGGTGGAATCTGACTGCAGATAACATCACCAGTAAAAAGAATGGCTTGCGATTAACATATACAGGCTAGTTTCCACTTATAATGTAGATCCACAGCACTCGGCTGACGTCCGGACTATTATACAAGATTTGCGAGTCTAAATGGCATATACGCTAAGAGCATGCTACGTTCGACCATTGTTTTCACTCAGGCAATCCAGCCTGGGGGGGAAACATGGCCGAATGAGCACAGCCCAGCGGAAATCTTCTCACTTCCTTCCTGAGGGTACTGGATGGTGTAAAGAAAAAACCAAGGCAGAAAGCAATCTATAATGGAAAGGATATTAGGTGCGGGAGCTGGGTGGGTCAAACATCTAATAAGTGTCCAACGTAGTCTAAATAACTTGCCAAGAAATTCTCTGAAGGGATTCAGTCCGTACAAATTATTATTCGGAACTAGGATGTTGATCTCTGACCTTGATAGTCAGACTTCAGTGGTAATAGAAAAAACCTTTGATGTCAAAGACCGTTTGGCTATTTTGCAGGACTTAAACAAAACAAGAAAAGACCTGAGCAACATACAGTTGAAACAACAGCCAACAACCACTGAAGAATCACCACCTGTCCCAGCAAGACCTGTCTGGATTCCAAAAGTCGGGGATCTAGTCAGGGAGAAGATCGCGGTAAAGAAGGAATTTGGGCCTTCTTACAGAAAAGCAGTTCCTGTCTTGTCTGTCAACGGGACAAGATCAGTTGTACTACCGCCACTTGCTGGAAAAAAGGAGAACCGAGTTGTATCCATCGACCTGGTAAAACCACAACATGTGGCCGATAACAAACAGTAGGCCAAGTGGACTCCCAATAAGTAGCAGAACACCAAGGTTTGCTACCAGTACAGAGGTCCTAACAAAGAGGCTCATCACATTCGAAACGCCTACAGAAGAACAACAAGGACTATGCAACAATGCAATAGAACTCAGACCTCTGAAAACCCAAATAAAAACATTTAGCAGAGACACACCAATCTACAATGAAGTACCAAGTGACAATGCAAAAAACAAAAATCCTGAACCAATTGGAACAATTGACAGAACTGCATCCGGTTACTTCATCAACTTCGATGATTCCTCTGACGGCTTCAGTGAATCAAAGACACAGCCGTCATCAAAATCCTTTAAAGTCAAAGCTATGGAACTTTTGAAACATCTGAAAGAAACATATCTGGTTTCTCCATGGATTGAATTTTGGGTGGGTTTTGGTGCATTTATCCTCATACTTTGGCTCATCATGGTATTTACTTTGGGACGCTTCATTGAGGGAAAATATGCTAAAATGGACACAGCAAGTCAGAACATCAACTTGGTCCTCAAACCACACACATCTTCACACGTCGAGAAAAGAGAACTTTCTTCAGAACTTTCTTCAGCCAACTTCACAGCCAATCCAATACCTGGTGGGGTAGCCTGGGACAACACTGACTATGAAATTTATGGTCCGGTCGAGATCCTGAAATATCCACAATAAATCAAGATCTCCTTGAGTGACTTTGCAAAACCAAACTCATTTGCTGATGATTGGGACTTCGAAAGTATTAACAATATGATGTCTGACTTAGTAATGTCTGCTAAATTTACAAAACATGATTATTTGCAAGGTTCTACAAATTATGATAGTATGTATTGCTATAACCATTATGGTAACCATTTTTTGCATAAATCTGCACAACCTAGAAATGTTTTAAATTATAATCAATGGGAACATTGTGCTACACCTCCAAAAGGGAGCTCTAGAACCGTGTATGACAAATATTCATACTTTTCAGGTTTTAACATAAGTAATGCTGAAACATTTTATTTTAAATTGTCAAACAAGACAGGGATGAAAACCATGATAACCAACACAAAATTGATATATTCAGACTCATTCTTTGAAAAAATGAATAGTTTTGGATTTGATTATTGGGACAAAAATGTTGATTTAAAAAGTGTTTGGGGTACAAAAGAATGGCAAGTACAGGGTTTAGAAGCTTTGTTTAGAGCCTGCATGATCCCAGAACAAATGATATTTTTAAATGACACTGTTCAACAAACCACCTGTCTTGGCTTAGCCAAAATCAAAGATTTAAATAACCCGTCTATTCCAAAGCCAACAATGTTTAGCAATAACTCTGATACAGATGAAGAAATAGACGTAAACCATATACTAAACCAAAACAGAACACATCCTGATTGGAAACAATGGTTGATCTGGCCCACAGATACAAATCACTGTCAAGATAGATTCCTGAATAAAACACAGGGTTTTAAAATGACCAGGCCAGACCCTAGATATCCCCAAAGACATCACCCAGGGATAATAACAACCTACAGTGTGGGCAAATTATGCCTTCAATGGCTACAGACTTCCACACTGCCTGAAATTAAGCAACACCTAACTTTACTTACTGATGGTGCTGACTTGTGTGATTTCATAATGGGACCACGCAAACATCGTCAAAAGCGTTTCATAGCAGCCTCTGTATATGCAGCATACAATGAGGCCTGGAAGGTTACTCAAATTGAGACAGCAGAAAGAATACGGGAAATTGACCGTATTAATTTGGAAAAATCACTTTCTGTAGTGGACAATGGGTTAATGACTCTGTCCTCCAGAATTTTTTCATTGGACAGCATTGTGTCTTCAGCAATCGATATATTATCGCAAGACTTACTGTTATTACAACATGGTCAGTCACAATTGCGTTCCATTGTACAGCTTGGCTGAACGTTACAAAATCTGCGTTCAGGCTATGTGCCTTGGCGTTTAATCAACACAACGTCACTATTCCAAATCTTTAACCTTACTGATAGACAAATCGGTATGGCGCAAAAGGGTGCTGATTATACAATCTTGAGCATTGAAAAACTAGAAAGATTACCGTTGACAATGTCAGAACGACCTGTCAGTGAATGGATAATCCACGGAATCATAAATATTCCAATCTCAACCTTCAGGTTTCAATACTGCCAAAAATATATACAGGCTGGCATGTACGAGAAATTGGGAAAGGGGTACCTTAAAACAACTTGGAACCTGCCCTATTCACATGCATGTGTCAGTAATAAAGGACAGAAAGTGTTTCTTAGTGGCAACAATTGTGCTATGTCACTAAGCGGCACGCTTCTGTGTAACGGAATTAGTTTGCATGGAGCCTGTGAAGGGAATTCATACAACCTTTCATGTCACCAACAAGGCGCACCTGCAACTGAAATAGAACCATTCTTTCAAAGACTCTATAATGGGAGTTACATTCTTATTGTAGACCGCAGATGTTGCAGTCTTATGCCCGGGACTCCTTATCTAGTCACTACAACGGCGAAGGTCAAGTGCTGTGGACGTTCTTTGTTCCCCAGCTCCTTTCCAGACAGGGAGGCAAGGGCATGGCCCAGTTTGAAAATTACTTCTATTCGAATAGACACTTTAAGCAGAATGAAAACAGTGCTTCTTCAGACGCCTACAAGGCTCACGTCATCAAAAGAAACGTATGATCTACAAGTCGCAAGGACGACTGCAGAGATACATACATTATTATCAACTAATTCCCCCGTACATTTCGCGGAAATCCTGAGCGAAATCTTAAATATTTCTGATACCAATGGGATCTCAGGGGTATTTAAGACAGTATTTTCGATGGCATTAACACCATTCAAAGCCATACTGGGTATTTTTCCAGATTTCGTCCATTCGATTTTTGGCGGACTTCCCCTGATCCTGGGACTAATTGCAGGAATCCTATTCCTAGTCCTTATTTTTCGTTATGGCAACCCATGTCACAGATCAAACTCTCGCAACAATGGAAGATACGATCCTAGCCATTGGATACCGGGACCGGATATCAAAAATCCTTGGACTCTCCCGGCTTAGAGACCTAAACATGACTTGGTTTCTATCATTTCGACCAATGTGGCAAAGGTGTGTTTTACCTGTACTAAGGTGTCTGCTATGCGGAGAAGAATGCGTGTTAGACACCTGTCTGACGCTACAATCGGATGCGCCAGTGGATGCAGATACACTGTTGGTTCCTACCAAGGTTCACGCTTTGTGCTGCCCTCAAAGGCTGCCAATCCTGATGACGGCATTCCTGGAATCTTCACCACTACGATTGAAGAGTAGTGAAGTTCAAGATGAAAGCAGCATCGAACAGGTACGACCTTCTGTCAGTGATGCAAATCAGAATGTCAATGGAGACAATCATGCGCACGAATGCATGGTTACCCCTATTTCCGACTTAGTGGAACTTTCCCATGAAGCTGTTGACAGTTTTTTCGAAAGCCTGAATGATATGATGTTCTCTCCAGAACAGAAATAGAGACTTTTGAGTAAACTCGCACACGGCGTTCCCTGAATTCGGCCTTCAACTTTGAAAATAAAGTCACATGAACAATTTCACTCCAGTTCACGGACAGCAATTTTTTTCAGCAAGCCCCTTAAAATATTTTTCTACATATTTTTTCCCGGGACACTGATCTTCTGCTTAAAGTAAGAAACTATTCCTAGAGAACTAAGATTTCTATTTTTAGATACTTTATAGACTTTAGCTGCCCGCTGGTATGTTCACAAATATTTTATTATGTGATGAAATGGTCTCGGACTTCCTTTCTGTATAGCCATATTAAGAGCCATTTCATGTGTATTTCTCATATACCAATAAGCAATAATGCATAAAAATGCGTGTTTACTTTTGCATTTAATTCATAGCTTAAGTGCATACAATATATATGACTGCAATTTTTCAGTATATTTGAAAATTTCGAAATGCATTTATGTATTTTGGGGTGGTAAGGTATACACTATACTCTATAGTATGTTGTACTATGTTATACTATGCATAGATTAGTAGATATGACCATAGTTAGCGTGGAGTGGGTGTCGTGTATTTCTATAGGTTCTGAATCAGTCCCCCTATTCCTGACCCTATTCTGGTTAAACTAACTATCAAGTTAACTAACAGTCAGCCCATGAGGCATGAAAACCCCCATGATGCAGATACCGTTATCTGACGCAGTCACACTACGGCACAGGAACGTGTTATCTGATTAGGTCATAACGCTTGAGATCTAATTAGACAAGCGACATTCCTCCAGCCCCTGATAAGGCATACGACGTTCTCATAACAAATCAAACCTATGACAACCTGGAAAATCCGTGCGGCCATTGTTTTGATTTCACAGAGAACTTTAGTAAAGAATGTGCTAACGAGCAAGTCGTATGACATCTTTATTGACGTATCTATGTCCATCCTTACGTCAATCTCGGCACCTTTAAGGTATAAATATTGCCGACCTTGCCCTATGCAAACACACGCGTGGTGACAAGACGGAGCAGCCATACTTGCCGAAGCCGAGAGCAGAAGCAGACCCCGCTGGCAGCAGCCCCGCCTTCCTGACGCGCTGAGAGACGCGCTGCTATCTCAAGCCGAGAGACCCAGCACCGGCGCTTTCGGGCAGCCCTCGCAGGCAGCCTGGAATATCGAGAGCAGAGAAAGAGATACCATTCCTCATTCATCCTAACTTCCAGGTACAGAACTGAATAACCCCTCACAGAGAATTCTTTAGTTATTCACTTGGCAAAAACAAACTTAACTTAAACTGTAACTTTCTATTCCCGCCCACGCATTAGACTTAGGTCAGGTACACGGGGTAGGCGTATTTAGAAACACCAGTTGAGTACGTTTAGTCAAATGTATATGTGTATGTAAATATATTTTAATCATTTTAAACATCATATGGCGCAGAAACCATATCAATGTTTTTACAGTATTATTTTATACTATTGCTTTTAATGTATGCACTTTACCTAACTATAAGTATTGCAATAATATCGATCCATTTCTCTTGTACGAGAAAAGAGACTGATCAATAAATAACACCTTTTTATTGAACACGCCCGTCTCTTCCTTTTCTCTACAATCTGATGAGACTAAGAATGCACGTACTGACTGAGTAAAATAATTGCCTTGTGCTCACACGACTCTTGAGATTGACTCTTGATTAGGGGAGAGCAAAGTTGTCATGTTCTATGGTTGTCAGAAACTAAATCCCTTCTTGTCTAATCAGGGAAGTTAATCCTTCCTTGAACATTCGAGAAAGTTTCTAGCGAACTCTGAGCTTAGCTGGCAAACCCCAAAATTAAGTCTAGTATCGACAGTAGTAGACCTAGTTAACGTCTGGCCTAGGCCTTTACTGCTGTAGGTACTATTCCAATGCGCAGAGCCTATTGGGAAAATAGGAGCTACACTACATCACTGTTAGAGATGAGGATGCTAATGATTACCAAGTCTTGAAAAATGCACTGATTGATGGGTTTGGCTTAACCACTGAACAGTACAGGTTAATGTTCAGGGATACCCAGAAAACTCAGGCTCAAGATTGGACTGACTTTGTTGATTGTGCCACTAAGGCTTTGGAGGGCTGGTTTCTGGGAAGTAAAGTTACTGATTACACAGGATTGTATAATCTAATTATGAGAGAGCAAATCTTAAATAATTGTCAGAACCAGTTGTTGCATCAGCACTTGATTGACTCAGATCTGACCTCTCCCCAAGAATTGGGAAAGAAGGCAGACAGATGGGTCAGGACAAGGGTCAAGCAGCAGAACCAGAACCAGGGTGGTGGCCAGAAGAAAGCAGACCAGAAGGCTAATGAGAATAAGCAAAATGACCAGAAGTCTTCAACAGGGCCCCAACAACCTGAGGAGGGCGGGTCCCAAAATTCCAAAAGAAGAAAAATGATGGTCCTAAGAAACCATTGTGCCAATACTGTAAAAGTAAGACTCACCAAGAAAGGCCAAACTCCTACCACTCCTGTCCCTAAGACACCTGCACCCCCTAGTACAGTAAGTAGTGGTAGTGTACCTCCCGAGGCTATAGTTGGGTTAACCCTGGGAACTGAGGTGGGTTCTGACTTAGTTAGAATACCAACTCAGGCAGTTCTTGTTTGTACTGGGGACATGGATATGACCCCTACTGTAAGTCCTAGTACTCTAGGCAAATACAGACAAACGCCTTTAATCAATGGAAAGATGGCTCAGGCCTACAGGGACACATGTGCCAGTGTCACTATGGTGACACCAACATTTGTGGACCCTGACCAGATCATGCTAGGTTCAGACTACCTAGTGACCAATGCTAGCAATGTCACTACCAATCAAAGTATGGCAGTTGTTAATTTCTCCTGGGGAGGGGTAACTGGCCTCAAAAGGGTTGTAGTTAGTTCAGACCTCCCAGTAGATTGTCTTTTGGGCAATGATTTGGAATCCTCACTGTGGTCAGACGTGGAGTACAGGACTCATGTAGAAATGCTAGGTCTCTCCTCACATGTCCTTGCTGTGACCAGGTCACAGGCCAAGAAATGCCCAGCTGAACTAGTGCTGGATCCTGGAAGAATGGACCAGACACTACCCAAGAGGAAGAGCAGTAGGGGTAAGGCTGTGCCTTCCCCCCTGCCTCAGGTTGAGGATCAGCCCTCTCAAGAGGCTGACCCCAAGACCCCAGAAGGAACTGTCCTAGAAGAGCTTGAACCTTGAACCTGAACAGGTTGAGTTTCTTGGGACAGGGGGACCTTCCAGGGCAGACTTGAGGCAGGCCCAGTTAGACTGTTCCTCCCTTGAACCCCTCAGACAGCAGGCTGCTGCTGAGGCTGCAGGGAATGCTACAGGTGCCCATAAGGTATATTGGGATGATGGACTCCTATACTCTGAGGCAAGAGACCCCAAACCTGGTGCTACCAGGATGCTGGTCATCCCCTTGTGTCTTAGAGGTTTCCTTCTCACCTTGGCCCATGAGATTCCCCTTGCAGGTCACTTAGGCCAGAACAAGACTTGGGACAGGCTTGCCCCACACTTTCACTGGCCTCATATGTCTGAGGACACTAAAGAGTTTTGTCGCTCATGTGTCACCTGCCAAGCCAGTGGCAAATCAGGTGGCACCACAAAGGCCCCCCTTATACCACTACCTGTGGTGGGGGTTCCCTTTGAAAGAGTGGGGATTGACATTGTTGGACCAATGGACCCCCAACAGCATCTGGGCACAGATTTATACTGGTGGTAGTGGAACATGCCACCAGGTATCCAGAAGCTATCCCCTTAGGACCACTACAGCTCCTGTTGTGGCCAGGGCCCTGCTTGGAGTTTTCTCCAGAGTGGGGTTTCCTAAGGAAGTTGTCTCTGACAGAGGTGCAAACTTCATGTCAGGATACTTGACTGCTATGTGGAAGGAGTGTGGTATAAATTACAAATTTACCACACCCTATCACCCACAGTCCAATGGGCTTGTTGAAAGATTCAACAAGACCCTCAAAGGGATGATAAAAGGGTTACCTGAAAAGCTTAGGCGAAGATGAGACATCCTTTTACCCTGCCTTCTGTTTGCTTACAGAGAGGTCCCAGAGAAGGGGGTTGGTTACAGCCCTTTTGAGCTTTTGTTTGGACATCCTGTAAGAGGACCCCTATGTCTTGTGAAGGAAGGATGGGAGTTACCTCTCAAAAAGCCTAAACGTGACATAGTGGACTATGTACTTGGTCTCCGCTCCAGGATGGCAGAGTACATGGAGAAGGTATCCAAAAACCTTGAGGCCAGCCAAGAACTTCAAAAAGCTTGGCATGACCAAAAGGCTGTCCTAACTGTGTATCATGCAGGACAGAAGGTGTGGGTGTTGGAGCCAGTGGCCCCAGCAGCTCTCCAGGACAAATGGTCTGGACCCCATACCATCATTGAGCAAAAGGGAGAAGTCACCTACTTGGTGGACATGGGAACTCCCAGGAGCCCTCACAGAGTACTTCATGTGAATAGGCTCAAATCATTTGTTGACAGGGAGAACATGGGCTTGCTCATGGCCACAGATGAGGGGCAGGAGGAAGAGAGTGACCCTCTCCCAGACCGGCTCACTCAGAACCCTGATGATGGGTCAGTAGATGGTGTAGTCTTTTCTGACAGCCTCTCTGAGCATCAACAAAAGGATTGTAAGCAGATCCTTCAATCCTTTAGATAAATGTTTTCTCTGACCCCCAGTCAGACAAACTGGTGCACACATGAGGTGGACACTGGAGACAGTCTGCCTATAAAGAGTAAAATCTACAGGCAACCTGACCACGTCAGGGACTGCATAAAGAAAGAAGTACAAACGATGTTGGAATTGGGAGTCATTGAACCCTCAGAGAGCCCTTGGGCTAGTCCTGTAGTTCTAGTACCAAAGCCTCACACCCAGGATGGTAAGAGAGAGATGAGGTTTTGTGTAGACTACAGGGGTCTCAATGCTGTCACTAAGACAGATGCCCATCCAATACCTAGGGCAGATGAACTGATAGACAAGTTGGATTCTGCAACTTTCTTAAGTACATTTGACCTAACAGCTGGTTATTGGCAGATCAGGTTAGCTGAGGATGCCAAGGCCAAGACAGGATTTTCTACCCCAGGAGGTCATTACCAATTTGTGGTGATGCCCTTTGGTTTGAAAAATGCACCTGCCACTTTTCAAAGGTTGGTGAACCAAGTTCTCACTGGGTTGGATGACTTTTGTGCAGCAAATCTGGATGATATTGCTGTCTTTAGCTCCACCTGGGAGGATCACCTGATCCACCTGAGGAAAGTTTTGGAGGCCCTGCAAAAGGCAGGCCTCACTATCAAGGCTACTAAGTGCCAGATAGGGCAGAGTCAGGTTGTGTACCTGGGCCACCTTGTGGGTGGAGGCCAGGTTCAACTCCTGGAGAGCAAGATACAGGCCCTAAAGGACTGGGCTCCTCCAACCACCCAGACACAGGTCAGAGCTTTCTTGGGCCTGTCTGGTTACTATAGGAAGTTTGTCAAGAATTATGGGTCCATTGTGACACCACTTAATGACCTGACAAGCAAGAAAATGCCAAAGAAAGTTCAGTGGACAGTTAGCTGTCAGAAGGCATTTGATGACCTAAAGCAGGCCATGTGTACTGCACCTATTCTCAAGAGTCCTGACTACTCCAAAACCTTCATTGTCCAAACAGATGCATCTGAGTTGGGTGTGGGAGCTGTTCTTTCTCAACTGAATATTGATGGTCATTGTAGGAAGGTGGATACCTGACTATGGTTGCCCCCAACTTTTTTCCTGGTGTTTTGCTGGTTTTTGACTTAGTTGGCCTGGGATCCTGCTATTCATGACCCCAGGCTTCCTGCTCTCTCTGTTAAAATGGACTCCATGTACCTTAGGTACATATCCAATTGGATACTGGGTCACCTTATCAGTCCCTGTACAGTATACCTTAGGTATCCAGGGCATAGGTGTACCCAGGGCCTACCAGGGGCTGCAGCATGTATTATGCCTCCTCTGGCTGGCCTCCCAAATCTGACACAACTGGCTGCACGACAGCTGGGGCAAGGTGGTGTAATCACCCTTTGCTTTAGATATAGTATACCTATATCTAAACCTAAAATGGACACATTTATTCCTATCAGTCACTCCTATGGCAGGCCTTATCAATCCTGAAGGCAGAGTGCTTGGAATTATGTGAGATGGTGCTCTGGCATGAGCTGAGCCTGTTTGCAGCTTGCGGAACCAAATCCAAATAGCTGTTCCATGATAACGCTATACCATATACTCTTAAGTGCATTATAATCCTCGCGGTTAAATGCTAACTTTGGTATAGCATTATCAAAACATGTCGAGTAAGGTGTCATACGAATTGTAATACTAACCCCTCGCCAATTCTGGCGACGGGGATAGCATTCCACCCTTCTAGAGGGACACGACATGTATGTAACTGTGAACCCCGGTTAAAGTCAGACATAGCCTCAGCTCCACAAAATGGATGCTGCCACCGAGACACAAGTCTGCCCTCCTTCTGCTGGGAGTCCTTCCAGCAACGGAGGCCTGGACAAAGGGTTTCCTGTCAGGGGCGGTGCCAGCACCATCCCAGACAGGATTTTGTGTATCCCAGGTAGGCAGGGCTGAAAGGAAGGTGACTGCAAGTGGCACCCCGGTGCTCACTGTGCATATGCCGGCTCAAACCAGTTCCTGGGGCATACCAGCCCCTGAGCTGGGGAGAGACCGGACAAAGGAGAGGGGTGTAACCACCCCCCTCCTAGTCCCACCCATAGGGCAGGACTTAGTCGCGTGCCAGACCCTTTTTCTTAGGATAAAGGTAGGAGCAGTCCCCCTTCCCAAATTAGATAATCTTGAATCTTGAAACTACTTTCCACGAAAGGAACTCTTAACTCTTCTGAAGACTCTCCCTTGTGGCTAAGGAGTAGCCACCCTGCACCAGCAGGCACCATCGAAGATCTTGCGGTTTGCTGTAAGTCCATCCTCCGGATCAAGACTGCCCAGCTCGACGAGACCCGGATTCCCTGCCATCTCTGACCTCTACCTACACCATCCAGCCCAGCTGAGATTCGTGGGTGTGACGAGACCCGTGGGACCGGCCATCTTCAAGACCTGCACGACGCTTCACCAGCACGACCCCTGAGAGACCCTCGAGTAAGTGCATTGGGGTTTGAGAAGCCCTAACCCTGAGCAGCTCCAGCACCGAAGTCCAGCCCCTCAGCATCCACGAGATCTGCGTGGGGCCCTTCTGCTCTTTGCTGCTCACCGCGTTGTCCGGCCACTTGCCTGCTGGCTTGTAGCCCTCCTGATGACGAACCACAACACTTCCATCGCTGGTCTGGTTGCTCCAGACTGGCCCTAGCTCCCCTCCAACAGAGGAGCACCCCGGACCCTCCTGGTCCACTCCAGACGCCATCTTGAGTCCACCGCGTGGGCTTGCCTTTGCCAAGGCTTGTTGCTCCAATCCTGGTTTCAGCAGCGCCGACAGCAGACACCTTCGTGGGACAGCTCGCCCCTCCATCCTGGTCGCCGACAACGCCTCCTGGTCCGAGAGACTGCAGAGCCCAGCGTCGCCCACTCACCTGGTCGAGGTGACTTCATCCGGTGCCATCTTGGTGCCCATCTGATCACTGGCTAGTGATCAAGAACTGAGTCCCCTCTGCTTTCAGGTCATCTTCAACTCCGATCCAGGCTTGGATCCCATCACACTTCATCACTGGTCGCCTGCCAGCAACTTCTTCTTTCAGGCTCCATAGACTGTAACGAGGATTCCCGACGTCTTTTGAACCGTATGCAGCCGCAGCCCCTGGGCTAGGTAACTCGAGCATTTCGGTGCTCCAACGTAGGTTCACTATCTAAGTGTCCAGATCCTTTTTCGTTTTCAGCCTAACTAGTCGGATTCGTCCGATAACACTAACTTTACAAAATCTAGCATCCATAGACTTTGTCCCGCATCCCGCGTGAGAGTGCACACTCTGCACCCGATCTCCCTAGGCCTCCTGCTCCTAACCTTAGGGTTCAGTAGTGTAGTCCTAGCAATCCTGAAGCCTCTGTATCTTGTTACTTACCTGCTAGTATTTCGCATTCCACTTTTGTAGTATATGGTTTTTCGTGCCCCTCGGGCATTTGTGTAAATTGTGCAACTTGAACTATTTTCGTAAGAGTTTTGTATTGTGCTTAGCTCCCTGACTCATAAAGAGTTCAGGGTAGAACTGTTATTAATAAATATCCTATATTTTTATAACAACTTGTGTGGTGTCCTTTCACTTGGTGTTCAAGGGGTATATGTGATGGTAAAACAGCTGGCTTAACACGCCCTCTAGAGTTTAGCCTGAAGACTGCTCGTGTCCATGCTACTAGGATAGCTGGTCTAAAAGGTTGACTTACAACCAATCATCAATAAGGGTTGTTTGGTATGATACAAAGTGATCACTAGAATAGTGAGCACTATATATCAGGCCAACTTCTCACACAGTAGAACTCAGAGTATTTCTAAGCTTGTTATATGTACCTATAGTACCTTATGTGATCTTTCAAATGATATTTCAAGATTATACGTGGTAAAAACAACAGCAAGCTCAAATCCCAACCGCTGCACACCAATGTGAGAAGTTGGCCTGATATATGATGCTCACTAGTTCTAGTGATCACCTTGTATCAGTCCAAACAACCCTTATGGCCATTGGTTGTAAGTCAACCTTATAGACCAGCTATCCTAATGGTAGCATGGACAAAGCAGTCTTAGGCTAAACTCTTTTGGCATGTGAAGCCAGCTGTTTTACCACAATATAATCCCTTGAATACCAGATGAAAGGACACCACACAGGTTGTTATGAAAATAAACGATATATTTATTAATAACAAACACCTCTGAACTCTTTATGAGGTCAGAGGGCTAAGCACATGACAATCTCTTAGGAAAAATACGATAAGTTGCACAAAATTACAATGGTGCCCTAGGGCACGACAAACCATATACTAAGTAAGTGGAATGTGAAAGTCGATAGAAGGAATGGAGCTGTCCAGAGGCTGTAGGATCGTTGGGACCACGTTACCCTAACACTAGGTAAGTAATAGGAGGTCCACGGAACGCGTGTGCAGAGTGTGAACTCACACGCGAGATGCGTAACAACGTCTATGGACAGTACAGTTCAAGTTAAAGGTGAGTACGGACAATCCTGACTAGGTAGGACAAAAACGACTGTGGAACTGGACACTAGGACAGTTAAACTACCCTTGAGCACCGAAATGCTCTTGTTACCTCACCCACGGGCCACGGGTGCATAGGTGTCAAAGTGCTTCGGGTTCTCGCGTTGAAGTAAATGGAGCCTGAAAGAAAAGATGCTGCAGGCGACCAGGAGGAAGATGTCCGGTGCAATCCAAGTGTGGATTGTTGAAGAAGAGGACCTGAAAGCAGAGGGGACAGTGTTCAAAGTCACTAGCCAGTGGCCGGTGTTGAACCAGGAAGGAACCAGGTGTTGTCGTCGCGATCAGGTGAGGAGTGGACGCTTGACTCTGCAGCCACGTGGACCAGGAGGTGTCTTCGACAACCAGGATGGAGGCACGAGCTGTCCCACGCAGACTCTCGCTGTCGGCGGTGTTGGATCCGGAATCGGCGTCACGCGGTGAGGAGGAAAAGCGTCTGGTGCGGACTAGGAGAGTCTGGGGTGCCCCTCTTTTGGAAGGGAGCAAGGGCCAGTCTGGAGCAACCAAACCAGCAGCAAAGATTCAAAGGTTCGTCGTCTATGAGGCCACTAGCCAGCCGGCAAGTGACCAGACAACGCGTCGAGCAGCAAACAAGCAGAAGGGCCCCACTCAGATCTCGTGGATGCTGGAGGGCTGATCTTTGGTGCAGGGGCTGCTCGGGGCTGGGGCTTCTCAGTCCCCAAAGCACTTGGTCGAGTTTACTTTGGGAGTCGTGCTGGAAGCGAAGTGCAGTTTCTTCCAAGATGGCCGGTCCCACGTGTCTCGTCGCACCCACGGGTCTCAGCTTTGCTGCAGATGTGAGTTGAGGTCGGAGAGGTCTGGGAATCCAGGTCTCGTTGGGCTCTGAAGTCTGGATCCTCGAGGGAAGACGACAAAGGGAAGCCGCTGGATGCTTGATGGTGCCTGCTTGTGCAGGGTGGACACTCCTTGCCCACAAGGGAGATTTCTTCAGTCTTCTGTGGAGCAGAACGTCGAAGTCTAGAGTTTCTTCTTGTAGAGTAGTTCAGGATTAATCTAATTTGGAATGGGACCAGCTCCTACCTTTATCCTGCTAAAGGGGGCTGCACTACTGACTAGGTCCCTCCCCTGGGGGGGACCAGGAAGGGGGGTGGCTACACCCCCTATCCTTTGTCCGGCTTCCCGCCATAGCTGGGGCAGGGATGCCCCAGCAACTGGTTTGAACTGGTGTATGCACAGGACACCTTGTGTGCCCCGGGCATGTCTCGTTCCTTTCAGGCCTAACATACCCAATACACAAAATCCTGTCTGGGGTGGTGCTAGCACCTCCCAAGGCAGGAAACCCTTTGTCCAAGCCGCCCTCGCTGGAAGGACTCCCAGCAGCAGGAGATTAGACTTGTGTCTGTGGTGGCAGCATCCATTTTGTGATGCCAAGGCTCAAGTTAACTTTAACCGGGGTTCTCAGTTACATACATGTCGTGTCCCTCTAGAAGGGTGGAATGCTACCCCCGTCGCCAGAATTGGCGAGGGGGTAGTATTCCAATTCGTATGACACCTTACTCGACATGTTTTGATAATGCTATGCCAAAGTTAGCATTTAACCGCGAGGGTTATAATGCACTTAAGAGTATATGGTATAGCGTTATCATGGAACAGCTATTAGGACTTGGTTCCGCAAGCTGCAAACGGGCTCAGCTCATGCCAGAGCACCATCTCACATAATTCCAAGCACTCTGCCTTCAGGATTGATAAGGCCTTCCATAGGAGTGACTGATAGGAATATATGTGTCCATTTTAGGTTTAGATATAGGTGACTATATCTAAAGCAAAGGGTGATTACACCACCTTGCCCCAGCTGTCGTGCAGCCAGTTGTGTCTGTTTAGATGGCCAGCCAGGGGTGGCATAATACATGCTTCAGCCCCTGGTAGGCCCTGGGTACACCTATGCCCTGGATACTTAAGGTATACTGTACAGGGACTGATAAGGTGGCCCAGTACCAATTGGTAAATGCACCTAAGGTTCATGGTTGTCAATTTAGAGAGAGAACAGCTAGGCTGTGGGTCTGATTAGCAGGCCCACAGCCAGGGAAAGTCGTAAACCAGTGAAGCAAAAAGCAAAAATCTGGGGTGACCATAGGATTGCAGACCCCACTTTCCTACAATCGGGACTTCCACGGAAGCCCGGCCATCTGGTCGCCCCATAGGAAAGCGTTGCGGGCGACCAGATGCCGGGACCGAAAGGACTCCCTGCTTCCCACCCCGAGCCTTCGCGGTAAAGTTCCTGCCTGCCTGCCCACGCAAGGCAGGGCTCAGAGACCCCGGCTGGGTCTCAGGCACGGGGTGGACCACCGGCGCTCTCGGGCCTGGACACCCGGGGGTGGACTGCCTGGGACCCATTGGAGCCCGTCCATGGTCGGACTCCCAATTCCGACAAATTCATATGGACTCCCAATCCTGACAATTTCGTACGGACTCCTAATCCCGAAACAAATTCGTACGGACTCCCTATCCCGAAACAAATTCGTACGGACTCCCAATCCTGACAAATTCGTACGGACTCCTAACCTTCCGACACGGATCGGAATCGAGCCCAAAATGTCTTTTTTCCGAACCTATCAGGTCAAAGAAAGACTGGGGGCCTTAACCATAATGTTAGAGAATAAAAATAAGAACAAAGGGAGAATATTTATTTTTACAAGAGCCACTCATCCCATAATTGTTAAAGGGAGATCCCTCCTTGGCTTAAAAAGGTTACACATCTTATTAAGTGTAGGGAGAAAATTGAGCGGAAATAAATCCTCCAGACGTGAGGATGTAAATATCCCTCAGTACCTTATGTGATGAGTCGTTGAATAATTTCCCTGCATTAAGAGGGGTAATATATTGGAGGAACAGTTAAACAGTAATGCCTCTGACTTCACATGATTAATTTTGTACCCCCCAATTGCCGTAAAATCGCTTATTTTAAAGGAAGTTCTTGATATGTTGTCTATATCAGCGGCTAAAGGCAGGACAATATCGTCCGCAAACAGCTTGAGTTTTGCGGATACAGGCACCGGAGCTAAAATAGCACGGTCCTGCCTGATGCCACTAGCCAATGGTTCAATAGGCAGGGACAATAGTGTTGGAGAAAGGGGACAGCCTTAATGCGTCCCCCGACTAATAGAGATAGCGCCAGAAGCCGGGCTTCACGTATAGATTCTTCACTACTTAACAGATTTTAGCTGGAATCGTGAATGTACTCATAATAGCAAAGAGAACATTCCATTGTCAAATGCTTTTTCAGCATCTAACATTATTATGGCTGCTTTCATTTTATTAGTGCTAAAATAGTCAATTGATTGAAATAGGTAGTGAGTATTAGAAGCCAATAGCCTACCCTGCACAAAGCCGTTTTGGTTCCCATGTATAAGGGAGGGGGTCACTTGTGCTAGCTGGTTTGCAAGAATTTTTTAAAAGATCTTGTAATCAAAATTCAAAAGGCTTATTGGGCGATACAAATTTACTTCTTCCTCAGATTTCCCCTTTTTGACAAAACTGATTACTATGGCTTTAGTAAAGGTTACTGGCACTACCTCTCCTTTTAGTATCCCGTTAAATAATAATCTCAAAAAAGTGTTCAGTTAGGGGAGGAAAGTCTTATAGATCTCGATTGGAATCCCATCTATCACACAATCTTTGGCTGAAGGTGATGTATTCACCGCCTGCATAACTTCTTCAGATGTAATATCGGCAAGCAGGGATTCTCTCTGTACCATAGATAAAGTGGGACAATTGATCCGAGTTAGCCAACTTATGGCTTCCTCTGTAGAAGTGTTATGGGATTCATAATAGAGGTCCCTGTAATGATTTTAAAAAGTGGCAGCAATTTCAGAGGGGTGAGATGTGGGTCTCATAGTGACCGGATCGTTTATTTTTTTTATACAATTAGCATTGGCCCTACGCTTAACTGACCAAGCCAACCTCCCGATATGATCATTTTCTTCATATCTTTTTTGCAAGACTCAGTCATGGGTTAGAATCTCTTTGGACATAAAAAAGTATTGTAACTTATATTTTGCTTGACTGAGCTTGTGTTTACCTTACTGGGAAGGTAGGGCTAGATAGCTTACCATAGCTGTGGAGAGTTCATTTTCTAACTGTAATCTCTCTTCGTTCTGTTTTTTCCTCTCATAATATTTATAGGAGATTACTTCCCCTCTAAAGAAGGCTTTAAGAGCACGCCATACTGCAAAATTTGAAACTGCATTCATGTCACGTTTCAAAACTTCCTCTAATGGCAAACACATATGGGCAACCCACTGCTCATCCACTAGTAGAGACTTGTCAAATACCCATCTGTACCCAGTTGGAGCATGTGCTCGAAATTTTAATTTTACTGAAATTATTGATTGGTCCGAGAAGGGGGTTTCAATAATCTCTGACTCAATGCTTAAAATAGCGTGTGAGATGAGAGAAAAAAATCAATCCAAGAGGAAGAGTGGTATCTCCTTGAGTGACATGTATACATCCTCTCATTTGGAAATTCCTCTCTCCAACAATCGACCAACACAAATCCCGTATTTAGTCCTGACAAAGTCTTCTCGATTTAGGATTTGTCTGGGTTTTTTGTGCCTGGAGGAGTCCTTAGCAGGGTCTAGCAGTAACATAAAATCACCACTGTGCACAAGGAACCCAGATTGAGTCATAGTAAAATCATACAGAGACTGAAACTCCTCAGGAGAGTCCTCAATGGGACCATAGTATCTTATGAAATTAAAAGGTTGTTCAGACATCCTCATCTGCACCCACAGCCATCTCACAATCAGGTCTCTTTGCACCATTGTGATTCCAAAGTGTATGTTTTTAGCTACCAAGATCGCTACCACCCTAATAACCACATCCGAAGAAGCGTAAAATTCATGTTGAATAAAGCCAGGAGATTTGTACACTAACAAACACTCCTTGGGGGCGTGGCCAGGCGCCGGCGAAGATGGCGGCCTAATACTCGAGCTCCGCCAGGACCAAGCTGTCCCTGAAAATCCAGCCTGAAATCATGGCCGGGGCTCCCTCCCATCGGCGCCCTGGCTCCCTGCAGAACGGCGCAACTGCGGTGTGGAAGAAACGGAGTTTGAACATCTGTGGCGGCTGAGTTGCGGCCCATTTATCTGCCGTGGCGGACCCGGGGCCTTTGGCTCGGAGCCACAGGGCCGGGAGCCGCTGAAATCGAGGCCCGGCTTGGGGCCTAACGTTGCTGTTCGCCCGATAGAAGGGCAGAATATACGGTGGGCCTGAGATTGCTGTGGAGCCCGGGCTGCGCTGTCGCGGAACGCCCGGCAGACCCTGTGCTGTGTGGACCGGGAGGGGGCGTGCGTGCCCCCCGGGGGCTGCCGTTGTGGACCCGGAGGGCGCCAATTCAAACCTTCAGGTGGTGACTGGGCCTGGGGACACAAAGCCCGCGAAAACGACCAGCGGGGCACACGAGGCCCGCAGAGGCACCACAGACCTGGCGGAGGGGCTAACAGCCTGGCGCAACATTTAAGAGGCCCTGAAGTGCAGGTGCAACCACGGACTGGCAGCGTTGGAGGCTGGTGGCCGGTCCCGTCATGATATCCCCGGTAGGCGGGGCCCCTGTGACCCCGAAATGAATTAGCTGCCTACTGACCCCAGTAACTTGGAGCCAAAAGAGGTGCGGTAGCCCAGGAGAAGTGTGGGGCCCTGGTGGAAGCGTCGCAGACATCCGGGCGCGGTGTTGTAAATTTGGGCCCATGGTGAGACACCCCCGGGGGCAGCGAAGTCCTGCACATATCAACAACTTGTACGGGCGGTGCCATCTGGGGACGGGGCGAGGACGCCCTTGAAAACGGCTGGCAGGCTGGGGGCCGGAGGCGGTGTGCATACCACGGTGCTGAGTTGAGCCCCATCTAAGGTAAAACAGTCCCAAATCATACGAGGGGGTGACTAACGTCCAGGAGAACGCTTCTGACGGCTGGTTGGCTAGGTGGTTGGACCGCAGGGGCGCTGCCTGTACACGATGCGACCCAAAGGGGGATCTACCACCCAAACAAACAAATTGGATAAATATGCGGTGCTGCTGAGTCAGGCACAGATGGGTGCGACGGCCGGGGACCAGACGGGCCAGACGGAGCCTTCTCTAACTTCCATCATGGCCGCTATCCAGACGCTAGGCACTAACCTTGAGTATACAATGGATAAGATCGAAATGAACCTACTTCGCACCGACCTGGGCAAGACCACGGAGCGCTCCAAATCCAGCACCACGGAAATACAAGAGTTGTAGACCTCCGAGAAAAATCTCGAAAGCCGGGTCAACGAACTTGTTCACCAGCACCGCCAAATGGCCCTACGGCTCGAAGATCAGGAAGGGAGGGCCCGGAGGAGTAACATCCGCGTGGTAGGTGTGCCGGAGGGAACGGAGGGGCAAAGTGTGGAACTGTTTCTAGAGGACCTTATCCTCCACCACCTGAAGCCTAAAAGATTGCCCAAGATCTTTACGATTGAACGGGCCCACCGGGCACCGGTCCCTAAACCTAAACCGGGGGCCCCACCCAGGACAATAATCGCCAAAATATTGAACTACAGGAACCGCAATGCCATCCTACAGGTGGCCAGGCAACAGGGCGATCTGCAATTTGAAGGAGCCACCATCCGCTTCTTTCCTGATTTCACACTGCAGGTACAGCAGGAAAGGCGCTCATTCCTAGGAGTAAAAGCGGCACTCCGTGATCGGTGTATCAAATACATGATGTTCTTCTCTGCCAAGTTAAAGGTAAACGTAGGAGGAAAATCCCATTCAACTCATACCACACTTTCGGCTCTTTTTTTATTCTTTTGATTGTATCTATGTGAGTGGAGGGTCCAAAATCTGCACACTACTACTGGGCTATTTGCTTGTCTGCATTTGCATGGCAAACCATGCCTTTAAAAAAAAAACATACTGTTTCAATGGGTAAATTAAGATAAAAATAAAAAACAAAATTCAGAAGGCACCCATGCATAGTAGCCATTTTGCAAGTAAAATAATTAAAAGATGGACCCCATGTGTACATGCACATGCATGGCAGCCACCTTGGAATAATAATGTTTTGCTTTAAGAAAAATGATTCCCAGAAATCATTCAAAGATGGCTGTCACCTGTCCTTGGCCATTTGGAATGATTTTTCTTATATTATAAGGAAAGTATTCCAAAATGGCAGCAGGTATGCTTGCACACACGGTGGCCATTTCAGAATTTACTTTTGCCTGGAAAAATCGTGTTTGATCCAGAACAGTCACTCCATGATGACCACCATGTCTGCATGGACAGTGACCACCTGGGGAGAAATATACACCTGGGTAGAGCCCAGAGGGGTCACAGCAAGACCTGTTGGTTTTGCTCTTGCTTTTGAATGTAACGTCCACCAACTGCCAGAGAGTGCGAGTGTTCAGGGGGGGCAGGCTGGGTATACAAACTAAGATTCTGTGAAGCTTGAATGTTCAGATGTCAATTTAAAATAACATCTTTAATTACTGAGGGATTTTTAATTGCCCTGATCACTTTCCCAGGGTACCCTTCGGAAGGTAAGGGTTTGAGCAATTGGGGCATTTGACCAGGGCTTTAAACGGCCTGGTGGTAAGATGTGAAGGATTTGCACCAGAAGTGAAACCTTCCTCCGAATTATTATGATTTCTGTGCGTGGAAATCTAAGGATACCAGGAGACTCCCTATCACCAAGGACACAATGACAATTTGCTGGTGTTTTATTTATTTTTACCCACCACTGTTTTTAGGTCTTGTTTCAATTAACTCAAGAGAAGTAGACCAGAACCACAGTGGTCAGTACTGCTAAATAAATAGCTATAGGGCACCAGATTTCTGTGACTTTTTTTACCTTAAAACACTTCAAGTAAATGGGGTAATTGGGATTAGAGACGAATAAGACAGTGGTACATGGTGGGTTGTTAACTCCTATAAGAAGTGCAAGTTAATAGGTTGTAAACTGTTTGTGCTGTTCTAGGTGAGGTATGCACATTTTCGGACAATGAACTGTGTATGTTTAGCAGTATAAAAAACAGAAATATGCTAGTGGTTACAAAAAGCAACTGAATCAATAGATATTAATTACCGGTTCGAATGTGCAGGTGAACATTTCTTCATACCAGGTTAGAATATGCACAAAACAGATATGGTAGCATCTGCATACAGTGCAAAAGGTTTTTAAGCCAAAACTGGCTCTGGCGCCCATTTTAAGTGAAAACCAGAGATGAGCGAGGGCACTACCCCTAAATGTAGCTCTGTAAAGGAAAGAGCAGAAGCAGCCTACAAGTTGAAGGAGAGCTGATGAAATATTGTATGAGCATGAATTCAGTCTGCAATTAGGTGGTTCTCCTTCCATTAAAGACTTGTAGTTTTATCAAAAATCTTGAACGCCAAACTGACTGCAGACAGATGGACTTGGCTTTGCCATACTGAAGTACCTTTTATTACCTTCTAGTGTAACATTAGGTGTACACCAGAATATCAAATTGTAAAAATTATGCTAGCGCAGTACAGTGACAATATTGGCCATTGCTGAAATGAGATAAGATTAATGTCTAAAAACTGAAAAAATAGACATTTCCCAGTTATCGGTCAGTGAACGACCTATAACTTTCGCCACCCGTCACGCACTGGTTATGATGTCACATGTTACATCATGACATGTTAAATGGCATCACTGACTACATCACTAGTGACATCTCAAATGACATCACTGATATCATCCAAGGATTGTGAGCTTGTTCTATTGGCTTTGTGGATTTAAAGTAAATAAACAATCTAGACCCATGCCAATTTTTCCTTCACCAATCAAGCGATAATGGACTTAACCTTTGGTAACATGTAAGACATACAACACATCTGTCAACTCACCACATTTGGTGGATGTTATTCTCTTTTTCATGTTATACACCCTTCTATTCAACTGAATGCCTCCATAGACTTTAACATGGTCATCCATGGTGACCGTCCTGCCTCCTCAGAAGCGGTCGCTCCTTCACACTGCTCCCTGCCAGACCAGTGGTATAGTAGCACTTCTGCCAGACTGCTCATTGCCACTGAATTAATTAATTGCGCACTGCTTACTGCTCATTATTGTGCCTGTACACTGCTCGCTTTGCATTTTCGTAGCGCTTTACCGCTAGACTGCTGTGCATTCATTTTACATTTGTGCTCTGCTCGCTTTGCCTGATTTAATTTAATTTAATTATTGGGCCGGTGCCTCTGGACAGGTATTAGCGTTTATAAGGCTGTGCCCCCAATCTCGCCCTGTTTCACTTTTGGCTTGCTGCCATCTTGTTGATTGTTGTTGTGCCTTGATCCCAGCCCGGCTCTCCCCCACGCTCCCGCCTCCCAGATGCCCCTCCCTCCCACTGATACTGAGGCTCTGCACGATCGTTGGAAGCGCTGTGACCGTCCTGCCTCCTCAGAAGCGGTCGCTCCTTCACGCTGCTCCCTGCCAGACCAGTGGTATCGTAGCGCTTCTGCCAGACTGCTCATTGCCACTGAATTAATTAATTGCGCACTGCTTACTGCTCATTATTGTGCCTGTACACTGCTCGCTTTGCATATTCGTAGCGCTTTACCGCTAGACTGCTGTGCATTCATTTTACATTTGTGCTCTGCTCGCTTTGCCTGATTTAATTTAATTTAATTATTGGGCCGGTGCCTCTGGACAGTTATTAGCGTTTATAAGGCTGTGCCCCCAATCTCGCCCTGTTTCACTTTTGGCTTGCTGCCATCTTGTTGATTGTTGTTGTGCCTTGATCCCAGCCCGGCTCTCCCCCACGCTCCCGCCTCCCAGCTGCCCCTCCCTCCCACTGATACTGAGGCTCTGCACGATCGTTGGAAGCGCTGTGACCGTCCTGCCTCCTCAGAAGAGGTCGCTCCTTCACGCTGCTCCCTGCCAGATCTGTGGTATCGTAGCGCTTCTGCCAGACTGCTCATTGCCACTGAATTAATTAATTGCGCACTGCTTACTGCTCATTATTGTGCCTGTACACTGCTCGCTTTGCATTTTCGTAGCGCTTTACCGCTAGACTGCTGTGCATTCATTTTACATTTGTGCTCTGCTCGCTTTGCCTGATTTAATTTTATTTAATTATTGGGCCGGTGCCTCTGGACAGTTATTAGCGTTTATAAGGCTGTGCCCCCAATCTCGCCCTGTTTCACTTTTGGCTTGCTGCCATCTTGTTGATTGTTGTTGTGCCTTGATCCCAGCCCAGCCCAGCTCTCCCCCACGCTCCCGCCTCCCAGCTGCCCCTCCCTCGCCCCTCCCCTCCACTTTCCGCATATGACAGATGCATTCGCGCGCAGCGTCCACGCGCCGCGGTTGCGTCCTATGCGCGCCGAAGGTAAGCCCGTCTACGCCCGTCCGATAAAGAAAAAGGGGTTTGATATAAAGAGAGGCTGTGAAAAAAGAATAAGGTGGTGAGAAAGCTGAGATAGAGATACTGAAGTAGAAAGAAAAAGAAGAGAGGTGGAGATGTGAGGTAGCCAAAAATTGTGAGGTTTTGTAGACAGAAAGAGAAGTGAGACAGAGATAAGATACATGTAAGGTAGAGAGAAATGAGCATGAGATGAGTGAGACAGAGTGATAAGGCAGAGACAGGGCTGAGGGGCATAGAGAGGTAAGATAAAGAGAGCAATGAATCAGAAAGGTAAAATAGATGGAGGAGAGATAACTGGCGGTGAGATGGACACAGAGCAGTTATGGCCATGCGCAAGAGAAGAGAGAGACATAGATATAGTCACACAATAGGCGGGAAAGAAGTGAGGTTGGAAGATTGAGGTAGAGACGAATAGAGAGTTGAGATAGAGGAAATAGGTACAAATATATGTATAAATAGGTAGATGAGAGTTAAGGATAGGACAAAGTCAAAGTAAGGCAAAGAGAGACATTGAGGAAAATTGAATTTTGCCCTGTCATGTGTCCCTACGTGTTCCCCATCATATGTTATATGTGCATGATTAATATGCATATTTCCCCCCATGACCGAATATAATGACGCATTTACAGTTGCGTCCAACATTAGTATGTCACTTATCCAGTCCTCCTGAAAGCAACGTGAATTAGGCTTTCAGGCCTATGTTGCCAACGTCTTTACATTGTGCACGTTAAATCATCGAGATGCACCCGTTTCTAGGCCTCACAGGGCCCGGACACCAGATTCAGGCCTCAAGTCTCCTGAACCACTCCGAGGAGAGATGCAGCCCCGCCCGCATCCCCGACCCTTCACTCATTTCCTGCCAAGCAACACGGTGCCCGGCTCGGCCCGGCCTGCCTGCCAAGGATATGTTATGCCTACAGTTATCAGTTCAGCTCCCCGGCTTCACATTCCTAGCTAACGAACCGCATAAACATCTTCATCTATAGTCTAGTCTTCCTGTCTCCATGCAAGAGAATTACTGAATTAATACCCATAGAAGATCCATAGCACACGCAATATCCAAAGAACTATATGCATGCACCAGCCTTAGTGACAAGTAGCCTTTGCCCTGATGACTTTTAGATTCAAGCAACATGTACTCCAAACACAAGATATCAGATATGCTATAGGTACAGGTCGTTCTGACATCCTAGACTTTAGTCTCCTCTTCTAGTGCTAGAAGTCAGAGCCCCCAGCTCCCCTCAGTTACACGTCATGACCCGTTTGCGCGCACCAGTAGGTTAAAGGTTCCAGCTGCCCAGGTAGCCCCCTCCATGTATCCACCCATTTATGACATTTCTGTAACGTTTACATCACATGTCTCCGTGCACGCCCTGTGCACGCCTTCTTTTCACGCCCATATGTTCTTATCTTCCGTTTGTCACTTGTTACGCCTACTGTATTCAATGCAATTGTACTGTTTTACTATATATACTGTATGATGTTAATGAGATGGCGCAGCTGCCATTCCCCCTTTCCTTGTGTCCTGTCCCTTCCTGAACCTTAGCAGGTGATGGAACCCGATGGTCCATTGGCTCGAGCCATCTAATTAAAGCCCGTATGACTCAGATACCACGGATTCTGCCTCTTATTTATTGAGCTATCCTTTTTCAGTTAATGCATAGAAAAATAGTACCGGTAATTATTTATTTATTTACCACATAAATGGCGCCCGAACAGGAACGAGCCCCTTCCCCACGCGCCGGCGATGTAACGCAGGCCCCCTGACCCTTCTACAGCCGTGACGGACCCCTACTGTGCACGTGCAGATATTTCTGCTTCAAGTCTCCCTCAGGCCCACGGAGGAGACGGAGACTGCGGTCCGGCATCCAGACGAGGCGGTGAGGAAGGCGGATCGTCCCGACCAGAGCCCAAGCCGAGAGAGCAAGTGTCCGAGGTATCCGGAGGCCCACCTGTTTCCGAAGCCCGAGGCGCAAGCGTAGTGCGTAGCAGTAACCAGACGTCGTAGCAGTCCAGTCCAGTCCGAGGCCTTCAGTTTTGCTTCCCGGTGAGTACCGTTGCTGGGAACGTATCTAGACGGGTTCATTAATTTGTGCCCGGTCCGACGGGTTTGGGTACACAGATCCGGTCCGACGTGTTCACCTAGGTGGATACGGTATGACGTGTCTCTTTAGGAGACCGGTATGTTCTGTACTGTTTTAGCAGTGCATCCAGTAATTCTAGTAAGTCTGTTCTCTGGTATAGTTTCTCGAGAAGTTCCAGTATTATGTTTTCGAAGTATTGTGTTTTCAATGTATTAGGTAGCACCTGTTCGAACTGTTATTAATGTGTTTTTGATGTCGTGGTATGAGTGATTGTTTGCTATTTATTACTGTGTTCATTGTGTATTGTGTTCAAGTTCAAATATGCCGCTGTTTTCTAAGTTACGTCAGATAAAAACCAGAAAAGGGTTACTCGAAGAATCAGTTCCTGTCCCTCCTAGGGACAGTCCTGGACATTTCATGTATCATAAGCATGGCTTAGATGCCATATTGTATCTAGATTTATGGGTGGACTACACCAAGGATCTCGAAGAGAAATATAGATGGCCTGTTTCAGGAACTTGGGATGCCGAGTGCATCATGAGAGTAGAGGAAGCATTATGGAAAAAGAAAGCCAGACAATCCCAGAAAGATGCCATAGAATTGTGGCGTAAAGAATCGCATAAAAGAACAGAAAAGGAATTCAGAAAAGCAGAACTAAGTAGGGAATCCTCAGAAAAAGCCCAAGAAAGGGAATTACTAGAAGAAGGTGAACGAGTTAGAGCAGAACAATCAGACAGACAAAGAAATGCCCTTATTAAAGGTATGTATCCTCTTCTCCCCGGAAACACCCTGTAATTTACCGCCACCATTGGTCCCGACTAAGCTACGTCATAAACCGACCGCAGCTGAAATCTTCCTTTCTTCCTATTTAGATGACACTGTCCCAGAATATGCTAATACGAATCCTACTCCGCCTGTTCAAGTTCAAATGTAAATGTAAATGTAAATGTAAATGTAGTTGAGCTTATATAGCGCACAGCTACCCGCAGTGAGTGTCCCGGCGCTTGCTTAGGGAACCCTTCCTGGTATTCCCCTGTGAGATAGCAGGGTATCCACAAGGTGAAAATCAGGCATCCCGCCACGAGGGGCTGTTGTGGAGATTAAGCAAGCTATTGCCCAGAGTCGCAGAGTGTGAACCCATGAGTCAAGGAGGCACCGGAGCGAGAATTATCGAGTCCGTGGAATTTTTAGCCCAAGACCCGCCGAGGCGGGGAATTGAACCCTGGTCCAGGACCGATCTCAGCTTCCGGGTCTGCTGCCTCTAACCCCTGAGCCACACTTCTCCACAGCCACACTTCTTCAACCTCCTGTTAATAACGTAATTACTGTGTCTCCAGCCGTTGGTCCCGGGAATCCTGTTAATGTGCCAGTACCCCAGGACCAACCCACATTACGTACACCTACTTTACCAGTCACATTACCAGCAGCCGCACATTCAGTATTAATTGAAGATTCTGGTTCAGGGGGAGCAGGGGGAGGTATTCCTATCACCCCACCTCAAACAAAACGACTGACACTGAGAGACGCAGCATTACAGCGTACGCCAAAAGTGGCTACATACGAAGCCCTCAAAAAGTACCTTACTGATTGTAGATATGATCCAGTGCCAGGCGAAGATCACATGATATTATATTCCGTACGTTTACGACGAGTTGCAAACTTTTTGATTACCATATCAGATATGAAAGACCATTTAGACAGAATATATCATTTCATCCGAACAGTGGAGAAACCAGAAAGTATTCACGAAGCTATGGTACACAGGAAAGTCGAGATTCAAGGCATGATTTTGCAATTTTTAATAAATTGTTTAATAAGAGAACAGGATCATCCTGATAAAGACAAAGAAGAGATGAAAGTCCTGACAAGATGGAGTGACAATATAGCAGACGGAAAACACAAGACACAAAATAGTATAGAAACCATGTACAGAAAGATTCGTAAAGAAATTATAGGCATACACGAGAGGGAGAAAGCAAGGAAAATAGCAGAGAAAGAGAATGACTCTTCAGACGAAGAGACAGACAACGAGAATCCCACTAGAATAGCGTATGTAGGTAGGACGAG
The DNA here is from genome assembly GCF_964261635.1 of Lissotriton helveticus. Lineage (NCBI taxonomy): Eukaryota > Metazoa > Chordata > Amphibia > Caudata > Salamandridae > Lissotriton > Lissotriton helveticus. The sequence goes on from NC_136057.1 coordinate 38,811,681, forward strand.
ACCTTCTGATAGACATACACGCCTAGACTACAAGAAAACTTTTCCTCCTCCCGTACCAGAACAGTGTTCTCTTGAACAATTATTCCAGGCTACTGATAAAGTTCTGAAACTACGAATAGGTTACAGTGAGCTTAGTACCATGCATGAACAAGAACTAGCCGATCAGCAGTTCGATGGACTAGTGATTCTACCACGTATTCAGACGAAGTAGTGGCTCAAATGTTTCTGAAGCTTCCGCCAGCCGAGCAGCGACTGGTGGGTATGTACATGATCCAACACCTCATTGCACTGTATGAGGATCAGCATTCTGATCCAGGTCCTTTATATAATGTATTAAACGAGTTACTCCTAAACAGATGGAAAGGTCTAGGTACTGATTTGATTAGCGTCATTTTAGAACAACGCCACAAATACAGAACGTTCCTGACTCCACATTTTGTTCCTGTTTCAACCCCATTCTACATAGATAGACAGAATCCGTTGCGAGAAGTACATCCTGTTAAGGGAACAGGGGGTGAGCTCGAACGAGTATTTGTTTACACTCCTATAACGAAAATAGAACTACTAGAAATGAAAAAGTTAGTGCCCTGTCACGATAAAGATCCTGCAGGGTTCCACCGTGAATTAAAAGACATGCTCCGTATTGGAGAATACACGTATCCCGATATCATCAAAATGTTAAAGGTCCTGTTGCCTGCGGGCATATATGAAAAACTCAAAGAAAAAGAATGGGAGGTGGGAGAGAAAAAGATAGATTGGACAGCGTTAGAGAACGAAGATAATACACGAGTTCCAGGTACTGGTCTTGGGGATAAAGCCAAAGAGTTGCCCGAGTTGCTAATACAAGTCTTGCCAAGATTACTAGCCACGAAAAAGGAAGACTGGGATGCCATCTCAGCCTGCAAACAGAAACAAGATGAAGACACTAGTGATTTTTATTCCAGATTTGAGAAATGTTTCATTATTAATAGCGGCTTGAAAACAAGTAGTGAGTCGTATCCACATCTCTTTGTTACCAAACTAGTTGAGAATTCTCTACCTCAAGTTAAAAATCGAGTATTGAAAGTCGAGAGTACCTGGCAAGCTAATACCCCGTCCCAAATGCTACAGATGTTACAGTACCACCAGAACCGAATCAGAGAAGAACAAGAACACGAAAGGAGACGTATGAAAGACACGAAAATGAAAGTACTAGTGGCACAGTCTGTTCCAGCAGATAGTCAAAAGAGGGGTATGAATCAAATTAGTCATTCTGCAGCTCCCGTTAAACGGACATGCAATTACTGTAAACAGCCAGGTCATTATATAAACGAATGTGCAGTTCTGAAACACAACATAGCTACTGGTAAGACGAAAGAGAAACCGCGTCCTCCTAGACAGGAACATGTTCCGCAGAATACGCAACCACCGCAGAACGCACAACAGACAGTAACAGTACCGCAGCCTATAGCTGCCACACAACACGTTACACAGCAGATGTACCAGTACGCACAGTCAGATTATCCAGAGTATCAGCAGTATTCATGAAACAGCCTAGAGAGGGAGGTTGGCTTGCCTCTCATCGAGGTTCCTGTAGATCAAGAGGGTCCCTATGTACACAGTCAAGTATTAGGGAAAGACAGAAAATTTCTGATTGATACAGGGGCAAGTAGGACTACCATCAGTCATGACGAGGTTCCAGGGGCTCCACTCTCAGGCTCAAGAAATGTTTCCCTGGGATTTTCAGGAAAGCCTATTGTTAACGAGATATCGAAACCAGTTTCCTTAGAAGTTGGTCCATTGTCCCGTACTACAGATTTGTTACTTACGAAATCATGTCCAGAAAACTTACTTGGTATTAAAACATTGAAAGAATTGGGTGCAGTAATCTGTTGTTCTCCGGAAGGAGTGAGATTGTTTTTACGTGATTTTAAAGGACATTACGTGTTAAGAGATTTTGATCCAAGATTACTGAATGTACCACAGCATTTATGGGCGCAAGGTCCAACTGATGTAGGTTGTATGCACATTACACCATATCGTGTCACCCTGAAACAAGGAGTTGTCTTACCTCGAATTCGACAATATAAGTTGCCACCTGAGGCTGTAGCAGCCTTATCGAAAATTATTGACGAGCTCATCGCTCAAGGAGTAGTTGTAGAAACTGACTCCAATGTATGTAATTCCCCGATCATCCCGATTCTCAAACGTACTGACCCAAATGCACCTCCAGTTTATCGACTAATAATTGACCTTCGAGAGCTTAATAAATGTATCATACCCCAGTACCCAGTGGTTCCAGATATTTCTTCCCTATTGACTGCCATTGATTCCGAAGCTACGTTCTTTACTGTTATTGATCTCAAGAACGCTTTCTTTAGTGTCCCCATCCATCCGGATAGTCAATTCCTTTTCGGATTCTATTTAAATATACGTAGCTATAAATTCACACGTGCACCTCAAGGTTTCACAGAAAGTCCTAGTATTTACAGTCAAGCGCTTAAACGACAACTAGACAGTATTCACATGCCAACTGACACTGCCCTGCTCCAGTATGTTGATGATCTATTGATCACAGCCCGTACAGAACATGACTGCGAACGAGCATCGCTGACAGTCTTGTATTTCCTGGCAGAAATGGGGCACAAGGTGTCCCCTTCGAAACTGCAATTCTGTGTCCAGCAAGTGGTATACCTTGGACACTTGCTGTCCAAGTGGGGTAGACAGTTGACACCTGACCGTATCCAGTTAATAGCACATTTTCCACAGCCCAAGACACAGAAGGAGGTACGAGCTTTTATCAGCCTCACTTCTTACTGCAGACAATGGATCCCTCAGTACGCATATCTAGCCAAGCCACTGATACAGTTAACAACACAGGAGGCAGCGACATCGACTGTCCTCCCTTGGACCCAGGAACATACACTTGTTTTCGAAGAATTAAAGAAAGCTTTATGTAATGCACCTGTGTTAGCGACACCAAACTACAGTAAACCTTTTACACTTTTTGTCACTGAACGTGATGGTACAGCATTATCTGTTCTCACACAAGACCAAGCAGGACAACACAAGCCTTGTGCTTATTTTTCTAGCACATTAGATCCAGTAGCCCAGGCTCTGCCTGCGTGCCTCAAATCAGTTGCAGCCACAGCTCTAGCTATTAGACAAAGTGATTCCATAGTGTTAGGACACTCCCTGACAGTACAGGTTCCACACTCTGTGGAAGTTCTTTTAAACCGAACACAGACTCAGCACTTGACAATTGCACGATTAACAGGATATGAACTGACACTGTTCCAGCCACACATAGAAATCAGACGCTGCAACATATTAAATCCTGCTACACTGTTACCCTCGAGTACCTCAAATCCTGCCACACATGACTGTGTGGAAGTTATTAACACCATGACAAAGCCAAGACAGGACTTGACGGACATTGTATTACCTGATCCAGACCTGACACTTTATGTGGATGGTTCATGTATGAGAACAAGTACTGGAGAGTTAGTAGCTGCATATGCAGTGACTACTGAAACTGAAGTTATAGAAACACATCGTATTGACACCCTGTCTGCTCAAGCAGCAGAGCTCATCGCTCTGACCCAAGCCTGCATACGAGCCAAGAACCTGAAAGTAAACATATATACAGATTCACGTTATGCATTCGGAGTCGTACACGACTTTGGAGTCCTCTGGCAAGAAAGAGGTTTCATGACCTCTCATGGAGCCAAGATTCAGCATGGCCCCCTCATTCAAGCTCTGTTAGAAGCAATACATTTACCGACAGCTATAGCCATTATGAAGTGCAAAGCACATACGAAAGCCACTGACACCATTTCCCAGGGTAACGATCTGGCAGATCGAACAGCCAAGCTTACAGCTCAGACTCCAGACACTCCAGTTAACATGACAAAAACAGACGTTCCAGACCAGACGACTTGTATGACAGTTAAGGACCCTACACAAGACGTACTAGACATACAGACACATGCTACCCCAGACGAAATCAAGAAATGGTCTGAACAAGGAGGGGTCCAGACAGATCAGGGATGGTTGACGAAGGGAAAAGCCACATGGTTTCTCCCCGACTCTATGGTTCAAGTCATCATTAATACAGCACACAGTCCAGCACACTTAGGAGAAAAAGCTATGTTAGACAGCATTCAGAATCTCTGGTTTAACAAGCATTTACGAGCAGCAGCGAAGCAGAAAGTGCGTACCTGCATGATCTGTTGTCAGTTCAATCCAGGTAAAGGTGTTCCCGTGGAACAAGGTGGATTTCATCCTCCTGACCACCCTTTTGAAGTCCTCCAGATGGTTTATATCCAGATGGATCGATGTCGAGGTTTCAAGTATGTCCTCGTAGTTGTATGCGCTTTGTCCAGATGGACAGAAGCATATCCAGTCCCAGATTACACTGCCGCGACCACTGCCAAGCAGCTGGTTCGTGAGTTCTTCCCTCGCTATGGTTTGCCCCGGGTCGTGTATTCAGATAACGGACAGCCATTCTCGTCCGAACTCATGAAACAGGTATCACTTCTGTTAGGGTACCAGTGGAAGTTCCACTGCGTACGACATCCCGAGGCAGCTGGCCTCGTCGAGAGACACAATCAAACTCTGAAAATACGAATAGCGAAGGTCTGTGCAGAGAAAGGTGTAGATTTGATGGTAGCCCTGCCGGTTGCCCTCTTTTATATGAGAATGGTCGCTCACTCCCGATCGGGTTTGTCACCTTACGAAGTAGTGTTTGGTCGTCCCCCAAACATGTGGGGTACACCTATGCCACGTAAAATCACCGATGTTGACAGTAATATGCTGACAGATTACCTAGCTTCCTTGATGTCTGCACTACTCTCTTGTCGTTCACAGGTCGCGGCTGCCTTTCCAGATAACACCCAGGTGAAACCGCACGAGGTCGTTCCCGGTGACCTTGTTCTGATCCGCAACTTCGATCGTTCAAGCCCTCTGGAGCCCCGCTGGAAGGAGCCAAAACTCGTTCTGATGACTACAAGGACCGCCGTAAAGCTGGAAGGAAGAAAAGGCTGGCTCCACTCCAGTCACATCAAGCGTTTCCATGGACTGCGTCCAAAGACTTTTTTCAAGGACTGCCCCGATACTGACTCTAAACTTCCCCTGTTAGAGAAAACTCCGCAGCAGGAGTATAAATTAAAATTGAGGTCTAGTAAGTCAGACAGCGTTTAATTGTTTAAGTCCCTCTCGGGTGAAGCGGTTAGACAGGTTCCTGACATGTATGAGATAGACCCACATAGTGAGAGAGATAGACGAAACTCCAAGAAAACGAAATACTGTAAAAGTCTGCGAAGCAGATGCGTCGTTACGTTATTGTTTATGTTATTTCTGAGTCTTACGATCACATGTATAAGTTATATGCTACACGTATTTTTTCCTCCTCTTGGTCCGCATGTACATTTTTCTTCTAATGATACAGTAGAGCATACATTTAGTGAACTACCCCCTCACGAGTTATCCTACCGACTTGCAATGCGCAACAATACTTTTATTCGTATGTTACACTATTCACACCAGACCAGCAATGCCACTAATTGTTGGGTATGTGGTCGACTCCCCCCTTACCAGACAGTGAAGGGAGCTCTGCCACTTTTTCCCTATCCGTTTTCACACAATGGTTCGTGTGGAGCCTGGTTTACATTAACGTCATCTTCAGACAATAAGTCCCTTCTGAATAGAACCTGTTTCCCAGACAAGGACGGTCTTTCCCATAGAACGGGGTTAGATCTAGAAAATGAAGTATATGATCTAGGTAACTTTTCCTCCAACCTCATGGTTTTGAATGTTCAGTCCGAGACCACTCCAGACTTGCCTTCTATAACAGTTCTACCAGTGAAAGGCGAATTATGTGTTAGAAAGAATGGTTCAGTACATCTAGGACACAGTGATTGTACTACTGTGGTCGAGTATAGTGACAGTGGGAAATCTACTTTTAAAGCCTCACGTCATTCTTATTTTATATGTGGTCAGACCGCATATGTACGTTTGCCCCTAGATTGGGATGGAACATGTTACATTGCCTTCCTACTGCCACCAATTTTCCTGGCCCCATCCGATTATCACAGAAATACCCATCTAGTACACGTTAGACATAGAAGGGAGATCGAGTCCCCAATTGTCGATCAAACTGAAACTGCCTTAGAACAGTATACAGATTTCAATAAAGGTTTCTTTTTCTTCATAGGACCTATCCAGAATAGTAAATTAATACGCAGGTTAACCAGAACCCTTGAAGCAGTAGTGAATGAGACTACTTCCGCCCTAGGTAACTTAACAGAAGAGCAGTCTGCTATGAGATTTGTTGTTCTTCAGAACCGCCTTGTTCTTGACGTCATACTGGCCGATAGGGGCGGAGCTTGTAGAGTCATCGGATCTAGTTGTTGCGTTTTCATTCCTAATAACGCACCGTCTGTGTATTCAGCCATAACTAGACTTCATAAAATAGCTCATCAGCTACACCAGAATCCAGGCACCTGGACTTGGTCCGGCTGGCTCTGGAGTGTAATATCTGCTTGGGGATGGAAAGTATTGTCATTCCTAGGAGTAGTAGTAATGATCATATTTAGTTGTTGTCTCTGTTTACAATGTGGCCCTGCGATTTGCGGCTTGTGCGCTACATCTTGTATTCCACGTCCACGATCCCATTCCCAAAAGATAAAAGACGAGCAAATGATGCTGTATGAACAGACAGATGGTATCATGAATATTGATGTTTCCTGATGGAAACGTAGGGAACAAGGAGGGAATGAGGAAAATTGAATTTTGCCCTGTCATGTGTCCCTACGTGTTCCCCATCATATGTTATATGTGCATGATTAATATGCATATTTCCCCCCATGACCGAATATAATGACGCATTTACAGTTGCGTCCAACATTAGTATGTCACTTATCCAGTCCTCCTGAAAGCAACGTGAATTAGGCTTTCAGGCCTATGTTGCCAACGTCTTTACATTGTGCACGTTAAATCATCGAGATGCACCCGTTTCTAGGCCTCACAGGGCCCGGACACCAGATTCAGGCCTCAAGTCTCCTGAACCACTCCGAGGAGAGATGCAGCCCCACCCGCATCCCCGACCCTTCACTCATTTCCTGCCAAGCAACACGGTGCCCGGCTCGGCCCGGCCTGCCTGCCAAGGATATGTTATGCCTACAGTTATCAGTTCAGCTCCCCGGCTTCACATTCCTAGCTAACGAACCGCATAAACATCTTCATCTATAGTCTAGTCTTCCTGTCTCCATGCAAGAGAATTACTGAATTAATACCCATAGAAGATCCATAGCACATGCAATATCCAAAGAACTATATGCATGCACCAGCCTTAGTGACAAGTAGCCTTTGCCCTGATGACTTTTAGATTCAAGCAACATGTACTCCAAACACAAGATATCAGATATGCTATAGGTACAGGTCGTTCTGACATCCTAGACTTTAGTCTCCTCTTCTAGTGCTAGAAGTCAGAGCCCCCAGCTCCCCTCAGTTACACGTCATGACCCGTTTGCGCGCACCAGTAGGTTAAAGGTTCCAGCTGCCCAGGTAGCCCCCTCCATGTATCCACCCATTTATGACATTTCTGTAACGTTTACATCACATGTCTCCGTGCACGCCCTGTGCACGCCTTCTTTTCACGCCCATATGTTCTTATCTTCCGTTTGTCACTTGTTACGCCTACTGTATTCAATGCAATTGTACTGTTTTACTATATATACTGTATGATGTTAATGAGATGGCGCAGCTGCCATTCCACCTTTCCTTGTGTCCTGTCCCTTCCTGAACCTTAGCAGGTGATGGAACCCGATGGTCCATTGGCTCGAGCCATCTAATTAAAGCCCGTATGACTCAGATACCACGGATTCTGCCTCTTATTTATTGAGCTATCCTTTTTCAGTTAATGCATAGAAAAATAGTACCGGTAATTATTTATTTATTTACCACAACATGTAAACACCCAAAAGGGGAAAGGAGGAATGCTGGCAATCACTCGGGTAGGATTCCAACCCAGCCCTCTTTTGCCCACCATGATACCTCAGTTTGGACCCAGCCATATGCAAATAAGGCCACACTCATCTCCAGCAGAAAAATTCAGCTTGAACTGCCAGGCCAAGTACTTCTTGAACTGGAACACAAGCAACCCAAGAACGGTTTCGCCCTGTCTGGGGCTCTTCAGTCATGCTATTCAGCTTGGTTTCGGAGGCACAATGAGCATGGGACCAGCGTCAGGGCATACCCTTCCCCAATAGGGACATTACATTAAAAGCACAGAAGGTGATGGAAGAAATGCTTGCAATAGGTTTAACCACTGGAACTCACTTGGGGTAGCATTCCAACCCAATGTTCGTTTGCCCACCATGCCACATCAGATTGAACCCAGCCATATGCAAATCCATCTTGAACATGCAAGCATCCACCCATCCTCGGAGCACTCGCGGTGACGGTTTAGGTGTGAACGGCGCCTCATCCTCCTGGTACAAATCGTAACGGGAATACAAACCGATTTCGGAGTGGCTCATGGAGCATTGAATACAAAAGCTCCTAGTTTTTTCCACAAACTAAAGAAGAAACTTTTTACCCGGAGATTCATTTTGTTTCTCCCACTGACACTTACGAGGATAGGGTGCGCCTTAGCGTGCGCATACCGTCCCATAAGTATATCAAGGTCCTGACGAATACCTGTTAAATCTGACACATAGGTAGAAACATGTAGACCATATCTTTTTATCCCACACGACCATTAGTTTTTCACCGACAGCTCTCCTAATTGGGCAACAGGTGCTCTCCTTTTTAATTATATCCGCAACACCCCAGAATAAATCACGTAAGTGGGCAGTTCCGGATATTTTTAATAACACTTAGTTCTTCCTTTTCACATATAAAAAACCAAACCAGCTCCACTGTAATCAGGTGTCGCAGCACACCTGGATGGCATTCGGCTGTCCGGGTGGGACCCCGATGATGAAGCATGTCACCAACTAGGTTGGTGAGTGAGGGGTCTTCTTAAGGACAAAGGATGTCCTCATTTTGGATTGTGGCTAACACACAGACTCGCCTCTATTGAGGCTGAGTATACCTTCCCAGGTGTAACTCCCTTTTTGTTGTTTATTGATATATCCAAGGGGACAGGGAGTCCCTCTCCTGCCTTTAGGCGAATACCCTTTCTCTCCTTACTGATTACCTACGTTTGCCCACCATGCCACATCAGATTGAACCAAGCCATATGCAAATCCATCTTGAACATGCACGCATCCACCCATCACCTTTTGTGTGTTTGAAGACAGACATACAACAGATAAAAAGGTTCTTTTTAGGTTTTGCCTGCAATGTAATACAAAGAATGGGCTTCGGGTCAGTCCCTTTGCTCATGACTAGATGTTTCCTCAGTTCCCTACTCCTTATTTGATGGATTTTCTGCCTATTGATTTGTTTGTCACGCCCCTGGAGCATTGATTATGTACATCGTTTTTTATTGAATGGCCTGTATCTTTCCACTACAGATGTTAAAGGGCAATTTTTTATCTTTATTTTAGCTCTTCAAGGAAGTGCATCTGTTTCCTCTTCTAATTCCTGTTCTAGCCTACCCTTGTTCAGTTTTTTGTTTATTGATTTATTTAATTATTCATTACATTTTATTTTTGTTAGGGCCAGACAGTTGCGCACTGCTACTATTTCACTCACTTTTGCCCATTTGCTCCTGCATTATCAACTCATACCACACTTTCTGCTCTTTTTTTATTCTTTTGATTGTTTCAATGTGAGGCGAGGTTCCAAAATCTGCACACTATTACTTGGCTATTGGCTTAATCTTCATTTGCATGGCAAGCCATGCCTTTAAAAAAAAAAAATACTGTTTCAAATGGGTAAATTAAGATAAAAATAAAAAACAAAATCCAGAAGGCAACCATGCATAGTAGCCATTTTGGAATAAAATATGTTTTGCTGCAAGTAAAATAATTAAAAGATGGACCCCATGTGTACATGCACATACATGGCAGCCACCTTGGAATAATAATGTTTTGCTTTAAGAAAAATGATTCCCAGAAATCATTCAAAGACGGCTATCACTTATCCTTGGCCATCTTGGAATAATTTTTTTTTTTAAATATAAGGAAAGTCTTCCAAAATGGCAGCAGGTATGCTTGCACACACGGTGGCCATTTCAGAATTTACTTTTGCCTGGAAAAATTGTGTTTGATCCAGAACAGTCACTCCATGATGACCACCATGGCTGCATGGACAGTGACCACCTGGGGGAGAAAAATACACCTGGGTAGAGCCCAGAGGGGTCACAGCAAGATCTGTTGGTTTTGCCCTTGCTTTTCAATGTAACGTCCACCAACTGCTAGAGAGTGTGAGTGTTCAGGGTGGGCAGGCTGGGTATACAAACTAAGATTCTGTGAAGATTGAATGTTCAGATGTCAAATTAAAATAACATCTTTAATTACTGAGGGATTTTTAATTGCCCTGATCACTTTCCCAGGGTACCCTTCGGAAGGTAAGGGTTTGAGCAATTGGTGCATTTGACCTGGGCTTAAAACGGCCTGGTGGTAAGATGTGAAGGATGTGGACCAGAAGTGAAACCTTCCTCAAAATTATTATGATTTCTGTGTGTGGAAATCTAAGGTTCCCAGGTGACTCCCTAACACCAAGGACACAATGACAATTTGCTGGTGTTTTATTTATTTTTACACACCATGGTTTTTCAGTGTCTAATTTCATTTAAATCAACAAAACACCAGAACCACAGTGCTCTGTACTGCTAAATAAATATCTATGGGGCACCAGTTTTTTGTGCCGTGGTGAACTTATAACACTTCACATAAAAGGGGTCATTGGGGCTAGAGACAATTGAGACAGTGGTACATGGTGGGTAGTTAACTCCTATAAGAAGTGCAAGTTAATTGGTTGTAAACTGTTTTTGCTGTTTCTAGGTGAGATATGCACATTTTCGGACAATGAACTGTATATGTCTAGCAGTATAAAAACCATAAACATGCTAGTGGTTACAAAAACAACTGAATCAATAGATATTAATTACCACTTCAAATGTACAAGTGGACATTTCTTCATACCAGTTTAGAATATGCATCTGCATCCAGTGCAAAACTGGCTCTGGCACCCATGTAAGGGGCAAACCAGAGATAAGCCTGGGTACTACCCCCAAACGTAGCTCTGTAAAAGAAAGAGCAGAAGCAGCCTACAAGTTGAAGGAGAGCTGCTGAAATATTGTATGAGCATGAATACAGTCTGCAATTAGGTTGTTCTCCTTCCATTAAAGACTTGTAGTTTTATCAAAAATCTTGAACACCAAACTGACTGCAGACAGATGGACTTGGCATTGACATACTGAAGTTCCTTTTTTAACCTTCTGTTGTCACATTAGGCGTACTACAGAATATCAAATAAAACAAATGATGCTAGCACAGTATAGTGACAATATTGACCATTGTTGAAATGAGATAAAAACTGAAAAAACAGACATTTGCCAGTTATCGTTCATTGAACTACCTATAACCTCCGCTACCCATCACAAACTGGTTATGATGTCACATATTACATCATGACATGTTAAATGGCATCACTGACTACATCACTAATGACATCTCAAATGACATCATTGATATCATCCAAGGATTGTGAGCGTGTTCTATTGTGGATTTAAAGTAAATAAACAATCTAGACCTATGCCAATTTTTCCTTCACCAATCAAGTGATAAAGGACTTAACCTTTGGTAACATGTAAGACATACAACACATCTGTCAACTCACCACATTTGGTGAATGTTATCCTCTTTTTCATGTTATACACCCTTCTATTAAACAAAATGACTCCATAGACTTTAATGTGGTCAACCACCTTTTAGTCCTTGAACACCCTCCAAATAAGTATTTTTTCTCTAGTCAGCTTAACAGGATCCCTATCTTAAAGACTTCAACTGACCCCCAATTTTTGAGTCAAGGGGTTTGACATGTATGCATGCCACTGATAAGAAACCTTCAGACAGGCTCTTTCGACAACCCTCTATAGTTTGGTAAAAGAAACTACACACGTTCACGAGAGCAGCAGAATGGTGTACAGCCTTAAAGAGTCATGCCATGTCACTTACATAGTGCAAGTTAATTGGTTGTAAACTGTTTTTGCTGTTTCTAGGTGAGATATGCACATTTTCGGACAATGAACTGTATATGTCTAGCAGTATAAAAACCATAAACATGCTAGTGGTTACAAAAACAACTGAATCAATAGATATTAATTACCACTTCAAATGTACAAGTGGACATTTCTTCATACCAGTTTAGAATATGCATCTGCATCCAGTGCAAAACTGGCTCTGGCACCCATGTAAGGGGCAAACCAGAGATAAGCCTGGGTACTACCCCCAAACGTAGCTCTGTAAAAGAAAGAGCAGAAGCAGCCTACAAGTTGAAGGAGAGCTGCTGAAATATTGTATGAGCATGAATACAGTCTGCAATTAGGTTGTTCTCCTTCCATTAAAGACTTGTAGTTTTATCAAAAATCTTGAACACCAAACTGACTGCAGACAGATGGACTTGGCATTGACATACTGAAGTTCCTTTTTTAACCTTCTGTTGTCACATTAGGCGTACTACAGAATATCAAATAAAACAAATGATGCTAGCACAGTATAGTGACAATATTGACCATTGTTGAAATGAGATAAAAACTGAAAAAACAGACATTTGCCAGTTATCGTTCATTGAACTACCTATAACCTCCGCTACCCATCACAAACTGGTTATGATGTCACATATTACATCATGACATGTTAAATGGCATCACTGACTACATCACTAATGACATCTCAAATGACATCATTGATATCATCCAAGGATTGTGAGCGTGTTCTATTGTGGATTTAAAGTAAATAAACAATCTAGACCTATGCCAATTTTTCCTTCACCAATCAAGTGATAAAGGACTTAACCTTTGGTAACATGTAAGACATACAACACATCTGTTAACTCACCACATTTGGTGAATGTTATCCTCTTTTTCATGTTATACACCCTTCTATTAAACAAAATGACTCCATAGACTTTAATGTGGTCAACCACCTTTTAGTCCTTTAACACCCTCCAAATAAGTATTTTTTCTCTAGTCAGCTTAACAGGATCCCTATCTTAAAGACTTCAACTGACCCCCAATTTTTGAGTCAAGGGGTTTGACATGTATGCATGCCACTGATAAGAAACCTTCAGACAGGCTCTTTCGACAACCCTCTATAGTTTGGTAAAAGAAACTACACACGTTCACGAGAGCAGCAGAATGGTGTACAGCCTTAAAGAGTCATGCCATGTCACTTACATAGAATGTGTCTATAGCACTTCACAACAACTATTTAACTCGGGCACATGCTCTGGCAGATAATCTATTTTCAACAGAAGCTTTGGATTTTCTCACATATTTTCTGTAAAATGCTTTCTCTTTAAGCCACAAACAACTTTGAAGAATGCCTCTGCAACCCACACTAGGTGCGCTCTGTCTTTACCCTGTTTACTATGGAGTACTGCTATTCACCTGGAACTTTACTGATAGGTAAACTGTGCACCATATTTATTCCACCAACTGCACCCAACCCCCTGCAGCAAGCCAATGATCCTGTGCTGTGCATTGCATAGGACCAGCTCAATGGCGGCTGGCACCAGAGTTTGGTCTAAGGCTAGACACCACCACCTTTTTACACCAGGTTGGACCGGCGATACCACACACTGGCTGGGTCGCAGGTACTAGTGACAGTTCTTTCTTTTTTTAACTACTGGAGGGTCCCTTTGTCCCCCACCCCTCCCCCAACTGGGCCGGGGTCAAGGTGTGCTTACCCCTCCTCCCTAGACCCCCTCTCTAAACTTTTTTACAGAATACAGAGACTAAGTACCTGAGTCCTGCGATGATGGCCGCAGCATTTTCCCTTCTGTTGTAGCCAGACAATCAGATTGCTCCAGTACAGTTTTATGATCTGCGGTACTCAAACGGTCGACAGGACTGAAAGCTCCCGCAGCCAATCAAAATTGATTCGTTTTGAATTTTCACATAGTAAAAGTAGCACAGTACTCAACGGTCCAGTTATCTCCAACTTTTTCTGAGGGTTAACCCTTTCATTCCTAACCCAAGCTCCCTCTAAATACTTGAATTCTGTTCAGCCATGTTTTTCTGCAAACTATCCCTTGAGAATTAAAATGGTAAAACACACATTTGGGTCTCCCTTTTTCTTGGCACTCACTTCATGGAGCAGCACAAAACTTTTCATAAAGAAGCCAAGGCACAGGAACTTTTTTTTTGTTTTTTTGGTAAAGTTTACTGCAGATTTTTTCATACAGCACCAACGTAGTTTGGCTAGTTTGAGAATGTTTGGCAGGACCTGTTTTGATTTTCAGTCTGGCCTTGCATTGGACTAGTATGTGAATATGTTTGGAGGAGATACATCAACCATTCACCTCTTTGAATATATGGCTCAATGATTTTTCCTGCTAGTGTGAAGGGTGTGCGTCAAGTTTTGGGTGGTAGATATGGGAAGATGCCTGTTTACTCTGCGACAGCCCGATTGCTGAACAAACTGTGGTTGTATATGGTTTATATAGAAGAAGGTGTACATCATAACTTCACGATTGTTGGACTTATAGTGCATTGCAGGATAATAATTCTTTAATGTGTGCTAATTGGTCACACTTGATAGTATTAACAGTGTGCAGCTTGGCAAGGTCACCTATGAGACACCTTCGATCGTTGAAGTCTGAAGAAGTCCCCATGCTCAGCCAGAAAGGTTTTCAGGTTATGATGCCTCACAAACCTCACCGGTTGATTAACAGTCCATGAGGACATCAGGCTGACAGCGGTCACACAGAACACTAACTATATCAGACACTGTACCACACACAAAGGTTGTTAAAGGGTTTCCTTAAGCACCTTGATAAAGCGCTCCGGGAGAATGAAATGAGAATAAAGGTGGCGAATATCGCTTAACACCTCACTCAACTACGGGGTCTCACCCTTTCAGTTGTTTAAGGGGAGGGTTCCCATTTGTGAGTTTATTCCAGGGTGGGTGGTTGAAACAGGAGAAAAGTGGATGATCAAGTTGGTAATGTGGATGGGTGGAGAGAGAGAGTGTGAGAAGAGCTAGCGGAGAAAAAGTCTCGATGGTGCGAGGAAAGCCGTGAAGGAGACTTCTGTACAGGTGAGGGACTGGATAAAAAGCAAATTACCATGCAAAGAAGGGGAGCCTTCTAAATTCAGCCAACCATTCAAGGTAGTAAATTGTTTAAAAATGCATTAAAAACTGACGTTCTCTTGTAATACCAAGCCTCACATTTGCTTGTTCTTAATGAGTGGTGGTACGGCAATAGATAAGACCCGGCGTATGCAGTCGAGCGGCAACTTATGGGGCACCACTGACTACATACAATTCTTTAATCAGCGCCTTTTCGGGGTTCACTGCCGTCGGTTACACGGGTGGTGTTCCTGATTTGGAGACAGGCATTGCGACAAATGGGGTGGTGGAACACTGACTCTGGAAACCCCCCTCTGGGATAATGGGCGCTTCCCTCAGTTTGCGGCTCTGCAGGGGTTCCGGGAATGGGATAAAATCGGCATCTCAGGACTGGGCGATGTCATGAGGGGCCGGATGCTTAAATCCTTTCAAGATCTTCAGAAAGAATTCCTTATGCCACGGTCCCAGTTGTATTTTTACCTTCAATTTCGACATGCCCTGTCCTCTAGCTTAAAGGGTTTGGAGTTGTTACCGGAATTTAGCCCACTGGAGGCAAAAGTTTTTATGGGAGATTTAAATGACCGGAAAATTTCCTGGATTTATCAATCCCTGGTTACTCATTGCTCCCCCACACTACAGAAGCTTCGGGGGGACTGGGAAGAGGATGTGGGCACACTCGAGGAGGAGGACTGGACCGAAGCACTGGCAGCCCTGCAGGGGGCGGCCATAGCGATGCGACTCCGCCTTGTGCAGTTCAAGTACCTACACAGAGTCTACTTTACTCGAGTGCGCTTGTGGAGGGCAGGGCTGATTGCCTCTCCTATATGTTTACACTGCAGTCGAGAGGAGGGTACATTCATTCACACAGTCTGGCGTTGTCTTTCCCTCAACCGCTTTTGGAGGGGGTGTTTGCCTGTCTTTCGGAGGTCCTGGGGTGGGAGTTCCCCCGTACACCGCAGCTGGCCTTGCTTCATGTTATGGAGGGAATAGAAGGCAAAATTTACAAGAGACACCTCCTGCAATTGGGTTTTACTCTGGCAAAAAGGGACATCACCAAGGCATGGAAGGCGTCAAGGGCCCCGTCGGTGGCCGCGTGGAAGAATGGGCTAGACTTCTGTATGGGGCTGGAACAACCTATCTTTGTCGCTAGGGGGTGCCCACACAAACACTACAAGATTTGGAAATGGTGAGCAGATTACCGGGGACTGTTGTTAGACCCGCCATCAGCAACAGAGGTCCATCCTTTGGGAAAACTCATATGTAAATCTTCGGACAGTGGGGGTGCAATGCGGGAGGTGTTCACTCTTCCTGCCATGTTTACATGCTGAGGACAGGACAATGCGGATCTTGTGCGATCAGGGGGAGGGGTGGGGGTGAGAGGGAGTTGGAGTATTCTTTACATTGTTGCTTATATATGTTTGGATTCCATTGGAAAAAGTCAAATTCATTATATTTGTATGGTTTGATTGTGCAGTTGCCTCTGGGGTGCAGAGCTCTGCAATACATGTGGAACTTGACAAATAACATTTGTTTAAAAAAATAAATGCATTAAAAACAAGTGATCCCAGGATATGGAAATTCAACAGGGTAGGCAAGTTCTACCCTGTGGCTAAGGATTCGGGTAGCTCAGTATTGGATCCCATGAGTGGCGTGTAATGGCTCCTTGCAGGCTCCATTAGGGAACCAAACTGTGAGGAAGCTTGTGTGTCTATGAGACTCTGTTTGAAAGAAGTCTTGTGCATGCTTGTTATTCATGTGATCATAAAGTTGTTCTTGGTAAAACAGCACATGTCATTTATTGCCTTATCAACGTGTCTTTTGCTTGTATATACTTAGCGTGTTTTTATTTTTTATTATGTTATGGGTTTGTATTAGGTGAGGGAAGTGATGTGGTGTTCTGTATCCAGGAGATGATGTGAGAGTCTGAAACCTGACATCAGCATCACCTGGAATGTAAGGGGCTCTGGGATGTGGGCGTAATGAGACAGTTTGTGGAGTCTGGACAAGGTGGACCTGCCTCTGGCTGTGCATGTGGTTGGGGCATTGAAGATGTACCTTCAATAAACTTTGTTTGGATTACATGCTGCCTCCGCTGTGTACTTCACCAGCAAATGTCCTGGCAGCAGTCAGAGGCTGAAAGGTTTCAATGGATGTTGTGACCTTTGCATAATCTGATAATCAGGTATGTCCATCTGTGGCCAGAAATGTCTAACGATGAATGAATGGGAGGTCTTCTAGCCGCCCAGCATCCTTTTTACACAGAACTGCATCCTCAGAAGGGCTGAGTTTTACTCTTCTCTCTTCTTTTCACCGTCTCAGTTGCTTCAGACCTCCCAGTTTATTTCATTAGAAAACAGGACACCTTTGAAACTAAAACGTACTGTGTTTGCCTTCTTGGTGCAATGGAATAGAGTGTAATGACCATGCCTTAAAAATGCACCACTCCTCACTAAGTTATTGAAAATGTTCTTAGGGGAGAATGCCTTCTTGTCCAGAATAGTGCTCTGTCAGCCCCACAATGCAATGCTCAATGTTAGTATCCCCAGTACTCTTTAATAAGTATTAAACCACCAGTCTGTCTATCCAAACTGACCATCCATACCTCCGCCCACCCGCCAGACAGGCCCATAACAAAAAGATAAACTTAAACATTTTGTCTTAAAATACCCCAAACCTACTGACTTTGTCAGTACTTGTTCTTTCCCTTTTGCTTTCTTGGGACACCTTCCCCTCCTCTCTCATTCCATCTTTTAATGTCAGGTGTGTGTGTGTGTGTGAGCTAGGTTTCTCACTGGCTCACCTCCAGAATCCCCTCTCACTTCACCTGTTAACGTTAGGAGTGTATTGTGCTGTGTTGCTCACTGGCTCAGCTCGGGGTCCTCTCTCTATTCATCTCTTGCTGTCAGGTGTGTGTGTTGTGTTGTGTTTCTCACTGGCTCATCTGTGGATTCCTCTCTCCCTGCACTTGTTGCTGTTATTTGTCTGTGTTGTGTTTCTCACCGGCTCAGCTGAGGAGTCCTCTCTCCTTGCACTTGTTGCTGTTATTTGTGTCTGTGTTGTCTTGTGACGTGTTCCTCACTGGCTTAACTGTGGAGTCCTCTCTCCCTGCACTTGTTGCTGTTATTTGTGTGTGTGTTGTGTTGTGTTTCTCACTGGCTCAGCTCCAGAGTCACCTTTCACTCCATCTTTTAACGTTAGGTTTCTGTGTGTATTGTGCTGTGTTTCTAACTGGCTCAGCTCCAGGGTCCCCTCTCTCTTCATCTCTTTTGTGAGTGTGTTGCATTGTGTTTCTCACTGGTTCAGCTGTGCAGTTGTCTGTCCCTCCACATGTTGCTGTTATTTGTGTGTGTGTTGTGTTGTGTTTCTCACTGGCTCAGCTCCAAGGCCATCTCTCACTCCATGTTTTAACTTCAGGTGTGTGTGTGTATTGAGTTGTGTTTCTCACTGGCTCAGCTGCAGAGTCCTCTCTCCCTCCATCTGTTGCCGTTGTGTGTGTGTGTGTGTTGTGTTGTGTCGTGTGTCTCATGGCTCTGCTGTAGAATCTTCTCTCACTCCATCTGTTAATGTTATTTGTGTGTGTGTGTGTTGTGTTGTGTCGTGTGTCTCATGGCTCTGCTGCAGAGTCCTCTCTCCCTCCATCTGTTGCTGTTATTTGTGTGTGTGTGTGTTGTGTTGTGTCATGTGAGTCATGGCTCTGCTGCAGAGTCCTCTCTCCCTCAATCTGTTGCTGTTATTTGTGTGTGTGTGTTGTGTTGTGTTTCTCACTGGCTCAGCTGCAGAGTCCTCTCTCCCTCCATCTGTTGCTGTTGTGTGTGTGTGTGTGTGTGTGTGTGTTGTGTTGTGTTGTGTGTCTCATGGCTCTGCTGTAGAGTCTTCTCTCCCTCCATCTGTTAATGTTATTTGTGTGTGTGTGTGTGTGTGTTGTGTTGTGTTGTGTGTCTCATGGCTCTGCTGTAGAGTCTTCTCTCCCTCCATCTGTTAATGTTATTTGTGTGTGTGTGTGTGTGTTGTGTTGTGTCGTGTGTCTCATGGCTCTGCTGCAGAGTCCTCTCTCCCTCCATCTGTTGCTGTTATTTGTGTGTGTTTGTTTCTCACTGGCCCTGCTCCAGAGTCCTTGCCGGACACCACACCTGTGTGGCTGAAGCCCTGGATCTGTTTATGAAATGCTAATCCTTTCATTGTGCTTCTAGCCGCATTCCGCCTGCATCTGTTTGCAGTGGATTAGAGGATTTGCCTTGTCTGTGCCCGTTTGGCTCTGATTGACAGGGGTTTGTGTACACTCCACAGTGCCGGGAAGCTCAGTGCAGAAAAATAACTTTATTCTTCCTCAGGTCAAGCAGTTTATATTTGCGGTGTGTAGAGTTTCTTTTATATAGTATTCACAAACATCTATGAAAAAGTATGCACTGTCATATAGTTTGTAAAGTTTTATCCTTTGTGACATCCATGTGAAAATTGTGAACTTTGCATCACTATACTTTGGCCACATTCTTGTTCACTCCTAACAAATTCTTCTCCAGAAGATATATTTCATTGAAAACAGTTACAACCTAATAAAAAAATAAATCAATAACACCAGGAGGCATTTAGGAACTCACTATATTTTCTGAGGGTACACCTAGAATGGGGTGCGGCTGCAGCTTTCCAAGAGTCTCCCTTTGAGAGCCTTGCGGCTATTTGTCGTGTTAGTATTGCGCCGATGCGGACACTGGGGAGGTAAAGTGATAAACTGCACGAAGCAGGTTTAGCCCAGCAGTGACTTGCGGCTCTAATGAGAGAGCATTGGACTGGCGGCGAATATGTGGAACTCTCTCCCCCCCTATATTCGGGCCCTTGATGATCTTTTGCTGTTCAGGCGTGCCATCAAGACTTTTCTATTCGCTTAGCCTGTATTATTCTACTCTGTTGTTGTTTCATTTTTCTGGCCTATTGACTGAGTTGTGTTTTGTGTACCTTGCAAAGCGCCGGGACGCCCCTTTGCTGGGGCAGCTGAGCGCGGTATAAGTGCAGATAACATAACATAACATAACATAAGAGGTCATGAGAGAGGACATAGGACCTGATCACAATGGAAACGGATATCCCATCCGCTGGAATATGAATCCCATTGGATATAATCGGATTTATATTTTGGCGTATGAGATATTCCTCCCCGTTATGACAGAATAACCTGTCTGCCTAGATCTAAATAAGACCCATTGTCACCAAGAACCTCCAGGCTGTGGAGCTCTTTGAAGGGTCTCTGGCAGGACAATGATTTTGGGCCGCCATGTTGTTCCCAACTCTGGATGGAGGCAGCAAAAGAAATTCTGTCTGGACTCGATTCAGACTGACAGACATCTTTCCACCTGCGGACTGTCTGTCATAGACATGGGAGGGTTGAGCAGCTGATGTTGTCTCACATGGGAGAGGCCAAAGATTGTATATGTACCAACTGCATATCGCTAAAACCTGGTCCCTGCTGATGAAGAAGTGAAGTCAGGGGTGGAGGTAAAGTTTGAACTAAAAATGGGACAATGTAGATCCCTGTGCGACCGCACAAATAAGAGACTTTGGGACTCATTTATGGCATTTTGGCGTAGGGCTGCACAGCAAGGCACCGTGTGAAAGGGCAGGAATTCACCATATTTAAGGAATAAGGTGCATTCCTGTCCTTTCGGCCATTTTGGCAGCCCAGCGCCAACGTAGACACCCTTGCACCCGCAGGGCCTAGTGGAGCTACTCCAAAGCTAGGTCTTCAGCTTCTTGCAGAATTTAGGAAGTGAGGGAGAGGGTCTTATGTGTATCATCAGGTGGTTCTAACCCTTAAGAGCAATGTAGGAGATGGCGTGACTGCCAGATCTGGTTTTCCATATGCGGGCATGTGTGCAAATAGGAATGCGGACAACCTCGGACCTGAGGAACTGGGTTCAAGTCTCGGTAACGAGGCCAAACATCCTGTGATTCTGGGAAAATCACTTCATCTCCCCGTGCCTAACAAAAATGAATGTGTGTCCTCATGTAACGTAACTGGTGCTATGTAAAGCGCTCTGATACCCGATTCGGGTCAAGTTCGCGCTATATAAAAAAAAAGATGCAATTGTTGAGGTACACTGAGCTAGTGTTATGCAGTGTTTTGAAAGAATGGGTATAAAGTTTCAATTGGGTTAGTTCTCTATGGGGAGCCAGTGGAGCGCCTTCAGATGTGGTGTGATGTGAGTGCAGTGTAGGAGGTTGAGAGTGATTCTGGCCTCCGAGTTCTTAATAGTTTGCAGTTTTCTGGAGAGTTTTTGGTTGATTCCGGCAGAGAGGGTGTTCCTATAGTCTGGCTTGCTTGTAGCATCGGGATATATGACTTTTTTGGGTGCTGATGGGGAACCATTTGGAAATCTTCATCAGCATCTTGAGGGTGTGGTGGCATGGGCTGGGGACACCGGTGGTCATATTGATTTTCCTGTTCACCTGACTTCGCCGGAGGTGAAGTTTCACTCCGCCTGATCAGTTCCCTACAGCAGGATGTCAATCCCATGGCAGGTCCTCTGACTGTGGTTCCTGCTGTCACTTATGGCTGCCCTTGCCCTCTGGCTAGCATAATGGCCACTTCTTGACAGATGCGCTCCTCTCATGTTCACTGCTGTCATTCCTGCCCTGAGACTTCTGACTGCAAGAAAAGAATGTACCTGCCAGTGGCTGATGAGTGGCACACTGGCAACCCAATGCAACAGTGGTAGCATTAAAAAATACAGGGAAAGCTGAACATATGGTTTCATGAATTGCAACGTGTTACATTGTGCAATGTCTCCCTCTCTTAGGGCCCGATTCACAGAATGAACTTAAGACTGAATCGTAAACTTACTACTATTTTGGTATTCACAGAATGCACTTACTACTTTTGGCATTCACAGAATGAACTTACTACTTTTGGTATTCACAGAAGTTAGGATTTTAAGACAGACTTAAGACAGACTTAAGACAGACTTAAGGCAAACTTAAGACAGACTTAAGACAGACTTAAGACAAACTTAAGACAGACTTAAGACAGACTTAAGACAGACTTAAGACAAAATCCTAACTTAAGTCTGTCTTAAGATTGTCTTAAGTCTGTCTTACGTTTGGCTTAAGACAAACTTAAGACAAAATCCTAACTTCTGTGAATACCAAAAGTAGTAAGTTCATTCTGTGAATACCAAAAGTAGTAAGAGCATTCTATGAATACCAAAATAGTAGTAAGTTTAGGATTGAGTCTTAAGTTCATTCTGTGAATCGGGCCCTTAGTCATACTGTAATGTGTGAGGCGTGCTTCACATGTACCTTAGGAGTCATTTTAATACAAAGAAATATGTTTATACTTGGTGTCATTCGCGCATTATTGCCCTCCACTGAGGGTGTTAACAGAAGTTAATTGCCCAACTCTTAATTATTAAAAATGAAGGTGAAGGCACATAATAAGGCCATGTATCTTTTTGGGTTGCCAGGATACATGTTTACACATGGTCTGATAGGTATCGTCACTGCTTACCAATGTCTTAGGTTGGTAGAATACCTCTTGCCCATTCATTGTGTCTGCGTCTGCTCTTTTTGCCTACGAGGCATACCTCTACTATGTTGGAAGCATCTCTAACATGTGTGTAATGTGCTCTTCTGTGTCTGTGATGTGTGTGTGATGTGCTCTGTCGTGTCTCTGATGTGTGTGTAATGTGCTATTCTTTGTCTTTGAAGTGTGTGTGAGTGCTCTGCCCTGTCTGTGATGTGCTTTGCTGTGTCTCTGATGTGTGTGTGATGAGCTCTGTTGTGTCTGATGTGTGTGTGTGTAATGTATTCTGCTGTGCCTGTGATGTGTGTGTAATGTGCTCTGCAATGTCTGTTATATGGGTGAAATGTGCTCTGCCTTGTCTCTGATATGTGTGTAATGAACTTTGCCGTGTCTGTGATGTGTGTGATGTGCTCTGCTGTGTCTGTGCTGTGTATTTAATGTGCTCTGCCGTGTCTGCTGTGTCTGTGTAATGTGCTCTGCCATGTCTCTGATGTGTGTGTAATGTACTCTGGCATGTCTGTGATGTGTGTGTACTGTGCTCTGCCATATATCTGATGTCTGTGTAATGTGCTCTGCTGTCACTGTGATGTGTGTGAAGTGTTCTGATGTGTGAGTCTGATGTGCTCTGCCTTGTCTGTGATGTGTATAATGTTCATGCCATGTGTCTAATGTGCGTTTTAATGTCTGTGATATGTCTGTAGTGTGTTCTGTGATATGTCTGTAATGTGTTCTGCTGTGTTTGTGATGTGTGTGTTTGTAATGTGCTCTGTAGTAACTCTGATGTGTGTGTGATGTGCTCTGACATGCCTCTGATGTGTGTGTAATGTGCTCTGCAATGTCTGTTATATGGGTGAAATGTGCTCTGCCTTGTCTCTGATATGTGTGTAATGAACTTTGCCGTGTCTGTGATGTGTGTGATGTGCTCTGCTGTGTCTGTGCTGTGTATTTAATGTGCTCTGCCGTGTCTGCTGTGTCTGTGTAATGTGATCTGCCATGTCTCTGATGTGTGTGTAATGTACTCTGGCATGTCTGTGATGTGTGTGTACTGTGCTCTGCCTTATATCTTATGTCTGTGTAATGTGCTCTGCTGTCACTGTGATGTGTGTGATGTGCTCTGATGTGTGAGTCTGATGTGCTCTGCCTTGTCTGTGATGTGTATAATGTTCTCTGCCATGTGTCTAATGTGCTTTTCAATGTCTGTGATATGTCTGTAGTGTGTTCTGTGATATGTCTGTAATGTGTCTGCTGTGTTTGTGATGTGTGTGTTTGTAATGTGCTCTGTAGTGCCTCTGATGTGTGTGTGATGTGCTCTGACATGCCTCTGATGTGTGTGTGATGTGCTCTGCTGTGCCTCTGATGTGTGTGTGATGTGTTTTGCTGTTTCTGTGATGTGTATGTAATGTGATCTGCCGTGTCTGTAATGTGTGTGTAATGTGCTCTGCCGTATCTTTGATATGTGTAATGTGCTCTGCTGTTTATGGGATGTGTATGTAAAGTTGTCTCCTGTGTCTTTGATGTGTGTGGGATGGGCTCTGCCGTGTCTGCGTTGTGTATGTAATGAGCACTGCCCTGTCTGTAATGTGTATGTAATGTGCTCTGCCGTGTCTTTGATGTGTGTGTGTGTGTGTAATATGCTATGCCGTTTCTGCGATGTGTGTGAAATGTAGTCTGATGTGTCTTTGATGTGTGTGTAATGTGGTCTGCTGTGTCTGTGATGTGTGTGTTAGGTGCTCTGCCGTCTCTGTGATGTGTGTGTAATGTGGTCTGCTGTGTCTTTGATGTGTGTGTAATGTGCTCTGACGTGCCTGTGATGTGTATGTAATTTGCTCTGCCGTGTCTGTGGTGTGGAATGTGCTCTGCCATGCCTCTGATGTGTGAGTAATGTGCTCTGCCGTGTCTGTGATGTGTGTGTGATGTGCTTTGCTGTGTGTGTGATGTGCTTTGCCGTGTCTGTGATGTTTGTGTAATGTGTTCTGTTGTGTCGGTGATGTGTGTGATGTGCTCTGCCTTTTTTGTGCTGTGTGTGTAATGTGCTCTGCCATGCCACTGATGTATGAGTAATGTGCTCTGTCGTGTCTGTGATGTGTATGCAATGTGTTCTGCCGTGTCTGTGATGTACTGTATCTGTGAAGTGTGTGTGATGTGCTGTGATGTGTGTGTGTGTAATGTGCTCTGCCGTGTCTGTGATGTGCTGCGTCTGTGATGTGTATGAAATGTGCACTGCCGTGTCTGTGATGTGCTGTGTCTGTGATGTGCTGTGTCTGTGATGTGTGTGATGTGCTTTGCCGTGTCTGTAATGTGTGTTTAATGTGCTCTGCTGTGTCTGTGATGTGTATTTAATGTGCTCTGCCGTGTCTGTGATATACTGTGTCTGTGATGTGTGTGTGATGTGCTGTGTCTGTGATGTGAATGTAATGTGCTCTGCCGTGTCTGTGATGTGCTGTGTCTGTGATGTGTGTGTGATGTGCTGTGTCTGTCATGTGTTGTGTCTCTGATGTGTGTGTGATGTGCTCTGCCTTGTCTGTGCTGTGTGTGTAATGTGCTCTGCCATGCCTCTGATGTGTGAGTAATGTGCTCTGCTCGGTCTGTGATGTGTGTGTGATGTGCTCTGCTCGGTCTGTGATGTGTGTGTGATGTGCTCTGCCGTGTCTGTAATGTGTGTGTAATGTGCTCTGCCGTGTCTGTGATGTACTGTGTCTGTGATGTGTGTGATGTGCTGTGTCTGTGAAGTGTGTGTGAGGTGCTCTGCCGTGTCTGTGATGTGTATGTAATGTGTTCTGCCGTGTCTATGATGTGCTGTGTCTGTGATGTGTGTCTGATGTGTGTGTGAGGTGCTCTGCCATGTCAGTGATGTGTATGTAATGTGCTCTGCCGTGTCTGTGATGTACTGTGTCTATGATGTGTGTGTAATGTGCTCTGCCGTGTCTGTGATGTGTATGTAATGTGCTCTGCCGTGTCTGTGATGTACTGTGTCTATGATGTGTGTGTGATGTGCTGTGTGTGATGTGTGTGCGAGGTGCTCTGCCGTGTCTGTGATGTGCTGTGCATGAGGTGCTCTGCCGTGTCTGTGATGTGCTGTGTATGTGATGTGTGTGTGAGGTGCTCTGCCGTGTCTGTGATGTGCTGTGATGTGTGTGTGTAATGTGCTCTGCCATGACTGTGATGTGTGTGTGATGTGCTGTGCCGTGTCTGTTATATGTGTGTAATGTGCTCTGCCGTGTCTGTGATGTGTGTGTGATGTGCTGTGCCGTGTCTGTTATATATGTGTAATGTGCTCTGCCATGTCTGTGTGTGTGATGTGCCGTGCCGTGTCTGTGATGTGTGTGTAATGTGCTCTGCCGGGTGTGTGCTGTGTCTGTGATGGTTGTGGGATGTGCTCTGCTGTGCCTCTGATATGTGTGTGTGATGCTGCTGTCTTCTTGTTTCAGGGTGTCCACTCCTTGCCACGTGGGCCGGGTCTATGCCACATACTCATGGTTGGCACATGGGCCCAGTGCACCAGAGAGGCCTCAGAGGGCACACCGGCTACCTCTCACATTTTGTTTGCTTTCGATACTTGCACAAGTGCCACCATTGCCTCCGTAACATTTGTTCTAGTGCCTCTGTGTCTAGCATATATTGCAGTATTATACCTCTAATTGTACTTGTTTTCTCTTGTACCCTGCACACTTGTCACTCTTTCCTCCTGTAATGCACTGTTTGCTTCCTCATGAATTTTGTTTGCTAAAAATTTGCCTCATGTAACTTAAAGTTTGCTTTTGTGACTTCCTCCTCATGCATCATTGCTGTTCCTATTGTGAAGCGCTCTGACGCCTTTGGGTAAAGTCTATGCGCTAGATAAAAACACATAAAATAAATAAATAAATAATAAAGTGTGAGCTCTGGTCGTGTGACGTGCTCCGCCTGCCGACCCCACATGGCAAACCTCCAGTCCCCACGTGACCTCCACACAGACG
This sequence comes from Lissotriton helveticus, assembly GCF_964261635.1. Taxonomy (NCBI): domain Eukaryota; kingdom Metazoa; phylum Chordata; class Amphibia; order Caudata; family Salamandridae; genus Lissotriton; species Lissotriton helveticus. The sequence continues at coordinate 38,838,377 of NC_136057.1, forward strand.
TCATGCCCGCGTGGCTTCACACACCGGAAACGGGTTCGTGTGGGTGGAGCCTACGGCGCATGCGCAGTCGGTCTTGCAAGCCTGCTGCAGAGCTCACACTTCCAGCGCGTGACTGCCGCGTGCTGCTGCTGGCTAGAGGTGCTCTCCATAGGCTCCCTCTATCCATAGGCCTCCTCTATAGGCGCTCTCCCTCGATAGGCGCTCTACATAGGCTCCTCTTCCTTGCAGCATAGCTCCCTCCCGCTCAGGGCCGAGGGGCCGCCGACAATTGCACCCACCACGCTTTCTTTCTTTTGTTTTTTTGCAGGGCTCTTTTCTTTTGCATTGCAGCCCCGTGCAGCCTTGTCTCGTGCACCTGATGGGGGTGCTCTGCAGTTAAAGGGGTGTGCAGTGGGGGGTCCCGGGCCTCTCTCGAGCCGTCTGTGCCCCCTCCCCCCACAGACCTGCCTCTGCAGCAGCGGCCGAGCCCCGCGCCTCCCTTCTGGTTTGATTTTTGAGATGCATATAGCGCTCCATTGGGCCTCTAGGCGCTCTTCGAAGATCTCGACATTCTTTGCGGATTCCTTCGAGTGCGGAATGAGATTTGCATTTAAAAGGGTCCGTGGGGGGTATTTGCATTTCTGTGTTAGTGACGTGCTCAGTGTTTTAACGGTTGGGGTCTCTTTACAACCCCCCCACGCCACGCAGTGCTCCCCGTGGCCCAAAATCTCAAGACGATGCGAGTGTCTGAGGAAGCAGGAGCGAAAATCAGCTGCAATGTAACCAAGGGACACACTCGCAACGCCCATTAGTTTTATTTTATGTCATTTACAGCGCTCCTAGAAACACGGGCTGATGTGTTTACTCGTTAACGTTTGAGATCGTTCAGGTTGGGGGGGCAGGGCTTAAAGTGGAAAAAAAACTGAGAGGGTCACTCAAATGGCGTGATCAATCGTGGCTTAAAACATGTGAAATAAAAATCTGTGTTTAGCAGTGTGTTGCCCGACTTGAATTTAGCTGTCCCTGTCATTGCATCCAGATATATGATACAGCAAGTCACATCAGACCTACAAGCCAGGGCTATTGACTTTGTTAATGGTTGTTAATTGATAAATAAGCTGCAACTATGCCTTGCATGTAATATTGAAAACACTTCCACTTAACCCCTGCGCTGCTAGGCCTTTTCCCCTCCTGTGCTAAGCCTTTTTTTGGCGTTTTGGAGTAGTGCGCGCTTAGGCCCTTGTAACTTTTTGACCACATAAGGGATCCGCGCCAAATTTGCGTCCTTTTCTTCCAACATCATGGGGATTCTAAAGGCGCCCAGGGTTTGTGGATTCCCTTGGAGGGGTCCCAGAAATTAACCAAAATATAGTGATATTTTTGTTTTTTTCAGAAAAATGGAAAAAACGGGCTGCAAATGAAAGCCTCTGGGTTTTTCCCTGAAAATGGTATCACAAAAGGGTTTGTGGGGCTGAAATCTCCATTTTCTCAGCTTTCAGGAAATGACAGACTTTTGTCAGAGAACCGAAATTTTTCACTCAGTTTTGGCATTTTTCTGGGACATAGCCTATTTTTGCTATTTTTAGAGCTTTCCACCTCCTTCCAGTTAATGGTAGAAATGAGTTTGAAAGCAATAATGGATCCTGGAAAGCTTTACATTTTCGAAAAGTAGACAAAATTCTGAATTCATAAAGGGGTCATTTGTCTAAATCCATGAAGGTTTCGTTATAGAAACTAACAGTTAGATATTGGAATATTTGAAATTTTGATGAAAAAAACAGCCTTTTGTCTCAACGTTTTCACCTATAACTTTTTCTAATTTTGACAGCTCTTGGAAAGCAATATACCGTTACATTTGTTAGAACTTCCTGGTTGTGGGGATATATAGGACTTGTAGTTTCACCAAGAACCCGACAAACCCAGATCCAAAAACTGAGCAGCAACTTGCAATGGTATTTTTTCATTTACTGGGTATAGTGCACTTTGTCTTGGAAAATGTATACATGGAATAATCTGTATGAAAGACACCTATGTATTTCTGAATTGGGTACAAATTATAGAGTTCAGAAACAGTATATAATTGCACATTTTCAAAGTTGGGAATACTCATACTAGCATGAGAATTATTGGTCATTTTTCATAAAGATTTTTTTTTTACACAATGTCTTTCATTGAAAGGGAGAAATGCATGAAAGCTCAATTGGTAATAACAGTTGATTTACAAATCTGAATTACCCCAAGTGTCCCGATAAAAACGGAACCTCACTTGTGTGGGTCGGCCATGTGCCTGCGACAGGAAACGGCGCAAAATGCAACGTGGTCACACCTAAATTTAGCAGTTACAAATTGACCCTTTTTTGGCAAAGTGCCTACCTGTAGTTTTTGCACCCTAGCTCTGCCGGTGTTCTGAGAAGCATTGTACCCCCATGTGGCTATGTCCCCCCTACGTCACGGGGTGCAGAAAATCTCAGCACCGAGCTATTCGCCGTCGCTCCCCCATGGCGCTTTGTACCCCCTACGTCATGGGGGAGGAGCGGTTCGCGTGCTTCAGTGTAGCAAATCTCAACACCGAGGTATTCGCCGTCGCTCCCCCATGGCGCTTTGTACCCCCTACGCCATGGGGGAGGAGCGGTTCTCGTGCTTCAGTGTACTAGAAGAATTGCAGAAATTTCTTGCGTACGCCATTTGCTTTTTTTGGTTATTTAGGGCGGTGTACTCCGCAGAGTTTTGCCTACATTGACAGAGCGGCCCCTTTGACTAGGTTTTACTCCCCCGATGGCATGGTACTTTTTCCCGGTTATTTGAAGCTTCGAGTTTTATATCAGTGCGGTCCCTCCGGCCATGTTTGCCTTCCCTCGATGGCCACGGTGGAGTTAAAATACAATAATAAGAAGCGGCGTACTGGTGGTGTTGCGCCTTTTTCAGCTGTAGTCTGTGGCTGGCTCGGTGCACGAGGCTTCATGGCGCAGTGAGACAAAAAGGCAGGCGCGCAACTCTTTGATTCAAGCAAGCTTTAATAGCTTAGTTGGTAGAGCTTTCGACTGCAGAGCTAGAGGACCCTGGTTCAATCCCGGGTTTCGGCATAGTTGCAACTTGTACTTTTTAAATTTTTTTATTTATGTATTTATTTATGAGTTTTTATATAGCGCGGACTTTACCCGAAGGTGTCAGAGTGCTTCACAAGAGGACCGTTAATGATACAAGAGGAAACAATTGCAAATGAGCAAATAAAAATAAAAAACCTTAAATTACATGATCAAAACTGACAATAGTGAGCAACCAAAAGACTTGAGGTACCAATCGTTACATTTCAGGAGAATAAAGTGATATGTGTGCAGGTTACAAAAGCATACAATGTACAAGTAGAGGTATAATTCTGCAATAAATCGCAGACACTCCAGCACAACAACAAACGTTACGTAGGCAATGGTGGCACTTGTGCAAGTATCTAAAGCAAACAAAATGTGAGAGGTAGCAAACAGTGTGTTACAAGAGAAAAGTGACATGTGCAAGTTACAAAAGGCTACCATCACAGGTACAAGGATAATACTGGAAAAATGGTAAACATTCAAACTACCAGAACACACTCGGAAGGAACTTCCGTAGTCCTGGACAATAGACTTTTCAATAATGGGAGGACTTCCTTCAGATGATAGCGAGGCTGTGAATTAGATTTGGAGGTGTCTTTGGAGGAGGAGTCAGTCGTAAGTCAAAATCAAATTAAGATAAAAATACGCAACGCTGGTGGCCTTATTAGACTTAGTTTTTATATGTACCCCCTAACTCCAAAGGGAGCTTATACAGGCCTGTTCAAGTTGTTTGTTGTGCCTTGGCTAGGGCTCGGCTGGGGTTGATGCAGAGCAGGTAGGATTTCTGCTCCCCGTGGTGCTTGTGGTTTATGTTGAGTTGATTGTTTTTTTGTTCTCTGCAGTTCTCTGTACCTTTAATACTGTTTTTTCCTGTACCCGGTAACTCAAAAAGGAGCTTATACAGGCCTGTTCTAGTGTGCCATTGTGCCTTGACTAGGGTTTTGCTGGCGTTGATGGGTAGCAGGAAGTATTTAAGCTCCCTGTGGTTTTGTGTACTACCTAAATCAAAAGGCACTTTATACATGTCTGTTCAAGTTGTTTGTTGTGCCTTGGCTAGGGCTCGGCTGGGGTTGATGCAGAGCAGGTAGGATTTCTGCTCCCCGTGGTGCTTTATGTACCCCCTAACTCCAAAGGGAGCTTATACAGGCCTGTTCAAGTTGTTTGTTGTGCCTTGGCAAGTACAGGCCCACTAGAGTTGCCCGTACTTTGGAAATCGGACTATACAAGTACAGGCCCACAAGGGGCCCGTACTTTGGAAATCAGCAAGGATCGATGAATGGGAATCATGTGACATTAAAATTTGCGACCGCCTCGGCAGCACTTCCAAATGAAATACAAAAACAGTACAGGCCCAGAAGGGGCCCGTACTTTGGAAATCAGACACTAAAGGCACAGACCCAGAAACATATTTTCAGAAACAAAAATTGTCACAAATACTGTACTGTTGCCTATCGGATGGTTCGAGCACAAGGAAAAATTATGACAGGTCAAATGACAAGGATCACCAACCTAGCAGTCTACATAACCCCGAATTAACCTAAAAACAAACAATATCATGTTAGGACAGGTCAGTACTTGTGAGGAGTGTGTGTTACGTGTCCAATGATTTTCATTACTGGGAGTGAGATTCCCATTGACGGTGAATGATAGTATATGACCAAGATGCTCAGCAAAGGATCATCCGATTGCATTAGTGACTGCATTTCCATCAACACTTGTTTCTAACAAACCAGGATTAATGCCAGCTGGCAAGATCAATACTTCAGTGGGCCTGAAATAGATCCATTAATGGATCCATGAACTGTGGCATTGACCGATTCACATTAAACCTTTACAAAAAGAGCTTGAAGCCAAGAAGGCGGCCAAGACTGCAAACAACAAATTTGCTGCCCCCCCCCGCCCCCCCCCCCCAGGAGACCAAAAATGCCTCTCAGCAGGGCAACGGACCAGACCTCGACAGTAAAAATACAGGCCACTTCTGCCCATGCAATTTTGAAATCAGACCCCGAAGTGGGACTGAATTTGAAAATTTAGCAATAAAAGTAAACGTTGGAAATCAGACAATGAAAATACAGACACAGACGGGGCCTGTACTTTGTAATTTGAACACCGGACCACTAAATGGACAGTATACAGCTCAGAAAGGGGCTGTACTTTGAATTGAAATCAAAGGAAAAAACACTGCTCAGAAAAGGATCTTGAGTATGAGTTAACAGAATAGACAAACACAACTCAGAATGAGAATGAAGTGCTGGTAGACTACCACTTTTTTTTTTCTATCATGTTTTCCAGCAATGTATGAACTGCTGGCCTCGTGATGTCCAAATTGATCTTGAATTTTGGGACCGCATCAGCTGTATTTAGGAATTAAAAACAATAACTTAAGCATCTACACCTATCATGGACATATTTCCCCCCCAATTACCACATCGTTAGACTCGACGGGACCGGCAAGACGGGCGAGGGAATCGCATGCATTTTCAGGAGCAACCTCTCCGTTGGTAAAATCACTTCCCCCTCCCTCACATCTTGTGAACTCTTCTGTCTTGATATCTCCAGCGAGGGCAAACCAGTATGTGCTCTATATCTCATCTATCACCCTCCTGGGGACAACCTCATCTTCACCCAACAACTCATGGACACGATCTCATCCAACGCTGGTCGGCAGATCACGCAAATCTACCAGGGTGAGTTCAATCTACACTGGAACGATAAGAAAGACACAGTGGTAAATAGTCTCAAAACTTTCCTTTACACGTTTAACCACAACCAAATATGCAACATCCAAACACACGACAAAGGCTCCATACTTGATCTCATCATCGCCAACGAAGACTACACACAATTAGGGGAAATCCAACCTTGCGATTGGTCAGACCACCACATTATCACCTTCTACATAATTGAAAAGGTTAAACCTATCACGGCACAACCCACCAAATGTAAGATCTGGAAAAGGGACATGAAGAACCTGAACCACAACTCACTGCCTCACCAATCGCCTCCTCCCCCCTCCTGAGACCTCTGATGTTTAATCACTGACTGACCACTACCTCGACTCTATGAATTCAATAATCAATGAAGCCGCCCCACTGCAAGTAAAGGGAGTCTCCACCAAGGTCTAGAACCCTTGGTAGGATGGCAGACTCAATGAAGACAGGCGTGCTATGCGAATGGCAGAGGGGAACATTGACATCTGACCCCTCATCACGGCATCAAAAAATACTTAAGACCAAGCGAATGCATATTTTAGGAAAATAAAACACGCAAAATCTGACTTCTTCAGCCTACAGCGGGACAAAGCAAAAGAAAAGACCAAGAAAGCTGTTCGAACTAGTCAAAAGTCCAACAAAGACGCAACCCTTACTATCAATCAACCCTTACTATCAAAAGACACAAGAAACGACATCCCACAATGTGAAAACTTTTCTGCTTTCTTTAAGCTAAAGACCGACAACATAAGGAGTGACCTCCTTAATGATGTAAGTCAATACACGAGCCTCATCAAAAGGCCCGACACCCAACCTAAAAATAACACATCCTGGTCGTCTTTCGACACCTACTCAGAAGAAGCAATACACAAACTGCTCGGCACCTTGAAGCCCTCTAATAACCTCACAGACCCACTACCTGCTAATGCTGTTACAGACTTCACCCCTGTTCTCCTCCCACTCTGGACTAGAATCATTAACAGCTCCCTTCAGCAAGGTCTCATCCCACACTCCCTCAAAGTGGGGCAAGTCATGCCCAGACTCAATAAACCTACAGCTGGCCCAGCTGACTTAAACAACTACCGCCCTGTCACCAATATCCCCACTCAGGCCAAGGTAGTGGAAAAATCTGGACGAGGATACGGGACACACGCATATCTCAAAATGACCATTAAAAGAGAAGGAGGTCTAGAAACTTGAAAAAAAGACTGTCGTTGACAACAAGCAATAAACGGCCAATAAAGATGTCCACGCCGAGAAGGCCCAGACACGGGGTCAATCAGAATATCAAAGTACAAGCCCGGTAGGGGCCTGTACTTTGCAATGTAAACAATGGCCAATTAAAAGGACCGTAAACAGATCGGAAAGGGACTGTACTTTGAAATCGACAGAAAAAACACCTCTCCGAAAAAGTTCCAGAGTTTGAATTAAATGAATTGACAAACACATCTCTGAATGAGCTGGAAGACTACTAATGTTTTCTTTTATCCTGTTTTCAAGAAACTATTAAAATGCTGGCCTCAAGTTGTCCAAAATGATCATGATTTTTGTGACTGCCTCAGCTGTGCTTGGCAATGGAAAACAATAAAAGTACAGGCCCAGGAGGGGCCTGTACTTTGTCATTTGAAGTCTGAACCAGTAAATGGACAGTATAGAGCTCAGAAAGGGGCTGTACTTTGAATTGAAATAAAATGAAAAAACAGTGCTCAGAAAAGGGTCTTGACTTTGAATTACAAGAAAAGACAAACACAGCTCAGAATGAGAATAAAGTGCTGGAAGACTACCAATGTTTCTTTCTATCCGGTTTTCCAGAAATGTATAAACGGCTGGCCTCTTGATGTCCAAACTGATCTTGAAGTTTGAGACCGCCTCGGCTGTATTTGGGAATGAAAAACAATAAAAGTACAGGCCCATATGGGGCCTCTACTTTGTCAATAAGAACATAAAAGTACGGGCCAAAGAGGGGACTGCAGTTTGTAATTTGAAGACTCGAATACTACATGGACAGTAAACAGACAATAAAGGCACAGGCACAGAAGGATTTGGGCAGCTCCAGCCAGAGGTAAGCCTACAGCAAATTGACATACACTGAGGGAAACAATGACGGACTAGTACCGCATAGCAATAAGTACCTGCCACCCGCAGCCAAAGGTTTATGGGCGAGGATACGGGACACACGCATATCTCAATATGACAATTAAAAGAGAAGGAGTTCTAGAAACTTGAAAAAAAGACTGTGGTTGACAACAAGCAATAAACGGCCAAAAAAGATGTCCACGCCGACAAGGCCCAGACACGGGGTCAATCAGAACATCAAAGTACCAGCCCGGTAGGGGCCTGAACTTTGAAATTTAAACAATGGCCAATTGAAAGGACCGTAAACAGATCAGAAAGGGACTGGACTTTAAATTGAAATCAACAGAAAAAACACTTCTCAGAAAAAGTTCCAGAGTTTGAATTAAATGAATTGACAAACACATCTCCGAATGAGCTGGAAGACTACTAATGTTTTCTTTTATCCTGTTTTCAAGAAACTATTAAAATGCTGGCCTCAAGTTGTCCAAAATGATCATTATTTTTGTGACTGCCTCAGCTGTGCTTGGCAATGGAAAACAATAAAAGTACAGGCCCAGGAGGGGCCTGTACTTTGTCATTTGAAGTCTGAACCAGTAAATGGACAGTATAGAGCTCAGAAAGGGGCTGTACTTTGAATTGAAATAAAATGAAAAAACAGTGCTCAGAAAAGGGTCTTGACTTTGAATTACAAGAAAAGACAAACACAGCTCAGAATGAGAATAAAGTGCTGGAAGACTACCAATGTTTCTTTCTATCCGGTTTTCCAGAAATGTATAAACGGCTGGCCTCTTGATGTCCAAACTGATCTTGAAGTTTGAGACCGCCTCGGCTGTATTTGGGAATGAAAAACAATAAAAGTACAGGCCCATATGGGGCCTCTACTTTGTCAATCAGAACATAAAAGTACGGGCCAAAGAGGGGACTGCAGTTTGTAATTTGAAGACTCGAATACTACATGGACAGTAAACAGACAATAAAGGCACAGGCACAGAAGGATTTGGGCAGCTCCAGCCAGAGGTAAGCCTACAGCAAATTGACATACACTGAGGGAAACAATGACGGACTAGTACCGCATAGCAATAAGTACCTGCCACCCGCAGCCAAAGGTTTATGGGCGAGGATACGGGACACACGCATATCTCAATATGACAATTAAAAGAGAAGGAGTTCAAGAAACTTGAAAAAAAGACTGTGGTTGACAACAAGCAATAAACGGCCAAAAAAGATGTCCACGCCGACAAGGCCCAGACACGGGGTCAATCAGAACATCAAAGTACCAGCCCGGTAGGGGCCTGAACTTTGAAATTTAAACAACGGCCAATTGAAAGGACCGTAAACAGATCAGAAAGGGACTGGACTTTAAATTGAAATCAACAGAAAAAACACTTCTCAGAAAAAGTTCCAGAGTTTGAATTAAATGAATTGACAAACACATCTCCGAATGAGCTGGAAGACTACTAATGTTTTCTTTTATCCTGTTTTCAAGAAACTATTAAAATGCTGGCCTCAAGTTGTCCAAAATGATCATTATTTTTGTGACTGCCTCAGCTGTGCTTGGCAATGGAAAACAATAAAAGTACAGGCCCAGGAGGGGCCTGTACTTTGTCATTTGAAGTCTGAACCAGTAAATGGACAGTATAGAGCTCAGAAAGGGGCTGTACTTTGAATTGAAATAAAATGAAAAAACAGTGCTCAGAAAAGGGTCTTGACTTTGAATTACAAGAAAAGACAAACACAGCTCAGAATGAGAATAAAGTGCTGGAAGACTACCAATGTTTCTTTCTATCCGGTTTTCCAGAAATGTATAAACGGCTGGCCTCGTGATGTCCAAACTGATCTTGAAGTTTGTGACCGCCTCGGCTGTATTTGGGAATGAAAAACAATAAAAGTACAGGCCCATATGGGGCCTCTACTTTGTCAATAAGAACATAAAAGTACGGGCCAAAGAGGGGACTGCAGTTTGTAATTTGAAGACTCGAATACTACATGGACAGTAAACAGACAATAAAGGCACAGGCACAGAAGGATTTGGGCAGCTCCAGCCAGAGGTAAGCCTACAGCAAATTGACATACACTGAGGGAAACAATGACGGACTAGTACCGCATAGCAATAAGTACCTGCCACCCGCAGCCAAAGGTTTATGGGCGAGGACACGGGACACACGCATATCTCAATATGACAATTAAAAGAGAAGGAGTTCAAGAAACTTGAAAAAAAGACTGTGGTTGACAACAAGCAATAAACGGCCAAAAAAGATGTCCACGCCGACAAGGCCCAGACACGGGGTCAATCAGAACATCAAAGTACCAGCCCGGTAGGGGCCTGAACTTTGAAATTTAAACAACGGCCAATTGAAAGGACCGTAAACAGATCAGAAAGGGACTGGACTTTGAATTGAAATCAACAGAAAAAACACTTCTCAGAAAAAGTTCCAGAGTTTGAATTAAATGAATTGACAAACACATCTCTGAATGAGCTGGAAGACTACTAATGTTTTCTTTTATCCTGTTTTCAAGAAACTATTAAAATGCTGGCCTCAAGTTGTCCAAAATGATCATGATTTTTGTGACTGCCTCAGCTGTGCTTGGCAATAGAAAACAATAAAAGTACAGGCCCAGGAGGGGCCTGTACTTTGTCATTTGAAGTCTGAACCAGTAAATGGACAGTATAGAGCTCAGAAAGGGGCTGTACTTTGAATTGAAATAAAATGAAAAAACAGTGCTCAGAAAAGGGTCTTGACTTTGAATTACAAGAAAAGACAAACACAGCTCAGAATGAGAATAAAGTGCTGGAAGACTACCAATGTTTCTTTCTATCCGGTTTTCCAGAAATGTATAAACGGCTGGCCTCGTGATGTCCAAACTGATCTTGAAGTTTGTGACCGCCTCGGCTGTATTTGGGAATGAAAAACAATAAAAGTACAGGCCCATATGGGGCCTCTACTTTGTCAATAAGAACATAAAAGTACGGGCCAAAGAGGGGACTGCAGTTTGTAATTTGTAGACTCGAATACTACATGGACAGTAAACAGACAATAAAGGCACAGGCACAGAAGGATTTGGGCAGCTCCAGCCAGAGGTAAGCCTACAGCAAATTGACATACACTGAGGGAAACAATGACGGACTCGAACCACATAGCAATAAGTACCTGCCACCCGCAGCCAAAGGTTTATGGGCGAGGATACGGGACACACGCATATCTCAATATGAAAATTAAAAGAGAAGGAGTTCTAGAAACTTGAAAAAAAGACTGTGGTTGACAACAAGCAATAAACGGCCAAAAAAGATGTCCACGCCGACAAGGCCCAGACACGGGGTCAATCAGAACATCAAAGTACCAGCCCGGTAGGGGCCTGAACTTTGAAATTTAAACAATGGCCAATTGAAAGGACCGTAAACAGATCAGAAAGGGACTGGACTTTGAATTGAAATCAACAGAAAAAACACTTCTCAGAAAAAGTACCAGAGTTTGAATTAAATGAATTGACAAACACATCTCTGAATGAGCTGGAAGACTACTAATGTTTTATTTTATCCTGTTTTCAAGAAACTATTAAAATGCTGGCCTCAAGTTGTCCAAAATGATCATGATTTTTGTGACTGCCTCAGCTGTACTTGGCAATGGAAAACAATAAAAGTACAGGCCCAGGAGGGGCCTGTACTTTGTCATTTGAAGTCTGAACCAGTAAATGGACAGTATAGAGCTCAGAAAGGGGCTGTACTTTGAATTGAAATAAAATGAAAAAACAGTGCTCAGAAAAGGGTCTTGACTTTGAATTACAAGAAAAGACACAGCTGTGAGCGTTTCTTTATAATCAGACATGTTTAACTGAGCATCGCAATTATGTATTTGCAGATTAAAGTTTGTGATGCATGTCAAAAGGAACAGCCATCTGTCATGTCATGAAGTGCCCCGAGTTAGAACCCATGGTAGAATGGCAGCCTCAATGAAGACAAGCATGCTATGCAAATGACATAAGGCAGATGGACATCTGACCCCTCATCACAGCATCCCAAGATACTGAAGACCAAACGAAATGCATACTTTAAGAACATAAAAGGCGCTATATGTGAGTTCAGCCTACAGCGGGTCCAAGCAAAAAAAGCAGTTCAAAGTAGTCGAGAGTCAAACAAAGAAGCAACTCTTACTATCGAAAGACACAAGAAACGACATCCCACACTGTGAACACTTTTCTGCTTCAATCTTAATGAAAGTACCTATAGATTGAACTGAATTGACCTGAGGAAACACACCTCGATTTCAGAGACTCAAAAAAGTGCCAATGGATTGCACACATGAGTTAGACAGAATGACCCCTTTATCAAAAAAGATATATGAACATATGAGGAGCAGAACTCGTTAGTATACTGGTAGAGCCCACTCACAATTATGTTTAATGTTTAAAAAAGTAAATGTCGATTGAACAGAATTGATCGGAGGAAATGCACATGGATTTAAGTGACTGAAAAATGGGCAATTGGATTAAGCACATGACATTCAGACAGAATGACCCCAGTAGCCAACAAGAGGCAGGAACATATGAGGAGCAGAACTCGTTAGTATACTGGTAGACCCCACTCACAATTACCTTCTATCTTAATAAAAGTATCTATAGATTGAACAGAATTTACATGAGGAAACACACCTCGATTTCAGAAACTCCCAAAAAAACCTATGGATTGCACACATGAGTTAAAAACAGAATGACACAATTATCAAAAAAGATATATGAACATATAATGAAACAAGAGGTAGGAACATAGGAGGAGCAGAACTCGTTAGTATACTGGTAGAGCCCACTCACAATTATGTTCAATGTTTAAAAAAGTAAATGTAGATTGAACAGAATTGATCTGAGGAAATGCACATGGATTTAAGTGACTGAAAAATGGCCAATTGGATTAAGCACATGACATTCAGACAGAATGACCCCAGTAGCCAAAAAGAGGCAGGAACATATGAGGAGCAGAACTCGTTAGTATACTGGTAGACCCCACTCACAATTACCTTCTATCTTAATGAAAGTACCTATAGATTGAACAGAATTGACATGAGGAAACACACCTCGATTTCAGAAACTCCAAAAAAAGCCTATGGATTGCACACATGAGTTAAAAACAGAATGACACAATTATCCAAAAAGATATATGAACATATAATGCAACAAGAGGTAGGAACATAGGAGGAGCAGAACTCGTTAGTATACTGGTAGAGCCCACTCACAATTATGTTTAATGTTTAAAAAAGTAAATGTCGATTGAACAGAATTGATCTGAGGAAATGCACATGGATTTAAGTGACTGAAAAATGGGCAATTGGATTAAGCACATGACATTCAGACAGAATGACCCCAGTAGCCAACAAGAGGCAGGAACATATGAGGAGCAGAACTCGTTAGTATACTGGTAGACCCCACTCACAATTACCTTCTATCTTAATGAAAGTACCTATAGATTGAACAGAATTTACATGAGGAAACACACCTCGATTTCAGAAACTCCCAAAAAAACCTATGGATTGCACACATGAGTTAAAAACAGAATGACACAATTATCAAAAAAGATATATGAACATATAATGAAACAAGAGGTAGGAACATAGGAGGAGCAGAACTCGTTAGTATACTGGTAGAGCCCACTCACAATTATGTTCAATGTTTAAAAAAGTAAATGTAGATTGAACAGAATTGATCGGAGGAAATGCACATGGATTTAAGTGACTGAAAAATGGGCAATTGGATTAAGCACATAAAATAGAGACTCTCGCCGGGGTCAAGAAGAGCCAGCCGGCTTTTGAAATAGATTATTCCAGAGGTAGAACCCCTCGTTAATATAGTGGGAGATCCCACTTACAATTATTTGGATTGTTGAATGGAACAAGTTTAGTCTACATGAAATGAGTTGAAGGAACATGTGGAATTGGATTAAGCACATTAAATGGGAATCATGCGACAGCTTGCCCAATTGAAACACAATGGAACTTCCGAAGAAAATCGACAACCGGGCAAGATGGCCGCGGACCGATCCGCTGAGTGAGAGGCTGCTTTTCCTCTCCCCTCTCTCGGAGTGAACAGAAGAGAAACGCAGATGCAGGCGAGAGTTTTTCAAGCGTACAGATGCTGAGTAAGACTGGGAGTAAAGGAGACTCTGCTGTAACCTTCTTACAGCTGGGAAAATCGATATATAATCGAGTCGTTTTGGCAGAGCAGCTACTAAGGTTTATTGCCAGCTATCTCAGGAACGAGGTAGTAACTGAAGACATCAGGGAAGCGCCACTTCCAGTTCCAGTAATTCCAGAGCGCAGGAGCAAGCAGAGTATGCCCTCGCAGGTCACGACGAGAAAGCAAACCACCAGAAGTAAGAACCTGGATACAGATGCCGAGATGGACTCAGCTGCCAAGAAAAGAGAGCTGAGGAAGAAAGAAAAGGAGCGCGAGGCAGAGTTGAAAGCTGAGCAGAGAGCGGAGCGCCGGGCTATTGCAGCAGCTGCCAGTGCAGGTCGAGCGGAGAAAAAAGCACACAGAGCGGAGGCAGCTGAGAAAGTGACGGCGTCAAAGGAATCAACACCCAGAGCAGGAAGAGGTGCTCTGAGGCAGCCTACCTTGGTCGAATCCTTTAGCAGAGAGGCATCCACAGACAGAAACAGGACCCCAACCCCAGCTGATGCAGTGGTTAACAAGACGCCATTGCCATCACCACGAGACACGGCTCCTGGAGAGACAGAGAAGGAGGTGGCAGAGTCAGAACAAGTCGGGTCAGCGCAAGTGCCGAGGGAAGTCGGGTCCAGCGTTGATGATTACAGGGCAGAGGGCGTTACAGAACCAGACACGGAGGCACTGTTAAGTGGCCCTGGGATCCAGATGGAAACCGAATTCGAAAGTAAGGAACTGCCTGATTCTGTGAGGATAAGAGTGGAAGGGGAAAATGCAGGTCTGGAGGGGGGAGTCCCAGTAAAATCATTCTTGAACACAGTTCCAAATCACAGCAAGAATACAGGTTATTTAAATGGGGCTAAGGAGTCTGAGGGTAACATGATTGAACATAATAACCAGAATAACAGTGGAGCAGGATCTGGCACTCCAGGAGAAAATGTTTCTATTAACATGCATGTCAATGGTGCACCACTGTCAGTTAATTCTGCCACTACCTCAGGGCTCAATCAAATTACAGAAACTACAGCTGCAGCTGATTCAGAAGACACCCCCATCACCCCCAACAGCGTCACTCCTCAAGAAGACGAAGCAGATAAGGTACATGAGCAGAGGAGGCTTGAAGGGAGGGGTAAGGCTCCAGCATTGACAGAAGGGGCAGCAGACACATTACCGAGTTTGCTACCAGGGACCCCAGGAGACGACATCTTCTTCTCTCTGAATGAGGAAACTGTTGAAATTGGCAAGACAACGGAAGTACATAAAAAGAAGGGGGACATACTCAGCTCTGAAATAACTGATTTAGATGGAAGCATAGAAGAGTCGGAGGTATCTACCTCAGATCAGGGAACTGAGACGGACACTGAGTCAGAGGCAGGTCATACAGGTCATACAGGGTATACTCAGTCTTCCACTGATGATAGTGTCGAGAAGCAGACAGTTGTAAGAAGGAAGCAACAGAATATTAGGAAAACGCAAAGAAGATGCAGTACCAGACTTACCGAGAGACCGAACAATCTGTTATGGGACTACTCAGCTACCTCAAGGATGTACCAGGAGGAAGGGGGAGCTAAGTCTAGGCATAATAGACCCTCGGGTTCGGGTTCTCAATCCCATGGTCAAGGACAGGGCCCCACTATGGAGATGCTTTACGCCACTCTTAGGCAAATGCAGGAAGAGGTGAGGGCTGAAGCTAAAAGAGCCAAACGGACAAGCAAGAAGATCGAGGGGTCATTGTGTAAAGTAAATAAGTTATATGCGGAGATGGCAGGCAGAATGACAGAAGTGGAAGAGAGAACTGGCCAATTGGAGGATGAAGTCTCACAGTGGAAAGAGTTCAAGACGGCACAGGAGAAATTTAATGAGGATTTACAATGGAAGGCTGAGGATGCGGAAAATAGACAGAGGAGGAACAATATAAGATTTCTAGGGATTCCGGAGGGGGTAGAGGAGCAGAATCCCAGGGCCTACGTAGTCACACTGTTAAAAGAAGCATTTCCAGAGCTCACTACTTGGAATTGGGACATTGAGGTACAACGGGCGCACAGGTTTCCACTGACAATTAAGAAGACCTATGGTGCCAATCAGAGTGAGAGACCAAGAGCTATGTTGGTTTACATAGGGAACTTTCTGGCAAGACAAGCCATTATGGATAGTTCAAGACCACAAGATCGCCGGGCCTTCAAAGGGAACACATTCTTCGCTCGCCCGGATTTTTGTCATGCCACAGTGGAGAGGAGGTGGAGGTTGCGACAATTGATAGATCCATTCCAGAAAGCTGGGTGCGAGGTATACCTCCTGTACCCCGCAAGGCTGAAAGTAATAACAGAGGGCCACACGAGAATGTTTTTCTCAGAGATTAAAGCACAGAGTTTCCTGTCTGAGTTAAAGGAGAAAAGAAGAAGATAACCAATATCCAAAAGCGAAGAGGGGGAAGGGGGGAAGGGAGGGGGAAGGGGGAGGAGAGAGGGGGGGGACAGGGCTGACGACCCTAGATGATATGGATTTACATGGCGTGTACTAGGCCTGAGCAGAACTGTATCGTACTGAATAGGTTTAGAATCCAAGAGGTGAAGGGTTAGATTATTCTGTATTTTTTTTCTTGTATAGACTCAGCAAGACTCAGCAAGAATTGGTTGTATGCGGAACATTGTTTTGGACTAAGCAATGAATTCTTACAGGTGAATAGGTGGAGCGCAGAGGGGGTTAGCTCTGTTCCTCCTTCTCTCTTTCCTTTTTCTTTTTTTTTTTTTTTTTTTTTTTTTTTTTTTTCTTCTTTTCTTCTTTTCTTTTCTTTCTCCTTTTCTTTTTACAACCACATTTATTACTATAGGAAGAGAGGGGAGGGGCGGCTCCACTCAAGGGGATCGGGAACCAGTCATACATAGGTCAGGATTGACCTAGTTGCCTGTGGGCAGGGGAGGGGGGAGGGGAGGGGGAAGGGGAGCGCCAATAAGGGGGAGATAGCGATGAAAAAAGAAAAAGAAAAAGTATGTAACTCAGATGATACAATTAGCACAGCAAGCTCAAGTAGCACTGCAAGTTGGTGTAGCACAGGTAGAAGGAGTAGAAGAAGCAAACACATAACAAAAAAACAAAAAAAGTGGGAAGAGTCGAAACAAACAAAAGAGCATATCGACTATAACATTTGTAAAGAAAACACAATGGGATTACGAGGTCGTAAGGAAAGCTTACATAACCCTCCATGAGCGGGAGCATTAAATTTATTACTATGAACGTGTGCGGGCTGAATGACAGATTAAAAAGACAGCGTCTGGCGCTGTTGTTAAAGAACACCGGGGCTGATTTTATTTGCTTACAAGAGACGCACGTAGAAGGGAATAGGGTATTCTTACTGGAACAACTGGGATTTAGGGTACTAGCACATTCAAAACAAGGGGCGAGAATTAGAGGAGTGGCTGTACTAACTAAACATACAGACATTAAAACAAGAAAGAGGTTCGAGGATGAGTGGGGGAGATGTGCCCTGATTGAGTGTTTTATAGGGGAGGAGTGGGTTACCATAGGCTCTGTTTATGGATCAACCGAGGATGACCCAGAGCTGTTCCACTTTTTGGATACTGAGTTGCCTTCTTGGGCGCCACGGGTGATCCTGGCAGGAGACTTTAATATTGACGGGGCCAAGGGGCTAGATATAGATACAACAGGGCAATATAAGGGAAGAAAGAAAAGAGTTTGCAGGGCAATACAGAGTCTAGTAAGAAATAATGGAGTGTATGATGTATGGGGTGTCAAGAAACAGTCAGATCCTGGATATACATTTTATTCAGCACCTCACCACAAATGCGTTAGGTTAGATTATTTTTTTATAACCCGGGAACTGTTAAACAATGCAACAATTGAGAGATTACCACGCATATTGTCAGATCACAACCCTCTAAAATTAACAATTGATGGCGTAGGTTTTAAGAAGGTGGTGGGATCATGGACGTTCGAAAGGGGTTTGTTGAAAGACGATGATTATGTCACACATATGCACGCATGGATTAAACAATTCTGGGATATTAATAGAGGGAGCACCAACGTTGGGAATGCTTGGGATACATTTAAGGCCTGTATTAGAGGGGAGACGCTTAGTTATTCCATTGCTAAACAGAGGAGGGAAAAAATAGAAAGGGATCGGTTGTATAACGCTTTGATTCTGGCAGAAGCACGTCTTGAGTTAGCTACTATAGAACAGCGGGGACTCACTGAACGACTTCTAGAAGTAACAGCAGCTAGGGCAGCAGCTCTGGAAGAAGTGGCGATTAAGGCCGCTAGATTGTATGACACGCAGAGAGAGAGGAGCTATGAATTCAGTGAAAGAATAGGACGCACGCTAGCTGCACGAACAAGACAAAGAGTAGCTAAAAGTGAAATCAAGGAAATTAAAGACGAAACAGGTCAGATAATCACTGATGATAAGGGAATCGCTGAGGTATTTAGGGCATATTATAGCAGGTTATATAAGGAGGAGTTAGTCCGGGATAGGAGTGAAATAGAGCAGTATCTAGAGAACATCCCGGGTAAAGTACTTAGTGAAGAGGATAGAGAATATCTGGATAATGACATAAGCGATGAGGAGATAAACGATGCAATACTGGGCTTACCAAATGGGAAAGCAGCTGGACCTGATCTGATTCCAGGAGAATTTTATAAAATATTCTTACCCTCAATATTCAAAGAATTAGCGAGAACTTTCAAAGGAATTCAGCAAGGGCAGGCAATCCCGGGCAGCTGGGCGGGAGCTGACATTGTAATTCTACTAAAAAAAGGGAAGGATCCGACAGAACCTGGATCATACCGACCCATCACATTAATCAATGCAGATACCAAAATATTCTCAAAGATACAGGCAGCTAGACTCGCCAGGGTAATTACTCAACTGGTGAGTGACAACCAACACGGGTTCATACCTCACAGAGATACCACAACACATGTTAGGAAAATGATAACACTGTTTGATATTCAGGAAGGGGATGGGAAACCAATGGCCACTTTGTTACTCGACGCTGAGAAAGCATTCGATAGGGTAGCATGGGAGTATTTATGGGTTGTTTTGAGAAGAGGGGGAGTGGGCGAAACATTTATCAAAGTAATACAATCACTCTACTCAAATCCAACAGCAAGTGTCAGGATAAATACAGGTCGCACGAAACCCTTTAATATTACCAGGGGCACAAGACAGGGGTGCCCTTGTTCACCTTTATTGTTTGCAATGTATATAGACCCTCTAATATACAAATTAGAACAAAATGCAAGAATTGAACCACTACTTTCTAAGAGGGGAGATATAAAGGTTCTTGCATATGCAGACGACATAGCGGTTATAACACCCAACCCAATGGATGCGATAAGGGAAATAGAATCAGAGGCAGAGCTGTTTGGGCGAATAGCGGGTTATGCATTGAACAAAAATAAGACACAAATTATTAAAAACGCACACACAGATTGCACAGATACACGGGTGGTTAATGAAGGTAAATACTTGGGTATTATTATCACAGCAGATTTAGGAAAGTTGGTGGAAATCAATATCACTCCTATTCTCATAAAAACGAAAAAAGACCTGGATAGGATACACAATCTGCATATGACAATTGTTGGGAGGGTTAACTATGTGAAAATGAACCTGCTCCCCAAAGTGCTATATTTGTTTAGAACAATTCCGCTGTTTTTTAATTTGATATGGTTTAAGAACTTAGAGAATATGGTAAATCGCTTCGTATGGGCACAAGGGAAGACAAGGAGGGCACTGAAATATATGTCACTACCTTATGATAAGGGAGGATGGTCTCTACCAGACCTCAGGATGTATTATTGGGCAGCCGCTCTGCAACAAATGACCTGTTTATTGGGAGGGATCGAAGGAGAGGAGGATTTACATACAGGGTCTTTAGAAGTGTATGGCTTAATTTTGGGAGATGAAGCTAATAATGCTTTTCTGAGATATACGGAGCCAAGCTACTTCAAGCGAACTAGGTTTAAGACACTGGAAGCCGCCAATAAGATCTGGAAGGCATTTAAGAAGAGTTTTGGTCTGGGTAGACTCCACGGATATACGAGACTAGTAGGGGACACAACACTACCCTCGGATATTTTCTCGGATGTAATCTTTAAAGAATGGGTTAGACAAGGAATTAGAAACATGGGAGACTTGATGGGGGAATTAGGGGTACGGCAATTTGCAGAGCTCCAACAGGAATTCGGGGTTAGTAATAGGTCTTTTTTCAAGTACTTACAGATAAGAAGTTTCTTAGGTAATAAACGTGGCGGTCAGGCGGGATTTAAGGAGAACTCAATACTACAGATGATGGAAGCAGAGCGGCCATGTACAATTAAACGGCTGTATGCAGCATTAATAGATCATAGAGGGGACGACTTAGGGAAGTATGAGACCAAATGGATGGAGGCACTAGGAATTTCTGAAGGGACATTTACAAAATCACTAACCTTGGGGCATGAGGTACTATGTCTGGCATCACTAAAAGCACAACATTACAAAACTTTGTTTAGACTTTACTATACTCCAGCTAGGATCGCTCAGTGGGGAGGAATACAGGGGGTGAGGTGCCCGCGATGCGATAGTTCAGAGGCAGACATAATCCACATGTTCGCAGGGTGCCCAATCCTCTCATCACTCATAAACAGTATTGAAATGTTCTGTGATAAATCATTGGCTTTCAAAGTGAAATTGACACCTGATGTAATAATGTTAGGCCTCGAGGCACCCAATATAGAACAACATAGTGCAGGTGGTTTCATATTTGTGGCAATGGCCGTACTACGTCTTTGCATAGCGTCTGTATGGAAAGATAAATTGGCTCCCTCCTTCCAGCAGTGGTTGGCTAAGCTATTGTATATGCACAACCTTGAGAAGGCTATTTATGCTAGAAAGGGGAAAAAAGGGAGGGCACTGGGGCTACAGCTGTGGAAGCCGATATCCGATTGGAAAGACAGGATGTTAAATGTATAAGGGGGTGACACAAGGTAGTAGGCCCTGAAGAAGCGAATGTCAAGTTTTTTTCTTCTTTCCCTCCTACTTTAAATACTTAAAGTTTTAGTTGGTAGTCTTAAATTAGGACTTCTTTGCTGTTTCTGTTATTTTATATCGTATTCTGTAAGAAATGTTATTACTGCAATATGTATCATCTGTAAATAAGTAATGAGAAATGAAAAATTTGTTACGGCGCGGGGTGGGGGGGGGAAACTGTTGTAAAAATTAAAAAAACAAAAAAAAAAAAAAAAACAAAAAAAAAAACAAAAAAAAAAAAACAAAAAAAAAAAAAAAAAAAGGAACTTCCGAAGAAAATCAATAAGGTGCATGTACTTTTTAAATCAGACAATAAAAGTACAGGCCCAGGAGGGGCCCGTACTCTTGAAATCAGTTTATTATCACCTGGCATACATGATGTGCAACAATGATCAAAAAATGAAAAGTAGTGGTTAGGGGGACGACCCCACTTTTATTATGAAAAAAAATATGAATGTCGGATAAGTGAGACATGTTGACCACAACTGCCAAGTGAAACCCCCACATCAGGGGAGACCTTCATCTAGTCCTGGATCCTGAAGTAAACAGCACTTGGGGCCTGTAGCACCGTACTCGAAATGCAACATTACAAGTTCCATAAATTTAATGGCCTGTAGACTGAAAGTCAGGTGCTTTGGGGGGTATTTGAAGACATGGGTGCCACTTGGAAGCGACGAATCATGCGGCGTCTGCTGAGATACATTAAAACTCTGAAGAATACCGCAACCGGAACTCCGACAGGCACTGGAGCTGCATCACAATTACCCATGCCTAACAAACAAGCACACAAAGTACTAAGAAAATAAACTAAGAGAGTCAAACCAAGGCCCGTGTGCCTGCCAAACTGGCCACCGTGACAGGCCTAGAGCGGACATCTGGACACCCCCGAAAAGCTGGTTGAAGAGGGAAAGAATGCGGCAAATTCTTGCCTTAAGACGGCCCTGGATGGGGCAGACACCGCCAGCAGGCTCATGATGATGGGCGTCACGGAAAGGAGGCACGCCTGGCTCAGAATATCCGGTTTCAAACCGGAAGTGCAACACAGTATCCTGAACACACCGTTCAACGGCAGCACGCTTTTCGGACCAACAGTGGATGAACAGCTCAGCCAACTGAAGAAGGATAACGAAACAGCAAGATCCATGGGAGCATTGCAGTTCAGAGGGAACAAGAGGGGCACCCCGTCACGGAGGCCCGGCGGGAGAGGCGGAAACCAGCCAGGTACATCACACCAGGCTTTCCAGCAAACGCACCAGGCAGACTCGCAGGGTCAGCAGGGCCATCAGAAGCAGCCCTGGCAGTACCAACAAAGAGGCCAGTCCTTTCGAGGGAGAAATGGACGGGGACAAAATAGAAGAGGGGGCCAGCAGCCCACCTCCAAGTGACTTCAAAAAACTCCGTGTGCCCACCCACAAAAAAGATCCCAGGGGGCAGCACGTACAGATGGGTCAAGACAAACTAGACACCTACGACCACAGGACACCAGTGGGAGGAAGATTAAGATTCCACCTCCAGGAGTGGAGAGGAATCACATCAGACAAATGGATCCTCAACATTATCCAATTCGGATACTGCATAGAGTTGGAGGCGAGGCCAACAAGCAGAAAACCAAGAAGAAAGCCACTAGCAAGCAAGCAGCTGCAGTGCCTTCAGGAAGAAGCAAAAGAACTCCTGCAGAAGCAGGCCATAGAAAGGGTACCCTTCAAGGAAAGAAACACAGGAGTATACTCAACGTACTTCCTGGTACCAAAAGTAGAAAAGCAAAAGTAGCTCACAAATTAGAACGACTGACGCGTGTTAATATGTTTAGAACATGCCGCAGAGTAGTCCTGGACATAACCTGTAATGCCTTTCCAAAGAGTCTTATAAAGTTGTCTCAATGTTTAAGATGAATTGTATCTCCACACCTTTTCGTAACTGGGGATCAATGTCCCTTTGCGCTTATGTTGACTTCATTCTAAATTGTTACTTGCTTTATGTAGGGGAAGTTGAAGTAGTCCTCGTTCATGACCAGAACATGAGACTGAAGCGAAAGAGTGACGCCAGGAAAGTTGTGATGCAAGAAGATGTTCCCGCGTCTGAATTGGCTGGGCTGGTTTGTGATACAGCAGACAGGGTTTCGGCATACACTGGCTCTGAAGACGACCTCTTCTTGAAGGATGTTTCAGAAAAAGCAGAGGTAGGACCCTTTTCAAACCTTGCACATGCTCGCTTTCAATCGATGCCAAAGGAATTAAAGTCCGAATGTGGTGGAGTACCATGCCATAATCAAAATCCGAAGATCGTGTGTACCTTTGGCAGCTCCAGTTTGCCTGGGAGTTTGGTGAATACTATGTTAGCGAAGGAGGTGCTAACTGATGTAGGTGGCAGTGTGTCAGGCTATGCCAGTCCCACAGGAGAGAATGTCGAAATAAGACCAAGTTCATCAGCAAAGCCTTCCGAGGTTCAAGGAAGCTGTGACGCTGCGGGGCAGCCCGTCTTTTGTGATAGGTATCAGGTAGAGCAGAGAACAGGAACCCCAGTGGAAATGAAAAAGGAAAAGTCCCTTCACAGTGGCTCACAGAGTTTCACAAAAGCACTGCTGGATGGTTCCTCATCTTCTGCACACATAGGTGTCAAAGACAGCTCATGGGCTACAGGCAACAAAACCAGTGTGGTACAGAATTTTGAGCTGAACAGCAAAGGTTCTATAAAAACAGAGATTGACACTCTTTCTCAAGGGGCCAGTAAAACACTGGATAGCATCAAGACCAGCGTAGGATTTTGGAACGCAGGTGAGGAAGTCCTTCAGCAGGGGCAGAAATGTTCACCTATGGCAGACAACGACCCATGGCATCAGCCTCCAAGGCTTACAGGCTATTTATCAGATTCTCTTGCAGATATGCTGGAGGAAGGCATTTCAAGCAAATCACAGCGCGGCCCGGGAAAGACGTCACAGGGGTGTCCCGGGCCGGCAGCCAATCGCAGCGCAGCTTAGGACAAAGGGGCGGGGCTTAAAAAAAATCACCAGAAACTGCCCCGAATCGCGTTTTCAAGACAAAGCGCGATTGACAGCCTCTGTCTCCCAATGGCTAGCCTCCATTTATGGAGCTAGCCAATGAGAGGCAGAGGCGGTGCCGACATCCCTACTGTAGACAATAGTTTTCGATCTGGGAGTGGCACTGCGTACCCCTCGCCAGGTCGAAACCTAAAAAGATATAGGAACATATGAGGAGCAGAACTCGTTAGTGTACTGGTAGACCCCACTCACAATTACCTTCAATCTTAATGAAAGTACCTATAGATTGAACAGAATTGACCTGAGGAAACACACCTCGATTTCAGAGACTCTAAAAAATGCCAATGGATTGCACACACGAGTTAAAGACAGAATGACCCCTTTATCAAAAAAGATATAGGAACATATGAGGAGCAGAACTCGTTAGTATACTGGTAGACCCCACTCACAATTACCTTCAATCTTAATGAAAGTACCTATAGTTGAACAGAATTGACCTGAGGAAACACACCTCGATTTCAGAGAGTCCAAAAAATGCCAATGGATTGCACACATGAGTTAAAGACAGAATGACCCCATTATCATAAAAGATATAGGAACATATGAGGAGCAGAACTCGTTAGTATACTGGTAGACCCCACTCACAATTACCTTCAATCTTAATTAAAGTACCTATAGTTGAACAGAATTGACCTGAGGAAACACACCTCGATTTCAGAGACTCAAAAAGGTGCCAATGGATTACACACATGAGTTAAAAACAGAATGACCCCATTATCAAAAAAGATATAGGAACATACGAGGAGCAGAACACGTTAGTATACTGGCCCATAAGGGGCCCGTATTTTTGAAATCAGACTAGACAAGTACAGACCCAGAAGGTGTTCCCTACTTAGGAAAATCAGACAATAAAAATACAGGCACAGAAGTGGCCCGTACTTTGGAACAATGGAACAAACCGCGACACTAAAAGTACAGGCCACATCATTAGGAAATCAGAACAAGCAATCAACGGGCAGGCAATGAAGGTGTCCCCGCCGACGAGGCACAGACACGTGGTCAACAGAAGAAACACTTCTCAGGAAAGGGTCTCGACTTTGAATTGAATGAATAGACAAACACATCTCTGGCTGAGTTGGAAGACTAATAATCTTTTCTTCTATCATGTTTTCCAGGAAAGAATAAAACGCTAGCCTCAATTTGTCCAAAATTATCATGAATTTTGTGACTGCCTCAGCTGTGCTTGGTAATGGAAAACAATCAAAGTACAGGCCCAGGAGAGGCCTGTACTTTGTCAATCAGAACATAAAAGTCCAGACCCAGGAGGGGCCTGCACTTTGTAATTTGAATACTGGACCACTAAATGGACAGTAAACAGCTCAGAAAGGGGCTGTACTTTGAATTGGAACCAACAGAAGAAACACTTCTCAGGAAAGGGTCTAGAGTTTGAATTGAATGAATAGACAAACACATCTCTGGCTGAGTTGGAAGACTAATATTCTTTTATTCTATCCTGTTTTCCAGCAAAGAATAAAACGCTAGCCTCAATTTGTCCAAAATGATCATGATTTATGTGACTACCTCAGCTGTGCTTGGCAATGGAAAACAATAATAGTGGGAGATCCCACTTACAATTATTTGGCTTGTTGAATGGAACAAGTTTAATCTTCATGGAACGAGTTGAATGGAACATGTGGAATTGGATTAAGCACATTACATGGAGACTCTCGCCGGGGTCAAGAAGAGCCAGCCGGCTCTTGAAATAGATTATTCCAGAGGTAGAACCACTCGTTAATATAGTGGGAGATCCCACTTACAATTATTTGGATTGTTGAATGGAACAAGTTTAGTCTTCATGGAACATGTGGAATTGGATTAAGCACATTACATGGAGACTCTCGCCGGGGTCAAGAAGAGCCAGCCGGCTTTTGAAATAGATTATTCCAGAGGTAGAACCCCTCGTTAATATAGTGGGAGATCCCACTTACAATTATTTGGATTGTTGAATGGAACAAGTTTAGTGTTCATGGAACGAGTTGAATGGAACATGTGGAATTGGATTAAGCACATTACATGGAGACTCTCGCCGGGGTCAAGAAGAGCCATCCGGCTTTTGAAATAGATTATTCCAGAGGTAGAAACCCTCGTTAATATAGTGGGAGATCCCACTTACAATTATTTGGATTGTTGAATGGAACAAGTTTAGTGTTCATGGAACGAGTTGAATGGAACATGTGGAATTGGATTAAGCACATTACATGGAGACTCTCGCCGGGGTCAAGAGGAGACCCTAGTATCATTAGTACATCAGGGTGGAGAAGTATACTCACTATACTTCCTAATCTCCAAAAATGAAGTCAATAACATCACTATAAGACCTCATAGCCCTAAAAAGGTCACTGAAAAACGCATAGTGCCCCTGCTGTGACAAGGATCTCAGACACTTACTTACACATGCCTACACTCACTGCACACAGGCAATATCTCAGATTTACCATACAAGGACAACACGATCATTACATAATGCATCCATTGGTTGCCAAACAGTGTCTACCCTTATTTATAGAATTCCCCATGCTTACGGGTATGATGTGTGCATTATAACATTCATCAATAGTATATTAAAATTGCCCTAAAATCATTGTAAGATATAAGTATATACACAAATGTACTGTTTGATTGGAAACCATAACTTGAAAAGTTCCAAAAAACCAATGTATGTGTAATATCTGTGCTGTTACACACATTATTTGGAGCAACAAACTGTATCATTATCCCTATTTTTTGAAAATTATAGCATTGCATATCAACTACATTTCATAACAAGATTAACATTAAATGTGGCATTTCTCTACCAAGTGGACGTTGGCTGACATTAAATATAGCTAAATGTAGAAAAGAGGTCATATTTGTGGTTTTAATATGGTATACGTAGCATTTACAAACAATACACATTTTTAAATATAACCGAACTATAACTTCAAGTTTGTTTAGTTTTTGTCCCAGACTTTGTGTAAAAAAAATTTAATTAAACAATATATGATCTTTTATCATATTTATGTTGTGAATTAACAACACAAAATAAAAGCTGGGAAAAATGACCAATTACAACGTCAACATTTTCAACCAGGATGCCTATTCAAGATTCTTATTGCTTAAGAGGTTTAAATAAATTTTTGAGATATTTGCTTGGCGTGCTGTCATTGACATAAAAAGATGTCTACTGTTGACAAGAACTCTTTGCACACAGCTTAACATGACTGGTTTGTCAACTGTAAATAGAGGGACTGATCACAATGAAAGTGATGCGGTATATTTGAAGTACTAGCAGAATATGTATTAGAATTTAAGGTTAAAAAATATCTTAGTATTTCAGTGGGATACAAAGATTGTATTCTTTGAGAGGTGATTCATAGTATACATTTTGCAGTACCAAAATGATAAGTAGAAACTAAAAATGCAAAGCATAGACATTGTATGGAAGGAGCACAGGCATAGATCTTTCGGTATCACCCAAATAGTTGTAGAAAATTTTGGGCGACAACCAAATAGAGTGACTTCTCAGGGTAGATTTTCAGGGTTAGATAAGTTGAAAATCAGTAAACAGTAAGGAACTGCATAACACATGAAAAACACACGACTATCTTTCTGATTTGTTCCAGTGTTCCGACCACACAGACAACTAAAAATTCAAATCATTATTATTTTGTGGGAACATTCTGCTAATAAGTCGTGGTGATTTTTGGAAAATCAGGATAGCCACAGTGCTATTAAGAGATAGGATCGAACATAAGGCAAGCACCGTATGAGTGATGGAAATAGTTTGCTTTAAATACCTAAAAGCACATAGTAACAAGTGTGGATAATGGCGGTTGGTTTCAAGTTAGGAAATGTGCATTTCAATGTACTTAAAGGGTGAGGTACAAGCAATTTTATATTTCAACATGCACTCACCATTTTTCACTCATGGATATAGAAGCAAAATATCGCTGATGCCAAACAGTAAAGAAGTTAACTTCCTTCATACCAAGAAGAGCACAGGACGACACTTCAGACCATGGTGATGTACAGCCGATTTGCAAAAACAAGATAAGTAACATAGTTACCATGCTTTTTCAAACACATTTGATACAAACGAAACCTCGATCAAAAGACATCGAAGACATGTCAACTTGGATGCATTTCACATGAATCCATCGGCGGCACTCATTGCATAGGACGGTGGCAAAACCAGACGAGGTACAATTACATGCACCACAGAAATCTAAGACAGAATCTAAAATTAAATAAAGAGAAACAATGCATCATGAAACGGGGGTACTGTTCAATGAACATATTGAAAGAAGTGATAAACAATCTACAGTTGGGAGACATTGAAAACAATAATAAGTCTTCGATTCATTGCAAACAGCCAAAAACACCTAATACATAAAAAATGTACAGTTCACAATCCAAAAATACAGCGGTTTCATTTCAAAATAGAATATTGTTAAATAATTCCCTCTAACCTGAGAACTCCATGAGCTTGATTGCAATAAAGAGTCTGTAATCCTCCAGAAAAGCAGCATTTGTTATCTCTTGATGCGGAACAGGATAACCACTTAGGTACGATTCTGCAAACTAAACAAACATCACCGGAAATGAAATTTGGAAAAGTAGGGGAATGTAACCTAGTAAATCTGTAAAAACATTTTACTGTTTTAAATTGGGGAAAAATCCATCAAAGCTCACAAAATAGCGACATTCATATCGTGAAAATAATCTTAAAAAACTTAGTCAAAAACAGAGCAACATACACTTGCATTATCACCAAAGTAAGTTCCACAGTTGGAACTTAATAAGCATAGCTTAACATAAAACCACAGAAGGTAACATACATAGATGATAACAGTATAGCAAAATTACCAGCATGCAAAAAACACCACAATTGTAGCTGTCCTGTTGCTTGGCGGTACTTTCTACCATTAACTCCCATTGGAAGTGCCTGTAGGAAAGCACTTTACAAACATATCAAACAGTTAATTTTCATATTTCTTCTACCAACAAAAAAATACAAGATGTAACTAGAATGAACAATTACTATCTTAAAAACATAACTCCCCAGTGTAACAAGACTTCAAGATTTACACAGATTTAAAAAAAAAGTTAAGTATACTCTTACCTCCAATTTAATAAATGATGATGGTAGCTTGCAACATCAGCAACGATTGAGTCATACAGAAATAAAAATTTGGACAAAGGTTTCACTATCTGGAAAGAAAAATAGAATGGAAAACAAGTATTGAAATTCAAGTCTTTTTACATACATTTCAGATTTCAAAACTTGTGGAAGGGAAATGCTAGCAGACAGATTAATAAATTAACAAACATCAGGCATAACATTTATTACATGAAGAACACTTGTAGATAAAATAATTACATTTCACACTCACAATTAGTATCCAATGCATTCCTGTATTAGTGGGACACAGGACAGTCTCTTTTTCAAAAATAGGAAGCTATGAAATTAAGAACAAAATAAATATATTCAATATTCTCACAACATTGAATAACACAATTATCAGATAAAACAAATCAGATGCAGGAAAGACATAACAGGATTTACACGGCAAGAAGATGATGGATAATTGCCACTGAATACAGAGGAAGCCACTGTGCAAGACATCAATAAGCACTAAATATTAAAGAAATATAATGACGTGAGAATACTGTCTGAAAATGTACTTTAAAAATGAGTAAAAATAATAAGTTATCTGATGACTTTTTGTTTAAAAGAAAAGTACCTCTGCTCTTCGCATACATAGTCTTGACAGATAAGCATCTATCACCTTCAAAAGTATAAGAAGAAAAACTGTCCATTAAGACTTGCACTAAAATGACAAGCATACAAAAGTACAGTACGTACACTAAAATTTTTTATAAAGTAAGCATACCTCGTCACATATCCATTCATTAGGTTTCAAAGTAGCAAACGAAGAATCATATAGTTTATAACTTGAAACTATTGCTTCCAACCTTCCAGTGATAGGTTTATTCCACACATCGAGAACTTGCTTCTTCAAAACACACTCAAATGATAGAGGAGATGGAGGCCATGATGGAGAGATTGTAAGCTGTGCTGTAGACGCAGAAGTGTGTGGTGGAGTTGCTGAGAAACTTGATGGAGATGGTGCAAGCACTGCTGGAGACATTGCGAACCGTGCTGGAGACCGGGCGAGCCGTGATGGAGACGGGGCGAGCCGTGATGGAGACGGGGCGAGCCGTGATGGAGACGGGGCCAGCCCTGCAGGCGATGATGAAAGGTTGCTTGGAGGAGAGACATTTTGCAATTCTTGGGAACTTGATGGTGACAGTCGGAGAGGTGCAGAACATGATGGAAGCTGAGAAGACCAACTATCACTGTTCATTGTGCCTGCAGAAACATTTTTTATAAAACATTACTTACAAGTTCATTCAATAAACACAGTACTATATCGTGTACTTATAACAAATAAAAACATAAAAATTGTTCAGGATACTGAATTCGTCTGTTCTTTACAGTATCGTGTCAAAAACAAATCTGTCCATATCACTTTAAGACGAACATAAAAAAACTGCACCATGATTAGTAGGTGAAGAATGAAAGAAGTGTACTACAGCAAGAAATTACCTGGATTGCTTACATTGTAAGGCCTCAACATGTCCAAATTAAAAGTTCTACTTAATACTGTGTTTTTAGCATTCATTAGCTTTACACGCTTTCCTTTTACTTCAGAAACAGTGTAGGGTCCTGAAAATCTCTGCTCCAAAACGCCGCCTTTTCTGGTGGAACGCCTAGTATTTTGCAATAACACTAACTGTCCTTTTTGAAAGATGTATGGCTGATATTTCTTGCAAAGTCTATTTTTAAATTTGACTTTCTGCCTTTCCTGGCCAACCTCTATATTCTGTTTTGCCTGTTCATGCAAGTCTGCTGTTCTAATTTTCATTTCTGCAACAATGGAGGCATATTCGCTTTCTGATGGTAGTACATACTCTTGCTAATAAAGGAAACATAAAAATTAATAAATGATATTTAATTGCATAGAACTAAAAGTTGACTTCATAAACACAATCTATTAACAAATAAGTAATACTTAGTGTGGAAAGAAAACTAAAATACTACATAGCAAGTTTTGCACACATACCAATTAACAAGTACCAATATTATTTCTACTCTTGGAAATCTCATACCTGCTCATCATCAAGCTCACAAGGGAATTTTGGTTCACGACCCAAGTACAGTAGAAAGGGGGAAAATTTCGTGGTGGAATGCGGCTTCGATCGTAATGAAAACAAAACATGGTCCAAATAACGATCCCAATCAGTCTGGTGCTCATTCACGTACTTGATCAATGTGCTGTACAAAGAAACACGATGTTGCTTATGTGTTTTTTAAAAATAAAAATTCATTATTGGACATTCTTTTCAACAAACATATGTGATTATTACAGACTTAACATACAAAAAAACGTTAATGACGTTTAAAAGAGACACAATATCGAAACGATACAGCAAAGTATGCACAAGTCACAAAAATAAACACCTTGTTTGTGTGATTTTGAGCACATGTCATAAATCATCCGTAGAGCCAGAGTACACATAAAATCGATTGCAGCTCCATATGAATTTTCGAAATCTCATTTTACGGCTTACCTGATTGAGGTATTTTTGGGATACACCACTGCTAACATATTAAGCCTCTCATTACCACACCCTATCCATTATGAAGTGTAGTAACCTCCCTGTTGCCCCTATCCCTCTCTCTGTAAAGCGATCAGATAACTATAAGATCTTTTGCTCGCTATATAACAATTTAAATAAATGAAGCTACAATTACCTTTTTATGTTGGCATTTGTACGCTCATCTAAACCATTTGTCTGGGGATGATAGGGTGCACTTACAGACCGTTTGATGTTCAACAGCTTACACATGTTAGCATTAACCTGAAAAGAAAAGTTCAGAACTTTCTAAAACAATTGTGCAATACAATTTAACAATCACAAGGATTACAAAACGACAAACTAGATAATTCACAAATCAGATAAACTATGAGAATACATGAAAACAGGACAACAATGTCAGAAAAAGATACTTTGCTTACCTCGTTGACAAACTCCCGGCCTTGATCTGAGAGGATCCTTTCAGGACTACCATGGCGCAGAAAGATTTCCATAAGTTTCAAAGCAACTTCAGATGCAGTCTTTGTTTTTAAAGGGAATGCCTCAACCCATTTCGATAAATAATCGGTTGCAGTTAAAATATATCTGTATCCAGCAGGAGTTGTTGGTAAGGGGCCCATCAAATCCACTCCTAGAAGCTCCCAAACACGAGTCACCTACAAATAAAACAATTGCAAAAGTATGGAATAAGAAATAGCAAAACATGATTCTGCGGATAGACCTTCAAATATAAAGTATGACTTTTCTTAACATACTTTTATCGGTTTTAACTCGGGGCACTTCATGAGAGATGGCTGTTCCTTTTGACATGCATCACAAAGTTTAATCTGCAAATACATAATTGCGATGCCCAGTTAAACATGATGTCTGATTATTAAAAAACGCTCACATTACAGCAGATCATAGTACAAAAAAAAAGGAAAAAATAATGAAGATTTACATTCAACATTAGAAATTGAAATTACAGGATACAATAACACTCACCCATTCTTTGATATGAGTTGACATATCTGGCCAAAAAAAACGGGCACTGATGCTTCGCTGTGTCTTATTAATACCGGAATGACCACCAAATGTCGAAGAATGAAATTCATGAAATATATTTCGGGCAGCTTCAGCACCAACAACAACTTTTCTCTTCACATCCTTCAATTTATGGAACAAATGTCCATCTAACGACAAGGAATAAGAAACAAAAACAAAGATTGACCAAACAAGCACTATAGAAATGCAAAGTCAACAAGCAATACAGCACATATTATACACACTTTCGAGCATTGAGAATTAACATTACAAAATAAGATACCTTCACATACGAAGTTTTTGGACATTCGACGCAATGCATGCTTATCAACCTTGGTGAAATCAACTGGATACACATTACGGCTCAAATATGCCAAAAGCTGATTGAACTTTAAGGGATCCATTTCAATTACCACTAAAAAGACAAAAAAAAATATTTCCAATATGCATAAACAGCATGGGGACGACATTAAAATAAAATGAAACCATCAAAACATCGAGCATGTACAAATGATAACATCAATAGATGCCATACACTGTGAACTTTAAAAAAATACAAAGCCTTTAAGGAGATGATAAAGGGAAAATGGCATCATAAAAGATGTCTGACTTTACAGTACAAGAAAATGTGATAAACAGAAAGAGATTTCTTCGAATTTTTAAAAAGGAATATGAATGTCAAACACTTTCTACGACATTAAACGGCTAATAACACAACATCATTTTATCTCAAAGCTAAAAAATAGAGGCAACATAGAAGGAATGCTACAAAAAGAAGGTTTCAGTATCATTACAGTGTGCTAAGGAAACGTTACTTTCACTATGGCTATGGAAATGACTTCTAATCATAAGACAGCATACTGCTTCAATACGGAGTACATTAATAAGGATGATGATAGCAATAATGACATTCAGAGAGAATCAAATTAGAGCTCACGAAATGAGGTTTCAATAGATTAGTTCTAAAACAAATTCATTTTCTAACATTTTGCTGACACCAGGACATAATTTACATTGACAGCTCATTGAACCACTTAAGTCAATCGATGAAACTTCGAAGAATACTCCGAAAAAAAAAATAAATGGGCTTAAATATCAGGGTGAGATTACAATGTAAAATGCACTCACCAACTACAAGGAACACAAGAGCCGTTTGCCGTGCTCAGAGAAAGCTTATTGAAAACAAGGAAGAGATAGAATACACACTGAAGTGGAACAGACGCCAAACAAGGTTTGGACAGCAGACTGTAAGCAGGGCGGTGACTGTTATACTGTCAGCAGGGCTGCGAGTGTGACCTAGGCAACAGAAAAAAATCACAATTATTAATGTTGTCTCACATATTACAAACGTTGCACAATGAAGGTGTGATCAACAACTAATACTTGATAAAACACTTCCATAAACATCATTAATCACAGACCAGACACATGAGGTGGTTAACAGAAAAAGTCATTTGAGAAGGAATGGTCAGACGCCATTTTCAAAAATACCTAGATGCGTCACCGTTTTGAAATAATTCACACATTGGTGGGGTAAATAGAATTAAAGTTGAACAAATGCAATGCAAGCAGACGCAAAGCACAATATTATTTGATATTTTTTGATGGCTGCATTTTCAAACAAGCAGTGGTAATGCAATAGGTCTCGCATTAGAAAATATGGAGCTATTGGTCTTGTGAATGACAAATAATTCAATTATGTCTTGCTTTTTAAAATAGCTACATGGATAGCTTTGACATTTGCAAAGCCAATTGTTTTAAATTTTGAGAATGTGACACTTGTAGCATTTGGAATGCAACTAGTTTTTTAGTTACGTGACTTTGATGCCAGCTCTGGGCGTTAGGCCACATATCTAGAGAGTACGACAGTGCAGCAGAGAAAAGACACAGCACGCACACGCCCACCACAATTAGGCCTAGAGCACGCATTGGAAGAGACTCTGGAGGACACTAGCGTTTACAGTCAAGGCTAAAATCGTGCACCGTTCTCTACCACTGGTTAGGCATTCGCTGCTACCAAAAAGGCGCCATTCCGAAGAGTAACTCGATGCGTCACAGTTTAAGAAAAAAATATGGTTGGGGTCCATAGAATTCCATAAGCAGATAGGAACTGCAAGTACATGCACGACATTTATTTTCAATTTGTGAGGAATAGAACTTAAACACAGTAAAGTTTGGAGTTTTAAAGCACAAACTATTACAAGTAACTATTACGCTGGCTGCAGAAGCACCGTGATGGGGCCACATAAACGACAGAGCACGCACACGCCCACCACAATTAGGCCGAAGAGTAACTCGATGCGTCACAGTTTAAGAAAAAAATATGGTTGGGGTCCATAGAATTCCATAAGCATATAGGAACTGCAAGCACATGCACGACATTTATTTTCAATTTGTGAGGAATAGAACTTAAACACAGTAAAGTTTGGAGTTTTAAAGTAACTCGATGCGTCACAGTTTAAGAAAAAAATATGGTTGGGGTCCATAGAATTCCATAAGCAGATAGGAACTGCAAGCACATGCACGACATTTATTTTCAATTTGTGAGGAATAGAACTTAAACACAGTAAAGTTTGGAGTTTTAAAGTAACTCGATGCGTCACAGTTTAAGAAAAAAATATGGTTGGGGTCCATAGAATTCCATAAGCAGATAGGAACTGCAAGCACATGCACGACATTTATTTTCAATTTGTGAGGAATAGAACTTAAACACAGTAAAGTTTGGAGTTTTAAAGTAACTCGATGCGTCACAGTTTAAGAAAAAAATATGGGTGGGGTCCATAGAATTCCATAAGCAGATAGGAACTGCAAGCACATGCACGACATTTATTTTCAATTTGTGAGGAATAGAACTTAAACACAGTAAAGTTTGGAGTTTTAAAGCACAAACTATTACAAGTAACTATTACGCTGGCTGCAGAAGCACCGTGATGGGGCCACATAAACGACAGAGCACGCACACGCCCACCACAATTAGGCCGAAGAGTAACTCGATGCGTCACAGTTTAAGAAAAAAATATGGTTGGGGTCCATAGAATTCCATAAGCAGATAGGAACTGCAAGCACATGCACGACATTTATTTTCAATTTGTGAGGAATAGAACTTAAACACAGTAAAGTTTGGAGTTTTAAAGTAACTCGATGCGTCACAGTTTAAGAAAAAAATATGGGTGGGGTCCATAGAATTCCATAAGCAGATAGGAACTGCAAGCACATGCACGACATTTATTTTCAATTTGTGAGGAATAGAACTTAAACACAGTAAAGTTTGGAGTTTTAAAGCACAAACTATTACAAGTAACTATTACGCTGGCTGCAGAAGCACCGTGATGGGGCCACATAAAGGACAGAGCACGCACACGCCCACCACAATTAGGCCGAAGAGTAACTCGATGCGTCACAGTTTAAGAAAAAAATATGGTTGGGGTCCATAGAATTCCATAAGCAGATAGGAACTGCAAGCACATGCACGACATTTATTTTCAATTTGTGAGGAATAGAACTTAAACACAGTAAAGTTTGGAGTTTTAAAGTAACTCGATGCGTCACAGTTTAAGAAAAAAATATGGGTGGGGTCCATAGAATTCCATAAGCAGATAGGAACTGCAAGCACATGCACGACATTTATTTTCAATTTGTGAGGAATAGAACTTAAACACAGTAAAGTTTGGAGTTTTAAAGCAGAAACTATTACAAGTAACTATTACGCTGGCTGCAGAAGCACCGTGATGGGGCCACATAAACGACAGAGCACGCACACGCCCACCACAATTAGGCCGAAGAGTAACTCGATGCGTCACAGTTTAAGAAAAAAATATGGTTGGGGTCCATAGAATTCCATAAGCAGATAGGAACTGCAAGCACATGCACGACATTTATTTTCAATTTGTGAGGAATAGAACTTAAACACAGTAAAGTTTGGAGTTTTAAAGTAACTCGATGCGTCACAGTTTAAGAAAAAAATATGGGTGGGGTCCATAGAATTCCATAAGCAGATAGGAACTGCAAGCACATGCACAACATTTATTTTCAATTTGTGAGGAATAGAACTTAAACACAGTAAAGTTTGGAGTTTTAAAGCACAAACTATTACAAGTAACTATTACGCTGGCTGCAGAAGCACCGTGATGGGGCCACATAAACGACAGAGCACGCACACGCCCACCACAATTAGGCCGAAGAGTAACTCGATGCGTCACAGTTTAAGAAAAAAATATGGTTGGGGTCCATAGAATTCCATAAGCAGATAGGAACTGCAAGCACATGCACGACATTTATTTTCAATTTGTGAGGAATAGAACTTAAACACAGTAAAGTTTGGAGTTTTAAAGTAACTCGATGCGTCACAGTTTAAGAAAATAATATGGGTGGGGTCCATAGAATTCCATAAGCAGATAGGAACTGCAAGCACATGCACGACATTTATTTTCAATTTGTGAGGAATAGAACTTAAACACAGTAAAGTTTGGAGTTTTAAAGCAGAAACTATTACAAGTAACTATTACACTGGCTGCAGAAGCACCGTGATGGGGCCACATAAACGACAGAGCACGCACACGCCCACCACAATTAGGCCGAAGAGTAACTCGATGCGTCACAGTTAAAGAAAAAAATATGGTTGGGGTCCATAGAATTCCATAAGCAGATA
The DNA here is from genome assembly GCF_964261635.1 of Lissotriton helveticus. NCBI lineage: Eukaryota > Metazoa > Chordata > Amphibia > Caudata > Salamandridae > Lissotriton > Lissotriton helveticus. The sequence goes on from NC_136057.1 coordinate 38,875,785, forward strand.
GCAACTGCAAGCACATGCACGACATTTATTTTCAATTTGTGAGGAATAGAACTTAAACACAGTAAAGTTTGGAGTTTTAAAGTAACTCGATGCGTCACAGTTTAAGAAAAAAATATGGGTGGGGTCCATAGAATTCCATAAGCAGATAGGAACTGCAAGCACATGCACGACATTTATTTTCAATTTGTGAGGAATAGAACTTAAACACAGTAAAGTTTGAGTTTTAAAGCACAAACTATTACAAGTAACAAAGGGGAACATGGCGGACCTACATGCAGAAATCTACTATCATGCTGGCTGCCATCGAAAAACGTCGAAAAATAATTCTAAATTTCGGTATGTGGCGCATTAGTAAAAGTGAAATGGTGTTTTAGCCGCCGACAAGAAAACACAGACGTGTGGCGATTTCGGTATGTGGCGCATTAGTAAAAGTGAAATGGGTTTTAGCCGCCGACAAGAAAACACAGACGTGTGGCGCATTAGTAAAAGGAACATTTCGGTATGTGGCGCATTAGTAAAAGGAACATGGCTTTTAGACGCCGACAAGAAAACACAGACGTCGATCAATAATTCAATATGCGCACTACTAAAAGGAACATTTAATAACTAAAAATTTACTATAACAATCACTAGAGCAATGACAACATTTTAAAAAAAGAAGGAGCAATTACTAAAAGGAACATTTAATACAGAACAACCACAATACCAAGAACAAGTATAAAGCAGCAAAACACAAGAGCAGAGGAAAGACTCACCGCTGAACAGCTTAAAAAGAATTTCACGAACAACGTCGTGGGATTATATACACAACAGAATTAGATGATTGGTTAAATAGAAGTGCAAGTAAACGTAAGCCTGCGATATGATTGGATGGACCGTGATTCTGAAATGTGATTGGCCTGCGACGAATGTGCGCAGATAAGGGGGTACAATGAATTATAACATACGTAGTGAAACGTCATGGAAACGTCACTGCGCATGCGCAATGTCTGTACGCATGCGCACAAACAGGGGGGGGGACGCTCAGCCACGGGGGACGTTGGAACATGGAACACCGGATCAGTGGCGAACGGCCCCGGTCATTTCTCGCCCGGCGGAGCTCTACGATCAGGCGGCCATTTCGTTCGCCCGCGTAGCCACGCCCCCCTGACAGGGGTTCTTAGTAAAGCTGCACTATATGTGGAAATCCCAGATTGAAAGGAAGACTCCGACGTGATGAAAAGGAACGGTCAAGAAAACACAGTACCTTAATTTGAATAATGTTGGCTGTTCAAAGTGAATTTAGATTCAAAACGTGCTGCTGTTCACGAAGGACTTCCATTCCTCACCGAACGACAAATTCAGTCAGGATTGAAGGATGCGGCAGGAGAAGGATGATGAACATGGCGGCACGTACAGTGACGCTAAGCCGGGAGGCTTACGGCTCTTCTTACACTACAGAGATTCCATCACGTCATCATATTTGAAAGTGGCAAGGATAAGACTGGATCAGCGCGGATGTAGATACACAGACGTTCAGTTAAACGGTACTCTCAGTTTAGAATCAAGTAACAACATCTTTTGTAACCTGTCTGTAATTGCTTCCAATATGGCATCATTTTTAAAGTACTTGCTGACTTTCATTTTCCGTATGACTTCACTTATTTAAAAGAAATTGTTTACGTGGTGCTCCTTTCAACATTTGTGAGTTCAGAGATTGCGCAGTTAAATTCATGCTGATTAAAACACTTTGCCTTAACAGTCGATGTATGAGTATATATCTTTCACAGATAAATTCAAGTTGGTTTAAAAAATGTCGATGTATGAGCACATTTCCTGCCACCAATATTTACTGTACCGAAGTGACTCACGGTCTCAACAGTTTCCAAAACCTAGGCACAGAAAAATGTAATGAGTCATAGAACATTTTCACACAGTAACTAAGTGCTAAGCGGTGTTTTTCCAATTTAACTCTTTTACTGTAACAGAGATAAATGCCAGATAAGACGCATGCTGAAATGGTGATACATCAGTCTCAGTTACTTTGGCACGCAGTTCTTAAAGCAATGTCAATGGCCAACATTAATTGAAAGCACACCCTGGGTCATTCTGTTGCAAAATGCTTTTAACCCTTAACAGGTGGAGTCTGTACACATTTCTTTTTGTGCTTTTTAATTTCTCGTGGCTTTGATAGCTTCTACTAATTTCTTTCAAAAACTAAAAGGCACAGAAATGTTGATAGGCTCTCCCAAAACGTAGATTCAGGATGTTAATGAAAAGAGACTTTTTTTTTACCTTTGCCAAATTCACTGCTGTAGACAGGTTATGGTTGTAGAGTGTCTTGTTGACAGGAACCAAGTTGAAGTACGATGAGGGCGACCGGTGCAGAGGTCACTGGTGGGGCTGATTTCTTGACAGTTGGTTCACAGCAGTGCAGATAGGTGAATTCCAGATGTATCTTTTTTTGAAGTAGGTAGATGCATTTGCTTGTAGAGGTGACTGAAGTAGGTTCTTTCAGTATCGTCGCCAAAATATTGTAGTAACTTGGGTCCAGACTGAAGGTAGCTTTTAAGTAGATTTATTAGGTCAAGTTACAGGTATACAAAACCCCACCAGGAGCGCCTGGCTAGGTGCTCAGCCCAAGACCAACTGTGATGAATCAGGTCATAACATTCTACATGACATCACATTTACAGAGTTCCACTGGTGGAGTAGAGAAAGAAATGTGAACATATTTATTAAGATATTACAGTTTGTTTATGCACTACCCCCATTTTAAGCGTGAGACCTAAACATGTCTTCAACTCCCCTACAAAAGTGGGAGTCCACTTGTGCACCCTAGAATGAGGCCCAAGAGTGCCTCCTTTCTCCCTCAGAAATTGTTTGGCACGCAAATTTGTTTGCTGCACAATTTCGTCCAGGAAGTTGTAGTGATGATGTCCAGACAAATGGAAATGTAAAGATGTTTATTTGTAGTCAAGTAGTTAAGATAGTAATAACGCCCCACCAGGAACATCTAACATGATACTCAGCCCAATGCCAACTGAAATCTACAGTCCACAGAGCCCCAACATTCCACAATGCATCATAGCTGCAACATTCCACAAGCTGGGGTAGAAATGGATATAACATGTAATGCATTAATAGGGTACCAGAATACTACATTTCCCCTTTCGTCCGAATTGAAAACAAACAGAGAAAGAACAAGGATCAAAAAGAACCTTGTTAAGAAAGAACCAAAGAAGGTACAACAACAGAAGAATAAAACCCATCCTCCTTTAAATAGAAACATGAATAAGTCAGGAAGACAAAAAGAAGCAAGCAAACTCACAAGAACCTATCCACTCTCCTTTCCACAACGGAAGAAAGATAAGAAAACAGCAGAAAGGAAACGAAAATTGAAGATACCAACGACTAACCGGCATACACACCTACTGGCCAGACAGGAATGCAAGACGGATAGACAGAAGTATAAGAACCAAGATAGCGTTAAAAGTCCAACCCTCAATTATATATGGTAAAGAACCACAACACGAGAGTGAGAACAATGTAAAACAAGAGAAAACGGATAAAATTGCCACATCAAAAGAAGTCAAAAATTACCCATCCTCTCACAAAAAAGTTAAACATAAGCATGTAGAAAAACTATTACAATGAAGAAAAACTATCCCACAAGAGGGATTTGGCATTTCAAGCGTTTACAGGAATAAAACCCAACAAAGTCCCTTAGCACTAAGGAAATGGGACTTAGACCTAAAATTAGAAACCTAGGTGGGACTAACACCCCCTAAACAGGTGGGACTGACACCCCCTAAACATAGGTAGGTCCCCTAGCACTAGGAAAATGGGACTAAAACCAAAATTAAAAAACATAGGTGGGACTAATATTCCCTTGTCAGGTGGGATTGACACCCCCTAAATCTAGGTGGGACTAACACCCCCTAAACAGGTGGGACTAACACAACACCCCCTAAAAATTGGATAATTAGGATCTAATCCAATTCAGAGCATAGGTGGGACTCAAACCCCCTAAAAATTTACGAATGATAGGATATGGGACTTAAAACCCACCCCTAAGGACTATGGGACTGCAACCCATTCCTACAAACAAAAAAATTAGGATATGGGAATTAAAACCCACCCCTAAGGACTATGGGACTGCAACCCATTCCTACAGACAAAAAAATAATATAGGATATGGGACTTAAAACCCACCCCTAAGGACTATGGGACTGCAACCCATTCCTACAGACAAAAACACTCAGCGTTAGCACTTTGCAAAAATAATAAATACAGTGCTTACATAACTAATGATCATTTACCACTTAAAATATCTGTACAAGGCAGCGTAACTTTTTCCTTTGCCTTGTGAATCGATTGTGTTTCAACGTTAGTCTTGTTAAAATAAGCTTATTGCAGTAAACCCAAAACTGAAGATTTAAACAGCAGAATGGAAAACACTTCGAGGAATACAGCGCCAGAAAAAGACTCTTAAAAAAAATATATTAGACTTGGTATGAAGAGTGCTCCGATGACCTTTCCAATTCTGTAGCATGAAGTACCTCGAAACTCCAAAGTGTGCTCCGGTAAATTTCAAAAATACCTCGAAACTCCAAAATGTGCTCCGGCTTTTTTTTTTTCGAAACGTTTGGGAAGTAACTTGTCTAAAAATAACTGATTGTGTAGACAGAGTTGTAAACCACATATTGTGCAAGTTGAGATTGCAGATGCGCTCCAGGAACAATGCAGGTCGATCCCCGGCATACACTGTGAAACGTCACATTACATTTTTGCACAACCGGACATCCTTATCCACTTGGATGCTAAGGGGTGTGCTAGGAGGACCATTGAATTTCCATTGAAATCAATGGAAACTCCATGACGAGCTGAGCTCGTCATGAGCGTCGAAGGGGTTATGAAAAGTCAAACACAAGGAAAATGGCGGCACGTAGAGAACGTGATGCTGGAAGGCTCAGGGCAGCAGTGTGCGCTAAAACGCTAGATGGCAGCACTACACAAGATGCGTCACACTGTGGACTGTCGGGAAGAAGAAGAACTCTCCAGAGCCTGCACGAGACGCGGAACTGCTCTCAGGTAAGCGCGAGCACAATTCTTTTTAAAAATGAGAGTGGCAGTTGGAAAGTGCGACATACTTGAAGGAACATTATTAAAAACAATAAATATGTCCAAAAACAAACAAAACATGACAGTTTTGGTCGAGGGTCCGCCTGTCTCGACAGCAAGTACATGATGTTTGTAGTATTGGACCAAAGCTGTGTAATTTTGGCATTGTCCCCGAACCTTAATGTCAATGAGCTGTACTGAAAAGATTGGCTCTGCGTGCCCCCAAGACTTATCTCGTGATCTGGTTTCACTCCATCTGGCATCACAACTTTGGCATCACAACAGATAAGATGAGAGAAACGGACAAAAGTCAAGCGGTTTCCTTTATAAGTCTGTAAGTTTGTGTGAACTCAGATAATTGACAGCCAAATACTATGTGAAGAGCGAGACAAATAAATAAGTTGGTTTACTCTACATGAAGAGTGTCTCTTTGCAGTTCCTGACACGCATGGAAAACTAAATTGTTTAGATACTGAATAATACGCATCAGCTGATGCAGCATGTCTTTTCAATAATGTCCTTGCGCAGGTTTCATTTGATTTATAGCAAACATAAACAAGGAATAAAAACGTGCTTACTATTGCTGAATGTCCAGGTGAGCCACGCACAACACGCTTGGGCAGGGTTGTCCGATCTTAGGGACACTGGTGGGGCTTTGAAGCGTGCTGATTTTTCCTTGGTGGCTCCTTGGTTCTTGGCTCTTTATGTATTTTAATTTCTTCATTAGTTTCATGTAGCTCACGTTTGTTGTGGCTTCTTGCTGAAATCTGCGTCATGTCTAGTTGCTGTAAACTGCGCCAGTTGCCTTTTAAAAGTAAAGTAGAGGTTTCTTTAGCCACTTGTACCTTGATTTAAGCGTAGATTCTTCTAGTCCTCGTCGCCATGAATAATGTAGTGATGATGTCCAGACAAATGGAGATGTAAAGATGTTTATTTGTAGTCAAGTAGTTAAGATGGTAATAACGCCCTACCAGGAACATCTAACATGATGCTCAGCCCAATGCCAACTGAAATCTACAGTCCACAGAGCCCCAACATTCCACAATGCATCATAGCTGCAACATTCCACAAGCTGGGGTAGAAAAGGATATAACATGTAATGCATTAATAGGGTACCAGAATACTACAGAAGTCAACCCCAAAAAAGAGATGGAAGTAGTCAATTGGCAAAAAATTTGCCGTATCTACTTTACATCCAGCATCGCCAGTGAAAGGCGGAATTAGGGGCTGAACTAAATTGGGAGGCTGCCAAAACAGCACTCCGTCTGTGCTCGCAGCCGCACGTGCCTGCACTCTTGGTTGATGTAACGGGTATGGGTGTCCTGCGGCACAGACTGCTGGCAAAGGGACAGCACAACTGACATCGTCTCCTTCAGAATCGCCCGACGATGAGTCATCGGATTGAACTGCGCAGACTGAAAATTCACTCCCAGATTCCGCCCCAATGTCCTGTCCCTCAGATGCTGTCTCAGTTTCTGCTGTATCTGTCTCTGATCCTGCCTCAGAGCTGCACTCCAGAACCAGATTTAGGGCCTGGGTGGCATTCATCCAACGATGTGCAATCTCTTTTAGTGCCTAAACTATCCTTTTAAAACACTATCCTACGTAGAAGGCAGATAGATTGTCGGTTTTAAAGTGTAGGTGGGTGTGTGCGAGAGTGTTTAAATCAATAAGAGAAAGTCACCTTACCTTTGCGAAATCAATACGCTCTCCAAAAAGACTAAGAAAGAGAGAAAAAAGACACAGTATTACTTTACCTTGTCACATACCCATCATCTCAGCCTTTTAGCGCTGGTGGGAGCCAGTGCGACCATCATTTTGGCGCCATGTAGCCTACGGGTGAACGTGTGCTTTACAATTGCACACTATGACCACCTTTGTTGCGCCCACTAACATGCTTGCAAACGTGCCCCTCATCTCTCCATAGCCCCTGTCTCACAGACACTTCATCTGTTACAAAGTGTTTCTACTGCGTGGCTTTACTAATTCACTTAGCTGTCTACATAATACAGATCTGCAGCACTAAGAAATATCTCTGTAAATAAATATATATATATTACCTACTGGCGGTCGCCAGTAGGTAGTTATAGTTAGGATCGTTTTCCATAGGAAATCCGCAACATTCTATTGGGAATAACTTTGGCGGTGATGGACAGAATTGGCTGAATTTCTCCAAGAAAATGGCCAGCTCCGCACCGCCCCTTCCCTTAAAGTTTGGGGGGATTCGTCAAGCGGGGGCCGAGATAAAAGGGGGGTCCCAAAACGTGTTTTCCCCATGTTAATTTCCATAGGGCGGTTGGACTCACTTTTAGCCCGAACGGCTGAATGTATTTCCACCAAACTTGGCAAAATTGTAGGGACTGGTAGCCCGATGTGCCTTTGCTTTGTCTCAAGATATGTGCTCCAGTGGATTTTGAGTAATGTAGGTTAAAAAAAATATATATATATATATATGCGCGCCCGGTACGCGCATAGCGGAAAGCTGATTGGCTCTCGGGTGTCTGTCAACATTCCAAACAGTCCTGAGCGGCCGCCATCTTGTGTCTCGGTAGGATCGAGACACAAGAGGTGGCAAAAACAAAGGGGGAAATGACCAAAAGGGGGCAGGGTAGACCCCCCCCTGACCCCCTAGGTTTGATGTGGGGGCCATAAAAGGGCCCCACGGGGCAAAAATGTTTTTTATTTTTTTTTCGATTTTCGCGGGGGGATTTTACCGGGGAGCGTACCATGGGGGAAACCCAGTGAAACAGTAAAATAATAATTTAAAGTGCTTAGAGGTAGGGTAGCGCTGAATAGAGTTGTTGTGTTGTGTGGGTGATTAAAGTACCAACATGTAGGTACCAATGCAGAGTCTTATATTCAATGTACACCGTCTCCTCTGTAGATATCTTGCATGTTGTTACAGAAGTTATTGTGGTATATGGAATCCATACCATAGTCTGTCAGGAAAGCAGAAACAGATCCTTTAAGCACTCCCTGAGAAGGTCTAGGGGATCATGGGTAGTCTACCCTGCTCCCTTTTGATGTTTTCAAGTATTACATTTTACTCTCTTCTGAATCTACACAAAATTGGCGGTGATATGGTGCATTAGAGACAGACAGTGAGAGAAAGGAGGCAGGAGATGAAAAAGAGATGCCAAATACACATTGGAGATAATATAGTGGGAGAAAGGAAGTAACTATGAGCAAACTTACTACGTAACACAAAAAATATACTATAAGTCTCACTTTATATTATAATCATTTTGGTACTACTTCATGAGTTACATATACAAATGAATAATGTCTCAAACAATTTTTAATTATTAAATATAAATTTATTGTTCAGAATTTTCATAATTTAATAGAACTTCCAACATCTGATTATCTGGAATCTCCTCAAAATTTTGATTGCAATGGTTTCTATACAGTCAATTATTTCTTGGTCCAGGGACTCATCCATGAAATCCAAGTCAAGAAAATCTTCTTCAAGAATGTCCTCATCCTTATCCATACCGGTACGCGTACCCTGGAGAAAAAAGAATGACAGAGTTTTTAAAAAATGTAGCATTTTTTTATAAATTGGAGGTAGTTCTAAAAAAACTGTTTTTTTAATTCTTTTTGTTGTTTTATATTTTTTTATAGTTTTTTTGAACATTTTTTACTTTTTTTGGCTTTTATGAACAATTTTATATTTTGTTTTGTAATTTTTATGGGGACAATCAAAAAACAGGGAATTGTAAACGCTCAACTGGAGCAAAAAAAATCAGGAAAAAATTAAGGTTTCTTTTTGCAGTTGTGGTTGTCTCCAGCATGGTTGGTCAGTTTGATACTTTGCTCTCCATAGCAAATTGTAGTCCCGCAAAATTTGCAAAGTATTTTATAATCTCCAAACTGGGGTTGGATATTTGGGACCATCTCCCTTGTCTCTGGACCCGATGGAGTGGGTTGTTTTCTTTTGGAGGTGCTGGGAGAAGATTGGGGTGGGTTTCTTGTCAGTTCTCTGACCTCTGCCGCAGCATAGTTGTTTGGGTGATTGCGTTGCATATGGCGAGTCATTGTATTGTTGCCAAATGAATACTTTTTTGCAGGGTTCCCCCTGGAAAGTACAGTGCCACAGATGAGACGTGTGACTTTTGGAGCATTTACTTTCTTTTGTCCCCTTGGGATTTTAAAAAACTCCCACACAAAGTGCTCCTTGGGTTTATAGGGGGTATTATCTTCAGGCAGGAACTGCCTCTCCTCCTCCTCCTCCTCCTCCTCCTCCACCACCACTGTGGTGTTGTGGTGGTCCTTGTGGTGGTGGTGGTGGTGGTGGTTGAGATGCTCCTGCTGCACCTGCTACTGTAGCCATTTCTCACTTACTACAAACAGGTCTGCAAACAGGTCTTCCTCAGTCAAAGTACAAAGTGAGAATGAGGAAAAAAGGTGGGGGCTTTCATCATTTGGAAAAAAAACTGTTCTGAACCAATGAAAAGTGTTATTATCAGGTCACATGACCCGGCGTGCTTACGTTACGCGCGCCGGGGCGCTTCCGGGTGCACTTACGCCGTGCGTCATAAGACGCATCACGCGGCTACGCGATACGTCACGATGATGTTTTCATTCGCGGCAATAGCGCTAACGGGACGCTCAACTTGTAGTGCCTCTTCAGGATCTGTTCCTTCCACTATGGCTATCCGCGAAATCCTGTTGATGGTTCTCATGAACCTTTCGGCTTCTCCGTTGGCCTGAGCCACTGCGGTGTGATGCGATGGTGTTTCACCCCGAGTCGCCGCATGAATTCCTTGAAATCACTCCCTTGGAACAGAGACCCATTGTCTGTCTTGAGTATTTGGGGAATCCCAAACATGGCGAACGTTTTGCTTAGAACTGGTTGAATGTTCACAAAACTGGTGGACGCTGCTACTTCCACAATGGGATACTTGGTATAGCTGTCTATGAGGACCATGGTGATTCTCCCATCAGGGAAACTGCCGAAATCCAAACTGACCCATGACCACGGGGCCGGAGCTGGATCTTCTGGTGCACTCGTCAGCTGGCACGCTCTGCAGTTTTACACCAGAGTGTCCACTTCCTTTTCGAGGTCAGGGAACCATACTTTTTCTCTCATGCAGGCTTTCATTGTTCGGGTGCCTTGATGCCCGGCATGGGCAAGTGCCGTCGCTTGCACTTGTAAAGTTAGAGGTATTACCACTCGGGGTCCTCTCAACAATAGTCCATTTGCGGCTATGCTTAGCTCGTTATGCACCTTCCAAAACTTTCCCAGATGTGAACGGTTCGCCTCACTCCAACTTTGAGTGTTGTGGAGGAATCCTTCCCAGGACTAAGCATGGGCGTAAAATCCGCTCCGATCGCGGATTTTTCGGATTTTCGGCAAATTCGCAATCCGCGAACTCTCGCGAATTTGTCGAAAATCCGTGAATCCGCTCGCGGCGGATTTTTTGCTTGGTTGCGGCGCGCGGCGTGGTGCACGGCGTTCACTTTCCGTCATTTAGCGTTTGCCGAGTTGTTTTTCTTTGCGAGTGCCGCGCCATTTTGGATCTTGCTGCGTGATCCCGCGGGAGTTTGGCGCCCGCGAATACGTAATCGTGGCTTGCCACCTTGCACAGCACACCTCGCGAGAGTTCGCAATTGCGAACACGTAGTTGCGGCGGAAAGGAACAATCTCGCACTCGCGAAATAGAGATTTTGCAATTCTGCACAAGAAAATCACCAGCAAACAGGATAAACCTTCAGAAAATTATGATTTTTATCAGAATCACTCCTCAGGTTGACATTTGCATGGCCTTTTTTTTTGCAAGGAGTCCATTTTTGGGGGGGGGGGAGGAAGGAAGTGCCCCACAGTCTCCAACTTCCTGTTCCTGTCCAGCAGGCTCCTCCCAGTGCTTTGTCCATCTCCTGGTCACTTTCATTTGGATCTGGAGCTGGAAGGATTACTTTTTGTGGGTGCTGCTGGATATTTGGATTTGAGGCCTTTTTGACTGTCTTTGGATCACTTTTGGATTAGAAATCAACTTTCACAAGTAAGTTTGTTTGGGGCATTACAGTTGCTGCAAGTACAATTTTGGAACTTTTTCAGAACATTAAATAAATTATATTGTGGGTAGCCACAGTATCCAGTAGGACCAGGGTTGGTTAGGGGTGCATGATACAACTGTTTTGTTGAATTTAAACACCATTGAGGCCATGGATGGGCTGGGATTGTGCTGATTTTTGTCGTTTTTTTGGGCCTGCTGGTGTGGCCCTTTGCCCAGGGGTGGTGAGTGTTGCATGGGCCTAGTCTTTCTGTGGGGTGTCTTCTTGAATTTAAACATAATTGAGGCCATGGATGGGCTGGGATTGTGCTTATTTTATTGTTTTTTGTCGTTTTTTGGGGGCTGTTGGTGTGGCCTTTTGCCCAGGGGTGGTGGTGCATGGACTGAGTGTGCCTGTGGTGTGGTCTCACTCTCTTTAATGTAAACATCATGGATGGCATTGGATTGTGGTGAAGTAGTGTGGCTCACTGGTTAGAGGCGGCAGACCCGAGAGCAGAGGACGGCCCGGGACCAGGGTTCGATTCCCGGCGCGGCAGGTTTCTGGACCAGGGTCAGCGGACTCGATAATTCTCTCGCCTCGGTGCCCACTCTGATCAGCGATCACACTCGGCAACTCTGGGCATTAGCTTGCCTCATCTTCACTAACGGCCCCACCAGACCGCCGGGGATGCCTGGTCTCACCCTGGAGATACCCATTAAGGGACCATCTCTCAGGGAAGCCAGGAAGGGTTTCGCAGCGGTTGAAGCGCCTTGGGACCCTACGGGTAAGTAGTGCGCTATATAAATGCCTATACATTACATACATACATTTACATTTCTGGCTGTTTTTCTGTTTTTTGGGGGTGTACTGTTGATGTGGACTGGCCATTTGGGTGGTGGTGGTGGCCATCTTGAGTGCTGGCTGGTACAGGCAACATGTGCTTGGGGTGTAAGGGGCCATTTTGAGGAGAGGCAGTGTCTGAGGCCTGCACTTATTTTGCCTACTTTTCATCCATTATGCCCAGGGGTAGTGAGTGTTGCATGGGCCTAGTGTTTCTGAGGGGTGTCTTCTTGAATTTAAACACCATTGAGGCCATGGATGGGCTGGGATTGTGCTGATTTTATTGTTTTTTGTCGTTTTTTTGGGGCTGCTGGTGGGGCCCTTTGCCCAGGGGTAGTGGTGCATGGACTGAGTGTGCCTGTAGTGTGGTCTCACTCTCTTTAATGTAAACATCATGGATGGCATTGGATTGTGGTGATTTCTGGCTGTTTTTCTGTTTTTTGGGGGTGTACTGTTGATGTGGACTGGCCATGTGGGTGGTGGTGGTGGCCATCTTGAGTGCTGGCTGGTACAGGCAACATGTGCTTGGGGTGTAAGGGGCCATTTTGAGGAGAGGCAGTGTCTTAGGCCTGCACTTATTTTGCCTACTTTTCATCCATTATGCCCAGGGGTAGTGAGTGTTGCATGGGCCTAGTGTTTCTGATGGGTGTCTTCTTGAATTTAAACACCATTGAGGCCATGGATGGGCTGGGATTGTGCTGATTTTATTTTTTTTTGTCGTTTTTTTGGGGCTGCTGGTGGGGCCCTTTGCCCAGGGGTAGTGGTGCATGGACTGAGTGTGCCTGTAGTGTGGTCTCACTCTCTTTAATGTAAACATCGTGGATGGCATTGGATTGTGGTGATTTCTGGCTGTTTTTCTGTTTTTTGGGGGTGTACTGTTGATGTGGACTGGCCATGTGGGTGGTGGTGGTGGCCATCTTGAGTGCTGGCTGGTACAGGCAACATGTGCTTGGGGTGTAAGGGGCCATTTTGAGGAGAGGCAGTGTCTGAGGCCTGCACTTATTTTGCCTACTTTTCATCCATTATGCCCAGGGGTAGTGAGTGTTGCATGGGCCTAGTGTTTCTGAGGGGTGTCTTCTTGAATTTAAACACCATTGAGGCCATGGATGGGCTGGGATTGTGCTGATTTTATTGTTTTTTGTCGTTTTTTTGGGGCTGCTGGTGGGGCCTTTTGCCAAGGGGTAGTAGTGGTGCATGGACTGAGTGTGCCTGTAGTGTGGTCTCACTCTCTTTAATGTAAACATCCTGGATGGCATTGGTTTGTGGTGATTTTTGGCTGTTTTTCTGTGTTTTTTGGGGTGTACTGTTGATGTGGACTGGCCATGTGGGTGGTGGTGGTGGCCATCTTGAGTGCTGCTGGCTGGTACAGGCAACATGTGCTTGGGGTGTAAGGGCCCATTTTGAAGAGAGGCAGTGTCTGAGGCATGCACTTATTTTGCCTACTTTTCATCCATTATGCCCAGGGGTAGTGAGTGTTGCATACTTGCTTGTCCCTAGTCTTTCTGTGGGGTGTCTTCAATGTAAACATCATGGATGGCATGGGATTGTGCTCATTTTTCTGTGTTTTGTCGATTTTTTGGGGTGTATAACTGAACTGATGTTCCTCTGTCTTCCATTGCTTTTAGGTGCACAAGACTCAAGAGAACCACCAGTGCCAGGAAGAAGTCCTGCAGCGGTGTGTGTGTGCAGCATAACGTCACGCGACGTCACGTCTGGACACAGACAACTCTGCAACTCGTGCAACTGCTGCCTGCTGTTCTGACCTGCTCTGAAGAAGATGGCCCCCAAAAAAGTAACCCGTAGCTCCTCTAGCAAGAAAGGTGCCAGTAAGGAGCAGAAGAAGCAAGTTACCAAGGAGACTGGTGTGCCGCCTGCCCCTTTTTTTGGGAGTAAAAAAAAAAGTATGCCTGCAGCAGCAGCGGGATCTGCTGGGGACCAAGCTGGCAGCAGCACCCCCGCTCCATTGGGCTCAGTGCCACCACCACCACCACGCCAACTTAAGTCCAAGCCCTTGAGTGCTGCAGAGGCAGCCAGTATAGTTCTTCAATCACCATCGACCAGTGATGTTGGCTCATCGCAAGAAAGCAGCAGCAATGTCCCTCAATCAACACAGGTTGTTGTAGCTCATCTGACGAGTGTTGAACAACCACAGCCGCAACAACAATCACATGTGCAAGTACAAGCCCAAGTACATGTGGAAGGAGAGGCAGCGCAAGGAGATGCTCAAGCAGAGGTGCATGGAGGGTCACAAGTGCCCACAATAGTTGTTCCTCCCGAAGTAGGGGCACATCAGGAAATCGACAATCAAGGCGAGGTATCATTTGAGGAAGCCACTCCTCCTGATGATCCTTCATTGTCTTCCACACCCCTAGCAAGGAAGAGATCAAGGGTGGTGTCTACATCTTCTTCAAGCACACCTCCTTCTGATGATACGGATCAAACTTGGGAACCAGCACCACTGCCGTCTGAGAGTGAGGCACACCATGATCCGACAAAGGTAGTTAAGCGTAAAAGGAAGCTCGTCCAAAGTCTCAGAGTTATGGAGTGTGATGAGGCTCAACAAGAAGTGGCGGATACTGCTGCTGATGAAGACTCTGCCAACGACGACCCAGTCATCATAAAGGTCACTGCAGCCCCAGCGGGCATGCAGCAAACAGACATTTTGACCCTAGCCCGAAGAGCTGCTGAGCGTGATGATGATGTCGATGAGGAGGCAGTGGAAACACCACAATCATTGGAGTTAAGTAGTACACCAACTCGTCCCGCTTCCATATTTCTTTCTGGCAAGAAGAGACCTCCATCCACCTCGACCTTAATTAGTGGCGGTGAAAGTGCACAACGTACAAAAGTTGGGCAATCCAGATCCTCCACTTCATCTGGCATTAGCTTCATGACCACCACCACCAGTATCGCCGCCTCCTCCAGGTCCCACAGACACTTCAAGTCCCCAGTTTGGGACTTCTTTACTGTTTGTCAAAAAAATCCAAAGTTTGCCATTTGTACCCTTTGTAAGGTTGCAGTTAGTCGTGGTAAGCCAGGTACCAACTATGGTACCGGAGGCCAGAGAGGTCATCTTAGGAGACAGCACACTGTCCAATGGTTTGCGCACCAAGAAAGGCCGAATTCAAGGAAATGTTGATGTTGCATCTGATGATGACGAGGAGGAAGAAGACGTGTCAAACCCTTCCCTTACACCCAGTACCCCTGTCAGCAGCACACCCAATGTGAGGCACACTAAGAGTGTTGGAGCGAGTGAGACACCAACGCACAAAAGTTCACCAGCGAGCAAAATTGGGTCAACGAAGTCATTATCAGCCCGTAAATGCTTGGTCCAGGGCAACATTAGAACAATGCTTACTTCAGACGTGCCATATGAACGCAACCACCCACTGACGCGTCTGTATAACACTAAGCTGGCTAAAATGCTAGCTGTGGACCTTCTCCCTTTTTCTTTTGTAGAAGCGGTAGGTTTTCTAGAATTAGTGGCAACGCTCTGCCCTAAATGGAAGGTTCCTAGCCGGTTCTATTTTGCCAGAGTTGCGGTTCCAGCACTACATGAAGATGTGCTGGAGGCGATTGTGGCAGCTTTGCAGAAGAGTGCTGTTCACACAATACATCTGACAACAGACATGTGGACCAGTGGCGCAGGCGCTGATTACATGTGCATCACTGCACACTGGGTCTCTTTTTCAGGTGTTAAAGCAAAGCTAAACGCAGGTGTTGACCCGGACAAAGTTTTCAAAGCTGCTCGGAAACATGCAACACTAGCCATGTTTGGCTTGGAGAAAAGTCACACATCCCAAAACATTTTGGACGAGTTTGACAAAAAGGTCTTGAAAATGCTATCGCCAATAAAACGCAAGATTGGCTATGTTTCCACGGATAATGGCGCCAATGTAGTTAAGGCCATGTCGCTGGGTGACTATGTTAGAGTGCCGTGTTTGGCGCACTGTATCAACCTGGTAGTTCAAAAATTCTTGAGTGATAGAGACAGTGCAGCGTTCGCGGTAATGGCCACCTGCCGCAAAATGTGCAACCATTTCAGCCATTCTTTTAAGGCCCGGAAGCATCTGAGGAGGCTGCTACTTCAAAGTCGAATACCAGTGAAAGCACTCATCCAGGAGGTGGCAACACGTTGGAACTCAACCTTCTACATGCTTGAGCGTCTGTATGAGCAGTATACGGTACTCGATCACTATTTCTTAACAGAGGGTGCAACTCAGAAGGAGAACCTGCGGATGGGTGCGGTGCAATGGGACATAGTTAAAAGCCTGACAGACATGCTTCGTCCTTTTGAGTTCTTCACGCGTGCAGTCAGCCAGGAGGACTGTAATTTGGGAAAAGCTATCCCATTGTTGTGCATGCTGGAGCACCAACTGATGGCGGTGTCTTCTGAGTTTGAAAAAGATGTACAAAAAAAAGACCATTTTATTTTGTCTGAGAAATTATTAGAGCGCCTACGTGGTGATGAACGTCTTCAAAAGATGAAGTCAGATCAGCATTACATTTGTGCTACTATTCTGGATCCACGCTACAAAAAGGCGCTGGCAGGCGAAGCATTCTTTCCTTTTGCTGATGCAGATGTTCAAAAGTACAAACATTGGTTAGCCTGGTCAGCCAAGAGGTTTGAAAAAGAACGGCAGGTTATTGAAGGAGAAGACAGTACATCAGCATCAGCATCAGCAGGCCATCCCCAGTCACAAGAATCCACTTCTGCACCTGTGGCTGGGGCACAAGTGACCTCTCAGCCGTTAAATACACCGGCAACTGGATCATCTGCACCACACACAACACTAACAGTGGCTGCTGAGGAGGATTGGCTAAGTTTGCTTGGGTATGGTTCTCAAAAAAATGTCAAAGGCACAGCAAAAAGTAAGCAAAGTGGAGGAACCGTTGATGACCTTGAGTCGATGGTGCAGGACTATATGAATGACTCAACAGAGGTCTTTCTTAATGATGAGCCATTGCAGTATTGGCATGGCAAAAAACAATTGTGGCCACAGCTCTCCAACCTGGCTATAAACTATTTGTCTTGCCCACTCGCAAGTGTGTCTTCTGAACGTGTTTTCAGTGCTGCTGGTGGCATTGTAACTCCCAAACGGAGCCGCCTCTCGCCCAAAAATGTGGAGCGGCTGACAATGATCAAGATGAATCAGCACCTCATACCACCAGATTACAAAGTACGAGAAAGCACGCCGCATGAAGACGAGGAGGACGGCAACGTAGATGAGGGGATTTGTTCTCTGTTCGGTGGCACTGACCTCATCCTGCCTGAATTTGCAGAGTATGATGACGAAATCTTCTTCTTATTCCCTGACACCGAGCCCTGAAAATGAGACAATGAATCAAGAACTTTCTTTTTCGTCCTTATTCACTTTTATTCCTGTGTGTCTCTCTTTCTTTGTTTTGCACAGTTAATTTAATTCAAACTTTAATCACCTAATCCCAAAAACAAGACCATCAGCAGAACTGTCTTCACTTGTTTGCTTATTGATTTGAAGGTGCCGCAGTCTACATTCCTCGGGTTCACAAGTTCTGAAGAACATGCTCCTCTATCCTCCTCCTCCAGACTGCGATTTCCCTCAAAGCAGAGTGCTGGATTACGCCCAATGAAGAAAGACTCAGCACTTGTGGGGGTGTTGTACTTCTTTGCGGGTGAGTTGACGGATTTGGGCCCATTGCTGTGAAGCTCTAATAATGGACAAAAGTGTTTTGGACCAAATATGAGGTGGAAATTTCTTGCCGTTTTTGCTGACTTGCTTGCCTTTGAGGTGCTCTTTGGCGGGGTTCTGGGTGTTTGTGGGTGATTTTTGGTGTCTGGGAGCACTGCTGCGACAGTCTAATCTTGATTGCATTTGCTTTTCAGGAAATCCATGGTGGAAAACAGGAGTTATGATGATTGATGATGATGACCTAGCTGCACAGCGCCGCGTTTGGACCGAAGGCCGAGAGATATTGTAAGTATGAGATTTAGTTTTTTCGCTGTTTGGGGGTGTTGTCAGGTGGTTTTTTGCGGGTGGGTTGGCGGGTCGTGCCTGGGGCATTCCTGGGAAGGTCTAATACCGGATAGAAGTGTTTTGGACAAAATCCTTAAGGGACAGCCTTTTTTTTGCTATTTCTTCTGACATCTTGCTCAATGTAGCGTTTTGGGGGGCTTCCTGCTGTTCGTGGGTGGGTTGCGGCCGGGGTCTCTGTCGAAGCACTGCTGCGACAGTCTAATCTTGATTGCATTTGCTTTTCAGGAAATCCGTGGTGGAAAACAGGAGTTATGATGATTGATGATGATGACCTAGCTGCACAGCGCCGTGTTTGGACCGAAGGCCGAGAGATATTGTAAGTATGAGATTTAGCTTTTTCACTGTTTGGGGGTGTTGTCGGGTGGTTTTTTGCGGGTAGGTTGGCGGGTCTTGCCTGGGGCATTCCTGGGAAGGTCTAATACCGGATAGAAGTGTTTTGGACAAAATACATAAGGAAACACCAGTTTTGGCACTTTTTGTAAGTTAGGGTTCGTTAGGGTTAGCCATAGCAGCAGGATTGCATGTGTTTCGGGGGGTTCTATTGCAACGCAGTTCTGGGGTTTTAGAACACTGTTGGAGCGATGCTGGCTATGGATACTTTTGCTTGCTTGCAAGTGGTTTGAATACAATCCACGGTCTGTATTTGGGCCTACTGTTACTTTCAAAGTACGTTTTGTCACCATTTTTCTGCTAGGCATCGTTTTTGGAGATCTGATTGGGGGTCTTCTACATTTTTGCGACTGGCTTTAGTAAGGGTCTTGGTGGGAGCATTGCTGGGAAGGTCAAATTTTGTTCTAAAACACAGGTGACTCAGACAGAGCACGCAATTTCAAAAATATTGTACTGTCTATTAGGGAAATCAAAGTGTCACTTTTTGCACCACACAGCGTACATACCTTTTATTTATTTATCAGTGGTATTGTAATAGCACTTCCTGTTTTCCGTTCAATAATTACAGGCCGGGTTTCAGTCAACATCCGCCAGGCAGGCAGTGGACAGGGTGTCTTCTGTCAGTGGTCACCAACATTGATGGACGAAGCGTCAGCTGGAATGGAGGAGTGCCGCCAATAAGAGGAATTGTTTGCTGCATGCAACTTACTTACCAAATTCAACAGGACAACTCCAACAACATACGCAATACAGATACAGTATCCATTGTTTTATTCTATGAGTGTGACTGCATGTGCTTAGCTTTAGTTTGTACCCAAAGATTCTCTTTATCTTCAATTATTGTTTGTCCATGCTGTGCTTTTTTTTTCTTCTCTCAACAAAACCTACCCAAAAAGAAACCCCCATTCCCATCCATTTTCCAAACCCTAACCCTCTTCCCCCGGGCTGTGTTGTTTTGCTTGATGTCTGACTAAAATGACATCAATAATTCCACACACTTGCTGGGGAGGATAAGGTCATAGCAACAGGCTGGTGAAGGAATACGAGGATATCTTCTAGACTTACTCAGCTTCAGTACTATATCTTCTAGTAGTAGGAGCCAATGTCAAATAAATTCAACGCAAGTACTAGTTATACTTGCAAGCAAATACTTTACCATTTGTTAGGCTACATTATGGCACTGTTCTAGTGTACTGTCACCTGCTATATTCTCGATCGTACCGTAACCGTTGTAATGCTACAGTAAGGACAAACAAGGTTTCGTTTTCTTTTTTTCCATAGGCATGCAACTGCCACTGTGTCACACCACTAGTACCACCGCAATGAGGAAATTTCACCCGCCCAGGATTGCCAACGTTAATCCCCATTTCACGTGGAGCCAGCCCTGGGCCTAGCCCTAATTTCTAACACAAATTACAGGTAAGATAAGCGTTTGGTGGGAGGTAGTATAATGGAGTATTATTTAGGACTAGACGAGAGATTGACGGTTGTACTACTAAAGTCCTACGACTGTTCAGGAAAACAAACTTACTGTTACACCCCCGTCCCCCACCCACCAGACTGAAAAGCAGTAAAAAACAGGTATGGTCAGATAAAGTTTAAAAATGTATATTTATGTAGCCCTAACAAAATAATCTCCCTCAAGACCCACCCTAAACCCAACGATTGTCTTTGAAAAGTCCCAAAACGATCCCAACTCCCAAATCCCACCCCCCAAAAGTCTATAAAAAAAGGGCAAGGGACACTCCACTACTGGAGGGTGCTGGTGCATTTTGCGGCATGGGCATCATACTCCTTGCGGAGGGTGGCAAGCTCGGAGCGGAGGCCCTTCACCAAGTTCTTATAGTTCTGGACCTCCTGCTCCAGGTAGGACATTCGGACTCCTAGGCGGCGTTGGCGTGCCTTGCAGCTCCTGTGGGGGCAGCTGGTCTTTCTGTTGCTTGGCGGTGGCGGTTGGCTTTGTTAGCCCGGCTCGGTCCCGCTGGAGCACTGCGCATGCTGGCGTCCCGTGGGGTCACGGAGGAGGATGCAGCGGTCCCAGTCGAGGATGTTGTTGTTGCACCGATCGACTGCGTGTCCTCCTCCTCCTCCAGGGCCACCAGCCGCCGATATTCGGCGACAGTGGCATCCAGCCTCCGTTGCCGGACCATTCGAGCCTGCTCCCTCCGTGTTGTTGATTTGGAAGGAGCAACTATATGAAGAAAGAAAGACATAGTCTGTAACCAATGCTCCTTAGCATTAATAACACAAAGTGATTGAGCCGAAAGTTGGGTCACAGTACAAGTAGCAAATTGAAAGCACAGTACATAACTATTGAGGACAGTATCTATGTAACCTCCCACTTCTGCATCCTTGCTCTAACATTAGTGGTAGTTTAATGAACAAATTCTACGACCACTATGGACTTCCATTACAGTCGACTATGACAGTACACCAGTCTTATTCTTCTTCTTCTCTCTTGTTTAGGAAAATTGGTACGTTATCTTATGCAAGCCGGCAGAATGGCAGCACAGTGAACTTGCACCCGAGAAAAACAGTTGCACACCATGATGAGTGAGACAGACTTGCGTTACTGTACCGGTCCAGTACATGCAGGTGGTGAAGCTATTACTTTTCTATTACGGGTGGCACTGAGAATACTCTGTTACAAGGGCTACTGCTTAATTAATTTACCTTTCACCCTACAGTGCAAATGAGTACTAGAAAAGGAAAATGAAGAAGCTAACTAATTTGATTATCTATCACTTCACATGGGACGTATTTGATGACATATGGGATGGCTTTAGGTGCTTTGCTTAATATTGAGTGAACAGTGATACACCCACACATGAATGACGTACTACAACTAAACTAAAGTTATTAAGAGAGGTACGGAGTGTCCACCGTAATAACCCGATATATGCTCTGCTTGCAGTTGCAATACAAAGTACTGCTACTATTCATGGTAGTATTGGACACATTTACAATTTCTTTTCCTTGCCTTCCCTGCACTGGAACGGACGTGCGGGTGCGGTGGTACATGCTCTTCAAGGTAAGACTTAGTTCATCCAGCGACCATCTACTCTCTCTAGATACACATGTGCTATCTAAGAGTCAGAGAATACCATGCTCCAGGCATCCATTCATTCAAAGTATACGCACACATACAGTTTCTGTTTCACCCACCCAGGCTGCTGTCCTTCCACCCATCCTTGCTTCATCATTGACCCAGCCATGCACCATACCATATTCTTTCCTTCCCAGCCACCTCGGGGGCCAAGCAAACACATATCGTTCTTCTTTGCCAGCCATCATACAATTTCGCGTCCCACTTACTTACACCCTTCTTTCGCTTTTCGTTCATCCCATCCATCACGTTCATCTAAGAACTTAATGGGATTCTTCTCACCAAAAACTTCACAGCTAAGTCGAAGTACATTTCGAGGAGGCTACTACCTGGTTGATTTGTAATACACCCGTGCAGAAAGCACACTATGCAGTCTTCAATCTCAATAAGTAAGGAATATATAGCTTACCTGTTCCCGCCACCACCGTGCGAACCCCCACAGGACCGTCCGCCGGCTCTTGCACCGCCTCCTCCCCAGAGTCCTCCGAGTCCTCGCCCAACACCGCCACCTCCGCGCTGGCCCCGTCACCAGATGTTCCACCTACAAAGTACATTTAAGAATTTTATAATACACCACTCACTACTATATAATATTTGGTCTAGGAGTAATAAAGAAATGTTAAAAAAATAGAATACAATGTAATAATTTGTGACTGTCTACTCTAAAGTAAAAATGTCCCTTTTTCAAGGGAAGGCTGTTGTCTTGCTGCACTTTTATGCACAACTGATGAATGCTTGCTTTTTATTTTTAACACGCACCACTTTTTCTCCTAACAGACAGACGCTTGACTTCTAAGAACACGACCAGGATCAAGTTCAAACCAGGTGAGAGCTCGGCACGACCACAAGAAATGTGTCCAATTAATCGTCAACACTAAGCACTTTTCCGTTTTCAGTTAAATAGTTTTATGACAAAGTAGATTTTAATAAATGTGTTTACTTTTAATAAAGCTTTTAAACTTAAATAGACTCTGTGGTTTTTGGTCCTCAAGACTAGAGTGGATGAGCTAAAGGTTTTGGAATTTTTGCAAGCATGAGTGCCTCTGACACTTCTTGACTGTGACTCCGTACTCTTGTCCTGCGTACGATAATCTAGAGATCATTGGGGATCAATCATCGGTGACTTCGGGAGCTAAATGACTCTGCCACACTATCTAGTCAGTAAGGAGACAGTGCATAGAGCTATTGCTGAATAGAATGGGAGTCCAATGGAATTGCCAAATGTCCAATCTTAGTTAGCTACACAGACAGACTAATAAGAATAATCTAGTAATACCACAGGGAGTCATATTCGAGCCAGGATAAGAATTTATATCCAGTCTACAAGAAGATCAAAGACGATTTAGAAAAAATCGAATGAGGAACGCTAGGAAAAAATAGGTACTCTTTATTAAAATTTAAACTTACTGGGGCCAGCAAAGGAGCCCTCGCCTGCCCGATCCTGGCCTGCATCCTCCTGAACAGCACCCTCCTCCTGTGTCCTCTTGCCCTTGGGGGGAGCTGATGTACAACATGAAAGAAAGAAAGACCAGTTAACATGGATGAGATTTGTCAACCAAATCAAACATTTCAAAAGAACAATAACAAAATATTTTGGAGAAATAGCAAATAGATAGACAACTATTCCACGGGATCTATCTCATGTGGTATACTACGTTATTCGTATTGCCTGATTTGCGGACCGTTGACTTAGAAAGTTCCTATATAACTCAATAAACAGACTACTAAAGAGGTTTGCCTAGGCCTGGCAGGCAGCAGTCCGCAGCACGCAAAGTGACAGACAAAGTCCATCCTGCTTGCAGAACAGTGAATACTCAAACTATCAATCCACCGACCACCGCCACTATTTCTTCTTATAGCCATGTGTCTAAAGGAAGGACTGGACTTCAGTCTGTTGGGGCTGATTTAGAAGTCCCTTGCGGCTCATTTTCCTCCATTGTTGCATGACTTTTGTGACGCAGCGGCAGAACAAAAGACTCGCCATGGTGTTGGTGCGGCGTATATATGCATCACGTTGTAAAGCCCTGCACCATCAGGGGGCGTTCCGGCGCAAGGGAGGGCGTACCTGCGCAGGAACGAATCCTAAAAGTGGCTGAGGGAAATCTACAAGATGTCAATCAGTCACTTTTAGGACAATGATGCATGACTCAAACCCTGCGCGCTTGAAGCCGACGTACGGCTTGATGCAGCATTGGGGAGATAGGGTACCCCAGAGCATTGCTGGAGCTGCGCCATCGT
Source organism: Lissotriton helveticus (assembly GCF_964261635.1). NCBI lineage: Eukaryota > Metazoa > Chordata > Amphibia > Caudata > Salamandridae > Lissotriton > Lissotriton helveticus. The sequence goes on from NC_136057.1 coordinate 38,899,476, forward strand.
TGGCACGCAACTCCAGCAATGCGCTGCCTTTACGGCACAGATGCGTAAGGCTTCTGTGACGTTTTGGGCCAATGGGTGGTGGTGGCATGGCACACAATTACTGCCGCATCCCTGCTACTTTGCAGGGATGCGCCGGTAATTGAAAATATGACCCTTAGTGTCTAGCATTACGCAGTTCTTATCTTTACACTACACTCATACATAATTTCTCAGGCCAATGAAATGAACACAATTTACAAAACAAATAAGCATAGTAGCAAGCAAGGCTACTGAGAAGGAGAGCAGTGCACCTGAAATGCATAGAAGATTTTGAAATATAATTTACCTACAATGTAATCGGCAGCATTATTGCTCTTGGTAAAGAACAAAGATTTGCAAATAACAGAGCCGGATAAAACAGAGTAGTGATGAATAGCTACTACTACTCACCAAGCCCGGGGACCTCTACGCCGAGCGCGTCCAGCAAGTCCCGTTCCCGGTCCATGACATCTGTCCAGCGGTGGGTGGCCTGGTTATATGTGCGCCGGACCCCAGAGAGCTTATACATGGCCCGGCACACCTTCTCCCACCGCTTGCGGCGCTCCCGGATGCCATAGCCAGTTGCGATCTTGCCGCCTCCCAGGATCGTCTTGGGGAGGTGGCGCTGGACGTGGAAGATGAGTGCGGCCACCTCCTCCGCGCTAAAGATCTCCCGTGGCACCACTTGCTCCCCCCTCAAACGCCCGCACGGGAGCCGGGCACGGGGTGCGGGACCCTTCCCCTTCTCAGGGTGCTCCCCGGCTCCCTTTACCATGGTCTGGGCAGAAATACAGTTAAATGATAAAGAAGAAATAGAATAGTGAAGAAGAAAAGAAAAGAGTTTAAAAAAGTAGTTTAAAAGTAACTAAAAGCAGCAGAAAACACAAAAATATAGAGCTAGAAAAATAGAGGGATAGATAATAAGTAAAATAGATCAAATAAACTTCAAACAAGCAAAGGATGGCAGAGATTGAGAGAGGATACAGAAAGCATGCCCAGAACCATAGCAATGAATGAGAAACAAGATGGCCGCGCCCGTTCACGACCGCGTGGGTAAGTTCGCGCGAGATTTTCCTCGCGAGCACGCGCGAAATTGTACTAGCGAGCAGCACACTTTGCGAGATTACACATAGCGGCCGGAAACGGAATTACGTCACGCAAACAAGATGGCCGCGCCCGTGTACGACCGCTAGGGTAACTTGGCAAACGTATAGCTACAAGCGCCTCGCGAACACGCGCGAAATCACGCGAACATACACGTCGCAAAAAATAATTTGTGTATTCGCAAGCATTCGCGGCTTCCGAAATCGATCTCGCACGGATTCGCGCCCCAAAAAACGCGCAAAATTGTGTGAAATCTAGGTCAGGGACAATCAATATTTGCCCGGCGGTATCGCCTCTATAACCCACAAAATATTAATCAATGAAGAGGCAGGCGCTGGAGACGGGAAGGCAGGAAACAAGGTTTATTCTCTCCGGAGGAGAACACATCAGTTCGGACAGCAGGTATCGTCACGAGGTGCTCTAACCGCATCTCTAAGGCCTGGCCTCTTATACACAGGTTTATTGCTTTATTACATACAACACATTCTTGGCAATGCTTTGATGTACGGAAAGACATTCTCGGAATCCCCGCTCCAAGCCCGTTCCCACACACCTATACAGTAGAAGTCCCCACCCCGGTCACAACAGGTGATGATTATCGCGCAGCTGGACATTCCGCCGATTCACGGAATGTGTGGGGTTGATCGGATCTCATAGGGTGGGGGCTTTGATCAACTCGGGGGTCCTTTGATGAGGGAAGCTTTCTACTGTACGGGGAGGGGCAATAAACAGTATCGGCAGAGCTAGGTGTCGGCCTGGGAACGAGGAAGACAAACGGGCACACAGAAAAAAGGGGGTTTGTATCAAAAGGGCCTGGGACCATGAAAGGAATGAAGGGAGGTGTCGCGCTGGGAACAGGATGGGGTTTTGAGGCAGAGCTGCGCTGAAGAGGGGTTTATGACCCAAAGCATGTGCGAGCGAGGGGGTTTGTCAGCGTGCGGGCTTTGTGAGGGCGAAGGGCTATGCTGGGGGCCAGTGGCATGCAAAAGGGTGGTTCTGATCGAGGCACCTAAAATGGCGGGTGCGCACGACAAAAAGTGTGGCATCAGGGGAAAAGGCAAGATGGCGCAGATAATGTTTACCAAACCGTACTAATTTTCCACAGTCCTCCCTTTAACATATCCAAGACATCTTGCTGGCCTATTTCCTATTCATGTCTACTGTGGTGGTCATAAGAAAAGCAGTAGGAACCCAGGTGAAGGAGTCATAAATATTACATTTAAAATCTCTCGTCTTAGGAGGCGGGTCTATCGATAAACTTGTTTGCAGGAAAGTCATAGTAATGCAATATCGGACAAAAACGATTCTGTAGTGAGAGCATTGAGTACATTTCATAGATACTTATAGTCATTCGGAATGTAAACTGATAGGTCATTACATATGCAAGTTCTGTTCATATTTGGTTGGAGCATAATAAATACAATGGTGGCTGGGAGAGAAATGAGACATAGTAAAAACAATAATCAAGGCGTCATCTGTTGGCACTGTGGAGCACCGGCGGTGGAGCTATGAGTCCAGCTCTATTCTAGGCTCCACGTTGCAGGGCATGACCTTTTCCTCGCTTTCCCGGTCAAAAAAGGTCCTTTTCGCCCTGTGTCCTTTCAGTCGATTGTCAAAAAGTTCGGGTGGAAGAAGTGCGTGAGTGAGTAGTCTTTAGGGTAGGTCGGGAAAAAGGGGGATGGAGCAGGGCCAGATCGGGAACAGACCAGGGGGACGGAAAATCCCAGGTAGGCGGGCTCATGACCGAGTTCAGAGAGCGGGGACTTTTCGGCACACGTTGAACATCGAGCAGGGGCATCAGGTCAGCCCTTTCCTCTCATTTCGTCGATAACAGTGCCTCGTCCTGCAGCTCCTTACTGTCGCGGTCTCGCCTTGGCCAATGTCGCGGATGTTCCATAATCTGTAGTCAGGCCACGTGCTCCCACATCCGGTCCTTCTTTCCTCCGACAGTTGTACCCTTAAATGAGTTTGAAAAGACAGTCTTTAGAGAATTGGCAGAGGAAGGTAATCACATAAGTCTATTTCTCTCCCAGCTCCAAGAAAATGAGAAACATCCGTTACATAAGGGTTCGCAACCAACATACAAAAACGATTGATGATGGGCTTGTTGGATTTCCTATAACTTTCCTCCATAACTATTTCTTTGGTGTTGGTTGGTGTTACATTCATTGTTGTGGTACGAGATCTGGTACCTTTTATTGCATTACAGTTCCGCCAGTTCTTCTGACAGAGACCCACCTTCCTAGTACGAGCCTTACAAAGCTATACCGTTCTCCAGGGCTTTATATTTAAAAAAAGGGTGCAATGTGATATCACCATGGTCTGACAGGTATCTTTCTGAGGGACGAACATAGGCTAAACATTTTTCATTCTATCAATGCATCCTGCCTTTCAGCTAAACATTTTACTTTCAACAGGGTTCATTGCAACGATTTCTTCACTTCGGTCTAATCTTTTTTTTTTTTTTTTTTTTAAACCTTTATTGAAAGACACGTAGAAGTACAAGCGCTGGCCTACAACCACAGGGGCCGGCCGCAAAGTCAGGAGAATCAAAAAAAAACAAAAACAAAGCAATGTATACGATAGGGTGAATACAGGATGGATGCAAATAAAGTCGTTACATCGCCAGCGCCAGGATAAAAAAGGTTTCATTTTACATTATATAAGGAGGCAGCAACCATATCTACCAGGGCGTCATGCAACATATACAGAAAAGAAGGGGGGGGGGGCGGGAGGGAAATAGCCCCCCACGCAAGCAGACGACCACAGTAGGGCAAAGCCCAAAGACCTCACACGCCCATACCAGGTGCAAAATAGAGGAAGAGTACCAGCAAACAAATAAAGTGGACGCCACACGTACAGCCCACCCGCCCCGAAAAAGGAGAAAGTGCAGACGCTTACGAAACAGAGGAGTAAACACCAAGGGACATAGCCCACCCCCTGGAAAAAGGCAAAAAGGGACCATAGAATAAAACAAACTAAAATAACAAACACCCCCCCCACCCTACATCACTGTAATGGCTACGGCCTACCCCACTAAACAGCGTGCCTGTCGCCCAGAGTCACCCGAAATATAGAAAAAGAGAAAGGGAATTATAACGAAGAAAGAGAGGGGAATAAGAAAAGGAAGGAGAGGAAAAGGAAGAAGGAGAGAGGAGAGGAGCCAGCGACCGAGACATAAAACACTACCCCCCCGCAACAACAATTCACTAATCGAGGTCGAAAAGGAGAGTCAAGAAAAGCCTACACCGGGATGCAAACAGGAACCATCCAGAACAACGAGGCCCGGAGATGCCATGCAAAAAGGGTCCCACAGGCATCCGAGCACGATCACCCCTGTCCACTTTTATGAAGAGTCGAGTTTCCCAACCCCGCCACAGCCAAAAAACAGCAGAACACAGTGGGTCCATACCAGTCAGGAAAAGCCGGTGGGATCTCCGCCAAACACCGTCCCGGCCAACTAGAAGCAACCAGGAGAACTCGGCAACAGTCAGAATGCAAAAGTTCCTCAAAGATCCACGTGGCCAAGCACAGTATCTGGGCCGTCCAGCACGAAGCAAAGAAAACAGGATGTAGAAAACACTGCAGCATCGGCACCGGGTCCGCTAGATCCCATAGAATCGAGCACCCAGCCGGAGATCCCAGCACAGCCGCCGGCGAAGTTTCAGGCAGTACAATTCGGGGAGACGACACTTCGTCACAAAATGGCGGAGCCACCATGGCAGCGATCCGCAACTCCAAGACTCGACATTTCAAGGACAGGTCGATCCGCAGAGCAGACAGGGCAAACCAGATAGCACTCCGAGTAGGGGCCGCCCAAACCAAATGAGGGCTGGAGAAAGCAAATGCGGCAACTTCCCTGTCTCCAGGAGAAAGACACCCCGAGGGGCCATCCGCCATCTTAAGCACAGCACCCTCCGCCTTCGCCGCAGGTTCTTCCAAGTCCATCAGGAGCACCGGCGGCCCCAGGGCTCACCGCCAAACCGCGGCGGAAGGCGCTCGGCGGAGAAAGGAGAGTCACCAGAAGAACGGGCGTGCTCCCCACAGCACTCGGGGGGAGCCCAGCACCGGATCCCGGGCGGGACTAACAACAGGAGTGGGTGTCTCACTTGAGGGGTGCCGGACAGCGCGGCTTCTCTACTTCGGGCCGGTAGGCAAACGGACATGCGGGGTGGCCCACCAGCGGGGGCGGGTCCGCCCCGGGGGTCCCGGCCCGCGGCTCTCAGGCTCCCACCATCGGGTCTCTCCACCGGTTCCGGACCGCCGGCACTCCGAACATCTCCGGGCAGGCACAGCACTCGAGGCCCCGGCGTCAGGGCCGGGAAGGCCAACAAGGTAACCAGGGCAGAACACCGGAATCACTGCACGCCAGAGCCCCGGAAAAGGATGGTAAGTGACGGCTCTTCCTCAGTGACCAAATTCAGAACACCCCGAACAGGATGAAATACAGGATAGGTGGCGGGGAGGAAGAGATCACGGAGCGAGGCGGTTATGCGACCGTTCCGATCGCCATCTTGGCTCCTCCCCCTACTTCGGTCTAATCTTAACTTTGCAAACATCATTCTAGTTCCTACATAGCCTCTTACAACCTGACTACTTGATTAAAAAACCGGGGTCTTATGGGAAACAACTAGGGACATAGAAAACTGTGGTAAGGGACTATCGTCTTGCTTTGTATCATAAGGGCGTTATTTAGCAGAAGGCCACAGTTCAGTTGGTAAGCGTTCAGTGGCATTTCTCGAATTCTAAATTCTGTAGCTTGCTTATCAACAAATCATTTCTAGGAACAACGGCTGGCCTGCGTTAGTCGTAAATCGACCCATCTCTTACAACCGGAGGTGAGGGACAGTTTTAAAACTCTCGTCTGGGGCAGCTGATACAAAACTGGGGGCGTTCTGGGAAGATGGGGATGTTTTGATCACCTTTACTGTTTGGGTATTGCGACAATTCGGGACGGGGAAGGTCGCGTTATCTGAGGCATCTTTTTTATCATAGAAGCCGCTGACATGTAGTTCCCTTATTACGGGTCAGATTAGGGAACCTTAGTCGTCTTACCTGTCCTTTCCCTTATGGCCAATTCTCGGTTTCATCAATTTTTAGCAGAAAGGAGAGGGAGTGGCTCGGCGTCAGGGTGATTTTATTTAGGATAAATTTTGTGCAAATACTTGCGGTATTTGGAGCCCATTGGGTGGTGCACTAGGGGTGGCGGTTTGCCAATTTAGGTGCTAGTCGTTCGGAAGAGCGAGAGAGAGAGAGAGAGAGAGAGAGAGAGAGAGAGATGTGCAACAACAGGCTAAATAGTACACGTGCGACATGGGGAGTGGCCGTGTATTAAGATAGGCTATTCAGCGTATTACACAACATAAGACATTACGGGTCTGTGTTAGAATTTTGAAAGCATGCAGTTTGGGACGGACGAGCATTAGGCCGGGTACAGGGGACATGCATTGAGTAAAAAAAAAGGGCACCATTGTGTCGCATTTCTTGCATTCTCGGCCCTTTGACCAGTTAAGTCAACGCTTCAGTCATACACAAACATTCTCTCATAGTTTCAGACATACGTGACATGTGTCCATTCACGCAACACGGATCAAGGGTGATCGTTCTTCATCATGTCATACAACTTATTGGTTCTTTCGTTACAAGAGCAGTTTTGTGGGTGTGCTTAGGTGCCACCTGGCAGTGTTAGTCCGCTTCGTGTATCAGACATGGCGAGGTTTCAGATCTTCACCATACCTCGGTCGTGATTCCGATGTGGCCTGTAGGGGGAGGAAAAGAGGGGAGGGGAGGGGGGACAACATTCGAGCATATCAAAAGCATGGGTACGAAAGTCCTTTACTTACCTCATACTCGTCTTATCTCCTCGGGATAGAATCCCTGGGGTCTTGATTTCTGGAACAAGGGGGGGGGGGCAGTGTGTCCTTATAAGCCATGTGTAGGGAAATATTAAAAAATCAGAGGCACTTAGTGCGAGGTTTCTAGTTGGTAGGCGTATCTAGCTATCGGGGTCCTTAAATCTCTTTCAACGCTGTGATGTTCTAAGGTTTATCAGTGCTTCGGTCAACTCTGTTCCCTAGTACCTTTGAGTGTCGTATCTTTATAACATTCTATCATTTACATCGTTTCACTTTACCCATCCTTTATATTCCATCATTTACACCGTTTCGCTTTACCCATCCTCAGAAGTCGAGGTCTTTCTCCATGCGCGAGTCCCTGAGTCAGTCGCATATTTGAAGGCAGAGTATCGTGTCTTAGATTCGATCCTCCATCCGGGGCTGGGCAACCATCTTCTAATAACCTTAAAGAGAGAGCAAAGTAGGGTGCACAGAGAAAAAAACTCTCCCGCTGATCCCACATTTTAAATAAAGCATACAATACCTGTTCATAGTTTGGAAAACCTTTATTTGCACAATCGTTCAGCATGTTGATATGACAGTGTGATCGTGGTTGGCCGGATACGGCAATGGCTAAAGTGCGTACAGTAGGGGGGGGCTATTTTGTAGGATTAAAAACATGTTAAAAAGGTTTATTCATTCATTTGCAGGGAACTAAAAACGTCTATCAAATAGTTGAGGGATCAAGGGGCATTCATTTCATAATTGGAAGCACAGTTGGACTAGTTGTAATCAAATTTCCTATAGGTATACCATGGGTGTGTCATAAGCGAGGTTACATGTTAGTTATGATAATATCATAATGAATCGTACATTTGAAAAAAACATTTTTCACGTGGTCCTTTTACATGTTCGTCGAGTGAATCCTCCCTCTTTTCCGTCAAGTGTACAAAGGATCATAACATATCTCGGAACATCGAGTCTTTTTAGCTAAAAAACACCACGAGGTGTTCGTAAGTTCATATTGATACCGGCGCCATTTTGGGCGGGGCCGGGTTAGTCCGGAAGTAGCATCAGGGAAAAATGTTTCCTACAACCGGCAGTTGGACCAGAGTCCTTTTCGGCAGTTCAAGAATTCATGCTAACAGAAGGAGTGGCTATGTCATGCTTATTTCGTTAGCGATCAAGGCAGTTGTCCCTCACCGGAAGCCTGCAGGGGCCGAGGGCTCCGGGGACTTTTGTAAAATCTTCAAGGCTGTGGAGATGCTGTCGGAGGTGGGGGCTCGTGCCCCGGTGGACAAGCGTCCGAGTTACATTGCTGGTCAAAGTTACTCTAGCGGCCTAGACCCGCCTTCCAGGAGACCCAGACGCCATTTTGAGGCCCTGCAGCAGTCCCCCCCCTCGTCGAGTCTGCAAGAGTGGAAGAGACCTTTTTGGGGGAAAGGAAATGGAACTCCGTGTTGTGGAAGCAGGACATTCGGCTAGGGTGCAGCTGTGGTGCCCCCACCTGGGGGGGCGAGGGAGACTCGTTTGCGCCGTCTCCCTCTCCCGGTGCACTCCATGCCGCTCTCTTTCATGGGCATGCACGATGGCCTCTCCACATCCCGTGCTCCACAAGTCCCATGCTCAGTGCTGCGGAAGTATGGCCACCTGCGGCGCATGTTCGGCGCTGCGCGATTATGGGCGCAGCCATAGTATGTTCGGTGCTGCGCAAGTATTGGCACCACAGTGCATGTTCCGTGCTGCGCAAGTATTGGGGGCGCCACCATGGCATGTTCGGTGCTGCGCAGGTATGGGCGCCGCCTGGCTGGAGGAGTTCGGCGCTGGGCCGGGGGCTGGGAAGCCTCCTATCCGTGGAGGTGGGAGAGGCTCGTCCGCGTCGCCTCTCCCTCCCAGCCCGACCTGGACTAATTTTCGCGGAGGTATGTACAAGACACCCCCCCAGAGTTGTCGCAGCCATTATTCAAGAAAGAAGTGGCGCCTGGCGTGTTGCTGCTGCCATTACGGAGGAGAAAAGAAAGAGGTGTCCCGTCCGTCTCTGGGCCGGGCTTCCGGTGGATGTCGGCCGGACGCCCCTTGCTCTGGCCCCATGAACGGGTTCCTTGGCTCATCGGCTGCAGCCGGATCCAGTTGGCCCCAGTCCCTGGCCATTGGTGGCCGGACCGGGAGAGCATGTGGCGGGACCACCTGCAACTCCCACGCACCACCGCGGGCGGACTGGGAGAGAGAGGGGAGGGTCAAGGACATAGACATTCCCCCCTACAACTCTCCAGTGTGGTCAAGGCGATCCCCTGGCTGGGTCCCGCTGGCCCCTGTCTCTCCTCCGGCTCCACCCTATGTTACGATTTCCTGGCCGACTGTTGGCAGCAGGACCCGCCTTATATGGGTTGCTGCCGGCTGGGCGTAGCCGCAACCCTGCCCTACCTTGGAAGTTTCCAGAGTGGGGGGGGGGGCGGATGTTCTGCTGACTTTCATTTTCTACAGTTTATCGTTCTTGTTTCTAACGTTTCCTGTTGTTAGGGCATTAATAGGTGTTATTATTACGTATTGTTATTGTTTCTTGCTCGTTATGTTAAATAAAAGTTCATGTTCATCAGTGGCCTACTGATTTCGTTTTCCCATTCCTTTCTTTCCAGGTTGTTTCATGCTAAAGCTTCTGTTAACAGAAGTTAAGTAACACGGAAACACAGGCAGAGGGATGACGTAGATTCATGCATCACGTACACACAAACTCAGACGGGGAGACAGTACAAGTATTATATACAAAGACCCAAGACAAACATAAAACAGTTATTGGCCATAATTATCTTTTTCTGTATGCTGCGCATACTTATTGTTCTGAATTTAGAGCTAGGTTGGGTTTCCCGTCTTAGCGTTGTTTGATCTATGAGGACTCGAACATGTCGCTGAAATCGGCCTGGCGAAATCTGTGCCATCGGGCATAATCGAACGTGGTGGTTCTATCTGGCCTGCCCATGTCAGTCTGATTCATCTTTGTCTCGCGCCCTTTCCCTTTCTGCCGGCCTGTTCTTCCTGTCGGTCCTCTGTTCCTACTCTCGTTCATTAGAGTCGGGCATTGGACTTTCCAGTGCCCGGCATATTTACAAAAAGCACATTGGTTTTGCCCTAAGTCTGGCCGTCCTGTGCGTAGTGTCGGGGGATTACTTTCGGGACGTTGTGTCCTGGGATTGTCTTGTCGATATATTCCTTGACCTGCTCTGTCCTCGTCTCTTTTCTTTCGTTGCATTGCTTCTTTGCGCCACATACCGAGACTGTCGAGCATAATAGGCGTTGTCTTTTTATTACGAAGAGCTATTTCTAACGTTTCTATTTTATCAAGATCGAAGGATCCTATCAGTGGCCACTGTTTCTCTTGATTTTCTTTGGTATACCTGTGCCATAGTTTACTATAGGCTATAGTAACTAATCCATAGTTTATGAACATGTCTTTATTAGGGGTGCCTTCCAGCGGAGCTAGATGGTCCACCTCTAATAAACGGTCCGGGCTGAACCAACTATCGACCAGTGGGGAGAAGACAGACATGACGGCTCACAACGAGGGACAAAAAGTCAGCACTGCCTATCTTATCACTGCGTGCAAAGACTAGACAGAATATTTCTATTCTACGTTGTTTGCAGGCAGTGAATACCTCATGAACCAATATCAAATAAACAATAAACGACCAGTGGGGAGAATAAGTAGGCCCGCAAAAGGTCTGCGTCCTCTACCTTTTCACTATCTGCAAAGGGGAACCTGTTCTTTCCTGTTTGCAGACAGAGAATCTCCAGAAAACAATCCGCGAACAGTAGTTCGGGGTAAAAAAACCATTAATCAGTGTGGGAGAGGGTAATCTCCCGAAAACAATTCGCCAATAAATAATTAATCAGTGGGGGAGAAAGATAGGCACGCTGGCTGCGTTACTTATCCTTCACTATTTGCAAAGAGAAAGAGCCTACCGTTTCTCCGTGTGCAGACAGTGAATCTCCAAATAGGTCAACAAAGAGTAATACTGGTATTTTCTGAACCATTAAACAATTATTTCGCGATTCGTCGTGTTTACATGACCTTACCCGGACCGTATGGACAGTTTCCTATCTTCCGAATCCAGCGCCCGATCGTCCTCTTTTCCTCGTGTTCCTCGCGGCACTCCTGATGGTTCCCAGTCAGGACCGTAGATCACTCGAGAGAGGTCTGTTCGGAACTAGTGAAGTTCGGATGATCGGCTGCCAGACGAGGGTCTATTGGGCAAGAGCTCTCCCGATCGTTGCAGTCGTTCACTCTGTCGTCAGGACCTCTCCCACTGGATCCACGAGTCGCTGATGGGCCCCACGCTTGGGACGCCAATTGTGAAATCTAGGTCAGGGACAATCAATATTTGCCCGGCGGTATCGCCTCTATAACCCACAAAATATTAATCAATGAAGAGGCAGGCGCTGGAGACGGGAAGGCAGGAAACAAGGTTTATTCTCTCCGGAGGAGAACACATCAGTTCGGACAGCAGGTATCGTCACGAGGTGCTCTAACCGCATCTCTAAGGCCTGGCCTCTTATACACAGGTTTATTGCTTTATTACATACAACACATTCTTGGCAATGCTTTGATGTACGGAAAGACATTCTCGGAATCCCCGCTCCAAGCCCGTTCCCACACACCTATACAGTAGAAGTCCCCACCCCGGTCACAACAGGTGATGATTATCGCGCAGCTGGACATTCCGCCGATTCACGGAATGTGTGGGGTTGATCGGATCTCATAGGGTGGGGGCTTTGATCAACTCGGGGGTCCTTTGATGAGGGAAGCTTTCTACTGTACGGGGAGGGGCAATAAACAGTATCGGCAGAGCTAGGTGTCGGCCTGGGAACGAGGAAGACAAACGGGCACACAGAAAAAAGGGGGTTTGTATCAAAAGGGCCTGGGACCATGAAAGGAATGAAGGGAGGTGTCGCGCTGGGAACAGGATGGGGTTTTGAGGCAGAGCTGCGCTGAAGAGGGGTTTATGACCCAAAGCATGTGCGAGCGAGGGGGTTTGTCAGCGTGCGGGCTTTGTGAGGGCGAAGGGCTATGCTGGGGGCCAGTGGCATGCAAAAGGGTGGTTCTGATCGAGGCACCTAAAATGGCGGGTGCGCACGACAAAAAGTGTGGCATCAGGGGAAAAGGCAAGATGGCGCAGATAATGTTTACCAAACCGTACTAATTTTCCACAATTGCAGAAAAAACGATTTTTGCTAAACTGAAAGCAATGAGCAGGTGCAAAAGTTCAAACTTAACATTAGTAACATTCAAGGTAGTGCTTCCTGAGGGGCCCCTCCAGAGTTTGCAACTATTCTATGACCCTGCTATGACCCAAACAGCAGGCTCATAGAATAGCTACAAGTAGACCATAAAGGTCCTGTGAAAAAAAATTTCACTGCAACAGAAAGCAAATTACAGATAAGGAAGGAAGCAGGTGCCAGCCAGACTGGAAGTTTCAAAATTACTGACACATTAATGACCCACAAATTAATTGATGGCAGTTGAAGAAGGGCAGGTGTGCTTGCTTTTTTCAACCCCCATAATCTACAGTGATAAACAAACCTAATGGGTGGCAGTGAGGATGTACCAGAGGGTGTCATGGGTGTCCCAGAGGGTGGCAGTGGTGAAACAGATGGTGCTGTGAACCTTTGATGATAAACCAGACGTAGAAACAACATAGTCGCGGCCGTTGCGAGCCGAAAAGTAAGTTCGCATTGCGAAATTGTCCCAAAATCGGCGCGAATGCTCGCCAACACAAAAAACGGGAAAATCTGCAAATCCGCGAGAGTTCGCGTATTTTCGCGGATTGCGAATCCGCAAATTCGCGTACGCGAGATCCGCTAGATCCGCCCATGCTTACCCAGGACCCTGCTTGTATCACTTCGGAAACTCGTTGGATGATTGCGTCATTGGCATACTGGCTTATGATCTTGGTGGCTGACGGCGCTTGTGGACAAGCCCACTGGGATATCATATTCACAAATTCCTCCGTTCGTGTTTCCTGCTCGCTTTCAGTCACTTCCCCTGTAGTAAGATGGCGAGATAGGTAATCAGCGGGATTCTTCGATCCCGGTCTGTATACGAGGTCCATCTGATATTGTTGTATTTGGATGGCCCAGCGTTCAATTCGAGGTGTGGGGTGTGGAGCGGTGCCTTTAAACAGTGGTATTAATGGTTGGTGGTCCGTGACCATCCTAAATGGATGTCCCTTTATGTACAGGTGGAAGTGGTTGCATGCCCATTTTACCGCTAGTGCTTCCCTTTCTATTTGAGAGTATCGCGATTCAGTGGCGGTGAGCGCTTTGCTGGCGAACGCTAGGGGGGCCCACACCCCGGGTTCAGTCTCCTGAGTTAGCAGTGCTCCCAGGCCGACTGGGCTAGCATCTACCAGGATTTCAGTGTGTTTGGCGTTGTTGAAATACGCCATGGTGGTTCCGTCCAGCAGAGCCTCTTTCACCTTGTTGAATGCCTCTTCTTCATCTCGGGCCCACTTCCACGGACTCTCTTTCTTTGTTAAATTCCGTAGGGGCTCTGCAATGGTTGCTAGGTTGGGAATGAAGCGTGCGCAGTACTGTGCCATGCCAAGGAAGCTTCTTACTTCAGAGGCTGTCGTTGGTGCGGGCGCATGTCTGATGGCCTGAGATTTTCGGGGATCCACTTTGACTCCATCAGCATCAAATACATACCCGAAGAATTCTATGGACGTCTGAAAGAATTTGCACTTTTCTTTGTGTAATGTCACTCCATGTTCCGCTAGTCTCTTAAGCGTGGCCCTCAGTGTGTGATGATGCTCCTCTCTTGTTTTAGAGCGTATTAGAATGTCATCACTGACATTGAGTACTCCTTGTAGACCTGACAGTATTTCCTTGATGGTATTTTGGAATATCTCTGCGGCTGAGGATATTCCGAAATTCAATCTTTTGTATCTTTGGAGGCCTAGATGTGTTGAGAACGTAGTTATATACCTGCTCTCCTCAGCCAATCTCAGCTGGTGGTACCCAGCGTTCAAGTCTAGTTTTGAGAACCTCTGGGCTCCATTTAGATCTGCTAGGATATCGTCTACGGTGGGTGTGATGTGTCTTTCTCTCTTTATGGCCTTGTTGGGCATCCGCATATCAATGCAGATCCTTATCTTCCCTGGTTGATGGGGTTTTTCTGCTATCACCATGGGGGACACCAATGGTGTTGGGCCAGTCACCTTCTCAATGACTCCTTGTTCCTCCAGTTGAGCCAGTTCTTGTTCCACTGCTGCTAGTAGGTGGAATGGAATCCTTGTTGCCTCAGTGCGATCGGTTGAACGGCTTTATCGATGTGGAGCTTCACAGGTGCTCTCTTGACTGGGTGGGTGTGATGTGTCTTTCTCTCTTTATTGACTTGTTGGGCATCCGCATATCAATGCAGATCCTTATCTTCCCTGGTTGACGGGGTTTTTCTGCTATCACCATGGGGGACACCAATGGTGTTGGGCCAGTCACCTTCTCAATGACTCCTTGTTCCTCCAGTTGAGCCAGTTCTTGTTCCACTGCTGCTAGTAGGTGGAATGGAATCCTTGTTGCCTCAGTGCGATCGGTTGGACGGCTTTATCGATGTGGAGCTTCACAGGTGCTCTCTTGACTGTCCCTAGGCCTTTGAATAGAGATGGGAAGAGGTGTAAGATGTCTTCAGTTTGTAGGGCCTTTACCGCGTTGGCGAATGCGATGAGGCTGAGATCCTCCGCTGTGTGGCCCCCGACTAGAAGATCAGCTTCCTTGTCGACGACGTGAAACGTCGTCATCACTTCGCGGTCTTCAGATTTGACTTGAACGAACATTTTTCCTCGCAGGGGAAGTGGTTTTTGGCTCCCATATGTTAGTATCCGGACCTAGGAAGGAGTCAGCTGTGGTTTTGTGTTGAGAGCCTTGTAGTGTTGTATCCCCATAACGTTTACGGTGGCTCCTGTGTCGATCACCCTTGTCACCGGTGAACCCTCAATCTGAATTTGACATTTGGGCTGCGGCCGCCGCCTTCTTTTCAGGTCACTGGTGAATGACACAAAGTAGCATTCCTCGTCGTCTTCAGTAGATGAGTCGGCCAGGCGGTCATAATTGCGATGATGGTGCTTAGTTGAGCTCTGGGATTGACTGCCATCCATGGTCAGGTGTCGGACAGTGCCGGAGATTGTCTTCCTTCCTGACTGGTTCCTTCCACGGAAACCACCTCTGCACACACTTGCAAAATGGTTTTGCACACCGCACTTCGAGCACGTTTTCCCTCGAGACGGGCAGCTTTCCGGGGCGTGTTCCTCTTGTCCGCAATATCCGCACGACGACCGTTGTGACGTTCTCGTTGGCCATCGCCCTCGCCCACCCCAGCGGGGGTTGCGAACGGCGTCTACTCTCTCCGTTTAAAAAAAATATATATTTTTATTGAACCTTTATTTGATAGCAAGTACGATTACAAGGATGGGCCTACAACCATCACGGCTGGCCGCTAAAAAATCAGACATTGCAAGCATTACGTACAGTGGCAACAGACCAGAACGGGATGTAGTATCAGAACAGTACAATAGTTATAAGTGAACACAGCAGCTCGGGTCAGGATGGAAAAGGTTCATTTTCAAATAGAGAACTGAAAAATGGTGTCGCACAGTTACTCCCACTCTTGCGAAAGTATAAGAATCAGGATATTAAGAACAATGACAATACAGGGGGGTAGGCGGGGGGGCCCATCAGGGGATAAAAGACAAATGGCAGGAGAAATGAAAACACAACCCCCACATGCAAAGAGTCTAAACCCCGCCCCTCCACTCCAACACCCAGCAAAACACATGGGCAATGGCGACACTGAAGAAAAGGGAGAAAAAGAAGGAAACTAAAGGGCCATAGAAACAAATACTAATCCAGTACCCAACCCGCTACCCCCCACCCTGCACACCCGCAGAAGGCCATGGCCTACCCCCCAGCCGCGTGCCCGTCGCCCTAAGAGAACCCGAAATATAGAAGATAGGAAAGGGAAGAAAAAAATAAAATAAAACATAAGCAGAGGAGGGCCCATATCGCGCCGCCCGGCCCTGCCCAGTACCCCAACACTACAGAAATCCCACGAAGGAAGCAATACCACAAGGAAAAATGCAAATCACGAGCATAAAAAAAACCCTCAATGAAATGTCAGGTGAAGATACCCACTGCATCGTTTAACGGCAATAGAGCAAATAAGCCGTAGGCCATCTCATCCCTGACCCTGTCTGTCAGTGGCACAGCCCGAAGCCTTCCCAGTAATCAATGTAGAGCACAGTATAGAGGGTCCGAACAGGATGAGCGGGCCCGGGAGGGACAAGGCCATAAAAAAGCATAATAATCTAAAACCATCACAATATAGATAGCGAAGATCAGACAATAACAACACTGGTCCCATAAACTTCCCAAAGCTGGCAAGGAGTAGAAACACCCAGGAGATGAAAGTCAAACAATCCGGCCACTGCCACGATACATCCAGGCCAGTCCAGGGAGGAGATTGACTCTCCACCGCCAACCGCCAGTCGGAGATGCGTCCCAAGGATAGAGCCACACGAGCAGTCGAGACGAGTGGCACGGGCACAGGAGTCCAGTCACTAAACGGCCCGAAGGGCACTCGAAGATCCGAGACCTCCTCCATGATGACAGTATCAAGTTCAGCGGCCAACCCCTGAAGTAGAACCGCGACCTCCTCAGACCGCGAAACAACAATAGCGTCAATCCGTGCGCCTAAATCGAAGGCGTAACAATCAATGGTTTCGCGCAAAGTTGTTATGGCCTCAAACACATCCCGGGGCGTGAACTCTGTCACGCGTTGCAAGCATTTCGGCCCCATCTCTGGAACAGTCGCCCGGTCCGGACGTGAGCCATGAAGAAGGGCACCAGCCGCCATCTTGATCCAATCAACACCGTCCCCCCGCACACATTCAGGAACCAGGCCGCATTACGAGGGCACCGTAGGACGTGTCTTCAGGTCAAACGGATTGTGGGACAGGGTCCAGAATGGAAGAGTCACCAATAGGCTAAAAGTCCCGCCGGACCCCGGGAGCCGGCCGCCTATGTCGGGGGCGATCTCAGGCTACACCAGGGCAACAAGACTTGGGGAGGGGGCAGGAGCCTAGCGACCCCTCCGAGTCCGCGCCACCACACCGACCCTCGGGGGCCTCCGTCAAGCGGCTCGGGGAGGCACCGCAGGCAGCGGTTCTTCAGATCAGTGGCTCTCACTGGCAAGGCTCCCCTCCGCCAGCAACGATCGTTGGCGCTGTGGTTGCGGCCGGAGGCCCCGCCTAATCAACGCCCCGGCCTCTCCATCTCGTAGGCCGCAGAGCAGTCGGGGAGAAATCCCGGGAACGGCGGCATGCAGGAGATCCGGGAGCAAACGGTAGGTGCTCGTTATCTTCCTCGATCAAAGTATGCCTCCGTGGGCCAGGATATGTGGCAGGATAACCGTGTGGGGAAAAAGGGCTCGCGGAGCCGAGCGACTATGCGACCATTTCGAATGCCTGCTTGGCTCCTCCTACTCTCTCCGTTTTTATCGTTGTTCCGGTGTCTGTATTTGGATTCAGGGCTGCTTCCATTGCTGTGGATTTAACATCAGATAGCTCATGTGATCGAGCTAATAGCAGTATTTCTTCGAGCGTTATACAAGGCTGACGCAGTATTAGCGTTCTTAGAGGTTTGTTGCGGCACCCTTGGATTAGCTGTGCAGTGACCTCTTTAGTCTGGTCGTCTTCTGTGCATGTGCTGATTAATTCTCTCAGGCGCGCGTGGAATGCGTCCATTGTTTCACCTTCTCTCTGCCTCGACTGCCGGAATTTAAAGCGTTCATAGTGCGGGTTGAGTTGCGGGTCGAAGTGAGCATTGAGTGCCCGCACGGCAGCGTCATAATCCGTGGCTGCTCCCGTGTTTGGGAGATGTGCAAAGAGTTTGTAAATCTCAGTACCCCCGAAATGCAACAGCAGCAATCTTTTGACTTTGTTGTCCTTCTCTCTGGTGGCCACGAAGTAGTTATTTAACTGTCCTATCCATACTGCCCTATCCATACTGCCCATCGCGGGGCAGCTGTTGCTGGGTCGATAAGCTCACAGAAAGGTTGCAGCGCTTGGATTTGAGAGTTCACTGACCGTTGTGCCTGTGGTACCGCTTGTTGCACTGGTGGTAGTACCTGTTCCTGTCCTCCTGCCGCGACAGCCGGTGGACTTCCTGGCTGCTGGTCCCCAGCGGCAGTGGCGCCTGGCTGAACAGACATCACTTGAATTGGGTGCTTTGTTGGTACCAATGCTTGTTTCTCTTTTTAGTTTCAGTTGGCAGTGTTCATACGGCTGCTGTGTTGCTGATGCAATACTGTTCTCTTGCACCCGTTGGCTGTTCGCGTCCTTGGCTCTGCTTTGCTAGTTTTCTAACTACTGCCACTCTGGTTAGGCCTCTTCCACGTGGCTCGCGGGGTTCTGGCAGGCCTGGCGGCTCTTTCGCATGCGAGCACCTTGTTGTCGACGATAGTTTCCCTCGACGCTTGGCCTGCTTCTCCTGCGCTCGTGGTCATGCAGCGCTCTATCTACCAGCCCTCATGCAGCTCCTGGCATTTGCTGCTTACCGGTGTTGGGGCTGGATCTGTCGGGCGTGTTGCGTGAGCGTCTCTTGCCGTGCCGACACGCTCAGGTGCAGCTCATCAGACACGGGGCAGTTCGTCGACGGATCCCACCCTCGACGCCAGTGTGGGGGTGTGGAGCTTCCGCTCGGACAGTAAGTGATAGAGGGGTAGAGCTTGGGCCTCACGCAGCAGCGCAGCAGGGTCATCTTCAATAATTACACACACACACGGTCACAACAGTGCTCATGCGGACCGGAAGTCCCGTGCGACTCCCGTCCATTTATTTATAGCCTTCTGGCCACGCCTGGCCAGAAGGTGATACAATGTTTGCGTGTGGTTCCGGGGCTCAGCCGAGACCCCGAGCAAACACTAGAGGGCTACAATCAGTGCCATTTTTCTTTTACTTTAACATTTTTTTGAGAATCTGGAAGTCACTTCCGCCTCAGCTCCGGACGACCACCTCCCCCAAGGCCTTCAAAACTGACCTCAAAATTCTCCTCCTTCAAAGACACTTCCAAATTTAATTCACGCCTTCTCTTTTATCTGAAGGAAGACCTTCCATTATAGAAAATTCTATTCTCCATGACTATATAAGTGCCTTCCCTGTGGATTCTTGTGGTTTGAGTGTCTGCCATTTATTGCAGTGTTATCCTTCTACCTGTGTTTGGTACTTTTTTGTAACACCCACACGTCACTATTCTCTTGTAACACACTGTTTGCTACTCTTACATTTTGTTTGCTTGATACTTGCACAAGTACCACCATTGCCTACGTAACGTTTGATCTTGTGTTTGAGTATCTGCAATTTATTGCAGTATTATACCTCTAATTGTACTTTGTATGCTTCTGTAACCTGCACACATATCACCTTTTCCTCCTGTAATGTACTGTTTGCTACCTCTTGTATTTATTTGCTCACAATTGTCACTTTTGCCTCATGTAACCAAACGTTTGCTTTTGTAATTTGTTCACTTGTAATTTTCACATCATGTATCCGTACTGATCCTATCGAGAAGCTCTCTGACACCTTTGGGTAAAGTCTGAGCTATATAAAAATACATAAAATACAAAAATAAAATAAGTATGTCCCCCACAGGGGGTCGGTCACTGATCAGAAGGACCAACCCACTGCCAATATTGACACCATTTTTTTTTTTTTTTTTTTTTTAAAGGGGAGACTCTCCCCTTTCAAACGAGGCCTCCCTGAAAGCTGGGGAGGCCGTTTCTAGGCAGATTTTCCCATCGGAGTCGAATGCAGCCTTACCTGCTGCTGTCCTTGGCTCCAATGGGGAAATAAGTGACGTCAGAGCGCCTCGCGGCGTGCTGACGTCACAGATGGGTGGGAGAGGGGGTGCGGGGGAAGACGCGGATGGCTTTCCGCCAGTAAAAATAATGTAAAAAACGTTTAATTACAACCCTCCCTGGTGAACTCCAATGGACGTGCGCAGAACCAGGAAGGTAGTGCTTGCGTCGGCCATTGGCCGACAGAAGCACCAAAGTGGTTAACTGGCTGGACTCGTGCAATAACCACGTCCCAGACCAAAATGGGGTAAAAGGCCGCTTTATTGGATAGGTATGCAATACACATTCATAACAGATCATAATATAAACATTTCCTAAACTAACACCCCCATCCCCTAAGCGATATTCCCCTGTCAACTATTTCCTCCTCCCCAAACGCCTATCTCCATCACCTGCCTGCCTCTTGACTCCAACTTCTCTCCCCTGCTTCCCTCTGTCCAAACCTATTCCTAATGCCCCAACCCTTCCTGCCTGTCTTGATTTCTTCCAAATTTGCCACCAGGAAAAACCTTATCACTGGTGTTTTCCTGTCTCTCCCCCCCCCCCACCCCCCTGTTTGTCAGCTGTTATGATAGAAAATTGTTATGTAAAACCACTTTCGCCAAATAGGATACATCTTTATTCCAATATGAACAATGTTTAAAAACAATGAAAACACTATACTGTAGCCATAACAGGAAATAACTTAATTCCAATAAAGATATAAATAGAAAAAACTACCACCCCAACAAATTCTGAAATTTAACTATAAAGGGAGACTAATGGAAACAGTTAGCATACATTTTTGATGGGGGAGGAGGGGGGAGGGAGAAGGAAAGAAAAAAGGGGGTGAGGGGGGAGGAAAGGGGACGGGGATGGTGGAGAAGTGGAGAGACAGAAAAGGTGAATTGTTAGTCACAAAGAGCACAGTCGTTGAAAACCAAACATGTACGGGTATGCTGTCGCTAAAACAGCACATTCTCAACACCATGGATTCATATTTAAAATCCCAGCAATCATTTCCCTTATGTTCAGAAGATACATTTTGTTTCCAATGATAGACAAGTGAACTTTGTCATGTCTAAAAAACAGAAAATCCGCCCTATTAACCTCATCATGAGCCAACCAATTAATACCATTGTTAAAGCAAAAACGTTGTAAATCACGATTAACTTTCCTTCGTGCCCGTTCTACGGCAGTGAAACTGTCCCATATTCTCCGGGGCAGAAGAGCTGTCAGGTTGAGTCAAGATCTGGGCCATGTCTTTAAAAAGAGTTCAAGATCAGTTTTCATGTCTATTAACAGCCCCAAACCTGACAATTGAACCAAGTCATTTTCCCCAAGGTGTAATAAAAGAAAATCTGGCATTCTTTTGGAGGAGAACTGGCTTATCAGCGGCAAAAACTGGCCCCATTTCATCCCGCTCTTCCCCCACCACGATAAAACGACTTCATCTGAGGAGTAACCCAGGTTCCTGCCAAAGTGCAGTTTTTCTGCCTGGGTGGCTGCCAATTTGATGAAGGAATGGCCAATGAGCCATACTTGCTTGCGCGAAAGTTCCACACCTAGAAAGAAATAACAATTATAATCCCTGAGCTTAAATGTTATGTTCCAGTTGTCTGATGTAGCGTAAAAAGCAATCGGAAGACCATCGCCCTAATTTTTTAATGTCACCAACAGCAAACCCCCGCCTGGCCGCTTCTGAGGCCGCCCCAATGCGAAAAGAGTGTGTACCAAATTTTTTGGGGTTCTCGCCAATACCCCCCAGAGACTTTCTTAGTATGGCTAACAATTGTGATGCTTTAAGTTGTGACCCATCTTGATGACGAAAAAGCAATATGGAAAATGCACCTCCTATGTTTAAAAATTCGGACCATGCTTGTATAGGGCAGAGAAAACCTCCCATAGCCTGCAATATTACCTTGGAACCTCTACCCGTCTGGTCAGTTTTTGAGTGCTCTAGAAAAATGTCAATGTGCGAATGAAATCATGGTACATGTATTGTCTTCAAGTAATCGTTAATGGCAGTACCCAGTTGCACAGACACCCTGAAAGCCCCAAAAAAGAGCCATACCATGCACAATTTATTCAAATGGAACTCAAATTCAGAAAAACTAATCTTGGGCCGAACTGTTATAATCTGGGATAACAGCTTTAGCGATATAGGGTCTCTCTGGTATGAACCCCTCTTTCTTGTCTTAGCCCAACCTTGTAGCATTCTCTTACCCATCTCGCCTGCTGAGGGCTCATATCCCCAGAATGATTTCCCGTAAAAGGAGATACCTGCTAATTTGCCAGCTATAGTGGTGGAGGAAACGTTCTTGTTGATATTAAGCATCATAAATTGTACTACATCCTCTCTATGCTGTTGTAAACCTAATCCATTGCAAAATCTAAACATAGCACCTGAATCTAAAAATTCCAGCCAAGCTCTTCTGTAAGCCAATTTGGTGCTTTTGCTAGAGAGTTCTCGACGAGCTGATAAGCATTCATATGCCCAAATTCCATATCTCGCTGGGAATGGGAGTCCTTTGTAAATCCGCTCCGGGCACCAAACCACAGAATCTCTCGCACTGAAAATGAGACAGGGCATCTGCGATATTATTTGCTATGCCTGCAATGTGTTTAACCTTGAAGACAATGTTAAACTTTAAACATCGTACAGAAAGTGGAAAAAGATTAACTTATAACGGCACACTGGTGAAGCATAAGATAATGTATACTAGTGAGGAACCCTTTCAGTGTACCGAATGTGAGAAAATCTTGGAGTATCATACAGTACATTCATCAGAGTACCCGTACTGGTTAGAAGCCCTATCGCTGTACAGAATGTTTGCAATGCTTCAGTGGGAACGGAACACTGAAGATGCATCGGCCAACCCATTCCGGCTATAATGTGAGAATTGCTTCGCTGCGAAGAGCATACTGTGGGTGCATCAGAGACTTCATTATGGGGAGAAACCCTATCCGTAATCAGAATGCGGGAAAAGCTTTAATGTGAAGAGTACGCTGTTGAGCCATCAAAGAATCAATACTGTTGAGAAACCCCATCAGTGCATAGAATGTAAGGAAAGTTTTACTGTGAGAAACAATTTGTTGTCGCATCAACAAATCCACACTGGTGAGAGAACCTATTGGTGTACAGAAATCGGGAAAAGCTTTACTGAGAAGAGCACAATGTTTAGGCATTGGAGAATCCATACTGGTGAGAAATCCTATCAGTGTACAGAATTTGGGAAAAGCTTTACTGCGAAAAGCAATTTGTTAAAACATCAGAGAATCCTCACTGGTGAGAGACCCTATTGTTGCACAGATCACGGGAAAAGCTTTATTCGGAAAAGCAGTTTGTTAATACATCAGAGAATCCACACTGGTGAGAAACCCTATCAGTGTACAGAATGCGGGAAAAGCTTTACTTCGAAAGGCACACTGTTGAATCATCAGAGAATCCATACTGGTGAGAAACCATATCAGTGTACAGAATGCAGGAAAAGCTTTAGTGACACGAGTAAGCTATTGAACCATCAGAGAACTCATACTGGTGAGAAACCCTATCAGTGTACAGAACGCGGGAAATGTTTTATTGAAAAGAGCACACTGTTTAATCATCAGAGAATCCATACTGGTGAGAAACCCTATCATTGCACAGAATGCGGGAAAAGCTTTATTCTGAAAAGCAATTTGCTACTGCATCAGAGAATCCATACTGGTGAGAAACCCTATCAGTGTACACAAAGCGGGAAAAGCTTTACGTTGAAAGGCACACTGTTGAAACATCAGAGAATCCACACTGGTGAGAAACCCTATCAGTGTACAGAATGCGGGAAAAGCTTTACGTTGAAAGGTACACTGTTGAATCATCAGAGAATCCATACTTGCGAAAAACCATATCAGTGTACAGAAAGCGGGAAAAGCTTTATTGAAAAGAGCACACTGTTGAATCATCAGAGAATCCACACTGGTGAGAAACCTTATCAGTGTACAGAATGCGGGAAAAGCTTTACTAACAAGAGCACATTGTTAAAGCACCAGAAAATACATACTGGTGAGAAACCTTCTCAGTGTACAGAATGCGGTAAAAGCTTTAATTGGAAGGGTGCTCTGCTTCAGCATCAGAGAATCCATACCCTATTTGTGTACTAAATGTGGGAAAAGGTTCACTCCGAAGATCTCACTGTTGAATTATCAGAGAATCCATACTGGCGAGAAACCCTATCAGTGTACAGAATGCATGAAAAGCTTTACTTGGAAGTCTAAACTGTCGAAGCATCAGAGAATCCATACTGGTGAGAAACCATATCGGTGTACAGAAAGCGGGAAAAGCTTTACTAAAATGATCACACTGTTGAAGCATCAGAGAATCCATACTGGTAAACTCTTTCAGTGTACAGAATGCGGAAAAGCTTTACTGACAAGAGCACATTGTTAAAGCATCAGAAAATACATAGTGGTGAGAAACCCTTTCAGTGCACAGAATGCGGGTACAGCTTTAATTGGAAGGGTACGCTGTTGAATCATCATAGAATCAACACTGGTGAGAAACCCTATCAGTGTACAGAAAGCGGGAAAAGCTTTACTGTGAAGGGTACGCTGTTGCAGCATCAGAGAATCAATACTGGTGAGAAACCCTTTCAGTGCACAGAATGCGTGAAAAGCTTTAATCGGAAGGGTACGCTGTTGAATCATCATAGAATCCATATTGGTGAGCAACCCTTTCAGTGTACAAAATGCGGGAAAAGCTTTACTGAGAAAAGCAGTTTGACGCATCAGACAATCCATACTGGTGAGAAACCATATCCGTGTACAGCATGCAGGTAAAGCTTTACTATAAAAATGCAATTTGTTGTAACCTCACAGAATACACACTGGGGAGAAACCCTATCAGTGTACAGAACACAGAAAAAGCTTTATGCAGAAGAATATGCTGTTGAGGCATAAGAGAATCCATACTGTTGAGAAACAGCATTGTTGTACTGAATGTGGGAAAGGCTTCACTAGGAAGAAAGCCCTCATAAGTCATCAAATAACCCACACTAGTGAGATACCGTATCCATGCACAGAATGTAGGAGTTTTACTGATAAGAAATCACTGTCAGACAATCCATAATAATGAGAGAAACCTTTTCTTTGTTCCGAATCTAGGAAAAACTTCACTCAGATACCCCCAATAAAGGGAATTCATTGTGACAAACATGAGGAAAGCTTCACAAGAATGCAGATATTGTAAAATAATGAGAGAATATGTTCATTGTAGAAAACTTATAGCCTAGAATGTGGAGTACTAGTGAAGCAGGGGGACATGAAATATATCAGCATTTGGGAGAGAGAATGGATACAAAAGTGAATCCAGAAGACAAATTCAAAATACAAAAACAGTCCTCTTTCGCCTTATGTATTCTATTATTTGACAATTTCTTTATATTATAAACATTGCTATATTGCCCTGCACAGGGGTTTAAGACTGGTAAATATAAATGTGTGCGTAATTGTCGAAATTATAAAGGTAAAGATCATCATCGCCATGGTGTCGGATCAAGAGTTTTTTTAAAGTCTGAATCACCCCATTCACTCACTTTCTAAGATTGCATCGCAATGACAACTGTTTGTACCCTCGCAATGACAACTGTATGTACTTTTTAAAAATACTACTTGTATCATAAATTCATATGCACACATGAAGACACACACCTGTGAAAATAAATATGCAATAAAACGTTATTTGCAAAAAAAAAAATGTCTGAGGCCTCAAATCCACCTCTCTCGTACCCCTTAGCTAGAATCGTCCACTGTACACGAGCATGTTTACCCCCCAACGCCAGCCGAATAAGCTGACTTCTCAACGTCTTAAAAAACTGCTGTGTAAGCACTATGGGAATGTTCAGGAACAAATAAAGGAACCGCGGCAGCATCACCATCTTTATCAAGGCAATGCGGTCTGCCAACGACAGCGGCAGCGTTATCCAAGTGTCTACCTCAGTTTCCAGCGCCGCATATGCCCTGCCATAATTCTCCCTAACCACTATCTTCGGGTCCCTATGTATCCAGACTCCTAGGTATTTAACCGGATCTGCGGTCCATATCAATGGGAACTCCAAGTCCGGGCAAGTAGTCGAGGTGGTCAACGGTATCACAAAAGACTTATCCCAGTTTATAGTAAGCCCGGACAGGTGGCCAAACCGGACATACTCTCTAAGCAGTTGTGCTAGATATTTGGATGGTTCCTGAACAAAAAGAACCATATCGTCTGAATCGAGTGAAATACCCACCGGGCGATAGTTAAAATTAAGTGCTGCCTCTCGATGCCGCTGTCTGATCACACACGCCAATGGTTCTAATATCAAAGCAAAAATTTGTGGGGATAGGGGACATCCCTGCCGCGTGCCTCTTGCAATGGGGAAAGGAGTCCGATGTGAGACCCCCTATTCGTACCCGCGCACTCGGTTTGGAGTACAGCACTGCAATCCACTGCAGAAACAGTGGTGGAAACCCCATATGACGCAATATATAGTGAAGATAATGCCATTCGACCGAATCAAAAGCCTTGGCCGCGTCGAGGAACACGGCCACCGCCTGCAGACCCGGCTCCAGAACATGGAACATTGAGAAGACCGTACGTATGTTATGTGACGTGGATCGCTCGGGTATGAATCCCGATTGATCGGGCAGAACCAGTTTCTGCATCAGTGGTTGTAGGCGAGTCGCAAGGATCTTGGCCAGAATTTTAGTATCTATATTAGGCAGAGATAGCGTGTGATATGAATCGCACCTGTTTGTCGGTTTATCTTTTTTGTGTAATGTTATCATCAGCGCCTCTCGCAGTGAGGGGGGCAACTCCCCCGACTCATGAGCTTCCGCATACATTTCAAGGAGGTGTGGTGCCAAAAGGTCTGCATATTTATTATAAAATTCAACCGGCAGTCCATCTAGACCAGGCGCTTTCCTGTTAGCCAAGGCCGCAATCGCAATTTTCACATCTTGTTCGTCTATCGGTAAGCACAAATACCCTCTGTGAACATCGAATAGCCAGGCACACGCCACATCATCCAAATCGTCATCCATGTCTGCCTCTGGCACCTTCCCGCGGGACCTATAGAGGTCTGCATAAAACCTCTAAAACTGTTCCAATATGTCTCCTTGTTCGATATGTTCACCCCCCAGGTCATCCACCATCCTGTCCACTCTCGGTTGCTCCAGCCGCGTTTTAAGCCTAAGCGCTAAATCCCGCGCCGGCCTACCCCCTTCCCTGTATCGTCTAGCTGTGTGCCTACGTGACAGATATTTTACTTCAGTGTCTGCCAGTTCCTCAAAATCCTTGAGCAACTTCTGCAGTTTAGCCAGCGTATCCGTTCTAGGGTCTGCCTCATATTTACGCTCCAGCTCGCGCAGCGCAGCCTCAGTGTACCCCAGTTGTGTGCGTATGTCTTTCAATATGCCCGCCGCTGTGCTTATGCAAACTCCTCGTATAGTGACCTTAAAGGCCTCCCACAGGGTGGCATCCTCCGCAACAGACCCCTTGTTTAGTTCGAAGTACTGTGTAATGGCGGCCCGACCGTCTACTCATATACTGGGTCTATCAGATCCTCGGAGCGCAGGCGCCACGTAAACGGGGGGCGTCTCGTTGAGGGGAAGAGCACTTCTAATTTGATGGGATTATGGTCTGATAATGTACGAGCCAGCGGGTGAATTTCCCGTACCCAACTCATTACCTCTTACCCCACTAGCCAATAATCTAGCCTCGACCAGCTACCATGTGCAGGCGTCACATGTGTACCCGCCTTCACCTGTGGGTTCCTGACACGCCATACATCCAACATTCCAAACTCTTCCATTACACATTTCAACATCTGGGCCACTTTGGGGGTACGGTGCGACAAAGGATTAGATTTATCCAGTTCCGCATCCAAATATGTATTGAGATCGCCACCCATCAACACTGGGGCCTCCTGCCACTCTTGCAGTACCCCACGCACTCGCTGTACACAGGTCATATCGTCCGCAATAGGGCCATACATATTCACAATGGTAACCGCTCGCCCTTGTAGTCTACCACAGACCATCACACATCTACTTTCTCCATCCGTATATGTGTGCAGAGGCTGAAAGTCCACCCCCCTCTTTATCAGGATCATGACCCCCCTGGCATAGGAAGAGTAAGACGCAGACAACCTGAAGCCCGCCCATCTACTGGCCACTCCCCCATCCGTATATTTGGGGAGATGTGTCTCCTGCAGTTATGCTTTGTTATTCACATGCCTATCTAAATACGCCAACACCTGCCTGACTTTTTTCGACGAATTCAGGCCTCTGACATTCCAGGCCTCTGACATTCCAGGTCAACAACCTACATGCATCCGCCATACTAAGCTAAACAATGATATCCAATTCTACATCGTCTTTTCCTGACAGGGTGTCTCGCATGCTGGTTCAGCCCTCTACTCATCCAACCACTCGCTGTGCGTATCGTGGTAAGCATGTGGAAAAACAATTTATAAATCATAAAACTTAAAATGAACGACAAACCCCCTGTTAGTCCCACCCACCCACCACCTCCCAATCAGGTTGAGATACAGTCCCATTAACCTCCCAACAAAAGTTATTAAACTCCATGTGAACCACCAGTCGGGGAGCTCCCGCTAGGGGAAGCGGGTCAGCAGCGAATACCCACACCGTGGTGCAGTTGCCGATCTTCAACCACATGCCCCGCCCCCCACCCGCCACTTCCTGTCAGGCCTTGTCGTATAGGAGCTAACGTCACATAGCGATCAAACCAACAATGCATAATAAGAAGGAATTGCTAATCATCCTATCCCCACTCCGGGCCTGTATTAGCATCTATAACACATACATGACACACCCCCATATTCTGTGAACACACTGTGCCATCTTGACGATGAAAGTTCGCCATCCACTTAGTCCGCATCGTTCAGACCAGAGTCTTCGGGTGTCTTTTCCCTCGTATGAGTCGCCTGTCTGCCCTTGCAGATATGCTTTGTAAATTTCAACGCTGACTTTGCATCAGTAAAGAAGTGCGCCTGTTCTTCATGAGTGATTTTCAGTTTAGCCGTGTAAAACATGTCATATGGCACGGAGGCCTCTCGCAACAGTTTTTTCACCGGCACAAACTCCTTCCTTGCCGCTTGAACTCCTGGAGTGTAGTCAGGGAAGAATGATAACTTGTCGCCCTTATACATGACCGTTTCCTTGGCCCTGGCCTCACGTAACACCACATCCCTGTCAGCATAATTCAAGAGACGCGCTATGATAGGGCGAGGCGGAGCGCCCGGCTTGGGCCTGGGCCCCAAGGATCTGTGCGCTCGTTCTACTATCATAACCGCGGAGAGCGCAGGGCCAAACAGTTCACGCAACAGCTCCTCTACAAATGTCTCCATTTTGGATATGGGTGTGGTCTCCGACAGGCCTACAGCGCCCTTCCAAATCCTCATTTTTGACGCTAATAACCGCCAGGATCTTTTCCATCTGCAGAATCTGCGTTCTGGATTCGGCCTGCGCATCATGCGCATCATGAGTGTCCGAGACCCGGTATTCAAAGACATCCAACCGGTGCTCGTGTTTTTCGACCTTTTTTTTAACCACATTCAACCCAGCAGCTAGTGCGTCTATTTTACAATCAATAGTTTTCATGCCAGCTCGGAGTTCCAACAATATAGATCGAGTATCATCCGCTGCATCGTCCTCCGAGCCCCCCCCTGCGCTCCCCTGTCGCCCATGCCATCCGCTGCTCTCGTGCTGCGCTTGTTCTCAAACTGCAACTTGGCCTGCCAAGGCTCCGATTTCCCCATGATAGGTGCCACTGCTGGCACATGCCTCAGAGTACCTCTATGTATATGCCTCAGCCTAAATACCAGCAGTCACAGTGAAGGATGCTCCCTCCACAGCACCCTATCTAACGAAGCTCAGTCCACTTCTCCACCTCGCAGTGTAAGTTTCCATCCCAGTCCCAGCACTTCTATGCGCACACTCTCACAGTTCCCGGCCCAGGCCACTCCTACGTAGCAGTGCAGGAGCTCAATCAGCCTTAAGCCATCCGATGAGCCGGCCTCGGAGCCCAGACATATAGCTATGTGCCTCTCTGCTCCATGGTTCACCAGGCCAAGCCGGTGTCTCCCCCCATTTGCACGGCAGCTCCCTGCGGCCACCCAGACCCCCCCCGACCAGCAAATCAGATCAGGGCTGGCCTGATGCCCCCAGCCAGAGCCCCCCAGCCCCTGGAAGTCAAACCCCAGCCCTCCCTGGGTCCCCGTGAGCACAAATATGGGCCTGCGACCCTCACCGGCCAGCGGCCCGCGCCACACCGTGCACCAGCAAAATGGCGCCCGGCACCAATCGCGCCACTCAGCAGCCCAGGCCCAGCCCAATCCGTCTCCCCACTTACCCCGTCCGGGCTCCTCCAGCCGCGCCCCTCAGAACAGCCCCGTCTCTGCTCTGCTCCGCCACACCTCGATGTCTCCTCGGGCCGCCGCTACAGGGGAGCCGCACTCAGTCCCCGACACTGCTCCCGGCCGCGGGCCCTCACCGCCGGTCACTGCACAGTCTCCGCCCTGGCGTACAGGATGTCTGAGGCCCCTTCACCGTACACGGTGCCCTCGTCTGGGCACACAGCGTGGCACTTCAGCCTCTCTCTCAGTCCGCCACAGTACGGCTCTCGGGTATTTCTGGCATTCTGCGCACTTCCAGGGGGTTCCAGCTCCGGATGTCGGCCCGTCACCATCCCTTCGTCGCCATTTTCCTCCCGAGCCTGCTCCGATCTCCAGGTCACAATTCCACCGCAATTGCACCACTTCAACCGCTGTGACCGCTCCGACGTTGATCCCGACTCATGAGCCGCATTCACACCGCGAATTATCTGTGGGTGGGGGCTCTGCAACAGGATGTTATTGCAGGATGAAGTTATCGGCTAGAGGAGCTCCTTCACAAGGCAGCCATCCCGCTTCGCGCCAAAGCCACGCCCCCCCAGAGAGACCATTCAAGTTGTAGGTGTAGCTAATAGACAGATAAAAACTCCTTTTACAAAACCAGTTGAAATAGAAATTGGAACCTTCAAAGACATGCATCGATTTGTGGTGTGCGATAGCAGTCCCGTTAATTTGCTAGGCAGGGATATAATGTGCAAGATGAACTGTGCCATATACTGTTCACCGGATGGCATAGAATTGCAAACTCCAGATGAAGATAGTTTGTATAAAATGACAATGCTCATAATTGAGGCAGAGCAGAATAAACTATTTCCTGTTTTTGACAGAAAAGATTTCTGTTGAATTGAAAGAGACAGTGAAGGAAAAAGTGTGGGATTTCACTGGAAAAGATTTAGGTTTGATGAAAGGGGTTGCTCCTGTGAAAGTTACAGTAAAAGAAGGTGCAAGTTACCCAAATATACCTCAGTATAAAATGACTACTGAAGTAATTGAAGGAATAACTCCAGTGATTGATAAAATGATTGAGCAGGGAATTCTGAGAGAAATAGAAAGCAGTCCTTGCAATTCACCAATTATGGGATTGAAAAAGCCAAATGGAACTTTTAGAATTGCGCAAGACCTGAGAAAGGTTAATATAATTGTTGTCCGATTGTTCCGAATCCAGAAGTGATTTTGTACCAAATTCCTCATGATGCAGAATGGTACACTGTGATTGATCTGTGCAATGCGTTCATTAATGTTCCATTGCATCCAGAAAGCCAACCAATGTTTGCGTTCCGTTTCCAGAATTGTATCCTAGCATGGTGTAGAATTCTGCAAGGGTACACCGAGAGTCGATCGAATTTTTAATCAGCTACTAAAGAAATTGTTAGAAAATCTGAGCATGCATGGAGAGTCTGTGTTAGTACAGTACATTGATGATCTGGATTTTTATTGATTGCAAAACCATTACAGAGACTGACAAAAGCAGATATCAGAGACCCCATTGTTTTGACCAAAACAGAGATGGAAGCATTTGAACAGCTGAAAACTAAACTGTGTGAAGCACCAGCTTTAGGAATGCCTGATTATGAGAAAGAATTTGAACTGTACTGCAGTGAGTGAGAAGGATGTGCTTTGTCAGTATTGGTTCAGAGACATGGAAAATTGAGAAAACCAATTGCGCATTTCTCAGCTGTTTTGGACCCTGTTGCAAAAGCTTTGCCAGGTTGTCTGAAAGCAGTAGCAGCTACCAGTATAAGTCTGGAGCAAAGTGAAGGAATAGTGATGGGATTTCCTGTGAGGGTATATGTACCTCATTCTGTGGACATTCTCCTCACTAGAGCCAAGACACAGTACATGACCAATAGCAGAATGACCCGTTATGAGAAAATAATTTTGGGAGCTGAAAATGTGACTATTACCAGATGTGTGAATGTTAATCCTTCAACATTGTTACCTGATACCATAGAGGCAGAAGTGAAAGGTGTGCTTGATCACACGTGTTTGGATGTTCTGGAGTATTGTACAAAGACCCGACCAGCCATTAGAGATGAACCTTTACCTGAATCAGATTTTGTAATGTTTGTGGATGGATCATGCTTGAGAACAGAGAGTGGTGTTCTAAGTGCTGCATATGCCGTCTGTACAGTGGCAAAAGTGCTGAAAGCATCAGGTTTGAAAGGAATTCATTCTGCTCAAGTAGCGGAGTTGATTGCTTTGATACGAGCATGTGAATTGGGAAGAAAGGTGAAAGTAACTACAGTGACTTATGGGCAGCTCTGGTCCCAAAGAGGTTATTTGCCCACTGCAGGAACACCTATTCGAAATGCTGAATTTGTGAAGACACTAATAGATGTGATACAGCTACTTGAGAAGATAGCTGTGGTAAAATATTCAGCTCACAAAAAGAGTGAGGATTAAATTACTCGTGGAAACAATTATGCAGATGCAATTGCAAAGCATTGTGCTAAAAGTCAAATTTCAATCAATCGAGAAAAAATAAAAGAACATGTTCCGAGTCCTTTAATGCTAACCACTGTAGTTGAAACTTGGCAGGAAGTGAAACAGATGCAGGAAGAGGCAGAAGCAGAGGAAAAGGATATTTGGTTAAAATCAGGGTGCAGACAAAGATAGAAATATGAAATTTGGGTTTACAAAGATGAAAGACCAGTAATGCCCGATAGCATGATCTCAGACATGGCCCGAATGTACCATTGTCAGGCCCAGATTGGTAGAGACGATATGATTCGTCTCTTTAGACAGACTTGGTATAATCCCAAGTTCAGGATGATTGCTGAGAGCTTGTGCCAAAGGTGTTTGGTGTGTCAGCAATTTAATCCTAACGGGAGAACTGTTGTAATTTGGGAACCATAGGACGGGAGGGTGGTCCATTTACAAGGGTTCAGATGGATTTTGTTGAACTACCTCCATGCAACTGACTCAGATATATTCTTGTGATAACCTGTTTGTTCTCTCAATGGGTGGAAGCTTTCCCCACGCGAAGAAACAATGGGTTGACTGTTGCTAAACTGTTCTTGCGTGAGATAATACCACGTTTCGGGTTCCCGGTGACGATTGACTCAGACCGAGGCCCTCATTTCCAAAATGAGCTTATGCAGATGATCTGTGAAGCTCTGGACATTCACCAGAAGCTGCATTGTGCTTACAGACCTGAGGCTTCAGGAGTAGTTGAACAGGTGAATGGAACAATTAAAAGCAGAATTGCAAAGATGTATCTGGCAAAAGGACTTACGTGGCCCGATGCCTTGCCACTTGTTTTAATGACACTAAGAAGCATACCTGACAGGAAAACTGGATTAAGTCCACATGAGATTTTGATGAGCAGGGTGATGAGACTGGCCTATGTACTTGTTGATAAGTTGTTGACAATTAATGATGACATCATACTGGATTACTGCAAAAATCTGTCTGATGTGGTAACTTCTGTGCTCCACCAGGTGGGAACTGAGTCAAAGTCCAAAGAGAAAAATCCAGCTCATGATTTAGTCCCTGCAGACTGGGTTCGAGTGAAAGTGCATCGCAGGAGAAATTGTGTGGTCCCGCGGTGTTCCTAACAGAGTAGCAGAAGATCAAGCTGAGTCTGAAGAAGACAAAGACATTGTGAAAATAATAATCAATGATACAGTTGAAGATACTGAAAGTGAAACTGATGACAGTGCATACGAAACTCCATTAAGAAAAAGCACAAGAAAAAGCGCTTGGAGAGTGGAGCATAACACAGTAGAGCCAAAGACTAAGAAAGTCTGCAAAGGAGACAACTGGCCTAAGGGAACCGGTGGATTGAGATTTAAAATAGTGAATAAAACAAAAGGACCAGAAGAGCAAGTGAATTAGATCACTAGCCAGAAAGAAACACTGGGAAAGAAAATAGAGACTATTCAAAGGCCAAAAAGAGTAAGACGTCCGAATCAGAGGTATAAATCGCCTGAGTGGACGTACATTGTCCTACCACCAATTGTTGAGGTTAATAGCATTTAAGAAAACCTGTACAACCCAAAGACGATTGGGAAAAGTGAGTGTTTTTAAAGTGCTCTTATTTCCTTGTGTTTGAACGCTTTATTAAGAGCAAAGAATGGTGAATAACAATAGACATCAGCAGGAAACAAAAATGTGAGAACAAAATCTAAGACAGGTCATTGCTAATATCATAACAGAAAAATAAAAGCCTTTTATGGGATTATAAGGTTATAAGGGAGGGGGAGGGAAGAAGGGAACAAAAAGAAAATAATGCTACAGCAGAATAATAACAATATAAAGAATAGCGGCAATACAAACTATGAGAAGAAACATTCAATCAAATAACCATATACATATGTAAAAGATGGTATAAAAATAGGAAAATTTCAATATCATCAAGTAAACAAATAGGGAGAGAGTATAAGTCCTTCAAGGAGGTTTGAAATTCTCTGATGTGGTATGATTGGGGAATGTACGAGGTAATTGGTCGCGATATGTGGTAAGGGGTAATCAATAAAGGTCCACATTACGACTTGGTTTACAAGAAGAAGCAAAGGCAACATCAAGTCTGTGAAAATGACATAGGGAGTTCCACCAGTGTTGCACTGAAATGCTTGAGAGGGATTTCCAGTTGGAAGAAATGTGTTGGAATGCGAGTCCTAGCATGAGATCAAAAAGACCATGGGAATGTGGTGGAAGATCTAAAGAGTCTGAGATACTGCCCAGAAAGAGATGTATGTATGAACAGGGAGTAGAAAGTGAGAAAATGCGAGAAAGATAAGACCATATTATGTTTCAAAAAGAAGATACAGGAGGACAGAGAAAAAATAGGTGGTAGAGATCAGCATTTAAAGAACCACAGGTCCAGCATTTAGAATCAGAGGAGGAGGAAAATTGAGACAGAGAGAGAAGAGAAAGATAAAGTCTAGGATATAGAAAGAATAAGGATTGTGTGAGAGAAGCAGAGCGGGAAATCTTCAGTGATCTAGACCAAAGCTCTTCCCAAAGAGTAACAGACCAACAGGCACATACATCAAAGCAAAAATCAGCCGTTTGCGATCGCAAAATCAGCTTATGGGATGCATGTATGGGTGAAGGCCCTCGCAATTTGAGAATTCGCAAAGGGGGCATGTGTGTGCACAACGTACGTGCATAGATTGATTTCAGGGGTGCAACAGGGTGTCCTTTGGACACTCCTGCACCCTTGAAATCGCATTCTCAAATTGCGATTCGCTAATTGCGAATCGCAAATTGAGAATGTCTTCCCATTCATTCCTATGGGCCTACATGCCCTTAGGAATGAATGGTGAGGTATTCCTTAATTGCGACTCGCAATTTGAGAGTCGCAATTAAGGAATGTTTAGAAATCACAAAATCTTCAGCGATTTGTTCATGCATAGGCTTTTGCGATTTCTTAATTGCGATTCCTTAAAAATCTAAAAATCGCAATTAAGAAATCGCAAACGCCTACAATGATGCATGTACCTGCAAATGCAATTATAATCATGTTCCCAAGAAAGTTCTACTTTGGTTTTTGGCACGTTCTGGGTTGGGAGAGGAGAAGAATTTATAAATTAAAGATGCTTTAGGAAGGGAAGAAAGGATAACAAGAAGAGGAGCTTGAGTAAGTAATAAAGTCAAAGAAGGAAGAGAGTAATAGCGATCAAGAATCGTCTCCATGAGAACAGAAAATGTATGTAAGAAAGAGTGAGGACAGTGGAGTAAAAGCTTAAATTGGGGGAAAGCACGGGGTGAAAGACCGTCAAAAAGCTGATTGACCCACGTAATACCTTTTAGTCTCCAAGATGTCCAACAAATGGGCCTATTGTTAAAAAGTATGAGAGAATTATACCAAATTGGAGTATTCAGAAAGGAATCCCGCGAAGAGAGCAGAGGCTATAAAAGAGAAGAAGCATGCTTAAACAGAGGAAGGGAAGTGTAAGGATTTGTGGTAGAGAATCCCAAAATATCTTTAAAAGAAAAGGGTAATAACAAAGTACGTTCAACATCAAGCCAAAGAGGAGAAAACCATCGGGATGCTTGTCGCAGAGAAAAAGATTTATGATAAAGACGAAAGTCTGGAATGTTAACACCACCATTCAATATGGCTCTACAAAGAGCAGTCAAAGAAATTCTAGATTTTTTTACCTTTCCAGAGAAATTTGGAAAGAGAGGAATAAATGTGTTTAAAATAAAGAGCACAGATGTGAACAGGTAACATAAAAAGGATATAAATAAGGATGGGGTAACAAACATTTTAATGGAATCGAGCCGACCCCACCAGGAAAGTAATAGGGGATTCCATGAGGAAAATAATTTCTCAATGCGGGATAAAACAGCATATTTAAGGCGATAGAAGAAGAAATAGACTTGGAAAACAAAATTCCAAGATATTTGATCTTTGTGCTATTCCAGGTAAACCAGTCAAGGAGAACATATGTGGGAGACAACTATTGGACAGGGGAAGAATTTTGGTTTTGTTGGAATTGATCTTATAGCCGGAGACGGAGGCAAATCATCAAACTCAGAAAGTGAAGGGGGAATATCATCTGCATATGCAGAGCGCTTTAGGTGATCAGCGCCATAGGGGAAGCCAGAAATCGATGTAATATTCCGAATGGAAGTGAGAAACGGTTCAAGGGCAAGAATGAAAAGAAGCGGAGAGAGTGGGCAACCCCGACGTACACCTCTTTGGAGGGTGAGGTAGGAAGAAACTTGACCATTCACAAGGACTGAGGCTTTGGGAGACGAATATAACAAAGAAATAAGAGACATAAATTTGGGGCCGAAACCATGCCAACGTAAAGAAGCAAACAAAAAAGACCAATCTACTATTTCAAAGGCTTTCTCCGCATCAACAGAAATAGCAGCTAAAGGAATTGAAAGGGAAGAGGCCTTATTCAAAACATTGAGAAAGAGCCGGGAATTGTCAGAGGTAAGTATACCCTAAACAAAACCGCATTGCTCCTTACCAATAAGATGAGGCATGATGGGATCCAAACGCAAGGCAAGTAATTTAGCAAAGAGTTTATAGTCAACATTAACTAATGAGATTGGACGGTAATTCTTACAATACTTGGGGTCACAACCATCTTTTAGAATCAAGCAAATGGTAGCATCTTGAAAGGAACCTTCAGCCTTGCAAGAAGAATAAAATGATTGGAAAAGTGACAGAAGTTTGGTTAATAAAAGATCAGAGAAGTGTTAATAAAACTCAACAGGAAAACCATCAGGGCCCGGTGTTTTACCTTTAGTGAGAGAAGATACAGCAAGAGAGAGTTCTTGAAGTGAAAGATCAAGTTCAAAAGCTTGAAAATTAAGATGGGAGGTAGGAGTTGTGGGTAATTTATCAAAATACGATTGAATAAGAGATGGGGAAGGAGGAGATTCCAGAGTATAGAGCTGTTGATAAAACAATTGGAATTGATCAAGTATGTCTTTTTCTTTAGTAAGGAGAAAATTGCCAGGAGAGT
Organism: Lissotriton helveticus; assembly: GCF_964261635.1. NCBI lineage: Eukaryota > Metazoa > Chordata > Amphibia > Caudata > Salamandridae > Lissotriton > Lissotriton helveticus. Next base: position 38,937,175 of record NC_136057.1, read on the forward strand.
AAATGGAATCAGTAAGAATGCATTCTTTACGGGATTTAAGATATTTAGCCAAAAGTTTACCAGATTTATTGCGACCACCATAATAACGGGCGCTACTGCGAAGAAGAATAGAAGAAGCATTATCAGCCGTAAGTTTATTTATTTATTTATTATTATTATTTTTTTTGAGAACCTTTATTGTTACTTCAAGTAAATACACGCATGGGCCTACAACCACCCCGGCCGGCCACTAGTCAAGTCGTAAGTACAGCAAATCAATATAGAAGAATACAGCAGCCCGAAAATCGGGGTCTAATAAGTGTCCAGGATATAACTTGTATTCAAGCGTACAGTTCAAGATTCAGGATTCGAGAAGGTTCATTTTACAATAAAGAAAAACTCAGAATCAATGCCACACGGTCATACAAGGTCCTACAATAGCAAGCATAAAGCAGGAGATCCGCAAATAGTGCAAATACGTTTGAAGTATTGGGGGTAAGGCATACAAGTCAGGATAAATGTAAAAACAAACACGTTTCGTAGCAAAGCTGCACCCCACCCCTCAAAACGAAACATACTGTAGGAAACATGAAAAATGACGACACAAAAAAGGAAGAAAGACAAAGGGCCATAGAAACAAAGAAAGGACAAATTAACAAACCCCATCCCCCTATCCCCCACCCTGCATCCTTGCAGAAGGCTACGGCCTATCCCCCCCCCCCAGCAGCGTGCCTGTCGCCCTAAATAAGAGACCCGAAATATAGAAAAAGAAGAAAAAGAGGAAAAATGTGGGGAAGGGCCATCGATCTGGCCACCCGAACCCCCCCCCCCCCACCACCGCGCACAGTAAACATCCTAAAAGCAAGATCAGAATAGCCATGGAAAACATTAATCACCGATAGCACAATCAATAACATCCCCGCTGAGTGTCCCCCAAATCACCGTCAGCCAGCAATAAGTTCCACTATGCCCTAGACGGTCTCACCCCTGGCCTTTTCTATCAGTAGTACCAACATACATCCACTTATCAATCGGCATACAGAGCAGCATGGAGGGTCCAAGTGATCCGGGCGGACCGGGCAGTGTTGTTACTCCATGGGACTTCAGCCACCAAAACACAGCCGAATATGTGTGGCGGAAATCCAACTGTGTCAGTATCGACGCGAAAACATCCTCCAGTCCGAACACAGTCTCACCAGCCAAGGAAAGAGAATCACACCATCCGGTAAGTGCTGAAACGCCGCCGGGTCAGCCCAAACCATAGATCGATGTTGTTTCCCCAGCCGCCGAATAGATAAGTGCCCCGACGAGTCACTCACATGTACAACAGATCTGTCCAAAGCGATCTCATGAACCGGGTTTTCCAGCGTCTCCACGAACATAGGCGTAGCTGGAGCACTCATCACTGACGCAGAGGTGGGCACATCGGCGCTTCCTTGAGATCGAACTATGTCCGTGTGGAACGGTGGGACAACAATGGCGGCCATCCTTCTTCCCAGATCCCGGGCGTCCCGGATCAGGGTCATATGCAGGGTTGTTAGCGCAGCCAGTATATCTCTGGACGTGGGCTCCATCTTGTGTCGCCAGACCCCAGGACTCTCCCACACAGCACCTTCTCTGGCTGGATGTGGTCTGCGTAAGAGGGTGCCAGCCGCCATCTTAGCTGATCCGGCCTCGTTCTTCTCCACCTCACCTCGGGACCGGGCCCCACACCAGGGCACAACAGGATTCACCACGAGGACCCCGAAGGTCAAGGCAGGCTTCCCAGCGAAGGGTCACTAAAAGGCTAAACAAAATCTCCGCCGCTCCCTGGGAGCCGCCCGCCGAGTCCGAGAGAAGTCATTAGTCATGCCTGGACACAACACTGGAAAGGGGGCCAAGTATCGTGCACTCCCCTCGACCCTGCTTTACCGCACATCCCACAAGGCACTCCGCTAGATGGACTGGGTCGGCACTGTCGCCATCGGCCCATCAGATCTCCGGTGCCCTCCGGCCGACTCCCCACTTCCACCAGAGGCCGCTGTTGTCGCAGTCGCGGCCGGCTACTCTACTCACTCGACGCCCCGGTCCCAGCTCTGTGAAGGCCGCAAAACAGTCGGGGACATTTCCACGGGTCTGCCGCACGTAAAAGCCTCAGGAGCAAACGGTCAGTGAAAGTTGTCCTTCGCCTACTTAAATATGCCGTTACGGCTCAGGATATTTGCCAGGATGTATGCGCGGGGTGAGAAGGCTCACGGAGCCGAGCGTCTATGCAGCCATCTCGGTCGCCAGCTTGGCTCCTCCCGAGCCGTAAGTTTATTAAAGTTAATTTTATCACGGAGTAGTTCCGGTGACATACATTTATCTGAAGAGGTGTAGAATTGATGTTCTAGTTGTTTTATATGTGTTAGGGTAAGTTACCGTTTCTATAGAAACTGTCTCTTTTTTTTGGAAACAAAATCAATAATAAAATCACTTGCTGTAGCTTTATAGGAATCCCAGAGAATATAAGGAGGCGTATTAGGATCAGAATTAAGTTGAAAGAAATCATTGGTAAAAGAATGAAAGAGGGAAGAGAAATTAGGGTCTGAAAGAAGAGCACAATTAAAACGCCAAAGAGAAGATTTGGGAAGAGGTGATAGCAAATCAAGGTCTGTCACAATGGGAGCATGATCAGAAATAACTATAGGTTCAATTGAGGAAGAAAGTAAGTTCTGAGACAAGGATATAGATAAAGATATAGTCCAGTCGAGAAAAAGACGCATTGGGAGGAGAAAAGAAAGAGTAGTCCAAAGTGTCTGGATGTAAGAATCTCCAAGAGTCAATGAGATGTGTTTGTGAAATGGTGTCAAGAAATTGTTTATGAGACTTGTGAGGAATAAATCGAGGTGTGGATTTGCGGTCAAGAAATAGATCCATAATTTCATTAGACTCTCCACCTAACAGAAATAAGTCATTTTTATGCTGAATACACTTATTCGTAACTAAAGGCCAACATGTACAATCAGGCAGGGTAGGACCATAAACATTAAAAACAGTGAAAGGAATTGAGTTAATAAGTAGATTAGCAAGGACCATCCGACATCAGCGTCCTTTTCTTCTGACAAAAACTTGCATTTCAACTTTTTATGAAGTAAGATGGCAACTCCATTCTTGTTATTAGAGGGGGAGAAAAGAACAGTACCTACCCAGTTTTGTTTTAATTTAAGGGATTCAAGGTCATTAAGGTGAGTCTCCTGCAGAAGGACAATATCAGGGGTAGAGGAAGCTAAGTGAGAAAGGACTCTCTGTCGTTTAATTGGATTAACAAAACCTTTTACATTCCAAGAAAAAACTAAATATTAAAAAGGAGGAGGTGAATTATAACAGCATGCTGAACAATATGTATACATCATATAGTCAAAAAAGAGACAAGTAGGAAAAATAAGTGTAATAACATCAAAAAATACACAAATGTATGCAAACAGTTGATAACCAAGAAAGGAAAAAAGTAAGAAAGAGCTGAAAAAAGGAAGAATGAGTAAAGAGAAAAGAAAACTGTAGATAGCATCAAGAAATAAGAAGGATATGAAAGAAAGGGAGGAGAAGGAAGAAAGCAGGAACAGGGAAATGCAAGAGAAGAAGAGACAGCACATATCCAAAAGGATGACTGAAATGAACATACCTGAAGGGAAAATACAAGAGGGAAGTGGGGTAATGGCGACACTCAACAAGACGGACCGCTCGAGGAACAGGAAACCAACCGTGCCAGAACATGAAAACCCGAGGAGAAGGGCCACACGGGTAAACAGGTCAAAGGGGACGGAGTTATGTGGAAATATCCGATAACAAATGAGAAGAGGAAAGCAACATTAAAAAGGATCAACATGATGAATACATCAAGCAAACATTCAAATAACGTATTCAAAATACAGTTATAGTAAAATTAGCAAGAGACATCAACAGAGAATCTTCAAGGAGAACAAGAAAATGAACAAGTACAAATGATGAGTCAATCAGCCAGTAGGAGGAGTAGAGGTATCCATGCCACTACCAGATTGAATGTGAATAAAGTTCTTAAGTTAACCGGGATCTAGGAAGGTCCATGTTCGATTCTGATGAATAACTCTAAAGGTGCAAGCCGTATCTAGCACCAAGAGACCTCAAAGGCGCACGGAGATTCAAAAATTATTTTCTTCTAGTCGCGGTAGCATTGGAGACATCTTGAGAGAGAAACACTTTCTGACCAAGCCAGGAAACTTGAAAGTAAGTCTGTAAATTTCAAGAAGAGAATGATGACTACGCAGTTTTGTTGAAGCGGATGAACGAGGACGAAGTCTATGGGCACTTTGAATACTGAGAGAAGTAGTGGATGGCATATCCAATAATTTTGGAAGGAAAGAAGTGAAGAAGAGTAAAATGGTGTTGTTTCCAGGGCTTTAAGCGGTGTTAAAAAAAATGGGGGGGTCTCTTCAAAGGGGGTGTTGGATGTAATTCCGAGGGCAGTTTAAAACACCTAAGCAAAAAATCTGCGTTTAGCATAGTGTTGCGCCCAACTGGTGTTATGTTGTTTCTGTCATTGCATGCAGATATATAATACAGCAAGTATCTTTACACCAACAACAAGCCAGGACTATTGGCTTTGTCAATGGTTACTAGTTCCTTAAAATACAAAAGCAGCAACCATGGCATTGTCGAATATAATATTGAAAATACTTCTGTTAAAAAATGATGAGACAATGAAAGAACGTTAACCTGTTCTTTTAAACTTATTTCATAGCCTTCTTTAAATGAAGTGTTTTCTATCATTGCAGCGTGGGCGTTTTACTTTTTTTTATCTAACAGAATCCCTTCTGTACGTTGAGGCAGGAGGAGCGCCATATGCTTGAACACCCCTGACTGCCCCATTCTCATTCAGTAAGTGGCAATCAGCCCCATACAGAATTTCAATGGGCGGGAGGGGCTGCTCCTGTGCTCCTGGAGGAGTGTGAGGCCGTTCCAGCAGCGGGGGTGAGGCCTCTCACAGGGGAGCAGCGCTGCTCCCTGTGATGGCCACAATTACAGATAACAGGGTAGTGACGTCCGTGGAATTTAAGGACGGTTGGTCACTCTAGTGTGCGAGGCGCCCTTGGCACCTCATTACAGCGCACTGGGGAGCCGCGGTGCACAGTTTGGGAACCACAGGCTTAGGAGATAAACCTTGATAATAGCAAGACTCCTAAGCGATAAAAATCGCCGCAGCTCGGCGATAAAAATATCGCCGCTAAACCAACATAGTGATAATTATCGCTAGTTGTTGGTAATATGCCCCGAAGATCGCACATTTGACTTTCGCCGGCTATCACCAGAATTTTCCGCGGTGTTAGTGCGTTATTATCAATGCGAACACATATGTGATAGTAAATCCTGTAACAGCCGGCGGCAGTTAACATTACCACGTGAAAACAAGCGTTGTTTTCACGCACTAATGTGTGCCTTGTAATTAGGGGAGGGGGTGGATTCAGTTTTATTTTCCACACCCCCATGTTAACGCTGCCGAATGCTTGATCAGAGCAGGCCTTGGCAGTCGTACGATAAACAAGTTTATTCCAACTCTTTTTCTCGCAACGCCTGTGTTCGTGATAGGGTCTTTTCCCCTCCAACCACATTTTGCATGTGGTTTGACGTACGCCCACTTTGCATGTCATTAACTTTCTGTGCGGCAGACATGCAAAGTGGTCTTACAGCAGGCGTTGTAATGACGTTTTCAAAAAGGTGTGGGGAATATTTACAAGGATAGGCAAAACATTATCGCCGCTTTTATCGGCAGGAAACTGCCGCTACAGAGGCGAAAACGGCCTTGATAATATGCTCTATGAATTGCAATAGAACGTAATGTTAGATATAAAGACATCTAACATAGGTTTCGATTGGAATTCATAGAACATATTATGAAGGCGATTTTCGTCGCTTTATCGGCAGTGTCCTGCCGATAAAAGCGACGATAACGTATCACGTCTTCTTCATAATATGCCCCAAGTATCGCCGCTTTTTTGAATAATTGTGCTGAGAAAGCGGCGATACTTCAGCTTGTGAATAGAGCTCTTTTTGGTACAATGAGTTAGTTCTGAAAATAACTTTTTTTTTTATTTTGTATTTTTTTTTGACAAGTTTTATATTGTTTTTGATTTTTTAAACTGAAACCGAAATTTTGAACTGTGAAACAGGAACAAAATAAATTGAAAAAAAATCATCTGTCGGAGCATTGATGTTCATTAATTCTTTTTTCAATAGGAGTGAGGCTCTGCTCTCCGTACACAATAATTTCTGAACACAAGTTTTATTTCATATGCACTGATGGCAAATATGGTCTCAAATCCAACTGTGCAGTGGATGGAGATGCAGGTCGTCCTCCAGATGATGTGCTGGCCACAGCTGGTGGTAGTTGTGTTGCCAGAGCTCTTGTAGATGCCTGTGCAAATTTCACAGGATGCACTTGTCTGACATGCCTCATCATCGTATGTATCGAAAAGGAATACTTTTTCGAAGGATTTTCTCTTGAAGGAACTGTGTCACATATTGTGCAAGTAACTTTCGGGGCATTCACTTTTTTTTGTTCCTTAGGATAAGTAAAAAATTGCCAGATGAAAGGTTCCTTCCTTTTTGTTAAAGGTAGTCGATAATTTTCCTCAGATTCAGAAGATGAATTCTGTGCGGCAGACATTTCACCAAACTCTTCGGAAAGATGTAAAAGGTTCTTCTCCCTTGAGAGTAAAAAAGATAGTGAGGGAAGTGGGTGGGGTTCTGGAAAATTCCAGAATAAAAACTACTATGAACCAATAGGAAGTGTTGTTTTCGAGTCACATGGCTTGACATGCGCGCATTAGGACGTGTACGCGGTGAGAGTACCCGGTCACGTACGTCATTTGGAAGTATCGGTCTAATTTAATGAAGTTTCAAAACGTGAAAAGGAGGAAAGGTAGACACTCCCTGATCTTGTACACCTTCTCAGGGGGCCCCAAGAAGAATATTGATGAACAATAAAAACTTTTTTATTCTTAAAAAAATACCGGGGTGCGCGCACCCGGTCGCGCACGAAAGTATAAAAAGACGTTCTCCGACATTTACTGACAAGTTTGAAAACGTTAAAAAGAAGGAAAGGTAAAGACTTCGTAAACCTCTAGAGATTTACAAGGAGTCCCTAAACAATTCTGCCAGTCAAGAAAACTTTTTTATCGGATAAAAACATTTGCCGAAATTCATTGATAAAACTATAGGTTACAGTCAAGATATAGTTAACAATTAGCATTTAAAAAACCTTTGAAATTCACTGAAAAAAACATAGGTTTTAAACAGGTTATAGTTAGGAAGTAGCATTTACAAAACCTATGAAATTCACTGAAAAAACCATAGGTTTGACGAACAAGTTACTTACCTTCGGTAACGATATATCTGTAAGAAACAGTAGTTAGTATTAGATTCCTTACCTTAGAATATCCCCAGGCGTCAGTCTGGATCCGGAAACTTTTGCGTAGCAGTACCCCTGCGCGTCGGTAGGCGTCGTCTGCAGGCGTCCCCTGCGGCTCCGCGTCGTCGGCGTCGTGCGCCGTGATGACGTCGCTGGAGTATATAGACGCCGCCTCCGCGCGCTGACGTCAGTTCTTTGCACACAGCTTTTCCGCGCCAGAACACGCAGAGCCATGTGAGAACCAACACTGGTGCCATTTGAAACTAGGGCCCTGAAAGGGATGTCCCTAACCCTAGGTATCAGTTCGCAGAACGGGGAGGATGGGCGGGGCGGTAAGGAATCTAATACTAACTACTGTTTCTTACAGATATATCGTTACCGAAGGTAAGTAACTTGTTCATCTGAAAGAAACAGGTTAGTATTAGATTCCTTACCTTAGAATAGATACCCCAGCAATACCAACCCCGGTGGTGGGCCTGCGAACCAATACAACCTACACCAGAAAGTCCTGGAGGACCGAACGGCCAAAGAAGCCATCCCTCCGGACTTGACCGTCCAGGCAGTAGTGCCTCGCAAAGGTGTGCAGCGAGGCCCACGTGGCCGCCTGGCAAATGTCCTGCAAAGGGACTCCCCGGCCCAGGGCAGTAGTAGCCGCCGTGGCCCGAGTGGAATGGGCCCTCAGCCCAACAGGAGGCTCCTTCCGAGCCAAAGAGTAGCATGCTTTGATGCACAGGACGACCCACCGAGAGATGGTCCGTTTCTGTACCGCCCTTCCCTTCTTCTCACCCACGTAGCCAACAAACAGTTGGTCATCCACCCGGAACTGGCGTGTGCGATCCATATAGAATGAAAGCGCACGTTTTGGGTCCAGACGATGGAGCCGCTCTTCATCCTTTGAAGGATGCGGAGGCGGGAAGAAGGAGGGCAAGGTGATGGACTGCCCAATGTGAAAAGCAGAGACCACCTTGGGCAGGAAAGAAGGTCTGGTCCGAAGAACCACCTTATCAGGATGAACAGACAAGAAAGGAGGTTGAACAGAAAGAGCCTGGAGCTCACTCACTCTCCTGGCAGAGGTGATGGCTACCAGGAAGGCCGTCTTTAAGGTGAGAAGACGGAGAGGACAGGAATGAAGGGGCTCAAAGGGAGCGCACATCAGGAAAGTCAAAACCAGGTTCAAGTCCCACTGAGGCATCACGAACGGAGCTGGAGGATACATGTGCGTGATGCCCTTTAAGAATCTTAACACAATAGGGGACTTGAACAAAGATGGCTGATCAGGTAGCCTCAAGAAGGCGGAAAGGGCAGAAAGATAGCCCTTGATAGTGCCCAGGGCAGAGCCCTGCTGGGCAAGGGAAAGGAGGAAGAGGAGAACCTCAGATAGAGGGGCAGAAAGGGGATCCACAGCCTTTGCTGTGCACCATGCCACAAATCTGTTCCACCGGCAGGCGTATACCGACTTTGTGGAGGGACGCCTGGCTGCCAGAATGACATCACAGACTTCAGGAGGCAAGTCAAATGGCCTCAACTGTCGCCGCTCAATCTCCACGCATGGAGGTGGAGACTGGACAGGTTCGGGTGGAGGACCGTCCCCTGCTGCTGCGACAGAAGGTCCTCCTGAAGGGGCAGGCGGATCGAGGGACCGACCGTCATGCTGAGTAGCTCGGGATACCAGTACCTTCGAGCCCAGTCCGGAGCCACAAGGATAACTTGGGCCCGGTCGCGCCTGATCTTCTTCAGCACTCTGGGCAGAAGTGGTATAGGCGGAAAGGCGTACAACAGACCGCAACTCCACTCGCGCCGAAAGGCGTCGCCGAGCGAGTGCCGTCTTGGAAACTCCAACGCGCAGAACTGATGACATTGCGCGTTCTCTTCTGTGGCGAATAGATCTAACCAAGGCTCTCCCCATTGCTGAAAGAGGCCTCTCGCCACATCCGAGTTCAGACGCCATTCGTGATCCACCGAGCACCGACGGCTGAGTTCGTCCGCCCTGGCGTTCAGAGAACCTGCCAGGTGTTGAACCGTCAGAGTCACGCCCTGACGTTCCAGCCATTGCCAGAGGCGCAGAGCCTCTTGGCAAAGGGTCCACGACCCCACACCGCCCTGTTTGTTGCAGTACCACATGGCGGTGGTGTTGTCCGTGAACACCTGCACTACACTCCCGTTGACAAAGGGGAGGAATGCCTTCAGTGCCAGGCGAATCGCCCGCAGCTCCAACATGTTGATATGGAGCCGGGACTCCGCCGGAGACCAGAGGCCTCTGATCTCCGCCTCTCCCAAGTGGCCACCCCAGCCTTGGAGGGACGCGTCCGTCACAACCACGTGCTCCGGCTGGGGAAGGGAGAGGGATCTGCCCCTGACCCAATCGCGGTCTGTAAGCCACCACTGCAACTGTCTCGCAGTGCCCTCCGAGATCAGGACATGGTCGGATAGGTTGCCCTGATGCTGGGCCCACTGAAACTTCAGGTCCCACTGCAGAGCCCGCATCCGCCATCTGGCGTGATGCACCAGAAGGATGCAGGAGGCCATCAGCCCCAGAAGCCGCAGCGTCAACCTGACCGAAACCCGGGATAACGGCTGAAAGATGGGAATCAGAGCCTGAATATCCCGGACCCGCCGTTCCGGGGGATAAACCCGAAACTGCGCCGAGTCGAGAACCGCTCCGATGAAAAGGAGCTTTTGAGAGGGACACAGGTGTGATTTCGGCACATTGATGGAAAACCCCAACTCGTGCAGGAGGTCTGCCGTCATCTGAAGGTGGTGGACGACTGTCTGGGGCGAGCCCGCCTTCAACAGCCAGTCGTCGAGGTAGGGGAAGACTGAAACCCCTAACCGGCGCAGATGAGCTGCGACCACCGCCATCACTTTCGTGAACACCCGTGGGGCGCTGGTAAGGCCGAATGGGAGCACGATAAACTGAAAATGCTCGTGGCCTACCGTGAACCGCAGGTAACGCCGGTGGGCCGGCAGGACGGGGATGTGAAAGTACGCATCCTGCAAGTCCAACGCTACCATCCAGTCTTGTGGGTCTAGAGCAGCCAAGACCTGAGCCAAAGTCAACATCTTGAACTTCTCCTTCCGGAGGAAGCCGTTGACGTTCCGTAGATCCAAGATAGGACGCAGGCCTCCCTTGTCCTTCTTGGGTACCAGAAAGTAGTGGGAGTAGCAACCACACCCTACTTCTGGCCCAGGAACGCGCTCGATGGCCCCCTTGGCCAAGAGGGCCGTAACTTCCTCCTGCAGAAGTGTCAAGTGGTCTCCCGACACACGGTGGTTCTGCGGTGGCATGGCTGGAGGAGTGGACTCGAAGGGGAGGGCATAGCCCCTTCGGACAAGCTGCAGCACCCACCTGTCCGATGTTATCGCGCGCCAGCGGGAGTGGTGATGGCGAACCCTGCCACCCACTGGCGTCACGTGAGCCCGAAAGCTCGGACTAGGAAGGCTTGGATGCCGCAGCGGAGGGAGGCGTGGACTGACCACGACGCTGGCCTCTACCGCCACCACGGCGGAAACCACGGGCGCCACCGCGCTGGGGAGCGCTCTGCGCCGCGTGGCTGGCAGCACGTGTGGGACCTCCTCTCCCTTGGCCACGAAAGGGCCGAAACGAACCCGTCTGCTGGCGCTGGGTCTGGGTCGAGAGACCCAAGGACTTGGCCGTGACCCTGGAGTCCTTGAAGCGCTCCAGCGCGTGGTCCGCTTTGTCACCAAATAGGCGACTGCCATCAAATGGCATGTCCATAAGCGTATTTTGGACGTCTGGTGAGAAGTTGGCAGATCTCAGCCAGGCATGGCGACGAATCGCCACCGTAGTGGACATGGCCCGTCCCAGTGAGTCCGTGGTGTCCAGACCACAACGGATCGAGTACCGCGCCGCATCCCGGCCTTCAACAAAGGCCCGGGTGAGCTTGTCCCGCACTTCCTGGGGGCATTGCGGCAAACACTCCTCGACCGTATCCCACAGGGAGTGGGTGTAGCGGCCCAAGAGGCACGCGGTGTTACAAGACCGCAGCCCAGCACTCAAAGAGGAAAACACTTTCTTTCCGAATTGGTCGTACCTCTTTGATTCCCGGTCGGGCGGAGCCGACGGAAATGCGGACTGCGAAGTGGAGGCCTGGATCACCAGACTCTCCGGGGAGGGATGGGTGGACAGGAAGGCAGGGTCGTCCGCGCAGGGACGGTGACGCCTGGCAACGTTCCGGTCAACCGGCGCACCAGAGGCGGGCCTGGACCAGGTGCCCAGAAGGACATCCGTCAGGGCCTCATTAAACGGCAGCAGAGGCTCCTGGGGGCATGACTGCGGTTTAAAAACTTCCGTCAGGATATTCGGTTTGACCTTCGCGACGGGGAGCTCAAGGTGTAAGGCCTTGGCAGCCCTCATCAGGACCACCGAATAGGCAGCACCCGCCTCGGACGCCACAGGGGACGGAGAGACAAACCCAGGGTTGGGCGACTCGTCCAGGCCACTGGCATCACCCAGATCACCTACCCAGTCCACATCGTACTGGCAGGCACGGGATAGAGGGTCCTCAGACCCCTCCCAACCCTCTCCATACTCCTCCTCGTCATACCCATATTCTGGGTCGACGATATAGACATCGGGGTCAACGGGCCCCATCGGCGTCGGGTCCGGCGTCGGCCGACGCCGGTCCGGCTCCGAGTCCGGAGTCGGGGAGGAAAGGGGGGTGGCGCCGCGCGGCGTCGGTGCCGGGGACCCGACGCCGGCCGGAGCCGACGGCGGAGTCGCTGCACCACGCGGGGGCGGTACCATGGGCTGGCCCACAGGAACCGACGCCGGAGAGGCCGGGAGACCAGCCGGCGACGAACCAGAGGGAACCAGCGGCGCCGGGGCCGGAGCCACCGGCGGCGCCGGGGCAGGAGCACCCGAACCGCTCGGGCCCCCAGACGGGACCGACGGGCCCGCAGGCGCCGAAGGCCCCGCCGGAGAAGACCTCGCCCTCATAGCAATGAGGAAGGCCTCGATCTCCTCACGCGACGCGCCTTCCCCAGGGACCGACAGGTGTGGGGTAGACGGCGTCGGCGACCCATGCGGGACCGCGGGGGTGGGGTCACCCGAGCCCCCGGCCGCAGCACGCGGGCGTCGGGGGGAGTCGGGGGTGCGATGGCGACGCCCCGACTTCTTGTGCTTACCTGACGAGCCGGAGGAATGGTGGCGACTCCCGGAGCGCCCATGGCGGCTCCGCGACCGCTCCCTCGACCGCTCCCTCGACCTCCGACCGGACCGGGACCGCTCTCGACGCGGGGCCGACAACCGGAGCTCGAGAAGCTTGCGGGACCGCTCCCGCCTAGCTTTTCCAGTCAAGGCCCGACAGTCGACGCAGGACTCCACGTCGTGGTCCGCGCCCAGACACCGGAGGCAGAGTCGATGGTGGTCGGTGACCGACATCATGCGGTCGCACTCGTCACAACTCTTGAAACCGGGCATCCTACCGGCACCGTAAAGATCAATCAGTTAACAAAAAACTTGGTCAAAAGACCGGAGTACTGCTCTTCGGATCTGCGCTAACTGGCGCGGAAAAAAGAAGAACTGACGTCAGCGCGCGGAGGCGGCGTCTATATACTCCAGCGACGTCATCACGGCGCACGACGCCGACGACGCGGAGCCGCAGGGGACGCCTGCAGACGACGCCTACCGACGCGCAGGGGTACTGCTACGCAAAAGTTTCCGGATCCAGACTGACGCCTGGGGATATTCTAAGGTAAGGAATCTAATACTAACCTGTTTCTTTCAGATACATGTTATAGTTAGCTGGACATTTCACTCATATAAAACCATTGAAATTCCCCCGTTATAGTTACTTCAGCTAACTACAACTCACGCGCCCGCAATGCACTGCTGATGACTTCACATATTACATCACTCATGACATGGTCAGTGACATAACTCATGACATCACTGATAACATCTAAAATGACATCACCTATGACATCTTCCTTGTACAAGAGTGGCAGACCTTTACTCACCCTAATATAACCTTTATTACACACACTCAAAAATAGAAAATAACATTTTAAATACAATAAGCATACCAATGACACTTAGAACACACCTATTAAGTAATTTGAAAATATATATACACAACCACTTATTCATCAACAGACATATACAGTCACTCATATTTTAAATACAGTGACTCATATATGTATTCAGTCATCATACGTTCTTATACATTGATACATCCAAATCATCCTGTTACACACTGACACTCAACCATAGAGTTACTCACACATAACTTACATGTATTAGTTTAAAACATATGTACTTAGTCAAAAACACTATTAAAAACTTAATTTATTTACTTAGACAGTGATATATACATTCATACAGAAAAGAAAGAAATAATAACCTATATATGTACTACCCACACACAGTTATTCACCCATACAGTCTAGGACATATGCTGCCTACAAAACTTAGAAATAGTATGTCACTCATTCATGCATGTATGCACTTTGTAAGATCTCCTAATGTAGCATATTAACACTTAGACACTCTAACTAAGAATCAATCAAACAATAACCTATATAGACATAATGTATCACTCATATAGCTACTCACCAACACATGCAGCCACTTACACAGAAACTGACAGACTGATACAGATATATATACATTTAACCATTACTCACTAACCCATGTACTCATTAAGATATACTTAATCATTCCGTTATACAATCTATTTTTCAACAAAATAGCAGCCATTTATATAGTTATATACTCAATTCTTGTTCCACCAACCTTCAGATATACATATTTAAAAAATATTTAATTTTCAGAACTAACCCATTTAATAGATAATGTGATGAGTGATGTCATGAGTGATGTAATATGTGAAGTCATCAGCAGTGCATTGCGGGCGCGCGAGTTATAGTTAGCTGAAGTAACTATAACAGGGGAATTTCAATGGTTTTATATGAGTGAAATGTCCAGCTAACTATAACATGTGTCAAACCTATGGTTTTTTCAGTGAATTTCATAGGTTTTGTAAATGCTATTTCCTAACTATAACGTGTGTAAAACCTATGGTTTTTTCAGTGAATTTCATAGGTTTTTTTAAATGCTTCTTCCTAACTATAACGTGTTTAAAACCTATGTTTTTTTCAGTGAGTATGTATATATATATATATATATATTCACTGAAAAAACCATAGGTTATAGACCATATATAGTTAGGAATTAGCATTTACAAAACCTTATTTTACTCACACAAAACCATTGAAATTCCATATATAGTTAGTTGCACTAACTATATATCGCGCACCCGCAATCCACTGCTGATGATGTCACATATTACATCATTCATGACATGGTCAGTGACATCACTGATGACATCACTGATGACATCATCTAGTGTCTGTGTGTTTTTGTAAAGTTTAAATACGTTTTACATATTGAAGAATGACTGGATGGATGGAAGACTGAGTGTGTGTGTGGCTGGCTGGGAGGTGTGTGACGCTGTGCATATCAATGTGTACTTGTATCAGTGATTGTATAAGAGAGTAAGTATGTGTTAGTATATGTGTGAAAAGTATGGTGTTCTGTGTTTAACTATAGATGAGGAAATCGAAGTGTGATTGATTCTTCACAGGACTGACTAGGTGTATGAGTGCATATGATAGTGTTCTAATAATAACTGACTGTATGTATGAGTAATTGTATGGGTGAATGAGTGAATATGTGTGTAGACGTACGAATCAGTGAGTGCGTATGTAGTAACTGGTATTGGTGTGTCATGATGTCATCAGTGATGTCATTTGAGATGTCATCAGTAATGTCATTTCAGATGTCATTAGTGATGTCATCAGTGATGTCACTGAAGTATGGTGTTCTGTGTTTAACTGTATAGATGAAGAAATGGAAGTGTGATTGATTCTTTACAGGACTGACTTGGTGTGTGAGTAACTCCATGGATGAGTGGCAGTGTGTGACTGTCTGTATAGGTGTATGAGTGCATATGATAGTGTTGTAATAATGAGTGACTGTATGTATGAGTGATTGTATGGGTGAATGAGTGAATGTGTGTGTAGACGTAGGAATCAGTGAGTGCGTATGTAGTAACTGGTATTGGTGTGTCATGATGTCATCAGTGATGTCATTTGAGATGTCATCAGTGATGTCATCAGTGATGTCATTTGAGATGTCATCAGTGATGTCATCAGTGATGTCACTGACCATGTCATGAATGATGTAATATGTGACATCATCAGCAGTGGATTGCGGGTGCGCGATATATAGTTAGTGCAACTAACTATATATGGAATTTCAATGGTTTTGTGTGAGTAAAATAAGGTTTTGTAAATGCTAATTCCTAACTATATATGGTCTATAACCTATGGTTTTTTCAGTGAATTTCAATGGTTTTTTAATAGCAAATATCATAAGCTGTCGAATGTCAAGTACGTGGTAAGTGAAAACATTTTCGTGTTTATGCACACTGATCTGCTTTGAATGGTGCCCCCCCCCCTCATTTCTATTAGGAGTACTCTCTCTTTGCAGATAGTGAAAGGTAGTTAACACAGGCCTTTGCCCCCGTTGTAATCCGTCGTGCCTGCTTCTCTCTCCATTTGATTGATTGTTATCCAAGTATTTACTGTTTTAGAATTAGTTCTCTTTGGTTCATTCTCTATTTACAAACAAACACAGAGTCGCAATACTCTGTTTAGTCTTTGCAGATAACGAAAAATCGTGTAAAAAAAAAGAAAAGGAATCGAGCAAAATCAGTAGGCCACTAATGGGATTTCTTTTTGACCTCGCTAAAATAGAAACATTAGGAACAACCCCTCATGACAAATACAAAACTAGTGAGATGAACTGAACTCCACACAATGATGGCTGCAAAACAGCTCGGCTCCGCCACCCACCCCGCCCAAAATAACGATAAAGAGCGGCTGCCATGATTGGTTGCGGAATGGCCACGACGGAGCTACGAAATGGTGCTGCTCTCATGCTAACCCCAGCTTCAGTCTGAAACATCCAGAAACACTGTAGACTACCAATTCGATCAGTTCCGGTAGCGCCCCAATGTAACCCGGTAGAGAAGAACTAGCCCTCCCCTCTTTGACTGATGGTTCTTGTTGCCTGTCCCTTCTGTTGTCATTTAACAAAACTATTTAGCCTGCTGAAAGGGGTTGTGTTCCGACCGCTGGTTGGTGGAGACATTTTGACTATATTCTGGACCTGCGTTGTCGCGTAATGCGTCATATGACGCGCCGCGTTAGCGCATCCGGAAGTCATCCGGGGCGCGCAGCGCGTAACGTAAGCATAACAAGTCATGTGACTTGTTAATAAAACTTTTCATTGGTTCATTTTACTTTTCTTATTGTAATGATGAAAGGCTTGGTCATATGACCTAAAAATTACGCTTTTTATTACTTCCGAACATTATTTTTTCTTAAATATATGTTATAATGTTCCAGGCTAATGTACTTTCCCGGAAAATTTACAACTGTCCTGCAAGTAAAATATATTCTTTTTTCGAGAAAAAGAGCGTTTCTTCGTCCCATGACGGAGCCGTTGAGCAAAAGAGGGTCGACCTGCTGTCTTAGTCGCCGATACGCCTGAATATGAGATTCTTATCGATCACTTTATGTTGCAGGAATAGAAAACACAACAGCCCTTGACCATTTATCTTTACTGCGTTCCTTCGTATTATACCTTTTACCCTTCATGTAATTGGTCTGCTTTATTTCACTTGCCTTTTAATGATTCTAAAACAGTGACTATTATTAAAAACTTTACCAATGTATATACTACTACCATGTTTTCTTTTAAAAACCTTTATTGTGAAAATTTCATTATACAAATACGAGCCTATAACCACGTGGGCCTGCCACGGAGCAAACTGTAATCGTATATGATGAATAGACATTTACACTGTAGAGGAACGTAACGGGCGGGCCATTAGGTTGCAAGAACTAAGGTGTCTAACAGTTACGGAATCGGTGGACGTACATTTTATAATTAAAATACGACAGGGCCAGTTACAATAAAATTATCTAGATATACATTTGCGGGCAAGTACCATGGGTGACGTTAATTCGAACTTTCAACAGTACAGTAATCAATAACACATCAGAACTTAATATCAATAGGGATGTCGAAATATTCAATCAATTCTCGTCCCCGCCCGCCATGTGCTTCAAAACTGCATACGTATCTCGTGATTTCAAGGTTCTGCAACCAGTACACAACAAGGAGTTACGAGTCCCATTTATTCCGGCGCCATTTTGGGCGAGGACGGGCAGGTCCAGGATATAGTCAAAATGTCTCTACCAACCATCGACTATGATGATGTTCATATGCTGTATTTATTAGAGTAACACTCATCTGTCCACATGAAATTAATTTGCCACAATCTAAACATGTCATTTTAATCTTTCCAAAGTTCTTCTAAATATTTGGGACCGTTTCCCTTGCCTCTGAAGCTCTCAGTGCCACTTCTTTGATGAATGTACTAGCAGGTCAGGGATTCTCCTCCAAATCTCTCTTTTATGCAGCACTATAATTAATTGGTGCCACCTCGCCATATGACATCATGCATGGTATAGTTACCACAACTATATTTTTTTTCGGTTCCTCTGGAGAGTTCATCGTGGCAGATGAAGCGTGTAACGTACCGGGCATTTACCTTTTTTTGCATGTACAGGAAAGGAAAAAAAAATCGAGCGTCCGAGTTCTAAGGTGTCCCAGGGCCATTTTAGTGGACCAGGCCCAAATCCAAAGAACAGGCCGCCATTTTGAGAGTCCTGTTGCACCCGCCTGTCGCTGTAGCATCAAGAGCAGCCGAAACTCAGCTGAATGGCAACTGAAACGGCAACTGAAACGGTAAAGGGGCGCCCCACTACAGCAGACGAGCCTCCACCTAGGAAGGCCCGTTCACGCCGCCTCCCCCCCCCCCCCTTCGGGCACCCCACGCCGTTATTCGGAGCAGTATTGTAGGATGGCCACACCAGTGCGGCAACTTGCTAGACATCACCTCGGTGGTAACCGAATCTCAACGCCTTGTGGTGTCTTCTATTCAGAAAACATTGTTATGCTGCCTTCGACCTATTCGCCGCAAGTGCGCACACAACTCAACTGCATAGCTTGCTAGACACCACCTCGGTGCCATCCGGATCTTGGAATCTCAGCGCCTTTTGGTGTCTTCTCTTCAGAAAATATTGTTGCGCTGCCTTTGGCCCCATTCGCACATCGGTCCGCTACTGACGCCATCTCACAGGCTAATGGGGCGCCCCACGCCGACTTTCAGCATTGTAGGATGACCACACCAGTACAGCAACTTGCTAGACATCACCTCGGTGCCATCCGGATCTCGGCGCCCCACTGCAGATGAAGTGCCTCTCAACTATGAAACCACCACGGTGACATCCGGATCTTGGCGCGTTGTGCTGCCTTCGGCCTATTCGCACATCGGTCCGCTACTGACGCCATCTCACAGGGTAATGGGGCGACCCACGCCGAGTTTCAGCATTGTAGGATAACCACACCAGTACAGCAACTTGCTAGACATCACCTCGGTGCCATCCGAATCTTGGCATCTCAACGCCTAGTGGTATCTTCCATACAGAAAATATTGTTACGCTGCCTTTGGCCCCATTCGCACATCAGTCCGCAACTTAGACATCACCTCGGTGCCATCCGGATCTTGGCATCTCAGCGCCTTGTGGTGTCAGTCAGAAAATATTGTTGCGCTGCCTTTGGCCCCATTCGCACATCAGTCCGCTACTGACACCATCTCACAGGCCAACAGGGCGCCCCACGCCGACTTTTACCATTGTACGATGGCCACACCAGTGCCACAACTTGCTAGACACCACCTCGGTGCCATCCGGATCTTGGCATCTCAGCGCCTTGTGGTGTCTTCAAATCAGAAAATATTGTTGCCCTGCCTTTGGCCCCATTCGCACATCGGTCCGCTACTGACGCCATCTCACAGGCCAACGGGGCGCCCCACGCCGACTTTCAACATTGTAGGATGGCCACAGAAGTGCGACAACTTACTAGACACCACCTCGGTGCCATCCGGATCTTGGCGCGTTGTGCTGCCTTCGGCCTATTCGCACATCGGTCCGCTACTGACGCAAACTCACAGGCCAACGGGGCGCCCCACGCCGACTTTCAGCATTGTAGGATGGCCACACCAGTGCGGCAACTTGCTACACACCACCTCGGTGCCATCCGGATCTTGGCATCTCAACCCCTAGTGGTATCTTCCATACAGAAAATATTGTTACGCTGCCTTTGGCCCCATTCGCACATCAGTCCGCAACTTAGACATCACCTCGGTGCCATCCGGATCTTGGCATCTCAGCGCCTTGTGGTGTCAGTCAGAAAATATTGTTGCGCTGCCTTTGGCCCCATTCGCACATCAGTCCGCTACTGACACCATCTCACAGGCCAACAGGGCGCCCCACGCCGACTTTTACCATTGTACGATGGCCACACCAGTGCCACAACTTGCTAGACACCACCTCGGTGCCATCCGGATCTTGGCATCTCAGCGCCTTGTGGTGTCTTCAAATCAGAAAATATTGTTGCGCTGCCTTTGGCCCCATTCGCACATCGGTCCGCTACTGACACCATCTCACAGGCCAACGGGGCGTCCCACGCCGACTTTCAACATTGTAGGATGGCCACAGAAGTGCGACAACTTACTAGACACCACCTCGGTGCCATCCGGATCCTGGCGCGTTGTGCTGCCTTCGGCCTATTCGCACATCGGTCCGCTACTGACGCAAACTCACAGGCCAACGGGGCGCCCCACGCCGACTTTCAGCATTGTAGGATGGCCACACCAGTGCGGCAACTTGCTACACACCACCTCGGTGCCATCCGGATCTTGGCATCTCAGCGCCTAGTGGTGTCTTCTATTCCGAAAATATTGTTGCGCTGCCTTCGGCCCCATTCACACATCGGTCCGCTACTGACGCCATCTCACAGGCCAACGGGGCGCCCCACGCCGACTTTCAGCATTGTAGGATGGCCACACCAGTGCGGCAACTTACTAGACACCACCTCGGTGCCATCCGGATCTTGGCGCGTTGTGCTGCCTTCGGCCTATTCGCACATCGGTCCGCTACTGACGCAAACTCACAGGCCAACGGGGCGCCCCACGCCGACTTTCAGCATTGTAGGATGGCCACACCAGTGCTGCAACTTGCTGGACACCACCTCGGTGCCATCCGGATCTTGGCGCGTTGTGTTGCCTTCGGCCTATTCGCACATCGGTCCGCTACTGACGCCGCCTCACGTGCCAACATATTTTCTCCGCATTTTATACCCTATGCCGCATAACAGGTCATGTGACTTGTTTATAAAACTTTTCATTGGTTCATTTTACTTTTGGTTTCCTAATGATGGAAGGCTTGATCATATGACCTAAAAACAACACTTTTCATTGGATGAAAACTTTTTTTTTTTCCCAAACGATGAAAGTCCCACCTTGTTTCTGGATGTTTCAGACTGAAGCTGGCGTCAGCATGAGAGCACCACCATCTCGTAGCTCCGTCGTGGTCATTCCGCGAGCAATCATGGCAGCCGCTCCCCACCAGAAGCCTGCAGGAGTCGGGGCCCCCAAAACTTTTGATGAATTCTCAAGGCGGAGGAGACGCTTTCGAGAATGGGGTCCAAGACCTAGCAGACAAGCGTCCGATTTCCAAGGTGTCCCAGGGCCATTTCAGTGGACCAGGCCCAAAAAGGAAAGAGCCTGCCGCCATTTTGAGAGTCCTGTGACAGCCGCCTATCGCTGCACCGCAAGAGTGGGCGCAACTCAGCTGAATTGCGGCTTTTGACACAGTGGACCAAAAACGGACGGAATGGCAACTGAAACGGTAAAGGGGCGCCCCACTACAACAGATGACACTCCACCTGGAGAGGCCCGTTCACGCCGCCTCCCCCGGGGCGCCCCACGCCGTTATTCGGAGCAGCATTGTAGGATACCAAAACCAGTGCGGCAACTTACTGGACATCACCTTGGTGCCATCGTTCTGCTGCCTTGGAACTATTCGCACAACAGTTTGCTACTGATGACCCACCCCCCGCGACGCCCCACGCCGGAAATCTGGACGTTGTGCTGCGTTGGGACTATTCGCACAGCCGACCGCTACTTCGTTGTTTTTCCCTAAAAATGTTTATATGTTATTACTATTTTTGTTTTCTTGTATATATTTATAAATTATTAAAGTTTTATAATCTTACTACTTTGTCGGAGTGCTATATATTTTTAATGTGACACATAATTGTAAAAACTTTGATGTACAAAGAGTCATCCCTGGAATCTTCCGCTTCAGGCTCGGTCCCCTCCCCAATCACAATACAGGATGGTTTTCAGATAATAGCAACGCTTCTGCTGTGACGGATCTCATCGAGTGTGGGCCTTGATCTACTATAACTCCTTTGAAGAGGGGTGATTCTTTACAGCTGGGGCCATAAACTACATCTGCAGGGCTAGCTGATACCCTAGGACCAGCCTGGACAATCGGACACAGAGGAAAAGGAGTGTCAGAGGGTGCGGTAGTGAATAGGGCGAAAGGGAGGTGTCGGGCAGGCACAGGGTGTGATTCTCAGGGAAGAGCAGCGCAGATGGGGGGAGGTTTATTACCCATGCATAAGACAGAGAGCGGGGGTGACCACTGCCTGGGGGAGATGCTTGCGAGGGTGGGGAGCCATGCTAAGGATCGACAGCGTGCACAGAGTGGGTCTGGTCAAGGCATCTAAAATGGCTGCCGTGCACGACAAAAGTGTGGCATTTGAAAAAAGACAAGATGGCGCAGACAATGTTTTTCAACACTTCCTGATTTCCTTCGAATCGAACGTTAACAGACGTTGGGGCATATTACCAAAGTTAAGCGATATTTATCCCTAACGATGCTTAGCAACGATTTTTTTACCGCTAAGCATCGTCAGAAATTATCGCAGATAAACCTTGCTATTATCAAGGTTTATCGCAAATACGATAAAAAACGACCGCAATGCATTAATATCGCTGAAAACTCAGCGATATTCATGCATTACCGAGCTAATGCTCTTAGCCATGTTATCCACCTCCCATTGGATAACATGGCTAAGAACTGCTCAGGGCAGGTGCTAGCTTTTGGAGATATTCGCGCTTATCTCGAATATTTCCAAAAGTTGATAATAGGAGATAGCGATGTTAGCGACTGTTTCCAGTCGCTAACATCTTGGCATGCCCACTTTGCATGTCATTAGTGATAAATATCACTCACATGCAAAGTGGGGCCCAAGATGGTCGCTATCTCCTACTAGCCGTCGCTAACTGGTGTTAGCAACAGCTAGGTAATACAGATATAATTTTATCTCCGCGAAGCGGAGCGCTGTTACAGATATATATCTTGTTTTTGAACGTTAATTTCTCAAAATGCACTGAAGCACATATATTGAGACCTAGCAAAGGCACATCGAGCTACCAGTCCCTACAATTTTGCCAAGTTTCGTGCAAATCCATTCAGCTGTTCGATTATTATTATTTATTTTTTTTTGCCCCGCGGGGCCCTTTTAAAACCTCCACATCAAACCTAAACGGTCAGGGAGGATCCACAATGCCCCCTTATGGTCATTTGCCCCTTCGGTTTGGCCTCCGCTTGTCTCTCGATCCTACCGAGAGACAAGATGGCGGCCGCTACGGACTGTTTGGAATGTTTACAGACACCGGAGAGCCAATCAGCTTCGCTTCGCAAAGCTCCGTAACGCGAAAAGTACGCGAAGCGGTGCGCTGTTACAGATATATATCTTTTTTTGAACGTTAATTTCTCAAAATCCACTGGAGCACATATATTGAGATCTAGCAAAGGCACATCGAGCTACCAGTCCCTACAATTTTGCCAAGTTTCGTGCAAATCCATTCAGCTGTTCGATTATTATTATTTTATTTTTTTTTGCCCCGTGGGGCCGTTTTAAAACCTCCACATCAAACCTAAACGGTCAGGGAGGATCTACTATGCCCCCTTATGGTCATTTGCCCCTTCGGTTTGGCCTCCGCTTGTCTCTCGATCCTACCGAGAGACAAGATGGCGGCCGCTACGGACTGTTTGGAATGTTTACAGATGCCGGAGAACCAATCAGCTTCGCTTCACAAAGCTCCGTTGCGCGAAAAGTCCGCGTACTGGAGCGCTGCCCGGTCCGCTGTTACAGATATATATCTTTTTTTAAACGTTAATTTCTCAAAATCCACTGGAGCACATATATTGAGACCTACAAAAGGCACATCGGGCTACCAGTCCCTACAATTTTGCCAAGTTTCGTGCAAATCCATTCAGCCGTTCGGGCTAAAAGTGAGGCCAACCGCCCTATGGAAAACTCAATGTTAAAAACACGTTTTGGGACCCCCCTTTTTTCTCGGCCCCCCCTTGACGAACCCCCCCCCAAATTTCCAGGGGCTGCTCAGAAACAAAATGTTCCATTTTCCTGAAAATTTCAGCCAATTCCGTCCACAAACGCCAAAGTTATTAGACATAGAATTTTCAAAAATCCCATAGAGAAAAAATCCTAACTATATATACCTACTGGCGACCGCCAGTAGGTAATGTGTGTGTATATATATATATATATATATCCAGAAAAGAGTTTCCCTGCTCTGGAAACTCGCCAGTAGTGGGACATAAATTATTCACTCCATGCTGACTCCGTCCAAAGTTAATTTATTATTGACAGCAGCCTGCTGGCCTCTTCGTCAGAAGATTTCAATGCAGAAGACAGAAAAGGCTGCTGCTACGGTATTGGAGCGCATGCGCAAATTATTTCACAGGTGTGCTTCATTGCTGGCATGCTGGTACCTGTAGTTCTATTATGGTGATCAGCGTAGTATTACCCTTGTTGGCTCTGTTGATTCTGTCACTGCATGACAGTCCATTAAAATACCCAAGTGGGCCTCTGGGAGGAGGAACTGGCAAATTCACGAAAAGAGTCCCACTGTGCCTTTAAACGACGCGAAGAACACTTTCCTCCGTCGCTGGCCCCATAAATGTTTTCATGGTGGCAAGTTCCTTGCGGTCAGGCATGCCGCAATTAAATCCATAAAAGAGTTGCCCTGCTCTTGAAACTCGCCGGTAGTGGGACATAAATTATTCACACCATGCTGACTCCGTCCAAAGTTCATTTATTAATGACAGCATCCTAACGCACTTCAAGGCCTCCTGGCCTCTTTGTCAGAGGATTTCAATGCAGAATACAGAAAAGGCTGCTGCTCGGTATTTGAGCGCATGCGCAAATTATTTCACAGGTGTGCGTCATTGCTGGCATGCTGGTACCTGTAGTTCTATTATGGTGATCAGCGTAGTATTACCCTTGTTGACTCTGTTGATTCTGTCACTGCATGACAGTCCATTAAAATACCCAAGTGGGGTAAGCTATGTATATATATATTTGTGCTAGGCAGTAGGTGGAATTAATGCATAAAATAAAACTTTACACAACATATAGAACTCATTTTGAAGAAATATCTTTCCAGATGCAAAATAAAGAAACTCCAGTTGTAACAAACTAAAAAATAAATGTACTCCCGATGTAATTACCTCATCCAATGACTCTGGGATGGCTTTTAAAGTAATCCTGTTTGACCTGGGTTATTTATTTCCCGGACAGCATACTTTTCAACTAAATGGCTAAAGAATAAGATGGATTGTAAACACGTAAGCACCAGAGCAGAGCAGCAACTGCAATGTAGTAAAATAATACGGAGATAGGAAACCGCCATTCCCCATGGATTCACTGTCTTGCTCACCTCGGCCATCGTGTCTCTCCCATCTCTCCTACACCAATTCCCATCCTGCCGGACGTACTTGATTTAAAACCTGCACATTTCTTCGTTTTTATCTTCAAATAGACACAAAGAGAATAAGAGTATAATTCCTCCTGTTTTAGCTCCATGCTCGCAGGTTCAAATTTCCCTCGTTTTCAGCTCCTTGTAGAAAAAAAGACCAGCGAGCTGTCCGCTAGCCAGTGCTGCTTGTTTGGACACCAATTGCTGTGACTGATATGCCGAAACAGCCTGGGAGATGGAGACAGGGCTACAAGGTTGGTTGCAGTATAGCACTTATCCAGTTTATTTTAACAAACTTTATTGAACACATGAGAGTAACAAGAAGACGGTAAAACTAATTTATTCGAACGTAGCGAAAATCTAAACTTAGCATTTTAAAGAATAATAGAAAAATGTCAGCTCGGAGTCTGGAAATGAGAAGATCGGACTTTAGAAGGCTTTAGAAGGCAAGGCTGTATTATAATGTTCAATGGTGTACGACTGCTTACAATACTTATACAATAAGGAGGGTTGTGGCGAAAAGGTTTTCCATAACGGGAGCAGGTCTTCCCTCTTACAAAACATGGGCCAGCCAGCAGGTGTTCTAGGCCGCAGTTTCCGCATGTGCCCTTTTACAACGGTCTCTCGTTCCCTCAGGGTGCTGCTGTGCATCTCTGAATGACGTCTACTCTCTCCTCCTTTATCGCCGGCGGTCGAGGTGGTCCTGAAAGATTAGGGTGGCGGTTGAGAGCTCGTGTGATCTTGCGAGCACTAACATTTCGTCCGACGATATGCCTGTGTATCAGGTGGTGCAGCTTTACAGATCAACATCCCTGTATATCTTGCGCCCTTATTTCCTCTCTCTGGTCGGGAAGCAGGCATGAACTCGCCAGTTTTTGTAGTTGAGCATAAAAGATGTCTATCGATTCCGTCTCCCCTTGCCTCGCTTGACAGAGTTTAAACCTCTCAAAATCAGGGTTGATTTGAGGGTCGAAGTGCCTGTTCAGAGCCGCCACTGCTGCGTCCTAGTTGTCATCAGCCCCGGTATTTGGTAGGTCCTATAATTAGCCCCCTCTGTAGCACATGAGCAGTGATCTTTTAACCTTCCCATCTCTCTCTCTCATCCCCACAAAGTAGTGATCTAGACGGCCAATCCAGGACTTCCACCATGACGTGGCTGTGGCCGGGTCCACCAGTCCACTGAAAGGGGGCAGGAGGGATGCTGTGGCGTGGCCTGGTTGCTGCAGGGCCTGCTGCGGGGCCTGCTGTGGGTAAGCTGCTGAGGAGCTGGGGCACCAGCTCCATCGGGGTTCAGACACTCTTTGCCTCTGATGAGGCACATGTGTGTGTCCAGAAACCTGTCCTCTATGCTGTTTTGGCCTGCACTTGCTTTTGTCAGTGCTTGACGAGGAGTAGAGGGACCCTCGGTGCTGAGTGGCAGTGTGCAGCTACTGTTGTGTCAATATGTTGCCTGGTGTTTTTTTTCTTTCGTTCTTGCTTTTTTTGTGTACAGGACTCGCCCCAAATGTGCTGCTTTTACCAAGGCTTTGCTCGTTCCACTGACTCCTGAGCAGCCAGTGAGTATCTCCCTATGATGCGCTGGCTCTGGGCAAGTGCGCACATGTGTGGGAGAGGATCGCCGGCAGAGACTTTCCAGCTGCAGCCACTTGCACCCTCAGCAGCACCGCCGTGAGCGGGGCACGCTCGCATGAGTAGGCCTTCTTCTGGTGAGTCACGTGACAGTGACTCGGGACGTGCGCTAGCACCACTGACCTGTTGAGCAAGTTTGCCCGGACTCTTCCGATTCTCAGCTCCCGCGGGGTGGGTGCCCGCCGTTGAGGCCTGCACCGTCACTTCTCCAGGCCTTGGGGCACCGCCACTGCCCGGGTGACACACGGCGGCGGACGCGCGCTACACTCTGCAGCCACAAGCAAGGTCATGGGCCTGACGGTGCGTGGCAGAAGTGTGGGTGGGACCCGCCTCATCGCCAGTGTGGATCTCAGCAGAGCTCCGTTGGGAGCAGGAGGTGGACGGTAGGCGCACATGTCGTGCTGCTTGTTTTGGTTCTGATCCGTACTGTTGTTGTTCTGTCTGAGCTCACGGAGGGTATTGCTGTGTCGGTGGGAAGCAACTTCAGAATCCCAGCCATCATAAGCCAGCTGGAGGAAACCTGCATGTCCCTGGAGGTGACTGGAGATGTGTGTGTAACCTTAAAAGAGTGAAAGTCTTATAAATAGGGAATGAAGCATGCACATGTATGAACTCTTTTCGCTAGTAATCACAAAAACTGTCATACTAACATATTGAGAGCACTGTCTGCTGCAATAGGTTGAGGGGTAGATATTTTTGTGAAAGGCTAAATGCAGGTTTTGGGTTCAGTGACTGAGGCATCGTTTTGTGTACTAGTGAAGGAATGTTAAACATCCTTCTCACTGATACAAGCCCGTTCCCACCTTAAGCTGCCATACACTCTGTTCCCCACATTGTCTTAAGTCCCGAGAGAAACAGTGGCAAAGCGAATGGGACTACCTTGCAATCTGGGTTGGACTAAATTATATTTAAAAAAGCCCTCCACATGAAAAGCATGTTTGATTCATTTACACAATGCAGCTGTTAGATAAAAATGTAAATGCATAGTGATTGGATTTTCTTTTGAAAAGTAAAACAGTCTGTACTACAGTACAATTACGTCATATGAGGTGTAATGATATACCCAATAGCCAATAGTATGAGGTGAGAAAGCCGCACTTCCATGGGCAGAGTCAAAGTACACCCAACTCACACTAAGCTTGTTCTATCCTTTTGTCCAGCAACAACATCATGTGTATTTGTAAATTGCACGTTCACCCAGAAGGGCATCATAGCACTGAATAACGGATGTTTTTTGTTACCCAACAAATGGTACTCATTTTATCGACCTCAGAAGGATAAAAGGCTGAGTGGATCCACTGGGATTTGCACCTGTGACCATGAGGTCAAACACAGGCCCTATGGATGCATTAGTTCACTAATTACCAGACACAGCTTACTGTGGTAAAACACGTCTAAAATCAATTATCATGTGAAGACGCTAACTTAAACAAAATGGTTGCCGACTGTTGAGCTTTGTCTCATGTCTATTTTCTACCTTCCACGATGAACATACGAATAAACGATCTTTCTAGTAGCCCTCTGTATTGCTTCAGTGTGTTAGGTTTCATTGTGTCACTCTCTGTCCTCGCCATACTGTCTATGTTGTTCTCTTCTTCATATACCTCCTAATTCATGTTTTATCACTGACTTTAGGAACATGTCTATAACTCGTTCAGCTTCCTGCTTTGTATTGTACTCATAGTGGAAACTCATCACCGAGGCTGAGAATGTACCTTGCAGAGTTCCTTTTACAAGATGACTCTGTGGCTTTGCTAAACAGCATCTGAAGACCTCCCCACTTACGGTGGACTTTCTGACTGATTTTTGTGACTGTAAACAGGAAAAAGGCTAAAGTATCCCGCGGTACAGCAAAAGAACTCCACAATTTCATGAATACTGCTTTTGTTTTTCAGCAACAAACCATGGTTTTGATGGTTTGTTCCTTGAAGACATTGTATATGTTAAGTCTTTTTTTTTAATAGGGTCATTCATTTGTACATAATGGCTTCTTGGTTATATATAGTTAAGAAAACTGCTTAAATATTTATTTATTTATTTGCCTTATTAAGTGCCCGAATCAGCCCAGAGGGGTATCTCCACACTACGGGAGTACTACAGAGTCAGAAGGGCCTTCAAAACAGTTCTGTTTTAGGAAACCTGTGGAATTGCAGATAGGTAGTGCATTCGCGGAGGTGAAAGGGAAGTTAATTCCAGTAAGAGGGCGCCAGATGATAGAAGGATTTCCCACCTATGCGAGATTTCTTTACACGGAGTACCAGGAGTAGCGATTTAGAGCCAGACCGGAGGGTTCTGGAAGGCTGATATTGTATGAGTCCATCTGCAAGATAGCTGGAGGCATTGCCATGTAGAGCCTTGTGCAGTATACAGCAGATCTTAAAACTGATCCGTTTGCTAATGGGCAGTCGATATAGTCCAAGGAGTAGCGGCAAAGAGGCAGTCCTGGCAGGAACATTGGAAACTATGTGGGCCACAGTGTTTTAGACAACTTGAAGTCTGTGAAGAGAGGATTCGTTGGCTCAGATAAGGAGGGAATTACAATAGTCAAGACAACTTCTTACTAGTGCCCGAAGGAGTGTTTTAGGGAGGAAAGGGAAGACCTTTCTTAAAAGTCTTCATGTGCGGAAGCAGGAACTCACGTTGGTTGCAACTTTATTATAACTTTTCAACATGCTGAACAGCAACCACACTTCTCTACAACATAGCTTAAACACATTTGCAAAGTTAACTCTGGCTAAACACTTATATCGTCAACAGGCAGCTAACCCGATACCTCGAAGAAACCAGCATCCTAGACAGATCCCAGTCAGGGTTCCGCAGCAACCAAAGCACCGAGACTGCCCTCATCCCCGCCACCGACGGCTTCAGGACCCTGCTGGACACCCTTGAGACCTCAGCCCTCATCCTGCAGGACCTCTCTGCCACCTTCAACCCTGTCTGCCACCTCACTCTACGCGCACGCCTCCACGACGCAGGGATCCGAGACAAGACCCTGGAATGGACCACCTCCCTCCTCTCCGGCAGAACCCAGAGCGTCCGCCTTCCCCCCATTCCGCTCCGAAGCCTCCGAGATTATCTGCGGCGTACCCCCGGGATCATTCCTCAGCCCAACACTGTTCAACATCTACATGGCCCGCTCGCACGCATTGCCCGACAGCACGACCTCAACATAATCTCCTACGCCGACGACACTCAACTGATCCTCTCCCTCACCAAGGAGACCCTCACTGCCAAATCCAACCTCCACGAAGGAATGAAGGCCGTTGCCGATTGGATGAAGAGCTGCCGACTAGCTGAACAAAGACAAAACAGAGGTCCTCATCCTCGGCTTCAACCCTTCAGCCTGGGATGACTCCTGGTGGCCTACGACACTGGGGGCAGCCCCGACACCCACCAACCACGCACGCAACCTGGGAGTCATCCTTGACTCAACGCTTTCCATGGCCAAGCAAGTCAACGCAGTCGCCTCCTCCTACTTCAACACCCTGTGCATGCTCCGCAAGATCTACAGGTGGATCCCAACAGATGCAAGAAGAACAGTCACCCAGGCACTTGTCAGTAGCAGACTCCTCTATGGAAACGCCCTCTACGTGGGAGCCCCGGCCAAGCTTATCAAACGACTGCAACGCATTCAAAACGCCTCGGCATGCATGATCCTTGACATACCATGCCACAACCACATCACCCCCCACCTGAGAAACCTGCACTGGCTCCCCGTCAACAGGAGAATCTCCTTTAAACTCCTCATCCACGCACACAAAGAACTCCACAAGACCAGCCCAGCCTACCTCAACAGACGGCTCTTCTATGTCCCCAACCGCCAGCTCCGCTCCGCCGACCACTCCCTCGCAACCGTTCCCCGCATCCGAAGAACCACCGCATGCGGCAGATCCTTCCACCTCGCCGCCAAGACCTGGAACACCCTTCCACTCAGCCTACGACACACCCAAGACCCAAGACCTGCCGACCTTCAGGAGGCTACTCAAGACCTGGCTGTTCGACCAGTAGCGGCACCCCCCTTCTTCTCTTCCCTTTTCTTCCCCAGCGCCTTGAGAGCCTCGCGGGTAAGCAGTGCGCTCTACAAATTCCATGATTGATTGATTGATTGATTGATAAACTCCCAAAGGCGAGACCTATTGGCTATGCCAATGCTTGTTTCAAGCAGCCAGTGTTCTTTAAGGAAACAAAAGGGTTAGCATTTGGGAAAATACCCGGAGAGCAGGAAGTGGTTCCCATAAACCACTACCTACTCTCGTGAGGCTGCGATATAATTCTCACAGGGGAAGGTGAGTTTGTCATCACTCTCTTATTGTGACAGAATAACTGCCTCACTCTTTCTCAGTCCCTTGCTCTCCCTCTCTCTCCCTGTCTCTTCCTTACACTTAATCTTCGTACCTCTCTCTTTCTACCACTCCTCCTCTCTCCCTCACTCACTTTCCCTCTCTCTTAATTTTTTTTCTTCGCCCTTATTCCCCTTCCGTCAGCCTCTTATCCATTTCTTAACTGTCACTAAGCCTTCACTCATTCGCACTCCACTTCCCCCACTCCACTTCCTCCTGTCTGTTTCTTACACCCCTTCCCTTTTGCACTGACTTTCGCTTACTCCCCTTTGCTTTCTTTTGCAAACAGGTGCAGGATTTTTACGTAGTATAAGTCCAAAAGTGACTGAATGAAATTTTATAAATTTTACTTATTCACTTTTAGGAGGCGTTCCTGCATCTGAACATTCCCCATGTATGCAGGAAAGCCTTCTTTTGGTGCATTGTTTTACAATATGATGCACCTTGCAAGTACATCAGATTGTAAAAACCATACTTAATGGTGCATCTTTTGTACCACTGCTGCATCACAAATGTGATGCAACAATTGTGTAAAAGACACACAAGGGGATTATAAAACTGCCCTTAATACATATAAATTCATTTACGCACGTTCACTAATAGTGCAAATTGAAGCATAGAGTTGTAACATATTTATATACATATGTTACATTTCAGTGCTTAGGAAGTAAAAAGTCCACATTTAAAGTCCACATTTGTAAAGCGCACAATCACCCGTAAGGGTCTCTAGGCGCTGGGGGCCGTCGGGAAGATTAAGCGAGCTATTGCCCAGAGTCACATGGTGCTGGGCTAACCTGCCGCCGGAGCCGGGGATCGAACCGTGGTCCCCAGATTCCAGCGTCAGTCGCCCTGGCCGCGGCGCCACACCTCTCCCGAACTACTACACACCTCTCCCGAACTACTACTACTACTCTCCCGAAGTACTACAGTATACTATAGGTAAACACCCTATAGATTTATGCTGTACCACATCCTTATAGATTTGCACTTTGACATTTACTATGACAAACTTTTACATACAAACATAGAAATATAGTTCTTTTTTTGACCAGTAGAGGTAGTTCTAAAAATAACAGTTTTTTTTTGTTTTTTATTTTTGCTGGAAAAACGGTGAAAAAAATGAACTTTTTAACCAAAACAATTGTTGAACATGAACAAACCATGAAAAATCCAGAAATAAATTATTTGGTGCACTTGTGGCTCCTGTTTTTTTGCAAAATAACTTCTATGGACTGTTGTCCGAAGGCAATTAATTGATTGCAGTGTATGCATTGCATCATCAGATTTTTGAGTTCCGGCTGGATATTTGCAACCATGGAAGATGGCATTGGTGGTGGTCCTGTTGTTGCTGTGGAAGTACTTGGAGCAGAGCCCTGCTCATCAGATCTTCACACCACAGCTCTAGCCCAATTGTTGGGGTGCATATTTTTGACATGGCGTTCCATGCTATGAGTATCAAAAGAGTACTTTTTGTTTGGATTGCCTCTAGAAAATACTGTGTCACAGATTTTGCATGTGACATGCGGTGCATTAACTTTCTTTAAATCTTCTTGGAAGGTAAAAAACTTCTACACTATGGACTCCTTTTTTTTGGTTGGGCGGGGGTCCTCTTCAACAAATTCTTCTGAAGAAGAATGTTCAGACTCTTCACGTTCAGCCATTTGCAAACAATTTTCTCAAGCCAGGAGCTGTAGAAAAAAGATGTTGCTTCTCTGAAAGCCAAAGAAGAATGATGAACATGGGAGGGGTCTTTCTACAATTGGAGTAGGAAGTATTATAACCAAATAAAATGTCTTGTTTTAAGGTCACATGGTTAGACGTAATCTTACGGTGCGCTCACGGAGCGTTCACGGAGCGCTTACGTAATCTTGCGATGTCTTTACGATTTATGTACGGATCGCTTACGTCATCTTACGATGCGCTTACCTGGGACGCACCCTCGCGATATTCGTAATTGCTTTAATAAAGTAATATACGGTCTTTAAAAGTTTAAAACATAATAGAGTTACTCACACATAACTCATATGTACTAGTTTGAAACATAGGTACTTATTCATAAATACACTATTGAGATAGTCATTCATTCACTAACACACCCATATACACACTCATCCACCCATACAGTCAAAAAAACAAATAATAACCTATATAGACACTCATGTAGCTACTCACCACACACACTCAACTACCCATACAGTCCTACACACATGGTGCCTTAAACACATACAAGCAATAAGTCATTTATT
Source organism: Lissotriton helveticus (assembly GCF_964261635.1). NCBI lineage: Eukaryota > Metazoa > Chordata > Amphibia > Caudata > Salamandridae > Lissotriton > Lissotriton helveticus. The sequence goes on from NC_136057.1 coordinate 38,970,566, forward strand.
CATGCATCTATGCAGTACGTAAGACCTCCTAACGAAGCATACAGACACTCAGACACTCCTACTGATCAAACATTAACCTATACAGACACTCATGTATCACTCATGTAGCTACTCACCAACACATGTGGCCACTTATACACAAAGTGAGAGACTGATACAGAAATGTATATATTTAAACATTACTCACTAACCCATGTATTCACTAAAGTACACTTAATCAGTCATACAATCAATTTTTCACAAAAAAATCAGACATTTAGACACTTATATACCCATTTCTTCTGCTATGCACCTTGAGATATGCATATATAAAACATATTTAATTTTCAGAAATACACCCATTCACTAGATGTCATCAGTGATGTCATTTGAGATGTCAATATTTCTGGACTCCTAATTGCTTACACAAACAATTGATTATTACAACATTATTTGAATACTACTCATGACAAAGAATCACTAGTCATGAAAAATAAGTGTAGGTGGAAACTCCGAGGCAGGATAGTACAACTTTAATAGAATACCACTCATGTCAGAGAAGTACACACAGGCATCAGTGGGTGAAAATTAACTGTAGGTGACAACTCGGAGACAGCCTAATACAACATCAGTGGAACACAGCTCGCGGTGGAGACGTAAACACAAGAATCGGTATACATGAAAAATAACTGCAGGTGACAACTCATATGCAACATTAATAGAACAAGACTCATGTCAGACACATATACACGAGAATCAGTAGTCATGAAAAATAGCTGTAGGTGACAACTCAAAGAGAGTATAATACAACACCAGTAGAACAAGACTCGTGTCAGAGACATATACACGAGGATCAGTAGTCATGAAAAATAACTGTAGGAGACAACTCGGAGACAGAATAATACAACTTTATTAGAATACTACTGATGTCAGCGAAGTATACACAGGCATCGGTAGGTGAAAAATAACTGTAGGTTACAACTCGGAGACAGGATAATGCAACATCAGTAGAACACAATTTCGTGTCGGTGCACAGTAATGAGGCTTACACAGGAGCTCTTGCAATACACATCTTTATTTTATTTTCCTTTCTCCCGCAAGTGCCCATCCCTGCTTCCTGCTCCTCCCTTCTGCTTCCTTTCATGCCTGGCTCAGTCGCTCCCAACAGGTCAGGCATGACAACACTCAGTCTTCAGATTCTCGGCTCGACTCATCCATGTCGCATTCCGATACTTCAGCACTATGGTATGCTGCAGGATTGCATTTCTTGAAGTGCAACACATTTTGCATGGTTCTCTTGGTCTCAGAGGCAGCCGTCATCATGGTTCCTTTCCGCCTTATCACTTGTAGAGGGTGGTTACAGTAGCGACTGTCAGTCTTGGCCCTTTGCTCTTGCCTGACTAATACCCAGTCTCCTTCTTGAATGTCAGACACCTTGGCGTGCCAACGACTGTCTGCGTACTCTTTCATTTTTGCCTTCTTGACTCTGTCAAGACCCACTAGTGTCTCGTGATCAGAAGTAGTGGACCTGGAATGTAGGGCGTGTCCGCTACTGGTATTCTGGTAAGCTGAGTTCTTCAGAGCATCAGAGTGGCAGGACATTTGTTAGTGGTGCTGTGTGGCGTGGTTCTGTACGCTCGTAGTACCTCTTTGAACGCTGGTTGAGTGTCACGTTGGGTCATTTCAGATTGCTGTATGGTTTTCTTTATGGTGTCCATGAATCTTTCGACCATCCCATTGGCTTGAGGCCACATGGAGGTTATCTTTCTGTGTCTGAAGTTCAGATGTCTTGCAAACTCATGTCTGTTAAATGGTGGGTCATTGTCCCTCTTCACTACTGTGGGGATTCCTCATGCAGCAAATGCTTCATCAATGACAGGTTTGACAGCAGTGGCTCTTGTGTATGGGGAACTGGAATACTCATCTACGATGACAATTATGTAGTTCCCTGACGTCAATGGGCCAAAGGAGTCGATGGTTTCTTAATGCCATACACCATCGGGAAGGTCAGACATTTGAAGAGCGGAGTGTTAACTTCTTACCCGACTAGTTGGCATTGAGGGCAATCTTGGAGTGTGATTTCTACCATTTGGTCAAGGGACAGGAACCAGACCCGCTCCCTTAGTGCTTTCTTTGTTGCCACCACGCCTCTGTGTCCTTGCCTTGGTTATTGGGGCATGACAATTTGCCGGTCTCTTAATAGCAGTCCACTTGTGCTGACTGTGAGATCGTCTTTGACATGACAAAACGACGCAAGTTCTTGCATGTTTACAGTCTTGTGACTTGAGATCTCCTCCATGTGTCGGCACGAGTTTGTCAGGACACAATGTATTATGCTCTGGAGTGTGCATCCTTAGCAGTGGCTTCTATGATTGCCTTCTAGTGGGTCTGCAGGTGGCCTTGCTTGATCAATGACAAGAATGGAGGTATTTTTCTGCCAGTGAGCACTTTGTCCGTGTTGAAGTCCTCGGGTGTAGCGAGAAGTCATCTGCTGGGTTCTCCGCCTTCCCCGGTTGGTGAACAATGGTGTACATATATTCTTGGAGGCGAATCCCCACCGTTCGATCCGTGGTGGCATCTTTGCTTGAGGATTTCCAAAGATCAATAGGAGGACCTGATGGTCAGTGATTAGCGTGAAGTGCTTCCCATAGATGAAAATATGGAAGTGCCTACACGCCCACACAACTGCCAGACTCTCTTTTTCAGGCTGTGAGTAGGCGCTTTCTGTGTCGGTGAGGCTGCGACTTGCTATGCTACAATGTGTCGCTGGTCTCCTCTTTCATCGTATTGGGCTAGGATGGCTCCCAGTCCTACAGGGCTTGCATCGACTGTGATTTCTGTCTTCTTGCGGGGGTTGGAATGAGCCAGATTGATGTCAGAACTCACTGCTGTTTTGATTTGACTGAATGCTTGCTCACACTTGGTAGACCAATGAAAGATTTGGCCTTGTTTTGTGAGCTTCCGCAGGGGCAACTGACAGTGGCGTAGTCCTTGATGTACCGGGCACTGTAACTAGCCATACCCAGGAAGGATCGTACATCACTGACATCTCGGGGGCATGCCATGTCGGATAGTGCTGATACTTTTTCAGGATCAGGTCGCATCCCGTTACTAGAGAAGATGTGACCATAGAACTTTTATGTAGTTTTGTGAAACTCGCACTTGTCACGGTTAAACGTGAGATTGGCATTGAGAAGAGCATGACACACACGATCAAGAGCCTTGTCGTGTTCTTGCGATTTTCACAGAACACCAAAATGTCATTACTGTAGTTGAATGAGCATGGAATGTGCTGGATGACTCGCTGCACCGCCTCTTGAAATTTCTGCGGCCGAGGAAATTCCAAAGTTGAGGTGCCTGTACCTGAAGAGTCCTTGGTGTGTGGTGAAAGTAGTTATGTATCTGGACTGCTCGTGGAGCTCGAGTTGATGATACCCTTTGTTTAGGTCTAGTTTTGAAAAGGCTTTTGCTCCGTTCAGGCGGGTGATCATGTCGCTGATGTGGGGTCCCGGATGCCTCTCGGGTTCAATGGCTGTGTTAGGAGCTCGCATATCCACGCAGAGACGCACTTTGTTCTCTGCTTCCCGTTTGGGTACTAGTATCACTGGTAATACCCACGGGGTGGGCCAGTTGAACTCTCTATAATGTCAGCTCTCAGTAGATCTTGCAGCTCTTCATCCACCGCTTGCTGGAGGTGAAAGGGTACTTTCTGGTGGTGATGGGCCACAGGTGTCAGTTGTTCATTTACGTGCATTGAGACTTTGAAATGAGCTAGCTTTCCTAGTCCAGAGAACAGTTTTGGGAACTTGCTGATATCGGGCATGTCATCCACTTTGTATAGGATTTCTAATAGCTTCAGGCGCTCCACTGTTGGTAGGCTGAGGAGGCAGTCAGCCACTTCAGGGCCTTCTATAACGGGGATTTGGGCATGAACTGTCCTGTCTTCATATGTTAGAGATGCACGGAATTATCCCAGGCACGGCAGGGGTTCCTTAGACATCTAGGTGTAAACACGCACATCCGACGACTGTAGTTAGGGCTGTAGATTCATTTTTTTGTACTCAGTTGTGCATATGTAATTGAGTGACGCTCCAGTATCTAGAACGAACTTCGCAGGGTGGTTTTCCATTTGAATATGCAGCCTGGGGTACTTCTTTAACCGGTCAGGGTCCACTACCATGCACACATACTGATCGCTGTCTTCAGATATGGGAGTGAGGGCTGATGATTCCCTTGAGGACGATCGCCGAGACCGATAAGAGACGTATGACCGGGCACTGGATCTTGATGAGCTTGTGGATCGATCCCTTCTCTCTCGTACCGCTCTTGTGTGATGACGAGGTCCCGGGTTACGTCTGGTTGGCATGGACTCTTTGCGATAAGGCTGGCACACTGTTTCAAAGTGGTTGTCTTTCCCACAGTGGTGGCACTGTTGTCCCATAGCCGGGCATTGGCCGGTGTGGGGGTAGTCTGGGCCGCAACGATAGCACTGCAATGGTTGTTTCCGAGCGTTGCTGTTCTTGCTTCTGCCACTATTGTGGCCTGTGGGTTTCAAGTGTCTCCTAGAATCTGACTGGTACCGTAGGTCTGCCTGAGAGCGCAATCGAAAAGCTTGCTCACGTTTCTCCATCTTGGCTGGTTCCATCTTTTTTGCATGCTCTTCAGCTTGGTCATTTATGCGTGTGAGCTCTTCGATGTCGTCCAGGGAGTGGTGCTTCCTCAACAGGCGCTGGCGTAGGGATTCAGACTGACATCCTATGATCCGTAGGCGAAATGCATCTTTGGTAGTGAATTTATCAAATTCGCTATATCGGGCTAGGCGTTTAAGGCTCGTAATGAAGTCACCCATCACTTCATCCTGTTTTGGGACGCTAAATTGAAAGTGTAGCGCTCATAGTCTGGATTTCGCTTGGGGAGGAATTTCCTGTTGAGTGCCTCCCTTACATCTGCATTGGAGTCAGGAGTCCGGAGGTAGTTCCTTGATTATTTGTCCGACGTCTTTGCACACCAGATTGCGCAGAGCAATAAGTTGTTGATTGGGGTCAGCTACCCGCGATCTTTTCATGACATCCTCGAAGTCTTCCAGCCAACTTTGCCATCTAGGGCCCATGCTATTTCCAGATGTTAGCATCAGGGGTTCTGGGGGCGCAGGAATGATACCCCCAGTAGCACTGGACCTGGCTGTGCGATTGGCACGGGACCTGGATGCGCATTCTGGGATGAATCTGGGTGCGTAGACATGGCGACGTGTAGGTGAATCTCGTTCGCTCTTCTCAACTCCACAGTGTGTTTGCGCAGTGCCTGGTAGTGTAGAGATGTAGTGGGCAGCAGTGACATTCTGAAATACTGTCACATTCATCCCCTGTAGTAGTAGTAGTGGTGTTTTTGAAGTAATCAAAAAGAAGCTGGAACTGTAGGTTCTTAAGTTACTTTATTAGATAAGATGTTAAGTTATAAGTTATAGAGATAACCCCATCAGGAGCAGCTGTCCTGCTGCTCAGCCCTCACTCAACTGACATTCACAGCACACCAACATTCCAATCATCTAACATTCCACACATCATACATACAAGCTGAGCAGCAGGGAAACACAAGTTACAACATATCTCCCTTCGTTATGGGTACAATTGCATAAAGCAATAAAAATGGTAGTCAATAAGATGCACTCTAGTACACATAGTCAAAGATATTAAAACAATGTACCAAAGTACAAATGGACAACACAAACAAAATAATTTAAACACAATCCGCATTCCTTCCTGAAATGAACAACTATCTTCATCCTACATCCTTATGCCACTAATTATACAAGTTGGCCAGACCAGTATAACAAGCAAGACACAAAGGAACAAACTTAACGCAACAACACATCCATACTACGGGAAACCACACACACACCCAAGCATACCTCAGCATGCACACAACAAGTACAACGTAGCCGGGTAACCACGCGTACGCAACAAACCCAACTGGACATATGCGACAAACAACTTGTGCTGATGAGTGGCTCAACAACCTGACGCCAACTCACACGCAAGAACCATTGGGAACAAACACAACCAAAGGGTGACCATATACCACATAGCCCCCACAAACATGAGTAATGAGTCGCCTAACATCTAGAGACACTCACACACAACACCAGTTGTGTAACAACTCTTTGGTGAAACCATCACCAACACCAAAACAAAACAACCAATGAGTGACTATATACAGCATAGCCCCCAAATAACCCAGTGACCACATACCACATAGCCACACAACCAAGGGGTGGCCATATACCGCATAGCCCCCACAAACATGAGTAATGAGTCGCCTAACATCTAGAGACACTCACACACAACACCAGTTGTGTAACAACTCTTTGGTGAAACAATCACCACACCAAAACAAAATAACCAATGAGTGACTATATACTGCATAGCCCCCAAATAACCAAGTGACCACATACCACATAGCCACACAACCAAGGGGTGACCATATACCGCATAGCCCCCACAAACATGAGCTAATGAGTCGCCTAACATCTAGACACACCCTCACACAACACTAGTTGTGGAACAACTCTTGTTACGTTAGTACCAACACCCAAACTACACAACCAAGGGGTGGCTATATACTACATAGCCCCCACAAACATGAGTTAATGAGTGGCCTAACAACCCTGACGCCAACTCACACACACACCACAAGTGCGGAACAGCTCTTGGTAAATCAAAACCTACGCCCAAACCCACCAAACTCATAAATAAGGCTATACAGCTGTCACCCTATACACAACAAAAACACATGAAAGGCTTTCTACCCATACATGACACTCTCCGTTTTATAGTCACTTCCGGTGCAATGTCTGGGACACATTCCATTTTATAGTCACTTCCGGGGCAATGTCTGGGACACATTCCATTTTATAGTCACTTCTGAGCTCACAGACCAGCTACTGTACTTCTTCTTCTTAATTGACACACTCGGCGCTGTTCCTGGGACTCCTGTGCAGTTTCTGTATCTTTCCATCTGTGCAGCTAGCCGTCCAAAAAAATATATTTTCCATGAGCACTGTTGCCGTGTGCACATCCAAAATTAAAACAATGACAGTACGTGTTTCTCCACTCAAACGGCATAGCACTAAATGTCACTACGAAAACATCCTCGGAAGTATCACTGCTTGACAACAAACCAAAATGGAGGCACGTTTTCCGACGTAGAGCCGGCTGGTTCGCGTCCACAATAAGCTTTAAATCAAGACGAGCCATCCAACATGAGGTGCTGTCGCGTCACAGAGGATGATGATGAGGGCGACTGATGAGGTAAACCATGCGAGTATAAATCGGCTCGTGCCGATTTTAAAGGAAAACAGTAACCGTTATTTTCCCTTGCTGAATGTAACGATGAAAAAAAATGGTAAATACTTTACTTCCATTCGCAAGACTTGTGCTCGCCTTCACGCCTCACCAGACACAGAGTGTTTACATAAGATTTAAATGCTCCTCCTTGTCTTAGCGCTCCATTGCACCCAACGTGTATATTTTAAAATAATTGTCTCGAGCTGCAGACCCTTCACACACTGTCATTATGTCCCGTCATCAATGTCGTTTAAATGCCAATAACAGTGCTTGCACTCCTGAAATTAACACTGCGCACTTCTGAAATTGACTAAACACCGAGGCTCGATCCCCTGCCTCCGAGTTCAATGGTCGAGTGCAGGTTTATTTAATGATGCCAGGTAAACAGTAACACCGTAGAAATCATGCAATTCAGTTTTTTCCAAAAGCGAGCGCCCTTCTCTCTTCACAGAGGCTCGACTTTATGCCCCCAAATAACCCTCAAATTTCACTAGAGTCGGTAAATAAATGTCACTAAAGATTCCCTCCGTTTCTCAAACTTTGCTCTCAAACAGGGCAGGGCTAAAAGGTCACGCAGAGTCAACAAACACCTTTCTCAGAGGTACGAATTACTGTCATGAGTCTGGCAAACCAGGGTTTCAGGGCGACCGATGTACGGGTCACTGATGGGGTTAGGTTGCCAGACAACACTCCAAATAAAAAGTCATTTACCTCGAGTATTCGTTGTTTTCCGATTTACAACACTTTACAGGATTCCTTTTCCAACCAGTTTTGACTTCTTTTTTTGTAACAATCAAGTCTCTGTTTTGACTTTAATATTCCATGTTTTTTCACGCACGGGTTCTTCAACAAATCAAGTTTTGACTTCTTTTCTTCTTTTCTTTGTTTCAGTCCAATACTCCTTTTCCTTATAGTTACTTTTAAAATTTTGCACGCGTAGTTTCTTCTTGACAGTGATCTCCAGATGTCGCCAAATGAAGTAATCAAAAAGAAGCTGGAACTGTAGGTTCTTAAGTTACTTTATTAGATAAGATGTTAAGTTATAAGTTATAGAGATAACCCCATCAGGAGCAGCTGTCCTGCTGCTCAGCCCTCACTCAACTGACATTCACAGCACACCAACATTCCAATCATCTAACATTCCACACATCATACATACAAGCTGAGCAGCAGGGAAACACAAGTTACAACAGTTTTCTCCTGCTTTGCCTGACTTTAAAATGGCCGCAGGAGTAGTGGCAGGGGCTTACCAGTGCTGAACGCATGACTCCAATATGGCCGCCAGTCGGGACAGGCTTGTACAGGCTACTTACATGTGGTGAGGAGTATTACCCCAACTCTAAGGTTCTGGGGTTAGCACACTCCTAGAATAGCTGACGGTGCAGGCAGCAGCAGGATATGGCAAGTGTTCGATTTTTTTTCTTTAACGCGGTCCGCTGCACAGCGGGCATTCGCGTCATCGTTAGAGGCATTTGGCATCGCTGCAAGTGGTGCGACACTACGTCTGGGCTCATGCAGTCTGGGGTGGTCCTTTCTCATCCCACCCTTGTCGCCAGTTTCGTGTCGGTGCAGAGTAATGAGGCCAACACAGGAGCTCTTGCAATACACGTCTTTATCTTATTTTCCTTTCTCCCGCAAGTGCCTATTCCCGCTTCCTGCTCCTCCCTTCCGCTTTCTTTCATCCCTGGTCCAGGTCAGTATAATTAATTTTCATACTTTTTTAGGTATTAGTGGTGTATGGTGGATGTGAATGCTTATGTGGTGTGGCCTCCGGCAGCCCCCCACTGGCCTCTAATTCCCTGTTATTAATTGTCTACACCCTTTTCCAATTTATTGAGAGGGTGTGAGCATAGTTTTAAGAGTTTTGTCTTTGCTCCCAATGGGTCACATTCTTACTATTTTTCATGTGTGCAGATTTGCTTAATTTGAGAATTCTGAATGGATTCTCAAGTCACATTTGGAAGTCTGCAGGGTGCACTCCTGAAAAACTCTTGTGAATTTTAGTTGTGACAGTGTTAAGGTATTTGTACATGCACCATGATGCCTAGAAGGGAACTGTGCACGGGGAAATACCTTTTTACTGGTGCATCGGTATCTCTTTGTGTAGAAAACCCTTCCACAATCTTCTTTTCAGGATGTTTCTTTCCCCTTCACATCCAAAATTGAGAGTCCTCCACACATTTTTATCAGTGTATTTTTATTTATTTACCAGCATATTTAGGTATGTAGAGCTGTTGTAGGACAGACCCAGGGACACTAGTAGTAAGTGACCTCATCCACCACAGTTAGGGCTGTATGTGCTGGAAGGAGGGGTGCTGCTGCACCCCAGTGGTTTTGAGGGTGAATACGCGATGCAAATGCCTTTAAATGTTGCTTTTATCCCGTCATTGCTGTGGAAAGACAGACTGACCTTTGACCACTGATTTCTGACAAATTGCTGCTTATTCTGAACTTAAGAACTACCGCCCCATCTCACTCCTCCCATTCCCTGTCAAAGTCATCGAGAAAGCCGTCAACAGTCAGCTCGCCACCTTCCTGGAATCCAACAATTCCCTCGACCCATCACAGTCCGGCTTTCGAGCCAAACACAGCACCGAAACCGCCCTCATTGCAGCTACAGACGACATTCGAACGCTTCTAGACAATGGAGAAACAGTCGCCCTCATCCTACTCGACCTCTCCGCCGCCTTCGACACAGTCTGTCATAACACCCTCATACAACGCCTCAGCAATGTCGGAATACAAGGAAAAGCTTTGGACTGGATCATCTTGTTCCTCGCCGGCAGAACACAGAGAGTCCGCCTCCCCCCATTCAAATCAGAGGCCACCGAAGTCATCTGCGGCGTACCACAAGGCTCTTCACTCAGTCCCACCCTATTCAACGTGTACATGAGTCCCCTCGCATCCATTGCGCGGCAACACAACCTCAACATCATCTCCTACGCAGACGACACCCAGCTGATCCTCTCCCTCACCAAAGACCCAAACACCGCCAAAACCAATCTACACGAAGGAATGAAAGAAGTAGCTGAATGGATGAAGAACAGCCGTTTAAAAGTAAACTCGGACAAAACAGAAGTCCTCATCTTAGGACCATCACCCTCTGCCTGGGACGACTCTTGGTGGCCACCGGCCCTGGGTACTGCACCCATACCTACAGATCACGCACGTAACCTGGGCTTCATCCTGGACTCCTCCCTCTCGATGACCAGACAAGTCAACGCCGTCTCATCTTCATGCTTCAACATCCTACGCATGCTCAAAAAAATCTTCCGCTGCATCCCCACTGAAACAAGAAAGACAGTCACACACGCTCTGGTCACCAGCCGACTGGATTATGGAAATACCCTCTACGCCGGAACCACTGCTAAACTACAGAAAAAACTCCAACACATCCAAAACGCCTCAGCCAGACTCATATTGGACATCCCCCGTCAAGCTCACATCTCCGGTCACCTGAAAGAACTCCACTGGCTCCCCGTCAACAAGAGAATAACGTTCCGTCTACTCACCCACGCTCACAAGGCCCTCTACGACCTAGGACCTCAATGCCTCAACACAAGACTGTCTACACACCCACCCGCCAACTACGATCATCCAACCAAGCCCTCGCCGCAATTCCACGCATTCATAGATCCACCATGGGAGGAAGATCCTTCTCCTACCTAGCGGCCAAAACCTGGAACTCTCTCCCCACACACCTCCACCTTACCCAGCACCACCTCTCCTTCAGAAAGCAACTAAAAACCTGGCTTTTCGATAAGTAATGCACCCCCTCCCTCAAGCGCCTTGAGACCCTCTGGGTGAGTAGAGCGCTATATAAATTTTGGAACTTGAACTTGAACTATTCTTTCCACACTGAGACAAGTTTTTACTTTCTCTGACTGTAAAGTGAGAGGATTATATAAACTGGACAATATGACATCTTGAGGAGGTACAGAAAAAGTGAAAGGAAGGGCTACAGGATATTTTCTATAACAAGGCTGTGGGATGCCATTTTTATAACACCTCACAAAGTGGAAGTACCTTAGAATGAACTGCACAGCTATTTTAGAATACATCAGCAGTGAGGAGAGCACAAGTGAAGCAAATTTTTAAACATAATTCTGAAGTGCGATGGAAAGAAATATTTTAACAAGATCAAAACAAATCACGACAACTTACTAGTGCAAATCCCATTTGCTGAAACTCTATTTCCACATGTTGTCTTTGAGCACTGTATTGTTTAATTAGTAAAACCATACGTCTGTGCAATTTTAGTGCTCATGCCAATGTAAAATAGTTTCTGTAAATGACAGTTGCTATCACACCATGCTTTCGAGGTACATTTGTGACAGTCTGCTCCAAAATGTACCAAGGGCTACATACTGCACCTTCACCGCTCACCTGCATGAATATCTGTGGTATATTTGCTACACTTGTTCGTTGTGTGACACTTCGATTTTTCACAATCCCTATAATTTCAATGATGCAATATTGATGGGATCACCCCCTCTATGAACGTTTTTCCAGCACCACTGGGTGGGGCTCAATATCCCCTGCAGCTCCCACCTACCCTCTTCCTCTATCAGCTGGGTCTAATTCACAAAGGTACAGTTAGGCTACAACTCTAACTTACCTTTGTGAATACCGAAAAGTACTAAAGTTACACTTCTAATCTAAGTTAGCCTTTTGGTCCAACATAACCTTTGTGAATACAACATTTTCCAGCTATCGCGACAAGAATTTTAGATTCTATTAAGGACACGGTGGCAAGGATTATGCTGTCTCCATTTCTTTACTGAACTCACAGCAGCCAATGAAAATAAAACTACACAATGTAAAAACAAAATTACTCATGAGGCTTTGAACCACGCCTCCTTAACACAGCCAATGGCAACATCATAAAGTATACAAAATAGAGAGGCACCATCCTGGCTTCCTCTTTCTTTGTGCAGTCAGTCCATAAGTACGAACCAAAACAAAGTCTCAACTCTAAACTGAGAGGTAAACAGTTCTTTTTCCATTCTCAACGGAGAATATAATCCACACACCTTGAAGTCATCCACTTCTCCCACGGGGAAGATCCGTCTTCATCCGGAATAACCATTCAGTTCTTGTTGGAATCATTTCCTAAAACAGAAACAAGGTTGAGCCAGGAAACCCACAAATTTTATTCTCATAGGGTGGGCATTTAATACTGTTATGAACATAACCATCAAACAACTTAACAGTTGAAATAAACTGTCCCAACAGGCGGGATAATCCTCGCCTACGTGTCCTTAATAGAATCTAACGTTTTTGTTGGAATAGTTGGAAAATGTTGATTTCTATAGCAGGACCGGAGGCTTCTGATTATGCTGGTTCCAAGCTCATCAATAATAACAGAAGAAACATGAAATATCGCCTGGTAGTAGAAAACTTTAAACATAGAATCTGTAGACCAGCTGCCTTCAGGATATCTTCTAGACGAGATCCCAACATGTAAGCTGTGGAGTCCATAGCGCAACTCGCAGAATGGGCACCATATACTGAAACATCAATACCTGCTTCTGACATCACCCATCTAACCCACCTAGCTAAGGTGGCAGCAGAGACTGGTTTGAAAGGTTTCTGAATTGATTTTAACTCCTGACCCACTGATCAGACCGATGTGCAAGAGTGCGTTCCTTTTAACATTTCAAACATTGCAAAACACATAATTTCATATTATGAGGGAAAGAAGGATACTCCACTGAACGTGACATCGTTTTTGTCCGTCTCGTGAATCAGACACTCTGCGACAGGAGATTAGACATAGTAACATGGTGAGCTTGGCAGATAATTGTTTCAAGGAAATGTCTGTATTATTTGGCCAAGAATCAAGTAAGGAAAGTACTTTAGAAACAGCCCAAAGGGTAGAATACCTGGGACGAGGTGGATTAGCCACCATGACACCTTTGAGCAATTTACATACTAGGGGGTGCATCCCCACAGGTTTGCCATCAATATGATCTTGGCCTGCTGAGATAGCGGAACTGAAGTTGTTAACCGATCTGTAGGCAAGCCCTGATTCCGCACACTCAGAAAGGAAGTTTAAAATCTCAGTCACATCTGATCCCACGGGATCCACCTGCCGTTGAAAGCACTCGCCCACCCATCTCTTCCAGGAAGCTGAATTTCGCTTTTGGGTGGACGGAGCCCAAGCCTGCTGTATGAAGCTGGCAGCTGCCTGTGAAAGGCCTGTGATGTTCTTGTGTCTCCTGAGAGCATCCACAACATCAGAGTTAGTTGGTTCTGCAGGACCAGTGGGTGACAAGTCCCCACTGGGTCCTGGAGAAGCGACGGGAAACTCGGAAGTAGAAACTGAAGATCCACATGCAACTCCATTAGTGTGGGAAACCACGACTGAGTCTTCCACAAAGGTGTCACCAACACTAGCGAAGCTGTCTGTCGACGGACAAAGGCCGCCACACTCGGGATCGAGGGAAATGGAGGAAATGCATAGTTCCTCTGTTGCCTCCAATGGTGAAGAAATGCATCCGTTCCCATCGCCATTGGGTCCAGTCTCCAACTGAAAAACAAAGGGAGCTGAGCATTGATTTGATTTGATTTGATTTGATTATGGATTTGTAGAGCGTGTAGCTACCCATGGGCGGCCCAGTGCTATAGTATCAACCTGTAGTGCTCCTGGAGGGGAATTATTGGGGGAAGAGCAAGGTCTTCAGTAGCCTGCAGAATGAGAGCAAGTTGGTTTCTTTGCGGATGCTAAGGGGGAGGCTATTCCAGAGCTTAGGAGCGTTGTATGCAAAGCGGCGCCCACCCGTGCGCGCTCTTCTTATTCTGGGGATTCTGGCAAGGAAAAGGGAGTCTGATCTAAGCTGTCTGGTGGATTTATGGGGTTTGATGAGTGGTTTTAGTATTGGCGGGCCTTTGCCCTGTAAGATTTTATGAGATATGCATAGGGTTTTAAAGGCGATGCGCTCCTGAATGAGGAGCCAGTGAAGAGCTTTGAGGGAGGGTTTAGCTGAGCATCTGGATTTCGTCCCCGTGAGGAGTCTTGCCGCGGCATTCTGAGCGTGCTGAAGTTTTTTGATGACAGCTACGGGGGCGCCCAGGTACAGGGCGTTTCCATAATCCAGTCTAGAAATAATAAGGCCCTGGATGAGAATTTTCCTAGACTGGGGGGGGATTAGAGGGAGGATCTTCCGGGCAGTTCGAATGAGCCCAAAGCAAGTGCCGGCTGTCTTTCTCGCTTGGGATCTGAAGCTGAGATCCTGGTCGGGCCAGAAGCCTAAGCTCTTGATTTCCTTTTTTGGTGCAGGGGGGCAGCCCATTCTGGGTGGCCAGGCAAGGGACTTGGGGAGTTTGTGTGGGTCGAGCATAATCTCAGATTTCTCACCATTGAGTTTTAGTCGAGAGTCGCCCAACCATTTGGATAAATTATGCAGGCAGGAGGCTAGATTCTCCATGGACTGGTCGGCTTGGTTGATGGAGACGACTAGTTGGGTGTCGTCGGCGTACATGACCACCTTTATGCTGAATGGTGAGGCTATGTCGTCTAAAGGGGCAATGTAAACATTAATAAGTGTGGGGCTCAGGGATGATCCCTTGGGAACCCCACATTGAAGGGGGAGAGCTTTGGAATGGCCGTGACTATCGGCCACTTGGAAGGTCCTATTCTCCAGAAACTATTTTAGCCAGGGCGGTGCCAGCCAGTGATTCCAGTTTTGTGGAGACAGTGGAGAAGGATGGTATGGTCCACCGTGTCAAAGGCAGCGCTCAGGTCCAGGAGGATCACTGCCACTGATCCCCCTGCGTCCAAGATGGATCTAGTCTCCTATGTCACAGCCAGGAGGGCGGTGTCGGTCCCCTGTCCTGGTCTGAACCCTGTCTGGGAGTGGCGAAGGAGGTTGTTTGTCTCTAAAAAGGTTGATAGCTGTTCGTTCACGATTTTTTCTGCCATTTTGCTAATGCCTGGGAGGAGGGAGATAGGTCTAAAGTTTGAGGGGTCCGTGGGGTCTAGGTGGGGTTTCTTGAGGAGTGCGCGAACTATCGCACTTTTCCAATTGGCTGGAACTGTCCCTTGGGAGAGGGAAGCATTTATCAACCTGGTTAGAAGGGGGGATATTGTAGGAGCAACTAGTTTCAGCTTGCTCATGGGCGCTGGATCGGCCGGGGACCCACTCTTCACTTGATTGAGGATGGCCACCAGCCTCTCGATGGAAATGGGGAGGAAGTCATCCAGGAAGGGGGCGTCTTGGTCGATGGACCAGTCTAATGGATCTGTCGGGGGTGAGGCTGGGGAAAGGTCTTTAGGATTTTGAGAATTTTAGATGAGAAGAATTCGGCGAGTTGGGTGCATCTGGTGCCGGTGGGGTCACCGACAGGCTGAGGTTCGGGGACTTTCATAAGTGACCGTACTATACGGTACGTCTCCTTAGACGAATTGGCTGCAGCTAGAATTTTCCATTCGAAATAGGTAGCTTGCGTATTTTTTATAAGGATTTTATATTGTTTCATTAAAGATTTATAGGTTTCTTTGCTATTTGAGGCCCAGTCTTTTCTCCAAAGACGTTCAAGTTTTTTGCATTTTTTCCTTAGTTCATGCAGTTTGGGGGTAAACCAAGGTGACTTGAATGATCCCCTCTTACTGGGGAGGTGTTTGAAGGGGAGGACCGAATCAAGGGATGTTTCTATCCAAGTTCAAATTTGGATGTCTGCTAGTGAGGGGTCCGGATCCAAGGTAGGAGTGGAGGATGACAGCTGGCTGGTCCATGCACCCGTGTCTAGTTTGTGTCATGGGCGAGCGGGTGCTTGGGGTGGAAGGCCGTGAGTGGGTTCAGTGGTGATTGGGAGTTTAAGGAGGACCAGGTGGTGATCTGTCCAGGGGATGGGGAGGGGTATTGATGTGGCGAGTTCCAGGATGTTAGAGAAGATAGGGTCCAAGAGGTGGCCCTTATTGTGGGTAGGGTGAGGATTTTTCAAGAGGAGGCTGAGTGCGGCTAGGTCTTCTTTGAGGTCTACAGCTATTTTGTCCCCTGGGTCGTCAAAGTGAATGTTAAGATCTCCTAACACTGTGAAGTTGGAGGAAAGACAAGCTAGGGAGGTGGCTGTGTCCACCAGTGAGTTAGGGAACTGTCCAAGAGGGCCCGGGGGTCGGTAGATCAATAGTCCTAACAGGGTTTTCTCCGGGGAGAGGTGTATAGAGAAGTGGATGTTGTCGCAGTCGAGGGTAGGGCTGTCCTTGATTTGGCAGGAGAGGTGGGCTTTGGTGATAATTGCAATGCCACCTCCTTGCCCTAGAGGTCTGTCAAGGTGTTTGATTAGGTAACCCGGGGGTAGAGCTTGGACTATGTTTGGGTCTGATGCTGAATTGATCCATGTTTCAGTGAGGAATAGCACTTCGATATCGTTGTTCAATATTAGAAGGTTGATCTCGGTGCTATGTTTGTGGAGGGATCTGCAGTTGAGCAGGGCCATTTTGATTGTGCTAAATTTGGGGGGGGGAGGGAGGGCGGAGTCTGAATGAGCAATGGTTGCATTTGTTATGACGCTCTTCGGGTGAGATTGAGTGGAGGCAGGGGTCAGGGGTACCAATCATGAGTTGCCGAAGTGTGCCTGCAGCGTAGGTGAGGGGTGACGAACTGGAAGGTGCAGGGGGGCTGGGCCCATGGCCCGTCCTGGCGCGGACGGGCGCAGTCGGGCTTACCTTTGGCACGCCTTCGGCGCGCTGACGGCGCGCCTGCAGCGCGCGTCTGCTGCGCATCCGGCCGAGGCACATTGTTTTAAAGGGGTAGGGGGTCGTGGCCTCAGGGCAGTGGGCGTGGCCTGGCTTCCCGGCTATTGGCGGCAAATTAGTGCTCTGACCTGCGGCAGCTTTCAGATCGGCTGCGCGGGGTGAGTCTGATCAAGTATGAAGGAGGGGGAGTGCCCAGGAGAATGTGAAAACACAGGTAAAAACAACAGTTACTTTCCAATTATGTTAAAAAAAACGAGCGTTCCTCCCGGCTTCCGCCTCAGGAGATGTTCTATCAGGCTAATGCGAGCTTTGTTTCTAGCGCGTCTTATGTAGCGATCGGGGGCGTGGCCTCAGGGCAGTGGGCGTGGCCTGGCTTCCCGGCTATTGGCGACAAATTAGTGCTCTGACCCGCGGCAGCGTTCAGATCGGCTGCGCGGGGTGAGTCTGATCAAGTATGAAGGAGGGGGAGTGCCCAGGAGAATGTGAAAACACAGGTAAAAACAACAGTTACTTTGAGCATTGAGGCGAGAGGCAAATAGCTCTATCGTGCAGGGGCCTCGCATACTCATGATCTGCGCATACAGAGTGGGGTGTAGCTTCCAATCGCTGTAATCTCTGAGGAACCTGGAATTCCAATCCACCACTTGATTGAGCTTCCCCGGAAGGTATTCTGCTATGACAGTGATCTTGTGATCCAGGCAGATATGCCAGAACTCCTTCACTATGTTGACCAACATTCGGGACCTCGTACCCCTTTTTCGATTGATATATCTCACTTCTGACACATTGTCCTTCCGGAGGAGGATGCAACAATTGCTCTTCAGGGGAGATATTGACCTGATCGCAAATGATCCTGCTAATAGTTCGAGACAGTTGGTATGCAACTTTAACCCGTCTGCGGACCAACGTCCTGTGGAAAAGTAAATTTTGCCATGTTGTATGTGCCTACGTGTTCCCCATCTTATGCTATATGTGCATGATCGATATGCATGTATTCCCTTCTGATCGATTAAAGACGCAATTACAGTTGTGTCCATCTCTAGTATGCCAGTTTCCAGTCTTCGTGAATACAACGAATATCAGGCCTATGTAAAGCTACGTTGCCACGTTTCACAGTGTGCACGTTAATTCATTGAATTGTCCCTGTTTCTAGGCCTCAAAAGGGCCCGGACTCAGATTCAGCTCCTGTTTCCTGAACCCTCTCCGAGGAGCGATACAGCCCCCACCTGTATCCCTGACCCTTCACTTACTTCATGCCTCGCAGTGCCCGGCTCGGCCTGGCTCTGCCTCCCAGTCTGCCAAGAGTATGTTATGATTCTAGTTATCAGTCCAGCCCTCCTTCTCTGCATTCTTGAGCTACTGCATCGCATCAATAGTTTCCGTCATGGTCTAGCCTTTATGTCTCCATGTAAGAGAAATACTGTATTAATATTCATAGAATATTCCTCGCACAAGCACTACATGTAGAATTATGCATGCACCAGTCTTAGTGTCTGTTAGCCTTTGCCCTGATAACTTTTGGATTCTATCAACATGTTCTCTAAACACCAGATACTAGATAGGCTTTAGGTACATGTCGCTCTGACACTCCAGACTTTAGTCTCCTCTTCTAGCGCAGAAGTCATAGCCCCCCAGTTCTCCCTAGTAACACGTCATTACCAGTTTGCGCGCAACACTAGGTTAGAGGTCCCAGCTGCTCAGGTAGCCCCCTCCATGTTTCCGCCCCGTTTATGACATATTCTGTTACGTTTACATCACATGTCTATGTATACGCCCTGTACACACCCCTTGTTACACCCACTTTATGCCTTATCTTTCGCGACTGCTACAAACCCCGCCTACTGCTACGCCTACTGTATTGAATGCAATGTATTCTGTTTAACTATAAATATTGTGCACTGTTATTAAAAGTTATGCGCATCATTCCCAGATCCTGCCCCGGCAGCTGCCGGGCCCTGCCATCCTATTCCCATGCAGGCTGTCCTGTTCCTGTCCTTTATGCCTATTAAAGCCTGTCAACTTCAGCTACCTCGAATCTTGACTCTTATTTATTGAGCTATCTGTTTATATTGTATCCAGTCAAAAATAGAACCGGTAATTAATTATTTATTTACCACATAATGGCGACCGAATAGGGACTTGCCCTTTCCCCACGCGCCGGCGAAGCCACGCAAGCCCCCTGACCCTCTGCAGCCGTGACGGAACCATCCTGCGCAGCGGCAGATATTTCTGCTTCAAGTATCCCTCAGGTCCACGGAGGAGACGGAGGTTGCGGTCCAGCATCCAGACGAGGCGGTGGAGGAACGCGGCGAGTCCCGACCAGAGCCCAAGCCGAGAGTCCAAGGTCCGAGGTATCCGGAGGCCCACCCGTAACTGAAGTCCGAAGTTCGTAGTCCGTCGTCGTAGCAGTCCAGTCCAGTCCGAGGCCTTCCGTTCTTGCTGCCCGGTGAGTACCGTTGCTGGGGTAGTATCTAGACAGGGTCAATTAATTTGTCTCTGGTCCGTGGGTTTGGGTACACAGATCCAACACGAAGTGTTCACCTAGGTGGATGTGGGTCCTGACGTGTCTCTTTATGAGACCGGTAAGTTTTCGTACTGTTTTAGCAGTACATCTAGTCAGTCTAGTCAGTTCTGTTCTCGAGAAATTCATGTGTTCTGTTTTCAGTATTTCAGGTAATATCCTGTCCGAACTGTTATTTTAAATGTTATTTCATGTGTTTTCAATGTCGTGGTATGAGTGATTTGTTTTCAAGTTATTATTGTGTTTTATTGTGTATTGTATTGTGTCTAGACTCCAGTCTAAGTTATGCCTCTGTTCACGAAGTTACGTCAGTTAAGAACTAGAAAAGGTCTGCTCGAGGAAGCAGTTCCTGTCCCGCCTAGGGACAGTCCAGGTCATTTTATGTATCATAAGCATGGCATAAGTGCCATATTATATCTAGACTTATGGGTCGAGTATACTAAAGATCTAGAAGAGAAATATAGATGGCCCGTATCGGGTACATGGGATGCCGAATGCATCATGCGAGTAGAAGAAGCATTATGGAAAGAGAAATCCAGACAGTCCCAGAAAGATGCCATCGAGTTATGGCGCAAAGAATCTCATAAAAGAACCGAAAAAGAAATCAGAAAGTCAGAGTTAAGTAGAGAATCCTCAGAAAGAGCCCAAGAAAGGGAATTAATCGAAATAGGTGAACAAGTTAAAGCCGAACAGTCAGACAGACAGAGAAATGCCCTTATTAAGGGTATGTATCCTCTTCTTGCCGAGGGCTTGCCGAAAGCAACCCCGGAAGCACCATGTAATTTTCCGCCGCCATTAGTTCCGATTAAGCTACGTCACAAACCGACCGCAGCTGATATTTTTCTCTCGTCCTATTTCGACGACACAGTCCCAGAATATGCAAATCCTGCTCCGCCAGCTCCTGTAAATAATGTAATTCCTGTTCCTCCAGCCACCGGGGCACCTGTTACAGCACCTGTTACGGTACCCCCGGTCCAGCCCACAGTACAAGTTCCCGCTACATCAGTCACTCTGCCAGCCCGTACAGTACCCGTCGACGATTCCTGTTTAGGAGCCGCGGGGGGAGGTCCTCCTCGTACCCCGCCCCAACATAAACGTGTGACACTACTTGAGTTACATGAACGTGCGTTACAGCGTACGCCTAAATCCCAGTCCGTTGCAGATATCAAGCAAGCTCTTACCGAATGCCGTTATGATCCAGTCCCAGGCGATGATAATATGGTCATATATTCATTGCGTGTAAGACGGGTGACCGAGTATTTGGACACCCTACCGAATATGAAAGAAGATCTAGACAGAATATATTGTTTCATCCGTACAGGAGTAGATCCAGAAAGTATTGGCGAAGCCATGTCTCAAAGAAAAGCTGAGACCCAGCTCATGCTTTTAAAGTTTCTAATTAATTGTTTAATAAGGGAACAAGATTATCCGACTAAAGATCCGACCGAAATGAAAGTCCTGACAAGGTGGAGTGATAATATAGCCGAGGGTAGACACAGGACACTAAGTTGTGTAGAGAGTATGTACAAGAAAATTCGTAAGGAAATAATAAGGTTACAC
This sequence comes from Lissotriton helveticus, assembly GCF_964261635.1. Taxonomy (NCBI): domain Eukaryota; kingdom Metazoa; phylum Chordata; class Amphibia; order Caudata; family Salamandridae; genus Lissotriton; species Lissotriton helveticus. The sequence continues at coordinate 38,991,669 of NC_136057.1, forward strand.
GAAAAACGCAAAGCAGCACAAGTAAGCGAGAAAGAAGACGACTCTGATACTGAAGAGGTAGACGACGAGAATCCCACCAGAATAGCGTATGTAGGTAGAACTAGACTTCCCGACCGACATTCACGTCTAGAACACAAGAAAGTTTTCTCTCTTCCAGCACCAGAACAAGGTTCTCTTGAGCAAGTATTTCAAGCTACCGATCACATTCTGAAATCACGAATCGGTTATAGTGAACTTAGTACCATGCATGAACAAGAACTAGCCCGATCAGCGGTCCGATGGACTACTGATTCTACCACTTTTCCAGACGAAATAGTGGCACAAATGTTTCTGAAATTGCCCCCAGCCGAGCAGCGACTGGTGGGTATGTATATGATCCAGCACCTCATTACACTGTATGAGGGACAACATTCTGATCCAGGTCCGTTACATGATGTTCTGAATGAGTTACTCCAGTATAGATGGAAAGGTTTAGGTACCGATCTAATTAGTATCATTCTAGAACAGCGCCACAAATATAGAACGTTTCTGAATCTGCATTTTGTTCATGTCTCACCCCCAGAAAGTAAACCATTTTACATAGATAGACAGCATCCGTTACAAGAAGTACACCCAGTTAGGACAGCGGGTGGTGAAATGCAACGAGTATTTGTTTACACCCCTATCACAAAGATGGAACTCTTAGAGATGAAGAAATTAATTCCCTGTCACGACAAAGATCCAGCAGGGTTCCATCGAGAATTAAAAGACATGGTCCGTATGGGAGAATACACGTATCCAGATATCATTAAAATGCTAAAGGTCCTGTTGCCCGCAGGGGTATATGAAAAACTCAAGGAAAAAGAATGGGAGGTGGGAGAGAAAAAGATTGATTGGACAGCTCTAGAAGCTGAAGATAAAATACGAGTACCAGGTACCGGTCTTGGGGACAAATGTAAAGAATTGCCCGAGTTATTGATACAGGTCTTGCCAAGGTTACTAGCCACGAAAAAGGAAGATTGGGATGCAATCTCAGCATGCAAACAGAAACAGGATGAAGACACTAGTGATTTTTATTCTAGATTTGAAAAATGTTTTATTATTAACAGTGGTTTGAAGACGAGTAGCGAGTCATACCCTCATCTTTTTGTTACTAAACTAGTCGAGAATTCAAGTCCACAAGTTAAAAATCGAGTTTTGAAAGTCGAAAGTACCTGGCAAGCTAGTACCCCGTCACAAATGCTCCAGATGCTCCAGTATCACCAGAATAGAATCAGGGAAGAGCAAGAACACGAAAGGAGACGTATGAAAGACACGAAAATGAAAGTATTAGTTGCACAATCTGTTCCACAAGACAGTCAGAAGAGGGGTCCGAATCAAGCCAGTCATCCTGCAGCTCCCGTTAAAGGGACATGCAATTATTGTAAACAGCCAGGTCATTTTATAAACGAGTGTGCAGTTCTGAAACACAATATAGCTACTGGTAAGACTAAAGAAAGACCACGTCCGCCTAGACAAGAACAAGTTTCACAGACTTCTCAGTCACCACAGAATGCACAACAGACAGCTCCAGCACCGCAGCCTATTGCTGCAACACAGCATGTTACACAGCAGATGTACCAGTATGCCCAGTCAGAATATCCAGAGTATCAACAGTATTCATGAAACAGCCTAGAGGGGGAGGTAGGCTTGCCTCTCATCGAGATACCTGTAGATCAATAGGGTCCCTATGTACACAGTCAAGTATTAGGGAAAGACAGAAAGTTTTTGATTGATACAGGGGCAAGTAGGACTACTATCAGTCATGACGAGGTTCCAGGGGCTCCGCTCTCAGGCTCTAGAAATGTTTTCCTTGGATTTTCAGGAAAGCCAATTGTTAACGAGATTTCAAAACCAGTTACTCTAGAAGTTGGTCCATTGTCCCGAACTACTGATTTGTTACTTACGAAATCATGTTCCGTAAATTTATTAGGCATTAAAACATTGAAAGAATTAGGTGCAGTCATTTGCTGCTCCCCAGAAGGAATCCGATTGTTCCTCAGAGACTTTAAAGGTCACTATGTATTACGTGATTTTGATCCTAGACTATTAAATGTACCGCAGCATTTATGGGCGCAAGGTCCGACTGATGTAGGTTTTATGCAAATCACACCCCATCGTGTGACTCTCAAGCAAGGTATAGTCTTGCCACGAATCAGACAGTACAGATTGCCACCTGAGGCTGTAGCAGCCTTATCCAAAATTATTGACGAGCTCATTGCTCAAGGAGTGGTTGTAGAAACTGACTCCAATGTATGTAATTCTCCTATCATTCCAGTCATGAAACGTACTGATCCAAATGTACCTCCAGTATATCGATTAGTGATTGACCTTCGAGAGCTTAATAAATGTATCATACCCCAGTATCCAGTAGTCCCAGATATCTCATCCCTATTGACAGCCATTGATTCTGAAGCTACATTTTTCACTGTCATAGACCTCAAGAATGCATTTTTCAGTGTCCCGATTCATCCAGACAGCCAGTATCTTTTCGGTTTTTGTTTAAATGGAAGGAGCTATAAATTCACACGAGCTCCTCAAGGTTTCACAGAAAGTCCTAGTATTTATAGTCAAGCACTTAAGAGACAACTAGACAATATTCACATGCCAACTGATACTGCCCTGCTCCAGTATGTCGATGATCTACTGATCACAGCCCGTTCTGAACGTGACTGCGAGCGAGCGTCACTTACGGTTCTGTATTTTCTGGCCGAGATGGGGCACAAGGTGTCCCCTTCAAAGCTTCAGTTCTGTGTCCAGCAAGTGATCTACTTAGGCCACTTACTGTCCAAGTGGGGTAGGCAGTTGACACCAGACCGTATCCAGTTAATAGCGAGTCTTCCACAGCCCAAGACACAGAAGGAGGTACGTGCTTTTATTGGCCTCACTTCTTACTGCAGACAATGGATTCCTCAGTATGCATTTCTAGCTAAGCCACTGATACAGTTAACGTCACAGGAGGCAGCCGTATCGACTGTCCTCCCTTGGACATCTGAACATACACTTGTTTTTAATGAATTAAAGAAAGCCTTATGCCAAGCACCTGTTCTAGCTACACCGAACTACAGTAAGCCTTTTACACTTTTTGTCACAGAACGTGATGGTACTGCATTATCTGTTCTCACACAAGATCAAGCGGGACAGTACAAGCCCTGTGCTTATTTTTTTAGCACATTAGATCCAGTAGCCCAGGCTCTGCCTGCGTGCCTCAAGTCAGTTGCAGCCACAGCTCTAGCTATCAGACAAAGTGATTCCATAGTATTAGGACATTCCCTGACAGTACAAGTTCCACACTCCGTGGAAGTTCTTTTAAACCGAACACAGACTCAGCACTTGACAATTGCACGTTTAACAGGTTATGAACTGACATTGTTCCAGCCACACATAGAAATCAGACGCTGCAACGTTCTAAATCCTGCTACACTGTTACCGTCAGTTACTTCAAATCCTGCCACACATGACTGTGTGGAAGTTGTTAACACTATGACAAAGCCAAGACAAGACCTGACAGACATTCCATTACCTAATCCCGACCTGACACTTTATGTGGATGGTTCATGTATGAGAACGAGTACAGGAGAACTAGTAGCCGCGTATGCAGTGACTACTGAAACCGAAGTTATAGAAACACACCGTATTGACACCCTGTCTGCTCAAGCAGCAGAGCTAGTTGCTCTGACCCAAGCATGCATACGTGCCAAGAACCTGAAAGTAAACATATACACAGATTCACGCTACGCATTCGGAGTTGTACACGACTTCGGAGTGCTCTGGCAGGAGAGAGGTTTCATGACTTCTCATGGAACCAAGATTCAGCATGGTCTCCTCATTCAAGCTCTGTTAGATGCAATACATTTACCGACAGCTATCGCTATCATGAAGTGCAAGGCACATACGAAAGTTACTGACATCATTTCCCAAGGTAACGATCTAGCAGATCGAACAGCCAAGCTTACAGCTCAGACCCCAGACATTCCAGTTAACACGACACAGACATTCACTCTAGATCAGACTACTTGTATGACAGTTAAGGACCCTACACAAGATGTCATAGACATACAGTTACATGCTACTCCCGAAGAAATCAAGAAATGGTCCGAACAAGGAGGGGTCCAGACAGATCAGGGATGGGTGACGAAGGGAAAAGCCACATGGTTTCTCCCCGACTCTATGGTTCAAGTCATTATCAATACCGCACATAGTCCAGCACATCTAGGAGAAAAAGCTATGTTAGACAGTATCCAGAACCTTTGGTTCAACAAGCACTTACGAGCTGCAGCCAAGCAGAAAGTCCGTACCTGTATGATATGTTGTCAATTCAATCCAGGTAAAAGTGTCCCGGTGGAACAAGGTGGATTCCAACCTCCTGACCACCCTTTTGAAGTCCTCCAGATGGATTATATTCAGATGGAGCGATGTCGAGGTTTCAAGTATGTCCTCGTAGTAGTATGCGCTTTGTCCAGGTGGACAGAAGCATATCCAGTCCCAGATTACACAGCCACGACCACTGCCAAGCAGTTGGTTCGTGAATTCTTTCCCCGCTATGGACTCCCTAGGGTCGTGTATTCTGATAACGGCCAGCCATTCTCATCTGAGTTAATGAAACATGTTTCCCTTTTGTTAGGGTACCAGTGGAAGTTCCATTGTGTACGCCATCCTGAAGCAGCCGGTCTCGTAGAGAGACATAATCAGACTCTGAAAATCCGTATTGCCAAGACATGTAAAGAGAAAGGTGTAGACTGGCTAGTTGCCCTGCCAGTTGCATTATTCTACATGCGAATGGTCGCACATACCAGATCAGGTCTGTCCCCTTATGAGGTCGTATTCGGCCGCCCCCCAAACATGTGGGGTACACCTAGACCCCGCAGTATTACAGATGTTTCCAGTAATATGTTGACAGATTACCTAGCTTCCTTGATGTCTGCCCTACACTCTTGTCGTTCACAGGTTGCCGCCGCATTTCCAGACAATACTGAAGTGAAACCGCATGAGGTCATTCCAGGCAACCTTGTCCTCGTCAGGAACTTTGATCGTTCAAGTCCACTGGAATCCCGCTGGAAGGAGCCACGACTAGTCCTTCTGACCACCCGCACGGCCGTGAAGTTGGAGGGCCGCAAGGGGTGGGTCCATCTGTCCCACATCAAGAAATTCCATGGACTCCGTGAAAAAACATTTGCAAAGAACATTTCTAAAGACTGCCTGAAACCAGACACTGATCTGAATCCTGAACGGAAAGTTCCTCTGTTAGAGAAAACTCCGCAACAGGAGTATAAGTTAAAACTCCGGTCTAGTAAAATAAGTCAGCCAGTTTAATTGTCTAAGTCCCTCTCGGGTGAAACGGTTAGACAGGTTCTGACATGTATGAGATAGACCCCCATAGTGAGAGAGTTAGTCAAAACTCTATAAGATGTATCGTTTTTCTAAGTTTTATATTGTTTCTAAGTCTTATGGTTACCTGCACAAGTTATGCATTACATTTATGTTTTCCAAGTTCACATGTAAATAAGTTTTCTAATGCTACAGTAGAGCACACATTTAGTGATCTGCCTCCTCACGAACTATCTTATCGTCTTGCTATGCGAAATAATACATTCATAAGAATGTTACACTATTCACACCAGACCAGCAATGCCACTAATTGTTGGGTGTGTGGTCGACTCCCCCCTTTCCAGACACCGAAGGGAGTTCTGCCACTCTTTCCTTATCCATTTTTCACATAATGGTTCGTGTGGAGCATGGTCCACGTTAACGTCATCTTCCAATGATATGTCCCTTCTGAATAGAACATGTTTCCCAGACAAGCAAGGTCTCCCCCATAGAACAGGGTTAGATCTAGAAAATGAAGTATATGATTTAGGTAATTATTCTTCGAATTTTATGGTCCTGAATGTTCAGTCTGATACTACTCCAGATTTACCTGCTATTTCAGTACTACCAGTCAAAGGCGAATTATGTGTCAGAAAGAATGGTTCCGCACATGTAGGACATAGTGATTGTACTACTACTGTCGAGTATAGTGACAGTGGGAAATCTATTTTTAAAGCCTCACGTCATTCTTATTTTGTTTGTGGTCAGACCGCATATGTTCGTCTGCCCCTCGATTGGGATGGAACATGTTATATTGCCTTCCTACTGCCACCAGTTTTTCTAGCCCCATCCGATTATCACAGAGACACACATCTAGTACACGTCAGACCTAGAAGGGAGATCGAGTCCCCAATTGTCGATCAAACTGAAACTGCTCTAGAACAGTATACAGATTTCAATAAAGGTTTCTTCTTCTTTATAGGACCTATCCAGAATAGTAAGTTAATACGTAGACTAACCAGAACCCTTGAAGCAGTAGTGAATGAGACTACTTCTGCTCTAGGTAACTTAACCGAAGAGCAATCTGCTATGAGATCTGTCGTGCTCCAAAATCGTCTCGTTCTTGACGTCATACTGGCCGATAGAGGAGGAGCATGTAGAGTCATCGGATCTAGTTGCTGTATTTTCATTCCTAATAACGCGCCGTCTGTTTATTCAGCTATAACCAGACTTCATAAAATTGCCCATCAGTTACACCAGAATCCAGGCACCTGGACATGGTCCGGTTTGCTCTGGAGTATTATATCTGCCTGGGGATGGAAAGTATTGTCATTTCTAGGTATTGCAGTAATGATCATATTCAGTTGCTGCCTCTGTATACAATGTGGCCCTGCGATTTGCGGCATTTGTGCTACCTCTTGTATTCCTAGTCCTAAATCCCGTTCCAAGACAATTCGAGACGAGCAAATGATGCTATATGAAATGATAGATGGTATCATGAATATAGATGTTTCCTGATGGAAACGTAGGGCACAAGGAGGGAATGTGGAAAAGTAAATTTTGCCATGTTGTATGTGCCTACGTGTTCCCCATCTTATGCTATATGTGCATGATCGATATGCATGTATTCCCTTCTGATCGATTAAAGATGCAATTACAGTTGTGTCCATCTCTAGTATGCCAGTTTCCAGTCTTCGTGAATACAACGAATATCAGGCCTATGTAAAGCTACGTTGCCACGTTTCACAGTGTGCACGTTAATTCATTGAATTGTCCCCGTTTCTAGGCCTCAAAAGGGCCCGGACTCAGATTCAGCTCCTGTTTCCTGAACCCTCTCCGAGGAGCGATACAGCCCCCACCTGTATCCCTGACCCTTCACTTACTTCATGCCTCGCAGTGCCCGGCTCCGCCTGGCTCTGCCTCCCAGTCTGCCAAGAGTATGTTATGATTCTAGTTATCAGTCCAGCCCTCCTTCTCTGCATTCTTGAGCTACTGCATCGCATCAATAGTTTCCGTCATGGTCTAGCCTTTATGTCTCCATGTAAGAGAAATACTGTATTAATATTCATAGAATATTCCTCGCACAAGCACTACATGTAGAATTATGCATGCACCAGTCTTAGTGTCTGTTAGCCTTTGCCCTGATAACTTTTGGATTCTATCAACATGTTCTCTAAACACCAGATACTAGATAGGCTTTAGGTACATGTCGCTCTGACACTCCAGACTTTAGTCTCCTCTTCTAGCGCAGAAGTCATAGCCCCCCAGTTCTCCCTAGTAACACGTCATTGCCAGTTTGCGCGCACCACTAGGTTAGAGGTCCCAGCTGCTCAGGTAGCCCCCTCCATGTTTCCGCCCCGTTTATGACATATTCTGTTACGTTTACATCACATGTCTATGTATACGCCCTGTACACACCCCTTGTTACACCCACTTTATGCCTTATCTTTCGCGACTGCTACAAACCCCGCCTACTGCTACGCCTACTGTATTGAATGCAATGTATTCTGTTTAACTATAAATATTGTGCACTGTTATTAAAAGTTATGCGCATCATTCCCAGATCCTGCCCCGGCAGCTGCCGGGCCCTGCCATCCTATTGCCATGCAGGCTGTCCTGTTCCTGTCCTTTATGCCTATTAAAGCCTGTCAACTTCAGCTACCTCGAATCTTGACTCTTATTTATTGAGCTATCTGTTTATATTGTATCCAGTCAAAAATAGAACCGGTAATTAATTATTTATTTACCACAGTCCGCCTGTAGCAAAGTCTCCACATCGAGCGCCCCAGCTCCATCGGCTGATGTCGGACTCGACAACCATGTCTGGGGCTGCGCCAAAGATCGCTCGGCCGTTTCAGCTGACATGTGTTCCAGCCACCAGTAGAGCTCTTCTCGTATTTTTGTATCAGCGGTTGACACCTCTGTTGAAGCAAACCCTCAATCCCTTTTGTAGGGTCCTTCTTGTACTTTTTTAGGAATGTGGTCCTGGAGGAATCTATGTCCAGGGTGAGCGCCACCTTTTGGGCTAAATCAGGACGGGGGCAGTCTTATCTTAGACGAGCCCTCGCCTCCTTATCGAAGCTTTTGCATAAGTGGACTTGCATGTAATCTGCTACTGCAGGGGGGACCCAATCAGCAGACCTAGGGTTTTTTTTTAAAGTCTTTTTATTAGAATTTAAGTAACATTACATCGCATATAGATATGCACATTATGACCATTGTGTTCCACGTAGTACAAATACATTTTCATAATATGCAACAAAGGACAAAACAACATGAGCAACGCATAGAAGCATCTTAATATTCACCATAGCAAATTTACACATCAAGGGAACGTGTAATGGAAGTATTACCCCAGGTATATGTCTGGGATAGGTCTTGGGGGAAAACGAGCTCAGAGGGAGCAAGCGATCGTAGTGGGTGCCAGTTATGGTACTTGTAGTGCTAAGTGCGGGGGGGGGTCAGTGTGTAGAAGGCTTGTGTTACTAGGTAATAGTGGGTGTCTAGAGAGACCATGCCGGGCTCTTGAACCAGCATAGACGTTTACTGGGCGTTATGGCTATTGGCGGTCCAGCAGACCTAGGGTTGACAATATCTGTTGGGTCAAACATAAAGGGAGAGGGTTGGATGGGGGACTCAGAGTGCTTACGCTTCTTAGCGCATTTGCGAGGTCTAGACGCCTGAGAAGAGGCCGTGTCAGTGTCGGTCGTGGTGTCGGGGATCTGGATAGGAGAGGAGCGTGGAGGGGAAGGGGCCGGGGCTCCGTCTTGGGCCTGCTCCTTGGACTGATGGAGCGTCGAGTAGGTATTCACGTGCGGCCTGGATAAACCAGGGTTCTCACTAACAGGAAGGGGTGCAGGAATAGAAGAGGGCCGCGAGGGGGTGGGTTAGAGGGGACCAACAGTTTTTGCGTAATGAGCAACAACGCAGATGAAAGGGCCTTGTCTAACTTAGCATCCAATTTCTTGTCAATTACATCATCCATTGATTCATCATAATAATACTCCTCATTGCCCTGGTACTCACACGCAGGAACCTCCTCTTGGTAGAATTTGCATTCTGCCATTTCTAGTGAATATATAAATATATTCTAATCAGAAATTCCCCAGTGGGAAGCGCAATTCTCTGCCCACACAATCAGGTAGGCGTCGGACGGGAGCAGTTCCGGGGCCAAGGAGCCAATAATCTCGAAAATATATCTGCACAAAATCAATGAAGTATAAAGTCCAATCTAGGACTAGTGGAGGGAGTACACCCTTATCTGCAAAGCAGAAATAGGGTGCCCAAAAATTCACAATGTAAAAAGTAGAAGGGGAAGCTATAGAGAACTAATCTTGAGAGAAAAGAGGCCTGGTGGATCTCCATCAGTGCTTAATTTGTAAAGAAAATAAGTGGCAGGGCTCTCGCCAGCAGGCCACTGCAACTTGCACCACACATTGCCCCTGCAGGTGCTGCCAATATAACAACACAACTACTAACCTTCACACTCCTGCAAGTGTGACATTTCAGACTATTATAGGCCCCAAAGCTATAAGAATGGCTTGGGTGGCAGGTAATTGTAATTGTTTTTTTTTTGTTGTTTTTTTGAAGACGTTTATTATTGTTCAAGAAAGAATTGCAGTACAAATAGCAAAGCCTACAACCCTGCGGGCCGGCTGCAATAGGTCATCGGGCCATTGGGGCAGTTGTGTACTGTAGTAGGCGCCCTGTGTTGTTTTCCTCGCCTTCCGTTGTGCTAGGCCACATATGGTGCATACATTCCTTCCTCGTACAGCATTCTATTGTCTCTGTAGATGACGTCTCGTTTTACAATTTTACTATGCATAAATCTTTAACTTCGCAAACAATATAAACAAAGCGGTTTGTGACAGCGTGTCCCAGCGTTACCGTTGTGTCAGTACCGTATCGGGACCCTCCGGCATGCACTACTCCAATGGCCCCGTGTATAATGCGATGTGTATCGGGAGTGTGGTAATGTAGCGTGGGGACCTTGGCGCGCATGCGTAAATAGCCGTGGATCTGTGGAGGGCCAGCCTCTGTGTGTGAATGTGCCTCACCCACTGCCAACCCAGCGCGCGGCGTGTGCATCTGACAGTGACGGTGCCCTGGTTTTGTTCGTGACGGACGCTGCCCGCCCCCGGGCTCGCTGCCGAGTATTCAGCTAGGGGCACCCTCCCATCGCAGCGTGGTGGCAGTTGAAATTGCAGCTGGGAAGAGCCGGAGTCCAAAAAACCGTAAACTGGGAGGTGGATAAAGGGTGAAGATGAGAGGGGGGGGAGTGTACTCGTGGGGGCAGTGTCATGGGCGTGGTGCCTAGGTTGAGAGTCGGGCCATTGTACGGTGGAGGGCCCCCGTGCGGGCGGCTGGCTGTGCCTGTGTCATGCGTGGCCAAGGGCCGGGGGTGCTCCCTGGGAGGGCGTGTCGCGCGGCCTAGTCTATGTTGCCGTCCCCCCTGGGCCGCCCGCCTGCCTCAGTCGCCCTTGTGTGAGCCCCCTGGCCTCGCCCTCCCCCTGCAAGAGCCCCAGGATGTCATCCCACTGGTGTGCGATCGGGAATTGCCGCAATCCCGCTATCTCCTCCCTGCGCAGCGCTGTGCCCTCTGCTCTGGCCCAATTGATGAAGGAGGTATACCAGTGTGCGGGGGCTGGGGGCTCACGCCTCTTCCAGTGTCTGGTGAGCAGTCGTTTGGCCGTTATGAGACCCAGATCCCAGAACCGGGCCTGTGTTTTATTGTGTTTGGTCCGTTTGTATAGCCCAAGAACACATGCCTCCCACGATGCAGGTAGACCCGGGCCTGCGCTATGTGTCAGGAGTGACGTCACCTCTCCCCAGTATGTGGACAGAGACGGGCAGTGCCAGAGCATGTGCAAGATGTCTGCACCCAGCAGGTCGCATCTGGGGCAGGCGGCGGTGTCGGTCCCGAAATATTTGTTTATCCTGTCCGGTGATAGGTACGCCTGGTGCAGTATGTACAGCTGAATGGTTCGGAAGCGGGAGTTGCGCGGGATATTCACAGGGCTGGCCAGGATCAGGTTCCATTCCCCATCTGTCCAGTCCCTTCCGCGGTGGGCCGCCCACTTGTCCCTGATCGGCTGTGTGGGCCTTTGAGTGTGTGTGAGGAGTGCCTGCGCCAGCCAGTGCACAATGTGTGAGCCTCTGCCCATAACGTGCAGGTACTGAATCAGCAGGTGGATCGGTGGCTCCTCCCGGAATATTCCCCAGGAGTCCGTGTACGCCCTCACCACCGACGCATGCAGCAGGAATTGCCCCGCCGGCAGGCCCGTGCCCTCCGACAGCTCCGCAAAGGGAAGCAGGGCCCCATCCGCAAACAGGTCGCCCATCGTCTCTACTCCCGCTGCAATCCAGGGCTCCATGCTGCGTAAGGACACCATCCCATTCCTCCGGGGGGTGCCCACCAGGGGGAGGGCGGGGGCATTTGGCTTGACAGCCTGCGTCAGCCTCAGGCCGCGGACGAAGCATTTGCGGGCTACTGCCACGTGCAAGGGCAGGGGACGGGGTCCCTTGGTCAGCGGATGAAACAGGGCGCACACCTGTGGGTGTGTCCACTGGTAGTCAGTGTTGGCCGTGTCGTCGAGGTGTGTGTCGCTGAGCCAGTACGCCACCCACTGCAGCTGCGCAGCCAGGTAGTACAACTCCATGTTGGGGACTGCTAGCCCGCCCTCTGCCGTCGGGGAGTACAACTTCGCCAGGGCCACTCGTGGGCGCCCCGTGTTCCAGATCAAGTCACGGAGCATTGATTCCAGCTCGCGGAATATTTTCGTGGGGACATACAGCGGAATATTCGCAAAGTGGTATAGCAGCCTGGGCAGCACTATCATTTTAGACAGTGCTATCCGGCTGGGCACGTTCAGTGGCAGGGACTTCCAAAAGGTCATCTGAGTCCACAGCGAGGAGATGGCACGCACCAGATTGCCCTCCAGTATGCTCTGGGGGTCTCTGTAGATGTAGAGCCCGAGGTACTTGAACGTAGTCGGGTACCAGGTAAGCCGGGTGCCTCCAAGGTGCACATCGCACTCCCCCAGGTCGGGGCTGAATGAGTATACCCCGGATTTGGTCCAGTTGACCCTGAGGCCGGACACCGCCTCAAAAGTCCGGAAGACGTCCGACAACACGGCGGGCACTGCGGTGAGATCCCGCACATAGAGGAGCAAGTCGTCTGCGTAGAGCGAGACTGTGTGTGTCCCATCTGCCAGCGGGATCCCCCAGTCCACTCCCTTATCTCGCAGGAGAGCCGCCAGGGGTTCGATGGCCAGAGAGAAAAGAAGGGGTGACAGGGGGCAGCCCTGTCTGGTGCCCCTGCGCACCCGTACTGTTTCTGATATTAGCCCGCCCGTCCGCACGCAGACGCAGGGCCTCTGGTAGAGTAGCCCAACCATGTCTGCAAACGCATCCCCCACGCCAAGTTTGTCCAGCACAGCTCCCAGGAATGGCCATTCCACGGAGTCGAAGGCCTTCTCCAGGTCCAAGACGAGGCACCCCGATCTCGGCCAGTGTTGTGTGGCCGCTTCTTGAACCCTGAAGAGGCGGCGCAGGTTGCGAGAGGTGCTCCTCGCCGGCATGAACCCATTTTGGTCTGTGTGTACCAGGGCCGGGACTTCCAATGCCAGGCGGCGGGCCAACAGGGAGGTGAAGATTTTATAGTCCGTGTTCAACATGGCTAAAGGCCTGTAAGACCCCATGCATGTGCCGTCTCTGCCGGGCTTCAATAACGAAACCAGGTTGGCCTCATTGAGTGAGTCTGGGAGTGCCGACTCCTCAATTGCGGTGTCATATAGCTTGAGCAACTCTGGGATCAGCACGTCCGAGCAGGCCTTAAAGAATTCGGCGGGTAGGCCATCCGGGCCGGGGAACTTGCCATTGGACAGTGCGAAAATGGCCTCGCGCATTTCCTCTTGGGTGAATGGTGCTCCCAGATCCCCTTGTTGTGTGTCCGTTAATGAAGGCAGTGGGATGTCTGCAAGGTAGTCCGCGATGGTGGTCGCGGTGACCCTCAATTGTGACTTGTACAGAGATTGGTAATGCCCCACAAACGCCTGATGTATCTTACTTTGTGTGTACACCATCTCCCCTTCAGCTGTGCGGATAGCGGACACCGGCTCTGTGCGGGTCTCCTGCCTAACCAGCCAGGACAGCAGCCTCCCCGGTTTGTCACTGTGTTGGTGTACTCGCGCTGAGTGGGCCGCAAAATTAATGTGTCTCAGTCTTTCCAGTAGCACCGTGTGGTCCTCCCGGGCCTCCCGCAGCCGGTCACTCGTTCCGGCCACCGCCTCCCGCTCCCAACGGAGCAAGTCCGCTTCCACCCTACCCAAGTCCGCCTCCAGTGTCTTCTGTATACTCCCCTGCGCGCCCAGGCAGTGGCCTCGTACCACCACTTTGAAGGCATCCCATTCCACTCTCGGGGAGGACGCCGTGCCCGAATTATCAGTGAAATATTGTGCTACGCAGGCCTGCAGGGAGTCCCTGAAGGGGGCATCTAGCAACATTGCGGGTTGGAGTCGCCATGTGGGGATAGGTGGGTGAGGGCGTTCCCAGGCTACGTTCAGCGTGCGTGGGTTGTGGTCTGAGTGCGTCCGGCCGAGGTATTGGGATTCAGTAATGTGCGGCAGCATTTCCGTTGACACCATGTACCTGTCTAGGCGGACATGTAGTGCGTGTGCCCCCGAGTAGTATGAGTATATCCTGGTGTCTGGGTTGTGCGCGCGCCATGCATCCCTCAGGTCCCACTGTGCCGCCCACCGTGCTAGTGCCCTCGAGGCTCCCAGGGAAGCTGCGTCCGGTCTGGGCGGGGCCGAGCGGTCCAGCACAGAATCCAGCACCGTATTGTAGTCACCTCCCAGTACCCAGGGGACGCCGTGCCAGGGCGCCAATTTCGCCGAGAGGTGCGCTAGGAAGCTTCCCTGGTCTGTGTTTGGAGAGTAAATGGACGCCAGGACTACTGGTTGCCCGTCCAAGCGACCCTTCACTAGGACATACCTCCCCTCCTGGTCCGTGTGGACTTCCGACACAGCGAAAGGGGTGCCCGGTCTGATCCATAGTAGCGCTCCACGGGCAAATGAGGAGTACTCAGTGGCGTATAGTTGTCCCCGCCACCTGCGCCGCAGTGCGGCCACTTCCGCCCCACTCAGATGTGTCTCCTGCAGGAGCGCAATCTGTACTTGCCGCCTTTTCAGGTAGGAGTATATTTGGTATCTACGCGCAGGTGTGTGCATACCCTGATGTTCCATGTACATAACTTTATCGCAGCCATAGCAGCAGTTTGCACTCCACCCCCACAGTCCTGCAATCAGTAGCCCCACCAGGGGCCCACATAACACCATTTCCAGCACGCCCGTACCCACCCCCCGTAGTACACTCAGCAAGTTCCAGGAAGAATTGGGGTAGGGGAAAAACAGTGAACAACAGCAACCAACCGTGGGCAAATCCCACTAGAATACCAAAAGGGCAGTGGCGAAACGGGCCACCGTCCATTATCTCGACTGAGAGGGACAACCGTGTTAGTCTAAGGGGCAATGTGCATAAGCACAGTCGTGGCAAGAGTGTGGTAAGTTAGTTAAGGGGATCAAGGTCCATCCCCGAGCCTCACGTAGCAGGCTGTTGCTGGCCGCCGTCTGCTTTCCGGTGCTCGCCACCATTGTATCCATGGGGGGGGGGCCCGCTCGTGGGAGTCCCGGCTAGGGGGGGACAGAGAGTGGCACTACATGTGTCTTTAGCCCTTGTCAGGGAATGAACTCCTCCCTCCCGAGCCCGCCCCCGGGTATGCTTAAGAATAGGTACGGGTTAAGTGGGGACTCCCCCAACACCAACCCCCCCAACCATCAGAGCCACTGAGGCAGTACTCACAGTTCCAGATGACCTCAGTCCAATCAGCCGGCAGGGGGGAGAAGAATGTACCCACCACGGAGTCTGGCGTCAGCAGCGCCTCAGCGTCCAATTGACCATTACTGCCCCCCCCCCCCGCCTCGGCTTGTTTTGCACATGTTCCTCCAGTGGAATCAGTGAATCAAATCAGAGGTCTGTGGCGTGACGTCCGGTAGGTCCACAGAGACCTGTGAGTCCGGGATCCCATAAATGGCCTCATCGTCATCACTGGGAAGTGTCCGTTGGCCCTCCCCAGGGTCCGTGTCTTGTGATGGCGGATTGCTGAGCTGGGATACCTTCCGGAGTGCATCGCGTTGTTCCTGTAGCATCTGGTCCAGCGGGGGAGAGTGTCGCGACCCTTCCTCTGTCCGCTGAGACTGTTGAGCTCTGTGTCTGCGGCGGCGCCGTGGGCCCCGTGACCTGGGTCTCATCGCGCCTCCTCTAGGGTGCCTGGGTGCCGTTTCCGTGCCTCCGTCCAGCCAGTCGCTGACCTCCCCAGGGGTTTCGAAGAAGTAGGTGTTGTCCCCCGCCACCACTCTCAGTTTTGCAGGGAAGAGCAGGGAGTATTTGAGGCCTGCAGTGCGTAGCCTCTTCTTGACCTCCA
Source organism: Lissotriton helveticus (assembly GCF_964261635.1). Taxonomy (NCBI): domain Eukaryota; kingdom Metazoa; phylum Chordata; class Amphibia; order Caudata; family Salamandridae; genus Lissotriton; species Lissotriton helveticus. The sequence goes on from NC_136057.1 coordinate 39,007,477, forward strand.
GGAAGTCGTGTCTTAGGCGTTGTACCTGGATGGTGTAGTCGGGAAAGAACATGATCGAGGCATTGTCTATGCGTATTTCTCCCATTCGTCTTGTTTCCCGCAGCACTGTGTCCCGATCCCTGTAGTTTAGTATCCTGAAGAGCAGTGGTCTTGGATTCGCACCGGTGGTGTACGGCCTCGACGGTACTCTATGTGCGCGTTCCACAACAAAGTGGGGCGATAGTGTGCCCTCAGGTAGCAGGGCCCGGAGCCAGTCCTCCACATGTTGTGCGGGGTGATTCCCTTCCCATTTTTCCGGGACGCCCACGAGCCTGACGTTGTTGCGTCTCGCCCTTCCTTCAGCATCCTCGGCCCTATCTTCCAGGAACTCTACTCTATTCAGGAGGTCCTGCACTTGCTTGTCCGTCTGGGCGACCTTGGGCTCCATCTCCCTCACCGCGCCCTCCAGTACCTTGGTCCGGTCGGACAGCTTCCTATGATCGTCCCGTAGGAGGGTCAGATCCACGGCAACTCCGTCTATTTTAGACTCCAGGGAGGTCCTAGTCTGTTGCAATGACTGCTCCATGCGTTCGACAGCCGCCAGCACACTGTCCAGCCTTGTGGCCAATTGTTCTGCGGCCATTTTGTTGAGCAGTTTATCCGTTTTCCCCTTCGGCGGGGCCCCACCTGTCCCGGTGCGGGTCCGCACCCCTCCGGACATGTGCGGTATTGTACGCTCTGCAGTGTCCCTGCTTCCGCCGCTCTGGGGGCCTCCCCTAGATCACATCACTCCCGGGCCAGGGGTTCGACCGCCCGAAATCCTCCCCACAAACGTGGCCGTCGCCCTCACGTCCAGTGGAGGCCAGGTGGGTCTTCTCCCTTCCTCGGCGCGCCGCCACAGCAGGGGGAGGGGGGCCGGGTGCTGCGTGCTTGGCTAGTCACCCCGTCCTGGCCCTCTCCCCTCAGCACGTGTGCCCCGTTGCCTTCTGGACAGTCTTCACCTCATCGGGGGGAGTGGGGGCCGTGGGCCGGATCGGCCACACATGCCAGTGGCCCGCTGTGGCGGGCGCGGGGGGCGGCCCCTCTGCGCCGGTTCTCCCCCGCCTTCCTGGGGGCCCCGGACTCACCAGGTGGCGTCAGGTGTCGCGTGGCGTCCCGAAGGGGGTCCTCCCGTCACTCCCGCAGCTCTCCGGGGTCGATCCCCGCTCCTCGGACTCTCCTTGCTCGACGGCGGGGGGGCCCGGCCGGGTCACTCCCCCCGCAGGGCTCCGGTCTCAGGGGGTCCGCAATGGGGATGTCGGGCTTCCGTCCTCCGGCCGCCCGGTCCGGCTCCAGCGCCCCGCGGCAGGGCAGTGCAGCCGCCGAGCCCTCGGCGGGAACCCCCGGTGCGACAGTGGTCCGTTGGCGGCACTCAGGTGGCATGGCGCGGCCTGTCAGCCGGGGCCTACGCGCTGGGCTCAGGCCGCGGCCTCTCTTGATTTCTCCGCCGGGCAGGAGGCCTCCAGTCCCGCAAGGGGGCCCCAGGACAGGCCGGGGTCCGGTCCGCTGGAGCCTCCGGTCGAGGGTCGGCCAGTCCGTTGAGGCTGGCTCCGCGAGTGTCCGCCTGCAATTTCCGGCGGCTGCGGTGTAATTTCAGCGGAGAATTGGGTCAGGGATGGGGAGCTTAGCACGGAGCTTTACCCAAGCTCGTCCTCCGCCATTGCGTGCTTAGCCACCCAGGTAATTGTAATTGTTTATGTATATTAAATTAATATATGATTGTCGTTGTGGTCATCTCTAAATTAGCCAAACAGCACAGCCTTGTGGCAGACTGTCACAAGCGCCGGGGTTGACAATTAAGTGCCCCTAGCACCAGAAAGCACAGGCACAAATTAAGCACTTATCTCCACACTTTGATCAGTGTTGAAACCGGTCTAAATGCAGAAAATTAATGTTGTTACTTTTTGTACTACATGCAGAGATCCGCAATGAATGATGACTGCAGTGTGATTAGGAATTCCACTTTCCTCTTCAAGTAAGTCTACTCTGTACACCATTCTGACCATCTCTTCTGTCAGAACTAAACATCAGTCTTATTATACCCTGACTCCCTCTTACAAGAACATTATCCCTATCACCCCTAAAAGCCAAAACGCCCCCGTCACCAAATCAGTCTCATCAGAGTTGCGCTGTTTGCACCACAACTGCATATCTGCAATTAAACACAAACTGGAAATTTCTGACACCATCATTCTCACACAATCTTTATGAACTTGGGTCAGCGGACTCGATAATTCTCGCTTCGGTGCTTACTCTAATCAGGGGTTCCACTCGGCAACTCTGGGCATTAGCTTGCCTAATCTCCACAACGGCCCCATCAACTCCGGGGATGCCTGGCTCCACCTTGGGGACTCCCAGCAGGGATCATCCCACAGGGAAAGCCAGGACGGGTTCCCCAGAGTTATACAGCCCCAGGAAACCTAGTATGGGTAGCAGTGCGCTTTACAAGCTCAAATACAAATACAAATACATTCTCTTCCTCACAGAGACCTGGTTCATTAACACCTCTCATACTATGTTTGACCTTCTGTTACCCACCGAATATTCAATCTTTCGAAATGACAGAACAGACAAAGTTGTGGGAGGTGTTGCAATCATCTTCAGAAACTCCCTTCAACTTTAGGCTTTTCCTAACAGCTCCTTCCGTACATTCGAATCTCTATCTCTGGAGTTTCAAGTGCAACACTGCTCACCCTTCAGATTTCATGCTATTTATCACCTGCCTGGTGACTGCTCTTCCTTTTTGGAGGAACTCATCGACTTCATCAGCGACCAATACTCTCAAAGTGACAGACACCAATTCCGGGGATGCCTGGCTCCACCTTGGGGACTCCCAGCAGGGACCATCCCACAGGGAAAAGCCAGGACGAGTTCCCCAGAGTTATACAGCGCCGGGACGCCCCGTTGCTGGGGCAGCTGTGCGCTTTACAAGTATACTACATTTACATTTACATCTCTGGAGTTTCAAGTGCAACACTGCTCACCCTTCAGATTTCATGCTATTTATCACCTGCCTGGTGACTGCTCTTCCTTTTTGGAGGAACTCATCGACTTCATCAGCGACCAATACTCTCAAAGTGAGAGACAGATCTCTCTTTTTACTTACATTGCTGCCTCGCTGTTACTGTTGCCGTTTGTGGGTCTTGACACTGCAGCATTCCTCCCACTGCTGCCTCATTGTTTCTGCTGCCGCCAGGGGGGGATCGGGGACAGGACACCGCAGCACCCTTCTCCTGCTATTCAACGCGGACCGCGCACTGCCCGGACTGCAACATCCAGAGGGCAGGGCGGTCTGGCGAGAGGAGTAGCCCCAGCTGCCACCGGGACTATAAAGATTGCCGGGGGCTCCCGCGGCGTGGGACACCCTTTCTTTTTACTTACATTGCTGCCTCACTGTTACTGCTGCCGTTTGTGGGTCTCGACACTGCAGCATTCCCCCCACTGCTGCCTCATTGTTTCTGCTGCCGCCAGGGGGAACCGGGGACAGGACACCTCAGCACCCCTCTCCTGCTCTTCAACACAGACCGTGCACTGCCTGGACTGCAACAACCAGGGTCTCGCGAGAGGAGTAGCCCCAGCTGCCACTGGGACTATAAAGATTGCCGGGACTCCCGCGGCATGGGACGTGCGCGGGTGAAGCCCGGGCCAAGGGCGGGCCTGTCCTGTGCCCATCAGTGACAGGAAGAGGCAGGGCAGGGCCACCCCCCCTGGTCCCATTCTTTGTGACTCGAACTGAGGAGCGGAAGTGATTAAGTTGAACTGGGTGCTAAAGTAAGTGTCTCTCGGCTGCTCCATCAGAAGCGGAACTATTTAAGACTTACTGGGCGTGTTTTTATTTGTCATTTTTATTACTGACTTGTGTGTAGCTAAACAAATATTGTTTTATGGTCTAACTCAGTGCCGTTTTTGACCTTGAATATGGGTAAAAGGAAACACCCTAGTGGGGCTGCTAAATCCCAGAATAATGCACTTCCTCCTTCTTCAATACTGAATTACATCACAGGAGCTATGGTGGTGTTGGAAAAACAAATTTTAAGCGTGGAGGAGTCCTTATCTTGTTGTTCTAGTAATGTTTCAGGTGCAGCCCCTTCTTGCACAGCCTCAATTACTGGTGAATGTCCTGCCATCCGCTCCCGTGCCGATAGTATTGATAGTTGATAATTGTTGATGTTGATAGTTTACAAGCGACTGGGCAGAGGAAAGGAAGGAGGGACCCTGAAAAATTGTTCAGCACCTTTCCCTAAGATATTCAGCCCACCAACCAACCTCCAAGCAAACGGTTCAAAACGCCGTCCATTGTACCATTAGCACCTCTATCCCTATCTAGTGAAAGTTTGGGATAAGTTGCCGGAAATAGTCAGCGCACTAAGAATACTTACAAGCAACTCCTGGGGAAAAAAGCACAAGAAAACAGGAGGAGCACAGCAGAATGTAGATTATGCTGCTTTGATTGCCTCAATTCATTCTTTAACAGAATTAGTAAGGGCTGCTTTCAGTTCAATCACAGAGAAAATAAAGGGGATAAAGAAGAATATCCACTCCAAATTAGACTTGCGCCCAATTAACCAGCAAATGCCGGCTAATTACTAGCACCCCCCACAGAGTAATGGTAACAGTGTCAGTGTGCAACCTTTTGCTTGTATTAACACTCAACCTATTATTCAATCGTATCACGCATTGGATGGTGGTTTCAGGGATCCGACAAAGACAGATTTAAGCACTAATGTGACCCAGTGTGGCCCCCCTTCGTCCCTTCAACCCTCGTCTTCTCGACCTGGGTTGAATAGCGGTTCTCCTACTCCATTTTTTCCTCCACATATTTTTCTCGTACTGATTTAAATACCGTGGCTGATAGGCGCAATTATCCGGTAACAAAATTAAACTGTTTAGAGCTTCCACCTGCTGCCACCCCTTACGTAGTAATTCTTACAAATGTCCCAGTTCTCACTAACTCTGTACATAAATCATGGGAATCCCTCAGGAATAAATCTCTAAACTGGCTCAATGCAAGGGTAGGGCTTGGGGGGGGGGCACTTTTTTGCTGATTTAAAAATGATTAGTAGAGTAAGTTGGGTGGGTACAGGTAGTAAAACGTTAGAGGGTGTTTGTGTTGTGCTTTCCTTTACTTCCCTCAACTTGGTGAGTCTTATCCTTGAGGGTGCTAGTCTCCCCTCTCTTGCACCGAAGCCGATATTTGTTTTGCCACTTCGTTTTTTCTATCAACCCCCGGCTCACGTAGAGAGCAGAACCATCTTATCAGGGGTTCTGGCCAAAGAACTTACATCCAGTTGAAACCTGTAACAAGTTTGATTGTCTCTCCACTCTAAATCATGTGGATTGACTAATGAACCTGTGGAACCCAATGGGAAGAATCAGTCTGGCACTGGGGTTGTTACATCGGATAAGAGGGGGTTATTGGTTGATCCAGACGAGGACTTGGTGCATTCAGTCAACTCGGAGGGTGGCTTTGTGGGACATCTATTGCCTCTCCTGTTAACAGAATTTGGGCCTGGAACCTTCCCCACATTCCTTAAAGTTCTTTATTGGAATGTGGCCGGTCTACGTCACAAACTCACCATGAATGAATGGCTTGAATTCATTTCTAAATTTAATATTCTTTGTCTTCAGGAGACCTGGGCGGTTGAGCCCATACACATAAATGGTTTTAAAACTTTCCACAACCCAGCTATAGAGTCCAATCATCTGCGCTCTAAAGGGGGGTTGTGTATTTATGTTTCTAATATGCTTGCCCCCTTAAGCGCTGAAGTGATTGTTACTAGAACTTTTTTAATCAAATTCTCTCTTTATTGTCAATTTCTAGAATAATGCATGCTTATCAGAAATCACAACAGTCCTTTAATCATTAGATCAAGACTTAGAGAAGGTTTGTGACAGTAATTCTCGTGATCCCATCATTTTATGGGGCGGTGACTTTAATATACGCACATGTACTGTGACCACAAATAAGGCATGTGGTATGACATCCCCTGATTTTTGCGACCCAACCCATTTCATTTATTCACTGTATGGGGATTTTTTGAATGAGTTAATTTTTAAATACAACTTAGGGTTTTGTAACAAATTAGCTGTTTCGCCAATCACAGTGAGGTGTACATACAGCGGTAGGGGGGATAGTAGTGTGATAGATTTTTTACTGTCTTCTCAGCGTCATTCAACATTGGTCCTGGAGTTTATTGTTCATGATATTGCACTTAGTGATCATCATGCCCAAGTGCCACGTTGAAGCTTGATTTTCCTGGGCAAGTATGTGGTAAATCTAAAGCCCTTATACAAGAGGAAACTGTGATCTCCAGTCGCAATGGGCACGCATTAAAGTGGTCCCTTGTGGATCCTTCCAACTTCCTTGAAAAATTGGTACAAAAGGAGAGGGGGACTTTTAAAGTGTGCCTAGAAGAAACCTCGGAGGTGCATAACTTCATCCTGGCATTTAACCAAATAAAAAAGGGGGTGGGTGAGGGCCTTTTAGCAAAACAGAAAATACGAAAGGCGGGAGTGTGTGGGTGGTTTGATTCAACATGTACTAAAACCCACAAAAAATTGAAATTGGCTTTAGCTGAACAACCTAGATCTGTAGGGAAAGCCCGGAAATGTAGATTGACCTATAAAGCGGCCATTAAACAACGGAAAAGAGCTTTGAAAGAGGATACCTGGAACAAGTTACAGGAGAAAGACAGATCTTCCTGGGAATGATCCAGCGCTGGGAAGGAACTCTTCAGGTCCTTTGGATCAGTTGAATTCAGGTATGTACACTTTGGGGCAAGCCGCCACTTTGTCCACGCTCCAAGTGCTACCATCCTCCAGTAACACAGAGTTGTTATTGACACATTTAATTCTTAGAGGTTTGGAGTAGGCAGAGACCTTAGAATGATTAACATTGGGTCTTTTGATTTCCACCCACTGATCCACCTGCCATTCTCTGTTGCTTGTTTCCCATTTCTGATCATACTTGGATGTGTATGCAGTCTGATGCCTCTTTTGTCTGAGACTGTTGTTCTGTCAACCCAAACAGGACATCCCCCATTGAGCCAGTTGGAAGTAAATTTTGAGCCAGGATTTCTTCCCTTGAGAGAAGTAAAAGGAGACGCTCCGGTGACACTATTGGGAGTAGTGTGGTAGGACCATAACATTTTTCTTATGGCATCGTCAACAGGATTTCTGGAGGCACAAGCTGATTGGATAGTATACTTTATCATCCTGTTGATCCTCTCAACCAACCCATTGACCTTAGGATAATAAATGGGGGATTTTACAACGACCGCATTGTGATTTCGCATACCATTACTCCGCAATTCGGAACAACGACTTGCGGAGTGGGGGCGCTGGATGTTGGAATAGTAATTTACTATTCCAACTCGAGTCTGTGCGGACACTAGGGAAAGTGTTGTATTTTAAATCCAACCCCCCCCCCCCACCCTTCGCAATTCGTGTTTCCGACTTGCGGAGTAATGGTATGCGAAATCACAACGCGGTCATTGTAACAACCGTGTTGTGATTCCCTGCGTTGTAAAAGTTTCAGGGTAAACATTGTTTACCGAGTGATAGATAATGTTCCCAGAAACAGTTTCATTTCTTCAGAAGTGAATTGAACTCCATTGTCGGTGACAAGGGTGTTGGGAATTCCCTCTTTAGCAAATGTGTCTTTGAGGAACTCAGTCATTGCTGACGTGGTGATAGTTGTGGCGGATTTAGTGCAAATCCAGTGAGAGTGATAGTCAATTAACACAAACATGAATCTCTGAGTAGGATTGAGTAGATTGAGGGGACCTATGATGTCAAGTCCTAACTTGCCCCACGGTTTGGAGGGAACTGGGATAGGTAAGAGGGGAGCCTTATGGGTAATTTTAGTCTTGTCACTGGACCCGCAAGCCAAACATTCCTTTAACGCCTCTTCTGTCATAGAGTCCATGTTAGGAAACCTGTAATCATTTCTAATCTTGTTCTTTGTCAAACTCCTCCCGGGGTGACCCTCGTGAGCCACTTGAATAATACGTTCATACATGCCTTTAGGTGGTACAATTCTGAGGCACCTATGTATGTGGTTTCCGATAATAGATAGTTAATCTCTCACCCACCAAAATGTTTAAGGTTCTCAGGGACATCATTGAGGTTCTTGGGCCATTCTTTACTAATGAGCTCTTTGAGAGGCACCAAGGTGATGTCATCTTGAACACATTTCTCCCACTCATTTTTACTGATGGCCGTAATGTCAATAGAAAGAATGGTGTAATCAGCATTTTTGGTGTAAGAATCTTCTACCTCAATTGGAAGACTAGACAAACAGTCTGCAACCTAGTTCTTTTCACCTGGTACATATATCATGCTGTAATTGAATCCTTGTAGACCCAACACCCATTCAGAGATGTGGTGGTGGCCCTCTCAATGCACTTGGTAGAGAACAAAGATAGAAGGGGTTTATGATCAGTTCTTATAGTGAATGGGATCCCCCAAAGAAAGAACTTTAAATGGTTTACCGCCCAAAATCATGCAAGAGCCTCTTTCTCTGACTCCCCTTTCCTCACTCATCATACTACCCTTTCCTCACTCATTCTCTCAGTCCCTTCCTCCCCTTCACTTAGTCATTTCAGTCATTCCTTTATACACTACACATTCATTCAAAAAAAGAATGACACAGTATATAAGAAATACAGCTCTTCTTGGAGAAGTGAAGTTAGTTCTGAAAAGAACAGTTTTTTGTCTTTTTGTTTTATATATTTTTTTTGAAGTTTTATATATTTTTTGTGTTTTTTGTATGAAAAAAATAAACAAGAAACGTAAAACTGTTCCACAGGAACAAACTAAATAAAACTAAAAAAAATATTTTCATGAGCATTGGTGCTGCCTAATCTTACTTTCTATTAGGTTGACACTCTGCTCTCCGTCGCATAGTATTTCATTGCAAAAGTTACATTTAATATGTACATTGCCCAAAACTGGGCGTACATCTAAAGCTGATGTCGATGGAGATGCAGATGGTGCTCCTGATGAGGTGCTGGGAACAGCAGGTGGAAGTTGTCTCGCAAAGGCTCTTGTGGAAGCCTGTGCATATTGGTGAGGGTGCACATTTTTCACATGCCGCAACATGGTGTGAATGCTGAAGGAGTATTTCTTCTGTGGGTTTCCCCTCGACAGCACACTCCCACAAACAGTGCATGTTACCTTTGGAGTATTCACTTTTTTCTGCCCCTCATGATAGCTGAAGAACTTCCATATGAAGGATGTCTTTGTCTTCTTAGCACGTGGGACCACATCTGATTCAGAAGAGGAGGAATCCTGTGGCTGCTGTCGCTCTGCCATATTTCCACTCCAAATCCTGGAAGAAAACCCCTAAGCTGGAACAAAACAGCAAAGGTCCTTCTCCCAAGAAAGTCAAAGAGATAGTGAGGGAAGTGGGTGGGGTTTTTGAAGATTCTGGAAAAGAAACTACTATAAACCAATCAAAAGTGATGTTTTCAAGTCACGCTCGGGGACACTTTGAGTTCTGGATGTGAAAGCTATTATTTTCTTTTTCTCATCAACAACTTGTGTGTGAGATGCACCTAATCCCTTCATGCTGGCATCAGTGGTTAAGGTGGTTTTGGCATTGTGGTTAAACATGCTCAAAAGGGATGCTTTTGCGGTGTCTTGTTTGATGTTCAAAAATTATTTTTGACAATCCATATTGCATTCAAAGAGAGTCCCCTTTTTTAAATGAGATCTGAGAGAATGCACACACTCAGCGACATTATTTTTAACATATTTAGACATATACTCAATCAGACCCAAGAATGACTTAAATTAGCTCCAGCACCCTCCAACAAGGAGGAGCTTGACAGCATCAACTAGACTAGACTGGACTTGGGACTTATACCTTCACTGGTGATGGTATGACTGAGGTACACCACAGATTTCACTCCAATCTTGCATTTGTCAATCTGTGTGGTAAACCCTGCCTTGCTTAACTTCATCACGACTTCCTCAAGGACTCTATTGTGCTCTTCCTCGGATTCGCCATACATAAGGATGTCGTACTGGAAGCATATAATTTTGTCAGTGCCCTGTAATATATGCTGCATGATGTGCTGGAAAACTGCTGCAGCGGATGCTAATCCAAAGGGCATTCTGCAAAATGCATGGAGTTATGAAAGATGTGAGAGCTCTGGAGTCAGGATGAAGAGCTACCTGGTGGTATGCCACAGAAAGATCCAGAACACTAAAGTACTTGGCTCCCTGAATGACGCTAAGCATCTCATTGATGTTAGGGCAGGGATGTCTGTCCACACAAATGTTTGCTTTTAGATCTCCCACGTCGACACACAACATGATGCTCTTACCCCCTACCTTCTTACCCCCTACCTTGAATTCTTTAACGATGGGGGCGAGCCACTCTGAACTTTCAATCTTTTCAATAATCCCATTGGATTCTAGTTTATCCAATTCCTTCTTTAAATGGTCCCTTACCAGTAATGGAACTGACCTAGCTTTATGTACAACAGGTTTGTGCTGATCCATCAATTTGACTGTGTGGAGGTAGCCTTTGAGTAAGCCCAACTTGTTGGAGAACACCTCTGGAACCTTTTTACAAATGTTTTTACCAGTCTGGATTCATCTACAAGATAGACTGGTTCAGGGGCATTAGGATCTAACTTGATCCCTGGATCTTACTTATGTTTCCATCCTAGCAAGTTTTATCCAGCTTTAGTTATGTACACATTTCCTGTAGTGGATCTGTCCTTGAACCCGATTTGCATTACTAACATGCCAACTAATGGTATGGGGTCATTGTTGTAAATAACTTTTGTTCTTGTAATTCAACCCAAAATATGATTCATATATCAAGGTAAACGGGGAGCATGAGTCTGCAAACACTCTAAAGAAACGACATCCGAGAGTATATTGCTTGTGTGATAGTAGTTATTGTAGACTCCTATGTTTTCTGCAATGTGAATATTATGTCTTCACTATGATTTTCTTCACAATTGACTAAGTGAATGACGTTCCTTTGCATGTCTCTGCAAACTTAGAAAAATGTCCTCTCTTATTACATTTCTTGCATACTACTCCTCTAGCTGGGCACCTTAAGTTATTGGCTAAGTGATTAGGATTCGCACACCTGAAACATCTACATTTTGTACATTTGTTCTTTTGCTTAGGACTCTTGGCGGTAACAGGTTTGTCTTCTTTCCCCAAAACCTTGAGCACATTTCTATCAATGACTTGTTTGACATCAACTGCTTCTTTCATTTCACTCATACAAAATGCAGTATTTCTATGCTTTTTGAAATATCTATTGCTTTTCTAAGATCTAGTGCATCTGCCAAAAGTTTCTCTTGGATCTTTTTATCACTGGTGCGCCTCACCAGCTGATCCATAATTAAAGATTCAGTCAGTATAACAAAAATAAATGTGGCAGCTAAACCTCTTAATCGCTTTGTAATTAACCACTTTTTCATTCCTGGGATCTTGAATTTGTTATTTGTTGTTCTAGGACTACATTCAATTTCTCCCCAACCTAAATCTCTAATTTTTTAAGGGTATCATGATAAACATCTTGTTGGATATTCCCCCCTGGCATCTTCATTCATACTTTGACTTTCCTCAGCAAGATCAGGTAAATCATCATACATTTCTATGGCATTCTTGCCCAGATTATCCAAAAGAATGTTTTGCTTATGCTCTTTTGAGAATATGTCACCCCCTCTTGCTATCAAATAGGATTCACAGAGAATAACCCATTTTTTCCGCGTGATAAGTGGTTCACCCTCGTCATTCAAGAAGGGAGGCGGATGGGACATAGCAAAATAAGCCATAGTAAAAGGGTAAGGATGGGAAGATAAAGGTACGAAAGGGAGAGAACTGAAAAGGATGGAGAAAAGAAAGTGGAGGTGAATAATAGTGAAGAGCAGGACACAGCAGTAATATTGCAGTAAATATAACGAGGACTAACACTAGAAATCGTAGCAATTGAAAAATAGCAACAGTACAACTATTGGTATACTTTGGTATGCTTTAAAATGTTCAAAGTTTAATGGGTGACAGTGGTCAGCTGTGCCTATTCGGGAATGGACAGGTGCATTTTAAAAACACGGTAGCAGGTATGGATATGCTGTGACTATCAGCGATAAGAAGGAACCACAGAGTGTAATGATGCCTCAAATTAAACTTGAAAGCTGTGCCTATCAGCAAACAAAAGGCACGTAGTAATGTCATTGTAGAATTATGTAAAGCATGAAGTGGGGTGATCACTTTTGAAAGCTGTGCCTATCAGTGAAAGGAAGGCACTCAGTAAAGTTGCAGAGGAGGCAGAGCGTGGAGCACAAAACCCTGGATCGCTGAGGAGCCTCTGAGGGAAAGAATTTTGCTCGTGCTGCCCTTCTTGGCGTGGGACTGGTATCGCCTGCGATGTCAGAGGTGAAAATAGTTTTCCCCTTTTCAAGATGTAAGTAAGATGAAGTGGCCGGCTGACAGGAATCTGACAGACGCCTGCTTGGGCTTTTCGCTGCTCCCCTTAGATGAGCGCAGAACAGCGGAGTGGCTCCTGCGGCTGAGAAGAGTCGGGTGACAGGAATGCAGAAGAGTCAGCCCGAGCCTCTCGGGAGCGTTCCACAGTATGAGCGTCTGACAGCTGGTAGCTGGGATCGGAGTGCTGGCAACTTCAATAGGGAAAGGAAGAAACAGGAAAATCAGCCAGCCAGTGGAAGAAATTGACTGACGAGGAGAACAGCTGTCTTTGCTGCTGACAGGTGAATGAGGGGAATTGACATATTTGAGTTCTTGAGTAAGGAGAATAGGAGAAATCCTGATGAGATTTGGAGAATACTGCTGAGACGGGTACACAGGAAACGTGTAATAGTCTCCAAAAGGGGTCAAGGAACTCTGCACAGTAAGGAAGGTAAACAAACTCACCGCACTGCACTGGTTATGACCTTTTCATGTACTTGCGTGTGCCACAGAGGAAACGGATATCCACACACTGGTTGGTGTCGCAGAAGGAGGGGTGAGGATCAGGAGCTGCCCCTAGACAGCTTCAATCGTCGCCAAAATATTGAAAGGTGAAGACTCAGGAAAGTGAGGAAATGTCTTTATTGTCAGATCCTCCAGCACCAACTCACAGGCACTGCACATTCTAAAGTGAGCTTCAGTACCAGGTTTCTAAGGGTGGAAGATTCCAAATAGGTGGAAAGCTGAGGGGAGGAAGGGAGAGGGACAGGAGCGTAAGATAAGAGGGGCTAAAGGATGGTAAATACAACACAGCTATTATAAAGGTAAATTACAACATCTACGTTCAGCAAGATCAAAATACCACAAACACATTTCCCATGAAAAACCATCACACTTCAGAACCCTCCTTGACTCAGCCAAAAACAGACGCATAAAACTATTTGACCTCATCAAAAATCCAAACTGCTCTCCCCCAACCATCAAGCCTGACAATTCTCCAAAGAAAGTAGCATAATTTGCTATATTCTTTGATGAAAAAGGGAAATCGCTGGTGGATCAGGTCATTCATCCTACCCCCCCTGGAGGAGCGCCAATCCATGGTCATTTGGAAAAACTTTGGCGTCATTTCTGAGCATGCCCTCCTCAAATGCATCCTCGAAACAAAACCCTCTAACCATCCTTTTGACCCCATCCCTAGTGTCATTGCCATTAGTTTCTACACCCATACTCTTTCCTACTGGACCTGTCTGGTTAACCTCTTCCTCAGCCAAGGCTCCCTTCCTGTTGCCCTTAAAACAGGACAGGTTACCCCACTTCTTAAAAAACTCTCCGCTGATGCGAACGACCTCAACAACTTCCGCCCCATCACTAACCTCCCTTTTCTTGTGAAAATCACAGAAAGGTGTGTAGCAAAGGAGTAGTTTCTTACCTGTAACTCCAGTTCTGTAGTAGGGGTATCTCTGTTATAGTCATAATCTAGTGAATAGTCCCGCCCATGTGCGTGGACCCCGGAGCAATCAAAAATAATCTCTTAAGCTGTCTTCTTTGCAGTCCTGCATAGACACTTAAGAGAGAATTAAGACAAATAATGCAGCCTAACATATACAAGGCTACAAAGACCACCAATTCATCTAAACAGTGAAAAGGATAGCCCACCATGTCCGGTTTAACACTTTTAATCAAGTTTTTCTCACGGAAAACTCCCCTTCACCAAACTTCTTGAAATGATAGAGAGGAAGGGTTGGACAGACAAACCCCCATAGGCTGCCATTACGTGTCTTGAAAAGGGATACCGTTCCTTTGAGGAACTCTCCAGAGACCCTCGGTATCCCAGGATGCACAGCCAAAGTCCTTTTACTTTCAGTTCTTTTGGAAGGTGTATAAAGAAAGGCCTGAAGCATACATTACAGTACCATTTTCTCCACCGGGGAGGAGGGCGGGCGCTTATGACTATAACAGAGATTCCCCTACTACAGAACTGGAGTTACATGTAAGAAACTACTCCTTCTGTAGTAGGGGATCTCTGTGTATAGTCATAATCTAGTGAATAGAATGGCAAGCCCATCCCAAAAACCCAACCCGGCGCTGGAGAAAAAACAGACAACTCCACTACTGTGCAAACAGATTTCTTAACGAAGCCTGCCCCACCTGAGCATCTGCTCTGGCATCAGATTCCAGACAGTAATGCTTAGCAAAGGTGTGGACGGACTTCCTAGTGGCAGCCCTGCAGTTCTCTGCAATGGGAACATTACGAAGCAAAGCTGTTGTAGCTGCTATGCCCCTGGTAGAATGAGCCTTAGGCTTACCTCCTAAGGTCTTGTTAGCCTTCTGGTAACATAACTGGATACAGGACACAATCCACCTAGAAATTGACTGTTTTGAGGTGGCAAGACCAGTCCTGACCGAGCCATAATTGACAAACAATTGGTCTGACCTACGAATGTCCTTGGTCTTATCCAAGTAGAATTTCAACACCCTTCTGACACCCAGGGAATAGAGAGACCTTTCCGCTGGAGTGGAAGGATTCTGGAAAAACGTAGGTAGAGTTATGGTCTGATTGACATGGAAATCAGAAATCACCTTAGGAAGGATTTTAGGGTGAGTACGCATCACAACCTTAGCAGCATGAAATACAGTATAAGGTTCTTGACAACACAACTCCTGAATTTCACTCACCCTGCGGGCCGATGTAATGGCGGTGAAGGCCACCTTCCAAGACAAGTGCTGCAGAGAAGCCTTATGGATAGGTTCAAAAGGCTCTTTCATCAACCTGGACAGCACCGCATTCAGATCCCATGAAGGAGAAGGACGCCTGACAGGAGGAAATACTTTCTTCAATCTTTCCCAAAAATCTTTAATCACATCTGGAAGAAGTATGTCTGTGAAGGGCATTTCCTATACGCAGTCAATGCTGCGAAGAGAACCTTCATACAGGGAAAATTAAGGCCAGACTGAGCCAAATGCAAAAGATATGGAAGAATGACATCTTCCTTGCAGGTCGTAGGATCATAGTTCTTGGAAGTACACCAGATGCAGAACCTCTTCCACTTGTAGGCATAGGAAGTCCTCTTGGAAGGTCTCTTAGCTTCCTTGAGTATAGTCATGCAATCATCAGGAAGATTCAAGTGCCCATATTGCACTCAGGAGCCATGCCGCCAAACTCAATAATGAGAGGTTGGGGTGCACTATCTGACCCCCAAACTTCGTGAGAAGGTCCGGCCGACACGGCAGCCGCATGTGGGGTAGGAGAGACCGGTGAAGCAGGTCCGTGAACCACCACTGTTGGGGCCACTCCGGAGGGGAATCACCCGTTACAGCGGAAGCACTGCATCGCAGAGGGCTGCACACCGCATGCTACCGCGCCGCATGCTAAGACGTCGCAATGACTTTTAAAGCGCTAGCCATTACATCGCATTACGGGGCAAAAGCCATTACATCGCTACGAAACAGAAATTAAACTAAAAAGCATCAAATTGAACTGAAAAGCATAAACTAACGGAAATTACACAAAAAATGAGCATTACAGTGCACGCCACATATAAGACGACAAATGCAATTGCAATTGCACGTCAGATATAATACGAAAAATGAAAAGCATAAAGTTACGGAGATTACACAAAAAATGAGCAGTACAGTGCACGCTAGATATAATCCGACAAATGAAAGTGCACGCCAGATATAATACGAAAAATGCAAGTGCTGTTTCTAAAAAATGAGCAATACGAAAAATCAAAAGCCTAAACTAATGGAAATTACACAAAAAATGAGCAGTACAGTGCACGCCAGATATAATACGACAAATGAAAGTGCACGATGGGCGAGGGCCCCAAATACTAGAAATGATTTACGACCACATAACGGACAACGATGTGGTCTGAGGGCAATGCTGCCAACTTTGGTGCCTGGAACTAATGTTCGAACCTCCTGTCACGTCTCCAATAAAACAAAAATAAACCATGTACATTTTGTTTTTGGTGGGAAACATTCCAAAAATATCTTAATTTTTATACACATCAAAAATATACCCTTAATACATTTTAAGTGTTTTTGTAACACTTACTGTGGGTGAGTGGGTGGATGGAAAAAAACCACACCATATATATTTTGTTTTTATGGATGCGTGGATGGGTGGTTGGGTGGATGCGTGGATGGGTGGGTTGGTGGATGTGTGGGTGGGTGGGTGGATGGGTGGGTGGATGGACGGGTGGATGGATGGGTGGGTGGATGGATGGGTGGGTGGATGGGGGTGTGGATGGATGGGTGGATGCGTGGGTGGGTGGATGGATGTGGATGGGTGGGTGGGTTGGTGGATGCATGGGTGGATGGATGCGTGGATGCGTGGGTGGGTGGGTGGGTGGATGTGTGGATGGATGGATGCGTGGGTGGGTGGGTGGATGCGTGGATGGGTGGGTGGATGGATGCGTGGATGGATGGATGCGTGGGTGCGTGGATGGGTGGGTGGATGGATGCGTGGATGGACGCTCTGTGAGCGTCCAGTGGCTGGCGATGCTTAGCGGAGAGCCACAGGGCAACAACCTTGCTGGCCTGCCTTTCTTTTTCCCTACCCCTTATATCAGCTTATGTTCATTGCCATTTATGTACAAGCTAAGGGCCTCGTGGGTTCGAATCTTGAGATGCCAGTATTTCAAAGTGACAGTTGAAACTTTTTTCCGACAGTTTCACTTAGGAGCCGTCCATCTACATATCGCAAAGGGTATGACATCCTTTGTACCGCACAAAGTGAATAAATATGTCAAAATAATTTGCAATACAACCCAATACTGTTTGGTAGACTCTATCCTCCCAAAGGCAGTACGGCTAGGAAGGGAGAAGGGAAACAATTATCAGCTGACAAGAGCAGAGGAGGGCCCTGGCAGAGTGATGTGGCGCTCCAAGACAATTTGCGTGCATGGGTGCAATACATTTGCTACTACCGGGGCGGTGGGCCGGGGTGGGATAGAGGCAGGGTGGGGGGTAGTAAACTCCGGCATACGACCGACCGGAGGTAAGTACACAAATAAATAAATACAATGAATTACATTGCGCGCGCTGCAACGCCGCAGCGTGTGCAATGTAATTAGTTGTATTTATTTATTTATGTACTTATCTCGGTTTGGCCATATGCCGGAGTTTACTACCCCCCCACTCTGCCCCGCCCCGCAACACTCCCACTACTAGCCGCTACTGCGTGTGTTGCGCACACACCTACAGAAAAAATAGTTTATGTCTAATTTGTGCGTTTTGTTATGATGTTTGCTTCGTCCTGATATATATTTTAGTCCCCTCACTTATGCAATATGGATATTTGCTTCGACATGAGATTAATCTCATTTCTGTCCTTAGGTTATGCGTGTATTTTGCTACCACTTTACTTGTCAGAGGCAAGCGTGTTTAATAATGCAGGTGAATTCTGGGCAGCTGATGTAACAGAAGGAGGATTTTGATGGAAAAAGACGTTGATCTACAGCACTCCGTGCCTCGTTCCAAAGGTACTCCGAAGGATCAGGAATCCATGTGGTCTTGTGCTCCCAAAAGTTGGTGGCATGATTTGCCTGCTCTTAGAGAAACGGAGCCAGAAACAATGGCATTTAATTAAGGCGAAACAAACAGGAGTTTCCACGCAAGATTTTGTTCCAAAAGGGTTCCTGAGGAATTTGAACTGGTGCCACCTCTTCCCCATATCACTTAATTCACATGCCTGCCCCAAAAAAAACATGCAACATATGCAAACATCCAATAAAAAGTGAAGATTTGGCGTTGAGGGGGGGGGGGGGGGGGTGAAGGCCAGGGCTTAGAGGCGGGTACTCGCAGGCGATATCAAACACCGCGTTGTTTTGCCATGCGACATGGTGTACTGCGGGGTAAAGTACGGCCCAATAGAAAGCAACGGAATGGCGTTGCAATAGATTGCGAGATGAAAACAGACGATGTCATGGACTGTGCGTGGGGAAAGCGCACGATGTAAATGTGCGCGATGGAACGTCATACATCCCTCCGGAGCAATGAGGATCATCCATGCTCTGGATTGAGACGGCTTGATGAGTACTGCCGGAATCAGGGGAATGGGTGGAAAAGCGTACAGAAAGTTGTTCGACCAGCTGATCCATAGCGCGTTCCCCAGAGTCCCCGCTTGGTAACACCTGGAGGCGAAGTCTCAGCATTTTCTGTTTTCGGCAGTGGCGAACAGATCAACGTTCGGAGTGCCCTACCTGTCGAAGATGTCTCCTCATTTTCTTGCACCAGCCTGCTGAGGGTGTCCACCTGAGCATTCTGCACACTTGGCAGATGGGTAGCTGTTATCGTCAGTCCCCTGGCTAACAGACAGTGCCAGATCGCCTGCGCTTCCTGTGACAGTGTGTGCGATCTCAAGCCCCCCGACTTGTTGAGGTAATACATTGTGGACGTATTGTCCGTCTGCACAAGCAAGTAGTTGGTCTGGAAGGACGGATGAAAGGCCTTCAGTGCCAAGTGGACAGCTCTGAGTTCCAGGAAATTGATGTGATACGTGGATTCCGCCGGGGACCACGTTCCCTGGACATGTAGATGGTCTGAATGTGCTCCCCAGCCGTGGAGAGAAGCATCCGTGACGACAGTCTGAATGGGAATGTCCTTGTGGAATGGAACCCCCTTGAGGAGATTCTCTGCGGAGCACCACCATCTCAGGGACTGCTGAGCATGGAGGGACAGCTTGATCCTGTCGTCCCAGCTCCCCCGCTTCTAGTCCCACTGATCCTCCAGACATTCCTGCAACGGCCTCATGTGTAGGCGTGCGTGTGGCCTGAGGTAGATGCAAGAGGCCATCGACCCCAGTAGAGAAGACACCGTCCTCACTGTTGTAGATGGAACAGCTATGAGAGCCTGAGCGTTCCGAAGGATCGATAAGCGTCTCTCCTCCGAAGGAGACATGCTTGCTGAAAGAGTGTCGATGTAGGCTCCCAAGTACTGCAGGCACTGGACAGGCGTCGGAACGAACTTGGATATGTTGATGTGCAACCCCAGCTGGTTCAACAGAATGGCTGTCCTGTTGAAGTGCAGTTGCGCTTCCTGGAAGGTGGAGGCTTTGATCAGCCAGTCGTCCAGGTACGGGTAGACAAACACCTTGTTCTTTCTCAGGTGTGCTGCCACCACTGCCATGCATTTTGAAAAAGTCCTGGGTGCAGACTTAAGTTCAAACGGTAGTACGGTGTACTGATAGTAATTGGTGCCGTCTAGAAAGCGCAGGAACTTCCAGTGTTTCCGTGCAATGGGCACATGGAAGTACGCATCTTGCAAATCTATGGCGCAAAGCAAGTCTCCCCTTTGCAGCTGAGGATAAATCTGGTGCAAAGACAGCATGCAAAACTTTTCCTTGCGAATCCATTTGTTTGCTTGTCGCAAATCCAGAATGGGCCTGAACTCGATCTTGTCCTTCTTGCGTACCAGAAAGACCCTTGAGTAAAGACCCTTTCCCCTTTGAGACAGAGGGACGTCTTCTATCGCCCTGTTTCTTAACAGGGTATCGGCCTCCACTTGGAGCTCGCGCAGTTGGAACTGCGAGAAAACCGGTGGAATCGCTGGAGGCGGGCTGACGAAACGAAGACTGTATCCATTTCAAACAATATTCAGCACCCACTTGTCCTGAGTAATTTTCCTCCACTCTGCCAAGTAATTTCGTATGCTTCCCCCACCGGAGCGGGTAACAGACAAGGAGGAAGTAACCCCTCAGGGCCTAGACCCAGCCGTGCCTTTGGGCGTCGAGGAGGACTGTTGGCCGCCTCTGCCGCTTCTGGAATGGCCGCTGCTGGTACTGCTGCTGCTGTTGGTGCTGCTGGCCAGCTTGACGACCTCGCCCTCTTCCCTGGGCACCAAAACGTCTCTGGAAGGGACGGAAGGTCTTCTTCTGCTCTTTTGGCTTTTCTAACCCGACAGCCGTCGGGGTTTCTGCTTCAGCCTTCATGTGGGACATCTCCTCATCCGCATGTTTACCAAAGAGCGTCGCCCCAGAGAACGGCAAGTTGGCGACTCGCTGCTGTGCCTCTGGTTTCAGTGATGTCAAACGCAACCAGGCATGGCGTCTCAGATTAATCCCATGGCAGTATTCTTGAGCCGCAAGAGAGAGGAATCTGCAGCCAAGCTGATAACCTGATTGGATACCATCATGCCCTCCTTGATGATTTCTTGGAAGTCTTGCCTCCTGTCCCTCGGAAGTGCTCCAGAAACTGCTGCAGGGACTCCCACAAAGACCGGTCATACCGTCCCAAGAGAGCCGTGGCTCTAGCGGCTTTCATGGACGTAGCAGCTGTACCGCAGACTTTTCTTCCCGCTGAGTCCATCTGACGGCTCTCTGTAGCAAATAATGTTCTTGAATCCAGTATGTAAAGTAGGTATGATTTATTGTAGATTAATCCAAGTTAAGTTAACAACAAAATGATCCATAGATGTAATAATAAAAACCCCACCAGGAGCAGTTCTTCTCTCGCTCAGCCTGCCTGCCATCAACTGCCTCTACTCAGAGTAGTCATGTACCAAACATTCTAAGGTGTTATCAAACATTCTATCAGATGCAGTGGCTAAGCAATGGGGAATTTTAAGCAAGGGAAATGCAAAGCGTAAGTAAGATGCAACACATCCCCTTTCCTTAGAAAACAACAAACAAAGATAAGAGAATACATTACATTGCATTTTTAAATATAACAGTTGAAATATAATAAGGATTGTATTTTCAAATATAATGACCAAAGGAACACATTACATTGCATTCTTAAATAACAGTTGAAATATAATAAGGATTTCATTTTCTAATATAATGACCTTTCAAATATAATGACCCCATCCCCTTCCCTAAGAAAAATTAGACAGATCTTTTTATAATCTACAACTTGGACACAAGGTCCCTAAACTTGAAAAAATTTGAATTTGAGTACACAGCTCACACAACTTCCATATCAAATATAAATACAATATGTTATATTACATAATATAACAAAACCCACTAGAATGGAAAATATGGATTATATGCATAACTTAATAAAATCCATTAGAATGGAAAATATGGATTTGATACATAATAACATCAATAAGAATGAAAATGGATGGTTTAGATAAATAAATACATTTGTAAATAGAGCAACCAACGGCTCCTTAAACTTAATAAACTGAACGCCTCTAAAACCTTAGAGCACTTGCGTGGTTCATATAAGCCAGATAGAGTAAACTGCGGCTTTTCATAACATAAAACAATTTGAACTCCTCAGAGTACATATCAAGAAAATTGATCAACCTAAACAATTGAACTTCTCAGAGTACATATCAAGAGAATTGAGCAACTTACTGCTCTCCATAACTTAGAACAATTGAACTCCTCAGAGTTCATATAAAAAAATGGAGCACCTCAAAATGAGCACTGATGTGGCTCCTCAAACTACACATCCAATAAATCCCAACTCCTCAGAGTTCATATCAAGAAATGGAGCGCCTCAAAATGAGCACAGATGTGGCTCAGCAAAATACATATTCAATAAATCCAACCCTAGGACAAATAATCCTCTGAAAAGAACACCTCAAAATAATTTGAGCACATAGTGGTTCACAACAATAAAAGAAAATGCATGACTCTACTCAGTAACACATGTGAACTCCTCTAAAATTTTAGAGCACTAAATAACGTGGTACATCAAAAGTAAGAAAGAATAATATTGAACACCTCAATGGAAATTGAGCACCTAATTGTGGTTCAAAACAGCATATCGATATCAAACATATCTGCAAATAATTACGAAAAATAAACAAATTTAGCACCCCAACAAAAGTTGAGCACATATGTGGCTCAATCCAATAAAAGTAAACCCATACAAATTTAGCGTCCCAACCACAGTTGAGTACATAAGTGGCTCAATCCAATAAAAGTAAACCACAATACCATTCATAAATAAGAAGTAAAGATACATTAAATTAACAAAAAGACATTACAAACAGTGTGAATTATGCTATAAGCAATAGAAATGACAAATTGGTAAATATGAATAGAAAAACATATTACACAGATTTTCTTTTAAAATAAGAAATTAAAACAACAAAAGTAGTCACCGTAGTCTGAATGTTAAGTATCC
This sequence comes from Lissotriton helveticus, assembly GCF_964261635.1. Taxonomy (NCBI): domain Eukaryota; kingdom Metazoa; phylum Chordata; class Amphibia; order Caudata; family Salamandridae; genus Lissotriton; species Lissotriton helveticus. Next base: position 39,030,021 of record NC_136057.1, read on the forward strand.
TGGTGAATTAGACTGTAGATAGTGACAGCCAGTACTTGTCAACGTAGGTTGTGGTCAATTGTAATTGTAATTGTAAAATAGTTTTTATAAAGCGCATGCTATCGCTCCACGGAGCATCTTGGCGCTGTAAAAACCGTGGCCTAGAATGGTGGGCCGGAAATACTACTCACATCAATTTCAAAATACCTGAAGGTTTATTTGAGCCTAGACTAACTGTTTACTAGCCATGTCTGGTAGATTAAAAATCCAGGTTTTCAGGGCTTTCCTGAATTCGATTTCAGTGGGGATTTGCCGTAGGCTTTGTGGGAGTTTATTCCAGGCTTTAGTACCAAGGACAGCAAGAGATCTTCCTCCTTTGGTGGCTAGTCTAAATCTGGGGACTGTTAGGAGACACATGTCTGATGACCTCAAGTTCCGACTTGGTATGTACGGCTTGAACCGTGGGAGCAGATATTTAGGCCCTTTTTTGTGGTATGCTCTAAAAGTAATTACCAGTATCTTAAAGAGCACTCGCTTGTGTGTGGGGAGCCAGTGTAACTGTTTTAAGGCAGCAGAAGCAGAAGATCTCCTTGGAAGATTAAGCACCAGGTCAATGAAACGGAGTATTAAACTGTCACTTTCCAGCAGAGAAAATCATAAGTTTCATCTCAGTGAATCCAGGCAAGAAATTTTTGTGAGAAATAATTCAACAGTACACATGTATTTTACTAAAATACAGATTACCCGTTGTTTTCTTCATTAATGACAAAAGTTGATGACTTCAATTGAAAGCTTCCTCCAAGCTGACGGAAATTAATGCGTGTGAGTTGTCCATAGTCCTTCATACAATTACATATCAGCGGTTTAAAAGATTGCAAGAGTACCACAGGAAATGTGCAGTTTTAATTGAACTCACCCAGGACTTTGTTCCTCCACGAGACAAAGAGTCAAAAACAGCGATGTTGTCCTGCCAAAATAAACGCAGATTATCGCTTTATTGGAAACAGCCATGACTGAAAGAAAATAAAGTTGCCGATGACACAATGACGCTATAATGCGTCGCGTACGTCTCTTTGCGCACGCAACCTTGATGACATCAGCAGTTCCCATGGACGAAGAGAAGACGAAAATGCTCAGCGTTGTCAAGGAGACGACCACGCTCAGAAACCGTTGTGAGCGCTCGATCCAATGCTCACGTAAGTCGTTGTTGTTCTTATTTAAAATTCGCCATAAAAATTGAAAAATAAGAAATGTGCAAAAATCTGCACAGGGCCTTAGAGCTGTAAACGGATTTGAAACAATTGAACATCCTTTGCCGAACTTGCAGCAGAGACCGCACACAATGCTCCGCTTATAGATGCCAGCGTCGAAATCACAGCAGACACCGTATTCTGTGTTCAGCACATCAAATTCCGAATTTATCTTTGAGGGGCACATCTTCCCTTTTTAAAAAAATTTTTTTTTTGACAATTTAGGCCAAACTGAATTAAAGTTCTCTTCCGAATCAGACCAAATCACGCAGTCAGAACTCAAACACCCTGGGATAACAGGCTGTCCAGATGACTGGGGACACTGGTGGGGCTAACCAGGGCGTTTCAGTTAATTTACCTTTTTTTTTTTAGCTTTAAGTAGTTCCTTAGTTGCAGTAGTAATTCATTAAATCCGTCTTCTTTCCACGCATAGGTTCTGTTCTGTACCTCGTCGCCAATTTGTAGCAAATAATGTTCTTGTGGCGAGTATGTAAAGTAGGTATGATTTATTGTAGATTAATCCAAGTTAAGTTAATGTTCTTGAATCCAGTATGTAAAGTAGGTATGATTTATTGTAGATTAATCCAAGTTAAGTTAACAACAAAATGATCCATAGATGTAATAATAAAAACCCCACCAGGAGCAGTTCTTCTCTCGCTCAGCCTGCCTGCCATCAACTGCCTCTACTCAGAGTAGGCAGGTACCAAACATTCTAAGGTGTTATCAAACATTCTATCAGATGCAGTAGCTAAGCAATGGGGAATTTTAAGCAAGGGAAATGCAAAGCGTAAGTAAGATGTAACACTCTCCTTATCCGGGGGCACCGTAGAAGACGGGGCAGTAGCGTGCTGCTTCCTGGCCGCAGTGACGACCACCAAATCCGGCACTGGGTCCGATTGAAGGAAAGCCGGATCGGAGTCTGGGGCCCTGTACTTTTTCTGCAGCCGGAAAGGAGCGGATATCGTTGACGCCGCAGTCAAGAAGAGCTCCATCGCTGGTTCCTCCAGCCCTGGCACCAAGGGCAACAAGGGTCGAGGCAACTGCCGCTTGTGTAGGGTCTCGAAAATTACCGATGTAGAAGGTGTGGGAACCGTTACCGTAATCCCCAGCTTCGCTGCCCCTCTCAATAACACCTCTTGAAAAGACACGATGTAATCGACCGGTGACACCCTCGTACGGGGGGAATCCGATACGGTGAGCGAGTAATCCCTGGCACTGGAAGAATCCGTATGCCGGGGCCTTGACCTGTCCCTCCGGTGACGGTGACAAGACCGTGTCGAAGACCGACGGTCACTCCTTGACCGGTGTTTCCACCTGGACCGTGACCTCGATCTCCTGGGCCTCGGGCGATCCACTGGCTGTACAGGAGGCGGAAGCTGCGGAGGCAGAACCGGAACCATAGGTTGTGGAGGCCTCGTGGGTGGTGACGGGAGGCGTGGCAGTGAGAGACCACCGAGTAGGCCGCGGTGGAGGAGGAGGAGGTTGATGAGGGGGAATTGGAGGAGGAGGAGGAGTAGGAGGACAAGGAGGAGTCTCCTTAGGCAATGGAGGAGGCTTAGGCGTCCTGGGCCTAGAAGGCGAGTAGGTCTGCGAATATTCAGAGTCCGAAGACCTCACCACTGTCCTCTTTTTCTTCTGCACAGGCCTTGATGATGAAGTCCTCGAGGCCGACCTCTTAGCAGTCGAGCGCCGGCGCCGCCGCGACCGTGGGCTCTTGGATGCAGAGGACAGACTGACCACTGAGGCCGAGGACACAGTCCTGGCCCTCGACCGCCTCTTAGACATCGATCTTTCCCTCCTTGACGATGACCTCTTCTTCGACGACGACCGTCTCGACGTCGATACATCCCTCGACGTCGACTCTCGTCTTCTCGACGGCGAACGGCGGTGACGCCTCGACGGCGAGCGCTGGTGCATCTAAGACCCCTCTCGACGTCGACGGTGTCTCGACTACGATGCAGTCCTCGACGTCGACCTCGTCCGAGGTCTCAACGTCAGTCCCGTCGACATCAAACAGTGACGACGCTTCGACCCAGAGCCTTGGGTCGACGGGGAGCAGTTGGTGGCCATCCCTCTCGACGCCGACATCGAGGCTGTCGACATCGACAGAGATCTGTGCCGTTTCCTGGCCTTTTCTTGACTGGGGAGACCCCCAGAGGCCGAAGCACTGGCAGAGGGCGAGGTCCCTTCATGCCCAGACCCACCTGGTTCCTGATGTCTCCTTAGCCCCAGGCCTTGGCGATGAATTTTCTCCCTGTCCCTCAGGGTCCTCCTGGAGAAGGATTGATAAATCTCATAGTCTTCAGGGACATGAGAGGATGGGAGAGGGAGGATACACACTCTGTGAGCGTCCGATTTAGCCTTCTTCCTGGCACACTCAGGGCACTTGTTGAACAAAGCTGGCATATTCGACAGAAGAGTGGGTAAAACTGGCCAAAAAAAACAGGAAAAGGAAGAAGTAGCAGTCAGACGTCGAGTGAAACACTCAACACACTTGAAAAGTGCCAAAAAATTGAAAAAACACCCAAAAAGGCAGAGCTCAATGCTCCAGGGTCCTGGTAGCAGGAGCCGGAAAAAAGAACTGAAAGTAAAAGGACTTTGGCTGTGCATCCTGGGATACCGAGGGTCTCTGGAGAGTTCCTTAAAGGCACGGTATCCCTTTTCAAGACACATAACGGCAGCCTATCGGGGCTTGTCTGTCCAACCCTTCCTCTCTATCATTTCAAGGATTTTGGTGAAGGGGAGTTTTCCCTGTGAGGAAAACTTGGTAAAAAGTGTTAAACCGGACATGTTGGGCTACCTTTTAACTGTTTAGATTAGGTGGTGGCCCTTGTAGCCTTGTATATGTTAGGCTGCATTATTTGTATTAATTCTCTCTTAAGTGTCTATGCAGGACTGCACAGAAGACAGCTTAAGAGATTATTTTTGATTGCTCTTGGGGTCCACGCACATGGGCGGGACTATTCACTAGATTATGACTATACACAGAGATCCCCTACTACAGAAATAAACTTCCCTACATATTAAGGATACTAATCTTCTTGACAATTTCTAGTCTGGTTTAATTCAAAACTGCAGCACTGAAACAGCCCTGTCGCAAGTGAGCGAGGATGCACTGCGTATACTGGATTCAGGGATTCTTGTCTTCTGATTCTTCTAGACCTTTCTGTAGCCTTTGAGACTGTTAATCACAACACTCTCATCAACACTTTTCAGCAGAGAATAGGTTTGGAAGGCACAGTGCTTAAATGGTTTGCCTCAAACTCTCGGACAGACCCCAATTATCAAAATAGCGAGCAGTCTTTCGTCTTCATTTGCAGTAGGTCAAGGGGTCCCTCAAGGTTCTATCCTTGCACCCACTTTGTTCAATCTCCATTTGGAACCATTGTGAAAATCTGGGATCCTTTACCATCTCTATGCGCATGACAATCAAATATACCTTAAGGTGTCTTCCGCGCACGATATCTCAATCCCCAATTCTACTCTGAACTCTATTCAAAACTGGAAGTTAGCTCATCAACTCATTTTGAATCCTTCCAGAACTGAATTCCTCCTCCTCTCTACCTCACTCTCTCCTCCTCCTGTTCAATCTTGGATGGATCAGCTGAATTTACTCAACAATAAACTTATCATTTTGACAGTGCAAAAATCCCTTGGTGTCATTCTTGACAAAAGACTCAATCTACTCTGCCACATCAATTTCATTGCAAAGAATGCACAATACGAACTGCGCCTTCTCTGGGGGATTCAACGTTTCCTTACGAAGCAAGACCTAAAAACCTTGGTCCAATCTCTGGTTCACTCTAGATTGGACTATTGCAATTCTTTTCTTGCTGGCCTCCCCAAATCCAACCTTTCCCCTCTTAAATCCGTTCACCATTCAGCAGCTCCTTTTATATTTGGGGCCAAAAAAAGTGACCACATGCCACCCATTTTGTCTTCTCTTCGATGGCTTCCCATTGAGGTAAAATCAATCTACAAGACTGCCTGTATCACCCACAAAGCCTTGCACACTTCCTCCCCTCGATACCTGGTGTATAAACTGAACATTTCTGGAGGCTCTAGACCGTCTCGTAATGTGGAAAATCTACTGCTTGAGCCCCGCACTTTCAAAAGGGAAAGATCGATGGCTCAATCCTTCTCATTCAATTCGTTGAGATTTTGGAATTTGCTTCCTCCACTACTCCGTACCACCACCTGTACCCGGACCTTCAAAACTGACCTCAAATCTCTTCTCTTCCAAAGACATTTCCAGAACTAATACACCCCTTTTCATGTCCCTCAAGGAAGCTCTTTCAATATTGTTAATTTATAATCTATGCCTGTACAATCTTCATCCTATTGTGTTTTTTTGTGGGACTGCCATCTATTGTTTTATTTTAAATTTTTTGTTTCTCGTTTGTTTCTGTAACGTGTAAATATGTACTATTCTCCTCATGTAACATACTTGGTTCTATTGTGAAGCGCTCGGACACCGTTGGGTAAAAGCCTGCGGTATATAAAAATGCATTAAATAAATAAAATAATAATTGAACTGGCTATCGACTGATTCAAGAAACTTTGTAAAAATACTTTTGGATCTTTCCTATGAAAATAATATTAACACCTCACACTTTATTAGCATTACAATATTGGAATTATTTATGGTGGGTTGTTGTGGGAGTGGGTGTGCTAGTCAACACTCTGTGGTTTCTCTGTACAATGTAGAAAGTTTGACATCCAGCACTGCCTGTTTGTATGGGTGCACAAACCCTCTTGCCATGAAAAACTCATTCTTGGTGGTATATTTACTCACAAAAAGTTTATATGGTGAATTATTCTTTTTAAGTGTTCAAAATCAACTTTTGTGTATTGCAAACGTGTTTTTATAACTAAAAAATGTTAGTCACTGTGTAAGCCAAGCTTGCTTGCACAATTAGGTTTGTGAATTGGGCCCATAGAGTGTGAGACCAAGACCTGGCTGACAGCGCAGTCAGAGATAGCGCCTTTGGTCTAGCATGGATGTTCATTCACCAAACTGCCTGAGGTAGAGATATGCACCATTTGATTCACCAGTTACATCATGGGGTGGCCCACTCTTAGGTAAGTAGCTGAGGAGGGCAGGGAGTGAAACACACAGACAAGAAACTGAGCTGGTGGACTCTAGTTTGCCTATTCCTGAAATGGTGGTCAGTGGTCAAACCAGGGATAGCAACTGCTACCCCTTGTAGACACCAGGGAGAGTAATCTACACTCAAAGACCTAGGAAGGGCACAGCAACAAGTTAGTATTAAATTAACACTTTCTAGGGAGAACTGAATTGGACTATTTGCATCCTTATCTAGTTCTGAATGAGCTAAATTGAAAAGAGTTTCAGCATTGGTTTTCATGAAACATTGTATTAGTTTGAATAGTTTTTCCTTGTGCTGCACTCATCTTTAGTCTGCACATGTTGGACATATACTAAAACCTTTGACAATGCTAATAGGTTGGGAATGTTAATAAGTGATGCTGGCATTAATTTGTGAATCTGTGTGCAGCTGTAGGAAAGTATATCATGAAAAGATGGGCATGGATTGAACACTTAGATGACTGAATAAGAGGAAGGATGAGTGGAAAAATGAGCGATGGTGAGAGATTAACAGATCGATGGATGAATGAGAGTGGAGGAATTAATGTGAAATTGGATGAATAAATGATTGAGTGTGAGGATGGATGGATGAAAGTCCGTGGATTGATGGATGTGCATGTACGCGGTAGGGATGGGAGGAAGCAAATAGTCGGAGCGTGAGGATGGATGAATAGATAAATGTGCGAGAATGGATGGAAGGATGAATTAAATGACGTGCGCGCACACAGCTGCATAAACAAGTATGGATGAAGGGGTCAATTGTGAGTTGTGAGGATGGGTAGCAACATGAGAGCAAGCATGGATGAATGAAATGATGGATGAGTAAATGAGTGAGAAGATGAAGGACAGATGGAGTGATGGATTCAAATCTGTAAAATTTTTATTGACACTCTTTTGCCCTAACTTTGACAAGCAGGCAGCATCCTGACTGCCAGATTATGACTTCACCTCTGGGCTGGCGGTGTGCCTGCGGTGGTCTTGTGGTGGGGGCTAGCTTCGGCTCATCTACAGAGCCAAAAGGCAAAAGCCACCAAACTGCAGTGCATCCACTGTCGTACGAGTACTGTTGCCATGCACCATATCGTGCATGGCGCACAGGGCGCGAATAACAGTGAAAGCATAACATGTGCCCCCAGCCACTATATCCACTGGGCTGAATTGCCCAGGGACCTCTTTTGACCCCTTACCTTACTTGCTCCTGACCTTTCCCTGGCGGGTCCCCACCATTAAAAGGTCGTCTGGAAGGAAGATTACAATCCCGTGGCGGTGCCAATGTTGGCACAGCCTCCATACACCACTGCTTTGCCCACCGATGAGAGATCAAGGATCCTGGCGGTGGTCTTGCGGTGGTCTTACAGCTGTCTCACCGCCTGCATCCAAATTTGTCAGTCAGACCATCATGTATGCGGGCAGTCGGATCACCAAAAAGCGGCAGCCAACTCCTAAATCAGGCCCTTTGTCTTTGAACAATGGGTATTTTAATTACTTAACTCAAGGGCACTCATTCATTTTGTCACCATAAGGATAGTGGAAGATTGCACAGGTCGTCCAGAGATTGGAAACTGCGTGATTTCACACAGGTCCACTCTTCATTCAGCAACTTTTCACACCTTACATTCACAGGAGGTGTTTAGGTTCTGGGAATTCAAAGTGTCTGACAGTGCCCAAGGTAAACAAGGCAAGATGCGTCGGGCGCTCCTCCATATATCTTATGCGCAAGCTATGGAACAGCCTCCCCATTATGGAACAGCCTCCCCATTAACCTCAGACTGGACCAACCTGAATCCACCTTCAGAAAACTCCTTAAGACGCAGCTCTTTTAACATCAGGCTATTCCACAGCTTAAAGTGCATCTAACAATCTGGCAGGTGTGTTTTTTTCAGTGCTTGGGGCCCATACGGGTAGCTACACGCTACCCAAAACACCTCCATAAAATAGAATACACAGATCTCTGCTGCAAGTGTTCAACTGACTGAACCAATTCCTAAACTTAAATTTAAGAAGGAATGGAAAATAAGAGGTATTTGAAATGTCACTACCAGTTCTACGCACTAAGGGGATGCAGACACTAACTGTCTGCATCTCTCCAGAGCCCAACCATCTTCACTGAGGCCAGGCCCACTGCAGAGTTGAGAACTCTTCTTCTTCCTCCAATCCCTGTACTGGACAGTCCATCATAGCAGCTCTCTTGGGCCTGGCTCCTGGTGTGCCTGCTTCCCGTCTCCTTACCCCATTGTCAAGTGTAGAGTGACTGTGGGGGGTAATAATGAGGCAGACACTGCAAACTTCTGAACATATGAAGTTTATTCCCCGGAGAGCGCCGAGAACACTCCTTTCGCAGCGCGGCTCGGCTCCCGCTCAAAATGGCCGCCGGCGCTCCCAGCATTCCCTGTCACGCCACGTGACAGGAACACTAGAGAGCTACACTACATATCTCCCCCCTTTACAACATCCCATTACAAAAACATTAACAAGGTGGGAGGCTGCTGAAGGGTTGATGAACAAGGTGAACGGCAGAAGAAAGTGGGTAGGCAGTGATAGGAGGAAGGGAACTACACTTTCATGTCATACTCCTTGTACCTCCTAGGTATTACCAGGGCTCTGTGTCTTTTGAGGGAGTGCGTGTTCTGGTTTAATTCGTGTTACTGGGTTGGTCATTATTTGGCATCGAGGGTGTTTGACGCCTGGGTGTCTGACCCTCCAGTGCTTTGGTTCTCTTGCGGCATGTATTCGCCTGTGTCTTCCGGACTCCTCTGTGCTCTGGCTTTGTCCGTCTCTTCTTCACTAGTGCTTGAGGTCCTGCTTCTCTGCGCTTCTGTTTCTGGTGTCAGTTCTTACTCGTCCAGGCTCCAACTGTTGTTCTTCTCTGGTGACATCGCTCCTGTCTTGTCCCACCTTATCACTCTGTTGCACCTGGCCATTCTGTCCTGGGACCATATCTTTCCGTCACTTCATAGGGCAGATCTGGCATAAGTTTCCCGTACTTGCGGAGGACCGCTGAAGTGGTCCGTGTAAATCTTTTGTACTTTTTCCAGGTTACTGCGCATAACTGCTGGAGACCATTTGCTTTGTAACATGAGCTGCATCCACGCCACGTTGTCTCTAGTGAACGGGTCTTGGCCCCACAGAATCTTGAATGAACTGTATCCTGTCATAGTGGTAGTAATGCGGTAGGCCCACACTGTGAATCTGAGTTCTGACTCCCAATTCTTGACGGCTCTGATGGCTGCTTGTACTGATCCCATGATCACTTTCTGCAAGACCGTTCCCCGCTGGGTGATAGACCGGGGTGTGTTTGGTCACGATGCCGTACCGTTACATGAATGCCTTTCATTTGTCGGACATGAACAGGGGGCCGTTGTCACATGTGATGACCTTTGGTATGCCTTCTCTTAAAAAGGTGGCTGTGAGAAAGGCTAGGACAGTGTCCGTGTTTGCTGTTTCACATAAGTCGACTTCTGGCCATTTGGAATATCGGTCTATAAGGACAATGTCATACTTGGGAACACGCTGTGCATCTAGGATTGGGCCAAGGATGTCCACGGACAATTCTTCCCATGGGCTGATGAGGTTGATGAACTTACCTAATGGAGGTTGTAGCATGGTTTGAACTTTTCGGCGTTACTGCACTGCTCGCATGCTCTGATGTGCTTCTCCATTTGGTTCTCCATTGCTGGTCACCAATACGCCTGTTTGACTCTTTGCTTCTTTTTGACTATTCTTAAGAGACCTTCGTGCATAATCGCTAGCAGGCGGTCCACAAGCTGTCCTGAAGCGATTACTTTTCTCCACGTAGGAGGAGGAGCGATTACTTTTCTCCACGTAGGAGGAATATGGCGTTGTCTCCTACTGATAGCTCTTCTCGGACCTCCCAGAATTTCCGGTGTTCTGAGTCCAAGTGCTTCTTCTCCAGCCACCCTGTCACGATAAATCGTTTGACGGTTGTGAGGCATGTGTCGTTTTCATATGCAGTTTTCCAGTCTTTTGCACTTATGACTACCTCTTGGTCCTCTGTGAATGCTTTAGTGTACTGGTCCCATTCTGTGCGCTCCGGTGCGTCCTCCATCGCTGCCGCTCTGCTTAGGTAGTCCGCGACTTTGTTCTTAGTGCCTGGTAGGTATTCTACATCGTACACAAAGTCCTTTCGCGATGCGTGGAGTGGCACCGGTGTGTCAACTGGATGTAAGTACCTTGACCAATGGCTTGTTGTCCGTTCTAAGGAGAAACCTGGAACCCCAGAGGAACTGGCGAAATCTTTCCATCTCCCAGATTGCAGCTAACATCTCCTTCTCAATGACACAAAATTTTTCCTCGTTGGGGGCAAGAGATCGGGAGGCGAAGCTAACCTTTGTCATCTCACCTTCCGTGGATCTGTGCATGAGGACTGCTTCCGACCCTCTGTCACTCACGTTGGTGTTGAGTATGGACAGTGCCTTTTGGTCGAAACCGTGTAGGGGCACGGCTGCGTAAGTGTCGTCTTCGATTTGTTTTAATTCCTCGTTGGCGGCCTCTGACCATGTGAAGGCGTTCTTCTCTTTGAGTATCTGGCGTAGGTGGTGCGTTTTGGTGGCGAAATGTGGCACGAACTTGCTATAGAATTCCGCCATTCCTAAGAAAGCCCGGACTTCTTCTTTGTTTTTTGGTGTGGGTGCTTCCTTAATGGCCTCTACATTAGCCTGTTGGGGTGCGAACCCTTTGCCACTTATTTCATGGCCCAGGTACGTGACTGAGCGGAGGCCGAATTTACATTAGTCCCACTCTGCTGTGAGGCCGTTCTGTGTTAGTATGCGTAACACTGTAGTCAACTTAGCGTCATAGTCCGTTTTGGTCTTCCCCATGATTAGGATGTCATCCTGGAAATATTGCACCCCTTCCGTGTCTTTGAATTGCTTATGCATCAACTTCTGAAACACTGCTGCGGCGGATGCCAATCCAAAGGGCATCCGCCGGAATCTGTAGCACCCAAATGCCATGATGAAGGAAGTTAGTTTCTTGCAGGCTGGGTGTAGCTCAATTTGGTGGTACGCCGAGGTGAGGTTTATTGTGGAGCACCATTTAATGTCTTTGGTGTGGGCCAACATTTAATTTATTTTTGACAATAGGAACTTATCTACTATTATGTTTTTATTGAGTTCTCGCAAGTCTATGCATAGGCGTACTTTTCCGTTGGGTTTCTGGGCTACTACCAATGGTGCTAGCCATTCTACGCTCTCGATGGGTTATATTACTCTGTTGTCCTCTAGGCGTTGTAATTCTTGTTGCACTGCGTCCCTGCAATTGAATGAAATGTTCCTCACTTTGTGACATACTGGCTTGGCACCCTCTTTGAGGCATATTTTGTGTGTCAACATTGTGAGCTTACCTATGGTGCCGCTGAAGACGGCCGGGAAGTGAGCTTTCCATGTATTGTGTTCGTACGTTTGTGAGTGGTCTGTCATGAGTACCTGTGTCAAACCGCCAGGGTTTAGTTGAATCCCCAATGCTCCCCGGTCAACCTACCCCAACACTGAGGGCCCTTTTTTGGCTACATACAGCTTCCCTTCCGTGGTTCGACCCTTGAACCCAAACTAAAGTGAGCGGGTGGTGCTCTCAGCACCGCCCGCCACTATGCTAAAAATGCACGAATGCATTTGCATTAACAAAGCGGCAGGCACCGTGCGGTGCCTGTCGCTTTGTTAAGGCACAATGCAGGGGGGTACCACAGGTACTCCCAGTGTGCACCCCCCACCTCTCCTTCACTCAGGGGGCCGCCACGGAAAGGTATCTGGTCTGGCCCATCCTAATATGGCTGGCGGTGTCTAATAGACACCACCACCATGTTAGACCTTTTCCGCCCCGGACGCAAGGCGACCGCGCCAAGCCGGCGGTGGCTACCGCCAGCCTGGCTGGGGCAATCCCCCCGCTATCCTAATGGGCCCCTGTTTTTTTTTGTTGTTTTTTTTTATTGGTTCAGTTTAAAGCCAGATAAAAAAAACATTAAATCATAACAGGGCATCATATATACAGACTTATGGCGCAGATAAACAAGAGAAGAGAAAAACCAAAGAAAAAACAATACAGAAAACAATACCATCATATACAGTCGGACAGAAATCATTCTACTAAGAGGCCTAAATGGTCTATCATTGCCTGCCAAATTTTATACCCCCTTTGTTTTTCAATTGAAAACTCTGAATAGGCTAGGTAAATACCGGATACCGTGGGTATAAATACCTCACGATATTCCAACATACTGGTAATGAGGCTCTTTGTCTAGAAAACATCTCTAACAAACTTATAACATTTTATTTCAGTATTTTATAGATGGGCAATTTTCAGAATATTGATTTGCACTATTATAGACAAGTGGCGTCACAAAACTTAAGGGGCCCCCTGCAAACTACAAGGAGGGTGTCCCTACCCAGTCAGGAGCTATCGGGCCAAGGGCCCGTGCACAGTGCTGGAGTGGGCACCTGCTGCTCAGGGGGTCCCTACAGTCCTGGGGGTAAGGTTAGGCCACTGTTACAGCCTAACACAGAAGGAAAGTTGTGGATCATAATTTTTAAGTGGTGCAAAGACACTGTCTCGGGTGATAGTGTGGTCTACAAATTTGCAATCTGCATATTGAAACAGACTGCTATATAATCACAGACTGCATGAGCCTTAGGTAGTTTGCTAAGTGTGTATCTGGATTGTTGGGCTTGGCTGACATTAGACTATGGGAATGGGCCTACACATTAACAGCAATGTTTCTAGACCCAATTTTGCTTCTTAGGGGGACTGAACAATTGCGGATTATTACTATTTCACTGTTTGCTATTTTTTCACCCTCCTGTGGTCCTTTAAACACAAGATGGTGGACCAATAAATAATCACCCTTTCTTTGAAGGAAAACATCATGGACAGGGGTGCTGAAGCTCTTCTGTTTGAATAAGAACCATTAGGTGTGAACTGTGTGGTGTTGGTGGCCGAACTCGCGGTAATTACAGAGTGCGCGGCAGCTGCAGGAAACCTTTGATTTAAGATAGCAGGTGCGTGCTAGGCCGCCATTATGAATCAGACCCAGACACAGTGGTGGTGTTTTAGTGTCGGCACGCGGGCGGCTCTAACGCACACACATATTTATTGGCGCACTAGCGCAGCGTGGGCAAAACCATATAGGAGGACGTCATCGGGGATTCTCTGACTACCCCCAGGATCCGTGTCCAAAAATAGACTCGCCCACTGTTCCTAAAGTATCCCCTCGCGATACAACTTTCCTCCCAAAAACAAACAGAACAATTATCAAACTTTTAAACAAAAATAACCGGATGAGTTGCACATCAAACCTGCATATGATGACCTCAAACCTTGGATCAGTCCCTCTAGCAGTGGAAGTCTTGCAGTCTGTGTGAAGGCTCTGGATTGCGCCACAACCCATATTGATTGCCACTTCCTCTGAAACCAGCACCTGGGTTATGGACAGCAGTGTTCTCGAAGGCACTTCTAGCCTGGTCAGGCCCTGTGGAGTCTGGGCTTGCGATCTCGAACTGGTCAGGAGAACCTTCCGCTTCAGAAGCATTTTCACAGTCTGACTCTCCTCCAATGTCCGGGGTTCCATGAAACTTACTGAACGAAGACACATGGCAGTTACTTGGGTCCCACGAATCTGAGTTATAAGCCATGGGTCTTTTTAACCCTAAGTCGGAACTTGCTGCCCGGGTGCCTGTCTTGGACCAACACCAGGTCCCTTAGTTGTAAATGGGAATTTTCAGCTTGACGGCGAGCACTGACTTGGTCGTTAGCTTTTTGCCACCTTTGATGTACCTCAGACTCATCCTCTCCTTTCGGGATCCACCGAGGGTGATGTGGGAGTGAATCTCGCACACTTCTCCCGATTGACAGGTGTCCCGGGGCCCTCCCAGTAGTGCCATGTGGGTCTGGCTGTAGTCTCTGAGAAATAAATAGATGGACTGTTCCACAGACTCTCCGTTGGCAACAACAATCCAGATAAACTTATTTAGAGTTCTCACAAAGCGTTCAGCCTCACCATTAGCCTAGGGCCATTTGGGAGTTATCTTCCTGTGATGGATTCCTTGAGATGACAGATATAGTGCAAACTCTTGCCCTTGAAAGGTGGTCCCATTATCATTCTTGAGCTCCTGGAACAGCCCATGTGTGGCCAGCACTTTTTCCACTTTCGTGATAACCTCACCAGCCCTCAAGGATGAAAGGATTTGGACTTCCGGGTACTTCGAGTAGTCGTCAATGATTACCATGGAGTGTCTTCCATCCACGAGGCTTCCAAAATCCAGGCTGACACTCAACTCATCCAAGGACCTTCATGGCTTCGTTCGGTCATAATGGGCGCTGGAGGATTCGTATCGCCTGTGGTCTGGCACCATTGACCTGATTTTACTGTGGCGTCTACCTTTTCATCCATCAGGGGAAATCATACCTTGGTCCTCAAATGACCCTTGGTCTTCACCATGCCCTGATGGCCAGCATGTGCAAGTCCTATTACACAGTCCATGGGGGTGGATGGGATGACCAACCTATGTCCTCGGAGAAGACAGCCATGGGAGTTGACACTTAGTTCATGTCTTACAAGGTACAGGCTGTCAAGGATCCTTCGGGCATCCTAAGTGAAAGTGACTCCTTGGCCTCGGAGGTGATGCCACTGGTTGTTTCGTGCCGCCTCCACCGCTTTCTGCAGGCATTTGTACTGTGCCGTCCCTTTGCATAGCTCACTCAGGGAGAGGGGTAATGGGTGCAATCTGTCTGCGATGTACCAGAAATATTCTTCTCCCTCCGCGGCCTCTTCCACTTCACTGATGGTTGCTTTTCTGGGATGGCGGGAGAGATAGTCTGCTGGGTTGAGTGTTCCGGGCTGGTACTCAATCAAAAAAGGACTAGGATGGGAGCACGCTCTTTTGGCTACCTGGTGGCCAAAAGCTTGAACACACTCCCACCTCTGCTGAGAGCAGAGAAATCAGAATCCACCTTTTGTAAAGGTCTGAAAACCTGGCTCTACAAGACTTAGTCAGATCTCTCACTTTGCTCCAGCGTGAAACTGCTTCCTAGCGCGGGGACACACCAGCAGGTGTAACCAGGCGCTCTATAAATTATTATATTATTGTTGTTACAGTTCTATTCCTGCAACTGCAGCATCCATTTTTTGAAGCGCAGTGGAGGTTTCGACGCCGGCCTCGTGAACAGAGGGGTCAACGGTTTGCAGTCAGTAGTGACCAGAAAAGTTTTGTCGTAAATGTACAAATGGAAGTGCCTGCACCCCTAGTAAGCGGCAATGGCCTCCTTTTCGATCTGAGAATATCTTTGCTCAATGATCGTCCCGTGAAGGCCACAGGAGCCTACTCATCTTCCTCCTTTGCTCTCTGGAGAAGCACCGCCCAAGTCCTTGGGGGCCAGCATCAACAGCAACTTAGGTGTATTAGTGTGGATCAAAATAGCGCAGCGTTGTGCTACTGGAGAGTGCATCTTTGGTGGCTTGAAAAGCGACCTCTTGCTCTGTACCCCACGACCATGGAACAGAGGCCTTGTTGAGTTCTCTCAGAGGGATGGTGAGCGAGGAGAGATCCTTGATAAACCTCCCGCAGTAATTCACCATTCCCAGTAAACTGCACATTTCAGTAATGTTCGTTGGAGCTGGGGCCTCTTTGATGTCTCAGATATTGCTTGGGTCGAGAGCGACTCCTTCCGCGGAGAAGATGTACCCAAAGAATTGCAGCTTCCTCTGCAGAAACTCGCACTTCTCATTGTGCAGGGTAAGTCCTGACTCTTGAATTCTTTGGAGCACCTATCGGAGCTGGGCATTGTGTTCACCCACAGACTTGGCATGGACCAGAATAACGTCGCTCACATTGACAACTTCTCGGATATCCGCCAGTAGTTCTTGGAACGTGTTCTGAAACACTTTTCGGGATCCTCATATCTACACATATCCTGACTTCTCCTGGCTGCTTTGGCTTTCTGGCGACCACTATCCGAGACACCCATGGTGTTGGACCTTGTACCTTCTCAATAATTCCAGCTTCTTCCAGCTTGCACAGCTATATTTCGACAAGTGGTCTTAGATAAAACGCTATCCTCCTGTACCGTAGAGCCACTGGTTGTACCGAGGGGTCAATGTGCAGGTGTATTTGTTTGTCGCGCAGGCATCCGATGCCGTCAAACACTTGCCTAAAGTCATCCAGTATCTACCTCACGCCCTCTTGATGGATACCAAACACGAACATGACGATACCTAAAGCTTCCACTGACTAGCAGCCCAGCAGCATGTCATGTCAAGTGGAGAAGCGTGGCTCAGTGGTTAGAGGCGGCAGACCCGGAAGCTGAGATCGGCCGTGGACCAGAGTTCGATTCCCCGCCTAAGCGGGTCTCGAGCTCAAAAATTCCACGGACTCGACAATTCTCGCTCCAGTGCCTACTCGACTCACGGGGTCACACTCTGTTACTCTGGGCAATAGCTTGCTTAATCTCCACTACGGCCCCTCGCGGCGGGATGCCTGGCTTTCACCTTGTGGATACCCTGCCGGGGTATCTCACAGGGGAATACCAGGACGGGTTCCCTAAGCAAGCGCTTAGATACCGTGTCAGTGATTTGCGCTATATAAATACATGTACATGCCCTTCTTCCGTCATGTACACCTGAGCGTCCACTTACTGCTGGTCACACGTTATTTTGGTTTTAAATATTCCTTTGATGAGTAGAGGTTCGGTCGTATGAAAACACCTTCACCTTGGCCGGCGTTAATGCCGGGGGAGACGCAAACGCTCTATATGCTTCCCAGGACATAATGTTTATGGTGGCAACCATGTCAATTATTGCAGTTGCTGGGCGCCCAGCCACCAGGATTTGGCATTGTGGGAGGCGCGTCTGGGTGTCAGCTGCAGAACCCGCCGTGAAGACTGAGTGCACGGTGTGTTCTTCTTGGGTGTCGTTGTCCATGTAACTGCCTTGTTCCTGAGCCTCCTGAATCATGATGACCTGATACCTTCCTGCTCATCCCCTGCTGGATCGGCACACCTTCATGAAGTGGTTAAACTTTCCACAGGTCATACATCTCCTCCCCCTTTACGGGCAATCTGATGGTTGGTGTGTCGGTGTGACGGCCCTCCACACTACCCACCCAACTTGACCCAGATGCTCTGGGTGCGGGCCATCGACTCCGTGGTGTTAGGGCTTCTCGTGTGAGCCACCAATCCAGTGGCCATACTGGCAACTACGTTTACTGGCTCAGTCTTGATGGGGGTCTGAAGAGCAGCCTCCATGTGGGCCACCCTGGCTTTTGATAATTATTTTGTTCTCCCCAAGATGAGTATGTCTGCCAATGACTTCCCTGACTCCTCCAGTATTCTTTCTCTTAGCTTTGCTGACACACATCCCTATATGATCTGGCCCTTTATTTCTTCTGTCTCATCTGCAAAGTCATAGGTTCCTGCCAGTTCTTTCAGACCTGCATGGAATATATCCAGGGCCTCGTCGGGCTTCTACCATGCCTGTCTGAATATGAAGCGTTCATAATCCCGGTTTGCCATTGGCTCAAAATGCGCATTTAGGGCCACAATTAGTGTGAGATGGGTCTTTGGCACTGCCTCAGCTACTGTCTTTGCTATCTTCTGCACATCTTTCGCTCCTAAATGTAACAGCATGGTGTGCTTTTGGGCGTTGTCCACCTTGGTTGCTTCAAAGAACACAAGGACTCGCTCCACCCACTCCTTCCATCGAGGGCCTGCCCCGAGGGAGCCCCTCCACTACAAAGTTTTCCACCCCTGGGATATGGGCCATGTTGCGCACTAGTCCCAGGACTAGAGGAGAATCTGCCTTAGATGAGAACCCTGGCCAGAAGAAAATTCACCACTCACAGTTTTGTAGGTCTCATGCTTTTCTTTTTTCCTTGCCCCCAGCCCTATTGGTTGAAGGTGAAGAAGCCGCACACTCCTTAACTTTTCTTGGGATGTGTCTGGACATGCTTTCTAGCCTCAAGCCTGACCGATCGCTAGGGAAGCCACATTACAACCCATCTGTCGGATTTTGCAAGGTTTAGAAAAGGCACTGGCCCTCTCCCTCTGTGAAGGGGAAGTGGGGGAATCCAGGAATGAACCAGAAGCTGGATGAATGAATGCATGAGTGCAAGGATGAGTGTCCGAGTGCATTTGTGATGACGTATTAGGTGCCTAAATTCACCAGTGACTGATGATGCTCTTTCAGGTATAAGCAAGACCTATTGGCATTTCTGTTGCTTGTTGATTCATTTACACTTTTAAATCCTTGACATCAAATAAAGTTTGAACATTGTTAAATAAAATGGACTAACCAGAGGTTTTTAACTGTGGTCTAAAGACCCCTGGGGTTTGCAAACACCAAGTGCGCAGGTTCACAACTGCTTAGAAAATTAAATATTATTAACAGATAAAGTCTATTACCTACTGGCGGTCGCCAGTAGGTAGTTATAGTTAGGACCTAGTTTCCATAGGAAATCCGCAACATTCTATTGGGAATAACGTTGGCGCCAGTGGACGAATCTTTGCGAATTTCTCAAAGAAGATGGCCCGCTCCGCTTCTCTCCTTCCCTGAAAGTTTGGGGGGGATTCGTCAAGTGGGCGCTGAGATAAAAGGGGGTCCCAAAACGTGTTTTCCCCATGTTATTTTCCATAGGACGATTAGACACGGCTACCGCCCGAATAGCTCAATGGAATTATAAGAAATTTGGCAAAAAGGTAGAGTCCGGCTCGCAGATTACGCTTTTCTTTAAATGGTGTAAATCCCTCCAGTAGTTGTTGAGAAAATTAAAGTTGAAATCAATTATATATCTCTAAACGCGCACCCGTGTGCGTGAGTGGAATTCTGATTTGCTGTTTTACGTCTGTCAACATTCGATTCGGAGTAAATCAGGAAGTGTGGACCGCCATTTTGTCAGTGCGAGTCAACATATTGTAGAGAACAAAGGGGCAGAACATGGAAAGGGGACAAGGAAGAGACTCCCTGACCCCCTAGGTTTTCTCAGGAGGTTCATTAAGGACCCCCAAGGCCAAAAAAAACATTTATTTTTTTACAAAATCGCAAAGCACCTTGCGCGCACCTCAATTTACAAGAGTGTGAAAAACTATAGTGGAGATCTTGGAAAGGGGGCAAGGTAGAGACTGCCTGACCCCCTAGGTTTTCTCAGGGGGTCCATTAAGGACCACCAAAGCTAAAAAGAAACATTTTTTATTTTCTAAAAAAGTTGCGGGGTGCGCGCACCCGATCGCGCACCACTATTTACAAGACTGTGAAAAACTATAGCGGAGATCGTGGAAAGGGGGCAGGGTGGAGACTCCCTGACCCCCTAGGTTTTCTCAGGGGGTCCATTAAGGACCCCCAAAGCTAAAAAGAAACATTTTTTATTTTCTAAAAAAGTTGCGGGGTGCGCGCACCCGATCGCGCACCACTATTAACAAGACTGTGAAAAACTATAGCGGAGATCGTGGAAAGGGGGCAAGGTGGAGACTCCCTGACCCCCTAGGTTTTCTCAGGGGGTCCATTAAGGACCACCAAGGCCAAAAAGAAAAAAAAATTGTTTTCTCCTCGCAATTTTTTTTCGAGGTGAGTGCACGGTGGGCGCACGGCGAAAAAAAAAGATTAAAAAATTGAGTTAAATTACAAGTTTGAGTGTTTAGATGTTAGTTGGCTCTAAAAAGAGCTGTTGTGTTAATTGGGTGTTTTTTGTACCTACAGGTAAGTACCGATGCTGAGTCTTATGTTACAGAGGAAGACTCTATTCCCCTCATCGGTGAAATGTACACCATCTCTCCTACAGATGCCTTGCATGTTGTAACGCAAGTTGTTGTGGTATATAGAACCCATGCCATAGTCTCTGAGGAAAGCAGAAACAGATTTATTCACATGTTTCCTTGCTTTCTCAATCTGTGGACAAAATTGGTTGGACCAGTTCCATTTTTGCCTTTGGCATATATTAGAATATACCAAGGCAGTTTTTGGAAAAAGTGACATCAATTGCCCAAAGATGTCCTTTAAAAGCATTTCCAGTCCTACCCCAGTCAAAGTGCCTAGGTCATTGCCACCACCGTGCACAATTATAAGGTCAGGGTGTGGTAGGTGCATAAAGGATTTTACCCGTGGTATCAATTGGTGACTTCTCAATCCTCTGTCCAATCCATACAATGTCCACATTTGGTAAATCAATGTTGTAAATACCTCTGTTAGCTGCATATTTTTCACTCCAGTGGACAAAGCTTTGATCCAAAAACCAGACTTTTGGCATCTTGAAGGTTGATGTGCTTGTATTCAGATGAGTTGTGGAAATGAAATGGCAGTTTGAAAGTAGGAGTTATGAAAAAAAGTGGTTGACATTCAGTGCACTTGAAAAACAAGAAATGATTGGTGCTTTCTTAAAATTCAGCATTGGATTGGTGCTTTTTTTTTTAAAGAAGTCATTTCAATGGTTGAGAAAAAGTCATTTCAAGAAACATTGCACATGATTAGCTGTACATTGAGAGGTCAAACACCCTTGCTGCATTCTTTTGCAACATAGTATGATGAACTGTGTGCTGGGTTAGGAGGGAGTTACCATGGTAACAGGGTGAATGAGCACTGGGGGGATGGGTGAATATTATGTGAGTTTCAAAGTGTTCAAATGTACAACCAATTAAAATGTGCAGTTTGGTTTTGAATTTGTGTGGGAAGAATTTTGATTGGTTATGTATTTCTCTTTGTCCCTTCCATATGTCCATCCTCACTCCCCTTCTGTCACTCCTCCTCCTTTACTTTCTTTTCCATACTGCTCTTCCCTTAATTTTTAATTTCCCTTAACTCACTACCCTACCTTTAGACACCTTGGGGCAGATTTACAAGCCCCTTGCGCCTCTTTTGCGCCGCTGTTGCGTCACTTTTGTGATGCAGCGGCGGTGCTAAAGATGCGCCATGGTGCGGGCTATTTTCAACGTGACGCATCTGGGAGATGTGTCACGTTGTAAAGCCCTGCGCCTTAAGGCGGCATTCCAGTGCAGGGGGGGCATTCCTGCGCAGGAACGCCTGCTAAAAGTGGCTGAATGAAATCTACAAGATTTCACTCAGTCACTTTTAGGCCAATGCTATTTCAAAACCCTGCGCCTGCTTGAAGCAGGCGTAAGGCTTGACGCAACATTACTTGAATGGGGCCCCCAGGAGCATTGCTGGAGCTGCATCGCGCATGCGACGCAACTCTAGCAATGTGACACCTTTACGGCACAGATGCGTCACGCATCTGCCGTTTTTGCCCCATGGTGCGCCACATTGTAAATGTTTACAACAAGGGGTGGTGAGGGACAGAGTCTCTGAATTAAGCAGAATACTCTCACCCAGTCAAGAGATCAGGGCTAGATCCAACACCCTTGCAACAAGGGGTGCGCCAAGTAACCTACGACAAGCAAAACCACCCGTGCGCCACCACTGATGTGCCACATTTACAATGTTATTTACAACAACGGTAAGAAAAACATGAGGTAGCTAACAGATTGGATTCAACAATTAATAGATAAGATACAAAACAGGTGCTTTGTACATAAGTTCTAGCTAGGAAATCTGCAAAAGAATCCTTTTTGGGAGTCAAGGTTGTAGACACTAATACATACCTGGCTTTCATTTCTTTTGATAATCGGAACTTCATTGCAACCATACGAGCATAAACAGCTTCGGGACTAGATCCCAATAAATGGTCTGGTCCCTCAGTGAGGTCTCCAGGATGAACTGATCCTTCATCGTCTAGATCATTTTCTGCTGCTTCCGCATTTCTGTGGCCTTCAAAATCTCCTTCATCTCTAAAAGCAAATCTGTTGAAATCTCCCTGACCATGGAATGCATCACCTAGAAATCCTCCTAAAACTGACATGTTGTTTGGAGCACATTCAGATATTACGACTCCATTGAGGGATCTGGAGTCTCCCATGTATGAACAGGTAAAGTGAATCAAATTATAAAGATAACCTACAGCTACCAAAGAATAGGGGGACTTTGTAGAGATGCCTAAAGCTTTAAAGTGCACAAAATATGAATTTGATACCTCCACTTCTTGACCTGGTTTCCATATTCTTTCCAAATCAAGTATCACCTGTCTGCTGAAAAAGTATAAGGCTGTCTCCTCTGCAGTTTTGTTGATCTTTTTCATAAAACAAGATAGGGAGGTCAAACCCGAGCAGTCTTCATAGGCAGTGACTACAGTTGCTGTTCGTAGTCCGGAGTACTCATGATCACATCTCATAAAGAACATGTTGTATGCCCCGACAATCTTTCTAAAGTCGGACACTGTGTGCCAGGAAGAATACGTTCGGGACACAACAGACAAAACACCATCTCCAAATGTTGGAGTAAAAGGATGACTAGTCAAGATCGTTGAGATTCTCTCTGCTAAGGATTCCCTGTAAGATCCAGCAGCATTAGATTTTATTTTTCCCAAACTGTAAATCCCTAACAGAAATCCTGTTAATGACATCATTTGACTCATGCCTGGAGTAATTTTTTGTCTCTTGGATTCCAATGATCCTGTGTGTTGGGTGCTCGTGATGTCTAGTATGTTTGCTGGAGTAACATCGCCTGCAGTAGCAATGGGAATACCGTAAGAAGTCCAGTCTTTGTCTATTCTCCCCACTATTTTACTCATCATATTCACCAAGAAACAACACATCTCCGGCAAACTCAGATTAGACCCTTCAAAAGCCTCAATTAAAGAAACAAAAGCAAAACTATCGCCAGGATATTTGCCCACCTCTATTTTCGGTTTTCCAGTTATTGCTACTGCAGGATATTTGTAGACATATCCATCTGTAACAGACACTGGTGTTAAGGGTTAGAGTTGATCTCCTAATGATGTTCGATAGAAGACTTTGGTCTGATCCATTGTGAGAAGTGTTACCTCTTTTTTAGCCCATTGGTATCAAATTAGAATTTTCTGGATTAGTTATTAAGCGTTCTATAATTGATTTTTAAGTTCTTTTTTACAATTGAGATTACTGGCCTTGGAGAGTTGTATGTTCTCTTTGATTACCCTATTAAACCTCTCCACAAGGCCATTACTCCTAGGGTTATAGAGAGATGTTTTGGTATGTTTTATATCTAAGAATTTTAGAAATTCTTCAAATTCTGAGGACGTAAATTGTCAACCATTGTCGGATATGATTTCATCAGGAATCCCGGCCCTAGCAAAAAGAAATTTCAGAAATTCTATGATGCCAGAAGTTGTCGGAACCCTAACACATTTTAATTCTGGCCAACGGCTGTAATAATCAATGACAACAATATCATATTCTAGAATACCATGATCTGTTAACTTCAAGGAACCAATGATGTCAATTGCCAATTTGGACCATGATTTAGACGGAACTTCCACAGCTTGAACAGGACTGAAAAAATGTTCGGCTTGTTTTTCAAGGCCGGGCCACCAGAACTGTTCCCTGATCCTCCTCTTCATGGCTTGTATGCCTATATGTCCCTCATGAGCTAGTGTAAGTATCTTATTCCTTATACTAGTAGGGAGTACCAGAGAAGTAGAACGGAATAACAAACCATCAATTATTGACAACTCAGCAAAAACATGTTTGAATTTGTCAATGTAATCTTCAATGGAAGACTGGGAGCTACACCCTGTGAGAATCATGTCCATCATCTTTTTGATGTCTTCATCACATAAATATGCATCTCCACTCGCTCTCTAAAATGGCACTACTTGACTCTGAAATGGCAAAACAAAATACATCTCATTCATCCACCTCCTCAATGTTATGTGTGTAATTAATACTTGGTAATCTAGATAGGCAGTCAGCGACAATGTTTTTTTCCCTGGAACATATTCTACTTCAAAATTATGTTCCAATAATCTATACTGCCATTTTGCAATG
Organism: Lissotriton helveticus; assembly: GCF_964261635.1. Lineage (NCBI taxonomy): Eukaryota > Metazoa > Chordata > Amphibia > Caudata > Salamandridae > Lissotriton > Lissotriton helveticus. The sequence continues at coordinate 39,054,210 of NC_136057.1, forward strand.
TGGGCTGTTGCTTTTTCCCCACCTTTTGTTGTGAAAAGTTGCACCCAAGGCTCTTGCTGTGAATTTTGAGCCCCACACATAGTGTTTAAAATGGACAATGCCCCACCAACAAGCTAAAGCTTCGCGCTCTATTACAGAATTGGTAGCTTCGGCACCTTTTAGACCTTTTGAAGCAAAGGCTACCACCTTGTCTCTTCCATTTCTGTATTGCATTAGAACTGCACCAAGACCTTTTTGGCATGCGTCTGTCATAATTATGGTAGTGTCATTGATATTAAAAGGTTTGAGGGGAATGGCGTGTGCAATGTCATACTTAATTTTCTTAAATTATTTGTCGCACTCATCACACCATTTGAAAACAAAATTTTTCTTTAGAAGATTCCTCATATGAAAAGTTTTGGAAGAACAATTGGGAACAAACCTTGCATAGAACTCAATTAGCCCCATGAAAGATCTTAGTTGATCTTTGTCAACTGGAACACAAAAATATTCTATAGCTTTAATTAAACTAGCTTTTGGTTCAACCCCTTTCTCAGATAGTTTATACCCCAAATAATCCACATAGTCTACATTCATTTTGCATTTTTCTACACTTAGTGTAACACCTTTTTCCTTCAAGATGTTAAAGACTTTAGTTACAACTTCATCATGCTCTCATTGATTCGAACCATAAATTAATACATCATCCTGAAAGGCCATCAACCCAGGGATGTTTTTAAACATGTCTTCAACAATTCTCTGGAAAACTGCCGAAGCAGATGCCAAACCAAATGGCATTTGTTTGAATTGAAACAATCCTTCTGGGGTGATGAAGGCAGTATAATGTCACGAATCAGGATGAAGGTCTACCTGATGATAGGCTGACGTCATGTCAAGTCGACTACATTTTTTACTATTCTTAAGGGTACAAGTCATCTCAGTTATATTTGGCAATGGATATTGATCTATCCAGATGTTACGATTCAACTCACGAAGGTCAACACACAGGCAAAGGGAACCATTGGCCTTGCGCGCTAGAACTATAGGGGACACTCAATCGGAGGATTCTATGGGTTCTATGACACCAGACGCACAAAGTTTGTGTAGTTAATTTTTGAGCCGTTCGCGCAATGCCAATAGCACCCTGCAAACTTTATGTACAACTGGTTGACTGTCATCAATCAATTTAATTTAGTGCTTAAAACCTTTAATTAAGCCTAGCTTGCCGTTAAAAAATCCTGGATGAGCAGTTACCCATGGTTCATCTTTGAGTGCATGTACCAAAATCAAATCCTTCTTCAGTATGACCTGTTCGGTGTCATTGGGATCCAGAATAATTCCCAAATTACCTTGGTCTTTCCAACCCAAAAGACATGAGTCGTCTTTAGCAACATACACAATTCCTTCGGTATGGTTACCTTTCAAACATAGATTTCCATCAAATTCACCCATAACATTTATGTTTTTTGCCACCATACGCAATAGGTTTAACAATAGAGTGTCTTAAAACATGACCTTGTGATTTAAACAGATCGTCCCATATTTTATCCGATATGAGAGTGAATGGATATCCTAAATCAGCTAAAACTTTTATGTCAACTCCATTAATAGATAATGTACACAGTGGTCATTTATTTTCAGATGCATTTACAGCGATGACATCAGGATTGTGGGAATCCGACAAAGTGCAGATTTGGTCTTCCTCACTTGACGCTAATACATCCGAAGATTGCTCAATATTCATGACTTTCTTTTAGGATGACATGCTTGGTTTGTTGAATGATGACGGCTTGATGATAGATTTGCAAGCACTAGCAAAGTGACCTTTCTTTTGACATTTACTACACGTCTTGTTGAGGGCTGGACAAAACTTGGCATTTCCAAGGTAAGAACCACTTCCACAACGACAACACTCCAAACGTTTACCAGGTTTAGGATTAAAGTCAGGACCCTCTCTATTTCCATTATGTTTATCTTTTACCGAGCCTTTGGATTTGCTTTAAATGGCATTAACCGTTGGTGCTTGATTATCAGAACTGGAAATAGACATTTGCTCCAAATGAGAAGAAGTATTTTCAAGTCTTACGGCTATTTCCAAGGCTTTTTGTAGTGACAGGTTTGGTTTGTTCAGAAGAGCTTCCCGGACTTTTTTGCTGTTAGTTTTTTCCACTAACTGATCCCTTATCATTTCTTCCTCAAACGTTTTGTAATTGCAGGATACAGCTAAAATACGTAAAGCACCCACATAAGTAGTGGCAGACTCACCAGAGAGTTGTGCTCTCTTTCTAAATTTGTGTCTCTCTAAGGTAATGTTTTTACATGCTTTGAATCTGTTGTCAAGGGATTTAATTTCTGTGGCATACTCATCTTCACCTTCGACATCACCTTCACCTCCTGGTAAAAGTATAATTACTTTCGTGGTGTGTTTAAGAATGGTGCGACCCTCAGATCCAAGACAGTGCCTCAACATTGCGAATTTCTTTTTATGCGTGAACGAATCGCCATCCAGAGCCTCCAAATACACTTCAATACTTTCCATTTTTCTCAGTCCAACTCAGGAGAAGAGGAATTTGGGGAAAATACAGGAGGAGCTGATAATGACTGCTGCATGCTGGCCATGGCGAATGTTCAACAAGAACCAAAAACAAAAAATACTGTTTGCTTTTTTAAATGAATGTGAACTATCACTGCAAAAATTATTTATTTATTTGTTGTGAAGAGTAAGCCACCCTTTATTACTGTGTTCAGAGTCCTAGGATTAGCTTAAAAAAATATATCGCCCTTTATTTATTGTACAAGGGGCTTTGGAAGTTAACTATCTTTGAAAATGGAAGAAGAACTGCAAGACGTGTGTTTCCCTTGAACTCGTGCACCCGAGCGTGAAGGGGATGCAATGATTGATGTAGATACATAAGCTGGCACTGGTATTTGACAGATTGTAGATAGTCGTATGCTTAATTATGCTTGAGCAATCAAACGCGAATGAAAGTTTCTTATCCTAATTGCGTTAAAGTGAGGACACGCGCGCAGCAGTATAAGGATTCCAGCATTGCTATGGATGCGCGTTTCTACATTTAACAGACAATGAAAGCTTTATCAAGCAGGCCGTTAAAAGCTTTACCCAGCAGGCGGTTAAAAGCTTTACCAAGCAGGCGGTTAAAAGCTTTACCCAACAGGCGCTTAATCTTTTCCTCGTGGTTGATTAATTGACTTGTTCATGTATGCGCTCACTGATGGATTTTGCTTACACATAAATGATGCTTATTTTATCGCAACGTTTTAAAGACAAGTTTAGTGCAATTGAAACTCTCTCCCCACGCTTGTTTCCATGCGCACACCAGGAAATCCGGTGATTGATGTGAGTAGTTAAGCTTATTAAGCTCGAGCAGTCAAACGCGAAGAAAGCTCCTTTATCCTGCTCGCCTTTAAGTGTAAACACTGGATTTCAGGACTGCTGTCCACGTGTGTTTGTTTAAACATGCACGATAAAAGCTTTTGTCAGCCGGGGCCTGCGCAGCTTGATTTATTGGTTCATTTGTTGCTGGGCAACACAACAACAACACCTGAATGCATCCTGACATGAAATGGAGGCACGCATAGGTTTTGCGTGATGACGCAGTGTCCAAACAGTCTCGAGCAGAGTGAGGAATGTGTCTCAAGCGGAGCGCGTTATATTAAATCATGAGCGCTTCACATCCTAAAAAGAACAGGTACCTTGTCACTTAATTAGTCAGTGCTTCAGATTTACCAGATGACCTTTAAAGCTTGAAGATTCCGTCAAGAATGTAGAACTCGAAGTTTCCGGGCCGGACACAGCTGTAGTTTACAACGCTGCTTCGCCGACTTAAAACAGGAAACTGCACGCGTGGCTGTCCTGTTGGCACCTCGTCGCCAGTGAAAAGAAGTCGCAGTAAATAGGTAAGGTTAAACTTCTTCTTTTATTGCTAACAGGACAGATAGATTAGAAATACAACCTCTCTCTGTATCCTCTAACAGTCGTCCTCCACATTCCAGGGCTCCTCTACATAGGAGTTCTGGTTATACATCATAAGCAGAACTCAACATCAACTTAAGTCCTACGTCACATCTATAGGATATATTATTCTAATGCGCAGAGCCTATTGGGAATATAGGAACTACACTACATGGCACCCAACATGGGGCAAGGCACTAATTTAACGCTAGATACTAGAGTAACTCAGTCGTGCTTTTCACAGAGACCCCTTTTTCCCGTAAAATACTCCAACAGATGTTTGGAGTGGGTAAAAGAATAAAATATCCACTATAACTGAGTAGGACGAAAATTCTATGTGTTAGTTTTTGGTTTGATTCAACGTTGAAGGATACAGTGTTCCAAAATATTGTGTACCTTATCTTTGTTTCCTTGAAACTAGCTCTGCAAACTTTCAGTCAGCAAAATGACTGAAAACGAGACCGATGGAGCTGCAGCTGCAGCCAGACCGGGTTTAGACTTTACAGGTTTCCAACAAAATGACCCAGATGCAATATTGATCCCGGAAAACTTAAGGAAAACCATCACCATAAAGCTAATAACAAATGGCCTATCATCAAGAGGTGGTAGGGTAATATTTTGTCATAGAGGCACATGAATATCGGCAGACAAAGGTATTCGATTCATGGATTGTCTTCCCTCAAGCAAATCCAGTAACACATGTGTTGCACTTCTATAAAGTAGAGGAAACTACAACGGAATATGTTTCTTTCGATGACATTGAAATTCCACTAGCTTACCAAGAGCATCAGCTCTTGTTTAAAGGTGCCCTACCACATTAAAATCACATTACCAGGCTCGGTCCACTAGGAAGACCAGGAGCAACATGACCGGTACTAGCCAGTTATACACCGCATCCTGACATTGAAGAAATGTCAAGTGAAGAACTATTAGTTCAACTAAAACAATTAATCAAAATACATAGACAATTGGTTTAATATGTCATGCGGACTCTAACAGTCCAACCTGCTATCAGGATTCCACAGCAAACCCCTCATCAGGGGAACACAAATTAAATTACACCACAGACCGTACAATCAGTCATTGGTAAATTGCCCGCAAAATGGAAACAAATTTCATTCTGGTTAGCTCAAAAAATCACTCAAATAGAAGCAGTATTTCCTGACAGTACACCTCATGAGAAACACAGAATTTTAACAATCTGTTTACTAATGGGGATTGCACCACATCTGGAGGACTGCGACACTTGGGGTACAGTGTTTGCTGCATTCTACACACAAAACTCATGGTGTTCCGTCTGTGGCGGTAATACCAGATGTCCTGAAACAGATTCAAAAGGAATACGGGCCAGAGCCTGCTTTGAATCTAGGTATGAAATTACTTAAACATTTCGAACAGGTCTCAGCTATAATTTTAGCTAATATTAAAGGTGAAGCATCATCCGTGGCGATCCGCCAAAAACTAAAAGAACTTGATGTAACTGAACAACCATATGAACTAGCAAGAATAATTGAAAAATCCTATGAAGAACTAGGTAGAGATAGTGTGGGTGGAAAACCAGTGAAACCCCAACTAACAGAAAATCCTGAAAGAGTTTTTATTAAAAACACTCTCACTACTCCTAAAAAGAAGTGGGAAAAAACTAGACAGACACTTCCTAAAGAGAAGCGTTCTCAATCCAGAGGTAGGTTTCCTCAAAGGGAGCCCTCTGAAAAGAGGTGTAACCGCAGGAATACGGATAAATTGAGAAAACCTGATAGATATCAAGATACTGATACACGTTCCTCGCGTACCTTTCAGAGTTCCTCACAGAAATCGGAAAGAAGAGGACGGTCAGAACACAAGGAAGAAAGCGTTAAGTCCAAAGACGATCAATACGTATCAAAAAATAAGAAAACCTAATTCACCAAAAAGAAGGTAGCAGGTCTCAAAATCAGACATGCCGAGGATCTTGAGGACACAACTCAAGAACGGGGAGTGGGCCCAGAAAATGCTGGACAGCGCAGCAGAAGTCACCATAGCTCGCAAGATCCTGAAGGATCATCTGGAGACAGTGGACTTGAATGAGTATATGCAAGTTGAAACTGCCGATACCAGGGTTAGTATACCCCATAAGTTATATGAAGTAACACTCTGGATGGAGGGGGGCATAACTAGGAAAATAAGAGCACTCTTTTGGGAGAAGCTCTCTAAGGGTTATGAGATTCTTCTAGCTGAAAATGACTGGCCACCAAAATTTCTCAGGGAGTGCCCACATGGCGAAGAGATCATTATGCCAGCCTTCTCCAATCATATTCCAATTCATAAAAAATATACTTATGCCAGAAAATGGGCTGTAGCCCAGGGTCTAGCATTATATAAAAATAATGTGGGATGGGATGAGGATTCTCTTCACCATAAAATCCAGTGAAAAAATCAACCAACTGCACAAAGGCAGTATCCAGTTAGGCAAGAAGCTAAAAAACAGGTCAGGGAGATCTTAGATCAACTTGAATACGAAGGGGTGATTGAAACATGCACCTCATCCATGAACAATCCTTTGTTTCGAGTCTCCAAACCAGACAATACATATCGTCTAGTTTTGGACTACAGACATTTAAACTCTTGTTACAAAACATTTGCAGTACAAAATGCACACAGTGCAGCACTGATGAATAACATCGTGCACAAAAAGTATAAAACTACATTAGATATTTCAAACGGTTTCTTCTGTCAAAATATTGCACCTGAAAGTAGGTACGTGAACGCTTTCTCAATTATGGGGATACAGGGTCACTTTTGTCGTCTCCCCCAGGGATTCAAAAATAGTCCAGGGTTATTTTCAGCCAGAGTAACAGAGTTACTACCAACGTATGATGATGAGGCATTATCTTATGTCGCTGACATCTATCTTACAGACGATGACTTTGACAGGCACTTGAACAGGGTGAACACCATAATACTTGGTTTCGCATCTGAAGGGTACAAATTCAACTTTAAAAAATCAAGAATTGCCCACCTCAATGTCCTATTCTTAGGATATGAACTTTCTAGTAAAAGCAAAAGCCTGACAGCAAACTTTTTAGAGAAATGTGCGCTGCTCCAACCTTCAAAGACACTGAAAAACTTACAGTCAATTCTAGGTTTCCTAAATTTCGGAAGAACTTACCTTCTAAATTACGCAGAAAGGGTTAAACCTCTCTACGAATTAATCAAACCTGATTTCAAACCAACTAATTTGACTCAAAAACACAGAAATTTTGCGTTCAGTGCAAACAGACATGTTAGCTACAACACATTTACAGACATGCGTAAACGTACGCAACCTTGTAATCCTAATCATCCCAGGAAGATGCGGGTTCATGTACTTGACCTTTAATGGAGGGGAAAAAGTACCAATTGCTTATAAATCACACTTGTACACACAAGCTGAAATGAAATTCACTTCAACAGAAGAAATTCTGACAGCTGTTCAAGCTGCAGTAGCAAAAGAGAGAGCTCTCGCACAGGGAAAACACATAAAAGTTGTTACTCCTATACCTGACTTAGAGGCAGTGTCAAAAGCAAGCATTCCTAATGCAAAGGCTTTACATCCAAGATGGATACAATGGGTTAACTCTCTTGCTGCAACAGATGTTGAATATGTTTTTTACCCCTACTTGAAAACTCAAGAATTTTTACAATATGAACAAGAATGTCCTCTGCCGACTGAAATTCTCCCTCTAGAACATTATGAATGTATAATTTATATAGACGGATCAGTACTGCCCGCAATTGGGGGCAAACAAGCATATAGTGCTGCGTGCGTGATTGTCAAAGGTCGTTGGCGTGATGGTAAATTCCGACCTATGGTCACAAAAACTCAATCTCTCGGAGACTGTACAGCTCAACAAGCTGAACTACAGGCTTTCAAGATGGCGCTTGAAAATACCGATCGCAAATTCCCCACACTCATAGTGTGCGATTCGTATTACTGCATCCAATCTTACAATGAATACTTGCAGAACTGGGTTCAAAACTGTTTCAAAGATGCAAAAGGTGGCACAATCAAGCATAAGTTGTTTTGGGAACAAGTAGTTCAATACCAGAAAGAACTACAAAAGACTCACGTGATCAATACACTGAGTCATCAACCTGATGGCGTTCACATTGAAGGGAATTCAATGGCTGATAAAGCCGCCAAGGCATCTGTGCAAACAGCTTCCGTAGCTGAAATCTCTAGTTCAAAAACAAAAATAGACAGCAAAAAAATGCAGAATGTCGCCGCTTCCAATAAGCACAACGGTAAAACATTATTAAAAGGCTTTCCACTCAAGTAGTCCTATATAACTGATGCAAATGATGTTCCTTTTGCTCGAATCCCTGGAGTGGGGGATAGAGTAATTCCAAACATAGAACACAGATTAGGACTAATTTTAGCAGCACATGAAGGGCTTACCTCTGCACACGCAGGTGTTTCTGCCACAGTGTCGTTATTAAAACAAAGATACTGGTGGCTGCGCATGAGGAAACAGACCAGAACCTATGTTTTGGAATGTGAAATCTGCCAAAAAAATTAAGGGTTTGACTGTGAAACGCCTGGCACATACGCCTCTTCTAATTTCAGATAAACCATTAGCATGTGTTTGTCTGGACCACTGTGGTCCCTTACAGAGGGATGGAAACTATAAATATATCGTGGTCGCAGTGGATTCATACTCAAGATTCATTTGTATGTGGCCTCAGCGCTCGGCTGACGCCCGAACTGTTATAAAAGATTTGCGAGTCTTTATCGGTACATATACAATCGGCATGCTACATTCTGACCAGGGTCCTGCATTTAGCTCTCGCGCTTACAAGGAGGCCATGGCCAGCTTGGGCGTTGCATTACGGGACTCGAGGCCATTCCATCCTGAGAGAAATTTGGTTGTAGAAAGAAAAAACTGTGACATAAAGCAATCTATAACAGCTAGGGTACTAGGCTCGGGTGACAGGTGGATCAAACATCTAATAAGTGTCCAACGTAGTCTTAACAATCTGCCCAGAAACTCTCTGGGTGGAATAACTCCATATGAAATCCTTTTTGGTACTAGAATTATTGTGGAAGACCTTGATCGTCATACTTCAGTGGTAGAACAAAAACCGTTTGATATCAAAGAACATTTGGCTGTTTTCCAGGACTTAAATGAAACAAGAAGAAGTCTAAGCAACACATTACAGAAGCCAACGACCACTGAAGAAAAACCGCCTGTCCCAGCAAGGCCTGTCTGGATTCCAAAGATTGGGGATCGAGTCAGTGAAAAGATCGCGGATAAGAAGAAATTTGGGTCTTCATACAGAAAACCAGTACCTGTGCTAGCAATCCACGGAACAAGAACAGTGTTACTGCCGCCCCTTGCTGGAATAAAGGAGAACCGGTTCGTATCAATTGACCTGGTAAAACTACACCATGTGGCTGATAATAAGTACTAGGCCAAGTAGACTCCAAAGATGTAGCAGAAGACCAAATCTGGCTACTATCCAAGAGGTTCAAACTGAGAGACTCATCACCTTTGAAGAATCTGCAGTAAGAAAAGAAGGAATATGCATCAAAGCAATGGAACTTTTGCCTCTTGAAACCCAAAAACAGTATGTCAAGACACTGCTGTTTACAATGATGTAGCCTCGGACTATACTAATATGGCAAGAGATCCAGTAGCTCCAGCGATTTCAAGTTATCCGGATGCAATACCAACAATTGACAGAACTGCCTCTGGCTATTTCATCAACTTTGATACATTTTCCGAGATCCCAGTGAGCCCGAAACAATGCCAGCAAACTAAACTTTTAAAGACAAAAGAACAGCACTTTTTCAGCAACTAGAAAAGACTTATCTGGTTTCACCATGGGTTGAATTTTGGATTGTGTTAGGTGTACTTTTTCTCCTACTTTGGCTCATTCTTGTTTTAAGTTTGGGAAAGCTGATAGATGGAAAATATAGTAAAATGGACACAGCAAGTAAGAATATTTACTTGCTCCTGAAACCGCACAAATCATCTCATCGTGAACAAAGAGAAGTGTCATCAGTGAACATCACAGCCGTTCCTATATCAAGTGGTATAGCATGGGACAGAACTGATTATGACATTTATGGTCCCGCCGAGCTGCTGAAGATTCCACATCAATTCAAGGTTTCGCTGAGTGACTTTGTTTCACCCAGCACATTTTCTGATGATTGGGACTTTGAGACTGTTAATTACATGATGTCAGAATTAGAAATGTCTGCAAAATTTACAAAACATGAATACTTAGAAGGGTTATCAGAGTATGCACAAATATATTGTTATAATCATTTTGGTCATCATTACTTGCACAAATCTGCAAGCCCTAGAAATGTTTATTCTTTCAATCAATGGGAACATTGTCCAACGCCAACAAAAGGTAGCTAAAAAACATTCTATAAAAAATTTCCATACTTCTCAGGTTTTAATACCACATGCGGAAACATTTTACTTTAAAAATGCTAATAAGACAGGAATTAAAAGTATGTTGATAAATACAAAGCAAATTTATTCTGCAGCCTTTCATGCCCAGTTGTCCTCATTAGGTTTTGACTTTTGGAGAGACAACATAGAAACGAAAACTGTCTGGGGTTCAAAAGACTGGCAAGTGCAGGGAATAGAAGCCTTATTCCGAGCCTGCATTATTCCTGAGAAAATAATGTTTTTGAATGACACTGTTCAACAAACATCCTGTCTTGGACTAGCCAAGATAAAAGATTAAAACAAACCGTCCATACCTATACCTACAACTGATAGTAAAAACACTTCAGAGGGAGGGGTCAACGTAAAAACTATTTTACTAAAAAACAGAACTGATACTGATTGGAAAAAATGGTTAATCTGGCCCACAGACACGAATAACTGTCAAGATAGATTCCTGAACAAAACACAAGGGTTTACAGTAACTAGGCTAGACCCAAGATATATCCAGAGACAACATCCAGGGATAGTAACAGTTTACTGTGTAGGAAAACTATGCCTCGAATGGCTACATCAATGTACACTTACAGAGGTTGAACAACACTTAATTTTACTTAAAGATGGCGTTGATTTGAGGGACTTCTTATTAGGGCCGCATAAACCGTGTCATAAACATTTCATTTACACCGGTATTTATGCTGCTTATAATGAAGCATGGAAAGTTACGCAAATGGAAACTGCAGAACAAATACGAGAAATTGATCATATTAATTTAGAGAAAGCTCTCTCTGTAGTTTATAATGGGTTAACAACTGTCATCCAGAATGTATTCTTTGGACAGCATTGTATCCTCTGCCATAAACATAATGGAACATAACTTGCTCATGTTACAACATGGACAGTCTCAATTGCGTTCTATAATGCTACTAGGCTGGACGTTACATAAACTTCATTCTGGCTATGTGCCTTGGCGTCTAATCAACACCACATCATTGTTTACGGGATTTAACCTTACAGATAATCAAATCTCTTTGGCACAAAGGGGAGCTGACTATACAGTGCTGAGCATAGAAACCTGCCATAGAATGGATAATACATGGCACCATTACGTTGCCAGTGACGATTTTCCAATTTCAGTATTGCTTGAACCTCATACCAGCAGGCCTGTATGAAAGATTGGGTGAAGAATACATTAAGTCAACCTGGGATTTACCATACACACACAAATGTTGGAGTGGGTGAAAAGAAGTATTTCTTAGTGGCACACAATGTAACAGCGCACTAAGCGGTACACTTTTATGTCAGGGTATTAATTTACATGGAGCCTGTGATGGTTCTTCGACCAACTTATCCTGCCACCTGCAAGGTTCTCCGGCAGCAGTGATAGATCCAATTGTTAGGCAGCTTTCTAATGGGAGCTACATAATGTTGAATGATCACAGCTGTTGTTGAATGATGCCAGTAATTGCCTATCTCGTAAGTGTGTCAGCCAGGGTCACTTGTTGTATGCAAGTATTGTTTCCTAAAAGCAAGACTATCGGGGAGTCGCCATTATGGCCTTCACTGAACATCTCTTCTCTTTGAATTGATACTTTAAACAGAATGAAAGCCATTCTTTTACAAAACACCGTGCCACTGACCTCGTCTAAAGAAACGTATGATCTGCAAGTTGCAAGGTCCTCTTTGGAGATACATGCCTTATTATCAACAAACTGCCCCATACATTTTGCAGAAATGTTAGGTCGTTTCTTAAACATGTCTGATACCAGTGGTATTGTACATGTATTTAAGGCGATGTTTTCGGGACTGTTAGCACCTTTTGAAGCAGTCCTGAGCATATTTCTAAACTTCATGCACTCTGTGTTTGGCGAACTGCCTCTCATTTTGGGACTCACAGCAGGGATTTTATTTTTGCTACTTCTACTTCAATATGGCAAGCCAATCCACCAACGACGCCCAGATTACCATCGAGAACACTCTCCTGGCAATGAAGTGTCCTGAGCGTATAATGCAAATTTTGGGCTTGGCTCGTTTAAGAGATCTAATTACCACATGGTTTCTTTGGGGCCCATCGGGAGACGGGGAGGGGAAGAACCGACCGGACAGAGATGTAAGGTGTGATAAAGGCCGCTTTTATTGGAAAACAGGTGCATCCTGAAAACATACCCCAACCTTGGCCTTTGCCGTACAAAACTAGGCCTAACTAATTATACATATACCTGACCAATACCCCCACCCCCACCCCTAAACAGTTCCCCGCCAACATCATAAACATCCTTATCAGTTACCCAAACGCCTGCCTCAACTGTTTTAACATCTGCCATATGTACACTCCCTCCCCTTCAACCAGTAAAGCTCCTTCCTCCTATCCTACCCCCCCATTAAACTAGGGAAAAGCGCCAACCTACATAAAACACTCCAGCACCTGCTCCCAGCGACATCACTTCTCAACCCTAACACAGAAAGCACCTGCGACCAACAAAAACCCTTTTTACCCAAACCTGAAAACAAAAAAAAAACAAAAAACTATCCCAAGGGAGGGCGGGTGGGACAAAACTAGCCTAAGCCCCCCGGCTGCTGGGTCACTGTCCCAAGAAATGGTGCACAGTGACCCAAAATGGCCCCTTTTCAACCCTCCAAGCCCAAATGTAGCCCAATACCCACCGACAAGCCCAACCAGCCCAAAGTCCCTTCCTGTGTCCCTTCTAATTCCTCCCCCCACCCTTCCTCCCGGGGCCCCAAACTCCCGGGGGGGGGCGAGCCTCCCTCCGGTCGGCCACCCCCCGCAAAGCCCCATTGGGGCCCATCGGGTGACGGGGAGGGGAAGAACCGACCGGACACAGATGTAAGGTGTGATAAACGCCACTTTTATTGGAAAACAGGTGCATCCTGAAAACATACCCCAACCTTGGCCTTTGCCGTACAAAACTAGGCCTAACTAATTATACATATACCTGACCAATTCCCCCACCCCCACCCCTAAACAGTTCCCCGCCAACATCATAAACATCCTTATCAGTTACCCAAACGCCTGCCTCAACTGTTTTAACATCTGCCATATGTACACTCCCTCCCCTTCAACCAGTAAAGCTCCTTCCTCCTATCCCACTCCCCCCATTTAACTAGGGAAAAGCGCCACTCGAAAGCCCCCTACTGCTTTCGACCCCCCCCCCTAGGACCCTTGCACTTTCGGATACCTTTGCACCCCTATTGCCCGGTCCAACGCTTCCTTCAGCTGTACAATATAGAGCTCCATCCCATATCTTGACAAATGCACCCCATCTTCCATGAAAAAGTAGACCGCCCCATACTTCAGTTCCGGGTGCTCCATTCTACCCACCCCTTCCTTCTCACAAAAGGCCCTCATCTCCCTGTTAATCTTCCTCCTAGTCCTGTCAATAGCCCCTGGTCTCCGCCCCCCTCCAACATCTCCTGGGTATAAAGTCCGACCAGATGACGTAACACCCTGCCCACTGCCTCTTGATCTCCAGTAAATCCCTCCTCATCTGTTTCACCAGTGCCAGTCCCTTACACTGAACCAGGTCGTTTTCCCCCAGGTGAACCACCAAAACATCCGGGCACACCCCTCCCCGCACAACTTTATTCAAAACCGGCACCAACTCGTGCCAACGCATGCCCCCTTTGCCCCTCCAATGACACCTAAACAACTGCTCATCCAATTCGAGGTTAAGGTTCCTGTATTTTCCCACTCAGCCTTCTCCGCTCTCTTTACAAAAGAATGGCCCACCACGTATATAGACACTGCTGCCGCTGTAGGCCCCGCCACCGCACCTGCAAAGAGACATATGTAAGCAGCAAGTCCAAACTCCAGCCTAGTCCACCACTACCCCTCGCAACCTGACATACGTCTTATAACAGTCCGATTTCCAGCGCCCCAACTGTTTAATTTCCTCCTTCCCCCAACTTTTCCGCGCCGCCTCCGTCGCCGCCCCGATGCGAAATGAATGCGTCCCAAATTCCTTCGGATCCTCACCCATAGACCTCAGGGCGTGCCGCAGGACCCACAACAACTGCGCAGCCGTCACACGTCCCGCCTGTCCCCTGCCGAACACCTCCGCCCCATCCTGCACCCCTCTGTCCGCCAGCCGTCTCCCCCACGCCACCGGACACACCGCCTCCGTCCCCCCAGGACCCAGCAACACCCAAGTACCCCTCCCTCGCTGATCAGTCTTGGACCGTTGAAGCCGCACTGCCACCTCCCGGCCTCGGAACTCCACGTCCTCCCACGTCAGACCCAACCGCCCTTTCAAACCCACCAGCTCCGACACCCGAAACGCTCCGAAAAACATCCACAACATCAATGTGGAAAACCGCACTGTCTCCTCCCGATCCCTGCATACTACCGGCAAACAGGCCACCAATCCTTCCAACATTGCCTCCGTAATCGGCCGTCTCCTCTGCGCCCGAGCCCCTCTCTCTCTCTCCCAACCCTCCAGAAGACGCCCTCCTAATTCACCCGCTGAGGGGGCATACCCCCACCAGAGCTTGCCCATTAACGCCAAACCTGCCAATTTTCCCGCAATCGTCACTCTCGCCAGACCCTTGTCCATTAACCCCAGCATGAAGCGCACCACTTGCTCCTCCCGACGCTATTTGCCCCGCTGCCTTAACGCTCCAAAACGCAGAAACTCCAGCCAGGCCTGCTCGTAGCTCCTCCACGTGGACGCTGCCAAGGACGACCTCACCAACTGAACGACCCGCGCTCTCCCACCAACCACATCTCCTCCGGCACCTCCGTCTTGACTGCCGCCGCCTCCGTGGCTAGCCCATGGAACCTCTGCCACTGTGAACGAGACAAAGCGTCCGCAATGTCATTGTCCACTCCCGGCACATGTTGAGCCCGGAACAAGATATTGTGTTCCAAACACCTCAAAACGAAAACGCGCATCAGCTTTAGCACTTGGGGCTCCCTCGCAGACTGCCGGTTCACCACCTGCACCACCGACATATTGTCCACCTTGAACAACACACGCATGTGCGCCAACTCCCGCGCCCACACTGTCACAGCCACCACCAACGGGAACAATTCCAAGAAAGCAATGCTCCTACCCCCCGCCTGCCACTGCTCCGGCCATTGTTCCGCGCACCACCTGCCCGCCCAGTAGAGTCCGAAACCTCCGACTCCCGCTGCGTCTGATGACATCGTCACATCCCACTCCCAGTCCTCCGGTGGCGCCATGGGCACACCATTAAAACGCTCCAAAAAAGCCAACCACATGCTCAGATCTTCCCGCGCTCCCGCTGATAGCCGTACGTGATGATGGGGCAATGACAAACCGGACAAGGCCAATCCCAAACGCCGACAAAAGGTCCTCCCTGCCCGCACCACGCGGCAAGCGAAGTTCAAATGCCCCAGCAACACCTGTACCTCACGCACCAACACCTTTCACCTGGCCAACATGCCCCGTACCAAGTCCACCATCACCACCCGCTTGTCCTCCGGTAGGCGTGCTTCCATGGCCGCCGAGTCGAGCTCTATCCCGAGGAACGACAGCACCGTGCTGGGCCCTTGCGTCTTCTCTGGCGCCAAAGGAACCCCCAGGTAACCCATCAGGTCCGTAAAACTGTCCAGATGCTGCTGGCAGTCCGTCGAACCGGGCCGACCCACCAGGAAGAAGTCGTCCAGGTAATGCGTTATCGCCTCAGAGCCTGTGCGCCAGGAAAAAGCCCACTGCAGAAAAGAGCTGAATCGCTCGAACAAGGCACACGACACGGAGCACCCCATTGGAAGCGCTCTATCGACAAAAATTAGCCCATCAAGCTGGATCCCCAGCAACTGATGATCAGCTGGGTGAACCGGCAGCAACCTAAATGCCGATTTTACATCGCATTTTGCCATGAGCGCCCCCGACCTGCCGTCGTCACCAACTTCCTCGCGACGTCCACGGACGAGTATGACACCGACGCCAAATCCGCCGAGATAAAGTCGTTCACCGACGCGCCCTCCGGCCATGAGAGATGTTGAATCAGGCGGAATTGACCTTGCTCTTTCTTTGGGACCACTCCAATGGGTGAAATGATCAAATCTGTCAACGGCGCTTCCTCGAAAGGTCCCACCATCCTCCCCTCCTTCACTTCCTTGAAGAGCTTCTCCCGGACGATACCCTTGTGTGCGTTCACAGACTTCAGGTTCTCAGCCCATCGAGCGATCCGCGGACCCTCGTACCCCAACCGGAAACCCTCCCTGAAACCCCGACGCAGCACCGTCGCATCGTCCGCCCGCGGATACGCCTCCAAGAAAGGTTCCAGCCGATCCAGCCTAACCGGTGTACGAGCCTTTTCCCAGGGTACTCGCTCCCCCCCTTCCACCTCCCCTCCCCCTGCCGGGCACGAGGGCCGGGTACTGACCCTGTGTCGGGCCTCCCCCAAGTCCCCAACAGCGCGGCTCTGGGTGGCCTCTCCCGCAAGCGGAGCACTCGTGTCGGAAACGGCACACCTGCCGGAGACAGGAACCCCTGTTGAAATCCCAGTAGGCCCCGATGCTGTGACTGCTCCCGGCACCCCCTGTCCCCACCCCCCCACGGGTGGGGCGAGCCGAAAAGGGGGGCGGAGCCAATGGCAAACCACTAGCCGTGTAGATAGTGCGGCCGAATTTCGCCCCACTCATCGTCTGTTGGTACAGGTCCGCGTCCAACTCCCCCCACTTAGCCTCCGGGTCCGACGCCATGCGCGCCCGGAACTCCTCATCGTAGTGCGACCAAGCATTGCCCCCGTAGGTCACTCGCGCCCGCCGCACCACATCCATGTATTTGAACAGCGCGACTGCCCTGTCGGGGTACTTCTCACAGTACACGCTTGCATATATCAAGAAAGCCGCCGACCAATTTTTGATAGTAACCGGCACTTTCGGCCGCCTCGCCAATTCCTGCTCCTCCTCCTTCGAACCCTCCTTGGCCATCAATTCCCGGTGTAGCAACTTCAAAATCTCCACGTACTCCCCCTTCCAGATCTTCTCCCTAGTCGCCATCGACAAATGTGCCCCCAGTGGCTTCGCCACCCCCATATACGGCAGCTTCTTGACTGGCACCTCACAGCTCTCCTTCGCCCCGGCGACCGCCGCCGCCGACCCGCCAGACGCCACGCCCGTCCCCGTACTCACCGCCGCCGCGCCATCCGCTTCCGTACACACCCCGGCATCCATCACATACCTACCCTTCACCAGTCTCACCTCATCCCCTCCCACAGCATCCGTCCCCACCGACACTTGGCAACCGCCAACCACACCTCCACCCGCCTTGCCTCCATGAGGCGCGCCCAAGCCGCTCCCCGACCCCGTACTGGTCTTACCTGGCGTCAAGGCTGGCGTCCTCACCGGATCCCGCCGCCTAACCAGTTCCGCTGGGGGGGGGCCTCACTCGCGGCACCACTTGCCGGGGGCATTCCTGTAAAACACTGCCAACAACGTTACTGACTTCCCCCCCGGCCTCCCGCAGCTCCCCCTCCTCTTCCGACTCCATCTCAACACTCCCTTCACCGTCAGCCAAAACCTTTCCTGTGGACACCCTGCTTAGACCCGCCTTGTCCCTACACTCTGTCATCAATGTACCTAAATCCACACTCACTCTCCTCCTACCCTCCTGGTGGTAATCAGAGTAACCCGCCACTTCGTTGCTCCATCCCCGTCTCCCGGCGGCCGGATCGACCCATCGGGAGGGGGGCGTTGGAGAGCTATGACCCAGCCATCTGCCGTCTGTCCACACTTGGTCCCTCGTTGGAGCGCGACCGCCCGTACTAGGCAGAGCCGGCCTATCCACTCGGCGGGGTGGAGCCGCATGCTGCTCACCCGAGCCCCTACCCCACTGCTCCTGCCAAGAGAAAAACGGGGAAGTCCAGCATGCCGGGGCAAAACCATCTCCGCCACCTCCCCATCCACCTCTCCCCCCTGCCGCAGAATGCCCTCCTCGCCGCGCTGGACGCCCCCCCCACCCACTCTCCCCCCACCCCCAGCTCCCCGCCTCGCCCTGTCCGTCCCACGCGCCCCCCCCTGAACCCCCACACTCCCCCCATCCCAGCATCTCCCCCCGCTACCCCCTACCACTCCACCCGCCCCATAGCCCCCCCCGCCGAACCCCCCCCGCACCCTCCCCCATCCACCGTCCGCCCCCAACCCTTGATGCATCCCCGAACCCCCGGTCAGCCCCCCTCTGCCACCCCTCGCACCCCCTCCCTGCCACACACCCCGCCCCGCGGCGAGCCCCCCCTACTGGGAGGAACTATGTCCTCATCTGCTGAATCCCCCCCCCCAGTTCGCTCTCACCCCCATCTCCCTCCCCTTCCCCCCCTCCGAGTCTTCTATCATAAGCGGCGAGTCCCCCCCTGCCTCTCCCTGCCCCCCTGTCTCCCCCTCCTCCATCGCTCCGCCGGCCACTCCCCCTAGCACCTCTCCCTCCTCCCCTTCCGGCCCTCTCCCCGCCCCCTCTGCCTCCTCCACATGCCCATGCACCCCCCCTCCGCCTCCTCTCAGAGCGTGTGCCCCTCCCGCCCCCCCTATCCTGGTGCTGCGCCTCGCCACGCGGGCCTCCTTTTCCATGCCTTCAAGGCCCTTCCCCCCCACCGCACTCCCCGTCGCTCCTCCATGCACCCCCCCGCCTCCCCCCGCCCCCCCCAGGCCCTCCGCACCTTCTACAAATGTCAGGGGCGCCTTCTTCCGGCCGCGGCGCCATCTGCAGCGCGCCGCGGAGGCCTTACCCTGAGATCGCTGCGCAGGAGGTCCGTCCTGCCCGCCTCGCCTAGCAGGCGAAGCGCTTCCCGAACCCGGGGATCCGACAATGCTTCCGCCGCCATCTATACAGGTACCTCCGCCGTCAGCCCGCCGCCTCACCAACACAACAGCTCGGCTCCTCGCACACTACGAACCACAAACCTACAAAAACTCCTCGCTATCGCCCCCTTTTCCCTGCCGCTATCCTCAAAAGCCCTGAAAACGCAATCACCCTTATAAAAGAACACAAAGAACTAGACTAAGCACAAAACTAGCCTAAGCCCCCCGGCTGCTGGGTCACTGTCCCAAGAAATGGTGCACAGTGACCCAAAATGGCCGCTTTTCAACCCTCCAAGCCCAAAAGTAGCCCAATACCCACCGACAAGCCCAACCAGCCCAAAGTCCCTTCCTGTGTCCCTTCTAATTCCTCCCCCCACCCTTCCTCCCGGGGCCCCAAACTCCCCGGGGGGGCGAGCCTCCCTCCGGTCGGCCACCCCCCGCAAAGCCCCATTCATTCAGACCAATCTGGCAAGATTGCATCTTACCTGTTCTACGATACCTGCTATGTGGAGAAGAATGCGTGCTAGACATCAGCACTGCCAACGGATGTTGAAGCTTTGCTTGGTTCGGTAACAGCTCATGCATTGTGTTGTCCCCAGTGGCTACCAATCCTGATGAAGGCATTCATGGAGGTCTCACCAGCACAACCAGCTGATGGTGAGATACATGGACCAACAGGCACACAGGTACCATCTACTGCGAACATTGCAAATGCGACTGATGCTGACGGCGATGCTTCTCATCTGTGTACAATTGATCTGCTTAACGAGGTAGTCCAACTTTCACCTACAGTAGTAGACAAATTCTTTTCAAACTAAGAAGAGTTGATGTTTTCTCCCAACAGCGAGAGTGACTTTTTAAGTTAGCACACAGCTTTCTGAAGAACTCTGAATTCTACCTTCACTTTTCAAAACTTTTAACTTCAGAACTCTATTTTTCTTCAAATTAACTTTTTCCAAATTGAATTTTTTTGGGGCACAAAGTAATCTGCTTAAAGTAGAACTATTCTTAGAGAACAAGAATTATTTGAACACTTCCAAGAGACAATATTCACAACCAAAACAGTTGACAAATTATGTCATGGTATGGTCTCGACCTTTTTTCTGTATTTCAGAGCCATGTCATAAATGTTATTTCGTGACTCATTCTGCTAAGCATTTTTTCCAATGTCACACTACATGCTTTGAATGAAAATATTGCCTTTTTTAAATGCGTACAGCCCAAATGCTCATTTTCATGTACAACCATTTAGAATGCATTTTATGTATTTTGGGTGGGATTGTAAACACATGCGTTAGATATGTTGCTTAGTATTTAGTAATACCGAACATAATAAAGTGGAGTGGGTGTTGTATAGCGTTTTATGACCCTAGTGTAATTTTCCCGATTCATGCCCTCATATAGGTATAATTCACATTACCCTTATATAGGCATAGAAATCATAATCATATTTAGACGTAACCCATCCAGTCCAATAATGGCATGGCTACTTCCATTAATTCCAAAAAGCCACAACGATTCTTTGGAAAACTCGGCTTCAGCAGTCAGGGACATCCCCTTTCTTGAATATTGATTTGTTCTAGAAATCATGGCGTTTTCAAAGAACTACCGTTCCTTGGTGACGTTATTATGTCCGACCGTACGTCAATCTAGGCACCTTCAAGGTATAAATATGCTTACACTTGCCCTAGTGGTTTGGAGCAGTCCGACTATATACTTGCTTGACGCATCTCGCTACGGCAAGTACCGAAGGAAGCCGTCCCTCCAGCTGACACACTAACAGAGAGGCTGCCTTTCTCTCGCTGAGAATCCATCTCCAGTGTTTCCAAGTTCCCCTTGCAGGGTGCTGGGAAATCGAGTCTGGAGACAGAGATACCAGACCTCCTTCATTCTAAACCAAGTTACAGAGCTGATTAGACCATAAGAGAAATCTTGGATAGATTCTTGGCAAACAAACTAAACACATACTTACTACTTCCCTCGTACTAGACTAGGTGAGGTACATCGGGGTAGGCATATTTTAGAAACACCAGTTGAGTACTTTTAGTCTTTGTTATTTATGTATGTATTTTATGGCTTAGAAACCATACCATGCTTTTACAGCAATATTTCATAATACTCTTCTTGCTGTATGCATTATACTTTACAGCCAGTATTACGATTGTAGCAGTTCATTTCTTCTACATGAGAAAGAAGACTGTTCAATAAATACTTTTATTGAAAACGCCCGTCTCTCTATTTCTCTGCACCTCTGGGGAAACGAAGCATGCATGATTGACTGAGTTAAATATCTATCTATTGTTTCCACGACTCTGAAGTTCAGTTTTATTGGGGAAATAAAGTTGTCATGTTTATGCGGTTGTCAGAAACGAATCCCTTCTTGTGTATTCGAGAAAGTTTCTAGTGACCTCTGAGCTAGCTGGCACTCACAATTAAGTCTAATATATTTGATAGAGACCTAGTCGACTTAAGTCCTACGTCACATCTATAAGATATATTATTCCAATGCGCTGAGCCTATTGGGAATATAGGAACTACACTACAGTCTATACATTTTCTCATTTATATTGCCTTGACTGTATGCCCTAACTTTTTTTTAACTCAATCAGTATCAATTGCTCGCAGTACGATCTTCTTGTCTTTTCACTTTTTAACACAAGTTTTAAAAATGTACATTTCATGTATTCTTTTTTTAATGGTGGTTTTCCCACTCTATGATTTTTTACGAAATCCAATAAAAGTATACTTTGCTTAACCTGACTGTAAGCAAAGCACCACTGCAGAAATGTACGAAATACCTCAAAACGCTTGCAGGAAATGTTACAGCCCATCAGCAGAACTTTATCCACTTACAAAATGAAAAGCTGACTTGATATCATATTTACCCAACTTGGCACCTGGGCCCAAATCTTTGATCAATGTAATGACTTCATCCACTGATGCAAACTGCACTGCGGCATCATCTCTTGCTATAAAGTAATTCACTGGCAAGCTGTGAGAACATGAAAGATGATGAATCATGCGAAAATCCCACACTGCTTTTCTAGGTATTACCCCTAGTTGTAAAACCATCTGGTTAGGTAAAGGCCAGTAATTAAATGGACCTGCCATCTCTCCTTCTGCAACTTCCTTGCCCAGTTTCTGCCTCACAATATGAGCACGCTCGTTGGTTGACTGTAAGTGTTAGCTACCCTGCCTGGCCTAGGACCCTGATTACCAAGTCAAAAACTTCATTAAAACCCTATTCCAAACTTGTTGCCTCCTCCCTGTTAGGGTAAAATTTCAGCCAGTAACTCAAATTAAAAAATTAATTGGAGTAAAAGCCCTTGTAACCAGGTTGAAAGGTTCTCTGGTCCCCAAAACATTGAAGGATTGCATGTTTATCCCCACATTTTGAACACTCATGCTTGTACTTACAGGGGTTCCCTGGACAATATCCCCTGTTAAAACTCCAGCAGGTTCCGGATTCGGGAATTTGGTCTCTATTCTATGTCTCCCCTGAGGTGGGCCTGCAGAGGGAGGTCCAGTGAGGAACCGCTTGCTGTGTGCATAATGGTGGTGGGTATTTGTAGATCCATCCATTGCACCCATGATTCATTGTCCACTTCCCCCAAGGTTTATCGGGAATGAGGACCATTTGAGCCCGATACTCTTTGTCATAATGTAACCATGCAAAAAACCCAAATTCCATGTGAGCCTCACGAATGGTATCAATATGCTTGAATATAGCCACTGCTCGCTCAGGCAACTTATCAGAATAGGCACTAGCAAATATTAAAAATGTCCATGTGTCAATTGTTGTGGAAACCTGCAGTCTTTTTGCTAGTTCCTAAGCTTCTTATCTACACCCTTCTTTAGATTGTATCTGTCTATGAAGTAGCTTGAACACATCCAGACATTCACCCCTCTAAATTATTTCTTTAGTTTCATTACTCAGATGAGCCCCCAATGGCATAGATAACCCCATGTAAGGCAAACTTTGTAAGCCATCAGTTTTATTCTTTTACCCCTCCTCTTTAGATTTTTTGCCTTTGTCCAAACTCGACTGTGATATCCCATCAATGACCCCCTTTTCTTTGGCGTGCTCTTTTGCTTTAGTCCCTTGATCTTTCTTACCTCTAGACACTGACTTCTCATTACGTGATTTGGTACCTACGCTTTTATCCACTACATTAGGCACCGATAACTTGACTATTTGGGGGGGCGGAGCTTGCCTGGATCCTAGATGGCCTTGTGTTAATTGAGCTCTGCCACACACCGGAATAATCTGTTAGGTATCCGCATCTTTTATCATGCAGATACTGCGGAGAGCCTGATAATACCGACACTCCTTACCTGCTGCGCCGGATGCTGGCTCTATCTCGATCCTCGCATGTCCAGCACCGTCATACTGGTCGCCTGGGTGCGGAGCAGCGTGGGGCCTACATTGCCAGCTGAGGAGCACGACGTCCTCTGGTGCGCCTTCTGAAGTCGCTCAGACTGGATCCAGGCAGGCGAGTCGTTTACCCGGGAGGTGTGGTGCCTGTGATCGTTGGCGAGGTGAGACCCGGTACCGGGGGCTGCGAGGGGGTCGCCTCTGACTGGATTCTTGCTCTTGTGCATATCTAGCTGTGCCGCTCACTGCTCTGACTCTCCTCCTCCGGCTCCTGAACACTGATGCTTGGCCTCACCCTTGCCTGATATCGGCGACTCCAGCCGGACGCTGCTGCTAGAAGCGATCATCTCCGGCTCGGAAACTCAAGTTATGTAGTGGGGCTTGCTGGTGATCCTACGTTGCAGCCACTATACAGAAAGCGCCTCTTTTTGTCTGGCCCCTCCTGCATGAAAATGGCAGCACTGCTTGCATACTGTTGCTGGGGGAGGTAGTCTACGACATTTCCAAGCTGCTGCCCCTCCTGCTGGGTCACTGCCACTGGGGTGTGAAGTGTTGTGGAGGACCAGCACCGCAGTAAATGTACACATAGTGTGTTTTGGTGTACTGTTATTTTCCCTGTATAGCCCGGGGGGCCGGGGAGGCAATAATCTCAGCTTGTGACCTTCCAGTGGTTGGGTGCTGGTCCACATGCTCTCCGTGAGCCATATACATTGGTTGCTGGCACTATGGGTAAATCGGATAAATCTCACCCCAAGATTAATTCTGAGCAACGTAAATCCCGGCACTGTGAGGATACAACCGACGCTGCGGGTCTCAAACAGAAACTCTTCCTGATGACCTGGTTATCGATATCAAACAAATTATAGTGTCCATGCAGCAGGGTGTGACCACAATTAATTCTAAGATCGACTCATTGGCATACTGACTTGACAGAATATCTGAGAGGGTTGACAAGCAATCTGAGCAAATTGGCATGGCAGAATGCCAAATCACAGAGGTTGAGTAGGCCCAGATGACTCGGTGGGGTCCAGGCCAGAATGGAGCTCGCATATCTACCCTGCAGGATAAGGCAGAAGATCTGGAGGCCTGCTCGAGGTGCTGTAACATCCACATCACTGGCCTGGCCGAATCCACTGCAACGGGCAACATAGAAATATTTGTTGAAAAATTGCTCAAGACACTATTGGGAGCAGACAGTTTTTCATCACTGTTTGTGGTGGAACGGGTGCACCGCTCTCTTGGCCTCAGACCCCAGCCTGATGCCCCTTCCAACCCCAATATTTCCAAACTCCTGAACTACCGAGACAGGGATGCGGCTCTGCGGAAGGCAAGATAACTGGGCAATTTGCACTATGAGGGGGCCTTGATCTCTCTCTTCCGAGATTTCACTTTTAACGTGCAGGAAGCCAGGAGGCAATTTGCTCCTCTTAAACTTAAGCTACGAGAACACAATATGGAATATGCTATGTTTATCATGCACGCCTTAGGGTACTACTTGATGGTAAAGCCAATATGGAATATGCTATGCTCTATCATGCACGCCTTAGGGTACTACTTGATGGTAAAGCCAATATGGAATATGCTATGCTCTATCATGCACGCCTTAGGGTACTACTTGATGGTAAAGCAAATATGGAATATGCTATGCTCTATCATGCACGCCTTAGGGTACTACTTGATGGTAAAGCAAATATGGAATATGCTATGCTCTATCATGCACGCCTTAGGGTACTACTTGATGGTAAAGCAAATATGGAATATGCTATGCTCTATCATGCACGCCTTAGGGTACTACTTGATGGTAAAGCCAGAATCTTTTCGGATCCCCAAGCTCTGCAAAAAGCGCTTAAGGAGTGGGACAAGACTGCAAAATGAGACAAAGGAAAGAATGGCCACTCGTTGGCTGATGGTCACCCTGGTAAAATAGATGACAATGATTAAAGCGGGGTGTCTATACATGATTAGTCCACTTGTGCTGCTCTGCCTGTGATGGTTCCATAAGGCACACTAGGGGTTGTGATGGAGCAGGGGAAATACAAAACTTTTTGTACCCCCTTCAAAATTAATAACCTCATAACTTTAATGATATTGACTGTGTGAAGCATGTAAACTAATCAACAAATGCACCTTTTATTTTACACACTTCACGTGGGAAACTATTTGCAAAATTCTGATTTATTAATAAACTGTGAATTAAATTAACATAGTTTGTGATTACGTAGAAAAGACGAGTAGATTGCATATATTTGTGTCTGTAGTAGAATTATATTGTGGCAGTATAATGCAGATGGTAGGTAAAATAGCTCTCAATGTCGCTTTTGCTAGGTAATACCTAACACAGGTAGAACGGTGGGCGGTAAACAGAAGGGCTTATTTTATATATCTAATTTCCGTTATGTTTGCTTTCGTATTAGTTCCGATTCAGGCCTGATCGGCCTTGTTTGGAAAACGGCTGATGTTAAGTGCGACGGCGCAAAAGAAAATCAAGATGGCCCCTGCGCATGAGCAGAATGGATGTTCAGTCCCATGTGTATGACCTATGTACGGAGTGAGAGATATCAAGGCCAGCCTGGCCTGCAACGGGAGTTGTGCCAAAGAGACTATTTTGAAAGCATGGGAACGGATGAAAGAACTGATGGCCAGATGTAGGTAGCCTAATACCGGTCGGTAACGGCCAAAATTACCCAATTTCGGCCGTTACTGACCAGTATTAGGCTTTCCAGATGTAAGAGGCCAAAATGAAGGATTCGGTAATTTACCGAATCATTAATTTAAGGAAGCGGTAAATTACCGAATTCTTAAAATACCGATTCGGTAAATTACCGAATCCTTAATGTAGGGAGCACTCGACTGAGTGCTTTTCCTAATTTAGGATTTGCTATTTACCACCAACTACAAGTTGGTGGTAAATATCGAAAACCCTAAAAGAAGCAATTTTATGTAATTAATTACGGTGCATGTATGTGTGCTTCATGTGCACCCATGCACTATTCAGGGATGCAACAGGGTGTCAAAGTGACACCCTGCCACCCTTCAATGTGTTACCCCTTTTACCTCTAGGCCCATAGGAATGAATGGGAATTACCGAATCGGTAAATTCCGATTTGGTATTTACCGAATAAATACCTACATCCCATTTACCCATTCTAAAATACCGAATCAGTAAAATTCGGTATTTTAGAATTGGTAAATCTTCATTACCTACATCTGGCCCTGAGTTCCAAAGGATGAGAAAGAACATAAATAAGGAAGAATGTTGCAACTGATTTAATAAAGTATAAATGTGAACATTTTATGAAGTCATGTGAAACACTAGAATGAGTAAGGACTTGGCGAACTGGTTTGAGCTAGGAGCAGTGCTGAACTATACTCGCCACTGCTGCAGGTAGAATTGTGCCAGTAGTTTGTCCTTAGCTCAGAGAGAGGTACAGTCAGTTCCTTGTGTAGCTTGAATATACAAACAATGGGGGACCTATTCAGACATGGCGGGGTATGTATGTAGGAAGAAGTGTCTGGAGTGAATGGGACCCCTACTGCGCTCACGAAATTCCAGTTCTTTAGAACCCGACCTGCTATGTGCTCGGTGCTGGGGGAAGAACTCCTAGAACCTATGGTAATCCCTCCTCCGGCTATCCTGCTGGGTTCTAAGGACCTGGTAAACTAATCTCTGGGCTCTACGCTGCATCTATACCCACTAAGGTTCTTCCCCAGACAAAGGCAAGCTTGGCAGGCTGACATTGGTGTTCCTATCTGTTGTGAATAAAGGATGGTTAGTCATGTAGTTTCTTGATGCTCCTTTATTCAAGTAAGATGGTAACAAGATATACTGGAGAAAACCTCACCAGGAAGAGGATGGTCACTGCTCAGCCCACACTCTTCAACTGTCATTCCCCACACACACCAGGCACACTAACATTCTACTCACTCTGTCATCCAGCATTCAACATTCCACACAGACATCACATTCATACTGACTGAGCAGCTAACAAGGAGAAGACCCAAGGTACAACATATCCCCTTTCCTTCAATAGCAATAAAACACAATAATATATTACATAGCAATTTAAAATTAGCAAAAGACAAAAATTGCAATATATTTTGAAAATAAGACCAGAATACCAAAGATAAGAGAAAGGAAGACTGAGTAAAAGATAAGTAGCAAGGAATGAGTGCAAAAGAGAAAATGAGAAAATATAGCAAGACACATCCCCTTCCCTTGGGAAATATAGAGATGGTAAAATGCAATAATACCAAAATGTGTATATAATAATAATAGTGTAGAGTAGGTATAGTACAATAAAAGTGAGTACAGATAGATAAAAGGCAAAGCTGATACTAAGCACAGAGATTACATAGGGTGATAACAGTGAAGAGGGTGTGCGCACACCCGCACTGAAAACTAGACCGAGTGTATGGAGGCCAGCTCTTATACACAACAACCCTACAGAAGAAAAATAAAGTCTAAACTTAAAGCACCAGTAATCACAAGGTGCAACCAATCAGGAGCTAATCTTGCTAAATTTATATCACTAAGTTTGTACCACGTAAGTAAAATAATTAATTACTTAAATCATTAAAAGTAATATAGGCTTACTTGAATGGCTGTATAAATAATAAAAGATTACAGTCTTACTTAAATATTATGAATTACTTTACGTATAACAGACTTATAAATTGTTGTATAAATCATTTAAACATCACAGTCTTACTATATACATTGCTGCATGAATTACTTTACGTATAATAGACTTAAATATCATGAATTACTTTAGGTATAACAGACTTATAAATTGCTGTAATAAATCATTTAAATATTACAGTTTTACTTATATAAATTGCTGTATGAATCACTTTAGGTATAATAGACTTATATAAATTGCTGTATAAATCATTAAAACATTATTACTTATATAGCTGTATAAATTATTAAAGCATTACAGTCTTATTTAAATTGCTAAAGAAATCCTTAAAAATATTATAAATAAGTAGTTATAAGTATAAGTTCAATGAAACATTAGAAGTGGACATTCAAGGAACAATTACAAGTTGAGTACCAACTTAATCCAGTAGATGGCAGTAGGACTTTAACTAAAGCATCCCAAAACTATTCAAATAACACGAAGAACATTCGTTTCCCACCGGAGCCATAGAGCATATTATTTCCCTTTTAATCCCCAGCTTGGCCAAGTAGGTCGAAACAAACGTATGGAGTACATTTTGATATAAGAAGTATCAGGAACATGTGGCAAGGTACCCTTATAATGTCTAGAATGGCCAAAACTAGAACACATTACATTCACAAATACCCAATAACTGAATGAAGAAAAATGATAAAACAGTGCAAAGTACAGTGCATCATGCTGACAATTGTAACAAAAAAAACAAAAAACTAAAACAATAAAAGTTGTCATCGTTGTTCCACTTTCAGGGATGTCTTTTCTCAATTCTTTAAAATAGACCAAGAGCCTTTCCTTATTGCAGCAATGGGATTGTTCATTACATGTACTCACTGCTCCCAACACAAATAACAATAGTTTACACTACCAGTAGCTTAATGCTACATAATGTAGAGAAGTTTCACAAGCATTCAAACAAAACGGGTTCTTGAAGATGTCTTCGCGCAAATAAGGACTCTCACACAACTCTGAATATAGCATAAAAGGTCACCTTTATTACCAGGACAGCCAAAGACAGACCCGCAACATTAAACTTTCAAATACATATCTTTTTCCCCAATGCTTTATTTCCAAACAAACCATAACTTGTTTTCATACCATCAGTATGTTTTCCTTCTTTCTTTTTCTTCCCCCGCCTACCCTCCCAAGCCCTCCCCCTTAGAGAAAGGATGAACCCGCTCTAGATTATCCTAACCCCTTCAAACACGCCAACAAAACAACAAAAAGGCCTGCCTGTAGTGCCCTGAGGTGACATCCTGGACCTTTTGTTTGTGTCATTTTTTTTTTTTTTTAAACAGAACACACGAACACCTGACTATTTGGACAAACCAACACCCTTGACTTTGTCAAAAACCAGGGTGGGTCAAAAGCGACGCCACCGCTGCGATCACTCGCTCAGATTGACGTAACCTCCCTCCCTTCCCCGCGCTTGTCCTCCAAAAACCCTCCCTCCCGCCACCCAATCAGGACGCGTGAGGTCGTCCCTCGCGCGAAATGCCCCAGGGGGACATTGCTTTGCTAAGTCCCCCTGGGGGCCCATCGCGCAAATAAGGACTCTCACACAACTCTGAATATAGCATAAAAGGTCACCTTTATTACCAGGACAGCCAAAGACAGACCCGCAACATTAAACTTTCTAATACATATCTTTTTCCCCAATGCTTTATTTCCAAACAAACCATAACTTGTTTTCATACCATCAGTATGTTTTCCTTCTTTCTTTTTCTTCCCCCGCCTACCCTCCCAAGCCCTCCCCCTTAGAGAAAGGATGAATCCGCTCTAGATTATCCTAACCCCTTCAAACACGCCACCCAGGAAAACCCTCAGAGTTTTCCTGCCCCACCCAGACCCCCCTTCCTAAGAAGAGCACTCAATTCATGTGTATTTTCTCGTTAAAGGAAAAACAGTGCCTTTTTGTTATTGTTCAGCTGATATACTTTTGCTTGATGAGCACCAAAGGTCAACACACCACAGATTAGCCAGCGTGTCTCTTAGTTCCATTAAGTAATACGACTGACCCATCGGCGAGAGGTGAACTCCATCACTCCTCAGTAAATGCAGCATTTCGTTGTTGAAATGCTCTTGTGCAATTACCGTGATGCCCATTGCCACACAGAATGTTTTCAAAGCCCTATTAACTTTTCGGCGAGCTCTTTCCACAGCCGCATGTACCCTGGCACCTTTCCATTGACTCCTGTATAAAAATTCAGTCCATACTACCCGCGTCCCCACCCATTTGTCCTTTATCACCGCCAAATCCAGTTTCATTTGCTTGATTAAAGCCAATCCAGACAATTCCACCAGGTCGTTTCCCCCCAAGTGCAGTATCAATAAATCAGGAGTACCCCATGCCGCAGCCAATTTTGTTGAAACAGGAAATAACTCCCTCCATTTCATCCCCCCTAAACCCTTCCAAATCACCTCATGGTCATTACTGTACAAACCAAGACCTCTCCCACACAGCTGCTGTTCAGCAAAGTTCGCTGCCCATTTTATTATTGAGTGTCCAACAATCCAGGTCCTCTTTTTCCGAGGAAAATTCGCCACTCGACCTGTGATGGAAAAACTTATATTAATACCAACAGAAAAAACCCTCTTTTTTTTTTTCTTTTTTTTTTAAAAACAACAGTTACAGTCTGACATATTGAAAGCAACAATCCGATTTCCATCTCCCTATTCGCTGCAATTCCTCTTTCCCCCAACACAGCCTGGCCGCTTCGGTAGCCGCACCAATCCTAAAAGAATGCGTCCCAAAACTTTTTGGATTTTCTCCCACCAATGCTAATGCCTTTCTCAAAACACCTAAAAATTGGAAACAATTCAACTGTGTGTTATCCTTATGGCAAAATATTACACCTTTTTGAAATACAGGTGACTGAACAAATGATTCCCATTCCCCCACCGGGCAACAATCCCCCACCCCACTCCTTCCGAGTCTCACCAGCATCCCACGCCCTCTCTGGTCTGTCTTTGACTGCCTCAATTTAATCTGCAACAAACCTTTTCCCAAGACTTCAATGTCTGATGACTGTATCCCCACCTGATTTCGCAACCCAAGTAACTCCGATATCCGAAATGCACCAAAAAACAACCACACCATACATAACTTGAAACGCAACCATTCCCATTCATTATAGCAACAGCCGGGCAGAACACCCAACAGTTTTTGTAAAAAAGCAAAAGTAATGGGGTCTCTCAATTTTTTCACATGCCAAGTGCTTCTTCCAAAACCCTTTAACATTTTTCGCAAACGGAAGCCCATCCGGACCTCACACCCCAAAAACAATTGGCTATAAAAAGAAATACCCGCCAACTTGCCTGTAATTGTCGAATGCGATAAACCTTTGTCAATCAAATATAAAACAAACTCCCACATAAACTGTTCATTTTGCACCGCTGTACCGTTCATGCCGCGCTGTGAAGCATAGCCTAAAAACCCAGACCATGCCAGCTGATAACTGCGTCTCGTAGAGCCCGCTAATGACTGTTCAACCAAATCTGCCATTCTCAGTTCCCCAGGTCCCACATGTTCGCCGGGATAGGAGTCTTGCATCTATCTGCTCCAGGTGCCAATTCCCGAAACCTCTGCCACTGACAACGAGATAAAGCGTCGGCAATAGTGTTGTTAACTCCTGGAATGTGTTGAGCTCTAAAAACAATATTTAACTGCAGAACCCTCAACATGAATGCCCTTAACAACTGTAGCACCCGTACATCCCTAGCCCTCTGACCATTAACCAAGCTCACCACTGCCATGTTATCGATATGGAATAACACGCAGCGGTCTCTGAATTCCTCTCCCCAAACCTGCAGAGCCACCAAAAGTGGGAAGAATTCTAAGAAAGCGATGCTACGTTTTTGCTGTAACCAGAGTGGCGGCCACTGCTCCGCACACCATCTTCCTTCCCAGAATACTCCAAAGCCCATGGCTCCAGCCGCATCTGAAAAAATTTGTATTGTCCATACCGTGTCCTCAGCCACAAAATTGACAGACACGCCATTGAAATCTTCCAAAAATCTCAACCATATCCTCAAGTCTTCTTTAATTTTTGATGTCAATCGTATGTGATGATGGGGCAAAAATGCCCCTGCCATTGCAAAACCAAGCTGCCTACAAAATGTCCTACCTGCCCTGACTACTCTGCAGGCGAAAGTCAAGTACCCCAGAAGCCTCTGGACCTGCCTCAGCTGCACCTTTTTGGCTCCCAACACTTCTTGAAGGAAAACACTGATCTCCTGTACTTTTGCCAACGGCAAACGGGCCACCATTGCCATGGTATCTATTTCTATACCCAAAAAGGTCAATGTTTTTTTTGGACCTTCCGTCTTGTCCTTCGCCAAAGGCACACCAAATTCACTAGCCATATCTTGAAAGAATGCCAAAACGTTCGTACATTGGTCCGTACCAGCTTTTCCCACAAACAAAAAATCATCTAAGTAGTGACATACCTCCGCATGTTCAGATCGCCGTATAACGCACCATTCCAAAAATGTACTAAAAGTTTCGAACAAGGAGCAAGAGATAGCACAACCCATGGGTAAAACCCTGTCTACATAGTACTCTCCTTCAAAATACATACCCAGCAACTCGAAATCCACTGGATGTATAGGTAACAGGCGGAAAGCTGCTTCAATATCGCATTTCGCAAGATCAGCTCCCACCCCAACCTTACGCACCATCTGCAGAGCATCATCCACAGACGAATACGATACCGCTGAATCAGTAGTGGAAATGAAGTCATTTATAGACTGCCCTTCCGGCCAAGACAAATGATGAATTAAGCGAAACTCACCTTGCGCTTTCTTTGGAATCACTCCAAGGGGCAACACTATCAAATTTGGTAAGGGGCAGGTCACAAAAAGTCCAACTATTCTGCCTAAATCCAATTCTTTCTGCAGCTTCATCCGCACCACCATAGGCCGTTCCTTTGTGGATCTGAGGTTATCTGCCCAGCGCAAAACTCTGGGACCTTGGTAGCCAATTCTAAAACCCAGCCGAAAGCCCCAAAACAACTTAGCTGCCGCCTCCCTGTCCGTGTAAATCTCCAGGTAACTCAACATTGCTTGTAATCTAATTGGAGTAGGCACCTTTTGGAATAAGTGGTGGCAAAGTTCCCCTTCCCCTCTGACCTCTCCCATGATCTCCGAATTTCTGGTTGGGAAAGCACTGAAATACGGCATGTCTGCCCACACACTGTGCACACTCATGCTTAAATTTACAGTACTGACGCGCGCAGGAACCTCTGTTGAAGCCCCAACACGCTCCTGTTGTGGGCAACTGACCCCTTCCAAAACCACCCTCCCCCATTGTGGCGGGACGCTGGGAAAAGGGCCGATAAGGTATTGGCAACCCACTTGCCGTATGAATTGTGTTAGATGCCGAATGACCTGACAACCACTGTAACCACAACTCTTGATCCACTTCTCCCCAGGGTTTATCTTTAAATAAACTCATCCTCGCCCGAAACTCTTCGTCGTAATTCAACCACGCATACCCGCCCGCCTGCAAATGCGCCCTTCTAATAACATCAATGTATTTAAACAGCGAAACCGCCCTTTCAGGGTAACGCTCGCAATACACACTGGCATAAATAAGGAATGCCGCCGTCCAATTTTCTATCGTTTTTGGCACTTTTGGGCGACGAGACAATTCCACTTCCTCCTCCTTAGACCCTTCCTTGGCTTGCAACTCCCTATGCAGTAGTCGGAACACATCCACATACTCCTGGTTCCAAATCCTTTGCTTAGCTCTGAGAGACAAGTGAGTACCCAACGGCATTGACACCCCCATAAATGGCAATTTCGTACCACTCATTCTCGGTGTGTCACTGTGTACAGAACTAGCTACCGATGAATTAGGGCTCCCTCCTCCCTCTTTATCCTTCCTCCCTCCTTGCTCTGCTGTTGATTGCAAATGTTCAACTGCATTTGTTCCCAACTCCTCGCCCCCCGCCCTTACCCCGTGACCACCCTCCGCAGGCGCAACACCTGAACCACCTGCCAACGGCCGTGTCCAAGCAGCCCACCAGTCTGTCTTACCTGCTGGTAACTGCGAAGCTCGTTGACGAAATTCTTCTAGACCATCACGCTTATGATGTCCGCTCTGATTCCTACTTGCCGGTGAGAGAACCGCTCCAGAACTCTGAAACACACTGGCAGAAGTTACTTGTCCTACCCCTCTACCCACTCCCACCCTTCCTTCAGGAAACAAAACACCCCTTGAATAATTCTCATTTTCCTTATCAGATTCATCATTATCACCTTCATGATTTTTATCCAATTCTGAAATTAGAAAACTTGTACCTGGCCTATTGCCATATGTCACACTAGTAGACTGATCATGAACCTCAGACTCAAGCCTCCGTGGGAAGTGCCCAGTCGCAGGAATAAAATCCGCACCAGATTCGCTTCTTGAAGCAACCCTTCCCCCAAAAGCCGCACTCTGCTTCGCTGATTGAGACAAAAAGAACTGCTCATCCGTGACTAAACCAGCAGCCTCCGTAAGGTACTCGCCGCTCCAGCGAGGAACCGTCTCATACCTACCTGGTACCTGTAGAGTTGAATTACCAAACCTTTGTTTCGCAGGTATCTCAGCATGCTCCACCCACACCCATTGGCCCCGCTGAGCCTCAGACCCCAAATCAAAAACCACCTGAGGATGCCTAGGCGGAGGCCTAGCTTCTGGAAACAATGAACCATTACCCCTTGGTTGCCCCACACCACCTCTGCCACCCGTATCCCCCCGCCTCCCACTCTGGTACTGCCCAATTCGATGTTTCCACACCCTCCCCCCCTCCATAGGTTGATTATCCTGTGAAAAATCTGTATCAAAAGCGAAATCCCCACCAAGGCCTCCATCCAAGCTCTGCTTTGGGGGGCCCCTAGGCTGAGGAACAATAATGTCCTGGCAGTCCATAAACTCATCCTGTGGTAGGAGCTCCTCTACGTCTTGTGCACTGCCCATGACATCGCAACCTTCCTCAGCTCCTGTATGTCCATAGTCTTCCATATCACTATCACTGGAATAATCTACCAAAATCTGTTTGCGCCCTTCCAAGGACATTTCAGGCGCTATTTCAACTCTCTTGTTGCTCTGGGATGTACCTTCCAAACTTTGAGGCATAGCTGCCTGCCCTGTCATGCTGGTTTGTATCAGTGCCCTTCTGGGCACCTGTGACGCATGGTCCAAATCATCATTGAACCCTCTATCAACATTTCTCTCAGCCAGCTGAAACTGCGCCACACGCGTGTCAAACACGCCCCCCGCTCTGCCTCCGCGCCTGCCAGCGCGTCTTCTGGGTTGCGTAGACACTAACCTCCTGTTGACTTGCATCACACTTGGGGCAGATGCTGAGCGCAGGGGAGGGAGCTTCTTACCCCTGCCTGCTCTCCTGGCT
This sequence comes from Lissotriton helveticus, assembly GCF_964261635.1. NCBI lineage: Eukaryota > Metazoa > Chordata > Amphibia > Caudata > Salamandridae > Lissotriton > Lissotriton helveticus. Next base: position 39,089,811 of record NC_136057.1, read on the forward strand.
CTCACTGCCTGCACTGTTGCTCCACCTTCCTCCTCAGAAACATGACTTGGCACCGACTTGCAAGCAGCCACAGCACTCAGGACTCCTTCAGCTGCTAGGCGGCGTGGGCGCTTCACTGTTACTGAAGTGTCCACCACAGCGCCATGCCTCAGCAAATCACTCCTCCCGACCGCCACCAGCGCACGAATTGTCTCTAAGGCAATGTCATTCGCCGCCATTCTGGAAAGATCTGACGAAAAATCGTCGAAAAATTCAGCTCACTTTCACTGCTAACACTCTGACAGAATCGCCTCAGCTGCTCCTGTCAAAAGCGACGCCACCGCTGCGATCACTCGCTCAGAGTGACGTAACCTCCCTCCCCTCCCCGCGCTTGTCCTCCAAAACCCCTCCCTCCCTCCCGCCACCCAATCAGGACGCGTGAGGTCGTCCCTCGCGCGAAATGCCCCAGGGGGACATTGCTTTGCTAAGTCCCCCTGGGGGCCCATTGTCGATATAACTTTATTGACACACTGAAAATGGTGGCACGCGTACTGACGCTTGGCCGGATGGCTCTCGGCGCGTCAGCGCAGCAGAGCGTCCTTCAAGAGCACAGGCGATGTAGAACGTCGAAGAATTGCCTCGACCCCGAAGGATCTATGACGGAGACAGGTACGTGCATTATATTTTCAAATAATGGCTCGTGCACAATTCAAACCCTGAACTGTCGATCCAAAGTATTTAAAAATAACTTGAAGTCTCGATGTCCAAAGCAAATCCAAAGCCTCAAAACATACCAGGTAGCTTCAATGTCATCCGTTATTAACGTGTGCTCTGTTCAATTTTCAATGCTCCGCATAACGCTTGCTTTACATTGAAATGAAAAATAAAGGCTCACCAGCTAAAGACGCTTCAAGACCCTGCAAACTCTGCATAAATGACTCCAAAATAGTCTAAATTGCCTCGGGTGATTTAAGTCACTGCATTATACTCAGTTGAGGTCTTAATGATAATGCGCAGGTGGTATTATGGGAGTCTTATGTTAATTGTGTTCTTGGTTAATGTCAATGTCACAACACATAGAGACATCAAGGGGCTCTGGTGTTAGTCAGTTTTCACTGTATCTGAGGAACTTTCACTAAATTCAAGCAAAATACAGACCATCTTCTCTTACGATTATTAGCAGGAAGCTTCAGTGTAACAGTTCATAGATTGACTTCTTCTTAACAGTATTTCTTTCAATAACACAAGATTCGTAGCTGCAGTTAATTTAAAGGTCAAACATCTCTCAGTTTATAACGGCAGTAAATATAAATGGGTTTGTGACCTTGAGCTTGATTTGGCACTTATTTAGAGTTTAAGGTTACAGATTTCGGGGTTATTTAAAAGTCTTTTACCTTAAATCAATTCTGTTTCCTTAAATTTTCTTTCTTCATTGTAAGTTGCTTGTTGAGAATACTTACTCCTTTTAAGTACCTTAGTTTACTTGTAAGTTGTATCTTGCACGCTTTAAGTTCTTCAAACGTCGCCAAAATGTTGTGAATAAAGGATGGTTAGTCATGTAGTTTCTTGATGCTCCTTTATTCAAGTAAGATGGTAACAAGATATACTGGAGAAAACCCCACCAGGAACAGGATGGTCACTGCTCAGCCCACACTCTTCAACTGTCATTCCCCACACACACCAGGCACACTAACATTCTACTCACTCTGTCATCCAGCATTCAACAATCTACACAGACATCACATTCATACTGACTGAGCAGCTAACAAGGAGAAGACCCAAGGTATAACACTACCACAGACGAGATTTGGGTTTACTGCTGCGAATGTACGTGCAAGATTTCTATTAATGGCCGTCACATATAAGCGCACTTCAAATTATTAAACAGAGTCCATTATACCTCACAACGACTGCATAGATATGGTTTACGTGAGTCGGACGCTTGTGAGCATTGTCATGTGTCCAGTGCTGGGTTCTTTCATGTGGCCTGGCTGTGTCCACAGGTACAGGTCTATTGGTCAAATATTTTTTAAAATGGTGAGCGACATTGTGGTAGTTTCTCAAACTCTGGATCCCCTAGTGGCGCTGTTAGGATATATGAAAACTCTCTAAAAAAGCGATCGTAAATTAATAGAAATGGGTCTTCTGCTCGCCAAGCACAGACTTGCCATGAGGTGGATGCGTGGCCCCGTACCTACTGTGGCTGAATGGGAAAAAGACGTGTTGTATTGTAATACACAGTCAGATGTATATAACAAGATGTGACCCCCTTGTAACCGACCACAGAGTTTCTGGGGAGCCATACCAAAGGGAAGTATACAGAGGGTTGGTATTTTTAGATTGTGGTTCTGATTGTGTGATTAAGGGGAAGAGGGTGGGGTACATAATTCTGAGTGGTTTCCTACACCAGTATTGTCATGTTGATGGAATTGGGGATGCTGGGGGGGCCTGCAGAGAGTGGGGAGGGGGATACAGTGACTGCTGCAATCTGGTTTAAGTATTGGTTACTGGGGAGGGCGTGGGGTCAGGTGTTTTAGTGTTACGATTTGAGTACTGACAGGAATAAAAATGATGGGTTGTGGGTAATGTTCAAGGTATGCATTGCAGGAAGAAACTTAAATGCTGGACGATGCACACCCTATGCAGGTACAATTAAATCAAGAGTATCACAACAGGTACACTCCAGGGGGAAGGCGTTGGGGATTGCATGCACTATATTTGCTAATACTATGGTCGGAGAAGAATACACAGTCTTGACGTGGAGCGTCAATGGGTCAGGGAATAAGATTAAAAGGGGGTTAGTCTTGAATTACCTCAAAAGGCTCAAACCACACTTTGTACTGTTACAAGAAACACATCTTAAGGGTCCACACTGTTCATTCTTAAACAGGGGGCAATACATTACTCTGGCACATGCGGGCTTCTCTCGAGGTACGAGAGGAGTCGCGATCCTAGCACAAAAGTCACCTTCCTTCAGGGTTGTACGAAAATGGGCAGACCCAGATGGCACTTATGTGGCAGTTCAGGGTGTCTGGAACCTGCATGGTTATTGGTTAGTGTATATGCTCCCCTATGTCTCCAGCAACACACACTAGATAAGGTAACTGCAATCCTTTTACAGGCAGGCCCCGCAACGCATATCGTTGGGGGTCATTTCAATGACGTAAGCGATCTCTCCCTGGATCGATCGCTGGCCCGGACTGGGACTGGCGAGGCCACTGCACTCCCAAGATTTCAGCTGACCCTAGGGCTAACTGACCTATGGAGAAGTCGCCACCCGTTTATAAGTGCATATTCATACTTCTCTGGAGCCCATTGGGTGTTATCCCGATTGGACAATTTATTTGCCCCAGCTGGAGAACTTTACAATGTAGAAGATGTGGAGTTCTTGGCTAGAGGGATATCTGATCACTAACCACTTTATATGAGGAGGGGACACAAAGGGGGGGGGGGCACAGGGCCTCCTGGAAGTTGAATGCATGGGCCCTGAAAGATCCACAAGTGGCCAAAGAAATCAGGGTAGAAATAGAACTTTACTCTCGGGAGAATGTTGACTCGACTATCACACTCTGGGAACCTTTTAAAGCAGTGTTACGGGATAGAGCACAGAATATCATTGCGCATCAGAAGAGACGCGAAACTGAAATGCTCCTGACTTTAGAACATAAACTACTTAGACTCACACATCCTCCGCCAGATCAACATCACTAAGCAGGAGTATCAGGCGTAGGTCACCAGGAAATTGCGAACGCACCAGCTTGCAACACAGCATCGACTATATGAAACAGGGGATAGAACGGATAAACTACGCCACAAGATATTGCTGGGGTCTTCGCCCGATTCAATACCACACTTTATGCAGCCCGAACACAGATGTGCAATGCACAATTATGCAAGTATCTCGAGAACATTGAACTTCCTTGTCTCTCCTTGGAGGAAAAAGAGGCTCTAGATTTAGAAATCAAATTGGAGGAGGTGGTAGAAGCTATGAACAGGTTGAAACTGGGGAAAGCCCCAGGTTCCAAGGACCTTCCAGGAGAATTCTTTAAAAAGCATACCTCTCTTTTAGCGCCGCACCTACTTAAGATGTTCAAGGAGTCTAAAGAGGAAAGGTTTCTCCCTGCTGATCTTAGAGAGGCGATTGTAGTGATGATTTACAAGGCCGGGAAACCCCCAGATGATTGTGGCTCCTACCATCCTATATCATTGTTGAACATTGAAACTAAAATTCTAGCCACCACCCTCACTACACGCCACATATGGGTAATTACATCACTGGCTCAGAATGATCAACTGGCTTTATGCCGAAGCGTGTCACTAGTTATAATCTACCCAGGGTGGCCAACTGGATGGACGCCGTTCGAAATCGGGACACTGCACATTTACTGCTATCCATAGACGCTGAAAAAGCTTTCAACACCATTCATTCAGCCCTTTATGAGGTATGTCCCGGAGAACTTTGGATTCGGGACACGTTTCCGAGATTGGATAGCTCTATTTTATACGAAACCCATGGCTAGGGCCCGGGTCAACGGGGCTCTTTCTGAAACTTGGCCAATACAACAGGGAACTAGTCAGGGATGTCCTCTTTCCCCGTTACTTTTTGATCTTATTTTTATTTTGGAACCCCTTGCCTGTGTTATTAGAACAACCCCTGGATTAGGTGGGTTTGTAGACGATACCAGAACACTCAAAGAGAAACCATATATTTATATGCAGATGATATTTTATTATACGTGACTGAACCCAGTGTGACCCTCCCCCGAATCTTGCAGATTTTTTAGGTATACGGGAAGCATGCGGAATACAAAATCAATTGGAGTAAATCCACACTATACCCAATTGGGGGGGCAGTGGAACCACAGGGGTTCCCTGATTGTTTACGTTGGTCTGCGGAAGGCTTCACATATCTTGGCCTTTACATTACCACTGATGTCGCGGAAAGCCTGGCGCATAATGTTAAGAGAGTTATCCCCAACTTTCAAGAAGACCTTAAGAGGTGGTGCAAACTCCCCCTAACTATTATGGGAAGGGCCGCAATGGATACAATGATTACGCTTCCACAGCTGCTCTATGTGCTGCAAAATATTTATCCTAAAATCCCAGACACATTGTTCAATCAAATAGATAGTGAGGTACGCTTGCTTCTATGGGATGGGGCATACCAACCCTTGCAAAGAAGTGTATGTAATGGTGGTCAGGCTCTTCCAGACATCAGGGCATATTACAGGGCATCCCACCTTATTGTTATTAACGAGTGGATCCATATACAAGGAGACCATTCGACATATAGGCGGGAACGATCACAATTCAGAAATCGTACATATCTTAACTATATATATGGTGGCAAGGGCAGCAGCCAACTACTTCAGGAAACCCGGAGGACACTGGAGGCTTGGAAACTCGCGTCACCAGCCATGGGTGGGCTGTGCTAATGACGGAGTGGTTCTGATACGGCCTGGCCGCCGCTCCAGCGCGGCGTTAATTTTGCGCCTGCGCTGAGCATTCTATTAGGCGGTCAGGGCCGTGACGGAACCACTCCGTCATTAACACAGCCCGCCCGTGGCTGGTGACGGAGTGGTTCTGTCACCAGCATGGCGGCGCCGGGCGGCTCCCCTCCCCCCCAGCGTTGGGCGGAATTACCGCCACGGCCAATGGGTTAAACTAATAAAAACATTAATAAAAAATAAAAACTTGACTTTCGAAATGTTCTTTCTTAGTCCCCCAATTACTCCACCACTGACTCTCACCTGTTCTCAATGTGCTAGCTGGTTCTGGAGATGCCCTGCATGGCACCAGAACCTGCAGATACTGTGGCCCTGACTTGCTCCATCATTTACTATAACAGCCTCTCCAGGTACCCAAATCCATTTTCCCGCCTGCAAGGCTTTCTTGTGTTCCCTAAGTTTGCCTGAAAACTCCATACCTGACTCCCTACAGACTTGAAAACCCTTCTCACCCTGGTTATGTACCGTGTTTTTTTAAATATTCTTTTTTGTATAGCATACATCTCCTGCCAACCCCACTCCTTGAACAGTTTCTATCTCATTTGACTGGACTGCATTCACAAACATGTCCCTCTTCACAGAGCATTTTATTGCAGGCAGGGTCCTTTCAACACAAAGCTCCAACCTTTCATGAGGCACCTATTTCCAGTTCTTTTTTTAAATGGGCACTTTAAATTGAGTGCTCACGCTGGAAGGCACAACTAAATTACTATTTGCCCGCTGCCGATAATGAGCAGCTTCTCCCTGGCTTGAGAGCGATGCAGACACAGTGTTCTGCACAACACTCCTTTTTCAGCTGAAAATCCTGGGGCCCGCCTTTCACTAGCTGGGCATTTCTCTACTGTCACACGCGCGTCCCCTCTTACACCTACCATATGAGGCCGGTTCGTGATGCAGTGAGGTAAGCACAACCTCCGCCTCAGTCCCCCTCACGTGCACCTTCTCCTCTCCTTGACAATGAGCACTCGCCAATTTAGTCGTTTTTGTTGCAATGAACACACCATGACTGCTGCAGCGACCCCACTGGCAGCAGCGTGTTTTGGCCGCTCCATACCGACCGAGGCTTGTGACAGAACACCAGGTTGAATAAAACATTAGCTAGCTTTCGTACCAAGAATTTTCAATTTTATTAAGGAGACGGAGACGAGGATTATGCTTTCTCTTTCATTTATTGCCACTCACAGCAGCCAATGAAAACGAGGCATTATGTAAATAAACTACATTTCCCTTGATGCACATGTAACACATCACATCCTGTAAGACCCCTTAAGAGCCACCATCACCGGAAATCTTCCTCTTTCTTTGCTTCGAACAGTTAAAGTCCATCAAACATATCTCAAGGCCAATATTAATATCCTCCAACGTGAAGAACAATCCAACTGGAAGTAACAGGAAGTATATTTAATCCATCTTCTTCTCAGAACCTGGAAGAATGAGAGACAGCAGAACCCGTAATTTCTGCTTGAACAGAATATAAACAAACGGGTGGGAAAAACATTACAATACTGTAATAAAACCGGGTGGGATAATCCTCGCCTCCGTGTCCTTAATAGAATTGAAAATTCTTGGCGCGAAAGCTAGCTCATTTTTTATTCTATTACAGGACCAGAGGCTTCGTATTATGCTAGTTTAACGCTGATCAAACACCACAGAGGAAATATCACCCACCGGTTTATAATAAAATTGCTTAAAGGTAGATTCAGAAGACCAATCAGCAGAATGCATAATGTCCTGAACAGTAGAACCTAACATAAAAGTCTTACTGGCATCAACATTTTAATTTGCGATTCTTTATTAGGGAAAAATAAGATATCACAAATAAAGAATCGCAAATTAAAATTCATCATGATTCTCCGCTTTTTTTTGCGAATCGGTAAAAATCGCAATTTTTACCGATTTGCATGGTTTTTGCGATTCCTTGTTTGCGAATTTGCAAATTCGCAAATTGCTGCATTACAATGATAACACACCCAGGAAGCCAGGATTCTAATTGCACACACCTGTACCCATGGTTGAGCTAGAGGAGTGGCATTTGGCAGTTGGAGCTCTGCTTGACACCCAGGAAGCCAGGAGACTAATTACACACGGCTGTACCCATTTTTTGAGCTGGAGGATTGGCAGTTGGCAGTTAGACCTCTGCTCGGAGCAACTTGAGCAGTGTGTTTATCTGATGCAGAAAGGGAAATGGTCTCAGAGAATTCTGGAGAAGACTTGCAGGCCAGGAAAAGAAAAAGAGCTGGAAATACTGATTGAGGAGGTCACCATGAGGCAGGACCAGCTTTTTGGGAAGCAGTCTTTGAAGGTGCCTGAGGCAGTGAAGAGAAAGCTGTGGCTTGCTATACAAGCCAAGGTGAATGCTGTGGGGGTGGCCCACCGTGACATTAATATTTTGCAAAAACTGTGGTATGACCTGCGCAGTCGAGCAAAGGAAAGAATTGCAAACCGGATTAAGGCTGCAAAAAAGACTGGTGGAGGAACACCCAGGGATAGACCTAATACCCCCTTGAGGACATGGTGGAAGGAACCCTTGCAACTGAAGCAGTAATTGGAGTTATAGAAATTGATACCTCAGAGCAAGCTGGCCTATCTAAAGGTAAGCTTTCATACATGTCTTTGTGTTTAGAATGTGAGTGAAAGAGACCCCTAATGATGTCCTAGCTGCTTAATAAAAATCCCTCTCATGTATTACTTTGTATTTTGAATGAAGCAGTACATATTAACACTTTCAATGAAAGAAGCAATGCATCATGGGACTTGTAGTCCATGTTTCATTACAGTTTGAATTAGTTAGACAATGAGAAGTAAAATGAAAATAACAAATCAAAACTGTTTGAATAGGAGAATAGCCATGGTAAATGTGCTTTTTATTTGAAATGTACTTTACTACATGCTGCAAAAAGGGAACCATTTTATAGTAACATACTGTTTGCACTATTTTAATCATAGATGCAGAACAGGACATTTATACAAATGAATGGTCCGAGTTACATACTCAGGAATGTCAAAACACAAATGATTCAAATTCAGTCACTTCTTCACCCACTATTCAGTCAAGAAGTCAAAGAAACAGAGTGCGCCAGCTCCAGCAGTCTGACAGTGATGAAGAACCAAATGTCAATGTCCAGGAACGACAGACTGCTCAAATACCAGCAACCCTAAACACACAGCAGAGCAGGCAGAATAGGATACAACAGTTGTATAGGCGCAGGGCACGTGCTTCACAAAACAGGCCAGCAGTAGAAGTTGACAGCAACGCCAGTGTTGTGGAGTTAAAGCTCCTGAAAGTTCAGCGCCTACAAGGCCAAGATATACGTGTTATGAAGGGCAAACTTGTTCACATCAGTCATGATATTGGTGCTATTCACAACAGTCTGAAGCACATGACAAATGTAATTGAGAAAGCTCATACAGCATCATCTGAGCAATGGGAACAATGTGTTCAGCAATACAGGCTCAGCAAGTTGGAAGTGCCAGTAGGCATAATAAGGCAATGATCATTATGCAGGGGTACACAAGGGCAATGAGTCGTCTTTCCAGCACTACTGCTCAGCTAACTAAGCATACATTTGCCATGCAAAAGGAGATGACACAATGTTGTGGAGATATTGCAAAAGGAATGATGACACTCAAGACTGTTGTTGCTATAAGTCAAAAAGATAAAGCAACTGGAAGCCTACTACATGTTGGGGGTAGTGATGGATGTGCTAATGACAGTAGCCTACTTGCACCAGCTGTACCTGGAGGACGCCGTAGCTCCAGAAAGCAAGACATTGCAAACAGCATAACCAAGGGCGATGGGAGATTTTCATGCAAGGCATTAGGGGTGTGAGGTCGCAGAAAATAGTATGTAACTTCAGAAAGTACATAGCTGAGATTTGGAGGACGTGTGAAGATAAAAGCATTGCTGTGAGTGACAAATGTAAATGCCAAATAATTTACTGTTAGAGAACTGCATGCAGAAAGATGACCTGGGTACCCTGAGTCCTCGAAGAAGATTTAAAAGAAAAATAATTAAAGTTATGCACAAGATTGAGTTGAGTGGTTCTTACTTCTATTAAAAGTAATGTTGAGTTATCTCTGCCCTTCTCCTTCTCCCCTCTGCTGCATCTGGTCCATGTAATCTTGGTTGGGGTTGCTGAGGCTGGTTGTCAATGTTAGGTAGTAAATCCACAACCTCCAGTTCTAGGCCTCTCCTAGTGGCTAAGTTGTGCAACATGGCACATGCTGCAACTATTTTACAGCAAATATCTGGACGTTATTGTAATGCTCCGCCTGTCTTATGTAGTATGCGAAACCTAGATTTCAGAACACCAAAAGTTCTCTCTATTACATTGCCGGTTGCAATGTGTGCATGGTTGTACTGCTGTTCTTTACGGGTTGCTGGATTAAGATACGGTGTGAGGATGAATGACCTCACAGCATATGCACTGTCAACTATGGAATGGGTGAATGGAAGATACAAATAATTAGTAAAATGGTGCAGCATGGTACAGAGATTAGTAACAATGGAATGAAATATATTTACCAAGCAAATATCCATCTCCAAAATCTCCAGCAAGCAGTCTTGTGTGAATGGAACTATGTCTAAAAATGTAGGAATCATGGGCACTTCCAGGGTAACTTGCAACTAAGTCAGTGATGATAGTCTTTGAATTGCTTGAATGTTAAGAGAATGGTAACATTTCCGGCTGCGGTAAATGTACTCATTTGCAGAGGGGGGACACATGGGAACATGTGTGCCATCTATACAGCCAATCACATGGGGAAAATGTGCCATGTTGTAAAAATCTAACTTTGTTTGTAGCAATTCCTGTTGTGTGCTTGGAAATGTAATGTGATGCCTTATCCTTTGCAACATGGCATTGAGGAAAGCATTAAAAAAACGCAAAAGGGAACTCTGGGACACACCACCAGCAATGGCTATAACACCCTGGAAGGACCCCAGGGCAAGGAGGTGTAGGGAACACAATACCTGTACATGGGTAGGTATGGCTTGTGTCCTGTGTGTATGTCTTTGCCAGATTGGGTCCAATGCATCTATCAAATCTAAAATTTCTGCCTCTGTCTGTCCTTAGTAAGGTGACGCGCACTCTGAAGATTCTCTCATGTACCATCCTTCTCCTCCTTGCTGCTGCTCTCAACCTCAACCTACGTGCCACGATAAAGAGTGCTGCCATTGTGAAACAGTGTTTGATGCATTCTGGAGCCCCTTAAATGCACTCATAATGAGTTTCACCTGCATTGTTTTTTTTTTTAATTTACCACCTGGTCTGACTTCTTCTAAAAATAAGAATTCCAAATTGCGATTTTTTAAGGAATCGCTAATTGCGAATTTTCATGCATGCAAGTTTTTTTTTCAAATTGAAGCGATTCCTTAAATTTGTGAATTTTCGAAGGAATCGCAAAAAGATTTGCGATTCCTTATTTTGCGAAAATACACTTTAACATGATGCATCCCAGAAATTGAAATTGCATTCGCAAACGGCCGAAATTTGCGATTCGCACCGTTTGCGAATGCAATTTCCTTTGATGCATGTGCCCGTTAGAGCCCAAGGCGCCACAAACAGAATGCACCCCAAACACTTGGGTATCAATACCCGCCTCTTGTATAACAGATTTTAACTATCTGGCTATCGTAGCATCAGTAACTGGTTTGTAATGTTTCTGCAAAGCAATTAGCAATTGCACCACACCAACAGGCCCTATAGACCTGGTACATTCCTCGTAGGCCTTAAGACACTGAACTACACAGAGTTTTGTGTTACTAGGAAAAGCATGATACTCCACACTCCGAGACATTGTCTTAGTTCTGAAAGTAATGTTAAAACAAACTCCTTCAGGAGTAAATACTCTACCTGTAATGTCTAGAGCTTTAAGGTCAGATGACCGTATGCATGCTGCGCGACATAAGAGCATGGCTAGTTTAGATGAAAATTGTTTCCTTGTTAACATATAGTTGTGTGGCCATTGATTGAATAAGGAAAGAACTAGAGAGACGTCCCATAAGGAGGCATACTTCGGTTTGGGCGGATTTGCTACTCTAATACCTTTTAATAGTTTACATATTAGTGGATGCATCCCTACTGGCTTGCCGTCAATCTGGGAATGACCCGCCAAAATGGCGGAACGGAAGTTATTAATGGAACGATATGCCAAACCCTCAGAAGCCTTTTGAGATAGGAAATTTACAACACAGGTAAGTCCATGTGCTGTTCCACGCACCAACGAACCCAGCCCTTCCAGCCTGAAGAGTATCTTTTTCTGGTTGAGGGGGCCCAAGACTGGTTGATAAAAGCTGAAGCTTGTTCCGAAAATCCAGGCATTTGCCTTTTTTGCCGGTAAGTCTCCAGGCCATCAGGGACAACTGTCCCGATAGTACCATCGGGTGCATGTCTCCACAAGGTCCCTGGAGCATCGTTGAGGACTCTGGAATCCTCCTGGGAGAGTCACAGCTCAACTCCAATAGAATCAGGAACAAAGGCAGCGACTTCCACAGGGAAGTCACAAGGATCACCTCCGCCATCTGTCGCATTATCTTCGTGAACACCTGGGGAATTAATATGAACGGGGGAAAGGCATAATTCATAGTCTGGGACCAGTCCTGAGAGAAGGCATCCGTTGCCAGAGCTAACGGATCTCGTCTCCAGCTGAAGAATTTGGTCATTTGACGATTCAATCTGGACGCAAACAGGTCGATCTCGCACGCCCCCCAGATTGCCTGTAGCCATTGCACTTCCTGGGGTTGGAGTTGCCTATCGCTTCAGTCCTTGAGATGTTGGGCGTTCCAGTTCGCCATTACGTTCGACTGGCCTGGAATATACTCGGCTATGACCGAGATCTGGTGACTCAGGCAATAGTGCCTGAGTTACTATCTCTACTAGGATGGAGGACCTCGTGCCTCCCAGGTTGTTGATGTACCAAACAGCCTATACGTTGTCCATCCTCTAGAGGATGCAACAAGAAACTCGTTTGAGTGACAGAGTCCGGATCGCGAAAGACCCTGTGAGAAGTTCTAGGCAAGTGATGTGGAGGTCTAGTTTAGTAAGGAACAAAAGCCCTCCTGTTGAAATATTTCTGCACCCAGCCCCCCCCAGCCTCAGCGGCTGGTGTCGGATTCTATGACAAACTACGGTAGGGAACTGAATCTCTTCCCATACTTCTGGTGAAAGAGGGACTAGGTCCATATAAGAGAGGCCTTTGCACATGTTGAATCTTCAACCTCTGAAGGGCTCGATAATGAAGAGACCCTGGAAATATTGCTTGTATGAAGGATGCCAGAAGGCCCACTATTCTGGCAAACACTCTCAGTGAGACTATCTGTTTGGATAACAGGGAACGTAGCTCCTTTTTGATATCCCAAACTTTGGTGCAGGGAAGGCTCAACGGAGCCGTTAGAGAGTTTATGACAAAACCTAAGAAGTCTATTGTCTGGGAAGGACACACCACTGACTTGGCTTCGTTGACCATGAATTCCAGATTTTGCAACATAGCAATGTCATGCAAAAATGCTGAACCTCTAAAAACAAGTGTAGGGGGGAATTTACCATAACCAAGAGTCTTACTTGGCCATCATGTCAAAGTCCTCAAATCTCTTAGACAACTTGATAGGTCTGCCGACCTTGTGCATGAGTGTGTCGGGACAGTGTCACCTCGCTGACTACCACCAGGGAGTCCTCTGTCCCACGTCGCGTCGCCCTTCCATGACCTTCCTCTTCCACTGGTACTGGGGCTCTGTGGTGTTGACTGACCTGGTTCTTCCATGCCCTCATTCCCTCTTGTGGTGTCCCATTCTTCACTTCCTTGGTTGGGCGTGGTTGGACCTTGAGCTGCTCCTTCAGGTGTCCGTGTCATTTCTGGAGAATCGCTTTCTTCCGGAACAGTGGGATTCCTTTCTGCAGGGTTTCCCCGCTTCATGACTCGATTGCATCTTGCCATCCTGTCCTGTGCCCATATCTTCCCATCACTCAGAAGGGCTGACCTGGCATATGGCTCCACGACTTATGAAGGTGGACTAAACTTACTGTCTCCTTTCTTCTTTAACATCGCTTGTTTCACTATTACCCACTCGCCCTTATTCAGGGTGACTTCCTTGACATTATGTCATTTGTTGTAATGTTCTGTGTACAAGGCCTGCGCTTTCTCGATGTTGCGACACACTACTGCCGGGGACCACTTGCTTTGGACGATGAGTTGTTTCCACGCTAGATTATCTCTGGTGAAGGGGTCCCGTCCGCGTATTATTTTGAATGGGCTGTACCCTGTATTTGCCGAGGTAATGCGATAGGCCCATATTATCCGTTTGAGTTCCTTCTCTCAGTCCTTCCCTGCGCTTATCGCTGCCTGTATCGAATCCATGATGACACGATTGAACCTCTCTGCTAGTCCATTCCTTGCTCGGTGGTACAACGGTGTATGTTTGACTTCTATCCCGTTGCGGTCCATGAATGCATTCCATTTTGCTGATATGAATTGTGGTCCATTATCACTGGTCACGACCTTTGGGATGCCGTCTTTTAAGAACATGGAGGTGAGGAAGGACAACACTGGATCTGTATCAGCTACTTCACAAACGTCCACTTCTTGCCACTTGGAGTATCTTTCCACTAGTACGATCACATATTTAAGTACCCCGTTGATATCCAAGATGGGGCCCAGGATGTCCACCGACAGCCCTTCCCAAGGGCTGGAGGGGCAGGCGAATCTTACTAGTGGTGGGCGCAGCAGGACCTGTGCTTTGTCTGCGTTGTTGCATTGTTCACACATTCGGGCATGTTTCTCTACTTGACTGTCCATGGCAGGCCACCAATATGCCTGCTTTGTTCTTGCCTTACTTTTCACAATTCCCAGGTGTCTTTCATGCAGAATGGTAAGAAGATGGTTTATTAAGGGTTGCGGGGGGACCATTTTCTCTCCTCTTAGTAGGACACTGTGATGTCTCCCACGGATGATTCTTCTCGGACTTCCCAAAACTTCCTCAAACTGCTGTTTAAGTGTTTCTTGTCTGGCCACCCTTGCGTCACGTATGTCTTCACTGCCTTAAGGACGACGTCACCTGCGTAGGCTTCTTCCCACTCGTGCTCGCTTATAACTGCTTCATGGTCTTGCGTGAGTGCAACCATGTATTCTTTCCACTCCGTGGGCTCTTGGTTTTCCACTGGCTCCATTGCCGCGGCCCTGCTGAGGAAATCTGCAACCTTGTTCCTGGTGCCGGGGAGGTACTCCACTTCGTATACGTAATCCAGTAGCCTCAGAGTCATCTTCGCGATACTGGGAGTTACATGTGCATGCCCGCAGGAGGTCAGGACTCTCACCAGTGGTTTGTGATCCGTGAGGAGCAGGAAATTTGAGCCCCATAGGAATTGTCTGAACTGCTCCATGGCCCAGACTGCTGCCAACATTTCCTTTTCGATCACGCTGAATTTTTCCTCGTTGGGCGCTAGTGACCGTGATGCGAAACTGATTGTTGTGACTTTTCCTTCTTGAGACCTTCGCATCAGCACCGCGCATAGCCCCTTGTCGCTGGCATCTGTTGTTAGAATGGAGAGGGCAGCCTGATCAAACCCGTTAAGAGGCACTGCAGTGCAGATGTCAAGCTTAAAGAGGTCAAATTCCTTTTGCTCTTCCTCTGACCATCTGAAGGATTTTTTTTCTTTCAGGAGTTGTCGCAGGTGGTGAGTCTTGGACGAGAAGTGGGTAACAAATTTACTGTAAAACTCCGCCATCCCTAGGAAGGAGCGGACGTCTTCTTTCTGCTTCGGAATGGGCGCTTCTTTGATGGCTGCTACATTTGCTCGTTTTGGCTCAATCCCCATTCACTTATCTCGTGGCCTAAGTACGTCACCGATCCTACTCCAAATTTGCATTTTTCCCACTCCGCTGTGAGTCCATTTTGTGCTAACACCGTCAGGACTGCCTTCAGCTTTGCATCGTGATCGCATTTTGATTTGCCCATGATGAGAATGTCATCTTAAAAGTATTGGACCCCTTCTATCTTCTGGAACTACCAGCGCATGAGCTTCTGGAATACTGCGGCAGCAGACGCTATGCCAAACGGCATCCTTAGGAATTTGTAGCATCCAAATGGTGTGATGAATGATGTCAGATGATTACACGAGGGGTGCAAAGCAATTTGGTGGTATGCCGATGTGAGGTCCACCGTGGAGAAACCCTTGCCAACATCTCGTTTATTCTTGGTAGTGGGAACTTGTCTACCACTATGTTCTTGTTGAGTTCTCTCAAGTCCACACAGAGGCCTACTTTGCCATTCGGTTTCTGTGCGACTACCAGTGGGCCGAGCCAATGGCCTCGATGACTTTGTTTCTTTCCTGTCGATGTAGTTCTTCCTTCACAGCTTCTCTGCTTCTGAAGGGAATATTTCAAACGTTGTGGCTCACTGGTTTCGCTCTCTTCTTGAGGCAGATTTTGTGGGTGAATTTTGTCAGTTGACCTATAGTCCCTTTGAAGACCTCGGGAAATTCCTCCTTCCACGCGTTTTCTTCATAATTTTGGACAGTGTACGTCATGAGCACTTGGGTCGCTCCTCCAGGGTTCAGTTGGATGCCAAGGGCTCCTTGGTCCATCCACCCTAGTACTGAAGGTCCTTTCTCTGCGACGTACAATTTCCCTTCGGCTGTCCGCCCTTTGAACTCGAACATCAGTGGGCGATAACCTACCATGGGTATGGGTTCACCTGTGAATGTGACTGGGTGTATGTCTGTGGGAGCCAGATGGGCACCTACTCTGGGTTCGAAGTCTCGCTCCCATACTTTGCGCTGAATTATGGTGTACAGAGAGCATGAATGCGCTACCATGATCACCTGTACTCCTCCTATTGACATTTGTAGTGCAGTCTTTCTGGACTTGGTGCAGTCTATTCCTAGTACTAGGTCATCTATGCACAGGACTTCGTCTTCTCTTTCTTCATTGGGGGCCGCTTCTTCACTGTCCGACCCTTGAGTGATGTATTTCACTTCGGCTTTTCTGGGCTTGCGTCGGCATACTTTTTCATAGTGTCCCATTATTCCACAGTATAAGCACTTGGCCCTGAAGGCTGGGCATCCTTTATCGTTGCCTGCATGTGTCTGGCTGCCACACCTATAGCAGGTGTTTCTGCTGTCCCCTTGCGGTCTTTGGGTTTGGAAAGCTTGGACGGGTATCTCTTCTGGTACCTCGCACTTTGCGTTGTTTGATGCTGCGATACTTCTTTTTTGCTATTGTCCGAGATCTTGTACACTGGGGTCGTGTTGATGCTTTCTCTCCTGGCTGCTTCTGCGCACCTCTTAGACAGTTCAGCGCCACCATTTCCTTGAGGGGGACATCTCCGTTGACCCATAACTTTTCTTGGATCGCTGTGTTTACTGTGTGCATTATGATCTGGTCTCTGATGAGTTCGTCGTGAAGTGCGCCGAACTTGCATGTCACCTCAACTTCTGTAGCGCTGCTACGTACTCGTCTACCGATTCTCCACTGTTCTGTTTCCATTGGTAGAAATTGGACCTGTCAATTCCGGTGCATACTACTGGACGATAGTGGGAATCGAGATCCTCTAGCGCGTGTTGAAACACATCCGTGTCATCTGGGGTCTGGTGTTCTTCACTAGGTAATGCCTTCCGGGCCTAGGTTGTGTAGGAGGATTTTCTTTCTCCTTGAGTTGTAGGTCCCTTCCCCTTCTTCCTCCAGCGCGGATAAGTAATTCAAGAAATAGCGCTTCAAGTCCTCCCACGGCATTGCAGGATCGCCGATCTTGGGCAATAAGGGGACCAGATTGGTGAAGGAGGACGACTGTGCGCACATGCTGGTAGCGTTGCGTGGCTGTGGGGCTGGTTGCGCTGCGGCTCCTGGCAGGCTGCTTGGGGCATGTCTCCTGTCCGAATCTAGTGCCTGAGTGGGGAAAGGTTTGCTCTCCCCTCCGCAGGCTGCCCTTTGGTGCTCCAGCGTCCCGAGTCCACCGTGGGGCGTGTTGCTGGTTGCTGGCTGGGTCAAACCGATGCACGCAGGGCTGCTCTTTGCCTATGTGGGGCGTTGTGTTGTGTTTCTCAATGGACACTCACGGTTGTGTCTACTGCTTCCTCCTTTTGATCCAACAGCTTGGGTAGTACCTGGGCGTGCCTGCTCCCTGCAGATGGGGTTTCTGGTTCACTGAGTGGAGCGTGCTTGGCTCGCTTCTTCTCTGCACTGGCCTCTGTGTGCCCCTTGTGCTGCTCCGGCCGTGGGCTTTGTCTGTTTGACCCCTTGGAGGATGTAAATGTAAATGTAAATGTGGGTGTACTTGTAAAGCGCACTGCGACTCCATGGAGTATCCTGGCGCTGAAGACCGCTGGGGAACCCGTAAACACTTGCCAGACAATGACGGGTTCCGCACCAACACACGCTTTATTTTTGCCTCTCAGTGCGCCCCCCGTTGTGCTCCCATCTCCGCTGCCGCGCTCGGGTGTTCTATGCTGGTGCCTCGTGGGTTCTCACATGCGCTGCTTGCCTAAATGGGCGGCGGTGCCTCACCAAGCCTCGTCGCCAATTTATTGCAACCCAGGTGTAAGCAAAGATCACTTTACTCGTGTTGATGAGTGTTAGAAATGGGGTTACCAATTCTACGAGGGGAAGCATGGAGCAGAGCGGGCAGGCCAAACTCCTGAGGACATGTGTGAAGCATCCACGCAGTACCCACAGACGACACACCAGGCACAGCACATAAAGAGACACAACGCCAGTTTGGTTGAAAAAGAATAACTCTTGTATTAGGTCCAACCTGTAAAAGTAAATAACAGTAATCCCAATGGGGCGCCAACTGGCGCCAGGGCATTGTATACCAGGAAGATTATTTACAGGGGAAATGGGAAAAGCAAGAAAAAGGTAAGTCCATTCGGGTCAATAATGAAATAGAAAATTATAAAGCATTCTCACTTAGCATGAAAACTCATTAGGCCACATTTCATCATAGAAGCAGGGTAAAAGCATTCCTTGGAACTCACGTAATACTCCTTTAGATAAACATGTGCAATAACATTCCTTTAGACATCAAGCCACCTGTCATAATAAAGGGAGTATGGGCAGAACCATTTCTTTAGGCCCCGAGCAACATTTCATTCCGTGGGCACAACCTCAGCATGGGCCTAAGCAGGTTCATTAAGACAGTATTCCAGGGTTATTAAACATAGGGGCCTCTTTGAGCAGGGCACATCAACATGGGGGCATAAAGCATTAGCACCGAACACAGCCAATCATGAACAGGGGGAGCAGTAACATAAGCACCCAGGCATGAACACATTAGGTGAAAACTATGCATAGGCATATAACTCCCTATACCTCATCAGCCCAAAGCATAAGAACAGAGAGGCATAACTTTTTGCAGTAGCACCATTACCCATAAATGCAAGATAAACATAAGTAGAGGGACATCTGGGCGTCCTCCTCAACGCGGGTGCATTATTTAATAAATCAACCCCATGCATATGTTCTGCTAATGCCCAGTTCAGGAGCCTCAGTTCTTTCGGGCCTCTCAGAGCTCGGTTGAGGGTCCTCATTAGTCTTTCTACCTCCCCATTTGCCTGGGGCCATAACGAGGTGATCTTTTGGTGGGTGATCCGGAGGTTCTCGAGGTAGCTTCGAAACTCCCTTCCCTGGGAGGGTGGCCCATTGTCTGACTTGATCTCCTCTGGAAGCCCCATGGTGGCGAAGATGCGGTTCAAGGCCTTCTTGACTTGGGGAAAAGCAATTGAGGTTATCACATCCACCACTGGGAACTTGGAAAACGAATCAACGAGAACGACCGTGTGCCGGCCGTCCGGGAAGCTCCCGAAGTCAATACTAAGGTGGGTCCACGGTGTCTGGGGTGCCTCTTCCGTTATCACCGGTGCCGGTGCTGGGTCTCCGCCAGTGATGGTGCAGGCATGACAGGAGCGTACCATCTCGCCCACCATGCTGTCCATGGCTGGGAACCAGACCTTGCTTCTCAGACGGCCTTGGTTTTGGCCATCCCCTGATGACCGACATGGGCTATCGCCAGCATCCGAGGCTGAAGGCTCTCCGGCACTACAATCAAGTGCCCTCTGAGGATGACCCCCTCGTCACCCACACTCAGCTTGCTCCTGACTTGCCACAATTGCTGCCGTGAATGACTGACTTCTGACCGAAGGCTCTGGGCTCCATCCAGAAAGTGAGCCCAGCGATTCCCTTCTAGAGCATGCCTGACGCGAGATAATGTTTCGTCCTTCGCTGTCACATCTCCTATCTCCTTCAGTGCCATTGTGTCCAGGCACGCCGCTTGCGAGAACATGTGAACGAACTCTTCGGCTCCCGGTCCGTCCTCCAGGGGGTGGGCCGGCTTGGTAACATCTGGATGCCGGGACAGGTAGTCGGATGGTTTGTGCGCTCCTGGTCTGAAGAGAGTCTTGAAGTTGTACCCCTGTAGTTGGACGGCCCAGGGTTCTATCCGTGGGGGTGCTAGTCTGGACGACCCTGCAAACAGAGGTAGCAGTGGCTTGTGGTCCGTCACCACGCTGAACTCTTGACCACACAGTGGAGGTGGAAATGTTGGCAAGCCCACTTTATCGCCAGTGCCTCGCGCTCAATCTGGGCGTATCGGGTTTCTGTGTCAGTCAGGGCCTTGCTCGCGTAGGCCACCGGCTTCCATTCCTCCGGTCCATACTCCTGTAGGAGCACCGCCCCGAGGCCCACCGGGCTGGCATTCACGATCAGTTCTGTTGTGAGGCGTGGTTGGAAATATGCCATTACTGTTTTGTCAAGAAGACTTGCATTGATGTCTTGAAACGCCTTGTTGGCTGCCACCGTCCACTCCCACTTGTGGACTTGCCGCGTGAGTGCCCTCAGGGGTTCCGCCAGAGCCGCCAGGTTGGGAATGAACCGGCCGCAGTAAGTGGCCATGCCCAGGAAGCTCCACACTTCAGTGGGAGTCCGCGGAGTGCTGGCTGTCCTGATTGCTTCCGCTTTCTTGGGGTCGTGTACCCGAAAAAGTCAATGGATTCTTGGTAAAACGAACACCTTGACCGATGCAGGGTCAATTCACTTTCCACCAACCTTTGTAACATCGCTCTTAGATGGGCATGATGGTCTTTGCGGGTGTCAGAGTAGACGAGGATATCGTCGCTGAAGTTGATTACGCCGCTCAGACCTGACAACACCTCACGTATGGCATTCTGGAACACCTCAGCCGCTGAGGACACACCGAAACTCAGCCGCCGGTACCTTCGTAGCCCCACGTGGGTCGAAAACGTGGTTATATAGCGGCTCTCCGGCTACAATTCAAGTTGATGGTATCCTGAGTTGAGGTCCAGCTTTGAGAACCATTTTGCCCCGTTCAGGTCGGCCACGATGTCGTCCATGGTGGGGGTAATGTGCCTCTCTCTCTTTACGGCTGCATTGGGGATCCTCATTTCAACGCATAGTCTGATCGCCCCTGGTTGTTTCGGTTTGGGCGCCACGACCAGTGGGGATACCCAGGGGTCGGACCTGACACTTTTTCTATCACCCCGAGGTCTTCTAGCTTCTTGAGTTCCTCCTCCACCTGTGGCCGGAGGTTGAACGGTACTCGCCTGTGCCGGAGGGCTACTGGGCGTACAGAGGTATCTATGTGTAGACGAAATTTCTTCCCTTTGAGTTTCCCCAGGCCTTGGAATAGTGCGGGGAATTCCTTCAGCAGATTGTCCGCATGTGACTGATGTACTTGATTCGCAAAGAATACGAGCCCCAGGTCCTCCGCCGTGTGGCAGCTCAGAAGGGTGCCCTTCTTCCCCTCTGTAATGTGAAAACGTGCTTCCGTCGAATAGTCTCCATTCACGACGGTGGTGCTGATTACGCCTCGCAACGGCAGCGGGTCTGTTCCTCCATAGGTGTAGATCCGCGCGCTGGAGGGCGCAAGAGCGGGCTTAGGTGACATCTTTTCGTATTGATCTGAGTCCATTACGTTGCCCGACGCCCCCGTGTCGATGAGGGCTAGAACCAAGATTTCATCTAACGAGATCCCAGGTTGCCGGAGGATGAGTTTCCTCAGTAGCTTGGATCGACACCCCACTATGATCTGATCTCTAATCTCTTCTCTTGGGTTGGTGAAGGGGCAGGTGCTGGCCAGCCGGCGCAGCCGTGCATAAAACATGTCCTCTGATTCTGTTTGCCACGCCCTTTTAAATTTGAATTTCTCAAAGTCGTTGTTGAGTTGGGGATCGAAATGAGTGTTGAGCGCGGTGACCGCTGTGTCGTAGTCGTCATCAGGTCCGGTGTTGGGGAGTGTTTCGAAGAGGTCGTAGATCTCTGGTCCTCTGTACAGGATGAGGAGGGACCTCTTGACCGTCCCATCGGTCTCTCGAGTGCCTTTGAAATAGAGATTAGGCCTCCCGACCCAGGCCTTCCATCTAGGCGCCGCCATCGCGGGATCCGCCGCTTCACTGAACGGGGGAAGGGGCGCCACGCCCGTGTGTGCGTGGCCGTGCGGTGGTGGTGCGACTACCGCGGCTTGATTCTGGCCTCCTCCTGCCTGGTCAGCTCCGTCGCTGGATTCAACATGTCTCAGCTCCTCCTGGTGCTTTCCCACTACCTGCCTGAATGAAGGTCCAGCTGCGTCCGGCCTACCAGCTCCCACGTGGACGCGGACGTGCTCCTCTGTGCTCTAGTGTGCGCCTTCTCTCAACTTGTTTCGACGGCAGGCACGGGGGGGAAGAACTGCCCCAGCTGCGCACTCTCCTCAAGAAAGGTGTGTGGACCTCCAGTGCTTGTGGGACGGTTGAGGGGGATGCTGTTGTAAGTGTGCGTCTCCGCACCCTGAGCCGAGGGTGGAGCTGAGCTGCGAGGTGCCTGTGTCCAGTGGAGCTTATGCGCCCCTTTCATTTGCTTGCTGCTGTAGGGGGTGGCACTTGATCTCGATGCAGCAGTTGGAGGTGCCAAACGCTTATTGCTGGGTGGGGGCGGGGTGACGCAAACCCTCGCGCCTGTAAGGCCACACCGCTCGGCACTCAACTTCGCCCCTCCCCCTCGGGCCTGGAACGTGCGGCTTGCCGTCACTGCCGCTGGAGGTGCGTGCAGGGCCACGCGGGCAGCGGGACGTTGCGCGGGTATGGGGAGGACAGCGACGACTCACCCGCAGTGCAGGATACGCTCGGCAAGGTCCCGCCAGCTGAAGGCGCTCCCGGCGGGGAGACGCGTGGGCGGGCCTCCAGCCTGAGCGCGGGCGGGGAGAAGACTGTCGTACGGTGCAGGTGGGCTCTGCGGCTCCGACGCTGTGCACCTGCTCTGCTTGCAGGGGGGGGGTGCGATCAGGCACGCGTGTGCTCAGACCGGCCTCGTCGACAATGTGGTAGGCCAGGACAGGGCCTGCTGCGCTTGACCTGGGCTTCTAAAGAACGACACACATACACCAGATTAGCACTATGCCGGAAGACGCCGAGCGGTCTTCCGCTCTGTTTATTTATACCCCGGAGCGAGCCCGCCCCGGGGGTGTGGGGATGCGTGTGCAGATGGCAACAATGTATGGAGGAGCCCGTGTGGCTCTCTACACCTCTCTCAGAGCTTTTTAGCACTCTGTGGAAGGGAACGTGGAAAGGCCTGGGGTGGGGCTAATGTGAGAGCCACTGGAGCATGCAGCTGGACAACATGAAAGGATTCACCTGTGGAAATTCTAAAAGGTATCACTGTCTGAGGTGCTAGTATAATGCCTTATGGGAGGGTGAATCCCACATAAGGCATCCGAAGTTAAAAGGATCGCCACTGCACTAGTATTAGTAAAGGTTGTGTCAGTTAATGCATGGGGGTATGTAAAGCCAGCGAAATGCATGGCAGCGGGACGTCTTAGTGTGTGAACCTACACACCTAAATAGCGGTCTTTGTGGTGCCGCCAGGGCTGCCAAGGCAGAACAAGGTGTGTTAAGGTACAATGAAGCATATATGAAAGCAAACATACAATTTAGTACTTTTGAGGAAATATTATACAGTCAAAATCATACTGATATATTCATGGGAGCAATGAATAAAAAGGCTAAAAGTAATTGCGGGGGAATTGGCCCGCTGAGCTGCATCTAGAGATATACAGCTAACTATCCAAACCCCAACGCTGTTCCATACTCAATCACAACCCTCTAGGACCAGGTTTCTTGTCGCAGAAAGAATTTGAATACCTCAATATGAAACATCCCAGGATCCCGGTACTGTATACCGTGCCAAAGATCCATAATAATTTAGTTCACCTTGCAATATTAGTATGAAAAACATGTATTATTAGTGTAAACAATGCACTGTTCATCATCAGTATTTATGAAATACATCTATATGACCAACCACAAAGGGTCCCTGTGCTTCAGAGTCAAAAAGCATATCCTCCAGCTTTAGGAATGCTTCAAAACAAAACAGAACTTTCCCAGGGTCATGCATCCAATCTCCCTGGAAAATGAGTGTGGCTTCCCTGGTTGCACTTCTGTGGGGGGCTGCAGGGAGATCAGCACCCCCCCCCCCCCCATAATACTTAGTAGAAACATTGGTGGTGCTCCTGTGCGTATCTTGGGCACCACAGGCTAGACAACTTTGCAAATGAACCCTCTTTGTTTGGCATCAGAGGGCTTTCCAGTCCATTTTCTTGAATGGTAGATCTGTGCTCCTTTTTCCGTGGGTGTGGTCATTCTGGGGTAATAGGCTACATGCTTTTCTTTTTATAATTTTCTAATTCCGGGTGCAGAAGGGGGGAGGCAACATGGGGAGCCCACTCCCAGCTGCCTCTTTAAGTTTTCCACCTTTACCTCACTCGCACTCCCCCCTGGCGCAGGGCCTGTGTTTCCATAAGGGACTGTGGCTCGATTGCACTGGCTTTCGGGCTACCACTTCTCCACCACACTTTGCTCTTGGTTCCGGCCCTGCATGGGGCCCATTTTGCTTCCCAGTTTGTGAATATGGAAAGGAATATGAATATCTGAATACGTCCATGCTGAAAACCCCCAATTTGTATGTATTACCTAAAATACATAAGGATGTCGTCAACCCCCCTGGCCGGCCGATTATTGCGGCATGTGGATCAATGCTTGAGCCCCTAGCTAAGTACATTGATACGTTTCTTAAACCCTTTGTGTGCAAAACTCAGGCCTACATTAGAGATACCATGGATTTCATCCACAAGGTTGAGGGCTCGGTGTTCGATAGAGACCAACAGTTGTTGGTCTCTTTCGACATCGAAAGCCTGTATACGAATATCCCCCAGGACGAAGCACTCCTCGTGATGGAACTGGTACTTGATAAAAGGAATAGACCCCATCAGGTGCCAACTAAATTCATTATTGAGTTAGCGAAAATTTGCTTAAAAAACAGTTTCTTCACCTTCAAGGGGGTCCTCTATTTGCAATTGAAAGGAGTGGCGATGGGGTGTTGCTTTGCCCCAGAAATTGCCAACCTTGTGATGGACCAATTTGAGACCAGATATGTCCTTGGTGAAGCGAACCCATTTCTACAATTCTTGTCGAGGTGGGTCCGCTTCATCGACGATATCTTCTTGATATGGAATGGAAATAAAAAAGATCTAGACCGATTCCATGAATGGTTAAATGCCTGCACCCCTGACCTCAAATTCACAATGAATTTCAGTAATGAAAAAATCAATTTTCTGGATGTATGGATTTTGGAGACTGGTGGTAGATTAGAAGTGAGCCTCTATACCAAACCTACAGACAGAAACACTTTGCTGGAATTCTCTAGTGGACACCCGAGGAGTGTTAAAGAGAATCTGCCATATGGGCAATTTTTGCGCATCAGGCGCAATTGCACCAGCAAAAAGGATTATTTTGACAACGCAGAAATCCTTTTGAATAAACTATGTTCTAGAGGGTACCCAAGGAAACTAGTGAAAGCCGCCCTCAAAAGGGCTTGGTTCACACCTCGGGAAACTTTATTAACCCCCAAAGAAAGTAAGAGTGAGAAAACTGCTTTGACCTGTGTTTTAACGTTCAATGTGAAAGCTAATAAAATCAAGCAAATCATCTCTAGAAACTGGCGAATCATTGACCATCTTGACATCCCATCACCACTGTTTTCTTTCCGTAAAGGTAAGAATATTAAACAACATCTTGTTAGAGCCAGTAGAGAGCCCAAGATTAAAAAAGACACTAGGAATTTGTTAGGTCTACCTGCCGTAACAGGACATTTTCGTTGCATGAACTGTACTGCGTGCCCTAATTCTAAAGATTTCAAAAATATCGATGTGAATGGCCAGAACCACATCATGCGTTCGTTCTCCAACTGTAACACTAAGAACGTCGTGTATGTGGTTCTTTGTCCTTGTAATTTAGCCTATATAGGACAAACAACGCAGGCAATCAAAATGCGAATAGGCCAACACAAATCAAGAATTAGATGTAAAACTAGTGGGGCCCCACTAGTACAACACTACATAGACTGTGGACACAGCGAAGAGGACTTAACATGGGCAGTACTTGTAGTGGTGACAGCTAAAAACAAAGCAGAACTAGAACGTAAGTTAAATTGTACAGAAGCTAGACTTATTGAAAGATACCACACTGCTACCAGGGGGCTTAATGATCGTGACGAACTGTGGGCATTAATCTAATGCCCCTTGTTTGCTCTCTGGATCCGAAGATGAGTACCCCTGATGACACCTTGTCGGGGGAGCTCTCCCAGGACCCAGTTTGTTTAGAGTAGTACAGGAATGAGAACATATGAACAATGAGTATTTTTTTATATCTAATTGAGACTTATAATTGTTTGTGTGTGTTATCTTCATTTGTGTTTAAGTTGTTTGTTCATTTATGGTGTTTTTCGTAATTTTCATTATTGTGCTTGATACATTGTGAGTAGATTGTTAGCCCATATGCGTCGTTGCAATGTTCACCCTTTTTGTAAATATCTCACTATTTTAGGTGGTTGTGCGAGTGTTATGTTTTTTCTTTATTTTATTGATGGTAATTCTGGTTTTCCTTTCCCTCGATATTGTTTTTGGAATAGACGTGTAGATAATCATAAGGTAGAGGAGAACACCCGGATAGACATGACGCTCTGCGCGCAGTCTGTTGTCTCTGCCTGTATGTCCACTACTCCCTGTCCTGTTTCTTTGTCCATGAAGTCAGCGCGCTGTTTAGAACGCCCCTTGAGGCGCCTCCCTTTTGAAATAACGCCGCGCATTGCCGACTGTGAGTTTGTCTCTGAACTAACGGACGGCGGAGCCTCAGCAATTTACACTGAAGGGTTCCTTTGACCGCGGGTGACTTGGGGGAATCTCAGCACCAGAGGTAGGCATTCATAATTGTCTCCCCATATGGAGTGACGCTGCAGAGATTCGAGCTCTGTGTGAGCACACGCGGGAAGTAACTGCGATTGTGCTGTGTTTTGTGTTTATTGTTAATTTGAATATAGGCATCCCTGGTGACTTCGTGAGAGCGTGTATCTAAAGGTGGTGATCGATACATAAAAGTAATACTGGACTCCTTCTCCGTATATCGGATACTTTGGAAGGTAGGCCACCTGCGTGTTACGAGATATGATTTAATATTTCCCACGAGAGTCTGTGAGTGACCGATAGAATAACAGAACCGGCTCCCTGGTTCCCCCCTTTGTTCTTTTTTATATCCCTGTAGGAAAGCGTGAGTCCATCCCCGTGAGGCAAGAAGTTGTGTATATCCCTCAGGGTGGTGCCTCGGCACTCCCTGATTGGGGGGGTCTCAGTTACCAACCCTTTTACAGGTATTTGGAACTTCGTGGCAGTTGCCATAGTACTGTTTGAGTGGTGCCTCTCCTTATTATTCTCATTATTTTTAGTTTGGTCACTGTTAGGAGTTTTACTCTTTTGGATAATGCATGTCAGCTGACATTTATTTATTTGTAGACACAGGGTGGTATAAAAGAATGTGATTTGGTGATTGGGTCTCCACAACTTGTGTACTCTTTAGCACTTGGGTGAACATTTGGTACATTTGGAGCTTGGTGGCCTTTTCTTGTAAATAAGATGTGGTTTTGACCCCCTCTCTGCACTTTTTTCATTCATGGTTGGTCATTGCGACGGTGTATATGGGTGAGTTTTTCCTTGCGGCATAGTGTGTTTCTAGGAACTTTATTGCTTATGTATATATTTTTCAGTACCCTTGTCCTGACGAAGCCAGAAGATACAACTGGCGGAAACGCGACCGCGACTGCGTCGACAGATAATTAACAGACAGACAATTAACAGTGTTTTGTTTCACCCTCCTCTACTTTCTGTGTTTAGGGTACAGAGTTGTATATTTGTATATATTGTAATTACTTCTTTTTTGATTACTGTATATAGTCTGGTTTTTTCCCCCCCCGGTTTTTTGACCCAATATTTTGTCCTGTGTTAAAATTATAATCATTTATTGGCAGAAAAGAGCATATAAAAAAACAGGTTAATAAAGTGTTTCCTGTTATGAAGTAGTGTTGTTTAATTTATCCCTTTATACCTTTCTGTTCTACTTTTTCATCTAATTGATGTTCCTTGCCCAGGTATGGGAGGGTAATATGGGCAGAACCCCTGTTCATTTCACAGTTCCCAGTTTGTGGCGGCTGAAGCTGGATCACGCAGGGCATTCTGGACATTTCCTATTCCTGCATGTGAGCAAGTCAGAAACAAGTGAATGTGGAGGTTAGTGAACTAGCCTCGAGACTTGGCTCCAAATTTACAATGAAAACAACGTTTTCTCATTGATTTACTTCAATTTATTTGATTTATTTATGTTCATTTTGAAACAAATTTCTTGGTGAAATAATCCATGATGTTTATAACAGACATAATAACCTTCTTATGTCGTGCGTACAATCAATGTATAATCCATTTTTCCATACACCCAATGCATTTCGGGTCAAACCAACAAACGTGACCCTTCGTCAGGGGTCTGTAAGGGAAAATCAGACAGGACCGGATTAGTCACTCTCTATCATATAGGACTACACAATATTCACTGTAAGTTTACATCACTTTGCTATGGCTCTGTTCCACTAAAAACATGGTCTGTAAAATTATGTTACCAATCCACTCAAAGACTCTTACTAATCAGGCCTAGATACACATAAGAACAAGATGGTCCATCACATAAAGCTACTAAACTCTAACTTCATGGCATGTTTCATCAGTTTCAAGGACTTACGTGAAGTAGGACGCCAAACGCGTCTCGAAGGGATTCTGAATGAAATTGACCGCGAACGATCGACGGTCCTGATAGGCAAACGGCTCAGTCACGTGCCCGCGGTCGCATCCAATCATGATGCGGCAAGCAGACCACGTGAGATGAGTAGACTGGCTTCACAACAAAGCGGATCACGGAACTACCATTGTATAAAATCCTATGTAGACAACAACATTTATAATTGCTAGAGCATGGTTTAAATACAATGCGAATACGATGAAAACTAAAAGGTTACATTTGTAAGTGAAATGAAAAAAACTCAACGTTGCAGATATACGTTACCACTTAAATACGGGGTACAGGATGTTGCAAAAGACAATGCATGAAAATCAGTCCCATTATAGAACCCAAGAATGTTCAATCCTATCGTTCAACCCCCATGGGTGGGCAGAGTTTAGTCTTTTGATCCAATAGTATTCCGCTCTCAATCGTTGTTTTATTGGATCCATGTCGGGGCGCTGTTGGATTACCTCGATCACCGTGAATTTTAACTGAGAGATTTGGTGATTCATCTCTTTCCAGTGTGTTGCCACTGATGATTTGAGATTATTGAGTCTGATGTTGCTCTTGTGTTCCGTGATCCGGATCTTGACCTTGCGCTCTGTTTGCCCTATGTATATTTTGCCACAAGGACATTTAATCAGGTACACACAATTCGCAGTGTCACACGTGCTCGAGTGTTGTAAGGCTATTGGAAAGCCTTTAGTAGGATGCATTAGCGTTTTTCCACACATAACGTTGTTGCAATGGGTGCAGTTAAAACACTTAGACATTCCTTTCCACGTTTTGATCTCCTTAGACGGAATATTCAAAAGTTCCTTCAAGTTTTTTGATCTTTGGTAGGCGAAAGTGATATGTTCACTATATAACCCCTTCAGATCTGGTTCTGTTTGGATCAAGTGCCAATGGTTCTTAATGATTCTCTTGATTTTCTCAGAGTCTGAAGAGAATTTTAGAACACACACTGTTTTTGATTCAATTTGTTTGATCTTCGGTGTCAACAGGTCTGTTCTTTTGAGTTTATCTACTTTCATTATGGCTTGTTTGAGGACATCATCTGGGTACCCTCTTTGTTTGTACTTAAACGTTTGATCTTTGATCACATTTGGAACTTCTTCTTCGACTGATGTAATTCTCTTGAGTCTTATGTATTGCGATAGTGGCAGATGTTTTTTCAACCCTTCGGGGTGGAAGCTTTGGAAAGATAAGCAGGCGTTTCTATCAGTGGATTTCCGAAACACTCTAGTTGTAATCTCGTTCTGCTTGAGTGTTATATGTACATCCAAATAAGATATGCATTCGTTCGAGATGGTGTGTGTGAACTTAATCCTTTCATTGTGACTGTTCAAATCCTTAATGTTGTTTTCCAAAGATTCTCTAGAACCACTCCATATTAAAAAAATGTCATCAATGAAGCGTTTGAATGTCACTAGACCTTCAATCCATATTGGATTTTCTAGGATGTGGTCTTTTTCGAATTTTTGCATGAATATATTTGCATATGAGGGGGCCCCCCCAAAGCCCATCGATGTACCATTCGATTGATTATAGTATCGTCCTTTCCATTCAAAGTAGCTGTGATACAGCGCAAACTGCATCAGCTCTAGTAGAAAAATGGATTATACATTGATTGTACGCACGACATAAGAAGGTTATTATGTCTGTTATAAACATCATGGATTATTTCACCAAGAAATTTGTTTCAAAATGAACATAAATAAATCAAATAAATTGAAGTAAATCAATGAGAAAACGTTGTTTTCATTGTAAATTTGGAGCCAAGTCTCGAGGCTAGTTCACTAACCTCCACATTCACTTGTTATATTGGGCACGTTTTTTGACTACGTGCGACGACTGAGGCACCAACCTCCAGAATCATAAAAACGGATAAACTCCAGAGAAACAGAGTGCTTAGGATAACAGTCTTCCTATTATTATCTCAGCAAGTCAGAAACACCATATGCAGGACATTCCAAGCATTTTCAACTTTCCTTGATCCAACACGACACTGGTATTTATTTTACACTTGGGTACACAGATCTTTGGTCTGCAATATATATACATGAATTCATGCTGGTAATTTATATTTCTGTTTTTATATGTGATTTATTTTCCTTTCCAAGATGGCTGAACTATTTAAAAATTCATCACATCCTGTTTAGCACAATAAAATGGGAGTCCATCTTGAGTCCACTAGTGTTGCAATTTTTTTTGCATCATTGGACGCTCACTGGAATCTACTTTCTCGTATTTCTTTTATTATTCTCTTGGACTTCGCCTTGCTGCTTGGCCTGGTCAGCTGGAAGGTTTTTTCTGGGCTTCATTTTTTCCCTTCCTGCTGGAATTATTTTCTGGAGTATTTCTAGACTATTAGTTCCAATCTAGTTCTGCCTCTAGAGATAGAATGCCATATCTACAAAGCAAGAATGCCCTCCAGCTGACGTTCAGAACACCAGCTTTTGACAGCCTCAGCCACCTCCCTCTGGTGCTGGTTGAGGGAGCAGGCACATACTCTGCTGGCTGTTCTGCTTCTAAACACGGTGAGATCAGCAATTTGGTGCTGGGAGAGGCACAGGCCTGGGGGGTTGGTAATGTGCCCAGTGGAGAGGTCCCTGTCTCTGGGAATGGGGCCCCAGAGACAGGCAGCATTCATGCTGGCCCCTGGGGAGATGGGAGCCCCTGGTGGAAGGAAGTTTGGGAGGGTTTGCCACACACTCCTCCTTTGCAAAAGGGATGAATGAATGAAAACAGTCTTATAAACGCGCAACTTAACCCCAAAGGGCATCAAGGCGTAAACAAAGATGTGCTGACCCGAATGCCCTTTCCCACCCTGGTGGTATTTAGAGGAGATATGGGCAGAGTGTGATGTACTTGTTTTCTTGTGTTTTTTCTTTAAAAAGGGCAACATTTTCAACCTCCATATCTCGGGCCCACTAGGGGCAATTTTTATGATCTTTAGCATGTTTTGCTCCCGGTGTCCAGCCTTAGTCACACTAATCACTCCCATTGCCTAACCCCTTGACTCCGCCACCATGTCCTTAAAGACCTTGCGCAAAGATCCCAGGGGGAAGACTGGTTTGCAACCCCACTTCCCCCAGGGCTCAACATCACGCAATACCTACACTCCACGCTGTTACTTGAAGTGTAGAGGCCATTTTATTAGGACAAGTTTGTAACAGTTACAATTATTAACCAAAAACATCAATGCAAATATAACACTTTACATCATCATTCACCCCATCCATCCTCAAACCATCACACCTGTTGCACTCCTCCCCTTTCACTCATCGTCTTCCTCCATCTCCCTATTCTCTGCTTCACTTTCCCTTCAACATCCTCTTGAACTTCCTCTGTCGCTCTTTTTCATCCAGAACCCAGCCATCACTCACCTGTCCCCCTCCCAGAGGGGTGAATGCTCCCATATGTGACTCACCACCCCTTAAAACTACTGCCAAACCAGGGAACACTCATAGGGTGGTTACCTGCCCCCTGCATCATGTGCACCTTTCGCTCCGCTTTCAGTATCTCCCATGGCACCAGATGGATTAATTCCACAACCTACTAATCACATCCCACATCTCCATCATGTAGTAGGCGTTCCCCAGTTGCAAAAGGTTCACTCCATCGTCCCTGAACAATAACGGCGCTTCAATCTTAGCCCCACATGCGCAATCACCCGTATGCCTTTCGCCAGGCAAAAAACCCTCATTGCCTTATTCAATTTCCTGCGGGCTTTCTCCACGTCTGCGATCTTGACAGCCCCCTTCCACACTTTGCGTGGCACAAACTCAGTCCATACTAAGCATGTTCCAGCCAAATTGCGTTTTATTGCCTCTAAATTCCTCTGCATGTGTTGCAAGACTGACAGGCCTGATAGTCGTATCAAGAAGTTTTCACCCAAGTATAGAGCCAACATGTCAGGGTAGCCTCTTTGTAGTACAATTTTGTCATCCCCGGCAATAGCGCCCCCCTCCCCATTGCATCCGTCCTGTACCCCACCAAAACACTTCATGTTGGCTGCTTTTCAAACCCTGGTTACGACCATATACCTGCCGATATGCGTATTTGGCCGCCCAATGCACAAAAGAATGTCCCACGATTAAGGTAACCGTTTTGTATCCTGGGCCACTCACACAACCTGCGACATAAAGGAATATATTATTGTACAAACTGAACAATACCCTCCCCTTTCCTGTGTAAATGTTTCCTGTCCCTATCCTTCTTTAGTTCTGTCTCCCCTATTTGCGCACGTATCTCTAGTAGCACCTGGACCTCCATCTCCCAATCTGGCGGATTCTGTCTCAGGACCATCCTCAACGCGCCACCGCTGTAGTTGCGCCAATGCAGAAATAATGCATTCCATACCTGGCTGGGTCCCTGCCCACACATCTTAGAGCCATTCATAAGACAGCCAGCAGCTGAAAAGCTGTCACCCGATCCCCTGACACATGGTAAAAAATACCTATTGAAGGCCATCCTGGTCTTGCGGGATAATCCCACCATTCCTATACCAGGCACACACCACTGCAACCGCTCTCATTCAACTAAATCCATCTGCCCCTGCCAGCCTAATCTGTCTTAGAATGACCTAGCCAAATCCTGAGTCGGCCCTGATCCAATCTCACCTCCTTATAAGATCTTCCCGCCTGCTGTACTGTTCCCAACAACGTCGAGACCCGGAAATCGCCAAAAAACATCCAAATCATTCATAACTTAATTATCGAAACCTCATACGTGTTGTAAAAACAATCTGGCAACCCCCCCAACAAGCCTTGCAACAATTCAAACGTATGACCTCCCTCGGAGCTCCCACCCCCACAACCCCCTGTTCAAACCCCAACCTTTCAACATTCTGCTCAGAATCTCATCTTGGGCAGGATCAAAATCTGGATACAGTTTGCTATAGAACGATATTCCTCCCAGTTTCCCCGCTATAGTCATCTGTGACAAACCCCTGTCAATACAAAGTAGAACAAAATGCAAGACTCCCTGTTAAGCGCCCTGCCTCACCATGCTCCATGCGGATACAGGTTGGCATACGAAACCTCAAAATTCAGACCACACCAGCCTGTAACTCTGTCTTGTGGACTCCACAAAAGACTTCTCGGCAAGGCCTATCACTCTCACTCCCCCAGGCCCAGATGTCATCCGGCAGTTCTGCCTTTCATTCATCCTCTCAAGGCACAAGTCCTCGAAATCCCTACCACTGGGAATGAGACAAAGCATCCGCAATGACATTACTTGCCCCCGGGACAGGTTTACACGAAAAACCACATTCAACCTCAAGCACTTCAACATGAATCTTCGCAAAGGCTGCAATACCCTCAAGTTCCTAGCTTTCTGCCTGTTCGCCAGTGCTACCACAGTCATGTTGTCCACATGGAAAAGCACCATCCTATTCTGCAGTTCAGCACCCCACACCGCCAGTGCCAGCAGAAGTGGAAACAACTCCAGAAATGCTATGCTGTGTCTCTGCGTCTCCCAATGTGCCGCACACCAGCGTCCATCCCAGAACAGTCCAAAATCTGATGACCTGCCAGATTGTATTGTCCTCCACGAAATCCAAAGACACCCCATTGAAATCTGCAAGAAACGTCTGCCAAACCCTTAAATCTGCCCGGACTCCCATCGAAATCTTGACCCTGTGGTGTGGCAGCACTGCCCCAGAGATGGCCATGCCGGGGCGCCGACAAAAAGTTCTCTCTGCTCCAGTGGCGGCTAGTGGAATTTGAAGCTGGTGAGTCATATGCAGAACAAAAGAACGTATATGAGCGCAGCAAGCAAGCCTAACAGCAATACAAAAGTCTTTGAGAAAGCCATCAACAATCAGCTTGCCGCCTTTCTCGAATCCAACAAATCCCTCAACCCCTCACAGTCCGGCTTCCGAGCCAAACACAGCACCGAGACCGCCCTCATCACAGCAACAGACGACATCCGAACTCTGTTGGACAACGGAGAACCGCTGCCCTCATACTACTTGACCTCTCCGCAGCCTTTGACACAGTCTGCCATAACACCCTTATACAACGCCTCAGCAACGTCGGAATACAGGGAAAAGCATTGGACTGGATCATCTCGTTCCTCGCCGGTAGAACCCAGAAAGTTCGCCTCCCCCCATTCAAATCAGAGGCCACCGAAGTCATCTGTGGCGTACCTCAAGGATCATCACTCAGTCCCACCCTCTTCAACGTTTACATGAGCCCCCTCGCATCTATTGCACGCCAACACAACCTCACATCATCTCCTACGCAGACGACACTCAGCTAATCCTCTCCCTCACCAAAGACCCAAACGTCGCCAAAACCAACTTACACGAAGGAATGAAAGATGTTGCCGAGTGGATGAAGAACAGCCGCTTAAAACTGAACTCGGACAAAACGGAAGTCCTCATCTTAGGTTCATCCCCTTCCGCCTGGGATGACTCATGGTGGCCACCGGCCTTGGGAAACGCACCCACACCTACGGATCACGCACGTAACCTGGGCTTCATCCTGGACTCCTCCCTCTCGATGACCAGACAAGTAAACGCCGTCTCATCATCATGCTTCAACATCCTACGTATGCTCAAAAAAATCTTCCGTTGGATCCCCACTGAAACAAGAAAAACGGTCACCCACGCCGCACTGGTCACAAGCCGACTGGACTATGGAAACATCCTCTATGCCGGAACCACAGCCAAACTACAGAAAAAACTCCAACGCATCCAAAACGCCTCAGCCAGACTCATACTGGACATCCCCCGTCAAGCTCACATTTCCGGTCACCTGAGAGACCTCCACTGGCTCCCTGTCAACAAGAGGATAACGTTCTGTCTCCTCACCCACGCACACAAGGCCCTCTACGACCTAGGACCCGAATGCCTCAACACGCGACTGTCCTTCTACACCCCCACCCGCCAACTACGATCATCCAATCAAGCCCTCGCCGCTATTCTGCGCATCCATAGATCCACCCTGGGGGGAAGATCCTTCTCCTACTTAGCGGCCAAGACCTGGAATTCTCTGCCCACCCACCTCCGCCTTACACAGAACCACCTCTCCTTCAGAAAGCAACTCAAAACTTGGATATCCGATAAATAAAGCACGCACCCTCCCTCAAGCGCCTTGAGACCCTCTGGGTGAGTAGTGTGCTATACAAATCTCTGAACTTGAACTTAAGCGGGGTACAGGGGGGCTCTCCTCCCGTGAAGATTTTTTTTTTTAATTGCAATCTTTTTGGTGCAATTTTCAGCACTATTACTGTGATAAATGGACTAAAAATTCAGTTCTTCTAGGCAGTCATAAAAGAAAACTCATACATTATTTAAGAGAATTTCTGGGATGCCAAGCAAATCTGACTTCTGAAAAGGGCTAGGTTACTAATAAAGACTGCTTTGGCTCTACCCTTTCCAATAGAAAACACTGGTTAGCGATGTCAACAAGTTCAATGGACAAACCTGGGGTCTAGGGAGAGTCCCTCTCCTGAGAAAGAAATTTAAAAAAGATTGGCAAATTGTGCATTTTAAAGCAAATGAATGCAGCGATAAAGCAAGGCTTATTAAATAGTGGGGACGTATAGTCTTGAAATATTAAACACATTAAAAAGTGCCCTGTATCTTCTTGCATTAATTTGTTCAACAGTTACTGTAATATGTAAATTGTTCTGCATAACAACTGTAGCCCTTTAAAATGTATGCTTGCCCAGTGTCTTGCACTGCATGCAGCATTAGATTTGAAAAAATATGCTCTCCTTCTTGTACTAACAGGGGTGACCAGCAGTTTGTATTTGGATTGTCATTTCTGCACCTAGAAATACAGACAGGACAAAATTACACCTCACTAGTACCAGTTTAACACATGAACACTGCAATCGCCCACCAGCTGAAAAGACATCATTTAACACTTGTAAAGAGTCTGCCATTGCACTCTTTAATAACCTTTAATCAGTTTGAGCTGGAAAAACTATTTTTATTGGAGAAATCTGGTAGTTGTGCAGGGTGACATCTTCAACCATGTCCTTCTCGACATCATCAGCCAATGCAAGGTCACATATTCTTGGGGTAGACTGTCCACGTTGCCACTTCACTTTAAATCAAGCCCAAACAACACACCAAGGTCATTACAAGACAGAAATAGAAACCATCAGACCCTTAAAGTATTTCTGTATGCCCAAATTATAGGACAAACTAAGATCTCACCCAATATCACCACCCCAGCTACTGACATCAATAACCACCCTACTCTTCTAAAAAACACTCCTGAAAAAAAAAGATATAAATCCTAATAGTGCTCACTTACTTTACTAGTTGCACAGTGCTCAGTTGAGCCTGAATAGGTTTGTGCTTTATAAATACCCACATACATACATACAAAAATAATAAATGTTTTAATAAAATAGTGTTGCTGGGCTTCCATGTAATACAGGGCTATTTTTCAGTGAATAACAGTTTTGATAGGGTCTGTTGAATATGTACATGTATTTCAACAAACGTTATTATTTCATGTCACTGGACTGCATTTTGCATCTTTTTGTTCAGATGCCACAACAGCTAGGCTGTGACAGTACCGTGCCAAAATACAGCCTGTACATACATGGACAGCTAGATGGTCGCTAGTGAAGTGGTGACAGAACCGTGTTGAAATACAGCCTGTACATACAAGGACCTCGCAGCCTGTGCACGGACAGTCAGAAGGTCGCTAGTGAAGTGGTGATGCTACTGTGGCGAACTAAAACGGCCTACCCTATGCATAAACAGTCAGAAGGTCACCAGTGAAGAGGTGAGAGTACTGTGGCAAACTAAAACCTCCTAACCTGTGCATGGACAGATTCAAAAGGTTAGGAGTGCAGTGGTAACAGTTTAGTGCCGAAATGCAACCTCCTACCCCATACCTCGACAGTCAGAAGGTGACTAGTTAAGTGGTGACAATACCATAATGAAATGCAAACTCATACCTTTGTGCATAGACAGTCAGAAGTTCACTAGTGATGCGGTGATAGTACCATGATGAAATGCAACCTCTTATCCTGTGCTCAGTGAGTTAGAAGGTCCCTAGTGATATGGGGACAGTACAGTGCCAAAATACAACAACCTACCCTGTCATAGATAGTCAGACGTTCACTAGTGACTTGGTGATGACATCATGATGAAATACAGTTAGAAGGTCACTAGTGAAGTGGTGACTACTCTGCCGAAATA
Organism: Lissotriton helveticus; assembly: GCF_964261635.1. NCBI lineage: Eukaryota > Metazoa > Chordata > Amphibia > Caudata > Salamandridae > Lissotriton > Lissotriton helveticus. The sequence goes on from NC_136057.1 coordinate 39,127,604, forward strand.
CAACCTCCTGCCTGGTGCAGACACAGAAGTTCACTAATAATATGGTGATAATACCATGTGGAAATACAACCTCCTACCCCGTGCATAGACACAAAGACACGAGACAAGTGGTGAGAGTACAGTCCCGGCCGAAATACACCCTCCTACCCCGTCTGTCAGCATTTCACTTGTGATGTGGTGATAGTATCACGATGAAATACAACCTCCTACCCCGTGCATACACAGTCAGAAGGTCACCAGTGAAGCGGTGACTGTACAGTGCCAACATTCTACCTCCTTCCCCGTCACAGACTGTCAGAAGATCACTATTGATAGTATCATGATGAAATGCAGCCCCCTACCCTATGCACAGGCGGTCAGTAGTTGTCCCAGGCAGCGAGACAGCCGTTAAGCAGTCACATGGCCAGCATAATGTCTAAAGATAACTAACCCATGTTCATAAAGCCCACATGTACAAGATGCAGGGTCAGGAATGCAATGAAAGCATCTCCTTGTGTGTAAATCTGTGCACGAGGCAGTGCTGCTGTCTTCTCTCACCACAGCCTCTACACTCCCGAACCTCCTCTTGTGAGACACAAGCAGCACGGCCATGTTGAGTGTTTCCTGAACACCCTGTACACCCGCTACCTTCCTGGCCCATCCTTCTTTCGCCACAGTGGTGTTTCTTTTTTACTCCCGCAATCATTCTCTCCCTACCTGACACTCACTCATTCCCTCACCACTTCCCTCTTTTTTTTCTTTCTGACGCATTCTTTCTCTCCCTCGCTCTATTTCTTTCTCACAGGCCTGGACATTATTTTCCTTTTTATCAATCTCTCACTCCCTTAGTTCTCCCTCAGTCACTCTCGTTTCTACCACGTATAGTGCTCGAAGGCCCCTCCTAGACACTTTACAGCAGGCTTGGCTGTGATTTCATGTCAATCTCAGCAGCGATGCCTCGTATCTGGATGAACAAGCCTACAAGTCCCAGAAGGCAAATACCTGGACTGGAGCAGCTAGTCTGAAAAGAAGAAGATTTATCCAATTATCTTTAGTTTCTTTATTTGCAAGAAGAAAGATCCAATGAAACGATCGGCCAGAGGGACAGCAAACAGTAACTGACCCTCGACCATTCCACATGCCACCATTCCAGGATGGAACGTACGTCATGGTGGCATGTGCTACATTTGTAAATACACTCACATTAATTAAAGAAACATAAGACCCAACACATCTTCCCCCTTTACATTTGTAACAAAATATTACATAACGAATACAGGAGTTTTACGTACTCTTGCGGAAACTGATCACAGGTTTATCCATGATGTACAGGAACCGGCACATGTTTAGGTTCCGTGCTTGAGTCAACATGCAAATTCTGTTTAGACAATCTTACCAGGAAACTTAACTCTGACCCAATCTCCTTCTTTGAAACAAACTTGTTTCCTTCCTTTAATCGATTCCTTAGTAATGTACTTTCCCTGAGTAATTAAAACTATTGGCCTTTACTAAATCAGAATCAATTTTGGAAGCACTCAAATTACGCATCCAAGGCCTGACTAACTTTGAAGAAGCTGATCTCCCTTTCAATAAAGTAAAAGGAGAAACTTTGGTGACTGCATTAGGAGTAGTTCGCAATGCCCAAAATAAATTAGAAAGTTCTTTCCTCCAATTCAAACCATATACCACAGATAATTGTATGTTATCCTTAATAACTCTGTTACAGCGCTCTACAAGACCATTACTGCGAGGGTGATACAGTGAAGTAGTGATGTGTTTAACACCCCAATGAGACATACATTCTTGAAATTCTTTAGCCATAAATTGTACCCCGTTATCTGTTACTAGTTCAATAGGAGCACCTTCTCTTAAAAATAATGATTGAGGAAAAGAAACAACCTCACCAGTAGTTGCAGCCTTTACAAATTTTACTTCTGGCCACTTTGACCCGTAGTCTATTAAGACTAAACCATATCTAGACTTCTCATCCAACACATATTTGGGACCCACGACATCCAACGGCAATTTGATCCAAGGTTTGTCAGGAACAGGAATGGCTTCAATTGGACTAGGAAAAATCACCTGAGCTTTGTCACTGGTGGCGCACGAGATGCAATCCCTAACAAAATACTCTACAGAACGGTCCAAACCAGGCCACCAAAATACCTCCCTAAGTCTCCTTTTCATTGGTCTCATACCAATATGACCTTCGTGAGCAATCTCCAAAATTCTACTCTGAAGAGAAAATAGAACAACTAATAAATCTAGTCTCCTAAGTAAACCACATTCAAAATTCAATTCCGGAAAAACATGTTTGAAAGCATCAGTTTCCTCACATTTGGATGCCCAACCTTTACTCTGCATTGACATAATCTCTTCAAACACCACATCCTGCCAAACAGCCAATTTCCACTCATCCTCTGAGATACATGCAAAACCCGAATCCGCCGCTAAGAAGGCTGCAATACAAAATTCTTCCTCTTCTGACTCATTATAATGTTCTGAGGCTAAAGGGAGTCTAGACAGACCATCAGCAAAAATGTTCTTCGCTCCAGGAATATATTCTAAATGAAAATGAAGTTCCATCAGTCTATAAGGCCACTTAGCTATGCATCGGGTAGCATTCCCAGCATAGTCACAGATAGCTAGCATTCCCAGCATAGTCACAGACCTGGATTCCTTTCGGCAGGGGCGCCCTGTAACAGAGTACTTTTATTAAGGTATTAGTTAAAGATTAGATGTTTTTGTGAAACGCCTTTTAGGGCACCAGAAACTTGACCATCTTTTCTTCTGTAGGAGGATCCGAGGCAGGTGATTGACCTCTCTGTAAGTCATCGGCCATAACAATGCTGCAGAAAAGATCTGCGCTATAACCGGGACCAGTAATCAAAGAGAAGCAGCCTTTGAAGATAAACGCACACAGAGGCCCTCCCTCCAGCAGCTGTCAATCACTGCTCAATCTTCACAAGTGAACACTTCTAGGCACATTCCCTTTGCATTACATGTTTGGATGCACAGACACAGCTCAAGCCACCCAATAGTTCATCTAAATGATTGTTAGACCTGACATCATTGGCGTGAGTCTCCCTTCCATTTTTGACGGATTGCCTCCTCTGTTTTGACATATTTGCTGGTTGTATGTTTTGGGCCCTGTGCCACTGCTAGTCAGTGCCACAGTGCAAGTGCTCTCTATGTTAAATTGATATACTGATTGGATTCCATGATTGGCTTATTTGATCTACTGTCAGCCCCTAGTACAGTGCACCATGTGTGCCCAGGGCTTGTAGAGCAAATGCTGCTGGTGGGCTTGCAGCAATGGTTGTGCCACCCACAGAAGCAGCTTGTAAAGTGTGTCTCAGGCCTGCCATTGTAAGGCCTGTGTGTAGTCTGTGACTACCATGTCGACTTGGCCAAGTGCACCCACTTGCCAGTCCCTAAACCTTCCCTTTGCTTCATATTAGACACCCCTATGGTAGGCCCAAGGGCAGGGTGCATTGTAAGTATAAGGTAGGACATGCTCCGATGTGTGTAGCATGTTCTAGTAGTGAATTACAGCCATTTTCGTTTTTCACTATTGAAGGCTACCTGTTCTCATAGATTAGAATGGGCAGTGGAGATTGTTAAATAAAAGTACATCTTTTAGTAAAGTTTATTTTAATATTCTGTGTTTGCAAATACCACTTTTAGAAAGTAGGTATTTGCTTGCCTAACCATTCGAGCCCGCCTCTGCTGACTTCCTGTATTCCTTGTCTGGGTTTGTGTGTGACAGGGCTGGGGAAATTCCAGGAGACAGTCTGGGACAGCCCAGTGGTGAATAGGGAGATTTACCTCCAGATGGGAGGGGGAGAGTTCACCTGGGACCTGAATAGGGCTAGGCCTTCCCTTCACAATGCTGGCTCAACCCCCTGTGGCTTGTCTGATGTCTCTGCCCTGCACAGTGAAAGGAGAAGGGGATTCCTGTCAACAGAGTACTCCAGAGCTGCATCTTCCCTCCCCTGTGCTGGCTCCACCTCCTGTGGGGCGTCTGATGTTTCTGCCCTGCACAGTGAAAGGAAGAGAAGAGTCATGTAAACACAGTGCTCAGGAACTGGTTTAAACTAGGCAGAGGTCTCTCTGTCTTCAGAGAACAAAGGATTTTTTGGTATAAATAGTGGGACCCAGTCCCACAGACTTTAGATCACTTCTGGAACAAGAAACCTTTCTGCCAAGGAGAAAAACCAAGGAAGCTGCAGGAGTTTGGACTGCCCCCCTGCCAGTGTGCTGTATGCTGGGTTGGCCTTCAGTGGTTGCTTCATTGCCAAGGGAAAGGAGAAGGAACGTTGTAAGGACTTTCATCTACAGAATATTCTCCAAGGGCTTGAACTGTGCTTGCCTCCTGCTGAAGTCTCAGGGCCAAAAGACTTCACCTCCAGCTCCCTCCTGAATTTCCTTGCTGGGAATTCTGACCCCAGTCACTTGCGTGCTGCTGGGAGCTGGAAGCGCGACGCATCGTGAAGAAGCGTGTCGCCGCCGCAGCTGAAATCATCGCAACGCCGGAGAAGCTAGAGTTCGTCGCATCTCCCTGGAAGCGTGTGTTCATCGAAGCTGTTTGCCGTCGCATCGCCGCAGAAGCGCGACGCATCGAGAGCGTTGTCATCGCATCGCCGGAGAAGCGCATCACAGGGCCTGTCGCGGCTCCAAAGTACAGAGTCGTCGCAAGGCTGCCAGGGCGTCATCGCATCGCCGCATCAAGGGCGCCATCTTCTCGAATCGCAACTGGATCATCGGCATCGCATCGCATCAAGGCGCCATCTTGCGCACCGCAACAGGTCGAGAATCTACGCATCACCTCCGCACGGGTAAGGCTCACGACGAGTCCCCTACTCTGCGCGAGCATTGAGGAAGGACGCAACCGTTCCCCCGGGTCACGGAAACAACGCATCTCCCCTTTTGCAAGCCTTTTGTTTACTTTGCGGGCCGCATCCAAGAACTTTGTTGAGAACTTTGTCGCATTTACCATCAACTTGAATTAAGAGACTTTTATCCATCTTTTAAGTAACCTTTAGTATAGTATTGTGGATTTTTGTCGTTTGTGGTCTTGTGTTTAAGTCTATATAAAGAATACCTATTTTTTTAAAACCTGTGTTGTGTCCATCTGTAGTGCTATCACTGTATTACTGTGTATATTCACAAATGCTTAACACACTGCCTCTGAGATAAGCCTGTCTGCTCGTGCCAAGCTACCAAGGGGGTGAGCAGGGATTATTAAAGAGAGCAATCCCCTTGTCCTGACTTAGAAGTAAGGGTCCCTATTTGGACAAAGGTGATAACTGTTTTGTCTTAAGAGGAAAGACGCCAGGATGTATTCTCAGGACATCTTTATTTAGTCTTCAGTTAAGGTTACAACATCTCTGTACTCCAGCCAGCCTAGTGTGGTACCAGCCCCACCAGGAGCAGCCTCCCTAGCTGTTCAGCCCATCTCCAACTGCCACATTCACCCCACTCAGTCACCCAGGCATTCCACGCATCACAGGCACAGCAATATTCTAATACCAAGAAACACTCTGGCTGAGCAGCTAGAGGCAGCAGGGCTAGAGTACATATTTTACAAATATGTAGAATACAACATTATCCCTTTTTCCTTAAACAAAACAAAAGAAAAGTAGAGAACAATGTCCAATTAGATTAACATTTCTAATCACAAAGAAACAGCAAATGAACAAAGCATCAAAGAAGATGGAATCATTAATGCAGGAGAAAATCAATAATAGTATCAATCTCAAATCTCTTGCAGCAGTGACAACAAAACATCACAAGAGGAAAACATTCTGAAAAGGAAGGTTGGTTAAGATAAATACAATTTAAAAGCAAAAACCTCCATCCCCCTTAAAAAGAGAATTCTTTTGACATAAATCAGTACACAGCATTATGTTCCATATACACTATACCATAAAGCACTATGACCTAAAAGCATAACAAAGAATAGTGCTAACGAAAGAACTACCTACGACTCAAACCCATGTGTAGGGAAAACAAAAACAAATGGGTCGTCCCCCATATGACCAACCAAAAAGGTACGTACTATTGTACTGCGCGCAAATGTAACAGGGATAAATCCACATCCAACCCAGAAAAGGGTTAACCTAGGTACAAACATATGGGAACTAATCCATATCACAACTCCCTCGTGGAGGTTATATACCCCCGTGTAGGAGTAACACTCAGTCCCATAGAAATTATAAACCTGGATAACTTCATCCGGTAACTAAACATAACTGTGAATCAGGACAGTTATACACACCCATGCGAAAGGTACGGGACCAACTATGATGACCACCCAAAACCCATCCAAAGAAAAGCGTAGACCTGTGGTATCACAACTAAAAGAGGCTGTACAAGAAACACCTTAAACTCTAATTAGTATAAATGTACAGGAATTTATATAGCGCAAATCACCGAGCGGTTTCTAAGCGCTTGCTTAGGGAACCCGTCCTGGTATCCCCCTGTGAGATAACCCCGGCAGGGCATCCGCAAGGTGAAAGCCAGGCATCCCGCCACGAGGGGCCGTTGTGGAGATTAAGCAAGCTATTGCCCAGAGTCGCAGAGTGTGAACCCGTGAATTGAGTAGGCACCGGAGCGAGAATTATCGAGTCCATGGACATTTTAGGACTCAAGACCCCGCCGAGCCAGGAATTGAACCCTGGTCCCGGGCTGACCTCTGCTTCCAGGTCTGCCTCCTCTAACCAGTGATCCACACTTCTCCACTAAAGCATTTGAACACCATTCAACAAGTACACTAGAACACGCCGGTGAGCGATCCCTCACCCGAGTTGTAGTAAGAAAAGACTTTCCCAGCACTTGTTACTTCCACACCGTGAGCCCAGACTCATTGTCAAACAATTTGAAAATTGCACACAGGTACATTACAAAATTCACCCTGGTTACCTTACTGTAGAACATACAGTCTAAAGAGAATGAACCAAATACCCAGAGCCATGCTTAACAGTGCGACGTAAAAGTAAAAATACATGTAACATAGTGATATAATAGCCAAAGTAGGCTCATAACAAAATGAATAGTAAGTGAAAAAAAACTAGCACTCTCTAAACAATCTGACTTGCATATAAACACAACTTTGCATAGTTCTCATAAACCATGGAGCAGAAGTGGCTTGTGTTAACAATGCGATTAGAGTTATCTCCAGTGCCAAACCTGTGCTGCACAGACTTCATTTCTGGTCACTGCTACTCACGTGCTCTCTGACATACTTGAAACGGAGATGCACTTCGAAAAAGGTCCAACGTCGTGAATTCAACAAACTGTACCACAATATCCAGAGTTAAAAAAAAAATATTGTGGTGGACCAAGATACACACAAACGCGTGTGTGTTATGACGTAGTTGGCACAAACAGATCTGTAGAACGAAAAAGATTGCAGGCTGAAGAAAACGAATCGAAAATTGCAGCACACACGTGACGTGGTGCCGGAAGACTCACAGCACGTACGTGCATGCAGGCTTACTGAAGCGAGAATCCCGTGCAGGCAGGTTGCAGCGTCAGAAGAAGTCCCCGATGACATCACAGGACGAACACTCCAGGTAAAACTGCGCGCGCTAAATGTGTCATGCACCAAAGACCTTTGAAAGTCGGTTGACACGCTAAAGGTGCGCGCGAAGGGAAAAGCTTGTGCACAGTTCAAAGTCAAAGCGGCATAGGCAGTTAAACAACGAAACATGACTCAAAGTCTTAACTGGGCCCAAAATTTGACTCACCACAGAAGAGAAAAGCGGTGATATAATTGTCCAAATACAATCCTTGATAAATACAATAAATGTATTTTGACAAAGGTAATGGTGATAAATATGTAACACAAACTCGGCAAACACTGTTTATCCTGCGTGTTGTTTTAATACTTAAAATACTTTGGCTCACCACCTCCTCTCCGCACACGAAGTAGCATGAAAGCATACTCTTGACAACAGTGAGCTGAAAATTTTTCTTTCCTTCTTCACATGGAGAACGTGGAGACAACAATCACTTTTTTTTAAGTTTCAAAAAAGAATTTATTTTAAAATAGGATTGCAATAGAAAGCATATGATATATCAACATTACACAATACAAGGCAATCAGGCAAAAAAGTGAACAAAGCGATGTAAGAAAGCAAGAAAGAAGAAGAGACGAGAGGGGGAGAGAGAAGGAAAGAGGGAAAAGAGAGTGCACAGAAAGCAATCATCATAGAAAATGCCTGATAAGCATAGAACAAGCAAAACTTTTATCTAAAATATCATACATTAAGGAGAGAAATAAACAATTAATTGAGTACAAAATAACACATTGTGTGAACTATATCATGGCGGTTTAGGAACTTCTTCAGTGATAGGAGTATGCTTTGGACGAGATTGAGCAGATAAGTCTAAAAAATTGGTAATTGGTAACCATAGTAAATCACGCTTAATAGCAAGTGTAATGGGGTAAACATATGCTCTGTCTAGCCTATGATTGTAGCAAACTCCATACCACCAAGCCTGAAAAGAAACGTTAGACGCATCCTTCCAAGATTTAGTGATCTGTTGAAAAGCTACCGCTATGAGCAGATCAATAATGGAAACATCAGAGGCTAGAGAAGACCACATGTCAGATAAGCTACCCAGAAAAAGGTGAGAGAGTGAGAATGGGAAGTGAGTGGAAAAAATGGAATTCATTTGTTGCCATACTTTAGACCAAAAAATACGAATCAGGGGACAAGTAAAAAGCATATGTTTGAGGTATGCATGTGTATTGGAACATGACCAACAGGTGGAAGGGATGGAGGCATCCATTGCATGTAGTTTGGCAGGAGTGATCAAAAGTCTATTATAGATAAAAAATAAAGTTTGAGTAGTATTGGCTGCTCTAGAGGATTTCCTTAGTTTCTGTCATATGTTATGCCATAATGGGATAGGGAAAGAAGTTTCCAAATCCAATTCCCAATCGTGCTCTGTTTTGGATTTGACCCTATTAGGAGACACGTCTTGCATCGTTTTATAAATTTGCGAAGCTGAAGGAGAAGATAAGAGAAAAGGAATAGTAAGTGAGGAAGATGTAAATGGAACTGATGAAGTAGAAAGAGAATCATAGGATGCTTGAACAGCAGCGCGCAATAGGTTATACTTTGTAAGAAAAGACTGGGGAAGAGAGAAACGAGACTGGAGAGATGAAAAAGGGATGCAAAGACCATCTTGGAAAAGTTGAGAAAACCAGATGAGACCAAGGGAATGCCAGTTTTTCCAGAAAAAGGTTCTATTTTTAATCTTGATAAGAGGATTTTACCAAATGGGAGAGTGTAAAAATAGCGCTTGGTCGTCGAGATTATTGACGAGAAGAGGAGAAAATAGTTTTCTAGAATTTTTAAGAATAGGAAGAGACATCTTCGGAGGAACGTGATAAAGATACAAATTCTTTAAAGGTAAACGGGTGAAAGAAAGAGGACTCAATTGCAAACCAAATCGGAAAAGAAGAGGGATCAGAGTCCGAACCCAATAAAAAAGAAACAGAGTGGGAGAGGAAAAAAGAAGCATGATAAGAGGAAAAATCAGGAAAATTAACTCCACCTAAAATTTTTGGACGTTTAAGCTTGGCGAAAGACATCCTAACTTTTTAATTTTGCCACAAAAATTTGGAAAGGATAGAATAAATGGTTTTATAACAAGATTTTGGAAGATTAACAGGAAGATTAGAAAGGTAAAATAAGATTATCGGAACTAACATCATTTTGATAGAATCTAATCTACCGCACCAGGATAAAAACAAAGGATGCCATCTAGTTGTAGAATCAGTTAAACTAGTCAGTAAATTTTTGATATTTAAAGCCACCGTATCCTTAATAGAAGGAGTAAATTCAAGACCCAAATATTTTATTTTAGAAGGGCTCCAATGAAAGTCGGAAGCTAAAAAATCAGCATGAAAACAATATTTATTAAGGGGAAGAATTTCACATTTATCCACATTAAGTTTATAGCCGGAGACCGCTGCATAGGAAGAGACTTCAGATAAAAATACAGGAATAGAGTTTTGAGGATGAGAAATGAATAAAAGAATATCGTCTGCGTAAGCAGAGAGTTTAATCTGATTGTCCCCATATGAAAAACCAGTAATATCTTTATTCAGTCTTATTTTTGATAAAAATGGTTCCAGTGCTAGGATAAAAAGAAGAGGAGAAAGGGGACAACCTTGACGGACACCTCGAAAAAGCGGGAAAGAAGAGGATACAAGACCATTGGCAAAAATAAAAGACCTAGGGAAAGAATATAATAAAGAGACGTAAGAAATGAAGGTAGGACCAAAACCAAACCAAGTTAGAGTAGAGAGCATGAAAGACCAATTAACTCTATCGAAAGCTTTTTCCGCATCAAGTGCGATAGCGGCTAAGGAGTGATTATGAGCAGGAGACTTACTAAGAACATTAAAGAAAAGGCGAGTGTTATCCGAGAGAAGACGTCCCTTAATAAAACCACATTGCTCTTTGCCAATGAGTTGTGGAAGGATTTTATCTAATCGTAGAGCTAAGATCTTAGCGAAAATTTTGTAATCCAAATTAATTAAAGAAATGGGCCTATAATTTTTACATAAAGTGTGGTCCTTATTATCTTTGGGAAGAAGACAAATTAGAGCTTCTTGAAAAGACCCTTCAGATTTGCGAGAAGATATAAAAAAGGAAAATAATTGATGAAGCTTAGGAACAAGGAAAGAAGAGAAATGGGAATAAAATTCTATGGAAAATCCATCCGGTCCAGGGGCTTTGCCTTTTTTAAGGAGATGAACGGCCTCTAGGATGTCTTTCGGAAGAATATCCTTATCCAATGAGGAGAAGTCCACATCGGATGCTGGTGGAGGAGGAATAGAGGAAAGATATTGGTCAATATCAGAGGAGGAGGGAGAAGACTCTGGGGTTTAGAGAGTTTGGTAACATTTTGTGAATTCATTCAAAATGTCCTCATCTTTGTGTAAGGTAGTATTGGAAGAGGAAGTAATCGAATCAATTTTCTTACGTTCTTTTTTAACCTTAAGGTAATTAGCAAGAACATTACCAGCTTTGTTTTGTGCAGAGTAAAATTTAGCACTAGATTTAAGTAACAATAAATTGGCAGAGTTAATAGATAATTTATTAAAAGAAAGTTTAGCGCTAAGGAGTCTCGTAAGGACCTAGGGGGACTTGGTAGAGTAATAAGAATGTTCCAGCAGTTTAATTTGTGAGGTCAAGGAAGATAAAGAATGATGCGCAAGACGTCGTTTCTTGGCTACATAGGAAATAATTAAATCTCTAGAAGCAGCCTTGAAAGTGTCCCAAAGTAATTGAGGAGAGGAATGTGGAGTATCATTCTCTGCAAAAAAGCGCGGAGCGAAATCAAGGAAAGCAGAAGTAAAAGAAGTATCTAAAAGTAGGGAATTATTAAATCGCCATCTTCGTGTCCCTTTAACCGGAGGGAGTAAATCAAGACCTAGGGACACAGGAGCGTGATCGGAGATCAGTATAGACCCAATGTCAGAGTGAGTAATGTGCTGTGTCAAAGCTTTAGAAGTAAAGTCATAGTCAATACGTGATTGGGAAGAGTGGACCGGTGAAAAATAAGTATATTCTTGTAATGTAGGGTTGCAAAGTCTCCAGGAATCCACAAGAGATCTTTGAGATATAGTGGAGGTAAATTGGGCATGGGAGTGAGATTGGGAAAAACCAGAGTTAGGCTTCCTATCAAGAAATGGGTCCATAACCATATTACCATCGCTACCCAGAATAAAATAATCGTCAGCGTATTGCATGGATGAGTGAAGGATATGAGGCCAGAATAATTTCTCAGGTACTGTGGGAGCATATACGTTAAAAATAGTGAGAGGAATTTTGTCAACCAATAATGATACAACCACCCATCTACCCTCTACATCTGTATCTTGAGTGAGAAGTTGAATAGACAAACGTTTATGACAAAGGATTGCAACTCCATTACGTTTTCCCGAGCCAGGTGAAGCAAAAACATGACCTACCCAACTACGACGCAACTTAGAAACTTCAACATCTTTGATATGAATTTCTTGTAGTAATGCTATATCTGCTTTCAAATGAGCTAAATGAGAAAGAACACGTTGTCTCTTAATAGGAGACCCCAAACCTTTAACATTCCAGGAAACTACATTAATCGGCATTTACATTTTTGGAGAGCGGCTAATAATAAAAACTATGCAACAGTTATATAAATAAGCAGCAACATATGTAAGTAAAACACGAGGAAGCAGTACAACCCAACAGGAGAGAGGCATAAAGAAGAAGCATGGAAGAAAGCTGAGGAAGAGATGGAAAAATAGAGTGAGAGATGCCCGCCATGTAGGAGAGGAGAAACGAGAGTCAAGAGAAGGAAGAGGAAGGAAGGCAAGGGAGAAAAGAAGAAAAAGAAGAGTAAAGGAAGAGAGACCAAAAACAGAAACATACAAGAAACAGAAAAAACTTGCAGAATAAAAAAGAAAAACATAGATGATAAGAAGGTGATGCAACAAACACATACCACAAAAAGAAGATAAGAACAGGGATGGTGAAGTCACACGGGGAGAAAGGGACGCTGGAACCAAAAACCCCACAACGAGGTCACGAGGACAGGAAACATCTCCAAGGGAAACATCAGAATGGGTAAAAAGAAGAGGGACCATTAAGTATCCACCTAAGAAGGAAAAAGAAAGAAAGTTTGTTTATGCGGAGAGACAAACATTATGAAAACAAAACGCCTACTAAGAGAAAGAAGAGACAATTATGAAACTGAATGAGTAACACGCCTACAACATAAGGAAAAAACATAACGCAGTGCAAGAGACACCATTCTTTAAATGACTAAAAGCCAAGGAAGAACATTAGAGTAAAAAGACAAAATCAATAACCAGCAGAGACCAACACACAAAATAATGGGAAAGTCTCATGAGTGAGGAATATCCATGGCTTCCAGCTTGCAAGTATTCAAACATTTTCGAAGTAACCCCGGATCTTCAAAGGTGGTGGTCTTGTTATTGTAGGTGACTTTAAAAAGGCATGGATGAAACAAACCATATCTGGCATTCAAAGAACGTAGTTCTGGCCTGAAATCCCAAAACTTCTTCCGGCGGTCAGCCGTAACTTTAGCATAATCCCGAGCGAAAAATAGATTTGCGCCATACCAGGCGATCTTCCCACGTTGTTTAGCTGCATGAAGAACTTACAACAAATCGGTGTATTCCAAGAAATATAAAATGACACCTCTTGGGTTAGACGAAGATGCTGCAGAACTAGGAGGGGGACCAAGACGGTGAGCACGTTGGATATTCAGTATAGGGGTGTCAGGAAGTCCCACAAGCGTTGGTTAAAAGGACTGAAAGAAAGTTATTGGAGTCGTCCCTTCAAGACCTTCCGTCAAGCCATATATACGAAGGTTGTTGCGTCTGTTACGATTTTCCAACTGTTCAATCTGCTGTTTAAGATGGAGAACCTCATTAGAGATAGTAGGGATTTGATCAGTGAGCTTCTGCACCTTATCGACATGAGACTCCAAGACCTCCACTCTCTGCCCCATAACTGTCCAAGAAGATTCTAAATTTTGCAGACGCGTGTGGGTTTCTTCCATGTGTGGTTTAAGTGCGCGAATTTCTTCCAAAAGAAGTTCCATAGAAATGGATGAGGAAGAGTTGGTAGGAGATGGCGGGTGTGCTTTAGCCCGCTTGCCAGAGACGGTCGTTGACGTAGAAGCAGTTTTGGCAGTTGGTTTCCCCCCTATTCGGGAGATAATTCCTTTAGAAGGAGCAGGATCCTTAGGTTGGTCCTCCATTGTATCTTGGAGAACGTTAAAGGGATTAAAGTCATCCAAAACGGCTTCACGGGGATGAAGAGGCATATTTCTATTAGCACGAGGCACAGCCATGAAATCCACACACCAACAGTAACTATAGCAAGTATGAAAGTCTCCAAAAATTATATCCAAAGAAGTAGTCGTAAGATACTAGACCATCAGTCTTTTAGGCCCATGAGGAAATAAAGGAAAAGATCCATTCTGAACAAATTATTATGGGAACATAGGCAGAAAGAAATTCTGAACTGACTGGCATCATATGAGCATTGAAGAAACGACTGTCAGATGTCGTACAAAATAAGGGCGCAGAGAAAGAAGTATCCTTCATTGAAGTGCCTGGAGAACCAAATGGACGAGCAGGAAAGCATTGCGCCAAGCAAAAGTTCAAAAGAACAGACTGTAATTAATTAACGTTCATGCAGGCGTCAAAAAGGAATTGTATTGCACTGGAAAATACGTAGCTGCAGGAAAAAGAGGTGCTGTCACAATAGGCAACACTCAGCAGGAGAAAGCACTCACAATTTATTGTTGACAGAAAAGCACCTGGTCTGCAGTAAAAATAGAACTTGTAGGCATTAGAAGCAGAAAGAAATGCAAGGCGCGCCAAAAACAGCGTGTCAAAATACTTCAGAAGGCTTTCTCGGCGTCATCGGAAAAAACAAAATGGCGGCCGCAACTTTTCAGGCAGACGCGGAGATAATAAAGTAAAAATATGCCACTCTGGGCTCACCCCGAAATGTTCCTTTTAGACAGTCGGATAGCGCTCATCTTCCGACATCCAATACACCGAAAATTGGATCCAGAATGAGTGAAAAAGAGCCTTGGAGATGGAGACAGCCCTCAGCCCTCGGCGGAGTTCTCAGCACCAGCGGCCATCCCGGTAGGCTCCGAAGCCACGCCCCCCGACAACAATCACTTTAAAACTAAGCAACAGTACACTGCAAGCTCAAACATCCTTAAAAAATTAATTCCTGTTGTGTAGTCACTACACGCTGTTAGTTCATTTCACTTGACACGCAGCAGATGTCGGTTAATTACCAATAACTATCCATGTGTAGTCACTGCACGCTGTTAGGTAGTACCTCCTTTATGACAACACATCCCAAATTGTGCCATGACTTTTGATCTGTCTTAAAATTTAAAGACACTCTTCACACACTAGCGTGATGTGGCTGGTACACCAACACCTGGTTGTCGAGAGGCTACCCATCCAACTCACAGTCATTTCTGTACATTACCAAGTGGCTGGAACTCCAAATGAGGTTGTAGTCAAACTACTCCACCAACTCACTGTTGACCACTGTGGCTGGAACACCCAAAATCGGTTGTAGTTGTCCTACTCCTCCAACTCACAGTTACTGTTGTATTCCCAGGCTGAAGTGTCAGGTGGTGGTGACACAGCTCGTTGGGGCTGTCCAAAGGAAGAACACTGGTGGGGCTGTCGCTGGCTTGCCTGGAAATACCTTCTTTTTTTTTGGAAATTGCTTGAAGGATCTCTTGGTTAGTCTCTTAGATCTTTAGTTTCTTAGTTACTTAGTTGGTAAGATGTACCAAGAGTCACTGGGGTTGAAGACTGTCCTCGTCACCAAAATTATGTTGTGTCTTAAGAGGAAAGACACCAGGAGCCAGGATGTATTCTCAGGACTTCTTTATTCAGTCTTCAGTTAAGGTTACAACATCTCTGTACTCCAGCCAGCCTAGTGTGGTACCAGCCCCACCAGGAGCAGCCTCCCTAGCTGCTCAGCCCATCTCCAACTGCCACATTCACCCCACTCAGACACCCAGGCATTCCACGCATCACAGGCACACCAACATTCTAACACCTAGACACACTCTGGCTGAGCAGCTAGAGGCAGCAGGGCTAGAATACATATTTTACAAATATGTAGAATACAACATTAACCATTGCCAACTAGAGACCCCCAGATCTAACAATGATGAACACTACAATATTATTATATACTTCATCTGCGTTGGTTCTGTGCATTTGTAAGTAAAAATAGCTTTTAATTTTGATTTGTGGCTCTTTTGCCAGAGGCATACACATTGGATTTTTTTTTTTAAATGGGTGTGTTTAGTTAGTATGCGACCAAATTACTTAAAATGACTGCATTGTGATAGCGTGCCAAATTAATAATTGAACACAGCCCAGGCACGTGAACTCTCGGTTTGTGGCCAGGTGAAGTTTCAGGCAGGTTTCCAATTATGACGCACTGCAACACGATATTAATTCCATTAAAGCGACAGGTAACGCAAGACCCTTACCTAAGGCTAGAGGGGTCTTAATCCCAGTTTCCAGGGAAACTTGCAGCTATTAAAGCTGCTGTATTTTGGCATTGAAGGATCTGAACTTGTCCCCTCAGACATTGTCGATCTGAATGCAGTGGCTTGACAGTAAAAGTAGCTGGTCTGTCTGTCCTCCACATCAGGCAGTTTACACTGACCTGGCAATAAGGACTGAACTAGCCACAGACATTAGGCTCTTAAATGTTAAACGATTTTGCACATCCGCTGTAATTTGCGCATGCCTGTAGTATTATCAAGACCGATTCCGCGTTATTTCTCATTCCAAACTGCAAAGCTAGATATGGGTGGTAATTAATGTTTAGCCATTAAATACCTCATCCTATGGTAATAGAATTTGCAAAGTTAAGTAATTAGCAACCCTTCATCACAAAACACGGAATGAAAGTCTAAGTAGCACGATATCCAGGAATCCCAAACTATTTAAGACTTGGGGTGGATTTTAAAGAAGGTGTGTTTGAAAATATTACTGTCAAACCTTAACCGCATCAACGCGGTGCAGATTTCCGCGGTGCGCTGAAGATTTCTAAATCCCGCGGTTCATGACGAGCTCAGCTCGTCATGTGCGTACGCGAGGTGTACCTCATGACGAGCTGAGCTCGCCATGAGCGTCAAAGGGGTTAAAGCAAGCAAAGATGGGCGGTTCAGGAACCTCTATATAAATCTGCGTATATAAATGTTGCTGTTCTGTAGTCGGCTCAGATGGCAGCATCTGCCTTGTTATATACGTAGTGTGGGCATAGGTGTGACGGGGAGCCTGAGTGGATGGAGTACATAACCTTGTGTATCTCATTGCTGTTGACATTGGACCAGGAGGTCAGGTGGCATGCGCTGCTGGTGTACACAGGGGAGGTGGGCCCTGGCATAGTTTGGGTGGGTGTCGTGTTGAAGCTGTCATGGATATCAGCGAGCTAGCAGTGGAAGAAGATGGCTAGTGAGTTGCACAGTTCTACTGAGGGAGTCATGTTGTTGGTGTTGGCGCTGGAGTTGGAGAGTTCCCTTACGATGCAGAAGAGCCCCTTGCTCCCGTTTGCGTTTTCATCCAGCTGGGCTTTGAAGGAGCACCCCTTGGCCAATCACAAGAGGTGGTGATGTATGTGTATGGCATCCTTGTGGTCTGCGTGGTTGTCTGGAGTGCATATGGTGAGCAATATCCACTCCAGTTTCCGGCATCCAACTCTGGATGCGCACCAGCACATTGGTGAACGCGGCGGCTGGCCTGCTGGTGTGGGTTTTACAGGGTTCCTTGAGTGGCACAAGTGTGTTGTCACAGTTGTACATACACTGCCTGAGGTGGCGGCCTGCAGCGTTGGAGTTGGTGGAGTTGTTGTGTGGGCTGTGGGTAAGGGTGGTGATTAGCTGGTCTACAGTCACTCTCCTCCAGCAGTGGTGAGTTACCCGTTGTGTGCGGTGGTCTGTGGACTGTACATTGAAGGGGAAATGGATGCAGCAGGGTACAGTCCTGTGGAAACAGGTGGTGTGTACTAAAGCAACGTTGGTGACTGTGTAGAAGGTGGTGTCCAGCGTGTGACCAGCGGCATGGGTGGGTGGAAAGTTTGGGGTGACGAGTTGGCTGAGGCTGAGGTTGGCCAGTGTGGCCGACAGGGTTCTGGAGTTGGTGTTGTTCTTGTTCCTGAGCTGGAATATCAGCTCCACGAGGAGGATGTAGCCTGTGGAAGTGAGTGCATGATTGCAGGCGAGGTTGTCGAGGGATTTGCTGAATTGACAATGTGGTCCGGGGGGGCTGTAGATGAGTGTACCTCTGAGGGTGGTGTTGGGGTCGGTGTGGATCTGGAAGTGGAGGTGTCGGGCAGTGTTGAGGAATTTATCTGCATGGGTGGTGAGCTTGAGGGTGGCAGTGACTAACCACAGTGTGGCAGTGGTGAACCAGAGGGTGGCAGTGGTGAACCAGAGGGTGGTGTGAAGAACCAAATGGTGGCAGTGGTAAACCAGAGGGTGCTGTTAGGAACCAGAGGGTGGCGCAGCTAAACTGCCTGGGAGACCTGTGTGTCTGAGCGCCGTGCTGCAGAACTGCCCCTGAGCCCTCCCAGTGTGAATATATTATTTTGCACAATTGCCTGTGAGCCCTCTGGGTGTGAGCACACATTGTGCCAAGTGACCCCCTGCCCCCAGTACATATATACCAGTAAAGCACAGCACCATCATGCTCTTGCACCATGAAGTATTGTGCCTGGATGCTCCATATCTGTGTAGGTGGTACCACCGTCTGGTGCAGTCAAAATGTAAAGTCATAACTACCTACACAGCACCAATAAACACGTGTCCCCCTTGGCACAGGTATGTGCATGTACCATGCGTGCAGCACCTGAATGCCACTGCACTCTACTGCCCAGTGCCAGCATAGTCCTGTATGGGGCAGTTAAGTATGAGATGGGACATTGTCCAGCAGCAGCAGCTGCATGTGCATGAACACACTGAGAAGGATCTGAATGGCTATGTACCAAACACGCGCAGCAGAGCAATCTTGGACATCTGAAGGATTCTGGGGTCCAGAGCCAAACGTATATTAGCATCCATTACTTTCCCAAGCGCCATCCCCGTGAAACTCCTGTGACCAGGAGCCTGCATTCTCCTCACCTGCTGCTCTGCTTGGTCTCTAACCCTTTCTCAACAAGATGCATGTGAACTCCCATAGAAGCCCTACCACTTTGGCCCCCTCCACCACACACTAGCAGTATGAAACATCTTCTCGGCCGTCCCCACTATAACGGCTAGTTCACTCAAGGGACCTCGTTGCATTATGGTGCGCTGGCAAAGTGACAGGCACAAGTGGGCACATATTTGTGCAAATGGCAACAAAATCCGCAAGTACGCCGGCAAATTTGTTAACTTGTGGACTGTCTTGCCATTTAGTGCTAAATAGCAGAATGCAAAGTAGCAGATTTTGTCCATACACAATAAATCATATGTAATCTGTCAACCATGCAAGTCAACAGATACCACAGCTAAGGTTTACTTAACACTATACATGCATCCCAGTAACAGGTTACATCCATAGTCACACATACAGGGAACACTCCACTGATGGCCTGAGAAACATACAATGTGTGAAGACACACACTCTGCAACCTACCTGACACCAATGCAAGTTGTAACAAATTCAAAAGTATTTATTGTATGAAATATAACCTATCTAAAACTACACTAAACACTAAAAATAACACTATATCTAAAATCCCTACACACATATAAAACTAAACTACACATGTAATACTAACTAAACCCTACTACACAAACAAAAAAACGACATCAACCCCCCCACCCAAAGAGAAAAGAAACTTAGCCCCAACACTATCTTAACCTAACAATATCTCACTACACTAAACTAACTATACATATTCTAAAACTAATCTACATCTAAATCCTATTATACAACTATCTACAACAAAATAATTAATAGCAAGGAGGGAAGGCAGAAGAGGGGTGTGGGGCAGAAGAAGTCCAGGTTTAAGTTTAACTCCAATGTCATTCACCCGCCGGTTCAGGGTAATCATCGCATTTTTCAGATCGAGGAGCAAGTTATTGTTCCTGGCCAGCTCAATGAGTATCTTGTTTAGGGTGTCAGCCATTGGCGGCGTTGTGGTGGGTGCCCCCAGATCCTGGGTTGTTGTGGTCTGGGCTGGTCCCTGGCTGGGTGCCGCTTGACCCGGCCCCTGGCTGCTGGTACTTGGAATTGCTGCTGTGGTTGGGATCGGAACAACAGGTGAGGCCACTGTCTTTGTTTTCTTGACTCGGCCAGCCTTGCCAGCAGCCTTGGAGCTCTTAGCTGTGTCTGTGTGTCCTACAGCCTCTGGCATCGAGCGCCAGGTCCCATCCTTCCGAGCAGCCGCGTATGTTCGTTCCATGTTCCTGTACCCCTTCTTAACCCTGCGGATGTGAACCCAACATTCCTTAGCCACATTGAATGCATGTGTCTCCTCTGCATTCATGTTGTCTGAAAAAAAATGGTAATGTCAATCCCAAAACAAGGAACTATAGTTATACAGTGTAATAATAGTGCCCAAAATCACAAACACTTTCAATTTAAAAAATAAAGTCATTAAAAAATACACAATCTTTTTTGTGTATTTTTTAATGACTTTATTTTTTAAATTGAAAGTGTTTGTGATTTTGGGTACTATTATTACACTGTATAACTATTGTTTTAATTGATTTGTAATAAATTGTATACTTTCATAATACACACATTGTTTAGGTTTTTTAAATTTGTTTATCAAATGTTTTTTCACATTTGTGTTTTGAATTTGGCATTTCGAGATATATGGGAAATACATCAAAGGGTTCTGATTAGTTGAGTGATCTTGGGACCCTCCCTAGTTCCTTCATCTTATGCTCCTTGTCCTGAATTGCACTACAAAGGAGGCCTCCCTCTCTTTTCTATAATCCCAAAACAAGGACACTGGGTCATTTGGCTATGATCATATTATTTGGCACTAATCACATACCACATGGGAGGCAACACACATGTGACATCCTGTAACGTCTCAAAGTGACCTGACCACATAATTGACAAGCCCTACTTTCCAGAATACAGGCCCTGTAACGTGACATGACAGTACATGGCAGGTGTGATGTACTGATACATTAGACGCCAAATGAGACAGTGATAACATGTCACCATTGTGCATCCTGAGAGTGTGCAAGTAGTCCAATTAACATTAGTAGTGTGGCACTACCCCTCCATGGGCAGCACCACCCTCATCTGACCCTGTGACACACTGCTGCTACTGCTGTACGATGCACATGTGCAGACATGTGTGTCTATCTGAAAATGTGTACAGGTCATGTAGTCACTGACAAGACAGCCACTCTTTTACATGGTTGCCAGTGTGGCTGTATGTATATGTCAATGGAAACTCAATGTAAGCTCAGCCTACATGCATGGGAAGAAGACCGGGACACCACTACCAACAACAGGTGTCAAGAATATCAAGAAAGTTCTCCACAATATTGCAGCGTACATCGGCAGGAAACAGATGCAAAACCCGCTATAAAGGCCTTGACAATATGCACCTGAGAAATCACATAGCTGTCCTGGTCATGGGGTTAAGGACCTATCCTAAATCCAATGCTGTTCAATCTATATTGAGCCTGTTGGGCAACGTCGGGAAATTGTACGTCTCATCTAGGCGTATTGTATGCTGACAATAACCAGTAACTGAGTACGTGTGGGACAGACTACTCCGACACACGTCTCTGTTGTACAAACAGCATGTTTTACATGAGTAACTAGAAGAGCATCAACAAACTCAAACTAAACAACAGTAAAACAGACATCATTCAGTTTGGCAGCCCTGAGGTATCTTGGTCACATGAAAGGTGGCAGCTGGAACTGTGCTCCTGTCCCCCTTGCAAACATGTGATCTTAGACCTACGACTAACAAAACAACATGTCCTGTCCTGGACAAAGCTCGTCAGCCAGGTAATAGTCACCTGCTACGGGTTCATGTGTAAAATATGGAATAACTTCAAATGCCATCCTATTGAAGCAAGGAACCCTTTGCTGCAGGGCCTGCCCATCAGCCACGCCGATTACAGCAATCCTTAGATTTCATTTGTATATGCAAAAAAGTTTGTAAAACAGCAGACCCTGCAGATTCTGGCAGCCACACTGACTCCCGACCTGTCGCCTATAACCCCTTCCACACCTACATAGAAAATACACCACAGGCTCATCATGCGGCAGAAAAGGCAGGTTAACAATCAGAGTTGCATGCATGACATCCTGTCTAACCCTGGACCTAAAGACCTCATGAAGGAGAAGTAAAATAGACCCCTTAGATCCTGGTATAAAACATTCATGACCCAGTCTTGTGTTAGTCCCTCTCAACATGGCTACGCTAGGTAACTTCTCTTGCCCCTTGGCGGTGTAATGAACTGCCCCCTCACCCATTATCCATCTATCAACACAAACTCTCCTGTGAAAGTTGGTAAACTTGACTGTTCCCAATATGTGGTGCAACATTGCCTGGAACCTCTTTGGCACAGTTTCATCTGATTTACACTGTAAAAGGTCCTTGAAACCTTGCGTTGATGATATGTGATCTATTCATACGTTAGACATGACATGACCTTAACCTGGCCTGATATGGAATGTCTTAGGGCATATTAGCCAAACCTCAATGTCCGCTTCAGTGGCAGTGTACTGCAGATGAAGCGTGGATACATCTTCTGGCTGGTCATGATAATATGTAGCCCTGTGTGAAAATCCAGTAGTGTAATGCCTGCATGACCCCTGGATCATTGACTATTTAGCTATAATCTGTGCTGGATGTCATGCACAGGAAATCACAGCTGTTGCATTGTCCCTTCATTGGCAAAGTCACAACTGAGATAGATATGCGTCTAACCACACTCTAATACATATTGTCTGAATAATAACATAAATATACTCAGCACCTTGTGGCCGAGTGACATGCGGAACACACCAGTATTGCAAAACTACCGTGTGTAGCATTAGTTAATGACATCCATTACATCACACATGGTAATTTACATTACAATTACTCACCAGTGGCTTTTGGGTCCCTGAAACGATCCACGTCACCCTGCGTGATGGGTCGCCGACCATCTGTGAGTGAACCAAATAAAATATGTGTCATTGCATGGCATCCAGAAACGTTACATAAACATGAGGAACAACTTTTCAGTCACAGGAAATACAACGTCACTTTGTAGGGGATTCACACATTGTACTAATGACTCTGTGCACTTTGATTGGCATGCACACATGGGCTTGCTAATGCAGTGGTGGCCAAACCTAACATTACCGCAGTCATACATGCACATAACAGTTGTCTAATGCAATTTCTAAGCACCATGTCCACACAGGCATCATGTGTAAGTTGTACTGCGTATGATGGTAACTATGCATTTAGTAAGAGGCTGATACACAGTCCTTTGGGATGTAAAACACTCTGGAGCTGTCAAACTCACACATTGCATAATCACCTGGCAAGGACATAGCTACACATGACCCATGCACAGGGGCCGTGTAGATACAGTCCTGCTGCTCATGTATTTGAGCATCTGTCACACTGTGTACTGTCCTGCACATAGGTCACACACACACTGGCTCTGCTCAGATATGTACAGTTACACATACTGGACACACACACATCATCCTGCACACAGTCACTGCTCACATCTCTTTGACTGACTACACCCGTGATGGGCTCATGCATGCTAACATCCTCTGTGCCTTGCCGCCCTTACTGGCATGTGGTCATTCACCATCACATAGTAATGTTAATGCAAGTGACACACAGGAGACCTCAGTCCCACACCTGGTCTTCACACTGCAAATATGTGTTCACACCTCAATGATAACGTGACTACTCACTCCAACTGTCACTTCATGGAGCTATACAAATAGGGCCATTTGCATTGACTACTCACACACCTACTCTACTGTAGCTCACCAAGGGACAGTATTACAGGTAATGGTGCATCCCACCAAATCAGCATGGAGGCAAGAGTAAATGTGCACCATGGCCCAACTCACATGGTGAGCTGCATTTCCCATGCTGCGCACCATGCTGCTAAAATGGCACAGATGCGTCAGGCATCTGTGCTGTAAAGGCGGTGCATTGCAGGAGTTGTGTAGCACGTGGGGCGCTGCTCCAGCAATGCTCTGGTTGGCCCTATCTTGTCAATGCTGCGTCAATCCTCATGCCTGCTTCAAGCAGGCCCAGAGTTAAGATGCAGCATTGGCATGAAAGTGAATGAGGGGAAACTTGATAGATTTCACTCTGTCACTTTACAGAGGTGTTCCTGTGTATGAATGTCCTGCCCTGCGCCAGAACGCCCCCTAAAGGTGCATAGCTTTACAATGTGACGCATCGATCCAGAAGTGTGATATTGTACATACCCTGCACCATGGCGCATCTTTTGCGCTGCCGCTTTGTCACATAAGTAATGCAACCGCGCCGCTAAAGAAGCCCAAGGGGCTTGTAAATCAGCAAAAATGTGCCTGGAAGTGGGAGTTCAAATGAATCTTAACTGATGTGAATCATGTGAAAATCACATAGGCAAATGACATTGTCAGCAACACTTTGTCACAGTATCACAGTAACGAGTCAGCATGTACATGTCATACACACATGTCACACACGTAACTCACTTACATAACATCTGAACATTTAATGGCTTTTGTACTTACCACCCTGTATGCCTGTCATCACACCGGTGTAATCCAGGAGGTCGGCCTCCCGCGCAGTCATGTCCTGCCAGTGGTGCTTCCACTGGTGCACGGTGCGGGAAATTTTAAAGTAGTGCTCCATTTGGAGCCTCACACGCTCCCAGCGCACATTCCGTGCCCCCACAGCATACCCCTGCAGGATCCGCCCCCCACCTCCAACATAGCTGGAAGATAAAATGTTATCAACCATAAAAAAAACCCGAATGCCTCCTCACTCATCCTTCCTGACTTCCCAACAGCAGGCATCTCCCTGACCCCCGTAACCCACTTAAAACTAATAAATAATAACCCACTTACCTTACTATCTATATAAAAATACTAACTAACCCCAAAAGAAACTCTACAAAACAGAGGACAGTAGACACACAAACTGTTTAAAATACAACAAATACAACTAACAGACACTGCAGACAAACCAGAGGACAGTAGACACACAAACTATTTAAAATACAACAAAAAGTACAAACAGACACTTCAGACAGGACACAGCACGCAGCACCACTCTCCAAAACCAACTTCCAACACAGCAACCACTATACACCTCCTACTCTCAGCACATGCACCAGCAATGTGCTGAAAAGAGAAAGTGAAAGTAAAAACCACACCCATGTGACAGGAAGCAGTAATACACCACTTCCTGTTTGCCACCAAAAATTCTGACTTTGCGACAATATTTTAGCGTTAGCGTCGAAATTCGGGAAATAAAAACGTCGCTATGGTAGAAATGTACAAATGTGATCGGAATGCGGCCCGTTTTTATGATTAGTGACGAAAAAATACTCGCTAAATGTCGCAAAGCGACAAAATATTTATTTAGGATTTCTAAATTAATCAAATCATGGATTTCCTGCAAAAAAAAAATTCAAAAATACCTGAAAACTTAGGAAGAAATAAGGACAATATTTAAATTTAAAACAAAAACAATAATCTGATTAATAGGTGTAACCAAAATTAACAATAATATTTATTAGAAGACAAAAGTATACACAAGAGATAGGGGTCAGGGAACGTGATCATGCACAGATTTCATATGAGACAAATGTTAAAATTTAATGCTACAATGCTGTTTCATCATGGTTCTGTTGAAAAGTATGCCAGGACGTTCAATGAATCACTTCCAAATGCATTTAAATAGACCTTACTGGTCAATATCTTTGTTTTGCCTCTACATGTCATGCATTGCGTGTTAAGTGAAATACCAGAATTCAGGCGTTTTGAAAGGCAACACACAATAGGGGAGATCAGAACACCGCAAACCATACATCATGGTGCTGATTTACAAGTTCCTTGCACCTCTGAAAGTCTGCATCAGCGTAACATTTTGTGCGGCAGCTGTGGCGCAAACCATGTGCAGCAGATGTGGTGCAAAGGATGCCCAATGCTGTGGCCTATCCTCAAGGTCTTGCCTCATAAAGATATGTACCGTCACTAAGGGCTGCCACCGGGGGTGGCACAAATGCACAGGAGGTAGTGTACTGGTGGTGCTACGCGTCAATCCATTGGCTGATGTAATTTTGATAGATACCAGCCACTCACTCTTGGACCAATGCTGCGTCCTATCCCTGCACTTGCTTTCAGCATGCGTGAGGCTTCATGCAGGGTGGTTGTGGGGTCACGTGGTGCTTTCATTGATACCCGGGTGCTATTGTACATGTCTTGTGCCTCTAGTGGCGCAGGCTCGCACTGGTCTAGTGTTTGATTGCTGCCTATGCCTTCTGTATATCCCATGCTGTTTCCTGAACCCACGGGAGAGCTGTGCCTGCTTGTTCCTTTACCCCCTGACTCCAGCCCACTTCTCGCGGCCCCCGCTCCGCGGGCGCCGCTCGAGTAAGGAGACTTTGTTGGAGGGCAGTAAGACTCATTTCGGACCCCAGCGGGACTGCGAGAACCAGCGGGCAGTGCATTGATAATCTGCTGCAGCTGGTCCTCTTCCCACCCGCACCTTCCGGATTGATTGCTTAAATTGTGGTGCCGACTGCATCTCGGAGGATTGCAGTTTCCTGAACCCAAGGGAGAGCTGTGCCTGCTTGCTTGTTCCTTTACCCCCTGACTCCAGCCCACTTCTTGCGGCCCCCACTCCACGGGCGCCGCTCGAGTAAGGAGACTTTGTTGGAGGGCAGTAAGACTCATTTCGTACCCCAGCGGGACTGCGAGGACCAGCAGGCATTGCGTTGCTAATCTGCCGCAGCTGGTCCTCTTCCCGCCCGCACCTCCCGGATTGATTGCTTAAATTGTGGTGCCGACTGCATCTCGGAGGATTGCTGTTTTCTGAACCCACGGGAGAGCAGTGCCTGCTTGTTCCTTTACCCCCTAACTCCATCCCACTTCTCGCGGCCCCCGCTCCGCGGGCGCCACTCGAGTAAGGAGACTTTGTTGGAGGGCAGTAAGACTCATTTCGAACCCCAGCGGGACTGCGAGGACCAGCGGGCAGTGCGTTGCTAATCTGCCGCAGCTGGTCCTCTTCCCGGCCGCACCTCCCGGATTGATTGCTTAAATTGTGGTGCCGACTGCATCTCGGAGGATTGCTGTTTCCTGAACCCACGGGAGAGCTGTGCCTGCTTGTTCCTTTACCCCCTGACTCCAGCCCACTTCTCGCGGCCCCCGCTCCGCGGGCGCCGCTCGAGTAAGGAGACTTTGTTGGAGGGCAGTAAGACTCGTTTTGGACCCCAGCGGGACTGCGAGGACCAGCGGGCAGTGCGTTGCTAATCTGCCGCAGCTGGTCCTCTTCCCGCCCACACCTCCTCCTATTTTACTCACCAAGGGCTCGCGCACGCGGGACGCGCGCGGGCAAGCCGGGCTAAGCCTGGGCAAAGGGGCGGGCCGTCTGTGGCCATCAGGGGCTGCAGGAGGCTGGGCTGGGCTTACTCTCTTACACTTGGGCCAGGACCTTATCTTCATTCATCGTCATCGACACAGTGAGTTGCTCCCTGTCTGATATCATCAACTCCTATTGTTAAAGGACTATTAGACTTTCGGGACTTTTTACTTAGTCGCCTATTGTGATTAAGTAGTATTTTGACTACTGAGCCTTGGGTATAGTATGACTGAGTGTACACCAAATCCCTTACCCTCTTCTGTAGGTGTTTCAATATTAGGACGCCTAGATAAATATTTTGTCAGGGCAACCCGAGAGATAGACAGAGAAATCGCACTGGCCGAGAGACGCGCTGGGCGTCGGTTATCCATCGAACTTCTCAAACATCTTCCGGAGAAGTGGTCGTCATTGGGCTCCTTGGCGCTAGCTCCTTCGCCAGCAAGTGCATCGGATCCCGTGGTGAGTGCTTCTCTTCCTTTAGATCATCCACGGGTTGCTGCTTTAAGGGCCAGTTTGGATAGGCTGGAGAGCATGGCAGACATACCCCTACCTACTGACAATGATGCTTCAGACTTATGGACTAGCGATACCACCGTCCCTATGCCCCCCTTTAACATTACTTCTAATATTGGGGATTCCCCCCCCCACCTGAGTTGGCATCCCTGGTAGTAAATAGACCTGTCCACACCAAAAGGAAAAGAAAAGCTAGCCAGCGCAAAGGTTTTCATCCCAAACCCTATAAGAAAATTAGGAGACTTGGCACTAGGGTGGGTGTGATCCATAAGGGTGCAGGGGTGGGTGTAAGTTGCCCCCAGGGGGACACGGGGGTGAGCTCTCCGGTGCTACAGCAGTGAAGCCATGTGTTGACTTGACTATAGACTCTGCTGAACTTCCACCGCATGAGATCCCCTCGATTGCCGAAATAGAGAAATTGCTGAAATCTCTGCAGATCCCAGTCTTAGAGAGAGTTAAAGGGCTGGGAGAGCGGTTGGATAGGTTTGAACAAGTGACCCTGGACAATTTTTTCTCCATAAAATCTCTCATTAAGTTACATTCTAGAATTAGGGGGGATGGTTCAGGTGGGGAATCTGTTGTCCGGGCGCCCACCATATCCCCACAGGGCCCACCCATCGTATCTGGAATGGCTAAAGGGGTGGCCTCGGCGAATGTTCTTGCTGCACACGCTGAGGCTTCCAATGAGGGAGTTTGTAACCCGGGGATGGCCACAGAGAATGTAGCAGAACACCTACCCATGCCAAAGGTTAGTAATCTCCCTGCTAAGAAGCATGTGCGTTCCGAGGTCCCTGGTAGAAATGGCCCTGTCAATCTAAGAAACTATGGCACTAGCAAAGGCCTTGAGCTAGCCCAACAAAGAAGAATCAGCTCTAACCCTCCATCAGCTAACCAGCCCGATGTTTCCCCTTCTAAAGAGGCCCTTAGAATACCACCTGTGAACTTACCACCGGACTGTCTGCCATATGTCGCCATCCTTACTAATGTTCCATCTCTGAAGGCAGATCAGCAAGAATCCTACCAAATGCTAAAAAACAAAACCATGCACTGGTTAAGGACAAATAGACCTCTCCCTAGGGATATAAATGGCCTGATTCTAGGCGTTAGAAGAGTAGGGTGGGTTGGCTACGGGCACAAGCATTTTGAGGGAGATTGTGTGGTGGTTAATTTTAAGGACGTTAGGGTTACCCAAACAATTTGTAACCAGAATCTGGGGTCCGGTGGTGCAGGTATCGGGGTTGTAGATTTGACCTACTTCTACCCGAGAACTGTAGGTTACAGATCCGGTATTAATTAGGGTGGGGGATGGAGGCACAATTTTACTCCTCCTGAGAATCGCTTTACCCCTCTGTCACATCAGCCAGTTGTATAGTCAGGGCATTATGGGAGGATGCCTGGTTACTGAAATGATATTTTCCCTGGGGTGGTTCCCTTGCTCCCGACCCCGGTGTTAGAGCCTTATGTATTAGGCCCGAGTAATGCCAGTGGCCCATCTTCACCAGTGGTACGCAGCCCCTTAGTTCAGGATCTTAATCTGGTTGTCGGGACCCAAAAAGGAGAAAGTGTACCTTGGTCATTCCCTGAGAGGGAGGGGTTATCCAGCCCTAAACCCCGCATGGAGCCTGCTGTGGCGGATCCAGACTTGAGGATTCTCAGCTGGAATGTTGCGGGTATCTCGAGGAAGCTGGCTCTACCCGACTGGAACACCGTTGTGGAAGGCTACTCTATCTGTATCTTCCAAGAGACTTGGAGGAGGGAGCCATGTCACAAGGTGGGCTACTCTTCCTTTTTTCCTTTTCTGACCAGGGGAGTGCCTTTGTGCATTCTAGGGAAGTGTTCCATGTTTTACAAACCAGCATGTGGTGAGCGTTTTTTTCTCTAGCGTGAACAGCGTGGAGCCATTACCAGAGAAACAAACACGTCCTTGAGCCAGCGTGCTCACTGCAGTTGAATTGTATTGGGAACCTCACCCCTGGAGTCTGGCAAGATATCGCCACCATCAGATGCCACCA
Source organism: Lissotriton helveticus (assembly GCF_964261635.1). Lineage (NCBI taxonomy): Eukaryota > Metazoa > Chordata > Amphibia > Caudata > Salamandridae > Lissotriton > Lissotriton helveticus. Next base: position 39,157,266 of record NC_136057.1, read on the forward strand.
AGAATAAACTAGTGTGGCCCCTCTGGTCGTGAGACTCGAGGAACCGCCCCCTGAAGACTTGTACTGCTCTAAGATGGTACAGTGCAGTGTTTAAGGCTGTAGAGCTACAGGAGCTGCACAAAGCCTTCAAGGCAGGCGTTTCGGCGACACGTTGTTCTGTAACATGCAGTGGGCCAGCACTTTGAGGCTCATTCCATCCAGCCTCGCACTCTGGTTTTAGCGCGTATACTGCACGAAGCTCGCAACATTGGGTCCCACTCCCGAAACATGACAACATTGTTAGCAAGTTACAGATGCCCTGAGGACAGTGACCCTGCACCCACAAAGGTACTGTGAGGCGGGTTGGGTCCAGAAGAGTCGTAAAGACACCCTGCTCCCCTTCACGGGTGGCTTGGTTTCTTTTGGGCAAAGAGATGCGAATCAAGCGGCCCCGGCGGGCTCCAAATTCGCAAGAGCGTGAGGGGCATTTCTTGTTCAGCATTGTCTCTGCTCTGGAGATGACCGCAAGAATGGTGCAGGGCTGTCCATAGAGGAAAACTGCTGGAAGACTCAAGCTCAATTACTGTTTAGCGTTTAGTAGGTGCTCCTGCGCCGTATGTTTGGTTTCTAAATGCAATCACTTCAACCACGTTCACTACAGTTACCGTATGAATTGTAATAGGAGCTCAGGTGCGCTGTGACCTATGTTTTCATAGTAATTTGTGTTTTTCTCTGTGAAACCTGCATTATTTGCACGAACGGTGTGATTTAAGTCATTTTGGTCTTGTTTGATTTGCAATATAAAATTTATTTTTACATAATCCTGCGTGGATTCCCTTTTGTGGTTTACTCACTGTGTTGCTGCTCTAGTGTGTTGCACAAATGCTCTGCACATTGCCTCTTTAAACCAGATTATCTCAGGTGTCTATCTGACTTACCCTGACTAGAGTGGTGGATTCTGCCTGGCTTAGGTGCCTACCCTAGCCAACCACAAACCCCATGTCGAACAGTGGTTCTTGTGAATCACTTGATTTCCCAGCATGCTCCTGCTGCAGGACCAGGTCAACGCACTTTATGTAGGAGGACTAGCCACCATTTGTGTCTCAAAGGGAAGTGTGACACTTTTTCCTAGAACTTACATTTTTTTCCCCTGAATTGTTACTGTTCATTTCTCCATATTATATCAATGCAGCTTTTTCAAGAAATATTTTCTTCATGTAATTTTCAATGTTTTTTCTATTTTGCAGAACAACAATCACATCTAGAAAATACGAATGGGATATCTACTTAAAGAAACGGCGCAGAATGCACATGAGGGAGAGACGCTTTGTTTGTAATGTGTGTGACAAAGGATTTATCAATGAAACACTTCTTGTGAGGCACAAAAAGGACACACCAGCCTCAGGCCATATCCCTGCGAAATGTGTAAAAAGTGTTTCACTCAAAAGGCAACTTTTTTACAGCATCAAAGAACAGACACTGGAGAGAGGCCGTATCACTGCACAGTGTGTTCCAAGCGCTTTGCTCATAAGAATAGCATTGTACGACATCAAAGCGTACACACAGGAGAGAGGCCTCATCAAAGCGTACACACAGGAGAGAGGCCCCATCAAAGCGTACACACAGGAGAGAGGCCTCATCAAAGCGTACACACAGGAGAGAGACCTCATCAAAGCGTACACACAGGAGAGAGGCCTCATCAAAGCGTACACACAGGAGAGAGGCCTCATCAAAGCGTACACACAGGAGAGAGACCTCATCAAAGCGTACACACAGGAGAGAGGCCTCATCAAAGCGTACACACAGGAGAGAGGCCTCATCAAAGCGTACACACAGGAGAGAGGCCTCATCAAAGCATACACAGGAGAGAGGCCTCATCAAAGCGTACACACAGGAGAGAGGCCTCATCAAAGTTTACACACAGGCGAGAGACCTCATCAAAGCGTACACACAGGAGAGAGGCCTCATCAAAGCGTACACACAGGAGAGAGGCCTCATCAAAGCGTACACAAGGGAGAGAGGCCTCATCAAAGTGTACACACAGGAGAGAGGCCTCATCAAAGTTTACACACAGGAGAGAGGCCTCATCAAAGTGTGCACACAGGAGAGAGGCCTCATCAAAGCGTGCACACAGGAGAGAGGCCTCATCAAAGCGTGCACACAGGAGAGAGGCCTCATCAAAGCATACACACAGGAGAGAGGCCTCATCAAAGCGTACACACAGGAGAGAGGCCCCATCAAAGTGTACACACAGGAGAGAGGCCTCATCAAAGCGTACACACAGGAGAGAAGCCTCATCAAAGCGTACACAAGGGAGAGAGGCCTCATCAAAGTGTACACACAGGAGAGAGACCTCATCACTGCTCTGTATGTGCCAAGAGCTTCACTCAAAAGAAAATTCTTCATCAGCATCAACGCGTACACACAGGAGAAAAGCCTTATCACTGCACCATGTGTGAGAAGAGCTTCCGTCAAAAGGCGCATCTACTAAAGCACGAACTAATGCACACCGGAGAGAGACCTTATCACTGCACTTTGTGTTCAAAGCACTTTTCTCATAAGGAGACCCTTGTAAAGCATCAAAGCGTACACACAGGAAAGAGGCCTCATCATTGCACTGTGTGTTCAAAAACCTTTTCTCGTAAGGCGACCCTTGTACTGCATCAAAGACCACACACAGGAGAGAAGCCTTATCACTGCACTCTGTGTTCCAAGCGCTTTGCTGATACGAAAGTCCTTGTACGGCATCAACGTCTACACACAGGAGAGAAGCTTTATCACTACACTGAGTGTTCAAAGCGCTTTTCTCGTAAGTCTTACCTTGTACTGCATCAAAGAACACACACCGGAGAGCAGCCTTATCACTGCACAATGTGTTCCAAGTGCTTTGCTGATAACGGATCCCTTGTTCTGCATCAAAGAACACACACAGGAGAGAGGCTGTAGGAGAGTAGGGTCTGCTAACCTATGGTCACCCCAAATTTTTGCTTTTTGCTTCACTGGTTTTCGACTACTGAGGCTGTGGGCCTGCTGATCAGACCCCCACCCTGCTGTTCTCTCACTAAATTAATGACACATGTGCTATAGGCACATACCAATTGGAAATGGACTCCTTGTCAGCCCCTGTAGAATGCACTATAGGTGCACAGGGCACAGGAGCCACTAAGGCCTACCAGGGGCTGCAGCATATCTTTTGCCACCCCTGGCTGGTTCTTAAATTGACACAACTGGCTGATCACTCAGCTGGGGTAAGGTGGTGTACACACCCCTTGCTTAGATATAGTATACCTATGTCTAAACCTATATCTGGACACATGTAAACCTGTGAGCCACTCCTATAGACAGGCCTCACCAATCCTGGAGGCTGGGTGCATGGTTTTTATGTGAGATGGAGCTCTAGCATGAGCTGAGCCTGTCTGCAGCCGTCGGGAACAAATCCCTAAGCTGTTTCAGGATAATGCCATACCATATACTATTAAGTGCCTTATAATCCTCGCGGTTATTTAGCAACTCTGGTTTGGCTTTATCAAAACATGTCGTGTAAGGTGTCATACGCTTTGGAATACCATCCCCTCGCCAGTTCTGGCGACGGGGATGGCATTCCACCCCTCTAGAGGGGTAAGACATGTTACTTCACTTTAATGCGGTTGATTTCTCCAAAGGCCTTAAGATCCACAAAATGGATGCCTCTGCCACAGACAAATGTCTGAACCCCTGGCGCTGACCGAAACTCAGTCAAGGGGGTCCTGGACAAAGGGTTTCCTGTCACAGGAGGGTGTCACCGCCCTCCAGACAGGAGATAGTGTATTGTAGCAGGGAGGTTTGAAAGAAACCAGACACTGCCTGGGGCGCACAAGGCTGCCCCTTGCATAATCCGGCCAAACCGGTTCTGGGGCACTCCAGCCCTCGTGCCAGGGCGGCCTGGATCAAAGGAAGGGGGTGTATCCACCCACTTCCTGGGTCCCACCCATAGGAGGGGACCTAGCAGGTAATCACGCCCACCAGATTCGAATAAGAGTGGGAGCAGTGCCAATGCACATCAGATTTCCTGGAAGAAACATTTGAAACGATATCCTGGACCCTTCGCCCTCCATCTCAACGTGGAAGCCCGAAGAATCTCCCTTGTGGTCAAGGAGTGACCACCCTGCAGCAGCAGGCACCATCCAGCCCTCGACGTCTACTTAGTTGCAGTTCCCGCCGGAACTCGAGCGACTGAGATCGACGAGATCAAGCCTGCCCAGCTTCTAACAGCCCGATCCACAGTCCCTGCAAAGCTGAGACCCGTGGAGGCGACCGGAAGCGTGGGGCACGCCATCTTGAAGTGACCACGAGACGCTGACCGTGCAGCCCACGAGTGACCCTCGAAGCTGTACACCGGGGTTTGAGAAGCCCCCACCCTGAGCTACTCCTGAGCCGAAGTTCAGCCCTCCACACTCGACGAGTGCTGCGTGGGGCCCTTTGGCACGATTTGGCTCAACGCGTTGGCCCGGTCACTTGCCAGCTGGCTTGTGGTCCCTGTGCCGACGAACTACCTAAAAAGACTTGTGATTCTGGTTGCTCCAGATCCACACCAGCTCCCCTGAAAAGGAGCCCCGACTCTGACCTTCCTGGTCCGAGTGAGAAGCAATCTTCCGATCCTGCGTGGATTGCTCTTACCAAGGCTTGTTTGCTCCAAACTTGAAGCCGACTGCACCGACGGTGAGAGCCTGCGTGGGACAGATCGTGACCTGCTCCTGGACGTCGCAGATGCCCCAGAGCCCACGTGACAGCGGAGAGAAGCTCCTCGACGACCACCTGATTGCGCCCGACATTGCCTGGTTCCGTCCTGGTTCCACCCTGGTCACTGCTGAGTGACCCAGACTCTGTCCCCTCTGCTTTCAGGTACTCTACAACTTGAGTCCACCCTTGGACTCCACCGGACACTTCGTCTTCACCCTGCCTGCAGCCCTTTCAGCTTCAAGCACCAAGAGCCTGCGTGTCAAACCCGACGCCACTTCGACCCTGTGCACCCACTTCCTGTGGGTGAGGTAACTTTGCTCCGCCGGTGTTCCCACACTGGTGCACACCTCTAGGGTCTGTGTGTTAAGTTTTGTTCCTCTAGGTTCAGCGGAAGTGTCCTTAAACTTTAACTCTTTGACTTTTACGCACCATTGGTTAACATTGGTGCATGCGTGCGCTTTCCGCACATCTCCCGAATCCCGAGGGCCATTCCCGACTTCAGCATTGCTTGTCCTGACTGCTCCCAGCGATTCCCTAGGCCCTAGGCCTAACCACTGCTCGAGTGGCCTTTCTTATACCACTTGTTTAGTATATGGTTTGAGTGGCCACCCGCCCTCATCCATAATTGTGCAACTTGTATGTTTAAACAGTGCTTTTTGATTTAACGCTTGTGCCCCTTTATTCATAAAGAATACTGGGGATTGTTTTTAGTAATAAACACATATATTTTTATAATATATACTTGTGTGGTGTCCTTTCATTTGGTATTACAGGATTGTATGTGGTAAAACAGCTCGCTTAACACGACCTCTTAAGTTAAGCCTTTAGGCTGCTTAGTCCATGCTACCCCTAGGATAGCTTGTCTAATAAGGTTGACTTACAACCAGACACCATAAGGGGATTGTTTGGTCAGGTAGTAGGTGGTTCCAGAATTGGAAACATCCCCTACCAGGCCAACTTCTCACATTGGTGAGCAGCGGTGCGGATTTGAGCTTGCTGTTGTTTTACCATTGCAATCTTTATATCAAATTGAAAGATCACATCAAGTACCTCTAGGTACATATAAAATCAAAAGCTTAGCATATTAAGTTCTACTGAACTTAGTAGTTGTAGGTTGAAGGGAGTAGCACACCCCTGACTACAACTCACTAGCAAGGTCCAGTAGGAAAACACTTAGTGTAGGTAAGTGCACCACTTACACCTCACTAGTAACCATGTCTGACACAGGAAAGGCCTCAGGGTCTAGTCCTGTGACAGTTGACCCTACCCAGGCAACTTTTGGATATGACAAACTAACCCGCAGAGACTTGATTGCCTTGTGCAAAGCAAGAGGGTTAAAAAGGGGCAGAAGCCCCACCTACCTAATCCTGGTAGAAATCCTAGAACAGGATGACTTAGAGAAGGCAAAAGCAGCTTCCCTAGATACAGGAACTGGAGGGAACCCCCCTGCAGTTGATCCCCTTGAAGAGGAGGATGATGATGACTTGGATGAGGACTCAGAGGTTGAGGACTTAGGAGTACAGGATCAGGGTAGCCAGGTTCCAGTTGGTAGGCTTAGCCAGGCCAACTTGGACCTACTGGGGAATGGAGAGGGCCAGCACCTCCCCAGAACCCAACATATGATTCCCCCAGGCAACAGAAGAGTGAGATCTCCCTCAGGGGACTCTCATCTTTCTAGTGCCTCCAGAGAATCACAGAGAGGCATGAATGCTTCTCAAAAGTTAGAGCATAGGGCCAGAATGAGGGCTGTCAAACTCCAGATAGAGAGGGAGGAGGTAGCCTTGGCTCAAGCTAGACTTGCCTTGGCAAGAGAGCAGAAATTAAGTGGCTTAGATGTCACTGGTGGCAGCAATTTTCCAAGAGAAAAAGACAGGGCCTATGATAATAGAAACCTGACCAAAATTGTGCCCCCCTTTAAAGAAGGGGATGACATCCACAAATGGATGACTGCTCTTGAGAGAGCCTGCATGGTACAGCAGGTTCCTGAGAATCAGTGGGCTGCAATTTTGTGGTACTCCTTTTCTGAGAAAGGGAGGGACAGGCTCCTCACAGTTAGACCTGAGGATGCCAAAAACTACTCTGTTTTGAAGAGTGCTCTCATTGAAGGGTATGGCCTAACCACTGAGCAATACAGGTTGTTGTTCAGAGACACCCAGAAAGCACAGACTCAAGACTGGACTGATTTTGTGGAGTGTGCCACTAAGGCTTTGGAGGGTTGGTTGCAGGGAAGTAAAGTTTCAGACTATACAGGATTGTACAATCTTATGATGAGAGAACAGATCCTTAATAACTGTACAAACCAGCTGTTGCATCAATACCTTATTGACTCTGATCTGACCTCTCCCCAAGAATTGGGAAAGAAGGCAGACAAATGGGTCAGAACAAGGATTAAGCAGAAACCCCAGAACCAAGGTGGTGACCAGAAGAAAACAGACCAGAAGGGTGGTAATCAGAATCAGAAAGATAAAGAAAAAGACCAGAAGTCTTCAGGCCCCCAAACTAATAGTAAGGAGGGTGGTTCCCAAACTGGTAACAAGAAGAAGAAGAACAAAGGTCCAAAGACACCTTGGTGCAATACCTGCAAATCAGTTTCACACTGGGGCAGTGAGTGCACCAAGGCAAATCCAGTTCCCACCACTACAGCTCCTAAAGCAACTGCAACCCCAAGTACAGTAAGCAGTGGTGGAACACAGTCCAAGGGTGTAGCTGGGTTGACCCTGGGTATTGAAGTAGGATCTGGCCTAGTCAGAGTCCCTACACAGGCAGTTCTCCTGTATGATGTGGACATTGAGTTGCCCACTGCAGTAAGCCCCACTAACCTGGGCAAATACAGGCAGACTCCCTTAATAAATGAGAAACTGGCTCAAGCTTACAGGGACACATGTGCTAGTGTCACCATGGTGACCCCTGGCTTTGTGGACCCTGGACAGATTGTACTAGGAGAGAGCTACCTAGTAACCAATGCAAGCAACTCCACTACCTCCCATAGTGTGGCAGTTGTGAACTTCTCCTGGGGAGGGGTTGATGGCCTAAAGAAAGTTGTGGTGAGTGCAGACCTACCAGTAGACTGTCTGTTAGGCAATGACCTTGAAAGCTCAGCATGGTCAGAAGTGGAGTACAGGACTCATGCAGAAATGCTAGGGATTTCAGAGCATGTCCTTGCCATGACAAGGGCTCAGGCTAAGAAGTGCCTTCCTGAACCAGTGGTGGATCTTGAGACAATAGACCAGCCACAACCCAAGAGAAGGAGCAAGAGAGGAAAGGCCTCGCCTTCCACCTTGCCCCAGGTTGAGGATCAGGTTTCAGAGGAAACTGATTCTGCAGGCCAAGAGGAGACTGTCTCTGAGGAGCTTGAACCTGACCAGGTTGAGTTTCTGGGGACAGGGGGACCCTCAAGGGCAGACCTGAGGCAGGCTCAATTAGATTGCCCTTCCCTTGAACCCCTCAGACAGCAGGCTGCTGCTGAGGCTGCTGGGGATGCCCAAGGTACCCATACTGTGTATTGGGATGAGGGACTCCTTTACTCAGAGGCTAGAGCCCCCAAGCCTGGCATGACCAGGAGGTTGGTGATACCTCTGCAGTTTAGGGGATTCCTCCTTACCTTGGCCCATGATATTCCCCTTGCAGGACACTTAGGCCAGAACAAGACGTGGGACAGGCTTGTTCCACACTTTCACTGGCCTCACATGTCAGAGGATGTCAAGGAGTTTTGTCGCTCCTGTGTCACTTGCCAAGCCAGTGGTAAGTCAGGTGGCACAACAAAGGCCCCCCTAATACCACTACCTGTGGTGGGGGTCCCCTTTGAGAGAGTTGGAATTGATATTGTGGGTCCAATGGACCCCCAAACAGCATCTGGGAACAGATTCATACTGGTGGTAGTGGATCATGCCACCAGGTACCCAGAGGCTATTCCCCTAAGGACCACCACAGCACCTGTGGTGGCAAAAGCCCTCATTGCAGTTTTCTCAAGAGTGGGCTTTCCTAAGGAGGTACTATCAGATAGAGGGACAAATTTCATGTCCAGCTATCTAAAAGCAATGTGGAAGGAATGTGGAGTAAACTATAAGTTTACCACCCCATATCATCCACAATGCAATGGGCTTGTGGAGAGATTTAACAAGACCCTTAAAGGCATGATAAAAGGATTACCAGAGAAGCTCAGGCGGAAATGGGACATTCTTTTACCCTGCCTGCTCTTTGCTTACAGAGAGGTCCCACAGAAGGGGGTTGGCTACAGCCCTTTTGAACTTTTGTTTGGCCACCCTGTGAGAGGTCCATTGTGTTTGGTGAAGGAAGGATGGGAGTTACCTCTCAAAAAGCCCAAACTAGACATAGTGGACTATGTACTTGGTCTCCGCTCCAGGATGGCTGAGTACATGGAAAGAGCATCCAAAAACCTGGAGGCCAGCCAAGAATTGCAGAAAGCTTGGCATGACCAAAAGGCTGTGCTGGTAGAGTTCCAACCAGGACAGAAGGTATGGGTACTGGAGCCAGTGGCTCCAGCAGCACTCCAAGACAAGTGGAGTGGACCCTATCCTATTATTGAGAAGAAAGGGGAAGTCACCTACTTGGTAGACTTTGGAACCCCCAGGAGCCCTCACAGGGTAATCCATGTGAATCGCTTGAAAGCATTTGTAGACAGGGAGGACATGAGCTTGCTCATGGCCACAGATGGGGAACAGGAGGAAGAGAGTGACCCTCTCCCAGACCTGCTTTCTCAGAACCCTGATGATGGTTCAGTTGATGGAGTAGCCTTGGCAGGCAGCCTCACTGACCAACAACAGAGGGACTGCAGACAAGTTTTGCAGGCTCACAGGCAAATGTTTTCACTCACACCCAGCCAAACTGACTGGTGTACCCATGTTGTGGACACTGGTGACAGTCTGCCTGTCAAGAATAAGATCTACAGGCAACCTGATCATGTCAGGGATTGCATCAGGGCTGAGGTGCAAAAGATGTTGGAGCTTGGAGTGATTGAGCCATCAGAGAGCCCATGGGCCAGCCCAGTAGTCCTGGTGCCAAAACCTCATACCCAAGATGGTAAGAGAGAAATGAGGTTTTGCGTGGATTACAGGGGTCTCAATGCTGTCACTAGGACAGATGCTCACCCCATTCCAAGAGCAGATGAGCTCATTGACAGACTGGCTTCTGCCAAGTTTCTGAGCACATTTGATCTGACAGCTGGCTACTGGCAAATCAGACTAGCTGAGGAGTCAAAAGCCAAAACAGCATTCTCTACCCCTAGTGGACATTATCAGTTTGTGGTAATGCCCTTTGGGTTGAAGAATGCACCTGCCACTTTCCAAAGGTTGGTGAACCAAGTCCTTACTGGGTTGGATGACTTTTGTGCAGCTTATCTAGATGATATTGCTGTCTTTAGCTCCACCTGGGAGGATCACCTGATCCACCTGAAGAAAGTTTTGGAGGCCCTGCAAAAGGCAGGCCTAACTATCAAGGCCACAAAGTGCCAGATAGGGCAGAGTAAGGTTGTATACCTGGGCCACCTAGTAGGTGGAGGCCAGGTTCAGCCACTGGAAAGCAAAATCCAGGCCATACAGGACTGGGCTCCTCCAGTTACCCAGACACAAGTCAGAGCCTTCTTGGGCCTGACTGGGTATTACAGAAAGTTTGTGAAAAACTATGGGTCTATAGTGACACCATTAAATGACTTGACATCCAAGAAGATGCCAAAAAAGGTTCAGTGGACAGTTAGCTGTCAGAAGGCATTTGAAGACCTGAAGAAGGCCATGTGCTCTGCACCTATCCTAAAGAGTCCTGACTACTCCAAACAGTTCATTGTTCAGACAGATGCTTCTGAGTTGGGGGTGGGAGCTGTGCTCTCACAACTTAATCAAGATGGTCAAGACCAGCCAATTGCTTTCATTAGCAGGAGGCTAACCCCAAGAGAAAAACGTTGGTCAGCCATTGAGAGGGAGGCCTTTGCTGTGGTTTGGGCATTAAAGAAGTTGAGGTCCTACTTGTTTGGAACTCACTTCCTGGTGCAAACAGACCATAAGCCCCTCTTATGGCTTAATCAGATGAAGGGTGAAAATCCCAAACTGCTCAGGTGGTCCATTTCCCTACAGGGGATGGACTTTACAGTGGAGCACCGCCCAGGGACTGACCATGGTAATGCAGATGGTCTCTCCAGGTACTTCCACTTAGAACATGAAGACTTATCTGGTCAAGGTTAGTTTAATGTCCCTGCGTTTGGGGGGGGGTTGTGTAGGAGAGTAGGGTCTGCTATCCTATGGTCACCCCAAATTTTTGCTTTTTGCTTCACTGGTTTTCGACTACTGAGGCTGTGGGCCTGCTGATCAGACCCCCAGCCTGCTGTTCTCTCACTAAATTAATGACACATGTGCTATAGGCACATACCAATTGGAAATGGACTCCTTGTCAGCCCCTGTAGAATGCACTATAGGTGCACAGGGCACAGGAGCCACTAAGGCCTACCAGGGGCTGCAGCATATCTTTTGCCACCCCTGGCTGGTTCTTAAATTGACACAACTGGCTGATCACTCAGCTGGGGTAAGGTGGTGTACACACCCCTTGCTTAGATATAGTATACCTATGTCTAAACCTATATCTGGACACATGTAAACCTGTGAGCCACTCCTATAGACAGGCCTCACCAATCCTGGAGGCTGGGTGCATGGTTTTTATGTGAGATGGAGCTCTAGCATGAGCTGAGCCTGTCTGCAGCCGTCGGGAACAAATCCCTAAGCTGTTTCAGGATAATGCCATACCATATACTATTAAGTGCCTTATAATCCTCGCGGTTATTTAGCAACTCTGGTTTGGCTTTATCAAAACATGTCGTGTAAGGTGTCATACGCTTTGGAATACCATCCCCTCGCCAGTTCTGGCGACGGGGATGGCATTCCACCCCTCTAGAGGGGTAAGACATGTTACTTCACTTTAATGCGGTTGATTTCTCCAAAGGCCTTAAGATCCACAAAATGGATGCCTCTGCCACAGACAAATGTCTGAACCCCTGGAGCTGACCGAAACTCAGTCAAGGGGGTCCTGGACAAAGGGTTTCCTGTCACAGGAGGGTGTCACCGCCCTCCAGACAGGAGATAGTGTATTGTAGCAGGGAGGTTTGAAAGAAACCAGACACTGCCTGGGGCGCACAAGGCTGCCCCTTGCATAATCCGGCCAAACCGGTTCTGGGGCACTCCAGCCCTCGTGCCAGGGCGGCCTGGATCAAAGGAAGGGGGTGTATCCACCCACTTCCTGGGTCCCACCCATAGGAGGGGACCTAGCAGGTAATCACGCCCACCAGATTCGAATAAGAGTGGGAGCAGTGCCAATGCACATCAGATTTCCTGGAAGAAACATTTGAAACGATATCCTGGACCCTTCGCCCTCCATCTCAACGTGGAAGCCCGAAGAATCTCCCTTGTGGTCAAGGAGTGACCACCCTGCAGCAGCAGGCACCATCCAGCCCTCGACGTCTACTTAGTTGCAGTTCCCGCCGGAACTCGAGCGACTGAGATCGACGAGATCAAGCCTGCCCAGCTTCTAACAGCCCGATCCACAGTCCCTGCAAAGCTGAGACCCGTGGAGGCGACCGGAAGCGTGGGGCACGCCATCTTGAAGTGACCACGAGACGCTGACCGTGCAGCCCACGAGTGACCCTCGAAGCTGTACACCGGGGTTTGAGAAGCCCCCACCCTGAGCTACTCCTGAGCCGAAGTTCAGCCCTCCACACTCGACGAGTGCTGCGTGGGGCCCTTTGGCACGATTTGGCTCAACGCGTTGGCCCGGTCACTTGCCAGCTGGCTTGTGGTCCCTGTGCCGACGAACTACCTAAAAAGACTTGTGATTCTGGTTGCTCCAGATCCACACCAGCTCCCCTGAAAAGGAGCCCCGACTCTGACCTTCCTGGTCCGAGTGAGAAGCAATCTTCCGATCCTGCGTGGATTGCTCTTACCAAGGCTTGTTTGCTCCAAACTTGAAGCCGACTGCACCGACGGTGAGAGCCTGCGTGGGACAGATCGTGACCTGCTCCTGGACGTCGCAGATGCCCCAGAGCCCACGTGACAGCGGAGAGAAGCTCCTCGACGACCACCTGATTGCGCCCGACATTGCCTGGTTCCGTCCTGGTTCCACCCTGGTCACTGCTGAGTGACCCAGACTCTGTCCCCTCTGCTTTCAGGTACTCTACAACTTGAGTCCACCCTTGGACTCCACCGGACACTTCGTCTTCACCCTGCCTGCAGCCCTTTCAGCTTCAAGCACCAAGAGCCTGCGTGTCAAACCCGACGCCACTTCGACCCTGTGCACCCACTTCCTGTGGGTGAGGTAACTTTGCTCCGCCGGTGTTCCCACACTGGTGCACACCTCTAGGGTCTGTGTGTTAAGTTTTGTTCCTCTAGGTTCAGCGGAAGTGTCCTTAAACTTTAACTCTTTGACTTTTACGCACCATTGGTTAACATTGGTGCATGCGTGCGCTTTCCGCACATCTCCCGAATCCCGAGGGCCATTCCCGACTTCAGCATTGCTTGTCCTGACTGCTCCCAGCGATTCCCTAGGCCCTAGGCCTAACCACTGCTCGAGTGGCCTTTCTTATACCACTTGTTTAGTATATGGTTTGAGTGGCCACCCGCCCTCATCCATAATTGTGCAACTTGTATGTTTAAACAGTGCTTTTTGATTTAACGCTTGTGCCCCTTTATTCATAAAGAATACTGGGGATTGTTTTTAGTAATAAACACATATATTTTTATAATATATACTTGTGTGGTGTCCTTTCATTTGGTATTACAGGATTGTATGTGGTAAAACAGCTCGCTTAACACGACCTCTTAAGTTAAGCCTTTAGGCTGCTTAGTCCATGCTACCCCTAGGATAGCTTGTCTAATAAGGTTGACTTACAACCAGACACCATAAGGGGATTGTTTGGTCAGGTAGTAGGTGGTTCCAGAATTGGAAACATCCCCTACCAGGCCAACTTCTCACATTGGTGAGCAGCGGTGCGGATTTGAGCTTGCTGTTGTTTTACCATTGCAATCTTTATATCAAATTGAAAGATCACATCAAGTACCTCTAGGTACATATAAAATCAAAAGCTTAGCATATTAAGTTCTACTGAACTTAGTAGTTGTAGGTTGAAGGGAGTAGCACACCCCTGACTACAACTCACTAGCAAGGTCCAGTAGGAAAACACTTAGTGTAGGTAAGTGCACCACTTACACCTCACTAGTAACCATGTCTGACACAGGAAAGGCCTCAGGGTCTAGTCCTGTGACAGTTGACCCTACCCAGGCAACTTTTGGATATGACAAACTAACCCGCAGAGACTTGATTGCCTTGTGCAAAGCAAGAGGGTTAAAAAGGGGCAGAAGCCCCACCTACCTAATCCTGGTAGAAATCCTAGAACAGGATGACTTAGAGAAGGCAAAAGCAGCTTCCCTAGATACAGGAACTGGAGGGAACCCCCCTGCAGTTGATCCCCTTGAAGAGGAGGATGATGATGACTTGGATGAGGACTCAGAGGTTGAGGACTTAGGAGTACAGGATCAGGGTAGCCAGGTTCCAGTTGGTAGGCTTAGCCAGGCCAACTTGGACCTACTGGGGAATGGAGAGGGCCAGCACCTCCCCAGAACCCAACATATGATTCCCCCAGGCAACAGAAGAGTGAGATCTCCCTCAGGGGACTCTCATCTTTCTAGTGCCTCCAGAGAATCACAGAGAGGCATGAATGCTTCTCAAAAGTTAGAGCATAGGGCCAGAATGAGGGCTGTCAAACTCCAGATAGAGAGGGAGGAGGTAGCCTTGGCTCAAGCTAGACTTGCCTTGGCAAGAGAGCAGAAATTAAGTGGCTTAGATGTCACTGGTGGCAGCAATTTTCCAAGAGAAAAAGACAGGGCCTATGATAATAGAAACCTGACCAAAATTGTGCCCCCCTTTAAAGAAGGGGATGACATCCACAAATGGATGACTGCTCTTGAGAGAGCCTGCATGGTACAGCAGGTTCCTGAGAATCAGTGGGCTGCAATTTTGTGGTACTCCTTTTCTGAGAAAGGGAGGGGCAGGCTCCTCACAGTTAGACCTGAGGATGCCAAAAACTACTCTGTTTTGAAGAGTGCTCTCATTGAAGGGTATGGCCTAACCACTGAGCAATACAGGTTGTTGTTCAGAGACACCCAGAAAGCACAGACTCAAGACTGGACTGATTTTGTGGAGTGTGCCACTAAGGCTTTGGAGGGTTGGTTGCAGGGAAGTAAAGTTTCAGACTATACAGGATTGTACAATCTTATGATGAGAGAACAGATCCTTAATAACTGTACAAACCAGCTGTTGCATCAATACCTTATTGACTCTGATCTGACCTCTCCCCAAGAATTGGGAAAGAAGGCAGACAAATGGGTCAGAACAAGGATTAAGCAGAAACCCCAGAACCAAGGTGGTGACCAGAAGAAAACAGACCAGAAGGGTGGTAATCAGAATCAGAAAGATAAAGAAAAAGACCAGAAGTCTTCAGGCCCCCAAACTAATAGTAAGGAGGGTGGTTCCCAAACTGGTAACAAGAAGAAGAAGAACAAAGGTCCAAAGACACCTTGGTGCAATACCTGCAAATCAGTTTCACACTGGGGCAGTGAGTGCACCAAGGCAAATCCAGTTCCCACCACTACAGCTCCTAAAGCAACTGCAACCCCAAGTACAGTAAGCAGTGGTGGAACACAGTCCAAGGGTGTAGCTGGGTTGACCCTGGGTATTGAAGTAGGATCTGGCCTAGTCAGAGTCCCTACACAGGCAGTTCTCCTGTATGATGTGGACATTGAGTTGCCCACTGCAGTAAGCCCCACTAACCTGGGCAAATACAGGCAGACTCCCTTAATAAATGAGAAACTGGCTCAAGCTTACAGGGACACATGTGCTAGTGTCACCATGGTGACCCCTGGCTTTGTGGACCCTGGACAGATTGTACTAGGAGAGAGCTACCTAGTAACCAATGCAAGCAACTCCACTACCTCCCATAGTGTGGCAGTTGTGAACTTCTCCTGGGGAGGGGTTGATGGCCTAAAGAAAGTTGTGGTGAGTGCAGACCTACCAGTAGACTGTCTGTTAGGCAATGACCTTGAAAGCTCAGCATGGTCAGAAGTGGAGTACAGGACTCATGCAGAAATGCTAGGGATTTCAGAGCATGTCCTTGCCATGACAAGGGCTCAGGCTAAGAAGTGCCTTCCTGAACCAGTGGTGGATCTTGAGACAATAGACCAGCCACAACCCAAGAGAAGGAGCAAGAGAGGAAAGGCCTCGCCTTCCACCTTGCCCCAGGTTGAGGATCAGGTTTCAGAGGAAACTGATTCTGCAGGCCAAGAGGAGACTGTCTCTGAGGAGCTTGAACCTGACCAGGTTGAGTTTCTGGGGACAGGGGGACCCTCAAGGGCAGACCTGAGGCAGGCTCAATTAGATTGCCCTTCCCTTGAACCCCTCAGACAGCAGGCTGCTGCTGAGGCTGCTGGGGATGCCCAAGGTACCCATACTGTGTATTGGGATGAGGGACTCCTTTACTCAGAGGCTAGAGCCCCCACGCCTGGCATGACCAGGAGGTTGGTGATACCTCTGCAGTTTAGGGGATTCCTCCTTACCTTGGCCCATGATATTCCCCTTGCAGGACACTTAGGCCAGAACAAGACGTGGGACAGGCTTGTTCCACACTTTCACTGGCCTCACATGTCAGAGGATGTCAAGGAGTTTTGTCGCTCCTGTGTCACTTGCCAAGCCAGTGGTAAGTCAGGTGGCACAACAAAGGCCCCCCTAATACCACTACCTGTGGTGGGGGTCCCCTTTGAGAGAGTTGGAATTGATATTGTGGGTCCAATGGACCCCCAAACAGCATCTGGGAACAGATTCATACTGGTGGTAGTGGATCATGCCACCAGGTACCCAGAGGCTATTCCCCTAAGGACCACCACAGCACCTGTGGTGGCAAAAGCCCTCATTGCAGTTTTCTCAAGAGTGGGCTTTCCTAAGGAGGTACTATCAGATAGAGGGACAAATTTCATGTCCAGCTATCTAAAAGCAATGTGGAAGGAATGTGGAGTAAACTATAAGTTTACCACCCCATATCATCCACAATGCAATGGGCTTGTGGAGAGATTTAACAAGACCCTTAAAGGCATGATAAAAGGATTACCAGAGAAGCTCAGGCGGAAATGGGACATTCTTTTACCCTGCCTGCTCTTTGCTTACAGAGAGGTCCCACAGAAGGGGGTTGGCTACAGCCCTTTTGAACTTTTGTTTGGCCACCCTGTGAGAGGTCCATTGTGTTTGGTGAAGGAAGGATGGGAGTTACCTCTCAAAAAGCCCAAACTAGACATAGTGGACTATGTACTTGGTCTCCGCTCCAGGATGGCTGAGTACATGGAAAGAGCATCCAAAAACCTGGAGGCCAGCCAAGAATTGCAGAAAGCTTGGCATGACCAAAAGGCTGTGCTGGTAGAGTTCCAACCAGGACAGAAGGTATGGGTACTGGAGCCAGTGGCTCCAGCAGCACTCCAAGACAAGTGGAGTGGACCCTATCCTATTATTGAGAAGAAAGGGGAAGTCACCTACTTGGTAGACTTTGGAACCCCCAGGAGCCCTCACAGGGTAATCCATGTGAATCGCTTGAAAGCATTTGTAGACAGGGAGGACATGAGCTTGCTCATGGCCACAGATGGGGAACAGGAGGAAGAGAGTGACCCTCTCCCAGACCTGCTTTCTCAGAACCCTGATGATGGTTCAGTTGATGGAGTAGCCTTGGCAGGCAGCCTCACTGACCAACAACAGAGGGACTGCAGACAAGTTTTGCAGGCTCACAGGCAAATGTTTTCACTCACACCCAGCCAAACTGACTGGTGTACCCATGTTGTGGACACTGGTGACAGTCTGCCTGTCAAGAATAAGATCTACAGGCAACCTGATCATGTCAGGGATTGCATCAGGGCTGAGGTGCAAAAGATGTTGGAGCTTGGAGTGATTGAGCCATCAGAGAGCCCATGGGCCAGCCCAGTAGTCCTGGTGCCAAAACCTCATACCCAAGATGGTAAGAGAGAAATGAGGTTTTGCGTGGATTACAGGGGTCTCAATGCTGTCACTAGGACAGATGCTCACCCCATTCCAAGAGCAGATGAGCTCATTGACAGACTGGCTTCTGCCAAGTTTCTGAGCACATTTGATCTGACAGCTGGCTACTGGCAAATCAGACTAGCTGAGGAGTCAAAAGCCAAAACAGCATTCTCTACCCCTAGTGGACATTATCAGTTTGTGGTAATGCCCTTTGGGTTGAAGAATGCACCTGCCACTTTCCAAAGGTTGGTGAACCAAGTCCTTACTGGGTTGGATGACTTTTGTGCAGCTTATCTAGATGATATTGCTGTCTTTAGCTCCACCTGGGAGGATCACCTGATCCACCTGAAGAAAGTTTTGGAGGCCCTGCAAAAGGCAGGCCTAACTATCAAGGCCACAAAGTGCCAGATAGGGCAGAGTAAGGTTGTATACCTGGGCCACCTAGTAGGTGGAGGCCAGGTTCAGCCACTGGAAAGCAAAATCCAGGCCATACAGGACTGGGCTCCTCCAGTTACCCAGACACAAGTCAGAGCCTTCTTGGGCCTGACTGGGTATTACAGAAAGTTTGTGAAAAACTATGGGTCTATAGTGACACCATTAAATGACTTGACATCCAAGAAGATGCCAAAAAAGGTTCAGTGGACAGTTAGCTGTCAGAAGGCATTTGAAGACCTGAAGAAGGCCATGTGCTCTGCACCTATCCTAAAGAGTCCTGACTACTCCAAACAGTTCATTGTTCAGACAGATGCTTCTGAGTTGGGGGTGGGAGCTGTGCTCTCACAACTTAATCAAGATGGTCAAGACCAGCCAATTGCTTTCATTAGCAGGAGGCTAACCCCAAGAGAAAAACGTTGGTCAGCCATTGAGAGGGAGGCCTTTGCTGTGGTTTGGGCATTAAAGAAGTTGAGGTCCTACTTGTTTGGAACTCACTTCCTGGTGCAAACAGACCATAAGCCCCTCTTATGGCTTAATCAGATGAAGGGTGAAAATCCCAAACTGCTCAGGTGGTCCATTTCCCTACAGGGGATGGACTTTACAGTGGAGCACCGCCCAGGGACTGACCATGGTAATGCAGATGGTCTCTCCAGGTACTTCCACTTAGAACATGAAGACTTATCTGGTCAAGGTTAGTTTAATGTCCCTGCGTTTGGGGGGGGGTTGTGTAGGAGAGTAGGGTCTGCTATCCTATGGTCACCCCAAATTTTTGCTTTTTGCTTCACTGGTTTTCGACTACTGAGGCTGTGGGCCTGCTGATCAGACCCCCAGCCTGCTGTTCTCTCACTAAATTAATGACACATGTGCTATAGGCACATACCAATTGGAAATGGACTCCTTGTCAGCCCCTGTAGAATGCACTATAGGTGCACAGGGCACAGGAGCCACTAAGGCCTACCAGGGGCTGCAGCATATCTTTTGCCACCCCTGGCTGGTTCTTAAATTGACACAACTGGCTGATCACTCAGCTGGGGTAAGGTGGTGTACACACCCCTTGCTTAGATATAGTATACCTATGTCTAAACCTATATCTGGACACATGTAAACCTGTGAGCCACTCCTATAGACAGGCCTCACCAATCCTGGAGGCTGGGTGCATGGTTTTTATGTGAGATGGAGCTCTAGCATGAGCTGAGCCTGTCTGCAGCCGTCGGGAACAAATCCCTAAGCTGTTTCAGGATAATGCCATACCATATACTATTAAGTGCCTTATAATCCTCGCGGTTATTTAGCAACTCTGGTTTGGCTTTATCAAAACATGTCGTGTAAGGTGTCATACGCTTTGGAATACCATCCCCTCGCCAGTTCTGGCGACGGGGATGGCATTCCACCCCTCTAGAGGGGTAAGACATGTTACTTCACTTTAATGCGGTTGATTTCTCCAAAGGCCTTAAGATCCACAAAATGGATGCCTCTGCCACAGACAAATGTCTGAACCCCTGGAGCTGACCGAAACTCAGTCAAGGGGGTCCTGGACAAAGGGTTTCCTGTCACAGGAGGGTGTCACCGCCCTCCAGACAGGAGATAGTGTATTGTAGCAGGGAGGTTTGAAAGAAACCAGACACTGCCTGGGGCGCACAAGGCTGCCCCTTGCATAATCCGGCCAAACCGGTTCTGGGGCACTCCAGCCCTCGTGCCAGGGCGGCCTGGATCAAAGGAAGGGGGTGTATCCACCCACTTCCTGGGTCCCACCCATAGGAGGGGACCTAGCAGGTAATCACGCCCACCAGATTCGAATAAGAGTGGGAGCAGTGCCAATGCACATCAGATTTCCTGGAAGAAACATTTGAAACGATATCCTGGACCCTTCGCCCTCCATCTCAACGTGGAAGCCCGAAGAATCTCCCTTGTGGTCAAGGAGTGACCACCCTGCAGCAGCAGGCACCATCCAGCCCTCGACGTCTACTTAGTTGCAGTTCCCGCCGGAACTCGAGCGACTGAGATCGACGAGATCAAGCCTGCCCAGCTTCTAACAGCCCGATCCACAGTCCCTGCAAAGCTGAGACCCGTGGAGGCGACCGGAAGCGTGGGGCACGCCATCTTGAAGTGACCACGAGACGCTGACCGTGCAGCCCACGAGTGACCCTCGAAGCTGTACACCGGGGTTTGAGAAGCCCCCACCCTGAGCTACTCCTGAGCCGAAGTTCAGCCCTCCACACTCGACGAGTGCTGCGTGGGGCCCTTTGGCACGATTTGGCTCAACGCGTTGGCCCGGTCACTTGCCAGCTGGCTTGTGGTCCCTGTGCCGACGAACTACCTAAAAAGACTTGTGATTCTGGTTGCTCCAGATCCACACCAGCTCCCCTGAAAAGGAGCCCCGACTCTGACCTTCCTGGTCCGAGTGAGAAGCAATCTTCCGATCCTGCGTGGATTGCTCTTACCAAGGCTTGTTTGCTCCAAACTTGAAGCCGACTGCACCGACGGTGAGAGCCTGCGTGGGACAGATCGTGACCTGCTCCTGGACGTCGCAGATGCCCCAGAGCCCACGTGACAGCGGAGAGAAGCTCCTCGACGACCACCTGATTGCGCCCGACATTGCCTGGTTCCGTCCTGGTTCCACCCTGGTCACTGCTGAGTGACCCAGACTCTGTCCCCTCTGCTTTCAGGTACTCTACAACTTGAGTCCACCCTTGGACTCCACCGGACACTTCGTCTTCACCCTGCCTGCAGCCCTTTCAGCTTCAAGCACCAAGAGCCTGCGTGTCAAACCCGACGCCACTTCGACCCTGTGCACCCACTTCCTGTGGGTGAGGTAACTTTGCTCCGCCGGTGTTCCCACACTGGTGCACACCTCTAGGGTCTGTGTGTTAAGTTTTGTTCCTCTAGGTTCAGCGGAAGTGTCCTTAAACTTTAACTCTTTGACTTTTACGCACCATTGGTTAACATTGGTGCATGCGTGCGCTTTCCGCACATCTCCCGAATCCCGAGGGCCATTCCCGACTTCAGCATTGCTTGTCCTGACTGCTCCCAGCGATTCCCTAGGCCCTAGGCCTAACCACTGCTCGAGTGGCCTTTCTTATACCACTTGTTTAGTATATGGTTTGAGTGGCCACCCGCCCTCATCCATAATTGTGCAACTTGTATGTTTAAACAGTGCTTTTTGATTTAACGCTTGTGCCCCTTTATTCATAAAGAATACTGGGGATTGTTTTTAGTAATAAACACATATATTTTTATAATATATACTTGTGTGGTGTCCTTTCATTTGGTATTACAGGATTGTATGTGGTAAAACAGCTCGCTTAACACGACCTCTTAAGTTAAGCCTTTAGGCTGCTTAGTCCATGCTACCCCTAGGATAGCTTGTCTAATAAGGTTGACTTACAACCAGACACCATAAGGGGATTGTTTGGTCAGGTAGTAGGTGGTTCCAGAATTGGAAACATCCCCTACCAGGCCAACTTCTCACAGAGGCCTTATCTCTGAATTAAGTGTTCCAAGCGCTTCGCTTATCAGGGATCCCTTGTACGGCATCAAAGCGTACACACTTGAGAGAAGCCTTTTCACTGCACTGTGTGCGAGAAGAGCTTAACTCAAAAGTCAAGTCTCGTAACACAAAACACACTGGAGAGAAACCTTATCACTGCAAATTGTCTTCCTAGCGCTTTTCTTAGAAAGAAAGGCCATGTATGGCATCAAAGTGCACACACAGGAAAGAGGCCTTATCACTGCACAGTGTGTGAGAAGAGCTTTACTGGTAAGACACATATGCAACGGCACCAAATAATACACACTAAACTGAACCCTATCACTGCACAGTTTATGCCAGGAACTTCACTCAAAACGAACGTTTCTACAACACCAATAAATACAAACTAGATCCATTTTCACTGTAACAATCTTATGTCCTGCTTACCCCAAAGTAAGTTTTACTGGAATGTTGTAACTTAGCGAGGGCCTATAGTCATAAATTCCTAATGGCCAGTGTTCCCTGTAGGGAGCGTGCATTTAGTGTAATAACCCTGACTGCGCAAACTCCGTTGCGAAGCGCATACACTTCAAACATTACTGAGGCACCATTTGCAGCTCTTGCTTTTAAAAAGCGAGCAGCGTGGAAAAAAAGATCTCTTGCGTGAAGGAGCACAGAGAGCATATCTTGGGCCTAGCAACATACCACGGTGGAAGAGGGTCGAACGTTGCAGCGTACCTCTTAAAATGCAGTGTATCGGATTGCCGAGGGTCACAAATTGTGCAGCATGTTTCTTCTTCGCATGCTGTTTGCTGCACTAGTTTCTGATAGAGGCTGCAGGGCTTTGCAGGCAGCAGTGGCTGTCCGGGCATGATCCGTGCCCTGCAGATTAATTTATTTTAAAAGTCCATGCACTAATTAGCATTGTTCGGTATTTAAGGGCACGATGTACGGCATACTGATGTTTAAGTCCCAGATAAAAGTGTTCAAAAGGCAAGCACTCCGTGCATAATGGTATGCCTGTGCTAAACTTATTTAGAGAAGTCATTTCTGACCCTGCCGCAAGAATGCTGAGGCATACGTGCCCCCAGTGAGGCAGCATCATTCAGATGAATCATTTTCCCGGCCTAAACCTGGGCTCTGTAATTGCAGCTCTGGTCACCTGTGAAGCGTGATTGCGAGCAGTCGTACAAGAATGTAAGGAGATATAATTGGTAACCAATCACATCAATGTGTTATTTCTTTATAAATGTTCTGAGTCTTTCTCACTGCGAGTTGATTCTTTTGAACCAACCGAATATAGGAATCATTTACCACCTGGCTTACGCCATTACATGAGGGCACAGCCACAACGCTATCACACCGTCTTACAAAACACACACTAAACTACTACTTACACGTCACAACAACTTTTAGCTCACAGCTAGGGCTCTCAGCACAGACCCCTATTCACAGATGCCAAGGTCCCTACTCGCCTCTCGGAACTGACTTGCTTCCATCTTCAGCCCAGGTGCTGCTCGATCTTTGTGGTGCGTGATTACCGTTGGAGCTGCAGAAAGAAACATGGGCTCTTTTCCCTTCCCATCATACCTTTTATCACATATGTTTAAGAGTTAGTAGTTGAACTGTAGTTATTGCAGATGTATGTAGACATCTTTTCCTCAATAAATCCTGCTGTATCTTGCATTACAATGGGTTCGAGTCAGCATTCTGTGCATTTAAGATCCCCTCCTATAGGGCTCACATTTATTATTTTGTCACTCTATAAGCTCTACAGCGCTCAGGCTTCGGTAGTGAAGAGTGCTGCCGCAACCAACTGCAAAGCAGCTAACCCACTGAGCAGCCCCTTATCCATGAGTGCCGCCAGGTATAACTTGATTTACCTCTTGTAAGGAGTAAGTACTGTGTCCAGACTGATTTTTTAAATGTCTTTTTTCATCCCAGTTCTTTTTTGCTTTCATCATTCGAAGAATGCAAAATAAAACCAGACTTAGGTCAGGATGTACTAGCATCAGGAATACGATGTCCTATTTGCGATTCTCTCTGAGTCGCAATTTGGAAATCGGAATTCCTAATGTATGAAAGCAACTCTTTTGAGTTTCATTAGCGATTGCTAGCAAGATTCAAATAGACCTACCTCATGCATATTAGTGAGGTAGGTCGCAATGTGAGACCCATTAGGAATCGCAACCATCACAGAGATGGCAGCCACCTGAGGTCAGCAGATCACAATGTCTATGATTGGGTTTTAATAAAGCAGTCTGTGTATTTTTTTTCAATGCAGCCCGTTTTCCTTAAAGGATAATGGGATGCATTTAAAAAGAAAACAAATAAGCTTTTTCGTTGAATTTTTTAAGAGTAGACTGTGGGGTCCGAGGGACAGCCGCCTGCTCTTAAAAATATTTGTTTTCCATTCTTCAAAGGACCCGTACCTATTTGCAAATGGGTTACCACCTCCTTCAGGGAGTCAGCAAAACTTGACCTTAATTTGGTCGCAAAACTTTCATACAGCCCATTCAGATTCAGTAATTGGAAGAAATGCTGTAAACACGCCCCTTTTAAATACCAAATCGCAAACACTAATTGCAAGTAGGTAGCGTGTTACTGAATCACAATTTGTATTTGGTACATTTGTAAAAGCATTTTTGTGGTTGGGCGTGTCCGACTGCAAAAATGCTTCGTACAAGTGGCCCCTAATGGTTTACTCCCCGAGCTGGAGAACTAGCCAATAGGGCACTAAACTAATGGCGCAGCGCCAGCTTTGCACGTGTGCAGCAACAGCGGTGGCATGAGCACTGGCACAGGCTTTTAAAAAAAAAAAAAATTATCACTGCAAGCATTCATTTATTTGTGCTCCTTATGATTGAAGATATCTCTTTCAGTCTTAGGCTTGGAGATAATATTTTGTTTGAAGTCCATGTTCGTGTTTTCCCAGCGGACGACAGATGCTCCTGCTGTTCTTGGCCCATTCACCACACACTCCTGCTGGCGCTTGCTGACTCCTCATGCTTCTGTGCAATTTATCAATGGTGCAGCAGGTGCAGTGGCACGGGGCCCAGGGCTGTGAGGGGCCGGTTGAACCTTGTAAATTACTGTATGTTAGCAGCCCAACAACAGTCAAATTGGTGATTTCCTTTGCTTGCACCTGAGCTCATGGCATCCTGGTCTTTCCACAAATATGCATAAACCCAAGCAGGACGTTTCTGCTAGCACTGATGCAGGGCTCTAGGTTTTGGAAGGAGAGTCGATCTCTCAGGACCATCCTCAGATAAAATGATCATTATTACGAGTCACTGCCTGAGCAGCAGGAACCCTTCGTCTACCTCTTCTTGGTTCATGCGGGACTTCATTCTGCCTACAATAGGGTTCCCTTATGTTTCATTTAACAACACAGTTTGCTTCCTAAATGCAACGGCAAAGTTAGCTTTTAGTGGGATCAACAGCACATAGGATTATACCTGCAAGCGTTTTGGAAATGCAAACAGACACAAACACGCATCAACCCTTTTAAGAATATCCACACCTTATGTCCATTTTACTCCACTCCACGTGTTGTATAGCATTCCCCATCATAGGGAGGGGACGCCTTCACAAAAGAAGGGTCGAGGATGTGTTGCATCTTAAAAGGCTTCAAGCCTGTGCTCTGCATGCTGCAGATGTCCACAGTGGATGCTTAACCATCTGTGCTACCTTACATGCTTACTAAGACACAAGAACAACGGTGTGTGTGTGTCAGTTGTAACTGAGGATCAACAAACGTTTTGGTTTAGAGGATCGCCTCAACCTTTTGGTGTAGTAGCTACAAGCACTTTCTTTCTGTGGCACTTTGCATTTCATGTTCACTGTGCTGCGGCTCACCATTACCAGTCCACCGAAAACAAAATGCAATTGAGAATTGCTTGCTGGTTGCAGGTTGCAGGCTCCACTCATCCTCCACCGTTCCACAAGCAGGTAGTTTGGATCTTCCATTTATTTAAGGCAATTCCTGAAATATCAGAAATAGCTGTATAGTCCAGAAAAATGTTTCACACTCTCAGGGGATTCCTCGTTTCTTGTCCAACTCCTCTCTGCTGTTTTTTTTTTGTAATACTTTTTTTATTAACATTTTAAAGATCACACCTGCACATGCCATGAGACACCTACGCCCTGTGTAAACAAGCTTATTTTTCATCTTCTGCTCCCTGCTTGGTAAACATCCTTGACACCGTGATCAGGTAATCTGGACAATGGTCTGACTGACCGAGCCTTGATCAAGCTGATTGAACAATGGTCTGAGTACTGGTGTAGAGGACGCAGAGATCGCGCATGATGGAACTACCCATCTGAAGAGAGTGGTAGAATTGGGTGCAATAGTCTGTTGAGCTATAGATAAGGCCGCGGACAGCGCTATACTGATGCCAAATTAAACTATCTCTATTGCCCTGAGAAGAAAGCCTTCGCCAAACCGGAGTCAGGGTGTGCTGTAACAATCACAAAACTTTATGCTCCGCATCCCAAATTCTAATCTTGCACAATTGTATTTTGTAAGTCATCCCGGAGATCAGTGTACGGGTGAAATACAAATGCTCCCAGCTTCAATGACAATCTGTGGCTTCCCTGGGAGGCAAACACAGAGCTGTTTGTTATTTCATAATGTGCACATGGTTTAATATTTATGATGCATGCATTATTCTTCGTGTAAACACACGCATTCCCTAAAACGTTCACACCTCTGAGCAGTGACAGGGCTGGCGGGCAGTAGACCATGAGAGGCGAGGAGGCCTGTTCAGCTGCGGTACAGGAGTGTGAGGGGCAGAGTGTGTGCGTGTGTTTTAAACTTTGTTGCCGTTTCCTTATTAAATCTCCCTTTGCTGGTTTTCATTCTTTACTGAGGCTCGGGCCGCGTCCTTTTTTCTTTTAACAGGCTGCAGGCACCTGTTAAAAACCCACAAATCCCCTCTCAGCTCTGCCATCCCATCTTTTCACCCCCCATTACACCAACCTCTTATCTCCAGCGTGGAGATAATGTGGATAATGAAGGTGCGTTGGGGAGTGTAAGGGTGTCAAAGCGCTAGCGCAATATTTAGCGGCGCCGCATTATAATTAATACTCTGGACACCGTTGTATGGTTGCTGCGTGGCTCCAACTAACTCCATCGGCAACGCCTCCTTTATTTTATAGCTGGCGCGTGACGACACGCGCCAGCGCTAGTGTGACCTCTTCGGAGCGGGCAGGCTGCACCGCTACCCTGCGCCCGAGGACACTACATTCCTTCCAACCTTTATTGAATAAACAAAAACAGAAAACACTAGAAATAACACAGATCTGTTACCAGTCACTAGAGTTCCAGTTTCTGGATGATCACACCAGGAAATCGTCCAGCTGGGAGGATGGTGCTGGATTCTTGCGCAACCCGTACCTGGATTGCTCCCCCTGTGACAATGGCACTGACGGTGTCATTCTGGATGGTGTTCCATCTGCCTGTGATCTTACCAGAGAGCTCGGGAGGCTCTCCCCTGGAGTTGTCGGCATTGGTGGAGTGTCCTGGCTCGTTGCATTCTCATCTTTAGTGGGGTACTGCCCTTGCAGTCCAAAACCGTCCTCATCTGTCGACTGACTTAGCCTGGTCCGCGGGAGTTCTTGCTCCTGTCGAACGGGTGTTCCGGGGTATACCTTCTTGAAGAACTAGATGTTGCGAGTGACTACTTCGGTTCCCCTCTGGGCTGTCACCATGGTGCCAGTTCGGCGAAGGACTGTCCAGGATCTATGTTCAAACGGGAGTTGGAATTTGCTCCCGGGATAACTATCCTTGATGTACACGCGATCTCTTGCTTGAATATCAGACTCCTTGGCTCGTCTCCGGGTACTGGCTTGGTCATTGGAGTTGGTCCGGTTAGCCAGGGTTCTCTCCACGTCCATCTGGGCAGGAGTCCAGTTTGGGTGACTCAGGAAAGGGTCTCTCACCACTCGGCCCATGGTTGCCGGCCCTGGTGCTGCTTCAGTTGTGAGGTGAGGCGTCAGCCGGTACTCTCTCAAGAACTGTAGATGGCCCTCTCCAGTGGGGACCCGTCCGCATGCGCAAGGCGTATTGTCTTATTGAGCGTGCGCAGGAATCTCTCCACTTCCTCATTGGCTTGTGGCCAGCGTGGAGTTACCTTCCGGTGGTGGATTCCTCAGCTCTTTAGGTAGTCTGCGAATTCCTGCCCCTGGAAGGGTGGACCGTGTCTTGACCACCTCAAATATTCCATGTGTGGGGATGGTTTTTTCGAATTTGGTGATGACCTGAGTGGCTGTCTGACTTCCAACAATCTCCACCTCCGGGTACTTTGTGAAATCGTCGATGATCACTAGTGCATAGCGTCCATCGGGGAGGTGTCCAAAATCTGCACTTACACATTCCCACGGACTTTGGGGGTTGTCTTCAGTGATGACTGAGTGAGGGCATTCCGGCTGTCCGGCTGCTTGACACCAGGTGCAGGTTCTGACTGTCTGCTCTACCATAGTGTCCATTCCTGGGAACCACACTTTGGCCCTCAGCTGGCTCTTAGTTTTCACCATGCCTTGGTGACTTCGGTGTGCCAGGTCTACAGCTTGCTTCACCCGCATCATCGCCTCTAGTGTCGCTCTGGCTTGCGGCGTTCTCCTACTCAGAGTGGCTTGAATATGGCGCCAGTCATTTGATTGAACGGCATCAGCAGCCAGTTGTAGGCATTCGTCTCCTTGGGTGGCTTCGATGATGGCTTCAAGACTCATGGGCAGAGGTCGTGACCTTTCCAGTACAAGCCGGACATACTCCTCAGTGTCCTCTGCATCCTCTCAATCCGCTTTTGTGGCTGTTCTGGGGTGTCTCGAGAGGTAGTCTGCGGGATCCGATGAGCCCGGTTTGTACTCTACCCGATAGTCATACCCTTGCAGTTGAAGTATCCACTTCTCAATCCTCGGTGGAGGTTTTGACACTGAGCCTTGAAACAGGGGGATGAGTGGTTTGGGGTCTGTGGACAGCGTGAAGGGATGGCCATAGACATATACGTGAAAGTGCCGGCAGGCCCAGTGGATGGCGATTACCTCCCGCTCTATTTGTGAATATCTCTGCTCTGTGCCGTTAGGGAACGGCTGGCGTATGCAATTGGTGCCCATTCTCCATTTCTCTGTAGCTGGGTTAGTACTGCTCCTATTCCATAGGGACTGGCGTCCACTGCTACATTGGTGGATCTGGTAGGGTCAAAGTAGGACAGGGTGGTGTCCGCCGATAGGGCTGATTTCGTGGCTTTGAAAGCTTGTTTCTGTTCCGGGCCCCACTGCCATGTGGTGGTGGATTTCGTCAGCTCCCTGAGGGGTTTTGTGAGGTTGGAGAGGTTGGGGACGAAGCGTCCGCAAAAGTTCACCATCCCCAGGAAGCTCCTTACTTCCGAGATGTTGCATGGGGCTGGGGCATCTTGGACATCCCTCACTTTATCGGGATACGGGGTTACTCCCTGATCGGAGAAAGAGTAGCCGAAGAAGCTAATCTTGTTTTTCAAGAACTGGCACTTCTCCCGGTGTAGTGTCAGACCGGATTCCTTGATCCTCTGGAGGACTCCTCTCAGCCTCTGGTGGTGGTCTTCCATCGATGATGCGTAGATTAGCAAGTCATCACTCACATTTAGAACCCCTGGGAGGCCGCTGGGGACCTCGCGGATGGTGTTTTGAAATACCTCAGCGGCACTTGAGATTCCGAAGTTGAGGCATCGGTATCTTCTGAGGCCTACGTGCGTGGAGAAGGTGGTTATATATCGAGACTCCGGGTGTAGTGGCAGTTGGTGATAACCGGACAGGAGGTCCATCTTTAAGAACCATCTCGCGCCGTTCAATTCTCCCAGTATGTCATCGATGGTTGGGGTTAGGTGCCGTTCCCTTTTCACCGCTGCATTTGGGAGGCGCATGTCCACGCAGATGCGGACTTGGCCCGGCTGTTTCGGCTTTCGGGCCACTACGATCGGAGATACCCATGGAGTGGGCCCACTGACCTTTTCGATGATACCTTGTTTCTCCAGCCCCTCTAGCTCTTCTTCAACCTTCTTCCTCAGGTGGAATGGAATGCGCCTATGTCTCAGTGCCACTGGTTGGACCGACGGGTCAATATGGAGGGAGACCTCTTTCCCTTTCAGGCATCCAAGGCCTTTGAAGACGTCTCCAAATTCTTCTATGATGGCCTCTAGCTCCTCTTCTAGTACTGCCATGGCGAATAATATGAGTCTCAGCTCTTCCGCCGACTGTCCGTTTATTAGCATACCACTGTCTTCCTTCGTGACATACACGGTGGTGGGGATTTTGAGGATTTGGTGTTGCAGCTCAGTTTTGAAACATCCTATCAGCGGAATGGGTATCTTCTGGCCATACGCAAACACTCTGATCCTTGCTTTGTGTAGGGGGGGCGATTGCTAAGCTGGTTGTATACATTAGCAGCCATCAGCTCATTGGATGCTCCGGTGTCGATAGTGGCTCTCACCTGCTGCTGGTGAATTTTGATTCGGCACTTTGGAAGACGTCGCTTCCTCCGTCGTGGCTGATAAATCGCGAACACATAGTGGACTGGGTAATCGCCTGTGTCATCGTCCATGTCCTTGCTGTTTCGTTCCTCTACTACTGCTTGAGCAGCTTCTTTCTTTGCTTTAGCTGACCTGCATATTGCTGCGTAGTGGTTCATCCACCCACACGCACTGCACTTCTTTCCTCTCACCGGGCAGTCTTGCATGCGGTGGGGCGGGCCTCCGCAGTATCCGAATTCCTTTTTCTTGTCCTGCTGTTTCTTTCCGGCAAATTGACACGCTTTTGGCCTCACTACCTTAGCCCTCTCCGCCATGTTGACTTGCCCTGTTTTGACGAGTCGGTGGAGGGCAGCTTTCATGTGGGAGGCTCTGGCCTGCGACAGTTCCTTGGAGCGGCCCAGGGTGAGGATGTCTGCTAGTGGCTTGCCGTCTTCCTGAAGGACGGTGACTCTGAGTTTGGATGAGTAACACCCTTGGATTATCTGCTCTCGGATTTCCTCCTTTTCATCACGGAATCCGCACGTGCTAGCCAGCTCCTTTAACCTTCCATGGAAAGCGCGAAACGACTCCTCTGCTTCCTGCTTGGCCTGGCGAAAGATGAACCTCTCATAGTCTCTGTTCGCCATAGGTTCAAAATGTGCGTTTAAGGCATTGAGGAGGGTGAGATAGGACTTGGGTGTAGATTCCACCAGTGTTTTGTAGATACGGGGGATGTCTTTGCTCCCTAAGTGGAGGAGTAGAGCTCTGCACCTCTCATGGGAAATGCCCGGCCCTTCGAAGTAGATCTGGAGACGATCAGTCCAGTCTCTCCAACGCGGAGCCCCATCCACCACAAAAGGCTTAATGGCGGGGATCGACGCCATCTTGCCGTATGCGTGAGCACTCCTCGCGGCCTGTGCGCTACTCCTTTCCCGGGTGCGCCGTATTGGCCTGGCCGAGGGTGGCTACGATATTGCTGGGGGTTATGACGTCGTTGGGGTCTTCTGCCCGGGATAGGTCGTCCTCACACACCCTCCGGGGCTGTTCCTTACTCACTCTTCCCTCCACAGATGGCAGCTTGTGGGGCACACCGGTGTAGGCCTAGACCTGGGCGCAGTATGAGTCTTCCTCCCTCCGCAGAGCACTCACAGGTTCCACCGAGATCACCTCAGCTGCAGTACGCCGGTCTTCGGGCCCTCAGCAGGTGAACATGAGGTCGGGCGTGAAACCATGGGCCTAGAGCATGAGTAACTCGGACAGCACACTACCAGTCAATGGAGGTACCACGAGCACAGCATGGGTTCTTTTGTTTTAACCCTCGTCGCCAGTGTAATGGTGTCAAAGCGCTAGCGCAATATTTAGCGGCGCCGCATTGTAATTAATCCTCGGGACACCGTTGTATGGTTACTGCGTGGCTCCGACTAACTCCGTCGGCCACGCCTCCTTTATTTTATAGCTGGCGCGTGACGACACGCGCCAGCGCTAGCGTGACCTCGTCGGCGCGGGCAGGCTGCACCGCTACCCTGCGCCCGAGGACCCTACAGGGAGGAGGCAAAATGTTTGCCTTTAGAGACAGTCACTGCAATGAAGTAGTAACTGGCATGTTGAGGAAACAAGGGACCCTGTTGCTTCTTGCTTTCTGTACTAGCATCAGCCCGGGTGCCCAGGGCGCTCTGAGAGTCCGCCGCGCCCACTGCTGCCCCGAGGGCACCATTCAGGGCAAGACACGTGAACGAGCTGCCAGCCTGCACCACGGCGGCGTGTGTCACTGCCACAGACGCCTCGTTGTGTAATGGGTGTGGTGTTGATGAAAGGGAGCGGACACACGAGAAGCATCAGAGCGTTTGAGGAGCCAAGGGAGGGTGTACCAACTGTACCTACCTGACAAGGGAGGGCAGAAGCTGCAGGTACCAGGGAGGGTCAGGGGGCAGGGCAGGCAGCTTAACACAAGCTCGAGTTTTTATTTATTTCGTATTTATTTATTTACTTAATGCGATTTTATATAGCTCGAACATTACCCGAAGCGAAGGTGTCAGAGCGCTTTACATAAGAACCATTTGCGATACATAAAGATGACATGAGTTACATAAAAGATAAAAACAGAAGAAATTGAAAATGTATAAGTTGTAAAGTCACACAAGGAAGACATACAAACAAAAAAAAATTGCAAATGTCAGGAGATCAATTTGAATATGTGTTAATGAAATGCTCTCGGGTCAATGTTTCCCTTCCTCCCCCTTTCACACTTATTTAACATAGCCTATTATCGTTTGAGAGAACTTCTTGTCACTTTTACCACACAGCAAACTGGGCATCCAATTACTGGACCAGAGAAAGCCATGGGGTGTAAACGGGCTAAAGGAATGCTGCAGTGCATACCGTGCAAAACAAACAAGTGGAATCCTAAGAGTAGTTGTGATGTAGGGGTCATAGTTAATCTATGCTAAGGAAGGCGAACAGCGGGGTGATCTCAACAGAAGGTCCATGAAATCGATGGAGCCGCACTTCAAGAGTCTTAAGCTATACTTTCTTTTTTAAAGACTCAGTCCTTAAATACATGATAATGCTAGCTGTAATAAGTAAAGCAGAACACATTGTAAAGGACAAAAAAGCCTGCACATGAAAGGGTTTGTCTATTTTTTTTTTTTTTTTCTTTGCCGAGAGCTTGTCTTGTTTCTTATTTATCTCTCCCCACTGCCCCTCTGAGATCGCTGTTTATTTATTTATTTTTAATTAATAGTGATTTGCTAATAATTACAGCCGATGTCGAGGCTCGAACCCTGTTAGAGCGTCTGTTTGTGCACTCCTCCCACCTGTGTTATGTTTACATTGTGGCTCTGGCACGATTCTCTGCATCATTTGTTTCAGATGCTACACTTGCACGCCCCAAAAGTGTGTTTTTAAAATTGTTTTATTCATCTCTCCCCACCGCCCCTCAGAGATCGCTGTTTATTTATTTATTTTTACTTGATAGAGATTTGCATATAATTACAGCCAATGCCAAGGCTCCAAACCTGTTAAGGGCATCCATTTTAGCACTTCCCTCTCCCGTGTTATGTTTAATTTGTGGCTCCGGCACGATTCTCTGCATCACTTATTTCAGATGCTACACTTACCCATCCCAACCCTGTTTCTTTTTTCTTTATCTCTCCCCACCGCCCCTCTGAGATCGCGGTTTAATTATTTATTTTTAATTACTAGATAGGTATTTGCTAATAATTACAGTCGACGCTGAGGCTCAAATTCTGTTAAGGGTGTCTGTTTGTGCACTTTCCCCTACAGTGTTATGTTTACTTTGTGGATCTCTCACCCTCACACACCCTCACCCTCACTCACCCTCTCACCCTCACACACCCCCTCACCCTCACACTCCCTTACCCTCACACACCTCACCCTCCCACCCTCACACCACCACATACTCACACCCCCTCACCCTCACACCTCACACCCTCACCCTCACATACCCTCACCCTCCCACCCCCTCACACCCCCTCACACCCTCACACACCCTCACACACCCTCACACCCTCACACACCCTCACCCTCACACCCCATCACCCTCAGCCTCACACCCCCTCACCCTTACACACCCTCACACACCTTCACACAACCTCACCAGCATAGGATAGTGTAATAAAGTATAATGGTAGTCACAAGGTAAATCCAAGTAGAGATTTATTTATAAGTTACAGGATCATAGTTGTTGGTGACAAGCAGAATGATGGTTGGTTCAAGATGAATTCAAGCTTATTCATGGCCCCACCAGTAGCTGCATCTTTACAGCTCAGCCCACTCACACCAACAGTCACTCTTCCAGTTCACCAGGCATACCAACATTCCACACTGTCATCAGGCATTCTAAGGTTCCATACATACACACATGCATACTGGCTGAGCTGCTGTAAATGTAAGCACAACATATCCTCTTTCCTTAAGGAATCAAAGAGAACAAATAAACAAATAGTTACAACGAATTATAAAGAAAAGAGCAGGTAACCAAAGATAAAGAAAGGCAGACTAAGCACAGACAAGCAACAAGATATAGGTGAAAAGATGTTAACAGGAAGACGTAGCGAGACACACCACCCCTTCCATAGGGAACATCATGGAAATATCAGGAAGGTAACATGCAATAAGTAACATGCTCAGAAGAAAGTAATAATAAAATAATATGTGGAGATATAAACTAAATGCACAACACACCAAGAAAATACTCTAGACCATGTGGAATAATCAAGTGTAGAGTAGGCATAGCACAATAAAAACGGGTACAGGTGAGTAAAAAGTAATGTAGACGCAAAGTTACATAGGTACGTAGGGTGAAAACAGTGAAAACAGTGAAAAGGATGTGCGCACAACCCACACTGCAGACTAGTTTGAGAGTATAGAGACCAGCTCCTAAAGACAACCACCCTACATCAGAAAAAACAACCATATAAACTTAATGCGCCAGCAATACCAAGATGGTCTCAAAGAGGAACATAAGCAACTCACACAAAATTTGTACCATGTAAAACACACAATTGAAGTGTGAATAACCAAAAATAGGTGTCGCATAAATCGCTCCAAGCATTGCAGTCTTATTTAAATTACTGCAAAAGTCATTACCTGTATCGCAGTCTTACTTAAATTGCTGCATGAATCATCATACATATGACAGTCTTACTCAAATTGCTGCCAGAATTATTACTAGTATTACAGACTTACTTAAATTGCTGCATAAATCATTATAAGGTATAACAGTCTTACTAAATAGCTGCATTAATCATTACTAACATAACAGTCTTACTTAAATTGCTGCTTATATCACTATGAATAAATCAGTCATACTGAAATTACTGCAAAACTTATCGCAAACAGTACAGTCTTATTTAACATTAAAATTGCTGTAAGAATCATTACAAATATAACAGTGTTACTGAAATTGCTGCACATATCATTATAAATATATCAGCTTTACTCAAATCACTGTAAAAATTATCACAAGCAGTAAGCCTTATATAAATAAGTAGGAGCTCCAGGAGACATTGAAAGTGAAAATTGAAGGAACAATTACAAGTTGAATACCAACGTGATCCAGTAGATGGCAGTATGACCATGTTTGGTGCATCATAAAACTGTTCAAGTTTTTTTTTTTTTTAAATAACTCGTTTTCCACCGAAGAGATTAAACTATTCCTTTTCCAGTTTGCAACTGTTACACTGCCAAAGGATGTTGTTGTTAAACGATAAGATTCAGTGTAAACCAAATAACTTTGCAAATTCTTGTACTTCGAATCACATTCAAACGCTGCGTAGAAGACATCAGTCCCAGACGATCAAGATGCCCAGAAGTTAATGAGCACACAAACATGTGAGGCAACCTCTCACCTTACAGTTAACGATCTCCTCAAATATTTCGGATCTTGACACGGCGTCCATTAGATCTCTTTGCCTCTCATGTCATGTTACCTCACGCACTAACAATAAGCGTTTCGGCAAACCACAAGAGCAAGGGCACATCGCGCTCCGTAACAGGCAACTTGAAAACTTGAAACTCGAAAATGGCGTTACGCACAGAAAACGCACGCCGGGTGGTTACCCAGCACGCCAGTGCGCAAAATACCTCATTGAGAAGCGCTGATAATCATCGAGGTGAGCCTCATGCGCGTTATGTGGCTCGCGTACAATTTTGAAGTTCAAAGTGACAGTTAAAATGGGCATTGTAGATTGTTGAAAATAAAGTGAGTAACAAAGCCTCACCATAAACGTCCAGCTTCAACATCATATATATACCATCTGAATTCCAGATGGGCCGTTAAAACGTACAAATTTACAACCAAAGGCTGGGCTAATTGTGTGCATTTAAAATGTAACTGAGGCAGAAATCACTAATAAGGCTTGTCAAGGCGTTCTTTAAATTGTGTTTTGTTGACACCACAGCAGATTGACTCTAAACACATCTTGTCACGAGACATCATTCCCCCAGGCAATGCCAATGATTAGATTATAAACTGGGAGTAGTGGTGACAGCGTAGCCTCAACATGTCTCTAGGCTCAGTTCCAACAAAGGCAGTTATCAAGCACACACTCTGCGCAATACCAATAAAGCAAAGTATGTAATGGACACTGTCATTCTTGTTAAAAAACAGGGAGCTTGTTAGAAAGCAGGTTATCTTCAAGCGACAACAACTCTTCTTTCACAGTATGTTTGCACAGTCTTAAACTCTGTAAATTACTCTTTACGCTCATAAAGACTGCAAATGTCTCTCGTTGAACAGGTTGACAACTGTTGTTAAATCCATAACCTCTTCTAAGTCTTTTGAGACAATGAATATAAGGAGTTTAAATCGCCCAGTCAGGCTGTCCCGATGGTAGTGGACACTGGTGGGGCTAGGTGGGCGTTCTTCTCTTATTTTAAAGTTTCTTTTCTTTATGTGGTTTCCTTATGTAGTTCCCTATGTAGTTCCTTATTCAGTATATAAATAGTCTCATACCTCAGGTAGCCAGCAAGCAGGGTTTCTTCGCCAGATCGTCGCCAATGTAATGAAGTATAATGGTAGTTACGAGGTAAATCCAAGTAGAGATTTATTTATAAGTTACATGATCATAGTTGTTGGTTACAAGCAGAATGATGGTTAGTTCAAGATGAATTCAAGCTTATACATGGCCCCACCAGGAGCTGCATCGTCATAGCTCAGCCCACTCACACCAACAGTCACTCTTCCAGTCCACCAGGCATACCAACATTCCACACTGTCATCAGGCATTCTAAGGTTCCATACATACACACATGCAAACTGGCTGAGCTGCTGTAAATGTAAGCACAACATATAGCAAAACATAGCATAGCATAACAAAGCATAGGATAGTAAAACAAAACATAGCATAACAAAACAAAACATAGCATAGCAAAACACAACAAAGCATAGCATAACAGAACACAACAAAACATAGCATAGCATAACAAAACATAGCATAACAAAACAAAGCATAGCATAACATAACAAAGCATAGCAAAACAAAACATAGCATAGTATAACAAAACATAGCATAGCATAACAAAACACAACGAAACATAGCATAACAAAACAGCATAACATAACAAAACAAAGCATAGCATAACGAAACATAGCATAACAAAACATAGCAAAACACAACAAAACATATCATAGCATGACAAAACATAGCATAGCATGACAAAACATAGCATACATAACAAAACATAGCAAAGCATAGCAAAACATAGCATAGCATACCATAACAAAACATAGCATAACAAAGCATAGTATAGCATAACACAACATAGCATAACAAAGCATAGCATAGCATAACAAAACATAGCATAAGAAAACATAGCATAGCAAAACAAAGCATAGCAAAACAAAGCATAGCATAATAAAACACAACAAAGCATAGCATAACAAAACATAGCATAGCATAACAAAGCATAGCATAGCAAAAGACAACAAAACATAGCATAGCATAACAAAACACAACAAAACATAGCATAGCATAACATAACAAAACAAAGCATAGGATAGCAAAACTAAACATAGCATAGCATAACAAATCAAAGCATAGGATAGCAAAACAAAACATAGCATAGCATAACAAAACAGCATAACATAACAAATCATAGCATAACGAAACACAACAACACATAGCATAACAAAACACAACAAATCATAGCATAGCTTAACGAAACACAACAAAACATAGCATAGCAAAACAAAACATATAATAGCATAGCAAAACATAGCATAGCATACCAAACACAACAAAACATAGCATAGCATAACAAAACATAGCAGAGCAAAACAAAGCATAGCATAATAAAACACAACAAAACATAGCATATCATAACAAAACATAGCATAGCATAACAAAGCATAGCATAGCATAACAAATCATAGCATAGCAAAACATATCATAGCATAACAACATAGAATAGCATAACAAAACACAGCATAGCATAGCATAACAAATCATAGCATAGGATAGCAAAAGATAGCATAGCATAACAAAACCAAACATAGGATAGCACAACACAACATAGCATAGCATACAGCATCACTCAGCACTAACACAGCATCACTCAGGGGCATCACAACATCACTATGCGCTACCACAGCATCACTGAACGCTACAGCATCACTCGTTTGCCACCACAACATCACTCAGCACCACCACAGCATGAATCTGTGCAACCATTCAACAACAACAACTGGTTCAAATATGTTCTCTCAATGTTTCAAGCTTTATTACAAATGTAACAAAAAGA
Source organism: Lissotriton helveticus (assembly GCF_964261635.1). NCBI lineage: Eukaryota > Metazoa > Chordata > Amphibia > Caudata > Salamandridae > Lissotriton > Lissotriton helveticus. The sequence goes on from NC_136057.1 coordinate 39,195,681, forward strand.
TGTTAATATTTCACTTCTGTTCTTGGATTTTCGTCGCAATAAAATACACTGAACATAATCTTCACAAAAGTTATTTACAAAATTATAATATTATAAATTACAATAACTTTTATGTAAGTATTAATTATTAAAAAAAGTAAAAGCCATTGTTATTTGTAATATCAATACATCTAAGTCACGTAAATACAACACATATTGCATTACAAATGTTATAGGAGTCACATTTGCGAAATTTATACCTATTGGCATTGTAAATGACAAAGCTATTACTTTCACTATTTTCAAAAACAAAACTTAAATAAAAAATGTGTCATTTACAATACCAATAGCTCAAACTTTCCTAATGCGAGACCTATTGCATTGCAAATGCTTGTTAGACTAGTGATCCCAGTAAAGTGACCTGCCTTCTATCTTTAAACTCGGGTTGTACCATAAGGAGGCTAAATTGGATTTATTAGTTTTGATTTTGGCTTTGGATACCCGTTCTAATCTCAGCAGGGCTCTCTTAGTATTGAGCAGAATGTATTTTGAGTGAGGAAAAGCAGAAATATCAGCTGTTAGAAGAGCTGAGAGAGGCATGTTATTAATAATCGATCTTTATATATCCAACCAGACAGGGATATAGTCTGTTTGCGGGAGTAGCCAGTTAGATCCCTGTTTACATAAATACGCAGTTTGATAGTTTCTAAAGTTCGGAAGACCTATACCTCCTTTTTCCTTGGGCAGTTGAAGTTTACCCAAAGAGATTCTGGGTTTCTTGCCTTGCCATAGAAACGTATTAAAAAGTTTATAAACCTTGTTCAATAGTAGCATTGGGAGCATGCTGGCAAAGAAATTGACTAGAGGGGTTATCATCATTTTCAATGTCTCTGCCCTACCCCACCATGATAAGAATTTCGGGGACCACCCATCCAGCAGAGTAGATATCTTTTTGTGAAGGGAGTTCTCATTAGTTTTTAAGGTGGTGATCAGACCTTTCTCGAAGTCCAGGCCCAGGTACTTGAAGCATTTAGGTTGCCAAAGTAAGCCTGAGTCACCAATAATGTCTTTGTCACCAATGTTGTTCAAGAGTTTCACTTCTGTCTTATCTTTATTTAATTTGTAACCAGACACTATGGCAAAGTCCGCTATTGAGGACATTAGAGCCGGTATTGCGGTCTCGGCATTTTCAGATATCACCAAGACATCGTAGGCGTAGGCCGTTATTTTGACCGTGCAATCGTCAAAACATATCCCTTTAACCCGATCATGATTCCTAAAATTGTAAAGGAAGGGTTTAATGGCAAGCAGGAATAGAGAGGGGGAAAAGGGAAAGCCTTGCCTAGTGCCTTGTTCTAGCTTAAAGGAGGACGAGAGACAGCCACCGGCTCTAACTCTGGCTGAGGGATTGGAGTAGAGTGCCATCACCATACAAATGAAATTTTCCCCTAATTTGAATTTATCTAGCGGCTTTCAGTCCACTTTATCAAAGACCTTTTCAGCGTCTAGGGTAATTGTAACTGTTGGGGAGTCGGTGAATTGAGCCTTTTCTAGTATATGAGCTAAGATGCGCGTATTGTCGCTAGAAAGCCTGTTTTTTAAGAAGCCCACTTGTGAAGGGTCGATGAATTTGGGTAAGAATTTCTGGATACGTTTCGCGAGAATCATAGCATATATTTTACAATCTAAGTTAATTAGCGATATTGGCCTGTAATTTTTCAGGAGTGACAGGTCTTTCCCTTCCTTGGGAGTCACTTCTATGATGGCTTCAGCTGGGGTACCGCTAACTTGACCGGTATTAGCGAATTCATTATATAGGCTGAGTCAGTAACGGAGTGAAGCATTTGTAGAACTTTGCATTAAACCCATCTCGGCCGGGGGCTTTTCCAGATTTAAGTGCTTTTATTACGATTTCAATTTCTGGGGCAGTGATCAGATTATTAAGTTCTGATTGATCTTGGGCCGATAACGAGGGAAGCAAGCAATTGTTTAGATAATCGTGTGTTTTAGAGCTTTCAAGATCTTTGTTTTTGCTGTACAAAGTGTTATAGAAATCCTTAAAAATTTCTGCGATTTTGACGGAGTCAGAGTAAGACACCCCAGACTGGTCTATTAAACTCTTTATCACAGATTTCTACAGTTTAAACTTCAGGCAAGAAGCAAGGCTCTTGCCTGCTTTATTGGATTCACATAATTTGGTATTTGTTTGTGTTTTCAGCCATATCCCTGCTCTTTCACTGACTATCATATTGTATTCATATTTTTTATTCATTATTTCATTAAGGACGAGGGTATCTCTAGTGATTATATGTCTCTTCTCTAGTGTAGCAATTTCTTGTTCCAAATGTATAAGGTTGCTGTTTGCGTCTCTGTTCATTGCTGCTCTTATTTTTATGATCTCGCCTCTGATGGTACATTTAAGAGCTTCCCAACGTGTAAGATCAGATGTTTCGTCCTCTTTATTGGACATAAGGTATTCCTGTATTGTATTTTCGATGGCTTGCTTATGGGTGTCTTTTTCTAACACTGCATTATTAAGTCTCCAAAGATTTGTTCTCTTGACATTATTCACCAAGGCTAATGATAATGTGATACATGAATGATCCGAGATCATTCTTGGTTCAATCGAGATTTCCTCGATGCTAGTGGAAGCGTTCCCAGAGATGAGTATATAATCGATGCGTGAGTAGGTGTTGTGCGGTGTCGAGAAGAAAGTATAGTCTCTCCCTGTGGGGTTTTGTAGTCTCCATGAGTCTATAAAATTAAAATGTGAACAAAGATTGAGAATGGTTTTGTGAGAGTTTTTGGGACGGAAAGGACAGCGGGAATCCCTGTCTAGTGTCGGGTCCAAATGTAAGTTGAAATCGCCGGCCATTATGTGTATTGCATTATCAGTGATCGTGCAGATATGTTCACACAACTCATTCCAAAAGTCCGGGTCGTCCTTGTTAGGGGCATATATGTTAGTGACATAAAATTCTTTATTTCTTTTGATAGCTTTGTGGAGATCCATCTCCCTTTAGTGTCGGAAGTACTATTTAGTATGTCAATATTAGATTTCTTTGCTATTAAGGTCAGAACCCCATTCTTTTTCCCTAGTACGTCAGAGCCCACAACGTCGCTGTATGATCTGTTTCTAAGTGAATTGAATTGTGTTGTGTCGATTTCCGTCTCATTTTAGTTTATGAAGATAATCAAGTATCTTCCTCCGTTTGACCGGATGGTTTATGCCTTTTATGTTTAGTGAGACAACTTTAAGACTATTGTTTTTGTGTGCCAAGGCACCAGGTGAGGTTAGTGTTGACAGGAGATTGTTGTGTACATGTAGTATGTGATACCTCCCTCGTAATGAGCCATGAGTGGAGTACTGTATACCAGAGTATAGTTAGTAGAATTTCGGAGTGTGGGCATCGACACAAAAAGGCAACTGGGTGATTTGCTATTAAGCAGTCTGTAGTAATCAGGTCCTCAGACAGTAGATGTAGATAAATGGTTTATTAGAAGTTAGGTAGATAAGATGGTATAAACCATAAAGACCCCAACAGGAACATCCTGCATGATGCTCAGCCCCAAGCCAACTGCCAGCCTAAGCCCACAGACTGATAACATTCCACAGAGCATCATAGCCAGAACATTCTATAATAAAAGGGGATAGTGCAAGGATACTACATTATCCTCTCCCTTTACTAACGGAACACAATAAAGTTAAAGAAATATAATACAAATATAAAGAAATCTGTAACCCAGGGATGGAATTAAAATTAACATCACGAGAAGGAAAACAGAAATACAAAAATTGTAAAAGAAGAAGGAAAGTGAACTGATAGAATAAACCTCACCATCCTCCTTCTCCTCTAATTTAGAACAATGTTAAAATATGTAAATATTGAGCTCTCATAAACTAACCCAAATCTCAGAAAAGACTGCAATGAGCTCACCAAAACCCAAGAAAGTGCTACAGACAAGAAGAGAATTTTTTTTTATGGCACTCCTGTATTAAAGACACAATGGGACTACAACCCACGTGTATAATAACAAAACCAATAAGGCAAGACTAATAAAATAATCCCTCTGATAGGAATAAAATGCCTTCTAAAATGGATAAAGACTACAGAGAAATAAGAAGATAGGAACTAAAAAAACAAATTCCTATCCATATGTGTAAAATAGGCGATGAAGGGACTAAGACCCATATCTAGCCCTAAAAACTGAGGACCGATAAACAAATGCGACCTCAAACCTAAAACCTAAACCTGCCCCAAAAACTAGGGACCATGAATGTTAAACAAGGATAAAAAAAAAACATAGACTAGAGTAATGGGACTAGAACCCACTCCAAAGGGCTTCTCACATGAGAAGACTGTGACGTAGCCAAAAACGCCACCCCTCTTTTAAGAGACACTATGGGACTCAAACCCTAGTGTAACACTATTTAGGTGTGACTGACACCCCCTAAAAACACAAAGGTGGGACCAAAACCCCCTCTAACAAAACTAATAATTTCAATTTTTTTAAAAGTTAGCGTGTTACAGGGTAATGGGACTAAAACCCATTCCTATACAAAAAAAAAACATACACCTCTCAACCAGAGTAATGTCAAAGAAGAAAGTGGGACTGCCTAAATAGGATACTAAATCCAAAACCCATTCCTAAGGATCACGGGACTAAAACCCACTCCTACACTAAGTCCGTGTAAAACTACATTGAAACACAAAACGCTACTAATTCGTGTCAGCACCAAAAAGAACTGCAATGGAACACAAAACGCTGAAATTTAAGATAACAGCCAGTCAGACACACACGAAAAGACCCAGTCAAACACACACGGAAAGAACTGCATAGAAACAGCAAAAACGCTATAACCCAAAACTACTAGATAAGATCACAGCCAGTCACACACACAATACCGCAACAAAATACTTTCTCTATTATAAAATAGCCAGCAAAATACAATAAGAGCTAGTATATGCTCCGGTGAGCGGTCTCTCACCCGAGGTCACCAAAGCAACTCGTCGATCTATGAAGGTCGTAGCCGTAATTTTTCCGACTTAAACAGAAAGTTTTCTTCTTTCTAAATGTTCAGTGCCAGACAGTATAACCATTTCGCTAGTGCGTAAAATAACATGTCTTTAACTGTCCTTGTTGAAGGATTTCAACAAAAAAAAAACGTGCTTCTCGTAGAAAGATAGTTCCCATGGTGACAATGGATAAGTAAACTCAGTACGCAAAATGGTGTCACGTTTTCTACGTTGCGCCGAGTGGCTCTGCGCACAGCGTTGCTTACAGACGCGAAGAAGACGCACACTCCCAAAACGTCATAAAGTGCTCAGGAGCAAAGGTATGCCTCGCGTTGTCACATTGTCAAGATTTAAAATGACAGTTGGTATCTCGAGCACATTGCATGACGCAGTTGAAAATAATGTTGATTAAAAACAACGTTAACAATGAAAATTAAACACTTCTAATACTTCCAGTGTCCACTATATTCTTCTTCCTGAGACAGTAGAAGGCACGGCTTCACACATCCGCTATTAATGTGACTAGACTAAACAGCTTAAAACATTAATAGTTCGTTTCACTGTCAATCCCAAATTGAACGTTACGAGATGTAAACAGTACTTCTAAAAATAAATTTGAGATGTAAACAGTGCTTCCGCTTGGTGTCAAACTTGCGATTAATGTCTTCAGAGCCATTAAAAAAAACATAGGATGAATTACAACACGTCTATGTTAAAGTTGCGCTCGTGAAAGTACCGGTTTTTCCATGTACACAAGCGACCAAAAAAAAAAAATTCCATGCTCTAACCGGCACAAGATTTGTTTTAAAATGTCTAATCGCAGGTCGCACTGCATTTTAAAGAGCCAAAAACAAGTAAAGATAACATCATGCTTACTTCTGATGCATCTGATGACCATATGTACAAGGAAACCACTAACAGCACATTTTGGCAAAGGCCGTCCGATGTGATGGACACTGGTGGGGTCGTTTTTTCTTACTGCGCTGATGTTTCTTTAGTGGCTCCTCACTCTGAAGATGGTATCTCTCTTGGTATATCTCTTGTCTTGTACTGTATCTTTTGGCTCTTGTTCCTTTACTCTTTATCTTCATGTTGGCGCTTGTCATTTTGTTCTTGTTTCCGCTCGTCATTTTCTCTCTGCTGAAGGATTTTCTTTACTTAATTCTTTTGAAGACTACCTCTGGGTTGTTTTTTATGCTGAATTTTGCTTCACCCAGTACGTGGGAAGGTCACATCGTCGCCATAAATATTGTAGTAATCAGGTCTTCAGACAGTAGATGTAGATAAATGGCTTATTAGAAGTTAGGTAGATAAGATGGTATAAACCATAAAGACCCCAACAGGAACATCCTGCATGATGCTCAGCCCCAAGCCAACTGCAAGCCTAAGCCCACAGACTGCCAACATTCCACAGAGCATCATAGCCAGAACATTCTATAATAAAAGGGGATAGTGCAAGGATACTACACAGTCTCATGTAATTGCTGTATAAGACCACATATAGCAAGGTGACAACCGCGAAAATATCATGTGTGTAGGTAAACCCTTTTGATTCAACGCACAAAGTTACAGTCAAGAATTGGAATCTGGCACTAGAGCAAGAAAAACAATAACACGTGTGAAAAATCAGGCAATAAACCATAAAAAGAAAGAAAAACCGAGAAATCACGATCAAACCCCATCCCTACCCACCCTCTCCCCAGTCCCTCCCACCCCACCCTGAAAGTACTCAGTAGACATGGTGACAAGGGGAAAATAGTTCCCCTCCCATGGTAGCTAACGAAGTCATGTTAAACACATGGAAACAATTCTTATTCTGAGAACAGCGAACTCTAACTACATAACTATAGCTAAATTTAAGTGCTTGACAAGAGCTGAATTTGTCTTAGGAGCGGTACAGGGTACTCCTATTGTACAATCACTATTACGCTAACTTCTAAGGCTGTCCCATTTGAGCGTTAATATGAACATTAACAAGATATACGGCATTTAAACGTTCACTAAGATATTAGCCTAAAAGTGAAAAGCTAGAAATAGTCTAGAAATAATCTAAATGTGAGCTAGTAAAGGGCCATTAGCCATTAGTGAGCAGGTAGCCAGAAGTTAGTATTATCCCGCTGGCGAGTTGAACATGTATACTGTGAACTAGATAAAAAATGCTGCATACGCTTAAACTGAACAGGTACATTTGCGGATAAATATCCTATTTGAACCTTTAACAAGCTGCATTGTGCATTATGAAACTGCTGCAAATGAACAGTGATGTGAACCTATTACAAACATTAGACCAGTAGACAAATACTTAGATTAACTTAGAGAGGTACTTGGAAAGGCATTCAGGTGCCTACACTGGATGAACCTGGCGTTGCAGTGTTCATTAAGGGATCGTCTGGGCCGTCGAGGAATCTTTTCAGTTGCAGAGGTTCTGTGAAGACTTGAGGGACCCCTTGAATCATCACCCGAAATCTTGCTGGGCCTGCAAATTCAAACTGGTAGTTCAAGGAACATAGCCTAGGCCTGAGAGCAAGGAAACCTTTCCTAACACCCACCGTCTCTTTACTGTAGTCCTGGGAGATAAAGAGTTTGTTGGTTTTCCAAAGAATATGATTGTTCTTACGCATGAAGGCCAGGATCTGCTCAACATGTTGGTAGCGGAGAGGTTTGCATACAATTGGTCGGACCTTTTTGGTTTCCTGATGGGACCCTGTGGGCCCGATCAAATTCCAAAGGATTGCTGAAGGACAGGTTAGTTGCTTGAGTGAACCAGGTTTCCAGGAAGGAGATGGATGAACCAGCAGAATGCTCTGATCCCTCTGGAATTCCAAAAATATGCAGGTTCCCTCTTCGATTTCTGTCTTCAAGTTCAGCCAGTCTTTTTGTCAGAGAGTTTGTTGTGGTAGACAGATGGTTGAGGGATTTACAGACTTTAGACTCTGTCCTCTAGATGGCTTATTCTGTTCTCCATTTCGGATAGCCTGATATTGTTATCTCTGATGTCCTGTCTAATTGCAGAGATTTCCTCCTTCGTTGATTTTGCCAAATCACGAACCTCTGCCAGCTTGTTCAGTATTGTGTCCATTGTCCCGTTAATGTTTCGTTTGCCTTTATTAGGTGAGTCAGGGTTCCGTGGGTCGGCCTTGAGTCTCTTGAGGTTCTTGGCTTCTTTTTCCCCCATGTTGCACGTACGTGATGGTGGTAGTACCTATGTAGTTTGTAGGCTACAGGCTGCAGGCACTAAACTGTATTTTGCAGGCAGTAGGTCGTAGGAAGTAAACTTTCTTTCCTTACTCGCGGATCTTGTAGAGGAGCTGGTAATCTGTACTCGCTGTGGCCTGTAGGTAGTGTCCCGCAGGGAAGATATTATATGGCGCAAGTCTCCTAGTGGTTACTTGCTGGTAAAGTGATAGCAGGTAGTGAATCAGGAGTGTTAGGAACTTTCACTTTACACACCAGCGGCCTTCTTAGTATCAGGCAAAGCTGAGGTTAGAGCTTGGCATTCCTAGGCGGCAGCCATTTTGAAGTCAGGCATCATGAATAAAGATTATAAAGTAAAGTATATTACAGTTATCATCAGCATCACGCATAAGCGCCGGGACCCTGGCAGGTTCACATTTGTCAGCTGTGTGACAATCGAAGGGCAGCAGAGGTCTGCTCAGAGCAGTTTGCAGCCGTTTTTGTTAGCTTATTTTCCTGCACTATTCCTTAACTGCTGAGTTAATGGTATAATCATTTAAAAGGTTCTCATACTGCCAGCTTGTGACCGGATACGTTAATTGCACCAATAATGCCGATTTGCTGCTATTTGGGTCGTGTTGTATGCCAGGCAGTGATCGGGTTGCTGCTTAATGTACAAAATGACAGCTCACACATCCATTACAGAGCTAGTGAAACGCTGCTTCATGAAATGTGCATTGGGTGCAGCCGCCGAGATTCAGTGCGGGTTAACCGGCCTGTGCAGCTGATTTACGGTGCGCTCAAAGAGAAATGATTAGAAGCTAATGCGGTAGGATCTTTTGCGAGGTTCCGAGTACGCCCGCCATTTTAGGCGTGAAGGCGCGCAACATACCAGGAGTCCGTTTTAGTTGTCTCAGAATGGCCCGAGTGATCCCATCGTCGTACAATTCAGCTCAGCGGCATACCACTATATTCCGATGTCTTTTCTGCATTCACTGCATCAACGAGAGTTTTTGCCTGGATCCGCCACTTTTGTAGTCAAGCTCCGGCGTGATCGGGGAGATCAGGTCCAAGGCCGGGCTGTTTTTTGCTTGATAATGCCTCCAGAAGCGCAGGGATTTCTCTTAAAAGGGAGCTGTGGGTGCACCCCGCATTCCGCCACCTTTTCTTGGTAGTAGAAATGTCTCTATCTTAAACATTGCACAGAAAGGCGATTAGAAGCTGTGCCATGGAAGGAAGTTAAAGCTCACGCTGCCATCTTTGCCGACGTCCAAACCGTAGGTGCACTGATTTTGACGTAAACGCAACGCTGCGCCATTTCAGCTATGGATGCGTCAATATTGGGAAAAGGCATAAATATAGATGCGTCAATTTTGCGCAAGTATTTCGAAGAAACGCCCAACTTGCATAATTTAATACTTACTTGTTGCAGACCATTTTGACGCAGTGCTTTTTTTCACGCAGAGGGTTGAAAGTGGCGCATCTTCAGTCACTTCATAAATATGGAGTATGACTTGCGCCGCCAATGCGTCTGAATTTTTGATGCATTGGCGGCGCAAGCTCTTCATAAATGAGGGCCGAGGTGTTTATGTCTTAGTTTTGGGACTCCTTTTTTTCTTCTTGTCTAAACAGTTGTCTGCTGCATCAGCTAACACGGATTTCCGTCACAAAGAGGCTAGTGATGAATTCTTAACTTCGGTGTGTTAAATTAGTTTCCCTCTATCGCGAACTCGACCTGAAGGTATTGGAACGCTTAACATGATTGCTCAATCTATATGTTTTTGAGCCAATGCCAGTCCTCGATCGTGGCCGCCTATATAATTTACCAATGTTTAGTGCTTTCAAAGGAGTTGAGCTGACACTGCCTGTACTCTGTCATGGTATACATTACTGAGCATTTACGTTTGTTTGTAGCCCATGTCCCCACAGCCACAGCTTTTAAAAGTCTGTTCTCCAGCCTGTTATGGGCATGAACCACCAGCAGCACCACCGCCATGGAGAAGAAACAGAAAGGAAAGGAAAGAACGAGGACAGGTAACCTGCCTCCAAGTTTATCCTCTCTGCCTTAGGTACCCTCATCCTAACTGGAAGAGCTCTGCCGGAACTGCGGCTCTTTTATCAGTGTGCAGTTGCACCAACTTCTTTTAAGTATGTGCTTTATAGCACCGCAGGCCACTTTAATGGCTATTACTTTTAAATATGCTTTGTTTCCCTCACTTGCCTCTCTCGCTGCACTGACGCCACACGAAGCAGGTACAGTGTTAATTAAAGAAATCTACAGATACCATTGTCCCCCCTCAATCCCCCATCTCTTCCTTTAAAGTGCCTTGTTTTTTTTTTTTTATTTACCGGCCGCGGTGTCCGGTTCTTAGTGTTTCAATTTTTGCTTTATATATATTTGGGCAGCCCTCACCCTCCGTTAATCAGTCCTCTGCCTCTGCAGCACAAAATACGCTACCTCTTCTCAGATTGCAGTCTGTGCCCCTGCAGCTGCCCAACACCCGCCTTAGTCACTTCCAGGCTCGCAGCCCGGCCAGGCACAAGCGGGCGGAGGAAGAGGAAGGATCCCTGAACCTCCCGTACGCGCGGGTCAGAACATGAAAGTGATTAAACTAACAATTACACACATAAAAGACTTTTACATCGATATCATGTATTTGTTATGTATATTAATTCCCCAGCGCGTACCCTGCACTAAATGTTATTATATTTCATTTCACCTGCTGTGCATTGCCTGTTTAACATTGGGTAAACAAACAGCCATGCTGACGCCCTTATTTAAACATAAAGCAATGCAATTTACACCTTATATAATTCCAATTAAGATATATTACTGTAAATTTGTAAGTCTCTCTGCTACTATGCATCTTCATTATATTTGAACTGCTGCTCCTATTAAATAGAGACGATGTGTTCTTTCTATTGCTTTCAGTCTGTCCCCCTTCGCTTTTCTACACCTCAGCATTCCTCCTTGCTACACTCCTCTACGTCACTCTTTTTATCTCCATTTCCCCAGTTTTCCCTTTCTGGTTAAATCTATTCTCCCACATCAACCTTTCCTTCTCTTACACCTCTCTATCCCTTCTCACAAATCTCTCCTCAACCCTCTTCCTGCCCCTCCGGCCTCCCTCATTTATTGCCTACCTTCTTTTTTTGTTTCATGTTTTTATGTTTTTTGTTACACACCTTCACCGCTCCCTTTTCAATGTTTCCTTCCCCTTCTCAGTTCTCTCCCTGGCTTCAATCTCCCTCAGCCCCCTCATTTTGCGTCTTTTTCCAGCTCACCAACACTCGACTATCCCTCAACTCATTCTCTTTCACTACCCTCTTCATCTCTTTCTGAACTCTTTCCTGATGCTACTTTCGACTCTCCCCTAGCCCCCTCTAAATTTCCATACTGCTCTTTCAACTCAATTTAACTCCATCAAATTCACTTCAGCAACGCCTTATTGTCAATATTTGTTTCGCCAAAACGCCAAAAATTCATTGGTATTGCATTTTCTATGTCTGGCGTTAGCAAAGAACTTTTGCTTTTAAGCATAGATCTGTATACTGTACACTTAAACATATGCCTGCACATTATACATACACCGGCTTTCAGCGGACCCTCTTCATCCGGTCTACTGTGGTGTTATTCACACTTTGCATTGACCTATCGCAGCATACAGCTTAGGCCCCCCACCAGCCATTTGCTGTATGTGTGTGGCATTCTGCTGTGCACAATAATAGGCCCTTCAATTACAGGGATATGAGTGCAATGTGTGCTTTTACATTCATGCAGACTGGGTTTTAGACAATGCTTCTTTTCTTATGCTTGTTTTATACAGTGCGTGCATTAATATAAAAACCATCCACATAAAATAGGCATTAACAAAGCCAAAAGGTCAGCATGACCCTAGACCTATTGACTTTGCTAATGTTTGAATCGGTTTTTAGGTCTCGCCTAGCAGCGCGCATGCGGTGCATAGGAAAAAGACCTGTAGCAATCGCTATGGTTTTTGACCCAAAAGCGTGCACGCGTTGCATTGCCTTCAATGGCAACGCCTGCACGTTTGGCGATTCCCTTGCGGGAGCGAGCTTTCAGATTTTCTCACTCCCACAAGGAAAACAGGCCAGGCCCCCTCCTCTCTCCCCTCCCCCTGCTGCCTCTCAAAATTGTTTGTTTACCTTTCACGCTGCCTGTTCCCACTCAGCGCCTCCAGGCTCTCTGTACTCATGCACTGACAAAGAATGAGTATCGTAGCTCGTTCTCTCTAATTCTTTAACGCGCTCTCTCGTCTGTGCTTACCCATTAGAAGAAATCGATTCGTCCCTTTGATTGTCTGTTGTGAACAGGGCGCAGCTTAATTCGTTTTAACCTCTTATTTCAATTATTTCCTCTTGCAGGGTTTTGTGTTTTAATAATGCTGTAATTCCCGACTCTCAGTGTTTCATGGTTTCTCGCCAACACTTTTCTCTTTACAGCACCATAGAAAAGTCTGGTAAATGTATCTGTCGCCTCTCCTTCCTCTTTCAATAGTATCAGGATGTAGGCGAATGTATTTTGTGGACGAATCCCTGCACGGGTAGAGGGGGGTCATACAGAGAGAGCTCAGAGGAACAGGCTGTTGGACTAGGTAAAGCAAAACATGTCTTGCCTCCCAAGACCGTAAAGAAAACAGATCTTTATGCACAGGTTCAGAGACTAAAGTACATGGATTAACCAATTAGCTGCTCCATTACTTTCTCCCTCTGAAATGCATTTAGGAGACTTGTTTAATTATTTTGCTGACCCTTAAATGTAATATATCGTATGTTTCGGATTCCTGTGTCTTACTGCCACCATGTAAAACGTTGCGTAATTTTCATTATTAGTGGGTTAACTATCGCGAAGCCAGTGATTTAAATAAATGTTTATAAAGTGCCAAGAACGGACAGTCTCATGGCGCTGGTTTGAGCAGATGTCCGGGCTTTGCTGTCTGTGCTGAACGGAGGTGGGTGAAGTGGCCTGCACGGTTGACACAATGATCGAAACCAAAGCATTCTGAGTGTGCTCCTGTGTCTTCACATTCCTGCCCAATGATACCCAGAGAGAAGTGAAGATGTCCTGGGCCCCCTCCCTTGGCCTTTAATTAGTGGTCCCATTTTAGGCGGGGGAGTGCTGCTGTTCCGGCCCATTACCTCACGGGCTCCGGGCCGGTAGCACAGACTGCTCATTGTCTGCTCCTCCTGGGGCTCCGGCCAGCGGAAAGGCTCAAGCAAGCCGGGGTTGTCCTGTCTGCACCCCACCCCTGCCCTCGCAGCTCATAGGAAATCGAGCACTTCATGTGCGCCATAAAATGCCCCCTGCCTGAGTTCGCCCTGCGTGGGAGACTCATGCGAGACACCCCCCATACCCCCAATGCAATAGGTTTCGCATTTACGTGACTTTAAGCTTTTGGCATTGTAAATGATGGTGCCTTTTATTTATGTTTTTAAAACCAAAACATTAATAAAAGGCCTTTAAATGCCAATCACTCAAATTTGCATAATTCGAGACCTATTACATTGCAAGTGCTTGGTTCTTTTGTTACCAGTCTGAAATAAACAACAGCAGGCGGGTTTTAAGGGTGACTTCCTGTACTCCAGAGCAAAACTATCATGAGCAGCTGCTTCCCGGCTACCTGCCAGAGTGATTTATGGTGACTATTGGCGGAGGAAAGAACGGACGCAGTGAATCGTTGGAGTCTGAATACTTTTTTGCAGACAGGTGCGTTAAATAAGGACTCATGTCGGGCTGATGATACTTCGTGTGCATTAAAGTGCACAAACAACTCATTGTACGAATTTGCCACGGAAAGCTTGATTGGAACCGATGTTTAAGAAAGAAATACCTGTGAATTTCTTTTAGGTGCGACACGTGCTTATCTAGTGAAATATTGTGTGCTCCTATATGTTTTATCATCATTATGACAGGCCCAAAGAGTCCTGCATATCTTTACTAGTATCAGGGTTATTCGGATTAGGCAGCAACAGAGAACCACATTTTGCGCAATAAACCGGCCACACTGATGTTTAAAGCGTAAAAGGCCATTTACTAGGACCAGGCTGCACAAACATAAACAACCGAATACACATTAATCAACAACAACCCCCCAACTTCAATTCAACCTTCATACACTCCAGACTCACCTTCCATTGCACTCCATGACCCATTCCGTTCTTCATCCATTTCTTCGGATCTCTCATAGTATCCTGGCATTCCACTCATGCCTCTTGTCCACCCCATCCTTCACTCTTCCCCCCCACGAGGGGTGGGTGTGCACGCTAGTGACTCTCCCACCCCTCCCAAGTACCGCCAACCTTGCAGCCCGTCCTAAACTGGCATGCTCTGCAAACCCTACCCCAGAACCCTAATAACTGTAGGGTGGGTGGGAGGCCTGAAGTGAGCCCACACAACCACAAATGATGAGACAGATATTATTTATTAGCCATTAGTCATACAAGAATCCTAGGACAGTATTCAAAGCACAACATTCTGTATCCATAGGAATGGACATGACATGGTAATGTTCTGATATAACATAGACATAGAAGATAGAAACTAAGTTACTACAATATTTCCCTTCTTTCACAAAAATCAAAACCTAAAAATTTAAAGATGAATAAAAACCCAAAAAGAAGAAACTTCAGAAATAAGATATAGAAAATGAGAAGAATAAAACAATGAAGAAAGGAAGAAGAAACAAATAGCATGTGCACTTTGAAGTTTCATTAAAAACTAATTAAATTCAAAAACTATAAAGCACTTGCATTTATAGATAAGATTCACAATTTACATAGCATTCAAAAAACTACAAATCCATGCGTTTAGGAGTAACCCTAATCCTATTGCTCCTCCTAGGAGGAACATAAACCAACTTAGAATCATTTTTACCAGCAATTCCAACTTCTGTATTTTCTCCTCTGGTAGCACATCCCAGCTGAGAAACAACCTTCTGGGGCAATTTATAGACACGAGCAAGATTCCACCAGTTTTTGCCATTAACTCTCACTGCAAATTTCGTAACAGCATCAACTTGAACTGGTGAACCAAATTTAGATAAGCCTTTAGGAACATTATGTGGTGATTTGATCTTAACCCAGTCACCAACCTTTATGTTGGACGCAAAGTCTCTCTGAATGATTGTTCTCTGATTACTTTTAACAACTTGCCCTCCTTGATGCTTATTTACATTCATATCAGTATGAGATTGTTTATTACACAATAAACTCTCCTGTGTTGACTTATTCTGTAAAGATGAACCCCATTGTCTCATCCAGGCTGGACACAGATGGAATGAAGCCTATCTTCCTCTTAAAAGTTTGAACGGACTTGAACCAGTGGTTGCATTTGGAGTTGTTCTATGTGCCCATAACATGCTTTGCACAGACTCCTTAATATTTAAATCAGAAGAGACTGCCCATTGTATACACTCCACCAAAATAAGGTTATTCCTCTCAATAAAACCATTTGTTTGTGGATGATAAAGAGCCACCCTTTTGTGAACAATACCCGATTGAGACAAAAAGACAGACATTTCCTTAGAGGTAAACTGAACTCCATTATCCGAAACAATCTCTTTCAGAAACCCCTCTCTAGCAAATAGACTTTGAAAAAATTTGATAACCTCAGTGGAATTGGGATCAGGCATGAAATGGACCTCCCACCATTTGCTAAAGTAGTCGGCCACAAACAATGCGAATTTACATTTGTTAGGTAAAATGTTGAAAGGACCCACAAAATCCACCGCCAATTTCAACCATGGACCATCAGGCAACGCCACACGTTGAATAGGAAGAGAAACAATCTTAACTACTTTATCACTCGAATTGCAGATACAACAATCCTCTACAATAGAAGTGATCTGTTGATCCATAGAGGGCCACCAGTAAAAATTTCGAATTCTTTTCCTTGTGTTAGTCTGCCCCAAATGTCCATCATGTCCAAAATTAATTATAGCAGACCTTAGTTTCTCTGGAGGTACAAATTTCTCACCCCTCATAATCATACCGCCTCCTTCAACAGTTAACTCATCACCAACCTTCGCAAAAGAATGAAACTGTTTTTCCAGTAAACTCTCTTTAGGCCAACCAGTGATAATGTAATGTTTGACTCTCTTCAAAACATTATCTTGCTCCATAGCAGCAAACCATTCATTCTCATAGAAACAACCAACTAAACACGCATCCACAGCTGCAATCAAACAATCTTCATCTATATTCTCTTTGAAATCATTATTAGACATGGGTACTGGGAATCTTGACAAGAAATCTGCACGAGTATTCTTTCCACCTGGTATGTGTGCAACTTGAAAGCTATATTGTAAAAGTTTGTTACTAAGTCTTGCTATATGCGGTGTATGATCTTTTACAACCTTTCCTTGCAGAATGGGAATCAAGGGTATGTGATCAGTAAGGAGGCTGAAATTCCTACCCCACAAAAAAACATTTAAACCTCTCAATTGCCCAACAACAAGCCAAGAGTTCACGCTCAATTACTGAATAGTTCTTTTCACTAGGTCTCAAACCCCGTGACGCAAAGCCAACAGTAGATTCCTTCCCATCTTTCACTTGTGAAATCATACCACCTAAGCCATACAAACTCGCATCGACTGACACAGTACATTTTATATTAGGATCAAATGGTGTTAAAATGTTACATGAACCTAATTCTTTTTTCAAATTCTTGAACTCTCTTTCACAGATGTCATCCCAATTGAAAATTGCCCTTTTTTTTAACAATTCTCTCATATGAGCAGTCTTCATAGAGAAGCCGGGAATAAATTTTGAATAAAACTCGCACATTCCCAGAAAAGAGGAAACCATCTCTTTTGTAGTCGGACTGGGAGCATCCACAATTGCTTGTATCAAACCCTCCCTTGGTACTATACCTGCTCCTGAAATCTGATGTCCTAAATATTCAATTGATTGTACACCAAAAATTCATTTAAGCTTATTTGCCACAATGCCATTCTGCTCCAGCCTTTCCAACACTTTAGACACATTAGAATCATGTTGAATTTTAGTTTTCCCAGATACTAAAATGTCATCCTGGTAAATAACAGTTTCCATAACACCTTGCAAAACCTTCTCCATAACTCGTTGAAAGACTGAAGCTGCACTAGCCAGGCCAAATGGCATTCTCCTAAATTGAAATGTTCCAATGGGAGATACAAAAGCCGTGATGTGTTTACAAGAGGGATCTAATTGCACCTGGTGATAAGCCGAAGCTAAATCAATCTTTGAAAAATATCTAGACCCCGCAAACTTAGAATGTCGTCTATGCAAAGGATGAGAATCTATCCAAATTTCACTATTGACACTGCGAAGATCAATACAGACTCTCAAACTACCATTGGGTTTGCATCTGACAACCAAGGGAGATAACCAAAGAGAAGACTCAATGGGTTTAATTGCTCTGGATTCACTCATTTTCCTGAGCTCATTAGCCAAATCATCCCTGACACTATGAGGTACCGTCCGTAACTTATGTTTGATAGGGATTGCATCATCTTTTAACCGTATTAAGTGTTTAAAACCTAAAATGCATCCTAAACCATCCCCAAATACCTTTGGGAACCTATCAAAGCATGAACTACAAGTATCCTCTAACTCACCATCTTCAACCACAGAAACTTGATCTTTCGTACCAGGTCTAAGTTGCATTTTGAAAAGGCCTTGATGGTACCAACCAAGAATATTGAGACCTTTTTTAGCTACAAAGACCTTGCCTTCAATAGTTCTTTGTCTAAAAACCAACGTAGCTTCAAAGAATCCTGACAATTCTATTCGCCTACCCTCATAAGAGAGTGGTCTTCTGTCAGGTGGGTAAAGTGGCCTTTCGTTCCATGTCTTTTCAAATAACTCATCAGTTATCATTGTTATACGTGCCCCTGAATCAACCAAGAGATCTAGAGGTTTATTGTCTACCAAAACTTCAACGATAGGATCTACACAATCTTCAGTTTCATCCTTCACAACCACCACCAAATCCGATAACGAGCTCCCCACCTCCCCATCACTTTCATCTTCCTGTGTTTTTTCCCTATAAACAAAATTCACAGTATTCTTTGAGTTTCAAACTTTTGCAAAATGACCTTGTTTACCACACTTATGGCAAGATGCATTCTTAGCTGGACACATTTTTGCATTAGGAAAATGTTCAGCAAACCCACACTTTGTACACACATTTCTTTGTTTAATTTTGTTTTGAAAAGGTTTAATACCTTTAGAGGCAGAAGTCAGAATTCCCTTTATATTCTACTTTAAACGGCTCCTTTGCCTGAGTTTTTGTGTTTTTCTGACTAGCTGACTCTTTTACAACATTAACTAAAGAATCCTTTTCAGGTTTCAATTCTTTTTTAGCTTTCTGTGAAAGTTCAATACTTTTTACGATTGATATAGTCTCATCCAATGATGGATTTTTAAGTGTTAATAACTTCTCTTGAACTTTTCCACAATTAGTATGAACAACAATTTGATCCCTTATTAACTGTTCAGTAAATTGTCCAAATTTGCATTCTGACGCTATAATTCTTACAGCTGCAACATAGGTAATTATACTTTCACTTTCCTCTTGTTTTCTAGTAAAAAATGTATGTCTAGCGACAACCAAACTACTTTCAACATCAAATTGTTTCTGTAAACTCCTAACTATTTTCTCAAACTCATCTAGTTCTTCCCCGTTCTCACCTAACTGCGTTGTAGGTAAATGTTCTAAAACTGCCTGTCCTTCGAATCCAAGATTATGTTCAAGAATAAAACATTTTCTTTGTGCACTAAATCTGCTGCCACCAATTGCCCCTAAATACTTTTCAAAGGCCCTAAACCATACTTTCCATTTTACAGGAGGGTCACCTGGGAGCTGTAAAAATGGAGGGGCTTGAACGTTCTGCATATTTTCTTCTAAAAATTAAATAGTAAATATACAAAAATTTGAAACTAACTGTTGTAAAATAAATCAATGAAAAGAAAAATTGTTCAACAGTAAAAGCAATTTTAACGACTGTACAGTAGTTATGATATGTAAAGATAGATTTAGCCATAGAAAGTCATACACAATTAAAATTACTCTTTCCCTCCAGAAGTGTCAATGTGCCGCTAATCCACTAGATGGCACTGTTACCATAGAATTTATCAAGTTCAACTTCGTCTTGTAATGCTTCGTTTTCCACTTCACTGATCAGGTAGATGCCACCTCGTCAAACAGCTTTTGTTTTGTACGAAAGTTAAAATATTTACCACAGAGATGGAATGTCACTCTTCCCAACAGACTCGTTTGTAGACTTTAGGTTGGAAATTGGAGTGTGAGGAGCGTCTACATTGAATGTTAAGTAACGGAAGAAAGCGAGTGACGCTGACATGTGACGCTGACCAATCACGTCCTATTTAGACTATTCCAGTGACGTTGCTCAGAATGAAGAAAGGATCGCCAATACTCACTGATGATTCCACAACGTCATCATTTGCTGAAGAAGACAGGAACGAAGAGATCTCCGTCTAACGAAAAACCGTTGGGCAGGCAAAAGACGTGCAACTGACTAATTGAACAAAGACACGGTAAAGGCACAATGTTAATCTTGCGCTTTCAATGTGCATAAGTAAAGTATATTTTAAAACATGGGAAACCGCTTTGGATGTATATCATCTTAATATATTTTCCAAAATATATTTTTTAAATGTCATGTCCCGCAAATATTTTCCCAAATAGTTGAAAAACGTGCCTTTTGCCGCCAGTTGTTAATAAGAGAGAACTGCCAATATTTTCCTTTGATATGAAGGAAAAGATAATTACTCACAGTTTTTACGTTCTCAATTAGTCCATTCGAATGAAGATCATTAAAGCTGAGATGAAGCTACAAACATCAGAGTCTTCAGTGTTTATTTTTTTAAACATAACACAGTCGTAGAAGACACACTGAGATCCTCGATCCCATCAGCGTAAGGATTTAAAACTGCCTTTGATACACGCTGAGATTAATAATCTCATCAGTGTAAAAATTGATTCTTTGCCAATATTTCTTCCAAATCGATTCCAAAGACTGTTGATGCACTAGATCACACGTGGGTAGGTGACTAATGGCCAGTCCTCGCCGCCAATTTGAAGTGAGCCCGCACAACCACAAATGATGAGACAGATATTATTTATTAGCCATTAGTCACAACAGCTCCCAGGAACTGACAATACAGGAATCCTAGGACAGTATTCAAAGCACAACATTCTGTATCCATAGGAATGGACATGACATGGTAATGTTCTGATATAACATAGACATAGAAGATAGAAACTAAGTTACTACAAGGCCTTTTCTTAATCTACCCCACCCGACGATGCCAGAATGCCGGAAGAGGAAGTCGCCTTCCTCTCTTGCATTCTTATACCCACACCCCTAACCCCAGCCTGGCCCTCCCAGCGCGAACGACCCCGGGGGAAGACTAGTCTGCGACTTTCACTTCCCCCAGGGCCCTGCATCACACAATAAACAGGCCACACTGATGTTTAAAGCGTAAAAGGCCATTTATTAGGACCAGGTTGCACAAACATAAACAACAAACGAATACACATTAATCAACAACAACCTCCCCAACATCAACTCAATCTTGGGTGGGTGCGCCCGCTAGTGACTCTCCCACCCCTCACAAGTACCGCCTACCAGGGATCCCCCTTTAGGGCGGTTAGCTGCCCCCCGTGGGGATCCACTGTGCATCTTTCGCCCTCATTCTACTCAGGCATTCCTATGACGCCATAACGCTTCATTCCACAACTTGCTGACCACATCTCTCATCTCCATCATGTAATAGGCGTTCTCCATTGTCGAAAGATGCACACCATCATCCCTAAAGAGTAGCCGTTCTTCCAGTCATATTCGAGGGAGCGCTATCACTTTAATGCCTTTTTCATCGCAAAAGACCCTCATGGCTCTGTTTAATTTCCTTTGAGCTTTTTCAACTGCCCCATGTTTGATCGCCCGTTTCCAAATCCGCCTAGGGACGAATTCAGTCCATGCAATACAAGTCCCAGCCAGTCTTTGTTTCATCACTTCCAAGTCTCTTTGCATCAGCTGTAGGAGCGCCAAACCAGACAGCCAAATTAAGTCGTTCTCCCCCAAATGGATAATCAAAAGATCAGGACATCCTTTCTGAGGGACCATATTAGCGAGCCAGGGCAATAGTGCCCCCAATTGCATCCCCCCTTTTCCCCACCAATGCACCTCATGTTGTTGTCCTTTGAGTCCCAGGTTACGGCCGTACACCTGTTGTTCTGCATACTTGGAGGCCCAGGGCACAAACGAATGCCCCACAATACACGTGACCGTGTTGGCCCCTGGGCCACCCACGCAACCTACTAGAAGAAAAAGGAATTAGTATACATCCTGAAACACAGCTCCCCCATCCCCCCCTTTTCCCCACTCGCCCCAAAATCCCGGGTCAAGTCCTTACTTCCGGGCATAACGCTTACAATATCGAGACCTCCACCTACCAATCCGCCGAATCCTGTCCCAAGACCAACCCAACCTTGCTGCCGCCGTCGCCGCCCCAATGCGGAAAGAATGCTTCCCAAAGCCCGCCGAACTCAGCCCCAGTCGGGTCAATGTCATGCGCAAAACCGCCAACAACTGTGCAGTCGTCACTCTAGCCCCTGATGCATGACAAAACATTTCCCCAGTTGTAGCCGTTGTGGGGGGGTATAGCCACCGGGCACACCCCCCCACAATCAGTCTCACACAACCAAACCTACTTTCCTCTCCCCAACTGATCCATTTTAGACTGTCCCAACCAAATCCCCAGCCGACCCGCATCCAATCTGATCTCCTCGCAGCTCCTGCCGCCTCTCGCCCTCGTCCCCAGCAGCTCAGAGATTCGGAAGGCTCCAAAAAACATCCATTCCATGCATAAACGGAAAATTCGAACCTCAAAACTGTCATAAGAACACATCGGCAAAACTTCAACCAAATTAACCAGTAAGTCAAAAGTAATGGCCTTCCTCAACGCCCCACCCACCCTTTTCTCCCTACCCCAACCTCTGAGCACCCTACCTATAATCACATCGTTCGTAGGGTCAAAACCAAAAAACAAGGTACAATAAAAAGACAGACCCGCCAACTTTCCAGCAATGGTCGCGGAAGACAGCCCCTTGTCAAAGCAATGTAATACAAACTGCAACATCCCTTTGTCCACCAATCAACGATCTCCAAGATCCGCATCCCTTCGACCATCCCATAAAGGATCCGAACTCTGGCCACGCCAGTCTGTATGTCCGCTTTGTCTAGTCAGCTATGGATTTTTCCACCAGGCCTAACACCCTCACTCCCCCAAGGCCCAGACGCCAGCCGGCAGCCTGGTCTTGCACTGATCAGCTACCGGTGCCAGTCTCTGGAACCGCTGCCACTGCGATCGAGACAAAGCATCCACAATGTCATTATTCGCCCCAGGGACATGCTTGGCTCGAAAAACCACATTCAATCTCGGACACTTCATCATAAAGCTCCTCAACAATCGCAGCACTCTCAGATCCCTTGTCCTTTGCCGGTTGACCAACTCGACCACAGTCATATTGTCCACATGGAACAGCACCGATCTGTTCTGAAATTCCAACCCCACACTTCCAGTGCCACCAACAAGGGAAAAAATTCTAGAAACGCAATGCTCCTCCCCTGCTTCATCCAATGGGCCGGCCATTCCTCAGCACACCATCTGCCATCCCAAAATATGCCAAAACCTGCTGCCCCGGCCGGGTCAGAGTAAATTTGCACTTGCCAAACCATCTTCTCCTCCACAAAGTTCAATGACACCCCATTGAAGTCAGTCAAGAACGTCAGCCATGACCTCAAGTCAGCCTGCACCCTCATGGAAATCCGGACCATGTGGTGTGGTAAGACTGCCCCCGACATGGCCATGCTGAGCCACCTGCAGAATGTCTGTCCCGCCCTCACCACCCGGCATGCGAAGTTCAGAAAGCCCAACAGTTGTTGCACTGCCCTCAACGCAATCCTCTTTTCTCCAATCGCCCACAAAAGGCATGCCTGTATCTCTGCCACTTTTGCCTCTGGGAGCCGAGTCATCCACTGAACGGAATCCAGCTCAATTCCCAGGAACGTCAAACAGCAGCTGAGCCCAGCTGTTTTCTCGGGCGCCAAGGGGACACCTAAATGTTCTGTCATCTCCTGAAACCGTGACAGAGCCCTGCCACAGTCCCCAGAGTGAGCCTTACCAAGAAAGAGAAAATCATCCAGATAGTGAGTCACATCTCAAAGCCCGCTAATCTGCATAAAAGCCCATTGCAGAAATGTGCTAAACAACTCGAAAAGCACCCAAGAAATGGCACACCCCATGGGCAAAACTTTGTCCACGTAAATGGCACCTGCAAACTGCATCCCCAGCAGAGAGAAATCTGCGGGGTGTATCTGTAAAAGGCGGAAAGCAGACTTAATATCACAGTTTGCCAGTTCCGCCTCCGGCGAACACACCCGCACTAGGGGGGTCGCATCATCCACTGATGCATTGAGCACCCTTGAGTCTGCCTCTGCGATGAAGTCATTCACAGACTGTTCCTCCGGCCACGAGAGGTGATGTATCATGAGAAACTCACCCTCCTCCTTCTTTGGCACGACTCCTAATGGGGAGATGATAAAATGCTCAAGGGGCCAATCAACAAACGGCCTGCTACCCTGCTTTCCCCCACCTCCTTCTGCAGTTTGGCCGCCACCACTCCTGGCCATTCTTTGGCTGATTTAAGATTGTCTGCCCATCTCCGCCCCCTTAGGTCCTTAATAGCCCACTCGAAAACCCTCTGTGAAACCCCATTGCAACTTCAAAGCTGCCTCCCTGTCCGGTTAACACGAGAGCCACTGGGCCATTACCTCCACCCTAACCGGTGTAGGCTCCCTTCTGTCCAGGCTGTCCCCTTCCCTTTGAGTTTTGCTACTGCTCCAAAGGCGTGACCAAGGTAAAACATTGGGTGAGGGCATGCCATCCTCCACGCTTGAAGCACTCATGTTTGTACTTGCAGGGATACAGCGAGCAATATCTCCTGTTGTAACTCCAGCACGCACCTGTTGTGCCGCTGCCTGGCTTGGCCGCCTGACTTGTGGTGGCTGCAGATGCAGCAGACCCTCCTGCCCCAGACTGGGCGGACCGTGGCGGAAAGGACCGGTAAGTCACTGGCAAACCACTGGCTGTGTGCGTGGATGCCGATGAGTGCATCAACGCCATCCACTGCATCCATAGCTCCTGATCAATTTTCCCCCACGGCTTGTCTGGGTTCACGCTAACTCGGGCCCGGAACTCCTCGTCGTAACTCAGCCAGGCAAACCCCCCAAACTGCAACTGCGCTTTCCTTATAATATCCTTATACTCTCTTCCTCCGAGGTGGACGTGGGGGGCCCCTCCGCCTCCCCGTCCTATACTGCCCCTGCCCTGAGCGCCTCCAATTCAGCCCACCACGCCTCTGACTCTTGCACCAAAAGGTGCTGCTCCCTAATCTTGTCCTCAAGCTTCATGGCCTCCCATCTGGGAAGCAAAGGAGGGCAATACCCCCTAGGCCCCACGCCCTGCATGTGCACCCACGGAGTTCCTGCACCAAATTGTGCACTGCCCCGTATCCCCCCAGCCTCCAGAAATGCCTTGCTGCCCCTCCCCTCAATCCCCACCTGAGCCGGGATGCAGGAGCGTGAACCCCAGAAAGATCTATAGGAGCGTCTTTCCACTGGTCGCCGGCTTCCTCACAGGCCACCTTCCGCCCATCACTGGCCTCTCCCTGCTCTTCACTCCCAGGAAAAAAACAATCCTAACTCCCCCTCTCCCTGACCCCTCTCCTGCAGGCTCATGTGGGCTGCCTTTGTTCCTTGCAACTGGGGGCCTGCACCTATCCCCCCAACACCCGCTGCCTTGTCAACTTTCAGCCGCTGCTGGGAGGGTGCCTTCCGCACCACTGCCGGCGTAATAGGCTCCTTTACCACTTGCTCTGCATCTTCCAGGCACGGAGGCAGGCTCTTACGCGGCCCTCCACGTGCCGCTCCTCTCACTGGCGCGCCCCTCCCCGATTCACTTCTACCCGTCGGTGGTGGCTCCTCCATGCATGCCATCACTGCAGCAGAAACGCCCGCGGAGGCCACCCACGGGACGCGCGCAAGCCCCACCCACGCCTCACTAAAAACCCTGGGCCGCAAATGATCCTCCCGCCCGGTCCGCCCCAGAACCCTCAAGGCCTTTCCCACCTCAGCGGCTGTGAGGTCGGCCATGTCTCCTGACCCTGGTAAGCGCCGTAATCCCGACCGGACGCTGCACACTGCACCACCGACCAGTGGGCCCCGCCGCAAACCGCAGTCACCAACACGCTGCCAATAAAGGCCTACACAACACCTTCCATTTCTTAATCTACCCCACCCGACGATGCCAGAATGCAGGAAGAGGAAGCTGCCTTCCTCTCCTGCATTTTTATACCAATTGCCCAAACCACACCCCTAACCCCAGCCTGGCCCTCTCAGCGCAAACGACCCCGGGGGAAGAGTAGTCTGCAACTTTCACTGCCCCCGAGGCCCTGCATTGCTGCAGATTTATCTAAATCAAATTATGCATCTCAGATTACACTGACATTCAAACTGGAGCCATGTTACTTCAGTACTTAACTAACTATATTGATTTAGACTGCAGGCATGTTTTAACTTAAAGGCGCTCACAGTTTTCATTTTATAGCCAGGTCCTGAAATACCATAAAAGGATTTCTCAATTCCTATTAAGTGCTCACTTATAAGCAAACCTGTGTAACCAAACTAAATAAATAGAAACTAAAGTGCTGGGCTGCCATTTGTTTACTTCTGTTACAATCGCAGCACCCCTGATTTAGCTGTAAACATGTTAAGCTAAAGCCGGGTGCCGCAATTGCTTTCTGCCGGTAAAGTCTCTGCATTGATGGTTATCATCAAAACCAAGCCAGGAGCAAAGCAGTGGAAGGTCGTTTGCAAAGGTTGCCTGCTTACCTTTCTGTTACTTACTGATGAATTTAAGCGCCAACGTGGTACAAATGAGGCGAAACATTTGCTCAGATACTGTTAACGCGCATACAAGTTAATAAGATAATAATATCAAGATGTGGCGCATTTTGCCACATAATTTGCCTTTTCCAGCCACATAATTTAGACAGCATGACCGTATAATTTAGTCCTTCTGTATCTTCTAATTCCAGCAGGCAGCCCTGATGCAGGGCGACAGCATTACCCGCTGCTAGCAAGACTCAAGCTGTTTTCCAAAGGCATAGCTGTGCGTGGCCTCATGTTACATGTAACATCTTCAGCCAATCTTGGCTTTTTTTTGGTTGCTGACTGCTACTGCAGACTGAGACATGTAGTGGCACTTTTAAAGCAGTATGAAAACAAGTTACTTACCTGTAACTTTGGTTCCCCAGTATTGGTAACTTTCATAGATTCCCATGCTTTGTATAATTCCCCGTCGTCGGAATGGGAGTCTCTGTAACAAAAATACCATAGCTGTAGGTACAAAAGACCAAGGAAAAAGGCCTAGGCCTCATTCCCTTTTGTAGCATTCACCCTCTTTGTGTAAAATAGACCAAACTTAGGCCTCAGCCAATCAGAAGTGCCTCGCCCCTTAGAACCTTCCTGAAGGAACCTCAGAGCCTCAGATTTTCGTAGCCGTTGTGTACTTAGACACCATATCTGTTATAGGCTGAGCTTTCCTCGGGGAGGTGGGCGGGCGCATGGGAATCTATGAAAGTTACCAATACTGGGGAACCAAAGTTACAGGTAAGTAACTTGTTTTCTTACCCCAGTATTGGAACTTTCATAGATTCCCATGCTTTGTATCAGAGTAGCAAGCAGTTAGTAACAAAACCACATTTTGCAACATCACAATATAGCAATAGGCAACATGACATGATACAAAATGTGAAAGACGGAAGGTGGGAAAGAAAGGAAAGCTCACCAATCATTGGAAGAGGTTCCTCAGGACAGCCTGTCCTACTGCCACATCTTCTTGTAGGGACACCAAGCAGTAATGCCTGGTAAAGGTGTGCACGCTGCTCCAGGTAGCAGCTCTGCAAATGTCTTTGATCTGCACCCCTGCGAAGAGGGCTGTAGTAGAAGCCACAGATCTCGGGGAATGTGCTCCAACCTTCCCAGTCAGAGGTTTGCCTGCAGCAGTGTGACAATGCAGAATGGCACTCGTGATCCATCTTGAAATGCCTCGCTTGGAAAGAGGAAGGCCCTTGCTTGGACCTCCGAAGGCAACAAATAACTGAGAGGTTGTCCGAAAACTCTTAGTACGCTCCAAGTAGAATTTCAAACACCGTTGCACATCGAGGGAATGCAATGTCCTCTCTGCTGGTGTAGCCGGTTGAGGAAAGAACGCCTTCAGAATGACCGGTTCATTCAAGTGGAAGTCCGAGGGGACTTTAGGCATAAACCTCGGATTAGTCCTCATGATGACAGTGTTTCTCTTGAATTGAAGGAAAGGTTCTTGGATAGTCAAGGCCTGCAATTCTCCAACACGCCTAGCCGACGTGAGAGCGAGGAGGAGAGCCAATTTCCATGAAAGGTATTTAATGTCAGAACGATGGATCGGTTCAAATGGGCCCTTCATGAGTTGAGAAAGGACTAGATTCAGATGCCATGTTGGAGGAGGTGGTCTCACTGGTGGATAAACTCTGAACAATCCTTTTAGAAATTGTTTGGTAATTCTGGAGGACCACAAGGAGGGTCCAGAGCCAGTCCTCCTGAACCTCGATTTTGCTGCCAAATGGACCTTAATTGATGAATGGGCTAGTCCCGACTTGGCCAAGGACAGCAGATAAGGAAGGATCTGATGCGGCTTGGAAGCGAAAGGATCAATGCCTTCTTTCTTGCACCAGCAACAAAACCTCTTCCACTTAAGACGGCCAAGCAGGAGCTATAAGGATCATCTTGCACGGTTCCACCTTGATCTTCCTGATGAGCCGTGGAATCAGAGGTATGGGAGGAAAAGCATAGACAAATGTCCTCGACCATGCTATCGAAAGCGTACTCCCCTGAGAACCTCGATGGGGAAGCCTGCTTGCATAAGACCGGCATTTCTTGGTGGTCGGAGTGGCAAAAAGATCGATCTCTGGTCTGCCCCACTGGTTGAAGACCTCCTCCAAGACTCTCTGATTCAATTCCCATTCGTGGCTGACTGAGGATGACCTGCTCAGCCTGTCGGCGTTTTCGTTTAAGACGCCTGGCAAGTGTTCTGCCCTCAACGATATCCTCTGAAGGATCGCCCATTCCCAGATCTGCTGGGCCTCTTGCGACAATGGACGAGATCTGGTTCCTCCTTCCTTGTTCACATAGTGCATGGCCGTGGTGTTGTCTGTCCTGATCAGCACTTGTGAACCTTCCACGCGAGGAAGAAAAGCTTGCAGAGCCAGACGTATCGCCCTGAGCTCTAATAGGTTGATGTGGAGGTGTTTCTCCTGGGGCGACCAATGACCGCTGACATGCAGGTCTTGCAGTACTGCCCCCCAACCCTCCAATCACGCGTCTGTTGTCACCACTTGAGGAGACGGGTCGCTTACGAAGGATAGACCTTGGGACAAGTTGTCTTGATCTGTCCACCATAAGGCCGCTTCCTTCATCCTCGGAGTGACCGTCACTCTGTCCTCGAATGAACCGTGGATTTGTTGCCACTGGTTGTCTAGTTGCTCCTGCAGAGGACGCATTCTTAGTCTGCAATGGGGAATTAGTGGGATACACAATGAAATTACCCCCAGATGAGACTTGTAGCGGCGAACTGAACGACACTTTTTTCTGCGTAAGTCCTGACCCAGGGTTTGCAATTTGTCTCTCCTTTCCTGAGTAGGGAAGGCTCTTGAGAGTTTGGAACCCAAGATGGCTCCCAGGAAGCGAGCCTTTCTGGACGGAACCAGGGAAGACTTCTCGTTGTTCAGAGTGAGCCCCAGATTCTGAAACAGATTGGTACAAGCTTGAACAGCCTCCACCGCTGCCTCTCTGGACGGAGCCTTCAGTAACCAGTCGTCCAGGTAGGGGAAGACCTGGAAATGGTTCCTTCGCAGGAAAGCTGCTACTGGCGCCAGCACATTTGTGAAAATTCTTGGTGCTGAACGGAGTCCAAAGGGTAAGACCCTGAACTGAAAATGGCTCTTGGCTACTGTGAATCGCAGAAACCTTCAGTGTGCTGGGTGAATCGGAATGTGGAAATACGCATCCTCGAGAGAGACCATCCAGAAGGACAGGGAGATGAGGTAGGTGTTTAGCTCCCTGAGGTCTAAAATGGGGCGCCACTTTTCTAGCGTCTTCCTCACCAGGAAGAAACTGGAATAAAAACCTTGTCCCCTTTGGTTTGAGGGGACCGGCTCTATCTCTCCCTTCCGGAGCATCTGTTGGACCTCGAGCCACAGGAGACGCTGGTGTTTCGATGGAATGACTGCCGGGGGCTTGGGTGGAGGGACTTGCGCAAATTCCAAGGTATGCCCTTTCCGAATGATGTTGAGCACCCAACGGTCTGATGTTATCCTGGACCAGTTGTGAAGGTATTTGGTGACCCTGCCTCCAACTGATGATTTCTTGAAGGAGGCTCCAGTAGGAAGAGCCCGGAGGCCGCTATTGGCGCTTGGCGAATCTCGTCCTCGTCCAGCCTGTTTCCCCTTATTGTAAGGCGTAGTTGGTAGACTGGCCTTGCCGCTGCTGATAAGGCTGACGGTATTGCTGGGAACTGTATTGAAGGGTCCCCAAGGACCTGGCAGTCTCTGTGTCCTTTTTTATGTCTTGAAGAGTGTCGTCAATGAGTTTGCCAAATAATGCTTCACCATCAAAGGGAAGATCTTAGGCCTGAACCAAGTAGCATTGATCCACCCTTGGCGGCGGAGGACTGCCGCCCCAGCCAATGAACGGAACGCCGTCGTCGCAATATCCATTGCACAGTCAATGATTTCCATCGACGTTGCCTCTCCCTCCTGCAAGATCTTCTTTGCCTCAGTCGTAGACTCCGGAGGCAGCTGGTCTAGGTATGGAGCGACATCACACCAAAGCTGGCGGTCGTATCTACCCATTATCGCTAGGGCATTTGCCGCTCGCACCAGCAAACTTGCCATCGACGAGAATCTCTTCCCCACATTATCCAACCTCCGCCCTTCCTTGTCCGGAGGAGTCGTTAAGGGAGCAGAGGGGTTACGGGATTTACTCGAGATCACAGAGTCTGGTCTTGGATGACCCGTTAAGGCTGC
The DNA here is from genome assembly GCF_964261635.1 of Lissotriton helveticus. Classification (NCBI taxonomy): domain Eukaryota; kingdom Metazoa; phylum Chordata; class Amphibia; order Caudata; family Salamandridae; genus Lissotriton; species Lissotriton helveticus. The sequence continues at coordinate 39,226,062 of NC_136057.1, forward strand.
CGGACCATCATCTGGTGCCTTGTATTTTTTATCTAGACGCGGTAGCACCGGGACCACCGTCGCCGGGTTTTTCATGGTCTTTAGGCCCTCCTTCCACACATGATCCACAATAGGAATGGACCTAGTTGACTTCCTAAAAGGTTCCTTGAAATCATATAAAAAACAATCCGTGGTAACCTTAGGCATGGCCGATTTGAATCTCGCAGCGGCTCTTTCCATCAGCTGATGGAAGCCCCCAATGTCTGCAGGCGGGGAATCCGCCGGATCTGGGACTGGCGATGCAGGGTCCGCAATGATATACTCGTCATATTCAGTATCGGGAATAGTGCCATGATCCGACTGCTGATCCTCATCCGAGGAATCATCCTGGACCTCTTGTAACCCGGAGGAATCATGATGGATGGACATTTGAGGCCGAAGGGAAACTTGAGATGGAATGGTAGGCGTCACCAATGAGGCTGACATCCCTTCGGGAGTTGCTGGTGTTGACGGCACCGGAATAGGCATACTCGCTTTAGATTTATAGTCCTGCAGCATCTTATCCAAGCCATGTCTTTCCCAGACCGGAATCAAGCATCCAAGGACCGGTTTCTGGCTATCAGCCTTCATCAGCCTGGATAGCTTGACTCCAGTGGTGTGGAGAGCCTGGGACTCACGTCTGAGCATCCCCAGCCCACTCGGGGTGAAATTGCAAAAACACAATTGATGGACAGAATGTAGAACAATGTCATACATTCACCCCAGTACAAGGATCTGGGCCTAAATCCATCGTTTTTTTGCACTCCACACCACCCTGGGTTAGACAATGGCTATATGCAAATCAGCTCTAACCCTGTGCCTCATGGGAACAGTCCAGCCCGAACTACCAAGCCATGTCTTTCCCAGACCGGAATCAAGCATCCAAGGACCGGTTTCTGGCTATCAGCCTTCATCAGCCTGGATAGCTTGACTCCAGTGGTGTGGAGAGCCTGGGACTCACGTCTGAGCATCCCCAGCCCACTCGGGGTGAAATTGCAAAAATGTAAATGTAAATGTAGTTGAGATTATATAGCGCACAGCTACCCGCAGTGGGTTTCCCGGCGCTTGCTTAGGGAACCCTTCCTGGTATTCCCCTGTGAGATAGCAGGGTATCCACAAGGGGAAAGTCAGGCATCCCGCCGCGAGGGGCCGTTGTGGAGATTAAGCAAGCTATTGCCCAGAGTCGCAGAGTGTGAACCCGTGAGTCGAGGAGGCACCGGGGCGAGAATTATCGAATCCGTGGAATTTTTAGCCCAAGACCCCGCCAAGGCGGGGAATTGAACCCTGGTCCAGAACCGATCTCAGCTTCCGGGTCTGCTGCCTCTAACCCCTTAGCCACACTTCTCCACAAAAAACACAGTTGATGGACAGAATGTAGAACAATGTCATACATTCACCCCAGTACAACGGATCTGGGCCTAAATCCATCTTTTTTTGCACTCCACACCACCCTGGGTTAGACAATGGCTATATGCAAATCAGCTCTGACCCTGTGCCTCATGGGAACAGTCCAGCCCGAACTACCAAGCCACGTCTTTCCCAGACCGGAATCAAGCATCCAAGGACCGGTTTCTGGCTATCAGCCTTCATCAGCCTGGATAGCTTGACTCCAGTGGTGTGGAGAGCCTGGGACTCATGTCTGAGCATTCTCAGCCCACTCGGGGTGAAATTGCAAAAAACACAGTTGATGGACAGAATGTAGAACAATGTCATACATTCACCCCAGTACAAGGATATGGGCCTAAATCCATCGTTTTTTTGCACTCCACACCACCCTGGGTTAGACAATGGCTATATGCAAATCAGCTCTGACCCTTTGTCTCATGGGAACAGTCCAGCCCGAACTACCAAGCCATGTCTTTCCCATACCGGAATCAAGCATCCAAGGACCGGTTTCTGGCTATCAGCCTTCATCAGCCTGGATAGCTTGACTCCAGTGGTGTGGAGAGCCTGGTACTCACGTCTGAGCATCCCCAGCCCACTCGGGGTGAAATTGCAAAAAACACAGTTGATGGACAGAATGTAGAACAATGTCATACATTCACCCCAGTACAAGGATCTGGGCCTAAATCCATCGTTTTTTTGCACTCCACACCACCCTGGGTTAGACAATGGCTATATGCAAATCAGCTCTGACCCTGTGCCTCATGGGAACAGTCCAGCCCGAACTACCAAGCCATGTCTTTCCCAGACCGGAATCAAGCATCCAAGGACCGGCTTCTGGCTATCAGCCTTCATCAGCCTGGATAGCTTGACTCCAGTGGTGTGGAGAGCCTGGGACTCACGTCTGAGCGTCCACAGCCCACTGGGGGTGAAATTGCAAAAAACACAGTTGATGGACAGAATGTAGAACAATGTCATACATTCACCCCAGTACAAGGATCTGGGCCTAAATCCATCGTTTATTTGCACTCCACACCACCCTGGGTTAGACAATGGCTATATGCAAATCAGCTCTGACCCTGTGCCTCATGGGAACAGTCCAGCCCGAACTACCAAGCAATGTCTTTCCCAGACTGGAATCAAGCATCCAAGGACCGGTTTCTGGCTATCAGCCTTCATCAGCCTGGATAGCTTGACTCCAGTGGTGTGGAGAGCCTGGGACTCACGTCTGAGCATACCCAGCCCACTCGGGGTGAAATTGCAAAAAACACAGTTGATGGACAGAATGTAGAACAATGTCATACATTCACCCCAGTACAAGGATCTGGGCCTAAATCCATCTTTTTTTGCACTCCACACCACCCTGGGTTAGACAATGGCTATATGCAAATCAGCTCTGACCCTGTGCCTCATGGGAACAGTCCAGCCCGAACTACCAAGCCATGTCTTTCCCAGACCGGAATCAAGCATCCAAGGACCGGTTTCTGGCTATCAGCCTTCATCAGCCTGGATAGCTTGACTCCAGTTGTGGAGAGCCTGGGACTCACGAGTGGGCTGGGTATGCTCAGACGTGAGTGAATGAAGGCTGATAGCCAGAAACCGGTCCTTGGATGCTTGATTCCGGTCTGGGAAAGACATGGCTTGGTAGTTCGGACTGGACTGTTTCCATGAGGCACAGGGTCAGAGCTGATTTGCATATAGCCAGTGTCTAACCCAGGGTGGTGTGGAGTGCAAAAAAACGATGGATTTAGGCCCAGATCCTTGTACTGGGGTGAATGTATGACATTGTTCTACATTCTGTCCATCAACTGTGTTTTTTGCAATTTTCATCCCGAGTGGGCTGGGTATGCTCAGACGTGAGTCCCAGGCTCTCCACACCACTGGAGTCAAGCTATCCAGGCTGATGAAGGCTGATAGCCAGAAACCGGTCCTTGGATGCTTGATTCCGGTCTGGGAAAGACATGGCTTGGTAGTTCGGACTGGACTGTTCCCATGAGGCACAGGGTCAGAGCTGATTTGCATATAGCCAGTGTCTAACCCAGGGTGGTGTGGAGTGCAAAAAAACGATGGATTTAGGCCCAGATCCTTGTACTGGGGTGAATGTATGACATTGTTCTACATTCTGTCCATCAACTGTGTTTTTTGCAGTATGTGCAAAGCGCGCCACGCTTGGAACTCGCATGCGCATTAAAAAAATTAAAGTGTATGAGGCTGCTGAGGACGGAAGGGAGACAGGAGATGTGCACATCGCATGTCTTTACGTGCGTGTTCACGAGCTCCAATCGCCCCTGCGCGTGCCCATCTCCTGTCTCCCTTTTGAGGCAAGTCAGCAACAATAGATCTCGCTGGCGAGAGTGCTTTGTGCTGTATCGCCAGATGCGAGACCTGAAAAGGTCCAAGGTATCTATAACCTCTTATAACACAATACACACGAAAGCGGAACCTAAGATCCAAAGATAGGGCACTGGTGATTGTGCCAAGAGTATTCAAAGCTAGAATGGGTGCTCGCTCATTTAGATATCTTGCAGCCAAAATGTGGAACACTGTCAGGACAAGTACTTGTAACTTTTAAAACTACACAGAAGCAGTATGGCGCTAGATCCCAATGCCCCTCCAAGAACACTTCCTGTTCGGTCTCTATGTTCCGTCACAGTTAAGTTCTAAGGTGGGGGAAGGGGAATGGACAGAGAAGACACTGCTCCAAAAATCTGCCTGTTCTGTGTTGTTGACTTCTTCTTCTGACAGGTCTGCAGACAAGTTACATTACATATAAATTCACTGTAGCCTTTAACTTACTGTTCTTTCTTTTACTTTAACTATAATTCGTATCTTACCAGAATGTCTTTTGAGTCTCTCTCCTCTTCTTACTTCTCATACTTTTACCAGTAAGTAAGAATGAGAAGTCTTCACTCTACTCTCTTCTTTTATTTCTAGGTTCGTTCAACACTGTTTTCCTTCTAACCCTTTATGCAAGAGAGAAAACAGGTAAGTGTTGTGTGTGCTTTATTATTCAAATATGACTCGTCTGCCTCTCCTTATTCCTAGTGACTTACTTTTTAGAGAGATGAGTGAGGATTTATATTGGGGTTCTGGATCTGTCTTGGTATTCAGTTGCCTCCTTTATCGTGTTTTTAGAAATAGTAGTTTTATTCATGCCCATTAAAAGGTTTCTGCAGCTAAATGACCTTAAAGCGTTCTTATAATCAAGTAATGTATTTCTCCACTTTATATTTGGGGGTCAATGACTAATGAAACCTTGGATGCCTATTTGTTTTTCCGTGAATGCTTTCGTTCTGCCTAATTTGCTGGTGAAATACTTTGTTTAGACACGAAGCTTTTTTGAAATCTCTCGCGTCTAAAGTCCTTCTCAACTGACAACCGGAATGATTTAATAGACACGACGTGTGAAAAGGTCACGTCTGTGTCTAGTTAGATTCAGAGCTTTTCAAAAGATTAAATGCTCGTTTATTGAAGGTGCAACAGGGAAGGAATTATGCCTGCGGTATTCTCCGTGTCTTCACTGAGCTTTGCCTCAATAATTTATTTTAATGGTTTCCTGACAGACGCGACGCTTGAGTGAATGCGCCCGCGTCTGACTAACTATTAATGATTACTGTGAAGCTGAAGAAATGATTTCCTCACTTCAGTTCACAGTATTCCTCAGAGTTTATTTTAAATGTGGTTATTTCTTGCTGCTTCAAAATTACATGGAAAGACTTGGGTACTTAAAACTGTGCCAACCTATTTTTCAGCCCTCAGAGAATTATTCGATAATTATCCTAAAATACACTAACCTGAACCAGAAGGGAATATGTGGTTACCGGTGAAGCTAACCCCGCAAATTCCGCAAACTACCCTATCTGGCTAACTCGACGCAGGGATTTCAGTTGCTCTTCTCCTAGTCTCTTCAGTGAAGTGCACCGTAGAATGTTGGAGCACACTTCACCCAATGTCCTGAGGCCTAAAAGACTAGACTGCTGACAGAAGAGTCCTGTCGCAGTATGTGCATGTTGGCGGCCATCTTGGAATTCCAGCGGTGCCAACATGCACCCCAGCTTAAAGGATTAACTGACTTTAGGTAATCTTGTGGAGGGGAGATGGCAGCCAGAATTGCGTTAAAAGGAGGAAACCTCCTGTGAGTCCTGACAAACACATTACCAATGGGCCAAAGAACAGATCCTTGTGAATCTAGTTTTCGCAAACATTTAAAAACATTGTTTTTCTCAACAGCACACCGGAGTTAATATTAGGGAGCAAGGGCTGCAAAATGAGATGTGTTCTTCGCTTCCTTTCAGAATATCTGCTTTTAGTGCAGGGACACACCAGTGGTGTAACCATGTGCTCTATAAATGGTTGAATAAATAAATAAATAATAAATTCAGTACCCCAAAATCCATGTTTGTTTTACATTCTTCATAGGATGTTGAAAAGGGGAGGGGCAACACATTTCCACAAGTGTTCACCTCAGGAAACATAGGCATTTGTACTTGGCCATCTCATGCATGCAAAAATTCTACTGATGGTTGAGGGTTAAAGCCAAGTGGTGGAACTGTGTTATCACCAGTCACAAAACACAGAATGTCTTTCAATTTGGCTTCATATGCAAGCTCGAAAGGAAGAATATAACATTAGAGTCACAATAGAGATCGGTGCAACAATTATGATTGTTTTCTTTTCATCTGCTAAATGAAAACTTGAGTAACGGTTGATACATGAAGAGTTAAAGCCGCTGATGATTTGCTGTGTATCATTTAACAAAAAACGAATCAAATTTAGATTACCCGCTATTATCAACAGAGAACACTTCTAGTCCTGACGTGAGAGTATGTTTCCATCATGCAATCCTGCTTGCCTTCCCCTTCCTCTAATAGAAGGCTTCCCACTGTTTAACATGGAGTTAGCATGGGTATTCCATGCTGCTAAACCCTAATCTAACACTTTCTCTGCCTCTTCTTTCGCTCTGTCTCTCTCTCTCACTCTCTCTCACACACACACACACACACACACGAAGAGGAAGATGGGAGCGGGGCTCACACACAGGGACACACCTACAGATGTGGGATTAAGGAGGGCTCAGCACATCTGATTCTCTCAAGGTAGGAACAGCTTTCCAAGGTAGGGGGCCGCCTTCCCCCTCTCTGGCTCACTGGCAAACTCGAAATTATCCCATGCGGATCACCCTGTCACAGCATGGTGGAATCGCACCTCCAAGCTGGCTGATGATGGTCTGACCTTGCTGGGCCACCAGAGAGACGTGGTCCCTGGGAGCTGATGCAGCTCAGGGGAGCAGTGCAGTCATGGCGTCGAATGGCAGTGATCTGAAGTGATCCATCGAAGTTCTGGTGGAAAACGTCTACCTGTAGGCCGGGAAGAAGGACAAGCTGAACAGGAGAGATTTCGGTAAGATGGTGGGTGTGGAGCTAAGCCACGTCCTTATGAACACACAAAGTGAAAAGGGGAGCCGACAAACTGATCTAATCGCTCGATGCAAATGATGATGAGAAGATCAGCTTTGAGGAGTACTGGACTCTTGTTAGCGAGATTGCAAAGAAACTCAGTCGACAAATGGCCACCCAGAATCAGAAAAGCGGTTAGTGGAGGAGTCGCAGAACCCGTCACCTGGTATGGTCATGTGGCTGGATAAAGTTACACATGACCAGCTGTCTTGGCGCTCTCAGCAGTACTTCTAACCCAAGAATTTGATATATTGCTGAAAGAATCCAGCTATCACTGATTCCAAAATGTATTCCTTATCTTGTATTTTAGCAAGTGTGGGTTTGCTTCTGCAAACAACAATCAACCATCGTGTTCCTAATGATGGGTAAATGTGACCAATGTATGCGTGAATACATAGAATTTCAGTTTTGCACATGTTTTTAGTTCAGTTCAGATCCACCTTTCTTGGGTCCAGTTGAATTTCAGGTACCATCACTCCGTCCTTTCTAACTGCGAGTAAAGAGTTATGTAAGAAGTAGTTGTAAAGCTTGTTTTGCCTCATGAACCGGTTATAGATTCAGGTACTGTCTAATGTTTGGATTTGGAAACTTTTTTCCTGAAAATCAGACTTGCTACTCTGTTTCTAATCCTTTTTTTTATTTGATAGCATTACAGGTGCTGAAAGTAAATCTTCCTCAAAAGGTCCTGAAATGAAGCTTCCTCAAAACATAGTCTGTTTTGATGTCACAGATCTCAGGGTCGAAGTTTCAGGGTTAACACGTCAATATAGCTGACGTTTTCATTGCCTCCAGGCCCATATTTTATCATGGCCAGCTTGGTATTTGTTTTCAAAGGTCTCTAAAGCTAATGAACTTCGACCTTTCTTATTGGCTTCATTTTGCTTTTTTAGGTTGATGTGTACAACCATCCTCTTTTGCATTGCAAACGCATTGTCCTCAATGTTCTGCTTGGTCCACATCTTCATAATTATTTGTTTTGTCTGAAAAGACTTTGAATCCGAAGGAGGCCTCTGAAACCTTTAGGAAGCAGAGCCGTGTTCAGGTACTGTTGCTTCATTGGGAAATACAGTAGCCATCCAGTCTTCTGACACATCGCTTAGTCTCCAAAAGCATTAGTTTTGTAATTTGGGGGCTTTTCTGCAGAAAATGCACACAATCACTACACATATTCATGGTATTTTCCCCACGGTGATCAACTGCAGCGACTAATCTGCCACAGGTAAAAAAATAAATGGTGCCCAAAAACTGATGTGTAGATATGGGGAACATCCTTTTCAATGCGGATGTTACCGCGCAGTGCCTTTACGACGCGTCCTTTACAACGCAAGTCGTAATCACGACTTGCGCTGGAGGGCGCTAAAGGATAAAGAATAGTATATTTACTATTCCAACACCTTCCCTACTATCCACGGGGACTGGTGTTAGAATAGTAAATGATACTATTCACTATCCGCGCCCAACAGCGCAAGTCGCTGTAACGACTTGCGTTGTTAAAGACGCGTTGTTAAGGCACGCGTAGAAATGGTACGCGTTGTACCGTCATACATCCGCAGAAATGGTTGAATAAATCTGGAACACTGGTAATAACTGAGTTGGATGATCAGGTATTGCGCTTTAGGCCAATTGATGAGTTCTGAGTTTGCTCACCATCACACTGCCTCCCTAAGAAGCCTGTGGCTGCTTGCATTGCTACATTTGAGAGTCAAGTGTTAAAGATATTGCACTTGGCCTCGTTGGCAGAGCTATAGGTAACTGTACCCCTGGACAGAGGTAAGTGACCGCAGGCCTCATACGCAGTAGCCCCTCCTTACCCCCTGACCACCCAAACAGGGTCTGATGCAATCTGAAGAACTTCTATTTATTGACAACCAATGTAGAATATATTGGTGTAGGTAGTTTAGGAAATAACTTTATTGATCATTGCAACAACAAACATTGGCAGAATTTCAGGAAAATAATGTTTTCAATAGTCTTTTCTTATGTGCCTTGACAAACGAGCCAGGAAGAGAAAGAAATGGGCTATTTTAAAGGCGCAGGGTCCTTCCCCGTGCTATAAGATGATTTTGCAGAAGCCTAGGGCCCTTGGATTTCATACGCTTCCACAAGACTATCACACCTTCCTACCCATCAGCATGGTCAACCCTCCATATCTATAACTACTTTGTCAAATATGTATGCATTCTACCCGTCATCTAAATATGATCACTAGACCAGCGTAAATCCAGGTGAAGTCAGTATCCCAAAGTCCATGTTCGTTTTACATTCTTCATAGGATGTTGAAAGGAGGAGGCGCAACACATTTCCACAGGTGTTCACCTCAGGAAACATAGACATTTGTACTTGGCCATCGCATGCAGGCAAAATTCTACAGATGGTTGAGGATTAAAGCCAAGTGGTGGAACTGTGTTACCACTAGTCACAAATCACAGAATATCTTTTAATTTGGCTTAACATGTAAGCCCTAAAGGAAGAATAAAACATGAGAGGCAAAATAGTGATTGCTGCAACATTTGTGATTGCTTTTTTTATCTTTTAAATGAAATCATGAGTAACGGTTGATACATGAACAATTAAAGCCGCTGATAATTTGCTGTGCATCATTTAACAAAAAACTCATCAAATATAGATTATCTGCTATTAACAACAAAGAAAACTTCTAGTCCTGGCCTGAGAGCAAGTTTCCGTCTCCGTAATCCCGCTCGCCTTCCCCTCCCTTTAATAGAAGACTCCACACTGTTGAACATGAAGTAAGCATGGGTATTCCATGCTGCTAGACCTGAAGCTGGCACTTCCTCTGCCTCTTCTCTCTCTCACACACACACACACACGTGTTACCATCCTTGTGGGGACTATGTGTGAATATCAGCCTTGTGGGGGCTAACCTTTCCGAATGTTTTTAAAACACACTAATAAGAGAAAAATGTTGAGAAAAAATTCATGATACAGGATCCTGCTTCAAATTTGGAAATATATTGTTATTTAATCGTGCACACAGCACCATCCTTGTGGGGACTTGAACACGTGCTATCATCCTTGTGGGGGACCTAGTCCGTAACACTATTTGTGATTGTGTATATTGTTGATAAAATAATAATTTTGCCTTGTGCCTTCAAATGTATCCAAAAAGCATCATAATCTATTCATACATAAATTGCTGAATATATACTAGAGGTATACATTAAAGACACATTATGTTAATGTGCCAGAAAATATCATATCATGCTCAAAGAAAGACCCTTAAAGCTGTATTTAACCTATTTATTAGTGCTTAAAATCTTAGGAGATAAGGGAACTAACACATTAAGAAATTAACATACGCAACTAAGGAATATGGTCAAGTGGAACCCAGAGATTGACTAGCTGCTTACATTTTGCCAACATAGATGTTCAAGTTCTCACAGAGATAGTGGGTGAAGATCATTGTGTTTAAGTGTCGATAGAAATAGTGTGTACATTCAAAACTTAAATCCCATTATAAAGAACCTAATGATTATCAAGTCCACACAGAGGTTGTGTGTAAATATTGGAATGCTCAAGTCCCCACAGAGATGGTGTGTTATCATAGAGATGTTCAAGTCCCCACAAAGATTGTGTGTTATTATAGCGATGTTCAAGTCCCCACAAAGATAGTGTGTTATTTATTTATTTATTTTTTAAGCTTGTATCGCGCACAGCTACCCACAATGGGTTTCCCGGCGCTAGTGATAGACTGTAGAAGAAGGAGGAAAGTATCACCTTGGCTTAAGGCCACAGCCGACTATAGGTCACGCTTCGTGAAGAGCAGAGTCTTCAAAGCCTTACGAAAGCGGAGTAGGTTGGTCTCTGATTTTAATGCCAGAGGGAGGGAGTTCCAATATTTGGGACCCAGAGTGGAAAAGGAGCGGCCTCCCATTTTTGTCAGCTTCCATCTTGGCATTGTAAAGTTACCAGTGTCCGATGACCTTAGAGAGCGCAGGGGTCTGTAGGGGCTTACCAGCCCTTGAATATATGCTGGGGCGCTGCCCTGCTTGGCCTTGAACATGTAACAGAGTGCCTTGAATTTAACACGTTCAGGGATGCTCAGCCAATGAAGGTCGCGTAAGGCGGCAGTGGCTGAAGTGCGTCTAGGGACGTTCTTTAGTAGGCGCGCAGCCGCATTTTGCACAACTTGCAGCACATGTATGGTGGCTTTGTCTGTGCCCAAGTAGAGAATGTTGCCATAGTCTAGGCGAGATGTTACGAGTGCCTGGACTACGGTTCTACGGGAGGAGAGGGGGAGCATCCACAGAATCTTATAAAGCCACCGCAGTGTTGAGAAACAGATGGCTGCGACCTTAGTTGCTTGTTGCCTCATAGTTAGCCTGTCGTCAATGATGACACCCAGGTTACGAACTGCAGCAGATGGAGTAGGCGCATTTCCCAGTTCGGTGGGCCAGTGGTGGGGGCCCCATAGATGTTTGTTCCGTCCCAGAATGACCACCTCGGTCTTCTCCCCATTCAGCTTGAGACAGTTTCTCCGCATCCAATCAGCCACAAGAGTGAGGCCCGACTTGAGTGCGGAGACACCGTTCTCGTCTTTCCCTGATAAGGAGAACACAATCTGGATGTCATCTGCGTAGGAAAACAGGGTTAACCCCGCCTGTTCAACTATGGTTGCCAAGGGTTTAACATAAATGTTAAATAATAAAGGGCTAAGAATTGAGCCCTGGGGGACGCCGCGGGTAGATGGACAGATGGCGGAAGCTGCTTTGGAAGAAAACACTTGAAAGCTTCGGTTGTTAAGGAAAGACACCAGCCAGGCCAAGGCCTGGCCTGCCACACCTAGAGATTTCAGAGAGTCAATGAGGATGGAATGCGACACGGTGTCGAAGGCTGCGCTCAAATCCAGCAGGATGAGCGCCATGGTGTTTCCCTGATCGACACCGTGCCTGAGACTCTCTGTCACCCCCAGGAGGGCTGTCTCAGTTGAGTGCCTAGGCTGAAAACCCGACTGAGAAGGATGGAGAAAAGCAGTGTTTTCGACCAGTTTAGAAAGCTGGGAGTTTATGTGTCTCTCCAGTATCTTCGAGAAGATTGGCAACAAAGATATAGGGCGAAAATTGGCAGAGTTGGAAGGATCTGCACCCAGTTTTTTCAATAAAGGTACAACCATGGCGTGTTTCCAAGGTTGGGGGACATGGGCCTCACTTAAAGAAGCATTGAGTAATTTGATAATAATGGGGTGAGTGAGGGGATCAAGTTGTTTAAGAATTTTGACCGGGAGAGCATCCTGTGGGGATCCTGATGGCACACTATTTAGACAGGAGACAAAGGAAGTGGCATCTAGAGGCTGCCAGGTAGTAATGACTGCGTCAGTGGTGGTATTTTCCGATTCCTGGACCGTGTCAAGGGCAATGGAAGTAGTGCCTGGTAGTGTAGTAAAATGATCGTAAATAAGATCAACTTTATTTATAAAGTAATCTGCTAAGGATTGACACTGGGTGGCATCAAGTGCCGGAGGAGGAGGGGTAGAGTTAGCTCCAGTCAGTTTTTTGACGACGGAGAAGAGCACCTTTGGGCAGTTTTGTGCATCAATCACTGTTTTTTTTGTATAGTCTGCTTTAGCAGTTTTACAACTGTTGTGGTATTTTTTCAAGGCTTCTTTGTATATGACTTTACGTGAAGGAGAATAGCCTTGTCTCCATTTACGCTCTAAGGTCTTACATTGTGAGCGGAACCTTTTGAGTTGTTCCGAGTACCATGGAGCCGGGGGGTGGTGTGAGGGTGCGGGCTTTGATGTCATCGGTAGTGCTAGGTTAACCGCATTGGTTAGCCAGAGTTCAGTGGTACAATTGAGTGCAGCCACTGGTAATTCAGCGCACGGAAGTGTTTTGATCAATAGCTTATTGAATTCTGGCATATTAATCTTCCCCCAGTTCCAAACTGGTCTCGTGATCTCCACTTCAGGTCTTATTGCTGTTACAACCATATCTAAGGAAAAGGGGACAGCTAGGTGGTCGGACCAAGCAATTTGTAGAGCTTCACGAGAACAGTCTAAAGGCAGGTTGGACAGAATCGGGTCCAATAAGTGACCCGCACTATGTGTGGGACCTGCGTTTAGCAGTTGAAGATTGAAAGTTTCCAGGATGGAAAGAAGCTGATTCCTATTAGGGCACTCGAGGTCATCTAAATGTATATTTAGGTCCCCTAAGATCGTGAAATTCGACGCTTTAAGCATTACTGGGGCTAGAAGATCCGGTAATGATGTTATCCATGGACTCGCTGTCCCAGGGGGGCGGTATACCAATAGTCCTGACAGAGTGAATTGGGAGGTAATGGACAATTTAAATAGGGCTGATTCGCAATCGTTTTGAGTGGTATCTACCAACTTGCAAGTATATGCATTCTTGTAAATTATTGCAATTCCACCACCCCTGCCAGAGACTCTATCCTGACGAAGGATGGCGTAATTGGAGGGAATGGCATCAGCAATATCCAGGCCTGAGCAGTCTCTAAGCCACGTCTCGGTCAGGAACATCGCATCAGGTAGATTCTCGGCAAGAAAGTCATGGATATTATATCTATGTTGTGGCAAAGATCTGCAGTTTATGCTCCAAAATCTTAGAGTGGGGTGAGTGGGAGCTGTCCTAGAGCATACCTGTCTTTTTCGTCTACCTTGACGTTGAAGGGATCTGCATAAGGAGGGAGTTTTTAGTGAGAAACTGCAGCGAGGACAGCTAAACTTGTGTGACGGGAAAGGATAAGTGGAGCAGTTATTATTAGGAGCACCACGTAGCGCAAGTAACTCATCAGACGAGTATGAGAGAGTCATGATGAATATAGTGGCTTTACTCACCAAAGGAGAATATACCAGAGCCCAAGGCCCGACCTAGCGCGGACGAGCGCAGACGGGCAGGACTCTGGCTGGACTCCGGCGCGACTATGGCGCGCCCGCTGTACGCGTTCGCTGCGCGAAGCAATGGCCGTCTGTTTTTATACACAACCCTATCCAAGATGGCCGCCGCCGTCTGATCGAGCGTGGCCCCGATGAGTCAGCCCTGAATCGGCTGTTCACCCAGGGGAGGAGGCAAATGAGCGAAATTGCAGCGCTCACTCCAGTAACTTTTCTCAAGATTTTTTAAAAACGCCTAAAGCGGTGATATCTCCACCCTTGTTCGGTGGGGTCAAGCAGCGCGATAAATCCGCGTTAGCATACAGGGGGGGTAGGACACAAAGGGTAATCACGGAAACAGGTAAAAACTGTTGTTCAAGTCCCCACAAAGATAGTGTGTTATTATAGCGATGTTCAAGTCCCCACAAAGATAGTGTGTTATTATAGTGTTGTTCAAGTCCCCACAAAGATAGTGTGTTATTATAGCGATGTTTAAGTCCCCACAGAGATAGTGCATGAAGGTGATTGTGTTTAAGTCCTTATTAAAATAGGGCCCAATTCACAAAGGTAAACTTAGACAAAAAGTCTAACTTTACTACTTTTCAGTATTCACAAAGGTAAATTTAGACCAAAAGTCTAACTTCACTACTTTTCAATATTCACAAAGCCCCATGAAGAGAATGTGAAGCTGATGATGTTCAAGTCAAAGCAAACACAAGGAGACACTCATCTCCAGTCACAGATCTGGGTTCAATTCATCATCGTTCTTTAGCTCAGTTTGCCACCCCAGTTCAGACACAGCTATATGCAAATCAGTCTTGACCCTGTGCCTCATGGCACCCCCTGGTGCTTCAAGTCAAAACAGAGCATGCATTTAATTACAGGAATGCTCGAGTCCCCACAGAGTTGATAGGTTATTATAGTAATGGTCAAGTCCCCACAATGATAGTGTTTTATTATAGTTTTTTTCAAGCCCCCACAAAGATAGTGTTATTATAGCGATGTTTAGGTTCCCACAGAGATAGTGCATGAAGATGATTGTCTTTAAGTTCTCATTAACATAGGGCCCGATTCACAAAGGTAAATTTCGACCAAAAGTCTAACTTTACTACATTTCAGAATTCACAAAGCTCCATACAGAGAATACGAAGCTGATGATGCTCAAGCCACAACAGAGCTTGCATGTAATTACAGTAATGGTCAAGTCCCCACAGAGATGGTGTGGGACAATAGTATTACCACGGTCACCACATAGAATGTGTGTGATTATAGACATGCCCAGGTCCCCACAGAGATAGTGTGTGATTATAGACATGCCCAGGTCCCCACAGAGATACTGTGTGATTATAGACATGCCCAGGTCCCCACAGAGATACTGTGTGATTATAGACATGCTGTGGTCCCCACAGAGATAGTGTGTGATTATAGACATGCCCAGGACCCCACAGAGATAGTGTGTGATTATTGAGATGCCAAGATCCCTACAGAGATAGTGTGTGATTATAGAGATGCCAAGGTCCCCACAGAGATAGTGTGTGATTATAGAGATGCCAAGGTCCCCACAGAGATAGTGTGTGATTATAGACATGCTGTGGTCCCCACAGAGATAGCGTGTGATTATAGACATGCCCAGGTCCCCACAGAGATAGTGTGTGATTATTGAGATGCCAAGATCCCTACAGAGATAGTGTGTGATTATAGAGATGCCAAGGTCCCCACAGAGATAGTGTGTGATTATAGACATGCACAGGTCCCCACAGAGATAGTGTGTGATTATAGAGATGCCAAGGTCCCCACAGAGATAGTGTGTGATTATAGACATGCACAGGTCCCCACAGAGATAGTGTGTGATTATAGACATGCCCAGGTCCCCACAGAGATAGTGTGTGATTATTGAGATGTCAAGATCCCTACAGAGATAGTGTGTGATTATAGAGATGCCAAGGTCCCCACAGAGATAGTGTGTGATTATAGACATGCTGTGGTCCCCACAGAGATAGTGTGTGATTATTAAGATGTCAAGATCCCTACAGAGATAGTGTGTGATTATAGAGATGCCAAGGTCCCCACAGAGATAGTGTGTGATTATAGACATGCTGTGGTCCCCACAGAGATAGTGTGTGATTATAGACATGCCCAGGTCCCCACAGAGATAGTGTGTGATTATTGAGATGCCAAGATCCCTACAGAGATAGTGTGTGATTATAGAGATGCCAAGGTCCCCACAGAGATAGTGTGTGATTATAGACATGCACAGGTCCCCACAGAGATAGTGTGTCATTATAGACAAGCCCAGGTCCCCACAGAGATAGTGTGTGATTATAGACAAGCACAGGTCCCCACAGAGATAGTGTGTGATTATAGACATTCACAGGTTCCCACAGAGATGGTGTGTGACTAATATGACCACAGTTGTCAAAAAGAATATGTGTGATCATAGACACATGTTACAGCTTACACAAGGAACTCCACGTTCATAAAGAAGACGGTGAACTCCCATTGGGGGATCCTAAATACGGCGGGTCTGGATATACCACGTCCTCGCTTCGCCTTCAAAAGGACAGCCAATCTTAGAGACACTCTGATTCACACTCGCCCCAAAAAGTCCAGTACACGTCCGTTGAAGACCTTATGGGATCTGCCCCCAGTCACGGGCCACCACCGCTGTGGGTCTTGTGTGGTCTGCCCCCAGACTATCCAGGGCAAAACTCTACAACTCCCCAATAACTTCGTGTGGCACCGCAACAAACATACTAACTGTAATAGTGCAAAATGCATCTATCTGCTTATGTGTCCTTGCAATCTAATCTACATCGGGATGACGATGCGTGCCGTAAAACTACGCATCATGGAGCACTACAGTAACATCCGCTGTAAGAAGACTCACACAAGGCTGTATGAACACTGCAAACAACAAGAGCATTTGGCTCAACAGATACAATGGACTGTCATTGAATGCCACCCCTCTATCAACCAAAAGGCACTATATAGGATGGAACAGCGGTGGGTGCACCGCCTTCAGGCGGATAACCAGGGGCTCAATGACTTTATTCCTTGGAATATGCTGGCCAGATAGAATAGGCTTAGTCTGTCCCCCTACTAAGGATCTAATTGACCATACTAATTGGGGACCCCAAGTACACCCCATCCCTAGTAGGTACTGCATCCTCGCAAAAGGCGAGCCACCACTCT
This sequence comes from Lissotriton helveticus, assembly GCF_964261635.1. Taxonomy (NCBI): domain Eukaryota; kingdom Metazoa; phylum Chordata; class Amphibia; order Caudata; family Salamandridae; genus Lissotriton; species Lissotriton helveticus. The sequence continues at coordinate 39,242,961 of NC_136057.1, forward strand.
AAGATGGCGCTCCATTTTAGACGCTCTTTAGCAGCGCTTCCTGCCCGTCTTCACTTTCCTCATGACGCTCGCCTGGATTGCTTAGCAACGCATCCCGGGCACGCCTCCACCACCAACCCTCGCGGCTACCTGTTCTTAAACCTGGCAGCGACAAACCGATCCACCGGCTGTCCTGCGATTTCGCCGTCGGGGGAAGGGTAGGTGCCTACAAGTGTAGCGACCCGAGCAATTGAGGTAAGATGGGGACTCAGGGACCGCCAGGGGTGTTTGAAGTTAATTCATGCACAACAATTGGGGTCCGTGTCGGATCCATTCCACAGAGATGCCATTGTTCACGGTCAGCGCAATACACCGTGTTCACTTTCCCCATTAGGAAACGCCTTCCTGCTCAGGCTCCCCAGGGACAGACCGTGGGGCCCCTCCACCAGGGCTGACGGGTAAGGAAATTTCGAGCGTCTCCTCCACTAAGGTGCACTCGAAACTTAGTTTTCCCATTCTAGCGTCCTTTGGCTCGTTTTTGATTCTGTGATACTCAGTGCACTATCTGTTTCTAAGTAATACACTACCACAGGTTACCATATCGAATGGATAATATGACATGGAGTGTAAAAGTCGTTATATCTCGAACAGAGATTTTCGTGTCAGTGATGCATTACAGTGTACATCACCCTGCTTTTAACTAATTCTCACTCCCTCTCTCTCATTCACGAAGTCACCAGTACATGTGTGTGCACGCCACTGAATTATGCATGTACACATCATGAATCATGTTGATTGACTACAGTATGTTTCTACATGTACAGTTCCCACTAAATGCTTTTAGGTTTGACTATACCTATTTCTCTCCTAACATCTAGGGTGGGAATTCCTGCAGGATCTCCACCTGCATTGAAATACAGGTTGTATTAGAATTTTCTTTCAACCAAGTTGATATTCCCCACGTGCTGATGAGCATCTAATGGTCCTGACGAATTACCTTTATGGTAAGAAACATGTTGACCACACCTGAGGTGAGGGTTGAACGAGGGCAATGTACCTAACTCCTTTGTGCCTCGCTACCCCTCCCTTTACCTTTTTAACTAGGCAGTGAGCCATCTCATTAAAGTGTTCTCAATGGACTCTACTGACCTATTTTAAAACTTTTCACTCACGCTCACTTTTGCACTTTTCAGGTCCCTCACACACATACATCTATTGGCCAGGAATAAAAGAACTCCACCAAAGAGTAGCACCACGTGCTACCCGGCAGGCATTGCACCGCCAGCCCGCCGCTGGAGCAGGAGGCCAATGATGACACGATACAATCATGAGGGAAGATGGCAACCGCTGTCCAGCCTTGTAATTGTGTGAGGCATCCTTAATTCCGTCAAAGGGTTTCACTGATTCCCTGACACACTATCCATTCTTCTTGAGAGAGTAATTTAATCCATCCTTTGGGGAACTTTGTATACATTCTTGTTATCCACTTGTAGGACACGTACACTGGACCCCGGTAAACATTGTCCTTGGTTGTCCCTCTTTATTGATAACACTTCCGTGCGTGGGTTCTTCCCACGGGACGTATAGGTTACCAACGGTGACAAAATACTCACCAGTTGGCCCAACCCTAATCAGTATCCTGATTTTCTGAGAATCAGAGCCTACGCTTCCCTGGCCAGCATATCCCCCCTATCCCTCCTTCCCCCCTGTCCTCCATCACCATCATGGAGGACGTACCGGGACTGAGTTTTGATGAGGATGCAATAGCAGAAGCACTGAGAGCTGCACCACCTCTGCTGACTGATCCGATTGCCGCTACATCTGGCACATCCAATGACGATTGGACAATACTAACCGAAATGAAAAAAGAACTTATAAGAATTACGATTCATGGCAAGATGATGACAGAATACTTAAGAAGCAATATAGCTCCACAAGGGCTTATTGTCAATCTCATCCCGAGACTTTTCTTGGAGGACAAACAATTCAAAGTCGACTGGTGCCAGGTGTCCTGGAAATGTACCAGGGACTTGCTCTTCCTCATCTCACAAACAGCAAAGCGTCTGTCTGATGCCCTACAAGATAAAATCTCAGCGATAGAAGCCTCAATGAAAAGCGCCATCAGTAAGAATAACAAAGCCGCCTTTACCAGCAAATTGGCTGAGATTAATCAGGAGATGTCGGACCACCATGACTTTCTCCTTAAACAAAAAACGACTAAATTGCAAAAAGACATCACTAAATTCGAGAAAGAGAAGGTATACCCCTACTTAAAGGATGGCTTCAAAGGGAAAAGGACCAACTATTCCTCAGATGAGAATTCGGATACCAACAGTAACCATGGCTCCACAGGCAGTGATTCGAGTGGGGGGCACCCAGGAAGGAAGAGGCAGACCCATCAACGCTCCAATTGGCAACAAGGCTTCCAACCAGGCCCAACTTTTATGGGTCCCCCACATATGACAGCACCATGGCAGTATCCATTCTTCCCGCAAGGCCCTCCACAGTTTTACCCTCCAAATCCGCCACCTTTTCAAGGCAGAGGCTGGGGCAGAGGAAGAGGGCGAAAGCGAGGAGGACAGAAAGGAGTACAGTGGCAAGATCCACTGACACCACAAGTCACAATGGAAACCCGGAGCATCACATCCAGGGGGAGAAGAGCCTGATTGTCAACCTCTCCAAAAGAACCCTGTCCCCTGGGGAGATTAGCGTTTTGGAGAAGGGACTCGGGTTCGTCCCGACCCCAGACAGCTTCCAGGAGATGATCGAGATAAAACAATTATTTCGGAAAGTACGCCTCCGTGCGTTCTTTGACAACAAACCTGACCCCCCTAGTGACGACACTGGGCTGAGAAGACCATCCACCTTCACCCCTACTGATGGGATGGTCCCCCCGGAGGTCCTTACCTTTGAGCGAGCTGTCTTGACTACTCTTCAGAATAAACCATACGTCAAACAGTTCCATAACCTCACCTCCACAGAAAGACAAGCATCCATCGATCTAGGGAAGGATGAATCTATCGTGATCAAGCAGGCAGACAAGGGGGGTGCAACAGTCATCCAAGACTACGAGGAGTACGACCGTGAATGCAGACGCCAACTGTCTAACACCAAGCACTATCGACCCCTCACTGAGGATCCAACGAAACGACTGACAACGACCATCATGAGCCTTGCGCTCGAGGGAGAAACGAACGGATGGATCACCAAGAATGAGGCTGACTTCCTGACTACTACGGAACCCATCACGCCTTATTTCTACACCCTCCCCAAAATTCACAAGGGGGTCACCCCTGTCCCGGGAAGACCCATAGTCTCCGGGATTGGGTCACTCCTGGAGCCCCTATCTCAATTTTGCGATGCTTTTCTGCAGCCCCTGGTGAAACAAATCCCCTCTTACCTACAGGATACCAGAGACGTCCTTCGCCTCATTGAGGAAGTAGATGGCAGAGAAGATGTTGACCTCCTCCTCACGTTAGACGTAGAGGCCCTTTACACTAATATTCCGCAACAGGCTACGCTAGAAGCCGTGGAGTCCACCTTGAGGTTGGAGGAATGGTCCTCCCCTACCCCCATAACCTTCATCATGGAACTAGCCCATATAGCCCTCACAGAGAACTTTTTCAAGTATGAGTCACAACTCTACCATCAGATCTGTGGGACATCTATGGGTTCTACCTTCGCGCCGAGCCTGGCGTGTATCTATATGGCGACCTTTGAGAAGAACCACATTTACCCACCCGAACAGAATCCGTTTCGTGAACACCTCACCTTGTGGCGTCGTTACATCGACGACATTTTAATATTCTGGAAAGGTGACCGGACTGCCTGTGAGGCATTTTGCATATGGATCAACCAACAAGATCCCTTTCTAAAGTTTACAGGCACTATTTCTGAGAGGTCTGTGCCATTTCTAGACCTGACTATTAAGCTGGATCCTACAGAAATCTCCACTACTCTCTTCAAAAAAGAGACTGACCGGAACAGCCTTCTGCTATACAACAGCCACCACACCAGATCTTTGAGGGACAATCTGCCATTCGGGCAATTTTTGAGACTACGCAGAAATTGCACGTCTACGGGTGACTACAAGCAAGAGGCGAGGATTCTTCAGCATAAGCTCCAGGACAGGGGGTACCCGACACAACTCCTTAAAAAATCAACTAAGAGGGCGCTCAACAACAACAGAGACTCACTGTTGGAAACTCACCCCAAGGAAAAGGAGGACTTGATTACCTGTGTTACAGCTTACACAAGGAACTCCACGTTCATAAAGAAGACGGTGAACTCCCATTGGGGGATCCTAAATACGGCGGGTCTGGATATACCACGTCCTCGCTTCGCCTTCAAAAGGACAGCCAATCTTAGAGACACTCTGATTCACACTCGCCCCAAAAAGTCCAGTACACGTCCGTTGAAGACCTTATGGGATCTGCCCCCAGTCACGGGCCACCACCGCTGTGGGTCTTGTGTGGTCTGCCCCCAGACTATCCAGGGCAAAACTCTACAACTCCCCAATAACTTCGTGTGGCACCGCAACAAACATACTAACTGTAATAGTGCAAAATGCATCTATCTGCTTATGTGTCCTTGCAATCTAATCTACATCGGGATGACGATGCGTGCCGTAAAACTACGCATCATGGAGCACTACAGTAACATCCGCTGTAAGAAGACTCACACAAGGCTGTATGAACACTGCAAACAACAAGAGCATTTGGCTCAACAGATACAATGGACTGTCATTGAATGCCACCCCTCTATCAACCAAAAGGCACTATATAGGATGGAACAGCGGTGGGTGCACCGCCTTCAGGCGGATAACCAGGGGCTCAATGACTTTATTCCTTGGAATATGCTGGCCAGATAGAATAGGCTTAGTCTGTCCCCCTACTAAGGATCTAATTGACCATACTAATTGGGGACCCCAAGTACACCCCATCCCTAGTAGGTACTGCATCCTCGCAAAAGGCGAGCCACCACTCTAAGATGGCGCTCCATTTTAGACGCTCTTTAGCAGCGCTTCCTGCCCGTCTTCACTTTCCTCATGACGCTCGCCTGGATTGCTTAGCAACGCATCCCGGGCACGCCTCCACCACCAACCCTCGCGGCTACCTGTTCTTAAACCTGGCAGCGACAAACCGATCCACCGGCTGTCCTGCGATTTCGCCGTCGGGGGAAGGGTAGGTGCCTACAAGTGTAGCGACCCGAGCAATTGAGGTAAGATGGGGACTCAGGGACCGCCAGGGGTGTTTGAAGTTAATTCATGCACAACAATTGGGGTCCGTGTCGGATCCATTCCACAGAGATGCCATTGTTCACGGTCAGCACAATACACCGTGTTCACTTTCCCCATTAGGAAACGCCTTCCTGCTCAGGCTCCCCAGGGACAGACCGTGGGGCCCCTCCACCAGGGCTGACGGGTAAGGAAATTTCGAGCGTCTCCTCCACTAAGGTGCACTCGAAACTTAGTTTTCCCGTTCTAGCGTCCTTTGGCTCGTTTTTGATTCTGTGATACTCAGTGCACTATCTGTTTCTAAGTAATACACTACCACAGGTTACCATATCGAATGGATAATATGACATGGAGTGTAAAAGTCGTTATATCTCGAACAGAGATTTTCGTGTCAGTGATGCATTACAGTGTACATCACCCTGCTTTTAACTAATTCTCACTCCCTCTCTCTCATTCACGAAGTCACCAGTACATGTGTGTGCACGCCACTGAATTATGCATGTACACATCATGAATCATGTTGATTGACTACAGTATGTTTCTACATGTACAGTTCCCACTAAATGCTTTTAGGTTTGACTATACCTATTTCTCTCCTAACATCTAGGGTGGGAATTCCTGCAGGATCTCCACCTGCATTGAAATACAGGTTGTATTAGAATTTTCTTTCAACCAAGTTGATATTCCCCACGTGCTGATGAGCATCTAATGGTCCTGACGAATTACCTTTATGGTAAGAAACATGTTGACCACACCTGAGGTGAGGGTTGAACGAGGGCAATGTACCTAACTCCTTTGTGCCTCGCTACCCCTCCCTTTACCTTTTTAACTAGGCAGTGAGCCATCTCATTAAAGTGTTCTCAATGGACTCTACTGACCTATTTTAAAACTTTTCACTCACGCTCACTTTTGCACTTTTCAGGTCCCTCACACACATACATCTATTGGCCAGGAATAAAAGAACTCCACCAAAGAGTAGCACCACGTGCTACCCGGCAGGCATTGCACCGCCAGCCCGCCGCTGGAGCAGGAGGCCAATGATGACACGATACAATCATGAGGGAAGATGGCAACCGCTGTCCAGCCTTGTAATTGTGTGAGGCATCCTTAATTCCGTCAAAGGGTTTCACTGATTCCCTGACACACTATCCATTCTTCTTGAGAGAGTAATTTAATCCATCCTTTGGGGAACTTTGTATACATTCTTGTTATCCACCTGATCATAGACACGCCCAGGTCCCCTCAAAAACCCACACCCACTTAAACCCCAAAAATTCACTTGCCACTCAAAAACCCATACCCACTATAAAATAAAGCCATTGTGGCTCAAATACCCATACAAAAACTAAACCTTAAATGATTTCATTACAAGACCGAAGGCTACCATTATGCATGTGTCTTTTAATACTAACTCCAAGCAGCAACTTAGAAGCAATATATCATAAAGTGAAACAGATCTAGAATAGAATCTTCCAGATGTACATAGGATAGTCTGCCTCTTTTAAATGTGGCTCCAGGCAGATAAGTACATTTTCTCTTCACTTTCATGTATGACCTCTATCTTCTAGATTGAGCAACTACATGTGTATGTATGTTTTCTCAATTTCACTTTCATGTATGATCTGTATCTTCTAGAATGGGAAACTACAAGGGGCGTAACAAAGGTCCCCGCAGCCCACGCAGTGCGGGGGGGGGCCGAGATCCAGTGGGCCCCCTCAGTGCAAGACCCTGGCTTAAGAGATCCAGAGTAAGTCAGGAAGGAGCCCCCTCATTTAACGTATTGGCTGCCATACCCTATTTGCTCAACTTTTGCTATTGCAAATTCCTTGTAGTGATCTTGAAACCCTTCTTAAAGTCGATAAAAATGCATTAAACAGCCTTTGACTTAATATGGCATTGTGGGCTAGTAGGGCGTGTGCCACAATGTTGTCGATGGTTCAGCTGTTCATCAGAAATGCAGTTTGGAACTATGGTATCCGATCTGCCTGCTCTACCCACTCATGGACATCTTAGTGAGGCATCGTATTTGAATTCCACTTCCTGGAGGGATACCAACCTATACTTCAGAAAATCATGCTGGTTTCCTTTTTTTATGGATTGGATACATGTAGGAGCCGTGCCAGGATGAAGGTATTGTGGTGAAGGATGAGAATTTTCCTTCTGAGATTTCCTCTTTGACGTTTAGAACTGGCATGAATTGCTATCTTTCAGCATCAAGATGCAAGGGTATCTGCATTAGAGCCTGGCAGCCAAAAGTGTGTCAACATTAGGGGAAAGAAAAACAGCACTATATCTTTGTAGAGATAGCGGTAATTTGGTATTTCCTGCTGATACAGCAACTTAGCTTGATGTGACTTGCACCAAAACTTATTAAATCTAATCACATGGTAATTTCAGAATATTGAGACAAACTCATTGGACCCGATTCACAGAACTAACTTAAGACAAAATCCTAAACTTACTACCATTTTCGTATTCACAGAAGGCACTTACTCATTTTGGTATTCACAGAAGACACTTACTCATTTTGGTATTCACAGAAGTTAGGAGTCCTAACTTTACGACTCCTAAATGCCTTCTGTGAATACGAAAGTCTTACAATTAGGATTTTTCTCAATTTAGTAGTAGTAAAGTTAGGACTCCTAACTTTGGGACTCCTAAATGCCTTCTGTGAATACCGAAAGTCGTAAAAATAGGATTTTTCTCAGTTTAGTAGTAGTAAAGTTGAGAAAAATCCTAATTATAAGACTTTTGGTATTCACAGAAGGCATTTAGGAGTCCTAAAGTTAGGACTCCTAACTTCTGTGAATACCGAAATGAGTAAGTGCCTTCTGTGAATACGAAAATGGTAGTAAGTTTAGGATTTTGTCTTAAGTTAGTTCTGTGAATCAGGCCCTTGGCCTTTTGATTTGCCTGCCCAGACCGTTTAGGTTAACTGTATATCCCATTTGCCAAAAGTTGGACCCTGGACCTGACACAGGACCTCTTGGAAAACAGACCTCTTTTGTATCCATGCTATCCAGTCTATTAGGGTCACCAGCAAGAAAGAGCTTACTTTTGACTTTTTTGTTACCCCCAGCATTGTCATTATATTCAAGTCAACCATTTGTTCAGTATTTATTGTCTTTCAGTCACCGTTCAAGGCCTACATGTGAAAAGCTGGGCCCCGGACTTGCAACTTATTACGCCTCTTCTTGAAAGGCATATATTTTTCTGGAGTATCCCCAGGTTTACCAGTTCAAGGAAATCTGGGAATGCCTCAAAAGCCATGGGAATTGCATGGGAACACCCATCCAATGCCTAAGGAATGCCTCTCTCATGCAGAGTAAGACAATGCAGCGATTCCCGTTGCACGGCATTTTTTGACTCCAGATTAATGGGGCCATGCAGGCTGATGCAAAGAGGCCTTGCGTGGCTTCATAAGAACAATTGTTACTTCTCAAACTCATCTTTATTCGATTTTCACTGTTTACAGAAAATCATAAAAGTACAAATTGACATACTTACATTTAAGACTTAAAAATTTGCATTATCTGTCTTAACAGAGAAAGTTAAAAAGATTAAAAAGTTAAAATACACCATTATCAATTGAGATTTGGTCAATGATTAACACAAAATTTTAAAAAACAGGCAGTAGATTTTGCATATATTTCGTTCTCTAACATTTGGAGAGCCAAAAAGGCTGGACGGCATGTTCGAAGTCCTAAATGCCTCAAAATAGGTATTATCCAAAGTCAACGGGGAGCCTCATAGAATTTGCAAAAAAGAACTGAATGTATGGTAGTTTGTGAGGATTCTTGATCACAAGGGCATGGGGGAGTATATTCGCTCTAAACATTTTGCTTTGGAAACATGATTAGCCTGAAAAAAATGTTTAATCTAAATCTGGTGAGTAGAAATTTTTCGTATTGACTTAGGTTGTAATTTAAATATGGCTGAATCGAGAGGGAGGTTTGAATGATCAGAAGGTGTTGTACTGAAGTTTTTCTTACTTCTTGCGTTAGTTTAAGTTCTCCCAGATGTGCAAGGCAAATCTTTTTTAACTCTTTTCTTGGTATTTCAGAGATGGTACGCGGATTAAAATATTATCTCTGAAATCATAGATCGTGCAAAAGGGTTTTGACGTAAACCAACCACCTGATCTTCTGTACATTGTCTAATTGCATGCATTCTTCGACAAGGAGCCGGGTTAGCTCACATTGTTCGGTGGTCCAAATGCGTCGCCAAAGCATTATTGGTTGTATCCTGAGAATGTTGTTACTTATCTGTAAACAGGTGGTTCTCCAGTATTGGTGTCTTTCATAGATTCACATGCTTCAATATTCCCCGTCGTCGGAGTAGGAGTCCCACGGTACATAAAATAGCAATAACATACTAATAATAAGTATATGTAAAACATAACACATGAAATACGCATTAGAAAAAAGGCAGTAAATGCCTAGACATAATTCCACCTAGGAATGCATGAAGAGAGAAAAAACACTTGTAGTCTATTCCTGTCATTATGTTGGTCCAAACTGTAGCCAATCAGGCACCAGCAGCCCTCCAGAACCTTCTCCTCAGAGCTCAGTACCTCAGATTTTCGTAGCACAAGAGTGATCATATAGTCTATGAGGAGAAAAGAGCCTCTGAGGGGAGGTGAGCGGGTCGCATGTGAATCTATGAAAGACACCAATACTGGAGAACCACCTGTTTACAGGTAAGTAACAATTGTTCTTCTCCAGTATTAGGGTGTCTTTCATAGATTCACATGATTGAATATAGAATAGAAAGCAGTAATAGCCGAAAAAGGCTTCCATAGTCATGATACACTTGAACAGAGATATAAGACCAAAATATATATAGTCATGCAAGTCATAACAGTAAAATGGTAAACCATAATGGAGTAGGGAAGACAGAGGCTCACCTTATTGAAAAAGATTGCGAAGCACAGCCTGTCCCACTGCAGTATCTGCTTCGTTGATGGCACCCAGGCAGTAGTGTTTCGTAAACGTGTGCCTGCTGGACCACGTGGCTGCCCTGCAGCTCTGATGCAGCGGCACACCGGCGAACAGGGCAGTTGAAGACGACATCGCCCTGGTGGAATGGGCCCTCACTGAAGACTGTAGAGGCTTGCCTGCCTTTTGATGGCAGAAAGCAATGGCCGAGGAAACCCAACGAGCAATAGTAGGTTTGGTAACTGGACGCCCTTTGTGGAAGCGTCCATAAGCTATGAACAGTTGATCAAATTTGCGAAAAGGGGCCGTTCTGCTGATGTAGAACTTTAAGCACCTTTTAATGTCCAAGGAGTGTAATCGCTGCTCCGCTGGGGACTGTGGGTTAGCAAAGAAAGTCTTTAAGAAAACAGGTTAGTTGATGTGGAAATCTGGAGACACCTTAGGCAAGAAGGTGGGATTAGTACGAAGCACTACACAGTCTGGCTGAAATTGAAGAAAAGGAGGTTTTATAGTGAAGGAATGAATATCACTTACGCGACGTGATGATGTCAGAGCAAGGAGAAACTTCAAGTCTGCCTTGTGTATAGGTTCGAATGGTGCCTTCGTTAGTTGTGCTGTTAAGGCACCAAGTAGGAGGAGGGCACCGAACCAGTGGGAATTAGCAGGAAATCCTTTGAAGAATTAACGTATTATCCTGGAAGAACAGAGTGAGGTGGAGCCATCCTGGCGGAAGCGGGAAATTGCCCCCACAAAAACTTTCAAAGTTGAATGTGAAAGTCCGGACTGAGCCAGTTGCAAAAGGAACGGGAGGAGCTGCGCAGGCGTGGAACGAATGGGATGGACACCAGCAGCTGCGCACCAATGGCAGAATCTCTTCCATTTAAGCTTGTAGGTTTTCACAGTTGACGGAGCTCTGGCCTGAGCGAGAATGTCTCTACAGTCTGGCGGGATGGCTAGATGGGCAAATTCAAGGTGCTCAGGTTCCAGGCTGACAAATTCAAAGAGGAGGGGTCCGGATGGCAAATCTGACCCTTGTCCATCGTGAGTAGGTCCACCCGAGGATGAAGAAGGATGAGCTCGCACTGAGATAGAAGAAGCAGCTCCGAGAAGCATGCCTGACGAGGCCATCTGGGAGCGATCAGAAGAATGTGGCAAGGCTGTCTCCGCATCTTCCACAATACTCGAGGCACCAGAGGGATTGGAGGATAAGCGTAAGCAAACAGATTGCACCAATTCATCAAAAGGGCATTGCTCTGTGACCCTCGGTGAGGATGCCAGCTTGCGTAAAATGGGCATTTCCGGTTCTCTGGTGTGGCAAATGGATTCAGCGACGGACAACCCCATCGCTGAAAAATCAACTCGAGTGTTGGTTGATGTAACTCCCACTCGAGGGGTCGATGACGTGGACCTGCTGAGGGAATCCGCTAGGTTGTTGGAGACACCTGGAAGATGAACTGCGGTGAGAGTGACGTGGCGACTTAGAGCCCCGTCCCAGATCGATTGCGCCAGTTGTGACAAAATTGGAGATTTTGTTCCGCCCTACTTGTTTATATAATGCATGCTGGTTGTGTTGTCCGTCTGAATAAGGACTGACTCCCCTTGGATCAATAGATGGAATGACTTGAGCGCTAGAAAAATGGCCATCAACTCCAGCCTGTTGATGTGCCAGATTCCACTTGCCCTTTATGGACAGGCCTTGAAGGTGTGCACCCCATCCTTCCAACGAGGCATCCGTCGTTAGAGTAAGTTCTGGAGTGATGGAAAGGAACGGAGTCCCTGCCGAAAGATTGGATGGCTGCGCCCACCATTTGAGAGCCGCTCTCATGCGAGCGGTGACACAGACTATGTCATTGAAGGAACCGGTGACCTGACGCCACTGTCCATCCAATTCTTTATGAATGGGGCGTGTGCGTAGTCTGCAATTTGGGATCAGTGCAATGCACGATGACGCCATCCCTAGAAAAGACTTTATGAGTCGGACTGAAACTGACTGTTTTGCCCGTAGAAGAGACACTAATTGAAGAATCTTTTGTTGACGCTCCTGAGACACAAAGGCTTTTGGAAGAGTTGTATCCAACGTGGCCCCTAGAAAATTCTTGCAGGGAGATGGATGTAATTGGGACTTTGCGATGTTGATGGAAAGTCAGAGGGAGCGAAATACCTTCTGAAAAAGGCGTGTGTCCTGAAGCAGCTGCGTGCAAGACTGTGATTTTAGGAGACAGTCGTCCAGGTATGGAAAAATTTGGACACCCTGAAGACGCAGATTAGCTACCACAGGAGCTAACACCTTCGTAAAGACGCGAGGGGCAGAGCGTAGGCCGAAAGGTAGTACTCTGAACTGGAAGTCCCTCCGTCCCACGTGGAAACGCAAGTACTTCCGATGTCGCAGAAGAATAGGGACATGGAAGTAGACGTCCTGGAGGTCAATGGTTGCCATGAAATCTCCCATTGAGAGTAAGCGTAAGATCTCCACCAGCGTTAGCATGTGGAAGGATTGGCACTTGAGATACCCGTTGAGTGCTCGCAAGTCCAATATCAGCCGCCAATCCCCTGTCTTCTTGATGATAAGGAAAAAATGGGAATAAAATCCCTTCCCCCTTTGAGACGGGCACCACCTCGACGGCACCCTTCTGTATCATAAGGCGAACTTGTTGCAATAGTTCCTTGATGTGGGCTGGTGGTGGTCCGGAAGGTGGAGTGGGAGGAGGAAGTTTGATAAACTCTAAAGCATGGCCCTTCTCTACAATGTCCAGAACCCAACAGTCCGAAGTGATGGAGGACCATTGAGAAGAGAACAGGGAGATTCGACCTCCAACTCTTTGGGGTAAAGGCAAGTCATTGTCTCTTGGGAGCAGATCCTCTGTAAGAAGATTTCCCCCTATAGGTCTTAGAAGACTGCTGACGGAAAGACTGTTGCTGGTTATTGGAGTAGCATTGGCTGCCTTGGTTGTAGGAGCGATATTGATTGCTTCCTCCTCGAAAATTAGAAGAGGTGCTGCGTCCGCGTGCACCCCGAAAGGGCTGTTTCCGAAATTGTAAGGTTCCTAACGAGCGAGCAGTGTCAGTGTCTTTTTTGATGGATTGTAATGCCTCATCAACATGTGCTCCAAAAAGTGACTCGCCGTCATACGGCATATCCAGGATCTTCGCCTGCACCTCTTGGCGAAAGGATGTGGAACGCAACCAACCTTGTCTGCGTAGAACAGCCGCTCCAGCGACAGAGTCAATAATCTCCCCCGATGTTCTCTCACCTTCTTGGAGAAGTTGCAAGGGTTCCGCCTTCGAAGCGTCTGGAACCAAAGCCACAAAAGCAGACATGTCTGCCCACATTTGGCGGTCGTAACGCCCCAAAATAGCCAATGGATTGGCCGCTCTCACTGTGGTGAATGCCATCGTGGAAAACTTGTGGCCTATAGCATCCAGACGACGACCTTCGCGATCTGATGGGGCAGTAACAGCAGACGCAGGGTTCCGAGAACAGCGCTGAGCTGCCTGCGTAACCACCGAATCCGGTTCTGGCTATCCAATGAGGCACGCTGGAGTGCCAACAGGCGCCTTATATTTCTTTTCCAATCTGGGCATCTGTGCCGGTAGTCAATTTGGGGTTTGCATCAACTTCACCCCTCCAGCCCAGATAAAGTCAATAATGGGAACAGTATGGACTTGTTTGAATGGTTGATTTTTAAAATCAACCATTCAAACAAGTCATAGAGGAAGCAATCCTCCTCCCTCTGGACTCTTGGTACCTTGAAGCGTTGAGCCGCCCTGTCCATCAGCTGATGGAAGCTCGCAATGTCCACAGGAGGATAATCTCCTGGCGTTACAGGAGAGGGGGAGGGTGTCTGAACTTGACAGTTATCCCACTCCGCCATATCCTCATCATCATCTCGAACTTCACCATCTTCGCGGTCTGGAGGAATCTCATCTTTGTCGTTGGCATACACAGTCGTGTGTATCCGAATTGACATTTGTATTTGAGGAGCAGAAGTTGGCAAAGGCGATGGAGGAGCCGAAGGCCGAAGCAGGTACTGCAACAGGCGTCAGAACAGAAGGAACCGGAGGCACCTGTGCCGATGGCGGGAAACGCCTATTATAGTCGTCCAACATATGCTGGAGATTAGAGATGAGCGACAAAGGCACAGTCGCAGTAGGAACTTGAACAGGCGTTTCCTCCTGTTGGAAATATTGGTCCTCATCATCATTACTATAATCGTGGCACTTGATGACCAAATCAGATGGACTAAGTGCCGCTCTAAAAGACTCGTGTACATCTTCCTCCGAGTCCTGCTCCGAGTCCGTGGCAAACAAGTGCTGTTCTGCATCTCAGCGAACAGGTAACAAGAGGCCTAAATCTAGACACTGAGAGATTGTGTCTGGGACTCTGCTGAACCCCCAGTGATGTGTACAGTATGTCATTCTGCTGTGGAATGAAAGTGCTTCTCTTTTTAATAAGACAAGTTCTGGACTGAATAGAGCGTCACTTACTCATAAATGAGCCCGAAAAAGTTGCGGTTCAAAACCATTAACTTAAATGTTCCTACCAAAATTAATAATTCACTCTTCACCATCTGTATTTCCAGCGTTGAATGTTTCGTTTTAATGGACTTTATAAAGACATATAGAATTGCAAATGAAATCATTTGTTTTTGCTAAATTGTTAAGTATGCTACGTTTGCAAATGATTTGGTGTGGGTTCATTAAATTCAAATTGCTGCTGTCATCGCCGATCATCAGATGAAGAAACATTTTATATCTTTAATATATTTATTGTAAAATTTAAATTTTGATAACAGCAGCTTACAACATCAGGGCATTTTACATGTGGAGAAAGAGCGCTAAAGTTTGTCACCAAGCAGAAAAACATCATATAGTGTTGTAAACGTGGGAACACCTAGCTACGTCTCCTTGAACATTTACCTCTGAAGTAGGCATGGTATTTTCTAATCGTTAAAGATTTGAAGATATGCAGTTCTGAAAAAGTTCTTTTTTCACATGCTGTAAACGTGAAACCCTACTTAACTCAATTCAAGGTTACCCCAGTCAGTTAAAAGCCGATATTTTCTGTCTGCTAAACTCGTCTCCAGACAGCTTCATTTGAGAAGCAGAAACCAGCACAAGACATCAGCCCCACTGGCTCCCTTCCCCCCCATCTACAGCCCCCTGCTGCAGGTGAGCCCAAGGAATGCTCACTCTGTATAGACGCTTGTGCCAGGGTGTGAACAGGCCTGCATGGAGCCGAGAGCGTCAAGCGCTCCGCCCTTTGTTATGCTGAACGTGGGTCCGAGCGCATTCCCACCTAACCCTGGGCCTGGGCCATCCCCATGACAACAGAGGGCGAGGAGATGCTCCCAACTTGCATTTGACAGGTGAGCTGGGAGGGCTGTTGCAATGCATACCGCGCCTGCATATTTCTGGTTAGGAGAGTTAGCCGAGAATGAAGAGCGATAACACATGCCTGGGCATTTCAGTAACTAGCACTTTTGGAAACCCAACCAAAACTACTAGCATCTGCATGACAATTTCAAGAATATAATGAAATTCCCATTCAAAAATTAATTACATATCCTGAGTGAAAGAAACACTTTTCATATTAAATTCCCTAAACAGTTCTTTAAAAACAAATCTATTTCTACTCATGCACTAACGCGGTAGTGTTTTTTAAATGCACGCAATGTAAAATACATTGTATTATTTTGAACTTTTTACATAATTTTACTTTTAGAGGTAAAATGTGTGTGATTTTCCATCTTCGGTTGCAGGCATAACTTCTCTGCATCGGCTCAGATTAGCACAGAGGCGCATCTGAAATTTATATTGTTTTTTTCGTTACAAATATAGGCTGACAAGTGCCAGAATGGAGAGAGAAAAAACAAGCACTAGCAAAGCCAATAGGTCTGGTCTTTTAGTGATCACCATCAGCAAGAAAAAAAAATGGTTATTGCGCATGCTGAACAGATGCTTAGATACAAAAGAAACAGCAACAGTGGGACAGTAGTCGCACATCTCTATTTTTGGAGAAGCGACGGACACAAATGGTGCTAAAACACCACTGTTATCAAAAAGTGTATGTTTGGATCACTGAACATTACTGTCCAGACAAAAGAAAACAGAGAATAGTGGAGCACTCATAGTATATCAGTTATATTAGTGTTCAGGTCCAGATACACGGAATATAATGGCTCAAAATATATGTAATGCCACTTTGGTTGGGCACTCAAATGATTTCTCAAAGACTTCCAAATGTTGCAGTAGAAAAAATATTCTTTACTTCATAATAATTCTTGCACATAAGCTACAAGCATGTTATAGCTTTGGCTACAACAATCTTGTGATGATGTCTGGAAGAAAAACAGCACTAAACCTAGTAATGAGGTTTAGGAAATAGGGCACATATATTATTATTATTTTTTTCAGAGTTTATATAGCTCAAACTCAACACGAAAGTATCAGAGCGCTTTACAGGAGCAACAGTTGCTTACAGATGGACACATTAATTCTTTTTTTTCTTTTGTTAGGCACAGTGAGATTAAGTGATTTGCCCAGAATCACAGTATGTCGAGCGTCGTTGCAGAGACTCGAACCTGGTTCCCAAGATTCGAGGTTGACCGCCCTAGCCGTTAGGCCACATCCTCTCTTTCAATAAATATATATATATATTTATTAACAGAAATAAAAGATATATACCCAAATAATATGGAAGAAATCCTAACAGGGAGAATAGCCCCACATATGATTACATTAAGATGAGCACCTATTTATATTCCCTCATCCAACAAGAAGTGTAATATATGATGCCATATCTAAACCACAAGTAGCTTACCATTCTCAGCTGCACCTAATAGATAGACCCATACAGAGAAAGGAGGCCCTAAACCGTGTCTGCAAATCTATCCCTAACTGCATCATCAAAAATAACACACTAAGGGGCAGATGTATCAACATTCCATTTTGCGAGTCCATAATTGCGATTTTTTGCGAATCGCAATTTCAGAATCGCAAAATGGGGTGTATGATCGAAATTGCGATAAATGTGCGATTTCTTAAAAATCGCAGAATTGCGATTTTCATGCGATTCCTTAATTTGCGAATTTCGCAAATTAAGAAATCGCAAAAACGGGATCATGCAATGCAGGAACAGCCTGATGACATCACAACCAGGAGGTTCCATTGATTGCTTGCACCTGCTTCCCAGAGCCACACCAAGTGGCAGTTGGAGGAGTGTTGTGAGGCAGAACAGACCTGTTTGGAGAGCAATGGAGTCACAGAAGGCACAGGAGGAAATGACAGCTGAAAAGAGAAAAAGGAAGCAAAAGTTTTCAGAAAAGGAGCAAGAAATGCTCATAGAGGAAATGGTTTGTAACCATGAGGATCTGTTTGGAAAAAAAGCACTAAAAGTTCCTGACTCAAGGAAAAGGAAAATCTGGCTGGAGATTCAGGAAAAAGTGAATTCAGTAGGAACTACCACTCGCTCCATTGAAGAAATCAAAAAGAGATGGTACGACATGAGACTGAGATCAAAAGAGAGACTGGCAGATAGAATCAAAGAGGCAAACAAAACAGGTGGTGGAACTTCTTCTGTGGACCAACCTGATATATGATGCTCACTAGTTCTAGTGATCACCTTGTATCAGTCCAAACAACCCTTATGGTGATCGGTTGTAAGTCAACCTTATAGACCAGCTATCCTAATGGTAGCATGGACAAAGCAGTCTTAGGCTAATCTCTTTTGGCATGTGAAGCCAGCTGTTTTACCACAATATAACCCTTTGAATACCAGATGAAAGGACACCACACAGGTTGTTATGAAAATAAACTACCCTTGAGCACCGAAATGCTCTCGTTACCTCACCCACGGGCTGCGGGTGCATAGGTGCCAAAGTGTGTCGGGTTCTCGCGTTGAAGTCAATGGAGCCTGAAAGAAAAGATGCTGCAGGCGACCAGGAGGAAGATGCCCGGTGCGATCCAAGGGTGGATCGGTGAAGAAGAGGACCTGAAAGCAGAGGGGACAGTGTTCAAAGTCACTAGCCAGTGACCGGTGTGGAACCAGGAAGGAACCAGGTGCTGTTGTCGCGATCAGGTGAAGAGTGGACGCTTGACTCTGCAGCCACGTGGACCAGGAGGTGTCTTCAACAACCAGGATGGAGGCACGAGCTGTCCCACGCAGGCTCTCGCTGTCGGCGGTGTCGGATCCGGGATTGGACTCAACAGGCCTTGGCAAAGGCAACCCACGCGGTGAAGGGAAAAGACGTCTGGGGCGGACTAGGAGAGTCCAGGGTTCCCCTCTTTAGGAAGGGAGCAAGGGCCAGTCTGGAGCAACCAGACCAGCAGAGAAGATTCAAAGGGTCATCGTCTAGGAGGTCACTAGCCAGCCGGCAAGTGAGCAGACAACGCGTCGAGCAGCAAACAGGCAGAAGGGCCCCACGCAGATCTCGTAGATGCTGGAGGGCCTGATCTTCGGTGCAGGAGCTGCTCTGGGCTGGGGCTTCTCAATCCCCGAAGCACTTGGTCGAGTTTACCTCGGGAGTCGTGCTGGAAGCGAAGCGCAGGTTCATTCAAGATGGCCGGTCCCACATGTCTCATCGCACCCACGGGTCTCAGCTTTGCTGTAGATGTAGGTTGAGGTCGGAGAGGTCTGGAAATCCGGGTCTCGTCGGGCTCTGAAGTCTGGATCCTCGAGGGAAGACAACAAAGTGAAGCCGCTGGACGCTTGATGGTGCCTGCAGTTGCAGGGTGGACACTCCTTGCCCACAAGGGAGATTCTTCAGTCTTCTGTGGAGCAGAACGTCGAAGGCCAGAGTTTCTTCTTGTTGAATAGTTCAGGATAATCTAATTTGGAATGGGACCAGCTCCTACCTTTATTCTCCTAAAGGGGGCTGCACTACTGACCAGGTCCCTCCCCTGGGTGGGACCAGGAAGGGGGGTGGTTACACCCCCTATCCTTTGTCCGGTTTCCCGCCAGAGCTGGGGCAGGGATGCCCCAGCAACTGGTTTGAACCGGTGTATGCACAGGGCACCTTGTGTGCCCCAGGCATGTCTCATTCCTTTCAGGCCTCCCTACCTCAATACACAAAATCCTGTCTGGGGTGGTGCTAGCACCTCCCAAGGCAGGAAACCCTTTGTCCAAGCCATCCTCGCTGGAAGGACTCCCAGCAGCAGGAGGTCAGACTTGTGTCTGTGGTGGCAGCATCCATTTTGTGATGCTGAGGCTCGAGTTAACTTTAACCGGGGTTCACAGTTACATACATGTCGTGTCCCTCTAGAAGGGTGGAATGCTACCCCCGTCGCCAGAATTGGCGAGGGGGTAGTATTCCAAATCGTATGACACCTTACTCGACATGTTTTGATAATGTTATACCAGCGTTAGCATTTAACCGCGAGGTTGATAATGCAAAGAGTATATGGTATAGCGTTATCATGGAACAGCTATTAGGACTTGGTTCCGCAAGCTGCAAACGGGTTCAGCTCATGCCAGAGCACCATCTCACATAATTGCAAGCACTCTGCCTTCAGGATTGATAAGGCCTTCCATAGGAGTGACTGATAGGAATATATGTGTCCATTTTAGGATTAGATATAGGTATACTATATCTACAGCAAAGGGTGTTTACACCACCTTGCCCCAGCTGTCATGCAGCCAGTTGTGTCAGATTTAGCTGGCCAGCCAGGGGTGGCATAATACATGCTTCAGCCCCTGGTAGGCCCTGGGTACACCTATGCCCTGGATACCTAAGGTATACTGTACAGGGACTGATAAGGTGGCCCAGTACCAATTGGTAAATGCACCTAAAGTACATGGTTGTCAATTTAGAGAGAGAACAGCTAGGCTGTGGGTCTGATTAGCAGGCCCACAGCCAGGGAAAGTCGTATACCAGTGAAGCAAAAAGCAAAAATCTGGGTGACCATAGGATTGCAGACCCCACTCTCCTACACAACCAACGCCCCATGAGGAATTGATAGAATCAACCCTGCTCCCAGAGAGTGTGAGTGGAGTGGCTAGCATTGATAGCTCAGACCCTACAACAACTACACATGGTAAGGTGCATGCAAATTGGTTCAATGAATGTGTGTCATGAATGTGTGTGTGTACTGACCTCTTACTCATTGTTAGATAAGTAGTAGTCCCGTTCCACTGTAAAAACAGAACTGAGCAATGCATCATGGGAGTTGTAGTGCAATAACGATATTCACACTTATCATCATAGTGATACACATGTCTTCCATGCAAGTAGTACTTTGGGTTTCTAAAGCAGTGTAGTGCAAGTTTTTATTTGCAATGAATTCAATTTATTTTGAAGAAGCACAAATTCATTTTTCACACTCTACATCCACAGAACATACAAGTGACTCCAGGGCAGAAATCGATTTGGAAAATTCTCCTCCACATGCGATGTCAGACACAGAACAAGTAGTCATTGATGCCCCTGTTGAAAAAATAAACATGCACAGGAATGTTGCACCTCTGCCAGCAATGGAAGAAGAAGGAAATTCAGATGGAGGTTCAGTTCCCAATGAGACAGTCTCAGTGTCCCCTCAGGACTCACAAGAGCAACCACAAACACCAAGGAGGGCACGGTCATTCCGTCTGGAGGCATATAGGAGCAACAGAGGACCAAGTGAAGGAGGCACTGTATTTGCTGGCCTTGAGCAGGATATGCTTGAAGTACAGCGCCTGCAACACAAGGCACTTAGGTCAATAAATAGGCAGCTATTGAAATCCAATAAAAATCAAGAATACATGGCAGCATCAATTGAGAAACTCTGCCAGACCCTTGTACAAACAGAAAATGCTCGTAACAGGGCTGCACAGGCAGCACATGTCAGGATACATACGTACACCAAGGCAATCAACAGGCTTTGTTCAGTCACAAGCAATTTCACCAGGCGCAGCATCAACATGCAGCGCGAATTGAGTGACTGTACACTTGAAGTGGCAAAAAGTGTGGACAAAATGACATCAGTGTTGGAAACCATGCAAACCTCCAACTCTGGTGCAAGTGCTCTCCTAGGCTCTGCAGAAAGTGAGGACAACTCCAGTAGGAGCAGTAGAAACGCTACCCCAACTAATCAATTGAGCCAACGCAGAAGTGGAAGGCGTGCTACTTCAGGACCTGAACACGAAGCCATGCATTCACAGGAGCAACATGCTTCAACCCGCCAGCGCAAAAAATAACTATTGGAATAGTCATCTATTCAGCATTGATGCATTGTGAAAGCAGTCTTTCAGTTACACGTTTGGATATTTTTTTTTTACGACATTAGACAGTAATGTTTTACACACAATGCAATATAGTTTGTCTGTTGTGAATTAAAACAACAATTACAAACCTGAGTCTGTAGTATCATTTTTACTTACCTAAAAATAATTTTGTGTAATCTCTGTCCTTCTTTGACGGCCAGCCATTGCTCCAACTCCTGCCACTGCCATTCTTGGTGGAGGGATATCATCATCATCAGATGAGTCAGAGTCACTCACTTCAATGTCTGTGCCTTTGCGAATTGCCATGTTATGCAGCATAGCACATGCTGTTACAATTTTACAACATGTTTCTGGATTGTATTGCAAGGCTCCTCCACTTTTGTGTATGCATCTGAAACGGCTTTTTTAATATTCCAAAGGTACGTCCTATTACCCCACGTGTGGACCGGTGTGCCCTGTTGTACCGTCTTTCACTTGCATTTGCAGGATTTAAATATGGTGTTAGGATGAAGTCACGCACTGCATAGGCACCATCACCTGCATGTGAGAGAGAAAAAAGTAAATGTATGTTCCATTTTAAACCAATGGATGGTTGGATGGATGTTTGCATGAGTGTAACTCACCTAGCAGGTATCCATCTCCAAACTGACCAGCACTAAGACGTCTATGAATTGCGCTATGTCTGAAGATAAAGGAGTCATGTGTACTCCCTGGAAACTTTGCTACAATATCATTGATGATGTTTTGGCATTGCATATGATCTGGATGTTGGGCGAGTGGTAGCTTTTTCTATTCCGAAATACATATTCTATGGCTGCAGGTGGAGTGATAGCAATATGGGTTCCGTCAATGCATCCAATCACATGTGGAAATCTTGCTATTTGATAGAAATCCAACTTTGTTTCCTGTATGGCTTGTTGTGTATTGGAGAAATATATATGATATTGTAGTCTCCTTAGCATTGCATCCAGGAACACATGAAAAAAGTGTGATAGGGCACTCTGTGACACTCCACCAACATCTGCAATTACAAGCAAGCAACTAGGAGGTTTTTATTACTTCAGAGTATTAAGGCGCACAACCTGGGTAACCGCAAGGTATTGGTAAGAGTGAGTGATCAGTATAGGCAATGAGGTGAGCGGTAACCCTCACAACCGCTCTGAGAAGACCCCGTGGGATCCCCAACGTAATAACACACAGCAAAACCCCTGCACTATACAGTTACAATTGATACTTGATAATAGTGGAATCGGAAGGAAGTATTAGAAAATAATTTGAGCACATCAATCATAAATCATTGACATCGAGAATAGGTAAGCAGTTAAATGACACAATTCAGTGCAGAAACGTTCTTTTCTTGTTTGTAGTATTCTTGTTTATTGTTCCTTTGTAAAGGCGAATGACCGAAATGTAGGCGGATACACCTAGCTGGTACCGGTCTCCCTCTTGTGGTTCCCGGCGCCGTTTGTCAAACGGCGCCGGGAACCACAAGAGGGAGACCGGTACCAGCTAGGTGTATCTGCCTACATTTCGGTACCAATACTTGTATCTCCTCCCGGTTATCACTTGAATACCAAACACTTGTGATTTACTGAAATACTTACACGATTGGAACTTACACCTCTGGATACGCCCTATGCCGCAATCGGGTCAATACCCACACAGGGTGCCACTATAGGGCGGCAACAGATCCGCCACGCATGAGGCCCTGAAGATTCGCAGTCTGTTCCCTGCGATGAAACACGTGTTGGCCTTTACAAAGGAACAATAAACAAGAATACTACAAACAAGAAAAGAACGTTTCTGCACTGAATTGTGTCATTTAACTGCTTACCTATTCTCGATGTCAATGATTTATGATTGATGTGCTCAAATTATTTTCTAATACTTCCTTCCGATTCCACTATTATCAAGTATCAATTGTAACTGTATAGTGCAGGGGTTTTGCTGTGTGTTTTAACATCTGCAATTACACTTTGAAAAGAGCCTGAAGCCAAAAGGTGCAGTGAGCACAATACCTGCACATGTGTGGGAATAGATTGAGGATGCTGCAGGAAAGGTTCCAATTCAGTAATCAGTTCCAAAATGGTGTGCGGATGTAGTCTATATTTGTCATAGATCTCCTTCTGAGTCTGATGGAACAGCGTAATGCGTATCCTGAAGATTCTCTCCTGTCTTTGTCTTCTCTGGGCTAGAGCTTGAATGCGCAGCCTCCTGGCAATCAGGTATAGTCCCGCCATTTTGGTGTTTGAAAAAATGCATTCTGGGAGCCTTTTTCTATTTTTTTCTATTACCACCTGCTTCTATTTGGTGTTAATTGCAATTTCTTATTTAGCGATTTTTGGAAAATCGCAATTTGCGATTTTTTTAATACATACTGATGCGATTTCTTAACTTGCGATTTCTTATGTGCGAAAATCGCTAATTTAAGGACATGCTAAGTAAGGAATCACAATTTATTCTGAGAAAAACTATTCTCGCACACTAAGAATTCACAATAATTGCAAATACTTAAAATGCGATTCGATTTGTTTCATACATGCCAATTGCACTTTTTTAAGTCGCAAACGCTGCTAAATTGCGATTCGCAGCGTTTGCGACATGCAAACGACTTGATACATCTGCCCCTAAGACATTCTCTAAAACAAAAGCCCTTTAGTACCTGCAGCGGTTCAATCATCTAGTGAAAGTCACTTCTCACCCACAGTTATTTCCTCATGAGCATTAAGTCATGTCTCCTCATCTCTTATGCTGTGCTCATATCAGTTAATATAAGAAGTCTTGACTCTCTATAGATAAAACTTCATAAAAGTGATTCAAACCTAGCGTAAAATTTGGTGTTGCTGGGAGTTACTTTGTACTGCTTTGCTGCAAGAGAGGATTCACTGGCTGTTACATGGGTGTTCCCATGCAGACCCTACGGGGAATTTATGAAAATTCCTATCTACTAACATTGATACACAGGGTATTGCACCAAAAATGTATTCCACCTTGAAGCTGGTGTAAGGTTTTAGAAAAACGCTGCAAACCTTGAGTGTGTGCTACACTATACAGCATGCATCCAAAATAGGAAAAGTATGAAAGGACAGTTTTTGCATTGGGTGGGTCCTCTTCCAAGACAATACCTATTCTTTTTTTTTTTTTTTTTAAGAACCTTTATTTCAGTTAGCATGAGATTACAAACACGGGCCTACAACCAGTGTGGCCGGCCGCTAATCAAACGAGCAAAAATTAAGTAGGAAGTATCACATCAATCCGGCACTTAAAAACAAAGCCACATCCAGGATACAACAGAAAATCAAGATAATACGTGATACCAAGGATTTAAAACGGTTCATTTTTAAATAACCAAAGATTAAAACGAAAATCGACATCGCATTGTCATTCCCGCTCCCAACACAGTCAGCTAAAACACATTATCACTCCGATGATAAACATAGAGTGAATGGGAAAGGAGAAGAGCACCAAAGTCAGGATAAATGCAATAGTCACGTACCAAGCACGGTATGCAAGCCCCACCCCTGAAACGGAACATACTATGGGAGACATGAAGACGACGACATCGAAGAATGAAAAGGACAAAGGGCCATAGAAACAAAAAAAGGAGCAGAAAACAAACCCATCCCCCAACCCCCCACCCTGCACCCCTGCAAAAGGCCACGGCCTACCCCCCCCAGCAGCGTGCCTGTCGCCCTAAATGAGAGACCCGAAATATAGAAAAGAAAGAGAAAAGAAGAAAAAAGTTTTGAGGAGAAGAGCCAGCGATTCGGTTACCCATTCCCTCCCACCCCCGCATATTAGAATCGTATAAAACAGAAGCAATATAAAAGCATAAGTATCAGCAAGTACATAAAACGCAATCAATTACAGCCCCACAAGACGTGCCCTTGAATCACCATTAACCAGCAAGAAGTCCCTCCAAATCCCAAACGGGTCATCCCTGGCCACTTCTGTCAATAGTATCAATGTTGAACAGTCCTGCGGACGGGATACAATTCGGTACAAAAGGTCCAGTCGTTCCAATCAGACCAGGTAGCGCAGCCGCCCAACATGATCGCAGCCACCGAGAGACAACTGACGGTGCATGGCGGAAGTCGAAATGCAACAATACCCAGACCACCAACAGTCTCAAGTCCAAAAACAGGTCCGCCAAGCACGGAACGGAAAGCACAGGATGTGGGAAACAGCGCAGCACAGTCCGGGCCTCGTGTACCATGGATCGATGTAGCTTCTCCACTCGCCGGACAGAAAAAGGCCCCGATGAGATAACCACTTGCGGAACAGGTGCAACAACAGTAAGCTCAGAAACCAAATCGATTCGCGCCCCCAAGACTGTAAACTCATCCGGGGAATAGGACACTGTGGCAGAGGGAGACGCATCGGCACCAACTCGAAAGCAACCCAGGCCGCTACAAAAAGGCGGGTCAGCAATGGCGGTGATCCGTCCTTCCAAGTCCCGGGCTCCCCGGAGCAGGGCAATCCGCAGGGGTGTCAGTGCAGCCAATACGTGGCTACGCGTAAGCGGCTCCCCACATAGCCAAACTCCGGGGGTCTCAAGTGCAACAGCTTCTCTATCCCTGGGAGGGGTGCACCCCGAGGCGCCATCCGCCATTTTAGCCATCTCGTTCTCTTCCTCTTCCCCTCCACTTCAGAGTCTCGTCCGACCACTGGAGTCAGCAGGCCCCTCGGCTGGATCTCAACAGTCGGCGCTCGCTGCAGAAAGGAGAGTCACCAAAAGGCCGGACTGTGATGTATTCCTATAGGTTCTGTATCGATCCCCCTATTCCTGACCCTATTCTGGTTAACAAGTTAATTAGCAGCCATCCCATGAGGCAGAAAACCCCCATGATGCAGGAACCGTTATCTGATAAAGCCACACTACGGCACAGGAACGTGTTATCTGATTAGGTCATAACGCTTGCCATCTAATTAGACAAGCGATATTCCTCCAGCCCCTGATAAGGCATACGGAGTTCTCAAAACAAATCAAACCTATGACAGACCTGGGAAAAACCCTGCGGCCATTGTTTTGATTTCACCGAGAACTTCAGCAAAAGAATGTGCTAACGACCAGGTTGTATGACATCCTTATTGACGTATCTATGTCCATCCTTACGTCAATCTCGGCACCTTAAAGGTATAAATATTACCGATATTGCCCTATGCAAACACACGCGGTGGTGACGAGATCGGAGCAGCCAGACTTGCCGAAGCCCAGAGCAGAGCAGACCCCACTGGCGCAGCCCCGCCTTCCTGACGCGCTGAGAACGAGACGCTGCTTTCTCCTGCCGAGAAATCCAGCTCCGGCGCTTCCGGGTAGCCCTCGCAGGCAGCCTGGAATATCGAGACCAGAGACGAGAGATACCATCCCTCATTCATCCTAGATTCCAGGTACAGAACTGAATAACCCCTTGCAGAGAATTCTTTAGTCAGTCACTTGGCAAAACAAACTTAACTTAAACTGTAACTTTCTACTCCCGCCCACGTATTAGGCTTAGGTCAGGTACACGGGGTAGGCGTAGTTAGAAACACCAGTTGAGTACGATTAGTCAAATGTAAATGTGTATGTATTCATTTTATTCATTTTAAACCTTCATATGGCTTAGAAACCATATCAATGTTTTTACAGTATTATTTTATACTTCTGCTTTTATTGTATGCACTTTACTTAACCATAAGTATTGCAATAATATTGATCCATTTCTCTTGTATGAGAAAAGAGACTGATCAATAAATAACATCCTTTATTGAACATGCCCGTCTCTTCCTTTTCTCTACAATCTGGTGAGACTAAGAATGCACGTACTGACTGAGTAAAATAAGTCGTCTTTTGTTTTCACACGACTCTAGAGATACACTCTTGATTAGGGGAGAGCAAAGTTGTCATGTTCTATGGTTGTCAGAAACTAAATCCCTTCTTGTCTATCCAGGGAGGTTCAACTCCTCCTTGCCTATTCGAGAAAGTTTCTAGTGAACTCTGAGCTAGCTGGCAAACCCAAAACTTTAAGTCTAATATCGACAGTAGTAGACCTAGTTAACGTCTGGTCTAGGCCTATACTATTGAAGGTATTATTCCAATGCGCAGAGCCTATTGGGATAATAGGAACTACACTACATGGCGCCCAACGCGTTTGGAAGGGCGATAAAACTAACGTAAGACATTTAGAGTAACTCAGTCGTGCTTTTTCACTCAGACCCCTTTTTTCCCATAATACTCCAAAGACGTCTGGAGTGGGTAAAAGGTAATATCCGCCAGACCTCGCAGGAGGAAACTCCTATGTATGGTCCTTGGTTTAGTCAACGTTGAAGGATACACTGTTCCAAAATATTGTGCATCTAATCTTTGTTTCCATAAGAAACCTGATCTGCAAACAAACTAAATAACCTTCCTGTCGGTAAAATGGTAGACAGTGATGAAGAAAGAGAGACAGTTAGGATAGCAACTGAACTCGCAGCAGCTGATAATGCACTGCAAGACACAGACCCGGATATAATACTCATCCCGGTCATCAATAGGAAATCTATAACTTTAAAACTTATAGAAAATGGACTGACACCTAGAGGTGGCACAGTCATATTCGTAATTGAGGCACACGAATATCGGCAGACAGAGGTATACTATTCATGGATACATTTTCCAGCAGCAAATGCTGTAACAAAGTACTTCCACTATTACAAAACAGAGGACCCTCCTAATGAGTACACTCCTTTCGAGGAGGTGGAAGTACCACTTAAATTTCAAGAGCATCTGCTCTTATTTAATGGCGCCCTAAAACATAATAATCACATCACCAGGCTCGGTCCATTAGGTAGACCAGGAGCAACGTGGCCGGTTCTAGCCGGATACACACCACATCCAGACATCGATGGGATGTCTGCAGCAGAGCTTTTAACACAGCTAAAACAATTAATAAAATTACATAGACAATTAGTCCAATATGTGATGTGGACTTCAACAATTCAACCAGCAATTAAAATTCCACAGCTGACCCCTCACCAGGGGAACACAAATAAAATTACACCACAGAACATACAGTCCTGCCTAGGTAAAGTACCAGCTAAACGGGAACAAATACCATCCTGGTTAGCACAAAAAATCACCCAAATAGAGGCGGTGTTTCCAGACACCACCCCGTTAGAAAAACACAGGATTCTGACTATCTGTCTTCCAATGGGAATCGCACCACACGTGGAGGACTGTGACACTTGGGGTACAGTCTTTGCTTCCATCTACACAAAAACGCACGGTGTTCCATCCATTTCGGTAATACCAGATGTGCTAAAACAAATTCAAGACGAATACGGTCCAGAACCCGCTTTAACTCTTGGTATGAAATTACTGAAAGACTTCAAGCAGGTCTCGGCTATATTATTAGCCAACATAAAGGGAGAAGCAGCAAACGTGGCGATCCGCCAGAGGTTAAAGGAGACAGATATAGCAGACCAACCAGCTGAAATTGCCAGAATTATAGAAAAATCCTATGAGGAACTAGGTAGAGATAGTTTAGGTGGAATACCAGTAAAACCACAACTGATTGAAAGTCCTGAAAAAATATTTTTTAATAATAATTCAACATCACAAAAAAAGAGCTGGGATGGAAACAAACAATCCAATCCTAAAGAAAAGAAATTCCAGTCCAGAGGAAGGTCTCCTCGGCGGAGAGAAAAATCTCCGAACCAAAGACACAGGTCACCCCAAAGTGACCCCTCTGGGAAAAGATATAACCTTAGGAATAGGGATAATATAAAGAAGCCTGATAGATATCAAGACATTGATACACGTCCCTCTCAATCTTTTCAGACTTCCTCGCAGAAATCGGAAAGAAGAGGACGATCAGAACAAAGAGAAGAGCACGCCAAGTCCAAAGACAAGGAATCTGCTCATCTAAAAAAGAAACTACAATTTCCAAAAAAGAAGGTAGCCAGTATCAAGGTAGTAAACAATGCCGAGAATACTGAGGACACAACTGAAAAACGGAGAATGGGCTCAGACAATGCTAGACAGCGCAGCAGAAGTGAGCATAGCTCGCAAAGTCCTTATGAATCTTCTGGAGACAGTGGACACGAATGAATATCTTCAAGTGGAAACTGCAGACACCAGAGTTAGCAAACCTCACAAAATATATGAAATAACTTTACGTATAGAAGGGGATAAGACTAGAAAAATAAGGGGACTATTTTGGGATAATCTCTCCAAGGGCTATGACATCCTTCTAGCTGAAAAAGACTGGCCACCAGAGTTTGTCAGGGAGTGCCCTCATGGCGAAGAGATAATTATGCCTGCCTTCTCAAATCATATCCCAATTCATAAAAAATACACACTTGCCAGAAAGTGGGCAGTAGCTCAAGCTCCTGCTTTATATAAAAATCATGTAGGATGGGATGAGGACTCTCCTCCTCACAAAATCCAGTTAAAATCACAACCTACTGCACAAAGACAGTACCCAATTAAGCAAGAAGCTAAAAAACAGGTAAAAGAAATCCTAGATCAATTAGAATACCAGGGAGTGATTGAAACTTGCACCTCACAAATGAACAACCCTTTGTTTCCGGTCTCCAAACCAGACAATTCATATCGTCTAGTTTTGGATTACCGACACCTTAACTCATGTTGCAAAACTTTTGCAGTGCAAAACTCGCATAGTGCTGCACTAATGAATAACATAGTGCGCAAAAAATACAAAACAACATTAATCTCTAATGGATTCTTTTGTCAAAACATAGCACCAGAGAGCAGATATTTGTCTGCATTCTCAATAAATGGCACTCAAAAACAATTCTGTCGGTTAGCCCAGGGGTACAAGAATAGCCCAGGGGTATTCTCAGCGAGAGTAACAGAGTTACTACAAACATATGATGACGAAGCATTATCTTATGTCGACGACATATACTTAACAGATGATGACTTGGATACTCACTTGAAGAGAGTGAACACCATAATACTTGGGTTCGCAGCAGAGGGTTACAAATTCAACTTTAAAAAATCCAGAATTGCCCATCTAACAGTCCTGTTCTTAGGATACGAATTATCAAGTGAAGGCAAAAGCCTGGCTGACAATTTCCTAGAGAAATGTGCCGTACTCCAAGCACCTAGAACACTAAAAAACCTACAGTCAATTCTAGGCTTCCTAAATTTCGGAAGAACATACATTGCAAATTACGCAGAAAGGGTCAAACCCCTTTATGATCTAATAAAACCAGATTTTAAAAGAACCAATTGGACTCAAATACACACAGAAATTTTGAGATCCTTACAAACAGACATGTTAATTAAAACAAAATTAGAAACACGTGATAACACACGCAATCTTGTGATTCGAGTCATCCCAGGAAGATGCGGATTCACATACCTGACCTCTAATGAGGGAGAAAAGGTATCAATTGCATTCAAATCACACTTGTACACTAAGGCTGAAATGAAATTTAGCCCAACGGAAAAAATTCTTACTGCAACACAGACAGCTATAGCAAAAGAACGAGCCCTGGCACAAGGTAAACGAATAATAATCGTGACACCAATACCAGCCCTAGAGGCTGTAACAAAAGCAAGCATTCCAAATGCTAAAGCGCTCCATCCGAGATGGATACAATGGGCTAATTCTCTTGCTGCAACAGACGTGGCATACGAATTTGATCCTAACTTAAAAACACAAGAATTTCTCCAATATGAATTTGAATGTCCTCCGCCGACCGAGATTCTGCCTCTAGAACATTACGGCTGTATAATATATACAGACGGATCAGCACAACCCGCAGTAGGGGGTAAACAAGCTTACAGTGCTGCGTGCGCGATTGTTAAAGGTCGCTGGCACAAAGGAAAATTCAAACCAGCTATCACTAAGACACAATCTCTAGGAGATTGTACAGCTCAGCGAGCTGAACTACTGGCGTTTAAGATGGCGCTTGAAAATACCGATCGAGAATTCCCCACACTCATAGTGTGCGATTCGTATTACTGCGTTCAGTCTTACAATGAATACTTGCAGATCTGGCTTCAGAATGGCTTTAAGGATGCAAAAGGAGGCACAATCAAGCATAAGATGCTCTGGGAACAAGTAGTTCTATTACAAAAAGAACTACCAAAGACTCACGTGATATATACGCTGAGTCATCAACGTGATGGCGTTCACGTTGCAGGGAATTCATTGGCTGATGAGGCGGCGAAGGCAGCTGTGCAAACGGCTTCCGTAGCTGCCATCACACGGTCAAAAACAAAAATAGACAGCGAAATATTACAGGCTGTCAGCGCTACAGAAAAGGATTCGATAGAAACACTCCCGAAAGGCTTTCCAGTAAAATACTCATACATAACTGATGCAAACAATGTTCCTTTTGCTCGAATCCCTGGAGTGGGGGATAGGGCAATTCCAAACATGGAACATAGGTTAGGACTGATAATAGCGGCACACGAAGGGCTTGCTTCTATACATGCTGGCGTCTCAGCCACAGTATCATTATTAAAACAGAGATACTGGTGGCCACAAATGAGAAGACAAACAAGGAACTATGTTTTAGAATGTGAAATATGTCAAAGAATGAAAGTATCAACGGTGAGACGTCCAGCGCAGACGCCCCTTCTAATCTCGGATAAACCATTAGCCTGTGTTTACCTAGACCACTGTGGTCCCTTACAAAGGGATGGTAACTATAAATATATCTTGGTTGCAGTGGACTCATGCACAAGATTCATATGGATGTGGCCCCAGCGAACGGCTGACGCCAGAACTGTTATAAAAGATTTGCGAGTCTTTATCGGCACATACGCAATTGGCATGCTGCATTCGGACCATGGTCCTGCTTTTAGCTCTAGAGCTTATAAGGAGGCCATGGTCAGCATGGGCGTTACATTGCGGTACTCTTGTCCATTTCACCCTGAGGGGAACGGAATTGTTGAAAGAAAAAACCGTGACATAAAGCAATCTATAACGGCAAAGGTATTAGGTTCGGGAGCTGGGTGGGTCAAACATCTAATAAGTGTCCAACGTAGTCTAAATAACTCGCCAAGAAATTCTCTGAAGGGATTCAGTCCGTACAAATTATTATTTGGAACTAGGATGTTAGTCTTAGACCTCGACAGTCAGACTTCAGTGGTGAAGGAAAAAAGCTTTGATATCAAAGATCGTTTGGCTGTTTTGCAGGACTTAAACGAAACAAGAAAAGACCTGAGCAACATAAAGTTGAAACAGCAGCCAACAACCACTGAAGAACCACCACCTGTCCCAGCAAGACCTGTCTGGATTCCAAAAGTCGGGGATCTAGTCAGAGAAAAGATCGCGGTAAAGAAGGAATTTGGGCCTTCTTACAGAAAAGCAGTTCCTGTCTTGTCTGTCAACGGGACAAGATCAGTTGTACTACCGCCGCTTGCTGGTAAAAAGGAGAACCGAGTTGTATCCATCGACCTGGTAAAACCACAACATGTGGCCGATAACAAATAGTAGGCCAAGTGGACTCCCGAGAAGTAGTAGAACACCAAGATTTGCTACTAACACAGAGGTTCAATCTAAGAGGCTAATCACATTTGAAACGCCTACAGAACTACAACAAGGACTATGCAACAATGCAATGGAACTTAGACCTCTGAAAACCCAGATAAAACCATTTAGCAGAGACACACCAATCTATAATGAAGTAACAAACGACTATGCAAGAAACAGTAATCCTGAAGCAATTGGAACAATTGACAGAACTGCATCCGGCTACTTCATAAACTTCGATGATTCCTCTGAAGGCTTCACTGAATCAAAAACACAGCCATCAACAAAAACCTTTAAAGATAAAGTTAAAGTACTTTTGAAACAACTGAAAGAAACATATCTAATTTCTCCATGGATTGAATTTTGGGTGGGTTTTGGTGCATTTATCCTCATACTTTGGCTCATCATGGTACTAACTTTGGGACGCTTCATTGAGGGAAAATATGCTAAAATGGACACAGCAAGTCAGAAAATCAACTTGATCCTCAAACCACACACATCTTCACACGTCGAGAAAAGAGAACTTTCTTCAGTCAACTTCACAGCCAATCCTATACCGGGTGGGGTAGCATGGGACAAAACTGACTACGAAATTTATGGTCCGGTTGAAATCCTGAAATATCCACACCAAATTAAGATCTCGTTGAGTGACTTTGTAAAACCAAGCTCATTTGCTGATGATTGGGACTTTGAAAGTATAAATAATATGATGTCTGACTTAGTAATGTCTGCTAAATTTACCAAACATGATTATTTGCAGGGTTCGACAAATTATGATAGTATGTACTGTTATAACCACTATGGTAACCATTTTCTACATAGATCTGCACAACCTAGAAATGTTTTAAATTATAATCAATGGGAACATTGTGCAACCCCTCCAAAAGAAAGCTCAAGAACCGTTTATGACAAATATTCATACTTTTCAGGTTTTAACACAAGTAATGCTGAAACATTCTATTTCAAATTGTCAAATAAGACAGGGACAAAGACCATGATAACAAACACGAAATTGATATATTCAGACTCATTCTTTGAACAAATGAATACTTTTGGTTTTGATTATTGGGACAAAAATGTTGAAGTAAAGAGTGTTTGGGGTACAAAAGAATGGCAAGTACAGGGTATAGAATCTTTGTTTAGAGCCTGCATGATCCCAGAACAAATTATATTTTTAAATGACACTGTTCAACAAACTACCTGTCTTGGCCTAGCCAAAATCAAAGACTTAAATAAACCGTCTATTCCAAAACCAACAATGAACAGCAATAGCTCCACAGATGAAGAGATAGACGTAAATTATGTATTAAACCAAAACAGAACACATCCTGATTGGAAACAGTGGTTGATCTGGCCCACAGATACTAATAACTGTCAAAACAGATTCCTGAACAAAACACAGGGGTTCCAAATGACCAGGCCAGACCCTAGATATTCCCAAAGACAACACCCAGGAATAATAACCACCTACAGTGTGGGCAAATTATGCCTTCAGTGGCTACAGACTTCCACACTGGCAGAAATTAAGCAACACCTAACTTTACTTACTGATGGTGCTGACTTGCGTGATTTCATTATGGGACCGCGCAAACAGCGTCAGAAACGTTTCATAGCAGCCTCTGTATATGCAGCATACAACGAGGCCTGGAAGGTGACTCAAATTGAGACAGCAGAAAGAATACGGGAAATTGACCGTATTAATTTGGAAAAATCACTTTCTGTAGTGGACAATGGGTTAATGACTCTGTCCTCCAGAATTTTTTCTCTGGACAGCATTGTGTCTTCAGCAATCGACATAATATCGCAAGACTTGCTGTTGTTACAACACGGTCAGTCTCAATTGCGTTCTATTGTACAGCTTGGCTGGACGTTACAAAATCTGCGTTCAGGCTATGTGCCTTGGCGTTTAATCAACACAACGTCACTATTTAATATCTTTAACCTTACTGATAAACAAATCAGTATGGCACAAAAGGGGGCTGATTATACAATTCTGAGCATTGAGAAACTCGAGAGATTACCAGTGACAATGTCAGAACGACCTGTCAGTGAATGGATAATACATGGGATAATAAATATTCCAATATCAACCTTCAGGTTTCAATACTGCCAAAAATATATACAGGCTGGCATGTACGAAAAATTGGGAAAGGGGTACATTAAAACAACATGGAACTTGCCCTATTCACATGCATGTGTCAGTAATAAAGGACAGAAAGTGTTTCTTAGTGGCAATAATTGTGCAATGTCACTGAGCGGTACACTTCTGTGTAATGGAATTAGTTTGCATGGAG
Source organism: Lissotriton helveticus (assembly GCF_964261635.1). Lineage (NCBI taxonomy): Eukaryota > Metazoa > Chordata > Amphibia > Caudata > Salamandridae > Lissotriton > Lissotriton helveticus. The sequence goes on from NC_136057.1 coordinate 39,278,078, forward strand.
CCTGTGAAGGGAACTCAAATAACCTTTCATGTCACCAGCTAGGCGCACCTGCAACAGAGATAGAACCATTCTTTCAAAGACTCTATAATGGGAGTTACATTCTAATTGTAGATCGCAGATGCTGTAGTCTTATGCCCGGGACTCCTTATCTCGTAACTACGACTGCGAAGGTCAAGTGCTGTGGACGCTTATTGTTCCCCAGCTCCCTTCCAGACAGGGAGGCAAGGGCATAGCCCAACTTGAAAATTACTTCTATTCGAATAGATACTTTAAGCAGAATGAAAACAGTGCTTCTTCAGACGCCGACCAGACTCACGTCATCAAAAGAAACGTATGATCTCCTAGTCGCAAGGACGACTGCAGAGATTCACTCCTTATTATCAACTAATTCCCCCATACATTTCGCAGAAATCCTGAATGAAATCTTAAATATTTCTGATACCAGTGGAGTCTCAAAAGTATTTAAGACAGTATTTTCGATGGCATTAACACCATTCAAAGCCATACTGGGTATTTTTCCAGATTTCGTCCATTCGATTTTTGGCGGACTTCCCCTCATTTTAGGACTAATTGCAGGAATCCTATTCTTAGTCCTTATATTTCGTTATGGCAAACCATGTCACAGACAAAACACCTGCGACAAGGGAAGAAACAATCCTAGCCATTGGATACCGGGACCGGATATCAAAAATCCTGGGACTATCCCGGCTTAGAGACCTGAACATGACTTGGTTTCTTTCATTTCGACCAATGTGGCATCGATGTGTTTTACCTGTATTAAGGTGCTTGCTATGCGGAGAAGAATGCGTGTTAGACACCTGTCTGACTCTACAATCAGATGCGCCAATGGATGCAGAAACATTGTTGAGTCCAATAAAGGCTCATGCTTTGTGCTGCCCTCAACGGCTACCAATCCTGATGACGGCATTCGTGGAAGCTTCACCACTACGATTAAGGGGTAGTGAAGTTCAAGATGAAAGCAGCATTGATCAGGTACGACCTTCTGTCAGCAATACTAATCAAAACGTCAATGGAACAATCATGCGCACAAATGCATGGTTACATCCTTTTCCGAGTTGGTGGAACTCTCCCAGGAAGCTGTTGTCAGCTTTTTCGACAGTCTAAATGATATGATGTTCTCACCAGAGCAGAAATAGAGACTTTTGAGCAAGCTCGCACACGGCGTTCCCTGAATTTGGCCTTCAACTAGAATAGCAAAATACCATGAACAATTTTCCCACCAGTTCACGGACAGCAATTTTTTCAGCAGCCCCAAAATATTTTTACGAATTTTTCGGGACACTTATTTTCTGCTTAAGGTAAGAACTATTCTTAGAGAACTAAAATTTCTATTTTTAGATACTTTATAGACATTAGCTGCCCGCTGGTATGTTCATAATTATTTTATTCTGTGATGGAATGGTCTCGAACCTTTTTTCTGTATTAAGAGCCGTTTCATGTGTAAATTCTCGTATACAAATTAGTGATAATGTATAGATATGCGTGATTACTTTAACATTATTCTACAGCTTGAGTGCATATATTACATGTGACTGTTCTTTCCGTATATTTGATAATTTCAAAATGCATTTATGTATTTTGGGGTGGTAAGGTATACACGATACTCTACAGTATGTTTTACTATGCATAGATTCGTAAATATGTCCATAGTTAGCGTGGAGTGGGTGTGATGTATTCCTATAGGTTCTGTATCGATCCCCCTATTCCTGACCCTATTCTGGTTAACAAGTTAACTAGCAGCCATCCCATGAGGCAGAAAACCCCCATGATGCAGGAACCGTTATCTGATAAAGCCACACTACGGCACAGGAACGTGTTATCTGATTAGGTCATAACGCTTGCCATCTAATTAGACAAGCGATATTCCTCCAGCCCCTGATAAGGCATACGGAGTTCTCAAAACAAATCAAACCTATGACAGACCTGGGAAAAACCCTGTGGCCATTGTTTTGATTTCACTGAGAACTTCAGCAAAAGAATGTGCTAACGACCAGGTCGTATGACATCCTTATTGACGTATCTATGTCCATCCTTACGTCAATCTCGGCACCTTAAAGGTATAAATATTACCGATATTGCCCTATGCAAACACACGCGGTGGTGACGAGATCGGAGCAGCCAGACTTGCCGAAGCCCAGAGCAGAGCAGACCCCGCTGGCGCAGCCCCGCCTTCCTGACGCGCTGAGAACGAGACGCTGCTTTCTCCTGCCGAGAAATCCAGCTCCGGCGCTTCCGGGTAGCCCTCGCAGGCAGCCTGGAATATCGAGACCAGAGACGAGAGATACCATCCCTCATTCATCCTAGATTCCAGGTACAGAACTGAATAACCCCTTGCAGAGAATTCTTTAGTCAGTCACTTGGCAAAACAAACTTAACTTAAACTGTAACTTTCTACTCCCGCCCACGTATTAGGCTTAGGTCAGGTACACGGGGTAGGCGTAGTTAGAAACACCAGTTGAGTACGATTAGTCAAATGTAAATGTGTATGTATTCATTTTATTCATTTTAAACCTTCATATGGCTTAGAAACCATATCAATGTTTTTACAGTATTATTTTATACTTCTGCTTTTATTGTATGCACTTTACTTAACCATAAGTATTGCAATAATATCGATCCATTTCTCTTGTATGAGAAAAGAGACTGATCAATAAATAACATCCTTTATTGAACACGCCCGTCTCTTCCTTTTCTCTACAATCTGGTGAGACTAAGAATGCACGTACTGACTGAGTAAAATAAGTCGTCTTTTGTTTTCACACGACTCTAGAGATACACTCTTGATTAGGGGAGAGCAAAGTTGTCATGTTCTATGGTTGTCAGAAACTAAATCCCTTCTTGTCTATCCAGGGAGGTTCAACTCCTCCTTGCCTATTCGAGAAAGTTTCTAGTGAACTCTGAGCTAGCTGGCAAACCCAAAACTTTAAGTCTAATATCGACAGTAGTAGACCTAGTTAACGTCTGGTCTAGGCCTATACTATTGAAGGTATTATTCCAATGCGCAGAGCCTATTGGGATAATAGGAACTACACTACAGGACGTGCTCCCCGCAGCTCGCCGGGAGCCACCCGCTGGATCCCGGACGGGATTATCAACATGGCCGGGCGTCTCACCCATGGGGAACCGGGCAACATGGGCTCTCTCCGGCTCAGCAATATCTCGGGTTCACGGGGCAACCCACTATTGGAAGTGGGTTGATATCAACTCTCCCGGCTCGCGGCTCTCAGGCTCCCACTGACCGGCTTCTCATCCCGACCAGGGCCGCCAACGCTACGATCACTGCAGGGCACCCTCTGCACTCGAGGCCCCGGCTTCAGTGCCACGAAGGCCGGCAAGCAGACGGGGACGATTCTTCGGATCTACTGCACGGTGAAGCCCCAGAAACAGACGGTAAGTGATTGCTTCCCATCAGCTACTTAGATCAGCAAACCGTGCTCAGGATTATCTTCAGGATATACGTGCGGGGAGGAAGGGCCCACGGAGCCAAACGTTTATGCAACCGTTCCGATCGCCATCTTGGCTCCTCCCTTGACAATACCTATTCTTGACAGAACGCACACACGCTTACACTATGGTGCAAGGATGTGTAAATTAGCGCATAGAAGCCAAAAGTGCGCCAGCGCTGGGTAGGGTAAAACAGCGCCAAATCTTTTATAGATATGGCACTGTTTGGTCTTTCCTATTGACACAATGCAGTGCAGTAACTTTAGTTGTTTTGCTGCATTGCACTACAATTAATAAGCCTGTCCCTATGTTCCCAAAAGTCTGAATGAAAAATTAACCTTAATTTAAAAATATGGAGTGTTGTATCTCTCTCTCTCTCCTTCCTTTGTATCAAATGAGTCTCTGTGTACTCCCCTTCCTCTCCTTGCCTCCACTCTGAGTATAGCCTACTCTAAGTTACACACCTGTCTGCTCAATTCTCTATTATTGTATTTCCGCAAAGCTGACACCTAATTTTCATAGATCACAACTTGTCCTTCTTTGAAAGTACGCCCCTGCAGTCTCACAATACTTAATCTCCTCTATTTACTCCGCCAACCATTGACATGGGCTCACATACTTCCCACTATAGTCACCCCTAACTCTTATTAATTTAATGTACACCATAGAATGTATTAAATTCATATAATGGATCACTAGACTAAGCACTAATCTTCTGTTCCGAAGCAGTGTACCATCCACTATAGGGCTCTTTGACAACTTGCATGGGGTCGGAAACACTAAACAAATGCAAATGCAATGCAATGCAATACAATATATTACAATCCTAGCATCTGATGAGGCAGGAGGACTGACTGAGCAAGTACACATATGGCACCAAGCATGCACACATGTATGTATGCAATACATGCTGAGCTAAATGTTTATGCTAGTACTATTAAAATGGATAATCACAGTACAACGGGCAGTCTATGGGCCTTATTATGAGCTTGGCATTGCGGGAGTGGGACCGCCCACTCCTGCACCGCCAAGCCTGAGGTTGACCCACCATATTAGGAGTCTTTGGCGTACCCACGATGGTGCATATGAAATAAGCACTGCAATGGGAACATCAAAATCAGTTCATGCACGGCTGCAATTCTGGGGTATATTCACACAGGGGGCACAACATGCACCCCATGGCACTGAGGCAACAGGGGACCCTGAAGGGCTCCTTTTTGTTTCCTCTCCACTACAGCTTTCATTGCGGGCTCACCACCATGAAAACCGTGGCAGAGGGGAAACTTGTAATATGCTTGGCGGGACTGCGGCAGTGCAGTGTGAATGTGTCCTGGTGTGATGTAACTGGTACTTATGTAAAGCGCTCCAATAACTTTGGGTTGAGTTCACGCTATATAAAACTGCAAAAAACCCATAAAATGGTCCTCAGTGTACACACTTGATTGTTGAGTGTGCACTGATCTAGAGGCAACAGCCCAGGAATGCATGCATGCAAATCATGCAAGGGACCCCTACCGTTGCAGCAGGACTTCCTGCCTTATATGCATGTTTCACCAGCAAGTCCTGCTCTCGACTCCTTTTCCATGATTGCATGACAAACCTTGCTGTATGGGCTTACACAGTTGTTGCTGACATGTTTTCGAATATCAGGTCTTGCTCTATCTACATGTGTCTTATCTTTTTCCTTACCTCCATAAGTCCAGATCTCCTTTTCATTTTACATCAAGCTTTCTGGTAAGCTGATTGCATTTTCACAGCTGCCAACTTGTACTCTATCAATGATGGTTCGAATACTTAGCCCTCTTATGTTTGTTCGCACCATGGTCCTTTTCTTTATGTTTCCCTGTATTAAATGTAGTTCCACAAGTGCCAGAATTAAAAGCTGAAACCATTTATCTCATATTTATGTTATAGTGTCACCCATTTTCCTCCAAGCTTTTTTCAGATGAGGCAGGGGCAATCTGAATCTATTTTAAACCAGTATTGCCAATAAAGTTCTGTAGTTTTGCTATTTTTCAAAGGACTAATCCAGGGCAGCTCCCTCAGCCTTGAATGGAAGGAAGAGGCACTAGCTTGATGCACTCACAATTCATGGGATTTAATATAACTTAACAGCGGGTAATTCAGTGTAGGTTATTCCAAACGCACCACAGAATTTCCCATTTAAAAATAATGTGAACATCTCCAGCAGCCCTGCGAAAAGGCCTCAGAAAGTCAGGTATTTATTTAATTGAGAGCAAGCCTTCAACATGAAGAATATTCAGGTTAAATCTAAAAGTCACATTTATTACAATTACTTTGGCCCTGCTTATAGAGCTTTGCAAGACATTTTAATTGTTGCAAGCGGAAAACCTGTTCTGAACTGGAAGCTTTGCTGAAGGAGTGCCTCCGTTCAGGTGTCTCTGCTTTATTCCGTCTGCTTTTAGGGTCTCTAATTAGTTACACGCCATGCAAGTAGCCACCTTTCAACTTTACAAAGGTGTGCTCTGCTGCAGCTAGGCCCATCCCTCAGTCTTGCAAGTCTTCCCCATCTCCAGTCGGTTTCTGTATACTAGTGTCCCGTCATGCTGGTGACGCTTTTGTTATGTGCGATTGACCTTCCTCTTGCTGCCTGTCCTAAAAAAGTGCTTTGGGTGTGTTCATAGTCAGTAGCAACAGTTGTTAGGAAAGAGCTCAGGTTTTCTCTTGATGCATGTGCGTGCCTTCGTGCTCCTCTTTTAGGTGTCTGGTTATCTTATATTCCCGTTTTTCTCAGCTAACAAATTATTATTTTTCTGTTAAAATTAAACTTCCCATTGCTGTGAGCATGACATTACTGCAGTTTGGCATCGGAGAGAGCATATCTGTTAGCACAATGCAACTCTATGCTCTCACTCATCTAGCCATCATCTTAAGAACGTATTCCAAAGTGCATATTAATATGTAATCAAATTTTTAAAAAACAATCAGATCAGTTTATATTGTATCACGTTTTAATGCACCATCATTCTTTAATTACAGATGATGATCATACCACAATAGTAATGTAATCTGGGATTCAAATCGTATCCAAATTGCTTGTAATAATGGTTAACAATGTTTAAACTCAAATAGTCTGAATTCAAAATTTTCATGTAAATAAAGTTTTACTTTATTAAATGGGGAAAATGTTACTTTGCATGAAAAATATGTTTTAACCCCTGGTTTTGCAGCTTTTTCTTTGAAATATCTGTGCTTTCTGCTGCTAACTTGTGTTCCTGGTGAACAAAGTGTGTTTAAATGCAAAGTGTGTTTAAGACTGCAGTACCGCCTCCTGTCTACGGGGACAGAGCGAGCAAAAATATAAACACACTTTATGAAACACAGGTCCCCACAAGACACTTTTTAAAAAATTTGTAAAAATTGACACAGATGATCCTGAAGTTATTTTCTATCATTTAGAGGACATTACCTTGTGGAGACCTGGGTTCAGGTAACCACAGTGCAATCAAGTCCCCACAGCGTGAGTGTGTTATCGCACCCAAGTCCCCACAAGGATAGTAACACAAACCCACACACACACACACACACACCAATGCCGGTAGGCCAATACACTCATCTCAAAGGCTTTAGACTGAAGGTAGCTGCCATCTACACTTTCCATAGGCTATGATCTGTCAGAGACACAGCAGACCCAATTATGCGCCATATCTTTTTTCATTACTTTTCCTTGATGCCGTATACGAAGCGTTGTTACGGTAGAGTAGCACCATTTTACTATCATAACACTTCAATTACACATTAAAAACAGCATTGTTAATAAACATATCATGCAATTTTTTGCTGCATTTATCTTTTTGTCTTTACACATAGATGTTACTCTTTACAAATAAAACCGGGAGGTATGCCCCTCCTTATCTCTCTTTCTCTACAGTATCTTTGGGTATTTGTAGACACCATGCTTGCCATACTAGGTGGTTCAAATTCTAATTTCAAAGGTTTTGTCTCACCATAAGTTGAGCTATAACATAATGACTCAATTTCGCTTACCTGCGCAATCTTGGAGGTAATCTTCCCAGAAACCAATGATGTGTTCTTCCTGTAACCAGTAGTTACTGCCCGATGTCCTGAATTTAAGGTTAAACTATCCATTAAGGTATCGGTGGTAATTTTTTGTTTTATCCAAATAAATGCCTCTCCAAAACGGATGTGTATGAATTTCCATAACCCCTCCTTTAAGCTGCAATAAAGAATACCTAAGTATAATTAGTCATACTATTGGTCAATATATATTGAAAAGTAATTCTTAAAGTAATATATCTCAATGGGTCATCAAAAGGTCCTTCAGTGCCCCATGTTTAAGCTGTGTTCATAAACACACAGCACCAGGATGCTCCTTGGAAGTCACATTGCGCTTTATAATTACTTCATTCATTCATCCATCAAAAGTTCACTCTAAATAGGATAATCTGAAACTTGCTCCTGGAGGCCACTAACAAAGGCCAATTTTCACTCTCTTGGGGACTTGTGATGATGGCAGCAATGTAGCTCACTACCTGCAGCTTTTCTACAAAAAGCTGCAGAGGCTAATTAACCCTGGTTAATAAATTGTTATTTTATGCATTAGATGGCCGACCACCTGGGCATGGTGATTTGTGGCTGTTGATGTCTGCAGGCTTCACTCTCACATCAACCGTGGGAGGTCACTGGAAGGTGTAGTGTCCTGGCAATCACACAAGGACACAAGGCTTATTGTCAACTCTGCTCTTTATTCTCCACGTCCTCTCCCCAACAGGTCCCTACTCTAACTGCCTCTTCCTGTCCTGTCCCCACCTCTTCCCCTCTGCCCACCTAGCTCCGCCCACCCCAGCTACTGGACTGCTAACTTCTTTACATCTCCCCCTTTCTTAATAAAGTAACAAATGAAATAGAGATTAGTCCATCTCTGCGATCAGTCTCTTGGGAGGCCGCACTTGACGGCAGGGTCTCGCTGGTGTGGACACAGCGCCTTCAGTGGAGGGTTCCTTTACAGACGAATGTCCGGTGTCGGGTGCGACAGATTCAGGGTTGTCCCGGCTTTCAGGTGTGGGGACTACCGGTGTGGGGACTACTGGTGTACCTTCATAGACTTCAGGAGAGCACTTCTTGAAATGAGAAGCGTTGCAGGTGACTCTCCGTGTTTCTGATTCCGCCGTCACCATGGTGCCCTTTTGTTGGGTGATTGTTAGAGGCTCATCCTTGAAGCGACAATCAGTCTTTTGGCGTTGTTCCTGTCTGACAATGACTCTGTCGCCTTCCCTCATGGAGGGGGACCGTGCTCTTCGTCTGTGGTCTGCATACTCTTTCATTTTGTCTTTGCGGTGCCGATCTGTTATGGCCATTTCACTGTGTTGTTGATCCGACAGAGGCTTTCTCAGTGCTCCGTCCCATGTGGGGATCCGATTCCTCATTGTCCTCCCAAGCATGAGAGTCGCAGGGCATTGACCCGTTGTTGAGTGGGGAGTGGTTCTGTAAGCACTGAGGACCTCGTTCAGCGCTGACTGAAGATCTTTCCTCTCGGCCGTGGCTTGCTGGAATGTTCTTTTGATGGTGGACATGAATCTTTCCACAGTGCCATTGGCCTGGGGCCAGAGTGGCGTGACCTTGCGATGTTGAAAGTCCATGTGTTTCGCGAAGTCGCTGAATTCATGACTATTGAATGGGGGCCCGTTGTCCGTCTTGATGACCCTGGGCACACCCCAAGTCGCGAAGACTTCTTCAAGTACCTTGAGGGTGCAGGCGGCACTGGTGGATGATATGAACTGGGCCACTGGGAATCTGGAGTATTCATCCAGGATGACGACTACGTACTTCCCGGATTGCAGGGGGCCATAAAAGTCCATGGCAACTTCTTGCCATACCCCATCAGGCAATGGGGTCATCTGTAGAGGTGCAGGTGGATTACTTTGGCTGGTCAGTTGACATGGGTGGCAGTCTTTCAATGTATCTTCAACTAACTGGTCGAGGGCTGGGAACCAGACACGTTCTCTCAGTGCTCTTTTGGTGGAAACGACCCCTCGATGGCCTTCGTGGGCCAAGTCGATTACTCCTTGCCTCAGTGCCGCTGGTATAACTAGTCTGTGATCTCTGAGGAGGAGATCGTCACTGGTTACGGAGAGTTCGTCAGAGACGTGTCGGAAAGCTTGGAGTTCTTTCTTGACAGCAGGGTTTTCCTCTTCCTCCTGCGGATGGTATCTCCACCTATTGGTTCGTGTGCGCCTTATTACTGTTTGTAGGATGTTGTCTTGATTGGTCGCTTCCCGAATGGCGTGCATGGGTATGGCTGGTGGACGAGCATGACTAGCCACAAAGTGAATGTATTCTTCTGCGATGGAGGGTGCAGTCTCTGAGGAGTCTCGGGGGTGGCGGGACATGTAGTCAGCTGGATTCTCATCCTTCCCCGGTTTGTGAATGATGGAGAACGTGTACTCTTGCAGCCGCAAGCCCCATCTTTCGATCCTGGGGGGCATCTTGCATTTGGGATTCCCATAGATCGTGACAAGTGCTTGATGATCGGTTATGAGTGTGAAGTGTTTCCCGTATATGAAGATGTGGAAGTGTTCGCACGCCCACACGACGGCCAGGCTCTCTTTCTCTGGTTGGGAGTATCGTTTTTCAGGGTCGGTTAGGCTCCGACTGGCATAGGCGATGATCCTCCTCTGATCCGACTGTGGTCGTACTGTGCCAGGATGGCCCCTAAGCCCACGGGGCTGGCGTCCACAGTGATCTCTGTTTTCCTCTTGGGATTGAAATAGGAGAGGCACTCAGCCGATTCCACAGCTCGTTTGATGTCCTTGAAGGCGCGCTCACACTCCGGGGTCCACACAAATTGCGCGCCAGCTTTCGTGAGGAGCCTCAGTGGATGACTTACAGTGGCATAATCACGAATGTAGCGGGCGCAGTAGCTTGCCATTCCGAGAAAGGAACGCAGATCGTTGACGTCAGCCGGACTCTTGGTGTTGTTGAGCGTGGCAATTTTGTCTGGGTCCGGTTTCATGCCACTCCTGAGAAGATGTGCCCGAAGAACTTCAGGGTCGACTGATGAAATTCACATTTCTCCTTGTTGAGGGTCAAACCCGCTTCCATCAGGGCAAGGCAGACACGATCAAGGGCGGTGTCATGCTCCTGCGTGTCCGAACCGTAGATCAAGATATCATCGCTGTAATTAAGGGCGTTAGGTATGTGGTGGATGACGAGACGTATGGCCTCCTGGAATATTTCGGCGGCAGATGAAACGCCAAAACTGAGCCGTTTGTAACGAAATAGACCAAGATGGGTGGCAAACGTCGTGATGGAACCAGAGCTGTTGTCTAGTTCGAGCTGATGGTAGCCCTTGTTCAGGTCCAGTTTGGAGAACACGGTAGCCCCGTTGAGCGCAGTGATCATGTCGCTCAGGAGTGGGCCTGGGTGTCTCTCCCTCTCAATGGCCGTGTTCGGCAGGCGCATGTCCACACAGAGGCGGACTTTGTTGTGGGTTCCTTTCTTGGGGACGATAACCACCGGGGACACCCATGGAGTGGGGCCTGCAGTGCGCTCAATGATGTCGGCGTCCAAAAGTTCCTGCAGTTCACATTCAACCGCGGATTGCAGGTGAAATGGCACTCGTCGCGGGTGTTGAGCCACCGGTTTGATTTGCTCGTTGATATGCAGATGGATTTGACGGCCTTTCAGTTTTCCCAAACCTCGGAAGAGGGAAGGGAATTTTCCAACGCAGTCCGAACTGTCATGTACGTTGAAGAGGATGTGCACCAACCGAAGACGTTCAGCTGTGGGGAGACTCAGCAGACAGTCGGCCTCAGGTCCTTTAATGACGTGGATGACTGCCGGGATGGAGAGGTCGCGATGTGTGAGGGTGGTGTCAAACTTGCCCAAACATTGGAGAGGTTTCTTCGCCATCCAGGTGTAGACACGGACGGGCGCGAAATGCAACCGTGGTTTGGGGTCCATGCGGTCATGTTCGGTAACTGAGATGTAGTTGAGCGACGCTCCGCTGTCCATCATGAACTTGGCAGCGTGGTTGCCCACTTTGATGTTGAGGCGTGGATAGCGTTTGAACTGATCATGGTCAGCAAAGTTTACGTATTCAGTGGTGTATGACGACCGCCTGGATGAGGACGATCTTGATTCTCTTGACGGAGAACGACGGTCCCATCTGGAGCATCGAGAGTCGTGGCTGGAGTGGGAGGACGTAGGAGATCTAGGAGGTTCTTCCTGAACCGCTCTGATGTGATGGCGCTTGGTCTCCGACCGCGAGGGCCGCTGCGATCCATCGTGTCTGTCACCGTCATAGCGTTTTTCTTTGTGGTAGTCCCCACACATGGCCTCGAAGTGGTTGGATCGTCCACATTTTCTGCACCGTTGGCCCATGGCAGGGCAGGAGTCGATGTGAGGGTAGTCGTATCCACACCTGAAACATCGCCTTGTGCGTTCAGGTCGGCGATCCCTCCTTTCGGATACTTTCCTCCCATAGTCCGGGCGTCGCCTGGGCGAGAACTTGGAGCGCCGTGATCTGTCACGCGGGTGACGTCTTCCACTGTCGCGTCTATCCTGTCGCCCCTGTCGTCGTTCAGTGATGCGGTTGGCGTGGTCACGGCTGGTACTGGGTCCGGTTTCAATTTCCGCCGCGTTTTCTTCGGCTTGGTCGTAGAGCCGGGAGTTCTCTTCAATCTCTGCTAGCTCCTGTGGTTTTCTCAGGAGTCGCCGCCTCAGCGATTCCGAGTGACACCCAGTGATTATTTGAGATTTGATGGCTGCATCCGGCGAGAAGTTTGTAAAGTCACAGTGTTGGGACTGCCGTCGCAGTCGATGTATGAAGGAGCTCAGTGGTTCTTCCTTTCCCTGGCGCTGTTGGTGGAATTTGTGTCTCTCATAATCAACATTTCTCTTATGCAGAAAACGGTTGTTTAGGACGGTTCTTACTTTGTCATAGGTGTCACCATCTGTGGCTGGGATCTCACGTACAATCTTGCTTATCTCACGCCCCCCTAGATTGCGGAGGGCTATTATCTTGTCTTTGTCTGGTTCTATTTTGGACCCTTCAATGTAGTCCTCAAAGTCCTCTAGCCACTCTTGCCACTTTAGGCCCATGCTGCTTCCTGTTGTGACTGACAATGGCTCCGGGGCTCGCAGGTGGGTGCCTCCCTTGACGTCCTTCTGCGCGGGAGGGTTAGACATCTTGGCAATGGGTTTTGTCGCCCGCGTCCGCTTCTTGCGTCAGCGACTGGCGTGCGTTTCCAAGGTTTGTTCTCTTGTGGCTATCAATGCTTGTTTGTCTCTTGTGGCTATCAATGCTTGTTTGTTTTCCGATGCTTGTTCCTTTGTCAGTGCTTGTTTTCTTTTTTTTCTTTTTTTTTGATGCCTGACTTCAAAATGGCCGCCTATATTTTGCCCAGGGAGGATGTCCCAGAAGTCGCCTGACTCAAAGATGGCCGCCCAACTCTCACGAGACTTGGCCACATGCAGCTCTCCTCACCATGCAAGCTTCACAGCTCTTCACAGGGACTCACCCCGGTCTTCATTTCAGTCCCACGCCTTCCTTCTGGGTTTATTTCTTCACTACCACCAGGTAAGCTCACGGAATTCACTCCGACGCGATCGCCGGACACAGATGCGAATTCCCACGCATCGGGGGTGAGGTTTTCACCAACGCGGCACAGTCTTTCTTTTACGGGACGGCGCTTCTTCTCACAGCGCTCAGCCAGTCCCTAACATTTATTTCAGCAGCGCAGCAGGGTCGGGGTGAGCTCCCGAGCCCTTGCTCAGCTTCTTTTAGCCTCGCTTCAGCCCGTACTCACGTGGGCACCTGCAGTCTTTCCTTGGCGCGAACAGCGCTCGATTACAAATTCCTCCCTGGTACTCGAGCAGCACTTCGTTCAGCTGCGCCAGGGGTTTTCATGAAATTCACTGATCGCGACGTGTAGACCTTCTTCTCTGGTCCTCGTGACGGCGATCTTTGGCGGGCTCGCGTGTCACAACAGCGACTCGGTCAGCGCGACGCCCAGGGACCGGACACTGCTCAATTGGGGGTCTTGGGATGGCGGATTACCATATCCCGTCCTCGTCGCCAGTTGTAGTGTCCTGGCAATCACACAAGGACACAAGGCTTATTGTCAACTCTGCTCTTTATTCTCCCCGTCCTCTCCCCAACAGGTCCCTACTCTAACTGCCTCTTCCTGTCCTGTCCCCACCTCTTCCCCTCTGCCCACCTAGCTCCGCCCACCCCAGCTACTGGACTGCTAACTTCTTTACAGAAGGTAGGGGGATGGAAGTGGCAGTAAATGTCAAAGAATAGATCGGCACTCCTAAATACTGGTGAATCTGTACTCCATGGGCCATCTATTGTATGAGGAGTAGAAAGGATTGTATTTCCAAATATGAATTTACACCAACCTGCAAAACTAGTGTATAGAATGTTGAAATCTAAATATAGCCAAGTTAACCATATATGGGGAAGCGCAGATTTGCTATTCTTAGCTATGCCTGTAATTACCTGGATAACATCTATTTATTGATATTGTTGCAGGTGGATAGAACAAAATACTCATTATAGTGATAGAACACCTTACAGAGTTTGCAAGACAGACAGCGGGCATTCGTGGCAAACAAGCATTGCAATAAGGTAGGCAGATTTCAGTGTCCCTGTTGATCCGCTAATAACCTTTTTTGCATGCAGGAAACACACATGTCAGCCAGCTTACCATGAACAGGGGTGGGAAGGTTTTTTTGTGTGTTTTTTTTCTAAGTACCGAATTCTGTTTTACATTTTTAAAACTCCTTTTGGGCTACCAGGCCTTGACTTCCTCTGATGCCCGGCTGCTTACGCTAATGCTCATTGTGACATTGTGACTATAAATGGAAGGTAGCTGGTGCATAATTTTAAGTCTATTTTCTATTTCTATGTCTTCTTTTGTGTTGGGTGTGTAAAACCTAACAAGATTGTCGATATTCCTTTTACTTTTGTTAGTCTTCTGTTTATGACTCCTGGATGAAGGACTGAAAATGTTGCATTGCAAAATGCCACTAAAAAAACAGAAACAAAGTAAATTAAAAATATATTTGATAACAATGATGTGCTTAATTTCTGATTGTGTCATTGGGACATTCATGGCAATGTGACTATGTGTGAGGCTGTTAGGATGGAAAGTGGTTTACAGTAATTACATTTCCAAAATGAGCATGTAGGGATTTGCAAGATCAAAATGATATAGTTTTATAACATTTATCCACATAAATATAACTGCACCTAACAAGTGAGGGAACCGCCCTCCCCACAATGTACCAATTTATGAAATCTTCCAGTAGTTCTCTCTTGTCATTCAGAGAGTTTAATGCACGGAAGCAACCTGCTACACTTAGAATTGTGCTGAGTTTTTTAATCAATCCTTGAAGATTTTCAAGAGGGGAAGCATCCTTAATTTATGGAAAATTTAAGAATGTGATATTTTGATTAAATAGAAACATTGTCACCATAAAAAACAGCAACGAACCATATTGATGCAGAATAAAGGGGCTTGGCCATCTGCTGCATAAAAATATTTGTTTAGTAAGTTTAACCACATCGCATTCCACAAGTGAGTTTTAAACAATGTCTCTCATTACCTGAAAAACTAACGATACTTGTATAACGGACAATTAAGTAGCAACTTCTTTGTTTTCCAGAAAAATCTGAAAATGATAAAAGCTGTGACAACACATTAAGCACTCGGCCAGAGAGCCTCAAAATGCTCAACATGAAGTTTGAAAAGCAAACTAGTAAGTGGATCGATAGTTCGTCAGTTCATTTAAAAAAAAAAAAGAGAGTAAACAGCTCAATTTCTACATAAATACCATCTTCTCCTTTTTGATCCACAGAGTTCTAAAACAGTCTAAAACACTGGAAACTCTTGAAGTATAAGCAAAGGCTCAGGTACTTTTGTCCTTTTAAATAACATAGATCAAAGAAAGTGGTACCAAATCTAGAGAAGTGTTCAATTTTAATTACATGACTCTTTGTCCTTTATGATTACAGATTACATCGAGTCAATTTGCCCTGAATGAAATCCCTAAATTAAACAGGAATTGGAAACACGTCACAAATTGTGGCGTAGTGTGATTATTGCAGTTTAATTCATGTGATTAATGTATTTTTCTAGTGAAGCATTTTTCTTCATGTAATGATCATTCATGAGTACTAAATGTATTGTTTCATGTTCTAATAAGGGGTACCTGGTTTCCGTCTGAAATAGCACCTTGCTCGCATAGGCCACTAGGACATACTCCCCTTGAGCATATTCCTGCAGGAGAATGGCTCAAAGCCCTACAGGGCTGGCGTCCACAACCAGCTCGATTTTCTTCCATGGGTGGAAATAGGCCATTTTTGGCCAACAGTAGCCTTAAAAGCAACCTCGTCCATGGGACCCCATTGCCAGGGCACGCTCATCTTCGTGAGTTGGTACAGTGGATCTGACATCTTGGCCAGGCTAGATATGAATCTTCCGCAGTACGTAACCATGCCGAGGAAAATGCGACCCTCTGTCAAGTTTTGTGGCACTGGGGCACTCTGGCTATCTTCCGCTTTCCTGGCATAAACTTGGAGACCCTCGCGTAAGAACACATATCTAAAGAAGTCTATAGAATTCTGATAGAAAGAGCACTTTTTCCAGTGTACGGTGAGGGCACAATCTGTCAGGCGCTGTATTGTGGCACGCAGTTGTTTGTGGTGTTCCTCAAGTACTCTGGGAATATATAAGAATGTCATCACGGGGGCCAGATGTAGGTAAATATCATTTACCGATTCTAAAATACTGAATTTTACCGATTCGGTATTTTAGAATTGGTAAATAATATGTAGCTAATGATTCGGTAAATTTTACCGAATCGGTAAGATTCGGTAAATACCGAATCGGTATTTACCGATTCGGTATTTCCCATTCATCCCTATGGGCCTCCATACCCCTGTAGGTGAGGATTATGGCTGAGCTGGGGGTGAGAGGAGGAAGGGGGCCAACCTTTCATGGTGACTCGAGTCCATCACGTTCACTGATGCCCTGTGTTGGTAAATAAATAAATAATACCTCTATTTTTGAATGAATAAATGAATAACAGATAGCTCAATAAATAAGAGTCAAGATTCGAGGTAGTAGGAGTTTTGCAGGTTTAATACAGCATAAGGACAGGAACAGGACAACCTGCACAGGAATAGGATGGCAGCGCTGCCGGGGACAGGATCGGAATCGGCGTAACATTAAATAACAAGACATGATCATATATACTAAAACAGTTGCATTACAATACATACGATAGGCGGAGCAGTGGGTGTGGTCAATAGCAGTCGCGAAAGATAAGGGTGAAAGTAGGTGTAACAGAGGCGTATACATAGACATGTGATGCAAACGTAACAGAATATGTCATAAATGGGGCGGAAACATGGAGGGGGCTACCTAAGGAGCCGGGACCTCTGACCTAATGGTGCGCGCAAACTGGCAATGACGTGTTACTAGAAGAAGCTGGGGGCTACGAACTCTGTGCTAGGAGCAGAGACTGAAGTCTGGAGAGTCAGGGCGACATGTACCTAAGCAGTATCTAGTATCTGATGTTTAGAGAACATGTTGATAGAATCCAAAAGTTATCGGGGTAAAGGCTAACAGACTCTAAGAATGGTGCATGCATTATTCTACATGTAGTGCGTGATGAAGAATATTAAATGACCATTAAATACAGTATTTCTCCTACGTGGAGACGTAAAGGCTAGACAATGACGGAAACTATTGATGCGATTCAGTAGCTTTAGGAATGCAGAGAAGGAGGACTGAACTGATAACTAGAATCATAACATACTCTTGGCAGACTCAGAGGCAGAGCTAGGCTGAGCCGGGCACTGCGAGGCAGGAAGTAAGTGAAGGGTCGAGGATACAGGTGGGGGCTGTATCGCTCCTCAGCGAGGCTTCAGGAGACAGGAGCTGAATCTGGTGTCCGGGCCCTTTTGAGGCCTAGAAACGGGGACTTTACAATGGAATAACGTGCACACTGAGAAACGTGGCAACGTAGCTTTACATAGGCCTGATATTCGTAGTATTCACGAGAACTGGAAACTGACATACTAGAGGTGGATACAACTGTAATTGCGTCTTTAATCGAAACATAGGGAATACATAGGCATATTAATCATGCACAGATAACATATGATGGATGACACGTAGGGACACAGAACATGGCAAAATTTACTTTAACACATTCCCTCCTTGTCACTACGTTTCCATCAGGAAACATCAATATTCATGATACCATCTATCATTTCATACAGTATCATTTGCTCGTCTCGAATTTTCTTGGAACGGGATTTAGAACGGGGCTTGGGACTAGGAATACAAGAGGTAGCACACATGCCGCAAATCGCAGGGCCACATTGTATACAGAGGCAGCAGCTGAATATGATCGCTACTGCAATACCTAGAAAGGACAAGACTTTCCATCCCCAAGCGGAAATTATATTCCAGAACCAACCGGACCATGTCCAGGTGCCTGGATCTTGGTGTAACAGATGGGCAATTTTATGGAGTCTGGTTATAGCTGAGTAAACAGACGGCGCGTTATTTGGAATGAAAATGCAGCAACTAGATCCGATGACTCTACAGGCCCCGCCCCTATCGGCCAATATGACGTCAAGGACGAGACGATTCTGTAAAACGACAAATCTCATAGCAGATTGCTCTTCAGTTAAGTTACCTAGAGCAGAGGCAGTCTCATTTACTACAGCTTCAAGGGTTCTGGTTAACCTACGGATTAGCTTACTATTCTGGATAGGTCCTATAAAGAAGAAGAAACCTCTATTGAAATCTGTATACTGTTCTAGAGCAGTTTCAGTATAATCGACAATGGGGGACTCCCTTCTATGTCTAAGGTGTACTAGATGTGTGTTTCTATGATAATCAGATGGGGCTAGGAAAACAGGTGGCAGTAGGAAGGCAATGTAACAGGTTCCCTCCCAATCGAGGGGCAGACGAACATATGCGGTCTGACCACAAATAAAATAAGAATGACGTGAAGCTTTGAAAATAGATTTCCCACTGTCACTGTACTTGACAATAGTAGTACAATCGCTATGTCCTACATGTACGGAACCATTATTTCGGACACATAATTCGCCTTTGACTGGTAATACGGAAATAGCAGGTAAGTCTGGAGTGGAATCAGACTGAACATTCAGGACCATAAAATTCGAAGAATAATTACCTAAATTGTAAACTTCGTTTTCTAGATCTAACCCTGTTCTGTGGGGAAGACCTTGCTTGTCTGGGAAACATGTACTGTTAAGAAAAGACATATCTGTTGAGGATGACGTTAACGTGGACCATGCTCCACACGAACCATTATGTGAAAATGGATAAGGAAAGAGTGGCAGAACTCCCTTCGGTGTCTGGAAAGGGGGGAGTCGACCACACACCCAACAATTAGTGGCATTGCTGGTCTGGTGTGAATAATGTAACATGCGGATGAAAGAATTATTACGCATAGCGAGGCGGTAAGAGAGTTCATGAGGAGGCAGATCACTAAACGTGTGCTCTACTGTAGCATTAGAAGACTCATTTACATGAGAAACTGGAAAATACAGGTAAAATGCATAACTGGTGCAGGAAATCATAATACTGAGAAATAAAACGAAACATAGAAAAACGATACATCGGATTGAGTTTTGACTAACTCTCTCACTATGGGGGTCTATTTTATACATGTCAGAAACCGGTCTAACCGTTTCACCTAGGGGAGGACTTAGACAATCAAACTGGCTGACTTATTTTACTAGACCTTAACTTGAGTTTATACTCCTGTTGCAGAGTTGTCTCTAACAGGGAGGGTGCAGTATCAGTGTCTCTTGCGGGACAGTCCTTAAGAATAGTACTTTGGCAGTCCTTTGAATCCTCGGAAATGTTCTTTGAGACAGGTGCCAGTCCATTAAATTTTTTAATATGCGAAAGATGCACCCAGCCTTTGCGTCCCTCCAACTTCACGGCTGTACGGGTGGCCAGGAGGACCTGTCGGGGCTCCTTCCAGCGAGGCTCCAGTGGACTTGAGCGATCGAAATTTCGCACTAGGACCATGGATCCGGGAACGATTTCATGCGGTGCCACCTCGGTATTGTCTGGAAATGCGGCGGCAACCTGTGAACGACAAGAGTTGAGGGCAGACATCAAGGAAGCTAGGTAATCTGTCAGCATATTACTTGAAACATCGGTAATACTTTGGGGTCTAGGAGTACCCCACATGTTAGGGGGGCGGCCGAATACGACCTCGTACGGGGACAGACCTGATCTGGAATGTGCGACCATGCGCATGTAAAACAGAGCAACTGGCAGAGCTACTAGCCAGTCCACACCTTTCTCTTGACAAACCTTTGCAATTCGGATTTTCAGGGTCTGATTATGTCTCTCTACGAGACCGGCTGCTTCAGGATGGCGTACACAATGGAACTTCCACTGTTACCCTAATAAAAGGGACACGTGCTTCATGAGTTCAGATGAGAATGGCTGGCCGTTGTCAGAATATACGACTCTAGGGAGTCCGTAACGGGGGAAGAACTCACGAACCAACTGCTTGGCAGTGGTCGCGGCTGTGTAATCTGGGACTGGATATGCCTCCGTCCACCTGGACAAAGCGCATACAACTACAAGGACATACTTGAAACCTCGACATCGCTCCATCTGAATGTAATCCATCTGGAGGACTTCAAAAGGGTGGTCAGGGGGCTGGAATCCACCTTGTTCCACCGGGACACTTTTACCTGGATTAAACTGACAACATATCATACAGGTACGGACTTTCTGCTTGGCTGCAGCTCGTAAATGCTTGTTGAACCAAATGTTCTGGATACTGCCTAACATAGCTTTTTCTCCTAAATGTGCTGGACTATGTGCGGTATTGATAATGACTTGAACCATAGAGTCGGGGAGAAACCACGTGGCTCTACCCTTCGTTAACCATCCTTGATCTGTCTGGACCCCTCCTTGTTCGGACCATTTCTTGATTTCATCGGGAGTAGCATGTGACTGGATATCTATGACATCTTGAGTAGGGTCTTTAACTGTCATACATGTAGTCGGATCTGGAGTGTGCGTCTGTGTCGTATTAACTGAAATGTCTGGAGTCTGAGCTGTAAGCTTGGCTGTGCGATCTGCTAGATCATTACCCTGGGAAATAATGTCAGTAACTTTCGTATGTGCCTTGCACTTCATGATAGCAATGGATGTCGGTAAATGTATTGCATCTAACAGAGCTTGAATAAGGAGACCATGCTGAATCTTGGTTCCATGAGAAGTCATGAAACCTCTCTCTTGCCAGAGCACTCCAAAGTCGTGTACAACTCCAAATGCGTAACGTGAATCTGTGTAAACATTAACTTTCAGGTTCTTGGCGTGTATGCAGGCTTGAGTCAGAGCAACTAGCTCTGCTGCTTGAGCAGACAGGGTGTCAATACGGTGTGTCTCTATAACGTCGGTGTCGGTAGTCACTGCATACGCGGCTACTAGTTCTCCTGTACTAGTTCTCATGCATGAACCATCCACATAAAGTGTCAGGTCGGGATCTGGTAATGGAATATCTGTCAGATCTTGTCTTGGCTTTGTCATGATGTTAACTACTTCCACACAGTCGTGTGTGGCAGAATTCGAAGTAACTGATGGTAACAATGTAGCAGGATTTAAAACGTTGCAGCGTCTGATTTCTATGTGTGGCTGGAACAGTGTCAATTCATAACCTGTTAAACGTGCAATTGTCAAGTGCTGAGTTTGTGTTCGGTTTAAAAGAACTTCCACGGAGTGTGGAACTTGTACTGTCAAGGAATGTCCTAATACTATGGAATCACTTTGTCTGATAGCTAGTGCTGTGGCTGCAACTGACTTAAGGCACGCAGGCAGAGCCTGGGCTACAGGATCTAAAGTGCTCGAAAAATAAGCACAGGGCTTGTACTGTCCTGCTTGATCTTGTGTGAGGACAGATAATGCTGTACCTTCACGTTCAGTGACGAAAAGTGTAAAAGGCTTACTGTAGTTCGGTGTTGCTAGAACTGGAGCTTGACATAGGGCTTTCTTTAACTCATTGAAACTAAGTGTATGTTCAGATGTCCAAGGGAGGACAGTCGATACGGCTGCCTCCTGTGTCGTTAACTGTATCAGTGGCTTGGCTAGAAATGCATACTGAGGAATCCATTGTCTGCAATAAGAAGTAAGGCCAATAAAAGCACGTACCTCCTTCTGGGTCTTGGGCTGAGGAAGACTCGCTATTAACTGGATTCGGTCTGGTGTCAACTGCCTACCCCTCTTGGACAGTAAGTGTCCTAAGTAGACCACTTGCTGGACACAGAATTGAAGCTTCGAAGGGGACACCTTGTGTCCCATCTCGGCTAGGAAATACAAGACTGTAAGGGATGCTCGCTCGCAAGCACGTTCAGAACGGGCTGTGATCAGGAGATCATCGACATACTGGAGCAGGGCAGTGTCAGTTGGCATGTGAATGTTGTCTAGTTGTCTCTTGAGTGCTTGACTATAAATACTAGGACTTTCTGTGAAACCTTGAGGAGCGCGTGTGAACATATAGCTCCTTCCATTTAAACAAAATCCGAAAAGGAACTGGCTGTCTGGATGAATGGGGACACTAAAAAATGCGTTCTTGAGGTCTATGACAGTAAAAAATGAGGCTTCGGAATCAATGGCTGTCAATAGGGAAGAGATATCTGGGACAACTGGATACTGGGGAATAATACATTTATTAAGTTCTCGGAGATCAATCACTAATCGATATACTGGAGGTGCATTTGGATCAGTACGTTTCATAACTGGAATGATCGGAGAATTGCATACATTGGAGTCAGTTTCTACAACTACTCCTTGAGCCATGAGCTCGTCAATAATTTTGGATAAGGCTGCTACAGCCTCAGGTGGCAATCTGTACTGTCTGATTCGTGGTAACACTACACCTGGCTTGAGAGTCACACGATGGGGTGTGATTTGCATAAAGCCAACATCAGTTGGACCTTGCGCCCATAGATGCTGCGGAACATTGGACAATCTCGGATCAAAATCTCGTAATACATAGTGACCCTTGAAGTCACGTAGGAACAATCGTATTCCCTCTGGGGAACAGCATATAACTGCACCTAACTCTTTCAGTGTTTTAATGCCTAATAGATTCTCTGGACATGACTTAGTAAGTAACAGATCAGTAGTGCGGGACAATGGACCTACTTCTAGAGTAACTGGCTTCGATATTTCATTTACAATAGGTTTTCCTGAAAATCCAAGGGAAACATTTCTAGAGCCTGAGAGCGGAGCCCCTGGAACTTCGGTGTGACTTATAGTGGTCCTACTTGCCCCTGTATCAATCAAAAACTTTCTGTCTTTCCCTAATACTTGACTGTGAACATAGGGACCATCTTGATCTACAGGTATCTCGATGAGAGGCAAGCCTACCTCCCTCTCTAGGCTGTTTCATGAATATGGCTGATACTCTGGATACTCAGACTGTGCATACTGGTACATCTGCTGTGTAACATGCTGTGTTGCAGCGATAGGCTGCGGTGCTATAACTGTCTGTGGTGCATTCTGTGACTGAGGAGTCTGTGTAACTTGTTCTTGTCTCGGCGGACGTGGTCTTTCTTTAGTCTTACCGGTAGCTATGTTGTGTTTCAGAACGGCACACTCGTTTATAAAATGACCTGGCTGTTTACAATAATTGCAGTTCCCTTTAATGGGAGCTGCAGGATGACTGGCTTGATTTGGACCCCTCTTCTGACTGTCTTGAGGAACAGATTGTGCAACTAGTACTTTCATTTTCGTGTCTTTCATACGTTTTCTCTCGTGATCTTGCTCTTCTCTGATTCTATTCTGGTGATATTGAAGCATCTGTAACATCTGGGACGGGGTATTAGCTTGCCAGGTACTTTCGACTTTCAAAACTCGGTTTTTAATTTGTGGACTTGAATTCTCGACTAATTTAGTAACAAAAAGATGAGGGTATGACTCGCTACTCGTCTTGAGGCCACTGTTTATGGTAAAACATTTCTCAAATCTGGAATAATAATCACTAATATCTTCGTCTTGTTTCTGTTTACAGGCTGAGATTGCATCCCAGTCTTCTTTTCTAGTTGTCAATAACCTGGGCAAAACTTGTATTAACAATTCTGGTAATTCTTTACATTTATCTCCAAGACCGGTACCTGGTACTCGTGCCTTGTCTTCAGCTTCTAGGACTGCCCAATCGATCTTTTTCTCTCCCACCTCCCATTCTTTTTCTTTGAGTTTCTCATATACCCCTGCGGGCAACAAGACTTTTAACATTTTAATAATATCTGGATACGTGTATTCTCCCATACGGAGCATGTCTTTTAATTCTCGGTGGAACCCTGCTGGATCTTTATCATGACAGGGAATTAACTTTTTCATCTCTAAGAGTTCCATCTTTGTGATCGGGGTGTAAACAAACACTCGTTGCATTTCACCACCGTCTGTCTTAACTGGATGCACTTCTCGTAACGGATTCTGTCTGTCTATGTAAAAGGGTTTACTTTCTGGGGGTGAGACATGAACAAAATGTGGGTTCAGAAACGTTCTGTATTTGTGGCCCTGTTCTAAAATGACCCTAATCAAATCGGTACCTAAACCTTTCCATTTGTACTGGAGTAACTCGTTCAGGACATCGTGTAACGGACCTGGATCAGAATGTTGACCCTCATACAATGTGATGAGGTGCTGGATCATATACATACCCGCCAGTCGTTGCTCGGCTGGGGGCAATTTCAGAAACATTTGTGCCACTATTTCGTCTGGAAAAGTGGTAGAATCAGTAATCCATCGGACTGCTGATCGGACTAGTTCTTGTTCATGCATAGTACTTAACTCGCTATAACCGATTCGTGATTTCAGAATGTGATCGGTAGCTTGAAATACTTGTTCTAGAGAACCTTGTTCTGGTGCTGGATGATGAAAAATTGACTTGTGTTCTAGGCGCAAATGGCGATCTGGAAATCTAGATTTTCCTACATACGCTATTCTGTCGGGATTCTCGTCCTCTACCTCTTCTGTAGAAGAGTCATTTTCTTTCTCGCTTACTTGTGCTTCTTTACGTTGTTCGTGTACCCTTATTATTTCTTTACGGATTTTCTTGTACATACTCTCTATACTACTGATAGTCTTGTGCTTACCCTCGGCTATATTATCACTCCACCTTGTCAGGACTTTCATTTCGGCTCGATCTTTGGTCGGATAATCTTGTTCCCTTATTAGACAATTAATCAGAAACTTTAATATCATGAGCTGGACTTCAACTTTTCTTTGGCTCATGACGTCACTAATACTTTCTGGATCATTCCCTGTACGGATGAAACGATATATTCTGTCTAGATCTTCTTTCATATCTGGTAGGGTAACTAGATACTCGGTCACCTTTCTCACGCGTAATGAATATAAAACCATACTATCCTCGCCTGGGACTGGATCATAGCCACATTCGGTAAGGGCTTTTCTTATTTCTGCAACAGACTGATACCTGGGCGTACGCTGTGATGCTTGTGCATGTAATTCGGCTAACGTTAAACGCTTGTGTGGCGGCGGGGTTTGAGGAGGACCTCCCCCTGCGGCCCCTAAACTAGAGTCGTCTACTGATGCTCTTCGTCCTGGCAGAGTGGGAAATGGAAATGTAGGCTGGACTTGTATGGCGGGCTGGACCGGGGGTACCGTAACAGGTACTCCGGTGTCTGGAGGAGCGGGAAGTGCCTGATTTACAGGGACTGGCGGAGCAGGAACAGGATTTGCATATTCTGGGACTGTGTCGTCCAAATAGGACGAAATAAAAATATCAGCTGCGGTCGGTTTGTGACGTAGCTTGAGCGGAACTAATGGTGGCGGGAAATTACTGGATGCCTCCGGGGTTGCTTTTGGCAAGCCCTCGGCAAGAAGAGGATACATACCCTTAACAAGAGCATGCCTCTGTCTGTCTGACTGTTCGGTTTTAACTCGTTCACCTATCTCGATTAATTCTTTTTCTTGTGCTCGTTCTAAGGATTCTCTACTTAATTCAGACTTTCTGATTTCTTTTTCGGTTCTTTTATGAGATTCTTTGCGCCATAACTCGATGGCATCTTTCTGTGACTGTCTGGCTTTCTTTTTCCATAATGCTTCTTCTACTCTCATGATGCACTCGGCATCCCATGTACCCGATACGGGCCATCTATACTTTTCCTCTAACTGTTTGGTATACTCTACCCATAAATCTAGATACAATATGGCGCTTATGCCATGCTTCTGATACATGAAATGACCTGGACTGTCCCTAGGCGGGACAGGAACTGCTGCTTCTAGCAGACCTTTTCTGGTTTTTAACTGACGCAGTTTTGAAAAGAGCGGCATGACTGAACTAGAATCTAGACACAACACAATACACAATAAACACGATAATTACTTCGCACTCATACCACGACATTAAAATACATGAATACCATTTAAAATAACAGTTCGAACAGAATACTACCTGGAATACGGAAAACAGAATACATGACTTTTTCGAGAACAGAACTGACTAGAACAGAAACTAGATGCACTGCTGAAACAGTACGAAACTTACCGGTCTCATACAGAGACACGTCAGGACCCGCATCCACCGAAGTGGACACTTCGTTTGTGGGCCTGTGTACCACCAACCCACGGACCAGAGTCAATTAGATCGACCCTGTCTAGATACTACCCCAGCAACGGTACTCACCGGGCAGCAAGAACGGAAAGCCTCAGACTGGACTGGACTGCTTCGACGCCGGACGGACGAACTTCGGACTTCTGTTACGGGTGGGTCTCCGGATACCTCGGACCTTGGACTCTCGGCTTGGGCTCTGGTCGGGACTCGCCGCGTTCCTCCACCGTCTCGTCTGGATGCTGGACCGCCTCCTCCGTCTCCTCCGTGGGCCTGAGGGATACTTAAAGCAGAAATATCTGCCGGTGCACAGAAGAGTTCCGTCACGACTGCAGAGGGTCAGGGGGTCGGCGTGGCTTCACCGACGCGTGGGGAAAGGGCAAGTCCCTATTCGGGCGCCATTATGTGGTAAATAAATAAATAATACCTCTATTTTTGAATGAATAAATGAACAACAGATAGCTCAATAAATAAGAGTCAAGATTCGAGGTAGTAGGAGTTTTGCAGGTTTAATACAGCATAAGGACAGGAACAGGACAACCTGCACAGGAATAGGATGGCAGCGCTGCCGGGGACAGGATCGGAATCGGCGTAACATTAAATAACAAGACATGATCATATATACTAAAACAGTTGCATTACAATACATACGATAGGCGGAGCAGTGGGTGTGGTCAATAGCAGTCGCGAAAGATAAGGGTGAAAGTAGGTGTAACAGAGGCGTATACATAGACATGTGATGCAAACATAACAGAATATGTCATAAATGGGGCGGAAACATGGAGGGGGCTACCTAAGGAGCCGGGACCTCTGACCTAATGGTGCGCGCAAACTGGCAATGACGTGTTACTAGAAGAAGCTGGGGGCTACGAACTCTGTGCTAGGAGCAGAGACTGAAGTCTGGAGAGTCAGGGCGACATGTACCTAAGCAGTATCTAGTATCTGATGTTTAGAGAACATGTTGATAGAATCCAAAAGTTATCGGGGTAAAGGCTAACAGACTCTAAGAATGGTGCATGCATTATTCTACATGTAGTGCGTGATGAAGAATATTAAATGACCATTAAATACAGTATTTCTCCTACGTGGAGACGTAAAGGCTAGACAATGACGGAAACTATTGATGCGATTCAGTAGCTTTAGGAATGCAGAGAAGGAGGACTGAACTGATAACTAGAATCATAACATACTCTTGGCAGACTCAGAGGCAGAGCTAGGCTGAGCCGGGCACTGCGAGGCAGGAAGTAAGTGAAGGGTCGAGGATACAGGTGGGGGCTGTATCGCTCCTCAGCGAGGCTTCAGGAGACAGGAGCTGAATCTGGTGTCCGGGCCCTTTTGAGGCCTAGAAACGGGGACTTTACAATGGAATAACGTGCACACTGAGAAACGTGGCAACGTAGCTTTACATAGGCCTGATATTCGTAGTATTCACGAGAACTGGAAACTGACATACTAGAGGTGGATACAACTGTAATTGCGTCTTTAATCGAAACATAGGGAATACATAGGCATATTAATCATGCACAGATAACATATGATGGATGACACGTAGGGACACAGAACATGGCAAAATTTACTTTTCCACAGCTTGAATCTTGACATTGTTGACACACACTGTGCACATCAGTGGGGGGCGCCTCTTACAACCAGAGCGTCCAGCTAAAGAGATCCCGAAAACGTCATCATCATCATCCTCTAAATGTCCGCGGCCCCTTGGGTGGGGGTTGCCCTTTGGTTGACAGGGCCTTTGAGCATCAAGTAACGAAGGGTCGTAATGCATTTCACGATGTACCTCCTCTCAGCCGCCCTCTTCCACCGCAGCAAACACTGGCATAGTGGTTGATCTTGCCCCACCTAAAGCATGTTTGCACTCTCGCCAGGCAGTGGTCAAAACCGCAGTATCTGCACATTTGGGGGTTTCCCCTGGGGTAATCCATGTGTGAGTTGGGCCCGGGCACCATTGTGTGACGTCTATTGTTTCCTCTTTAATGGTAGATGTCACCGAGGCAGTGATGTATTTGGGTTCCTGGTCCTGGCTGCTTCCATTTCATCGGCCCGGCTGCTGGTGACTTTGTGTGAACGTGCAAGGATAAAAATTTCGCCCAATGACATCCATGGTTGGCGGAGTGCGATGGACTTGCAGTCATACATTTCTGGCATGGATCTCCTTGTGTTGTTCGATATTCACACACGTGCATGCAGACATCCGCAGCCAGGCGTAGAACATGTCTACCGACTCTCTCTTGGCGTAGCTTGACACGCTCATAGTCGGGATACATCTGCGGGTCAAAATGTCTATTTAGGGCTTCTACAGCTGCGTCATAGTCACCGTCTTTGCGGCAATGGATAGAAACGTTCGTACAGTTCATCGCCCCCCAAAATGCATCTGTAGTGATCGTTTCACAGCCCCATCCATTTCTCTGCTATAATTTCCAATGAGGTGCAGCTGTTACAGGGTTAGTTAGCTGGCTGAAGGGTGGCAGTGGGGTGACAGAGACTTGCGAGTATGGCACAGAAGGCACTTGGACCATCACTGGTGGTGGAGGAGGTCGTGGGTCATCCATAGGTGTTGTGAATCTGGCAGCAGCGGTGCAACTCAGAGGTAGGTGGTGGCGTGGACACTGTTCACTGAACCCAACGGTTTGCTGCTCTGGGTATTTCCTGGCCTCAGTATTCGGCCGCTCCGGGCGTGTGGGCAAATGGACTCTTTACCTTGTGGCCCTTCTTTCGTCAGACCCTCTGCACATCCACTACTAATAGCACCCCCTGGGGCAAAGTCCTGATTCTGAGGTGCCTCTAATGGAGAAGGGAATCTCCCTATGTCACACATTCCCACCTTGTTTAACCTCCCAGCCTATTCATTGGTTATGGTAAGTGGTTTGGTTGTTTTTTTCTTTCTTCCCCGTTCTAACCCTAGCAGGGAACCATTGGGTGACTGCCTCCTTCACTTTTGCCTCACCTTGACTCCTAGCAGGCGGTGAGGTGCGCACACGGCCTCTACTTGCAGTGCTGCTAGCCAGAGATGATGTGGCAGTCATGGGGGAATGCCACGCCCCCAGTGATTTCGCATTTCCAACCAGGACACGGAGCAGCCGGCCACCTCTGCGGGCTGGGGCAGGCACTCAGCCTGCTCCAACCGCAGAGGTTGAGTTTGCACACCCTCACACTACCTCACTGAGAAGCCTGTGACTGCTTGTCATTGCTACAACTGAGAGTCAAGTGTTAAAGAGATTGTTCTTGTTCCAGTTTGCAGAGTGATAGCTGACTGTATCCCTGGACATCAGAGGCAAATGACTGCAGGCCTCATGCCCACTAGCCCCTACTTGCCTCGTGGCCCCCCAAACAGGGTCTGACAGTGACACAAGTAGCACTAAAAAAATGAAAGCGAGAATTTTCATTTATTGACAACCAATGTAGAATGTATTTTTAGGTAGTTTAGGAAGAAACTTTATTGATCATTGCAACAACAAACATTGACAAGGTTTTAGGCAAATTAAGGTTTTCAGTAGTCTTTTCTTTTTTTTTTTTTATTCAAATCGTTTTTATTTGGAAAGAGAAATAAAAGGAAAACAAGACAATAAAATAAAGTATAATAAAATAATAACATAACGCGGAAAGAAAAATAAAGCATGTAACTACATTGAATCATATAAGAAATTACAATGAATTACATACATATTTAACGATATTACATACATATTTAATGATATTACATACATATTTAATTCTAACGAAATCATACGTAATACAAATCAATAAATGCTGCACAGCATATACATATACAGTTGCATATACAATGTATGTATCTGTCTAGTGTCTTGTATCAGTAACATCTATAGACATCTCTCAATTCAGGTGATCTTTGGGAGTAATATCTTGAGATTGGTGTTTGCCCTACAGTCATGGTGTGTAACATGAAATCCGCACAACCACACTTCAGATGGAAGCTTATAGATTTACCTACAGTACCTACGGCGGGTCAAGTGAAAAGGAGGAAGCATCAATCGATTTCCATAGCTTTTTATGAGAAGCGCGCCCTGGAGATGAGTGTAGAGCAGGGTTATCAGCCCCTCTTAAAAAGGACAGCCATTCTTGCCACATTTTGAACGACACTTCAGCGGCGTTCTTCCACTTACATAACACCACTTTCCACGCTAGAGTGAGTAATAGGTCAAGGAGCTGGCGGTCATTATCATTGGACATTTTCGGGTCTAGTACTCCTAGTAGGACATAAACAAATTCCTTTGCAGGCTTAATGTTGAAAATATGCTCTATGCATTCAAAGATTCTTTCCCAATATTTCCCCAAGGAGGGGCAATTAAAAATCATATGGGCCAGGTCCCCTACTCCTGAGTCGCAATTCCAACACTTAGGGCTGTCTCTTAAATGAAGTCTAAAAAGCTTCTCTGGTGTCCAGTACGTTCTGTTAATTATCATGTATTTAGTTTGTGACAGTATGGGGGAGACCTTGTTCCTGAATGCAGTGGTGTGAATTATATCCCACTCAAAAGTCAGACCCGTAGCGTTGGGCTCCGTTTCCCATCTTATCTCATTTCGTCTGTGTGTTTTCTGGGGTAGGGGGAGGAGAAGTTTATAAACCTTCGAGACAAAATGCCCTGCCGCTCTAATACGAGTAATGTTGCTCCAAAGCCATGGTACAGAGGGTGTCAAGGAGCGAGCAGACAGGAGCGCTTTTAATTTCAGAAAATCGTAAAAGTCTATTGGTGCGAGACCGTGTATGGCTTGTATTGAAGAGAACGGTAGTGGGTTGCTTCCCTCATAAGGATCACTCACCAGGTTGATACCTTTTTTAGACCAGTGTTCCCATTGGAGAGGTTCTCCATTGATTTTTAGCTCAGGAGTATGCCATAAGGCAATGGAGGTGTATTTTTTTAGCTTTAAGCCCGTGTGTTGTGATTGGTCAAGTTTCAGAAGGGCCCGTCGTGTGTTCAACAAGATGTATTTCGAGTGGGGCAGATGTGCAAGGTCCATGGTGAGTAGGGCAGAGGGGGGAATATTGCCAATGATGGCTCTTTCAACATCCAGCCACAGTGGGGTGTAGGCTGAGTCGTCGTTTAACCATTGGGTACCCTGCTTCCATAGAACGCAGTTTGGTAATGTCTGAAGTTAGGGAGGCCCAGGCCGCCTTTTTCTTTAGCTAGTTGTAGCTTTTTCATTGATATCCTAGGCTTCTTCCCTTGCCACAAGAATGTACCAAATAGCTTATCTACCTTATGTAAGAAATTGTCTGAAAAGGTCATTGATAACAAACTTGCTAAGTAGTTTACCAGGGGGGTTACCATCATCTTCAGGGTTTCGGCCCTACCCCACCAGGATAAATATTTAGGAAACCAGCCGTCGAGTAATTTGGAAATTTTCTTCAGGAGTATATTTTCGTTAATTCGTAATATAGATATTAGGTCCCTATCAAAATCTAACCCTAAGTATTTAAAGCAGCCTGGCTGCCAAGTTAGGTCAGAGTCCCCTAGAATCTCCTTATTCCCTCGATTGTTTAGTAGTTTGACTTCTGTTTTGTCTTTGTTTAATTTATAGCCGGAGACCTTTGAAAACTCCTTGATAGTAGTGAGGAGGGCCGGTATAGCCTCATCCGCCTTCTCTGAGACGACTAAGACGTTATCCGCATAGGCCGTTATTTTTATAGTGCAGTCTTTAAAAGGAATGCCTGATATATCTTTATTGCACCTAATGTGGTGAAGGAATGGTTCAATAGGCAATAGGAACAGCGAGGGGGAGAGGTGGCAGCCCTGCCTGGTTCCCTGATGTAGATGGAACGATGATGAGAACGACCCCCCTGCTCTAAGCCTGGCAGATGGACAGAAATATAGGGACATGATCATCCTTGTAAACGATGCTCCCAGGTTAAATTTATTTAGTACAGCCTCCAGATACGTCCAATCTACTTTATCAAATGCCTTTTCGGCATCGAGTGTGATTGCCGCAGTAGGAGTGGTTAGGAGCTTCGCTTTCTCAAGCACATGTGCTAGCGTCCTGGTGTTATCACTTCAGAGCCTGTATTTCAAAAACCCTGCCTGAGAAGGGTGTATGAGTTTGGGTAAGACTCTCTGGAGAGAGTCTTACCCAAACTCATACACCCTAAAATCGCGGCTAATAGCTTACAGTCTAGATTAATAAGTGAGATGGGCCTATAATTCTTGGGCAATGTTGGGTCCTTCCCTTCTTTGGGTAAGACCGCGATAATGGCTTCTGATAGTGTACCTTTTGTCTCTCCTGTCTCATTGATCTCCCAAAACATGTGGAGGAGTGGTTGTGATACTACAGAGGAGAAGCATTTATAGAATCTGGCAGTAAACCCGTCGCGTCCGGGGGCCTTCCCACATTTTAGAGATGTTATTGCTTTCTCAACCTCCAGGCTCGTAATTGGGCTATTAATGTCTGCTTGCTCTTCCGAGGAGAGAGACGGTAACATGCATTCTCCTAAATAATTTTGATCTTGTTACCTTCGACTTCCGTGTTCTTGGCGTAAAGATGTTCATAAAAATCTTTCAATATCTCTGCAATTTTGATAGGATCGGAGTGAGCCACACCCATCTGATCCACGATAGAGTTTATCGTGTTTTTCTGCACTTTGAATTTAAGATAAGCTTATAAACTTTTCCCAGCTTTATTTGACTCACATAATTTAAACCGTTTTCTCCTGTTTAGCCACACACCTGCTCTCTCGCTCACTATTTTATTGTACTCGTACTTTTTGTTGGCCAACTTATTAAGTGTCTCATCCTTCCTATCCAGCAGATGCCTAGCTTACAGAATAGATATTTCTTTTTCTAGGTTCTCTAGCTTCTTAGTGTGGTTTTTGTTCATGGCAGATTTAATCTTAATAATAACCCCTCTAATTGTACTTTTTAATGCCTCCCAACGAGTCAAGTCAATGGTGTCCCCTCTGTTGTTGTGTTCCAGATAGTCCTTGATGGCTGCTTCAATGGTGGTCCAATGTTGTTCTTGTTCAAGGACTTCATCATTAAGGCGCCAAAGAGATTGGTGGGTGGATGGTTTCACATCGGAGATTGATAGTGTGATGCAGGAGTGGTCGAATAGAACTCTCGGCTCCATCGACGTTTCTTCTATTCTGGGGATAGCGTTCTTTGTAATAAATAAATAGTCAATTCGAGAGAATGAGTCGTGAGGGGAAGAATAAAATGTGTATTCCCTCCCATCAGGATTTTGTAGCCGCCATGGATCGATTAGATGGAATCGGTCGCAAAGGTTGAGGAAGGCCTTGTGTGATTTGTTACTGTAGAAAGAACATCGGGAGTCCCTATCAAGAGTCGGGCAAAGGGGAGGTTAAAGTCTCCTGCAAGAATATGGACTGCCGAGTCCAGGATGCTGTCGATTTGCTTCGTTAGGTCCGACCAGAATTTCAAGTCACATGTGTTCGGGGCATAAACGTTTGTGACAAAAAATTCCGTATCGTCTTTTAGTAATTTGGTTGTGACCCACCTCCATTTGGTATCAGCCGTGGAGGAAAGCAAATCAATGTTGGATTTTTTGGCTATCAGTGTTACTACCCCGTTCTTTTTCCCAACAGCTTCCAAGCCAGTAACCTCGGTGAAGAATGTATTCCTGAGTGTATGGAATTGTTTAGCATCCGGTTTGGATTCCTGTAATAATGCAATATCTCCCTTTTGTCTGCGTAAATAATCTAGGATTTTCTGGCGTTTGACAGGCTTATTAAGACCTTTGACATTGAGGGAAAGCACTTTCATGTTCCCTACCTTTGTTACCCCAAGGGGTGTATTAATAAATTTGAGACCCCTCAGCTCAAGTTTGAAGAACTGGATAACAGTCGTATTGAGAACAACATGCCTTGCAGAGTAAGGGAAAATGACTGCAGAACATTTGTAGTGTGAGCACCCTGACATTGTTATGCAACAAACAATAAATGCATAGACAAAGATAAAGAACAAAAGAAAAACCAGAACCCTCCTACACCTCCCCTTGCCCTCCCCCTCCCCACCCTCCCTGCCCCCCCATCCCAACCCACCCACCCCACCCCGAACGTTGCCAATAGGCATGGTGACTAGGAGAACAACAGCGTGTCTCCCATTGTCTTACAAACAAAGTATATTAAGAATTAGGAACTAATTCTACTAGCTAACATAGGCATATATTCCAGAGCTATCCTGTCCCATGAGTACCTGTACCAACGCAGGCACAAGCAAAATTAACTCTACTGAGCTTTCTGTCATCTATAGCAAACTTCTTTACTTGTCATATGCATGGGGTGTGGAAAGAACATCGTTAGTTTTTTAGTTTGTACTATGCACTGTATTAGGCACATTTTAGGACAGGTTTGCAGTTGGTTGAATTACAAAAATGTTAACTGTGATGATAACTTCAGTATAGGCTTCAATATGTTTAACGTCCCTAATAACTGCAATCAAGGACCAACATTACGCATGCAGTACGGTTTGAATCGTTTAAATGACCTAAATGAGACGGCTTGGTTCCATTAAAGCACCCTACAAGCAGGAACGCGGCAGGCAACACAAATTTCAACAGTGAAAACATTTAGAGCTTACGAACCCTATATGTGGAACCTGATACCACAAAACTATGTAGCAAAACCATACAGAAAAAGGATATTCATTTATAGCCAGAGGCTGAGGCAGCCTCCGACTTCACCGCTGTTGTGTCCATATTTGGCTCCTCCTGGCCATCTAGAAGCTTTTTGAGCCTTTGCGGATCCGTGAAGATCTGGGGAGACCCCTGGATAAGGACTCAAAATTTTGCTGAACCCAAATTGGTGACCCAATGATCGTAGTTGTGGGCGGAGAGCAAGAAAGGCCTTCTGTATGTCAACCGTCTCTTTACTGAAGTCCTGTGAGATATAGATCTTGTTCGACTTCCATAGTATATGATTGCTTTTCCTGACGAAGGATAGTATCTGTTCCATGTGTTGGTATCGCAGGGGGTTGCAGACGATGTGTCTGGGGCCTTTCTGAGTCTTCGTGATCCTACCCGGAACTCTGTGTGCTCTTTCGAATTCAAGCGGCTGATGAAAGGTAAGGTTGGTCGCCTGAGAGAACCACGATTCTAGAAAGGAGACGCATGAACCTTGAGCTTCTGCCGATCCTTCTGGAAAGCCAAATATGCGGAGATTGCCCCTTCGATTCTTGTCTTCCAACTCGGACAGCCTTCTTGTTGTTTGCTCCAAGGTTATAGTAAGGCGTTTAAGGGCCCCGCAGGTCTTGACCTCTGTGTCCTCCAGATGGCTGATTCTTGCTTCCGTTTCAGTGAGTCTCGAATTAGTGTCCCGTATATCTTGTCTGATGGCTGTGACTTCTTCCTTTGTGGATTTTGCCAGATCACGCACTTCTTCTAGCTTGTTCAGTATAATGTCCATAGTGTCGTTGACATCCTTTTTGCCTTTGATGGGCGACACTGGGTTCGGCGGTTCAGCCTTAAGCCTCTTGAGGTTTTTAGTCGTTTCTTTGTCCCCCATGGTGAGACTTGCTGTGATAATTCAGATTTGTAGCACTCTTGAGCGGTGCCCCTTCCTGTCAACTGGTGTCGTGGAGGTATTATGCGAGACAACCCAAAGATCGACTCGCCGAGTTGCGTTTGCGTTTGTGGAAGCCAGTAATGACCAACTTATACAAAGTCAAAGTCAAAAAGATTTATTGCATAATTAATTAAAATTATTACAATTACACACAATAAAATAAAAATAAAAAATATATAAAAATACAATTTAATTCATTTTTCTAACGTTGTTTTTCCTCGCTAATTATGAAATGAAGATAAAAAAATTTAAATTACTTTTCTTCCTGGGATCCTCCCCATGTCTACAGTTCTCCAGTTGATATGGGGAAACAAAGGACTATTACGGACCCTGGCTTTTTGGAGCCGAGTAACCCACCTAGTGACCTTCCCCCTGTTCGACATAACTCAGCTGTTTTTTTACCTCAGCCATAAATTTTGTTCCTCTGCACACCATAATGATGGAACTCGCTCCCAATCAACATATTACTGCTTGTCTGCAGGAGCGAACATTTAGTTTAATGAAGATGTGTTTCAGAAATCTTTGCCTCTGTTCTAGCAATGCCGGACAGACGCAAAGAAAGTGGGCCAATGATTCAGATTTATACCCACATAGTCGGCAATGTTCAGTCTGGTGGGTTACTTTCCAGGAAGGTAATAAGTCCTTTGAAATGTGGATGCCCATCCTGTAGTCCATAAAAGCGCTTTTTAAATTTTTGTTAAAATGGGAGGATAAGTAAGGTAATGGTTTTCCCGCTGTGAAGGAGTTTATTATAGACCAGCCATGTCTTCGTTTTTTCAATGTACCTTTATCTTCTTGAAAAGATTTCTTTTTTGCTGATATATTGGCCAGTCTACTGAAACCTGCTTTGTCCATTCCGGTTTCCCATGCTGCTTCCAACTCCAACTCCTTTACGCAGAATTTTAGGTACTTTCCCCAAGTACACGGTATTCCGGCCTCCCCTCGTTTTTTTTATTTCTTCCCAATTTAACCAGTCCATTGAATCTGAATCTGCAGCTCTAAGTTTGTAACACAGTTTTACGAAGCCGCTCATGCTCCTATATTTCTGGTTTTGCAGACCAAATTCAAGTCTTATTTGCGAAGCTGAGGCGCTTTTAGGGAGATTAAAAACCGCCTTATAGATTTTAGTTTGTAGGTCATTGAGTACGTCTACTTCCTTACCGCACCAGGTGACATGACCATAGGACAGGGTTGGCAAGACTTGGGCTGACATAACTTCCAGCAGATGCTTGTAGTTCGGACAATCCATTTTTGCTTTT
Source organism: Lissotriton helveticus (assembly GCF_964261635.1). Taxonomy (NCBI): domain Eukaryota; kingdom Metazoa; phylum Chordata; class Amphibia; order Caudata; family Salamandridae; genus Lissotriton; species Lissotriton helveticus. The sequence goes on from NC_136057.1 coordinate 39,314,993, forward strand.
AGTAAGTGATAAGCAAAAATTAGGTTTTGAGCTTTTGCACATATTGTTTTGCTCCCTGAGATATTATGATTCCTAAGTATTTGTAAGACCCTTGTTCTTCTACTTTTTCCCCGTTTGCCGTCCATGTGTATCTTAGTTTTTTAGGGTCTACTAGGCGGACCACTTTTGTTTTTTCTTTGTTTAGGTCCAGCCCTTCCTTATTCAGATATATCACTAGTTTGTTAAGAGCTCTTTGTAATCCTATGGGCGTTTTACTTAGCAACACTATATCATCTGCATATTGCAAACAAGGAATACGTTGTTTTGACAGTGAAGGTGGATGAACTTCATCCATCTCCAACTCGTTTGCGAGGTCGGAAAGAAAGAGGTTAAAGAGTGTGGGCGCTAAAACACAGCCCTGTTTTAGGCCTTGGTGCGTTGGTATGCTCCTGGTTGTATGGGCTCCATTGTCCAGTTTCACTCTTACCCAAGTGCTTTGATATAGTGCCTTTATTGCCTTTAATAGATTGATCGGCACATCCCAGGTCTTTAATTTTTCCCATAGTCGCTCTCTATTGATCCAGTCGAATGCTGATTTAATGTCAACAAAACATGCATACAGCCGAGCTCCCTTCTCTGCCGCTCTGTCCATTAGCAATGACAGGCTGGTCAGGTTTGTAATTGTTCCCATTTTCTGTCTGAAGCCTGTTTGCATCCGGGGGATTATATTTGTTTCTGTGATCCAGTCTTGAAGGTTTAATAGGATGCAGGAGGCGTAGAGCTTTGCCTCCACGTCTATTAGCGATATTAACCTATAATTTGTTGGTTTACGATGATCACCGTGCTTGAAAATTAGGTGGATGAAACTGCCCTTCCAAGATGGCGGGATCTGATCTTCTTTATAGATATGGTTAAAAAGCGGTGCTAGGTTGTCAGCCCAAAAGGCCGGATCATATTTGAAAAAGGCATTTGGCAGCCCATTTGGGCCAGCCGCTCCTTCAGCTTTTAATCCTGATATTATTTTACATAAATCGCCTCTATTTATTAGATCTGGAGGTGTAAGCTCTTCTTTTGACTTCTCCTTCGTCTCTGGGCCTTTGATATCTGATTTGTTTAATCTGCTCAGACCTTCCTTGTTTGTGTTAGTTGTCCTTAACTCGTTCATCGGGCCTGCGATCGATGTACCATACAAGGTTTGTACATGCCCGATCCAGGCACTGGCTCCCACACCTGCTTCCTGTTGGAGTTTTGATCCTTTGGTTAACTCATTTATAATGCCCCAAAAGTCCCGACTGTTAGACTGTTTCCCTGCACTTAGAAGATTAAGCCACATCCTTTCCTTGTAGGCGGACTTCGCTGCATTCAATGATTTTCTATAGGAGTTTCTGGCTGCAATCAAGTTTCCCTTATTTATCTTACGCCCCAGTTTTTTTTCTCGGGCTAACGCTCGGACCTCTTTCGCGACCCCTCTTTTTTTTTTTCTTAATTCCATGTTAAACCAGGGATCCTTCTTGAGGGTACGCTTACTCAGTTTCACGGACGTTGTTGGAAACTTATGAAGCAAATCAGATGTCAATTGCTCCCAGTTTCTTACCAGATCTTCTTTTTTTTCGGTCCCCTGGTTGGCTAATCGTGTTTTTGCAACAGACTGGATGTTTTCAATCCCTTCGCCTCGCCATTTTAGTTTCTTTAGATTATATTTTGAGGCGTGATGTAGTAGGCTGGACATGTTCGGTGCCAAAGTGGGCCCTGTATTCAAGCTAGTTAGTTGGGGGAAATGGTCGCTTTCTGGCCTTTGGGTAATTTGGAATGTCTCAATGCTTGGGATGAGCTTTTCACTTACGAAGGTGAAATCGATTATAGAGGAAGTCTTTCCACTTAGGTATGTAATACTTGCCGGCCTATCCCCCCTTGTGTTTCCGTTCAAGATCGTCAGGCCGAGTTCTCTTAACTTGGTTACTAGTCTTGAACCGCCACTAGTCAAAGGCGTGTTTCCCTTTGCCCCCTTATTCCGCGTTAAATTGCAGTTGAAGTCCCCCGCGATGAACAGCTGGCATCCTAAGTGTAGTCTTTGCAACAATTTTATCAGAGAGACTAAACTAGCGTGCTTTTCTTCATGTTGCTTCCTGTCAGGATTGATGTAAACGTTAATGATTAGCATATTCCATTTTTCATTCCCAACTATCAATGAGTCAGAAATTTTGGTCACTTGAACCCAATTTAACCCCACATCCAGTTTTTCCGCTTCCCAGTTGAATTTTTGGGAAATATAGGTTGACAGACCCCCCCTTGGGTGTCCGAATTTAGAGGTTCTTTCTGCCCAAATGTGGTAGTCCTTGAATCCTGATATTACGGTCGGTGTTTGTTTCCACGACTCTTGTATCAGGATTACGTCTTGTTGCTGAAAAAAGGAAAGTGTGTCATGGTCTCTCTCCATTTCTTGGAACCCATGTACGTTCCATGAGCAAATTACGAGGCGCGTTGGTTCGCTGGCACTGTGTTTGTCCTTCCTCATGCCAGTTGTCTGGGAAATATTTTGCTCCGGGTTAAGTTGCCTTTTTGCCCAGGGCCATGGGGACCCAGGACCAATCCATTCGTTCCCGGCTTATACGTGCCTCTGTCGATATCCTTCTATTCCGCTTATCCTCCTGAGAAGCGGTTTGTGATTGTGCATGCTCCTATGTTTTCCTTTGTTTGCTCCTTCTCATCGTATCTCTCTGTGTTTATACTAAGAGTTACCCAAGAGGGTGACATAAGAGTTGCCACTGATAACCAGTGATGAGCATTTTGCATATGCAAATATTGGTATCCCTCTGCGCCGTTTATCTACCTATGGCACGTTTCGTGAACCCGTGAGCTCCTATGACTTCATTTGTTTGGCCATTCTGCTTGTTCGTTTTTGGCCCAGGAGCTTGCGTCTATGTATTCGCTATTTTACCCGCCTTTGCGTCATTTAATTTAATAATGTTGTACCATACTTTAATAATGGTCACTGGTTAATGCTTCAACAATGTAGTATGCTTAGTATGCTTTAGCAGTTATCGCCCATAATACACCTTTAATGCACAAGTCTTCAGCGCACATCACGGTATATCGTTAAGGTGACCCATTCACATAATTGCGGCTGTATGTTACTTCACCTTCAGTACTACAGTACGCTTCACCTTCAGTATACTCGCACCATCTGCCGGTAATTTATCTGCTGGAGAGGTGCCTAATTTCTGCCAAATGTGCCTCGATTGCCGAGTTGAATTCTATGCGGGTAAGTGCCTAATAGTGAGTCGGCCACCCGCCATTTTGAAAAGTCTGTCAGGCCATCCTTAAGAATCAAGGTCAAAGTCAAGGTCCCCCCACAGGCAGAAAATCGCGGTCTACATACACTGCCTACATTCAGGAGGAAGCTGTTTAACGGAGGCACCGAGGAAATGCAGCGTTGCCTGAAGGTATTATCGCGCTGACCTGTAGCTGGCGTTAGATTTGAGGCTGCGAGCCCGCCATTTTGATTATTAGATCCAGGCTGTGCTCACGGTAAAGCCCAGGGGGTGCCGAGTGAAGAGAGGACAATAGCACTATATTCACGTTAGGTTATTACTCTACGCTCATTCAGGGTAGTTCGGGTCGCTGCTGCCGGTGGGCCGTTTGCGGTGATTTTTAAAGTACGGCCGTTGTGTGGCAAGGCTTGCCTGCGTCCGCCATTTCATGTGTCTTGTGGGGTGCTGCCTGGGACTTCAACGTCCGCGGAATCCGGGGCTGGGAGACGGTGCTCAGCGCAAGCCGATGCACTCACTCCGGGGGCCTCGGAAGCCCAGTTGCATAAGGTCGCTGGCTCTAGATTTGAGTCGCGAGATCCAGCTCCTGCTCCAGCAGATATCAGCTCCGGGTCAGGCACGCTGGGTCTCCGCTGGTTAACCGCTCCTCTCTTTGATGCAGGTCGCGGCTGGGGTTATTGCATTTCTGCCACTTCTGGACTTCGTATCTGACCCAAAGTTGGTCACATGGTCGCCCTCCGCCTCTGATCCACAAGGCTGTCGCCAGGACCGAATTTGACCTGGGGTAAGGGTTCTCAAATTGACGATCAAGCTGTTACCACAGGAGGAGAAAAGCTCTACGCCGCCATTACTCCCGGCGTCCAAACCACGCCCCCTTCAGTAGTCCTTTCTAATATGCCATGACAAACGAGCCAGGAAGGGAAATAAATGTGCTATTCTAAAGACACAGAGACCAGCACCGTACTATCTGATTATTTTGCAGAAGCCAAAGGCTCTTGAGTTTCACGAGCTTCCACAAGACTATCACACCTTCCTACACATCCGCATGGTCAACCCTCCGTACCTACAGCTACATTGTCAAATATGTATGCATTCTACCCGTCATCTAAATATGATCACTAAGCCCGCTCAAATCAAGGTGAATTCAGGATCCAGAGCCCTTTTTTTATTTTAAATCCTTCATAGGATATTGAAAGGGGGAGATGCAACACATTTCCATAGGTGTTCGCCTCTGGAAACATAGACATTTGTATTTGGCTATTGCATGCATGCAGAAACCCTATTGATGTTTGAGGATTAAGGCCAAGTGGTGGAACTGTGTTAGCACCGGTCACAAAACACAGAATGTCTTTTAAAATGGCTTAACATGTGAGTGTTAAAGGAAACAAAAACGTGAATCAAGTTAGTGATTACTGCAACAAATGTGATTGTTTTTTTTCCATCTGCTAACTGAAAACTTGAGTAACTGTTGATACATGAACAATTAAAACCCCTGATGGTTTGCTATGAAACATTTCACCAAAAAATCATCAAATAAAGATTATCTGCTGTTAACAACAACAGAAAATACTTCTAGTCCTGCGTGAGAGTGTTTCCATCTTCGCAATCCTGTTGGCCTTCCCCTCCCTTTAATAGAAGACTCCCCACTGTTCAACATGGAGTAAGCATGGGTATTCCATGCTGATGGACCAGAATCTGACAACCTCTCTGCCCCTTCGCACACATACAGAATTGTTTTTTTTTTTTTTAATTCACCAATTTTTTATTGGGAGTTTAAGACTTGATCAGCATGTAAAACAATCATAAGTACAAAAATAGAAAAGTAATACATGAAAGAAATCAAGAATACATAGTGGAGGCGAGCTCGAGGAGCAGGTGAAGTGCATATAAATTATACATACAGAAATACATACAGAATTGTTTTTAAAATAATGCTGGCAGGCCAAAAAACTCATCTCAAAGGCTTGAGACCGGTTGTAGCAGCCATCTTTAGTGTGCAAAGGCTATCCTCTGTCAGAGACACATACAGCAGACTTAATTTTGCTCTATATCTATTTTCATTACTTTTCCTTGATGCAGTTTACGAAGCATCGTTACAGTGGGGTTGCTATCATTTTACTGCCGTGGCACTTCAATTACACATTACAAACTGCATTGTTAATAGACGTATCATGCAATTTTGGATGCATTTATCCTTTGTCTTCACAATAGATTTTACTCTTTGCAAATAAAACGAGAAGGTATGCCCCTCCTTATTACTCTTTCTCTACAGTATCTTTGTGTATTCTTAGACACCATGCTCGCCATAATAGGTGGTTTAAATTCAGTTTCAATGGATTTCTGTCACGATAAGTTGAGCTATAACATAATTGTAGTGATGAACTCCAGGCAGGTTGTAGTATTTCAGGAGTATTTATTAAAGTAGTTACAAGTACGGATGTTCGGTCCAGGACTAGCCCCACCAGGAGCGGCCAGCATGCTGCTCAGCCCTTCTCCAATTGTAGTGCCTGACCCCCAACAGTCCACATTACATCATTCTAGGATGAACTCACAGGCAGAGCATGAACACATTGAAACCAGGATACAACAATAATGAACATTTTTTGCTTGCATTCTCAATCTTGGAGGTAATCTCTCCAGTAACCAATGATGTGTTCTTCCTATAATCAGTAGTTACTGCTCGATGGACTGAATTTAATGTTAAACGCTCCATTAATGTTATCAGTGGTGATTTCTTGTTCTAGCCAAATGAATACCTCTTCAAAAAGATGTTTATGAGTTTCCATGGCCTGGGGAACTCCCAGAGTTTTTAACCCCTACCTTTAAACTGCAATAGTGAATAAGGAGTACCTAACTTTAAATAGTCATACTATTGTTCAAATTATGATTTGAAAGTAATTCTAAAATTAGTATATGTCAATGATACATAAAAAGGTCCTTTAGTTCCCTATATTCAAGCTTTGTTCATAAAAAGTTCAGTCTAAATAGAATAAACTGAAGCTAGCACCTGGAGGACAATGACCAAGGCATGTCTTTTCCTCCTGGGGTCTTGTAAGGATTTCCTAGCAGCAAGGTAGCTCACAACCTGCAGCTTTTCTTCAAAAAGCTGAAGAGGCTAATTATTCAAACCGAGCATGCTCATTATTTGTGGGCAATTGTGGAGTTTCTGAGCCTTTTGGGTGCCAGTTTCCGACTTCGAACTGTGTACCCGGTGGAGCGCTTGGATGGGACCCGAGAGACTGCGCTTTATCTTTCAGCCAGGCTTGGCTCACCTTGCATAATAAATTGTTATTTTATGCATTAGATGCGGATTGGTAGCTGTCGATGTCTGCAGTCTTCACTCTCACATCAACAGTCGAAGGTCACTGGAAGGTGGCGGCTGGAAGTGGCAGTACATGTCAAAGAATAGATTTCCACTCCTAAATACCGGTGAATCTGTACTCCATGGGCCATCTATTGTATGAGGAGTAGAAAGGATTGTATTTCCAAATATTAATTTACACCAACCTGCAAAACTAGTGTATAGAATGTTTAACTCTAAAATATAGTCAAGGTAACCATATACAGGGAAGCACAGATTTACTATTCGGAGCTATGCCTGTAATATTCCTGGATAGCATCTATTTATTGATATTGTTGCGGGTGGATAGAACAAAATACTCATTATAGTCAGTCAGTCAGTCAGTCAAATTACTTTATTCGATAACTTAATATCATAAAAGGACATGGTACAATCATGAGCAATAACAAAACAATTAATTACACGTTAAGAAATTCTTATAATTAAAAAGTTCATACTATACATATTGTGCATATTTTAACACATACATAAATATAGTCTTATAAACCTCATAAAAACTACAATAGAATTATACTCTGCATTAAGACCATTTTCCAAAGAGAGAAATATACTATTCAGAGCTACTTAGGGTCAGTGATGGCATAATGCTCTTGTTCCTGATACGGATAGCAGGAACCAGGAAACTGGCAACATAAAACATTATTCGGGGTGAGTTAAGTTGTTGTAAATACAGCAGTGCCAGCCTAACCTGGGTGAATCCCGCCTCCCTCAAAATTGGAAACAAAAATTTCCTTCTGCAATCCTGATAACGATCACAGAGCATTAAGAAGTGTAAGGTATCCTGTACTGAGAAGTTGTCACATTTACAGGGATCAGCCCATTCAGGAGTACACGCAACGCCACTCCAAGCAGTGGCGCTCTACATAGCATACCTCTATGCAGCGCACTCTACGCAAAGCCACACCAAGCAGGGACTCTCAAGGATTCGCCACTCAGTACAATATCGCTCCAGACAACACCACACCACCTCGCTCTATGCAACTTCACCCTACCCAACCCACTCCACTCTATGCAGCTCCACGACAAGCAGTGACACTCAAGGCAACGCAACTCTGTGCAACACCATTGTGCTCCACAACACCCCACTCCTGGCAACGCCACTCCGCCGCACTCAGTGCCACACCACGCATCACCAGTGTACTATATGCAATGCCACTCCATGCAACCCCACTCCACGCAATGCCACACCGCTGCACTCCACACAACTGCACCCCGTAAGCCACTCCATGCAAAGCCACTCTACACAGCACCACTAAACGCAACACTGCTCCAAGCAGTGACACTCACGGCAATGACACTCCGCTCCACGCAATGCCACTCTATGCAGTGCCACTTGGCTCCACGCTATGCCACTCCACACAACTGCACTCCACACAACTGCATACAGCACCTAACTACACACAACCCCACTCTACACAACCCCACTCCAAGCAGCGGCACTCCACACTTTGCCCCTCACGGCAACAGCACTCTACGCAGCCACTCCACGGAATGCCATTCCATGCAACACAACTTCACTCCACGCAAAGCCACTCTAAACAGCACCACTCTAATCCATGCAATGCCACTCCACATTGCTGCACTCAACACAGCTGAAAACAGCACCCCACTACATACAACACCATTCTTCACATCGCCACACAACCGTACCAACTCCAAGCACGGACTCTCCATGCACCGCCACTCTATGCAATGCCACTCCACGCAGCACCTCTCCACACAACATCACTCCATGCAACACCGCTGCACGCCACTCCACACAACGTCACTTTTCAATAAACTTGGTCTAGCTACACATTCCTTAAGTTCACTCTCACTTTACTGTAGCCACTCATACTTTCTTTAGCTACTATCTCTTAATACCATAATTCTTTACCAATGAACAACCTACTACATAATTACATTACACAAATACAGTCCACACCACACACAAATACACTACTAACAAATGAAAAAACATATTTCCACTACACAACACATAGAGACGCTACACTAAAAAACAAAATATATACATATAAAACGTTACCATTTACGTCAACAGTTCTAACTCTAAAAAATGCGAGACCTATTTCATTGAAAATGCTTGTTCTGTATTTTGATTCGTGTTGGGTGTGTAAAACCTGAGGGGATTGTTGGTATTCCTGTTACTTTTGTTGGCCGTCTGTTTATGCCTCCTGGATGAAGTTCTGCAAATGTTGCATTGCAAAATGGCAATAAAAAAAACTGAAACCAAGTAAATTAAAAATATATTTCATAACTATGACGTGCTTGATTTCTGATTCTGTCACTGGGAAATTCATGGCAATGTGATTATGTGTGATGGCATTAGGGTGGAAAATGATCTACGGGAATTACATTTCCAAATGAACATGCATGTTTTGCAAGATCAAACTGATGTAGTTTTATAACATATATCCACATAAATATCTCTGTACCTAACAAGTGAGGCAACAGCCCTCCCCACAATGTACCAATTGATGAAATCTTCCAATAGTTCTCTCTTGTCAATCAGAGATTTTAATGGACCAAAGCAACCAGTAACACTTAGAATTGTGCTGAGTTTTTTAATCAATCCTTGAAGATTTTCAAGAGTGGAAGCATCCTCAATCTATGGAAAATGTAAGAATCAGATATTTTGATTAAAAACAGCAACTAAACCATATTGATGCAGAATAAGTAGCCTGGCCATCTACTGCATAAAAATATTTGTTCAGTAAGTTTATTGTTAATAAAAGTATAACAGTAAATTGTCTAAAACAGTATTAACTGTTACTGTAGTTAATGCTACTGTAGTTTTACAATAGTTACACTCTGAATGGAACACCAATGGGGAACAGGTGTGAGAGAATTATATTAAAGATGAATAGCAAAAAGCTTGTATGTACCTGAAAGTGTTTGTCAGTGGGTTTTTAGTTAGTGCAGTTAAAAATTCCACACTGGGTGTATTAATCCAGGATGCTGATGTTTAGGTACTCTCCTGTATTAGATTATTTGTGGAAAAGTGGTCAGGACGGCCCCTTCTATTATATTATTAGTCAGGGTGTTAACGGTAGCAATTCTGGGACAGTCTGATGCGCCTGAAACTTTGTCTTCTTGGAATATGGAGATGGGGCATATCAAGAAGATATCACTTACTCTTGCTTTGGTGGTATCACCAAGAGTATTTAAGTAATACGGTCTTTACTTGGTTAAATAACCAACCATAAAAGATATAAAACAGGGTAAAAATGAATAAAAAGGGCAAATATACACATAATATATAACACAGTCTCTTAGATTCGGATGACAAATCAAGTACAATAAACAACAGTAAAAATAATTGGAGGGTATTTATGAGAGATTTGTGGAAAGCGGGTTAAGGCGTGGCCCCTCAGAGATCTTAACAACATTTCTTAAAAAATAACCCTTGTTAACACAAATACGGATATCTCTCAACATGGCAAGCAAGAGCATGGCTGGCCTCACTTGAATGAGCTGAGCCTCTCTCAAAATAGGAACCAGAAACTTTTTCCTTGTAAGGGTGTGTGTTAGACCTGCCCTTTTGCCTCCTATTTTTCTGACCTTATTTCTATTGGCTGTAGGATTCTAGGCACTTTGTCACTGTTGATCAGTGATAAAGTGCACATGATCTCTGTGTAAATTGTGACAATGATTGGCATATTTGATTTACTGGTAAGTCCCAAGGAAAGTACACGGTGAGTGCCAGGGCCAGTAAATCAAATGCTACTAGTGGGCATGCAGTACGGGTTGTGCTACCCACATGAGTAGCCCTGTAAATCATCTCAAACCTAATTTGTAAACTACCATGTTATCCTGCCAGGTGCATCGTCTTGCCAGGCCCAAACCTTCCTTTTCCTCACATGTAAGGTACCCCTAATGTAGGCCCAAGGTACCTTCATTGGGAGAGGCAGTGTATGTGAAAGGTAGGACATATACTAGTGTGTGTGACGTCCTGATAGTAAAATACAATCAATTACATTTTTGACTGTTGAAAGGCTATCTGTCCCATAGTCTTATAATGGGACTGCACTGTACAATGTTTACATGTGTAACTTTCCCTAGGGACAAAACAGGAAAATCATCTTTTGACTCTCTGAACTCAGAACTTATTAACTCACCTTTTGGTAAAGGTGGTTTTTAAATCCTGTGTTTGAAAATACCACTTTTAGGAAGTGAGCATTTTCTTCAATATTCTGTGTGCCTCTGGCTGTTTGTGTATTCAGCGTCTGGTGTGTGGGTGACAGGAGCTGAGATGTGCATTCACTCTAGACAGTCATTGAGGGGTAGAGGTGTGCCGTGACTTGCAAGGGGGACTCAGCCCAGAGCTGAACAGACCTGGTCTGTAGTTAGAGTGGTGGGAGGAGTCATACTTACACCTGAATAGGCTGTGTCTCCTTTTGCATATTACTGTCTCTGCCCCGGGGTCTAAGTATTAGACCTAAAACTCCAGGACTGGGGATTGCGTCAAGGAAAAAGAGGACCCTGCCAAGCGGAAGAGCAAAGGACTGTTGCTGCTTCTGGTGGAGGAAAAGGACTGACTCTTTTTGCCCTACTGTGGTATCCTGTTTATTACGAATCCCCTAGAGCCAGTGAAGTTGGCCCCTTACTCCCCCTTAGGACCAGTAGGGGAAACCTTGGACTCTTCTGCAGCCCCAACAAAACCACAAAGATGAACTGAAGCAGAGTCGAAGGACCAGCTTTTGGAGGACTGCATCCCTTTAGAGGTGAGGAAGGTTGCCGCTAATGCCCGGAGGGCGGGAGGTGGTGGGGTTTCCAGTTTTGAAACGAGCCAAAGATCATCCAAATCGGCCTAACTTGGCCCAAGTTATGCCCTTTTAAAGTTCAGCAACATTTGACCTTTCCGCGCCGGGAGTGTGTGGATCTCTGCTGCCGTTTGATTGGATTCCCCCGGAAGGGCCTGGGAAATAGCTGCGGTGGTTGTTACTTTGGGTGAGGAGCATGTGCGTGTCCCTCCTCCTAGTGCCTCCAACTCTCCTGGGCCCTGTTTGCTTCCTGAGGTGGGGAAGTGCGGTCGCCCTTCCCTTCGTGTAGGAACCGGAAGGGCCGCTACATCGCCCACGTTGTCCGCTCTCATGTCGAGGTGAAGCGGGAGGCAACCGCGGAGGGCTGCCCGCCGGAGTGGGCAGACCTACATACATGCTGCCGGCTCCTGTGGCAGCACGCGTGGGTGCTGCTGGGGCAGGGGTCCGGTCAGCGTGGCAGATGGACCCTACTGTGAGGTAGGCCCAAACCCGCGCAGCGCTTCACACAAGACCCACATATTAGCGTGCTGCTCGGCAAATTATCATATATTATCACCGCCCGTTAATTTATCCCCTCAGCCCAATCACAAGGTGTGTGCAAAGATACAATTTAGGGGAAAGGCCGAGTGGCTCTCTAAATCCCTCCCATTTTTTTAATCAAAGCATATATATGTAACTAAACTTTCATACACATTAACAAAGTCTCTTAGCTTCTGGCTGGGTGCCGTATTTGGGTGCAGCTGATATCGCTGACTGGAACCACACTCCTCTCTTGTTCACCAGCATGATCTTCATCCGATGTATTTCCGGAACATGTTGTCTGACTCTCTCAGGCTTGATTGCCAGGCCATGTGCCTCTATATGGCCCTATGGTTGCCTGTTGGGGTGTTAGCAGTGCGTTGGCTCCGGCCGCTGTATCAGGCGGGAAATCTTTGTTTTCTGGGTTATTCTCAGCCCACCTCGGGATGTTCGCAGATGCGGTCTTTGGTGGCACATCCTTGAACCAAGCCACGTTCCTCACGACCATATGTCGGCCTCGCTTGGCAGTTATCATGGTTCTGTCGACTTGCACTACTGTCCATACTTCTGGTTCGTAGGGTGTGCAGAACTTCCACCCCGGGTGACGGTCTTTTTGATAAACACTTGTGATCCAACTTGCAAACATAGAATCCTCGAGTGATGATCTAGGAGGGCCTTTTTGTTAGTTGTTTGCCGCTTTTGCGGTGCTCTTTTCAATTCCATACTTGGTGGCAACCACTAAGAGTCCTCTGGAATGATGTCCCTGAGCAGCTATTGGAATAGGAAGATCGCGGGCGCACCCTGTGGTGGAGTGCGGGGTCTCTGTATGCCAGGAGAAACTGGTGAAGACATACCTCTGCATCTTGGTCCTGGTCTACTCCGATTCGGAGGGCTCGATTCAGTGTTCTCATGAATCTTTCCACCTCCCTGTTTTCCTGTGGCCAATGGGGTGCGATTCTCTGGTGGTGAACTGCCTTTTGCGCCAAAAAGTCCTGAAACTCCTGCCCTCAGTAGGTGGGTCTGTTTTCGGACTTCATTTCTCCCGGCAAACCAAAAATCATAAAGGTCTTCTCCAGTGCCAGTTGCACATGGACAAATGCAGTGTAGGCCATCGGTTCAACGCTGACCCTTTCCCATGGAGTGAGGCACAACGCTTCGTCAGCACGGGCGCTGGAGCAGGGTCTCTACCAGTGATGGTGTATGGGGGGGCAGCGCAAGAGTTCTTCGTCCACTAGTTCATCTTCGCCTTGGTCTTGGCGGTCCCTTGGTGATCTTGATGGGTGATCGTGAACATCTGACCCTGGAAGCTCCGGGGGATGGCGATCCTCTCCCCGCGCAGCACTAGGCCAGACCCCCTTGTGCTCAGTTTGTGTCATGCCCTCCAGAGCTTGTGTTGTGTGTTCTGTTCATCCGCCAACAGCAGCTTGGATCCTTCCAGCAATTTGTGCCATTGTCCTTTCTCCAGGGTTTCCTTTATCTTCCTCATTGTGTCATCAGTGTCTGTGGCTTTTTTTATTTCTTCTCGAGTGATAGCCACCGGACATGCGAGAGCCTCCATATATTCACAAAACACTCTGCGATCTTCGTTTAGGGTCTGTTCTTTCGGGTTGTTTGGTGAGGGAGGACGCAATAGAAAATCATCAGGGTTGTTGACACCGGGCCTGTAGACCAGCTGGAAGGAGTAGGCTTGGAGCTGTATTGCCCATCTTTCTGTCCTTGGCGGGGCCAGGCGGGATGATCCACTGAATAGCGGCAGGAGTGGCTTATGATCTGTCACCACCCTGAACTGGTGACCGCATAGATAGGGATGGAAGTGTTGGCAGGCACATCGGATGGCTTGCGCCTCATGTTCTATTCGGGCATACCTGGTTTCCGTCTGAGATAGAGCCCAGCTCGCATAGGCCAATAGGATGTATTCCCCTTGAGCTTCTTCCTACAGGAGAACGGCTCCAAGCCCACGGGGCTGGCATCCACAACCAGCTCGGTTTTATTCCGTGGGTGGAAATAGGCCATTGTGGTTTGATCCAGCAGTGCTTTCTTTATATCCGGAAATGCAACCTCTTATGTGGGACCCCATGACCAGGGCACGTTCACCTTCGTGAGTTGGCACAGTGGGTTTGATATCGTGGCCAGGCTAGGTATGAATCACCCACAGTACGTGACCATACAGAGGAAACTGCACACCTCAGTCGGGTTTTGTGCACTGGAACACTCCAGATGGCTTCCGCTTTCCTGGGATCAACTGGGAGACCCTCGCAGGAGAACAAGTACCCGAAGAAGTCAATAGAGTTCTGATAGAAAGAGCACTTTTTCCTGTGTAGAGTGAGGCCACAATGTGTCAGGCGCTGTAGCATGGCGTACAGTCTTTTGCGGTGCTCCTACAGGCTCTGGAAATATGAGTCTGGTGTACCGCTGGAGTCCCACGTGCGTGGAACAAGTCGTGATGTAACGACTTTCGGGTGCCAACTCCAACTGGTGGTAACCGGAGTTCAGATCCAGCTTAGAAAACTACTGTGCCCCATTGAGATCTGCCACAATGTCGTCCATTGTGGGGGTAACATGTTGTTCCCTCCGGATGGCCCCAGGCTGTTAAGGTTTCAGCGCGATGACCAGGGGTGATACCCATGGGGGTTTCGGCCCGGCACCTTCTTGATTACTCCTTGACGTTCCAGGTCTTATAACTCCTTCTCAACCACGGGGCGGAGATGGAACGGCATGAGCCTATGCCTGAGTGTCATGGGCTTAATGGTCTTCTCGATGTGTAGAGTTACCTTGCAGTCCTTCAGCTTTCACAGCCCTTGGAACAGTTGAGGGAACTCATTGAGCAGGTCTTCCACATGCGGCTGTGTATTTGCTTCACTAAGAACACGACCTCCAGGTCTTTGGCAATGGGGCAACTAAGCAGTGTGCCCTTTTGGCCTTCTATTATGCGAAACCTGGTCTTGACGATGTGGTCTGAACTAGCGACATCAACCTCTATCGTGCCCTACAATGGTTAGAGCGGCAGACCCTGATGCAGAGGTCTGGCCGGGACCAGGGTTCAATTCCCGCCTCGGCGGGTCTCGGGCTCAATTTCCTCGGACCTGATAATTCTCGCCTCGTGCCTAGTCTATTCATGGGTCCCACTCTGCAACTCTGGGCAATAGCTTGCTTAATCTCTACAACGGCCCCAACAATGCTGAGGATGCCTGACTTCACCTTCGGGGTGCCCAGGAGTGGGCTCCTCACAGGGAAAGGCCAGGAAGGGTTCCTCGGCGGTATTCGTACAAGCGGCGAGATGCCTACGGGTAGTCGTGCGCTATACAAGTGCATAATCATTTCATTTCATCATTTCATTTCATCATTTCATTTCAATCATTTCATTTCATTCTGGCCGAGCTGGGGTTGAGAGGAGGATAGGGGCCAACCTTTCATAGTGACTTGAGTCCATCATATTCACCCATGCCATGTGTCGATTACGGGCTTGAACCGGGACATGCACTGTGCATATGCGACCAGACCATCCAGCAAAAGAGATCATGAAAATGTTGTCATCGTCATCCTCGAGATGTGCTGCGGCCCCTAGGGTGGGGATGCCCCTCGGTTGAGGGGGCCTTCGAGCTTCAAGTGGCAAAGGGTCGTGGCGCGTCCTCTCTTTTTTTTAAGTTTGAGTTTATTGAAAAACAAATAGAACACAAATGAAGGATTCTGTGAAAATCATACAATCAAACATGTTGGATGATAAATGTAAATTGATGAAAGTAATGCAAAATATATAAGAAGAACAAAGAAGAAATTCAGTCAAAATATACAAAAAGAAATGGCAATGTAAGCATAACAATATCTGAAAAAGAGGAAACCAAACAAAACATCAATCCAAAAAACAATTAGTAATAAGCAGAGAGATGGTAAAAAGGCAGTGGGGGAGTTCAAGGTGGTTTATGTACTTCATCTAATCTAGATTTAGAGATAGTGGATGAGGAAGCAATTAACGATAAGTAATTGGCTAGGGGGAGCCAGAGAAGATCTCTTTTGATTGCCAGAGAAATGGGACAAACATAATTAGTGTCTAGCCGATGATGGAAACAAACTGCATTCCACCAAGAGCGAAAAGTGACATTGTTAGCCTGTTTCCAATTGGAGGTGATGAGATGAAAGGCTATAGCAATCAAAAGATCAAAGAGTTTATGTTGTGAAGATTGGGGCCATAGAGGGGAGAGAGTACCCAGGAAGATGTGAGGAACTGAGAAAGGGATTTGGACTTTAAAGATTGCCTGAATTTGGGACCTAACAAGTTTCCAAAACTGGAGTATTGGAGGACATTCAAATAACATATGGTTTCAATCCGCATTAGGGCATGAACAAGACCAACAAGAAGAGGTGAGTGTCTGATGAGAAAGTGGACAGAGTCAATGGAGTAAATAATATCCGATTATAAATTTAAAAAAGGGTTTGCGTGGTGTTAGCAGCTCTAGAGGCTTTATGGATTTTAACCAAATCTTATCCCAAAGAGGAACACTCCAATCCTGAGAAAGATCTTTTTCCCAAGCTGTTTCAATTTTAGTTTTGGGTCTGTCTAAAAAGGTTGAAAAGATTTAGAGAGAAAAGAAGCAGATGGAGAGTGGGTTAAAGCAGAGGATATAGTTTGAGATACAATGGGGATATCATTGGTGATAGGTAAAGATTGAAGGTGTTGAACAAGAAGGAGTAGTGTCTGTCCTGTAACTCCAGTTCTGTAGTAGGGGTATCTCTGTTATAGTCATAATCTAGTGAATAGTCCCGCCCATGTGCGTGGACCCCGGAGCAATCAAAAATAATCTCTTAAGTTGTCAAAAAATGCAGAACTGCAAAGACACTTAAGAGAGATTTTAAAGACAGATAATGCAGCCTATATCCACAGGCTACACTGTCCAGTACGTCAACTAGAAATTCCACCAAAAATCCACAAACAGCACAGCCTGTCCAGGTTTCTCCACATAGAAGCACTTGCTTTTACCAGCAAAACCCTCAAAAATGATAGAGAGGAAGGAGTGGACAGACAAGCCCCATAGGCTGCCATTATGTGGCTCAGAACAGGATACTGTGCCTTTAAGAGAACCTTCCAGAACTCTATCAGTATCCCAGAATGCACAGCAGGTCCCTTTTACTTTCAGTTCTTTTTGAAGGCGTAACACGCCAGACCTGCAGCATTCCGTACACGAATATCTCTCTCCACCGGGGAGGAGGGCGGGCGCTTATGACTATAACAGAGATACCCCTACTACAGAACTGGAGTTACAGGACAGAAACTACTCCTTCTGTAGTAGGGGATCTCTGTGTATAGTCATAATCTAGTGAATAGAATGGCAAGCCCATCCCCACACCAAAGCGGCGGTGGAGAAATGAGAAATAGCACCACTACTGTGCGAACAGATTTCGCAGCGAAGCCTGCCCAACCTGAACATCTGCCCTGGCATCAGTGTCCAGACAGTAATGCTTAGCAAAGGTATGGACCGACTTCCAAGTGGCCGCCTTGCAGATTTGTGCAATTGGAACATTACATAGCAAAGCAGTCGTGGCAGCTTTGCCCCTGGTGGAATGAGCCTTAGGCTTACCCCCTAAGGTCTTATTAGCCTTCTGGTAACACAATTGTATACAGGACACAATCCACCTGGAGATGGACTGTTTTGAGGTAGTAAGACCGGTCCTGACTGATCCATAATTGATAAACAATTGGTCTGACCTATGAATATCTTTGGTTTTATCCAGATAAAATTTCAACACCCTCCTAATATCCAGGGAATGCAGAGACCTTTCCGCTGGAGATGAAGGATTCTGAAAAAACGTAGGTAAAGTTATGGTCTGGTTAACATGGAAATCAGATATAACCTTTGGAAGAAATTTAGGGTGAGTACGCATAACAACCTTAGCAGCATGAAATACAGTATAAGGTTCTTGGCAACACAACGCCTGAATTTCACTCACCCTGCGGGCTGATGTAATGGCCACGAGGAATGCCGCCTTCCAGGACAGGTGCTGCAACGAAGCCTTATGGATAGGTTCAAAAGGCTCCTTCATTAATCTGGACAGCACCACGTTCAATTCCCATGAAGGCGAAGGAAGCCGGACAGGAGGGAACACCTTCTTCAAGTCCTTGATCACAGGGACCTGGAAGAAGGAAGTCTGTGAAGGGCACTTCCTGTAGGCAGTCAGCGCAGCAAGATGAACCTTAATGGAATGGACATTAAGGCCAGACTGTGCCAAATGTAGAAGATACGGAAGGATGACATCTTCCTTACATGTCGTAGGGTCATAGTTTTTGGACTTGCACCAGATGCAAAAACATTTCCACTTGTACGCAAAGGAAGTCCGAGTGGAAGGTCGCTTAGCCTCCTTCAGTATGTCCATACAATCGTCTGGTAGATCTCAGGAGCCATGCTGCCAACCTCAAAGACGAGAGGTTGGGGTGCACCATCTGCCCCCGAACTTCGTGAGAAGGTCCGGCCGGCACGGCAGCCGTATGTGAGGAAGGAGAGACCGGTGAAGCAGGTCCGCGAACCACCAATGCCTGAGCCATTCCGGGGCAATCAGGATCATCCGCGCCCTGGACTGGGACAGCTTGCAGGGGAATGGGTGGAAAAGCGTACAGAAAGCTGTTCGACCAGTTGATCCATAGCGCATTCACCAGCGTCCCCTGCTGGTAGTACCTGGAGGCGAAGTCTCGGCATTTGCTGTTTTCGGCGGTGACGAACAGATCTACGTCTGGAGTTCCCCACCTTGCGAAGACTTCTCCTAGTACTTCGTCGTTTAGAACCCATTCGAGGTTTTCCTGAATCAGTCTGCTCAGTGCGTCGGCCTGAACATTCTGCACACCTGGCAGATGGGTAGCCGTTATCGTCAGTCCTCTGGCTAGAAGCCAATGCCAGATCGCCTGCGCCTCCTGCGACAGAGTGCGCGATCTCGAGCCCCCCTGCTTGTTGAGGTAATACATGGTGGTCGTATTGTCCGTCTGTACAAGCAGCAAGTTGTCTGGAAGGACAGATGAAAGGCCTTCAGTGCCAAGTGAACAGCTCTGAGTTCCAGGAAGTTGATGTGGTACGTGGACTCCGCCTGGGACCACGTTCCTTGTATCTGTAAGTCTCCGGAGTGCGCCCCCCAGCTGTGGAGAGACGCATCCGTCACAATAGTCTGTGTGGGAATGTCCTTGTGGAAGGGAACCCCTCTGAGGAGATTCTCCGCTGAACACCACCACTTCAGAGACTGGAGAGCATGCAGAAACAGTCGAATCTTGTCATCCCAAGACCCTTTCCTCTGATCCCACTGATCCTCCAAGCACTCCTGCAATGGTCTCGTGCAGCCGTGCGTGAGGCATGAGGAAGATACAAGAGGCCATCGACCCCAGTAGAGAAGACACCGTCCTCACTGTTGTAGATGGAGCGGTCATAAGAGCCTAAGCCTTCCGAAGGAGTGATAATCGTCTCTCCTCCGAAGGAGACACATTTGCTGACAGCGTATTGATGGATGCTCCCAAGTACTCAATGCACTGGACCGGAGTTGGGACAGACTTGGACAGGTTGATGTGCAACCCCAGCTTGTTCAAGAAAACGCACGTCTCCTGGAAGTGCACTTGAGCTTCCGAGAAGGAGAAGGCCTTGATCAACCAATCATCCAGGTACGGGTAGACAAACACCTTGTTCTTTACCACTACCATGCACTTTGAGAATTTCCTGGGCGCAGACTTCAGCCCGAATGGCAGTACTGTGTACTGATAATGATTGGCGCCGACTTGGAATCGCAGGAACTTCCTGTGTTTGTGTGCAATGGGCACATGGAAGTATGCATCCTGTAGGTCTATAGCACATAGCCAGTTTCCCTGCCTCAGCTGAGGGTAAATCTGATGCAACGACAGCATGCAAAATTTCTCTCTGCGAATCCAGCTTGTTTGCTTGTCGCAAATCCAGAATGGGCCTGAACTTGTTCTTGTCCTTCTTGCGAACCAGAAAGAACCGTGAGTACAGACCTCTTCCCCTTTGAGACAGAGGTACGTCTTCTATCGCCCTTTTCCTTAACAGGGTATCGGCCTCCGCCTGGAGCTCGCGCAGCTGAAACTGCGAGCTGACCAGTGGAATTGCTGGAGGCGGGCTGGTGAACCCAAGACTG
Source organism: Lissotriton helveticus (assembly GCF_964261635.1). Taxonomy (NCBI): domain Eukaryota; kingdom Metazoa; phylum Chordata; class Amphibia; order Caudata; family Salamandridae; genus Lissotriton; species Lissotriton helveticus. The sequence continues at coordinate 39,335,002 of NC_136057.1, forward strand.
TATCTATTGCAAACAATATTCAGCACCCACTTGTCCTGAGTAATTTTTTTCCACTCTGCCAGAAAAAATTGAACGCTTCCCCCCACCGGAGCGGGTAATGGATGTAGGGGAAGTAACCGCTCAGGGCCGAGACCCAGCCGGGCCTTTGTACGCTGCTGCTGACTGCTGGCCGCCCCTGCCCTTCTGGCGCTTCTGGAAGGGCCTCCGGAACTGCTGCTGCTGTTGTTGCTGCTGTCTTGAGGTCTGCCCACGCCCTCTGCCCTGCGCCCCAAACCGTCTCTGGAATGGGCGGTAGGTCTTCTTCTCCTTGGGCTTCTCCAACCCGACAGCTGTCAGGGTCTCGGCCTCCGCCTTCATGCGGGCCATCCCGTCATCCGCATGCTTGCTAAACAGGGTTTCCCCTGAGAAAGGCAGATTGGCCACCCGCTGCTGAGCCTCTGGCTTGAGCGATGTAATTCGAAGCCAATCGTGGCATCGTTGGTTGACACCATGACAGTACCCATGTGCCGCTAGAAGACACACATCAGCAGCCACACTGATGAGTTGGTTCGACACCAGCATCCCCTCCTTCAGAATCTCTTGAAAGTCCTCTTTCTTCTCTCGAGGAAGGAGCTCAGCAAATTGCTGGAGGGACTCCCATAGGGCCTGATCGTATCGCCCTAACAAAGCAGCGGCACTAGCCACCTTCATTGCAGTAGATGCCGTCCAACAGACCTTTCTACCTGTCGAGTCTATCCATCGGTTCTTCTTATCAGGAGGTACTGTAGAGGACGGGGTGGTGGCATGCTGCTTCCCAGGCCGCCGTCACTATGACAGAGTCCGGTGTCGGATCCATCCGAAGAAAAGCCGGGTCAGAATCTGGGGCCCGGTACTTCTTAAGGAGCCTGGAGGGAGCAGCCTTCGGCTCCACGGGAGTGAGAAACAACTCCTCGGCGGGCTCTACCAAGCCTGGTACTAGAGGCAGCAATGGTCGAGACAGGTGCTTTTTATGGAGCGTCTCGAAAATCACAGACGTCGTGGGTGTAGGCACCGTCATCGTGATGCCCAACTTAGCTGCACCACGCAGCAGAACATCCTGGAATGTGACGATGTCGTCTACAGGCAACACCCTCGTCCCAGGGGATTCCGACAAAGTCGGTGAGTAGTCTCTGGTCCCAGAAGAGTCCGTGCGGGACCGTGATCTGCGCCTCCTGTGGCGTCGTCTTGATCTCGTTGACGACCTGTGACGACTCCGCAATCTCCCTCTCCGACCGGAGCGAGAGCGCGATCTCCTTGGCTTCGGGCGCTCCACAGGCCTCACAGGAGTAGGCGACCGTGGCCTGACTGGGGGCCTCGGCTGAGGGGTCCCCTTAGGTGGAGTTGGATATTGTGGCAGTGAAGATGTCCTCGGAGGAACAGTTGGTCCGCCAGTTGGAAGCCGAGGAAGAGGATGAGGATGATGAGGAGGTGGAAGCGGAGGCGGGGTGGGAGTCCGTGGCGGCGGATCCTTGGGCAAGGGAGGAGGAGGAGGTGGAGTCGACCTCGTCTTAGGGGGTGTATACACCTCAGAGTACACCGAGCCCGGTGACTTTCCCTTCTTCTCAGGCGATGTAGAGTCCCCTATCGGCACATGCCGCCGACTAGAATGACTCCTGGTGCCAGAACTCCTTCTGCACCTCTTTGGCGTCGAAGAACGTCGCCCTGGCGGCGACCATCGGTCCCTCGACGTCGACCGCCCCCTCTTCGATGGCGAGCGCCTCCTTCTCGATGGCGAACACCTCTTTCATGACGGCGAACGCCTTCTCCTCGACGGCGACCTTCGCCTCGACGGTGACCTTCGCCTCGACAGCGACCGCCTTCGTCTCGACGACGAGCGTCTCCTCGACGCTGAATGTCTGCGAGACTTCGACGTCATCCTCGACGTCAAGGATCCCCTCGACGCCGACCTCTTCTTCTTCGCTGATGGCGAACGGCGTTGTTGCCTCGACGGTGAGCGCCGACGCCGGGCCACCTCTCGACGTCGATTACTCGACGACGACAATGACGATGAGACCGTCACCGGTGATCTTGACGGCGGTCTATTCTGTTCCCTCGACGCCGAGCGTCGACACCGCTTCCACCCAGAGCCCTGGGGAGACGGGGAACAGACTGTAGTCATCCCTCTCCACGCCGTCGTCTGTGCTATCGATGCTGGCGGAGAATAGGGACGCTTGCTGGTATTCCTGCCCCTGGGGAGCCCCCCAGTGGACTCAGCATGGGCAGGGGAAGTCTGCCTAGACCCACCTTGTGCCTTCAGTCATCTGTCTTCCAGGCCTTGGAGCATGATCTTCATCCTATGTCTCAGGGTCCTGCTGGAGAAGCCCTGGCAAATGTCTCACTCCTCCGGGACATGAGATGAGGGAAGGCAGATGATGCACACCTCGTGTGGGTCCGACTTGGCCTTCTTCCTCGAACACTCTGGGCATTTGTCAAACAAAGCAGGCATTTTGACAAATAACAGAGTGCTCAGAAACACACACAAGGAAGAAAGCACCAAAGTACTTCAAATAAAAGCACTAAATACTAGAAAAAGTGAAAAAATCACCAAATAAACCCTTAAAAGGGAGAGCTCAATGCTCCAGGGTCCTGCTAGCAGGAACCGGAAAAAAGAACTGAAAGTAAAAGGAACCTGCTGTGCATTCTGGGATACTGAGAGAGTTCTGGAAGGTTCTCTTAAAGGCACAGTATCCTTTTCTGAGCCACATAATGGAAGCCTATGGGGCTTGTCTGTCCACTCCTTCCTCTCTATCATTCCTGAGGGTTTTGTTGGTAAAAGCAAGTGTTTCTATGTGGAGAAACCTGGACAGGCTGTGCTGTTTGTGGATTTTTGGTGGAATTTCTAGTTGAAGTACTGGACAGTGTAGCCTGTGGATATAGGCTGCATATTCTGTCTTTAAATTCTATCTAAAGTGTCTGTGCAGTTCTGCTTTTTTTGACAATTTAAGAGATTATTTTTGATTGCTCCGGGGTCCACGCACATGGGCGGGACTATTCACTAGATTATGACTATACACAGAGATCCCCTACTACAGAATGGGACAGAGCAAACTATACTGTAAACGTGAGGACGAAGATAAGGAAAATTGAGATTGAAGATCAGAAAAGTGTAGAGGTTGGTTATTAGAAAGAGGTTGAGAAATCCAACGCAGACCCTTGGAATGCCAAGACTTCCAGTATATAGAACTATTTTGAATCCGGAGATGTTTATTATGCCAAATAGGCTGTAATTTAGTGGAATTAATAGAAGGATAAGAGAAGGACAAAAAAGGGAGAAGGAGATTGCAAGAATGAGAAATAACATGATTTCTAATAGAGGTCATGTTAGAAGTAAAGGAAAGAATTTCTCGGAACTCAAAGGGAGTAAGAAATGAAGATTCTGTTTTTAGGCAGAGAGGAAGATAAAAGGGAAGATCAGTGGAAAGCCAACGGGCAACTTGTTTCAAGGAAAAAGCTCGATGATAAGTTTTGAAATCAGGGAAACGAACACCTCCATTAGACTTATCCTTCTTCAAGGCGGCAAGAGCTATACGAGAGCGTTTGCCTTTCCACAAGAACTTAAGTATTGTAGAGTCGATCCTCTCAAAATAATAGTCAGGTATGTGGATAGGAATCATGGAGATAGTATATAATATAAGCGGTGATAACATCATTTTAATTGAATCCGGACAACCCCACCAAGATAGGACTAGAGGATTCCATCGGGTAATGGCAGCATTCAATTTCTTAGTTATATAATCAAAGTTTATTTTAAGAGTGTCCGACAGGAGAGGAGCGAACCATACTCCCAAGTATTTGATTTTAGAAGGTTGCCAAGAGAAACCAGAATGTTCGAAAAGATGTTTTTGGCATAAGTGATTTAGAGGTAGGATTTCACACTTGTCAACGTTAAGACGATACCCAGAAACTTTAGAGAAGGAAGAAACCTTCTGGAGAAAGAAAGGAAGAGAGGATTGAGGATCAGAACAGTATAACAAAATATCGTCAGCATAAACTGAAAGCTTAACTTGTTGGGGACCGAAATGGAAACCAGAAATATTATTGTCTAAACGAATCTTGATGAGGAAGTGTTCTAAAGCTAAAACAAATAATAAAGGGGACAGCGGACAACCCTGCCTGACACCTCGGTGTAGTGAAAAATAATCGGAGACCATACCATTAACAAATATTGCCGCTTGAGGACCAGAATAAAGTAAAGCGATAAAAGAAATACATGTAGGCGGGAAACCAGCCCATTTGAGAGCATTGAACATAAAATCCAAGCTAATTCTATCTAATGCTTTCTCCGCATCCAAAGAGATAGCGGCCAGAGGATGATTTAGTGAAGAAGCTTTACTTAGAACATTAAAAAAGATACGTCAATTATCAGAAGAGAGTATTCCTTTAGCAAAACCAGATTGTTCAGGGCCAACTAAGTCCGGTAAAAGTGGGTCCATCCTAAGAGCCAGAATCTTAGCAAAAATCTTATAGTCAGTATTTACCAAGGAGATAGGACAATAATTTTTGCATAAAGAATGATCTTTATCTTCCTTAGGGATTAAGCAAATCAAGGCTTCTTGAAATGTACCACATGAAGAACCTGCATCAAGAAAGGATTGAAGTAAAAGTAAAAGGTTTGGTAATAGAAGTGAAGCAAAATGATTATAAAATTCAATGGTAAAACCATTAGGACCAGGTGATTTCTCATGACGTAAAACCGATACCGCGTGAGAGATTTCAGAAAGCGAGATGTCCGATTCTAAGGGACCAAAATCAACATGAGTGGAAGGAGGTGAGGGTATAGATTGAAAAGAGGAAAGGAGATCTCCCGGGTCAGGATTAGTTTCAGGAGTATAGAGCTTTTCATAGAAGGTAGCAAACTCGTTGAGAATATCCTTGTCCTTAAAGAAAGAGACACCAGTAGAACCTTGAATAGATTCAATTTTTGTCCATTCTTTACGTACTTTCAAGTAATTGGCCAGGAGCTTCCCCGTTTTATTTTAACCTCCATAATAGCGGGAGTTATATTTTGGAGGCCGCTTCTGTGGTCAATTGAAGGTAAATTTGGCATCAATAAGGCCCTTAAGAGAGGATTCATTATTGGATTGATAATACTTATATTCAAGAAGTTCGATTTTATCAAGATGTTGAGTCGATTTACCTGCCATAAGCTTTTTCTTCTGTGAGACAAAATTGATAATAAAACCTCTAGCAGCCGCTTTAAAAGAATCCCACACCATGACAAAATGGTAATCAGGGGTATGATTAATCAGAAAAAACTCAGTGGCAAAAGCAGTGAATTTAGTACAAAAGATGGGATCAAGGAGTAAGGAGTTGTTAAATCTCCATCTGCCTGAGTGGGGGGAAAAGGGGATAAGATCAATATCAACATAAACGGGTGCGTGATCTGAAATTAAGATGGAGCCAATGTCTGAGTAAGTGGCATGTTGAGCTAATGATTTACTTAGAAAAAATAATCTATACGAGATTTGAAGTGATGGGAGGGGGAATAGTAACTATATTCCCTGAGGTCGGGATGGCAAAGTCTCCAAATGTCTACTAAAGCTTTGTGATGAATGGAAGCAGTAAATTGAGAGTGCATCTTTGTTGTACAGATTTTAACTTTTGAATTTCTATCTAATATGCGATCAAGGATTTGGTTACCGTCACCACCAAAAATAACGTAATCATCATTAAGTGTGTATAATTTTTCTGAGATTTTAGGCCAAAAAGATTGATCAATTCCTGTAGGAGCGTAAATATTAAAAAGTAAAATAGGAATCTTATCTATAAGGAGTTGACAATCACCCAACGACCATCAACATCACATTTGTGAGAAACAGTAAAAACATTTAACATTTTATGACATAATATCACAACGCCATTCTTCTTACCCACAGCAGGGGAATTGAAAACATGTCCCACCCAACATCGCTTGAGTTTCGAAGCTTCATTTTCAGAAAGATGGGATTCTTGGAGTAAGGCAACATCTGTTTGAAGCTTGGCTAAATGAGATAACACCCGCTGCCTTTTAATTGGGTTATTTAAACCTTTAACGTTCCAGGTAGTAACTCGGAATGTGAATCAGTAAGAAAGTATGAGTAAAAAGTATGCTTACAAGAGCAATCAGGAAAAATCGTAGAGAGAAAATGTGAAGAGAAGAAAATAAAAAGAGAATGTATGAACAAAGAAAGGAAGCAAGGAGAGGAGGAAGAATGAGAGAGCAAAGAAGAAGAGAAAAAGATAGAGAAAAGAAGACAGTACAAGTCAAATACGGACGACTGAAAAACATACCTACAAATACAAAACGAAAGCATGGGTGACGGCACCAGAAGACGACGACAACAACAATGAGTGCAAACATCACCGAAAACCGCTGCAAGGACATCAGAACCTCACATAAAAAAAGATGGACACATCAGGGGAGTTAGAAGGAGTGCAACACCTGTATAAAAAGAGAAGCAAATTAATATTGGTGGAGAAGAAAAACATGGAGAGGAGAAAGAAATAGAAACATATTAGGTACAACCGTATGAAGGATAAACATATAAACAATCAATAAGAGCAAACATGACACAAAACAGCTGCAAAGCCAAGGCCATGGAGAACAAGATAAACAATTCTTGAGGTGTCCATAACATCTGCTCCATGATGACGAAGAAACTCTCTTAAGGCCATTGGATCATCAAATGTGGTAGTCTTGTCCTTGTAAGTGACGTTGAAGAGGCAAGGATGAAGCAATCCAAATCTCACGTTAAGAGCTCGTAACTGTCGACGCATATCCAGAATTTTTTTGCAACGGTCAGCTGTTGCTTCAGCTACGTCTTGTGAGAGGAATAGACGATGACCCTCCCATATGATCTGCTTTTTAGCCGTGGCGGCTGAGAGAATCTGTAGAAGGTCAGTATATTGTAGAAACAGCATAATAACACCTCTGGGTTTGTTAGATATTTTGGGTCCAAGTCTATGAGCTCTTTGAATGTTGAAGGAGGAGGAAGCAGGTAAGTCCAACATTTTTGGGAGAAAGGATTGAAAAAAGGCTGTAGGGTTTGGTCCTTCAGAATGTTCTGGTAGCCCATAAAGACGGAGGTTATTCCTGCGATTCCAATTTTCCAAATCTTCTGCTTGTCTCTTGAGCTGCAATATATCCGTTTCCAAAGATGAGTTTCGAGAGCATGAGGTTTGAAGAGATTCTGTTGACTGTTCCACAATAAGAACACGAGATTCCAAAGAAGACCATTTCTCATGTAAAAATTGTAAAGTTTTTGTGGTTTCTCCCATGAATGGTTTAAGGGCGCGAATATCTTCTAGGATTAGGTCCATAGAGGCTGAGGCCGAAGAAGAACCTGGGGAAGGAGGGTCATTCTTTAAGCGTTTGGTAGACGCTGTCGTTGTTGGGAGTTTACTTGAAGACTGCATTTTGGAAGTTGTACCTGACGAAGAGTCAGATTTCTGTGTAGGGACGTCATCCATGTCTTGTAAATTGGAGTCAGAGTCAGAACAAATAGTAGGCTTGGAAGAAGTAGAAAGCTTAAGGTTTCCCCATAAAGATGCAAGAAAAATAATAAGAAAGAAAGAGGCTCTCAATGCCCAATCCAACGCTGCAAAACAATACCAGAGAATAGAGGTAGTTCTTAACAAGAAAGGACATGGAGAAGGTGCTCAAATTGGCAGCAGAGCTAATTCACAGAATAAAAAGCATTTTGAAGAGAAAAAATGCACCAAACCTGTTAAATGGCATTGAAAAGGGGTTGGAGAGCCAAACATTGGAGGAATTCCGCAATGAAAAGATATTTAGAGTCAGTCATGAGGAGGAGCAGTGTGTTCCACACAGCATCGCGCTTGAGGCAGAGATAGCGCGTAAGGTAATACAAAATGGCGGCCGAAATCAGGTGAGTCGAGTCGCGGTAAATTGAAGGTGAACAAGACCTCAAAAAGGGTAAAAGAACAGTATGCTAGGCTCACCTCATATTCACATAAAAGAAATAAGCCTCCCCAGTGATATCTGCCAAATATTTCCACCAAAAAAAGTCCGGAAGCAGAGGTTGACGGCAGAGCTCCGTGTCTACGCCGCCGTCTTGTGCAGCGTGCAAGCCAAGCCCTGCGCATCCTCTCTATCTACCTCCTCTCAGCCGCCCTCTTCTGCCATGGCAAACACTGGCATAATGGTTGTTCTTGCCGCACCTGGAGCATGTTTACTCTCTTGCCAGGCAGTGGTTTGTTGGCTTGTGGTCAAAACCGTAGTATCCGCACTCTACGGGGTTTTTCCCTGGGGTAATCCGCAGTTGAGTTGGGCTCTGGCGCCGTTGTATGGCATCTATCGTTTCCTCTTTAATGGCAGTTGTCACCGTGGCCGGTGATGTATTGCCATTCCTGGTCCTGGCTGCTTCCATTTCATCTGCCCGGCTGTTGGAGAGTTTGTATGAATGTGCGAGGATCAAAATTACGTCCAATGGGATCCTTGGTTGGTGGAGTATTTGGCGTCGGAGTGCCACAGACTTACAGCCCTGAATGATCTGCACACGGATCTCCTTGTGTTGGTCGATGTTCATGCACGTGCGTGCAAGCTTCTGCAGCCGGGCGTGGAACATGTCTACCGACTCTGCATCCATCTGTTTGGCTTGGCATAGCTTGAAGCACTCATAGTTGGGGTCCATCTCATTGTCAAAATGCCTATTTAGGGTGTCTACAGCTGTGCTTCTTAGTCACCGTCTTCACCGGTGTTGGGTAAGGTCTCGAAAAGTTTGTACAGTTAATCGCACCAAAGTGCACCAGTAGCGATCGTTTCACGGCCCCATTGGTTTTTCTGCCATAGTTTCCAATGAGGTGCAGCTGTTGCTGGGTTAGCTAGCTGGCTCAAGGGTAGCAGCGGAGTGACAGAAGCATGGGAGTATGGCACGGGAGGCACTAGGGCCATCACTGGTGGTGGAGGAGGTGGTGGGTCCCCCATAGATGCTGTGATTTTGGCAGCCGGTGCACTTCAGAGGTGGGTAGTGGCGTTGGCACTGTTCACTGAACCCAATGTTTCGATGCTCTGGGTGTTTCCTGGCCTCAGTATTCGGCCACCTTGGGCATATGGAAATTTGGTGGCTTTATCTTGTGGCCCTTCTTTCTTCAGACCAGGGGTCTCCAAACTTTTGTGTAGTGAGAGCTACTTCTGTTCAGTGAAAATCATCGGAAGCTACCAAACGCCAAGCAACTCGCATATTTTTTGCGAGAGACCGCCCACGCCCAGTTTAATTGACGTTAAGGTTAAAAAAACTAATTTTTTCAGAGCCCAGCATACTGTGGTTTGAACACAATACTTAAAAGTTCCCTAGAAACACTGAAAGGAATGACTTTGGATTTGTGTTGTGTTGTCAAACCACTTTACGACCTTTCAAAATAATAGCTTCAAAATCAGAACCTTTCAATAGCTGTCACTGAAATAATCATTGTAATGCAGCTCAATTAACAAACAAACAAACAGGAAAAGCAATGTTACCTTCAAGGTGGAACTGTATGAGGTCCTCTAATGCTGTATGAGATAGTTGGTGGTGGTGGAGTCGTAGATTCTTGCCATTCCAGTTGATGGTGACAGAGTTAGTGGTATGGTCAGGAAGATAAAAAGTATGCGCGGGAGCACCGTAATTTTAACAGTGGCGATGCGACCCGTCCAAGACACTCCATGAGGAAAGCATTTTATTGATCTGGTCAAGAAAGGGCCTCATAGTTAACTGCCAGTGTCTTCGCCAATGCGGGGGCTAACTGTTTGCCCAAATACAGTATGGTCTCCTTTGCCCACACTAATGGAAACTGTGCCCACAGTACGTTCCTGTGCGGAGTGGTGACCGAGAGGTTCAGGATCTTGGACCCAGACACCTGACTGAACAACCGCAACTCCGCTTGTAGGGATGATAGCAAGGTCATCGGATCCGTCAATGATAAGATAACGTCATCTGCGTACAGGCTGATGGTGTGACTATCAGCCACAAATCAAATCCCGAAGACCTGCAGGTTGTCCCTGACTCTATGAGCCATTGGTTCCATGTATAGAGCAAAAAGGAGCAGAGAAAGGGCCCAACCCTGTTGTGTCCCATGTTCTATAGAGAACATGGAGGATAAAGTCCTATTGACTCGGACAGAGGCACTGAGGGTGCTATAGATGCAATGTATCCATGTGATAAATATATCTCCAAACCCGAATCGGTGGAGGACTGCAAGGAAGTACAGCCAATGAATCCGATCAAACGCCTTCTCCTCATAAATGATAAGGAAGAGAGCCTCCCTTTGTGATTGTTGAATGATGTCAATGAGATGCATGAGCCATTTTGTATGACCTCCATATTGTCTCATGGGAATGAAGCTGGATTGGTTTGGATCAAACAAACCTGGCATGATAGTATTCAGTCAAGTGGCTAGGATACCTGCAAAGATTTTGGCATCTATGTTGAGAAGAGAATATGACCCAGAGTCACCGGGGTCTTCCTATAGCTTAAGAATCACCGAAATGGAAGCTTCCATCATTGAGTCGGTCAGGGTACCTGATTCAAAAAAGGAGTTAAAAAGTTGGGTCAGAAGACCGACTAGCTCTTGGCAAAATGTTTAATAAAATTGGGCAGTGAATCCACCCAGCCGTGGCAGTTTTGAAGGTTTGAGGCAGGTGATATCTGTGATCACCTCCTCTATACGTATGGGCTGCTCAAGTTGGGATGCAAGACACAGCGGTAAACACTACAAGGGAACTCCCTGAAAGTAAGTCGCCAGATCTCCCTTGGGACCGTCCGAGTCGAAGTATAAAAGGCTATAACAATCTTTAAAGGCCTCGGCTATTTTCGGTGTCCATGTGGGCCTCCTTGCCCCGAGCCATTCGGCCAGAGCTCACAGAGCCGGAGATAATTTTGCTACAGAGCCTATGAGCCAGCATGCATCCACAGTGGCCACTGCTCAAGTAGAATTTATGTTTGAGCCGCAAAAGGGCATACTCTGCACAGCCGAGGTCAAGGCGCTTCAGAAGAGACCTCTTTTTCTCTCGACTCTGGGGGTCCCCATACATCTATGGATTGATTCCAACTCAGACTGCCTATGCTTGTTGCTGATGCTTCTCCCTGTGAATTCGGTTCTTGGCTGCCGCTATGGCAATAAATTCACCCCTCACGACGAGCGTCAAAGCCTCCTAGATCAATGAAAGGGGGTGTCTACTCCAGTGGCGGCTGGTGAAATTTGAAAGTGGTGAGGCGTACATTTAGTGGTGGAGCACACCGCGGAAAACTACCGTAGCGAGCGTGCTCAAACCACCTAAGGAGTGGGCAAATGGCGCATTTTCAAGACTTTCGGAGGCCACTGTGCTAAAGAGAAACAGGCCACCGCCTCCCCTCAAACTATCATCAGTTCCAAGGCCTCATGAACACACCATTCTAATTGCAATAAACCACAAATAATTTAAAAAATGTCGCATAAATGGGTTGGATCTGTCTACTGAGCCACTGCGTACGTGAGATAAAGTGGCATTCAAGATGGCCCAACAGAGTAAAATGCCTACTTTTTCCACATAGAATTGAATATTATATTGGTTAGTGTTCATTTTTTGAAACACAATATCATGCATAAAGGCAACTTGCATAAACTAAAAACACATAAGCATACAGGAATAAAATATATACATGCAACACATAAAATGTTTTCCTTACCTGTGCTTGTCTGTTTCCTTTATGAATCATTTGTTCAAAGCCAAGTACACCGGAGGTATATTTGGCTACAGATAGAAATATTTATTTGAAGAAAACAAATAATTCAATCTTATAGAATGTCAACCAAACTTTGAGCCGGATAGCTTTACAGTTGAAAAACGAAACATAAATATCCATCACCCCAAAGCCAATTGTTCAAACAGCAATGTCGAATACTTTATATAGATTTACATTTAAACAATCAAGTATGGTAAAATCCTTTCAAAAAGTATTACTTAGAGCAGGAAGATGACCAAAATCTTTGTGTAGAGCAGGTTTAATAGCACAAGAAGTATGTTTTATATACTTTAAATTTAAATACTTTGTACATCACTGATAAAGTATCTGGTTAAACAGTACTTTAGAAAACGTGTATAAATATTTACATGAAATATGTATTGGTGCATAGCAGAAACATTACTTTCTAAAAGTTGTATGGGTTTACACATTTATATTATCTAACTCCCATCAACAAAATATTACTAGTAGATAATTCTATGTCCCAACAAGCAAACAAACATTGTTATGTCTTTTATCTAACTGAAATGCGCCAATATTCAGACCCCTTGCATTAAAAATATAAGTGCACCCTTATAGATTATTGCAGATGGCAATTTGCTTCAGATTCTGCTAAAGTAATGGACTTGATCAACATGAAGTGCTGCCACCTTTATATAATTGTTTGAACTTTTTGTGATGTGTTGAGTATTAAGTTTGCGGCAATGCGTCATGTGTAGATCGAAAGATATGCAATGGTGTCAAATCTAGTCTGCTCTACAGTTTAGAAATTAATCCCATCATTATAAATGTAGTAATATTTTTAACAAATCCACTCAGTATCAGTCCATATGAGGGTCAGTGATTGATATGGTAAAAAAAAATTAAGTCCGGGATTCTACAGGCCTCTACCACACAGCAAACACTACAGTGTATCAGTTTGCAAATAGGAAAAGAGCAAACAAACTACAGCTTCCTCAAACGGATAGCTAAACAAAAATAGTTTCTCCTAAAGGACACAGCTGTACAGCAAAAGTTTGTAAAACAAGACTGTAATCAGGACTGACTATAATACCTGGATCAGGACTGACTATAAAGATGAGACCAATAAACAATATCCTGTAATTATTACAAGACTGACTGTAGCCCAGTATGCACCATCTTTAAGTATGTCATGGAAGGTACATGGTCTCAGTCTGTCTGGCTATAGTTTGTAAGTTAGTCCAAAGCTTGCCAGAGTGTAGGATATTTACAAAACTGGGTCACATTTGCTAGGGAACTTTGAAAAAAGGTTGAGATAAAGGTGCATTAACTAATACCCTGAAACAACACCAAGCTTATGTGGCTTTATAATAATAAGTCTGAATTCCTCTCAAGTCATGCAAGATACTGAAACATACATTTACATGGTGCATTTACTTTCATAGGGTCCTGCAGTATACTTGAATGTTACTTGCAAAACAAAATTAACAAAATGCTCTTAGCCATGTTATCCACCTCCCATTGGATAACATGGCTAAGAACTGCTCAGGGCAGGTGTTAGCTTTTGGAGATATTCGCGCTTAGCGCAAATATCTCCAGAAGTTGGTAATAGGAGATAGCGATGACAGTCGCTAACATCTTGGCACGCCCACTTTGCATGTCATTAGTGATAAAGATGGTCGCTATCTCCTACTAGCTGTCGCTAACTGGTGTTAGCGACAGCTAGGTAATAGGGAGATCATTTTATCTCCGCTTTCTTGGCTTTTAAAGCCAGAAAAGAGGAGATAAACCCCCTTGATAATATGCCCCTGTGTTCTTTAAAAATGTTTTTATCCTCTTCAATGTGGAAAAGCATCTTTCAGCTCAAATGTTGTCATAGGTGTTGTAATTACAATTCTCAATAACTTAAGAGTCTCACAAAAATAATTCTGCAAGTTGGTTTGACATAAAAATATATATAAAGCCATGGCACCACCGTGTAGCCTGCCGAAAGTCCTGTCTTCCATTAGGATTGATAGTTCAGTGCGCAATCTTGACTTGTTTAGCATTGGATATGCTTCCACTGTTTCACTGAGAGCTGCAGTAGGAAAACATTTGCTATGTTTTTGAAACAGGTCACTGTGCAGTAGTGTTGCACTAACTTGATGCCTTGTAAATGCAAAGCGCTCCTTGGCATGCACCACAATAATGTCACATACTTCGTTTCCTTCCGGAATCAAGGTGTTTATCTGCAGTTTGCGGTTTGTAAATCAAGAATTATCTGGCAATTCAGAGTCCAAATTATCAATGGATTCTCGTACCTTGTTGATGGTGATCATAAAGTCTGAAGTGTCCTTTTGTACAGATACAGTATAAATGTCTCGCTTTTGCAATTGATTGTACAAAATATTGACGTGCAGCATTATGCCATGGAACAAAAAAAGAAAGAAAAGAAACTCCCTGTCTTCCAGAGTTCTGGTAAAAAACTTTGCTTCACACATAGAAGTGGAATCAAATGTACTGTCTTCTGTAATAGATTTCATGCATTTTACAAGGTCATCCCTGTGTTCGTGAATTATATTGACAGCTCGGACGTTGAAGTTCCAGTGAGTTGCAGACCCTCTCGGTATTCTCTTTGTCATTATCTGTTCAAGCACTTCAGTCCGTTTTGGTGAACGAGAGAAAAAACAGTAATATCACCCAACTGTTTCAAGAAAATTCTGACTCTAGATATTTTTGATGCAGCCTGTTCCATGATTAGATTTAGTTGGTGGCATAGCAATGGACATATTGTGCATATGGATAGATGTCTCTGATTTTTTTTTTTAGCCCACCGGAGCCACCACGCATGACACTGGCACCATCATAGCTCTGAGCAATTAACTTCTCTTTACCACTGTGCTCTGGGAAAATAAGGTCAAGTTCATTAAGAATAGATGCTGAAATTGTATCTGCAGTTGAATCTTGAAGATTCGCAAAGCAATACAATCTTTCCACTACCTTGGAATTGCCATCAATGTAGCGAAAAACAAGTACTGACTGTGTCTTTGTAGAGACATCAGTTGTATCATCGGCCTGGATAGCTAGGTAATCAGTGCTTCCTGCTTGCTGTAAAATAGTTTATTTTGTTACCTCCAGCATACAGTCAGGCAACTCATTCTGGATTGTCTTAGAAGTGCCTTTAAATATAGTTGCACTTTTCAAGTGTGCTTCTATTGCACTGTCTATAGTGGACACAAAATCAACCAGCCCTCTAAAGACTCCGGGATTTCGGGAATCTTCAGTTTCATCGTGGCCGCGCAACGCAAATTCAAAAGCTCCACAAAATTTTACATAGTCAATCAATTTGAATAATATATAACGGTTCTTATCCACCTCCTCATTGTGTTTGATTACCCCCCTTGTGGTAGGCTTCATTGAACTGCAGTGCAATATTTGATTTTCCAAACAAAGATAACTTTAATACATTGGTCAAGTGGGCTTCACTGGAATCACGCCTCTTTATTTTTTCTGCCAGATGTTTAAGGTCAATAACTCCTGTTTTAGTCCAGCTAACTTCACCCCCACAGAGCAAGCAGGGGAAACAGAACCAGGTATTCTTAGAAGAGCTGGCATTTATTCTCTCCATTTTATCAAACCAGGTTCGTGTAAACCTGCGTGTGTAACCCTTGCCCCGGTTCAATGTTTATTTCAGGTTTATCAGGTCCTAGTCCTTTCACCCAAAGTTTATCTTCGTGTGTCATTCCCAAAAAATGGTTTTGTGAGTAAACTGTCAACTATGTTAATTTTGACAAATATTCAAATGAACTGTACAAAGAAAGCCTAAACTATAATATAGTATCACCTAACAGATACCACCCGTGTATATTATGTAAAAATACCATAGATGCACTAACAAGAAATGTCAATAAGTACACAAGTAGCAGTAGTTAGTTGTTATTTGTCTATCACTTGTGATATGGATTTGCAACTGTACTTAAAGTTCCTTTTTAGTGATGGGTGATGAACTTTCAGCTGATTTAGTAATTGGTCCCTTCTGTTAAACTGTCTGCTGAGTGATCTGTAACCTGGAGACAACCTTCCTGCTAAGTTCCCTTTTTAGCTCCTGTTGCTAAGCTATCTGGAAATTTCCTCCCTGGCGTTTTTCAAACTATCTGTTGATTTGATTTCCTCTGGTGCCTGTCCTTTCTGCTGGTTTCCTCTCTGCTGCCTGTCGTTCCTGTTGATAAGCTATTGGTTGAATTGCTCCCTGGTGCTTGTCAAAGTATCTGTTGATTTCCTCTGATGTCTGTAGAAAACCTTTCTGCTGGTTTCCTCTCTGCTGCCTGTCATTCCTCTTGATAAACTATTGGTTGAATTCCTCCCTGGCGCTTGTCAAACTTGCAGTGAAGAAGGTCCACTCAGGAAGGTTGTAATTCAGAATGTTTTATTTAATGTAGTTAACAAGTAGAAAAGTTCAGGACATCAAGTAGTTAACGTTCTAGATCAGAGCCCCACCAGGAGCAGCCAGTCTGCTGCTCAGCCCATGCCTAACTGTCACCTCAGCTCTCAGTGACCCAACCTTCCAAGGCACATCATGACACCAACATTCTATTGGGCACAGAGCACAGGCAATGGCTGAGCAGGAGGAGAAACATACATAACATTACCAAATACAGGATACTACATATCCCCTTTCGTTCTAACAGAAGCACAAATCCATTATGAGAATAACAAAAAGCGAGGGAGAACCAAGGAAGAGATAACAATGAAGAACAGCAGAGGAACAGAAACAACATCAAGGAAAGGAGGAAGCAAAGCAGCGCAAAGAGACAAGTGGAAGAAAACGAAGAAGAAGTTGAGGAGGAAGAGAAGGGTTAAGCGAAAACCGATAGAAATACACAGACTCACGGATATAGAAAAGGTGAGAGGAAAAACCAAGTAACCAGAAGGAGGAAACAACAAGGGGCTGAAGGACACAGGCGCACCAAAGACTAACCCCCGAACGCACCCTCTGGCCAGGCAGGCGGGAAGGGAAGGAAGAACTAGGCACAACGCAAAACGGACACCAGCCTCCACACAGACACAAGGAAGAGGGAGTAAAGGATTTCCTCCTGAACAGGGAAGGAAAAGAGTGAAAATGCGAATGAGGGACGGCTGGAGACAAAAGACGACAATAAGCAAAGTAGATCCAGAAACCAAGGATGAAAATTATGAGTGACACCATGAGGAAAGCTGGACGAAAAGGAAAACAGAGAAGAGGCAAAGTAGATACAGCAGTATAACTAATACTTCCCCCCAATTTCAGTGAGAATAACAATAAAATAAGAGTGTAACATTGCGTTATACAAACTGCAAAGTGACTTAGGGGCAGATGTATCAAGGGTTTTTTTGTCGCAAACAATGCGAATCGCAAAATTTCATTGTTTGCGACAAAAAAAACGGGAAATGGGATGTAAGAAAGAAATCGCTTTGCAAAATATGAATTCGCAATTATTGCGATTTCTTAATTAGCGTGAAGCGGTTTTCTGCGAATTAATGTGCGAATCCCAATTTAGCATTTTCCTACGTTTGCGAAATTCGCTAACAAGAAATAGCAGAGTAAGAAATCGCAATAGGATGTATGAAAAAATCGCTATTAGCTAATTCCGGAAAATCGCTATTTAAGAAATCGCAATTAACACCAACTACATGCAGGTGGTAACTTAAAAAATATATAAAAAGGCACCCAGAATGCACTCAATTGTATCCCAAAATGGCTGGACTATACCTGATAGCCAGGAGGCTGCGCATTCAAGCTCTTGCACAGAGG
This sequence comes from Lissotriton helveticus, assembly GCF_964261635.1. Classification (NCBI taxonomy): domain Eukaryota; kingdom Metazoa; phylum Chordata; class Amphibia; order Caudata; family Salamandridae; genus Lissotriton; species Lissotriton helveticus. The sequence goes on from NC_136057.1 coordinate 39,352,453, forward strand.
AGACAGAGACAGGAGAGAATCTTCAGATTACGCATTACGCTGTTTGAGCAGACTGAAGAGGACATTTATGAGAAGTACAGACTTCATCCTCACACCATTTTGGACCTCATCAATGAATTAAAACCTTTTTTGGAGCACCCAACAGGCAGGACACAATCAATTCCCACCCATGTGCAGGTATTGTGCTCATTGCACCTTTTGGCTTCAGGGTCTTTCCAAAGAGTCATTGCAGAGGTTGGTGGGGTGTCACAAAGTGCCCTATCATGCTTTTTTCATGTGTTTCTGGATGCAATGCTGAGCAGGCTTCAACATCACATCTACTTCTCAAACACCCAGCAAGCCATACAGGATACCAAGTTGGAATTCTATCAAATTGCACCCTTCCCACATGTGATTGGATGCATAGATGGAACTCATATAGCTATCACTCCACCATCAGCCACAGAATATGTATTTCGTAATAGGAAATGCTACCACTCTCTCAACATCCAGATTGTGTGCAATGCCAAATATATCATCAATGACATAGTGGCAAAGTACCCAGGCAGCACACATGACTCCTTTATCTTTAGACATAGCGGAATTCATAGACGTCTGAGTGCTGGACAGTTCGGAGACAGATACCTGCTAGGTAAATCACACTCATGCAAACATCCATCCATCCATTCATTATTTCACATTGAAACATAATGTCACTTTTCTTTTGTCATCCATGCAGGGGACAGCGCCTATGCAGTGCTGGACTTCATCCTAACGTCATACTTGAACCCTGCAAATGCAAGTGAAAGACGGTACAACAAGGCACACCGGTCAACACGTGGGGTCATTGAACGCACATTTGGCATATTAAAAAGCCGTTTCAGATGCATACTCAAAAGTGGAGGCGCTTTGCAATACAGTCCAGAAACCTGTTGTAAAATTGTAACTAGCTGTGCAATGCTGAATAACATGGCCATGCGCCAAGGTACAGACATTGAAGTGAGTGAGTCAGAGACATCTGATGATGATGACATACCTCCACCTAGAAGGGCTGCAGCAGGAGTAGGAGCTGTGGCTGGCCGTAAAAGACGGTCTGAGATTACACGGAATTACTTTTAGGTAAGAGAAGAAAAACTACAATTAAATTATTTTTTGCAAGTGTTGTTTTTATTCACAACACACAAACCAAAGTGCAGGTTTAGAACTTTAAAATTTGGATGTAAGTAAATGAAAATTAACTCAAATGTCACATGAAGCCATTTTCCACAATGCAGTAATGTACAAAGTATTGGAACTTTAAACTGTCACTTCTTGCGGTGGGGGCTTGAAGCAGGATGTTCCTGTGGTTGTCTGATTTCTTGCTCATGTGCTGTGCCTGCACGCCTCTCACTTCTGCGCTGGGTCAAGTGATTAGTTGGTGTGGGGTTCCTGCTGCTCCTACTTGAGGTGTCCTCACTGTCAGCTGAAGCAATGAGAGCTCCTGCACCGGAGTTGGAGGTTTGCAAAATTTCAACTGCAGTAGTCACTCTGTCCAAGCTGTGTGCCATGTTACGGGTGCATTCACTCATTTCACGCTGCACGTTAATGCTGCACCGGGTGAAGTTGCTAGTGACAGTGCATAGGTGGTTAATTGCTTTTGTGTAGCCATGCTTCCTCATATGTGCATGCTGGGCAGCCTTGTTGCGAGCTTTCTCTGTACGTTCAAGGGTCTGACACAGTTTTTCTATTGATGCAGACATGCTTGCTTGATTTCGGTTCAATATTAAAAGCTGTCTATTTATTGATCGGAGGTCCTTATGTTGCAGGTGCTGCACGTGAAGCATATCCTGCTCAAGACCAGCAAAAACTGTGCCTGCTTCTATTTGCCCTCTGCTGCTCCTACATGTCTGATTCCGGAATGACCGTGTTCTCCTTTGACTAAGGGGTTGGTCTTGTGAGTCACGAGGGCCAACTGTGTCTTGCTCAGTGTGTACTGTACCTCCATCTCCATTTTCTTCATCCTCCAATGGTGGCAGAGGAGTGACAGGCCTGCACTTTCTGCGCACAATTTCAGTAAGGGCAGTGGCATGAGGGCCTCCTCCTTCAGTATCAGATGTGACATGGGGAGGTGATTCATCCCCCTCACTTTGTTCCCTGGATTCCCTTGAGTGTTCTGTGGATGTAGAGTGAGACATATGAGTTTGTTTTTGTATGTGCATTTTTCAACAAATACATTTTTTTCTTTTTTCTGTGTAAAAGGGAATCTAACTAAAGTATATGTTTTCCTTCATATTTAATTACAAAAACTTCATGTTTTTCTATGATGGTAACATGAAAAAGTCAGGATTGCACTACAAATCCCATGATGCATTGTTTCCTGCATGTTTCACAGTCTCACTGGAGTACTACATTCCTCACACTGACAACACGCACAAAACACACACACATGCATTACACACATTTCTGATGGATCTTTGCATGCATCTTACCTTCTGCAGTTGCTGTAGGCTCAGAGCTATCAATTTTAGCCACTCCACTCACACTCTCTAGAAGCAGGGTTGTTTCAATTAGTTCCTCATGGGGTGTTGGTTGGTCTGCTTTTGATGTACCACCACCAGTTTTGTTACTCTCCTTGATCCTTTCTGCAAGTTTCTCTTTGTGTTATAATTTTTTATTAGCATTTCATAAATACGGTACAAGAAATACATGATAACATTGCGTATCTAAAAATACGTAATAGTAGAGAAAGAATAATGAATACAATTATAAATATAAAAGCAAATGTATCAAAATCCATTGAATAGCGGAAAAAAGGAGGAAATTGGGGGCAAAAAACATTATGTAAAATAAATACAGATATCATTAAATGTTAAATAGTGAATATAACATATTAAAGCATTAAACCATACATTTGACAACAAATCATTAAAAACTGAAAAAGATAGAATGTTAAGCTAGTAAAACATAAGTTATATATTTCATTAAAAGAATTGATTTGAAATATTAAAAGGGAATGCATTATAAAGAATACAGAATCACACCGGTAGTAGGCATAAATATAATATAAAAAAGTTGACTAATTGAATAGAATGCAGCATAGTCATAAGTCATTAAACTATCAGTACCCAAAGATCAATTCAGTGTAATGAACGGAGGAATCTAAGAAGTAAGGTGAGCAACAGATATATGTTTTACCTGTAGGAAAGGGTCCCATACTTGTAAAAACAATTCAGTTTGATCTTGAATGTTATAAATGACTCTCTCATGTGAGGCAGATTGGATCATTGACGCTAGCCAAGTCTCCTGTGATGGCGGAGATGAGGATTTCCATTGTCTTAATATTCAATTTTTAGCAGTAGCTAATGCAGTGTGGACTAGACGACATTACGATTTGGAAAGGGTAGGGGAATCTTGTAAATCAAGCAGTAAAATTGTTGCTGGTGAGAGTGGTAAATGTAAGGGGACAGTGTTACACAGAAATCGACCTATATATAACCAGTAAACTTTCACCATGGGACATCTACATATGATATGTACAATGTCACAACCAGAGGCATTACATATCCAACAATTAGTATGCGATAGTAGGCCTGTTTATGTAATTTCACCGGAGACCAGTGCCAGTCATGAAGTATTTTAAATATACAAAATTTTAAACGAGCCTCTCGGGCACCTTTAACTACGTTTTCCAGTAAAGTTGTCCATTGTTCATTTTCATAGGAAAGTCCTAGGCGTGATTGCCACCTGGAACGAAGGTCTTGTGATAAAGGATGAGAAAATAATTGTGTTGTGAGTGTTTTGTACAGACCAGAGATAACCCCGTTGTGTCTTCCCCAAGTGTGAAGATAGAATGTTATTGGTGAAATTTGCAGTGTCCAGAGTTTTGAGCCTAAAGCCTTAAGAAGAGAGTTGTATAGCTGTAGATAATTATCCTTTAATAGGGGAAGATTAAACTCCTCCACCAATTGTGAAAAGGATTTGAGGTCTCCATTATGAAGAATCTGATCTAAGCTAAGGATACCCGGCGATTTCCATGTAGGCCAGAAGAGCGTTTTCCCATTAATACGTATTCCTGAGTTATTCCATATTGGGGCTTTTACATGTAAACGTGGATTAAAGACTAAAATACGGTGTGACCTTTGCCAAGTTTTACGCATTTCAGATAACATAGGATTACGGGGATCAAGACGGCTGGTACCTGACCCATATAAGGCAGAAAGACCTGATTCAGAGGATAAGAGAAATCTTTCAATATGTACCCATTGTGGCGTGTTAGAGTTATCGTAAAGCATGTATGTAATTTGGGATAATTGTAATGCAATTGAATAGTGTTCAATCGAGGGGAGACTCAAACCGCCATTGGAATGATGGGCACTCAATTTATTGATAGCTAAACGGGGTTTGATGGGGCCCCATATAAAGGATTTAATCTTAGAATCTATGAGACGTAATGTGGATAACGGAATATGGCGAGGAAGCATTCCTAGTGTGTAAAGAAAACGTGGGAGAGTGACCATTTTCACTGCTTGTACTCTACCCCACAAAGATAAACCCAAGATTTTCCACTTATCTAAATCACGTGGTAGTTGGGTAAGTAAGGGGTTTATATTATCCGTAACCATGGCTTCCGTTCCCTTATTCACAAGAATACCTAAATATTTTAAACGAGAAGACTGCCAATGGAACCTTGTATCACATGTTTTGAGGTGCCATCAGATATAGGAAGTGCTTCACACTTATCCCAGTTAATTGTATACCCAGAAAAAGAAGAAAAATTCTCTATGATTTGAAATAGTGATGGTAATGATCTTGATAAATCAGTAATGGTGAGTAGAATGTCATCTGCATAAAGATAAAGTTTTGATTCTCCCAGCGGAAGAGAAATACCAACAATCATGGGTGAATGGCGTATTGCAGCTGCCAAAGGTTCAATAGCCAATAAGAACAAAAGAGGCGACAAGGGGCAACCCTGGCGAGTTCCTCTAAGGATTGTGAATGGATCAGAAACAAAACCTCCCCAGTTAACTGATGCAGTGGGTTGTTCATAAGGCAAATGTACCTTATTTATAAACTGGTCTCCCAATCCAAGTTGTTTTAAGATTTTAAATGGGTATGTCCATTCTACTCGATCGAACGCCTTTTCGGCATCAAGCGATAATGCTGTGGCATCGTCTTGAAGAACTTTAGCAGTGTGAAGGGTGTGAGGGAAAGAACGCAAAGGATTTCGAGAGGAGCGTTGAGGTATAAATCCCACTATGGGTATGATGGATTAGGGAGGGAATAACTTTACGGAGGCGAATGGCAAGAATACTGGCTAGGATTTTTATGTCACAATTGAGAAGTGATATAGGCAGATAACTGCTACAGAGTAATAGATCTTTCCTCGGTTTAGGTAGGACTGCAATTATAGCTTTATTAGAAAGACTTCCTAGGGAAGATGTGTGTTCCGCTTCTTGGAATGCAGCATGTAAACAATCTACTACAGTGTCGCCTGACCAACGATAAAATTCCGCAGGGAATCCATCTTCCCCCGGGGCTTTATGATATGGAAGTTTGGCTATGGCTTGTGATATTTCCTCTTTACTGATTTCTGTATATAAAATATAAAAGTGCTCTGTCTTCCGCAGAAAGGAGAGGTAAATCAATTTCTGCAAGAAAGGATGTCAATTTATCATGGCCTATTTGGGTACCTGGGGTATAAAGAGATTTATAGTAAGAGGCAAATTCATTAACTATATCCTGAGGGCGAGTCAGCATGTTACCTGTAGATGATTTTAAGGCTGGGATAGCCATAGCAACTTCTCTGTGTCTCAGTTGTGCTGCTAAATGTCTACCTGCCTTTTCTCCCTGCTCATAATTTCTACCTTTCATTTTTTGTAGAGCATATTCTGCCTTGGAGGTGAAGAGACTGTTCAGTGCCATACGGGCTTGTTCTAATGATTTATGGTTTTGTAAATTGTTTTTTTTAGTGTATAAGCGAGTGAAGTGCTCAATGTCTTGTTCTAATTCTTTCTGTCGAGTAGCATTCTTCCTATTGGCCTGAGCTGCATCCCGCATAAGTTGCCCCCGGATAGTAGCTTTAGCAGCAGCCCACATAGTACTACCAGAAGCCACAGAACCTTGATTTAAGGAAAGATAAGTGTGAAGATGATCCTGTAATTGTGTTTTACCCTTAGGCGTTCTGTGACATTGAATGTTCATCCTCCAAGGTTTGTGACCTGGTCTGGTCATCCCTGTTTGTAACTGTAATAAGACTGGAGAGTGATCAGATATTGATGCTTCCAAAATGTGGGATTCCTGAACTGATTGGACTATACCTTGGGAAATTAAAAAGTAGTCCAACCGAGAAAGAGTTCCATGAGTGGGGGACGTGAAGGTATATTCAGTGTCATCTGGGTGTGCAAGACGCCAGTGATCAACAAGGCCGTTATCTTCAATAATATCATTCATGAGGGCCCTGTCTGCCGCATTATGTTTATCAAGAGGGCCTGTCCTGTCAAGAATCGGATCTCTCACCAAATTCCAATCGCCCCCTATAAGGTATTGTGAAGCATCAATCTCTGACAACAAACGATACAGATGTAAGAGAAAGGATTTTTTGGAACCTGTCGGGGCATTGACTGATCCCACACAAATATGAGTATCACCAATACGCAATTTAGCAAAGACATAACGGCCGTCTGGATCTACCCATGTGTTGGATACCATAACTGGTAGGGTTTTTTTAATGAGAATTGCCACACCACATTTTCGAGTAGGACCTGTGTCTGAGGAGCTGTCGCCATGGATACTGCTGTGGAAAACCTTTCCTACCCAGTCCCTACACAATTAATCTGATTCAAGTTCGTCAAGATGCGTCTCTTGAAGCAGAGCCACATCTACTTTTTTGGATTGAAGATATGAGAGAACTTTTTTCCTCTTAATATAATGCGTCAAACCATGAACATTCCATGATATTGCACACAAGGCGTGGGAAACAGCCATATCTGCAGGAGTATTGGAAGCTTTGTGTATCTTTTGTAGACAGAATAAAATGAGTTATGGAGAAAAGGTTTTCCAGTAACAAGTATAAAAATTGTTTTAAAATCTGTTTGTCAATAAGAAGAAAGAATGTACTGTGTAGACAGAATTGAAAATACGTTCAAGTTACAATAAACTGCGGTACAGAGTACTACAAGATCAAAAACTTTAACTGCGGGTCTAGGTTCACAAGAACACCGCTCCGGGTAGGACCCCCCACCAGGAGTATTAAGCAAAGTCCAGGACTGGTTATTGAAAATACTAGGATCTATGGAGCCCAATTATACTTGATGGTGATCTATGAAGGGAAGGATCAAGCATTATAAAGCATGTAACCAGGCATATCTGGTAAATATGATAAAGAGATCTAGAAAATATTCTAAAGGGACATACGTGTCAATATTATAAACAAGCAAGAATATTTCCTTCTAGATATATCATAAAAGGTCAAATAAATAATAAATTGTATTCATAACTATACATATTATTTAGCATGCATATTTGGAAAGAAGATACAAGTAAAATAAATACAATTCAAATGACAGTTAAACTAGCAATTGAATAAATATGAGAAAAGAAAACAGCAAAAAGAGTATTATCCAATAAATACCAGCAATAATAAATAATGAAATGGCTAATGTAATAAACATTCATCCTAAGCGGAACAATTAATATATGTATATAATAATTATTAGAATATATAAATTCAGACCTTAAGGTGTATAGAAGAAAAAGATAAACATCTTATTTTAAACATTGGCAACAATAATAAGGAAATAGATAAAGAAATAGTGCGGATAATATCCATCCGCTGAATATGAAGGTAGAATCTTTCTGTGAAATATGAACATGGAAGTCATGAACAAGAATAGTTATTAATTATAAAAATACGCTACTAAGAACCATACTCCATCTTAAAATTAGTAATAGGTACTTCGAGAAGTTGATTATAATCAGATTTATCATTAGAGTTAATTCAGATATATCTATTGGAGATAGCACATAAAAGTCTTATGAGGTACAATAATGAATAATATATATATATATATATATATATATATATATAAAATACACCTTTATAAAAGTGGAAACATCTTAAATAAATCTCAAATCTAAGGCATACACAGATAAGTATTAGAATCCCTTAACAATAATGAGTAACTAAATACAGAAAGAGTGTGGAAAATACTCATCTGGAATGTTGAGGATGTTTGTCTCCCTGTATAGCATCAACCTGAGAGTCCTAAGCTAAACTTTGTAATTAGCAAGAGAAGAGCTATGTCTCCATGGACTACTCCCCATCTGAAGCGGATTTTAAAGGAGAGCCAGATTTGTCTCTGTGATGATCTTGAGTAAAGTCAGATACTGTCTGCAAAGCTGAGTTTTTATTTTCCTGGGTGCAGTTCAATCTCTCAAGCTCTCTACCACGTTGACGAGCTTCACCTGTGATACGACGTCTGCCATCTGGAAGGTGATGAGTAGATTGAGAACTTTGAGAAGTCTGAGGCGTAGACGTATGTTGAATATCCATATCTTGCAGCATCATGTCATCCAAGAAACGCTGTAGCTCGTCTGGATTGTAGAAGTCTCTTGATTCTCCATTATTAGTAACACGAAAACGGGCTGGATCAAACAATCCGTATTTGATGTCCATTTTTCGCAGCAAAGGCCTCATGGATAGGAATGCTTTTCGTCGTTCATTTGTTTCTCTGGAATAATCAGCAGCCATACGAATTTCATGACCCTCATACCTGCAAGAACCCTGTGTACGTGCCGCAGTCAGTAGTTGTCGAACCTGATCATGCCGCAAAAAGCAAGCAATGAGGGGTCTTGGGCGGGGATTTAGATCTTTACGCGGAGGACCAAGGCGATGTGCACGTTGAATTTCAAGCATGGGGTCAAATTGAATACCAGTCAATTTTTGAATAATTTCACACAAGAAGGCTCTAGTATTCTGGCCTTCAATTCTCTCCGGAAAGCCAAAAAAACGGATGTTATCTCTCCTGCTGCGATCTTCCAAATCCACCAGTTTGCTACGGAGAAATAATAATTCTTGATCTCTGCTTTGTAATGTGTCGAATTTATTTTCAACAGCAGTCAAGCGTTGATCCAAGCCTTCTTTTTTAGTATGAAATTGCACAATATCTGCTCTTATTGATTTGGTTTCCAATGCAAGGGAAGAAATATTAATGTCTAATTCTGTTAAGCGGCTACTAATGGTTGAAATTTCCTGAAAAAGACGGTCCATAGTGTCACCTGATATTACCTTGGAAGTAATGCGAGGTTGAGTAGGTGGTGTTGAGGCAGAGCTCTTCGCAGACATATTGCTTGATTGTTTTAGTTCATCAACGAAAGGTAACTGCTTAGGAGGCTTGTTTTCGTTCTTGTTATTAGGCATTACTTCAAATATTTGAAGCAGTGAAGAAAATGAATGAGTCAAACTTGCCAATAAGAATTAAGTGAATTTTAGTTATGTAACTTGTTTTGACAGAATATAAAACATATAGATTTTGGTTGGGTCTTGTTGTTTCAAAAAAAAAAAAAAATAACCCAGTATATTGACTCAGGCAACTGATGTTGTGAGGTAACACAAACAAATTGAGAGGTTGTGATTATACATTGATAAAGCAAGTTGTGCCAAAATATTTAAAATTGCAGGTAAATTTCTTTTGCTCCTTTTTTTCTAGTCAAAAGCAGTTAACACATAAATTCCAGCAGTCTGTATATTTTTGAAAGTAAAGTAAAGTCCACATTTGTAAAGCGCACAATCACCCGTAAGGGTCTCTAGGCGCTGGGGGCCGTCGGGAAGATTAAGCGAGCTATTGCCCAGAGTCACATGGTGCTGGGCTAACCTGCCGCCGGAGCCGGGGATCGAACCGTGGTCCCCAGAATCCAGCGTCAGTCGCCCTGGCCGCAGCGCCACACCTTTTCATAAGTACATAAGGCGTTCATTTACCCCCAGAGACAAGTTTACTGGAATTAGAGCAAGTTTACCTAAAAAAACAAGCGAGAGACACTTAGGTGACATATAAACCTGTAATTTTTAGAAATAAAATGTTGCAGTCCAGAGGAGCTAAGCACAGACACAACTCTGAGGTGATTCAATGTGTGGTAAATGAATGAAATGAAATGAAAATGCGTTTTGTAAAGCGCGAAGAGTTGCCCGGAGGCGTCCAAGCTCTGTGACTAAAAGATGTTCTTACAGTTGGGCGGATGACACGGAGGATAAAAGGACCTATTTATTGAACAAAAAAGTTTTCAAATGTTTCCTGAAGGAAGTTAGGTGTGGATTGGACCTTAGGTGAAGGGGGAGTGTGTTCCACAGCCTGGCAACATTCAGGGTGAAAGAGCGGCCTCCCAATCTGGTCCGTTTAACCTTGGGCACGACAGCAAGAAACGCGTTAGCGGAACGCAGCTGTCTGCTGGGGAGGTAAGGGGTGATTAAAGGACGATTAATTGCTGGACCAGTTTCCCAGAATGACTGATGGGCAATACAAAGGGACTTGAAACTAATCCTGTCCCTAACAGGTAGCCAGTGCAATGTTATTAGTCCAGGTTTGGCAGAGAGCCTACGGGGAATTTGCAGTAGGGTGCGGGCCGCACAGTTTTGAATAACTTGCAGTTTCCGCAATGTGAAGTCAGGGGCTCCAAGATAGAGTGCTTTTCCAAAATCCAGCCTAGAATGGATCAATCCCTGTACGACAGTTTGTTTGGCCTTGAATGGCAGCAGGGGGAATATCCTCCTTAACATTCTGAGGAGGACAAAACAGGTGGCAGATAGCTTAACAGCCTGGTAATCTAACGTTAGGGACCTATCCAGCCAAATGCCCAAGCTCTTAATGGCATTCTTGGGGGTTGGAGGGGGACCCAGACAGGCTGGCCAAATCGAGCCCACCGAGGATGGAGCCGAGCGTCCCAACAGCATGACCTCTGTCTTGTCCCCATTAAGTTTGAGACAAGACAGGGTCATCCAGCTGTTCACTTCGCTCAGGCAGCCCGCCAGGTCTACCATGGCCGCAGAGCCCTCGGCCCGCTTCAGAGAGACCACCAGCTGGGTATCGTCCGCATAGGTAACGATCTTAATACCATATGGACGGACGATCCCCGCCAGCGGCCTCATATAAACGTTAAACAACGTCGGCCTAAGCGAGGAGCCCTGCGGGACTCCACAGCCCAAAGGTCTGCTGGTGGAGATGGTATTTCCCTCAAAGACCTGAAAGGTTCTATCACTCAGGAATGACCTGAGCCATTTCAGCGCTCCTCCCTGAATCCCGATGTCATAGAGACGCTGCAATAAGAATTCATGATTTACAGTGTCAAAAGCGGCACTTAGATCGAGGAGGATGGCTGCCACCGATCCTCCCCGATCTAAGATACCTCTAGTTTCTTCCAGAACTGCCAGCAAAGCAGATTCCGTCCCATGTTTGGGGCGGAAACCCGTTTGTGAAGGGTCAAGCAACTAATTATTTTCTAAGAAATTAGTCAAAAGACTGTTGATGTATTTCTCCAATATCTTGCTGACCCAAGGGAGCAGGGAAATGGGACGGTAGTTACTGAAGTTGTTAAAGTCCATGTTGGGTTTCTTCACGAGTGCCCTCACCCTAGCCTCTTTCCATGCTGGTGGGACCGTGTTAGTGGAGAGCGTCATATGTCAAGAGCAGCACCAGCATGCAATAAAACGCAATAGTATTTTATTCCACAGCATGTTAAAGGGAGAAAGGTACTATGAGGGCTTTCAACTGCTGAGAGACTTCTTTTGCACTTTTCACAGTGAAAGGAAATGTATATGTACATTCCAGCAGCCTGCAACTTGTAGAAAGAAGAACGTTCGGTTTTAGTTTATCCTGAAGTAAAGCTGACAGGAGCCAGAACACATTTTACTCAGGAAACGATCCCAAAGATAGTTGACTGTCAAAAGGGCTAGCAGTTCCCTGGAGATAAACTGTTGCAGTCTACAGAAGCTAAGCGCTGACACGAGTTTGAGCTGATTTATTGTGAAAGCGTTTCACAATAATAGCGTGAGTGGAAACCCCTCAGCTCATTCTATAAATAACTTCATTGCCAGGTATGGTGGGTTATGAAATTCTGTCAACAATTACTCACGGAGATAATGATGGCACATGTTGCAGATGAAAGCGGAGAAACCGCTTACCTCATAAATCTCCACACGTCGACGGCAGAAGCTTGTCAGAGAGGCGAGCGCAGTGATTGCGCGAGGCTCGAGGCTTCAAGTGTGTCGCCAGGCCCAACCAGTGCTCATTCCCTCAAGCATTCCTCGGCTTTTAAAAAGACCCAAAAAGGTCGCTGGTCAAAATAAACGCACGCCAGACATAACCATGTTATTCAGCCTGGTGGGGAACGTCGCAGTGACAGTCCTGGAGTCACTGTAAACAATGCTGCCGCCTCATGGGTGCCGTCCCGGAGCGGAGCTCCTTGTTTAGGCAGCCATTTCCCTACGTGGCCAGAGCACGCCCCTGCGCCTTAATTTCTGACAGTTAATTAAGAAAGGTCTCCTCGCAGCCCCAGGAGAGACACGATGATTTAACCTTCTGTGGCTCCACGGTGCCCCCGCGCGCGCTGTCCAAGTTTCTCTTTGGATCTTTGACGCATGTCACACCATAATTTTTTTATTTCATCAATGGTTCTATTGGCAACCCCAACAGTATTTACTTTTTGCTGGATCTCCAACCAAATTTTTCTCTTCCTTGATTCAGGAACTTTTAAGGCCTTTTTTCCAATAAGTAGCTCATGGCTACACACCATTTCTTCCATGAGGATTTCTTGTTCCTTTTCTGTATATTTTTGCTTCCTTTTCCTCTTCTCAGCAGACATTTCCTCCTGTGCATTCTGTGACTCCATTGCACTCCAAACAGGTCTGCTCTGCCTCCAAACAGTGTTCCAACAGCCACTGGGTGTGGCTCAGGCTAGCAGGTGCAGGCAATCACTCCAACTTCCTGTGTGTGATGTTATCAGCCTGTTCCAGTATTGCAGATTCACGTTTTTAGCGATTTCTTAATTTGCGAAATTCGCAAATTAAGGAATCGCAAAGAATTCTCAGAATTATTAGCGATTTTTAAGAAATCGCTAATAAATCGTAAAAAAGTACATACATACCATTTTGCTATTCCTTAATTGCGATTCGCTACAAATCGCAATTAAGGACTCGCAAAACTGGAAGATGATACATCTGCCCCCAGATGTATAAAGACACTATCAGCCGATGGGACTAAAACCCATGACCGTCCTCTACTCCTGTGCAAGAGTGTGAGGAGCGCTGTGAATGGGACTGTGACCCATATGACGCCCTATGAAGGGTGACTGTATAAATGTAAATGGGTATAAGACCCATGGAATAGTACCCAGTGTAAGGGTGAATATGTAAATGGGACTGAGACCCATAAGACGGTCCCCTGTGTAAGGGAGAAAGCCGTAAGTAGACGGTGTAGGCACGTATATGAGCATATGGGGCTAGAACCCATAGCCATCCATATGCAGGGAAACTTAAGTTGTAAAGAACACATAGCAAGAAGGCAAATGTATGTATGATAGTAGGGCTAAAACCCATAGCCATCCCAGAGTAGGGAAGGGCGTAAATGTAGTGTGAGCAAATGCGGGTGCAACCCATTGCTATTTGTAAATGTGACAAGAGCAGCTGGGGCAGAAACCCCTTGGCAAGCCTATGTGGGAAAGGAAGAAGTGAAATGTAATACGGTCGCACTGAGCAATCCTTTACCACATGTGTGGGTAGCACTGAAGCTGTGTAATTCTAAATAAGTATGGCACATTGAAAAAGAATGTCACTGAAAAGAAACACATTTGTGCCAAATGTAACTACCATAAGAAAAACGAAGCGTATATCCACAAATGCTTTTTGAATATGTCGCAAAAAAGTATGAAAACTTTACTGGCATCCCAGCTCAGCACACAATGGGCTCACACTATGAAAAAATATTGGATATGCAGAATGTCAGAGATTAGGGTGTGCGCATCACCGGAAGCTGGCAGACACACAAAACAGCATCCTAAAATTCCCTGAGAACTTCAAAAGCAGAAAATGGAAAACCAATCCTCAACAACAATGAAATGGAAAGAACAAGACAACCCCCAAACATGCCCACAGGCCAGGTAGGCAAGAAAGGAAGGAAGAATAAGGCAAGACGCAAACCGGACACCAGCCTACACACCGACACAAAGAAGAGGTAATAACTAATCTCCTCCGGGAAAGGGAAGAGAAGAATGAAAATACGAACGATGGAAGGCTGGAGACAAAGGAAGACAACAAGCAATGTGGACCCAGAAACAAGGATGAAAGAATGATAACATCACGAGGAAAGCTGGATATAAATGAAAACAGAGAAGAGGTAAAGAAATACAATAATGCAACTGCTCCTCTCCCGATTCCCCCAAAAAACAATTGAATCAATTATGAGACTAACATTGCGTTGTAAATACAGCAATAAATCTTAATGCAGAAAGACAATATCAGCCAATGGACCTAAGACCCATGACCGTCCTCTACTCCTGTGCAAGAGTGTGAGGAGCGCTGTGAATGGGACTGTAACCCATATGACGCCCTATGTAGCGTGACTGTGTAAATGTAAATGGGTATAAGACCCATGAAATAATACCCAGTGTAAGGGAGAAAACCGCAAGTAGCCGGTGTAGGCACGCATGTGAGCATATGGGGCTAGAACCCATAGCCATCCCTATGCAGGAAAACGTAAGGTGTTAAGAACACATAGCAAGAAGGCAACTGTATGTATGATAGTAGGGCTAAAACCCATAGCCATCCCAGTGTAGGGAAAAGCGTAAATGTAGTGTGAGCAAATGCGGGTGCAACCCATTGCTATTTGTAAATGTGATGAGAGCAGCTGGGGCAGAAACCCCTTACCATCCCTAAGTGGGAAAGGAAGAAGTGAAATGTAATAGGGTCACACTGAACAATCCTTTACCAAATGTGTGGGTAGCACTGAAGCTGTGTAATTCTAAATAAGTATGGCACGTTGAAAAAGAATGTCACTGAAAAGAAAAACATTTGTGACAAATGTCACTAGCATAAGAAAAACGAAGCGTATATCCACAAATGCTTTTTGAATATGTTGCAAATACGAAGGCTAAAAAAACACTTTACTGACATTCCAGACCAGCACACAATGGGCTTACACTGTGAAAAAATATTTGAAATGCAGAATGTTAGAGTTTAGGGTGTGCGCGTCTCTGGAAGCAGGCAGACACGCAAAGCAGCATCTTAAAATTCTCTGAACATTTCTAAAGCAGATGTTGCTAAATAGCAGAGAACTGTCCAATGTCAAGATCAAATCCAGAGACAAGTACTGGTACATTACCCACTAGTTCCTTTACTCCGAAAAGGTGTGCAGAACAGCAGCGAACTTGAAAATATCCGCTCTGTTTGTGATTTGAAGAAAGTTAACCTGAGCTGTATTGTGAAAGCAAGATACTCCGTGGCTCTGCACTGCAAATGGCGGCACGGAGTAACGCATGCACTTGATGGCTACAGGCATGCTGGTACACCAAACAGAATCACTTAGTCAGTTCTCGCGCAGTGAAACAGCTGACGTCATAGAAGATCTTCGAGGAGACGAACGCGGCTTACAGTTTGAGGTAAAATGAGTGCGCACCATGTAATAACTGTAAATAAAAACGGTTTAACGGCCCAGCTGATGTGTAGTAAAAGTGCCATCATGACTCACCACAAAGTAAGGTTTAAACACACGGCACGCTCCAGCTGGCAAATTAAGAGAGCACTGAACACGTAGAAAATATAGGACATGTCCAGTGACAGAAACACACTTACTGTGGAGAAACAAATGCCTGTAGCCAGATGGGAAGCACCACGAGGGTCAGACACAGTAAACCTACGGTGACAGGAACCCTTTCAGTGAGCAACAAACATTACTCATAAGCACTGTTCCCTCAGCATAACATGAGCCTGCAATAAGACACCCGACCTTTCTTGCAAGGCAAAATGGACAGACAGTCACACTCTTTGCCCAATGTGACAGACACCCATGGTAAAAATCAGGGTCGTGAAGTGTGTGCCACAGAGTGCACCAGCGTGATAGAGATAAATGTTCTGCCATTAAAGTAGATGTTAAAAAAAAACAAAAACTGTAGATGTTACACAAAAGTCCAAAAAGCGAAAGGCAGATGAGCACAGAACGCCTGGTGTAGGGCTGGCCGATGGTGAGCCCACTGGTGGGGCTGAAAGGCGAAGTGCTTCATCTTTTCTTGTTTCTTAATGTCTTTGTTTCTTTTCTTTGCAGAAGTTGTTTCTTCCTTGTGGTCATCTTTGTTGTTTTGTGTGCAAAACGTCTGTTTCTTGATCCTTGAAATTCCCATCTTGTTAATGCATCCTCTTCTGAAAATTGTGGTATTAGCCACTGTAGTTTCTGTTACTTTCACCATCACCAGGTCCACTTGTATGTCAGGTACCTAAAATGTGCTTGTAGCTGTAGGTTCCTCACCTCGTCGCCAAAATATGTAGTGATGAAGGTCCACACAGGAAGTTTATAATTCAGGAAGATTTATTCATTGAGATAACAAGTAGTAAGGTTCAGGACAACAAGTAATTAAGTACTGACATCCCATCCTCGTCGCCAAAATATGTAGTGAAGAAGGTCCACTCAGGAAGGTTGTAATTCAGGATGTTTTATTTCATGTAAAGTAGAAAGGTTCAGGACATCAAGTAGTTAAGGTAGTAGATTAGAGCCCCACCAGGAGCAGCCTGTTAGCTGCTCAGCCCAGGTCCAACAGACGCTTCACCTCTCTTTGTCCCAACCTTTTGAGGCTCATCAGACTCCAATATTCTACTGGGCACAGAGCACAGGCACAGGCTGAGCAGGAGGAGAAACATACATTACATTACCAAATGCAGAATACTACAAAACTATCTTTTGATTTCCTCCGGTGCCTGTTGAAAACCTTTCTGCTGGTTTCCTCTCTGCTGCCTGTCATTCCTCTTGATAAACTATTGGTTGAATTCCTCCCTGGTGCTTGTCAAACTATCTGTGGATTTCCTCCGATGCCTGTAGAAAACCTTTCTGCTGGTTTCCTCTCTGCTGCCTGTCGTTAAACTATCTGCTGATTTCCTCCCTGGTGCCTGTGAAAAATTAAAATAGGACGTAAGCTTTGAGACGCGTGTCCATTGGATAGCTTGAACAATTTTAAAGCAGCTGTTACTTCCATATTTGCAGTAAAACCAGATGCCCACAGTAAAGCCAGAAGGGACTGCGGTGTGTAGGTTTCTGTCTAACACCGCACCTCGGTGGTCATCCCATACAACATGGAAACACTTCCCACATAGCATCAAAGCAAAGACAACGGGCCCGATTCACAGAATGAACTTAAGACTCAATCCTAAACTTACTACTATTTTGGTATTCACAGAAGGCACTTACTACTTTTGGCATTCACAGAATGAATTTACTACTTTTGGTATTCACAGAAGTTAGGATTTTGTCTTAAGTCTGTCTTAAGTCTGTCTTAAGTTTGTCTTAAGACAAACTTAAGACAAGAACCTAACTTCTGTGAATACCAAAAGTAGTAAGTGCATTCTGTGAATACCAAAATAGTAGTAAGTTTAGGATTGAGTCTTAAGTTCATTCTGTGAATCGGGCCCAGAGCATCGCAAGAGTCAAAACCATTAAGACAAGAAAGGATGGTTAATATCAATACATTTGAACAGCAATATCCCCCACCCCCCCCTAAAAAAGATTTTTAAACATTTTGAAGCGTAAGCAACAGCATAACATAGAATGGCGCTAAAGATAGAATACCCTGCGACTTCAATCCCAAGAGTAAGGGAAACAAAAACAAATGGGTCATCACCCATAGAACCAACTTAAAGGTAAGTACTATTGTAAATTGGGTTCATGTAAGGGATACTAGTGGCATAAGGCCCCTCCCCCTTGGCTATTTCTACCCCCCGATCCCATTGATAGAAAGAATGGGTGGTGTGTACGAAAATTGGAAAAAGACAGCCCAGACTGACCTTTTACCATATATGAGGCGGGGATATGAAACACTCCCGTTTTTTAACATCTCAGTAAGCAACAGATTCAGCAGCTTAGACCTAGTTGACTGACTAAATCCCCTAGTAGAAGTTGTTGAAGGTATAATCACTCAGACACCATTGCAGCAAAAAATGTGAAAGACTCGAGGAAGGGGCTTGCTATTTTGAGGTCTTATCTAAGGCTGTAGAAGATCCGAATAGATTGGGAGCCCCATACAGTATACTGGGGGACGCCGTGGGAATTTTGCAAGTTTACTTTTTTTTAAAAGTTTTTATTCATGGTTTTACATTTATTCCCCCCCCCCGAGCCACCGTATGACGGACAGTAAGTATACGCACATTAACATCATGAGCATTACATTGTTTTTTCCTTTTTGTTTTTGCAAGTTTACGAGGGACCACTTTGCTTACCAACTCAGCAGCAGGCGGGAACTCCTGACCCCTCGATTGCAAAACCTCTAGATCTATCCAACCTAAGGGTCCTCTCTTGGAATATAGCAGGTCTTGCCTCTAAGCTAGACCACCCCGACTGGGGAGCCTTTATTGACGATCATGGGCTATGTCTCTTTCAGGAGACATGGTATATTACCCCAATATATAGGCCAGGATTTGTAGCTTACACAATCCCAGCTCAACAGGGCCAAAGGGGGAGACCCTCAGGGGGCCTCTGTATCTGGATTACTACCCACTTAGGGTGTACCTTCAAAGCCCTTGATACTGGTTGCCTGGACATACTCTGTACTCTCCTCTCGTTTAAGGATCAATTTAAGCTGGCTATTAAAAATGTGTATTTGCGCCCAGTGAAGATGGGGCAAACCTCCCAGACCGGTGACTCTTTGTCTCCTTTTCTTTCGTCCCTTTCTGAGTCTGTTCACTTAGTCATTGGGGCGGACTTTAATTGCCACTTTGAACCTCTAAATGGCATTAGTCCTAATATCCCAAGTGAAGAAGATGCTGTTTGGTTAATTCAACTTTGCAACACTTACCGGACTAGGGGGTGGTCCCCCCTTGTTCTTTAATGGACCTCACTAACACTCACTCACTCACTAAGGGCCTGTAATGGTCGATTCCCAGCAGACAATCCGCGAAATTCAACCTTTAATAAAATGGGACAGGCTTCTATAATTGATTACATACTGGTTGATGTTGAGATTTGGTCCAAAATTCAGGATTTTGTTGTGCATCCAAGATATGAAAGTGACCACAATCCACTAGTTTTGGCCCTCTGTATCCCCCAATTTGGGAATGCCCAAGAGCATCCTACCGAATCTCCTCCAAACCTAATCCTAAGTGAAGGTGGTAGAAGAGTCTGTTGGGGTAAACTAGCTGTCTCTGACGAGAAAATGGCCACCCTGTACACTGAGATTATCCCTTTCCTTGAGTATGCTTTTTATATTATTGAAAACTATCAAGACCAGGATTCTTTGATAATGTTGAAAAACAATCATCATGAGATGTTTTTAAAATTGTCAGCCTTCTTTTATATACAAGACAATAACAAAAGCCCGACCCCATTGTCGGAAGTTATTTTGACACTGGGCAAGTTACCTCCTAACAAAGAACTGTTTAGATCAGAACAGGCTGTTTGGGCTCCATACTTGCAGTCTTTATTTAATACTATTATTCACGGCATGGAGCTCCCTGCAACCTGGCTCGGCGCGGAGATCATTACAATCTTTAAAAAAGGTTCCCCACTAGAACGGGCAAACTACCGGCCTATTAGCCTCATTGATGTCACCCAAAAGATATTTGCCCGTGTCCTTTTGGGGCGTCTGCAATCTTGGATGGACGAGTCAGATATTCTAACCCCCCTACAAGCAGGATTTAGGTCCAGAATTTCAACCTTAGACCAAATCTTTAGATTACAATTAATTTACTGGAAGACAGTAACCTTGGGCGGGGGTAGTCTTTATCTGACTTTTGTGGACCTTAAGTCCGCTTTTGACTTGGTCCACCGTGAGCAGCTGTGGTGCCTCCTACTAGACTTGGGGGTGCCGGTTTACCTTTGCCAGATTTTAAAGCGTCTACATGAAGGCACCTACGCAAGGGTTAGGTTTGGAAAAAATGGAGAACTGACAGCGCCTTTTCCGGTGGAGCAAGGGGTTAGGCAGGGATGCGTGTTGGCACCAACCCTCTTCTCTCTTTTTCTGAACGGCTTAATTGACACACTCTTGGCCATGAAGGACATATACTCCCCAAGGTTAGCAAACAGGAAAATACCAGCTTCAATGTTTGCTGACGACACGCTGCTCCTGTCTAAATCATCTATGGGGATGCAGCGTGTCTTGGATGAGTTTAGTTCATTTTGCAGGAAAAAGAATTTGGTGATTAATATTAAAAAAAACAAATATATGGTCTTTCATGCAAAAACAACTAATTGCCCACATCCCCAAATGGATGGAAGACCTTTGAAGAGAGTCTCCACTTTCGATTATTTAGGCATCTCACTGAATGACAAAATGGATTGGAGGTCTCAGATAATGAAGGCTAATTTGAAACTAACCCAGTCCTTGGGAGGCATTCTTAAAGGGCCCGATTCACAGAACTAACATAAGACAAAATCCTCAACTTACTACTTTTGGTATTCACAGAAGTTAGGATTTTTTCTTAAGTTTGTCTTAAGACAGACTTAAGACAGACTTTTAGACAAAATCCTAACTTAAGTCTGTCTTAAGTCTGTCTTAAGACAAACGTAAGACAAAATCCTAACTTAAGTCTTTCTTAAGTCTGTCTTAAGACAAACTTAAGACATAATCCTAACTTAAATCTGTCTTAAGTCTGTCTTAAGACAAACTTAAGACAAAATCCTAACTTCTGTGAATACCAAAAGTAGTAAGTTTAGGATTTTGTCTTAAGTTAGTTCTGTGAATCGGGCCCTCAGTGTATAAAAATTGCTCCCAAAAGGTGATTGGCCCCCCGGCAGAAATTGATAAAATACAAGCAAAGGGGAGTGTTACAAAGATGAATGGTAGAAACTCCAGACGTAGTGATGAGGTAAGTTTCATGTAGAGGTTTATTCAAGTTGAGATGGAAGATGGTATATTCAAGTCTAATTCAAGGCCCCTCCGGGAGCAGGTTCCTTGCTGCTCAGCCCTCAGTCTCCAACTGTCTTTTCTCTCACAACCAGGCACACCAACATTCTGCTCTCACATCAACATTCTAACATTCCAGTACACATTCATACAGGCTGAGCAGCAAGAAAAGGATATCAAAATACAACAGGGAGCATCCCTGTATGGTCCTGAACTTTAGGGACTCTGTTTATCCCATCCACTACAGGTAACCGATAACACTTTTATTAGACAGTTGCTGGGTCTTCCAAAAAGCACGCCTCTAACACTTCTTAGGATGGACCTGGGCATTCGTCCCATATCTGATCTTATTGCCTCTTGCCCTCTCTTTTTCTGGCGCCTTATTTGGAGCACACCAGAACTAATTAACTATAGGGAGGAGCTGAGGGACGTAATGTGTAAATTGGGAGCCATAAACTTACCATGGTTGTCCTATGTCAGGAGCTTGTGTTTTTCTCTGGTTTGTGGTAATTTATGGTTAAATCCGGAGGAGTCCTGCTCCAGTACCTCAAAAAAAGACCTAGTCCTAGCCCTGAAGGAATTCAAACTTGCCCATTTAGTTAAGAGCACGACCTCTTGCTCCTTGACATCGAGGTTTCTCGATGTCAAACAGCAGTACAAACTGGAAAAGACCCTGGATAGCATTCAACCCTTTATAGCAAAAAAAATGTTTATTCAATTTAGTCATGGAACCATTCCTTTAGGTGCATTTACAAATAAATGGAAAGGTTCAGTTCAATCAGTTTGCCCTGGTTGTTCTGCCTCGGAAGAAGCAGAACTCCATGTAATGCTTTTCTGCCCTGCCTACCATAGGTCTAGATCGAAGTGGGTTTACCAGTTGTGCAGAAATCTGGGGCTAAGAAATTATCATTAGGTCTTTAGGCTACTTAATTATGAAACATCACCACTATTTGTAGTCGCGACCTCAAAATTCCTCTTTGCAATGTGGTGTACCCGTAGATGAATTTTAAAGGAAAAAGAGCAGGGCAACAGTTGATGTCACTGTTTGCATGGGAAACATCGTTTACAATGCGGTGTTTACACCGCGTTGCCTTTACATCGATGCCATTACAACGCAAGTCGTTACTACGACTTGCGCTGGATGGCCCTGTTGTATAAGGAATATTGTAATTTATATTCCAACACCTTCCCTACTGTTACGTGGGCTGGTGTTAGAATATAATATTATAATATTCCACAATCCACGCACACCAACGCAAGTCGTTGTAATGACTTGCGTTGTAATGACAGCGTTGTAAAGTACCGCGATCTAAAAGATCGCGTTGTACTAACGTACATCCGTTTGCATCATTCTTCCACTCCCCTTGCTGCTATTTAGTACTGAAAGTGAGTGTGATGACAATAATTATGCCCATTTTATTTGCATAGAAACGTAAATTTTTAGCTTTACTCCCTTAACTTATTTTTATATCATGTAGTTTAACTGAATTTTGTATATGAAGTGACAGTGTTGTTTTTATGGCCCTTAAATATTTTATCCTCATTGTGATCTGGGTTTCTTCTGCTTCGTGCTTACCAAAATTTGAGGGTGTTATGGCTGCAGTATTGATGTAATTTATTCTTGTATATCATCGACTTTGGTTTTGACAATCTCTTTCTAATTGCTCTTCTTGTACATGTCTTTATTTTCTCGACTTATTCAATTAATGTAAATGTTATTGTGCATTTATGTCTGTAAAGCCGATATAAAGAATTTTTGACTGACTTTGTACTATTCTACTGCGCGCAGCTGTAAAAGGGATAAATCCCACATCCAACCCCGATAAGGGTTAACCTAGGTACATACGTATGGGAACTAACCCATGTCCCAACCCCCTTTGCGGAGATTACATGCCCCCATGTGGGAGTAACTTAACAAAAGAGAAAAGGGGTGTAACTCACACCCATACTATGGGCACGGGACCAACTGTGATGACCACTACAAGGGTAAAACCCATCCAAATAAAAGCGTAAACATGTGGCATCACTACAACAAATGTGATGTAAAAGAAACAACCTTTAATTTAAATTCCAAGTCATGTGGATACTATAGCTTTTTAACAACAATACAATAGGCAGACTGTTATGAGATTACGGCCATTGCCCCCAAACCATCCCACCTTTAAGTGATACACTGTGATGACCATAATGCCCCCCAGAAAAACTTGTATGCCCCAGTGCACAACGCCGGTGAGCGATCTCTCCCCGAGTTGAGTTACAATAGGCACACAGACAAGTACTCTGATGTAATCAGAAAGAGGGTGGAACTTCCATGTAGATTAAGCAAGTTACTTTATTTAAGTTAAGATGTTAATAAGATAAAATTATAAAAACCCCATCAGGAGCAGCTGTCCTGCTGCTCAGCCCTCACCCAACTGACGTTCACAAACCTCTAACATTCCATTCATCCAACATTCCACATCACATGCATTCTAGCTGAGCAGCAGGAAGACATAAGATACAACATATCTCCCTTTGTTGGGGAACAATTGCACTGTGAAATATAATAGATGAAACAATTAAGATAATGACAATATGAAGAGTACACATTGTCATTAAGTTGAAAACAATGCACTCAATAAATTTTAAATACATCACAAATAATAGATATGCAATATAATGAATATGCAATACAATTCCACACACCTCGCATCCCAACCAGTCACAAACTGACACAAAAGATACATCTTGAGACCATATATTACATCTCCTCTCGCACACAACTATGCTAGGGATTACACACCACACTATAATCTGAGCAGAGCATTGCGTAACTTCCTGAAATAAACCACTATCCTACATCTTATAACAACAAACCCATATGCCACAACTCATACCAGTTGGCCAGACCAGTACAACGAGCAACACACACAGGAACACACCTTAACATCATATAAATCAGGAAACTACGTATACACTTCAGACAAATGAACAAGCATCCACAAAACTCATACATACACCAAACAACCCAACACAACCCTGACGTATGAGGGACACTGCCAACGCAACCATGACGTGCGAGGCAAAAGACATTCCCATCGCAACCCTGACGTGCGAGGGACACTCCCAACGCAACCATGATGTGCACGCGTGGGTTCGTATCCCATCCTCGTCGCCAAATGATGTAATCAGAAAGAGGCTGGAACTTCCATGTAGATTAAGCAAGTTACTTTATTTAAGTTAAGATGTTAATAAGATAAAATGATAAAAACCCCATCAGGAGCAGCTGTCCTGCTGCTCAGCCCTCACCCAACTGACATTCACAAACCTCTAACATTCCATTCATCCAACATTCCACCATCACATGCATTCTAGCTGAGCAGCAGGAAGACATAAGATACAACATACTCAAGTACAGAGCACCCCATAGGAAAAAATACTCAAATTTCAAATGACAATGTAAGGAGCAAACCACATATAAATATGTTACAAGTTGAGACCATTACACTTGTAATACATCGTGAACCAGGATAAATAATGGAGTTAATAAAAACAAAACCAGTTTGTAAAAATGACCACAGTCTTGTTGATCTTCGTATGTCTCACCTGCAGATAACAAGTCCATGGCAAAACTCACAGAAAATCCCAAAATGCACTTGACCACAATACCTGCGTATCCAACTTTGCCCAGGAGTACACACTGTCCTCGCTGGTAACTAACACAGCGCCTACTCCTGCAACGAGTCTCCGGTGACCACAGGTAAAAACCGGGAAACCCAATCGCACTGTGGTGTGCCAACACATATTTGAAGAAGGAAGAATACTTGGCACCCACGACTGTGAAAAAAAAAACAAGTGCAGTAACAACAAAAAGAGTACCTTAATCTGTTTTTGCTTTATTGTAGAAGTAACATCTGGATGGTTTCTATTCCAGCAGGAAGCAATTCACTGTTGAAGGTGTTATTTGTATATGAAGGTATAGGCCTTTCTGGATATTAGCAAGAAATATTGAGAGTAGAAAGTTTGACATAGCATTTTATTAATGTGTTGTTTCTTCTTTCACAGCTTCCTATTCCCTGCTGATCCCTTCCCTATTCCCTATCCCTCACATGACCACTTCACTACTCTATGTATATATTTATAAAATCATAGAGTTGGAGGTGTTGGGAGGTGGACCATATTAAGCTAAATTCCGGTTCTGAGGTGTTCATATTCGCTGGAAGCTGACAGAATTACGCACCCACGTATTTCACACCACCCGACCGGGGGGTGTACACTATGGCCACTTTAGACGATGTTATGCAAGCATTAGTTTTAGTACAACAGGAATTAGCTACCTCTAAGGCATAAACAGCAGCTCTAAAATATAGGTTAGAGAGACAGGTTCGCAATCCATTTGATGCGTCAACTACTCCTTCGCAGATACAAGTGCACGTGCCTTCACCCATACGTCTTGCCACTCCTGAACGGTACACAGGAGATCCTAATAAAATCCAGGTGTTTCTGACACAGATCATGCTTCACTTCTCTTGAAAACCCTCGTCCTTTCCCACCAACCTCTCCCGAGTGGCCTTTGCGATATCTTACTTAGCGGGGATTTGGAATTTGGAATTTGGAATTTGGAATTTGGAATTTGGAAGAGGATTTGTAGAGCGCATAGCTACCCTTGGGCATCCCAGCGCTAGGAGGACCAAGATTCTTCCGAGAGGGGTCGATGCAGGAAGGTGTTTAGGGAAAGAGCCAGGTTTTTAATTTTTTCCGGAATGATAGTAAGTTCTGTTCACTCCTCATGGGTAGTGGGAGGGAGTTCCACAGTTTAGGCGCGTTGTAGGCGAACCTGCGGCCGCCCGATCTAGCCTTTTTTATTCTCGGGATGGAGGCCAGTGCAAGTGAATCAGATCTTAGGTGACGGCTAGCTTTGTGAGGTTTCATCAGGGATCTGAGTATAGGGGGGCCCTTATCCTGTAAGATTTTGTGCGCTATGCAAAGCGTTTTGAACGTGATGCGCTCTTTGACTGGGAGCCAGTGAAGGCTCTTGAGGGCAGGTTGCGCCGAGTTCCGTGCTTTGGTTCCCGTGAGGACTCTAGCTGCGGCGTTTTGGGCCACCTGGAGTTTTTGAGTGACTGATGCAGGGGCTCCCAAGTATAGGATGTTGCCATAATCAAGTCTTGAGTTAACTAGTCCCTGCATCAGTAACTTCCTGGATGGGAAAGGGATCAGGTGGAGGATTTTACGGGCCATACGGATTAGTCCGAAACAAGTCCCTGATGTTTTCCTGGCCTGAGTTTTGAAATTAAGGTCCTGGTCAAGCCAGATACCTAGACTTTTGACTTCTGTTTTGGGAGTAGGGTAGGAGCCCATGCAGGCTGGCCAAGAAAGGTTTACGGGTAGTTTGTGTCGGTTGCCCAGTAGGAGGATCTCGGATTTGTCGCCGTTGAGCTTGAGTCTAGAGTCCGACATCCATTGAGAGATCCCTTCTAGGCAATTGGCGAGGTTTCCTAGACTAGAGTCAGAGTGGTTAATGGACACCACCAGCTGAGTGTCGTCAGCGTACATCACTGACTTGACACCGAAGGGAGTGATGATGTCTTCAAGGGGGGCCATATAGACATTAAAAAGTGTGGGGCTAAGGGAGGAGCCCTGAGGGACCCCACACCGCATAGGCAGGGGTTTAGACGTGGAAAAACCGTCTGATACCTGAAATGATCTTCCCTCGAGGAAGGATTTAATCCATGCGAGGGCTGAATCGGTGATTCCCAGTTGGCTCAGCCGGTGGACCAAGATGGAGTGGTCCACCGTGTCGAAGGCGGCACTTAGATCGAGGAGGATCACTGCCACTGATCCTCCTGCGTCTATGATGGCTCTCGCCTCTTCGACAACTGCGAGCAAGGCAGTGTCGGTGCCTTGGCCCGGTCTGAAGCCAGTCTGGGAGTCGCGTAGTAAGTGGTTGGACTCCAAGAAGGAGGATAGCTGTTTGTTAGCTATTCGTTCAGCCACTTTACTAATCCCTGGAAGCAGTGAAATTGGCCTGAAGTTTGAGGGGTCTAGAGGGTCCAGGTGGGGTTTCTTTAGGAGGGCTTTGACCGTAGCCTTTTTCCAGTTAGCTGGAACGGCGCCACTCCTGAAGGAGGCGTTTATTAGATTGGTGAAGGGTTGGGCAATTGTGGGGGCGACCAGTTTCATCTTACTGATGGGAGCAGGGTCCGCTGGTGAGCCACTTTTTACAGCTTTCAGGGTTTCTAAGAAAGTTTCAGTGGAGATCTGATCAAAGGTTCGCAGGCAAGGAGCCTCCAGCTGAGGGGGGGGATGCAATAGGATGGGGGGAAGCGGGGGGTGAGGGGAGTGAGGTAAGTATTTTCTCAATTTTTGCGGAGAAGAAGTTGGCCATTTGGTTACATCTCACGCCTTCAGGGTCTGGGGGGGGGGAGGGTCCTGGATTTTGGTGAGGAGCCGCACTATGCGGTATGTTTCCTTCGCTGAGTTGGCTGCTGCCTGGGTAGATTTAATTGTGGTTTTATAGAGCTTGATAGCGCTTCTATATTCGTTTTTGGAGTCTGTAGACCAGGTTTTCCTCCAGGCACGTTCTAGTTTTTTGCAATTCTTTTTTAAGGAACGGAGTTCCTGGGTGTACCAGGGAGAATTGGTCGATTTGTTCCTGCTAGGCATAGGTTTAAGTGGCAGGATGGTATCTAAGGATTGATGGATCCAATCCTGTAGCTGAATTTCTGCTATGGAAGGGTCTTCGTTCAGGGGGGGGGAGGTGGAGGATAGAGCCTGAGCCCAGGTGATTTTGTCCAGTTTTTTCCACGGGCGATCCGGGGGTTGGGGAGGGGGTTTACCCAAAGGTTCAGTGGATAGCCGTAGCTCTAATGGGACCAAGAAGTGGTCTGACCAAGGAATAGGGATAGGGGGCCTGGCTGTAAGACGGGGAAGATTGGAGAACACAGGGTCCAACAGATGACCTTTGATGTGAGTTGGGAGGTTGTTAAGTAATTCGAGGCTGAGTGAGCCTAGGTCGGCTTTGAGATCCATCGCCGGTTTGTTGAAGGGATCGTCGAGATGGAGATTTAAGTCTCCCAGTATCGTAAAATTCGGCGTAGTACAGGCCAGGGAAGAAACAGAGTCAATGAGTGACTCGCAAAAGTGACGAATTGGTCCGGGGGGACGATAAACTAGTAGTCCCGAAAGTGTGAGCGATGGTGGACGGCTCACTGAGAAGAAAATGTTTTCGCAGTCCCGTATGGGACTATCTCTGAGTCGACATGTGAGGTAGTCTCTGTAAACAACGGCGATTCCACCGCCAGTGCCTATGGGTCTGTTGTGGAATTTGATCAGGTATTCCGGTGGAAGTGACTGCACGATATCTGGCTCTGATCCTGTTGTGAGCCATGTTTCTGTCAGGAATAGGATTTCGATATCGGAGTCTTTCAGGAGCAGATTAATTTCCGTTTGATGCTTTGGGAGGGATCTGCAGTTAAGCAGGGCCATGTTGAGAGTGGTGGGTTTCAACGTTGGCTCTGGGTGGAAACTGTATGAGCATGAGCGGCAGCAAGAGTTCCCATCAGCGATTGAGATCGAGTTGCTGCAGGGAGGGGCTAGGGGGATTCGTAGTTCCAGCAGGGTGTCCCGGGAGTAAGTGGTGGCCTGGGAAGGGCGAACCAGGGGTCCGGGCTCTGGGCGCGGTCTGGCGCGGACGGGCGCAGACGGGCTTGCCTTAGGCGCTCCCGCTGCGCTCGTCCGCTGCGCTTGCGTGGGAAGCACATTCGTAGGAGAGGGGTGGTGGGCGTGGCCTGAGAGTGGGCGTGGCCTATCGGCCGTGAAATCTTTCCTCCAAACAGCGCTGAAATCCGCTGATTGTTGGTAGCTTGCTTAGCGAAAATGACAGAGAGTAGCTCTGTGTTGGTGCCCAAAATAAAATACAGCTTTATACAATGTGATATAACTTTTTAAAAAATCGAGCGTGGACACCTCCGGCTTCCGCCTCAGAGGTCTTGGAGATTCCAATGACGCGCTATCATTCAGCGCTTACATAGGCTTGGGGGGTGGGCGTGGCCTGAGAGTGGGCGTGGCCTATCGGCCGTGAAATCTTTCCTCCAAACAGCGCTGAAATCCGGCTGATGCGGCTAATTGGGCTGTTCCATTGGTGAACAACAACGACCCAGTACTATCCGATTGGGACGATTTCAGGCGGGACCGTGAGCTGTTAGAGTTAAAACAGGGAAGAAGGGATTTGGTTACTTACCTTACTTCTTTCAATCGGCTAGTAGCCGAAACCGGGTGGCCAGAAGAAAAACGTATATCCTTGTATTACCAGGGTTTGAGAGACAAAATGAAAGACGTTTTAGCTCAAATTGATCCCCAACCCACTAGCTGTACTGACTTAATGAACCTCACTCTTCGGTTGGATCACCGGATATCAGAGAGAGGAGGTGAGAGAATAAGAGGTGAGAGATGGACCCCAAGGTATGATAAGGGGATAAGGAATCCGATGCTAGAAAACGAACCTGGGGTGGAACCCATGGATTTGGGGGCTGTTAGATCCCCACTATCCAAAGAGGAGAGGGAAGCACGCCAAATAAACGGGCAGTGCATGTACTGTGGGAAGAAAGGGCACTTCGTCTGTGAATGCCCTACCAGACCTAAGACCTCTCCATCTTCTATGACACGGAAAAAGTTAGTGTTCTAAGTAAATAATCCAGGTTGTAGACCAGGTGGTAAATTCCAAGTAGTTCCTTTATTAAGTTTCAATTGTTGATGTAGGAAGATGAAGGTAAGATGTGTAAGAATACAATCCAGAAGCTTTTAAGTAGTTTAATTGAGGAAACAGCACAGCATAAGTCCTGACTGGATGGCAGCAGGATACAACTGCCTAACCAGTACAGAATGCTACATTAACAAAGCTCTGTTTAGAATACAGAGTCAATAACAGAGAATAACAAGTCTCATGCCTTAAAGTGGTATATCTAAATACATGTAAATAATGAACTTGCACTATATGTACAGAATATAACACATCTCCCCTTTTAAATAAACATATATACAAATGAATAAATACAATGACTATATAAAATCATGTAAGGAAATGGGCCTGTTTCTAACCCGAACATTACTTTTGATTCTAGATGCTACAGAATCATACATTGGTATATCAACACACTTGTTTTCATGCATAGAATCTTCTTGGTACCGTTTGATATTTTGTACAGGACACTTAGCCACCCTTCTTGAATTCCAAACCTTACCGTCTTGGGTGATAACAGTATTTCTGAAAACTTTTTTTTATCTGAATCGGTCTGCCATATTTACTCATTCCTTTACTAACAAGAAAAGGTTTGAGAATCCTCACCCAATCACCAACTACAAAATCATGTTCTTTAGCTTTCCATTTATTATTGTACCATGACGTGGCTTTGTCCTGTTTACAACCAACTTTATCAGCAATTTCCTGAAGATCAACTTTGTTTTCCATAACTTTAGTACACTTCTCCTTAAACCACCAAGGGCAAATAGCCGAAGCTGGTTCTCGACCCTTGAGTAATCTAAAGGGGCTAACCTCCGTAGTGGTATGTGGAGTGATGCGATAAGTCCATAATTTTTCCCTAACAATATTTAACCAATCACCTTTTTCCTTAACAGCATCTGCTATAAACCCTTTCAACACCCGGTTAAAGCGCTCAACCTGTCCGTTCTCATGGGGTTCATACAAAGAAGTGCGCATATGTTTAATCTGACAACCCCTAAGAAAACTTTCCATCTCTGCAGAGACTAATTGCACACCATTATCCGAGACCAAGGTAGAAGGACAACCCTCCCGTGCAAAAACTTCTCTAAAAAAACTAATGACCGCACTCGTAGTATCCTTGGCAACAAATGTTACCTCAGGCCACTTCGAGTGATAATCAATCATGACCAGAGCAAAACGTGAGGTTTCTGGTAGGATAGAAAAAGGACCAGAGATATCAAAGGCAATTTTACTCCAAGGAGCTTGAGGCCATTGAACAGGTCTAAGCGGTGGAACATGAACTCTTAACATCTTGTACTTATCACAACATTCACAACAATCCCTGACCATGCGATCTATGAATCTGTCCATGCCTGGCCACCAAAAATGCAATCTAACTAAACGTTTCATTGCGGAAATGCCAGGATGCGTTTTATGTGCCAACTTTAAAAGTAAATCTCGCAGACCATGTGGTGGAATACATTTTCCGGATTTAAATAGAAAATCTCCTTCTAAAATTAATTCATCAGCTACATGGAAAAATGGTAACAAATCTGACCTAATACCATTTTTGTTAGGCCAACCCTCCATCACATATTTCTTGAGAATTACAAACACTTCATCTGTATTTTGTGACTCTTTCCACTTACTTTCAGTAATCTCTTGATAATGAGATGGAATTACATCTGTCACACCCAATACAAAATCCATATCATTAACTACATTCACTTTGTCTGAGCAAACATTACAAGGAAGACGTGAAAGAAAATCCGCAGTGACATTTTTCTTCCCAGGAATATACTCCACAGTAAAATTATATTCTTGCAATTTAGATGCCAAACGTGCAATCCTTGCCGTATAATTCCATCCTCCACCAACTGATAATATATGTATAAGAGGTTTATGGTCTGTCCTAAGCACAAAATTGCTGCCCCAAACATAAATTCTAAAATGCTCTACTGCCCACACACATGCAAGCAACTCTTTCTCTATGACAGCATATCTTCGTTCAGTTTCATTCAGAGTTCTAGATGAAAAAGCGACAATCCACTCAGTATTTCCATCACGTTGAGACAGAAAACAACCCAGCCCATACAGGCTGGCGTCAGTAGTTATAATGCACTTATGGCCCATCCTAAATGGTTTCAATGTAGGAGCACTAACAATATCATTCTTAATATCCTGAAAAGCCTTGTCTTGTTCATCTTTCCACTCAAAAGTTACCTTCTGCCTCAACAACTTTCTTAACCGTTCCATTTTGGTTGCAAAATTTTCTACAAACTTACTGTAGTACTCACACATGCCTGAAAAAGACAGTAGTTGTTCTCTATTTACTGGAGCTGGCGCTTTAAGAATAGCCTCTACATTGGATTTCTTGGGAACTAAACCTTCCCCCGATAATGTATGTCCTAAATACTCAACTGATTTACAAAACAGCTTACATTTATGTGCTTTTAAGGTGAGGCCGCTATCCTCTAGTCTTTTGCACACCTGATCCAAATGTGACACATGTTCGAGTTCATTTTTTGAAAACACTAAAATGTCATCTTGGAAACACTTGACAAAGGAATCCAAGTCTCTAAAAATTTGAAACATTACTCTCTGAAAAACAGAGGCCACTGAGGCTAACCCAAAAGGCATTCTCTTATATTTAACTAACCCCATCGGTGTGATAAAAGCAGTGTACTTCTTGGATTCCTCAGTTAACTCTATTTGATGATACGCCGATCTGAGATCGAGTGTGGTAAATATCTGCGCACCATCAAATAAAGAAACAAGCTCATTGATGTTGGGAAGAGGATGACAGTCTGTTATGATGTTTGAATTTAATGCTCTTAAATCAATACACACGCGCAATTTTTGATCAGGTTTTCGCACCAGGACAATGAGAGAAACCCATTCTGAGGACTCAATTTGTTCTATTATATCCTCTTTAAGAAGGTCATTTAGCATCTCCTTCAACTCATCTCTCACATTGAGAGGAACACCTATCAATTTCTGTTTAACTGGAACTGCATCATTTTTTAACACAATTTTGTGTGCAAAATGTTTTAACTTCCCCAAATCATCACAAAACACTTTGCTATATTTGGGACTCCAATATCTCGTGTCCTCCCTTATATCTTCTTTTCCAACCACTTCATGACTAGTAGTGCTTACCATATCTTTTTCACTACATAGAGATACTGGATCTTTTGAACGAGGGTTGAGAATGATGCCTAACTCATATTGGTCATGCCAACCTAAAACATTAACACCTTTGACCGCAATGTATAACTTAATCATAGCAGTTCTGTTCCTGAAGGTAAGTGGTACCTTTAAGAAACCCTCAATGTCAATGATAGATCCATTGAAACTTTCGGCAATAATATCAGATGGTAGTAAACTTCTAATATCACATACATTTACAAGTCTTTCACTGAAGTGTTCTTTAGTAATGATCGTCCATGGCGACCCTGAATCAACCATGAGATTTATTTCCTTACAAGACACATAAAAAGAACAAATAGGAGACTTCATGCTACCTATAATAACACAACTCCTTTGTATAATGGAAACAACAAAACCCTTGTCGAGTTCTTGAGTTTGATTAACTTCTGCACTTTCACTAATAAAAGACACTTTTGAAGGGTCTAATTTGTTGGAAGAAATGCGTGTCTGGTTAAAACGTCTGTCTCTACAAACATTGCTAAAATGTCCCATCCTTCCACAAATTTTACACTCCTTGTTAGTAGCCGGACATCCCTGAAAAGAAGCAATATGTGACTTACCACAACACCTAAAACAAGAAAAAGAATTATTATAATTATCTTGTCTTCTATACATGAAATTATTAACATTCCCTTTATTCTTGCCTTGCGCCAAATAGGAACCTTTGTTATCAGGTTTTGGTTTAATAACGCAAACCTCCTCTTCAGAAATAGATTTGTTAGTATTAGAGTTTTGCTTTACGACATCCATCCATTTCTCAGACATTTCAGTGGATTTAGCTACCGCAATAGTTTCTTCTAAATTGGGATCTCCCATGCACCAGAGTTTCTCCTGGATCTTTTTATTTTTAACATGGACGATGATTTGATCCCGCAGCATTTCATCACACATTGTCCCAAAGTTACAATGTAGGCTAAGAGATCTTAAAGCCGTGAGAAAGTCATCAAAAGATTCATAATTTTTTTGTGCTCTGGTGTAGAATTTAAATCTATTTAAAGGAATGCTGGCAGTAGGCTTAAATCTTTTGTCAAGTCTAGACAATGCTTCCACGTACACATTCAAAGCATTACCTTCCCCCATGCGTGAAGTAGACTGTGGCAAAGTTCTGAAAATCTCTTGGCCTTCTGAGCCAAAGCAGTGAAGCAAAATGCTTTTCTTTCTTTCAGCACCCATGCGTTCCCCATCAATAGCCTTCATGTAATTAAAGAATTCCTCTTTCCATCTGGACCATGGCATAGGAGGATCACCTTTGTTCTGTAAGAATTTGGCTGGGGGATCAAACTGCATTTTTTTTTTAAATAAATAAATAACACTAAAATCCAGTAGTAAATAAATGTAAATATAAAAGAAATATTTTTGTACTTAAATAAACTTGTGTTTCACCAAAATAGATGAAATGGAAGTACTTCGTTTTAAATTGGAATGTTACTGTGTGAATATCCAAGAGCAGAAACTCAGTAAGCTTGAATAAACACTAAAAGTGTTTCAGCTGTGTTAAAATCGCTTCTGTGTTGTCAAATGGCTTGTAATTACTCACAGTATAACAGCCTGATAGCAGCAACTGCTTCCGTGTAATTTGTAAATTCGCCGAGCAACAACACCTAGAAGCGGTGACCATGATTGCTTCCGATTTGTTATTTCGTTGTTAGGTAATCAGCGTGATGCACGACGTATTGAATGGCTTCCGTGTTGTATCTCGCGTTTTTAGGCGATCAGCGTGATGCACGTCCTAGTTTTGACGACGCGGTGAGATCAGCGTCTCGTTTCTAGGCAGCAGCACAACAGCGTCGTTCTTTGCTAGCAGCGCGAGTGATTCCTTTTTATCACGCGTCTAACAACACAGGCAAATTTAAAAGATGCAGGCTTCGTGGCACTGAAAGATTAACACGCATGGCTTGAAAACAGGAAATAAAACCATTCCTGACACAGTAGGTACGATGTTGAAGATTTATAAAATGAATTCCAAGTTAAAAAAAATTATAGGAACAATCCAAATGAAGTGTTCTCACGCTGGCAGATATGAAAAACGAAGTTTTAAAGTTCGTAGTTATTTAAGGATAAGCCAGTATAGTTGGTAGTAATTACTACAGAAATAAAGTAAATGAACAGTACCTTGAAGTATGAGGCATCCTTAAGAAAAGTCCAGATTTATGAAATTCTAATGGGTTCAGTTTATACTCCGCTCCTGTGCGGAAAAAGGCAGGAGTAATGGGTCCTCGTCGCCAAAATTTGTATTAATACAATCCAGAAGCTTTTAAGTAGTTTAATTGAGGAAACAGCACAGCATAAGTCCTGACTGGATGGCAGCAGGATACAACTGCCTAACCAGTACAGAATGCTACATTAACAAAGCTCTGTTTAGAATACAGAGTCAATAACAGAGAATAACAAGTCTCATGCCTTAAAGTGGTATATCTAAATACATGTAAATAATGAACTTGCACTATATGTACAGAATATAACAAGATGGTAAATAAGATAGAAATATAGCCCCACCAGGAGCAGTCTCCCTCTGCTCAGCCTCTCATCCTC
The DNA here is from genome assembly GCF_964261635.1 of Lissotriton helveticus. NCBI lineage: Eukaryota > Metazoa > Chordata > Amphibia > Caudata > Salamandridae > Lissotriton > Lissotriton helveticus. The sequence goes on from NC_136057.1 coordinate 39,387,938, forward strand.
AACTGACCCTCTTTCCACCAGTCCACACACCAGCATTCCAAGACATCATACCGCATTCTCCAGCTATGCAGACTGAACAGAAGAGAGAGGATTGATGTAAAGAAAGAAGAGACAGATTAACCACCATTACAACATATCCTCTCTCTTCACAACAAAAGACAATAGAAGAATAAGAAGTAAAGAAACAGAAGGAAAGGAGTATTATCAGAACATGATAATACATACAAAGTAAATGCAATAATGGAATGCAATAATGCAATGACATAAAATGAAACATAGTGCAATAATGCAAAACCATAAAATGCAATGTAATAATAATTAAAATGCAAATATGCAATGTAATCATGCGAAAACCTAGCACACCATCCCCATTTCTCACAAAGGAAGGCAAAACAAGACCTGTGCCACGAAAATGCGTACACTTGAAGACACAATATGTCACAGGTAAAAGAAAGAAGAAGAGAAACGCACGTACAACATAAGTAAACCTGACATTTCAGGCTCACTTATGCATCAAAGATCCAGTCAACGGCAACAGAAGAAAAGATGGATGAACAAGAGCCGTGAAGTTAACAGCAAACCAGCACTGAAGAAAAACAAACTGACAGGACAATAACAAGAATGTAGATACATGGGTGACAACTGGTACTCAACAAAGAAGACACCAGTAAAAATACAGGGATACACTCACCCAAAACAAGTTACAGGGATACACTCACCTAAGTAAACAACAAGAAAGTAAGGGGATACATTCACCCATGTAAATGACAAATAATGAGATACACTCACCCATGTATACAATAAGAAAGTAACAGGATTTACAAAAATACTTTCATTTGAAAAATAACAAGGAAGAAACAGGATACACTCAACTGCGTAAATTACAGGAATACGCTCACCTGTAAATAACAAATAATGAAACGGGACACACTCATATTGTGTAAATTATAGGGATGCCCTCACCTATGAAAATAACAAGGAAGAAACAGGATACACTCAACTGCGTAAATTACAGGAATACGCTCACCTGTAAATAACAAATAATGAAACGGGACACACTCATACTGTGTAAATTATAGGGATGCCCTCACCTATGAAAATAACAAGGAAGAAACAGGATACACTCAACTGTGTAAATTACAGGAATACCCTCACCCGTGTAAATAACAAATAATGAAACGGGACACACTCATATTGTGTAAATTATAGGGATGCCCTCACCTGTGAAAATAACAAGAGTGAAACGGGATACACTAACCCGTGTAAATAATAAATATTGGGATACACTCACGCGTGATAATTACAGGAATACCCTCACCCATGTAAACATGCACTCACTAACAGATAATATCATTCAAGTAATGGGATACACTCACCCAAAACTATCCTTTAACTTTGCCTCGTAAATGTAGATATTATATATTACCCAGTATATACTGTTCTCACAGAAAGAAAGTAGTAAATCATGGCAAAAATAAAAAAACACCTTCTCATATGCAAAAGCAGAATAAATCATTACAATTAATTAACGTTTGAAATAGAACAAAATCTGTACTCAACCCCAGTACTCGAGTATACAAAGAAAAAACTAAATCTGTTAAAAATCAAGGAATAAACTATTCCAAAACATGCCAGAAGATGGCGCAAAGAGTACATTTTAAAGAATATTGGCTGAATAATAAAAGTTTCAAATCATACTAAATCTCAACTGTGCCAAACTGGAAATCGTAAACTGAGGCAAGAGAAATGCGTGTTTCAAGAAAACCGGCAGTCCAGACACAAAGATGTAACACCAGTATTTCGAAAAGCATTCATAAAAAAGAATATTAGCATCAGAAGTATTATGAAATAACAATAACCTTAGTGTAAAACAAACAAGAAAATACATTGCCACTGAATAAAAGTATAACATCATGACAGCCAAAACAAGAAACTAACACAAGAAAAGTAGTCACCGTAGTCTGGGATCTATGGAAGACTGGGGCAAATGTATACTTTTGAAACATGGAGGAAAAGTCTAGAATTATGACTTCATGCTTGCACTTTGAAGAAGAACGCTCACCTCGCAGCAAAAATGTTTTTCACAACAGTCACCAAATACTCCTATGCGATCACATGCAGCAGCAGCAGAATGTCCGTCTGTTATGAGACAGGCATCCAAGTGACGTGGTTGGCAAAGCATGGACGCAGGCTTCATAAATCTTAAAATGGCGGCACGCATTATGACGTTCTTGCAGGGTGGCTCTCGGTGTGAGCGTGCATCCATGGGCTTGAGCACAGGAGAATGTGGATGACGAAGACATGAAGGCCACGACCGTCACAGGTGTTATGTTGTCGGGTGACAGTGGAGTCCCTAGGGGCTGATGCTGGGACCCTACACTCGAGGGGCATCTAAGGTTGCTAAGGCCTACCACGTGGCCGTATAATAATTGCAGACAGACACTGGGATATGGTTATGGCTCTCCGCACCTCGCCTGACTGGCGTACGTGCGTGTGGGGCCCCTCTTTATTCTAACAGCACACGTGACCCAGCAGCGCACGCCTGTGACGTACTCGACGTGCAAAGCCAGGAACATAACATTCCTCCTAAAATATAAAACAAACAAAACACTTCAACAGTTCAACTTGAAATGACATAATAGGCAGTCTCTGCTTGCTTCAAATCAACATGGGTGATGTGTTGTTGGCGATAACCCATTACATATTAACATAATTAGAATCAGAACAGTCTTACATGAAGTGGTCTCGCAGTCGACAGGATGGCTCTGGGTTTCTTCTCAGCCCATACTGCGACCTCCCTCGCCTCTGAGTGGTGTCTTCACTGGTCCGGACTGTGGATGGAGAACTGTTAGTTGCAGCATCGAAGACTTCCTGACTTTCAGCATTGCTTGCCCTCTCATCAGCACCACTACTGGAGTCCTCGGATGTGACCTCTGTCCAAGAGTCCTCAGGGTTGGTTGTGGAGTCTTGACAGGCTGGGTTGGCATCCGCCTCGGGCACCATGGATGGGTGTGTGTTTGATCTCAGGTGTAGTTCCGGGTGAAAACGCTTGAAGTGAGACACATTCCTGGTTCCTACCTCTCTTCCTCTGACAGCTACTATGCGGGTGCCTTTTACGCTAATTATTCGCCACGGTCCTCGTTCATAATTCAGCCTGAATTTTCCACTGGTCACTCTGTTCTTTAGTAGCACCTGATCCCCTCTGTTGAACTTTACTGCTATAGCTCCCCGTCGCTTACTGACTTGGGCATAGGCTTTCTGTCTGTTCCTTGCAATCTTGTCTTCATCTGTCGTCCTCGGTGTCCACCTTGGATGATGGGGAATGGAATCAGTCACCACTCGTCCCATGAGAATGTGGGCCGGAGCCACCCCAGTGGTGGTGTGAGGTGTTTGTCTGTAGCTTCGTAGAAATGTGAATATGGCCATTTCCACTGACTGTCCTTTGTCATGAGCAATCCTGATAACTTTGTTCAGAGTTCTCATGAAACGTTCGGCTTCTCCATTAGCTTGCGGCCAGCGGGGAGTTATCCGGCGATGTCGCGTACCTAGGGAGCTCAGATAGGCAGCTAATTCTTGGCCTTGAAATGGTGGACCATTGTCGGTCCTCAATTCCCTTATTACTCCATGAGCAGCTATGATCTTTTCCAGTTTGGGAATTACTTCTGCTGCACTTGTATTGGTTACAATTTCAACTTCTGGATACTTTGAGTGGTCATCAATCACGACTAAGGTGTGTCGCCCATCCGGTAGACTGCCAAAATCCATGCTGACACGTTCCCACGGTTGTTGAGGCTGAGGCTCCACTAAGATTGGGGCCTCCCGCGGAGCATCGCCCGTGACTTGGCAGGCCGTGCAGGATCTTACCATCTTCTCCACCAGTTCATCCATGAGGGGGAACCACACCTTGGCTCGCAGTCGTGCCTTGGTTTTGACTATTCCTTGATGGCCCACATGAGCCAGTTGAACTACCTGTTCCGTCAATGCCGAGGGTATTACCAGCCGGTGTCCTCGTAGTATGCAACCGGTGTTGTCTTCATTCAGGTCATCCTTTACATGGTGCAGACTTTCCATGATTCGTTGAGCTTCCGGTGTGAGTGCCTTCCAGCTCTCCTTGGCACAATGCCAGTTTCCTTTCTGAATAGCTTCCCTGGCTCTTTGTAGGCAGACGTCTTGCGTGGTGGCCTCTGCTACCTCACCTATTGAGATAGACCGTGGACATGACCGTGCGGTGACACATTTGACATAAGCTTCCGTGTCTTCAGCCTCCTCCCTTTCTTCAGGTGTAGCGTCCCGTGGATGTCGTGAGAGATAGTCTGCCGGATTCCGTGCGCCTGGTTGATATTCAATGTGGCAATTGTACTCTTGCAGTTGCAGCATCCACTTTTCTATTCGGGGAGGCGGTTTTGTCGAGGTCCCCGAGAATAGTGCCACCAGCGGCTTGTGATCTGTGATGACAGTGAATGGTTTCCCATACAGATAGAGATGAAAGTGTCTGCAGCCCCAATGTATGGCTATGGCCTCTTTTTCAATTTGAGAATAGCGTTGTTCCGTGTCCGTGAGCGAACGACTGGCGAATGCCACCGGCATCCAGTCCATTTCATCCCGCTGTTTCTGCATCAGTACCGCACCCAGCCCTGCGGGGCCAGCATCCACAGCCACCAGGGTGAGGTTTCTGGGGTCAAAGAAAGCTAAGGTGGTAGTGTCCGAGAGAGCAGCCTTGATGTTCTCGAAAGCCTTTTCTTGATCCAGACCCCAGATCCAAGGTGTGGAGTCCTTTGTGAGCTCTCTCAGGGGCAGTGTGAGATTGGCGAGGTCCCTGATAAATCGCCCACAGTAGTTAACCATCCCCAAGAAACTGCGAACTGAGGTGGGAGGTTTGGCATTTTTGACATCCTTGACTTTTTCCGGGTCCGGGTTGACTCCGTCTGCTGAGAAGGTGTAACCGAAAAACCCTATTTTCCGCTGCAGGAACTCACATTTTTCTCTGTGTAGGGTTAGTCCAGCCTCTCGTAGTCTCCGGAACACCTGCTCCAGTCGTTGGTTGTGCTCCGTGATGGTGCGGGCATGTATCATAATGTCATCACTGACGTTGATCACCCCTGGTATATTCGCAATCAGTTCCTGGATCACGTTCTGGAAGACCTCCGCGGCACTAGAGATTCCAAAGCTGAGTCTAGTGTATCTCCTGAGGCCTATGTGCATCGAGAACGTCGTCATGTTCCTCGACTCTTTGTCCAACACTAATTGATGGTATCCAGATCGGAGGTCCAGTTTCGAGAACCAGCATGCTCCTGCCATTTCTCCAATGAGGTCATCAATGGTGGGTGTGATGTGGCGTTCCCTTTTGATGGCAGCGTTTGGGAGGCGCATTTCCACACAGATCCGGACTGCTCCTGGTTGTTTTGGTTTCCTGGTTACCACACTGGGTGATACCCATGGAGTCGGACCTGTGACTTTCTCGATGATACCAGCCGCTTCCAGCTTTCTGAGCTCTTCTTCCACTAGGGGCCTGAGATGAAACGCAATCCGGCGATGTCGCAGTGCTACGGGCTGCACTGTCGGATCCACATGTAGATGTATTTCCCGACCAGTGAACCGGCCTATACCTTTGAAGATGTCTGAGAAATCCATTATTAACTGCTGCACCGATTATTCATGAACGCCAAACGCGAAGGTGACAACTCCAAGATCTTCAGCAGCCCGACATCCCAATAGCATGCCCTGCCCATCTTCCGACACAAATATGTTCGCAGTGATTGTCCTATCGCCATGGTTGATGGTTGTTCGGAATTTTCCTCGGATTTTGAGGGGCGTCTCCTGACCATATGCAAATACCGTGATTGGCGAGTGGCTCAATTTGGGAGGTTGAGTCATGGTCCTGTAGAGGGCTGCGCTCATGAGATTGATGGTAGCTCCAGTATCTACCACAGCCATGATTTCCTGCTCCGCCACTCTGAGCGGGCATTGTGGGAGCTTCCTGGCTCGCCGAGCAGCTGTGCCAATCATGTGCACCTTGTGCACCGTCTTCTCTTCTTCCTCATCATCGTCCATATCACTTTGGCTCTGATCACCTTCCGGCACTGTATTCACTACCTGTCGGGGCTTGCGAAATTTCTTCGAGCGGCATACCTTCTCGAAATGGTTGAGCTTGCCACATCCTGAGCATCGCTTTCCTCGAGCAGGGCATTCCGGTGCTGGGTGATTCGGGCCTCCGCAGTATCCACAGGGAAAACCGGATGTTCCTGCCTGTGCCCTAGCGGGTTTCTTATTCCACTTGGTTGGTGAGCGGACTTGAAGCTTGTTGACTGGTTCGGCCTTGACCGGTGCTTGGAGAGCTGCCTCCATGTGAGCAGCCCTTGCTTTGGACAGTTCTTTTGTGCGACCAAGTGTCAGTATGTCGGCTAGAGGTTTACCAGACTCTTCCAAAATGCGTTCTCTCAACTTTGCCGAGGCACAACCATGAATTATTTGACCTCGTATCTCCTCGGTGGCATCCGCAAAGCCACAGGACAAGGCCAGTCGCTTGAGCCTGGTGTGATACGTGTCCAATGACTCCTCGGGCAGCTGCCGCGCTTGCCTGAATACAAATCGTTCATAGTCCTGATTGGCCATAGGTTCGAAATGAGCATTCAGGGCATTGATGAGTGTGTGGTGAGTCTTGGGCGTGGCCTCTGTGAGCATTCTGGCAATGGAGTGTACATCTTTGCCACCGAGATGGAGCACCATGGCTCTCTTCTGTTCTTTGTGAACTTTTGTGGCTCCAAAAAATACCAGGAGTCTGTCCACCCATTCTTTCCACTTAGGGGCCAGTGAGGAAGGGGACCCTTCCACCACAAATGGTTCAATTGGTGGAATCGTGGCCATGGCACGACAGGCGATGTGTTTTTGTGTGTCACCGTGTGGCGGGCAGGCCGTGGAGTATTGGCAGGGCGCGGGCTGGGGGCACTGAGGCAGTGCGATGGAAGCAGTCAGCTGGGGGACAGGCAGCAACACGCTCTGCAGAGCTGTGGGACAATGCGGCCGGTGAACGGGCAGATCACGGGGGAGAGATCAGCTCACCTGTCCGCCCGCCAGGCCAGGCCAGGCGCTCCGTCCGTGTGCTCGCACAACGTGTGAGCGGCCGTGTGGCACGAGCACCGCAAGCGGAGGGACACGCTCGCGGCCGCCGCACAATGAAGCGGGCGCCACTCACACGCAGCAAAGGCTCGGCAACCACCCTCGTCGCCAGTTGTTATGTTGTCGGGTGACAGTGGAGTCCCTAGGGGCTGATGCTGGGACCCTACACTCGAGGGGCATCTAAGGTTGCTAAGGCCTACCACGTGGCCGTATAATAATTGCAGACAGACACTGGGATATGGTTATGGCTCTCCGCACCTCGCCTGACTGGCGTACGTGCGTGCGGGGCCCCTCTTTATTCTAACAGCACACGTGACCCAGCAGCGCACGCCTGTGACGTACTCGACGTGCAAAGCCAGGAACATAACAACAGGCAAGAGGTGAGAGCGCGCGCTCATCTTCAGGATTTAAATGATGCATGACAGTTGCAACCGGCTTCAATGTAGGAAAACCAAAGCTTTAAACAGAAAATTGCATAAAACTGCACCTAGCTCACCAGGTTGGTCTCCTCTGGAACAGCAGGCACGGAGACACAACGAGAGAGATGCACTAACACAGTGACAGGCTGGATTCCTTGAAGTAGGTGGTAGTAAAGCTCACGAACGTTATTGAAAGTGTACAAGATCCAATATCTGTATAACAGGCAGATATTGATGAAGCGCTCGAAGCAAGGTGTCAAATTAGAAATGACACTTCGGTATAAGTAAGACACTGGTTCTTCAGTTGAACATATAATGATGATTATTCAAAAAGGCATGACTCACATGAAAGATGTAGATTCTGTGGATGCCTGATAAGCACTGTGGCAGTCACATCTGGTCACAGGTTACAAAAGAAGAATCTGGCAGGCTTGTTTAAGGCTGGCCGGTGTGAAAAGGCCACTGGTGGGGCTGGAGCTGCCAGTTTCTTTAGAAAGTACTTGAATATTCCTGTAAAAGCTTGAAGCTTGTAAGTTGCAGTTTCAATGTCCCTTGTAGAAGAGATTTCAAAATCTGTAGGTTCAAGAGTCCAATCGTCGCCAAAATGTTCTAAGTAAATATTCTAAGTTGTAGACCAGGTGGTAAATTCCAAGTAGTTCCTTTATTAAGTTTCAATTGCAGATGTAGGAAGATGATGGTAAGATGGTAAATAAGATAGAAATATAGCCCCACCAGGAGCAGTCTCCCTCTGCTCAGCCTCTCATCCACAACTGACCCTCTTTCCACCAGTCCACACACCAACATTCCATGACATCATACAGCATTCTCCAGCTATGCAGACTGAACAGAAGAGAGAGGATTGATGTAAAGAAAGAAGAGAGGAATTAACCATTACAACAGTTAGCTATAGTTGTTTTTCGAGAAGGAGTGAGTAACAGGGAGACTGAGATAAAAGAAGGTGTGGATCAAGGGAGGACAGACAGAGGCACACATTTTGGTTCCAATGGAGTTATCTGTCTGGGAGTTATCATATACTATCACTGTTATGATAGACTCGGGAGCGACGGGCAATTTTATAGACCTGAAGGTCTGTGAAAGGATGATGCAAATCCAATTATATTTAATTTCTTTATTGAGGAAACAGATAAGTCCAATATAGCGACCAGCCAGAGCGACAGCAAGTTACAACTCCACTAACCTTTCCACATGCCACCATTCCAGGATGGAACATCAAACATGGTGGCATGTGCTAGACTCATAAATAAACACACTGCGATTAAAGGAACATACTTCAAATAAAAGAACATGAGACCCAACACATCTTCCCCCTTAATATTTGGAACAAATAAATAAATGCCCAATAGCATCAAAATCAAATGTAAAAAAAATTACAAAAATTATACATAATCTTTGTACTTGATAGGTGGTTTTCTTACTCTAGCAGAAACTCTGACACGAGGTTTATCTTGTGTAGTACCAGGTCCATGATGTACAGAAACCGGCACACTTTGAAGTTCCATGCTAGAGTTAACATGCACATTCTGTTTAGACAATCTTTCCATGTTCCACCATTTTCCATCTTTTAACATCACAGACCTGCCCCTCAAAGAAACAATTTCCTTGGGACAAGAGAACTTGGAATGATCCTTGGAAATGTAACCAGGAAATCTCACTCTAACCCAATCCCCTTCTTTGAATATAACTTGTTTCCTTCCCTTAATTGATTGCTTAGTAATGTACTTGCCTTGAGCTATAAGACAATTAGCCTTGACTGAATCAGAATTAATTTTAGGAACACTCAAATCACGCATCCAAGATCTGACTAATTTGGAAGAAGCTGACCTCCCTTTTAATAAACTAAAAGGGGAAACGTTAGTAACTGCATTGGGAGTAGTGCGCAAAGCCCAGAGTAAATTGGAAAGTTCTTTCTTCCAGTCCAAACCATTCACCATAGACAATTGAACGTTATCCTTCATAATTCTATTACAACGTTCCACAAGGCCATTACTGCGAGGGTGATATAAAGAAGTAGTGATATGTTTAACACCCCAATGAGACAAAAATTCTTGAAATTCTTTGGACACAAATTGTACCCCATTATCTGTTACAAGTTCAATAGGGGCACCTTCCCTTAAAAATAACGACTGGAGAAAAATTACCACTTCATCAGTAGTAGCAGCCCTTACAAATTTCACCTCTGGCCACTTAGATCCATAATCTATTAAAACTAAACCGTATCTGCTTTTTTCATCCAAAACAAACATGGGACCTATGATATCTAAAGCCAGTTTAACCCATGGTTTGTCAGGAACGGGAATGGCTTCCACCGGACTGGGAAAAGTTACTTGGGTTTTATCACTAGTGGCGCATGAAATACAGTCCCTCACAAAATGCTCTACAGAAAGGTCCATGCAAGGCCACCAAAATATTTCTCTAAGTCTCCTTTTTATTGCTCTCATACCATTGTGGCCTTTGTGAGCAATCACCAAAACTTTACTCTGAAGAGATGCAGGAACCACTAATAAGTCTAATCTCCTGAGTATGCCACATTAAAAATTCAATTCAGGAAAAACATGTTTAAAAACATCTGTCTCTCACCTTTGGATGACCAACCTTTATTCAACATAGCTATGATTTCTTGTAACACCACATCTTGGTGGACAGCAGATTTCCACTCTTCCTCTGTGATGCATGTAAAATCTGAATCCACTAAGGAAGTTACAGCACCAAATTCCTCCTCTTTGAACTCGCTAGATTGTTCTCTGGCTATAGGGAGTCTAGTCAGACAATCAGCAAAAATGTTCTTTGTACCAGGAATATACTCTAACTGAAAATGAAATTCCATTAACCTGTAATGCCACTTAGCAATACGAGGAGTAGCGTTCCCAGCACCTTTGGTTGAAAACAAATTAACAAGAGGCTTGTGGTCCATTCGAATCGTAAATTTAGAACCCCATTGATATTGTCTGAAGTGATTAACACCCCAACAACAAAGAGGACACTGTACCTAGACGTGAGATGCAAAAAGTCATCTGAAACGTCAGGGTGCAAAAAGTCACCCATTCAGTCTAAAGTAAGAGGAAAAAGAGGGGAAGAAAAGACTGGAAGAAAAGACTAGGTGTGAAAAGAGACAATATTGTCCATAGTAGCCCTCACACACCCATAGGATGTCATGCTTCATCATCGGGCCATTTTGCTCCACGAAGGGCCGGCGCTGCAATTCCCTACGGGCCCCATACAGGGACACTTTGGCGGAGATCTTTTAGGACAGCCGGATGGTGCATGCGGGTGTGCGGGGTATAGTTGATAGAGGGAAAGTGTGTGCCAAGTGAAAGTAGGAATAGTGAAAAGGTACATATGCAACAGTTTGTCATATAGGTGTACCTATAGCTGTGATGGCTTGTTTTTGTAGGCATGTTAACCCCAAAGTATCATAGGTCGACATGTTTCACGCCTTAATCGCCAGGGTGGTCGTTGGCGTTTCATCAGGACCAAAAAGCTTAAAGCAACATGTGCACGTGAATGTGTTAAAACCCTCTGGATTTAACATGGCGGGCCTTCAGTTTCTGAAGTACTCCAGAGTCGAAAGCAAGGCAGAAGCACTCGTAGTTGTAACACCATCCGACGGAGGACGGGAGGTGTTACAGAAGCGGGACACTTATTGAAGATATAGCCGGCTTCAAGGTGTTACAGAAGCGGGACACTTATTGAAGATATAGCCTGCTTCAAGGTAGATAATCTTTTTGCCCGCCATGTTAAATCCAGAGGGTTTTAACACATTTTTTGCACCCTGACGTTTCAGATGACTTATTGCATCTCACGTCTAGGTACAGTGTCCTCTTTGTTGTTGAGATATTGGTTTGGGAGCACGGACACTGGACCTTCATATAGCTCCTTGGGTCTCCCCTTTTTGTATTTAGAAGTGATTAACACCCCACCAGCAAGCTAAGGCTTCTCGCTCCACGACTGAATAAGTTGCCTCAGCACCCCTCAAAGTGCCTGAGGTGAAGGCTACTACTACTTCTTTTCCTTCTCTTTTTTGGAGTAATACAGCACCTAGACCGTATTGGCTGGCGTCTGTGACTACAATGGAATGATCACGTGTGTTAAAATGCTGTAAAGGAATGGCATTACTGAACTCCAACTTTATAGACTTAAATTCATACTCAAGATCATTAGACCACTCAAAGTGCTGATTTTTCTTCATGAGTAATCTCAAACCATGTGTTTTACTGCTACAGTTAGGTATAGATCTGGCATAAAACTCTAACATACCGAAAAATGATCGAAGTTGATCTTTGTTCTGAGGAGTGGGAAAACACTTTATAGCAGAGACCAGATTTTCTTTGAGTTCTACTCCCTTCGCTGATATTTTGTAACCCAAATAATTTACTTCCTGCACTGCAAATGTGCACTTCTCAGCTTTTAAAGTTGCACCACGATCTGCTAAAATGGATAGTACAGTATCCAGAGTTTTATCATGAGATTCTGTGTCCTTTCCATAAATTAGCATATCGTCTTGAAAACACTTAACATTAGGTACATTGGCAAACATGGATTCCATTACTCTCTGGAATACGGTTGATGCCGATGCTAGCCCAAAGGGCATTCTTTTAAAGCGATAAGCACCAGAAGGCGTAACAAATGAAGTAAGATGACGACTGTCTGTTTTAAGAGTAATTTGGTAATATGCCGATGACATATATAAGGTAGTAAATACCTTTGCACCTTCAATAGAACCTAGAATTTCCGTGATGTTCGGAAGGGGATGTCTATCAACCCATATCCTGTCATTAAGATCTCTCAAATCGATGAACATTCTAAGTGCTCCATTAGTTTTTCTAGCTAAAATGATTGGGGAAAGCCATTCTGAGCTTTCAATGGGTTCAATTATTTTTTGTTTACATAGGGAATCTAGTTCTAGAGATAATTCTCTTCTCATGGCTAAAGGAACCCTTCTAGATTTGTGCACAACTGGTTGGGCATCATGCCTAAGGATGATTTGATGGGAAAAACCTGTTACCTTGCCCAGGGTTTCACAAAATACAGTTGGAAAAGCTGATATCCAATCATGAGAGTTTATGGTGCACACTGGTATAAAATTATCTTTAAGAAGAACCTGCTCCTGCAAGTTCGACTGCATCAGGACCCACACCAAATACACTAACCCCACACATCGTAAAGTGCATCCTGCTCAACACCCACTCGGTCCACAGACACTCCATCGAACTTTGGAACCTACTCGATACCACAGCGCCAGACATCGCCTTCCTTACGGAAACCTGGATGAACGCCTCATCAGCGCCCGACATCGCCATAGCTATCCCAGACGCCTACAAGATCATTCGAAAGTACCGCATCAACCAAACTGGAGGAGGCATAGCCATCGTCCATAAGAACACCATCCGCATCACGACCAGTTCCGACGATAACCTCACTACGGCCGAACACCTTCACTTCCAGATCCACACCGACCCCAAGACCACACTCAGAGGCACCCTCATCTACAGACCCCCAGGACCCCGCACACAATTCAGCGAAGACATCACTGACTTCATCAGCCCACATGCCCTCTCCTCCGGGAACTAATATCCTACTGGGAGACCTCAACTTCCACCTAGAAAAGAATAACGACAACAACACCACCACCCTTCTTGACAACCTGACCAATCTCGGACTCAAACAACTTGTAGACACCCCCACCCACCTTGCCGGGCACACGCTCAACCCTATCTTTTCCTCCAGCAAACACATCTCCTTCGATCACACCACAGCTCTCCATTGGACAGACCACAGCTGCGTTTACTTCAACTACAATAAGACCACGTCCCATAACCCCCCACAACCTATTCCCCGAAGAAATTGGAACAAAATCACCACCGCCCAGCTCTCCTCTTCGCTTCACCTAAACCCTCCTTGCCAAATCATCGGACCCAAACCAAGCAGCCACCAACCTCACACAATGGATCACCCACAGCGCAGACGAACTAGCACCATTGAAAAACCATCAAATCAAGCAAAGCACCAAAAAAGCCCCCTGGTTTAATGAGGACCTTAAGAAATCCAAGAAGTTCTGCCGCACCCTCGAGAAAACATGTCGAAAAAATTCAACCACTGACAACCTGGCCACCTTCAAGAACGCCACCCGCAAACACCACCAACTGATTCGATCCACCAAGAAATCAGCATTCAAAGATCGACTCGACAACAACGCCCAAAACAGCAAAGAACTTTTCAACATCGTCAAAGAATTTACCAACCCCACCGCAGGCTCCAACGACATCTCTCCCTCCCAAGACCTCTGCGATTCTCTATCCTCATTCTTCCACAACAAAATCGCCGACATACATAACAGCTTCAAAAATGAGCCCGAAGTCCAGTTCACTCCACCCACCTCCGAACCAAAACAGCACTCTAACTACCTTTGCGCCTGGAACCCAATCATGACTGAAGACACCATCCGCCTGATGAACTCCATCCACTCAGGATCGCCAACCGACCCATGCCCCCACCACATTTTCAACAAAGCAGACTCCATCATTGCACCCCATCTCCGCGATGTCATCAACTGTTCCTTCACCTCCGCTACCTTCCCGGAAATCTGGAAACACGCCGAACTCAGCGCCCTTCTGAAGAAACCCACTGCAGACCCCTCTGAACTTAAGAACTATCGCCCCATCTCGCTCCTCCCATTCCCTGCCAAAGTCATCGAGAAAGCTGTCAACAATCAGCTCGCCGCCTTCCTGGAATCCAACAAATCCCTTGACCCCTCACAGTCTGGCTTCCGTGCCAAACACAGCAACGAGACCGCCCTCATCGCAGCAACAGATGACATTCGAACACTACTGGACAACGGAGAAACAGCTGCCCTCATCCTACTTGACCTCTCCGCCGCCTTCGACACAGTTTGTCATAGCACCCTCATACAACGCCTCAGCAACGTCGGAATACAAGGAAAAGCCTTGGATTGGATCATCTCGGGCCACATGCATCAACGTATTTAGGAAGTGCAAACGGTGCGAATCGGTAAATTCGGCCGTTTGCACTTCCTAAATATGTGTTTGGGATGCATCAAGCATTTTTGAGTAATTCGGTATTTTTACCGAATTCCAAAAATGCGATTGCTTTTAAGGAATTGCAAATTTGCAATTCCTTAAAAGCAATGCATCATTTAATAAAAAATTGCGATTATTCAAATTGGAAGTGCAAATTACCACGAGGTTCAACCTCGTGGTAATTTGCGAAATTGTTTAAAAATGCTTGAAAATGAATTTTTTAAACTGTCCAGTTACAGACACACATGTCCTTAGGACATGTGTGTATGTAACTTGTACTGAAATGTACATTTCAGGGGTGCAGGGGGGGGTCCTTTGGACCCCCCCCTGCACCCATGAAATGTTCAAAGTGCCACTCGCAATTTGAGACTGCCTTCCAATTGACTACATTGATTCCTATGGGCCTCTAGACCCATAGGAATCAATGTAATGCCATTCCTTAATTGCACTTCGCAATTAAGGAATCGCAATTTCCGAAAATTAAGAAATCCTAAAAACTTTTAGGATTTCTTGATGCATAGCATTTTGCATTTCCTAAATAGCGATTCCTTAATTTTCGCTATTTAAGAAATGCAAAATCCTAGATTGATGCATGTGGGCCTTCGTTCCTTGCTGGAAGAACCCAGAGAGTCCGCCTCCCCCCATTCAAATCAAAGGCCACCGAAGTCATCTGCGGCGTACCACAAGGATCATTACTCAGCCCCACCCTCTTCAACGTTTACATGAGTCCCCTCACATCCATCGTGAGACAACACAATCTCAACATCATCTCCTGCGCAGACGACACCCAACTGATCCTCTCCCTCACCAAAGACCCAAACACCGCCAAAATGAATCTACACGAAGGAATGAAAGAAGTAGCCGAGTGGATGAAGAACAGCCGTTTAAAACTCAACTCGGACAAAACGGAAGTCCTCATCTTAGGATCATCCCCCTCTGCCTGGGACGACTCATGGTGGCCTCCGGCCCTGGGTACAGCACCCATACCTACTGATCATGCACGTAACCTGGGCTTCATCCTAGACTCTACCCTCTCGATGACCAGACAAATCAACGCCGTCTCATCATCATGCTTCAACATCCTACGGTTGGTCAAAAAAATCTTCCGCTGGATCCCCACCGAAACAAGAAAAACGGTCACTCATGCACTGGTCACAAGCCAACTAGATTACGGAAATACCCTTTACGCCGGAACCACAGCCAAACTACAGAAAAAACTCCAACGCATCCAAAACGCCTCAGCCAGACTCATACTGGACATCCCCCGTCAAGATCACATTTCCAGCCACCTGAAAGACCTCCACTGGCTCCCCATCAACAAGAGAATAACGTTCCGTCTCCTCACCCACGCACACAAGGCCCTCTACGACCTCGGACCCGAATGCCTCAACACACGACTGTCCTTCTACACACCCACCCGCCAACTACGATCGTCCAATCAAGCCCTCGCCGCAATTCCGCGGATCCATAGAACCACCATGGGAGGAAGATCCTTCTCCTACTTAGTGGCCAAAACCTGGAATTCTCTCCCTACCCACCTCCGCCTTACACAGAACCACCTCTCCTTCAGAAAACAGCTAAAAACCTGGCTATTCGATAACTAAAGCACCCACCCTCCCACAAGCGCCTTGAGACCCTCCGGGTGAGTAGTGCGCTATACAAATTCCTGAACTTGAACTTGAACTTGAACTCCTCACTGTTAGGGTCTAAAATTATACCCACATTTTTCTGTTCCTGCCAACCCAACAGTGAAGATTTATCATCAGCAACATACACAGTAGCTGGAGTAGAACGCTCTTTGAAAGTTATGGTACAATCAAATTCACATAAAACTTCAACAGATTTACCACCATACCCTACAGGTTTGATGAATTACTTTCTTAAAGAAACACCAGATGCTTTTAATTTGTGCCACTCTTCAGGACCAATCAATGTGAAAAAGGAGCCTGAATCAGCCATCATAGCAATTTGACTACCATATATTACCACTTGACAATGAGGACGCTCAATGTTTGAAAATTGTAGTTTCGAAATCTGCGAAACACCCTCCTCAAAAGTGTGAGTGGATAACATGTTTTGAGACTCAGTAATACATATTTCATGAGAATTTGACAGCATCATAATTTCATTACCATCTTCACTGTCCAAACTGGGATCGGGCTCAGGTTTGGCTTCAATAGCCAGAATTTTCTTAAAGGAAGATTTGACATTTGGATT
The DNA here is from genome assembly GCF_964261635.1 of Lissotriton helveticus. Taxonomy (NCBI): domain Eukaryota; kingdom Metazoa; phylum Chordata; class Amphibia; order Caudata; family Salamandridae; genus Lissotriton; species Lissotriton helveticus. The sequence continues at coordinate 39,404,745 of NC_136057.1, forward strand.
GGAACTAGCATAAGTTGGTTTTGATTTACAAACCTTAGAAAAATGGCCTTTCTTTTTGCATTTAGCACAGAATTCGTCCATGGCAGGACAAAAAGGAGCATTTCCCAAATGATTTCTGCTACCACACCTAAAACATTCAAAAGTTTTACGTTGTTTGTCATACTTAACTTCTTTCTTGACTACAGTCTTGTCTACAGCTAGGGTTGGTGCCTTAGTGTCTAAAGCCATTTGATCCATATACATGGCAGTTGATTCTATATTTTTCGCTATTTCCAAAGCTTTATCCAAAGTAAGATCCTGTGTAAGATCCTGTGTAACTAATTAATTAATTTCTTGTATCTTTCTGCTATTTGTTTTTTCAACAATTTGATCTCTTAACATTTCATCATGAAAAGTTTTATAATCGCATGTAGCTGCTAAAACTCTTAAATCACTTACAAACGTTTCAATATATTCACCAGGTAACTGTTTCCTCATATAAAATGTATGTCTCTCCATAATAATGTTATGCTTCTTTTTAAATCTAAGATCTAGTACCTTTAAGGCTGATGCACATTCATCAATGGCATCATCCTCACCCATGACGACAGAAGGAGGAAGATGTTTTAAAACTTTCCTTCCTTCTGTACCTAAAGAGTGACGTAACAATGCAAATTTTTTCTTTTGAGTGAAAACATCTGCTTCTATGACTTCTAAATAAGCTTCAAAACCCTCAAGCCACAATTCCCATTCTAGAGGAGGGTTTCCAGGAGTGGAGAGAAAAGGAGGAGGTGGGAGAATAGAATGTTGCATTGTAACAAGTAATTATAAATAATCAAAAACTGTTTAAAAATATAATATCGGGGACGTGGCCAAGATGGCGGAGTGAGGAGACGTGCTTTCTAGATGCTCCTCCGACTCAGCCTTGCCCGGACCGTAAACCGCCGCTTTTCTCCCCCCTGCAGCACCAGAGCGGGGGCAGGAGAGTGTAACTAACCCCTGGTCGTGCTGGGAAGCGCAGACGGCCGCAGCGGGAGAGCTCGGGGTGGATCAGCACGGCATCCCCTCGGCGGCCCGGAGAGCGGCGGAGGCCACGTGTGGCGGCAGCTAGAGCAGAGGTGCCGCGGATCGAGCGGGGAACCCGTAGGGGCGTGCCGCCCTCACCCAGCATGCAGTGAACACCCGGCCCTACGACCGTGCTGAGTGAGCTTTGGCCTGGAGGCACGGCAGTCCAACAGCCTGGGGACGAGACGCGCACAGGCGCCGGTTGGGCTCTACTCGAGGCTGGGGTCGCGGCCTGGCCCTGGACGCCTGCGGGCCTACTCGCCTCACACAACACGGTGAGAGGGCCCGCCAACCGCCCGAGTCTGCACGGCTCGGTAAGCGGGAGACTGTGCAGATCCTGCGTGCCCTCAGGGGTGGCACCCAACCGGAGGGGGCCGCGTGGAGTACAGCGAGCCACCGGAGCTGTACTCGGAGACCCATGCTTGCACCTAGCCTTATCCCACACCCAGGCACCCTGACAACAAGAAAGAGCCTGGGGACGGTGGAACCAGCAGCGCGGAGGCGGGCCGCAGCACTCACACAACACACGGTGACTCTGGGGGCACAGCGGCGACATCAGGGCAGCAGAAAACAAGGACCGGCGGCAGACCGGGGCCCAGCGGCGGAGCACACGCAGACGCGGGCAGTGCTTTAATCGAGGTTGGGGTCGCGGCCTAGCGCCGGAAGCGCACAGATCTACTCGCACTACACAGCACGGCGGGAGGACCGCGCGCCATTGGCGTTCCGCTGGCCCGACCCGCAGAAGCACAGGAGGAGGTTGTGTACCAGAGTGTCCCCCTGGGGCAGGCTCTGCCCTGCGGGAGCCCCGAGCGGGTAGGCGCGAACCCAGGGACTGACCCGGGAAACCTTCCCGGATCCGGGCCCCTGCTGCAACACAAGACCCTCGGAGACGGTACAGGTGAGGAGTGGAGGGGGGAGCGGTAACGGGACAATCGGCCTCACCCGGGCCCCCTCCCCTGCCCGGCACAGACTCCACCCAGAGACTGGCATTGCCGAAGGCCCACAAAGCCTGCAACGCAGCAACCCTGAGGGCACGACAGCCTGCACCGCACCGGCCCGGCCGCAGCCATTGAGATCGCACTACATTCAGTGCCTATAGCCGCCGAGTACTACACAGAGGAGACCACCCCCGGGAGGGATACGGAGGGCCACAAAGCGGATATTGAGGGCCCAGGAGCCGGCCCACGTGCACAGGAGGATCGGAGCGCTGTGGCATTGCCGGGGGGCTGGGTGGGACGGCGGTTTGCGCCTAGCTCCCCTATAGCCGACACAAGCACGCACCGCCCCGCTTATCGGGACGGCCCCTGGTTGGAGGCGATCCAGAGGACGAACGCGCAGCTCACGCCGTGGTCATGATCATGGCGGGACAAAGAGGGAAGAAAGGAGAGCGCACCCTCCCTGAGATGCTCAGTAAGGGCCCCCCGAAAACAGATAGAGGTCATTCCTCCCCGGGCGCAGCCAAGACTCAGCCGGACAGCCGAAGAGGAAGTGCCCATAACCAGATCTTTCCTGGAGACTCTCTTTAACTCACTCGGGGAGGATTTCCAAACATTGAAACAAGAGGCAGCGGGAGAAGTCCGGGAAATCAGGGGAGACGTAGATGGCCTAGGGGAGAGAGTATCCAGTATGGAAGAAACCTCACATGCGAGAAACGAGGAGCTGAAGCAACTGCAGCAAGAGGTGGTCAGGCTGAAGGATCAACAACTCGACCTCCGAGCACACGCCGAAGACGGCGGAACAATATCCGAGTCCGCGGCGTTCCACTCAAAGACAAGGGCTCTGACATCACGGAGTACTTGCAGGCCTTGTTCAGGGATATCTTGGGCGAGCCGGTGGACTTTCCCATCAAGATAGACAGAGCCCACAGCGCTCGTCGGCTCCACCCCCGGATATGCTGGCCTTCCTACCGGACTACTCGCTTAAAGAACGCATCATCTCGGAGGCACGACAAAAGCAGCCCCTACGATTTCGGGGACAACAAGTTGCCCTCTTCCAAGACCTATCAGCGATAACCCTCCAAAAACGCAAGTCCTTCAAGGTGACCACAGACTTTTTGCAGGACAATAAAATGCCATATGCATGGGGACACCCCTTCAAACTTATTTTCAGATGGAACGGCACCCTGCATCAATTCCGCTCACTTCAAGAGACATGTGCCGTACTGGGCATCCCTCAACACGAGGAGACCACATCGCCACCACGGTCTGGGTGACCGCCGAGGGATAGCTGGCAGCGAGTATCACGGAGGCAGTCCACGGGGACAAACCCAAAACCAGACGCACGCACCATCAAGGAGGAGATGGACAACGCCATCACAGTGGTGGCCAAAGACACCACACCCGCAGAGTGATATTTTTTCCGGGGGGAGAACGCTTAAGCACCACTTCTATTGCTGGTCTGGGGGGGAGGGGAGGGGGCACCAGGGGGAGCGATGGGGCCAGGCGTCCATCCAGGTAACTACCACAGACCTGCTCATCACAGGCAGGACTGGGACTATGCGTGCTACAGGACTCTTGAGTTCAACTGTGGGAGGGGGGTCTTGGGGGAGGGGGAGAAGGGAGGGGGGGACTGTTGGGGGGCTGTTGGGGGTTGTGGGATGGGAGGGAGGGAGGGAATGCAGTGCTTTGACTGATGGGGAGTTCGAGGTTGGGGTTCGGGGGGGTACGGGGAGGGGAGGGGGAGTAGGGGAGCAGGGGTTGTTGTTTGAGGTCGGGGTGGGGGGGTTGGTTGTTGTGGGGGGGGTACCCCTTGTCCACCTATCTCAGTTGCTTCCCAGGGAAGCTCCTTTGTTTTGGTTCTTTGCACTCCCTCCATAGCTCTAGAACCATCCGGTTGACCGATGCCACACACCAAGCTTAAAGTTCTCTCCCTGAATGTGAGGGGCCTTAACAACCCCATTAAGCGCCGAGCAGTCTTGTCCCTCTTAGAGCACACAACAGCCGACATTTGCCTCCTACAGGAGACACACCTCCTATCCAGAGACCAGCACCGTCTTAAATCCCGGGCCTTCCCTACACAGCTTTTCTCATCCTCCTCTAAGAAAACAGCAGGGGTGGCTATTTTGGTATCTAAGTCATTCAAGGTCAAGGTTCTGCAGCTGGAGGCTGAAATTAAGGGGAGACTATTGGCACATCGCTTTCTCATAGCGGGGCAGACTTTTATACTGGGCTCAATATATGCACCTAACGAGGGGGAGGAAGCATTTCTTAAAACAGCGCTGGCGCAGGCCACAGTGAACGCGGAGCGCCGGCTCCTACTGGGGGGCGACCTTAACTTAGTCTTTCACAATACACATGATCGCTCGTGCCAACGGTGGGGCCAGGTAGGGGCCCTCTCCAAGAATAGCCAGGCCTACCTATGTGATATTGATCTGACTGACCTCTGGAGGCATATTCACCAACATAGCACCACCTACACCTATCATTCCGGGGCCCGCAAATCATATGCCAGGCTGGACTACTTCCTATGCACCTCCCCAGTGGTGGCGCAGGCGCTGGAGATGGATAGCCTGCCGGCCTCGCTCTCCGATCACTCCCCGATAATGGCCACGTTCCTCGATCCGGCAACACCGTCCCCGCGCAGACAATGGCGCCTCCGAGAGGCCCTCCTTCACACCCCCTTGACAGTGGAGCGGATCAAAACCGCTATTGCACAATTTCTAACCCACAATCACAATACCGACACTTTGAGAGCCACTCAGTGGGCGGCCCTGAAAGCGGTCTTGCGCGGCTAATTTATATCCATAGCCGTGACCAACAATAAAGACAGAGCACAGAAGAGGGCCGAAATCGCACAATGAGTGTTGGAACTGGAGCAAATGCACCAGCGCACGGGGGCGGCACGAGCCTGGAGGCAACTGTGCACCGAGAGGAAAATGCTAGCCGCACTAGACCAGGATGCTGCGTAGTATGCAGCTCTACGCCTTAAACAGGCGTACTACTCGGGGGGAGACCGGTGCGCCCGGCTCCTAGCGAGCAAACTGCGGGAACAGCGCCAGCGGCAAGGGGTGCGGACCATACAGACGGAGGGGGAGGCCTGGCTACAGACGACACGGCGCTAGCCGAAGCTTTCAGGGAATTCTACGAATCCCTCTACTCTGGAGACACCCTTGACTCGCAAGCGGGCCGGACTTACTTGAAGGAGGCACGTCTCCCGTCCCTGAACTCAGCACAGGCGGATCATCTAGACAGGCCGATTGGCCTGGAAGAGGTGATCTCAGCGATCTCCCGCCTGAAGCTTGGGAAATCCCCTGGCCCGGATGGCTACCCCGCGAGTTTTTATAAAATATTTTGCCACCAAATAGCTCCTCTCTTGCGGGACCTTTTCAATTCCTTTGACCAGCTGTGCGCGATCACCGCAGAACTCCTGGAGGCATCAATCTCAGTCATCCCTAAACCTGGCAGAGACACGACCCGGTGTGGTTCCTACCGCCCGATCTCGCTATTAAATATCGACTTCAAACTCTACACGGGTATATTAGCGAGCAGGTTGGCCCCCTACATGCAACAACTGGTGGAGCCCGACCAGGCCGGTTTTATACCCCAGCAACAGACCAGTGACAATACCAGACGTGTCCTCCACCTCATCGAGGCCGGTTCTCGCGCACGCCCAGAATGTATGCTACTCACGATCGACGCTGAAAAAGCGTTCGACGGGGTACACTGGCCATATTTAGAGCAGGTCTTGCAACATTTTGGCTTCGGGGAGGTCCTCTGCACCCGCATTTTGAACTGCTACAGACACCCTAACGCCACGGTTCGCGCCAACAGGCATACCTCCTCCCGCTTCCCGATCGGAACAGGGACCAGGCAAGGCTGCCCCCTTTCTCCCATTTTGTTTGCCCTCTATATGGAGCCATAAGCATAAAGGGTTCGGCAGCATGGTCTCATCCAGGGCATCAAATTTGGAGGCGACATCCACAAAATTAGCCTCTACGCGGACGACGTCCTGCTCTCCCTTACCGAAACGGTTCAGTCGCTTTGGCCGCTTTTTATTGAACTCCACAATTTCGCGCTCGCCTCTGGGTTTAAGATCAATACGGAGAAATCGATTGCCCTTAATATCACACCCTCTCAGAGGTAAGAGCAGAACACAATATGCAATGGTCCGACTCTACAGTCCCCTATCTGGGAGTACTTCTGGGTCCCACCATACCGGCTACGGCGGACGCGAACTATGCCAGACTCCGCACACAGCTCCGTGACGAGCTCCGGAGATGGAAGCTATACTCCCTCTCCTGGCTGGGGAGGATAGCCGCTACCAAAATGACTCTGCTGCCACAGATTCTCTATCTGTTCCAGACCCCTCTCCTGCAACCGCCTCGCGGTTGGATCCAGCAGATGCAGTCTGAGTTGATGCGCTATATATGGCAAGGTCGACGGCCACGCTTTAAGCAAGCCATTGCGGTTCCCCCGCCCGGTCACGGTGGGGTAGGGATCCCAGATCTTCAACTCTACTTCAACGCAGCACAACTCTGGAGTCTAGTGGAATGGTATCAGCGTGAGACAGGCGCTGGTGGCGAGCATTGTTTAAAGGAGGCTTCTAGCTAATGTGAGTGGTTGATTTAAGAACCACAACTCGTGTAAATCGTTTGTACAATTTGTGCATTTTAAAACCATTTGTACAATTTGTGCATTTTAAAACCAAGATCGATTTTAAATTACCGTGTGAGTGATTTGCTGACATTTATTGTTTATTGCACCTTGCACTTTGCCTATTTTGCACTTCCCCGGTCGGTCCCCGTTCCGTCACGGCTATCTGTGCCGCTTGAACGGAGGGACGCGACTCCTCCCCCTGCAGACTACAAAAGCGCCAGAATTCTACAGCCTCGCTGGTGAGAGCAGCGTGAGACAGGCGCTGGTGGCGAGCATTGTTTAAAGGAGGCTTCTAGCTAATGTGAGTGGTTGATTTAAGAACCACAACTCGTGTAAATCGTTTGTACAATTTGTGCATTTTAAAACCAAGATCGATTTTAAATTACTGTGTGGGTGATTTGCTGACATTTATTGTTTATTGCACCTTGCACTTTGCCTATTTTGCACTTCCCCGGTCGGTCCCCGTTCCGTCACGGCTATCTGTGCGGCTTGAACGGAGGGACGCGACTCCTCCCCCTTGCTGGTTCATTTCCGGGGCGCTTCCCTTATATTGATATGTGCCCACGGCCACGCAGTGGACGTGCGCAGCGGGCGCGCCGATGTCGCGCCGAAGGCAAGCCCGTCTGCGACCGGACCGTGGCCAGGGCCTGCCATGCTGCTGGTCTGAGTTCAGGCAGAGCCAAGATTGTCTGGTCCAGAGAGGAGTTGGTAGCTTTAAACTTGGAGCCGCCTTGCAAAGCCTCACTCGATCCTGTAGCTGATCAGAGCTCACAGGTCTCCTTGCTGTGCGTTTTTTCACTGAGCAGGGTTGCTCTCTCTGGCTCCTGCTCTTCTTACATATTCAATGACCGGCCTGACTCAAACGGTTGCAGCCTGAAAATGGGTCTCTTAAATTGCCGGTCCATGCCCAAACATGCCGATGACATCTGGCTATTGCTTGAGGACGGTGAGTGGGATGCGATGTTTCTAACTGAAACATGGCTGAATGAATACACTATGCCTACCATCGCCCTAGCGGTGCCACTGGGTTTTAAAATGTGTTTCTCTAACAGAGGGGATGGAAGACGAGGCGGGGGTGTGGCCCTTCTCTTTAGAGAGTGCTACAAACTCACGTCCTCACTACCGACTACAATTGCAGGGATGGAAGGCTTGCTCTTCTGCTTACAAATTAACCCCCGCCAATCCCTGGCAGGTATGGTTATCTACCGACCTCCAGACTCTGCAGATACGATTCTTTCGGCGCTCATTGACGCCATTATCCAAAGCTCTATCCTCCATTCTTACTTTATAGTTGTTGGGGATTTTAATGTGCATGCCGAGGCAGCGACTTGCCCACTAGCTGAGCGGCTTATTTCAACACTGAGTGCCGCTAACTTGACACTATGTAGCACAGCTCCAACACATAAAGCAGGCCATATGCTTGACTTAATCCTCTCTAATATCCACGACCTGGCAGTGGCTACACCCCTAGAGTTGACTTGGTCGGACCATGCTTTAATTCCATTTTCGGTCAGGCTACCTGGGGCAGGGCCCATGACAGGGAGGCGCTCCTTTTTGAAGAGGCACTGGAAAAATCTGACCCCTGATAACATGGGTCACAACCCTCCTGTACTCTCATATGATGTTAATAAGGATGCAGTGGCTATGTCAAAATGGATAGGCGATATGGTGAATTCTATTGCGCCAGCTAAACAGGCAATGTCCCGCAGAGACTCCCCCTCCGCTCCCTGGTCCTCTGAGGAACTCTCTGAGGAACTGAGGGTGGAGAAATCCGCCTGTAAAAGGTTAGAGCGACTTTGGAGGGCGGGCTACTGCAGCCGGGCAAGGGCACGCTATAAGTCCGCCATCCGCGCTTTGCACACATCCATAAAAATCGCAAGGAAACATTTTTTCTCCACTTCCATCCAACAAGCAGAACACTCTGGTAAAGAAGTGTTCAAGATAGTGCAGTCTTTTTTTAAACCCAGATGTATTGAGCTGGATGTGACTCTTTTGAGAACAAAATTCTGAAAGTATCTGACTCTTTTACTCCCGCAGCATGCACTGCTAAATCAGATGTAATGGAGCATAGAGCGCCGCAACTAACTCTGAGTCAATTTCAACCAGTCACACGAGATGCCGTTTTGCAGGAAATTAACAGATGCAAATCGGGATCTCCTGATGATCCCTGTCCACCAAAACTCTGGAGCTTGATGGCAGAATTTGTGGCACCTACTCTCCAACATATATGGAATGTGTCCATTTCCTCCGGAGTGTTCCCAGAGTGCTGGAAGCACGCAACCATACTCCCGTTGAAAAAAAAGCCAAACGGGGCCCCAGGAGATTTGAGTAATCTTCGTCCCATTTCTTTATTGGCAGCACCGGGTAAAATGCTAGAAAAATTAATCCAGCGGCAACTAAATAAATTCACGGAGGATAGTATCGCTCTCCATAAAACACAATCAGGTTTTAGAGCCGGCTTTAGCACCGAGACCGCCCTGATCGAAGTGGCCGAGTCAGTCAGATGGTCGCAGGATTCAGGAGCATCAGCAATGCTGGTGCTCCTGGATCTATCGGCCGCCTTTGATACGGTGGATCACGACAGGCTATTACAACGTCTGGCTGAGATCGGCCTCCAAGCTCGGGCACTGGGCTGGCTCCACTCCTATCTGTCCAATAGATTGCAGAAGGTGGCCCTTGGCATCTTCTCCTCAGACTCTAGGAGACTGAACTGCGGGGTCCCACAGGGCTCTGCCCTGAGCCTGCTGCTTTTTAACATTTACTTAGTCCCACTGTTCACGCTAATTGCCAATTGGGGAGTCACCGCAATTTCTTACGCTGATGACACCCAGTTGGTTTTCCCATTCTCTGAGGTTTCTGAGGCAGCCTTTTCTAACTGTAAGGGCTGCCTTCGAGACGTGGCCTGCTGGATGAATACCAACAAGCTGAAACTTAATGCGGGCAAAACAGAGGTGATCTTTTTTGGCACAAGCGTCCACCCCCCCGCTGAGTTTTGGTGGTCGGACGAGATGGGTCCCGCACCATCTCCCAGCTTAAAGGCAAAAAATGTGGGGGTTACATGGGATAATGGCCTGTCTTTCGCCCCCCAGATACAGAAGGTTGTTGGAGGATGCATAGGCAAACTGAGGAGCCTACGCAGATTCCTCCGACTGCTCCCGGTGAGCTGCCGCAAAACGATTATTCATGCCACGATCACTTCAAGGCTGGATGATGCCAACGGCCTCTATTTAGGCCTCCCGAAGTTTCTGCTGCAAAAGATGCAAATCGTTCAGAATTCGGCGGCCAGATTACTCAGGCAGGTCCCTTTTAGACACCACATCTCTCCTCACCTGCGCATGCTGCACTGGTTACCTGTGGCAAGTCGCATAAAATTCAAGGCACTCACCCTGGCCTATAGAGCCCTCTATGGGACCTGCCCAAATTATTTTAAAAAACGACTGCCTAGATATTCTCAGGTCAGACTTTTAAGGTCTAGCTATAAGGTCCATCTCCAAGTCCCTCGAGTGAAAAGGGCGCACTTGGGTGGCAGAGCTTTTTCCGCGAGTACGGCATTGCTCTGGAACACCTTGCCACAGGAAATCCAGCAAGCACCCTCTGAACCTTGTTTCAGAAGTCTACTGAAAACATGGCTTTTTACGCACTAATCTTATCTCTTTGCACTGTGACTCTCACTGTTCACGCCAGCGCCGGGACACTTCCTATGGAGGTAGCTGTTGCGCTCTATAAAACTCAGTATTATTATTATTATTATTATTATTGTTATCAACCGGAGTCAGGCAAGCACTGGCTTTTTCAAGATCAGGCAGTGGCGGGTAGGCCCCTACAGGGAATCCCATTTCTCCCTAAGCGCCATTGGCTGCCTAACCTATACGCCTCCTACATCACAGGCACGGTCATGGAAGTGTGGGGCCGCGCTGTGTCCAAGCATGAATTGTCTTCCTTCCCCTCCCCTCTAACACCGCTCTTTGATAATCCCGATTTCACCCCGGGCCTAGATCCGAAAGCGTTTACGAACTGGCGCTGCTCCCCGTGCAGGGAACTAGGACACCTCTTCAATCTAGAAGGGATCCTCTCCTTCTCGCAGTTGAAAAAGGATTACAGTATACCAGAAGAAAACCGCCTGGCCTATCTGCAGGTTTGACACTGGGCACTCCACCCGGATGTTAAACCCGGAGCACAACGGTTCCTTACCCCCTATGAGAAGTGGCTCCTTACTCGCACCTCCGAGAAAAAACTGATCTCGGACCTACACCAACACCTCCTTCTCACGAACCTACACACACACAACGCAGGCAGATGCCGCTGCGAGCGGGAGCTGGGCAGAACCCTCACAGACAAGGAATGGAGTGGGATATCCCACAGAGCACGACATTCCGCGTACCACGCTGGACTGACCAAAACCCTAACTAAGGTGGCCACCTACTGGTACCTCACACCGGCACCCCTGCATCAAGCTGACCCCCACATTAGCGACGGCTGCTGGAGGGGGTGCGGAGAACTGGGCACGTTGGAACACCTGCTCTGGAGCTGTAATCGTATACAATGGTACTGGGAGACGATATTAGATGAAATTGACTCCCATCTGGATACGCCACTTCCCCGATTTCCTGCTTACATCCTACTGGGGTTGCCCAACGCCCTGATGTATCCCCTGAAGTCCCGAAGGGGTCGCCTCATAGCGATTGCACTGGGAGCTGCCACACAAAACATCTTAGCACATTGGAGGACCCCGCAGGCCCCCCCACACACAGGCTGGCTACACAGGTTATGGATGGTGCTTAGCATGGAGAAGCTGTCTCTAGTACAGGCCGGCCGGGGAGACGAGTTCCCAGAACTGTGGCGTCCCTTCTTTTTTTTTTTTTTTTTTTTTTTTTATAAGACCTTTATTGATAGAAATCGCAAGTACAACACAGCGAAGAGCCCAGGGCTCGCAAATATAGTACATCACAATACAGAAACACGAAGGATCTGGTCCAGGAGTACAGAGGTCTAATTTTAAAGGTTGCGTTACGAAGGATAGACGAGATCAGGATAACATGACACAACAGGGTGATCCCGGTCCGTAATAATCAGGATAGCCAAATACACAACACAACAGAAACCAGAATCGCTGCGCACCACCCACAAAAACGTCTAAACCCCGAGAAGAAAAAAGAAAAGGAGAAAGAATAGAAGGCCCATAGAACCAAAAATAAAAACAAAACCCCCCCCCATCCACCCCCCCACCCTGCACCTCTGCAGCTGGCTACGGCCTTCCCCCCCCTAGCAGCGTGCCTGTCGCCCAGGAAAAGGAGTCCCGAAATGCAGAAAGTAAGAGAAGAAACCCATTCTAAACTCCCATGAAAGGGAAAACGGGGAGGAGCCCACCACCCGTCCCCCGGCCCCACCCACCCGCACAGCCAACAGCACTAAACATGGCGACCGGTGGAGGCAACCATTACAAGCGAGAGAAGGCAGAAACACAAATGCAGCCCACATCGTAAGCACAGATAGCGATCTACATCCCACATATCTACCCCCAGTATCACCCACCCATGGATCAATAGGGACGTAGAGGCCGGTGCCAAAAAATGGTACCATCAGAGCAATTCACAAGGCACGAAGCCGGCACAGTGCATAGACAAAGAAATCAGAGACACAAATCTGGCTCGGTCAGCAACGAGAAACCCATCAATCAATAATAGGAGGCGTTCATCCCTGTCCCGTTCTTTCACGTGCACCACAGTTCACCAAAGTGTCCCCAAGAAACGCAAGCAGCAACCCAAAAGTGGCAAGTCGGCACAACCACCCAATCCTGGCAGCCACGTTCAAACCCAATAACCCCATCCCGGGCAAAGAATAAACCATCCCCATGTCACAATGCGGAGTCAAGCCAGGAGGAAAAATGTCAACAACCAACAATACCCGAGGCGACCCCCGGGCAATGGGGAGCATGGCCAGGGGCAGGCACTCCCGTCGCGATTTCAGTCCAAGGTTTTCACATCGCCCCAGGCACGCAACATCCGCAGCCTTGAAGTTGTCGAGATCCGGAGATTCAGCTCCGCCATTGTGGAATAGGGCAGCCATCTTGATGGAGACGGACGAGGAGCAAGAACAGTCGGAACGTATCAGCGAATCAGCCAGTCGCAATCTCCCCAGTGCACACATGATAACATCCACCTTTTCGATCAGGGTTTGAGCAGAGTGCGCCAGAACGTAACGGAGGGAGAGAATAGCAGCCAGAAGATCGCCATATCCCAAATCATCACAACTCTCCCCTTCAAGTGTGTCCCCTTGCACCACAAATCCGCCATCACACTGCAACACAGACTTCACCAGGCTGTGATCCATAATGGCCGCCGCTTGCGTGGGGGTAGTCACTTCGAAACAGGGCAGGGCACTCAAAGTGGGAAACCAGAGGTCCACGCACTATAATGTTCACAAACAGTGCCAATACGGTGCCACAAACTTACGACCCATAGAGACGTTGTCATGGAGCATGTTGCGGGAGCAGAAATTCGGGAGCCGCCCGTCGATTGCGGGGCTCCACGAAAGCCGTTTCTCAGCAGCCAGAAGATAGGGCATTTGCCGCCGTGCGGTGCCCCAAACGAAGCGCCAGGCACGAGTCACCCGTACCTGCAGGAGAGCGGGGCGTGCTTGTCAAAGGTCGGCTGCCTCGCACCAGGAGAGCTCGGATCAGCTCACAGCGATTACCGGCATACCGAGTCAGGCACTGAGCGGCCGGCCTCACCGTCCACTCGAGGCCCCGGTCTGAGAGCGCTGTGGGCCGCGTACTGCAATCCGTCATTACTCCCGCTCACAAAGACGCTACAGTGTCAGGATTTCCCCACCGGTCGCCGAACGTCATCAGCATCACAAATCCGCCATGTCGGGCCAGGATAAAGGGCAGGATAGTTTCAAAGGAAAAGACGACCCTCGGAGCCGAGGGACTGAGCGTCCTACCCGGACGCCATCTTGGCTCCTCCCCCTGTGGCGTCCCTTCTTAACTCTGCTCACAGGGGAGTTCCGCGAGCTGAGCTGCCCCAGATATTTACGCCTCCTCAGGCTAGCCGACACTCCAATCCCGGCGCCGAGGACAACCAAGGGCGTGCGACACCACAAACACTGATGCTCCTATCGTACTTCCTATTTTCTGATTGTAATGGACTTTTTTCTCTAGATGGGTGGACGGGGGGAGGGTGGCGGGGAGGATGATGGGTCCTACTGTTTTGTGTTTATAGACATAGATGGCCTGTATCGCTACCCACCCAGGCGAGAACTGAATGTACCTATCGTCTTACCATTGACACTTGCCTTGCTCAACTTGTTTAATGGACTATGGCCCTATTGTCTTGTTTTTTGTGAAAACTCAATAAAAGATTTAAACCATAAAAATATAATATCTAAAGGAAAATGCTAAATACAGTTCCTGTTGAAGAAAAATATAGTTAATGCAAATATATCAATATGTAAGCACAATAGTGTACTATGTGGTTGAAAATGTAATAATGCAATATCGTTACATATTCATTCTTGAATGAAAGTGAAGAAATAACCCATCTTTTCAAAATTTTACATTGAAGTAAAGTGTGTGCATCACTGAAATGCACGAACCATTTTTCTACAATACTAGGCTTTAAACAGTTAAATTTTGCTGGTTAAAAGCTGGTAATCATCGTGGAACTGGAAGTATTTGTTGAAAACGATGCTTGACACACGAAGAAAAACACTGTTGTAAGGGAAACAGGCAGGCAGGCAAAATAGAATGTAAAAAGTCTTTAGAACAAAGAGTGTGCCTGTCACTGAGCAGAATTGGAATAGTTCCCACGCTGTATGGAATTCTCCATTGTTGAAGATCAATGGAGAAAATTCTCTTCTTTTAAAAACTAAAAATTCTAGGCTTATTGTTCCAACAATAAATAGTTCCAGTGTAAAAGTTCCTTGGAGAACGTTAGCACAATAGAAATAAATGCAAAGAATCCAAACTTCTGAGATTCAAGTTGTCAGTCTAGTGTTTGGGTTAGAGTGACTGACAGGAAATGAGGATATGAAGAACTTCCTGTTTGAAATCATATGGTTGACAGTCTAGTGGTTGAATGGAATAACAGGAAGTGAGGTAATGAAAACTTCCTATGTGACACAGTGGAATTTTCAATTCTATTAAGGACACGGAGGCGAGGATTATGCTTCTCAATCTTTACTGCAATAAACACAGCAGCCAATGAAAATGTATATTTTCATAAAAAACAGTAAAACAAACTACATTTCCCATGATACACATGAGTATAGGCACGCCCCCATAGTCCATAAGAACCCCTTGCGTGCTCCCATCATCCTCTTTCTTTGAGGCGAACCAAGTCCAACAATAATTTGAATAAGATCATAACTCCTCCAACATGGAAGAAACAAGGCTTCAGGCCAAACATCCTGTCGTCCGTCGTCGATCAATCAGACTTCTTATCTGATCCTGAAAGAAAGGAAATAACACCACCGTAATCACTGCATAATTGGGTGGGCAAGCTTATTACTATAAATTAAGCCAGGTGGGATAATCCTCGCCTCCGTGTCATTAATAGAATTGAAAATTCTTGGCGCAAATGCTAGCTAATTTTTGATTCTATTACAGGACCGGAGGCTTCAGATTATGCTAGTTTAACGCTCTTTAAAAACCACAGAAGTAATATCACCCACCGGCTTATAATAAAACGTCTTAAACGTTGATTCAGAAGACCAATCTGCACAACGCATAATGTCTTGGATATTAGATCCCAAACTATAAGACTTTGACGCCATCGCGCCTCTCACTGAATGAGCACCAAAGATCTGTGTATCAATGCCCGCTTCTTGCATGATGAAGCGAAGCCATCTGGCAATCGTGGCAGCCACCACTGGTCTAAAACGATTTTGCAAAGCAATCCATAATTGCGAACAACCTTGAGGCCTCAAAGCCTTCGTACATTCCTCATATGCCTTTAAACATTGGACTACACATAGTTTCTCATTTTCAGGAAATGCATTATAATCAATGTGACATGACAATGTCTTAGTACGACCTGTAATAGTGAATGAAACCCCTTCCGGGGTAAATACTCTACCTGTTGCGTCGAGTGCCCTCACATCCGAAGAACGTCTGCACGAAGACAGGCAAAGCAGCATGGCCAGCTTGGCCGACAACTGTTTTCTGGATAGAAGTGAATTAGCTGGCCATTTATTGAATAGATCAATAACTAAAGAGACGTCCCATAGAGCCGTATAGAGCCGTATACTTGGGCTTAGGCGGATTGGCAACTCTAATACCCTTAAGGAGTTTGCATAATACCGGGTGCA
The DNA here is from genome assembly GCF_964261635.1 of Lissotriton helveticus. Taxonomy (NCBI): domain Eukaryota; kingdom Metazoa; phylum Chordata; class Amphibia; order Caudata; family Salamandridae; genus Lissotriton; species Lissotriton helveticus. Next base: position 39,420,689 of record NC_136057.1, read on the forward strand.
TACCTACCGGTTTCCCGTCTATCTGAGCATGCCCCGCAGAGATTGCCGACCTGAAATTGTTCACTGAACGGTAGGCCAGGCCTTCTGCCGCCTTGTCCGATAAAAAATTCAACACGTGGGATAGTTCCGCCCCCACGGGATCCAGATGTCTTTCCACGCACCAATCCACCCAGTTCCTCGAGGCCGAGGAATACCGTTTCCTGGTGTAAGGTGCCCAGGCCTGTCTGATGAAGTCAGAAGTCCTGCTCGAAACTCCTGGCAGGTGCCACTGTTCCCTGAAAGCCTCCATGCCATCAGCGTGAGTCTGCCCTCTAGAGTCAACGGGTGCCGCTCCTGAAGAGGGCCCAGCAACAGCCTCTCCGAGTCCGGGAGGAGCCTGGGGAGATCGCAACTCCACTGCAACAACTTGGGAAATCAAGACTGGGACATCCACCACGGCGTCACCAAGACTATCTCCGCCCGTTGCTTGATCACTTGTGTCATGACTCTGGGTATCAATAGGAACGGGGAAACGCATACTGGGTTGCAGGTGACCAAATCTGGAGAAAAGCATCTGTTGCTTTCACTAACGGATCCGGCCTCCAGCTGAAAAACAGGGGCAGCTGATGCGTTAGTCTGGAAGCAAATAGATCCATCTGAAATGGGCCCCAAATTCTGTGAAGCCACTGGAAGACCTGTGGAAGCAACTTCCAGTTGCTGTAGTCCCTCAGATGTCTGGAGTTCCAATCCGCCACTTGGTTGGATTGTCCCGAGATGTATTCCGCCATCACTGATATCTGATTCGTGAGGCAGTAATGCCAAAAATCTTTGGCTTTCTGTACAAGAAGAGACGATCTCGTGCCGCCCAACTTGTTGATGTATCTCACCGCGGACACATTGTCCATTCGAAGGGGAATACAACAAGAGGTCTGCCTCGGGGATAGTGTTCGAACTGCGAATGACCCTGCGAGCAGTTCCAAGCTATTTATGTGCAAGGATAACTCTTGCTGAGACCATCTGCCTCCTGTGGGGACGTCTCCGCAGCACGCGCCCCAGCCCCAACGGCTGGCGTCCGACTCGATTATCACCTCTGGTTGAGAGGCAAAAATCGCCCTGCCGTTCCAGGCGTCCACGTGACCTAGCCACCACTGTAGTTCGGTCCTGACTTCTTCCGACAGAGGAATGGCGTCCAAGTAGGACAATCCCCTCTGGAGATGCCTGATCTTTAGTTGTTGAAGGGCCCTGTAGTGAAGAGGACCCGGGAATATTGCCTGAATTGAGGAGGCCAATATCCCCACTACCCTTGCAATCTCCCTGAGTGTGACCGTCTGACTGGTCAACAGCTTCAAGATTTCCTTCTTGAGGTCTTTCAATTTCGCCCTGGGAAGACAAAGTTGGGCCGACAGAGAGTCTATCGTGAACCCGAGGAATTCTATCACCTGAGTTGGAACAATAACCGACTTCTTTTGATTGATAACGAATCCTAGGCTCTGAAGCAGCGTAGTCGTAGAATGCAACGACTCTGTGCCATGATCAGAATGTCGTCTAGGTAAATTATGAGCCGTATCCCCCTCTCTCTGAGGTGAGCCACAATTGGTTTCATCACTTTGGTGAAACACCAAGGAGCCGATAAGAGCCCGAAAGGTAGAGCTGAATACTCGTACCATCGGCCGTTCCATTGGAACTGAAGGAACCTGCGGTGTGGAGGAAAGATTGGAATGGAGAGATAGGCGTCTTTTAGGTCCAGACGAACCAGCCAATCTCTTTCCTATAACAAGTCCGCTAGAAGATGAATACCCTCCATTTTGAAATGATTGTATGTAAGGAATTGATTGAATTCCTTGAGATTCAGGACAAGCCTGTTGCCGCCCCTTTCTTCTGTACGACAAAGATATTGCTGCAGAAGCCGTGAGGCCCTTCTTGGCATTGAGCAATCGCACGCTTCTGCAGCAAGTCTGCAATCTCTTCGTTGATGAAACTGAGATCTTGTTGGGAAAAATGAAGAATTGCTGGTGGAGCTGACTGTTTCGGTGGAGAGTAAAACTCCAACTGAAAGCCTTGAATGGTCTGAAGAACCCAAGCGTCCTGAGTCAGGACCCTCCGTTGCTGAAGACAGTGTCGAGTACGGCCCCCCAAAGGAAAAAGAGAAAGATCTACTACACTCACCAGTGTGTTGTGGGTTCTTGAAGTGTGCCCTGTTGTTTCCGGATTGATAGCGACCCTTGTTGAATCCTCTGCAGGCAGGGTAAAAGGTACCTCCACGGGTAGAGTCCCACTCTCCTCTTCCACGACCGAAGTCGCCACGTTGGAAGCCTTGGTGAAATGCTCGGCCTAACGAGCGGCTCCCGCCTTGCCCGGCCCTGTTGAAAGCACCCTGGGTAAGGGCCCTTTTGATACCGCTTTGAGCTTTGTCCAGGGCAGTGAAGGTACCCACGTATTTCGAAATATCCTTGACAAATCGGTCCCCAAATAAATTGCCACCGGCCAGGGGGCCCGGTTCCTCCTCTGCCAATTCAGTGAGGTTACCGTCCATTCTCATCAATAGAGATTTACACGTTTCCGATGATACCGCGCAATTGGCATTTCCGATAAGGCAGATAGCTCGCTGAGTCCAGCCAGCTAGAATATCTGGATCAATGGTAGTCGCGTTCTCTTTGGCCGCCAGAGCCATTTCTAAAATCTTAGCTAGGGGACCCACAACGTCTAGCATTTTGTCTTGACAACCGCGGCAAGCACGGTCTAGTCCACGTTTGGGGTCCTTAGAAAACTTCTTAAGGAAGGTTAGCATACTAGCGTCGATCTCTGGCGTTTCCGCAACCTTGTCCGGCGGCTCTGGTCTGGGGCACTCCGATCTAAGTCGGTTACGTACTTCTCTCGAGAAGCCCTTCCTTAGATTTTCATGAAGATAGTCCGAAACCGCAGGAGGCGGTATCCAGTCCGAGGACCGGGGATGCACGATCTCTGATGGATCAAAAATGAAAGGGGTGTTAGGAGGCTCGGCTGAAGCCTTGGGGCCAACCTTGGCTTTCTTCTGTGGAGGGGGTTCCTCTCAAGTAACAGTGTCAGTGTCTGTGTTAGTGGTAGTGGTATCCGTGTCCACCTGAGCCCTTGCCGTATGTGAAGCACCTGCATAGGTATGTTCCCCTGACCCTCTAGGAGGTAGGCTCGCAAGCGTCTGGTTGTGCGGCCATTGGACAGGATTACTTGAGCTTGTGCCGGAAGTAGTAGCCTCGGGCTTCTTTTTCTGGTGTTTTTTGTCATAGCCATGACGTTTTGCAAAACCCTCCAATTGCTTCCTAATAGGGCGTAATGCTACTGCCAGTGCCTGTTGCACAGTTTGAGGTACTTTGGTCTCCATAGCTTTGTTAACTGAGGCTTGGACGGAAGCATCTAGGGCTTCCACAATGTTGTCCTCCAAGACAGCCTCCTGCTGTCCGTCAGCAACTTCTTCCTCCCCTCCATAGTATTCCTCAGGGTCTTGAGCCCACTCCTCCATAGTAAGGTTGGGTAACCACTTATTACAGGAGTAATACTTAATATTCACTGCCAGGGGGGGGGGTCAGCCCACATGCACACAAGAAAGAACAAAGTTATTGGGACCCCCTCAGCAAAGCTGTAGTCAATAGGTCAGTGACCTGGGCCAAATATTGTTCAGAGAGCGTGTGCTCGCTCTAATGGCCAAGATTATTACAACCTGTCAGCAGGCGATCGCACAGAGGAGTTGCCGATGTGTAGAAACGCTCGAAATGCGTCTCAAGTGTGCTGAGGAGAACGCGCCGAGGCGCTCAGCCCAAACGCGACCAAAAACCGCCCAACTCAAGCCCAATTGCGTCGCGCTTGGGCGCGCGCGTCGGCCGTGAGCCACCCGGCCTGTACGCGTGGGAGGGCTACAAGGGATGCCCAACGCGAAGAGAAAGCTGCCGGTTACCGGGGCTCCAGTGAAGAAGGTCGCGGCCGCCCCTCTGCCGGTCAGAGACCGTATGAGTCAAGCGCCAGAGACGGCGCGATTAAAGTGCACACAGAAACCGAACGCCGCTTGTGGTAATCAAGCGATTGCGGTTTCGGAAAGCGGATCGGAGCAAAGCTCCCACCGTAAGCAACATGGCACAATGATTAAAGTGAGCTAAGGCACTAAACTTGCATTATAAGCAAACATAATACTTCAATATTAAATTTAGCTCAAATTAACATTAATAAAATAAGGTAAATATCCCCATGCAAAGCAAGTAAGGGAACCAGTAAACTAGGTGCACTTAACTCTTGCTGTGAGCAGCAAAGAAAGAGGATGATGGGAGCACGCAAGGGGTTCTTATGGACTATGGGGGCGTGCCTATATTCATGTGTATCATGGGAAATTTAGTTTGTTTTACTGTTTTTTATGAAAATATACATTTTCATTGGCTGCTGTGTTTATTGCAGTAAAGATTGAGAAGCATAATCTGAAGCCTCCGGTCCTGTAATAGAATTCGAAGGAAAAGCACGAGAGATTACTTCAAAAGAAAACACAGTCGCGCTACAAGAGACTCCTTCAAAGGTAAACACAGTTGTGCTAAGAGTGACAGTTGGTTAAACAGCTGAACCAAAGTAATTATCAGCACAAGTCAGGAGTAGAACGATTGAAGTAAGAATGAAATTATTCACTTAACCCATTCGCTGTGGCGGCTATTCCGCCGCAGCGCTAAGGGGGAGGCGGTGACGGAACCGCTCCGTCACAGCCCTCGGGTGAGCTGTGCTTGTGACGGTACGGTTCCGTCACGGACCCCCCCGCCCATTAGAACGTCAGCGCAGGCGCGTAATTCGTGCCGCGCAGGCGCGGCGAGCGGGCAGTGACGGAACCGTTGCGTCACCAGCACAGCCCACCCGAGGCTCGTGACGGAACAGTTCCGTCACGAGCATGGAAGGGGTTAAAGGAATGTCAGACTTTAAATTGTGTGCTTCAGCTCATTCAGGCTTTCATTTAATAATTGATTTCTTCCAACGCTTGAAAACACACTTTAATTTATGGAGCCATGCTCTTCCTTTCGTCGCTGGACAGCACACTTTAATTTATGTACTTAAGGTCAGCCAGGCCAGGCTCTCATTTAAATAATGCCTTTCCTTCAAGCTTGGGAGCAGACACACTGTTTATTTAAAAATTGAAAGAAAGCTTTCCTTAACACTTGGTTGGAAATGCTCGAGCTTAGGCAAAAGACAGTTTTTATCCACTATTAGAAGAGAAATGGTTTTATAGGCAAAGTTCTGACAGAAAGCCACACAACTTGGGTAGAAAAGCCAATAGTTATTATTTTTGCTGAAGAAATAAAATGTACCATGCACGCAGGGAAAAGTCTTTGAAGATGATGAAATTCTTACCCAGATTCGAGTTCAAATGAACTCCAGAGAAATAAATGCTGTCCAAAAAGGTGAAATTTCTTTTAACTGGTTCTGTGCTGGTCCAGGGTTCGCCCAATCGTTGCCAGTGAAAGGATGATGCAAATCCAATTATATTTAATTTCTTTATTGAGGAAACAGATAAGTCCAATATAGCGACCAGCCAGAGCGACAGCAAGTTACAACTCCACTAACCTTTCCACATCCCACCATTCCAGGATGGAACATTAAACATGGTGGCATGTGCTAGACTCATAAATAAACACACTGCAATTAAAGGAACCTACTGCAAATAAAAGAACATGAGACCCAACAGTCTGGTTCATAAGTTGTCTCTGAAGAGAGTCAGGTGAGAGATACCAGAAACAGTATTGGTGGTTGATGGTAAACCATTAACCTCGGGTCCTGTTACAGAACAGACTGAAAAGGTAGGATTGGCAGTGCACGATGGGTTACATATCCACGAGGAGATCATGTCATTGAATATCATTGTAGCCCCCCAATATGAAATCATTTTGGGCATGCCATGACTGTGGTACCACAACCCTGAAATTAATTGGAGAAAGAAAACGCTCCATTTCCATTCTGACGAATGCTTAGAGAACTGCGTAAGAGAGGAGAGGTCCCAGGCCAGTGCTTTGGCCCACCCTTGGTGCCTTGCTACGGCAGCGGAAAAGAGTGCAGTCACCAGCAGCGTATGGTCAGTTTCAGGATGTTTTCAGTGAATCCCAAGCTGAACAGCTACTACCCCATATACTCTATGATTGTCGGATAGACCTCATAGAAGGGGCCACACTTCCCTCATGCCGACTGTATGCACTATCTGTGTCTGAAACCCAACACCTGAGAGAATACTTAGATCATTTTCTTGAAATCGGATTCATTCGCCCCTTTAAGCCCCCGGCAGCCTCTCCCCTTTTTAGGTCTCGCTGATCCAGCGTGCATGCGCTGTCAGTGAGACATTTAGTAAACTGGCTTTTGGCTGTGCTTCCAAAGTGGCGACCAGCTTACTTTCACGCGCACAAGCACACGCGATCTTTCACTCTCGCGCACGCTAACAACTCCCGTTCGCATTAGCCTTGAAACAAAACCCCGTCTGATGTTAGATTTCGGAACTGCCACAATATCGCCGTCTTTAATTTTATAGTGGCTAGCAGCTTTCATGTTTTTGCTTAAATCGGTAATTCTTGTAGCTGTTGTAAAGGCTAGTGTCTCTCGCTGCTACTTTTTCAATCTGGGTGCCCATTTTTGTGTGTCCCGCTCACTTTCTTTTACCCATTTTCAGTGTAAACCCTCAGTGGTTGATTTTAAAATGCAGCAACACTCTGTAGGTTTCTAGGTTCTCTAGTTTCGTTTTCCATCAAGTCCTCTGTGCACTGATTGAGGCCCGGGGCAACAGCCATCCTGGTCCCCTCCTGCTATCTCTGGTTCTCCTTTATTCTTGAGTGCTGTGCAGTCTCTGACCTTGCTGGAGCAATCGCCCAGTTTCCTTATTCCCCTGTTCTCAAAGTGGCCAAGGAGTTGAGTTATACGGCCGCAGAACTCAGGGGTGGCTTGCAGAATCACATTAGATATCAGACTGGGCATTTTATTCACTGTATTACATCGACAGACATCAACCTTCAATCCCTCAAACCTATTTTCTGTGAATTCCCGGCTTCTTCCTCCTCCTGAAAGAGATCAGGCGTGCAACACCCATTGGACTCAAAGGGCTTCAGCCCCCCCCGTGTGTGGCAGCCCAGGATGAGACAGCTTCCCGGGCACACACACAGCCGCACCTGAGCACTTCACAGGTCTTTAAAAGACCATTTGCATGTTAATGAGGCCTTGCTGTTGTTTCACCCCTTCTAAGAGCCCCATCAGCTGCACTCTGCATGTTGCTTAAAGATTCAGCCCCCCCCTGAAATTTAGCTCTAGTTGCTCCTCTGAAAGAGATCATCTATATTTTATGTAGAATAAACTTGAAATGTATACTGGACTGTGAAATTAAGCACATGCTTATAGACCGTTTCTAGTTGGTTAAAAACAACTGGTTACAGGAGCTGAAGTCAATAACTTGCTAAGCCGGCTGTGGGTTAGTCTGGTGTAACATGCAGAGATTCCTTCTTTCATAGAATACATGGACTCCAGCAGTGCAGCAGCTGAAGATGGCTCCCATTATCTTATCACCGGAGCCCTTTATGTGCCACAGCTGCACCGTGACCAGCCTTCAGTCTCCGCTTATACCCTCAATGACGTCACAACTCACTTCAATACATTATCGCAGCAAAGTAATGGCACCGTTGATAAATGAACCGACGTTCGTTTCTCACAGGAGAATATGGCGAGGCGACTGGTTTCATCAGCATTTTCTTCAGCATAATGTCAAGAGATGACTCGGCCTTAGGTGTGCTTTTGATATCTCTTGGGACATGAGGCACAAGGGCTCTTTACCCTGCTGGGCACTTTATCCAGCAGGGCACATCTGGCCTACAAAGACCGTGTCATTAATACATTCCTGTTTGCCAGGGAGAATGTTTTGCTCAACGATTTCAATTTTGTCTCCTTCTGGTAGTTTGTTTCTTTAACACGGAAGCACATTATTTCCTCCACAGGGTTTCACTACTTTCCCATGCCTGCTGTTAAGGGTTGTTATTCCCTAAACGGATATCACAGGATTGAAGCACACACTGACATTGTCTTTTGTACAGATAGTGCGATTAACGATCAGTAAGCGGATGGACATTAACAGCAGTAAACCACATCCAGCTTTGCAAATGGACAGTGGCGTGTGCCCAGAGGCAGTTCCCAGGTCATCTGTCTCGAGTAATAAATGCCTCCACTCTTCCGCCTCCCCTGGGCCAGGCCTTAGTGGCAATGGGGTAAGGTTTACAGCTCCCACTGGCTCGTAGAGATGCTTATCTCGTGTTCCTCAATCTATTGAAGGGTTATATTATGGAACTGTGCTCCTGTTATTGGAATGTTTGTGGATGTATGACAAGGATGTGGAGTAACAGCCAGAGCTGCCAACTATAGAGCTGGGGAACCAGGTTCGAGTCTCGGCGTCAGCTCGGCATCCTGTGATTCTGGGCAAATCACGTAATCTCTCAGGGCCCGATTCACAGAATGAATTTAAGACTCAATCCTAAACGTACTACTATTTTGGTATTCACAGAATGCCCTTACTACTTTTGGTATTCACAGAATGAACTTACTACTTTTGGTATTCACAGAAGTTAGGATTTTGTCTTAAGTTTGTCTTAAGACAAACTTAAGACAGACTTAAGACAAAATCCTAACTTCTGTGAATGCCAAAAGTAGTAAGTGCATTCTGGGAATACCAAAATAGTAGTAAGTTTAGGATTGAGTCTTAAGTTCATTCTGTGAATCGGGCCCACAGTGCCTACCAAAAATAAATGCGCGCCAAGTGTCAGGCAACTAGTGCTCATGTAAAGCGCACCAATACCTCCGGGTTGAGTTTGCGCTATATAAAACTGCAACAAAAAAAGGTAAGGCATCTAGAGGTATGCCATCTAGATGTAATGGCTGGTTATTCCACTTTCCACGTCTTACACCTCACGTACACGAGGTACCGTCTGCACCTCCAAGCAACATTTGTTCTTAAGAGGACACGCAGATCTTAGGAGAGCTCAAACAGATGACTGCTGCGCATCTGCCCCTGCTTCTGACACATGTGTTATGTGCCTTTGCAGCGAGGAAAGTGCTAGGTCACTTGCCACTTTTTCTCTGAAAACATAACTTCTACTATACCCTCATAGTCTCTGGCCTCTAGGTCTAATTGGATTCCCAGAGTAGATTTTAAAAACTGAATTACAGGTGAGAACTGGTCCTTTCACCAACCCTATTGCTGACTGTGTTTCCTCCTATAGGATAAGACTGTATCGATTGAAAAATACACCGAGCCCACTTTTTATATTGTATAACTTATTTCATGGCAGCAAAGTTTCTTTGGTTCTAAGAAATAAATATATAAAAAGTAATATTTTGACAAACCATTGGTCTCAGATTTAGTCATGAAGTGTGTCTTCTCATTTCCTGCTTGTGTGTGTACAACAAATGCTTAGCACAGCCTCTGATAAGCCTAACGGCTCGCCCACACTGCCACAAAAGAGAGCGTTAGTCTTATCTCCGTGAGCCTCTGTAAAGCCTCTAGGGACCCACTTGACTCTGTGAACACTGTACCGCACTTTGGTATAGTACATGCAGAGCCAGCTTCCTACATTGGTGGATCAGCTCTGGGGTCAACGACTTTGGATTTGCTGTACCACTCGAACAAAAAGTGACCACATGACTACAATCCAACATTGCCTTTAGATTCAACTGTATTTTTGAATTGACAATTTTTTCAAAACTTGCAAATTCTTGTTAGGCCTGGGTTAACTCTCACAATGAATGCGGATACTACGTGGTTGGGTTTTTCTGTTTATTTATAAAGTGTCTTACCGTTATTGTTGAAACTTCGTCAAGTCTGAATGAAGCAAACAGAGAAAGGCCTGCAATCTGGAACATAGAATTTGTTTTCTGTATTTATTTTCTAATTAAACGATGTAAACTGCTGTTCACATTTTTAAAAGTGAAAGGCCCGGTTTAGTTAGGCGATAAAAGTTTAATCCTTTTATAAAAAAAGACCCAACTTTAGTAAAATAATGGGAGGTACAGAGTATGTGGTTGTGGAACTCAAGCTTGCACCTTACCTCCATCGTGGCATGAAAGAGCTTAGGACCCCCTGTAGACTCACGAACCTCCTCCCAGAAGGAGAAAGTAGTGATAAGGGGGACCATTCCCAAACTCCTCAACTAGACCGAGAAAATATGGGGTCTATATCCATCTTTTCAAGAGCAGTGAAAGAGTACCTAGCTCCCACACAGGAGGGTAGGCACTCCAGGCAGAGCTGAGGACAGACTCACTGAGAAGGACATCCTGTTAGCAAGGGCGGCTCGTAGACTAGCCCTGGAGGATAAATTCCTAGCTATGGGAAGAGAAGGAGCAGAGTAGGGCCTAGCACCCATAAATAGTGGATGCAGCATAATTACTAGGGACAGAGGGAACCTTTATGACCCTGGAATCCCCAAAGGGATTGTCCCCAAATATGAGGAGGGTGATGGTTCACGGCCTTTGAGAGGGCCGGTGCATGGAGACATTTGAAGAGGCTACACTGTGGAGCATTGCTTTGGGAACTGTTCACTGGGAAGTACAAGGATAGACTTCTGACACCCACTGTGACAGATGATGACTCCTATGACCGCACGAAGGGTGCCCTGATTGAGGAGCTTGGACTCACAACTGGAGTATAGGATCACATTCAGAGGGCTCACAAAACCTCAGTCCTGGGTTGACTTTGAAGACTTCTCTGTAAAAACACCAGGTTAACTGGAAGTAGTGTGCATGACTATGATAAGCTTTATAATTTCATAATGAAAGAACATCTATTAAGTAATTGTGTGCAGGAAAAGATGCATCAATACTAAGCTGACCTGGGGCCTGTTTCTCCCCAAGAGTTGGGGAAGAAGGCTCTTCATTGGGTAAGAACCAGTGTCCAAAACTAAATATGGTGGGGGTGACCAAAAGATTGAAGTGAAGAAGACCACCCCCCCCCCCCTAGAAAGACAGTAGGGAACTCTGAAAAAGATAAAAGTAACGAGTCCTCTGTAGGCCCCCAAAAACCTGTCCAGGAGGGGCCCAGAGACACCTCATAAACTGAAAATAGGACACGGCACCTAGCCAAGGACCCTTGCTAACCTAAACACCAAACCCCTGGTGTGGCTTCAGGGGTTGCCAGTACAGCTTTTGGGGATGGTTCCTCTGATGAGGAAGTCCTCCTAGACTTCAACTGAGAAGGGGGCCCAAAAGGTGAATTGGAGATTCTAGAGGGTGGTAGAAACTTCCACCACTTACAGGTGAATGGAACCCCAGCCACTGCCCTGAGAGAGGCCTGTGCCAGTCACACTGTGGTGCATGACAGGTTGGTTCTCTCAAACCAGTATGTCCCGGGGGAAACAAAAAGAGTAAGGGCTGTCCCGGGGGGTCACTGTTAGGCCTGTGGCTGAAGTGCTCCTAGAAATAGCTGGGCCCCTTAGTTGGGGAAAGGTGGTAGTCAGTACAGACCTCCCGCTTGACTGTCTCCTTGGGAATGATCACCCAGAGGTTGGTCTGAGCCAACATGGGAGTGGAAGTAGGGTGCTCACTGACGGAAGTGGTGACCCCCCACTCTAAAACAGCAGACAGTCAACTTGAAACCAAAGAAGCCTGTATATTTGCTCCTTCACCCGTCAGTGAAAAGCTAAAGGTGTGGTTCTGGGCAGTGACAGCTGTCAGTAGCCTCTGCTGAGTTTTAGCCTCTATGGCTGCACTATTCGTGGTATGGTGACCTGACCCTATGCCAAATAGCAAGTTAGGCCCCCTGACCCTATTGGTCATGGTGGGGTTGCTCAAGCTGTGGGTGACCTCTGTGGGTAAGCTGGACTTTTCCCTAGCTAGGTTAGAATTTGTAGAGATAGGCACCTCTGAACCTAAACTAAAAAGATGGGCTAAAGAGCTAGGAAAAGAGCATTGAGAATTAGGTCCTGAAACTGTTGAGGTAGGCCAGCTCCCCACAGGAACTGACTTGGACTGAAGGATGTAAGGCAGAGTAGGCCCTGCAACTTTCAACCCACTTCCTCTACTCTTCCTGACAGATTAGTAAGACTATCCCAGGTTTGGCGGAGTCTCCTGGCCTATGGGCTGGGGGGACTTGTGTAGGGGGTCTTGTGTAGGAAAGGGGGTTTCTGTTGCAGCCCCCCCACACTTTTTGCCTGGCTTGTGAAGCAACTTTGACCGTATAGTACTGGGTCCTTGCTAATCAGGTTCCCAGTAACATATAAGCATCTTGTAAAAGGTACCAGTGGTACCAAGGGTCACCTGACCAATGTGAGAGAGAGTCTCTAAGGGCTGCAGCATGTGTTGTGACACCCTAATACAGACATACTGCCACTGCAGTTTGCGTGTTTTAGTCGGGTAAACGTGAAGAGTCGACCTGGCGCACATCCCTGCACAACGCTTACACTGCTTGAGGTTTCAGCATGTGCCATGCCAGTGCCCCACTGTAAGTCTACCGCTGGTCACACTTAAAATATTTGGCGTGAATAATCATAGTTGTGTTATGTCGATTGACAGGTCTGCCACAGTGTTGATGGCTCATGAAGCGTACTTGAATACATTGTGCCTTACTTGTCTGATGATGCAGCGGTTGGCATCAAACAGCAAATGGTCCAAAACACATTAGTGACTTCACTCACTAGCATCCCGAAGATGATGCGCAGGAACTCGCCATTGTCGCTAAAGTGCTAAGGCCACTAATCACACGATGCCGGATATGAAGTTTAATGCCAACAGGACCTCTGTGATGCTCTCTGAAGGTCAATGCAACACAACTGTCCTGCAAGGAACCACGCATGAGATTCCAAGAATAATAGGCATTCTATTATCTCGTAAAGACATAACAGCACCCTTGCCAAGCTCCTTTGCAAGCCCTTGACGGTGGCATCGATCCACAGTTCCAGTTGCTAAATGTGGTTCTTGCACTGCGTATCAGCTGTGGTGAGCGAAGGTTGCAACCATCTTCCAGTTCCATTATCTGTTGATTGTTACAGAGGCTAAACCTTACAAGTGCCTATTTAAACATCCTCTCCACTTTGGCAGTCATTGTAATTCCCATTATTTCCAACTCCAGGCTAAATACTTTAGAGTTCAAAAGGATAGAAGAGGAAAGTTGATTAATTAAATGTGATGCCAGGGTGAGGTTGGATGCGTAGCATTTGAAAAGAAGGTGATTAACGAGAAGGGTAGTGCACATCAGAGATAATTTCAGCTCCTAAAACTGATTCCCACACATGCCACTCAACTAGAGAATACAGTTATCCAGACGAATTTTACAAAACAACGAAGTCTCTGCAAGTTCAGTGCTCGACAAAGTTTTTAAGAAAGCCCTATCCAATAAAAACTCATATCCCTACTACCTAAGGCTGGTAATGGTCCTCTCACATGCCCCAACTATAGATCAATATCACTCATTAACGTGGACATTAAAATTCTTGGAAAGAGCTTAGCTACTAGGCTTGGTAAGGTTCGACCACTGGTAATCCACAGATCACATGTTGGTTTCTTACCTGGTAGGTTTTCCATGAACCACTTTGCATGCTATCACATCTTCGTCAGGACATCACAGACCTCTGGATAGAGGTTCTGGCCTCCTCGACTGATGCGAAGAGGGTTTTGGTAGGGTTGAGTGGGTATACCTTTTCAACACCCTTGAGAGGGCCGCTGTCTGCCATCATTTTATCTCTAAAGTGCACTCGTTGTATGAAGCACTGACGGCAGCTTCATTCATTCAATAATCAATGACGATATCAGGTCTGCCCTCATCCACTGGAGCTATTAAATCATTGCTGTATGCCAGTGACGTTCTCTTAACCATTGTGAACCCATTAGCCTCTCTGCCCAGAAGGATGCTTCTTATCCTGGAATGTTCCCAGTTTTATGTGTACAAAAATAACTGGAATGGAATGTGACGCTCTATCCACAACAAAGACCATAACTAAGGCGAGTCTCCATGGTGATCTAGTGAGATGGATTGCCAGGGCCCTGACCTACCTGGAACTGCCTCAATCAATCACTCAACAACATGTGTAAAGTGCACACTGTCCCCCTTAGGAGTAGCTGGGTGCTGTGTATTCGTCAAAGAGCCAGGCCGTGCGTCTCTTACTGAAGTCTGCCAGCGAGGCGGGCTTTATTAAATTATTGCCTAGAAGCCTTCAATGCATTTCGTTTTTATTCTTTGGTTATAATGGTGCATCATGTAACTAGGTGTGATTGGCAGTACTCTTGACTGCCCCTCCCTTTTTGCCACCTTCTCCTTTCCTAGTAAACCCATCGTCCCCTCCGTGCCAATGACTTCGCTATTTCTTCCCAATAAAGAGTTGTTGGGAAAAAAAAACCTGAGATACACAATAATGATGAAAAAGGCGCTAAATAATTGCCTAGGATCACACAATTTGGTGACGGGGGACCCACGTTTTCTGATATGACATTCTGCAATTCATCCACTAGAAGGGCATCTCTTCCCCGTCCTGTTTAACATGAAAGGTTCCTTTTTAGGTCTCGGCCTGCGTAGGCTGCGCTTGCGCAGTCTCGCTGCCGGGATTTTATGTTTTCTAGTATGGAGGGTAAACGAGCTAGCTCTTCTCCATTGGCTGGCTTCCTACACGGCGGCCAGCCATTGGAGAAGAGCTTTGTCCCTCACAAAAACACGCCCCCCAGTCTGAAAAGGATGGGGCTTGGCTGGCACTGTTCTCTGTGTTGTCTAGGTTTCCGCTCTGTCCCTGCCTCAGCTCTATGGTCACAGCGCCCACTGCTCTCCTGTCTATGGTTTTGGTACACTCTATCCCCGCCGCTCCTCTCTATCGCTCGAGTGTACTCTATGACCCGGTTGCTAATGGTTCAGTACCCGTCGGGAGTGAAGACGAAATGTACTTCCGATTTAAGGTCGGTATAAACGCGATATTCAGTAGGTTTTTGTTACATCTGTGCCCTAATTTGCTGCATCCTTTTTCGTGGACAAATGTGCACTAAGTACACCACCACTGGATATTACGGCATTACTAACAGGCAGTACTCTAGCACACCTTGGGCGGAGACATCCGAATTTGTGTGGGTGGGCGATGGAGTTTGGAGAGAAGAACGAATAGTTTCTTATCTGTCGGTGTAGTTTTGCAGCTTGAAGATCTTTCTGGATTCACTATGCTGTGCATATTCCGCCATCTAGTTGTTGGAGTTCGGAAAGTGCTTTGTATTTTTTTTTTTTTTTTTTTGCTGGGGGAGATTGCGAAACCTGATCCCCCTGGTGAGGCTATAACCCCCATTGTGTGTGTGCAGGCTCTCAGATTATTTTTTCCCCTTCTGCCTTGTGATTTTTTCTCATCGCTTAATAAGTCTACTATATATATTGCCTAAGGGGCTGAGAGTGCAGGGACACTTGTAGATTTTTAAAAAGGTGACTTCTATATAAATATTATATACATATTGACATGTACACACCTGTTTTTTTTTTGCATGTATGTCTACATACGTATGCAAACATCTATGTCTCTATATATCCTTGTATTACCACCTGCTTCTCCAGCCTCATCTTTCTGGCGGAGGTGGGTGGGTTCGCTAGTGAATCCAGAAAGATCTTCAAGCTGCAAAACTACACCGACAGGTAAGAAACTATTCGTTTTGCAGCGTGAATCTTTTTGGATTCACTATGCTGTGCATAGACTTCGTATTGGTTTAGTTACGTTTGCGACGGCTGGGTGGAAGATGAGCTTTGGTTGTTGAATATATGTTGAAACACCTTCTGTCCGACTTGTGCTTCCTTGTTCGTTTGTATATCCACACAGTAGTGCTTCGTGAACGTGTGCACCGAAGCCCATGTTGCCGCCAGGCATATGTCTTGAAAGGGTGTGTTAGCCAGGAAGGCTATTGTTGCACCCTTCTTCCTGCAAGAGTGGGCCCGTGCCCCTCCTGCTAGTTATTGGCCTACCTGTTTACCTAGTAGGTATCCATACGGCTTTCCTTTGAGGAAAGTACCCATATTCGTACTACTTTGCCTATTAATTTGTATTTGTTTAATAAATGTTAGATGTGACCAGGAACAACCCCATTGGATATTTTATTCAAATGGTTAAACGTTCTAGGCCCATTCATCCTTGTGTAGGATAACACCTGATTTCCTTGTTATATTCTGTGCATGCTAATTTTAATATGGTCCTTACCAACCACTAGCTCCCTTTTTTTTTTTTTTTGATGCAATGGGCCGGTTTTTACTACCATAAGTAGATACGGCTTAATGGTTTTTTGGGGTGCCTGGCTGATTTACGGGAGTACGTATTTGTTGTCTGATGCTCACCTTGGTAGCCCAGACCACTGCAAGGCATGCGGATGCCCTGTTGAAATTTGTTACCACCTGTCTGTGGTTATGGTATTGTAGAACCTGGGCGCTATTACCTACTGATGCGTCCTGTTAATGTTCTTAGTAGAGAAAGGAGGGTAGAGGAAAAAAGGCCGTACCCTATTATCTGCCTTAGCTTATACATATAAGTGTACCTGATGCTATATCAGCCATATATCTAATAGGTATATTTTGATGCAGAAGCCCACATATGTGTGCGCTTATCCTTTCTTTACGAAGAATACTCCACCCATGTGGTCTTTCCAAATATTGACTTGTACAGGAGAAGTTGTTCTGGACTTAGTTTGGCCACTGGGTTCAGGGAAAGTGACGGCCCTTTGAGTGTATTGCACACCGTGGGCCTGCTGGCTAACTACTTGCGAATGGTCTCCTAATGTTTATTAGGCCTTTGCCTGGTGCCATTTGGTATTTAGCTGCCTTGTGATTCCATGCAAGGGAGAAACACCGTAACCTTTCACTTTGCCGTGTGTAGACCATGTGTAGTTTCTATCATGTAGGCAGGAAGCCTGAAGAACTGCACCCTGCTTGTGTTCATTCTGCCCTTATGGATGGTAATGGTAGTTGTAACGGGAACACGCCCTAGTTAGGTGTGTGTTGCGTTTGCCCTTATACCTTGTGATGAGTAGGACGTCCCCTCCGGTGGGCCACATGTGGGGTACGTGTTCCTACATAATCCCAGTCAACCTACTTGCTATATGGTAGGCATATGCAATGTTTGAGGTATTGCTTTGATTGTGTTTGTGTTACTGTGTGTATGTGAAGCACGTGATGGTAGGGTGTGCACCCCCCACTGTAGTTGGCGAATTTTATGGTTGCGACGAACCGCAGTTGGCCGGCCATATGGGATGCATTTGGCAGTCTCGGTGAACTCCATTGAAGAGCCCCCAGCTTCTTCATGGTGTTCAGAAAGGCCGCAGTGAACCTCAGTTGCCGGCTTTCCGATTGGAATCGGTGGCTAACTCCCCTTGAAGAGCTGCCGACTCCCTTATGGTGTGAAGTGCAGTCTCTGTGGTCGGAGAAGACTTCCACCTTTTGGGCTCGCCACGCCCATAGTGTGTGTGAGATGAGTGTGGTTGTGGCTTCTTTATGGTGTTCAGAAAGGCCGCAGTGAACCTCAGTTGCCGGCTTTCCGATTGGAATCGGTGGCTAACTCCCCTTGAAGAGCTGCCGGCTCCCTTATGGTGTAAAGTGCAGTCTTTGTGGTAAGAGAAGACTTCCACCTTTTGGGTTCGCCACGTCCATAGTGTGTGTAAGGTGAGTGTGGTTGTGGTAAGCCCACCCCTCTCATAGTGATCAGCCCAATTAGTGAAGCTGAATCGCCTTTGTCATCGTAGCAAAACACGATGTTGTGCTGCAAGTACATATTGCATTGGTGAAAGAAATGCTGTGTAGCGTGCGTAGATATGTACCTGCATGTTGGGGTTTGTAGTCTTGCTGAGTGGGACTCCAATGCCCCTTAGAAGTAACAGTGCGTTTAGAGTATGCATAGTGTCATATCTGCAGCACCGTCTGTTTCAGGCCTTATGTATGTTGTATATTTTACACCAGCCGCAGTGAACCACCCATAATGTGTATGAGATGATTGTGGTTGTGGTATGCCCCAGCATCTCGTGGCAATCAGTCCCCTTGGTGGAGCTGATTCGCCATTGGTATAAATATAGCCCACTTAATGTTGTGTTGCAAGTACATGTTGCGGTGGGGTAATGCTGTCTAGCGTTTGAAACTATGTACTTATCTTCTGGGGTTTGTAGTCCTGTTGTGTGAGACTTAATTCCCCATTATAATTATGCATGTTGTGCTTAGAGATTGTGCATAGTGTTTATGTGACACATGCCCGTTTTAGAAACAGGGTTGTGCCATCCAGTAGTGGTGAATAGAGGAGGAAGTTGGTATGTGCTTCCAATGTCTTGTGTGACGGTGTTTTAAAAGACATTGTATGTGCCCCCTATAGAAAAACAGCGTTCCTATTTTTCATCTTTTTCCCCAAGGCGCCATGCAGCGCGTGTTACCGGTAAACGGGGCGTATATGTATATATTAAAAATACATACATGAACTGTTTGCATATGTAATACCGTGTTTTGCTTGACACGTGTGTGTGTGTATATATATATATATATATATGTATATATATAAACACACATCGGAATGGCATGCTCCAGCCACTTGAAACGGCGGGCTCACGACGGGGTTCGCCAACCCCTCAATCTGCACACACTCCTGGTTTACAATTCCTTTCGTGAAAAAACCAGAGTCGGAGCCCAAATGTAGAACGGTGCTTTCAGATTTTAATCAGCAGAAAAACACATCCAACGCGTTTCGAGATCAGCCGATCTCTTGCTCACGGGTGGAGCTTATCAGTACCATCTTTCATTTAAAGTAATATGCTCAGTTTAAAGTTGTACCACGTGATCATAGACATAAAGAAAACATTAAATTAATGCAATGTTCCACACTTCTTCAAATCAAAAACAGATTGTTTAAACATTCCATTCATGTCAATAAATCAGGAAAGGAGAAACATGTATATGTATATATACAGACGCATAAGAACCAGTCACCTCCCCCGGGCAGGCCGATTGTTTCGGGAATTGGCTCGCTCTTGGAACCTTTGTCGCGTTATTGCGACTTTTTCCTTAAACCTCTTGTACAGGCAACAAGCACTTACCTAAAGGATACTAAGAGCCTTTTGGCTCTCCTACAGGACATGGAACTGGATGAGGATCCCATCTATCTAGTTTCACTAGATATAGAGAGCATGTATACCTGTATTCCCCAAGACGATACCATCAGGGTCTTGGAGTCTACTTTGGAAGAAGCCGTTTGGGATTATGTGACTCCTAGGGAATTCGTGATCGCATGTGCCACACTTGCTCTGAAACATAATTTTTTTGAATACCAAGGCAACCTCTACTTACAATCAAGAGGGACTTCGTTGGGCAGTACCTTCGCCCCAAGTGTCGCAGGTCTGTACGTATTTAATTTTGAGAAGAAGTACATCCTAGCAGAAGATAACCCCTACCTATTCCATCTGAATTTTTGGAGGCGTTATATTGACGATGTCATCATTATCTGGCAAGGACCAGAGCAGAAACTGCTGGAATTTTTTACTTGGATAAACAACTACGATCCCAACTTGAAATTTACACACACATACCATCAGGATGAGATGGTGTTTCTGGATGTGGTGATATCAAGAGTGGGGAATACCTTACAGACCAGAACGCACCACAAACCGACCGCAAGGAATAACTTGTTGCATTTTACGAGTTACCACCCTCGCCCTCTTCGTGAGAACCTCCCTTATGGGCAATATTTGCGGTTGCGAAGAAACTGTTCTGATGTACATACATTCAAGGATCAAGCTTGTGATTTGACAGCAAAATTAAAAGAACGTGGATATCCTGAGAGAATTTTGAAAAGACGCTGCAAACGAGCCCGAAATCAAAATAGGGACGCCCTGCTGGAATAAAAAGTCAAGAAAGAGGGCGAAATACCATTAACCTGTGTAACCACTTATAACAGCGCTTCCAATATGGTAGCTAAAACCATTCGAAAATATTGGAAAATCCTGGAGGTCAATAACCATCAATGGGAGAAACTGATGTTCTCCTACAAGAGAGCAAGGAGTATCAAGGATTCCCTGGTACATACCCACCCTAAAATACAAGCCCCTGTGCAGGAGAAAAACATCACGGAGATATGGGGCCTTCCACCGGTGACAGGTCATTACCCCTGCGGGTCGTGTAGTGTCTGCCACCTGACGAAGCCAACAAAACAACTGAACCTCGAGTCGGGATCCATCTGGCACCAACGATCTCACACGAACTGCAATTCCTCGAATGTTGTTTATATGATCACTTGCCCATGTGGCTTACGCTACATAGGGATGACTACAAGGAAAATTAAGCAACGGGTGTCCGAACATCGGAGTAACATCAGATGCCGCAAAGTGTGTACAAAGATGACAGAACACTTTCTAACGGAGGGTCACACTACTAATGACCTATCCTGGACTGTAATTGAACAGCAAAAACATTTTCCTAATTTACAACAAGCCCTATTCGAAAGAGAACAGAGATGGGTCTATCGTCTGGCCACTCATCGCCAGGGCCTTAATGATAACATTCCCTGGGGTTCTGCCCTGTAATGATTTTTCCTGATAGGCAGAGATATATGTCCCCCCTGCCTCTTATCTGTCTGGGTTGCCGGATTGCTCTCTGTCCATAATCACTCTAGTCTGTAGCAATTTCGCCCACAGTCCCAAGTGACTCCGGGCTTTAGGTTCGTCTCGAGGGACCAAGTCTAGTGGCGTTGTCTCGAGGGACCAAGTCTAGTGGCCTTTTTGTCTGTGTCCTTAATGGTAATTTTACAAAGAAAATGAATAACTCCCCCCCTTTTTTTTCCGCACCACACCCGTTTTTTCCAACAAAAGCACCCCTCTTTTCATAAACAAGATCGGCTGTGCTGATATAATAATGGGAACATTATGAGTAATAACGTCAGTAACCTAGTTTCTGAAACAAGGTTACTTTGCCATTAATTTCGTATTTTCGGGACATTGCTGTCACACGTGGCTTGCGACTATGGAATTGTTGCTTTGGGTTTGTGAGGGACATTCCAATAAAGTTTTCCATTTCAAGAGCAGCGCGACAGTAGAGAAAAACTCGTGCCGAAGGGGTTAACATTCTAGTCTCCTAATGGGTGTGCGGAAGTAACGTAGTGACGTCCTCTACGAAGTCGTCACACGTGACATGGCACTTTACCCTTTTTCTTCCGTGCCGCTGCGGTGATACAACAACATCCGGAGCAGGCCGTGCACTGCTAGGCACCAGGCGAGATCCCGTTTTGTTGGAAGTAAGTTTTTTGCACTCTTGGCGGGGGACAAAGGGCTCCTATATATAGAAAATTGGAATCAAAGTACATTATCATGTACAATACAATGCAACCTGTAGGTCACAATTTGGGGGAAGAGTTAGCAATTCACCTCCATATTTGAAATGAGTCTCATTGATGTATTGAGTAGTCGCTTGCTTTTGGGTAACTGAATTCTGGTTTTTTAATCTATGTTTTTAATGGTACACGGATCTGTAAAGTAACAACTGGTACTATAGCGTTGTCCTCTTCTTTTTTTTTGCAGGAAGTGGATTAATATTGAACTATGCCCACTTGGGCTGAATTTTGGAAGGAGCTATAATGGTGGATTTGAATTTTGCGGCATTGCCCACTGGGGCGGTATTGTTAAACAAGGACCAATTGTCTGTTTGTGTGATTGAACACAACTACAACAACATGTTGCCTGAACTTAATTTAATACCAGCAGGATTGCATGGAAAATTCTATGGCAACAATAATGTATTGTTGAATACTTAATTTATTTAGCAGTTATTTTGCCTCGAGAATTCGACTACCAAATGAACTGTGACTTCCATTGTATATATACATATACATGTTTCTCCTTTCCTGATTTATTGACATGAATGGAATGTTTAAACAATCTGTTTTTGATTTGAAGAAGTGTGGAACATTGCATTAATTTAATGTTTTCTTTATGTCTATGATCACGTGGTACTACTTTAAAGTGAGCATATTACTTTAAATGAAGGATGGTACTGATAAGCTCCACCCGTGAGCAAGAGATCGGCTGATCTCGAAACGCGTTGGGTGTGTTTTTCTGCTGATTAAAATCTGAAAGCACCGTTCTACATTTGGGCTCCGACTCTGTTTTTTTCACGAAAGGAATTGTAAACCAGGAGTGTGTGCATATGTATATATATATATATATATATATATATATATATATATATATGCATGAAAATTTTGTATATATATATATATATATATATTCACTGAAAAAACCATAGGTTATAGACCATATATAGTTAGGAATTAGCATTTACAAAACCTTGAAAATTCACTGAAAAAACCATAGGCTATAGACCATATATAGTTAGGAATTAGCATTTAAAAAACCTTATTTTACTCACACAAAACCATTGAAATTCCATATATAGTTAGTTGCACTAACTATATATCGCGCACCCGCAATCCACTGCTGATCATGTCACATATTACATCATTCATGACATGGTCAGTGACATCACTGATGACATCACTGATGACAACATCCAGTGACTATGTTTCTGTAAAGTTAAAATATGTCTTACATATTGAAGAATGAGTGGATGTATAAGTGTCTGGATGAAGGATTTAGTAGGTGCATGCCTGACTGTATGAGTGAGTGATTAAATGTGTCTCACTGAGTGCATGGGTTAGTGACTAAACTGTCTTAATTTGTGCATCATTATGTCTGTTGTTCTGTAAACTGCTGCATGTGTTGATCAGTAGCTATATGAGTAACTATATGGGTTATTGATTGGTTGCCCAAGTATTTGTATGGGAGACTGAGTGTGTGTGTGGGTGGCTGGGAGGTGTATGACTCTGTGCATAGATGTGTGAGCAGTTGATTCACTAGATGTATGGGTTCAAAAGTGCATGTGGAAACAGCTGTATGGGCGGTTGACTGTGTGCATGAGTGTATTGGTGAGTGAATGGATATCTCAGTGCTGCATGTCAAAGTAAGTACATATGTAAAACACAGTACATGTGAGAGTTGACATATATAAATAACTGTGCATAAGAGCCAGTGAATGTGTGAGTGGCTGTATGGATCACTGTGAACTTGTATCAGGGATTGTATAATAGAGTAAATATGTGTTAGTATATGTTTGAATAAGTAAGGTGTGTATAACTGTATAGTTGAGGAAATGGAGGTGTGATTGATTCTTTGCATGACTGACTAGGTGTGTGAGTAACTCCATGGATGAGTGACAGTCTGTGAGTGTCTGTTTACACTGAGTGTATCTAAGGTTATATTAGAGTCTGAAGAGGTTCATCGTATTATCACATGAATGATGTCATCAGTGATGTGATCAGTAATGTCAAATGAGATGTCATCAGTAATGTCATCAGTGATGTCATTTGAGATGTCATCAATGATGTCATCAGTGATGTCATTTGAGATGTCATCAGTGATGTCATCAGTGATGTCATTTGAGATGTCATCAGTGATGTCATCAGTGATGTCACTGACCATGTCATGAATGATGTAATATGTGACATGATCAGCAGTGGATTGCGGGTGCGCGATATATAGTTAGTGCAACTAACTATATATGGAATTTCAATGGTTTTGTGTGAGTAAAATAAGGTTTTTTAAATGCTAATTCCTAACTATATATGGTCTATAACCTATGGTTTTTTCAGTGAATTTTCAAGGTTTTGTAAATGCTAATTCCTAACTATATATGGTCTATAACCTATGGTTTTTTCAGTGAATTTCAATGGTTTTTTAATAGCAAATATCATAAGCTGTCGAATGTCAAGTACGTGGTAAGTGAAAACATTTTCGTGTTTATGCACACTGATCTGCTTTGAATGGTGCCCCCCCCCTCATTTCTATTAGGAGTACTCTCTCTTTGCAGATAGTGAAAGGTAGTTAACGCAGGCCTTTGCCCCCGTTGTAATCCGTCGTGCCTGCTTCTCTCTCCATTTGATTGATTGTTATCCAAGTATTTACTGTTTTAGAATTAGTTCTCTTTGGTTCATTCTCTATTTACAAACAAACACAGAGTCGCAATACTCTGTTTAGTCTTTGCAGATAACGAAAAATCGTGTAAAAAAAAAGAAAAGGAATCGAGTAAAATCAGTAGGCCACTAATGGGATCTCTTTTTGACCTCGCTAAAATAGAAACATTAGGAGCAACCCCTCATGACAAATACAAAACTAGTGAGATGAACTGAACTCCACACAATGATGGCTGCAAAACAGCTCGGCTCCGCCACCCACCCCGCCCAAAATAACGATAAAGAGCGGCTGCCATGATTGGTTGCGGAATGGCCACAACGGAGCTACGAAATGGTGCTGCTCTCATGCTAACCCCAGCTTCAGTCTGAAACATCCAGAAACACTGTAGACTACCAATTCGATCAGTTCCGGTAGCGCCCCAATGTAACCCGGTAGAGAAGAACTAGCCCTCCCCTCTTTGACTGATGGTTCTTGTTGCCTGTCCCTTCTGTTGTCATTTAACAGAACTATTTAGCCTGCTGAAAGGGGTTGTGTTTCGACCGCTGGTTGGTGGAGACATTTTGACTATATTCTGGACCTGCGTTGTCGCGTAATGCGTCATATGACGCGCCGCGTTAGCGCATCCGGAAGTCATCCGGGGCGCGCAGCGCGTAACGTAAGCATAACAAGTCATGTGACTTGTTAATAAAACTTTTCATTGGTTCATTTTACTTTTCTTATTGTAATGATGAAAGGCTTGGTCATATCACCTAAAAATTACGCTTTTAATTACTTCCGAACATTATTTTTTCTTAAATATATGTTATAATGTTCCAGGCTAATGTACTTTCCCGGAAATTTTACAACTGTCCTGCAAGTAAAATATATTCTTTTTTCGAGAAAAAGAGCGTTTCTTCGTCCCATGACGGAGCCGTTGAGCAAAAGAGGGTCGACCTGCTGTCTTAGTCGCCGATACGCCTGAATATGAGATTCTTATCGATCCCTTTATGTTGCAGGAATAGAAAACACAACAGCCCTTGACCATTTATCTTTACTGCGTTCCTTCGTATTATACCTTTTACCCTTCATGTAATTGGTCTGCTTTATTTCACTTGCCTTTTAATGATTCTAAAACAGTGACTATTATTAAAAACTTTACCAATGTATATACTACTACCATGTTTTCTTTTAAAAACCTTTATTGTGAAAATTTCATTATACAAATACGAGCCTATAACCACGTGGGCCTGCCACGGAGCAAACTGTAATCGTATATGATGAATAGACATTTACACTGTAGAGGAACGTAACGGGCGGGCCATTAGGTTGCAAGAACTAAGGTGTCTAACAGTTACGGAATCGGTGGACGTACATTTTATAATTAAAATACGACAGGGCCAGTTACAATAAAATTATCTAGATATACATTTGCGGGCAAGTACCATGGGTGACGTTAATTCGAATTTTCAACAGTACAGTAATCAATAACACATCAGAACTTAATATCAATAGGGATGTCGAAATATTCAATCATTTCTCGTCCCCGCCCGCCATGTGCTTCAAAACTGCATACGTATCTCGTGATTTCAAGGTTCTGCAACCAGTACACAACAAGGAGTTACGAGTCCCATTTATTCCGGCGCCATTTTGGGCGAGGACGGGCAGGTCCAGGATATAGTCAAAATGTCTCTACCAACCATCGACTATGATGATGTTCATATGCTGTATTTATTAGAGTAACACTCATCTGTCCACATGAAATTAATTTACCACAATCTAAACATGTCATTTTAATCTTTCCAAAGTTCTTCTAAATATTTGGGACCGTTTCCCTTGCCTCTGAAGCTCTCAGTGCCACTTCTTTGATGAATGTACTAGCAGGTCAGGGGTTCTCCTCCAAATCTCTCTTTTATGCAGCACTATAATTAATTGGTGCCACCTCTCCATATGACGATGCATGGTATAGTTACCACAACTATATTTTTTTTCGGTTCCTCTGGAGAATTCATCGTGGCAGATGAAGCGTGTAACGTACCGGGCATTTACCTTTTTTTGCATGTACAGGAAAGGAAAAAAAAATCGAGCGTCCGAGTTGTAAGGTGTCCCAGGGCCATTTTAGTGGACCAGGCCCAAATCCAAAGAACAGGCCGCCATTTTGAGAGTCCTCTTGCAGCCGCCTGTCGCTGTAGCATCAAGAGCAGCCGAAACTCAGCTGAATGGCAACTGAAACGGTAAAGGGGCGCCCCACTACATTTCAGCATTGTAGGATGACCACACCAGTACAGCAACTTGCTAGACATCACCTCGGTGCCATCCGGATCTCGGCGCCCCACTGCAGATGAAGTGCCTCTCAACTATGAAACCACCACGGTGACATCCGGATCTTGGCGCGTTGTGCTGCCTTCGGCCTATTCGCACATCGGTCCGCTACTGACGCCATCTCACAGGCTAATGGGGCGACCCACGCCGAGTTTCAGCATTGTAGGATGACCACACCAGTACAGCAACTTGCTGGACATCACCTCGGTGCCATCCGAATCTTGGCATCTCAACGCCTAGTGGTATCTTCCATACAGAAAATATTGTTGCGCTGCCTTTGGCCCCATTCGCACATCAGTCCGCAACTTAGACATCACCTCAGTGCCATCCGGATCTTGGCATCTCAGCGCCTTGTGGTGTCAGTCAGAAAATATTGTTGCGCTGCCTTTGGCCCCATTCGCACATCAGTCCGCTACTGACACCATCTCACAGGCCAATAGGGCGCCCCACGCCGACTTTTACCATTGTACGATGGCCACACCAGTGGCACAACTTGCTAGACATCACCTCGGTGCCATCCGAATCTTGGCATCTCAACGCCTAGTGGTATCTTCCATACAGAAAATCTTGTTACGCTACCTTTGGCCCCATTCGCACATCGGTCCGCAACTTAGACATCACCTCGGTGCCGTCCGGATCTTGGCATCTCAGCGCCTTGTGGTGTATTCTCTTCAGAAAATATTGTTGCGCTGCCTTTGGCCCCATTCGCACATCGGTCCGCAACTTAGACATCACCTCGGTGCCATCCGAATCTTGGCATCTCAACGCCTAGTGGTATCTTCCATACAGAAAATCTTGTTACGCTACCTTTGGCCCCATTCGCACATCGGTCCGCAACTTAGACATCACCTCGGTGCCGTCCGGATCTTGGCATCTCAGCGCCTTGTGGTGTATTCTCTTCAGAAAATATTGTTGCGCTGCCTTTGGCCCCATTCGCACATCGGTCCGCAACTTAGACATCACCTCGGTGCCATCCGGATATTGGCATCTCAGCGCCTTGTGGTGTCTTCTACTCCGAAAATATTGTAGAAAATATTGTTGCGCTGCCTTTGGCCCCATTCACACATCAGTCCGCTACTGACACCATCTCACAGGCCAACAGGGCGCCCCACGCCGACTTTTACCATTGTACGATGGCCACACCAGTGCCACAACTTGCTAGACACCACCTCGGTGCCATCCGGATCTTGGCATCTCAGCGCCTTGTGGTGTCTTCAAATCAGAAAATATTGTTGCGCTGCCTTTGGCCCCATTCGCACATCGGTCCGCTACTGACGCCATCTCACAGGCCAACGGGGCGCCCCACGCCGACTTTCAACATTGTAGGATGGCCACAGAAGTGCGACAACTTACTAGACACCACCTCGGTGCCATCCGGATCTTGGCGCGTTGTGCTGCCTTCGGCCTATTCGCACATCGGTCCGCTACTGACGCAAACTTACAGGCCAACGGGGCGCCCCACGCCGACTTTCAGCATTGTAGGATGGCCACACCAGTGCGGCAACTTGCTACACACCACCTCGGTGCCATCCGGATCTTGGCATCTCAGCGCCTAGTGGTGTCTTCTATTCCGAAAATATTGTTGCGCTGCCTTCGGCCCCATTCACACATCGGTCCGCTACTGACGCCATCTCACAGGCCAACGGGGCGCCCCACGCCGACTTTCAGCATTGTAGGATGGCCACACCAGTGCGGCAACTTACTAGACACCACCTCGGTGCCATCCGGATCTTGGCGCGTTGTGCTGCCTTCGGCCTATTCGCACATCGGTCCGCTACTGACGCAAACTCACAGGCCAATGGGGCGCCCCACGCCGACTTTCAGCATTGTTGGATGGCCACACCAGTGCGGCAACTTACTAGACACCACCTCGGTGCCATCCGGATCTTGGCGCGTTGTGCTGCCTTCGGCCTATTCGCACATCGGTCCGCTACTGACGCAAACTCACAGGCCAACGGGGCGCCCCACGCCGACTTTCAGCATTGTAGGATGGCCACACCAGTGCACCTTACTAGACACCACCTCGGTGCCATCCGGATCTTGGCGCGTAGTGAAGCTGCAGCAGCTGCAAATAAGCTTCAGACAGTGTTACAACCGCTGCTCAGAACTCTCAACTATGACACCACCTCGGTGCCATCCGGATCTTGGCGCGTTGTATTGCCTTCGGCCTATTCGCACATCGGTCCGCTACTGACGCCGCCTCACGTGCCAACGTATTTTCTCCGCATTTTATACCCTATGCCGCATAACAGGTCATGTGACTTGTTTATAAAACTTTTCATTGGTTCATTTTACTTTTGGTTTCCTAATGATGGAAGGCTTGATCATGTGACCTAAAAACAACACTTTTCATTGGATGAAAACTTTTTTTTTTCCCAAACGATGAAAGCCCCACCTTGTTTCTGGATGTTTCAGACTGAAGCTGGCGTCAGCATGAGAGCACCACCATCTCGTAGCTCAGTCGTGGTCATTCCGCGAGCAATCATGGCAGCCGCTCCCCACCAGAAGCCTGCAGGAGTCGGAGCCCCCAAAACTTTTGATGAATTCTCAAGGCGGAGGGGACGCTTTCGAGAATGGGGTCCAAGACCTAGCAGACAAGCGTCCGATTTCCAAGGTGTCCCAGGGCCATTTCAGTGGACCAGGCCCAAAAAGGAAACAGCCTGCCGCCATTTTGAGAGTCCTGTGACAGCCGCCTATCGCTGCACCGCAAGAGTGGGCGCAACTCAGCTGAATTGCGGCTTTTGACACAGTGGACCAAAAACGGACGGAATGGCAACTGAAACGGTAAAGGGGCGCCCCACTACAACAGATGACACTCCACCTGGAGAGGCCCGTTCACGCCGCCTCCCCCGGGGCGCCCCACGCCGTTATTCGGAGCAGCATTGTAGGATACCAAAACCAGTGCGGCAACTTACTGGACATCACCTTGGTGCCATCGTTCTGCTGCCTTGGAACTATTCGCGCAACAGTTTGCTACTGATGACCCACCCCCGCGACGCCCCATGCCGTTATTTGCTGGGTGGCAACTTACTAGACATCACTTTCGTGTCATCTAGATTTCAGCGCGTTCTGCTGCCTTGGAACTATTCGCACAACAGTTTGCTACTGATGACCCACCCCCCGCGACGCCCCACGCCGGAAATCTGGACGTTGTGCTGCGTTGGGACTATTCGCACAGCCGACCGCTACTTCGTTGTTTTTCCCTAAAAATGTTTATATGTTATTACTATTTTTGTTTTCTTGTATATATTTATAAATTATTAAAGTTTTATAATCTTACTACTTTGTCGGAGTGCTATATATTTTTAATGTGACACATAATTGTAAAAACTTTGATGTACAAAGAGTCATCCCTGGAATCTTCCGCTTCAGGCTCGGTCCCCTCCCCAATCACAATACAGGATGGTTTTCAGATAATAGCAACGCTTCTGCTGTGACGGATCTCATCGAGTGTGGGCCTTGATCTACTATAACTCCTTTGAAGAGGGGTGATTCTTTACAGCTGTGGCCATAAACTACATCTGCAGGGCTAGCTGATACCCTAGGACCAGCCTGGACAATCGGACACAGAGGAAAAGGAGTGTCAGAGGGTGCGGTAGTGAATAGGGCGAAAGGGAGGTGTCGGGCGGGCACAGGGTGTGATTCTCAGGGAAGAGCAGCGCAGATGGGGGGAGGTTTATTACCCATGCATAAGACAGAGAGCGGGGGGGACCACTGCCTGGGGGAGATGCTTGCGAGGGTGGGGAGCCATGCTAAGGATCGACAGCGTGCACAGAGTGGGTCTGGTCAAGGCATCTAAAATGGCTGCCGTGCACGACAAAAGTGTGGCATTTGAAAAAAGACAAGATGGCGCAGACAATGTTTTTCAACACTTCCTGATTTCCTTCGAATCGAACGTTAACAGACGTTGGGGCATATTACCAAAGTTAAGCGATATTTATCCCTAACGATGCTTAGCAACGATTTTTTTACCGTCAGAAATTATCGCAGATAAACCTTGCTATTATCAAGGTTTATCGCAAATACGATAAAAAACGACAGCAATGCATTAATATCGCTGAAAACTCAGCGATATTCATGCATTACCGAGCTAATGCTCTTAGCCATGTTATCCACCTCCCATTGGATAACATGGCTAAGAACTGCTCAGGGCAGGTGGTAGCTTTTGGAGATATTCGCGCTTATCTCGAATATTTCCAAAAGTTGATAATAGGAGATAGCGATGTTAGCGACTGTTTCCAGTCGCTAACATCTTGGCATGCCCACTTTGCATGTCATTAGTGATAAATATCACTCACATGCAAAGTGGGGCCCAAGATGGTCGCTATCTTCTACTAGCCGTCGCTAACTGGTGTTAGCAACAGCTAGGTAATACACATATAATTTTATCTCCGCGAAGCGGAGCGCTGTTACAGATATATATCTTGTTTTTGAACGTTAATTTCTCAAAATGCACTGAAGCACATATATTGAGACCTAGCAAAGGCACATCGGGCTACCAGTCCCTACAATTTTGCCAAGTTTCGTACAAATCCATTCAGCTGTTCGATCCTACCGAGAGACAAGATGGCGGCCGCTACGGACTGTTTGGAATGTTTACAGACACCGGAGAGCCAATCAGCTTCGCTTCGCAAAGCTCCGTAACGCGAAAAGTACGCGAAGCGGTGCGCTGTTACAGATATATATCTTTTTTTGAACGTTAATTTCTCAAAATCCACTGGAGCACATATATTGAGATCTAGCAAACGCACATCGGGCTACCAGTCCCTACAATTTTGCCAAGTTTCGTGCAAATCCATTCAGCTGTTCGATTATTATTATTTTTATTTTTTTTTGCCCCGCGGGGCCCTTTTAAAACCTCCACATCAAACCTAAACGGTCAGGGAGGATCTACTATGCCCCCTTATGGTCATTTGCCCCTTCGGTTTGGCCTCCGCTTGTCTCTCGATCCTACCGAGAGACAAGATGGCGGCCGCTACGGACTGTTTGGAATGTTGACAGACGCCGGAGAACCAATCAGCTTCGCTTCACAAAGCTCCGTTGCGCGAAAAGTACGCGTCCTGGAGCGCTGCCCGGTCCGCTGTTACAGATATATATCTTTTTTTAAACGTTAATTTCTCAAAATCCACTGTAGCACATATATTGAGACCTACAAAAGGCACATCGGGCTACCAGTCCCTACAATTTTGCCAAGTTTCGTGCAAATCCATTCAGCCGTTCGGGCTAAAAGTGAGGCCAACCGCCCTATGGAAAACTCAATGTTAAAAACACGTTTTGGGACCCCCCTTTTTTCTCGGCCCCCCCTTGACGAACCCCCCCAAATTTTCAAGGGCTACTCAGAAACAAAATGTGCCATTTTCCTGAAAATTTCAGCCAATTCCGTCCACAAACGCCAAAGTTATTAGACATAGAATTTTCAAAAATCCCATAGAGAAAAAATCCTAACTATATATACCTACTGGCGACCGCCAGTAGGTAATATATATATAGAGAACTTGACCTGTACCTTAGTACTTGGTGTATCTCCCTCCTAATTGCATGTATATCTATATGTATGCACCCCGCACAGTGGAACATGTAGCTGTGTATTATATGCACGCATATGCATACACCCATACCTACCAATATAGCATTATGGTCATGTTGGTATAGGAAGAATGTACCTCCTTTTAGCCTCCTATTTACAACCTAAGAGTTTCAGGAGGGCCAGTAGGCAAGTTACCCTACTGCGTGTATTTATATCTTGTAGTCAGGGGTCCCTCCTTTGCCTCGCCTGTTGCAGAACTATGCAGCCGGCTGATAAACATTGCTTGGATTTGGCGTAGTAACTGATGAAGCACGATCTGCGATCCTGCCTCTTGCCACGTTATACATGTAGTGTATAAACCTTGTGAAGTTACCGTAGCACCCAGTAAAGTGTAAGTAACCAGTAAAAGTTTAAATGACCAGCAATGGAGGGGCCCTACAGTATATAACTGCATAATAGTGCATTAGCTCTCAAGAAATATTTTGCGATTTAATTTAAAACTGTGCATAAATATTGTACTTATATGTTGCACATGTTGTGCCGCAAAGATAGTTTTCTGCATTTACAAGTATTGCTGTGGCTTATAGGGCCCTTTGTCTATGCGCATATTATTTGCTTTCAGACAAAACGGTGTATTCGTTGGCCCATGAATTAAAAAATGGGTATGCGATTATGCTACCCAGTGACAGAGCTAACTGCTGCAGTTGCCATGATAGTGCGTTTTATTTTTACTTTGCCCTGTTGCTATTTAAAACAACAAAGTACCTGCACTAAAAGCCCTTCATGTGGGGCTGCAAAATGTAAAAACGTTGCACCTATCTTTGTTATTGGCTATAAGGCATAAGGATAGTCTATTATGTAGCCTAGCCTATTGAAAACGCTAACTAGCAACTTTCATGTTTCCCTTTTTTTTTTTTTATCTTGTTGATGAAAGATCTGTTCCTTTAAAGTTGCTGGGCCTGTAAAACCTGCCTTTCTGGTGTGCTTAGAGGGCAGCTAAGGAATGCGTATGCTGGAGATAAGCCCTGATCCATGGGGTCGTCTTACAGTCTGCTGCCCTGGTTTTGGAAGAGGTTGGTGGCCTTCTCCTTCGCTTTGAAACCCCTTGGAATGTGGAAGGGAAAGGCTTTGACTCCCGCCATAACTCTTTTTCAAAAGGCGTAACAATTGCATTTTGTGCAATACAAAAGGTTTTGTAAGTAGAACCTACCGTAGGTTCGCATATTTTATAAAAGATCCTTCGAATCTCCTTTTATGACCAAAAGCGTACCTTTGTAACATTTTAAAAAACGTGGTGCGCTTTCTGCTTAAGCTATATTAGCTACTAGAAGGAATAAGGAATCTCTGAATATCCCTTTTCCCTGCAGTGCCGTGGTGTAAGGAAGAGGCACCTACGTCCCTCACTACACAATAATAGTAAATACTAGGGGCCAGATGTAGGAGCCTAAATACCGGTCGGTAACGGCCGAATTCGGCCGTTACCGACCGGTATTTAGAAATTGGCATGTAGGGGGTCAATTTTACCGATTCGGTAAATTTACCGAATCAGTAAATTTACCGAATCAGTAAAATACCAAATCTGTATTTTTACTGATTCGGTAACTTGCAGATGTAGGTGGGACTCTTCAGAATCCCAAAGGCCTTACAGATTCAGTATTTTACCACCCAATCCAATTGGGTGGTAAAATACCGAATCCAGTTGTGACAGACAGACATGCCCTTAGGGCATGTCTGTGTGCCACATGGCACACATGCCTGTATTCGGGGTGCTAGAGGGTGTCAAAGTGACACCCCCTGCACCCTTGCTGAAATCGGTATTTACCGAATCGGTAAATACCGATTCGGTATTGCCCATTGATTCCTATCGGCTTCAAGGCCCATAGGAATCAATGGGCAATACCGAATCGGTATTTACCGATTCGGTAAATACCGATTTTTACAGATTCGGTAATTCAATTACCGAATCTACCTAAATCTCCCTCCTTCATATTTACCGATTCATAAATACCGAATCGGTAAAATTCGGTATTTATGAATCGGTAAATACGATTTTCCTACATCTGGCCCCAAGTGAATAGTCTTAAGACATTTTTACACCGTATTTAAAAGTGCCTAAAAACATCGCCTTGACGCACTTGCTGTAAGCGCATTCTGCTAGACATGCTTTTAACCTTCCAGCCTGGTAGGTTTAACCATTGACTGTGCTGCGCCCTTTTCAATGTTACGGTAGCACATGGGGCCATACCCTGTGCTCTTCTTGGTCCTACATTAAACATTGTAAAACACGTGGAGCATTCCATCCGTGCTCTTGCTGCCACATGAAATAAATGAAAGAGCAAGCTCTTCTTACCTTGTTTGAGGATGAAGCATCCTCACACTGCAGAGTACTCCCCCCGAATACCTGTAGGTTGTTCTGCCAGAGAACAATGTGCTCGCTCTGGTGCATGAGGAGGAAAAGGGCGAGCAGTGGTAACCCACTGCTTTGCTGAAAATTGTTTCCCCTTCTGCAACATTCCTTGATGCCACCTCTCTCCTCGGAGTTCTGGTGGCCTCTCTCTTCTGTCCTATGTCTGCTGCTATGCTGCAGCGCACCTCCGATCTCCATGGCGGAAAAAATAATCTGAGAGCCTGCACACACACGATGGGGGTTGTAGCCTCACCAGGGGGATCAGGTTTCGCAACCTCCCACAGCAAAAAAAAAAAAAAATACAAAGCACTTTCCGAACTCCAACCACTAGATGGCGGAATATGCACAGCATAGTGAATCCAGAAAGATTCACGCTGCAAAACCTGCATTAATGTGTAGATTCTTTGGATATTACGGATCTATATCCTGCTGAAAATCGGGTTTAATGATGCAAACTATCCGACAATGTGCGGCTGGCTTGGCGAATTGCCTGTAATGGGGTTCACCTATTACAGATTTGAAAGGATCTCTGGGGGGATGGATTGGGGGGGGAGTTTAATCGTTAAAATGAACATAACTGAGGGTGGCTATTCTAAATGTGAAGCTACTTGTTTTTACATTTTTCAAAAACTGGAATAAACCTTTATGTACTGTGTATTGAATGTGCACATTATCAATTATTACTATTTATTTAGGTAATTTGTCTCTGAATCGTGACAGATATTGTTCATTACTATCCACTACGCATTTGTTCCTTGATAGTCTTGACAGTGAATGAAGTTAAAAATATAGCATTGCAATAAGATACACATGCCTACGAGCACAACTGTCACAGCATTTATCAACTATCATGTGTTTCTAAGGATAGAATTAACGTGTAATCGGATGAAAGAGTGATGGAAAGACGAGGAAAAAAGATAATTGAGTGTTATTGGCTTTGTTAGGTCCAACCGTCTTTCTTTGGTGACTGTCCTTGCTGCTGGAGACTAGATTTTGGCATTTTCATTATGAGTATTTTGGCAAACCGAAGAGCAGTGTGTTGCAGGCGACCACCATTGCTGCTATCATGCACTGCCAGTGGCAGAAAGTTGTCTCCCTGAAAGAAACAAATGGTTGATACTGATAAGCATCTGGTAGTTTTTGAGGGCATAATATCGTGTGTGTGTGTGTGGCTCTGTCTGTGTGTGTGTGTGGCTCTTTCTGTGTGTGTGTGTGTGTGGCTCTGTCTGTGTGTGTGTGTGGGGCTCTGTCTGTGTGTGTGTGGCTCTGTCTGTGTGTGTGTGTGTGGCTCTGTCTGTGTGTGTGTGTGTCTCTGTATCTGTGGCTCAGTCTGTGTGTGTGTATGTGTGGCTCTCTCTGTGTGTGTTTGTGGCTCTGTCTGTTTGTGTGGCTCTGTCTGTGTGTGTGTGTGGCTCTGTCTGTGTGTGTGTGTGGCTCTGTCTGTGTGGCTCTGTCTGTGTGTGTGTGTGGCTCTGTCTGTGTGGCTCTGTCTGTGTGTGTGTGTGGATCTGTGTGTGTGTATGTGGCTCTATCTGTGTGGCTCTGTATGTGTGTGTATGTGTGTCACTCTGTGTGTGTGGGTGCGTGTGGCTCTGTGTGTGACTCTGTGTGTGTGTGTGTGTGTGTGTGTGGGTGCTAATGCAATAGGTCTCGCATTTGCGAGAGATTAAGCTATTGGCATTGTAAATGACAATGCCATTTATTTATATGTTTTAAAAACAAAAATAATGTCATGAGCAATGCCAATAGCTCTAACTTTAACAAAGACGAGACCATTGCATTGTAAATGCTTGTTTGTCTTTAATTCGTGGCGTGTGAGGTCAGTGGATGGTTGTTAGGAACAAGCCACATCAAGGCTCAGCTCTTTGGATTGAAGGACTCAAGAGAACCACGTGACTTCTCCATTTAAGACTACTGCATCATGCACATCGCAAGCAGACTGGGTTTCTGTGGTGAAATCAGACAGGTTGCACGGGTGCACTTTTGTTCCAGTGTTCCCCTATCACTTGGATTGTAGTACTGGTGTTGACATTTTTCACCAAGTCATTCACCATATCATATGTAGAAACCTACATTTTATACTCATTGCTCGGTCCAAACCCCAGAGAACAAATGCACCAGCGCAATCCAAGATCCCAGAGCTCTTTGTGTTAATTTGCATAGTTCGTGATACGATTGCAAAGAATTGGTGCAAACTTCCCCGGGCGCACAACCAGTCTAGTTACACCGACCCCTTTGCACTTTCAGTACACGTTTTTTGATATTACCAAATGTACTAGTACCCAGAAGATGCAAGGCAGAGCTTCCCATGGTGAGAGTCCAATCTGTGAGCTGCACATATGTTTACCTTAGCAGCAGGCACTCCAACCATTCTGCTATTTTTATATATGTATTAGTAAAGTGAACGTTCACCCCTTGGGACATCTTGGCATTGAATAACAGATTTTTATTGATCCTTTCTCTTCTTCATTTCATTGACCTTGGAAGGATGAAAATCTGAGTAGACCTTCCAGGACCACGAGGCCAAAGATATCTGGAGTGGAAGCATTCATTAATTGAGTAACCGGGCCCGAATGTACCAGGTTTTTGGATGCTATGCCTCTCAGCGCAGGGGGTGTTGATACACAACCAACCCCAGATTTCACTTTTGCCCATAGTGGTCTCATTAGCAAGGGGGTTCCTGGTATGCCCCGCTCATAATCCAGACAAAGAGACCCAAAGGGTGTGTGCTTTGGGCATCTGAACTTGTGACAAAGGTGGCACAACAGCAGAGGACTGCCCAGGCCTTTCTCTGGCTCATGAATGTTCCTTTCTGCCTTCACTCGGAGACCCCTTGCCCTCCATGCCCCATCCCAGTGACAAGGAGGCAGGGGTCCCGCAGAAGGCGAGAGTGCCCAGCAGAGGCAACCTTCCCTTGTTGGCATCTCGTCTCCTTGTCCCTAAGGGCCGTTTGCACAAGATGAACAGACAGTATCTGCGGATGCTCGAGCGACGCCCTGACCTCGGGCACTGGCATGAACCATGGTGACAGTGCGCTGGCACAGCCTCCTGGCTCTGCTGAAGACAATGTCAGGACATCTCTTGGAGATGAAGGCCCTGCACCTGTGCTGCATGTTTAAAGGGCAGAAGCAGTGAAACAGCTCGGGCACTGAGAGCTGTTTCAAAGGGCCCACCCTTCCAATGAGAATGGAAGCCTGGAGAGCAGTGCAGACTACAGCCCCACACTGGAAACATGGTAATTTTATGCAAGAGTTTTGTTCTATTGTCATATTTTATTTGCTAAACTCGATAGCATTTCTCTTGTTACACATTAGGAAGTTCTCACAACAATCGCGCATGCTGATGGAAGGCAATACTTGAATTATTTTTAGTCACTGTTATTTACTCTAGCTGCCATTCCAATCCTTTGTTTTTCAGCTTGTCTGTGCCATTACAGACTGGAGTCACAAAACGTTACTTATAATGCACAGCACAGTTATAGGAATGCAATACATGGCGGAAATCCTGTTTACAATCTTGGACACTACACCTTTCTGTTCCCAACCCCACTAATGTAGTGGGCAGAGTCAGTAATCCCTGGCATCTAATCTTGGAGACTGTACTGATTAGGCACGTAACCCCCAAAGCATATGCACCTAACCGCTCAGTTCCCTTTTCTCTTCGTGGATTTATTCCTAAACTTTGGTCCACTGTTCAGTCTTTGTTCTCACATAGTTTTCAAGCCCCAGGGTTTCCTGCATTTGCCAAGTCTTGCTGCTCTGATGCAATTGTATTCCTCTATGAGAGTCTTACGCTCAGCAGACTTGACTCTGGCCTCCATACCCAATCAGAGAAGAGCCGGAGTGGCGGAAGTTCTTTTCCGTCCTTGCTCCAGCCCTATAGAACTCTTTGGCGGCTTTGCTAAGAAAGACTCAAAACCACTTAAGTTTTCAGCAGCAACTAAAGACCTAGTTGTTCTCCTGCTTGACATCTCCTGCCTTCCTCTTCTGCTGTCATCTTACTTGTGACTGGCCGCAGGAAGCCCCCTGCGCTTTAGAAATCTTTTTAACATAACATTTGCATGTTGCAGTTTGGGCAGGTGTGTGATGCCCGCGTGCTGTGGTCCTGCTCTTGCTGCATTTGAGACTTTAGGGCTGAGGTGTAACCTCGCTTGGAACTTGCATACTTCAGGGATTTCAGCACATAATCTCCCTGAAGCATCTCCCTGAGCATTCACTCCGGAGCACCTACTGACCCCTGCCCGCCGCACATCTTCCACAGGGCCCCATTGCACCCGTCAACATCCAGCTAGCACACTTCATAGAAACTACCAACATCCCAGACACCTCTCAATCCGGATTCCATAGCAACCACAGCACCAAGTCTGCCCTCATTGCTGCCACCGACAACATCAGCACCCTTCTCAATCAAGGCCACACGGCGTCCAATCATCCTCCTGGACCTATCAGCAGCTTTCAATACTGTCTCCTATTGCACTCTAGCCACCACGCTCCACAATGCTGCCATCCGAGGAATAACCATAGACTGGATACAATCTTTCCCTCAGGCAGAGCACAGAGAATAAGACTCCCGCCCTTCCTCTCAGAACCAACAGAGATCGGATGCAGAGTACCCCAAGGATCCTCCCTCAGCCCGGCCCTCTTCAATGTCCACATGGCCCCCCTCGCAACCATCGTCAGAAACCACAGACTCAACATCATCTCCAATTCTGATGACACCCAGCTCATTCTCTCCCTCTCCAAGGAACCCGCCATCACCAGGCAAAACTTCCAAGAATGGATGAAACCTGCCACAACCTGGATGAGCAACAGCTGCCTGAAGTTCAATGCGGAGAAAACAGAATTCCTCATCCTCTGCTCCACCCCCTCTGCATGGGACAACACCTGGTGGCCCCCCTGCCCTCAGAAACCCACACACTCCAATGGACCAATCACGTAACCTCGGCCTCATAATCAACTCTTTACTAACCATGAACCACCAGATTAACGCTGTGTCGTCGTCCGCATGCTTTAACACCCTGAGCATCCTCCACAATACCTTCAAACGGATCCCCCCGACTTCAGGAAGACCGTCACCCATGCACTCATCATCAGCAGACTGGACTACGGAAACGCGCGCTGCACTCCATTACTCCGCTACTCCTTCGCAGACTCCAGACCCTCCAGAAGGCCGCAGCCAGACTCGTCCTCAGTATCCGACGACATGACCACATCACCCAGCACCTCCGCGAACTCCACTGGCTCCCTGTTGAAAGAAACATAAACTTCAAACTGCTCACACACACCTACAAATCCCTCCACAACATCGGACCCCAATACATCAATGACCGAATCTCCTTTCAGGCTCCCACGAGAAACCTCTGCTCCACCGACCTCGCCTTAGCTACAGTCCCTCGCATCCACAGGGCCAGAGCAGGTGGCAGATCCTTCTCCTACATCTTGGCCAAGACCTGTAACGAACTCCCACTTCACCTCCGACGGATCTCGACACTGCACCAATTCAGAAAGGAACTCAAGACCTGGCTCTTCGATTGACCCTAACAGAGCTGCTCACCCCTCCCTCAGCGCCTTGAGACACTCACAGGTGAGTAGTGCGCTCTACAAAACCCTGATTGATTGATTGATTGATTGATTGATTGAGCTCTGGTCTTCAGCAGTTGCAGTCTCCCTAGGCCAGATTGGAATGGGATGAGCTTGACTACGTCAGCTATGGCCTCACTTGGCCATATGCAGATGGGATTGTACCTCTGGCTGATCACAACTCTTGTGGATGACTTTTGGTAGTTGGCCAATCAGTGTGCTCTTCTCAGCAAAGACAGAGCACACTGACTCCAACGTCAGCAGTGGGAGCACTAGTATTGTAGTCTCAGCAGGCTGTGGGGCACACTTGATATTTGATTTTTATAGAAGGCTTGATGCGGTTCTTGACCAAAACTATTTTGGGAGAAAGGGAGATCCCTCCACTCAAGGGTCACTCCTGCAGTTGCTCCCTGGTAGTCGCTCGCTCTCTCTGGCCTTTCCCATGCTTGGAA
This sequence comes from Lissotriton helveticus, assembly GCF_964261635.1. Lineage (NCBI taxonomy): Eukaryota > Metazoa > Chordata > Amphibia > Caudata > Salamandridae > Lissotriton > Lissotriton helveticus. Next base: position 39,460,874 of record NC_136057.1, read on the forward strand.
CATGCTAGATTTCTCCTCCTAGACAGTTTCTTCTCCTACAGTGCCAGGCACACTCCATCCATTAATTGCCAAACAGGCAGAGCTCTACGTTCTAGGAAGACCCTCAAATTCTCTAGGAGTAAGTGCACCTTTCTGGTGATGTCCCCTCATCTGCCGGAGACTTGCCCTCATACAGAAAGTTCTTTGAGTAATCTGCAGAGAACTCCTTTCCAAGTTTTTCATTGGCCATGAAAAACATGGAACAGGAAAAAAATAGGGTGGCTTGGATTGCACTTTTGTGCACATCTTCTCGACAGGGATTGTGGATCCACTGTGCGGGGCTTTCATAATCAGTTTGGTTGGGTTCTCCTTTAAATGTGTTCCTCAGACACAGCCCTTGTGCAAGGATGTGGTTTTCACAGCAGGTGGCAATGATGCTCACTCCATGCAAGATTATACAATACAAAGGGACAATGAAGCAGGAGATCTCTACTCCCGGCTGTCACCAACCTCTAAGGGAATCTCTGTCTCCATCCTCCTTCACTTCAGGTTCTCAGTCTAGCACTTCAGTCAAAGATGCAGTCTGTTGTCTACTGTCTGGGGAAGCTGTACCACCATCCATATTGTGCCATGGCAAGCCAGGGGTCATCCAAAATGAACCCCAATGGTCCCAGTACTCAGAAGCCCACTGTAAGCAGAGTCCTACTACCATACATGTGTCACACACTCACAACATGTGCACAACACACAGCCAGGCACACAGACACAAACACGCACGCACACACACACACACGCATGCACGCACACACACACACACAAACGCCACACATGCACACAGCCCATCCTGTGTACTGAAGCCGCAAATTTGACTGAATGCGATAGGATTAGGGCCCTCAAGATCTGAGTTGGATAAAAGTGCCTCTGCCGCTTCGGCCACAGCCTGCAAAGACAAAATGAAAACAGCTGTAACACATTTCCTATAATGGGTTAAATTATATTAGTTGATAGCGCAGCTATATATATTTACACGCTCACGCCAACTCTGCTTTTTCAAGCCTCATCTTGCCCCAGGATATACAGTGACATTATTTAACACTTTGGGCGTTATTAAATGATCCGAAAAAACAAGTAGACTTTAAAACACGGGTCTAAGCGCAGCTGGTCTTTGAGGTTAAGAGCTAGTGCAAATTCAAAACACACCAATTGCTACAACGGGCCCGATTCACAGAACTAACTTAAGACAAAATCCTAAACTTACTACTTTTGGTATTTACAGAAGGCATTTAGTAGTAGTAATGTTAGGATTCTGTCTTAAGTCTGTCTTAAGTCTGTCCTAAGTTTGTCTTAAGACTGTGTTAAGTCTGTCTTAAGTCTGTCTTAAGTCGGTATAACATTCTGGAAGACTGCATAAATCAGGAGCTGCACTAAAGCGAAGGTCCAGACGCACGTTGCCTGATTTTTGGATCGAAAAATGGCCGCCTCCAGCGTCGTTGTCGGGGCTTAGATCGAAAGCCAACATAGAATAGCCTTTAGTGTAATCTACACGATCCACAAAAAAGGGTCTGTCCGATGCATACTTCTCAGCAACCTGCAGCACCCCAAATATTCTCTAGCCACATCCCCAGTTTCAAACGATGGCATGTATGGTTTTGCAGGTAAAGCTTGTCCATCTACAGAGAGACTGCTGTGAGATATGTTATAATGCTTAAAATTAAAAGGGTTTCTTCCATATTCACCGCTAAATGCTATGTTATTGACCAGTGCTACAATTACAGTTCTTGGCAAAAATCCCCAAAAAATATTCTTGTATTCGATAGTAGCGCACCGGTCTGAATGCTGAACACATTAAGCTCCACTCTTTTGATGGGGTACTTGGGATTACTAGTTGACAGAGTCTCTGCGTGAGCTAAACGAACCACTGGGCTCACTTTGACGCGCTTCACAAATAGTGACGCCGATAAGGTATTCACTTTGTAATTTTCAGCATCTCTGCTCATTAAGCAAAAAGTGTCTTTATTTCGAATCAGTTTAATCTTCACATCTAGACCGTTAAGCATTAACTTGTCTTGGAAAAATAAATTGCTGTGTAGTTGACCAATCAGTTCCATTTTACGACTTCTGGCTGTAAAGCTTGCTCTACTCTTAAACCCCGCATTACCGCCATTTAAAACCGCTTACTCGTGCTCTCCAGTGGTGTCTCTGTAGAAGAGACCTGCGGAAAGTTGGCGTTTCAAAGCTGGGTCTCCATAATTAAGTACTGTGTCTAGATAAGCCCTGTATGGATACGAGTTGTTTGACTGGCTGATGAGTCGATCGCCCAGGCTCACATCCAGTTGGTTAAAGAGTGAAGCTATGGGGTATGGAGAAATGGCCACTCGGTCTGCGGCGTCCAGATCGGAATCGTCTTCATTAGTAATTTTGCACGAAAGATAAATCAACGTACCTGAAAGGTCCAGGTAGTCATCCGAACGTGCTATGAAGAACTCTAAGGGCGCTGTGTCTGACAAGGCTTCGCCGATAGAGAACTTTCAATGCTGGTTTGCATTGGTGGTACTTGGAATAGGTCCAACTCGGACTTTGTGCATTCCTGGGAACCACATGGGATGGAGGCCATGGTCCAATTTAAAATATGTTGCTCTTAGAGACTCGTTTTTTTCTGCGTCTTCTTCGGGTCTTAAGCGATCTATTTTGAGCTGGACCCCGGCGCTTCACACTGCTTTGAAGGAAGGTGGGCGTTTCCCTTAGTGATGCGACCCTTTTTCCTTCCTGCCTCTTTTGAGATAGATTAAACCTGAGCCTTCTTGATCCTTTTTGTTGAACTTTTTCATCACCGCCCCCGAAACGAGCCCTACAAGGTCTTGGGCTATATTTGATGCCGCGGTTTTTACATGCGGTTTTACCAACTGGAACCCTCTTCTTAAAAGCGGTACCGCTTTTCTGAAAAGACTTCTGAATATACCGCTAACACCAGCCCCATACATAATAGGAGCCCCGTGGAACCCCGGGAGCCCCAATCCGGCTTGTGCTCTATAGTAATCCCTATAGAGCGAAGCATCGCTGTAATTTTTAGGTAAAATCATTATTCTAGTACACTTCACCACATCGCAACGGAAATGAAGCTTTGCTATGACTTTACCCACTTTAAATCTTATATTTACGCTCAAATGGTTCTTCAGTTCCAAAGTTATCATGTGAAAATGTTTTTTGCTGATCGCTACATAGTCTCTTTTGGTGTAAATGAAGTTTTTATCATGCTATTATTTCTGCCTGTGATTTCCACAAACCGGAGAAGAAGCACATAGCTATCCCCCACTCTCTGATGTTCTATCACGTCGCAGTATACAAACATCATGTAAAACCCACCATGTACATCCGTGTAGGCTTTGTTCACTAATGAATCATGGTGAATGTAAGGTGTCAGCCCCAGCACTCGCCCCAGTTTTTCACGCACCAAAATACCGTAGTCTTGCACATTCTTAAACTGTACTTTTCTAAGTCTCGGCTCATACGTTACGGCACATATCTGTGGTATATAAATAAATAATACCGGATCTATTTTTGTCTAGGCATAGCAATAACAGATAGCTCAATAAATAAGAGTCAAGATTCGAGGTAGTAGGAGTTTTGCAGGTTTAATACAGCATAAAGGACAGGAACAGGACAACCTGCATAGGAATAGGATGGCAGGGCCCGGCAGGAGGGCCGGATTGGACTAGCGTGGCCCGGCAGCTGCCGGGGCTGGATCTGGGATGAGCGCGCTAACATTTAATAACAATACATGATCATATATACTAAAAACAGTTGCATTACAATACATACGATAGGCGGAGCAGTGGGTGGAGCAAAGGGTGTGACGCGTAGTAGTCGCGAACGATAAGGGTGAAAGTAGGTGTAACAAGAGGCGTATACATAGACATGTGATGCAAACGTAACAGAATATGTCATGAATAGGGCGGAAACATGGAGGGGGCTACCTAAGGAGCCGGGACCTCTAACCTGATGGTGCGCGCAAACTGGCAATGACGTGTTACTAGGAGAAGCTGGGGGCTACGAACTCTGTGCTAGGAGCAGAGACTGAAGTCTGGAGAGTCAGGGCGACATGTACCTAAACAGTATCTAGTATCTGATGTTTAGAGAACATGTTGATAGAATCCAAAAGTTATCGGGGTAAAGGCTAACAGACTCTAAGACTGGAGCATGCATTATTCTACATGTAGTGCGTGATGAAGAATATTAAATGACCATAAATACAGTATTTCTCTTACATGGAGACGTAAAGGCTAGACAATGACGGTAACTATTGATGCGATTCAGTAGCTTAGGAATGCAGAGAAGGAGGACTGAACTGATAACTGGAATCATAACATACTCTTGGCAGACTCAGAGGCAGAGCCAGGCTGAACCGGGCACTGCAAGGCAGGAAGTAAGTGAAGGGTCAGGAACACAGGTGGGGGCTGTATCGCTCCTCAGCGAGGGCTCAGGAGACAGAAGCTGAATCTGGTGTCCGGGCCCTTTTGAGGCCTAGAAACGGGGACTTTATAATGAAATAACGTGCACACTGAGAAACGTGGCAACGTAACTTTACATAGGCCTGATATTCGTAGTATTCACGAGAACTGGAAATTGACATACTAGAGATGGACACAACTATAATTGCGTCTTTAATCGAACATGGGGAATACATATGCATATTAATCATGCACAGATAACATATGATGGAGGACGCGTAGGGACACAGAACATGGCAGAATTTACTTTTCCACATTCCCTCCTTGTCACTACGTTCCCATCAGGAAACATCAATATTCATGATACCATCTATCATTTCATACAGTATCATTTGCTCGTCTCGAATTTTCTTGGAACGGGATTTAGAACGGGGCTTGGGACTAGGAATACAAGAGGTAGCACAAATGCCGCAAATCGCAGGGCCACATTGTATACAGAGGCAGCAGCTGAATATGATCGCTACTGCGATACCTAGAAAGGACAAGACCTTCCATCCCCAGGCGGAAATTATATTCCAGAACCAAGCGGACCATGTCCAGGTGCCTGGATCTTGGTGTAACAGATGGGCAATTTTATGGAGTCTGGTTATAGCTGAATAAACAGACGGCGCGTTATTTGGAATGAAAATGCAGCAACTAGATCCGATGACTCTACATGCCCCGCCCCTATCGGCCAGTATGACGTCAAGGACGAGACGATTCTGTAAAACGACAAATCTCATAGCAGATTGCTCTTCAGTTAAGTTACCTAGGGCAGAGGCAGTCTCATTTACTACAGCTTCAAGGGTTCTGGTTAACCTACGGATTAGCTTACTATTCTGGATAGGTCCTATAAAGAAGAAGAAACCTCTATTGAAATCTGTATACTGTTCTAGAGCAGTTTCAGTATAATCGACAATTGGGGACTCAACCTCCCTTCTATGTCTAAGGTGTACTAGATGTGTGTTTCTGTGATAATCAGATGGGGCTAGGAAAACAGGTGGCAGTAGGAAGGCAATGTAACAGGTTCCCTCCCAATCGAGGGGCAGACGAACATATGCGGTTTGACCACAAATAAAATAAGAATGACGTGAAGCTTTGAAGATAGATTTCCCACTGTCACTATATTTGACAATAGTAGTACAATCACTATGTCCTACATGTACGGAACCATAATTTCTAACACATAATTCGCCTTTGACTGGTAGTACTGAAATAGCAGGTAAGTCTGGAGTGGAATCAGACTGAACATTCAGGACCATAAAATTCGAAGAATAATTACCTAAATTGTAAACTTCGTTTTCTAGATCTAACCCTGTTCTGTGGGGAAGACCTTGCTTGTCTGGAAAACATGTACTGTTAAGAAAAGACATATCTGTTGAGGATGACGTTAACGTGGACCATGCTCCACACGAACCATTATGTGAAAATGGATAAGGAAAGAGTGGCAGAACTCCCTTCGGTGTCTGGAAAGGGGGGAGTCGACCACACACCCAACAATTAGTGGCATTGCTGGTCTGGTGTGAGTAATGTAACATGCGGATAAAAGAATTGTTACGCATAGCGAGGCGGTAAGAGAGTTCATGAGGAGGCAGATCACTAAACGTGTGCTCTACTGTAATATTAGAAGACTTATTTACATGAGAAACTGGAAAATACAGATAAAATGCATAACTGGTGCAGGAAATCATAATACTGAGAAATAATATGAAACTTAGAAAAACGATACATCGGATTGAGTTTTGACTAACTCTCTCACTATGGGGGTCTATTTTATACATGTCAGAAACCGGTCTAACCGTTTCACCTAGGGGAGGACTTAGACAATCAAACTGGCTGACTTATTTTACTAGACCTTAACTTTAATTTATACTCCTGTTGCGGAGTTGTCTCTAACAGGGAGGGTGCAGTAACAGTGTCTTTTGCGGGACAGTCCTTAAGAATAGTACTTTGGCAGTCCTTTAAATCCTCGGAAATGTTCTTTGAAACTGGTTTCAATCCATAAAATCTTTTGATGTGTGAAAGATGCACCCAGCCTTTGCGTCCCTCCAACTTCACGGCTGTGCGGGTGGCGAGGAGGACCTGTCGGGGCTCCTTCCAGCGAGGCTCCAGCGGACTTGAACGATCGAAATTTCGCACTAGGACCATGGATCCGGGAACGATTTCATGCGGTGCCACCTCGGTATTGTCTGGAAACGCGGCAGCAACCTGTGAACGACAAGAGTTGAGGGCAGACATCAAGGAAGCTAGGTAATCTGTCAGCATATTACTTGAAACATCTGTAATACTTCGGGGTCTAGGTGTACCCCACATGTTAGGGGGGCGGCCGAAAACGACCTCATACGGGGACAGACCTGATCTGGAATGTGCGACCATGCGCATATAGAACAGAGCAACTGGCAGAGCTACTAGCCAGTCCACACCTTTCTCTTGACAAACTTTTGCAATGCGGATTTTCAGGGTCTGATTATGTCTCTCTACGAGACCGGCTGCTTCAGGATGGCGTACACAATGGAACTTCCACTGGTACCCTAACAACAGGGAAACATGCTTCATGAGTTCAGATGAGAATGGCTGGCCGTTATCAGAATATACGACTCTAGGGAGTCCATAACGGGGGAAGAACTCACGAACCAACTGCTTGGCAGTGGTCGCGGCTGTGTAATCTGGGACTGGATATGCCTCCGTCCACCTGGACAAAGCGCATACAACTACAAGGACATACTTGAAACCTCGACATCGCTCCATCTGAATATAATCCATCTGGAGGACTTCAAAAGGGTGGTCAGGGGGCTGGAATCCACCTTGTTCCACCGGGACAGTTTTACCTGGATTAAACTGACAACATATCATACAGGTACGGACTTTCTGCTTGGCTGCAGCTCGTAAATGCTTGTTGAACCAAATGTTCTGGATACTGTCTAACATCGCTTTTTCCCCTAAATGTGCTGGACTATGTGCGGTATTAATAATGACTTGAACCATAGAGTCGGGGAGAAACCATGTGGCTCTACCCTTCGTTAACCATCCCTGATCTGTCTGGACCCCTCCTTGTTCGGACCATTTCTTGATTTCTTCAGGAGTAGCATGTAACTGTATGTCTATGACATCTTGTGTAGGGTCCTTAACTGTCATACATGTAGTCGGGTCTGGAGTGTGTGTCTGTGTCGGGTTAACTGAAATGTCTGGAGTCTGTGCTGTAAGCTTGGCTGTGCGATCTGCTAGATCATTACCTTGAGAAATAGTGTCAGTAACTTTCGTATGTGCTTTGCATTTCATGATAGCAATAGATGTCGGTAAATGTATTGCATCTAACAGAGCTTGAATAAGGAGACCATGCTGAATCTTGGTTCCATGAGAAGTCATGAAACCTCTCTCCTGCCAGAGCACTCCGAAGTCGTGTACAACTCCAAATGCGTAACGTGAATCTGTGTAAATATTAACTTTCAGGTTCTTGGCATGTATGCAGGCTTGAGTCAGAGCAACTAGCTCTGCTGCTTGAGCAGACAGGGTGTCAATACGGTGTGTTTCAATAACTTCAGTGTCAGTAGTTACTGCATACGCGGCTACTAGTTCTCCTGTACTTGTTCTCATGCATGAACCATCCACATAAAGTGTCAGGTCGGGATCTGGTAATGGAATATCTGTCAGATCTTGTCTTGGCTTGGTCATGATGTTAACTACTTCCACACAATCGTGTGTGGCAGGATTTGGATTAACTGACGGTAACAGTGTGGCAGGATTTAGGACGTTGCAGCGTCTGATTTCTATGTGTGGCTGGAACAGTGTCAATTCATAACCTGTTAAACGTGCAATTGTCAAGTGCTGAGTTTGTGTTCGGTTTAAAAGAACTTCCACGGAGTGTGGAACTTGTACTGTCAGGGAGTGTCCTAAGACTATGGAATCACTTTGTCTGATAGCTAGTGCTGTGGCTGCAACTGACTTGAGGCACGCAGGCAGAGCCTGGGCTACAGGATCTAATGTGCTCGAAAAATAAGCACAAGGCTTGTATTGTCCTGCTTGATCTTGTGTGAGAACAGATAATGCTGTACCTTCGCGTTCAGTTACGAAAAGTGTAAAAGGCTTACTGTAGTTCGGTGTAGCTAGAACTGGAGCTTGGCATAGGGCTTTCTTTAACTCATTGAAACTAAGTGTATGTTCAGATGTCCAAGGGAGGACAGTCGATACGGCTGCCTCCTGTGTCGTTAACTGTATCAGTGGTTTAGCTAGAAATGCATACTGAGGAATCCATTGTCTGCAATAAGAAGTAAGGCCGATAAAAGCACGTACCTCCTTCTGGGTCTTGGGCTGAGGAAGACTCGCTATTAACTGAATACGATCTGGTGTCAACTGCCTACCCCTCTTGGACAGTAAGTGGCCTAAATAGATCACTTGCTGGACACAGAATTGAAGCTTCGAAGGGGACACCTTGTGCCCCATCTCGGCTAGGAAATACAAGACTGTAAGGGATGCTCGCTCGCAAGCACGTTCAGAACGGGCTGTGATCAGTAGATCATCGACATACTGGAGCAGGGCAGTGTCAGTTGGCATGTGAATGTTGTCTAGTTGTCTCTTGAGTGCTTGACTGTAAATACTAGGACTTTCTGTGAAACCTTGAGGAGCTCGTGTGAACATATAGCTCCTTCCATTTAAACAAAATCCGAAAAGAAACTGGCTGTCTGGATGAATGGGGACACTGAAAAACGCGTTCTTGAGGTCTATGACAGTAAAAAATGTGGCTTCGGAATCAATGGCTGTCAATAGGGAAGAGATATCTGGGACAACTGGGTACTGGGGAATAATACATTTATTAAGTTCTCGAAGGTCAATCACTAATCGATATACTGGAGGTGCATTTGGATCAGTACGTTTCATAACAGGAATGATCGGAGAATTACATACATTGGAGTCAGTTTCTACCACTACTCCTTGAGCCATGAGCTCGTCAATAATTTTGGATAAGGCTGCTACAGCCTCAGGTGGCAATCTGTACTGTCTGATTCGTGGCAGGACTACACCTGGCTTGAGAGTCACACGATGGGGTGTGATTTGCATAAAGCCAACATCAGTTGGGCCTTGCGCCCATAGATGCTGCGGGACATTGGACAATCTCGGATCAAAATCTCGTAATACATAGTGACCCTTGCAGTCACGTAGAAACAATCGTATTCCCTCTGGGGAACAGCATATAACTGCACCTAACTCTTTCAGTGTCTTAATGCCTAATAGGTTTTCTGGACATGACTTAGTAAGTAACAGATCAGTAGTGCGGGACAATGGACCTACTTCTAGAGTAACTGGCTTTGATATCTCATTAACTATTGGCTTTCCTGAAAATCCAAGGGAAACATTTCTAGAGCCTGAGAGTGGAGCCCCTGGAACTTCGGCGTGACTTATAGTGGTCCTACTTGCCCCTGTATCGATCAGAAACTTTCTGTATTTCCCTAGTACTTGACTGTGAACATAGGGACCTTCTTGATCTACAGGTATCTCGATGAGAGGCAAGCCTACCTCCCTCTCTAGGCTGTTTCATGAATACGGTTGATACTCTGGATACTCGGACTGTGCATACTGGTACATCTGCTGTGTAACATGCTGTGTTGCAGCGATAGGCTGCGGTGCTGTAACTGTCTGTTGTGCATTCTGTGGCTGAGGAGTCTGTGAAACTTGCTCTTGTCTGGGCGGACGTGGTCTTTCTTTAGTCTTACCGGTAGCTATGTTGTGTTTCAGAACTGCACACTCGTTTATAAAATGACCTGGCTGTTTACAATAATTGCAGTTCCCTTTAACGGGAGCTGCAGGATGACTGGCTTGATTCGGACCCCTCTTCTGACTGTCATGAGGAACAGATTGTGCAACTAGTACTTTCATTTTCGTGTCTTTCATACGTTTTCTCTCGTGTTCTTGCTCTTCTCTGATTCTATTCTGGTGGTATTGAAGCATCTGTAACATCTGGGACGGGGTATTAGCTTGCCAGGTACTTTCGACTTTCAAAACTCGGTTTTTAATTGGTGGACTTGAATTCTCGACTAATTTAGTAACAAAAAGGTGAGTGTATGACTCGCTACTTGTCTTGAGGCCACTGTTTATAATAAAACATTTTTCAAATCTAGAGTAAAAATCACTAGTGTCTTCGTCTTGTTTCTGTTTACATGCTGAGATTGCATCCCAGTCTTCCTTTTTAGTTGTTAATAATCTGGGCAAAACTTGTATTAATAATTCTGGTAGTTCTTTACATTTATCTCCAAGACCGGTACCTGGTACTCGTGCCTTATCTTCGGCTTCTAGAACTGCCCAATCGATCTTTTTCTCTCCCACCTCCCATTCTTTTTCCTTGAGTTTCTCATATACCCCTGCGGGCAACAGGACCTTTAACATTTTAATAATATCTGGATAAGTGTATTCTCCCATACGGAGCATGTCTTTCAATTCTCGGTGGAACCCTGCTGGATCTTTATCATGACAGGGAATTAACTTTTTCATCTCTAAGAGTTCCATCTTTGTGATCGGGGTGTAAACAAACACTCGTTGCATTTCACCACCGTCTGTCTTAACTGGATGCACTTCTCGTAACGGATTTTGTCGGTCTATGTAAAAGGGTTTACTTTCTGGGGGTGAGACATGAACAAAATGCGGGTTCAAAAACATACTATATTTGTGGCGCTGTTCTAGAATGACACTAATCAAATCGGTACCTAAACCTTTCCATCTATACTGGAGTAACTCGTTCAGGACATCATGCAACGGACCTGGATCAGAGTGTTGACCCTCATACAATGTAATGAGGTGCTGGATCATATACATACCCACCAGTCGTTGCTCGGCTGGGGGCATTTTCAGAAACATTTGTGCCACTATCTCGTCTGGAAAAGTGGTAGAATCAGTAATCCATCGGACTGCTGATCGGACTAGTTCTTGTTCATGCATAGTACTTAACTCGCTATAACCGATTCGTGATTTCAGAATGTGGTCGGTAGCTTGAAATACTTGTTCTAGAGAACCTTGTTCTGGTGCTGGATGGTGAAAAACTGGCTTGTGTTCTAGACGTAAATGGCGATCTGGAAATCTAGATTTTCCTACATACGCTATTCTGGCGGGATTCTCGTCCTCTACCTCTTCAGTATCAGAGTTACTTTCTTTCTCGCTTACTCGTGTTTCCTTACGTTGATCATGTAACCTTATTATTTCCTTACGAATTTTCTTGTACATACTCTCTATACTACTGATGGTCTTATGCTTACCCTCGGCTATATTATCACTCCACTTTGTCAGGACTTTCATTTCGGCTTGATCTTTGTTCGGATAATCTTGTTCTCGTATTAAACAATTAATCAGAAACTTTAATAGCATGAGCTGGACTTCAACTTTTCTTTGGCACATGACGTCACTAATACTTTCTGGATCATTCCCTGTACGGATGAAACGATATATTCTGTCTAGATCTTCTTTCATATCTGGTAGGGTGACTAGATACTCGGTCACCTTTCTCACGCGTAATGAATATAAAACCATATTATCCTCGCCTGGGACTGGATCATAGCCACATTCGTTAAGGGCTTTTCTTATTTCTGCAACAGACTGATATCTGGGCGTACGCTGTGACGCTTGTGCATGTAATTCGGCTAACGTTAAACGTTTGTGTGGCGGCGGGGTTCCTAGAGGACCTCCTCCTGCGGCCCCTAAACTAGAGTCGTCTACTGATGCTCTTCGTCCTGGCAGAGTGGGAAATGGAAATGCAGGCTGGACTTGTATGGCGGGCTGGATCGGGGGTACCGTAACAGGTACTCCGGTGTCTGGAGGAGCGGGAAGTGCCTGATTTACAGGGACTGGCGGAGCGGGATTTGCATATTCCGGGACTGTGTCGTCCAAATAGGACGAAATGAAAATATCAGCTGCGGTCGGTTTGTGACGTAGCTTGGTCGGAACTAATGGTGGCGGAAAATTACTGGATGCCTCCGGGGTCGCTTTTGGCAAGCCCTCGGCAAGAAGAGGATACATACCCTTAATAAGAGCATGCCTCTGTCTGTCTGACTGTTCGGCTTTAACTCGTTCACCTATCTCGATTAATTCTTTTTCTTGTGCTCGCTCTAAGGATTCTCTACTTAATTCAGACTTTCTGATTTCTTTTTCGGTTCTTTTATGAGATTCTTTGCGCCATAACTCAATGGCATCTTTCTGTGACTGTCTGGCTTTCTTTTTCCATAATGCTTCTTCTACTCTCATGATGCACTCGGCATCCCACGTACCTGATACGGGCCATCTATACTTTTCTTCTAACTCCTTGGTATACTCTACCCATAAATCTAGATATAATATGGCACTTATGCCATGCTTCTGATACATAAAATGACCTGGACTGTCCCTAGGCGGGACAGGAACTGCTTCTTCTAGCAGACCCTTTCTAGTTTTTAACTGACGTAATCTTGAAAAGAGGGACATTGCAAACTTGAATCTGAACACAATACAATACACGAGGAACAATAACAATTGAGAAAACAATTCAGGCATACCACGACATTGAAAATACATTGAATAACATTATGAAGCAACAGTTCGGACAGAATACTACCTGGAACACTGAGAACAGAAACACATGAATTTCTCGAGAACGGAACAGGCTAGAATTACTGGATGCGCTGCTGAAACAGCACGGAACATACCGGTCCCATAAAGGGACGCATCAAGACCCGTATCCACCTAGGTGAACACTTCGTTTCAGATCTGCGTACCCAGACCCATCGGACCAGAGACAATTTAGATTGACCCTGTCTAGATACTACCCCAGCAACGGTACTCACCGGGCAGCAAGAACGGAAGGCCTCGGACTGGACTGGACTGCTTCGACGCCGGACGGACGAACTTCGGACTTTTGTTACGGGTGGGCCTCCGGATACCTCGGACCTTGGACTCTCGGCTTGGGCTCTGGTCGGGACTCGCCGCGTTCCTCCACCGTCTCGTCTGGATGCTGGACCGCCTCCTCCGTCTCCTCCGTGGGCCTGAGGGATACTTGAAGCAGAAATATCTGCCGGTGCGCAGAAGAGTTCCGTCACGACTGCAGAGGGTCAGGGGGTCGGCGTGGCTTCACCGACGCGTGGGGAAAGGGCAAGTCCCTGTTCGGGCGCCATTCTGTGGTATATAAATAAATAATACCGGATCTATTTTTGTCTAGGCATAGCAATAACAGATAGCTCAATAAATAAAAGTCAAGATTCGAGGTAGTAGGAGTTTTGCAGGTTTAATACAGCATAAAGGACAGGAACAGGACAACCTGCATAGGAATAGGATGGCAGGGCCCGGCAGGAGGGCCGGATTGGACTAGCGTGGCCCGGCAGCTGCCGGGGCTGGATCTGGGATGAGCGCGCTAACATGTAATAACAATACATGATCATATATACTAAAAACAGTTGCATTACAATACATACGATAGGCGGAGCAGTGGGTGGAGCAAAGGGTGTGACGCGTAGTAGTCGCGAAAGATAAGGGTGAAAGTAGGTGTAACAAGAGGCGTATACATAGACATGTGATGCAAACGTAACAGAATATGTCATGAATAGGGCGGAAACATGGAGGGGGCTACCTAAGGAGCCGGGACCTCTAACCTGATGGTGCGCGCAAACTGGCAATGACGTGTTACTAGGAGAAGCTGGGGGCTACGAACTCTGTGCTAGGAGCAGAGACTGAAGTCTGGAGAGTCAGGGCGACATGTACCTAAACAGTATCTAGTATCTGATGTTTAGAGAACATGTTGATAGAATCCAAAAGTTATCGGGGTAAAGGCTAACAGACTCTAAGACTGGAGCATGCATTATTCTACATGTAGTGCGTGATGAAGAATATTAAATGACCATAAATACAGTATTTCTCTTACATGGAGACGTAAAGGCTAGACAATGACGGTAACTATTGATGCAATTCAGTAGCTTAGGAATGCAGAGAAGGAGGACTGAACTGATAACTGGAATCATAACATACTCTTGGCAGACTCAGAGGCAGAGCCAGGCTGAACCGGGCACTGCAAGGCAGGAAGTAAGTGAAGGGTCAGGAACACAGGTGGGGGCTGTATCGCTCCTCAGCGAGGGCTCAGGAGACAGAAGCTGAATCTGGTGTCCGGGCCCTTTTGAGGCCTAGAAACGGGGACTTTATAATGAAATAACGTGCACACTGAGAAACGTGGCAACGTAACTTTACATAGGCCTGATATTCGTAGTATTCACGAGAGCTGGAAATTGACATACTAGAGATGGACACAACTATAATTGCGTCTTTAATCGAACATGGGGAATACATATGCATATTAATCATGCACAGATAACATATGATGGAGGACGCGTAGGGACACAGAACATGGCAGAATTTACTTTTCCACAAATCTAAGGTCGATAAGTTCAGCAACGTTACAGAGGAATTTATTAATTGCTTCTACAATGTCTCGTATGCTGTCATAGTGCCCCGGCGGGAAAGAACGTTTGTGCATGCTTTCCTTCTGGCATATCTTGCAATTCTAACATCCTCGGTTTCAAAAGTGTCCCATGTGTGTGGGTACTAAATTTCTGTTAGGACAACCTCCCAGTTGCCTTGTAGATGGATAGGTTTTGCTGGTTTCACCGTAAAATTTGAAATTTTGTTATTAGGGAAAGTGTCGAAAGACACGTTACTCAGGAGCGTGAGATAAAAATGTCCAGCCTCCATGGTGCTTCAAAGGTACCTAAATGCTTATACCTGCCATTTTAGACTTTGTATATCCTTTAATTCACTCTCAGAAACCCAACTATTAAATATATCAGGCCACCCCTCCATTTAACTAGGCACTGTCTTTGCGCTTCGCGCCCCTTCTATTCGCCAAAACGTTCTCAATATGGTACACGCGATCTTGATCCTCCTCCCCCGCATAGTCTTTTAAGTTAAAAACTGTAATGCCCGAATGTACGGAAATCTTGTCTATCACAAAGATCTCATCTGTAAAAGTCTGCTCATACCCCTTTTGAAATACCCCCGTGCATCTTGATATCCTAACATGATCACTTTTTTTGAATATGCTTTTTGAAACAAGATTGTTGTTGAACACGGACCCGTACACGGTTCTCCAAATTTTCAACTCATTTTGCGGGGTCACTTCTACCGGGGCCGTCTTAATGGTTCTATGGTAGCTACGGTTGTAACTTTCAATAAAATCTTGTAAGCACTCTATATAATGAAATGTGTTGTATGCAGTAAAATATCGCCAAATTCGGTATTGAGAGTTTTGTTGAATCTTTCTACAATCGCTGCCTTAACTGAGTTGTTTGTGACAAAATGTTTTACCCCATACTGGTCCAGCAGGGGTTTTAGCGTCTTGTTTTCAAACTCTTTTCCTCTAGCTGTTTATAACTTTTTAGGGATTCTTCCGCTGCTGAAAATGTAATCAAATGCTTTTTTGACTGAAGTCACCGATTTTTCCTTAAAGCCAACTGCGAATGCATACTTTGACAGTACGTCTATCACAGTTAATATAAATTTTACACCATCATTATCGTCCACCTGTTCACGGACATGTAGACGGTCTGCTTGCCATTGATGATTTAAGCCACTGACTAAAACACGGCGTCTTTGAAAGCGCTTTTTGGACCCCTTATGTAGTGTGTAGGCATCTTCACCTGATAACCAGTTGCGTACCTGTGTTCTTTTAACGGCGTCATTGTGGATTTTGCTCTCCTTGTACAAGGCGTCTACACCGCCAAAACTACCAACCTTCAAGGGATTGTAATAAACTCTTTTGAAAAGCTTCTGCATCGTAGCGCTTCTTGAACTAAAATACCACAACCCTGCTTCCCCGCCACTTCTCTATTAATACACTTCATTTTTTTATTTATTATTATTTTCTTTATCATATAATTAGGCATCGGAGGCGGTTTATGCTACAATAGAAGAATATTTAATAAAACAGTGTATGATTTAAACTGTGCAATATAGGACTGTACAACGCTATATACGATGATAACGACCAAAACATAGCTATTTAACACAGTGCTCTCAAAAACTCATGACGTAGAATCAGTATGTGGATTTTGCTCGCTGTGAATGGTACCAGTCTTCTTGCATTACCCCCACGCCCCCTCAAGAAGTTTTGACAGAACAAATTTGATATTGTATTCATGAAATTGAAAACTGTTTCTTATTCGGAGTAGTTCCTAGGGTGCAAAATGTCTGCGTCATATAATTGTTGATGCAGTCTTCCAGCACGTCGTCAGTGTCCAAGAAGATTTTGCTCTTTTCAACATTGTAAAATCCTTGCAGTTTCTGACTCAGCTCTTTTTCAATCTCTTCAATGATTTTGCATCGCTTGTTACGGCATAGCGAGGTCGGACGAAAAACTGGTTTGGGGTACGGCATCTTTGCTCTGATCAGAAAATAAAAAGCGTCTTCCAGGCATTTAACCCTTCTGTTGCACCCCGATCTCTACCATGTGGCGATACAAACTTTCCTGCAACAGAAAAACACACATACATAATAGTACCAAACGCGAACATCATCAAGCTTTCATTTACTCAGCATTAATAAATGTCATGTTCCTCGGTTTTAAACTCCTACAGAGATACTTGATCTTAAAATATCTACAATAATTCTTCTTTTTCAGATGCTGTTTCATTATCAATAGTATGTCCTCCTCACCTGTCTCATACATACTTTTCACATGCTCTGATGAGGACTGTTCTCTTTTAATATACTTTAAAACATTCACAAACATCTTAAAACAATCCTTGGGTACTAACATTTCTTTCACACTATAGAAAGTCCCCAACACTTCTGTTATTTTATATGGTTCAGCTTGTAACATAGTTTTCGTATCAACCTTTCTTCATAATCACCACCCATTGTGAGACAGTTGTGATGCAACTGACTCGGATCATCAATTTTACAACCTTCACAATCATCGTACCACCCCGCCTTTAAGCACAATTTTATAATCGCCGCTATCACAGTCAAAAGTGTGCGATACTGATCCAACTGCTAACTTTCACCAAGCCAAAGTTGTACAATTGCGTCTAAGCTATTACAGCTGCAGTTTTTATGCCTTACGGCAAGTTTTTTCTGTCTTAAGCAGCAGAGACATGAAAAACGTAGCGATGGGTGTGTAACTTCCATTGTCCTGCTAGCGGATTTGTCGCCTGGGACTCCTCCTCCTCTCTTTTGCTGATAAAAAGAAAAAAAGTTTTTTTCAACCTCATCCTTCCTCATAACTACACTCCTCATCATCACACTCTTAAAAACCCCAAAGGTTTGCTGAAAAATTGCGGCTCGTACTTACTTTTCGTTTTCCAACTTCGCACTTTTCTTCTTGAGCATCTGGTGACTTCTCTGGCTTGTTTACAGATTCTTCACTGGAATCCATCTCTGCACAGTTGCTAGAGTCCTCGGGTTCTGGCTCTTGCAGGTCAATACCCTCGTCATCTTCACTTGGCTCCGGTCTCCCTCCACCGTCTGCAGCATCAGCTGTATTGTTCAGCATTTCGGCAACACCCCCAATCGCCGCTTCACAAACGCCGGTCTCAGGCTTTCTATTCAGCAGGGCCGACACCGCGATGCCGGTCTCAGGCTTTTTATTCAGCAGAGCCGACGCCGCCTCTGCCTCAGTATCCTCAGGCGTTGTTGACACACAATTTTCCTTATCACTATCGTCGAGTTCTGCAGCAGCGTCTGCGGCATTTGCAGCATCCTTCAGCATGGCTGTTATAGTTTCTTCAAGGGATCCGGCTTCCACGCTACAGCAATACATTCTCAAAGTTGTCTTAAAGTTCAAGTTTTCTTTGTCGGAAAAGCTGGAATTCCTAACACACGGTCCTCAGAATGCTGGCTTATATCCTCTGTGAACACACTAGACACGCCCCCGGTATGTTTGTAGACTCGTATTTCACACTAACCCCACTTCTTAGCAACCCTCCAGCATTCTTGGTCATTTTATATGCTTTTGATTTCATTACCGTATCATTTATAAGCCTTCATTCACAAAACCTGCAGCACCGTTTTATACGCTTTTGATTTCATTACCGTATCATTTTAGAAGCCTTCATTCACAAATCCTACCACACTGTTTTATACACTTTTGATTTCATTACTGTATAATTTTTATAAGCCTTGATTCACAAAATAACATTAACTTATAAATCAGTGAAACACAATAATCTTATCAAAACATGATATGGACCGATTAGAAACAGAGGTGGAATGGTTTAAATATAGCCACGTGGACCGCGGGTATTGGCCATGTGGCAATACAGACCAAGGGGGCGTGGCCACCTGTCACATCCAATTAGCGAAAATACATGGTGATGAGTAGTATACAACCTATACTACTGATTTAAGGTCACTCTCTCTTGCTATCACAAAAACAAAGGCTGCACAGAAAGCCTATATCGCATCTCAGCTAGCCCAGGCTGGGAATGTTCCCAAAACCCTTTAACAAATCCTTATTAATTTATTTATTTATTTGAAATGTTTTATATAGCGCTGGCTAGACCCGGAGGTATCAGAGCGCTTTACATGAGGAAGGACAATTGTTTCAAAGCATAGTAACAAAGTTAGATCAGTTACTGGAGCGTAGTTACATGAGATACATGAGTTACAGGAGCAATTCCCAGTCCTCAGTTATGTATAACTCCCTTATCGCTGTGGACTCCAGGGCATAAATGCTGGATCCCTCCCCAACAAGGGGAGAAGGAGTGCTTTGTCAAGGGGCATATTCATGGCGGTATCAGAGCGCTTTACATGAGGATCAGAGTTACAGGTTACAAGTTACATTTGTCCCAAGAGCAAAATCAGACGTAGGAAAAAAAGAAAGCAAAGTTACGGAAATTCGTCAGGGGAGAGGGTGGGATGGGAAAAAAAACAAGGAGACTGGGAGAAACTGTGCCCAATGTCTGGCTGGGGAGTTGACGGGCGGGGAATGAACCAGGGCCGATCTCCTCTATAGCTGAACCGAGCAGCTCCACCGGGCATTGGACATACTGCTCGGACTCCGCTGTCAGGATAATGATCAGGTGCAATCAGAGAATGTCATAATAAAGCTGCGGAGTTGGAGAGATGAGAAACCACAGTCCAAACAAAATCCAGACGCCATCTTGAGGTCAGGCACTGTCCTGAGAGGGCTACGGAATATTTTGGCTTAGAAAAAAGTGTGAAACAGTTTTAGTTACAGCCAGTGGGAGTATCCTCATAGTTCCAAATAAGGTGTAATTCCTGATGTTATTGGTGGGCGTCGTCTGCCTCATCCTTCAGCTAGACCCCCAGGTCAGAGGACGTAGGGAGGGATCACTGGGGATGTCACGTGTCATCAGACTGCATTTGTAGGCTCCTCTGGGGACTGGGCTGGTCTCAGTTCCAGCGCTGTGCTGGCGGGGATGCAACCCTGCCCCTTGTCACTACTGCACATGGTGGATGGGGGGACACTCCCCTCAGCATTCCCTTCCGCTGAGGAATTTAGGCAATTAGGCCCTGACTGGCGCCATCTTAGGGTCAGGCGCATGGTGTAAGAGCAGGCAGCCCACCAGACTCCTCCTGCCAAGAACATGTGGGGGCAAATCCCCATTACAGGGGGGGGGGGGCGACACCCGTCACCTCCCGCCACTGCACTTCGCACACCCAGCACCGACCTTATTGTGTGCCGGACTATCAGCTCAGGATCGCAGCATGGTACCTCTGCCCCTGATTAGGTCATGAAGAGGTGGGCGTTCGAGGCTGCCAGGGTGACGGGTTTGCGTTCTCCCCCAGGGGAGCACCTCTATTGCTGCACAGTGTCCTCGTGGTGCCACATCTGCCTCTTTCACTTCAAGATCTCAGTACCCGGGCGGCGCCATATTGGAGTCAGACACCCGCATGATTAGGTCAGGCAGACCACCAGCCCTCTTCTCCTGCTGCTGGATGCCGGTAGGGGCCACTCCACTCTACGGGGGGGGCGAGGATCCTCACTCTCCGCTTCACCGTTTCACATCTTCAGGTGCGCCGCATGCCTCAGAGCAGCTGGAAGAGGCTCCGACGAGGGTCCAGAGCTCCCTCGACTGTGAAGGTTACAGCCGTTGCTTCGGGGACCAAAGAGGTGAGTAGGGTTTCAGGTCGGTTTCCTAAGTCCTTCACCAATCCCATTTCGCGCACGAAATCGAGCTTAGCTATGACAAGATCATCTCTTCAGGGAGCCAGTCTGCGGTTGCTATTGCATGCAAGCCGCCAGCACATGTAAACACTCAGTTGCTAGAGAAATTCCCCCCTTTGACTTCGGTAGACCGAGAAGCATTACTTCCTACAGTAAAATCTGGCTCCCCCTTGATATTATTCCAACCAAAATCGTTGGCTCCTTGTCCCGTCAACTGTCTTCACCCATAATGTCTCTTCTTAATCTTTCCATGAGAGAGGGTCGTCTTCCTCTGGAATGGAAGGCAGCACAGGTCATGCCCGTCCGCAAGAACACCTAAGCTCCTCCTGAGCAACTTACTTGAAAAACACTGCAACAAACATCTGTCTGACCATGTCGAACTTACTGGCAGCCTGGATACCTCCCAGTGTGGTTTTAGGCCCAAATACAGCACAGAGTCTGCCCTGCTAGCGGTCACGAATAACAGCAGGATGACCTTACACAGGGTCCAATCTACAATTCTGATGCTGTTGGACTGTTCTGCCGCGTTCGACACGGTCTCTTATCAGATATTGCTCAGGAGACTGGAGGAGATTGGACTTAGAGACACTGTCTCTCAGTGGTTGACGAGCTTCCTATCCTCCCAATCCCAGACCGTCAATCTTGGCCCATACCATTCGGCAACTATGGAACTGACCAAGGAAGTACCTCAGGGCTCTTGTCTGAGCCCGACCTTGTTCAATATCTATGTTGCTCCCTTGGCCAATCTCCTCAGGTCCTATGGTTTCATTCCCATTTCATTCGCTGACGATACGCAGCTCTTCTTTCCTTTCAGCAAATTTACCCCATCTGTCAGTCGGCTTTCTCCACTGGCATGAAGGCTATTTCTAATTGGATGAGATGTAATTTTCTCCAATTTAATGTTGGGAAGACAGGGATTATGCTTTTCGGAGAAGCCCGCTTGCTGTAGACTCCAGAATGGCGGCCGATGGGCCTTGGTGTTCCCACCGCCCCCAAGTCCCTTGTGAAGAACCTCGGCATCCTCTTGGACCAGGCTCTCACTCTGAAGGAGCATGCTGCTCAGACAGCTGGCTCCTGCCTTCATACACTTGGGGCCCGATGTAGGTAATCCCAGATTACAGATTCTTAAATACCGAATCACACCGATTCGGTATTTAAGAACAGGCAAATGGGATGTAGGTAATTTTTCTTAAAAAATTACCGAATCGGTAGGTTTCGGTAATTACCGAATCGGTATTTATCGATTCGGTAATTGCCATTCATTCCTATGGGCCTGGAGGCCCATAGGAATGAATGGCAATTACCGAATCGGTAAATACCGATTCGGTAATTGGGGGAAACATTGAAGGGTGGCAGGGTGTCACTTTGACACCCTGTTGCACCCCTCAATTGTGTATGGGTGCACATGTTGCAGGCATACATGCCCTAAGGGCATGTATGTTTGCAACATGGAACTGTTGAAAATGCAAAAAAAATGCTTTTTCAAAGGTTTTCATTATTTACCACCAACTTGTAGTTGGTGGTAAATAACGAATCCTAAAATGGGAAAATCACTCATTTGAGTGCTCCCTACATATCAGTATTCGGTAGTTTACAGAATCGGTATTTAAGAATTCGGTAATTTACCGATTCCTTAAATTACCGAATACTTAAAGTAGGCCCCTACATTCCAAATGCCAAATACCGGTCGGTAACGGCCGAATTTCGGCCGTTACCAACCGGTATTGGGCGACCTACATCTGGCCCCTGGTCTTTTACGCTGAGTTTTTCCTCTGCTTCCTGATTCCACTCAGAAAACTGGACTCAGGCACTTATACTGAGTCGTCCGGACTACTGCAATGTCCTCCTGGTCTCAGCCAATGAGTCCCTGCTATGTAGATTGCAGGTGGTTCAGAACACCGCGGTGCTCCTGGTCCTGAATGCCCCTCCCAAGAACCCTTCCCTCCCTCTCCTTCATCATCTCCATTGGCTCCCAGTGCGTAAGCGGGTACAGTTCAAAGTCTGCTGCACTGTCCACAAAGCCTTACACAACACTGATCCTTCCTATCTTGCTGAGAAATGCATGCCCTATGTGCCTTCCAGGACCCTCCGCTCGGAAGCCAAATCTCTTTTTGTGGCCCCTCGAGTCAGGAAAGCTAGGCTGGGTGGGAAGGCGTTCTCCCACCTTGGCCCTCTCTACTGGAATCTGCTCCCTATTCACCTGAGACAATGTTCTGATTATCACCAATTCTGGAAGCTCCTTAAGACCACTCTATTCTGATCCAGATTAGTAGCTTTTCCTGCAGCTCTGTCCATAGCGCAGAGATACACCTTCGGAGGTCGATTCAGGCGCTATACAAATAAATAAATAAAATATTGTCCATGCATGCTTTATGCCAGTACTCATAGGATACCTTCAGTTGAAGCATTGTGGCTGACATATGAGCAAGATGACATGATAAATGAGCAAGCGATCTGTGGATGTGTCAGCATGTGTTAGTGGCTCACATGCGTCACATGACCCATTTTGTGCAGTTGGTGCCGTTACTCCTATCTCCAACAGACATACAGCATGCAGGTTCAAGGCAGTGCATTTATTTACAGGTGTTAAAACGAGCAGTTTGCAAGTAGCAGTCCTTGCAGCAACAACCTCAACATTGTTTGAGAGCCACGGGATGTCCAGACAGAATCAATGGAGTAGTGTGGCTCACTGGTTAGAGGCGGCAGGCCCGAGAGCAGAAGTCGGCCCGGGACCAGGGTTCAATTCCCGACGCGGCAGGGTCGTGGACCTTGGTCAGCGGACTCGATAATTCTCGCTTCGGTGCCTACTCTAATCAGAGGTTCCACTCGGCAACTCTGGGCATTAGCTTGCCTAATCTCCACAACGGCCCCACCAATTCCGGGGATGCCTGGCTCCACCTTGGGGACTCCCAGCAAGGGACCATCCCACAGGGAAAGCCAGGACGGGTTCCCCAGAGTTATACAGCGCCAGGAGACCTATGGACGGGTAGCAGTGCGCTTTACAAGCTCAAAAACATTTACATTTACATTTACAATGGGAGATAAATATCATGCGACATGCAGAGGAGAGAAGGAGGTCCAAATTGCCATTAGGGCAGTTAGGCCAAATAAACAGTCCACAAATGGATCCGCTTAACAGGGGGGAATACTATAAGGGGAAAGTACCAGATGACAAGGGAAGTGGCAGGATCATAAACACGGAACCAATGAGAAACTGGCCAAATAGCACAGACACATGTTACTGGGTAGCTCGGCTGTGCAAAATGGCGAAGTTCTCATTTTTCTCCTCTGATGTGTGTTGCGCCTCCCCTGAAGGTGGTGGTGTTTGGGTGGGAGGCATCTGAGGCAGACAACTATCAGGGGAAGAAGATGTGTTGCCCTGCCCCCAAGCAGCATTTGCCTGTGCCAACAAGGAAGGCAGACGAGTGCAGAAGAGGGACTGCTGGCTTGTCAGCATAGCAACAATGTCGTAGTGGAAGGCACCCATTGTTGTCCTATAGGATTCTCGTTTCCGTTCCATAGACTCAAGGGTGTTGTATACAGCCCTCAGCTGGGTGGCAACCTCCCTGGTGTCATATTGGCAGGGCAGTTGCTCTTGCCTCTGCAACATGACACCAGTGATGTCAGCCAGGGACTTTTCAAATCTACGGAGCAGAGGGTCAGCGCCTCTTATTGCCTCAGAGGTGTTCCTGTTGGGACTGAGGCTTCTATGGACTCCCTCTACGGTGGCCGTGACAGCCTCCATCCCTGCTCACACCTCATCTTCCAGCTGTCGCTGAACTCCTACTGCCTGCTTTTGGAAGACAACTTGGGGGGTCCTCTGAGTCCTGGGCTGGGCTTGGGCTGTCAGATGGGTTATGTCCTGATGCAGGTGGTTCCTTTAGAGACACTGCGATGCTGTCATTCCCTCCCCAACTGGAGAAGGTGCCCCAGTGGAGGCCAGGAATAGCTGAAAGGTTTCATCGTCCATGGGGGGGCAGGATGTGATTTCCAGCACCTTGGTCTTCCAGGACAGGCAGCTGGTCCGGATGTGTTTTTTCTCCCTCTGCAATGAAATAGATATATGTTAATGGTGATCTCTGCTAGATGTTAACGTGAATGATCTGTGTGACGTACAGACTCTACTCTCATTTACTTTCAATTCTAAACGGATGTGTAGGACATATGTGACTCTTAGGAATTGCGACCACGTTGCACTGTAGTTGCCTTTCAGACAGCAGTATATCAGCTTTGTTCACACTTCCACTGTGTGACAAGGGTGACTTTTCATGTCAAACTACTCATTGCAACACAGTTAGTCAGCTTGCTGGCCTGCCCTGCCTGTGCGGGTAAGTTGATGTAAGGTCCACATCGGCCTTGGTGAATAGCTTTCTTTTTCATGATGGCTAATCTGAATGTGGTTTCACTTATTGTGGGTGTACTTGTGGGTGTACTTGTGGGTGTACTTGTAAAGCGCACTGCGACTCCATGGAGTATCCTGGCGCTGAAGACCGCTGGGGAACCCGTCCTGGTTTTCCCTGTGAGATGGTCCCTTTCTGGGTATCTCCAAGGTGAAACCAGGCATCCCCGGTGTCTGTGGGGGGCCGTTGTAGAGATGAGGCAAGCTTAATGCCCAGAGTTGCCGAGTGTGTTCCCTGGTTAGAGAATTATCGAGTCCGTTTTGACCCTGGTCCACGACCCTGCCCAGTGAGCCACACCACTCCACTTATTGACAACACTATTTGCACATTTCAAGATTTCTCACAAGGTGCCAGAATTGCCTCTGCCCACTACTCAGCCGACAGCTCTGGGGAAAGTAAAGTGGGTTTGGTCATGTATTTAAATGGATCCTGCAGTCTGCCTTTCACACAGTACACCACGCCAGTATATGTTGTTGTGCTGTGTTGCATGCACATTGTGCATTTATGTGGCCAAGGGCTAATATTTCACAAGCATGCACACAACTCTACACAGCTAGCAACCTTGCTACACTGCAGCAATGTGTAAGGGCATGTACTTAAATGCATTTCCTATGTGTGCATACACATGTAATTTCATTACACACCGAGGGGACAGCATTAAGAACCGGGGTGTAAAGCATGAGTAGCTACATTGTTACTGCTATACCAAAATTTGTTCAACACATGAGTATGATCTCCGGGAGGCTTGTAAGAGTTGAGGGTCTAAAAGAGAGTGACCGTGATAACCGGGTGTTTCTACCACGTCTGCTTGCTCCCTTGCAGTGAATGTTTTCCCGCTTGAGTGGGGATCAGCCTCCACACATGACTTAGGAAGAGTACGGATCTATCAGACCTGCCAATTATTGGGGTCCTTTGACTGAACTACGGGAGGACCAATAGTGACGCTGATTGCGACAGTCCTGACGAAGACCGGGGTGACCCTGAGAGGCACAGATTCAGCGGTCGAAACATGTTGACTTCAAAAGTGGTAGGAGGGAAGTCTTGAGAAACCTCATTTTCTCTATAAGACATTTCCCATCCTTTTCTTATTTTAATCCTGATAGGGGTACCAAGGGACGTTTAATAAAGTCATTCTTCTGGTTGGCACCCCTAATCAGTTTTAATCACTTCCCTTGATCTGCACTTTTTGTCGCACTATCAGTTCCAGTCACTTGGTGTCTGCACGGCTTTCACCACATTTTATGTTATGTGTTGTGTGTTGAACTTATTTGGTTGTACGTCTTGTAGTGTGGAATTTATTATTTTTCCCCTTCCCTTATGCTCCGCCCTGAGTGTGGCTACACCAGGGCGTATTGTAAGCAGGCCCGATGATGAAGCATGTCACACACTTCGGTGTGTTAGTGAGGGCAGTTTTCTCAAACAGAGCGATTTGCCTGTTTTGTGTTCGTCTTTGTTGTATACTCTAAACACCCCCTTTTGTGTGTACATTTCATTACACACACAGCTGGCTCCATAGCCTGAAAAATGGGCTCTGTGTACCAACTCTGATGGGATAGGTCCTGTCAAACTACGCTCACCCTATTTCGTCATTGCCAGAGTTGGTTTTTGGCAGGGTATCCCACAAGTGTAGGCCCTGGTACTCCACATACTGTCACTGTAGAAGGCTGGCTTGGTATATGGTGCGCACTTATTCAAGTGTAGCACCCTGCACCAATCCAGACAACCCTTAAAGTGTTTTGTGTGGTTTAAAAAACCTTAGAAAGTTCTCTAAGTGGTAGCTGAGGAGAGCAGCCTTCAGGCTTAGTCTAGGAGTAGTGTAAAGCAGCTTGTTTCACCAGTATCTAATCTAATTTTATAGTCCAGATTGAGTGAAAAAGAACCACACAGCGTAGTTACAAAAATAGTTATTTATTACAGACAATCACTAACCCAATATAAAATCTCCTACCCTTAGTTATAAATACAATATACACAATACTTTAGTATACCAACAGGTAAATAGCACGAAAAAACAGTGTGCTCCAGGGGGAGACCCAACCATATACAAAAATAGTGGAATGTGAGTAACAACCGAAGTCGTGAGTGGATCCAGAAGATTTAGGAGTGCTGGGGAACCTGGTTCCCTCTGATCGTCTGAGGGCCGGTGCACGTTGTTGTGAGGAAACGGAAGAGCCTCTGTTTCCTCACAACGACGTGGATTGCCTATATTTTTTTTACAAGGTATGTGCTTTTACCACACATACCTTTACAAAGAAATTCATTGTAAAGGTATGCGTGGTAAAAGCAAATGTGTTGTAAAAAATGCGTAGTAATGACTACACGGTGTTACAATGGATGTGTTGTAACGCTAACGTTGTAATGGTATGCGGGGAAACATCCGCGTTGTAATGGCTGTTTCCCCTTGGAAACTACCCTGTGGAAGACGGAGAGTTCGAGAGTCACCCCACCCGCGGATACCCAGGAGACATACCCCAGATTCATCATGGTCATGTTTTGCGAGTCCTTAATAGCGAATTTTAAGGATTCGCTATTAAAGACTCGCAAAACGGGATGCATGTAGAAATCGCAATATTTTTAGCGATTTCTACTGCTTCCTTATTTGCGATTCGCTAATTGCTAATCGCAAATAAGGAATGGCTTTCCCGTTCATTCCTATTTGCGATTAGCAATTAGCGAATCGCAAATAAGGAAGCAATTTCAAGGGTGCCAGGGTGTCCAAAGAATACCCTGTTGCACCCCTGAAATGGTAATGTACACTGGTGTTGCGCACACACATGTCCCAAGGACATGTGTTTGTGTAACATACAACTTAGAAAAATGCTCTTAAGGGCATTTTTCTAAGTTTTTGCTATTTACCACGAAGTTAGACTTCGCGGTAAATAGCGGCCCCAGATTGCGAATTCTCAATTTTAAAATGGTTCATGAATTGCATTTAAGGAATCTCAAATTGAGATTCCTTAAATGCAAATAATCGCAATTTAGCGAATTCAAGAATTGCGATTTTTGCATTTGGGATGATGCATCCCAAATGCAAAAATAGTGCTCGCAAACGGCCAGATTCTCAGAATCTGGCCCTTTGCGAGCCGATTTTGGTTTGATGAATCTGGCTGCAATCTACATGCCTAGCACAAATATGAGTATGAGCATACAGGCTGCTTATGGGTAAATAACGTTGACACCGTTTCAAACATACATACGGCGTACAAGGGTGAGACTGTATGTTTTTAATCACCTGTATGTGCCTTTTTCTTTGACAGTTAACACAGTACAAGTGTCCAATAGTGGAGTGGCAGCATACTGTGCAGCCCTGATGAATCTGTCAAAATTGCTGTGGCAGTGAAACATGTCGGCAATAGGTAATGGTGTGCATGAATAGCTACCAGCCTTTTTATTCTAACAACAGACATTCATTTCTAAATGAATAAAGTTATTAAAGAGAAGTGCACGCTGTTATTTATGCACTTTTTTGTCACTAGCAGACTTTCTCTGCTTCCACTGTTTTTTGCACCCCTTGGTTTGTTGCTTTAGACACTCTTTCTTCTTGTTTCTTTGTGAACCGGATGACAACCGATGATGAGACAGGGGCTTGTCTGGAGATTACATACCAGTTACCCCGTTGGTGGTGTTTCCGTGAGGTGTCATTCGTTTCTCGCACTTCTTTTCTAAGTAGAATTTGGTCTAACACTGATGCTGTGGACATCTGGTATTGACTAGATGCGTCAGACTTTTTTTATAGTGTGTTCTGTGTAACTGTCAAAGAGGTTTGGCCTTTGGTTTTTACTCAAATTGTAAGAAACTTTGGACGGAGTGCAGTGAAACATCTCCTGATCAGAACAAAAGTATGTAGGGGAGGATAATAGTTATCAGTACGTTTAGACTGTCCTATTATACAAGTAATTGCAAGCTACATGCCCCAGGGAAGCCGAGTGCATAGGTACAAAGTGACATCAGCAACTGCCGTCAACCCCAATGGAGGACTTCAAGCAAGATGCTGCTGAATAAGAAGCTGGAAGAGTCCGGTGGAATCCACGGGTGGATTCAAGAAGAGTAGAGCCTGTAAGCAGTGGGGATAGAGTCTAGATCACTCAGTAGTGACCAGGGAGCATGGGAGTCAAGTGCCCACCAACCTTGTGTCGGCTGTTGCAGGAGAGTTGACAGTGTCCTTGTTTCTGCAGCTACGTGGACTAGGTGACTGAGGATGAGCAGGAACGGTGTACAAGCTGTCTTATGACAGATGTCGATATCCAGGGGGTCAGTGTCCGGCGGGAGCACCAACAAGTCTTGGCTACGACAACACATGGAAGGAGACAACAAGGTAGAGAGTCGGGACCAGCAAGGTCCAAGAGACTCACCACATTCAAGTAAGTCAACGTAGGCCCCAAGCAAGCAGCGTGAGCCTGCTGGAATCAAGGTAGACCCTCGACAGGGCCTGAAGATCCCTGGAGACGAGAGTCACCCAGCCTTAGCAACAGCTAGCACAGACACTCGGTTCCATAGGTATCGATGAGGGATTCTGGCCTTAGACTCGGTCTGAAGACAGTGCAGGCATCGAGGAGGTTTAGAGCCGTATGTGTCTTACAGATACGTTGGGAGACCAGGATCAGCAATCGGTTAGCTTGTGTTGTGGTGCCTGCGGATGCAGGGGATTGACTCTTTCGGCTAGAGGGAGCTTCCTTTGGGTGTCTTTGGATATCCACAGGACTTGGACGGTATGGAGTACAGACACAGACGGTGCAACAGGTTTGTGGAATGAAGGGATTAGGAGCAGATGGAGTCTTCCCAGTTGCAGTCTCAGTTCAAACGGTGAATGCTGATCCGGTCAGTCCGATACGGTCTGCACAATGCATAGTTTGATCTGAATCAAATCCCTTGACAAATCTAGGGACCCACCCTCAGGTAAACCTTGAGTACCCTAAGGAAAGGGTTGGGATGATTCAGGGGTCCCTCCCAGAGGAGGGGTTGGACAGAGGGGAGGATATTCCCATGTTCTTTGTCCAGTTTTGCACCGGAGCGGGAGCCAACAGCTCCCTGATCTGGTTTGAGCTGGAGTATGAAAGGAGGGCATCAAATGTGCCCCTCAAGCAGTCTGAGTGGCGCTGGCAAGTGCCCCCACCCTGCCCCAATAACTAAACCCTGTCTGGGAGGTGGTCACTCCTCCCTGTGACAGGACACCTATTGTTCTGCCTTCCCCTGCTCGAGCTTGGCTCAGCAGCAGGAGGGTAGATCCATGTCTCAGGTCAGCAGCAGCCCGAGCTTGCTGTCTGTTTCTGGAAGACTGGTCCCGGAGGTCTGAGGGCCACCCAAAGAGCTTTACAGTGCATGGAATCATACTCCCACACCGTTTATGGTGTAGGGGTATGATTCCAACATGTTTGATACCAGACATGACAGAGTTTGTTGCAGACAGTTTGGAGATGGTCATTGCATAATGACGCAAAGCCACTATATATCGTAATGGCTGGTTCACTGGCAACCCAGGAGAATGGACTTCTAAGGTTGCAGGGGTGTCCTGCTCATGCAGGGGCACCCTCGCACTTAGAACCAAGCACCCTGCCTTTAGGACTGAAAGGTCTATGAGGGGGCGACTTAGAGATTTTAATTGGAGTGAGGTTATATATAGGCAGAGATATCCTTTGTGAGAGGTGCAAGCACCAACTCACACAGGCTGCAATGGTCGGCCTATAGTCAGGTTGGAGGGTACCTTATGGGTGGCATAATACAAGCTGCAGCCCATAAGGGGACCCCTGGTGTACCTAAGCCCTAAGTGCCTTAGTACCATATACTAGGGACTTACTAGGGTACACCAGCAGCCACTTAGAAATGTACGAAGGTACTCACCATAGCCAATTTAGGGAGAAAGCACAGTGACTAGGGTTCTGATTAGCAGGATCCCAGTCAGACATGCAACTGGGCAGTATGACTTATGTTTATGTGATGTATGACTGTACATGAGAAAGATTCTTAGCCTTTCAGTTGCACACAGCGCAGTACAGTACTGCAACATAAGTTTCCAAATTGGTTGGGGTAAGTATGCACCAGGCACTAGTAATACGTCCACTAACACGCTTTAGAGTCCAGTAAAGGTCTCAATAAATTAGTCCTTTAGTAGCTGTAACCAAGCAGTCAGGCCTAACTTAGGAGGCATGTATCTAAAGCATTTAAAAACAACATTTTCATTAAATAAGTAAGACACAGCACACAATAAAAATCCCACACCAATGTATACAAATATTAAATATTTGTATAAACAAATAGACACCAAAGCGACAAAAATCCAATGTAGGGAACATTAATTTTTAAAGATTAATCACTTTATAGTACTTGAAAACCTATAGCGCCACTGTGGGACATCTGGTTGCGCTTGAGCAAAGTTTCATGCTGACCACGGTGTTGCCCTGGTCGGATAAACTAAGTGGGAGACCCCGGTCAAAATTTGACCTTCACACTTAGAAACTTTTGGGGAGCTTTCCCTTCCTGGGAACACTCGGTGCTATTCAGCAGGCCGACTTCGATAAGGGTTCGCTGGCTTGATTTTCAGGGAGCTTCCGGTCAAATCCTAGAAGCCTGAGCTTTTCAGCTGTACAAACCTTAAATCCTGGCCGGGTCGCAGTTGAAGGTGGCTGGCAAGACTCTTGCGGTCAGGTCAGGTAGGTCATCTTATGGAGCTTTTTCCAAAGTTCTCCAAACTTCAGGAGATGATTCCTGAAGTCCTTCTGCAGGTTCAAAGTGTCAAAAAGACATATCCACAAGGGTCTGGAATCTCCTGGATGGTTTCTGGAAGATCTGGACTACAATTTCCACAATGCACCTGGCCAAATCCTTAAAACTATAAATCAATGTGGAAAGGATCACTGGTCCTGCATAACCAAGGTCTGCAGGTGGATCGGTAGGTGTCTCCCAAATAAAAGACCCTCATACACGTGTTTTTTCAGAGTCGTGTAGCGGTATATGATGTGTCCCCGCTTCTTGTAACATGTGTCCGTGCGTAATCCTTGGGTCAGTTTTTGTTTGCACCCTCCGCCAGGAGGTTGTACCATTGGTTAAAACAGTAGTGATGGTGAATAAGTGAAATAGTGCTATAAAGGTGTTCTAAAATACCCGGACAGCCAGAGGTTCAACTTTAATATTTCTGGATTCGGGTAGAAGGTTAAGGCGTGTTGCTATGGAATTATTTAGGAATTCTAGCGCACTAATCTTGTGAGGTTAAAAGTGGTCGACATGTTTCACCCTTATCTGCCTGTTGGTCAGTCGGCTTTCCTCAGGACCATAAAGTGATTAAGTGAAAAAAGGAAAAGGTAAATTTGTAACCTGATTCGTTTTGTGGTAGTAGGTCACATTGTACCTGTAATAAGAGAAAAGGGAGATAGTGCAACCACATTTGTAGCGAATAAGTGGAAAAAGACACTTCAGCAATGTACAATGACATAGAGACACAGTTGAGAATTATGAAGCATATTATTAAAAAAAAAACATATAATTAAAAGCGAGTTGTGCAATACTAGACTCAGAGTCACATTCATATTAAGCGTCAACTTACTCATTCTATGAGGAATATTGTGATGTATAAATCCCAAAGTCATATTTAGGCGTCATGAGATCATTTCTTACCAGTGCCCTGATATTAAAAGCACTATTTACTTTAAGGCGCAATTTCATTGTTACATTACCATGACGTCAAAGGCGCTAATCAATTTTACTGTGTCATCACGATTATCTTAGACATTGGTATAACGATGTAATACCTGTTCGAGTATAGACTCTTACTATTATTTCAAAGTACATGCATTCGTTATTAGACGGTACCAAGCACTCGTTCTACATTTAAGCACCAAGCACTATTCAATAGGCTTTCCAGAGTGCGCATTTAAAGATACTATAGCGGCAGTATGCACATGTTCGATTTTCAGAATACATGTAGAACGAGTGCTTGGTACCGTCTAATAACGAATGCATGTACTTTGAAATAATAGTAAGAGTCTATACTCGAACAGGAATTACATCGTTATACCAATGTCTAAGATGCAAGCGTCTTGAGACCTTACGGTGAAAATTTGCGCTATATAAGAAACTCTGACATTGACATAGTCTGGAACTGTCAGGATCTGTCAGGATCTGTCCTGCAGAATTAGCTAACTGTTAGCCCCTCCCACTTGTTGCCAGTACACTTTCTGTATGTACCTGCAACCAGCATTCTGTACTTGTACCGCCTTCATTTGAGCCCCTGTGTGGGTATAAAAGGACCAAGCTCCTTCCGGCCAGTGTGCTACTACATACTTTGCCGAAGGGTGTTGTGTGAATGTAGTTCCACCTCATGAGGTTTAATAAACTCTGTCTTTTCTATTCCAGCTTCTGTGCCAACTTCTTTCTATTGGTCTGAGGACTCTGTGCAGAGAAGGGAGAATCCCTTGCACCGGTAGGCCTTGCTGAGGCTCACCACCACAAATTGGCGCTTCCAACGCGTTGCTCATCGGCGACTCGGATGCCCGAAGGACTGGTCGAGACGAAGGATTGGACTCTCGCTTTGGACGCGATCGCTGCCTGAGGAGACCCGAGTCTTGGCACCCACGGCGTTTTTCCTTTCTTTCTGATCTGACCATCCAGGTGGTGCCGGTCCTCGACTGAGATCTCTTCTGTTGATTCGCCGTGCAGTGACCATTTGGTCGATTTGAGCACATGGCAGTTGGAACCTGGATACCGTTTGATTGGTAAGAGCCGTTCTGCGGCACTTGCTGTTGGTTTTGATGCCTCTGATTGGTAAGGTAGTTTAATAACACTTACTGCGGTTTTTTGTTTGTATGATTAGCCAATATTAGAATTTGTTTGACAATTATATATGTATTGCCATTCATATAGACAGGTAATGAGGAGATTTTTCTCTCTTTGAATTTGTTTGAACGGCGCAACGTACGAAGAGTACTTTAAGCGCTACTTTGATCATAATACTGCATATTCAGCACTATTTTTGGCATGCCTGTTTCCAGCTTCGTAGGATATGTTGCCTTTGCAGTGCTACCAATTTGAAACTTGACGAAGCACAACAGGCCCCCCCGGAGGGGATGAATAATAGGGATATGTATATTAAGTATGGTATTTCTTCCATAATGTACAGCACGTTATGGAATAAATATACTTGTAAAGATTCTGAGTTGCGTTGGCCTATGGGTCACTTGATTTGCGAAAGATTCAGTATGTGGAGCGACGGAAGTTTAAGCGAAAGGCTAGGAAAGATATGTTTGACTGTGTACGAATGTGGGAGAAAAAAGTGAGTGAGCGAATGAAGCGTGAGCAAGCCTTGATTGAAAAAGAACAACGTAAGACCATTCATGCGAAAGCATTGGAAATTAAAAATAGGGAAATTAAAGTAATTAAAGAGAGGGAAGATAGGGAGCGTCATTTACAGGTAAATAGCCAATACCCTGTTCGTAGACCTCTTTATCCTATTCTTAATAAACCCCAAGATGATTCTCTCTTATTAGATCGTTGTCCACCTCCGTATACTCTTCCTACTGCTCCTTATGAGTCAGATGAGGACTCTCCTACAGACCAGGACAAAGCTCTAGAAACTCATTCAATGTTATCTGCTGGGCGTGCATCTGACATTAGATCTGCTACACGTAAAGCCGTTCGTAGTTCTGCCACTGCTTCTGAACTTTTAGATAGTATAAAAGGTTGGCAGGAAAGGGAGCAAATATATTTTACCAATACATTTGACGCAGAGGTTATTGAACGATTTAGAAACATTCGGTAGAAATGGAGCCCGATGATGTAGCAGCTGATTGTAAACAACTAAGTGACAGCCTTTTTGTCTTTTCCCAGGTGCCTGACACGATCAGACGCTTGGTTAAAGTGCGTATTGATGCAGCCCGTTTGCGAGAGGAGAAAAAGGCAGCAGATGCAGCTTCACAAACATCCCACGTCAGCATGGCACGCACTTCTACTCTTGAAACAGATAAGAATGTTGTAATTAATGTGAAACCCATGTGGGAAGCCGGTCCTTTATATGTTCCTCCTAAGGGAACGGGTACAAATGATGATAAGACTTCTGTAGATGCTAAAGGGTATTTTATTTATAATTGGTTTTACACTCCTTGGAATAGAGCAGATGTTATGGCCCTTAAAATGCATTGCCTGATCCGCGAAAGAATACAGCAGCCTTTTACGAGGAAGTTGAGGGTGCCATTAGTTCTTGTACTATGACTTTGCCTGATATTTATTTGTTTTTTGGATTAATATTATCGATATGTGGAGAACTGTGCGTAAAGTTGATGACCGTGCGACATTTGGAGCATTATGGAAAGGTTTAGAGCAGTTAGATGAAGAAACCGTGTCAGTTAATTTTAAATCTTCCGGCAGCTAAATTAGTTAAGCTAAAGACGATTATTCCCCTAAAAAGATAGATTGGACTGTATTAGCATTGTGTAAGCAAAAGCAGATCAATCGGTTTCAGATTTCTTTACACGCTTTGAAGAGGCATTCCGCGATTTTAGTGGCCAGTCATTGACAGATAACACGGATAGGCATCTGTTTGTCGATAAATATGTCGCAAACCTTTTGCCAGGAATAGCTAGTCGCCTAAAGGCCAGCGAGAGTTCATGGACTACCTCTCCGGTTTCTCTCCCAACCATGGCTCAGTATTATGAGCAACAAGAATTAGAAGCTAAAGGTAATGGGGATAAAAAGTCTAAAGAGTTGAAAACAAAGGTTATGTTAGCTCAAGCTTATGGACCACTTTCTAGAGGTAATGATAGAGGTGGACGTGGATCTTATGGTTCGGCTTTTCCTTCTTATACTCGTTCGAATTCGTCTGTTGACCAGTGTGTGTACTGCAAGAAATTTGGACATTGGATTTCTGATTGTCCAGTGCTGCGTGCTCAGCAGTGTCCACGTGGTCGGGGACAAATGAGAAATCGCTCAGGATATTCAGGGCCTAGAGGAAGCACGAATGATCGCGCTAGGTTTGATGCAAAAACACGTGGGCAGGATGGGTTTAACACTTTTGATAGAAGGAACCAATATCAAATGTCCGACTATGTGCCGTCTGATTTTCAAGATTCTGCTTATGCATAGGATTGCCTAGGATGGGTTAAGGAATCAGTTGAAGTTCCAGTAGATCAGAAGGGTCCCTATGTTACAGCATATGTTTTGGGTTCTACTGATCAGTTTCTGGTTGATACAGGAGCTACTCATAGCGCCTTGTGTAAACAATTGGTTCCAAGGGCTCCCCTGTCTGGATAACCATTACATCGATAGGTTTCGATGGAACACCTTCCCGTAGCCCATTGTCACAACCACTCGCATTCCATGTTGATAAATTTACTGCTCCATGTCCGTTTTTGCTTTCTCGAAACACACCAGACAATATTGTGAGTCTTGATATGCTTAAATATTTCAGAGCTACGATACGATATTCTCCGGAAGGAGTACGAGTTATTTTAAATGACAACTACCCTGTGATTGAGAGATCTTGTATTGTTAAAGAGGAAATTGCACTAGCCTCAGTCCCTAGTACTTTATGGGCTACTTCAGACACCGATGTAGGGCAAATGTTTATTCCTCCAGTGCATATTAGTGTCAAGGAGGGCGCTTCATTGCCAAGACTGCCTCAGCATAAGATTTCTCAAGAAGGAGAAGAAGCACTCACACGCATTGTACATGACTTGATCAAAGTAGGGGTTGTAGAAGAAGTTTCTTACAATGTTTGCAATAGTCTGATTCTTCCCATTTTGAAAAAAGATACTGACACTAAGATTTACAGATTTATCATTGACTTGAGAGAAGTAAACAAGATTGTAGTACCGCAGTACCCTGTGGTTTCTGACATAACAACACTACTTACTTTGGTTCCTCCGACAGCGACTACATTCCCTGGTATAGACTTGAAGAACGCTTCCTTTTTGATCCCTATTCATCCTGATAGCCGATATTTGTTCGGGTTCACTTTGAATAATCGTTCGTATAGATTTTGTAGTGTTCCTCAAGGCTATACTGAGAGTTCTAGTATTTGCAGTCAAGCATTGAAGAGACAGCTTGATTCCTTTACTCTGCCTGAAGGAGTAGCTCTCATACAATATGTCGATGACATCTTGTTGGCAGCCGATACGCCTGAACTATGTGAAAAGTGTACTTTGTCTTTGCTTTCTTTTCTTGCTACACATCATTATAAAGTATCACGAAAGAAATTGCAATATTGTAGACCGAAGGTAACCTACTTAGGTCACCTTCTGTCTAAGGAGGGCCGTGCATTGACACCAGATCACAATCAAGCAATTTTAGACACCCCAGTACCTTCCACACAGAAAGATGTCCGTGCTTTCATTGGTTTGAGTTTGTTTTGTAGGTAATGGATATTGGGCTTTTCACACATTGTTAAACCCCTGCTAGTGCTTTTGACTAAAAACACTCCGATCTCCCTTCCATGGACAGATGAATGCCAGAACGCTTTTCGTCAGTTAAGACAAGCTCTCTGCTCTGCACCAGTGTGAGGCACACCAGATTATATGAAGGCTTTTACACTCTATGTACGCGAGAAAGATGGATGTTCATTGTCAGTTTTAGTACAGACACACGGTGATAAGCAGCGCCCTTGTGCATATTTTTCTGCAGTTCTTGATCCTGTTGCTCATGCATTGCCTGGGTGTTTTCGTTCAGTTGCAGCGACAGCTGTGTCCATACGTCAGAGTGAAGGGATAGTTTTGTCACACAAACTGTTGGTGCTAGTACCCCATGCAGTAGATGCCCTTTTGAATCAGACCAAGACACAACACTTAACTAGTGCTCGTTTGACAGGATATGAATTGACACTGTTAGCGCCTTATATCACCTTAAAGAGGTGCGCGACACTGAACCCAGCCACTTTGTCACCATATTCTGCGACTCAGTCCCAGTCAAACGAACCTCACGATTGTATATTCCTTACTGAGGAACAGACAAAGGGTTGCATCGATTTGCAATATACGCCCCTCCCAGGTGTAGATGGGGAACTGTGGGTTGATCGGTCCTGTCTGAAGTTACCAGATGGCACGACTTCAGCTGCTTATGCAATTACCACACTTAAGACAGTAGTGGAAACAGCTCGCATACCTCAGAAGTCAGCTCAAGCAGCTGAACTAATAGCTTTGACACGAGCGTGGGAACTTAGCACTGACTTGTGTGTGAACATTTACACGGACAGCCGCTATGCTTTTGGAGTGGTTCATGATTTTGGCCTACTCTGTAATTTTGTAATTTGTGGTGGTATTTGTAGAGCGCGACGGTCGCTCCGGAAGGAGCATCTTGGCGCTGACATTTCCCGGTAGAGGATCAAAGCAAGTAATAGGAGGAACAGGAGTTATATGGCGGCTTTGATGTAGTCATCCTTGAGGCTGTAGATCCAAGTTTTGAGCAATTTTCTGAAAGGTTTTTCGTGGGTTGCGAATCTCAGGTTTTTGGGCAGGAGGTTCCAGGCCTTAGAGGCCAAGTGGTGTATGGTTTTGCCACCTTTTGTCTTCAGATTGAATTTGGCAGGGAGGATGAGGTTGTCGTGGGAGGAACGTAGAGATCTAGACGGGTTGTAATGAGGGAAACGTTTGGTAAGGTATCGTGGGCCGGAGCCATTGAAGGCCCAGAAGGTGACCAGCAGCATTTTGAAAAATATTCTTTTATGAAGGGGAAGCCAGTGCAGAGATTTTAAAGCGGCGGAGATGGATGATTTTCTGGGCAGCTTCAAAACGAGTCGGGCTGCGGTATGGAGGACACTTTGGAGTTTGTTAAGTGTGGACTTTTTGGCTCCTGCAAGGAGACCATTACAATAATCCAAGTGTGAGATTATTAGGGCTACCGTTACAGTTTTTCTGGAGTCAAGAGGTAGAAAGTCGAAGAATTTTTTCAGGGACTTGATGATACCGAAACAGCGGCCTGCTACGATCCTGACGTGGTGGTCGAAGGAGAGAGCACTGTCAAACAGGACGCCGAGGTTCCTTGCAGTGGTTACGGTCTTGGGGGGGGCAACGGAGTTTTCTGGCCACCAGAGGGCTGGGCAGAAGGTGGTATTTTTTCCCATGGGGAGGATCTCAGTTTTGCTGGAGTTGCATTTGAGGTGGTTTAAGTCCATACATTGGAAGACAGCTGTCAAGCAGTTTTTAAGGTTCAGCTCTGCATTCGTGGAGTTCTTCTCCAAAGGTACGATGAGTTCTGGAAGGAAAGAGGCTTTCTTACATCCCACGGGATGCAGATAATGCACGGAGAATTCGTGCATACCCTCTTGTCTGCACTTACATACCCAAAGAAAGTTGCTATTATGAAGTGTAGCGCGCACAAGCAAATCATTGACAAAATAGGACAAGGCAATGCCCTTGCAGATCGCGTAGCTCGTGAGACTGCGATGCAGCGAAGCACTACTTCCATGTACGTAGTGAAGTCTCAAGCTGAGCATTAGCATGACGCTAGAGAGGAAGTATTGGATATACAGAGAACTGCCTCTGTGGAAGAGCTTGAGCAATGGTCTAAAGAAGGAATGTTAGACAATGAGGGTTGTTGGCGTAACAAAGAAATGAATAAGTGGAAATTGCCTGCAGCCTATTTACAACCTATGGTTCAAATGGCACATGGGCTGGCACATGTTGGAGCTCTAGCAATAACTAAATTGCTTACGCAAGTTGGGGAGCATCCTGAAATTGCCAGAACAGCTAAAAGAGTGGTAAAGTCCTGTTTGATCTGTTGGCAGTATAATCCTGGAAAAGGGACACGGACTCCTACAGGAGGGTTTGCTACACCAACTGCTCCTTTTGAAGTTTTGCAGATGGATTACATCCAAACTGAACGCTGCAATAATCTGAAATATGTCTTAGTGGTGGTATGTGCCTTCAGCAAATGGATAGCGGCATACCCTACGAAGGATAATACTGCTCTCACTACAGCAAAGGTGCTTCTGAAGGAGTTTTTCCCTAGATATGGTGTTTGTAAATTTTTGTGGAGTGACAACGGGCCTCATTTTATTGGGCAAGTTGTTGAGTATGTCCAGAAAGGATTAGGGATCAAACAGAAGTTCCATACAGTCTTCCACCCGCAATCAGCAAGATAAGTGGAAAGATACAATGCTACTTTAAAATTGAAGTTGGCAAAAAGACTGGCTTCCACGTCTTTGAAGTGGCCAGATGCATTACCTTTGGTATTGATATCCATAAAATCGGTGCCACACTCACGATCTGGTCTCACCCCGTATGAAGTGGTCTGTGGGAGACCGATGAATATTTGGGGAGTTCCTAAGCCACGCCCCATACATGATGTTCCTTGTGTTCTGATGAATGAATATTTGGCACAGTTAACCGACAGTTTGATTTCTATTCATCAACAGGTTTGAGAAGCGCTTCCTGACAGATCTACAGGTGAGGCCCATGAACTCGGTCCTGGCCACTATGTGATGCTCAAGGTCTTCGACAGATCGAACAGCCTGGAACCGAGGTGGCGAGGGCCGGAGCAAGTACTCCTTGCGACAAGGACAGCAGTTCGAGTGACAAACAAGAAGAACTGGGTCCATAGCACACACTGCAAATGTGTGTCACCAGCCTTGGTGGAATCTGCTGTGCTGACCGACCATCGAGAGATTGTGGAGACGGAGAAAGGTCAAGCTATCTCACCTGACGAATCTGCAGATGTCTTCCCGGACCACGCGATTACTGGAGCATCGCGATACCACTTGAGACCGAGGAAAGAATCTGCAGTGTTGAAAAAGACTGGTTGAGCTACCGCCCTGGGTTAGTGAAATGGAGAGCTGATGTGGCAAGGGGGGGGATCAGCCCTGCGTTAGTGTTTGACACTCGTCTTGGCCCATGGTGAAGAAATCAGCGGCTGCCCAAGGGATAGGAGCTCCAACAATTGTTTTCAACAAGTTTTTAGGAAGATCAATTATCGCTGTTGCTGAAATGAATAACAAAAGAATCATTTGTGGTGTAGGGTTTGTTGCTGCTCTGGTGGTTATGGCGATAATCACCTGGTTTGTTGACAAAGTGGTTCCTGCTCGACAGCTTCTTGTTGCCACTACTCCAGCTTCAGTGGAACATCACTATTTTACACTTCCCTATCACGAGCAGAAGCATTGACAATCCTACTTAAATAACACATTCATCCAGATGTTGCATCATACACACAATGCCATGAATGCTACCAACTGTTGGGTGTGTGGAATAATACCTGCACACCAAAAGAAAGGAGGGACACCTTTTATTCCTCTACCGTTTTCCCATAATGGTTCTTGTCAAGCTTGGTATGCTCTTTTGTTTGCTTTCGGAAAACCTTCAGTAGGAGGAATTATCTTTCGTCTGAATAAAGTATGCTATCAAGATAAAGATGGTTATCCTCAAGCTAAAGGGACTAAATGGGAATGGGAAGAGTACCACCCGGACAATATTTCGACATCATATGTCTTCACGAATATGAGGAACATTAAAGACAATGGACCTTCTGTAATTTCTGTGACCATAGCTAAAGCAGAACTGTGTATAAGTAGTATTGGGAGAATTCCAGAAGGACGGAGTGAATGTATTTTGACATTGATTATTGAAGGAGCTAACAATAGCAGTTTTACGTCTTTGCATAATTTATATTTTGTATGTGGCAATAAAGGATACTATCAATTACCTGTTGGGTGGTCCGGGGTATGTTACTTATCATTTTTGTTACCACCTGTGTTCTTGGCCCCTCCATCATATCATGTGAATTTAAAGTTGTATAATGACATTTCCAAGAATAGATATAAACGAACAATAAGTGCAGATGAAGTTGACCAGATAGATACCACTTTGCAACAATATGTCGATTTCAATTTGGGTTTGTTCTTCTTTGTGGGTGCTGCATTGAATAGCAGAAAGATAAGGCATTTAACTTGTGTTGTGGAAGCCGTCACCAATCACACAGCTATGTCACTTGGGAACATTACAGAGGAACTACAAATTGCGAGGATTGTAGCACTCCCAAATAGGATGGTGCTTGACGTGATTTTGGCTGATCGAGGTGGTGCAAGTCGCATCATCGGTAGCAGTTGCTGTGTGTTTATACCGGATCACTCACCTTCAGTATATGATGCAATCTCAAAACTGCATAAGATTGCTGCAGAAATTCACACAGAGACTGGTACATGGACATTTTTGAACTGGATATGGACACTCTTTATTAATTGGGGCTGGAAGCTACTGACTATTCTATGTATACTACTGGTGATACTATTTACATGCTGTACTTGTATACAATGTGGTCCGATGCTTTGCTCCATGTGAATCGCTGCTTGTACACCTGCCAAAGGAAATACTGCAAACATAAAAGCACAACAAATGGTAATTAATGAAATTACTGAGATGATGAACATCAATGTACAGGATGCATATCTATATTTCCCCAGATAAACGAATGTCTCCAGCTAATGCTGAAAGGGTCGTCTGTTGTAATTTAGCAGCGATTAGGTTAAGCATTAGCAGAAGACATCTTGTATTTAGAGCCTATCTTGTCCGTTGTGTGAAATCATTTTGTATTTCTGGCAGCCATTTTGTTTGCCATGTGCTTGCCATGTGCTCTGTCCTACCTTCCTGTCAACTGCTCTTGAAATCTGCCTGGAGACGAGATATATTTAGCCTCTTCTGCTTCGCACATGCTCAGTTGAGCTTGCAGCTGTTATAGTCTGTAACTGTAAGGATGTGTCCACCAGAATTAGCTAACTGGTAGCCCCTCCCACCTGTTGCCAGTACACTTTCTGTATGACCTTATATGTACCTGGAACCAGCATTCTGTTCTTGTACCGCCTTCATTTGAGCCCCTGTGTGGGTATAAAAGGACCAAGCTCCTTCCAGTCAGTGTGCTACTTCATACATTGCCGAAGGGTGTTGTGTGAATGTAGTTCCACCTCATGAGGTTTAATAAACTCTGCCTTTTCTATTCCAGCTTCTGTGCCAACTACTTTCTATTGGTCTGAGGACTCTGTGCAGAGAAGGGAGAACCCCTAGCACTGGCAGGCCTTGCTGAGACTCACCACCACATGCTGGTCTTCTAAACCAGCATGATCTATAATCTACTAGGGTCTCCACTATTCTTCTGAATCCAAATAACTGACTAGCATGTCCACCGCTCAAATTACTTTCATATTTCATTATACTAATTCACCATTAATCCTTTATGGGTTCCGGAGGAGCGTGCTACTCTCCGAAAACCTGCTTAAATGACTCATCAGGGGTAGTAAGTGCTATATAAATGCAATTAAAATACAATACAATAGGTAGAATAATCCCCCTTGCCCTA
The DNA here is from genome assembly GCF_964261635.1 of Lissotriton helveticus. NCBI lineage: Eukaryota > Metazoa > Chordata > Amphibia > Caudata > Salamandridae > Lissotriton > Lissotriton helveticus. Next base: position 39,504,124 of record NC_136057.1, read on the forward strand.
TTACTTACTAGGGATTTATAGGGTATGTCAGGCCAATTGTAGGTGAACCCTAATACATACATGACCTCGGTCACAGGCCCGTACTCTCCCCGACGGTTCCATGTTTAAATATCGTCAACAAAAATATAGTTTACAAAAATATCGATGTAAAAATATCGATTACAAAAATATCGACTCCCTATACTTAAACAGGTAAGTACAATAATATTGACTCAAAAATATTGATGTAAAAAATATAGATGTAAAAAATATCGACTTTTTTAAAAAATAATATAACTTAAATTAAATAATTAAATAATATTAATATTATTAACCAAATACATTAAATTACATTTATATTTTAACTATTTATAACTAATAAACTTAATTTAATTAATATAAACACAATAAATGTGTACATATACATATATTTTCTTAAATACATTTTATTATTATCTTTATTTAATTTATAAACTTTAATAATTATATAGAAATAACATAAACACATATATAAACCATTTTGAATAACATAAAATATTCTATATTTAATTAACACATTAAAGTATTAAAAAATAATAATACATACATTTAATAACAAAATAAAAACATTAGTAGTTAAAACATTTGATAGCGAAGGGGTGAATATTACTATTCCCACTCCAGTGAGTGCAACAGTAGAGAAAGCGCTGGATAGCGTAGGGGTAAAAATTACTATTCCCACTCCACAGGGTGCAACAGTAGGGAAAGCGTTGGATAGCGTAGGGGTAAAAATTACTATTCCCACTCCAAAGGGTGCAACAGTAGGGAAAGCGTTGGATAACGTAGGGGTAAAAATTACTATTCCCACTCCAGAGAGTGCAACAGTAGGGAAAGCGTTGGATAGCATAGTGGTAAAAATTACTATTCCCACTCCAATGAGTGCAACAGTAGGGAAAGCGCTGGATAGCGTAGGGGTAAAAATTACTATTCCCACTCCAAATGGTGCAACAGTAAGGAAAGCGCTGCATAGCGTAGGGTTAAAAATGACTATTCCCACTCCAGAGAGTGCAACAGTAGGGAAAGCGTTGGATAGCGTAGGGGTAAAAATTACTATTCCCACTCCAGTGAGTGCAACAGTAGGGAAAGCACTGGATAGCGTAGGGGTAAAAATTACTATTCCCACTCCAGAGGGTGCAACAGTGGGAAAGCGTTGGATAGCGTAGGGGTTAAAATTACTATTTCTACTCCAAAGGGTGCAACAGTAGGAAAAGCGTTGGATAGCGTAGGGGTAAAAATTACTACTCCCAATCCAGTGAGTGCAACAGTAGGGAAAGCGCTGGATAGCGTAGGGGTAAAAATTCATATTCCCACTCCAAAGGGTGCAACAGTAGGGAAAGCGTTGGATAGCGTAGGGATAAAAATTACTATTCCCACTCCAGAGAGTGCAACAGTAGGGTAAGCGTTGGATAGCGTAGGGGTAAAAATTACTATTCCCATTCCAAAGGGTGCAACAGTAGGGAAAGCGTTGGATAACGTAGGGGCAAAAATTACTATTCCCACTCCAGTGAGTACAATAGTAGGGAAAGCGCTGGAACCCAAAACAATAAAAAAAAAAACTATCAAAATGTTTATTAAATGTAATTTCCAATATAAACATAATTAATATATACATTTAAATGTATTATTATTAACAAACATAATAAAAATTATTAATTACACATTATTTTACACTATAATATCCACCACACACACCTAAAATTAATTACACAATTACATTTATTAATTACTAATTAATTAATGATAATTAATGTTTTTTGTTATTAATTAATTAATTAATTACCAGGTTTCACACCATATACACTTATAAACACCACAACACAAACCTATAATTAATTACACATTTACAATTAATAATTACTAAATAATTAATGGTAATTATTTTTAAAAGTATTTAATAATTAATCAATAAATAATTAATTACTCACCACCCTTCACACCATTTACACATATAAACTTCACAACACACACCTAAAATTAATTAAACAATTAACATAATTAATTATTAATTGACTAATTGAAATTAATTAACAACTAAGTATTAAACAATTATTAATAAATTAACACATTAATTAATCAATTAATTTTATATAATTAAATTACTTCCCACCATATTCCCCTATAAACCCACAACTCGCTACGGAACTAATAACACAAAATTCAACATAAAATACATTAATAACTAATACAATTCCAAAACATATAATAAAATGACAAACAATTCTCTTCAAAAACACTAAAATACATAACATTATTAATAAATCGATATTTTTGTAAACTATATTTTTGTAAACGATATTTATTACAACTATATTATTGTTATCGATATTACTTACCTATCAGTCAATATTCTGGTCAAACTATATTTTTGTTGTCGATATTTCTTCCTCTCGATATTTCTGCGGAGATATTTATGTAAAACGATATTTCTCTGTCGATATTCCTACTCTGCACCCTCCCCGACAGCTCCTGCGATCTGTTGCTGCCTCTGGTCCCCTGCCTTGTGTGTTTGAGGCTGCTGTGTGCTACTGCTGATTCTCTGTTTCAGATTATTGTATTGTTTCCGATTATTGTTTTGTGCCTTGTATTTTCTTAAATCCACGCCTGCCTGCTTTCTTGTCTTTTTCCTGCTAATTCTTTACCCCATTGTTTTCCCTGGTTTCTGGCCCCTCTCGGCGTCCACACCCCTCGCTTCCCGCCTCTGTTCACCTGGCCCCTCCCCCCTCCCGGCACCCGCTTTCCCGCCTCCCAGCTGAGCGTCCCTCCCCTCCCCTACAAATGCAGACTGCTGCGCGACGCAGAAGGCACATCGAAGGCAAGCCCGTCCGCGCCTGGACCGTGCCCAGCGCCACGACCACGACGCCCGCCTCTGCTACGACTCCAGCACCCTCCACACTCTCAACACCGGATGATCATGCACCTGATGCCTGGCCGCCCCCCGAAGCGCACCCAAGGACCCTTCTCCTACCAGAACTGCAGCTTCACCAGCACCCGGCCCGCCAAACCGCCAACCAACAAACCCAACTACCTCAGATGCATCCTCCTCAACACCCACTCCGCCCGCAAACACGCCGTCGAACTCTGGGACCTTCTCGACTCTACCTCCCCAGACGTCGCCTTCCTGACAGAGACCTGGCTCCCACCACGGGCTCCCGACATCGCCATAGCCATCCCGGAAGGCTACAAGATCACCCGCAGGGACCGTACCAACAGCGTAGGAGGAGGAATCCCCATCGTCCACAGGAACACCCTCAGAGTCTCAACCAACACCGATGACACCCTCAGCACCATCGAACACCTGCACTTCCAGATCCACACCGACCCCAACACAACCCTCAGAGGAACCCTCGTCTACAGATCCACCGGACCCCGGACACAGTTCAGCGACTCCATCGCCGACTTCATCAGCACACACGCCCTCACCTCCACGGACTACATCAGCCTCGGGGACCTGAACTTCCACCCTGAGAACAACAACAACACCAACTCCACCACGCTGATCGACAACCTTGCCAACCTCGGACTCAGACAGCTTGTGACAACACCCACCCACGCCGCCGGCCACACGCTCGACCCCATCATCACCGCAAGCCCCCACGTCACCTTCAACCACACCACCGAACCCCACTGGACCGACCACAACTGCATCCACTTCACCTTCAGGAAACCCACCATGCACCACGGCACCCAACAGATGCCCAGACGCTGCTGGAGCAAAGTCACCGTAGACCAACTAACCACCACCCTCGCCCAGAGCTCACCCGCCGACTCCACGGACCCGGACACCGCCGCCCGCAAACTCAGAAAATGGATCAACAATTGGGCCAACGCCCTTGCCCCGCTCAAGACACCCTCCAACAGCCACACCAGCAAGAAAGCCACCTGGTTCACCAAAGACCTCCAAGCCTCCAAGCGAACATGCCAAAAACTGGAGAAGAACTGGCTCTGCGAACGAACACCAGACAGCCACGCAGCCCACAAGAACGCCGCCCGCAGACACCATCAACTCATCAGAGCCGCCAAGAGGGCCTCTTTTAAAGACCGCCTAGATAACAACGCACACAATAACAAAGAGCTCTTCAACATCCTGAAGGAACTCTCCAATCCCAGCTTCAACACCAACGACATCCCGCCTTCGCAAGACCGATATGTGGAGAACTGTGCGTAAAGTTGATGACCGTGCGACATTTGGAGCATTATGGAAAGGTTTAGAGCAGTTAGATGAAGAAACCGTGTCAGTTAATTTTAAATCTTCCGGCAGCTAAATTAGTTAAGCTAAAGACGATTATTCCCCTAAAAAGATAGATTGGACTGTATTAGCATTGTGTAAGCAAAAGCAGATCAATCGGTTTCAGATTTCTTTACACGCTTTGAAGAGGCATTCTGCGATTTTAGTGGCCAGTCATTGACAGATAACACGGATAGGCATCTGTTTGTCGATAAATATGTCGCAAACCTTTTGCCAGGAATAGCTAGTCGCCTAAAGGCCAGCGAGAGTTCATGGACTACCTCTCCTCCGGTTTCTCTCCCAACCATGGCTCAGTATTATGAGCAACAAGAATTAGAAGCTAAAGGTAATGGGGATAAAAAGTCTAAAGAGTTGAAAACAAAGGTTATGTTAGCTCAGGCTTATGGACCACTTTCTAGAGGTAATGATAGAGGTGGACGTGGATCTTATGGTTCGGATTTTCCTTCTTATACTCGTTCGAATTCGTCTGTTGACCAGTGTGCGTACTGCAAGAAATTTGGACATTGGATTTCTGATTGTCCAGTGCTGCGTGCTCAGCAGTGTCCACGTGGTCGGGGACAAATGAGAAATCGCTCAGGATATTCAGGGCCTAGAGGAAGCACGAATTATGGCACTAGGTTTGATGCAAAAACACATGGGCAGGATGGGTTTAACACTTTTGATAGAAGGAACCAATATCAAATGTCCGACTATGTGCCGTCTGATTTTCAAGATTCTGCTTATGCATAGGATTGCCTAGGATGGGTTAAGGAATCAGTTGAAGTTCCAGTAGATCAGAAGGGTCCCTATGTTACAGCATATGTTTTGGGTTCTACTGATCAGTTTCTGGTTGATACAGGAGCTACTCGTAGCGCCTTGTGTAAACAATTGGTTCCAAGGGCTCCCCTGTCTGGATAACCATTACATCGATAGGTTTCGATGGAACACCTTCCCTTAGCCCATTGTCACAACCACTCGCATTCCATGTTGATAAATTTACTGCTCCATGTCCGTTTTTGCTTTCTCCAAACACACCAGACAATATTGTGAGTCTTGATATGCTTAAATATTTCAGGGCTACGATACGATATTCTCCGGAAGGAGTACGGGTTATTTTAAATGACAACTACCCTGTGATTGAGAGATCTTGTATTGTTAAAGAGGAAATTGCACTAGCCTCAGTCCCTAGTACTTTATGGGCTACTTCAGACACCGATGTAGGGCAAATGTTTATTCCTCCAGTGCATATTAGTGTCAAGGAGGGTGCTTCATTGCCAAGACTGCCTCAGCATAAGATTTCTCAAGAAGGAGAAGAAGCACTCACACGCATTGTACATGACTTGATCAAAGTAGGGGTTGTAGAAGAAGTTTCTTACAATGTTTGCAATAGTCTGATTCTTCCCATTTTGAAAAAAGATACTGACACTAAGATTTACAGATTTATCATTGACTTGAGAGAAGTAAACAAGATTGTAGTACCGCAGTACCCTGTGGTTTCTGACATAACAACACTACTTACTTTGGTTCCTCCGACAGCGACTACATTCCCTGGTATAGACTTGAAGAACGCTTTTTTTTTATCCCTATTCATCCTGATAGCCGATATTTGTTCGGGTTCACTTTGAATAATCGTTCGTATAGATTTTGTAGTGTTCCTCAAGGCTATACTGAGAGTTCTAGTATTTGCAGTCAAGCATTGAAGAGACAGCTTGATTCCTTTACTCTGCCTGAAGGAGTAGCTCTCATACAATATGTCGATGACATCTTGTTGGCAGCCGATACGCCTGAACTATGTGAAAAGTGTACTTTGTCTTTGCTTTCTTTTCTTGCACCACATCATTAAAAAGTATCACGAAAGAAATTGCAATATTGTAGACCGAAGGTAACCTACTTAGGTCACCTTCTGTCTAAGGAGGGCCGTGCATTGACACCAGATCACATTCAAGCAATTTTAGACACCCCAGTACCTTCCACACAGAAAGATGTCCGTGCTTTCATTGGTTTGAGTTCGTTTTGTAGGTAATGGATATTGGGCTTTTCACACATTGTTAAACCCCTGCTAGTGCTTTTGACTAAAAACACTCTGATCTCCCTTCCATGGACAGATGAATGCCAGAACGCTTTTCGTCAGTTAAGACAAGCTCTCTGCTCTGCACCAGTGTGAGGCACACCAGATTATATGAAGGCTTTTACACTCTATGTACGCGAGAAAGATGGATGTTCATTGTCAGTTTTAGTACAGACACACGGTGATAAGCAGCGCCATTGTGCATATTTTTCTGCAGTTCTTGATCCTGTTGCTCGTGCATTGCCTGGGTGTTTTCGTTCAGTTGCAGCGACAGCTGTGTCCATACGTCAGAGTGAAGGGATAGTTTTGTCACACAAACTGTTGGTGCTAGTACCCCATGCAGTAGATGCCCTTTTGAATCAGACCAAGACACAACACTTAAGTAGTGCTCGTTTGACAGGATATGAATTGACACTGTTAGCGCCTTATATCACCTTAAAGAGGTGCGCGACACTGAACCCAGCCACTTTGTCACCATATTCTGCGACTCAGTCCCAGTCAAACGAACCTCACGATTGTATATTCCTTACTGAGGAACAGACAAAGGGTCGCATCGATTTGCAATATACGCCCCTCCCAGATGTAGATGGGGAACTGTGGGTTGATCGGTCCTGTCTGAAGTTACCAGATGGCACGACTTCAGCTGCTTATGCAATTACCACACTTAAGACAGTAGTGGAAACAGCTCGCATACCTCAGAAGTCAGCTCAAGCAGCTGAACTAATAGCTTTGACACAAGCGTGTGAACTTAGCACTGACTTGTGTGTAAACATTTACACGGATAGCCGCTATGCTTTTGGAGTGGTTCATGATTTTGGCCTACTCTGGAAGAAAAGAGGCTTTCTTCCATCCCACGGGATGCAGATAATGCACAGAGCATAACCTCTTGACTGCACTGACATCCCCAAAGAAAGTTGTTATTATGAAGCGTAGCGCACACAAGAAAATCATTGACAAAATAGGACATGGCAATGCCTTTGCAGATCGCGTAGCTCGTGAGACTGCGATGCAGCGAAGCACTACTTCCATGTACGTAGTGAAGTCTCAAGCTGAGCGTTAGCATGACACTAGAGAGGAAGTATTGGATATACAGCGAACTGCCTCTGTGGAAGAGCTTGATCAATGGTCTAAAGAAGGAATGTTAGACGATGAGGGTTGTTGGCGTAACAAAGAAATGAATAAGTGGAAATTGCCTGCAGCCTATTTACAACCCATGGTTCAAATGGCACATGGGCTGGCACATGTTGGAGCTCTAGCAATAACTAAATTGCTTACGCAAGTTTGGGAGCATCCTGAAATTGCCAGAACAGCTAAAAGAGTGGTAAAGTCCTGTTTGATCTGTTGGCAGTATAATCCTGGAAAAGGGACACGGACTCCTACAGGAGGGTTTGCTACACCAACTGCACCTTTTGAAGTTTTGCAGATGGATTACATCCAAATTGAATGCTGCAATAATCTGAAATATGTCTTAGTGGTGGTATGTGCCTTCAGCAAATGGATAGCGGCATACCCTACGAAGGATAATACTGCTCTCACTACAGCAAAGGTGCTTCTGAAGGAGTTTTTCCCTAGATATGGTGTTTGTAAATTTTTGTGGAGTGACAACGGACCTCATTTTATTGGGCAAGTTGTTGAGTATGTCCTGAAAGGATTAGGGATCAAACAGGAGTTCCATACAGTCTTCCACCCGCAATCAGCAAATTTAGTGGAAAGATACAATGCTACTTTAAAATTGAAGTTGGCAAAAATACTGGCTTCCACGTCTTTGAAGTGGCCAGATGCATTACCCTTGGCATTGTTATCCATAAGATCGGTGCCACACTCACGATCTGGTCTCACCCCGTATGAAGGGGTCTTTGGGAGACCAATGAATATTTTGGGAGTTCCTAAGCCACGCTCCATACATGATGTTCCTTGTGTTCTGATGAATGATTATTTGGCACAGTTAACCGACAGTTTGATTTCTATTCATCAACAGGTTCAAGAAGCGCTTCCTGACAGATTTACAGGTGAGGCCCATAAACTCCGACCTTGCGACTATGTGATGGTCAAGGTCTTCGACAGATTAAACAGCCTGGAACCGAGGTGGCGAGGTCCGGAGCAAGTGCTCCTTGCGACAAGGACAGCAGTTCAAGTGACGAACAAGAAGAACTGGGTCCATAGCACACACTGCAAACGTGTGTCGCCTGCCTTGGTGGAACCTGCTGTGTTGACCGACCATCGAGAGATTCTGGAGATGGAGAAAGGTCAATCTATCTCACCTATGAATCTGCGGATGTCTTCCCGGACCACACGATTCCTGGAGCATCGCGATACCACTTGAGACCGAGGAAAGAATCTGCAGCGTTGAAAAAGACTGGTTGAGCTACCGCCCTGGGTTAGTGAAATGGAGAGCCGATGTGGTAAGGGGAGGGGATCAGCCCTGCATTAGTGTAGTGACACTCGTCTTGGCCCATGGTGAAGAAATCAGCGGCTGCCCAAGGGATAAGAGCTCCAAAAATAGTTTTCAACGAGTTTTTAGGAAGATCAATTATCGCTGATGCTGAAATGAATAACAAATTTATTTATTTATTTATTAATAATATTTCTAGAGCGCGAACAAAGGCCCGTGGGCGTCTCGGCGCTAAGATATCTGCAGTATTTAACCCGAGAGGGGAGGTCTGAATTTATTGGTTAAAGAGCCAAGTCCTGAGTTGTTTGCGAAATGACCAGAGTGAAGGGCTTGTTTTTATCGAGTGAGGCAGAGTATTCCATAGTTTAGGGGCTGACACCAGGAATCTTCTGTCTCCCCACGAAACAGATTTGGTCCGGGGAACCATTAGGTCATTTAAAGTGGAAGAACGTAATGTTCTGGGGGGACAGTAAGGAGTCAGATTTTGAGTGAGAAAAAGAAAAAGAATCATTTGTGCTGTAGGGTTTGTTGCTGCTCTGGTGGTTATGGCGATAATCACCTGGTTTGTAGAGAAAGTGGCTCCTGCTCGACAGCTTCTTGTTATCACTACTCCAGCTTCAGTGGAACCTCACCATTTTAAACTTCCCTATCACGAGCAGAAGCATTGACAATCCTACTTAAATAACACATTCATCCAGATAATGCATCATACACACAATGCCACAAATGCTACCAACTGTTGGGTGTGTGGAATAATACCTGCACACCAAAAGAAAGGAGGAACACCTTTTATTCCTCTACCGTTTTCCCATAATGGTTCTTGTCAAGCTTGGTATGCTCTTTTGTTTGCTTTCGGAAAACCTTCAGTAGGCGGAATTATCTTTCATCTGAATAAAGTATGCTATCAAGATAAAGATGGTTATCCTCAAGCTAAAGGGACTAAATGGGAATGGGAAGAGTACCACCCGGACAATATTTCGACATCACATGTCTTCACGAATATGAGGAACATTAAATACAATGGACCTTCTGTAATTTCTGTGACCATAGCTAAAGCAGAACTGTGTATAAGTAGTGTTGGGAGAATTCAAGTAGGACGGAGTGAATGTATTTTGACCTTGATTATTGAAGGAGCTAACAACAGCAGTTTTACGTCTTCGCATAATTCATATTTTGTATGTGGTTATAAAGGATACTATCAATTACCTGTTGGGTGGTCCGGGGTATGTTACATATCATTTTTGTTACCACCTGTGTTCTTGGCCCCTCCATCACATCATGTGAATTTAAAGTTGTATAATGGCATTTCCAAGAATAGATATAAACGAACAATAAGTGCAGATGAAGTTGACCAGACAGATACCACTTTGCAACATTATGTCGATTTCAATTTGGGTCTGTTCTTCTTTGTGGGTGCTGCATTGAATAGCAGAAAGATAAGGCGATTAACTTGTGTTGTGGAAGCTGTCACCAATTAAACAGCTATTGCACTTGGGAACATTACAGAGGAACTACAAATTGCGAGGATTGTAGCACTCCAAAATAGGATGGTGCTTGACGTGATTTTGGCTGATCAAGGTGGTGCATGTCGCATCATCGGTAGCCGTTGCTGTGTGTTTATACCGGATCACTCACCTTCAGTATATGATGCAATCTCAAAACTGCATAAGATTGCTGCAGAAATTCACACAGAGACTGGTACATGGACATTTTTTAACCGGATATGGACACTCTTTATTAATTGGGGCTGGAAGCTACTGACTATTCTATGTATACTACTGGTGATACTATTTACATGCTGTACTTGTATACAATGTGGTCCTATGCTTTGCTCCGTGTGCATCGCTGCTTGTACACCTGCCAAAGGAAATACTGCAAACATAAAAGCACCACAAATGTTAAATAATGAAATTACTGAGATGATGAACATCAATTTACAGGATGCATATCTAGATTACCCCAGATAAATGAATGTCTTCAGCTAATGCTGAAAGGGTCTTCTGTTGTAATTTAGCAGCGATTAGGTTAAGCATTAGCAGAAGACATCTTGTATTTAGAGACTATCTTGTCCGTTGTGTGAAATCCATTTTGTATTTCTGGCAGCCATTTTGTTTTCCATGTGCTTGCCATGTGCTCTGTCCTACCTGTAGGAAGGTGGATACCTGACTATGGTTACCCCCAACTTTTTGCCTAGTGTTTAGCTGGTTTTCGACTTAGTTTTCCTAGGATCCTGCTATTCAGGACCCCAGGCTATCTGCTCTCTCTGTAAAATGGAATCCATGTACCTTAGGTACATCTCCAATTGGGAATTGGGTCACCTTATGAGCCCCTGTACAGTGTACTATAGGTACCCAGGGCATAGGTGCATCCAAGGCCTACCAGGGGCTGCAGCATGTATTATGCCACCCCTGGCTGGCCACTCAAACTGACACAACTGGCTAATCACTCAGCTGGGGCAAGGTCGCGTAATCACCCCTTGCTTAGGAATAGTATTCCTATATCTACCCTTAAATATAGACACACAGTAACCTATAAGTCACTCCTATGGCAGGCCTTAACAATCCTGGAGGCAGAGTGCTTAGTTATGTCTGAGATGGTGCTCTAGCATGAGCTGAGCCTGTCTGCAGCTTGCGGAACCATGTCCTTATAGCTGTTCTATGAAATCGCCATACCATATACTCTTAAGGGCATTATAATCCTTGCGGTTGAATGCTAACTTTGGTTTGGCTTTATCTAAACATGTCGTGTAAGGTGTCATACGCTTCGGAATACTACCCCCTCGCCAATTCTGGTGAGGGGGGTAGCATTCCACCCTTCTAGAGGGAGAAGACATGTTGTTGCTGACTATCCCGGTTAAAGTTAACCAGAGCCCCAGCGTCACAAAATGGACGCTGCTGTCACAGACACAAGTCTGACCTCCTGCTGCTGGGAGTCCTTCCAGTCACGGAGGTTTGGACAATAGGTTTCCTGCCTGGAGAGGTGCAAGCACCACCCCAGACAGGACTTTGTGTATTGGGACAGGGAGGAATAGAATGAGACACTGCCTGGGGCACACTAGGTGCTCCATGCATAGTCCAGTTCAAACCAGTGCTGGGGCACTCCAGCCCCAGCTCTGGCGCGGAACTGGACAAAGGGAAGGGGGTGTAACCACCCCCTTTCCTGGTCCCACCCATAGGAGGGACCTAGAAAGTAAACCAGCCCCTTTTAGTTGTATAAAGGTAGGAGCTGAACCCCAGGATTTTAGATTAATTCTTGAATCGACTTGAAACGAAACTCTGGACCCTTCGACATTCACCTGAGCTGAAGACTGAAGAATCTCCCTTGTGGCCAAGGAGTGACCACCCCAGACAGGACTTTGTGTATTGGGACAGGGAGGGCTGAATAGAATGAGACACTGCCTGGGGCACACTAGGTGCTCCATGCATAGTCCAGTTCAAACCGGTGCTGGGGTACTCCAGCCCCAGCTCTGGCACGAAACTGGACAAAGGGAAGGGGGTGAAACCACCCCCTTCCTGGTCCCACCCATAGGAGGGACCTAGAAAGTAAACCAGCCCCTTTTAGTTGTATAAAGGTAGGAGCTGAACCCCAGGACTTTAGATTAATCCTGGAATCGACTTGAAATGAAACTCTGACCCTTCGACATTCACCTGAGCTGAAGACTGAAGAATCTCCCTTGTGGCCAAGGAGTGACCACCCTGGGCAAGCAGGCACCATCCAGCAACTGAACGGCTTGCTTTTGTAGTGTAGTTCCTATATTCCCAATAGGCTCTGCGCATTGGAATAATATCTTCAATAGTATAGACGTAGGACAGAGGTTAACTAGGTCTTCTACTGACGATATGAGACTTAGGTTTTATGTGCCAGCTAGCTCAGAGTTCACTAGAAACTTTCTCGAATAGGCGAGGAGGAGTTTAACCTCCCTGGATAGACAAGAAGGGATTTCGTTTCTGACAACCATAGAACATGACAACTTTGCTCTCCCTGATCAAGAGTATATCTCTAGAGTCGTGTGAAAACAAAAGACAGCTATTTTACTCAGTCAATACGTGCATACTTAGTTTCACCAGATTGTAGAGAAAAGAAGAGACGGCGTTTTCAATAAAAGGTGTTATTTATTGATTAGTCTCTTTTCTCATAAAAGAGAAATGAATCGCTACAATTGTAATACTGATGGTTAAGTAAAATGCATACAGTAAAAGCAGGATTATAAAATAATACTGTAAAAGCATTGATATGGTTTCTTAGCCATATGTTACTTTAAAATGGATAAAAGATATATATACATTGACTAATCGTACTCAACTGGTGCTTCTAACTACGCCTACCCCGGTGTACCTGACCTAAGCCTAATACATGGGAGGGAGTAAGTAAGTAGCAGTTTAAGTTTAGTTTGTTTTGCCAAGAGTCTGACTCAAGAATTCTCTGTAAGGGGTTATTTAGTTCAGTACCCGGGATTTAGAAGGCAGGAGGGCTGGTATCTCTTTCTCAGGACTCGGTATCCCAGTTACCCGTGAGGGCAAGCTGGAAACGCTGGATTCCTCGGCAAAAGGAAAGGCAGCGTTTTTCCTCAGCGCGTCAAAAGGGGAGGGGCAGCGTCCGTGGGCTCTCGCATCAGCTGGGCTCTCCGGCAAGTAGTCGCTGCTCCAAGCTCATCACCACCGTGTGTTTACTTAGGGCAGTGTCGGTATATTTATACCTGAGAGGTGCCGGGTTTGACGTAAGGATGGACATAAGACGTCAATTAAGAACTGGTCGTTCTTACATTCTTTACAGGAATTCTCGAACGAAATCAAAACAATAGCAGCGGGGATTTCCCAGGTTTTCTGGAGGCTTGGTTTGTTTAGAGAACTCGGTGTGCTTTCTAGGGGGCTGGAGGAATAGTGCTTGCTTAATGTGACAGCATGCGCTATGACTAATTTATGAAACTGGTTTCTTTGCCGTTGTATGAATATTAGTGATTTATAACCGGACAAGGGTCAGAAATTGGAGTATCGATACAGGTCCCTAGATAAACACACTACACCCACTCCACGAATTCATGTCCATATTTACTAACCTAATCAATAGTAAACATAACTAATAGTGCATGTGTATACCGAACCACCCCAAAATAAATTTTTTTGCATTTGAAAATAGGCATATTCGAAATACACGAGAATGAGTATAGGTACTGTATGCATTCAAGCAGTGTAATCATTCAAAAAAGGGATGCACAATTTATCTCAGCATGAATGATTTGCGAAAATAACACATGAAATGGCTCTTAATACAGAAGAAAAAGTGCGAGACCACTCCATCACATATAAACACAATTACTTGTAAATACGCTAGAGGCTGAGGTAATGTATTGTCTCTAGAGTTCCTAAAAACAGAAGCTCTGTTCTCTAAGAATAGTTCTTCTTTAAGCAGAAGATAAGTGCCAAAAAGTAAATATTTTGGATTTGGGAAAAAAGTTTTCGTTTTCAGGGGAAGAAGGAAAAAATTGTCAGTAGCTTTGTTTTTAAAACCGAAGGCCAAATTCAGAGTTCAGGGAACGCTGTGTGCACGTTTGCTTATAGTCACTCTCTCTGTTCTGGTGAAAACATCATTTCAGACAGATTTTCAAAAAAACAGTTTACCGCCTCAGGTGAAAGTTCGACCAAGTTGGAAAATGTCGCTACCATGCAGTCGTGCGCATGTTCGCTTTCAGTGATGTGTTGATCAGCATTGCTTACAGAAGGCCGTACCTGGTTGATGCTGCTTTCATTCTGTACTTCACTACCCTTCAATCGTAGTGGTGAAGTCTCCACGAATACCGTCATCAGGATAGGTAGCCGCTGGGGACAGCACAATGCATGAGCCTTTACTGGACCCAACAAAGTATCTGCATCCAATGGTACTTCTGATTGTAGTGTAAGACAGGTGTCCAACAATCATTCTTCGCCGCATAGCATGCATCTCAATACAGGTAAGACACAATTCTGCCATATGGGTCTGAACGAAAGAAACCAGGTCATATTTAGATCTCTTAGCCGGGCTAATCAAAGGACTTTAGTTATGCGGTCCCGATAGCGTATAGCTAGGATCGTTTCTTCCATTGTTGCTGGAGTCTTGTCTGTGACATGGCTTGCCATAACGAAGCAGGAGTAGCAAAAAAAAAGATGCCTGCTACGAGTCCCAACAGGAGTGGAAGTTCGCCAAAGACAGAATGGACAAAATTGGGAAATATACCCAGGACTGATTTGAATGGGGTTAACAGTCCCGAAAAAACGGTCTTAAATACACTTGCGATACCATTCGTATCCGAAATGTTTAATATTTCGTTTAGCATTTCTGCGAAGTGTAGGGGGCAATTGTCGATAGCAATGCATGTATCTCTTCCGTTGTCCTTGCAACTTGGAGATCATACGTTTCTTTTGATGATGTCAAGTGAACTGGCGTCTGTAGGAGCACAGTCTTCATTCTGCTTAAAGTATCAATTCGAATAGAAGAGATTTTCAAACTGGCCAAATTTTTCCCTCCCTGTCTGGAGCGTCGTTTGGATACAATACTCGCTCACAGCAAGTGACCATGGAACTCACACTTACTAGATAAGGTTTTCCTGGCAGCAAGCCACAACATCTGTGATTCACAATTAGAATGAAGCTCCCGTTAGAAAGTCTTCTAAAGAATGGTTCTATTTTTGTTGCAGGTGTGCCGAGCTGGTGACATGAAAGGTTATTTGAAGTCCCCTCACAGGCCCCATGTAAACTTATACCCTGACACAGAAGTATACCACTTAGTGATTTTTCACAATTGTTACCACTAAGAAATACACTCTGTCCTTTTTCACTATAACATGTGTGTGTATAAGGTAGGTTCCATGTTGACTTAATGTATCCTTTACCCAACCTTTCATACTGGCCTGCCTGTATATATTTCTGGCAGTATCGAAATTGGAAAGTCGTTATCGGAATAGTTATGATTCCATGTATTATCCATTCAATGACAGGTCGTTCTGATATTGTCAATGGTAATCTCTCAAGTTTTTCAATGCTCAGAATTGTATACTCTGCACCCTTTTGTGCCAAGCTGATTTGTGTATCAGTAAGGTTAAAGATACTGAATAATGACGTTGTGTTGATTAAACGCCAAGGCACGTAGCCTGAACGCAGATTTTGTAACGTCCAGCCAAGCTGTACAATAGAACGCAATTGGGACTGACCGTGTTGTAACATCAGTAAGTCTTGCTCTATTATATCGATTGCAGATGATACAATACTGTCCAGTGAATATATTCCGGAAGACAGAGTCATTAACCCATTGTCCACAACAGAAAGTGATTTTTCCAAATTAACACGGTCAATTTCCCGTATTTTTCTCTGCTGTTTCAATTTGAGTTACTTTCCAAGCTTCGTTGTAAGCTGCATATATAGAGGCCGCTATGAAACGTTTTTGACGCTGTTGCGTGGTCCCATAATGAAATCACGCAAGTCAGCACCTTCTTTAAGTAAAGTCAAGTGTTGCTTAATTTCTGCCAGTGTGGATGTTCGTAGCCATTCGAGGCAGAGTTTTCCTACACTGTATGTAGTTACAATCCCTGGATGTTGTCGCTGGGAGTATCTAGGGTCTGGCCTGGTTATTGTGAACCCCTGTTTTTTGTTCAGGAATCTATCTTGACAGTTATTTGTGTCTGTGGGCCAGATCAACCATTTTTTCCAATCAGGGTGTGTTCTGTTTTGGTTTAAAATATGGGATACGTCTATCTCATCATCTGTAGTATTATTACTGTCAGGTGTTGGTTTTGGAATAGACGGTTTGTTTAAGTCTTTAATTTTGGCTAGGCCAAAACAGGTTGTCTGTTGAATTGTGTCATTCGAGAATATAATTTGTTCTGGGATCATGCAGGCTCTAAACAATGATTCTATACCTTTGACCTGCCAATCTCTTGTACCCCAGATTGTTTTCGTTTCAATGTTATTGTTCCAGAAATCAAAACTGAATGTATTCATTTTGTCAAAAAATGTCTCTGAATAGATTAATTTTGTATTTGTAAGCATGGTTTTCATTCCTGTCTTATTTAACAGTTTGAAATAAAACGTTTCTGCATTACTTGTGTTAAACCCTGAGAAATATGGAAATTTTTCATAAAATGTTTTCGAACTGCCTTTTGGTGGAGTTGCACAATGTTCCCATTGGTTATAATTAAAAACATTTCTAGGTTGAGCAGATTTATGCAGATAATGGTTACCATAGTGGTTGTAGCAGTACATCTGGTCATAATTAGATGAACCCTGTAAATAATCATGTTCTGTAAATTTAGCTGACATCACTAGATCTGACATCATATCATTAATACTTTCAAAGTCCCAATCATCAGCGAATGTGCTTGATTTTGCAAAGTCACTTAATGAAATCTTGAATTGATGAGGATACTTCAGGAGCTCGACAGGGCCATAGATTTCGTAATCAGTTTTGTCCCATGCTACCCCACCGGGTATAGGATTGGCTGTGAAGTTTACTGAAGAAAGTTCTCTTTTCTCGATGTGTGAAGACTTGTGTGGTTTTAGGACCAAGTTGATATTCTGACTTGCTGTGTTACATATTACGTGTTACATATTTTCCCTCAATGAAATGACCCAAGTATAGTACCAGGATGAGCCAAAGTATGAGGACAAATACACCTTGTGCCACCCAAAATTCAATCCATGGAGAAATCAGATAGGTTTCTTGTAGTTGATGAAAGAGTTCTTTTGCTTTGTCTTTAAAAGTCTTTGATGGTGTCGGCAGTTCCTCAGGTTCGCTCGGATCCTCAGAAAAATCATCGAAGTTGATGAAATAGCCTGATGCAGTTCTGTCAATTGTTTCAATTGCTTCTGGATTCCTTTTTGTTTTTGGAATTTGCTTTGTTTCATTAGCATAGTCTGTGGTTACATCATTGTAGACTGGTGTTTCTTGATGCATTATTGTGATTTGGGTTTCAAGAGGTTTAAGTTCCATGGCTTTGTTGCATAGTCCTTGTTGATTCACTGTAGGTTTTTCAAATGTGATTAGTCTCTCAGTTTGAACCTCTGTGTTTGTAGCAAATTTTGGTGTTCTGCTATTTCTTGGGAGTCCACTTGGCCTACTACTTATTATCGGCCACATGATAGTGGTTTAACCAGGTCGATAGATACAACTTGGTTCTCCTTTTTACCAGCAAGGGGCGGTAGTACAACTGATCTTGTTACGTTGATAGCTAAGACAGGTACTGCCTTTCTGTAAGAAGGCCCAAATTCCTTCTTCACCGTTATTTTCTCTCTGACCAGATCCCCGATTTTTGGAATCCAGACAGGCCTTGCTGGGACAGGTGGTTTTTCTTCAGTGGTTGTTGGCTGTTGTTTCAATTTTATGTTGCTCAGGTCTTTTCTTGTTTAGTTTAAGTCCTGTAAAATAGCCAAACGATCTTTGATATCAAAGCATTTTTCTTTAACCACTGAAGTTTGACTATCGAGGTCCTGCATTAACATTCTAGTCCCAAACAATAGTTCGTACGGACTGAGACCTCTCAGAGAATTTCTTGGCAGATTATTAAGACTTCGTTGGAAACTAAATGTTTGACCCACCCAGCTCCCAAACCTAATACCTTTGCCGTTATATATTGCTCTATGCCTTGGTTTTTTCTTTACACCATCCCGTTTCCCTCAGGAAGGAAGTGATAAGAGTCCCGCAATGCAATGCCCATGCTGGTCATGCCCCCCCCCATAAGCTCGAGAGCTAAAGGCAGGACAATGGTTAGAATGTAGCATGCCCCTTGCGTATATGCCATTATAGACTCGCAAATCTTTTTATAACAGTTCAGACGTCAGCCGAGAGCTGGGGTCTACATTTTAAGTGATGATAGTCTCTATATGTTAATATGACGCATTATTCGTACTGGGTTTTATATATTTATTGTTTAATCCCATCTTGAGCGAAACGCCATGGCAAAACACCGTCTCGGTCGCCACTGCGATCTCTGTTGCAGTTTGGACAGTTTTTCCCAAATATGTGATGTTGCAGGCTCATTCCTGGCCACCAGTATGTGGATTGCAATTCTTCTAGAGAATCCTTTAGCTTAAGGTGTCTAAGACCCTCACCCATATGTGCGTCTGCTATTAACAATATTCTCCTGTTCGTGTTTGGAATTACTCTATCCCCCACTCCAGGGATTTGAGCAAAAGGAACGGAGTTTGCATCGATTATGTATGTATAATTGAGTGGATAGGTGATGGGTAGCGCTGAGCAGTCGCCTTTTGATGACGTTTTCACCACCAGCATGGTTTCCCCGTCAACGTATTTTCCTGAACGCTTTTTTGTAGCTACGGGAGCCGATTTAGGTGCTTCCGCTTTGGCTGTCTCAGCCAATGAATTCCCTGCAGCGTGAACGCCATCACGCTGATGACTCAGTGAGTGTATCACGTGAGTCTTTGGTAGTTCTTTCCGTAAAAGAACTACTTGTTCCCAAAGCGATTTTTGCTTGATTGTGGCACCTGTGTCATCTTTGTAACCGTTTTGAATCCATTTCTGTAAATCGTTATTGTATGATTTTACGCAGTAATACGAATCGCACACTATTAGTGTCGGGGATTCGCAATCGGATTTATCTAGCGCCATTTTTAACGCTATTATTTCAGTATGTTGTTCCGAATTATTTTCTACCGAGTGTGATTTTGTTACCAGAGGTCTCAATTTACCTCCGCGCCACACGTTTTTTATAATTTCGCATGTGGCGTTATAGGCTAGTTTTCCCCAAACTGAGGGTTGTGCATGTCCGTCTGTATATATTACACAAGCGTACTGTCGTATGGGCAGAATGTCGATTGGCAGAGGATATTCTCTTTCATATTCTAGATTTTTTAATTTTTCATTTCCGGGTCAAAATAGTATTTCACTTTGTCTGTAGCAAGAGAATGTTCCCATTGTATCCATTTTGGATTTAGTGCCACAGTAGGTAAATTACATGGGCTTGTTAATGCCTCAAAAGCTGATTCTGCTGTTCTGACTGTAATCCGTCTGCCGTCAGCTGGGTCTCTTTCTCTTGCTACAGCTGTTTGAACCGCATGAACAATGTTTTCCTTTAATGCTGAATGTTTTTTCAGCTTCTGTGTACAAATGTGATTTGTATGCTATTGGTACCGTTTCTCCCTCATTAGAGGTCAGGTATGTGAATCCGCATCTTCCTGGGATGACTCGGATTACAAGATTGCGTGTGTTATCGCGTGTTTGCAATTTTGGTTTTAGTTAACATGTCTGTTTGTAATGATCTCAAAATTTCTGTTTGTTTTTGAGTCCAATTGATTGTTTTAAAATCTGGTCTTATTAGGTCATAGAGAGGTTTAACCCTCTCTGCATAATTGATAATGTACGTTCTACCGAAATTCAGGAAACCTAGAATTGATTGTAAGTTTTTCAGCGTTCTTGGTGCTTGGATTACGGCACATTTCTCTAGGAAATTATCTGCCAGGCTTTTGCCTTCACTTGATAATTCATATCCTAAAAACAGGACAGTTAGATGGGCAATTCTTGACTTCTTGAAGTTGAATTTGTAACCCTCTGCTGCGAACCCAAGTATTATGGTGTTCACTCTTTTCAAGTGAGTATCCAAGTCATCATCTGTTAGATAGATGTCATCGACATAAGATAATGCCTCATCATCATACATTTGTAGTAACTCTGTTACTCTCGCTGAGAATAATCCTGGGCTGTTCTTGAACCCCTGTGGCAAACGACAGAAATATACTGCGAGCCAATTATTGAGAAAGCGGTCAAATATCTGCTTTCAGGTGCTATATTTTGACAAAAGAATCCATTAGAGATGTCTAATGTTGTTTTGTATTTTTTGCGCACTATGCTATTCATTAGTGCTGCACTGTGTGAGTTTTCTACTGCAAATGTTTTGCAACATGAGTTAAGGTGTCTGTAGTCCAAAACTAGACGATATGAATCATCTGGTTTGGAGACAGGAAACAAAAGATTGTTTATTTGTGAGGTGCATGTTTCAATCACCCCCTGGTATTCAAGTTGATCTAAGATCTCCCTGACCTGTTTTTTTGCTTCTTGCTTAATTGGGTACTGCCTCTGTGCAGTTGGTTGTGATTTTAACTGGATTTTGTGAGGAAAAGAGTCCTCATCCCATCCCACATGGTTTTTATATAATGCAGGAGCTTGGGCTACTGCCCACTTTCTTGCAAGTGTATATTTTTTATGAATTGGAATGTGATTTGAGAAGGCAGGCATAATCATTTCTTCGCCATGAGGGCACTCCCTGACAAACTCTGGTGGCCAGTCTTTTTCAGCTAAAAGGATGTCATAGCCTTTGGAGAGGTTATCCCAAAATAGACCCCTTATTTTCCTAGTCTTATCTCCCTCTATACGTAATGTTATTTCGTATATTTTATGAGGTTTGCTAACTCTGGTGTCTGTAGTTTCCACCTGAATGTATTCATTCGTGTCCACTGTCTCCAGATGATTCATCAGGATCTTGCGAGCTATGCTCACTTCTGCTGCGCTGTCTAGCATTGTCTGAGCCCACTCTCCGTTTTTCAGCTGTGTCCTCAGGATCCTCGGCATGTTTGATTACTTTAATACTGGCTACCTTCTTCTTTGGAAATTGTAACTTTTTACTTTGATGAGCAGGTTCCTTGTCTTTGGACTTGAAGTGCTCTTCCCTTTGTTCTGACCGTCCTCTTCTTTCCGATTTCTGCGAGGAAGTCTGAAAAGATCGAGATGGACGTGTATCAATATCTTGATATCTATCAGGTTTCTTCAAATTATCCCTATTTCTAAGGTTGTATTTTTTCTCAGAGGGCTCCCTCTGGGGAGACTTGTGTCCTTGGTCCGGAGATCTCTCTCTCCGCCGAGGAGACCTTCCTCTGGACTGGAATCTTTTTTCTTTGGGAGTGGATTGTTTATTTCCATCCCAGTTCTTTTTTGGAGCTGTTAGATTATTTTTAATAAATACCTTTTCAGGATTTTCAGTTAGTTGGGGTTTCACTGGTTTCCCACCCAAACTATCTCTTCCTAGTTCTTCATAGGATTTTTCTATGATTCTGGCAAGTTCAAATGGTTGTTCTGCTATATCTGTTTCTTTCAACTTCTGGCGGATCGCCACAGATGCTGCTTCTCTTTTTATGTTGGATAACAATAAAGCTGAGACCTGCTTGAAATCTTTCAGTAATTTCATACCCAGAGTTAAAGCAGGCTCTGGACCGTATTCATTTTGAATCTGTTTTAGCACATCTTGTATTACCGCCATGGATGGAACACCACGTGTTTTTGTGTAAATGGAAGCAAAGACTGTGCCCCAAGTGTCACAGTCCTCCACATGTGGTGCGATCCCCATTGGAAGACAGATAGTCAGAATTCTGTGTTTCTCAGTAGGGCTAGTATTCGGAAATATTGCCTCTATTTGAGTGATTTTTTGTGCTAACCAGAATGGAATTTGTTCCCGTTTTGCGGGTACTTTACCTAGACATGACTGTATGTTCTGTGGTGTGATTTTATTTGTGTTCCCCTGATGAGGGGTCAGCTGTGGAATTTTAATAGCTGGTTGGACTGTTGAAGTCCGCATTACATATTGGACTAATTGTCTATGTATTTTAATCAGTTGTTTTAACTGTGCTAAAAGTTCTGGTATTGACATTTTTTCAATGTCGGGATGTGGTGTGTAGCTGGCTAGAACCGGCCACGTTGCTCCTGGTCTACCTAGTGGACCGAGCCTGGTGATGTGATTATTATGTTTTAGGGCGCCTTTAAACCAGTGCAGGTGCTCTTGGTATTTTAATGGGATTTCCACGTCCTCGAGAGGAGTGTAGTCATCCGGAGGTTCCCCTATTTTATAATAGTGGAACTCTTTTGTGACAGCGTTTGCTACTGGAAAGTTTATCCATGAATAGAATACCTCTGTCTGCCGATATTCGTGTGCCTCAATTACAAATATGACTGTACCACCTCTTGGTGTTAGTCCATTTTCTATAAGTTTAAGTGTTATAGTTTTTCTTATGCTGACCGGGATGAGTATTGCATCCGGGTCTTGCTGTAGGAGACTTGTGTCATCCGCTAGGAGTTGAGCTGCTATTCTAGCTGTCTCCCTCTCTTCTTCAGTTTCTGACATTTTTACTGACAGAAAGGTTTTTGTTGCAGATCAGGTTTCCAAGGAAACAAAGATTAGGTGCACAATATTTTGGAAGACTGTATCCTTCAACGTTGAATAAACTAAAAACCATACATAGGAGTCTCCTCCTACTAAGTTTGGCGGATTTTTAACCTTTGACCCACTCCAGACGTCTTTGGAGTATTTATGGGAGAAAGGGTCTGTGTGAAAAAGCACGACTGAGTTACTCTAATGCCTTGCGTTAGATTTATCGCCTTACCAAACGTTGGGCGCCATGTAGTGTAGTTCCTATATTCCCAATAGGCTCTGCGCATTGGAATAATATCTTCAATAGTATAGACGTAGGACAGAGGTTAACTAGGTCTTCCACTGACGATATTAGACTTAAGTTTTATGTGCCAGCTAGCTCAGAGTTCACTAGAAACTTTCTCGAATAGGCGAGGAGGAGTTTAACCTCCCTGGATAGACAAGAAGGGATTTAGTTTCTGACAACCATAGAACATGACAACTTTGCTCTCCCTGATCAAGAGTATATCTCTAGAGTCGTGTGAAAACAAAAGACAGCTATTTTACTCAGTCAATACGTGCATACTTAGTTTCACCAGATTGTAGAGAAAAGAAGAGACTGGCGTTTTCAATAAAAGGTGTTATTTATTGATCAGTCTCTTTTCTCATACAAGAGAAATGAATCGCTACAATTGTAATACTGATGGTTAAGTAAAATGCATACAGTAAAAGCAGGATTATAAAATAATACTGTAAAAGCATTGATATGGTTTCTTAGCCATATGTTACTTTAAAATGGATAAAAGATATACATACATATATACATTGACTAATCGTACTCAACTGGTGCTTCTAACTACGCCTACCCCGGTGTACCTGACCTAAGCCTAATACATGGGAGGGAGTAAGTAAGTAGCAGTTTAAGTTAAGTTTGTTTTGCCAAGAGTCTGACTCAAGAATTCTCTGTAAGGGGTTATTCAGTTCAGTACCTGGGATTTAGAAGGCAGGAGGGCTGGTATCTCTTTCTCAGGACTCGGTATCCCAGTTACCCGCGAGGGCAAGCTGGCAACGCTGGAGGCTGGATTCCTCGGCAAAAGAAAGGCAGCGTTTTTCCTCAGCGCGCCAAAAGGGGAGGGGCAGCGTCCGTGGGCTCTCGCATCAGCTGGGCTCTATGGCAAGTAGTCGCTGCTCCAAGCTCATCACCACCGTGTGTTTACTTAGGGCAGTGTCGGTATATTTATACCTGAGAGGTGCCGGGTTTGACGTAAGGATGGACATAAGACGTCAATTAAGAACTGGTCGTTCTTACATTCTTTACAGGAGTTCTCGAACGAAATCAAAACAATAGCAGCGGGGATTTCCCAGGTTTGCTGGAGGCTTGGTTTGTTTAGAGAACTCGGTGTGCTTTCTAGGGGGCTGGAGGAATAGTGTTTGCTTAATGTGACAGCATGCGCTATGACTAATTTATGAAACTGGTTTCTGTGCCGTTGTATGGATATTAGTGATTTATAACAGGACAAGGGTCAGAAATTGGAGTATCGATACAGGTCCCTAGATAAACACACTACACTTTGTCCCCGTTCCCGCCGGAAGCCGAGCACAGAGCCTGACAAGACCTCGACTCCCGGACCTCGCTGACCCCACTGCACGACTCCAGCACAGCTGAGCCCCGTGGAAGGCGTCGGAACCCGTGGACCCAGGCAACTTGGAAAGTCTTCAACTTGCTAACAGCGCAGCTCCTGAGGCATCCTCGAAGCTGTGCCCTGGGGACTGAGACACCCCGACACCGAGCTCCACCTGCACCGAAGACAAGCCCTCCACACTCCACAAGATCTGCGTGGGGCCCTTCTGCTTGTGTTCTGCTTGACGCGTTGTCCCGGTTGCTGGCCAGTTGGCTAGTAGCCCTGTGACGACGATCCTATTGAAAATCCATCGCTGGTCTGGTTGCTCCAGACTGGCACTTGCTTCCCTGAAAAGGTGAAGTACCTCAGACCCTCCTGGTCTGCACCAGAAGCCTTTTGTGTATCCTGCGTTGGTTGCCTTTGCTTAGGCTTGTTGGCTCCCATCTTGAAGTCGACCCCTCCATCTGCGAGAACCTTCGTGGGACAGCTCCTCTCCAGCACCTGGTCGTCCTCGACGCCTCCTCGTCCGCGTGGCTGCAAAGACAAGCTTCACGACAGCACCTGATTGCTCCTCGACAACGTCTGGTTCCTTCCTGGTTCCACCCGGTCACTGGCTAGTGACCTAGACTCTGTCCCCTCTGCTTTCAGGTCTTCTTCAACTCCGATCCACCCTTGGATCCACCCGGACATCTTCCTCCTGGTCGCCTGCAGCATCTTCTTCCAAGGCTCCATAGGAATCAACGAGAAAACCCGACACACTTTGACACATATGCACCCGCAGCCCGTGGGTGAGGTAACGCGAGTACTTCGGTGCTCCTGTAGGGATTGACTAACCTAGTGTCTAGTTTTGTTAGTTGTGTAATCCTAGTCAGACCGGAAGTGTCCTAAATCTTCGTTACTTACCTTTTTAAGTTCCCATTGACTTTCTATTGACTCTCGCGTGAGTGTACTGACACTGCACGCGCCACCTGTGGGCCTCCTACTCCTAACCTAAGGTTCAGATAGTGTAGCCCCAGCGATTCCCTAGGCCCTAGGCCTTTCCTTTTCTCCAGTCGTGGTTCTTATACCGCTTACATAGTATATGGTTTTACGCGCCCCTAGGGCCTAACTGTAAATTGTGCTATTTAAAGTGTTTCTAAGAGTAACTTGTTATGTGCTTTGGCCTCTGATCTCATAAAGAGTTCAGAGGAGTGTGTTAGTAATTAAATACACGCACATGCTCAGTTGAGCTTGCAGCTGTTATAATCTGTAACTGTCAGGATGTGTCCACCAGAATTAGCTAACTGTTAGCCCCTTCCACTTGTTGCCAGTACACTTGCTGTATGACCTTATATGTACCTGGAACCAGCATTCTGTACTTGTACCGCCTTCATTTGAGCCCCTGTGTGGGTATAAAAGGACCAAGCTCCTTTCAGTCAGTGTGCTACTTCATACATTGCCGAAGGGTGTTGTGTGAATGTAGTTCCACCTCATGAGGTTTAATAAACTCTGTCTTTTCTATTCCAGCTTCTGTGCCAACTTCTTTCTATTGGTCTGAGGACTCTGTGCAGAGAAGGGAGAACCCTAGCACTGTTAGGCCTTGCTGAGGCTCACCACCACATGCTGGTCTTCTAAACCAGCATGATCTATAATCTACTAGGGTCTCCACTATTCTTCTGAATCCAAATAACTGACTAGCATGTCCACCGCTCAAATTACTTTCATATTTCATTATACTAATTCACCATTAATCCTTTATGGTGTCCGGAGGAGCGTGCTACTCTCCGAAAACCTGCTTCAATGCCTCGTCAGGGGTAGTAAGTGCTATATAAATGCAATTAAAATACAAAACAATAGGTAGAATAATCCCCCTTGCCCTATTACTTACTAGGGATGTATAGGGTCTGTCTGGCCAATTGTAGGTGAACCCTAATACATACTTGACCTCGGTCACAGGCCCGTACTCTCCCCGACAGCTCCTGCGATCTGTTGCTGCCTCTGGTCCCCTGCCTTGTGTGTTCGAGGCTGCTGCGTGCTACTGCTGATTCTTTGTTTCAGATTATTGTCTTGTTTCCGATTATTGTTTTGTGCCTTGTATTTTCTTAAATCCATGCCTGCCGGCTTTCTTGTCTTATTCCAGTTATTTCTTTATCCCATTGTTTCCCCTGGTTTCTGGCCCCTCTCGCCGTAAACACCCCTCGCTTCCCGCCTCTGTTCACGCGGCCCCTCCCCTCTCCCTGCGCCCGTTTACCCGCCTCCTAGCTGAGCGTCCCTCCCCTCCCCTACAAATGCAGACTGCTGCGCGACACAGAAGGCACACCAAAGGCAAGCCCGTCCGCACCTGGACCGCGCCCAACGCCACGATCACGACGCCCGCCTCTGCTACGACTCCAGCACCCTCCACGCTCTCAACACTGGACGATCACGCACCTGATACCTGGCCGCCCCCCGAAGCGCACCCAATGACCCTTCCCTCTACCAGAACTGCAGCTTCACCAGCACCAGCACCCGCCCGCCAAACCGCCAACCAACAAACCCAACTACCTTAGATGCATCCTCCTCAACACCCACTCCGCCCGCAAACACGCCGTCGAACCCTGGGACCTTCTCAACTCTACCTCCCCTGACGTCGCCTTCCTGACAGAGACCTGGCTCCCACTATAGCTCCCGACATCGCCATAGCCATCCCGGAAGGCTACAAGATCACCCACAGGGACCGTACCAACGGCGTAGGAAGAGGAATCGCCATCGTCCACAGGAACACCCTCAGAGTCTCAACTAACACTGACGACACCCTCAGCACCATGCACCTGCACTTCCAGATCCACACCGACCCCAACACCACCCTCAGAGGGACCCTTGTCTGCAGATCCACTGGACCCCGACCACAGTTCAGCGACTCCATCGCCGACTTCATCAGCACACACGCCCTCACCTCCACGGACTACATCAGCCTCGGGGACCTAAACTTCTACCTCAAGAACAACAACACCAACTCCACCACCCTGACCGCCAACCTTGCCAACCTCGGACTCAGACAGCTTTTGACAACACCCACCCACGCCGCCGGCCACACGCTCGCCCCCATCTTCACCGCAAGCCCCCACGTCACCTTCAACCACACCACCGAATCCCACTGGACCGACCACAACTGCATCCACTTCACCTTCAGGAAACCCACCACCAACCACGGCACCCAACAGATGCCCAGACGCTGCTGGAGCAAAGTCACCGTAGACCAACTAACTATCACCCTCACACAGAGCTCACCCGCCGACTCCACAGACCCGGACACCGCCGCCCGCAACCTCAGAAAATGGATCAACAACTGGGCCAACACCCTCGCCCCGCTCAAGACACCCTCCAACAGCCACACCAGCAAGAAAGCCACCTGGTTCACCGAAGATCTCCAGGCCTCCAAGCGAACATGCCAAAAACTGGAGAAGAACTGGCTCCGCGAACGAACACTGGACAGCCACGCAGCCCACAAGAAAGCCAACCGCAGGCACCATCAACTCATCAGAGCCACCAAGAGGGCCTCTTTGAAAGACCGCCTAGATAACAACGCACACAACAACAAAGAGCTCTTCAACATCGTGAAGCAACTCTCCAACCCCAGCTTCAACACCAACGACATCCCGCCTTCGCAAGACCTGTGAGACTCGCTAGCCACCTTCTTCCACCGTAGGATCGCCGACATCCACGACAGCTTCAACGCCACGACAGCCTCGACAGCCACCGCCCCCTTGACCACCACCTGCACCAACCGCCTGCTTTCCTGGACCAGCATCAATGACGAGGACATCTGCGAGTTCATGAACACCATCCACTCCGGATCACCGTTAGACCCATGCCCTCACTACATTTTCAATAAAGCCTGCACAGCCATCGCACCCCATCTCCGGAAAGTAATCAACATCTCCTTCGAGACAGAAACCTTCCCGGAAAGCTGGAAGCACGCCGAGATCAATGCCTTACTCAAGAAGCCCAAGGCGGACCCCAAGGACCTCAAGAACTTCCGACCCATCTCCCTGCTCCCGTTCCCGGTGAAGGTCACTGAGAAAATCATCAACAAACAACTGACCCGCTACCTCGAGGAGAACAGCATCCTGGACCCGTCCCAGTCCGGGTTCCACAGCAACCACAGCACCGAAACGGCCCTCATTGCCGCCACTGACGACATCAGGACCCAGCTTGAAAACGGAGAAACAGCTGTCCTCATCCTCATGGACCTGTCAGCCACCTTCAACACAGTCTGTCACCGCACACTGCGAACACGTCTACACGATGCCGGGATCCAAGAGAAGGCTCTGGACTGGACCACATCCTTCCTCTCTGGCAGAACTCAGAGCGTCCACCTCCCCCCCTTCCACTCCAATGCCACCAAGATCATCTGTGGGGTACCCCAGGGCTCTTCCCTCAACCTGACACTGTTCAATATCTACATGGCACCCTTCACCCGCGTCACCCGCCAGCACGACCTCAACATCATCTCCTATGCCGATGACACCCAGCTGATCCTCTCCCTCACCAAAGACCCTCACACTACCAAAACCAACCTCCACAAAGGAATGAAAGCCGTCGACAAATGGATGAGGAACAGCCGACTGAAGCTGAACTCGGAAAAGATGGAAGTCCTCATCCTCGGCTCCATTCCTTCAGCCTGGGACGACTCCTGGTGGCCGACAACACTAGGAACAGCCCCGACAACCACCGACCACGCACTCAACCTAGGGGTCATCCTCGACTCCACCCACTCCATGACTAAGCAGGTCAACGCGTCTCCTCATCCTGCTTCAACACCCTACGAATGCTCCACAGGATCTTCAAGTGGATCCCCATCGAAACGAGAAGAACAGTCACCCAGGCCCTCGTCACTAGCAGGCTGGACTACGGAAACGCCCTCTACTCAGAAACATCGGCCAAACTCCTGAGACGACTGCATCGCATCCAGAACGCCTCGGCACGTCTGATCCTCGACATCCCTCGCTGCAGCCACATCACACCCCACCTGAGAGTCCTACACTGGCTCCCCGTTGACAAGAGGATAACCTTCAAGCTCCTCATCCACGCACACAAAGCTCTCCACAATGCCGGCCCAGCGTACCTCAACAGACGACTCAGCTTCTACACCCCCACCCGTCAGCTCTACCCTGCCGGCCACGCCCTCGCCACAGTTCTCCGCATCTGAAGAACGACCGCAGGCGGCAGATCTTACTCCCACCTCGCAGCCAAGACTTGGAACACCCTCCCCATCAACCTACCGCAGACCCAAGACCTGCTGACCTTCAGAAGACTCCTCAAGACCTGGCTCTTCGATCAGTAGCTACCCCCGCCCCCCACCTCAGCTCCTTGAGACCCTCGACGGGATATATGACGTTACAACGTGGTCTTTTACCACGCAGACCATTACCACGCATTTTTTACAACGCAGAACCCTTTACCACGCATACCATTACAACACTGGTATTTACAACGCAGGTACTATTACAACGCATACCATTACAACGTAAGTATAGGTAAGTAAATAATATGGTAAAATAATTATTAATCATATTTTTTTAAATTAATAAATTATTATTTTAATATTTAATATTTTAATTATTTATATTAATATTTATTTATTAATTTTTAAATATATATGTTAAAAATACCCCTGTACCCCAAAACCCAAACCCAGCCCTAAAACCTAAAAATACCCCTGAACCCCAAAACCCAAACCCAGCCCTGAACCCTAAAAATACCCCTGTACCCCAAAAACTGAAAACTGACCCTGAACCCTAAAAATACCCCTGTACCCCAAAAACTGAAAACTGACCCTGAACCCTAAAAATACCCCTGTACCCCAAAAACTGAAAACTGACCCTGAACCCTAAAAATACCCCTGTACCCAAAAACCGAAAACTGACCCTGAACCCTAAAAATACCCCTTTACCCAAAAACTGAAAACTGACCCTGAACCCTAAAAATACCCATTTACCCAAAAACTGAAAACTGACCCTGAACCCTAAAAATACCCATTTACCCGAAAACTGACCCTGAACCCTAAAAATACCCATTTACCCAAAACCCAAACCTAAAATACTTTAAATAAAATTATATACTTACCAATACTTACGTTGTAATGGTATGCGTTGTAAAAGTACCTGCGTTGTAAATACCAGCGTTGTAATGGTATGCGTGGTAAAGGGTCCAGCGTTGTAAAAGTTGCGTGGTAAAGGTAGGTCGTGGTAAAAGTTGCGTGGTAAAGGTTGTATACCCCCTCGAGGGTATGTAGTGCGCTTTACAAGTGCCTTGATTAATTGATTGATTGACATACTGGACGCTATACACGTGTTGTGTTTTAAACATAGATTTGGCTTGGACATGCCAGGTAGGGTGACCACCTGGCATGGGTGCAAATTCAGGACGGTCAGTGTAAAAATTCAGGACAGAAGGTCAAAATTCAGGTCAACAATTTGGGACAAAACATACATTTTACAGACATATCAGAGGAGGTCGCACAATAGTGTACAAGTAAGTGAATAGACAACCAACATAAGTACAAGTCAAAATAAGTTTATATAAGGTTAAGACAATTGTGCACTTCACAGTTTTTCAGTAAGCACGCAGCTTTGCAAAGGACATCAGACCCTTTCTGCAATCAAGATTTGTGCTAATGTAACAATAAACATTAAATAATGTTTTTTATTGGTATGTTTAAATCTTAATTTTAAATGTACAGTGAAAATGCTGTTGCAGTCCCATGACATTAGGGGCCATATGTATGAAGCAATTTTGCATTCGCAGAGGCCGAAATTCGCAGAATTTCGGCCTTGGCGAATGCGAATTAGCAAAATGATATGTATGAAGTAAAATCTGGTGCAAAATAAGGAATCGCAAAATTTGCGATTCTTTATTTTGCAATTGCATTTAAGGAGTCGCAAATTTTGCGATTCCTTAAATGCAATGTATGAAGCCCAAAAAAATTGCAAAATTTGCAAATTACCACCAACTTGTAGTTGGTGGTAATTTGCAAGTTCCTTGAAAAGTGCACATTTTAGCATTTTTCAAAGTGCCATGTGATGCACATACATCCCCTAAGGGCATGTATGTGCGCCACATGTGCACCCATGCATATTTCAGGGGTGCAACAGGGTGTCCTTTGGACACCCCTGCACCCTTGAAATTATTCTCAATTTGCGATTTTCAAATTGCGAATCGCAAAGTTGAGAATACCTTCCCATTCATTCCTATGGGCCTCCTGGCCCATAGAAATGAATGGGAAAGTATTCCTTAATTGCGATTCGCAATTTCCTAATCGCCATTAAGGAGTACTAAGAATTCGCTAAAAAAACGAATTTGTACTTACATACCAATTTGCGATTCTAAAATAGAGATTTCTTAAAAATCGCTATTTCAGAACCGCAGATCAGTACCTTCATACATATGGCCCTAAGTCTGCGGTTTAAAAGATAGGTGTAATAGGCCCTGGTGAAAACTTTAAAACTGATCAGGCCTCTCGCAGGGGAACAGCATACCTTCCTGAAATTCCCCAATCTGATTTTAGTATGATGTTTGTAAGGCGTCCGTTATTTGGGGACCCCAAATTACGGACGCCTTACGGACATCATACTAAAATAACAGACGGTCCTTGAAATTTACGGACAGTTGGTGTCACTAATACCAGGAGAGCCCAGGGCGCAGTCAGAGTCAGTCACCACCTGTATCATTCAGCAAAAAAAATGGGGGTGAACAAGGCAACACGGTGACTACTGATGGGACCTGTGAGCCAGTGGGTGCAGGGCTGATTTAGCATTTCATCCTTCCTATGCTGACAAAAATCCGTATCTTCCTCTTCTGCAGTGCCCACAGGTTGCAGTGCTTTAGAGTTCAAAGGCTGTAACTGCACTTGTCTTCTAACGAAAAAATATAATTGGCTGCAAAAAGTGGTAGCGCTTAGAGACCGGCTCGCGCTAAGCACTATATACACCTGACCATGTGTTGCCTCTTGCTTGTGGGTGTCCCCGCCGCGCTGGCATCCGACTCCGACCCCAGGGGGGCTCATTAGCGCTCCCCCACGTAGCCTGAGCCGCAGGTAGGCAGGGCCCCGCCCCAGGGGCTCGGTGGGCACCTGATGCCAGGAGCCCGGTCCTCCACCCCTCATCTCCTGGTGCTCACCCGTTGCCGGGAGATGAGGAGGCGGTTGCTAAGAGACGGGAAGGAAACGTCAGACTCCGGCCTTCAAGGAACAGGGAGAGAGGAGGTAAAGCGGGCAGAGGGGAGGGTGCCAGGGGCGGCGGCGAGCGGGAGAGCCGCCTGTGCCCCGGAGACGCCTCGAGGCGCTGCCTGGGACTTGTACCTGGAGGAGGGAAGAGGAACAGAAGCTAGAGGTAAGGAAGGGGGGCAGGAGAGGCTGCCAGGGGCAGGAGCGGAGGATGCCAGGGGCAGGAGGAGAGAGGGGCAGGAGGGGAGCGAGAGAGGGCGCCTGTGCCCCGGAGACGACTCGAGGCGCTACCTGGGACGTGTACCTAGGAGGAGGGAAGAGGAACAGAGGCAAGAGGTAACGGGGGGGGGGGGAGGGTGCCAGGGCCAGGAGGGGAGGATGCCATGGGGTAGGAGGAGAGGGTACCAGGAGGGCGGGAGCGGGAGAGGCGCCTGTGCCCCGGAGACGCCTCGAGGCGCTACCTGGGACGTGTACCTGGGAGGAGGGAAGAGGAACAGAGGCAAGAGGTAACGGGGGGAGGGGAGAGGGTGCCAGGGGCAGGAGGGGAGGATGCCAGGGGTAGGAGGAGAGTGGACCAGGGGGCGGCGAGCGGGAGAGGCGCCTGTGCCCCGGAGACGCCTCGAGGCGCTGCCTGGCTCTACATCAGACAGACTCCTTCATGCAGACAAGGGGACAGCCTGGGGGGGGGGGGGGGGGGCACACGGAGGAAAGGAGAGCAACAGGTGAGGGTTGTAGTCGGGGGCCTGAACCCAGATGATAGAGAGGAGATAGCAGGAGAGAGGGGGGGAATGAGGTGAGAGGGAGGGAGGGGGGCAGCCTGTACCCCGGCCCAGTGACGTGGAGCTCGAGGAAGTCACGAGAGAGCAGGGAGCGGGGAGGGCGCACGGGGACAGAAAAGGGGGGGGGGGGGGCGGAGGAGGAAAGACTCAGACAGATACCCTGGGGGGCAGGAGGTGAGAGGGGGCACGAGACGGGAGGAGATGAGCTCTGCGCCTCTCTCTAGTGCCTCGTGCCCAGAGAGGAGCTGTCTCAAGGGAGGCGCCGACACAGCAGGAGGTGAGAGGGGGTGCAAGAGGGAGGGGGGGCTCTGCACCCAGACACCCCGAGACAGACAAAGGCACAAGCAGGTGTCCCCGTCCAGACCGGACGGAGAGGGGAGCGGGAACTCTGTACCTGTCTCCAGGGAGGACCAATCTGAAGAGAGGTCCCCAGACAAAGGAAGCAGGGCAGTGCTTAATTTGAGCCGGACCTGGAGGGCCAGAAGAGGGGGGGGGGGCTCTGCACCTGAGCCTGGTGACTTGTCTCCAAGGAGGACCGGTCTGAAGAGAGACCCCCAGACCACGGAAGCAGGGCAGGGCTTAATTTGAGCCGGACCTGGAGGGCCAGAAGCGAGGAGGCTCTGCACCTGAGCCTGGTGACTTGTCTCCAAGGAGGACCGGTCTGAAGAGAGACCCCCAGACCGAAGGATCTGGGAACCAATAGGCAGCGAGGCAGCTTGCTGAAGAAGAGTCTGTCCTCCGTGCGACAGACAGACCCCTCACACAGACGGAGGCACTGCCTGGATCTTGACAGATGCTGGAGCGGCGGGGAGCATGAGAGGGAAGAAAGGAGGGAAGGGCGAAGGGTGAAGGTGGCGAGGGCAGTGGGCAGAGATCAATAACCCAGACAGACACCGAGGTGCAGCCAGGGGGGGCTCGAGAGAACAGAGGGAGGTGGCGGGGGGAAGGGGGTCATTGGAAGGACGAGGGGTCACGAGTAAGGAGTGCAAATATATAGGAGAGAAGAGCAGGGGCTGTGACCTTGACAGACGCCGGACAGACACCGCCCTGCACCCTTGGTAGAGATACTGGGAGAGCGGAAGAGCAACGCCCGGGGGCTGCGGGGGGTCGAAGGGGAGAGGAGCCTGTGAGCGCGACAGACACCGGACACCGGCAGACACCGCCCTTTTATAGGCACAGCCTGTGGACCACAACCATGCGAAGGAAACTACGGGGGGAGGAATGGGGAAGGGGGGTGGCGAGATCAACACTCGGGTGGGGTAGAAGGGGGGAAGAGCCTGTGTGCTCGACAGACACCTGACAGACACCTCATATAGAGACACAGACTGGGGTCTGCAACCATGAGAGAGATTCTGTGGGTGTGGGGGGGCTAACATTCGCGGGATCCGGGGGGTGGAAGGGGAGAAGAGCCTGTGAGCGCGACAGACACCGACAGACACCCTCATATAAAAGCATATCCTGTGGCCTGCAGACACGCGGGCCGGCTACCAGGAGAAAGAGGTCGAGCGCGGTGAAGGGACTGCAGGGGGTAGAAGGCAGCCGTGTCTGTGACGGAGACAGACACCGGACAGACACCCTCATGCAGACAGAGGCACTGTCGGGGGCGCGCATATAGGAGGAGCGAGAAGAGGGTCTGGACAGGGGGACAACGACCTGTAAGGTCAAGGCGAGGGCGGATAGAGGGGTCCTCGACAGACACCTGGCAGACACCCCCATGCAGCCAAAGGCGCAGCCGTGCGGGGGAGGAGAGGGCCGGACGGGGAACCGAAAGCAGCCTGGAAGGAGGCCGATCCGGGCACCCAGGGCCCGCGGCGAGCAGGAGGTCCTGGCACGGGCAGCAAGAGGGAGGGGGGGGGACAGGGGGGGCGGCGGGAGGGATTGGGGGCGTAGTTCTCTCCTCGAGAATTTTTTGGAAAATACAGTATAAACAATGCATTGTACTACACATTAGTGATTACATATTCAGACGAAAATGTTTTACTTTTACCTGCCTGGACCACAGTGCAGTTTTGGTCGTTGCAGGTTGACTTAATCATATTTCAGGCACAGTGGACCTGCTCCCAACAAGTGCAAAACAGGCCCTTCAGTTCACTCATTCGTGCACCTCACACCAGGCCCTCTCAGTTCACTCACTCGTGCACCTCACGCCAGGCCCTCTCAGTTCACTCACTCGTGCACATCAGGCCAGGCCCTCTCAGTTCACTCACTCGTGCACATCAAACCAGGCCCTCTCAGTTCACTCACTCGTGCACATCAGGCCAGGCCCTCTCAGTTCACTCACTCGTGCACATCAAACCAGGCCCTCTCAGTTCACTCACTCGTGCACATCAGGCCAGGCCCTCCCAGTTCACTCACTCGTGCACCTCACGCCAGGCCCTCTCAGTTCACTCACTCATGCACATCACACCAGGCCCTCTCAGTTCACTCACTTGTGCACATCAGGCCAGGCCCTCTCAGTTCACTCACTCGTGCACATCAAACCAGGCCCTCTCAGTTCACTCACTCGTGCACATCAGGCCAGGCCCTCCCAGT
The DNA here is from genome assembly GCF_964261635.1 of Lissotriton helveticus. Classification (NCBI taxonomy): domain Eukaryota; kingdom Metazoa; phylum Chordata; class Amphibia; order Caudata; family Salamandridae; genus Lissotriton; species Lissotriton helveticus. Next base: position 39,540,043 of record NC_136057.1, read on the forward strand.
TCACTCACTTGTGCACATCACACCAGGCCCTCTCAGTTCACTCACTCGTGCACATCACACCAGGCCCTATCAGTTCACTCACTCGTGCACATCAAACCAGGCCCTCTCAGTTCACTCACTCGTGCACATCAGGCCAGGCCCTCTCAGTTCACTCACTTGTGCACATCACACCAGGCCCCCTCAGTTCACTCACTCGTGCACATCATGCCTGGCCCTCTCAGTTCACTCACTCGTGCACATCAGGCCAGGCCCTCTCAGTTCACTCATTCGTGTACATCAGGCCAGGCCCTCTCAGTTCACTCACTCGTGTACATCACACCAGGCCCTTTCAGTTCACGCACTCGTGTACATCAGGCCAGGCCCTGTCAGTTCACTCACTCGTGCACATCATACCAGGCCCTCTCAGTTCACTCCTTCGTGCACATCAGGCCAGGCCCTCTCAGTTCACTCCCTCGTACACATCCGGCCAGGCCCTCTCAGTTCACTCACTCGTGTACATCACACCAGGCCCTTTCAGTTCACGCACTCGTGTACATCAGGCCAGGCCCTCTCAGTTCACTCACTCGTGCACATCAGGCCAGGCCCTGTCAGTTCACTCACTCGTGCACATCAGGCCAGGCCCTCTCAGTTCACTCACTCGTGCACATCAGGCCCTCTCAGTTCACTCACTCGTGCACATCAGTCCAGGCCCTCTCAGTTCACTCACTCGTGCACATCAAACCAGGCCCTCTCAGTTCACTCACTCGTGCACATCAGGCCAGGCCCTCTCAGTTCACTCACTCGTGTACATCACACCAGGCCCTTTCGGTTCACGCACTCGTGTACATCAGGCCAGGCCCTCTCAGTTCACTCACTCGTGCACATCAGGCCAGGCCCTCTCAGTTCACTCACTCGTGCACATCAGGCCAAGCCCTCTCAGTTCACTCACTCATGCACATCACACCAGGCCCTCTCAGTTCACTCACTCATGCACAACAGGCCAGGCCCTCTCAGTTCACTCACTCGTGCACATGAGGCCAGGCCCTCTCAGTTCACTCACTCTTGTACATCAGGCCAGGCCCTCTCAGTTCACTCACTCGTGCACATCAGGCCAGGCCCTCTCAGTTCCCTCACTCGTGTACATCAGGTCAGGCCCTCTCAGTTCACTCACTCGTGCACCTCACGCCAGGCCCTCTCAGTTCACTCACTCGTGCACATCACACCAGGCCCTCTCAGTTCACTCACTCGTGCACATCAAACCAGGCCCTCTCAGTTCACTCACTTGTGCACATCAGGCCAGGCCCTCTCAGTTCACTCACTCGTGCACATCAAACCAGGCCCTCTCAGTTCACTCACTCGTGCACATCAGACCAGGCCCTCCCAGTTCACTCACTCGTGCATCTCACGCCAGGCCCTCTCAGTTCACTCACTCATGCACATCACACCAGGCCCTCTCAGTTCACTCCTTCGTGCACATCAAACCAGGCCCTCTCAGTTCACTCACTTGTGCACATCAGGCCAGGCCCTCTCAGTTCACTCACTCGTGCACATCAAACCAGGCCCTCTCAGTTCACTCACTTGTGCACATCAGGCCAGGCCCTCTCAGTTCACTCACTCGTGCACATCAAACCAGGCCCTCTCAGTTCACTCACTCGTGCACATCAGGCCAGGCCCTCTCAGTTCACTCACTCGTGCACATCACACCAGGCCCTCTCAGTTCACTCACTCGTGCACATCAAACCAGGCCCTCTCAGTTCACTCACTCGTGCACATCAGGCCAGGCCCTCTCAGTTCACTCACTTGTGCACATCACACCAGGCCCTCTCAGTTCACTCACTCGTGCACATCATGCCTGGCCCTCTCAGTTCACTCACTCGTGCACATCAGGCCAGGCCCTCTCAGTTCACTCATTCGTGTACATCAGGCCAGGCCCTCTCAGTTCACTCACTCGTGTACATCACACCAGGCCCTTTCAGTTCACGCACTCGTGTACATCAGGCCAGGCCCTGTCAGTTCACTCACTCGTGCACATCATACCAGGCCCTCTCAGTTCACTCCTTCGTGCACATCAGGCCAGGCCCTCTCAGTTCACTCCCTCGTACACATCCGGCCAGGCCCTCTCAGTTCACTCACTCGTGTACATCACACCAGGCCCTTTCAGTTCACGCACTCGTGTACATCAGGCCAGGCCCTCTCAGTTCACTCACTCGTGCACATCAGGCCAGGCCCTGTCAGTTCACTCACTCGTGCACATCAGGCCAGGCCCTCTCAGTTCACTCACTCGTGCACATCAGGCCCTCTCAGTTCACTCACTCATGCACATCAGTCCAGGCCCACTCAGTTCACTCACTCGTGCACATCAAACCAGGCCCTCTCAGTTCACTCACTCGTGCACATCAGGCCAGGCCCTCTCAGTTCACTCACTCGTGTACATCACACCAGGCCCTTTCGGTTCACGCACTCGTGTACATCAGGCCAGGCCCTCTCAGTTCACTCACTCGTGCACATCAGGCCAGGCCCTCTCAGTTCACTCACTCGTGCACATCAGGCCAAGCCCTCTCAGTTCACTCACTCATGCACATCACACCAGGCCCTCTCAGTTCACTCACTCATGCACAACAGGCCAGACCCTCTCAGTTCACTCATTCGTGCACATCAGGCCAGGCCCTCTCAGTTCACTCACTCGTGCACATCAGGCCAGGCCCTCTCAGTTCACTCACTCATGTACATCACACCAGGCCCTCTCAGTTCACTCACTCTTGCACATCAGACCGCGACACTCCTGAGGCACAGCCGGGAGCTTTGTTTGTTTGATGCTAATTTAAAAAAAAAATTAAAATTTGTCACATTTTTAAACCTTTCTTTCTTACCTCGCCTCGTGTACTCCTGGGCACTTTAACCCACCCTCAGACCCCCGCGCAACCGAGGTTAACGCTGCCGCGGGATAGGGAAATTCGCACTTGGCGCCATCATCGAGCCTGACCTCAGGCCACGCCCACTCTCACTAGGCCACGCCCCCGCCTACATAACCGGGCTGCTTACTAGCTCGTACTCAAGACCGCAACACTCCTGAGGCACAGCCGGGAGCTTTGTTTGTTTGATGCTAATTTTTTTTTTAAATTGAAACTTTGTCACATTTTTAAACCTTTCTTTCTTACCTCGCCTCGTGTACTCCTGGGCACTTTAACCCACCCTCAGACCCCCGCGCAGCCGAGGTTAACGCTGCAGCGGGATAGGGAAATTCGCACTTGGCGCCATCATCGAGCCTGACCTCAGGCCACGCCCACTCTCACTAGGCCACGCCCCCGCCTACATAACCGGGCTGCTTACTAGCTCGTACTCAAGACCGCGACACTCCTGAGGCACAGCCGGGAGCTTTGTTTGTTTGATGCCAATTTTTTTTAAAAATTGAAACTTTGTCAAATTTTTAAACCTTTCTTTCTTACCTCGCCTCGTGTACTCCTGGGCACTTTAACCCACCCTCAGACCCCCGCGCAGCCGAGGTTAACGCTGCCGCGGGATAGGGAAATTCGCACTTGGCGCCATCATCGAGCCTGACCTCAGGCCACGCCCACTCTCACTAGGCCACGCCCCCCGCCTACATAACCGGGCTGCTTACTAGCTCGTACTCAAGACCACGACACTCCTGAGGCACAGCCAGGAGCTTTGTTTGTTTGATGCTAATTATTTAAAAAAATTGAAACTTTGTCACATTTTTAAACCTTTCTTTCTTACCTCGCCTCGTGTACTCCTGGGCACTTTAACCCACCCTCAGACCCCGCGCAGCCGAGGTTAACGCTGCCGCGGGATAGGGAAATTCGCACTTGGCGCCATCATCGAGCCTGACCTCAGGCCACGCCCACTCTCACTAGGCCACGCCCCCGCCTACATAACCGGGCTGCTTACTAGCTCGTACTCAAGACCGCGACACTCCTGAGGCACAGCCGGGAGCTTTGTTTGTTTGATGCCAATTTTTTTTAAAAATTGAAACTTTGTCAAATTTTTAAACCTTTCTTTCTTACCTCGCCTCGTGTACTCCTGGGCACTTTAACCCACCCTCAGACCCCCGCGCAGCCGAGGTTAACGCTGCCGCGGAATAGGGAAATTCGCAATTGGCGCCATCATCGAGCCTGACCTCAGGCCACGCCCACTCTCACTAGGCCACGCCCCCGCCTACATAACCGGGCTGCTTACTAGCTCGTACTCAAGACCGCGATACTACTGAGGCACAGCCGGGAGCTTTGTTTGTTTGATGCTAATTTTTTTTTAAAAATTGAAACTTTGTCACATTTTTAAACCTTTCTTTCTTACCTCGCCTCGTGTACTCCTGGGCACTTTAACCCACCCTCAGACCCCCGCGCAGCCGAGGTTAACGCTGCCGCGGGATAGGGAAATTCGCACTTGGCGCCATCATCGAGCCTGACCTCAGGCCACGCCCACTCTCACTAGGCCACGCCCCGAACACCCCCTATAAAAAAAATGTGTTTTCTACGGACGCGCAGCGGGCGCGCCGTTTGCGCGCCGAAGGCGCTCCTAAGGCAAGCCCGTCTGTGCCCATCCGGGCCTGGCCGGCCCCAGGCCCAGTCACTATGCCCAATTCTCCCAAGAGCCGACTTACTTACACCCAAGGTAGGCTCCTCGCACTCAACCCTTTAAAAAACATTAATTGTAATTACACCTACACAGGAGAAAAACCCTTTATTAATTGTGACCTCTGCAACGCGGCCCTTACTGACGCAGAATGCCTCGGCCTTCTTAACTGTAGGTCCCTCCCTAAACACTCCCATGAGATAAACCTTCTTATCCAAGATCTCGCCATCGACATTCTGTTTCTTACGGAAACTTGGCTCACCCCCAACACCGACTCCGATATCGTTAATGCCCTCCCACCTGGCTACCAAATCCACTCTCAGAACAGACCCCTCGGCAGAGGAGGTGGCCTGGCAATAATATACAGAGAGCATTTCGCCTGCAGAACAGACAATGGCAATGTCGATGACTGCGAAAGCTGCCATTTCGCGTTACAGATCTCACCTGGAATCTCCCTCTCTGGTCTACTGATATATCGCCCACCAGGAGCCCCAGCCAAGTTCTCTAGCGCTCTCGTTGACACTGTTACCCTTATGGCAACGACATCTCCTAACTTTTTAATCCTAGGAGACCTCAATCTCCACTTTCTAGACCCCAAGGACATAACTGCCTCCGAACTTCTCCTTGACCTCACCTCTTTTGACCTACGACTAGTGAACTCAGAGGCTACCCATGACAAAGGGCACTTTCTGGACCCCATTTTTACTAACATCCACGATTTTAAAACTCGTACTCCCCTCCCACTGCCATGGACAGACCACTTCTTGATTCCTATTGACTGGCATCTCGATGTCCCGCCACCCCAACTGCCCAAAACCCGGGTCACCGATAGACGCTGGCACAAACTCTCGCCTGAAGAATGGGCCTCCAGGCTCACGGAATCTCTCCCCCCCCCCCGGCTCTAGACCCAGCAACCGCTGATATGGAGTTTAACTCCTGGCTCACTCAATCACTGGACGGCCTCCTTCCCAAAACAAGTACCTTGAAACGAGCCAAAAGAGTGAACCCGGCCCCCTGGTACACCCCTGAGCTTAACGTACTAGGGAAGGAATGTAAAAGGACAGAGCGCGCCTGGAGGAAGGACAAATCCACAGCTAAAAAAGACGCCTTCCGCGCCTCCATAAGAACTTATAAACTCGCGCTACGTAACACCAAAAGCCAATTCTTTGAGGAAAGAATAAAATACTCCTCCTGCTCCGCCAGAGAAACCTTTATCATCTTAAAAGAACTACTCAAAGTCCCGGATCCTCCAGAGAAACACAGAGTCTCCAACACCTCTGGGGATAAATGTCATAAACTGGCAAAATACTTTGACGAGAAAATTCAGAAAATTCTCACCACTCTACCCCCAGTCGACCACAGTATCAACGATGAGGGTCGCCTCACACCTGACCCAACCTCTAGCCCTCACCCGGATATCCCCGTCATCCACCTAGACACCCTCGGCCCTGAGAGAGCGCAAACTGATATAAATGTATGAGTACATCACACTTACCTATAGTAAGCACAAGTCATGATGAGAAATGCCATGAGTGCTAATAGTATCTGAAATTATATTCTAAATGTATAGCTAATATAGAGATTTAAGTAGAAGTGGAACTAATACAGAAATGTGTGACATTATATGATTTTATTAGACGTGATTATTTTGAATCTATGTCGTGTAGCTGTTAACATATAAGATGGTCTGTGGTAAAACGCAGAACGTGGTAGGCCTCAGGGCCAGAGCTGGAGCTAAAAGGGAAGGTGTTTCTTTTCACGACACAGATTGTTTAACGTTTTTGGTCATTGCATTAATGGGCCATGATTTAGAGTAATGTTTTCTAAATAATAGAATAAGAGTTTTAACATGCTTTAATTAAATGAAGAAATTGAATGCTATAATCATAATGTGGAATATTGTAGGCCTGAAATGTTTTAGCATTGATTTACACGTACATGTCTGGGCTGAGAAATGTTGCAAGCCTTTTTAGAAGTCTATGAGAGTTGGGTTCTTGGCGGCAGATATCTGTCTGCAACAGGAAAGGGGGGATCCAATTATAAGCGAATGAATAGAGGCCTGTTCAGTAGACGGCCCAGACATGGAGGAGGGTTCTGGAATGTTTAAGGGGTATCAGCGGGCCGGAGAAGAGACTGAGAAGCAAGGTCAACTCTAACGTCTGAGGCCCAATACAAAGCATCATGGAAAAAGCCTGAAGTTGCACCACGTGAGAGGCGTTTCGCAAGGGGCGTCTCAAATGTTGTTGACTGTTTTGTATTAGGGACAGCACCCCTGGGTGGAGTTAGAGCAGAGACCTGAGGACCCTTTAGAGAGCGGATGGGTAGGCAGTGAGGGGTCATGACTGGAGAACTTTAGGTTTTCACCAAGAGACTTAGAGTGGGTGACTTCCCTTGGGGGTCATTCATTGCTGACGCCTTTGTTAGGTTGGGATTTGGTTAAGTAGGGATACCATCTAGAACAGGGTAGGGACGCCTAACCTGTGTTTGTTTTCCTCCAACCTAAATGAAGGAGAGATATGCGTCTATGCTGATAGCTTTGCTATTTTTAGAACTTGTGTTAGTGATTTCTGTTGCTCGTCTGAGGGCTTTTCGAGAGCACATGTATGTAATTGGACCTGTGTATCTCGTGAATCTCATTCTGAGATGCTTGTATTTGCAGCTCATTATATCTTTACAATAAACTTTTGAAACCTAGAAGTTGTCCGTGATCTTTGAGAGTAGAGTCCTTTCTTGGGTGAACTAATTTGCAGATAGGTGTACTGTTTCCTTCCAAGACAGGCAATAAAGGTTCAGTCGACCAGATCGAGGTTTGGATCAATAGATATAAGGTATCGATCAAAATCTCGCCCTTTCAGTTGGTAGCTATAGAGGATGGTTGCCTTCTTGAGGACGGTGACCTAGGCCAGGTTAGCTTACCCCAAGGCCCCTAGAAATCGATGATCGGAAGAACAGCCCGCAGATGAAGATCCGGATGACGTGAGACAGAAAAAGCAGCAGTATCAGAGAGAGTGAGTATAAAGGGTTATGCGTGTTAGATTGCGGTGTCTTTGTATTGTATCTATGTTGTAATGTCTGGCGGAGTTGAATGTCTGTAGAGTGACTGTGGAACAGGTTGTGAGCGCGCGCAACCGGTGGAAATCTTAAGTTCAAGGAGAGCTTAAGTGGTTCGGGTGTATCGGACACCCAGAGTAATTGTCAACTAGTGTGAAGGGGGTCATGAGGTACCATTGATCACCCGAGAGACCGAGATAGGGGGAACGTAAGAGTGAGTGCGTGAGTAACGGACGCTGGTCGGAAGTTACTGTGTGTGTAAGTAACCTATCAGAGAGACGATAGACATCTCGTCAGTTGTGTTGACAATTACAGATAGACTGTGGACGTACAGTCGAGAGAAGTGACCGCTTGGTCGGAAGTAGTCATTTTTCAGTGTATGAATGGGACGCATGCATAACCGGGAGACGAGTTGAGAAAGGAGGGGTGCTGCTGCGAAGCGGAGAAAAGAGACGTCAGGTGGTGTCGCGCAGTGATTGGATGACCGGAGAAAGACCGCGCTGTGATAGGCCAGCTAGCGAACACGTCATACAGGGTCGCGACGTGATTGGCCAACAGGAGAAAGACCGCGCTGTGATAGGCCAAGCTAGCAAAGCCGCGACAGGATTGGTGGATTGTCATCAGGAAGTAAACAGAGTAGCGAGGCTGGATTTTGTGCGCATAATTATGAAGTGTTTTAAATGGTTGAAAGCGCTGTTTAAGAAAGAGAGGCGAGGATCGTATGAAGGGGAAGAAGCCCCGCCGGAGGGTACGCCAGCTCGTTATATGGCAGTAAATGTTGGGTTGCATACGATCCTTTGGATATCAGAGTGGAGTAAGATTACTGAAGGAAACGAGGAACTGACGTTCCCGAAGTACGGGACGTTCAGATTAGAGGTGTTACATCGATTGAAATCAGTCATGACCTCAAAGAGACCCTTGCCTAGACCAACCCAGTTTGAAGCCCTTGAAGCATGGCTTAGGGCAGCGCATGAAAGGAATATGAACAGACGACAAGAAAGGGTGAAACGCTCGGTAAGGGCAGTACAGGATGCCAGGTGGGATGCGGATGCTAAAAGATGGAGAGTGCATAATTTGGAAATAAATAAACTGTACCCAGTGTTAGAGGCGCCAGTAAATAAAAGCCCCCTAGAAGAAGATGATGAGAGCGAAACAGAGGACAGCCTGATAAACAGATTACTGACAGACAGGCCACCCCCGTATAATAGAGCAGGGGGAGAGGTCGAGAATACTGAAGGAGAAAAGGGGGGCAATGCAGGAGAGCATAGACCGCTTCCCAGTTCAGAGTGGGATCCTGAGCCAAAGAAAGAGTTGCTCCAGCCTAGTCAGGTGCAACAGGTAGTCGGTAGGTTTGTGGTACAAAGAGCGCCGGAAACGGAAAGCGCCACATCCTACCCATTACCAGATGCACTACAGGTACCTGTTACCATAGGTCCTATAATATCGATATATGACCAAGAGAGAGCAAAAGGGGAAGAACGGAAACGGAAAGACAGAGAAAGAGCAGAGCAGGCAAGGAGGAACGATACCACTAATTCCCCAAGTCAGATGCCAATACCCAGAGAGTGGAGTACCCCGATGCACACAGCAGGGGACCCAGGAGGAGATCCTGGGGGCCCTAGATGGCCAATGGATCTGAGGGGATCTGGACGAAAATCCTTTCAAGAGCTAAATGAGTACATGAAGCAGTGGGATGAGGCAGTGAAGGCTCAAAAGTGCATCAATGCTGCAGAAGCAGAAAGGGAAAGTCAGGACAGCAGAGCACGAACTCACTGCGGGGCTGGGGAGAGTAGCCCGGAGTGGGACTGTAGAGGGAGTAGGGGAGTCACCCATTGGGCCCGGAGTGGAGGTAGAACAGACCTGGAAAACGGGGGCCCCGGGAATGGAGGGGTGGCGTGCCCGATACTCAGTGAAGAGGAGAGGAGAGCACAAGAGTACAGGAACAGCTTTAAGTGTCCACACTGTGTGCCTGGCACCAGAGAACAGAATGGGAGTTGTGAGAGGTCGCACCATAGTCCCTGTGATGACAGAAATGAGCGCAGCCCAGGGAATATGGGGAACCAGGAAGGATCGTATCGGATACTGAGCGATACGAGGCAAAGGGAGTGTAGCGACCAGAGGGAAAATAACAGAGAGATGTGCGGTGAGAGGAGAGAAGAAGACGAGAGTGGGCAGAGAGAGAGTAGGGATAAAAGGCCCGTGTTCCATCACCTTCCAAGATTGGATGGCCGAGCATGGGACCTGGAGAGATGGGAGCAAGGGAGGCCACCCATTAATTCTCCTGAGCCCAAACGCAGAGCTCGAAGTTGGGATGGTAGGGAGACCAGTGAGCCCCCTTCAAAAGACATATTGCGAGCTGAGATAAAAGCCAAGAGACTTGATGTCTCCAGCTTAAGGTCAGATCTGGATGACATGGTAGATGGTACCCTGCCTTTAGAAAGAATGGAAATGTATGAACAGGATGAAATACTGTATATGGCAAAGGACATCACACGAAAGGCGAGAGCAGTCCATGAGAAGTTAGTCGAACTAGCAGGCAAATATATGGTGGACTTGTCAAGAACCAAAGCATTACAGGGTAACCACAGGCTACATTACTCAGATCGAGACCTAGATGAGAGGAGAACGATTGGGCTGAAAACACACATAAGGGAACTGATTACTGGAATAAGGACATGGAGGGCACTAGATAAATGGGAAGAGAGGTGGTCCAAGAAAGGGACCGGCAGAAGAAGCATGATTGGTACAACACCAGGACAGCAGGGAATAGAAGCTTACCCTTTGCGTGAAGTTGCCAATGGGAGCTATGTACATGTCCCTTGGAGTAGGGGAGATTTAGCTGCTTTTACCACATCTTTCCCCAAGTTACGAGAGAGCCCCGTGGAGTGGTACAAGCAAGTCGAGAGGTTTGTAAAGATCTCAAAAGTCCTATGGATAGATCTGAACACGCTGTTTGACATTGTAGTACCAGGAGATCTGTGGACAGCATGCAAGGTTAGCGCTGAGTGGCCCACAACGGAGCCAGAGAGAGATGCTAGGACTAATGGGCCGTCCGAGATCGTGATGGCAAAATTCGAGAGAGTGATGACTTGGCTGAAAGAGAAGGTGCCAATGCAAGACATAGATTGGGTCAGAATAGACAGAACGAGACAGGAACCCAAAGAGACAGTCCATGAATATTACGAGAGATTGCTGAAGGCGTTTAAACAGTATAGCGGCTTGGATGTAATGGATCCAAAGGACATAGGGCAATTCGTGTCCAAGTTCGTCCTGGGACTGAGACCGGATATTAGTTTAATGATTCAGCAACACTCGATTTGTTGGCAAAGTAGACCCCTAGATGAAATACTGAGATATGCCAGGTACTGCTGTGATGAGGTAGACTCCAAGGCTAAGAAACTAAAAGAGAAGCTGATGGTGGTACAATTGCAGGCAGCAGGAAAGGGGGGACCGCAGCAACAGCAGCAAGGGACAGGTACAGGAGGTAAGAAGCAGTACAGTCAGAACAAGGGTAATGAGGAGAGTACTACCTTCAGACCCAGAGTAGACATAGCTACCTTGAAGAAAACGACTAGGTGCCACCAGTGCAACGAGTTGGGGCATTGGAAACGCGAGTGCCCTTACAATGTAGAGATCGGAGAGCAAGAGATAGAGGAGGAAGAGGTCCAGAGCGCACCTATGAGAGGGGCGACGCCATACCAAGGAAAGGTGCTCAAAGGGGGGGGGGCTCCTCCCCGAGCCCAGTTCCCGCAACCTCCTCGAGTAGGGAGTATGGGTAAGACCTATAGACAAATGCCCCTGTTTGTGGAAGGTGAAGAATGCTATTATGTGGACCCATTAACCGGACAGAGAGTGGAAAGAGAAGACTGCACCCTTGGGGCAGCCTTAGAGGTAGATCAGAGGGGACCCTATGTTGAAGCAGAAGTAGCAGGGTGCCCTACGACATTTCTGGTGGACACAGGAGCCACTAGATCCACGATCAGATCAGCTGCAGTTCCAGACCTGCCCATGTCTGGAGAGACCATACAGGTGGTAGGGGTCGCAAACAGGAGAATAACCAGCCAATTGACAGAACCGGTACAGGTGAAAATAGGGAAGTACAGCGATGAGCACCAATTTGTGGTTTGCGATTCAAGCCCTGTGTGTCTGCTAGGAAGAGACCTGTTGTGCAAATTGAATTGTACTATATATTGTACACCTCAGGGAGTGGAGGTATTGACTAATGATGATGATGCAGATTTCAAAGTTGCAAACTCAAGAATATGTGTGGAGCTGTACCCTACTTTGACAGTAGACGAGCTTCCCTGGGATTTGAGAGAGACAGTGGCATCAGAGGTATGGGATTTCACTGGGGAAGAGATTGGATTGGTCAAAGGGGTGGACCCAGTGAAAATTGTAGTGAAACCGCATGCTGAGTTCCCAAGAACACCCCAGTATAAATTGACTCCAGAAACGATTGCAGGCATAAAACCCGTGATCGAGTCCATGATTAAACAGGGAATACTGAAAGAAATCGTGGGTAGTCCATGTAACTCCCCGATTATGGGTCTGCAGAAACCAAATGGGAAATTTCGGATAGTGCAGGACCTTCGAAAGATTAATAACATAGTCGTTTCATGTTGTCCAGTGGTACCGAATCCATCAGTGATACTGTTTCAGATTCCATTCCAAGCTGAGTGGTTCACTGTGATCGATCTTTGTCAGGCTTTCTTTTCGATCCCTTTGGACGAAGATAGCCATTTTCTTTTCGCATTTAAGCTGGAAAATCGTGTCCTAACATGGTGTCGTATCCCTCAGGGGTATACAGAGAGTCCATCGATCTTTAACCAGCTTCTGAAGAAAAATCTTGAAAGTCTAGTGCTGCCCCAGAAGTCAGTTCTGGTCCAGTACATAGACGACCTCCTTGTGGCGTCAGAAACAGAAGAAGCTTGCAGGGAAGATTCCATTGCTTTGTTAAATCACCTAGCTGCCAATGGGCATAAGGTATCCCCGGGAAAATTGCAGTACTGCCTGACAGAAGTACAGTACTTGGGACACAGAATTGAGAAAGGCAAACGAAAGGTGTCACCAGACAGGATAGAGGCGATCATGAAAATGAATGCGCCTCAGACCCAGAGAGAGGTCAGGATGTTCCTAGGGATGGTGGGTTATTGCCGACAGTGGATCGTGAACTTTTCACTGAAAGCAAAGCCCTTGCAAAAACTGACGCACAAGGAGGTGAGTGATCCGGTACCATGGGACAAAGACTGTTTGATGGCATTCTTACAGCTGAGAGAGGACCTGTGTCGTGCTCCGGCATTGGGAATGCCTGATTACAATAAACAATTCTTTCTTTACTGTTGTGAGAGAGAAGGGTGTGCGTTGTCTGTGTTGGTCCAAATCCATGGGAATGCCCGTAGACCAGTTGCTTATTTCTCGGCTACTTTAGACCCAGTAGCCGCAGCGTTGCCCGGATGTCTCAAATCCGTTGCTGCAACGGGTGTCAGCATTGAGAGATGTGAAAATATTGTCATGGGGCACCCGTTAGAGGTGTGCGTGCCACATTCTGTTGAACTGTTGATGACCAGGACCAAAACACAGCATCTGACCAATAGCAGGCTCACGCGCTATGAGCAAGTTATTCTTGCTGCAGAGAACGTGACCCTCAAGAGATGCTCTGTTTTGAACCCTGCTACCTTAATGCCACTTCCAAATGATATTGATGATGATGATGAATATACAGACCATGACTGTCTCGATGTGACTGAACTATGCACCAAACCCAGACCCGACATCGTGGATGAGCCACTGACCGACCCAGACGAAGTTTTCTTTGTCGATGGCTCATGTGTAAGAGACGAAGTTGGGCAGTTGAGAGCAGCTTATGCTGTTTGTACAATTGAAGGAGTTGTGGAAGCAGGGTGCCTGGAAGGAGTAAACTCCGCTCAGGTAGCCGAGATTATTGCCCTAACACGTGCTTGCTTAGCAGGCAATCAAATTCGAGTCACCATCTACACCGACAGCCAATACGGGTTTGGGGTAGTTCATGATTACGGGCAGTTATGGTCTCAAAGAGGGTTCATGACTTCTTCAGGCTCTCCCATTCGCAATGGAGAGTTTGTGCGCTTGTTGTTAGAAGCATTGCAATGTCCAGCAAGTATCGCAGTTGTAAAGTGCATCGCACATACCAAAAATGAGGACTTTGTTTCGAAAGGCAATAGATATGCTGATGAAGTTGCGCGGTATTGCGCAGAACAAGGTTACTCTTTCACAGAGGTGGATGTGGGTGGAATAAATGTAAGAACTGAATTAGCCATGATACTGGAAACTGTTGATACTTGGGATGAACTGTCAACCATGCAAGAAAATGCTCCTGATTCAGAAAAGGAAACATGGGTAAAGGCAGGATGTGTAATGGGTGAGACTCATTTTTGGGTCTCAGCAGACGGCAGAGCAGTGTTGCCCAATGAGATGGTGAGTCCAATGGCTAGACTCATACATGGTCCCGTACACTTAGGGAGAGATGCTATGCTAAGAGTGTTTAGACAGACTTGGTACAATCCTAAGTTTAGAATAGCAGCAGAAGCAGTGTGCCAGCGTTGTGTGACCTGCCAGCAGCTGAACGTAGGAAAAAGAACACCAGTTGCACTAAGTCACATAGGAAGGTCTGGAGGTCCATTCAACAGAATGCAGATAGATTTCATTGAAATGCCAAGATGCAACCGCCTCCGCTATGTCCTGGTGGTTGTTTGTGTGTTCTCCAGATGGGTTGAGGCATACCCTACACGTAGGTGCGACACCCTCACAGTGGCTAAGTTACTGCTTAGAGAACTTATCCCTCGGTTCGGGGTGCCGGCCTTTTTGGAATCAGATAGGGGAACACATTTTAACAGCGAGCTTGTGAAGATGATTTGTGTTGCACTGAATATAGACCAAAAACTCCATTGCAGTTACCGACCAGAAGCCTCAGGAATTGTGGAACAAATTAATGGCACGATCAAGTCCAGAATAGCGAAAGTTTGCTCCTCAACGACCCTGAGTTGGCCTGATGCCCTGCCATTGGTACTCATGAGCCTTCGTAGTACCCCAGACAGAAGAACAGGGTTGTCACCACATGAGGTGTTAATGGGGAGAGCAATGAGACTGCCATCTATTCCAGCTACTGCACTGTTAAATATCACAGATGATATGATCCTGGACTATTGTAAGGGGCTGTCTGACGCCATGCGTTCTGTGTCCCTTCAGGTGCAGGCTGCAGAGGTTCCAGCGTGCCAGGGCCCTTGCCATGACCTGTATCCTGGGGACTGGGTCCTGGTGAAGAAACATGTGAGAAGAAGCTGCTTGGATATTCGTTGGCGTGGGCCCTACCAGGTCATTCTGATCACAAGTACAGCTGTAAAGGTGGGAGGCCTGCCCAACTGGATACACGCGTCGCATACGAAAAGGGTTCCAGCACCTCTGGTAACAGCTCCTCTCTCGAATGGACGTCCAGCTGAGGACCAAGAAGCCATAGAGGGGGCTAGCCAAGCTGTAGAGGTGCCAGTGGAAGCAGGGAACGAGTCTGACCAAGCTGAGGACGGTCAGTACAACAGCGAAACAGAAGACGCTACAGAAGGAGAAGACAGCTGGGAGTACGAGTCTGACCCTGACAGGTCTGAAAGAGAGCGAGAACAGACCAGAAGGAGAAGGAGTAGAAGGGCACGTGGAGAAGCAAATTGGCCGCAAAGAAGAAGTTCTAGCCTGAGGTCAACTCCAGAAGCAACCCTTCCTCCGATATCAGAAGACTCAGACCCAGAAGAAGGTGCTCAGGGCGCTGAAGCACCAGACCGAAGAAGGTCAAGAAGAGTGCGTGTGCCTAACAGAAGATACTCCACACCTGAGTGGACATATCTGGCGACAAATGTCTGTGAAACCGGAGACAGGGAGGATCCGAGCGGTGGTGGTGTCCAGTTCTGAGCCCATTATCACCGTGGAAATACAACTGTTGGTACCCGGTGTCGAACAAGAAGGGTCACTAACATTCGTGCTCCCCAGACCTCCCCGCCTCAGCAAGTTAAAACACATGTTTCTTACAGAATTGAAATTCCCCGACTTTGGTACCACGATAACAGCACATGAAGAGCATACTCTTCGCATGGAAATATTGAACTATGCTATTGAAGCTGCAACCACAAATCTAATAGTCGATTGTTAAAGGACTTTGTAAATAAAGCAAGCAGAAGAAAAGAAGATTACCTAGCGCCCAGGAAGCAGAGAATTTTAGGGAATCCCTTGAGTGGATGGAGAAGGGCTAGGGTTGTCTTTTTGAACTGTGAAAGGACTTTTTGCGAAAAAGGCTGTCAGCCTCCAGCTGTGTGGATTCTTGCAAAGAGAAAGGGAAAAGCTAGATTGTCTGACGAAATGGAGGCCGGCACCCCGAACCGCAGAGCTAAATGTATAATAGGTACACTAATAGTAGGAGTGATAATATTAATAGCTTTAGTGGTAACAATTTCTTATGTAAAGGGACATGAGGAAGAGGTAAAGGTAACTGATGCGAATTCTGTAGTAACACTTACACCCACTGTTGCAGGTGAGAAAAGGGAAAACACTCAAGAGAAAGCGTTATTGGCTGCAGAAGCCCGCAGGTTACATGTAGACGAGTCCCAAGGAGACTTTAGGTCAAATGCTTATGCTAAACTTTTGTATGAATACGTGGATGCCATGGAGGTTAAGGATTGCTACGTCTGCATGCAGTTGCCTGCGTCTGTAGATGAAGGAATTCGATATCATCACCTCCCTCTGACATATGGCATTACATGTAGCTTATTGCTTAGTATATTTTATGAGAGAGATAGTTTTGAATACTATTTCTCTAATTATGATTCAGTGTTGCCAGAAGTCCCAAATTATAAGCAGATGAATAAATGGGATTACTGGAAGAGTGAAGACAGATTGGCCAAGTTCTTCATTCCTTGGATTACCTTAGATACTTCACATGCCCGTAGAAATAATCTGACATGCAAGGTGTCAGAAGTCGAGAAAAAGTTCATAGGGCAGGTGGATGATCGTTACAGGAGACAAAAGATTTTGAAAAAATCAGGACAAGGGAAATTAGATTGGACCGAGGAAGAGAAGTCACACAAGAGAAAGGGTAGTAGTGGTCCAATAGCTTTAGATAAAGCGCAGAAAGGAAAGTTATGTCTTCACCGAGCCAAAACGTATTATGAAAATGTATACGTGGGTGAAGTTGACTGTGAACATGCTTTTAATTTAGAGTACTACACTAAGGATTTCCTGAAGGGAATGCAAGTGATTCCAAATGTGTATTTTGTATGTGGAAGAAATGCTTACGTGAGACTACCTGACAACTGGTATGGATCATGTTACTTGGCAATTGTCTTCCCCAAAATATATCATGCACAAGACTTATTGATCATTGAGGGCCAGACATCATCGAGGGGAAGGAGAAATGTAGGTGATGCCGAAATGGTTGGAGATGTCTTTGGAGCTATGTTCCCTCTTTTGGGAATAATCCTTAATGATGTTAAAATTAGACGACTGGCAACAGTTGTCGACAGGTTGTCTGCCAGCACTGCTCAGTCCTTAATGCTGGTAGAAGGAGAGATGCAATCGATAAGGGCTATGGTTCTTCAAAATCGGCTTGCATTAGATGTCTTATTAGCAAAAGAGGGCGGAGTCTGTAAGGCTTTGAAGGTTCAGGAATGTTGCACTTACATTCCAGACCTTTCAAAACCCCTTGAGAAAGTTATTAAGAACATAACTAATATACACAAAGAGATCGAAGACTTGAGTAGAGAAAATGTCTGGGAAAAGGTGGGCCACGGAATGAGTGCAGTTGGAGGGTGGTTTTCCACCTTAGGCAAAAGCTTTATTTGGTATATCCTAAAGCCTATCATCATAATATTGATCTGTGGGATAATATTGTGGGGATTGGTGAGGGTATTCAAATGGTACAGAGCAAGAAGGTCAGAAGGGGCCCAAAGAGAACAGTTGCAGAGATTGGCTGCCATACAAGATAATCAGTACAGGAGCCTGAGAGCTCTGGAAGCGCAGAGAATGCCAGCAATAACTGCAGTTTAAATGTTAGTGATGACCCCGAGAGGTCATCAAAGGGGGGAACTGAGAGAGCGCAAACTGATATAAATGTATGAGTACATCACACTTACCTATAGTAAGCACAAGTCATGATGAGAAATGCCATGAGTGCTAATAGTATCTGAAATTATATTCTAAATGTATAGCTAATATAGAGATTTAAGTAGAAGTGGAACTAATACAGAAATGTGTGACATTATATGATTTTATTAGACGTGATTATTTTGAATCTATGTCGTGTAGCTGTTAACATATAAGATGGTCTGTGGTAAAACGCAGAACGTGGTAGGCCTCAGGGCCAGAGCTGGAGCTAAAAGGGAAGGTGTTTCTTTTCACGACACAGATTGTTTAACGTTTTTGGTCATTGCATTAATGGGCCATGATTTAGAGTAATGTTTTCTAAATAATAGAATAAGAGTTTTAACATGCTTTAATTAAATGAAGAAATTGAATGCTATAATCATAATGTGGAATATTGTAGGCCTGAAATGTTTTAGCATTGATTTACACGTACATGTCTGGGCTGAGAAATGTTGCAAGCCTTTTTAGAAGTCTATGAGAGTTGGGTTCTTGGCGGCAGATATCTGTCTGCAACAGGAAAGGGGGGATCCAATTATAAGCGAATGAATAGAGGCCTGTTCAGTAGACGGCCCAGACATGGAGGAGGGTTCTGGAATGTTTAAGGGGTATCAGCGGGCCGGAGAAGAGACTGAGAAGCAAGGTCAACTCTAACGTCTGAGGCCCAATACAAAGCATCATGGAAAAAGCCTGAAGTTGCACCACGTGAGAGGCGTTTCGCAAGGGGCGTCTCAAATGTTGTTGACTGTTTTGTATTAGGGACAGCACCCCTGGGTGGAGTTAGAGCAGAGACCTGAGGACCCTTTAGAGAGCGGATGGGTAGGCAGTGAGGGGTCATGACTGGAGAACTTTAGGTTTTCACCAAGAGACTTAGAGTGGGTGACTTCCCTTGGGGGTCATTCATTGCTGACGCCTTTGTTAGGTTGGGATTTGGTTAAGTAGGGATACCATCTAGAACAGGGTAGGGACGCCTAACCTGTGTTTGTTTTCCTCCAACCTAAATGAAGGAGAGATATGCGTCTATGCTGATAGCTTTGCTATTTTTAGAACTTGTGTTAGTGATTTCTGTTGCTCGTCTGAGGGCTTTTCGAGAGCACATGTATGTAATTGGACCTGTGTATCTCGTGAATCTCATTCTGAGATGCTTGTATTTGCAGCTCATTATATCTTTACAATAAACTTTTGAAACCTAGAAGTTGTCCGTGATCTTTGAGAGTAGAGTCCTTTCTTGGGTGAACTAATTTGCAGATAGGTGTACTGTTTCCTTCCAAGACAGGCAATAAAGGTTCAGTCGACCAGATCGAGGTTTGGATCAATAGATATAAGGTATCGATCAAAATCTCGCCCTTTCAGCCCGGTAACCATTGAAGAGGTCTCGACTATGCTCGCCACAATCAAAAGTGGTTCCCCTAGCGACCCGGTGCCTATACGCATCCTCAAAAAAGTGGCTCCCACTATTGTCCCCCCTCTAACTGACCTCATCAATTCTTCATTACTTCAGGGAAAGGTCCCCCCCAGCTGGAAAGCGGCTGTTTGTTAAGGCCCTTCTAAAAAAACCTCTACTAGACCCGCTGGACTTGGCCAACTACAGGCCAATCTCCCTCCTCCCTGGAATTAGTAAAATCACTGAAAAAATAGTGAATAAAAAGCTCTCCCAGTTTCTGGAGTCTAACAACTTACTCAGGAGCTCGCAGACTGGATTCCGTCCTGGTCAGGGCACGGACACCGCCCTCCTGGCTGCAGTGGAGGAGACCAGATGCATTCTGGACGCAGGAGGATCAGTGGCAGTGATCCTCCTGGACCTCAGTGCGGCCTTCGACACTGTCAACCACCAGGTTTTAATCCAGCGTCTCAGAGACATCAGGGTGAAGGGTACTGCCCTGGCTTGGTTCTCGTCATTCTTAAACCACCGTTCCTTCCAGGTCTGGGAGAACGACACCCACTCCCCTGCACTCCCCCTCCAGTGCGGAGTGCCGCAGGGCTCTTCGCTAAGCCCGACATTATTCAATGTCTACATGTCCCCACTGGAGGAGGTGGTCACCCCGTTCGGAGTGAAAATCATCAGCTACGCTGACGACACCCAGCTGGTGGTGTCCCTATCCCATCCCAACCAAGAACCATCTAATCTCCACAGCTGCCTCTCCGAAATCCAGGGGTGGATGAATAACTCAGCGTTGAAACTCAACGGGTCCAAGACAGAAATTTTGCTTCTTGGGCAAAAAGGGCTCTCCCTTCCCCCTAACATCTGGCCCTCCTGTCTGGGTGAACCCCCGGTCCCCAAAACCGAGATCAAGAGCCTGGGAATCTGGCTAGAGAAAGACCTGTCCTTCAAAACCCAAGCTAAAAAAACTGCTGGGATTTGTTTTGGGCTGCTTAGATCAGTCAGGAAAATCCTCCCCTTGCTCCCTCCCATCTCCCGGAAATTGCTTATCCAAGGCCTTATTCTATCTAGGCTGGATTACAGCAATGCCATCTATCTGGGAGCCCCCGAAGCCACCTTCAACAAATTACAAAGAACCCAGAACGCCGCGGCCCGGCTTCTCACCAACACCCCGGCCACATCATCGGCCAAACCAGCCTTGAAGCACCTTCACTGGCTGCCAGTAAGAGAAAGAGTTAAATTCAAGGCTCTCTGTCTGGCCCATAAACTCTTACAGGATAAAGGCCCCCCCCATCATCAAAAACTTTATCACGCCCTACAAGGCCTCAAGATCCCTCCGCTCGGACCACGAACACCTCATCACAGTTCACAGAGTGAAAAAGGCCCGTGCAGGCGGACGGCGATTCTCTGTGAACACGGCCAGCCTTTGGAACACCCTCCCCCGTAAACTAAGGATGGAATCAGACCACCTCCGATTCAGGAAATTACTGAAAACACACCTCTTCCCCTGATCCCACTTCTCCCTCCTCCCTTATAACCCACCCTCTCGACTGTCTTGGTCTCAGCGCTGGGATGCTTACGGGTTACTATGCGCTCTACAAAACCCTAATAATAATAATAATAATACCAGGCCTTCTCAGTTCACTCACTCGTGCACATCAGGCCAGGCCCTCTCAGTTCACTCACTCGTGCACATCAGGCCAGGCCCTCTCAGTTCACTCACTCGTGCACATTAGGCCCTCTCAGTTCACTCACTCGTGCACATCATCCCAGGCCCTCTCAGTTCATTCACATGTGCACATCAGGCCCTCTCAGTTCACTCACTCGTGCAGAACAGGCCGCCTCAGTTCACTCACTCGTGCACATCACACCAGGCCCTCTCAGTTCACTCACTCGTGCACATCAGGCTCTCTCTGTTCACTCACTCGTGCACATCATACCAGGCCCTCTCAGTTCACTCACTCGTGCACATCATACCAGGCCCTCTCAGTTCACTCACATGTGCACATCAGGCCAGGCCCTCTCAGTTCACTCACTCACGCACATCAAGCCCTCTCAGTTCACTCACTCGCGCACATCACACTAGGCCCTCTCAGTTCACTCACATATGTACATCATGCCTGGCCCTCTCAGTTCACTCACATGTGCACATCAGGCCAGGCCCTCTCAGTTCACTCACTCGTGCACATCACACCAGGCCCTCTCAGTTCACTCACATGTGCACATCAGGCCAGGCCCTCTCAGTTCACTCACTCGTGCACATCAGGCCCTCTCAGTTCACTCACATGTGCACATCAGGCCAGGCCCTCTCAGTTCACTCACTCGTGCACATCAGGCCAGGCCCTCTCAGTTCACTCACTCATGTACATCACACCAGGCCCTCTCAGTTCACTCACTCTTGCACATCAGACCGCGACACTCCTGAGGCACAGCCGGGAGCTTTGTTTGTTTGATGCTAATTTTTAAAAAAAATTTAAACTTTGTCACATTTTTAAACCTTTCTTTCTTACCTCGCCTCGTGTACTCCTGGGCACTTTAACCCACCCTCAGACCCCCGCGCAGCCGAGGTTAACGCTGCCGCGGGATAGGAAAATTCGCACTTGGCGCCATCATCGAGCCTGACCTCAGGCCACGCCCACTCTCACTAGGCCACGCCCCCGCCTACATAACCGGGCTGCTTACTAGCTCGTACTCAAGACCGCAACACTCCTGAGGCACAGCCGGGAGCTTTGTTTGTTTGATGCAAAAAAAAAATTTTACATTGAAACTTTGTCACATTTTTAAACCTTTCTTTCTTACCTCGCCTCGTGTACTCCTGGGCACTTTAACCCACCCTCAGACCCCCGCGCAGCCGAGGTTAACGCTGCCGCGGGATAGGGAAATTCGCACTTGGCGCCATCATCGAGCCTGACCTCAGGCCACGCCCACTCTCACTAGGCCACGCCCCCCGCCTACATAACCGGGCTGCTTACTAGCTCGTACTCAAGACCACGACACTCCTGAGGCACAGCCAGGAGCTTTGTTTGTTTGATGCTAATTATTTAAAAAAATTGAAACCTTGTCACATTTTTAAACCTTTCTTTCTTACCTCGCCTCGTGTACTCCTGGGCACTTTAACCCACCCTCAGACCCCACGCAGCCGAGGTTAACGCTGCCGCGGGGTAGGGAAATTCGCACTTGGCGCCATCATCAAGCCTGACCTCAGGCCACGCCCACTCTCACTAGGCCACGCCCCCGCCTACATAACCGGGCTGCTTACTAGCTCGTACTCAAGACCGTGATACTACTGAGGCACAGCCGGGAGCTTTGTTTGTTTGATGCAAAAAAAAATTTAAAAATTGAAACTTTGTCACATTTTTAAACCTTTCTTTCTTACCTCGCCTCGTGTACTCCTGGGCACTTTAACCCGCCCTCAGACCCCCGCGCAGCCGAGGTTAACGCTGCCGCGGGATAGGGAAATTCGCACTTGGCGCCATCATCGAGCCTGACCTCAGGCCACGCCCACTCTCACTAGGCCACGCCCCGAACACCCCCTATAAAAAAAAAATGTTTTCTACGGACGCGCAGCGGACGGGCGCAGCGGGCGGCCGTTTGCGCGCCGAAGGCGCACCTAAGGCAAGCCCGTCTGTGCCCATCCTGGCCTGGCCGGCCCCAGGCCCAGTCACTATGCCCAATTCTCCCAAGAGCCGACTTACTTACACCCAAGGTAGGCTCCTTGCACTCAACCCTTTAAAAAACATTAATTGTAATTACACCTACACAGGAGAAAAAACCTTTATTAATTGTGACCTCTGCAACGCGGCCCTTACTGACGCAGACGGCCTCGGCCTTCTTAACTGTAGGTCCCTCCCTAAACACTCCCACGAGATAAACCTTCTTATCCAAGATCTCGCCATCGACATTCTGTTTCTTACGGAAAGAGGCTCACCCCCAACACCGACTCTGATATCGTTAAGGCCCTCCCACCTGGCTACCAAATCCACTCTCAGAACAGACCCCTCGGCAGAGGAGGTGGCCTGGCAATAATATACAGAGAGCATTTCGCCTGCAGAACAGACAATGGCAATATCGATGACTGCGAAAGCTGCCATTTCGCGTTACAGATCTCACCTGGAATCTCCCTCTCTGGTCTACTGATATATCGCCCACCAGGAGCCCCAGCCAAGTTCTCTAGCGCTCTCGTTGACACTGTTACCCTTATGGCAACTACATCTCCTAACTTTTTAATCCTAGGAGACCTCAATCTCCACTTTCTAGACCTCAAGGACATAACTGCCTCCGAACTTCTCCTTGACCTCACCTCTTTTGACCTACGACTAGTGAACTCAGAGGCTACCCATGACAAAGGGCACCTTCTGGACCCCATTTTTACTAACATCCACGATTTTAAAACTCGTACTCCCCTCCCACTGCCATGGACAGACCACTTCTTGATTCCTATTGACTGGCATCTCGATGTCCCGCCACCCCAACTGCCCAAAACCCGGGTCACCGATAGACGCTTGCACAAACTCTCGCCTGAAGAATGGGCCTCCAGGCTCACGGAATCTCTCCCCCCCCCGGCTCTAGACCCAGCAACCGCTGATATGGAGTTTAACTCCTGGCTCACTCAATCACTGGACGGCCTCCTTCCCAAAACAAGTACCTTGAAACGAGCCAAAATTGTGAACCCGGCCCCCTGGTACACCCCTGAGCTTAACGTACTACGGAAGGAATGTAAAAGGACAGAGCGCGCCTGGAGGAAGGACGAATCCACAGCTAAAAAAGACGCCTTCCGCGCCTCCATAAGAACTTATAAACTCGCGCTACGTAACACCAAAAGCCAATTCTTTGAGGAAAGAATAAAAAACTCCTCCTGCTCCGCCAGAGAAACCTTTATCATCTTAAAAGAACTACTCAAAGTCCCGGATCCTCCAGAGAAACGCAGAGTCTCCAACACCTCTGGGGATAAATGCCATAAACTGGCAAAATACTTTGACGAGAAAATTCAGAAAATTCTCGCCACTCTACCCCCAGTCGACCACAGTATCAACGATGAGGGTCGCCTCACACCTGACCCAACCTCTAGCCCTCACCCGGATATCCCCGCCATCCACCTAGACACCCTCGGCCCGGTAACCATTGAAGAGGTCTCGACTATGCTTGCCACAATCAAAAGTGGTTCCCCTAGCGACCCGGTGCCTATACGCATCCTCAAAAAAGTGGCTCCCACTATTGTCCCCCCTCTAACTGACCTCATCAATTCTTCATTACTTCAGGGAAAGGTCCCCCCCAGCTGGAAAGCGGCTGTTTGTTAAGGCCCTTCTAAAAAAACTCTACTAGACCCGCTGGACTTGGCCAACTACAGGCCAATCTCCCTCCTCCCTGGAATTAGTAAAATCACTGAAAAAATAGTGAATAAAAAGCTCTCCCAGTTTCTGGAGTCTAACAACTTACTCAGGAGCTCGCAGACTGGATTCCGTCCTGGTCAGGGCACGGACACCGCCCTCCTGGCGGCAGTGGAGGAGACCAGATGCATTCTGGACGCAGGAGGATCAGTGGCAGTGATCCTCCTGGACCTCAGTGCGGCCTTCGACACTGTCAACCACCAGGTTTTAATCCAGCGTCTCAGAGACATCAGGGTGGAGGGTACTGCCCTGGCTTGGTTCTCGTCATTCTTAAACCACCGTTCCTTCCAGGTCTGGGAGAACGACACCCACTCCCCTGCAGTCCCCCTCCAGTGCGGAGTGCCGCAGGGCTCTTCGCTAAGCCCGACATTATTCAATGTCTACATGTCCCCACTGGAGGAGGTGGTCACCCCGTTCGGAGTGAAAATCATCAGCTACGCTGACGACACCCAGCTGGTGGTGTCCCTATCCCATCCCAACCAAGAACCATCTAATCTCCACAGCTGCCTCTCCGAAATCCAGGGGTGGATGAATAACTCAGCGTTGAAACTCAACGGGTCCAAGACAGAAATGTTGCTTCTTGGGCAAAAAGGGCTCTCCCTTCCCCCTAACATCTGGCCCTCCTGTCTGGGTGAACCCCCGGTCCCCAAAACCGAGATCAAGAGCCTGGGAATCTGGCTAGAGAAAGACCTGTCCTTCAAAACCCAAGCTAAAAAAACTGCTGGGATTTGTTTTGGGCTGCTTAGATCAGTCAGGAAAATCCTCCCCTTGCTCCCTCCCATCTCCCGGAAATTGCTTATCCAAGGCCTTATTCTATCTAGGCTGGATTACAGCAATGCCATCTATCTGGGAGCCCCCGAAGCCACCTTCAACAAATTACAAAGAACCCAGAACGCCGCGGCCCGGCTTCTCACCAACACCCCGGCCACATCATAGGCCAAACCAGCCTTGAAGCACCTTCACTGGCTGCCAGTAAGAGAAAGAGTTAAATTCAAGGCTCTCTGTCTGGCCCATAAACTCTTACAGGATAAAGGCCCCCCCCATCCTCAAAAACTTTATCACGCCCTACAAGGCCTCAAGATCCCTCCGCTCGGACCACGAACACCTCATCACAGTTCACAGAGTGAAAAAGGCCCGTGCAGGCGGACGGCGATTCTCTGTGAACACGGCCAGCCTTTGGAACACCCTCCCCCGTAAACTAAGGATGGAATCAGACCACCTCCGATTCAGGAAATTACTGAAAACACACCTCTTCCCCGGATCCCACTTCTCCCTCCTCCCTTATAACCCACCCTCTTGACTGTCTTGGTCTCAGCGCTGGGATGCTTACGGGTTACTATGCGCTCTACAAAACCCTAATAATAATAATAATAATACCAGGCCTTCTCAGTTCACTCACTCGTGCACATCAGGCCAGGCCCTCTCAGTTCACTCACTCGTGCACATCAGGCCAGGCCCTCTCAGTTCACTCACTCGTGCACATTAGGCCCTCTCAGTTCACTCACTCGTGCACATCATCCCAGGCCCTCTCAGTTCATTCACATGTGCACATCAGGCCCTCTTAGTTCACTCACTCGTGCAGAACAGGCCGCCTCAGTTCACTCACTCGTGCACATCACACCAGGCCCTCTCAGTTCACTCACTCGTGCACATCAGGCTCTCTCTGTTCACTCACTCGTGCACATCATACCAGGCCCTCTCAGTTCACTCACTCGTGCACATCATACCAGGCCCTCTCAGTTCACTCACATGTGCACATCAGGCCAGGCCCTCTCAGTTCACTCACTCACGCACATCAAGCCCTCTCAGTTCACTCACTCGCGCACATCACACTAGGCCCTCTCAGTTCACTCACATATGTACATCATGCCTGGCCCTCTCAGTTCACTCACATGTGCACATCAGGCCAGGCCCTCTCAGTTCACTCACTCGTGCACATCACACCAGGCCCTCTCAGTTCACTCACATGTGCACATCAGGCCAGGCCCTCTCAGTTCACTCACTCGTGCACATCAGGCCCTCTCAGTTCACTCACATGTGCACATCAGGCCAGGCCCTCTCAGTTCACTCACTCGTGCACATCAGGCCCTCTCAGTTCACTCACATGTGCACATCAGCCCAGGCCCTCTCAGTTCACTCCCTCGTACACATCCGGCCAGGCCCTCTCAGTTCACTCACTCATGCACATCATACCAGGCCCTCTCAGTTCACTCACTCATGCACATCACACCAGGCCCTCTCAGTTCACTCACTCATGCACAACATACCAGGCCCTCTCAGTTCACTCACTCATGCACATCATACCAGGCCCTCTCAGTTCACTCACTCATGCACATCATACCAGGCCCTCTCAGTTCACTCCCTCACGCACATCAGGCCCTCTCAGTTCACTCACTCGGGCACATCAGGCCCTCTCAGTTCACTCACTTGTGCACATCAGGCCCTCTCAGTTCACTCACTCGTGCACATCAGGCCCTCTCAGTTCACTCACTCGCGTACATCACGCCAGACCCTCTTATTCACTCACTTACTCTTGCACATCACGCCAGGCCCTCTTGTTTGCTCACTCTTGCACATCACGCCAGGCCCTCTTGTTCACTCACTCGCGTACATCACGCCAGACCCTCTTATTCACTCACTTACTCTTGCACATCATGCCTGGCCCTCTTGTTTGCTCACTCTTGCATTTCACGACAGGCCCTCTTGTTCGCTCACTCATAGCAGAATGCTCTCTGTGCAGTGTGGGCCCAGAGGAGTAAGGACCCTCGCACTGAACTCCAGCTTGTTTGCATGAACACCCAGTGGTTTAAGTCGACATGTACTCTCACCTACTGAGTGCCTGAACTTCTATAACTTGATGAGGAGAATGCCAGTACTTCTCTGCACGGGTGCAATACTTTTAATGGGAGAGTCCCAGTACTACTCAGGATCAAGCAAGTGCCCAGGGGTAGTGAGTACCAGTACTTCATACTACTACTTCAAGCACTCTCAACACCCCAGTGTAATCTTTTCCAGAGTTGCTGAAAAGTATGAGGGTCCTGTTTCAGGATGATGTATGGGGCCCCCATAACACAAAGTGGCATCAAGGGCAGGCCACAAAATAAAATTGCTGCTTTGATGTACTTCTAATTAAATCAAAATGCACAAAGATGGCCTTCAGGGTGGCAAAAATAGGTCTGTCAACTTCTCATAGAACATATGCAGATTGTTTGTATTAATCTCAATCCAAACATGTAAAAGAGCACGCGTGTAGCCTGTTACTGTTGCAGGAGTCAAAGGCATGGTTAGCTGTGGAGGGTTATGTCCAGTTCATGCATGTCCGTCACACTCTGCCTCATCAGGCGTGTGCTTTGAACAGGACTCATTGACCCAGATTCTCAAAAGTGTCACAGAACACAGCGCAGCAGCAAACAATGCTGCGTTGCACGACAGGGAGGGAGCAGGAGGGCGCCATATTCACAGAGATACAGCACTCTCCCCCCTCTCCCTAGCCTCAGCGCTGATCTCAGCTGCTGTGTGCCAGGTACACACCTTAGTGCCATAGTGCTAGGGTGCGTGCCTGAGTCTGTAACACACAAAGAGGAGTAGTGGGTGATGTTTAAAGAGGTGGCACGTGCTCCGTGAAAAAATACTGCCCTCACTCACAAAATTGTGACATGCTTCATCATTGGGCTTGCTTCAATATGCCCCGCACAGACCAATGCCTGGGGTGGAGCAAAAGGGAGGGGAGGACAATACAAACATGAAAAAATGATTTATAGTATTAAATCTGGGATCACCGAAAGAAGAAGTGCAGTGAAGGTTGTAACTAGTTCAGTGGTGTCTTTGTGTAAAAATGTATCCCTAGACCCACTGACTAGGGTTAAAAACGTGAAGGATGGTGGTGACAGGAAAGTATTAGGAGTTCTTTTACCCCTCCTTACTGCCAAATCGTCAACATGTTTCTGCTGCGTATCAGGTGCCCGCAATGTCGGGTCACAACAGCATTCCTCAGGACCTTTCAGATCCCAGTGACTTGTATTTCCTCTGTACCCGGAATTAGGTATCCCTGGAACCAGTAGTTCCCAGAGAGAGGGTCACCCTTAGTAACTCACTTTGTTTAATCTGTAGGTGCATAGGATACCGGCTGTGATACACCAACCTGTCTCACTCCAAGTATCCATCCAACACTCTCTTAAAATATTAATAATCGGAATTAGTTGCGGCACGTATGTTCTACCTCTATATCTAGGATGAGCCTTATGCGATTATGCAGTTTTTTCAAATGTCCCTAGTCGGACATATCATCCACACTCGGGGAACTACCCCTTTCAATTCTTTCAGGTAGAATCGTACTTAATTGGACAGATGTCCCTCCTGCTCTCGTAACACCCCCACATCCAGCGCAACGAAAGGCTTAACTCACTGAGTTCATATGTGATCATGCTAAAGCTGGCGAGTAAAGAGGAAAAGCCCCCCTGTAGTCAAACTCTGGGGGAGGATAAAACAACATGGAGAAGAAAGGTTAAGCAGTGAGCGAAGATCAGTTGTTGGCCTGTAGAAACCTGTCCGGGTTATGGCCATCCAGGTTAGTGGGCCTTGTGCACCACGTAAAATGGCCAGTGATTGCCGTGATGTTTAGCTGTCACACCATTAGCCCTTGTAGATCATATTGCATACATCAGGTCTCAATCTTATCTTGATCCTTCCATATATGCAAATGCCACCCTAATGTTGTGAGTAGGGCTAATCCGGCCTATTGGGATTAAACCCAACGCCTTCTGACATAGGCCCGATCTTCACCAGGTCTCTCGCTCCACCAAGTTATGGAGCGAGAGACCCCCTCATTGTAAAACCATTCCTCAGAGTGCCCACCCCAAGACTCCTTACTTCGTCAAGGGTGGATCTCCGTGTAGATAGAGCGTCGGTTAGGCGAGGTGTCTCTTTGAGCGGAAAGGGCTGGTGGTCACGTGACGTGCGTGGAGTAGCATCCCCACGTCACGTGACTGCGTCTCCCGTCCGTGCTGAGGTGTTGCTAGGATACCATTGGGAGCGGCATGTTTTTCATTCCGCCCTCTCGGTATAGGCAAACTTTATTGATGTTCTCATAAAGTGTTTTGCAAAAAAGGTATTTTGTCAAAAAACTAAAACTAGGGTCCACACCCCCACCATTGGTGGCAGTTGTGTAAAGCGATAAGGTCAATCAAAACCCTCATTTGTATCGGCGATGTAACTGTGGAGGTGAAGCCAGGATATTATCCCCTAATATAAAAAGGAGGTATTTAAATACACGATCTATAATCTACAGAGACGTATTAACAAAGGACAATGGAGATAGTTTCAGAGTCCGCCGGACTTGCACTAAGTGAGGAATACAGTGTCACATCGGAGCAGTGCAAGTCCCCGCTATCCCGTGTTGGTTCCCCCAGTGGGTGTCACCTTATCCATAGCTCATGGCGTAGATAAGTAATGGGGGGTGGGTTGGTTGGGTTTGGTGGGTGGGGTTGCTTACAGTAGGAAGATGGTTGAAGGTACATTCACCTATTAATCGTATTCCACGGAATATCATCCTTCAGCCCATTAATGTGGCTCTTGAGTCTATATACCCACTTCTGGTCTCTGAGTAGGAGTGATCTCTTTTTTGTCGCCTGAGTTCGAGTAGAATCTCAGTTTATCTAATACGGTTCACGCTAAGACATTCTCCGTATGGTGGTTTTCCACCATACGGAGTTTTGTAAGCTTTGTGTTCATTTTCTTGCATCTTACGGTGCTTCTATGCTCTATAATGCGTGTTTTCACCTCCCATGTTGTCATGCCTACATATTGTTTTGACAAGGGCAAGTGATGACGTAGATGACATGGTACAAATTACTGTTCATATGTGTCCTTTTTTCCCAAGGAGATTGCAGGCCCACACCTACACTTTTTGTGTTCTTGGTTAGCAACATACATTGCATGAGCCACATCTTGTATGTCCAATGACCGGAGGAAGTACCCATGGATGTTGCGTATTTATCGGTTTCTTGACAATGGGTCTAATTTGGAACAGGATATCTCATAGATTTGTGCTTCTTTTGAATGAGAACACAGGTTTTTCCACATTTAGTCCGCTTGAGTTCAATATGCGCCAGTTTTTTAAGATGAGCCTTTTGATATGATGCGAGGCTGTATTGAAGGTGGTTACGCACACTGGTTAGTTCATGGTCTGTCTCTCCACTTTTTTCAAAAGGTTGTCTCTGTTGGTGTTCACAGCTCTTTATTTAACTTTCTTTACTACTCTTCTGGGGTATACTCTGTTTTGTAGTTTTTCTGTCAGAAGGTGGTGATGTCCTTGCAATTACGGCAGAGGCGGAAGAATTGCCCCACCAGTAGATTTTCCATGAGCTCTTTTGGATGGAAGCCCCCAAAGGAGAGGAGGGAATTTTTGTCAGTTGGTTTGTGGTAGACCCGTGTGGAGAGTTATCCATTTTTGGGTTCTATTAGCAGGTCCAGAAATGGCAGTTCTGTTTTAGTTTCTGTAGATGCTAAAGTTAATAGAGGGTTTCTGCTGTTTAACCACTCCAAGAAAGCCTGGACAGAAACCTCATCGCGTCTCCAGATCACCAGGATGTCATCTATAAATCTTTGACACAATTTGATGTTACTAGACCATGGGTTGTCCTTCTTGTAGATGTTGGTGTTCTCGAATGGTCCTACATACAAACCTGCCAAGCTGGGGGTGAAGTACTGCCCATTGATGTACCATGGGTCTGTAGGTACAAAGTGCCCTCAAATTCGAAGAAGTTTCGTATGGGGCAACCTCAACCAAACTGAGGATGCGTGCCTGAGTCTCCCATAGGTTTTTACCTTCCACGGTACTCTTCCTGTACAACATACAATGCTTAGACACTCTTTAAAACTTTTCCTACTTTGCATGTGTGCTGCACACACATGCAAAATAGTAAAAGAAAGTAGAAATGAAAGCATTTCCCCTTTTAACGCCTGCTTTTCAGCTGTGTTCGTTTTTGGTTCAAATCCTGCCTACTAATGTTAATAGACGGGGTGTAGTGCAAAAAGCGTTGTTGATAGCATGAGAACGCCCATGTGCCACCCATGTAACACCCCCTTGATGCAAAGTAGGGTTTCGACCTTCTACACGTAGACAGAGGGAGAGAAGAGGGCATGGCAGAGGGAGGGAGATAGATGGGAGGAGAGTAAAGAAGGGCCTTTTTCGCTGACAGACACCTGACAGACTCCCTCATGCAGACAACGGCCATGCCCAGCGGCCTGCACCTATGAGAGAGAGAGAGGAGATTTCTAGGAGGGGAGACGAAGTGTGAAGATTGACAAGCAGTGGGTAGGGGTGAGGTGGGGCCTGCACTTGATACATACAATATAACAACAAAGGTGTTGACAGAGGGCTGCAGAAAGGGGGAAAAGGAGTAAGGCAGAGGCAAACATTTTTGGAGCACTGATTTATTTGGCGTACCCCCGTCCAAGGTACTAGAAAGAGACAGAAGTGCAAATGCTGCACACACACAGAAGACTAGGGCGACACATTTGTTTAACTAATTCCAGGGAAATTCTAGCAGCATGTCACCTCTTATAGGAATGATTGCTTTTATGTTTGTATTACACAATGTATTCATGCGAGCACTCTTAACTGCCTCTGTAGGGGCGTTTATGTTGATTTACTTGTAAAGGGCACATCACACTTTAATTTGCTTCTTAGCACTAAAGCAGTCTCCAGCCGTGATGTGTTTAGTTTGACTCAATATATAGAACGTCCATGATTGGATAAACCGCGCATGAATACATAGAATGTCCATGATTGAATAACTGTGCCTGAATACAAAGAACGTCTATGATTGGATAAACTGCTCATGAATACATAGAATATCCATGATTGGATAAACCCTGTATGAATACATAGAACGTCCATGATTGGATAAACCCTGTATGAGTACATAGAAGGTCCATGATTAGATAAACCCTGCATGAATACATAGAAGGTCCATGATTGGATAAACCCTGCATGAATACATAGAACGTCCGTGATTGGATAAACCCTGCATGAATACATAGAACGTCCGTGATTGGATAAACCCTGTATGAATACATAGAAGGTCCATGATTGGATAAACCCTGCATGAGTACATAGAAGGTCCATGATTAGATAAACCCTGCATGAATGCATAGAACGTCCATGATTAGATAAACCCTGCATGAATACATAGAACGTCCGTGATTGGATAAACCCTGTATGAATGCATAGAACGTCCGTGATTGGATAAACCCTGCATGAATACATAGAACGTCCGTGATTGGATAAACCCTGCATGAGTACATAGAAGGTCCATGATTAGATAAACCCTGCATGAGTACATAGAAGGTCCATGATTGGATAAACCCTGCATGAATACATAGAACGTCCGTGATTGGATAAACCCTGTATGAATACATAGAAGGTCCATGATTGGATAAACCCTGCATGAGTACATAGAAGGTCCATGATTAGATAAACCCTGCATGAATGCATAGAACGTCCATGATTAGATAAACCCTGCATGAATACATAGAACGTCCGTGATTGGATAAACCCTGTATGAATGCATAGAACGTCCGTGATTGGATAAACCCTGCATGAATACATAGAACGTCCGTGATTGGATAAACCCTGCATGAGTACATAGAAGGTCCATGATTAGATAAACCCTGCATGAGTACATAGAAGGTCCATGATTGGATAAACCCTGCATGAGTACATAGAAGGTCCATGATTAGATAAACCCTGCATGAATACATAGAACGTCCGTGATTGGATAAACCCTGTATGAATACATAGAACGTCCATGATTGGATAAACCCTGCATGAATACATAGAACGTCCATGATTGGATAAACCCTGCATGAATACATAGAACGTCCATGATTGGATAAACCCTGTATGAATACATAGAACGTCCATGATTGGATAAACCATGCATCATAAATACATAGAAAGTCCATGATTAGATAAACCCTGCATGAATACATAGAATGTCCGTGATTGGATAAACCCTGTATGAGTACATAGAAGGTCCATGATTAGATAAACCCTGCATGAATACATAGAAGGTCCATGATTGGATAAACCCTGCATGAGTACATAGAAGGTCCATGATTAGATAAACCCTGCATGAATACATAGAACGTCCATGATTAGATAAACCCTGCATGAATACATAGAACGTCCGTGATTGGATAAACCCTGCATGAATACATAGAACGTCCGTGATTGGATAAACCCTGTATGAATACATAGAAGGTCCATGATTGGATAAACCCTGCATGAGTACATAGAAGGTCCATGATTAGATAAACCCTGCATGAATACATAGAACGTCCATGATTAGATAAACCCTGCATGAATACATAGAACGTCCGTGATTGGATAAACCCTGTATGAATGCATAGAACGTCCGTGATTGGATAAACCCTGCATGAATACATAGAACGTCCGTGATTGGATAAACCCTGCATGAGTACATAGAAGGTCCATGATTAGATAAACCCTGCATGAGTACATAGAAGGTCCATGATTGGATAAACCCTGCATGAGTACATAGAAGGTCCATGATTAGATAAACCCTGCATGAATACATAGAACGTCCGTGATTGGATAAACCCTGTATGAATACATAGAACGTCCATGATTGGATAAACCCTGCATGAATACATAGAACGTCCGTGATTGGATAAACCCTGTATGAATACATAGAACGTCCATGATTGGATAAACCCTGCATGAATACATAGAACGTCCGTGATTGGATAAACCCTGCATGAATACATAGAACGTCCATGATTGGATAAACCCTGTATGAATACATAGAACGTCCATGATTGGATAAACCCTGCATGAGTACATAGAATGTCCATGATTAGATAAACCCTGCATGAATACATAGAACGTCCATGATTAGATAAACCCTGCATGAATACATAGAACGTCCGTGATTGGATAAACCCTGTATGAATGCATAGAACGTCCGTGATTGGATAAACCCTGCATGAATACATAGAACGTCCGTGATTGGATAAACCCTGCATGAGTACATAGAAGGTCCATGATTAGATAAACCCTGCATGAGTACATAGAAGGTCCATGATTGGATAAACCCTGCATGAGTACATAGAAGGTCCATGATTAGATAAACCCTGCATGAATACATAGAACGTCCATGATTGGATAAACCCTGTATGAGTACATAGAAGGTCCATGATTAGATAAACCCTGCATGAATACATAGAAGGTCCATGATTGGATAAACCCTGCATGAGTACATAGAAGGTCCATGATTAGATAAACCCTGCATGAATACATAGAACGTCCATGATTAGATAAACCCTGCATGAATACATAGAACGTCCGTGATTGGATAAACCCTGCATGAATACATAGAACGTCCGTGATTGGATAAACCCTGTATGAATACATAGAAGGTCCATGATTGGATAAACCCTGCATGAGTACATAGAAGGTCCATGATTAGATAAACCCTGCATGAATACATAGAACGTCCATGATTAGATAAACCCTGCATGAATACATAGAACGTCCGTGATTGGATAAACCCTGTATGAATGCATAGAACGTCCGTGATTGGATAAACCCTGCATGAATACATAGAACGTCCGTGATTGGATAAACCCTGCATGAGTACATAGAAGGTCCATGATTAGATAAACCCTGCATGAGTACATAGAAGGTCCATGATTGGATAAACCCTGCATGAGTACATAGAAGGTCCATGATTAGATAAACCCTGCATGAATACATAGAACGTCCGTGATTGGATAAACCCTGTATGAATACATAGAACGTCCATGATTGGATAAACCCTGCATGAATACATAGAACGTCCATGATTGGATAAACCCTGCATGAATACATAGAACGTCCATGATTGGATAAACCCTGTATGAATACATAGAACGTCCATGATTGGATAAACCATGCATCATAAATACATAGAATATCCATGATTAGATAAACCCTGCATGAACATATAGAACATCCATGATTGGATAAACCCTGCATGAATACATAGAACGTCCATGATTGGATAAACCATGTATCATAAATACATAGAATGTCCATGATTAGATAAAACCTGCATGAATACATAGAACGTCCATGATTAGATAAACCGTGCATGAATACATAGAACGTCCATGATTGGATAAACCCTGCATGAATACATAGAACGTCCATGATTGGATAAACCATGCATCATAAATACATAGAACATCCATGATTGGATAAACCCTGTATGAATGCATAGACTGTCCATGATTGGATAAACCCTGCATGAACATATAGAACATCCATGATTGGATAAACCCTGTATGAATACATAGAACGTCCATGATTGGATAAACCATGCATGAATACATAGAACGTCCATGATTGGATAAACCATGTATCATAAATACATAGAATGTCCATGATTGGATAAACCCTGCATGAATACATAGAAAGTCCATGATTAGATAAACCATGCATGAACATATAGAACATCCATGATTGGATAAACCGTGTATGAATACATAGAACGTCCATGATTGGATAAACCATGCATCATAAATACATAGAAAGTCCATGATTAGATAAACCGTGCATGAATACATAGAAAGTCTCTGATTGAATAAACCCTGCATGAATACATAGAAAGTCCATGATTAGATAAAACCTGCATGAATACATAGAACGTCCATGATTGGATAAACCGTGAATGAATGCATAGAACGTCCATGATTGGATAAACCCTGCATGAATACATAGAACGTCCATGATTGGATAAACCGTGCATGAATACATAGAAAGTCTCTGATTGGATAAATCATGCAACAGAAATACATAGAATGTTCATGATTAGATAAACCCTGCATGAACATATAGAACATCCATGATTGGATAAACCGTGTATGAATACAAAGAACGTCTATGATTGGATAAACTGCTCATGAATACATAGAAAGTCCATGATTGGATAAACCCTGCATGAACATATAGAACATCCATGATTGGATAAACCGTGTATGAATACATAGAACGTCCATGATTGGATAAACCCTGCATGAATACATAGAATGTCCATGATTGGATAAATCCTGTATGAATACATAGAACGTCCATGATTGGATAAACCATGCATCATAAATACATAGAATGTCCATGATTAGATAAACCCTGCATGAACATATAGAACATCCATGATTGGATAAACCGTGTATGAATACATAGAACGGCCATGATTGGATAAACCATGCATCATAAATACATAGAATGTCCATGATTGGATAAACCCTGCATGAATACATAGAAAGTCCAGGATTGGATAAACCGTGCATGAACATATAGAACATCCATGATTGGATAAACCGTGCATGAATACATAGAAAGTCTCTGATTGGATAAACCATGCATCATAAATACATAGAATGTCCATGATTAGATAAACCCTGCATGAATACATAGAAAGTCCATGATTAGATAAACCGTGCATGAATACATAGAATGTCCATGATTGAATAAACCATGCATCATAAATACATAGAATGTCCATGATTAGATAAACCCTGTATGAATGCATAGAACGTCCGTGATTGGATAAACCCTGCATGAATACATAGAACGTCCATGATTGGATAAACCATGCATCATAAATACATAGAATGTCCATGATTGGATGAACCCTGTATGAATACATAGAACGTCCATGATTGGATAAACCATGCATCATAAATACATAGAATGTCCATGATTGGATAAACCCTGTATGAATGCATAGAACGTCCGTGATTGGATAAACCCTGCATGAATACATAGAACATCCATGATTGGATAAACCATGCATCATAAATACATAGAATGTCCATGATTAGATAAACCCTGCATGAACATATAGAACATCCATGATTGGATAAACCGTGCATGAATACATAGAACGTCCATGATTGGATAAACCATGCATCATAAATACATAGAATGTCCATGATTGGATAAACCCTGCATGAATACATAGAAAGTCCATGATTGAATAAATCATGCAACAGAAATACATAGAAAGTCCATGATTAGATAAACCGTTCATGAACACATGATAGAATGTCCATGATTGAATAAACCGTGCATGAATACATAGAACGTCCATGATTGGATAAACCATGCATCATAAATACATAGAATGTCCATGATTAGATAAACCATGCATCATAAATACATAGAATATCCATGATTAGATAAACCATGCATGAACATATAGAACATCCATGATTGGATAAACCCTGTATGAATACATAGAACGTCCATGATTGGATAAACCCTGCATGAACATATAGAACATCCATGATTGGATAAACCGTGTATGAATACATAGAACGTCCATGATTGGATAAACCATGCATGAATACATGGAACGTCCATGATTGGATAAACCATGCATCATAAATACATAGAATGTCCATGATTAGATAAACCCTGCATGAATACATAGAAAGTCCAGGATTGGATAAACCGTGCATGAATACATAGAACGTCCATGATTGGATAAACCCTGTATGAATACATAGAACGTCCATGATTGGATAAACCCTGCATGAATACATAGAACGTCCATGATTGGATAAACCCTGCATGAATACATAGAACGTCCATGATTGGATAAACCATGCATCATAAATACATAGAATGTCCATGATTGGATAAACCCTGCATGAATACATAGAATGTCCATGATTGGATAAACCCTGCATGAATACATAGAACGTCCATGATTGGATAAACCCTGCATGAATACATAGAACGTCCATGATTGGATAAACCATGCATCATAAATACATAGAACGTCCATGATTGGATAAACCCTGCATGAATACATAGAAAGTCCATGATTGGATAAACTCTGCATGAATACATAGAATGTCCCTGATTAGATAAACCCTGCATGAATACATAGAACGTCCATGATTGGATAAACCCTGCATGAGTACATAGAAGGTCCATGATTGGATAAACCCTGCATGAGTACATAGAAAGTCCATGATTGGATAAACCCTGCATGAATACATAGAAAGTCCATGATTGGATAAACCCTGCATGAATACATAGAACGTCCATGATTAGATAAACCCTGCATGAATACATAGAACGTCCATGATTGGATAAACCCTGCATGAATACATAGAACGTCCATGATTGGATAAACCATGCATCATAAATACATAGAAAGTCCATGATTGGATAAACCCTTCATGAACACATGATTGAATGTCCATGATTGAATAAGTCATGCAACAGAAATACATAGAATGTCCATGATTAGATAAACCATGCATGAACATATAGAACATCCATGATTGGATAAACCGTGTATGAATACAAAGAACGTCCATGATTGGATAAACCATGCATCATAAATACATAGAATGTCCATGATTAGATAAACCCTGTATGAATGCATAGAATGTCCATGATTGGATAAACCCTGTATGAGTACATAGAACGTCCATGGTTGGATAAACCCTGTATGAATGCATAGAATGTCCATGATTGGATAAACCCTGTATGAATGCATAGAATGTCCATGATTGGATAAACCCTGTATGAGTACATAGAACGTCCATGATTGGATAAACCATGCATCATAAATACATAGAATGTCCATGATTAGATAAACCCTGTATGAATGCATAGAATGTCCATGATTGGATAAACCCTGCATGAATACATAGAATGTCCATGATTGGATAAACCCTGTATGAATACATAGAACGTCCATGATTGGATAAACCATGCATCATAAATACATAGAATGTCCATGATTGGATAAACCCTGCATGAATACATAGAACGTCCATGATTGGATAAACCCTGTATGAATACATAGAACGTCCATGATTAGATAAACCCTGTATGAATACATAGAACGTCCATGATTGGATAAACCATGCATCATAAATACATAGAATGTCCATGATTAGATAAACCCTGCATGAATACATAGAAAGTCCGTGATTGGATAAACCCTGCATGAATACATAGAAAGTCCATGATTAGATAAACCCTGCATGAATACATAGAATGTCCATGATTGGATAAACCCTGTATGAATGCATAGAACGTCCGTGATTGGATAAACCCTGCATGAATACATAGAACTTCCATGATTGGATAAACCCTGCATGAATACATAGAACGTCCATGATTGGATAAACCCTGCATGAATACATGGAACGTCCATGATTGGATAAACCCTGTATGAATGCATAGAACGTCCATGATTGGATAAACCCTGCATGAATACATAGAAAGTCCATGATTAGATAAACCGTGTATGAACATATAGAACGTCCATGATTGGATAAACCGTGCATGAATACATAGAACGTCCATGATTGGATAAACCATGCATGAATACATAGAACGTCCATGATTGGATAAACCCTGCATGAATACATAGAATGTCCATGATTAGATAAACCGTGCATGAATACAGTCGAAAGTCCATGATTGGATAAACCGTTCATGAACACATGATAGAATGTCCATGATTGAATAAACCATGCATCATAAATACAGTCGAAAGTCCATGATTGGATAAACCGTTCATGAACACATGATAGAATGTCCATGATTGAATAAACCATGCATCATAAATACATAGAAAGTCCGTGATTGGATAAACCCTGCATGAATACATAGAACGTCCATGATTGGATAAACCCTGCATGAATACATAGAATGTCCATGATTGGATAAACCCTGTATGAATGCATAGAACGTCCGTGATTGGATAAACCATGCATCATAAATACATTGGATAAACCATGCATCATAAATACATAGAATGTCCATGATTGGATAAACCCTGTATGAATGCATAGAACGTCCGTGATTGGATAAACCCTGCATGAATACATAGAACGTCCATGATTGGATAAACCATGCATCATAAATACATAGAATGTCCATGATTAGATAAACCCTGCATGAACATATAGAACATCCATGATTGAATAAACCGTGCATGAATACATAGAACGTCCATGATTGGATAAACCATGCATCATAAATACATAGAATGTCCATGATTAGATAAACCATGCATCATAAATACATAGAATATCCATGATTAGATAAACCATGCATGAACATATAGAACATCCATGATTGGATAAACCCTGTATGAATGCATAGACTGTCCATGATTGGATAAACCCTGCATGAACATATAGAACATCCATGATTGGATGAACCGTGTATGAATACATAGAACGTCCATGATTGGATAAACCATGCATGAATACATGGAACGTCCATGATTGGATAAACCATGCATCATAAATACATAGAATGTCCATGATTAGATAAACCCTGCATGAATACATAGAAAGTCCAGGATTGGATAAACCGTGCATGAATACATAGAACGTCCATGATTGGATAAACCCTGTATGAATACATAGAACGTCCATGATTGGATAAACCCTGCATGAATACATAGAACGTCCATGATTGGATAAACCCCTGCATGAATACATAGAACGTCCATGATTGGATAAACCATGCATCATAAATACATAGAATGTCCATGATTGGATAAACCCTGCATGAATACATAGAATGTCCATGATTGGATAAACCCTGCATGAATACATAGAACGTCCATGATTGGATAAGCCCTGCATGAATACATAGAACGTCCATGATTGGATAAACCATGCATCATAAATACATAGAACATCCATGATTGGATAAACCCTGTATGAATGCATAGACTGTCCATGATTGGATAAACCCTGCATGAACATATAGAACATCCATGATTGGATAAACCGTGTATGAATACATAGAACGTCCATGATTGGATAAACCATGCATGAATACATGGAACGTCCATGATTGGATAAACCATGCATCATAAATACATAGAATGTCCATGATTAGATAAACCCTGCATGAATACATAGAAAGTCCAGGATTGGATAAACCGTGCATGAATACATATAACGTCCATGATTGGATAAACCCTGTATGAATACATAGAACGTCCATGATTGGATAAACCCTGCATGAATACATAGAACGTCCATGATTGGATAAACCCTGCATGAATACATAGAACGTCCATGATTGGATAAACCATGCATCATAAATACATAGAATGTCCATGATTGGATAAACCCTGCATGAATACATAGAATGTCCATGATTGGATAAACCCTGCATGAATACATAGAACGTCCATGATTGGATAAACCCTGCATGAATACATAGAACGTCCATGATTGGATAAACCATGCATCATAAATACATAGAACGTCCATGATTGGATAAACCCTGCATGAATACATAGAAAGTCCATGATTGGATAAACTCTGCATGAATACATAGAATGTCCCTGATTAGATAAACCCTGTATGAATACATAGAACGTCCATGATTGGATAAACCCTGCATGAGTACATAGAAGGTCCATGATTGGATAAACCCTGCATGAGTACATAGAAAGTCCATGATTGGATAAACCCTGCATGAATACATAGAAAGTCCATGATTGGATAAACCCTGCATGAATACATAGAACGTCCATGATTAGATAAAGCCTGTATGAATACATAGAATGTCCATGATTGGATAAACCCTGCATGAATACATAGAACGTCCATGATTGGATAAACCCTGCATGAATACATAGAACGTCCATGATTGGATAAACCATGCATCATAAATACATAGAAAGTCCATGATTGGATAAACCCTTCATGAACACATGATTGAATGTCCATGATTGAATAAGTCATGCAACAGAAATACATAGAATGTCCATGATTAGATAAACCATGCATGAACATATAGAACATCCATGATTGGATAAACCGTGTATGAATACAAAGAACGTCCATGATTGGATAAACCATGCATCATAAATACATAGAATGTCCATGATTAGATAAACCCTGTATGAATACATAGAACGTCCATGATTGGATAAACCCTGTATGAATGCATAGAATGTCCATGATTGGATAAACCCTGTATGAATGCATAGAATGTCCATGATTGGATAAACCCTGTATGAGTACATAGAACGTCCATGATTGGATAAACCCTGTATGAATGCATAGAATGTCCATGATTGGATAAACCCTGTATGAATGCATAGAATGTCCATGATTGGATAAACCCTGCATGAATACATAGAATGTCCATGATTGGATAAACCCTGTATGAATACATAGAACGTCCATGATTAGATAAACCCTGTATGAATACATAGAACGTCCATGATTGGATAAACCATGCATCATAAATACATAGAATGTCCATGATTAGATAAACCCTGTATGAATGCATAGAATGTCCATGATTGGATAAACCCTGCATGAATACATAGAATGTCCATGATTGGATAAACCCTGTATGAATACATAGAACGTCCATGATTAGATAAACCCTGTATGAATACATAGAACGTCCATGATTGGATAAACCATGCATCACAAAAACATAGAATGTCCATGATTAGATAAACCCTGCATGAATACATAGAAAGTCCGTGATTGGATAAACCCTGCATGAATACATAGAAAGTCCATGATTAGATAAACCCTGCATGAATACATAGAATGTCCATGATTGGATAAACCCTGTATGAATGCATAGAACGTCCGTGATTGGATAAACCCTGCATGAATACATAGAACTTCCATGATTGGATAAACCCTGCATGAATACATAGAACGTCCATGATTGGATAAACCCTGCATGAATACATGGAACGTCCATGATTGGATAAACCCTGTATGAATGCATAGAACGTCCATGATTGGATAAACCCTGCATGAATACATAGAAAGTCCATGATTAGATAAACCGTGTATGAACATATAGAACGTCCATGATTGGATAAA
Source organism: Lissotriton helveticus (assembly GCF_964261635.1). Lineage (NCBI taxonomy): Eukaryota > Metazoa > Chordata > Amphibia > Caudata > Salamandridae > Lissotriton > Lissotriton helveticus. Next base: position 39,583,504 of record NC_136057.1, read on the forward strand.
CCGTGCATGAATACATAGAACGTCCATGATTGGATAAACCATGCATGAATACATAGAACGTCCATGATTGGATAAACCCTGCATGAATACATAGAATGTCCATGATTAGATAAACCGTGCATGAATACAGTCGAAAGTCCATGATTGGATAAACCGTTCATGAACACATGATAGAATGTCCATGATTGAATAAACCATGCATCATAAATACATAGAAAGTCCGTGATTGGATAAACCCTGCATGAATACATAGAACGTCCATGATTGGATAAACCCTGCATGAATACATAGAATGTCCATGATTGGATAAACCCTGTATGAATGCATAGAACGTCCGTGATTGGATAAACCATGCATCATAAATACATAGAATGTCCATGATTAGATAAACCCTGCATGAATACATAGAAAGTCCATGATTAGATAAACCCTGCATGAATACATAGAATGTCCATGATTGGATAAACCCTGTATGAATGCATAGAACGTCCGTGATTGGATAAACCCTGCATGAATACATAGAACTTCCATGATTGGATAAACCCTGCATGAATACATAGAACGTCCATGATTGGATAAACCCTGCATGAATACATAGAATGTCCATGATTGGATAAACCCTGTATGAATGCATAGAACGTCCGTGATTGGATAAACCCTGCATGAATACATAGAACGTCCATGATTGGATAAACCCTGCATGAATACATAGAACGTCCATGATTGGATAAACCATGCATCATAAATACATAGAATGTCCATGATTGGATAAACCCTGTATGAATGCATAGAACGTCCATGATTGGATAAACCATGCATCATAAATACATAGAAAGTCCATGATTGGATAAACTCTGCATGAATACATAGAATGTCCCTGATTAGATGAACCCTGTATGAATACATAGAACGTCCATGATTGGATAAACCCTGCATGAGTACATAGAAGGTCCATGATTGGATAAACCCTGCATGAATACATAGAAAGTCCATGATTGGATAAACCCTGCATGAATACATAGAAAGTCCAGGATTGGATAAACCCTGCATGAATACATAGAACGTCCATGATTGGATAAACCATGCATCATAAATACATCGAATGTCCATGATTAGATAAACCCTGTATGAATACATAGAACGTCCATGATTGGATAAACCCTGCATGAATACATAGAACGTCCATGATTAGATAAACCCTGTATGAATACATAGAACGTCCATGATTGGATAAACCATGCATCATAAATACATCGAATGTCCATGATTAGATAAACCCTGTATGAATACATAGAACGTCCATGATTGGATAAACCCTGCATGAATACATAGAATGTCCCTGATTAGATAAACCCTGTATGAATACATAGAACGTCCATGATTGGATAAACCCTGCATGAGTACATAGAAGGTCCATGATTGGATAAACCCTGCATGAATACATAGAAAGTCCATGATTGGATAAACCCTGCATGAATACATAGAAAGTCCAGGATTGGATAAACCCTGCATGAATACATAGAACGTCCATGATTGGATAAACCATGCATCATAAATACATCGAATGTCCATGATTAGATAAACCCTGTATGAATACATAGAACGTCCATGATTGGATAAACCCTGCATGAATACATAGAACGTCCATGATTAGATAAACCCTGCATGAATACATAGAACGTCCATGATTGGATAAACCATGCATCATAAATACATCGAATGTCCATGATTAGATAAACCCTGTATGAATACATAGAACGTCCCTGATTGCATAAACCCTGCATGAATACATAGAATGTCCATGATTGGATAAACCCTGCATGAGTACATAGAACTTCCATGATTGGATAAACCCTGCATGAATACATAGAACGTCCATGATTGGATAAACCCTGCATGAATACATAGAATGTCCATGATTGGATAAACCCTGTATGAATGCATAGAACGTCCGTGATTGGATAAACCCTGCATGAATACATAGAACGTCCATGATTGGATAAACCCTGCATGAATACATAGAACGTCCATGATTGGATAAACCATGCATCATAAATACATAGAATGTCCATGATTGGATAAACCCTGTATGAATGCATAGAACGTCCATGATTGGATAAACCATGCATCATAAATACATAGAAAGTCCATGATTGGATAAACTCTGCATGAATACATAGAATGTCCCTGATTAGATAAACCCTGTATGAATACATAGAACGTCCATGATTGGATAAACCCTGCATGAGTACATAGAAGGTCCATGATTGGATAAACCCTGCATGAATACATAGAAAGTCCATGATTGGATAAACCCTGCATGAATACATAGAAAGTCCAGGATTGGATAAACCCTGCATGAATACATAGAACGTCCATGATTGGATAAACCATGCATCATAAATACATCGAATGTCCATGATTAGATAAACCCTGTATGAATACATAGAACGTCCATGATTGGATAAACCCTGCATGAATACATAGAACGTCCATGATTAGATAAACCCTGTATGAATACATAGAACGTCCATGATTGGTTAAACCATGCATCATAAATACATCGAATGTCCATGATTAGATAAACCCTGTATGAATACATAGAACGTCCATGATTGGATAAACCCTGCATGAATACATAGAATGTCCCTGATTAGATAAACCCTGTATGAATACATAGAACGTCCATGATTGGATAAACCCTGCATGAGTACATAGAAGGTCCATGATTGGATAAACCCTGCATGAATACATAGAAAGTCCATGATTGGATAAACCCTGCATGAATACATAGAAAGTCCAGGATTGGATAAACCCTGCATGAATACATAGAACGTCCATGATTGGATAAACCATGCATCATAAATACATCGAATGTCCATGATTAGATAAACCCTGTATGAATACATAGAACGTCCATGATTGGATAAACCCTGCATGAATACATAGAACGTCCATGATTAGATAAACCCTGCATGAATACATAGAACGTCCATGATTGGATAAACCATGCATCATAAATACATCGAATGTCCATGATTAGATAAACCCTGTATGAATACATAGAACGTCCCTGATTGGATAAACCCTGCATGAATACATAGAATGTCCATGATTGGATAAACCCTGCATGAGTACATAGAAGGTCCATGATTGGATAAACCCTGCATGAGTACATAGAAGGTCCATGATTGGATAAACCCTGTATGAATACATAGAACGTCCATGATTAGATAAACCCTGTATGAATACATAGAACGTCCATGATTGGATAAACCATGCATCATAAATACATAGAATGTCCATGATTAGATAAACCCTGCATGAATACATAGAAAGTCCGTGATTGGATAAACCCTGCATGAATACATAGAACGTCCATGATTGGATAAACCCTGTATGAATACATAGAACGTCCATGATTAGATAAACCCTGTATGAATACATAGAACGTCCATGATTGGATAAACCCTGTATGAATGCATAGAACGTCCATGATTGGATAAACCATGCATCATAAATACATCGAATGTCCATGATTAGATAAACCCTGTATGAATACATAGAACGTCCATGATTGGATAAACCCTGCATGAATACATAGAACGTCCATGATTAGATAAACCCTGTATGAATACATAGAACGTCCATGATTGGATAAACCATGCATCATAAATACATCGAATGTCCATGATTAGATAAACCCTGTATGAATACATAGAACGTCCATGATTGGATAAACCCTGCATGAATACATAGAATGTCCCTGATTAGATAAACCCTGTATGAATACATAGAACGTCCATGATTGGATAAACCCTGCATGAGTACATAGAAGGTCCATGATTGGATAAACCCTGCATGAATACATAGAAAGTCCATGATTGGATAAACCCTGCATGAATACATAGAAAGTCCAGGATTGGATAAACCCTGCATGAATACATAGAACGTCCATGATTGGATAAACCATGCATCATAAATACATCGAATGTCCATGATTAGATAAACCCTGTATGAATACATAGAACGTCCATGATTGGATAAACCCTGCATGAATACATAGAACGTCCATGATTAGATAAACCCTGCATGAATACATAGAACGTCCATGATTGGATAAACCATGCATCATAAATACATCGAATGTCCATGATTAGATAAACCCTGTATGAATACATAGAACGTCCCTGATTGGATAAACCCTGCATGAATACATAGAATGTCCATGATTGGATAAACCCTGCATGAGTACATAGAAGGTCCATGATTGGATAAACCCTGCATGAGTACATAGAAGGTCCATGATTGGATAAACCCTGTATGAATACATAGAACGTCCATGATTAGATAAACCCTGTATGAATACATAGAACATCCATGATTGGATAAACCATGCATCATAAATACATAGAATGTCCATGATTAGATAAACCCTGCATGAATACATAGAAAGTCCGTGATTGGATAAACCCTGCATGAATACATAGAACGTCCATGATTGGATAAACCCTGTATGAATACATAGAACGTCCATGATTAGATAAACCCTGTATGAATACATAGAACGTCCATGATTGGATAAACCCTGTATGAATGCATAGAACGTCCGTGATTGGATAAACCATGCATCATAAATACATAGAATGTCCATGATTAGATAAACCCTGCATGAATACATAGAAAGTACGTGATTGGATAAACCCTGCATGAATACATAGAAAGTCCATGATTAGATAAACCCTGCATGAATACATAGAATGTCCATGATTGGATAAACCCTGTATGAATGCATAGAACGTCCGTGATTGGATAAACCCTGCATGAATACATAGAACTTCCATGATTGGATAAACCCTGCATGAATACATAGAACGTCCATGATTGGATAAACCCTGCATGAATGCATAGAACGTCCATGATTGGATAAACCATGCATGAATACATGGAACGTCCATGATTGGATAAACCATGCATCATAAATACATAGAATATCCATGATTAGATAAACCCTGCATGAATACATAGAAAGTCCGTGATTGGATAAACCCTGCATGAATACATAGAAAGTCCATGATTAGATAAACCCTGCATGAATACATAGAATGTCCATGATTGGATAAACCCTGTATGAATGCATAGAACGTCCGTGATTGGATAAACCCTGCATGAATACATAGAACTTCCATGATTGGATAAACCCTGCATTAATACATAGAACGTCCATGATTGGATAAACCCTGCATGAATACATAGAAAGTCCCTGATTAGATAAACCCTGCATGAATACATAGAACGTCCATGATTGGATAAACCCTGCATGAATACATAGAAAGTCCATGATTAGATAAACCGTGTATGAACATATAGAACGTCCATGATTGGATAAACCGTGCATGAATACATAGAACGTCCATGATTGGATAAACCATGCATGAATACATAGAACGTCCATGATTGGATAAACCCTGCATGAATACATAGAATGTCCATGATTAGATAAACCGTGCATGAATACAGTCGAAAGTCCATGATTGGATAAACCGTTCATGAACACATGATAGAATGTCCATGATTGAATAAACCATGCATCATAAATACATAGAATGTCCATGATTAGATAAACCCTGCATGAACATATAGAACATCCATGATTGGATAAACCGTGCATGAATACATAGAACGTCCATGATTGGATAAACCATGCATGAATACATAGAACGTCCATGATTGGATAAACCCTGCATGAATACATAGAATGTCCATGATTAGATAAACCGTGCATGAATACAGTCGAAAGTCCATGATTGGATAAACCGTTCATGAACACATGATAGAACGTCCATGATTGAATAAACCATGCATCATAAATACATAGAAAGTCCGTGATTGGATAAACCCTGCATGAATACATAGAACGTCCATGATTGGATAAACCCTGCATGAATACATAGAATGTCCATGATTGGATAAACCCTGTATGAATGCATAGAACGTCCGTGATTGGATAAACCATGCATCATAAATACATAGAACGTCCATGATTGGATAAACCCTGCATGAATACATAGAACGTCCATGATTAGATAAACCCTGTATGAATACATAGAATGTCCATGATTGGATAAACCCTGTATGAATGCATAGAACGTCCGTGATTGGATAAACCCTGCATGAATACATAGAACTTCCATGATTGGATAAACCCTGCATGAATACATAGAACGTCCATGATTGGATAAACCCTGCATGAATACATAGAATGTCCATGATTGGATAAACCCTGCATCATAAATACATAGAATGTCCATGATTAGATAAACCCTGTATGAATACATAGAAAGTCCAGGATTGGATAAACCCTGCATGAATACATAGAACGTCCATGATTGGATAAACCCTGCATGAATACATAGAACGTCCATGATTGGATAAACCATGCATCATAAATACATCGAATGTCCATGATTAGATAAACCCTGTATGAATACATAGAACGTCCATGATTGGATAAACCCTGCATGAATACATAGAACGTCCATGATTAGATAAACCCTGTATGAATACATAGAACGTCCATGATTGGATAAACCCTGTATGAATGCATAGAACGTCCGTGATTGGATAAACCGTGCATGAATACATAGAACGTCCATGATTGGATAAACCATGCATCATAAATACATAGAATGTCCATGATTAGATAAACCCTGCATGAATACATAGAAAGTCCGTGATTGGATAAACCCTGCATGAATACATAGAAAGTCCGTGATTAGATAAACCCTGCATGACTACATAGAATGTCCATGATTGGATAAACCCTGTATGAATGCATAGAACGTCCGTGATTGGATAAACCCTGTATGAATGCATAGAACGTCCATGATTGGATAAACCCTGCATGAATACATAGAACGTCCATGATTGGATAAACCATGCATCCTAAATACATAGAATGTCCATTATTAGATAAACCATGCATCATAAATACATAGAACGTCCATGATTGGATAAACCCTGCATGAATACATAGAACGTCCATGATTGGATAAACTGTGCATCATAAATACATAGAATGTCCATGATTGGATAAACCCTGCATGAATACATAGAATGTCCCTGGTTACACACACACACATGCTGCATGAATACATGCATGGGGTTAGTGGTAAAGATTAGGGTTAGGCATGCTTCTAGGCACTAGGCAGACCCACAGCTTCTCTAAGTGGCAGACTTCAGGTGATGCCCCTTCGCCTCTGAGAGACGAGTTGTCACGCTGACACCAGTTCTGCTCTCACGAGTACTGAGTACACTGCAGAGCCTTCCTTTCCTTACTGAAGTGGGTCTTCAATCCTGAGTAAAGCGTGGTGGTCTGCGTCCCACTTTTATACCCTTATTGCCGACTGGAGTTACAGATCCACTTTCTAATGTCCTAGAACCTGTTTGAATTTGTTTCTTTTCAAATGTAATTTTGTGGCTGCCATGTAGACACAGCGTTTGTGACACAGCTCTCACAGCAGGTAGTGATGACTCTCTGCACCTGGCCGTCTTCATTCTTCCTGAACTAGCTACCAGAGACAGACAAAAGGACAGGTCCTCATAACTTCCCCATCTTTAACAACAGAATCTGCTAATTGGCATTTTCTCCTCCACTATTTACAAAATGGCAGTATTCAGGAAAATCTATTCAGCAATCCCTTGGTCCTCATAGGATTTCTGAGGGTAGTCCTGTCTCCACCCTCCCTCCCTTCAGTGTCTGAGGCTCCACCCTCTGGCTTCAGAAATGCACCTGTGTGCTTTAAGAATAGATGAATAGGACAGGATGTGTGTTTTCACATCTCTGCACCCCTGTTCTTGCTACTCCAAGGGCTCAGTTGCAAGCAGACCCCATGCACACAAGCATTTGGTTTCATTTTTGAATATGAGGACTTGTACATTACCAACCCGAGCTGGGAAAGGAGTTGTCAGAACCCCTTTCAGAGGGTCACAGGGCACACAGGGGCTACGGGCCCCAATTATGGATGTTGAGACCTTTTACTCCTGATGTCCCAGGGCCTGATCTACTGTGAATCCTGAGCAACTGCAACAAGTACTACTTCTGCACTTGACTCCTACTGGTTGCTGTGGACGAGCAGTCAGAGGCTCCTTCGGGGGGACGGGGAGTGGGGTACAGTTTAGTGAACACGACTCATAAATCGAAGTGCACTCAGCAGTGTCAGTAAATGAACTTACAGTCAAATACTTGTTTCTATATCTGAAAAAGAACCATTTTATTTCTAACACTATGCATTCAAAGAAGTATCTTGACATTCGAAAGCAATACCAGAATCTCCTTAAGGTCGGCCTCTCGTGTTTAACTGGCGAATTCCTGTCCCACCTTCTTACTAGGAATGTGGTTGGAGTTATTCCCCATTCACCGGGGGCCACATACAGGGAATGCTCACTAGTAGGCCTTACTCATGAGTCTACTTTGACTCTTAGGAAATAGTCAAAAGTGTCTCTGGTGCCTTAGCACCTTTAACAGCGAGACCCCCGGGACACGACATGCCTGTATCAAGTCTTATCCGCTCCAGCAGCACGGAAGAATTCAGCTTTTCAACAGGTTTCCCGACCGGGAGCACTGTCAGTCAGTCAAAAGAGTCGGTCTGTAGGCACGACATGCAGCAGTGTCCGGCAGGCGCAGGCTCTCTTCTGAGCAGTGCGGCCGGCCTCAACAGTGACCGGAGGTGTTTCAGGCTTTTGTTGGAGTAGTAAGTTCAGCATTTCCCAAACACTGGTTGATGGGGTTGTTCTTTATGCTCTCAACCGCGTCCCAGTGACAGATCGGAGACCTCTCATCATCCTTCAGAGTCCACAGGGCAGGTGTCAGGGCTCAATTCCGACTCACAGGTCACAGCTTCAGTTTTTACCGGGCAACGGCCTGTACTTGGGAATTACTCTGTACTGGCAGCCCCTCCTGGCATATGGGATTGGAGTGGTACCTGCTGGCAAAGCATCAAGCTTTGCTGTACAGACCCCTACACCAGCATTGCCCTTTCTGGCACACTGGGTCGCCGCTGCGGTTCACACAAATCTAGGCACTAGTCACCTCCATGGTGACCCATTCTGTCATACAAGGTCACTGCAACAAGGCATTACAGGCTTCTAGCTTACCGCACGGCACTCAATTCTTTTCCCCTTCCCATGTTTCATATTCAGTTGTCTTCTATATAGTGTATTGTCTATGTCACCAATCACCATGTGTCACGTTTTTCACCACAGTCACCTATTCCTTCTGCAATTGAATTTGTAAATTGCGACAGCCTTGAATAGTTGACATTTTGTTCTAAATACAGCATTGAATTCTATACCTCGGTGTGTGTTTTGTTATTTTCTTTCCTTAAATCGTTGGTGTTTGCTACAAATAAGCTTTCGCTGCTTGAGTAAACCAAAGTTGAGTCAAGCACACAGCAGCGGAACTTTCCACGATTGAGCCTGTAGGCCTCACTCTAGTGACAGAGGATCAAAAGGACCTCTTCCCTCCTCCTGATCCTTAAGGTATGCTGCCACCACCTTGTTCGTGCTGCTTAACCCCTCCGGATGCAAAAACAACAATTGATGGTCAGAATGCAGAACAATGTCATACATTCACCCCAGTACAGAGATCTGGGCCTAAATCCATTGGTTTTTTACACTCCACACCACCCCGGTTTAGACATGGCCATATGCAAATCAGCCTTGACCCTGTGCCTCATGGGAACCGCCCAGCCCGAACTGCCAAGCCATGTCTTCCCTGGACCGGAATCAAGCATCCTAGGACTGGTTTCTGGCTATCAGCCGTCTTCAGCCAGGATAGCTTGACTCCAGTGGTGTGGAGAGCATCAGCTGTTGTTTTGCATTTGTCACCCTGAGTGGGATGGGTATGCTCAGACGTGAGTCCCATGCTCTCCACACCACTGGAGTCAAGCTATCCTGGCTGAAGACGGCTGATAGCCAGAAACCGGTCCTAGGATGCTTGATTCCGGTCCAGGAAAGACATGGCTTGACAGTTCGGGCTGGACTGTTCCCATGAGGCACAGGGTCAAGGCTGATTTGCATATGGCCATGTCTGAACTGGGGAGGTGTGGAGTGCAAAAAAACGATGGATTTAGGCCCAGATCTCTGTACTGGGGTGAATGTATGACATTGTTCTGCATTCTGTCCATCAGCTGTTGTTTTGCATAACTCCTCCGGAAGGCTGTAGCTTTCTACCACTATCAGGGTGGCGCTTGGGCACCCCTGACGGTCCAACAAGATCATAATCTGTGAGACAGGTATATGTAATGGTGCACACGCATGATCCGTGCTTGCCTATGACAACAAAAATCACCAATAGGGATTCAGGGAACTGTACATTTGGGCACTCAGAACAGGAGTACACGTCATTTACCTTGCAGAGGACTTTTTCGTCCTAACAGGAATGCTGTACTCAAGACTCCCTACAGATAGCATTATCATGTGTGCACGGTGTCACCAGCTCCACACCGCTTCTGCACGTGCGGAGCTGTCACAATCTGCACAACATGACGACGCCTTTGGTTCACTTTGCAATAAAGAATGCATCCTAAAAGTGCACTTTTAGGTGGTACTTGACTCATTGTAATTAGTAATGTTATGATGAAATTAATCTGTTTCTCCACCCAAGCAAACTACACAACCTGACTAATCTCCAGTCTTTCTACATGAGCACTGATGACTGTTTGTGTATGAAAACTACTAGTCATTGAATTTATTGTGAAAAAAAAGGTAGGACATTTTGTATACCACCAAGTACACCTTTGAAAGTACTAAAAGATTAAACCGTTGCTCATTTCTACGCCACACAAGTCAACCATCCCTCACAATGTGTCCTCTGACCTCTTGGTGCACGTGCACTGGCTCAAATGGGTGACAATAGTCACTTCCCCTGGTTGTGTGTTGTACAGTTGGGGGTCACATCTCTTCTGCATGCAGACAATGTGTGATGTGAATGGTGTCTTCTACGAGAAGATATTGTGCAGCAAGTGATACACTGGCGCCTGCAACAGAGTCAGGTCCACCGACCCTCTTCTGGCACATGGTGCAGCCTCTGGGTGTGTACCATGCCTCTTTTCTTGACCTAGAGCTCTGCTTCATCTTGCGCTGTGTTTTTCGGTACTGTATTTCTGTTTCACAGATGGTACCTTGTGTTCCCCAATCCTCCTTCCGCTATACTCTGTTTTGTTTTAATCTTCCAACAAAGACTTTTGAAACTCATTTCTTGACTGCAATCTACAGTCCACTCAGAGGGCCCGATTCACAGAAATAACTTAAGACAAAATCCTAAACGTACTACTTTTGGTATTCACAGAATGGATTTATGACTACTAACTTTACGTCCGCACTCGGGCTCTGGGACCCCTGCTCCAGGATGGGCTGCGGGACCCCTGCTCCGGGCAGGTCTGTGGGACCCCTGCTCCGGGCTGGTCTGTGGGACCCCTGCTCCGGGCTGGTCTGTGGGACCCCTGCTCCGGGCTGGTCTGTGGGACCCCTGCTCCGGGATGGGCTGTGGGACCCCTGCTCCGGGCTGGTCTGTGGGACCCCTGCTCCGGGATGGGCTGTGGGACCCCTGCTCCGGGGTGGGCTGTGGGACCCCTGCTCCGGGGTGGGCTGTGGGACCCCTGCTCAGGGGTGGGCTGTGGGACCCCTGCTCAGGGGTGGGCTGTGGGACCCCTGCTCAGGGGTGGACTGTGGGATCCCTGCTCCGGGATGGGCTGTGAGACCCCTGCTCGGGGTGGGCTGCGAGACCCCTGCTCCAGGGTGGGCTGTGGGACCCCTGCTCCGGGATGGGCTGTGGGACCCCTGCTCCGGGGTGGGCTGTGGGACCCCTGCTCCGGGATGGGCTGTGGGATACCTGCTCAGGGGTGGGCTGCAGGACCCCTGCTCCGGGGTGGGTTGTGGGACCCCTGCTCCGGGGTGGACTGTGGGGCCCCTGCTCCGGGATGGGCTGTGGGACCCCTGCTCCAGGGTGGGCTGCGGGATGCCTGCTCAGGGATGGGCTGCGGGACCCCTGCTCAGGGATGGGCTGTGGGACCCCAGGCCAGGGGTGGGCTGTGGGACTCCAGGCCAGGGGTGGGCGGTGGGATGCCTGCTCAGGGCTGGGCTGTGGGACCTCAGCTCAGGGCTGGTCTGTGGGACCCCTGCTCCGGGCTGGTCTGTGGGACCCCTGCTCCGGGATGGGCTGTGGGACCCCTGCTCCGGGGTGGACTGTGAGACCCCTGCTCCGGGATGGGCTGTGTGACCCCTGCTCTGGGGTGGGCTGTGGGACCCCTGCTCCGGGGTGGGCTGTGGGACCCCTGCTCCGGGGTGGGCTGTGGGACCCCTGCTCCGGGATGGGCTGCGAGACGCCTGCTCCGGGGTGGGCTGCGGGACGCCTGCTCCGGGATGGGTTGTGAGATCCCTGCTCGGGGTGGGCTGCGAGACCCCTGCTCCAGGGTGGGCTGTGGGACCCCTGCTCAGGGGTGGGCTGCAGGACCCCTGCTCCGGGGTGGGCTGTGGGACCCCTGCTCCGGGGTGGACTGTGGGACCCCTGCTCAGGGCTGGTCTGTGGGACCCCTGCTCCGGGATGGGTTGTGGGACCCCTGCTCCGGGATGGGCTGTGCGACCCCTGCTCCGGGATGGGCTGTGCGACCCCTGCTCCGGGGTGGGCTGCGGGACGCCTGCTCAGGGATGGGCTGTGGGACCCCTGCTCAGGGATGGGCTGTGGGAACCCAGGCCAGGGGTGGGCTGTGGGACCCCTGCTCCGGGGTGGGCTGTGAGACCCCTGCTCAGGGGTGGGCTGTGGGACCCCTGCTCAGGGGTGGGCTGTGAGACCCCTGCTCAGGGGTGGGCTGTGGGACCCCTGCTCCGGGATGGGCTGTGGGACCCCTGCTCCGGGGTGGGCTGTGGGATCCCTGCTCCGGGATGGGCTGTGGGATACCTGCTCAGGGGTGGGCTGCAGGACCCCTGCTCCGGGGTGGGCTGTGGGACCCCTGCTCCGGGGTGGACTGTGGGACCCCTGCTCCGGGATGGGCTGTGGGACCCCTGCTCCGGGGTGGGCTGCGGGATGCCTGCTCAGGGATGGGCTGCGGGACCCCTGCTCCGGGGTGGGCTGTGGGACCCCTGCTCCGGGGTGGACTGTGGGACCCCTGCTCAGGGCTGGTCTGTGGGACCCCTGCTCCGGGATGGGCTGTGGGACCCCTGCTCCGGAATGGGCTGTGCGACCCCTGCTCCGGGATGGGCTGTGCGACCCCTGCTCCAGGATGGGCTGCGGGACGCCTGCTCAGGGATGGGCTGCGGGACCCCTGCTCAGGGATGGGCTGTGGGAACCCAGGCCAGGGGTGGGCTGTGGGACCCCTGCTCCGGGGTGGGCTGCGGGACGCCTGCTCAGGGATGGGCTGCGGGACCCCTGCTCAGGGATGGGCTGTGGGACCCCTGTTCAGGGTGGACTGTGAGACCCCTGCTCAGGGCTGGGCTGTGGGACCCCTGCTCAGGGCTGGTCTGTGGGACCTCAGCTCAGGGCTGGTCTGTGAGACCCCTGCTCCGGGCTGGTCTGCGGGACCCCTGCTCAGGGATGGGCTGTGGGACCCCAGGCCAGGGGTGGGCTGTGGGACTCCAGGCCAGGGGTGGGCGGTGGGATGCCTGCTCAGGGCTGGGCTGTGGGACCTCAGCTCAGGGCTGGTCTGTGGGACCCCTGCTCCGGGCTGGTCTGTGGGACCCCTGCTCCGGGATGGGCTGTGAGACCCCTGCTCCGGGGTGGACTGTGAGACCCCTGCTCCGGGATGGGCTGTGGGACCCCTGCTCTGGGGTGGGCTGTGGGACCCATGCTCCGGGGTGGGCTGTGGGACCCCTGCTCCGGGGTGGGCTGTGGGACCCCTGCTCCGGGATGGGCTGCGAGACGCCTGCTCCGGGGTGGGCTGCGGGACGCCTGCTCCGGGATGGGTTGTGAGATCCCTGCTCGGGGTGGGCTGCGAGACCCCTGCTCCAGGGTGGGCTGTGGGACCCCTGCTCAGGGGTGGGCTGCAGGACCCCTGCTCCGGGGTGGGCTGTGGGACCCCTGCTCCGGGGTGGACTGTGGGACCCCTGCTCAGGGCTGGTCTGTGGGACCCCTGCTCCGGGATGGGCTGTGGGACCCCTGCTCCGGGATGGGCTGTGCGAACCCTGCTCCGGGATGGGCTGTGCGACCCCTGCTCCGGGGTGGGCTGTGGGACGCCTGCTCAGGGATGGGCTGCGGGACCCCTGCTCAGGGATGGGCTGTGGGACCCCTGTTCAGGGTGGACTGTGAGACCCCTGCTCAGGGCTGGGCTGTGGGACCCCTGCTTAGGGCTGGGCTGTGGGCTGCTTTTGTCTCGTTCAGTCGCTGCAGTATTGACTCAGAGCCGCTGAGCTGTCTTGTTTGAGCAGTCATCCTGTTTACACGCACCCACCCGGAGTCTCTCGGTTTGCCGGCCCTGCATGTCCACCCCCTCAGTCTCTCGCAATCACAGTTATGCGACAGACAGAGAAAAACAAGAAATGACCACATCTTCATAAATGACAAACACAGAAGGCTTCGGAGTGGGCACCTTTTCTCGATGAATGCACCCCGCTGTGAGCCACGTCACTCAGGGGCAGCATCAGTAGCTGTAACTGGGGTCAATCTCGGGCAATCACAGGAGTCTGAAGAAAGAAACCTAAACCCCGTGTTCAAGGACAGACCCAACAGCGCTGCGAAGCCATGTATTGACAATGCAGCGCTACGGATCTCTGATAATCCAACATTCCTGCCAACAGCATGGGGAAGAGGTTGGTGTCTGACGCTGGCCACTGAGCTGATGCCTTTTTCAAAAAGGCTTTTTTTGGGTTTCGCCTGCCGAAGGCTGCGCTCTGCGCAGCTTTTCAGCGCAGGTGAAATCCTATGTCGACAATAAGGAGTTCTGGAACGTCCCCCGGCTCTCATTGGCTAGCTCCATAAATGGAGGCTAGCCATTGAGTGCCGGATCTGTCCGTCAAGGTCGGACCAGATTCGGGGGCGTTCCTGAGATTTTTTCCCTGGGCGGAGTTACGTTTTTTCCCGTTCCCTCCCCTTTCACTGAAAGTGAATTCAGATGCGCTGTCCATTCCCGCCCCCTCCGTGTGCCTTTCCGCCCCCCCTCGCTGTCCTGTGCACGTTTCCCGCCGTCCGTGTCCTCTCCCGCCCCCTCCCGCCGCCCGTGTCCTCTCCCGCCCCCTCCCGCCGTCCGTGTCCTCTCCCGCCCCCTCCCGCCCCCTCCCGCCGTCCGTGTCCTCTCCCGCCCCCTCCCGCCGTCCGTGTCCTCTCCCGCCCCCTCCCCTTGTCAATTCAAAGTTAAGGCGCGGCTGATTTTTTTCGGGTTTGCCCATGATCCCCAGTCACGTCTAGATTTGGAGCACAGCACAGCCAGGGACATGCATTAGAGCGCGGCACGCCCCAGTCCCTCAGGGTCGCACTCCTAGATAGTGTTAGAGTGAATCAGGGCTAATCAAGGTTCGTGGGTCTGGCAATGTACTTTATGTTCATGAGCTTTGGGGATGAACATCTCACCGTCGTAGCGCCCCCTGGTCATAACCTGATGTGCTCACCAGCCCTCAGTCGCACGTAGTCACTGCGGCCTCAAAAAGCACAACTCGCCACAGCACCGGAGCCCCACCAATGGTCAGGTAGGGCGATGTGCTCCTAGATTATGTCCCGCAGAGAGGCCCAAGCTACAGCTGTATCTGGCTGTTCTCACTCTGCATGCAGACGCAGCGCAGGCCGGCCTCGTACCCCAAACTCCTCCAGGGCGCTCGGTTGCAGCGTAGTCAGCAGTATATGGGGCACCATGCAGCTCACCCTTGTTGGTGCCTCCAGCCTCAGAGCTCGGAAGTCGTCGACAGTGCCGCGGGATACGCAGCCGCGACCTACAGCTCGTCCGTGTCCTCTCCCGCCCCCTCCCGCCCCCTCCCGCCGTCCGTGTCCTCTCGGTAAAGTTGGAGACGAGGTCATGTGTCACGACTAAGCAAGGGTTGCCTGAGGCCGCTGATCAGGTAAGCAGCATTTTTTAATATTTATCCCGTTCCCGCCCCCCCCCTCCCACTCTTCGTGTGCCCGTTCCCGCCCCTGCCCCCCCCCCCTCCCCGTGTGTTCGTTCCCGCCCCCCCCCCCCTCCCGCTCTCCATGTGTTCGTTCCCTGGGATTTGAAGTTTCGATGTTTCCATTACACATTAAGGCCTTAGATGCTCCATTATGGTATGTAAGGCAGGGCTGGCCGGAAATGCTGCATAAGACCTATGTGACTGAGGCGATTTGTTATCAGCCGTGGGCGTTAACTAAACAAACGTCTGCATTCTGGTAGATGTAGTTCAGGTTCAAGCCAGCCAATTGAACAATCACTGCATGAACAAGGAAGAAAGGAAAGGGCACGGAGTCACCTGGTCACCTATGAAAGCTTCACACGGGGCAAGGGCAGCGATGTTTGTAGTCACCCCATCACAAGGATGAAACGCTGCACATGCCCCACCCAGAGTGAATCAGTGACAAAACTACTGCAAGTTTTAGGATTAGTAAGCATTTAAAATATGAGACTCGTAGCACTATGCAGCCATCAGTATAGCCTGGCTGCGCTATCTGCCTTGTGCCAGGCTAGGCTGACATATAACCCGGGGTCTCCAAGGACACCATGTTAATGTCCTTGCTTTGCTAGAAGTACCTAATGCACTCTAAGGGATGTACTCGTGGGTCTTTACAGATGAAGCAATTGAACGAACACACTAACCACTTTGTAAAATGAAATCTCAAGCCTGTCACCTGGTGTCTGAAATGACATCCAGTTGTCTGTTATATTACCTTTTTTTTAGTTCTACTGCGCACCAATCGATAAAACCTGAGTGACTAGAGTGCACCTTTTACCAACCTCTTCGTAGGAAACTGATTCCCTCCACCTCACCACAACCTCCTAGTATCACACAGTAACAAGCATTTACAATGCAACGGTTTCGCCTTTGGAAATGTTAAAGCTATTTGCAATGTAAATGACAATGCCATTTATTTATCTGTTTTCAAAACCAACACATAAATACAAATGTTGTCATTTACAATGCCAATAGCTCAAACTTTTCCAAAGGCGAAACCGTTGCATTGTAAATGCTTGTTTAAAGTATTTTATTGATTCGTTTTGCAGTTTTCTACAGCACATTCTTGACTCAGGGACATTAGAGGCCCTCAGAACTGATCACAAGCAGTACATGATCAATAATAGTCAATAAACAACAGACAAGCGGCGAAGAAAACAAGCTGTTCACATCGTGGAAGACAGGCCAAGTAGTTCGGTCCGGATAGAGTGGACGCGCCAGCAGAGGGGACGCGGAGGAGGCCTGTGAGATCATTTTAAATGTGGAGGGACCGGGGGTTGTGGAGGAGATGGTGGAGTAGAGATCCAGACCCCTGTCCCACTGCCAGACTGTACCTGTTTTATGTTGCGTTCGTTCTTGAATGAATGGGAAACAGCCTTTACAGAGCGGCTCAAACCACGCAGTGCCTTTACAGCGCGTCTCGAACCACGCAGTGCCTTTACAGCGCGGCTCGAACCACGCAGTGCCTTTACAGTGCAACTCGAACCACACAGTGCCTTTACAGCACGGCTCGAACCACGCAGTGCCTTTACAGCGCGGCTCGAACCACGCAGTGCCTTTACAGCACAACTCGAACCACACAGTGCCTTTACAGCACGGCTCGAACCACACAGTGCCTTTACAGCGCAGCTCGAACCACGCAGTGCCTTTACAGCACGGCTCGAACCACGCAGTGCCTTTACAGCACGGCTCGAACCACGCAGTGCCTTTACAGCACGGCTCGAACCACGCAGTGCCTTTACAGCCAGGCTCGAACCACACAGTGCCTTTACAGCGCAGCTCGAACCACGCAGTGCCTTTACAGAGCGGCTCGAACCACGCAGTGCCTTTACAGCACGGCTCGAACCACACAGTGCCTTTACAGCGCAGCTCGAACCACGCAGTGCCTTTACAGCACGGCTCGAACCACGCAGTGCCTTTACAGCGCGGCTCGAACCACGCAGTGCCTTTACAGAGCGGCTCAAACCACGCAGTGCCTTTACAGCGCGGCTCGAACCACGCAGTGCCTTTACAGCGCGGCTCGAACCACGCAGTGCCTTTACAGCGCAACTCGAACCAGGCAGTGCCTTTACAGCACGGCTCGAACCACGCAGTGCCTTTACAGCGCGGCTCAAACCACGCAGTGCCTTTACAGAGCGGCTCAAACCACGCAGTGCCTTTACAGCGCGGCTCGAACCACGCAGTGCCTTTACAGCGCGGCTCGAACCACGCAGTGCCTTTACAGCGCAACTCGAACCACACAGTGCCTTTACAGCCCGGCTCGAACCACGCAGTGCCTTTACAGCACGGCTCGAACCACGCAGTGCCTTTACAGCACGGCTCGAACCACGCAGTGCCTTTACAGCACGGCTCGAACCACGCAGTGCCTTTACAGCACGGCTCGAACCACACAGTGCCTTTACAGCGCAGCTCGAACCACGCAGTGCCTTTACAGAGCGGCTCGAACCATGCAGTGCCTTTACAGCACGGCTCGAACCACGCAGTGCCTTTACAGCGCAGCTCAAACCACGCAGTGCCTTTACAGAGCGGCTCAAACCACGCAGTGCCTTTACAGCGCGGCTCGAACCACGCAGTGCCTTTACAGTGCGGCTCGAACCACGCAGTGCCTTTACAGCACGGCTCGAACCACGCAGTGCCTTTACAGCCAGGCTCGAACCACGCAGTGCCTTTACAGCGCGGCTCGAACCACGCAGTGCCTTTACAGCGTGGCTCAAACCACGCAGTGCCTTTACAGCGCGGCTCGAACCACGCAGTGCCTTTACAGCCCGGCTCGAACCACGCAGTGCCTTTACAGCGCGGCTCGAACCACGCAGTGCCTTTACAGCCCGGCTCGAACCACGCAGTGCCTTTACAGCACGGCTCAAACCACGCAGTGCCTTTACAGCGCGGCTCGAACCACGCAGTGCCTTTACAGCCCGGCTCGAACCATGCAGTGCCTTTACAGCGCGGCTCGAACCACGCAGTGCCTTTACCGCCCGGCTCGAACCACGCAGTGCCTTTACAGCGCGGCTCGAACCACGCAGTGCCTTTACCACCCGGCTCGAACCACGCAGTGCCTTTACAGCGTGGCTCGAACCACGCAGTGCCTTTATAGCCCGGCTCGAACCACGCAGTGCCTGTACAGCGCGGCTCGAACCACGCAGTGCCTTGACAGCGCGGCTCGAACCACGCAGTGCCTTTACAGCCCGGCTCGAACCACGCAGTGCCTTTACTGCGCGGCTCGAACCACGCAGTGCCTTTACAGCACGGCTCGAACCATGCAGTGTCTTTATAACGCAGTCCAAACCTCAAATGGAATGCGGTACAAACCCCTTCGCTGCACCCCTCGGCCAACGAGCATCACGAGCACTACCTCGGTAGGGCTGCGCACGTCCCTTGGCTGACGCGGCCCCGCACGCGCATTAGAACACCTGCCGCTAAACGGGTTAAGGCGCATTCCTTTACCATGCAGTGCTTTTACAGCACAGCTCGAACCACGCAGTGCCTTTACAGAGCGGTTCGAACCTACCAGTGTCTTTGTAGCTTTAGGGGAAGTGTTGCGGACTTTTGGTGGACTTTAAGTCCAACACTTTCCCGGCTGTTGCGCAGACTGGAGTTGGAATAGTAAATTACACTATTTTCAAGTCCAGTGCCCCCCTAAGGCAAGTAGTTGTATCTACTTGTGTGGTAAAGGAATGCTTTGAAAAGACGCTTTCGTTGTTCGGACCACGTTGTAAAAGCATATGTGGTAAATACATGCGTGGTTCAAAACATACAACCTTCAAAACATACACCCGAATGAAGGGGGCTCCTTCATTCCTCGATCCTCCTTAAGTGCCAGGGACGTTCGGTTTTCCAGCCACATAACAGGATAGGACGTTGTTGAGTGCTTTATGAGTGATGCGTACAGTCTTAAATCGGGCTCTTGCTTCGATGAGGAGCAATTTTACGATACGAAGCACAGTAGAGATGTGGTTACCTTTTCTTGTGACTTGTTACAACGCGGACGGCTGTGTGAAGCACCTTCTCTCAGTGGTTCTAGATGTGTTTTAGGGAGACTGGATATTGATATATATTTGTTAAGCGCAACAAATGCCCAAGGGAGTCTCAGAGCTGACGTCGGTAAGGAACTCTACTGTCGTAACACGATTAGTGGAAGCTAAAGAAGGAAGGAGAATAGCCAGGATTTTAGATGTTTCCTGAAAATGTTCAAATTGGTTTGACATCTCAGATGTAAATGTAAATGTTTTTGTACTTGTATAGCGCGCAGCTACCCGGACCGGGTCTACCGGCGCTTGTACTCATACCGCTAAGGAACCCTTCCTGGTTTTCCCTGTGAGGTGTCCACTCCTGGGCACCCCCATGGTGAAACCAGGCATCCTCGCGCTGTTGGGGCCGTTGTGGAGATTAAGCAAGCTATTGCCCAGAGTTGCAGAGTGGGGCCCGTGATTAGAGTAGGCACCGAGGCGAGAATTATCAGGTCCGAGGAAATTGAGCCCGAGACCCGCCGAGGCGGGAATCGAACCCTGGTCCCGGGCCAGACCTCTGCATCAGGGTCTGCCGCTCTAACCATTGAGCCACACTTCTCCACCAAGGCAATGGGTTCCCTTGGCTTCTGAGGCGCGAGTTCCCATAGTCCAGTCTGGAGAGAACCAGTGCACGGCCCAGTGCTTGTTTCTTGGGCCCAGCCCAAGGCAGGTACCAGGTGGACCCTGGGCCCAGGGGAATGAGGCTTGGGCCTGCTGCAGCCACTCAGATGCCTTGACTGAGCAGTCATCCTGTTTACACGCACCCACCCAGAATCTCTCGGTTTGCCGGCCCTACTTGTCCACCCCCACAGTCTCTCGGAGTCACAGTCATGCGACAGACAGAGAAAAACAACACATGATCACATTTTCATAAATGGAAAAAGCAGAAAGCTCCAAGCGGGGCACTTTTTCTCCAGTGAGAGATGGCTTGTCACTTCACTCAGGTGCAACAGCTGTCGTGCTCACAACTCCCAGGGGTTCTTCAGTGTGACCGGGGTCTTCCAGAATGTGTTCGCTGGTGTTGGGTGATCCAGTTGATCCCTACGCTCTAGTATAGTGAACGCAGGTGTCCATCAAACAACTCTTCCTTGCACCAAAATCCACTGTTGATTGCACGGTCACAAGGTGTCATAGTGAAAATTGAGGTAAGTACAAAACATGATGTGTATTTGTAAAGCGCACGTTCACCCCGAACGGGGTATCTTGGCGCTGAATAACAGGTGTTTATTGTTATCCAACTCAATGGTACTCATTTTGTTGACCTCAGATGGATGAAAGGCTGAGTGGACCCGCCGGGATTTAAACCTGTGACCATGAGGTCGAACACAGGCTCCTGCAGTGGATACATTAGTCCACTGAGCCACCAGACCTAGCCCGGCCGCCCATGCTCTGGACTCAGTCAGGTAGTCTCAGGCCAGGGTTCCGCCACCCATGCACAGTGCAGGACGGGGCCCCCGAAGCTCCGGCCCTACCACACCACAGAGGTTGCGGGGGGAATGTTATGCCACTGACTTTGTCCCACGTGGCCTTGGATCGGATCCCTGACAGAATATCCGAAACCAAAATTATCTTGTGGGTAGTATATTGCGTCAAAAATATCGAGGAGTAAAATATTGAGAAGGTAAGTGCAAATAGGTAAGTATAGATTTGCTGGGCCCGATTCACAGAATGAACTTAAGACTTAATTCTAAACTTACTACTATTTTGGTATTCACAGAATACACTTACTACTTTTGACATTCACAAAAGGAATTTACTACTTTTGGTATTCACAGAGTTAGGATTTTGTCTTAAGTCTGTCTTAAGTCTGTCTCAAGACAAACTTAAGACAAAATCCTAACTTCTGTGAATACCAAAAGTAGTAAGTGCATTCTATGAATATGAAAATGGTAGTAGGTTTAGGATTTTGTCTTAAGTTAGTTCTGTGAATCGGGCCCGCTGTTCTTAACTCCACGTTTCCGTACCTTGAAGATATGTATATCGTCACGGTTCATATATGTGCTGTTAGATATAGTAAAACTTTGCTTACCTATAGAAACTTACCTTCACAAGATTTTTGTCCTCCATATCCATGTCACAATATTTCTCTTTGTTTCTGATATTCTGTCTAAATACTCTTGGATTAGTTTGTGGGTCCCTGACATTCTTGATTCCCAGGTCTATCTCACCCGCTGTAGTGTTTTGACAGAATGTATAGAGTGACCCTGCTAAGAAGCCCCACCCTTCCCCACCAAAGGGTGAAAGCCAAACCACTGCCCTCTGGTTCCGCAGTCTCGAGGTGTCTCCTGCAGGGTCCAGGCCTCTCCTTCCTTCTTTATCACAGCTAGCATGTAATGTAATGTAATGTAATGTAATGTAATGATGTCTTGTAAAGTGCATGAATCACCCCACATGGGGTATCTCCGCGCTGTAGACCGCTGGGGAACCCGTCCTGGCTTTCCCTGTGAGATGGTCCCTACTGGGTATCTCCAAGGTGAAACCAGGCATTTCCGGCGTATGTGGGGGGCCGTTGTGGAGATGAGGCAAGCTAATGTCCAGAGTGGCCGAGTGTGATCCCTGGTTAGAGTAGGCACCGAGGTGAGAATTATCGAGTCCGCTGACCCTGGTCCACGACCCTGCCGCGTTGGGAATTGAACCCTGGTCCTGGGCTGTCCTCTGCTTCTTGGTCTGCCACCTCTAACCAGTGAGCCACACCACACCAGCATGCAGTTGGTTCTTCTTGCTTGAGAGGGGTCATCAGCAGCAGAGCCTGTGGATGGGGGCACCTAGGTAGCAAAGAGTGGAAGGTTATCCCCCCCAAAGTGTCTGACAATGAAGGATGGGAGGGGATGTCACTGACCTGTAGGATGGATGCCTTCTGCCCTTGACTTCCTGAATGATGGGTGTTGTCCCACCACCTATCAGTGCCACTGACACGACCTTCACAAGTGTGTGTCAGGGAGTAGCCAGCACTGTGCCCCACACAGACCCTTCACTCTCTTCTTTGGACTCTGCCAGCTCACTGCTGCTCATTGTTGGAGCACCTGCTGGGTATGAGACTCATTGCCCAGAGCTCTGACCTCTGACCCAGATTCCATAGTGGTGGAATCAGCCCTGACACCCCAAGACCCTCAGGACTCTGTATTATCCAGGGCTGGTGGATCAGTGGACTAAAGCAGCCATTGCAGGGGCCCGTGTTTGACCTTGTGGTCACAGGTTCAAATCCCGGCGGGCCCACTCAGCCTTTCATCCTTCTGAGGGCAATAAAATGGGTACCATTGAGCTGGGTAACAATAAACCTCTGTTATTCAGCGGCAAGATACCCTTGCTTGAACATGCACTTTACAAATACACGGTAGCTGCAGCAGCAGATGCAGTACCAACGCTTCTCCTTTTCTGGGCTGCGGTGATGCAGGGAGGGCAACTCACCCACCTCTCCATCTGCAGACCTGCCAACTCACAGTGCCACCACGTGCCACACAAGATCAGCTCCCTTTACACGAGAAGAGCCGGTCATATGGTGGAAGGGACGTTGAGCTGAAGACCCCTGCAATTTCCAACTCGTCTCCAACAGCCAATGTCCATTTCTCTGTTTTGGAAACACCCCAGACCAACAGTAGCACCTTCCCTTCAGCAGGCTCTTGGGCTGTGTTTTCAGGGTGGGAGAGAAGTTCATGGGGGTGGCGGCTAAAGCACATCTTAGTCAGTTGTAGCATGAGGCTCTGCCCCTCCACACAGAGTAAATGTTTTATTTAACACGTTAGCTCTGCATCTGTCTGACCTCAGATGACTCTTCTTGGATGTAGCGCAGCCCCCAGACCCCTCCATGTGAGAAACTGGGTGTCTGTATACAGTACTCCCCCCCACACACTTTTTGCCTAGTTTTTGGTGTAACCTAGACAGGAAGTGCTCAGGGTCCCTGCCAACCAGGCCCCCTGTGCCAGAGCTCCTTTCCTAAAACTGTACCTTGTGTTTCCCAGTTGGCACCACTACAGTACCCCTTGTAAGTCCCTAGTAATTGGAACCCCTGTTACCTAGGGCATTGACACTGAAGAGGGACCCCAAGGGTAGCAGCACGAATAGTGCCACCCTAGTGTCTCCTCACCAAGGGTAGGTCAGACACCCCTCTTGCAGGCCTTAGCCCTAAGGCAGGGTGCACTATAGCTCCTGTGAGGGCATATCTTCATGAGCAGAGATACCCCAGTAATATCCATGTAGATTCCAGGATTTTGTAAGTGACCAGGGAAGCCATAGTTAGTACATAGTTTGGACGCTCGTCATTAGAAGTTCCCCAGCTCCATGATGGCTTCGCTGGAGTATGGGGTGTTTGGTACCAAACATCTCGTTATAATACACCTGTACTGATTCCAACAGCAGATTTACTAAAAATTGCAGACAGAGGACCCCTTAATGAGGTCCCCTGAAACCTACCAACCCTTGGTGTGGTCACCGACTGGTCTAAGCCAGCCTGCTACCACCAGACAGGGTTCTGACCTCATGAGCAGTGTGCCTGTGCACTCTGAGGGCGAGAACAATGCCTTTCCTGGGTGGAGGTGTTCACACCTCCCCCTGGTCAGGAAAAGCCATCTGTGGTAGGAAGCTTCAAAGTTTTGCTGCCTTTGTAACGCTAACCCATCCTCTTGTTGGAAGGAGCAGGCCACCCCTCCTGTGCTCACTTTTGGCGGGAAGACTGGCGGGAAAACTTAGAGAGAATAGGAAGTGTGCCCCACTCTGCCAACTCCACCCCTCAGGTGCTGGAGGCGAGGCGTGGTACACTTTTCATTGCCCACCATCTTAAAGATGGTGGGACCTATCCAATCAGAGCTCGGGCTATGTCCTCCTCCCCCAGTAGATGGGCACACTAGAGGGTGTAAATACAACATGTAAGGGGCCCATTGACCACTACCTGTCACTCCCCTGTAATGGACTAAATCTAGTATTTAGGTGGTATCCCCAGATCCTGAACTTCAGTCGTTAAAGACCTAAGAAGAGCCGGACACCACAGAGTGGCACCAGCAGAGAAGGCTGCAGAGAACTACTGACTTGTCCCCAGCCCTATTCGATGATTCTGCGCCAAAAGACGACTTGTCCTGAAGCCCAGCGACCTCAGAAACATTGGGAAAACAAAGATCGAGATCTCCTGAGAAGAGTGGACCTGTTTACCAGAAACAAACTTCAAGTAAACTTCAAGAAGAACCCCGAAATCCTGCTCCTGGTTCCACCTCTGCACCTGACGCCTCCGGCCCGAGTCCAAGTGGCCCTCTGGTCCCAGTGAGTTTCCCCAGTGCTCCAGAGCCCGAGTCCATTGTGGGTTGACCCCACCCGGACTCCTTGACGTCACCTTCAGCCTTTGCACGGAGACCCTCTCAACCGCAACCTGCTTCAGTAAACCGTTTCTGACACCAAAAGACACCCCTGCACCTGCCAACCCTGGGCCTTGCTGAAGCGGACCAACGGTGTCCCTAAGTCCCCGAGCATCGCAACTTCCCTCTCTAGCTGTTGGTTCCCTTCGACCGGCCTCCTGGCCTGAATCTGCAGCCCTTTTACGATTTTGCCTTTCTCCATCGCTTTACATTGGGCACCTGGCGCTGTGTTGGCCACCTGCACCCCGGCGCCCCTGCGCTGCTGGTTGTGTAATGTTGGTGCTTCTATGGACCGTGTCCAGTGCTTGCCCCTGGAGATTGGCTGCCCATCAGCATTCATGGCGTGTGAAATGTGAACACGTATATTGCTCTATACTAAGCAAAGTTTCACCTTAAAGATTCTATAGACTGTTAAAGTGTTTACTTTAACCCGTTTACCGCGGCGGACATTCCGCTGCGGAGCAGGCATTCTACAGAGTGGGCGGAGCTGCGTTGGCCAACGGTCGTTCGCAGCACCCGCGAGGTAGTGCTTGCATGGAACAGGTTAATGGCTATGATGAGGTATAGAACAGGAACACGTGAAGATGAAGTGCCAAACTGGCCATGGCACAGGTATGTAACCTATGGAAAATACTCAATGTAGAAGCTAGTGTATGCAAAACTGAAAAAATCCAATAGAGAAAACTTTATAAAAATACATACTTTTCATTTTCATTTTGCACTCTCGCAGGCAGCATTGTATCCTTATCTACTTTACTTCTTCCCATGTGCTTCACACTCTTTTATTGGCTGGCTTTCTTGTCTGTTTCAAAGCTCTGCTTTGGATAGGCTGCTTTCCTCCCTGTTCTGTTTGTCCAGCCCACGGAGCATAGCTCCATCGCCCAGCCTTTTCATTGGATATCTTATGTCCAGGGGTGTAGCTTAGTCACTGAGATTCGGGGGTGCGAGTCTCACAATCCCCAATTAAGAACGCAGTGGGGCATAGGACGAATGTGTGAGGTTGCCAAGGTTCGGGTTTCCATGAGGGGCACGGTCATTGCTCATTAGGTGGGCCTCTGTCTAGAGCGGCACACTAGGAAAAAAAACTATGGGGCATATTACCTAGCAATAGCGATATTTATCGCTAAGCAGGGTTAGCGGGAATAATTTTATCGCCGCGCTACGCCGATTTTTATCGCTGAGATACCTTGCTATCATCAAGGTTTATCTCAGAAACGATAAAAATCATTCGAAATGCGTGAATATCGCTGGAAATACAGCGATATTCACACATTATCATGACAATGCTCTTAGCCATGTTATCCACCTCCCATTGGATAACATGGCTAAGCTGCTCTGGGCAGGCGTTCGCTTTTGGAGATATTCGCGCTTAGGGCAAATATTTCCAAAACTACGCCTTTGTAGGTAATCGGAGATAGCGATGTTAGCGACTGTTTTCAGTCGCTAACATCTTGGCACGCCCACTTTGCATGTCATTAGCGATAACTATCGCTGACATGCAAAGTGGACCCCTAAATGCCTGCTTTCGCCTACAAGCTGTCGCTAACTGGTGTTAGCGACAGCTTGGTAATAGGGCGATAAAATTATCGCAGCATTAGGGGGAAAAAGTCCAGCTAAAGCGGCGATAATGGCCCTTGGTAATATGCCCCTATGGGTTCTGATTTCCACTCGTTAAACTATTTGCAAGCATTCATCCCATCAGCCTTTGGGCGTTTGATTACCAGAAACATGCCCGGAAACTTGAGCCTGGCACAGCTTGCCAAACCTACTAATACCAATGTTTGTGAGTACATTTGCACCCATTCAAAGAGAACTTCTGTTGGTTCAGATTTAACACTTTTTGTAAACCGATAACTAAATATATTTAAGATCCTGATTCAAAAAATTATAAAGTTAAAACCTGTTAGAGAAATTAGAATGATGAGTAAAACTGGCACAAACACAACAGACCTGACTCAGGGCCACAAATCTAATTGCCAAACCAAGAATGCATTTGAATGGTGTCTCACCCCAAACACCAATGCTGGGGTTCTGTCTCTGCCGGTAAACAGCATTTACAACGCAACTTTTACAAGGCAATACCTTTACCACGCAACTTTTACAACGCAAGTCGTTACAGCGACTTGCGCTGGGGGGCGCTACAGAATAGGGAATAGTTAATTTACTATCCAACACCTTCCCTGCTATCCACGGGGACTGGAGTTGGAATAGTAAATTAAACTATTCACTATCCAGCGCCCCCCAAAGCAAGGCGTTGTAACGACTTGCGTTGTAAAAGTTGCATGGTAAAGGCATGCGTTGTAAAAGCATGCGTGGTACTGACATACATCCGTCTCTGCCTGACCCACCTGGGCCTCTGAGTTCTCTACATTCACGTGCAACACCCCGGCCTAGAGTCCCTGCCCTGGTATCACTTATTTCGAATGCATCTTCACTACACGCACTCTTCTTCGTCCCTGTTACAAGAAGCCTTGATGGTAGAGTTGTCAAATCAGTGCATGTGGACAGGACTCTATGAGGCATATTTAGTAGAATATGACGCAGCGCGGTGCTGAAGTCATCTTACTGCACCGAGCAGCGTAATCGGAAAGTGCAGGGATGCGTAATTTACAGCAATTCAACGCATCCCTGTGCTTTCTTCTGTGCGACCGCGCAATTGGCTGCCAAGTGCCAACGCAGGAACCCTTGCACCATGGTGGAAGGGGGCCTGCATTGCATGGGTGATTGTTTTGTGCAGGAAGAGAGACCTTTCTGCACAAAAACAATCAACACACATAGAAAGAACAAAAAACGAAGAGAATTGAAGGAATTTCTCCTTGTTGCGCCACTTTCATGCCTCCCCTGGGGAGGCGTTAGAATCTGATGCATTCCTATGTTTACGAAACCTTGCAAATCCGGGAATGCGTTGGATTCCATGGATGTTGCATGGGAACATCCACAACAACACCCATGGAATGTCTCTTTCATGCAGAGTAATGAGAGAACGGGGGCCATATTTACAAGATGATGAAAAGCCATGAGGGGTGGCTTTGCGTTGCCTTGTAAATATGGGCCAGCACTCTGCGCCTCCAGAGCATCCCTTTTGTGATGCTCCGTCGGTGCAAAAGTTCCGCAAGGGCATTGGAAATATGACCCTATGTTTCTTGCTTTCACCTTTTAAAATCATCTTATCAAGTTACTGATGGCCCCATTTACTGCGCCCAAGTCACGAACAGAGAAGGGTGCGCAGACAAATTAATACGGTGAGTCAAGAGAGAGCTGAGCCGTGGTCTGACTTGGCTCTAAGAGTCTGAGCACGAGTCATGACATTTTGTATGTACATCATGTAACAAACATAATGTAAAATTAAGATACAAGCTATTCTGAATTTTAAAAAGTGTATTTCTTTACCATGCAGAAGCGTTTCACCTTAGTGCATTAGATGATATCACTGCACAAATAGACATTTATTAAAAGTGACACTTTTTAGAAACAATAAAAAAAACAAAAAAGTTCCTGCAGGACTTATTTCATATTATTTAGCAATTTATATATATGTCAAAAACAATGAACATGATTCAAACAACAGGAGATTATAATGTTATCTGTGTATTTTTTATAAAATGACATAAGATATATGCACAAAAATATATCCTATTTGATCAGCATAGGTGAACATCCATATGACAATTCATATACGGCAACCAACACAAAAGACTGTTGCTACAGTTTTCTATATATCAACAGTAAAAACTGACACTTTTGCAGATTGTATGGACAATATATACAATTTATGCCATATGTACATTATTCACAACTATATACATTTTCAAAATACATAGCTTGATGATGTTTTTAGCAAAAAGAGTGTCAATTCGTCGACGTTTCGGTCTCATACATCGCAATTAACCGAGACCATCATCAGGACAACCGTTGCACCATGAATCTATAGTAAAACAACATATCACATAATCAATAATCTCCTATTTACTTGTTTTAGAAACATTCATGGCGTCCCCCCACAAACCCACGACAATGTCATTAGTGAGCTAAGAGGCAAATCAGAAGTCATGGAAACCCTAAACGTGGCCTAGATTCTTATTATAGCTAGAGCAACATTACAGTCGATTGTTTTGTCTTTCATTCTTGACTGAGGACATGAGAAACTGACACAGAGATAGCAGAGACTACACAGGGCCCCAGACCCAACTACCAAGCCAAGAATGCCTTTATTTGGGGGGGTTTCATAGTAAAGTAAACATATGTTGATGGATCGAATGCTTGAAAGAATCTCAGCCACTGGTAATCACAGCTGCATCTCAGTCCACTGTTATTTTGCACACCATGCCTTGCTCAGTTTAGACCCTGCTATATGCAAATCAGTCTGGACCCTCCTCCAATGGGAACAGTCTAGCCCAAACTGCCAAACCAGCTCCGCCCTAAAACGGAGAGCAAGCAACCCATGACCAATAGGTGAAAAACAATTGCTTGGGATGCGCTCTTGAGTGATTGCCAATGGCTGAGTATTATTTGAGCATTCCATCCATCATCTTGCTGTTTTTGCATTTGACGCATGTTAGAAATGGGATTTCTGGGTGGCTAAGGCTTGCGCCAAAGCCAGGCAGAAACCACTACTCTAGTCAGGGCAAGAGAGTTACACGCCAAGATAACCCCTGCTCACCCCCTTGCTAGCTTGGCACGAGCAGTCAGGCTTATCCCGGAGGCAATGTGTAAAACGTTTGCGCAACACACACACAGCAGCAACACACTAGGCACACCACAAAAAGGAACTCCACACAAGGTTATATATAAAAATAGCCTTTGTATTACCATAAACACATTAGATCATAATCACGCAATTAGACTGTGCAAACTGGCACTGGGCAGTATTTACAGGGGATTATATACACAGGACAGGGCCACTTGGGCCACTGTCAGAATCAGCACTTAGTAGAAATAGCACTTTGTAGAAATAGCACTTAGTAGAAATAGCACTTTGTAGAAATAGCACTTTGTAGGAATAGCACTTAGAACATAGGATAATTGTAGCAGAAAATAATACTTGCAGAACACAACCAGTAACCACTACGCAATCCTAACCACCTTAGGCATATATCACGCAGGGAACCATGAACTTGCTAGCATAAACTATACTAGGCAAAATAACCTCCAAAGCATAAAAACACAGTTAGAGGTATCACAGGGATAAAGGCATTGCACATTACGCATAAATCACATTAGGCATCAGGTCATTACCAACATGAACACAAATACCATCACCTTGCGTAGAATTACATTAGATACTGACCCCCAGACCAAGTTGGCCTCTCAGGGGCTCAAACGCCCATTGTCCAGCAGAGTCAGGGCAGGCTGCGCAGGCAGCCAAAGAAGAATGCGTAATGGTTTGTACTGCCTAAATGATGCAGCTGCCCACTAAGTGCTGGGCAGCTGGGGAACTGAGCCTGGGCACCAACGTGCACCCTGCCTCTCCTCTGGGGCTCTAAATACCAAATGCGGCCAAAAACGACGTGGGAGCCACGTAGGCTCTAAACACAAAATGCCCCCACATGTTGGAGCCTATCAGGCTCTACCTATAGCCAATGCCCCCGTGTGCGTGAGAGCCACGTGGGCTCTAAATCGACATATGCCACCACACCACGTTGGAACCTCTCGGGCTCTGACTACAACAATGCCCCCTGATGTTGAAGCCTCGTGGGCTCTAGATACAAAATGCCCCCGCAATCGTTGGAGCGGCCCGCTGCCTACCGGGGCCGCTCGACCAACGAGGAATGCCCCCCTGACGTTGGAGTTGGAGAACAATGGCCCCCACACGGTCGAGTCCTGCTCCAGGGACTCGGAACTTCACTCACCGGTCTGTCCTCAGGCTGCGGGAAGCCCTGTCTCCTCCGGGCTCTGTCTCCGGCTGCTTCACGGGGCACAAGTAAGCGGTCCAGGGCTCTCCTCTGCTCGCGGGGTCTCGGCGGTCTCACTGGGCCACAGGAGAACTCCCGCTCCTCGGGGCTTACTCTCACACTTCCCGGCACCCCTCTTTGTTACGTCCCAGCACGGGGTAGGCACCTGTCTGGGTTCCTCAAAGGCGGCGCTTCCTCGGACCGGCTCACTTTTCCCCCAGGCACCAGAGTGCGGGGTGGACTCTCCCGGTGGCTTCCGGCTTCCTCTTTCCTCTCGGCCATGCCCATGTCACCACACAGGTTGCCTGGCTTCCGGTGAAAGCCGGGCTGTGGCGGTGTTTCCTTACTACAGGGCAAAACGAGGGGTAGGCACCCTCAGAGGGAATATAAATGTTGAAGCTGCAATTTCTGCAGGGTGGGCTCCTGCTTAGGGTATCATAAACATGCGGCCAAAATGCAGGGTGGGCACCTGCTAAAGATTTAAAAGTACAGCAAATAAGTGGGGTGGGCACCCGTGTCAGAAATCAAAGGATAGGGGGATCCCCACGCCGGGGAATCCCTCAGGACAGGAATCACCGCTCCTGGAAATTAAAGTGCTTTGCTTTAGGGAGAATACAGCACTCCCAGGGCGCTACAGCAGAAAGGTCCTGTGGGCAAAGTTCAGGGAAGTCCTTCAGAAGGTAGGGGGCAAAGGCTGGGCCCAGGGGCCAGCTCACAGGGCCCTCCAACAGGGAGGCACCACCCAGTGGCGGTTCCTCCTGGCACCCAGCAGCAGCAGGCCCCCCTCAAGTCAGGATCAGACAGAGAACATTTTACATGGGGTCACAGCCCCTTTTTATACACATCTTTCTTTTGTCTGGTAGCACAGGGTTAAGGAAAAACCGGATGCAACTGGTTTTGGAGCACTTTGTTGTGCTCTGCCCCCCTCCCCATTCACAGGACAGGCTAGGGACATCAGACGCACAACAGGGGGCAGAGCCAGCGTTGTGTAGGGAAGGCCCAGCCCCATTCAGGTCCCAGGTGCACTCCTCCCTCCCATCAACATGCAGATCTCTCCATTCACCACCGGGGCAGACCCATCCTGACTCCTGGAGCCAGGCACACCAGCCAGCTCCATCCAATCACAAGCCAGACAGTCAATTCACATTTACTACACAGACATGCCAACTTCTAGAAGTGGTACTTCCACACCAGACACATTAAATCCACGCACATCATCGCGCAGCATTTAATCTCACGAGTTTGCACATACCAAACTCGAGCCTGCACTCCCCACACATCAGGAACTACCATGGACACATACATTCCCCATGCATTCCTATGGGAGGGCAGGCCAATCTCACACACGCACTCAGAGAGCGCACGTACTTTACACTGGGACACATTGTTAAAGTGCGCAGAAGCCAAAAACAACCAACACCAAGTCACATATAAAAGCAAAAAGTTTAGGGGTGAACCTGCCAAAAGGGCCAAGACCAACAACGCCCTAGGTGCACTTGGTATCTCCAGATGTGCGTCCTGGGCTTACTGTGCCACTGGGACCAAGCTATACCTGGCTGACAGGCCTAAAATGGCCTAACCAGCCTGTTTTGCTTATGTTCCGGTTCAGAGAGGACCTGGCCTGGCAGTTCAGGCTGGACTGTTTCCATTGTAACGGGGTTAAGACTGATTTGCACTCGGCTGGGTCCAAACTGAGATGGTATGGTAGGCTAACAATGATGGATTGGAATGTGGCCCCAAAGCCATTGCAAGTGACTGAGATTAATTCTAGCATTCCTTCCATCACCTTTGTGTTTTTGCATTTATTTGGGGTGTGTCACACCACAAACACCTGCCCTAAGCTACATTCCTGGTTGTATCCATACACAGCTGGCATCTGGGGGACTATTTTTTTGTGCACCTTTGCATGTCTTTTGTCTTTAAGCAGTCCATGGGAGCACATGGCTGTTACTCTCCTCTTCTTCTTTTTTTCTTCCTATTGCTTCAGATCTAAGCTTGTTCTTTTCTTTCTTCCCATTACTCCAGGTCCCCGCTCGCTCTCGTTGTCTTCTTAATGTGTTCCCCCTACACTCCTCTTGTTTATACTCTTGTAGCTCCAGATCCCTACATGCTTCAATATCTTCTGAATATTTGTATTTTTAACCCCACCACACTGCTTCCAGATCCCTTCTGAGAATTATCTTTTGATTATTTTTTGCTACAATCTCCCCTCTCTTGTACCATAGTGGTAGCCCCTATTGGCTTATAAATGCTGCAGGCTTTTAAAACGTGCTAGCTTTGGCAGAGTTAATAGAAAAAGCAGCCATAACAAAAGTATATAAAACATTGGGGCATATTATCAAGAAATGCGCTAAAATTATCGCCAGTTTAGCGGCAGAGAACTGCAGCTAAAGCGGAGATAATGGGCTTGATAATATGCCCAGGAGAATTCCAATAGAAGCCCATGTTCACACTGTACATGTTCAAGCCCATTATCGCCGCTTTAGCTGCAGTTTTCTGCCGCTAAACCGGTGATAATTTTTAACGCCCTTCTTGATAATATGCCCCATTGTTTTCTATATTTTCAAGATGGCTCCCACATTGCAAGGTGAAGTTGCTGCGTCATATTGCATCATACACCCTGGTGACCATCTAGAAGATATAGAAAAAATGGTATTATATGCTTTCGAAAGGCCGTTGCTTTGGCCGCACATGGTTTTCGTTACGTCTTCATCACGCAATCTTGAAAGTATTATTATTGGGCACTGCCAAAGCCAGTCATCTCGCGCCACTCACTGTTGTCAAACCAAGACCAGTTGACTTCCCAAATGCTTTTATAATTCTTTTATTCCTTTAATTTCACTAAGTAAATGATTTGGTTTTTTCTAGCTGCTGAAAAAGTTATTTATGATAATTGTTGCCGGGTGAAAGAGAAAGATGATACGACTTATCATAAATACGTAAAACATTTCAATATTAAATGAACATCTGCTAAAGCACAACATTATTATCGAACGGTTATACTTCTGTCACGTGTTTACTAAATATGAGGTGCACGCTATCATTAGTTACGCTTCCACACCACCGCTACGCTACCGGTGTCTCGTATTTGAAGCCTCACAGTGCTATTCTCCCTACACATCTGCTCTCTGACAAAGCCTAGTCTCTCATCTATTCTGTGCCTCTGTGCCGCCTTATCTACATATTTTCTCGGGTATGTATTCTTCCAAGCAGGTGTATGACCTTCCATTTGGTCTGTACCTAATTATATTTCCCTATTCTACTGAAGCTCATATCTACCTCCCTTCCATAGAGTCCTGTTTCCATCTGTGCTGTTTTATTTTTTATTCTGATACCAAAGGCAGCTTAGGCCGTATTTCTCCTTTAATATGTACATTTTTTTTTTAGAGTTTTATTTAGTGCGAACTGGACCCGAGACATCGGGTATCAGAGCGCTTTACGTGAGCAGCAGTTTCATTATAGGACACATTCATTTTTGTTAGGCACGGGGAGATTAAGGGCTAGATGTAGGTAATCACAAATTACCGATTCATAAATAACGAATTTTACCGATTCAGTATTTAAGAATCAGTAATTATGATGAAGGAAATAATTCGGTAAATTTTACCGATTCGGTAAGATTCCTTATTACCGAATCGGTAATACCGAATCGGTAATAAGGAATACCTTCCCATTCATTCCTATGGGCCTGAATGCCCATAGGAATGAATGGGAAGCCATTCACTATTACCAATTCAGTAAATACTGAATCGGTAATAGGGGGAGCATATTCTGAATGATGCATGTGTGCACATGTGGCGCACATACATGCCCTAAAGGCATGTATGTCTGCCACATGGCACTTTAAAAAAAGCACAAAATTGCTTTTTAAAAGGTATTTGGTATTTACCATCAACTTGTAGTTGGTGGTAAACAACGAATCCTTAAACCAAAAATGCACTCACTTGAGTGCTCCCTACATAGGATTTAAGGATTCGGTAATTTACCGATTCCTTAAATAAAGGAATCGGTATTATACCGATTCCTTAATTTAAGGAATCGGTAAATTACACAATCCTTAAATCCAGCCTCCTACATCGCAAAGTGCTAAATACCGGTCGGTAACGGCAAATTTACCGATTTTCGGCCGTTACCGACCGGTATTAGCCCACCTACATCTAACCCTAAGTGATTTGCCCAGAATCACAGGATGTTGAGCGTTGTTGCCGAGACTCGAAGCCGGTTCCCCAGCTCTGAGGTTGACCGCTCTAGCCGTAAGGCTACATCCTCTCCTCTGAACAGATCTATCTGCTGGTGCTTTCATTGATACTTGTAGGCCTTCTTCATTTTCTACATTCATTATAACATTTTTATACTAAAATATTTATTTAAAATTGTTATGCAGCCTTCTTACACCTATTTGTTGTAGGGCTCTTGACATATACCTCAATGTGAAATTCCATTAAATATTGCACAAATATTAAAACTCTAATTATGAAAAACACAGTATGATTGATACGGAGCCTCAGAATGATTTGAGGACATTTTGCCGCGAGACGAACACAGACACACTTTTAACACCAATGTTTGTCCTGTGGTGATTGCCATTTAATTAAGCGATGCAGAAGAAAAGGGGTGAAATGATCGTCGGCATATTAAACATGGCATAAAGTCTGCATACCCTTGAGAATAACATTACAAAAAGCAGAAACATATTCTGTATGTGAATAACACGTTTAGGGGGTTATTTAAGAGTTTCTGTAGGAAAGAACTATGGGTTTAATTCTAATATTGACAGGAGGAGAATTCCAGGTAGAAGCGGGAGGTACCACGACACCCGAAGTAAAACATAAAACAAAAATGGTCTCTGGATCACTGCTCGCCTTCGTAGCATTTTCTTACAAAGTGAATAGGATTCTCAGAGATGTTTAATGGATAACCTTTGTTTTTTATCTCTTGTTCCCCTTTAGAATCGTGGGTCTGGGTGTGGCGAGCCTTCGCATCTGGTGATAACGAATGACGATGAACACCTAGACCCGAAAGAGTGGCACTGGATGAAACATTGTGACAGGGAAAAGTGGCAAATTATTTCTGGAAAAAGATCTTGGTGTTGAACTTCAGAGGGGATTCTCAACCCAATGCCCTCCAAGAACTAAACTATATTTTCCAAATTGTGGTGCAGTGTCCTGGACGTATGACCATGGCTTCCTCTCCAAGCTCATATCCAAAGACCCTTTCGAACATAAGGTTAACCTCCAGAGAAATTTGTCCTTTAAGGAAAGACCACTGATCTTTTTGAATGTGACCACTGCGAACAAATTCACCCCTCCTACACGTTTAATCCAGCAAGTGCCAGCTTCTCTCTATAGGGTCCAAAAATATACTGTAAAGTTCATTAGTAGGAACACTTTTCTTTGTCAAACACGTCCTCATTCTAATCTCCATTGACTCTTTGAGGCTATAATGTCTTGGTTTTGTTCTGGAGAACCAAAGAGGCAACACTTTTAGGAAAGGACATTAAACCTTTAGTGTCCAGAGACAGTGACTAAAAGACTCTCTGCAGGAATCTGATGATACTACACAAGCATCATGAGCTAAGGACCCAATATCCGGCAGCCATTTTGGATGCAATTGTACTATTATCTTTTTAACTTAGATTCAACTTTCATCAATGGAAAGTCTTGGACATAAAAACTTTATTCTGACATTGAGTTTGGGAGCAACGCAAAATCACTCAGACCACTTTTTACTGTAACAACTGCTCAACTTTAAAATACAAGACCCCAATAAAATACCCAATAACTCCTCTTTTTCTAACCGCCTTGATTCACAGTAGTGCTAAGGAAGGGTCGTTAGCATATTTTTGGATTCAACATTTTTTTTTACTTATAATTAATTTGCCTTGACAAAGAGCACACTCATTTGGGTGCACCATGGTGCTGTTCACATTAGCACCCAGTAGACCACCATTGCCCTCAATGTTCTTGAATTTGAACAGTTACTAAAAGATTTGTTTTACATTTTACTCACAAATCATTTGAATGTAGAAGAGCAAGAATGTGAATAATGGGATTTGGAGAAACTGAAGAACAGGGACTGAAGGCTAAGGGATTGTTATGGAGATAATCTATGCCCTATAGAGGAACCTGTGTGTCAGTGTTAGGTTTAATGGTTCAGCATTTATCTGACCGGACCACATGGATGCTGAGTTGGATTTTCTAATGGTCGTTAGGTTCTCGGTTCTGGAGCCGGAACCTCCTGTGTACCTGGACTTGAGCACACAAAGAGAGCAGCGAGCGAAGAGATGAAGGAAGTCTTCTTGCTGTTCAATCCAGCAATGTGGAAATATGTCCTGTTAGTTGACGCTACTAATGTAGAAGGTTAGAGCATCTGGAAACAACAAGTCTTCGTGAAGTATCTCAAGCCTTCAAGAGGTCATTCACGTTTCCCAGCACTCTCCAGCCTTTCTCTCTCCATCGTTATGATCATGAAGCCCCTCATGTCCCTGCTTCTGGTCTTGGTCCTCCGTCCGGTGGTTCAGGGCTGCCCAGTCCTTTGTGTTTGCCAGGACCGCTCAGTGGACTGCAGCAACCAGCGCCTCTTCTCCGTCCCCCCTGACCTTCTTCTGGACACACACAACCTAAGCCTCGCCCACAACCGCATCGCTAACATCCCTCGCGGCTACTTGTCGTGCCATGTCGAGCTGCAGATCCTGGACTTGCGGAACAACTCCCTCTCGGAACTTCCTGAAGGCCTGTTCGTCAACGCCCGCCGGCTGGCCCACTTGGACCTCAGCCACAACAACTTCAGCCACCTGCCTGCTGGGATCTTCCAGATGGCCTACAGCCTGGTACGGGTGAACCTCAGCCATAACCCTGGGCTGAGGAGGGTCCACCCGCTGGCCTTCCAAGGTCTGTCTCAGCTCCGACATCTGGACCTGAGCTTCGGGAGCCTGTCCTTCCTGGGGTTGGATGCTCTTGAAGATCTGTCCGGGCTGGTGATCCTGCAGCTAGGTGGGAACCCCTGGATGTGCGGCTGCACTATGGAGCCGCTGTTGAAGTGGTTGCGGGATAACATCCGGAGGTGTGTGGCAGGTAAGGAATGCATTAAAACCAGTGTACTTGTGTCACAACCAGGCACACCCTGTATGTCTGTTTATGTCATTGTGTCCATATGTATGCACGGTTATCTTACTATAGCTGTGTGGATATCTGTGTGTGCTTGTCATGTATGTGTGCACCGCTGCTTAGCAAGAATGCACCAGGGCTCTAATACATGTAAAGGACACGTCTCCACAGCCTCATGTTAGGTAGCAAACTATAGCTGCATTGGGGTACATTGGGCCCCTCACAATCCTATCACAAGCTATCACTAGTGCAGTAGCTGCCACTGCACCTACTGCACTAATGATAGCTTCTACCTGTGTGTATGTTAATAGGGCCTGTATGCGTGTCTGGCTATCAATGCGCGTGTGTTAGCATTGCTCTGTATGTTCTGGTTTGATTTTTACAGGGTGTTTGTATGCTTTGCCATCACTCTGTGTGTCTATATCAAACTTTGTGTGCACGAGTTAGTTTGTCTTTCAAAGTGCATCACTTACATATCTGCACATTTGTCACTTTGCTGTGTGCCAAAATGTCCATTTGTCTGTCTGTCAATGTCTGTGTGTTAGTTTGCTGTCAAAAGTACTTTGCAGGTCACCTCTGATCTTGTAAGTTTCACACACTTCAAGGTAGCAGTCATGTGCCAAAAATAGCCTTACACATCAGCATACTTGCCAATCTTGTAATGGACTTCCGGCCCCCCTGCCCTCCCTAAAGATAAGTCCCTCTTTTTGGGAGCTGCAGGACCTGTGCCTTTAGTCGAGGCCCCTTGAGCCAGACACAAGTCCATGCTATAGCGGTCTACAGCACCTATGCATTTAATAGAAGTCCCTTGAGCCAGACACAAGTCCGTGCTATAGCGGGCTGCAGCACCTATGCATTTAATAGAAGTCCCTTGAGTCAAACACAAGTCCATGCTATAGCGGGCTGCAGCACCTATGCATTTAATAGTTCAAGTTCAAGTTCAGGAATTTATAAAGCGCACTACTCACCCAGAGGGTCTCAAGGCGCTAGGGGGAGGGGTTTATTGTTTATCGAAAAGCCAAGTTTTCAATTCTTTCCTGAAGGAGATGTGATTCTGAGTAAGGCGGAGGTGGGTGGGGAGTGAGTTCCAGGTCTTGGCAGCCAGGAAGGAGAAGGATCTGCCGCCCATGGTGGTTTTTCGGATGCGCGGGACTGCGGCGAGGGCTTGACTGGATGATCTTAGTTGGCGGGTGGGATAGTAGAAGGACAGTCGGGAGTTGAGGCATTCTGGTCCTAGATTATAAAGGGCCTTGTGTGCGTGGGTGAGAAGGCGGAAAGTAATTCTTTTGTTGACGGGAAGCCAATGGAGGTTTTTTAAGTGTCCGGTGATGTGCTCTTGGCGCGGGATGTCTAATATGAGTCTCGCTGATGCGTTTTGGATGGGCTGGAGCTTTTTCTGCAATTTTGTTGTAATTCCGGCGTAGAGAGTGTTGCCATAGTCCAGTCGACTCGTGACCAGTGCGTGGGTGACAGTCTTTCTTGTTTCGAGGGGGATCCAGCGGAAGATTTTTTTGAGAATGCGAAGGACGTTGAAGCAGGAGGACGATACTGCGTTGACTTGTCTGGACATTGAGAGAGAGGAGTCTAGAATGAAGCCAAGGTTACGTGCATGGTCAGTAGGAGTGGGCGCTGATCCCAAAGCGGAAGGCCACCAAGAGTCGTCCCACGCTGAGGGGGAGGATCCGAGGATGAGCACCTCATTTTTGTCTGAGTTGAGTTTTAGGCGGCTCTGTTTCATCCATTCGGCTACTTCTTTCATGCCTTCGTGAAGGTTGTCCTTGGCGGTGTTGGGGTCTTTGGTGAGGGAAAGTATCAGCTGGGTGTCGTCGGCGTAGGAGATGATGTTGAGGTTGTGTCGATGTGCGATGGGGGCGAGGGGACTCATGTAGACGTTGAAGAGGGTGGGACTGAGTGAGGAGCCTTGAGGTACGCCGCAGATGACTTCGGTGGGCTCTGAGTAGAAAGGGGGAAGTCGGACTTTCTGTGTTCTCCCTGCTAGGAACGAGATGATCCAGTCCAGGGCTTTTCCTTGTATGCCGATGTTGTTGAGGCGTTGTATGAGGGTGCTGTGACATACAGTGTCGAAGGCGGCGGAGAGGTCGAGAAGAATGAGGGCTACTGTTTCACCGTTGTCCAGGAGTGCCCGGATGTCGTCGGTCGCCGCAATGAGGGCGGTCTCGGTGCTGTGTTTGGTTCGAAAGCCGTTCTGTGAGGGATCCAGGGAGTTGTTGGATTCAAGGAAGGCTGCGAGTTGGCTATTGACGGCTTTCTCGATGACTTTGGCCGGGAAAGGGAGGAGGGGGATGGGTCGGTAGTTTTTCAGTTCTGAGGGGTCCGCTGTTGTTTTTTTCAGAAGGGCGCTGAGTTCGGCGTGTTTCCATATTTCTGGAAAGGAGGCTGAGTTGAAGGAGCAGTTGATGACCTCGCGGAGTTGGGGAGCGATGATGGAGTCAGCTTTGTTGAAGATGTAGTGGGGACAGGGGTCAGAAGGTGAGCCAGAGTGGATTGAGTTCATGAGGCGAATGGTGTCTTCAATGGTGATTGGGTTCCAGGAGTTAAGGTAGTTAGTTGGAGGGGTGGGATCAGAAGGGGGTGGGGTGAGTTGGTCATTGGGAGTATTCTTGAAGCTGTTGTGGATGTCGGCAATTTTGTTGTAGAAGAAGGAGGATAGCGCATCGCAGAGGTCTTGGGAGTTGGTGATGTCGTTGGATGTTGCGGGAGGGTTGGTGAATTCTTTGACGATATTGAAGAGTTCCTTGCTGTTATGAGAATTGTTGTCGAGACGGTCCTTAAATGCTGATTTCTTGGCGGATCGAATCAGTTGGTGGTGTTTGCGGGTGGCTGTCTTGAGGGAGGCCATGTTGTCTGAGGTTGGTTCTTTTCTCCAATTCTTCTCCAGGGTGCGGCAAGTCTTCTTGGATTTTTTAAGGTCATCATTGAACCAGGGAGCCTTTTTGCTGAATGATTTCAACTGGTATTTTTTCAGGGGTGCTAGTTCATCTACACTGTGGGTAATCCATTGCCTGAGGTTTGTGGCTGCTTGGTCTGGGTCCGTTGTTAGGGTGGGAGTGTTTTGGCTGAGGGATGCGAGGAGTTGGTCGGTGGTGATTTTGTTCCAATTTCTTCGTGGAATGGGTTGTGGATGGTTGTGGGTCAGGGTTGTTTTGTAGCTGAAGTGAACACAGCTGTGATCCGTCCAGTGGAGAGCTGTAGTGTGATCGAAGGAGATGTGCTTGCTGGAGGTGAAGATAGGGTCGAGCGTGTGTCCGGCTATGTGAGTGGGGGTGTCAACAAGTTGTTTGAGTCCGAGATTGGACATGTTGTCC
Organism: Lissotriton helveticus; assembly: GCF_964261635.1. NCBI lineage: Eukaryota > Metazoa > Chordata > Amphibia > Caudata > Salamandridae > Lissotriton > Lissotriton helveticus. The sequence continues at coordinate 39,625,301 of NC_136057.1, forward strand.
AGGAGGGTGGTGGTGTTGTTGTCGAGAATGTTGTCGAGGTGGTAGTTGAGGTCTCCTAGAAGAATGTAGTTCTCGGAGGCGAGGGCGTGCGGGCTGACGAAGTCAGTGATGTCGTCGCTGAATTGAGATCGGGTGCCTGGGGGCTTGTAGATGAGGGTTCCTCTGAGGGTGGTCCTGGGGTCGGTGTGGATCTGAAAGTGGAGGTGTTCGGCGGTTGCGAGATTGTCGTCGGAGCTGGTTGTAATTTTGATGGTGTTTCTATGGACGATGGCGATGCCTCCTCCAGTTTTTTTAATGGTGCGGTCTTTTCGAATGATCTTGTAAGTGTCCGGTATGGCTATGGCGATGTCGGGGGCAGAAGATGCGTTCATCCAAGTTTCAGTGAGGAAGGCGATATCAGGTGACACAGTGTTGATTAGGTCCCAGAGTTCGGTTGCGTGTCTGTGGACCGAGCGGGTGTTAAGTAGGATGCATTTCAAGTCGTTGGGTTCGGAGCTGTGTGTGGAGGAGGAGTGTTTGGTGAGGGTCCTGACGCAGTTGAACTTATAGGAGAGGCAGGAGAATGGGCCGTGGGTACGTCCTGGGGTGGCTTCATAGCAAAGTGGAGTGCGTCCGGCGTTGAGGGCGAGGAGAGTAGCGGCATCATAAGTTACTCTAGGGGGTTGGGGGCGGCATAGAGCAGGGGGACGGGCGCTGGGCTTGGCTTACCTTTGGCGCACTTTCGGCGTGGCCGTAGCGCGTGGACGCTGCGCGTGGAACCATCTGACTAACATAGGTGGTGGAGGGGGCGGAGCGTGGGAGGGTCAGCTGGGAGGCGGGGACGTGGAGGCGGGCCAGGGGAAAAGCACAACAACAAGATGGTGGGGTAGCTAGAAAGTGAAAACGGGAGGGCGCAATGCAAAGCCTGATAATGTTGAAAGCACAGAACTACCAGCGTGCTCACTCAGTGAATCCCGGTGAGAGCGCTTACAAGTTTAAACAAGCTGCAGTCCAGATCGCTTCTAAAATATGCAGTACAGTGATATTAAAGCGCTGCCTAAGATTAATGCACAGAGCGCTATGATTATGCCGGTACAGTGATATTAAAGCGCTGCCTAAGATTAATGTACAGAGCGCTATGATTATGCCGGAGCAACGATACCAAACTCTGCAGGCGAGTCACAAGGCTAACGAGATTCAGCTGTGGGCTGTGGGCGCTGCACTGGGCTGGAATCAGGAAGCGAGGGGAGCGGCCGTTCAGGACGATGTCCAAGAAGTCCCTTGAGTCAGACACAAGTCCGTGCTATAGCGGGCTGCAGCACCTATGCATTTAATAGAAGTCCCTTGAGTCAGACACAAGTCCATGCTATAGCGGGCTGCGGCACCTATGCATTTAATAGAGGCCCCTTGAGCCCGACACAAGTCCATTCTATAGCGAGCTGCAGCACCTATGCATTTAATAGAAGTCCCTTGAGCCACACAGAAGTCCATGCTATAGCCGGCTGCAGCACCTATACATTTAATAGAAGTCCCTTGAGCCACACAGAAGTCCCTGCTACAGCGGGCTGCAGCACCTATGCATTTAATAGAGGCCCCTTGAGCCAGACACAAGTCCATGCTATAGCGGGCTGCTGCACCTATGCATTTAATAGAGGCCCTTGAGCCAGACACAAGTCCATGCTATAGCGGGCTGCTGCACCTATGCATTTATTAGAAGCCCCTTGAGTCAGACACAAGTCCTTGCTATAGCGGGATGCAGCACCTATGCATTTAATAGAAGTCCCTTGAGCCAGACACAAGTCCATGCTATAGCAGGCTGCAGCACCTATGCATTTAATAGAGGCCCCTTGAGCCAGACACAAGTCCATGCTATAGCGGGCTGCTGCACCTATGCATTTAATAGAGGCCCCTTGAGCCAGACACAAGTCCATGCTGTAGCGGGCTGCAGCACCTATGCATTTAATAGAGGCCCCTTGAGCCAGACACAAGTCCTTGCTATAGTGGGCTGCAGCACCTATGCATTTAATAGAGGCCCTTGAGTCAGACACAAGTCCATGCTATAGCGGGCTGCAGCACCTATGCATTTAATAGAAGTCCCAAGAGCCAGACACATGTCCATTCTATAGCGGGCTGCAGCACCTATGCATTTAATAGAGGCCCCTTGAGCCAGACACAAGTCCATGCTGTAGCGGGCTGCTGCACCTATGCATTTAATAGAGGCCCCTTGAGTCAGACACACGTCCATACTATAGCGGGCTGCAGCACCTATGCATTTAATAGAAATCCCTTGAGTCAGACACGAGTCCATGCTATAACGGGCTGCAGCACCTATGCATTTAATAGAAGTCCCAAGAGCCAGACACAAGTCCATGCTATAGCGGGCTGCAGCACCTATGCATTTAATAGAAGTCTCTTGAGACAGACACAAGCCCATGCTATAGCGGGCTGCAGCACCTATGCATTTAATAGAAGTCCCTTGAGTCAGACACAAGTCCATGCTATAGCGGGCTGCAGCACCTATGCATTTAATAGAAGTCCCTCGAGCCACACACAAGTCCATTCTATAGCGGGCTGCAACACCTATGCTTTTAATAGATGTCCCTTGAGCCAGACACAAGTCCATGCTATAACGGGCTGCAGCACCTATGCATTTAATAGAAGTCCCTCGAGCCACACACAAGTCCATTCTATAGCAGGCTGCAGCACCTATGCATTTAATAGACGTCCCTTGAGTCAGACACAAGTCCATGCTATAACGGGCTGCAGCACCTATGCATTTAATAGAAGTCCCTCGAGCCACACACAAGTCCATTCTATAGCGGGCTGCAGCACCTATGCATTTAATAGACGTCCCTTGAGTCAGACACAAGTCCATGCTATAACGGGCTGCAGCACCTATGCATTTAATAGAAGTCCCTCGAGCCACACACAAGTCCATGCTATAGCGGGCTGCAGCACCTATGCATTTAATAGAGGCCCTTGAGTCAGACACAAGTCCATGCTATTACGGGCTGCAGCACCTATGCATTTAATAGAAGTCCCTTGAGTCAGACATAAGTCCATGCTAAAGCGGGCTGCAGCACCTATGCATTTAATAGAAGTCCCTTGAGTAAGACACAAGTCCATGCTATAGCGGGCTGCAGCATCTATGCATTTAATAGAAGTCCCTTGAGTCAGACACAAGCCCATTCTATAGCGGGCTGCTGCACCTATGCATTTAATAGAAGTCCCAAGAGCCAGACACAAGTCCGTGCTATAGCGAGCTGCAGCACCTATGTATTTAATAGAAGTCCCTTGAGCCACACAGAAGTCCATGCTATAGCCGGCTGCATCACCTATACATTTAATAGAAGTCCCTTGAGCCACACAGAAGTCCCTGCTACAGCGGGCTGCAGCACCTATGCATTTAATAGAGGCCCCTTGAGCCAGACACAAGTCCATGCTATAGCGGGCTGCTGCACCTATGCATTTAATAGAAGCCCCTTGAGTCAGACACAAGTCCTTGCTATAGCGGGCTGCAGCACCTATGCATTTAATAGAAGTCCCTTGAGCCAGACACAAGTCCATGCTATAGCAGGCTGCAGCACCTATGCATTTAATAGAGGCCCCTTGAGCCAGACACAAGTCCATGCTATAGCGGGCTGCTGCACCTATGCATTTAATAGAGGCCCCTTGAGCCAGACACAAGTCCTTGCTATAGCGGGCTGCAGCACCTATGCATTTAATAGAGGCCCTTGAGCCAGACACAAGTCCATGCTATAGCGGGCTGCAGCACCTATGCATTTAATAGAGGCCCTTGAGTCAGACACAAGTCCATGCTATAGCGGGCTGCAGCACCTATGCATTTAATAGAGGCCCCTTGAGTCAGACACAAGTCCATGCTATAGCGGGCTGCAGCACCTATGCATTTAATAGAAATCCCTTGAGTCAGACACGAGTCCATGCTATAACGGGCTGCAGCACCTATGCATTTAATAGAAGTCCCAAGAGCCAGACACAAGTCCATGCTATAGCGGACTGCAGCACCTATGCATTTAATAGAGGCCCTTGAGTCAGACACAAGCCCATGCTATAGCGGGCTGCAGCACCTATGCATTTAATAGACGTCCCAAGAGCCAGACACAAGTCCATGCTGTAGCGGGCTGCAGCACCTATGCATTTAATAGAAGTCCCTTGAGTCAGACACAAGTCCATGCTATAGCGGGCTGCAGCACCTATGCATTTAATAGAAGTCCCAAGAGCCAGACACAAGTCCATGCTGTAGCGGGCTGCAGCACCTATGCATTTAATAGAAGTCCCTTGAGCCAGACACAAGTCCTTGCTATAGCGGGCTGCAGCACCTATGTATTTAATAGAAGTCCCTTGAGTCAGACCCAAGTCCTTGCTATAGCGGGCTGCAGCACCTATGCATTTAATAGAAGTCCCAAGAGCCAGACACAAGTCCATGCTATAGCGGGCTGCAGCACCTATGCATTTAATAGAAGTCCCAAGAGCCAGACACAAGTCCATGCTATAGCGGGCTCCAGCACCTATGCATTTAATAGAAGTCTCTTGAGACAGACACAAGTCCATGCTATAGCGGGCTGCAGCACCTATGCATTTAATAGAAGTCCCAAGAGCCAGACACAAGTCCATGCTATAGCGGGCTCCAGCACCTATGCATTTAATAGAAGTCTCTTGAGACAGACACAAGTCCATGCTATAGCGGGCTGCAGCACCTATACATTTAATAGACGTCCCTTGAGCCAGACACAAGTCCTTGCTATAGCGGGCTGCAGCACCTATGCATTTAATAGAAGTCCCAAGAGCCAGACACAAGTCCATGCTATAGCGGGCTGCAGCACCTATGCATTTAATAGAAGTCCCAAGAGCCAGACACAAGTCCATGCTATAGCGGGCTGCAGCACCTATGCATTTAATAGAAGTCCCAAGAGCCAGACACAAGTCCATGCTATAGCGGGCTGCAGCACCTATGCATTTAATAGACGTCCCTTGAGTCAGACACAAGTCCATGCTATAGCGGGCTGCAGCACCTATGCGTTTAATAGAAGTCCCAAGAGCCAGACACAAGTCCATGCTGTAGCGGGCTGCAGCACCTATGCATTTAATAGACGTTCCTTGAGTCAGACACAAGTCCATGCTATAGCGGGCTGCAGCACCTATGCATTTAATAGAAGTCCCAAGAGCCAGACACAAGTCCGTGCTATAGCGGGCTGCAGCACCTATGCATTTAATAGAGGCCCTTGAGTCAGACACAAGTCCATGCTATAGCGGGCTGCAGCACCTATGCATTTAATAGAAGTCCCAAGAGCCAGACACAAGTCCATTCTATAGCGGGCTGCAGCACCTATGCATTTAATAGAAGTCCCTTGAGCCACACAGAAGTCCCTGCTACAGCGGGCTGCAGCACCTATGCATTTAATAGAGGCCCCTTGAGCCAGACACAAGTCCATGCTATAGCGGGCTGCTGCACCTATGCATTTAATAGAAGCCCCTTGAGTCAGACACAAGTCCTTGCTATAGCGGGCTGCAGCACCTATGCATTTAATAGAAGTCCCTTGAGCCAGACACAAGTCCTTGCTATAGCGGGCTGCAGCACCTATGTATTTAATAGAAGTCCCTTGAGCCAGACACAAGTCCTTGCTATAGCGGGCTGCAGCACCTATGCATTTAATAGAAGTCCCAAGAGCCAGACACAAGTCCATGCTATAGCGGGCTGCAGCACCTATGCATTTAATAGAAGTCCCAAGAGCCAGACACAAGTCCATGCTATAGCGGGCTCCAGCACCTATGCATTTAATAGAAGTCTCTTGAGACAGACACAAGTCCATTCTATAGCGGGCCACAGCACCTATGTATTTAATAGAAGCCCCTTGAGCCAGACACAAGCCCATGCTATAGCGGGCTGCAGCACCTATGCATTTAATAGAAGTCCCTTGAGCCAGACACAAGTCCATTCTATAGCGGGCTGCAGCACCTTTGCATATAATAGAGGCCCCATTGAGTCGGACACAAGTCCATGCTATAGTGGGCTGCAGCACCTATGCATTTAATAGAAGTCCCAAGAGCCAGACACAAGTCCATGCTATAGCGGGCTCCAGCACCTATGCATTTAATAGAAGTCTCTTGAGACAGACACAAGTCCATTCTATAGCGGGCTGCAGCACCTATGTATTTAATAGAAGCCCCTTGAGCCAGACACAAGCCCATGCTATAGCGGGCTGCAGCACCTATGCTTTTAATAGAAGTCCCTTGAGCCAGACACAAGTCCATTCTATAGCGGGCTGCAGCACCTTTGCATATAATAGAGGCCCCATTGAGTCGGACACAAGTCCATGCTATAGTGGGCTGCAGCACCTATGCATTTAATAGAAGTCCCTTGAGCCAGACACAAGTCCATTCTATAGCGGGCTGCAGTACCTTTGCATATAATAGAGGCCCCATTGAGTCGGACACAAGTCCATGCTATAGTGGGCTGCAGCACCTATGCATTAAATAGAAGTCCCTTGAGCCAGACACAAGTCCTTGCTATAGCGGGCTGCAGCACCTATGTATTTAATAGAAGTCCCTTGAGTCAGACCCAAGTCCTTGCTATAGCGGGCTGCAGCACCTATGCATTTAATAGAAGTCCCAAGAGCCAGACACAAGTCCATGCTATAGCGGGCTGCAGCACCTATGCATTTAATAGAAGTCCCAAGAGCCAGACACAAGTCCATGCTATAGCGGGCTCCAGCACCTATGCATTTAATAGAAGTCTCTTGAGACAGACACAAGTCCATGCTATAGCGGGCTGCAGCACCTATGCATTTAATAGAAGTCCCAAGAGCCAGACACAAGTCCATGCTATAGCGGGCTCCAGCACCTATGCATTTAATAGAAGTCTCTTGAGACAGACACAAGTCCATGCTATAGCGGGCTGCAGCACCTATACATTTAATAGACGTCCCTTGAGCCAGACACAAGTCCATGCTATAGCGGGCTGCAGCACCTATGCATTTAATAGACGTCCCTTGAGTCAGACACAAGTCCATGCTATAGCGGGCTGCAGCACCTATGCATTTAATAGAAGTCCCAAGAGCCAGACACAAGTCCATGCTATAGCGGGCTGCAGCACCTATGCATTTAATAGAAGTCCCAAGAGCCAGACACAAGTCCATGCTATAGCGGGCTGCAGCACCTATGCATTTAATAGACGTCCCTTGAGTCAGACACAAGTCCATGCTATAGCGGGCTGCAGCACCTATGCGTTTAATAGAAGTCCCAAGAGCCAGACACAAGTCCATGCTGTAGCGGGCTGCAGCACCTATGCATTTAATAGACGTTCCTTGAGTCAGACACAAGTCCATGCTATAGCGGGCTGCAGCACCTATGCATTTAATAGAAGTCCCAAGAGCCAGACACAAGTCCGTGCTATAGCGGGCTGCAGCACCTATGCATTTAATAGAGGCCCTTGAGTCAGACACAAGTCCATGCTATAGCGGGCTGCAGCACCTATACATTTAATAGACGTCCCTTGAGCCAGACACAAGTCCATGCTATAGCGGGCTGCAGCACCTATGCATTTAATAGAAGTCCCAAGAGCCAGACACAAGTCCATGCTATAGCGGGCTGCAGCACCTATGCATTTAATAGAAGTCCCAAGAGCCAGACACAAGTCCATGCTATAGCGGGCTGCAGCACCTATGCATTTAATAGAAGTCCCAAGAGCCAGACACAAGTCCATGCTATAGCGGGCTGCAGCACCTATGCATTTAATAGACGTCCCTTGAGTCAGACACAAGTCCATGCTATAGCGGGCTGCAGCACCTATGCGTTTAATAGAAGTCCCAAGAGCCAGACACAAGTCCATGCTGTAGCGGGCTGCAGCACCTATGCATTTAATAGACGTTCCTTGAGTCAGACACAAGTCCATGCTATAGCGGGCTGCAGCACCTATGCATTTAATAGAAGTCCCAAGAGCCAGACACAAGTCCGTGCTATAGCGGGCTGCAGCACCTATGCATTTAATAGAGGCCCTTGAGTCAGACACAAGTCCATGCTATAGCGGGCTGCAGCACCTATGCATTTAATAGAAGTCCCAAGAGCCAGACACAAGTCCATTCTATAGCGGGCTGCAGCACCTATGCATTTAATAGAAGTCCCTTGAGCCACACAGAAGTCCCTGCTACAGCGGGCTGCAGCACCTATGCATTTAATAGAGGCCCCTTGAGCCAGACACAAGTCCATGCTATAGCGGGCTGCTGCACCTATGCATTTAATAGAAGCCCCTTGAGTCAGACACAAGTCCTTGCTATAGCGGGCTGCAGCACCTATGCATTTAATAGAAGTCCCTTGAGCCAGACACAAGTCCTTGCTATAGCGGGCTGCAGCACCTATGTATTTAATAGAAGTCCCTTGAGCCAGACACAAGTCCATGCTATAACGGGCTGCAGCACCTATGCATTTAATAGAAGTCCCTCGAGCCACACACAAGTCCATGCTATAGCGGGCTGCAGCACCTATGCATTTAATAGATGTCCCTTGAGCCAGACACAAGTCCATGCTATAACGGGCTGCAGCACCTATGCATTTAATAGAAGTCCCTCGAGCCACACACAAGTCCATGCTATAGCGGGCTGCAGCACCTATGCATTTAATAGAGGCCCTTGAGTCAGACACAAGTCCATGCTATTACGGGCTGCAGCACCTATGCATTTAATAGAAGTCCCTTGAGTCAGACATAAGTCCATGCTAAAGCGGGCTGCAGCACCTATGCATTTAATAGAAGTCCCTTGAGTAAGACACAAGTCCATGCTATAGCGGGCTGCAGCATCTATGCATTTAATAGAAGTCCCTTGAGTCAGACACAAGCCCATTCTATAGCGGGCTGCTGCACCTATGCATTTAATAGAAGTCCCAAGAGCCAGACACAAGTCCGTGCTATAGCGAGCTGCAGCACCTATGTATTTAATAGAAGTCCCTTGAGCCACACAGAAGTCCATGCTATAGCCGGCTGCATCACCTATACATTTAATAGAAGTCCCTTGAGCCACACAGAAGTCCCTGCTACAGCGGGCTGCAGCACCTATGCATTTAATAGAGGCCCCTTGAGCCAGACACAAGTCCATGCTATAGCGGGCTGCTGCACCTATGCATTTAATAGAAGCCCCTTGAGTCAGACACAAGTCCTTGCTATAGCGGTCTGCAGCACCTATGCATTTAATAGAAGTCCCTTGAGCCAGACACAAGTCCATGCTATAGCAGGCTGCAGCACCTATGCATTTAATAGAGGCCCCTTGAGCCAGACACAAGTCCATGCTATAGCGGGCTGCTGCACCTATGCATTTAATAGAGGCCCCTTGAGCCAGACACAAGTCCTTGCTATAGCGGGCTGCAGCACCTATGCATTTAATAGAGGCCCTTGAGCCAGACACAAGTCCATGCTATAGCGGGCTGCAGCACCTATGCATTTAATAGAGGCCCTTGAGTCAGACACAAGTCCATGCTATAGCGGGCTGCAGCACCTATGCATTTAATAGAGGCCCCTTGAGTCAGACACAAGTCCATGCTATAGCGGGCTGCAGCACCTATGCATTTAATAGAAATCCCTTGAGTCAGACACGAGTCCATGCTATAACGGGCTGCAGCACCTATGCATTTAATAGAAGTCCCAAGAGCCAGACACAAGTCCATGCTATAGCGGACTGCAGCACCTATGCATTTAATAGAGGCCCTTGAGTCAGACACAAGCCCATGCTATAGCGGGCTGCAGCACCTATGCATTTAATAGACGTCCCAAGAGCCAGACACAAGTCCATGCTGTAGCGGGCTGCAGCACCTATGCATTTAATAGAAGTCCCTTGAGTCAGACACAAGTCCATGCTATAGCGGGCTGCAGCACCTATGCATTTAATAGAAGTCCCAAGAGCCAGACACAAGTCCATGCTGTAGCGGGCTGCAGCACCTATGCATTTAATAGAAGTCCCTTGAGCCAGACACAAGTCCTTGCTATAGCGGGCTGCAGCACCTATGTATTTAATAGAAGTCCCTTGAGTCAGACCCAAGTCCTTGCTATAGCGGGCTGCAGCACCTATGCATTTAATAGAAGTCCCAAGAGCCAGACACAAGTCCATGCTATAGCGGGCTGCAGCACCTATGCATTTAATAGAAGTCCCAAGAGCCAGACACAAGTCCATGCTATAGCGGGCTCCAGCACCTATGCATTTAATAGAAGTCTCTTGAGACAGACACAAGTCCATGCTATAGCGGGCTGCAGCACCTATGCATTTAATAGAAGTCCCAAGAGCCAGACACAAGTCCATGCTATAGCGGGCTCCAGCACCTATGCATTTAATAGAAGTCTCTTGAGACAGACACAAGTCCATGCTATAGCGGGCTGCAGCACCTATACATTTAATAGACGTCCCTTGAGCCAGACACAAGTCCTTGCTATAGCGGGCTGCAGCACCTATGCATTTAATAGAAGTCCCAAGAGCCAGACACAAGTCCATGCTATAGCGGGCTGCAGCACCTATGCATTTAATAGAAGTCCCAAGAGCCAGACACAAGTCCATGCTATAGCGGGCTGCAGCACCTATGCATTTAATAGAAGTCCCAAGAGCCAGACACAAGTCCATGCTATAGCGGGCTGCAGCACCTATGCATTTAATAGACGTCCCTTGAGTCAGACACAAGTCCATGCTATAGCGGGCTGCAGCACCTATGCGTTTAATAGAAGTCCCAAGAGCCAGACACAAGTCCATGCTGTAGCGGGCTGCAGCACCTATGCATTTAATAGACGTTCCTTGAGTCAGACACAAGTCCATGCTATAGCGGGCTGCAGCACCTATGCATTTAATAGAAGTCCCAAGAGCCAGACACAAGTCCGTGCTATAGCGGGCTGCAGCACCTATGCATTTAATAGAGGCCCTTGAGTCAGACACAAGTCCATGCTATAGCGGGCTGCAGCACCTATGCATTTAATAGAAGTCCCAAGAGCCAGACACAAGTCCATTCTATAGCGGGCTGCAGCACCTATGCATTTAATAGAAGTCCCTTGAGCCACACAGAAGTCCCTGCTACAGCGGGCTGCAGCACCTATGCATTTAATAGAGGCCCCTTGAGCCAGACACAAGTCCATGCTATAGCGGGCTGCTGCACCTATGCATTTAATAGAAGCCCCTTGAGTCAGACACAAGTCCTTGCTATAGCGGGCTGCAGCACCTATGCATTTAATAGAAGTCCCTTGAGCCAGACACAAGTCCTTGCTATAGCGGGCTGCAGCACCTATGTATTTAATAGAAGTCCCTTGAGCCAGACACAAGTCCTTGCTATAGCGGGCTGCAGCACCTATGCATTTAATAGAAGTCCCAAGAGCCAGACACAAGTCCATGCTATAGCGGGCTGCAGCACCTATGCATTTAATAGAAGTCCCAAGAGCCAGACACAAGTCCATGCTATAGCGGGCTCCAGCACCTATGCATTTAATAGAAGTCTCTTGAGACAGACACAAGTCCATTCTATAGCGGGCCGCAGCACCTATGTATTTAATAGAAGCCCCTTGAGCCAGACACAAGCCCATGCTATAGCGGGCTGCAGCACCTATGCATTTAATAGAAGTCCCTTGAGCCAGACACAAGTCCATTCTATAGCGGGCTGCAGCACCTTTGCATATAATAGAGGCCCCATTGAGTCGGACACAAGTCCATGCTATAGTGGGCTGCAGCACCTATGCATTTAATAGAAGTCCCAAGAGCCAGACACAAGTCCATGCTATAGCGGGCTCCAGCACCTATGCATTTAATAGAAGTCTCTTGAGACAGACACAAGTCCATTCTATAGCGGGCTGCAGCACCTATGTATTTAATAGAAGCCCCTTGAGCCAGACACAAGCCCATGCTATAGCGGGCTGCAGCACCTATGCTTTTAATAGAAGTCCCTTGAGCCAGACACAAGTCCATTCTATAGCGGGCTGCAGCACCTTTGCATATAATAGAGGCCCCATTGAGTCGGACACAAGTCCATGCTATAGTGGGCTGCAGCACCTATGCATTTAATAGAAGTCCCTTGAGCCAGACACAAGTCCATTCTATAGCGGGCTGCAGTACCTTTGCATATAATAGAGGCCCCATTGAGTCGGACACAAGTCCATGCTATAGTGGGCTGCAGCACCTATGCATTAAATAGAAGTCCCTTGAGCCAGACACAAGTCCTTGCTATAGCGGGCTGCAGCACCTATGTATTTAATAGAAGTCCCTTGAGTCAGACCCAAGTCCTTGCTATAGCGGGCTGCAGCACCTATGCATTTAATAGAAGTCCCAAGAGCCAGACACAAGTCCATGCTATAGCGGGCTGCAGCACCTATGCATTTAATAGAAGTCCCAAGAGCCAGACACAAGTCCATGCTATAGCGGGCTCCAGCACCTATGCATTTAATAGAAGTCTCTTGAGACAGACACAAGTCCATGCTATAGCGGGCTGCAGCACCTATGCATTTAATAGAAGTCCCAAGAGCCAGACACAAGTCCATGCTATAGCGGGCTCCAGCACCTATGCATTTAATAGAAGTCTCTTGAGACAGACACAAGTCCATGCTATAGCGGGCTGCAGCACCTATACATTTAATAGACGTCCCTTGAGCCAGACACAAGTCCATGCTATAGCGGGCTGCAGCACCTATGCATTTAATAGACGTCCCTTGAGTCAGACACAAGTCCATGCTATAGCGGGCTGCAGCACCTATGCATTTAATAGAAGTCCCAAGAGCCAGACACAAGTCCATGCTATAGCGGGCTGCAGCACCTATGCATTTAATAGAAGTCCCAAGAGCCAGACACAAGTCCATGCTATAGCGGGCTGCAGCACCTATGCATTTAATAGACGTCCCTTGAGTCAGACACAAGTCCATGCTATAGCGGGCTGCAGCACCTATGCGTTTAATAGAAGTCCCAAGAGCCAGGCACAAGTCCATGCTGTAGCGGGCTGCAGCACCTATGCATTTAATAGACGTTCCTTGAGTCAGACACAAGTCCATGCTATAGCGGGCTGCAGCACCTATGCATTTAATAGAAGTCCCAAGAGCCAGACACAAGTCCGTGCTATAGCGGGCTGCAGCACCTATGCATTTAATAGAGGCCCTTGAGTCAGACACAAGTCCATGCTATAGCGGGCTGCAGCACCTATACATTTAATAGACGTCCCTTGAGCCAGACACAAGTCCATGCTATAGCGGGCTGCAGCACCTATGCATTTAATAGAAGTCCCAAGAGCCAGACACAAGTCCATGCTATAGCGGGCTGCAGCACCTATGCATTTAATAGAAGTCCCAAGAGCCAGACACAAGTCCATGCTATAGCGGGCTGCAGCACCTATGCATTTAATAGAAGTCCCAAGAGCCAGACACAAGTCCATGCTATAGCAGGCTGCAGCACCTATGCATTTAATAGACGTCCCTTGAGTCAGACACAAGTCCATGCTATAGCGGGCTGCAGCACCTATGCGTTTAATAGAAGTCCCAAGAGCCAGACACAAGTCCATGCTGTAGCGGGCTGCAGCACCTATGCATTTAATAGACGTTCCTTGAGTCAGACACAAGTCCATGCTATAGCGGGCTGCAGCACCTATGCATTTAATAGAAGTCCCAAGAGCCAGACACAAGTCCGTGCTATAGCGGGCTGCAGCACCTATGCATTTAATAGAGGCCCTTGAGTCAGACACAAGTCCATGCTATAGCGGGCTGCAGCACCTATGCATTTAATAGAAGTCCCAAGAGCCAGACACAAGTCCATTCTATAGCGGGCTGCAGCACCTATGCATTTAATAGAAGTCCCTTGAGCCACACAGAAGTCCCTGCTACAGCGGGCTGCAGCACCTATGCATTTAATAGAGGCCCCTTGAGCCAGACACAAGTCCATGCTATAGCGGGCTGCTGCACCTATGCATTTAATAGAAGCCCCTTGAGTCAGACACAAGTCCTTGCTATAGCGGGCTTCAGCACCTATGCATTTAATAGAAGTCCCTTGAGCCAGACACAAGTCCTTGCTATAGCGGGCTGCAGCACCTATGTATTTAATAGAAGTCCCTTGAGCCAGACACAAGTCCTTGCTATAGCGGGCTGCAGCACCTATGCATTTAATAGAAGTCCCAAGAGCCAGACACAAGTCCATGCTATAGCGGGCTGCAGCACCTATGCATTTAATAGAAGTCCCAAGAGCCAGACACAAGTCCATGCTATAGCGGGCTCCAGCACCTATGCATTTAATAGAAGTCTCTTGAGACAGACACAAGTCCATTCTATAGCGGGCCGCAGCACCTATGTATTTAATAGAAGCCCCTTGAGCCAGAAACAAGCCCATGCTATAGCGGGCTGCAGCACCTATGCATTTAATAGAAGTCCCTTGAGCCAGACACAAGTCCATTCTATAGCGGGCTGCAGCACCTTTGCATATAATAGAGGCCCCATTGAGTCGGACACAAGTCCATGCTATAGTGGGCTGCAGCACCTATGCATTTAATAGAAGTCCCAAGAGCCAGACACAAGTCCATGCTATAGCGGGCTCCAGCACCTATGCATTTAATAGAAGTCTCTTGAGACAGACACAAGTCCATTCTATAGCGGGCTGCAGCACCTATGTATTTAATAGAAGCCCCTTGAGCCAGACACAAGCCCATGCTATAGCGGGCTGCAGCACCTATGCTTTTAATAGAAGTCCCTTGAGCCAGACACAAGTCCATTCTATAGCGGGCTGCAGCACCTTTGCATATAATAGAGGCCCCATTGAGTCGGACACAAGTCCATGCTATAGTGGGCTGCAGCACCTATGCATTTAATAGAAGTCCCTTGAGCCAGACACAAGTCCATTCTATAGCGGGCTGCAGTACCTTTGCATATAATAGAGGCCCCATTGAGTCGGACACAAGTCCATGCTATAGTGGGCTGCAGCACCTATGCATTAAATAGAAGTCCCTTGAGTCAGACACAAGTCCATTTTATAGCGGGCTGCAGCACCAATGCTTTTAATAGAGGCCCCTTGAGCCCGACACAAGTCCTTGCTGTAGCGGGCTGCAGCACCTATGCATTTAATAGAAGTCCCTTGAGTCAGACACAAGTCTATGCTATAGCGGGCTGCAACACCTATGCATTTAATAGAAGTCCCTTGAGCCAGACACAAGTCCATTCTATAGCGGGCTGCAACACTTATGCATTTAATAGAAGTCCCTTGAGCCAGACACAAGTCCATTCTATAGCGGGCTGCAGCACCTATGCATTTAATAGAAGTCTCTTGAGACAGACACAAGTCCATGCTATAGTGGGCTGCGGCACCTATGCATTTAATAGAAGTCCCTTGAGCCAGACACAAGCCCATTCTATAGCGGGCTGCAACACTTAAGCATTTAATAGAAGTCCATTGAGCCAGACACAAGTCCGTGCTACAGCAGGCTGCAACACCTATGCATTTAATAGAAGTCCCTTGAGCCACACACAAGTCCATTCTATAGCAGGCTGCAGCACCTATGCATTTAATAGAAGTCCCTTGAGTCAGACACAAGTCTATGCTGTAGCGGGCTGCAGCACCTATGCTTTTAATAGAGGCCCCTTGAGCCCGACACAAGTCCATTCTATAGTGAGCTGCAGCACCTATGCATTTAATAGAAGTCCCTTGAGTCAGATACAAGTCTATGCTATAGCGGGCTGCAGCCCCTATGCTTTTAATAGATGTCCCTTGAGCCAGACACAAGTCCATTCTATAACGGGCTGCAGCACCTATGCATTAAATAGAGGCCCCTTGAGTCAGACACAAGTCCGTGCTATAGAGGGCTGCAGCGCCTATGCATTCAATAGAGGCCCCTTGAGTCAGACACAAGTCCGTGCTACAGCAGGCTGCAACACCTATGCATTTAATAGAAGTCCCTTGAGCCACACACAAGTCCATTCTAGAGCGGGCTGCAGCACCTATGCATTTAATAGAAGTCCCTTGAGTCAGACACAAGTCTATGCTATAGCGGGCTGCAGCACCTATGCTTTTAATAGATGTCCCTTGAGCCAGACACAAGTCCATTCTATAACGGGCTGCAGCACCTATGCATTAAATAGAGGCCCCTTGAGTCAGACACAAGTCCGTGCTATAGAGGGCTGCAGCGCCTATGCATTCAATAGAGGCCCCTTGAGTCAGACACAAGTCCGTGCTACAGCAAGCTGCAGCACCTATGCTTTTTTAGTAGAAATCCCTTGAGTCAGACACGAGTCCATGCTATAACGGGCTGCAGCACCTATGCATTTAATAGAAATCCCTTGAGTCAGACACGAGTCCGTGCTACAGCAGGCTGCAGCACCTATGCATTCAATAGAAGTACCTTGAGCCAGACACAAGTCCATGCTATAGCGGGCTGCAGCACCTATGCATTTAATAGAAATCCCTTGAGTCAGACACGAGTCCATGCTATAACGGGCTGCAGCACCTATGCTTTTAATAGAAGCCCCTTGAGCCAGACACAAGTCCATTCTATAGCGGGCTGCAGCACCTATGCATTTAATAGAAGCCCCTTGAGCCAGCACAAGTCCATTCTATAGCGGGCTGAAGCACCTATGCATTTAATAGAAGCCCCTTGAGTCAGACACAAGTCCATGCTATAACGGGCTGCAGCCCCTATGCATTTAATAGATGTCCCTTGAGCCAGACACAATTCCATTCTATAGCGGGCTGCTGCACCTATGCATTTAATAGAAGTCCCTTGAGCCAGACATAAGTCCATGCTATAGCGGGCTGCAGCACCTATGCATTTATTAGAAGTCCCTTGAGTCAGACACGAGTCCATGCTATAACGGGCTGCAGCACCTATGCATTTAATAGAAATCCCTTGAGTCAGACACGAGTCCATGCTATAACGGGCTGCAGCACCTATGCATTTAATAGAAGTCCCTTGAGCCAGACACAAGTCCATTCTATAGCGGGCTGCAGCACCTATGCATTTAATAGAGGCCCCTTGAGCCCGACACAAGTCCTTGCTATAGCGGGCTGCAGCACCTATGCATTAAATAGAAGTCCCTTGAGTCAGACACAAGTCCATTCTATAGCGGGCTGCAGCACCAATGCTTTTAATAGAGGCCCCTTGAGCCCGACACAAGTCCTTGCTGTAGCGGGCTGCAGCACCTATGCATTTAATAGAAGTCCCTTGAGTCAGACACAAGTCTATGCTATAGCGGGCTGCAACACCTATGCATTTAATAGAAGTCCCTTGAGTCAGACACAAGTCTATGCTATAGCGGGCTGCAACACCTATGCATTTAATAGAAGTCGCTTGAGCCAGACACAAGTCCATGCTATAGCGGGCTGCAGCACCTATGCATTTAATAGAAGTCCCAAGAGCCAGACACAAGTCCATGCTGTAGCGGGCTGCAGCACCTATGCATTTAATAGACGTTCCTTGAGTCAGACACAAGTCCATGCTATAGCGGGCTGCAGCACCTATGCATTTAATAGAAGTCCCAAGAGCCAGACACAAGTCCGTGCTATAGCGGGCTGCAGCACCTATGCATTTAATAGAGGCCCTTGAGTCAGACACAAGTCCATGCTATAGCGGGCTGCAGCACCTATGCATTTAATAGAAGTCCTAAGAGCCAGACACAAGTCCATTCTATAGCGGGCTGCAGCACCTATGCATTTAATAGAAGTCCCTTGAGCCACACAGAAGTCCCTGCTACAGCGGGCTGCAGCACCTATGCATTTAATAGAGGCCCCTTGAGCCAGACACAAGTCCATGCTATAGCGGGCTGCTGCACCTATGCATTTAATAGAAGCCCCTTGAGTCAGACACAAGTCCTTGCTATAGCGGGCTGCAGCACCTATGCATTTAATAGAAGTCCCTTGAGCCAGACACAAGTCCTTGCTATAGCGGGCTGCAGCACCTATGTATTTAATAGAAGTCCCTTGAGCCAGACACAAGTCCTTGCTATAGCGGGCTGCAGCACCTATGCATTTAATAGAAGTCCCAAGAGCCAGACACAAGTCCATGCTATAGCGGGCTGCAGCACCTATGCATTTAATAGAAGTCCCAAGAGCCAGACACAAGTCCATGCTATAGCGGGCTCCAGCACCTATGCATGTAATAGAAGTCTCTTGAGACAGACACAAGTCCATTCTATAGCGGGCTGCAGCACCTATGTATTTAATAGAAGCCCCTTGAGCCAGACACAAGCCCATGCTATAGCGGGCTGCAGCACCTATGCATTTAATAGAAGTCCCTTGAGCCAGACACAAGTCCATTCTATAGCGGGCTGCAGCACCTTTGCATATAATAGAGGCCCCATTGAGTCGGACACAAGTCCATGCTATAGTGGGCTGCAGCACCTATGCATTTAATAGAAGTCCCAAGAGCCAGACACAAGTCCATGCTATAGCGGGCTCCAGCACCTATGCATTTAATAGAAGTCTCTTGAGACAGACACAAGTCCATTCTATAGCGGGCTGCAGCACCTATGTATTTAATAGAAGCCCCTTGAGCCAGACACAAGCCCATGCTATAGCGGGCTGCAGCACCTATGCTTTTAATAGAAGTCCCTTGAGCCAGACACAAGTCCATTCTATAGCGGGCTGCAGCACCTTTGCATATAATAGAGGCCCCATTGAGTCGGACACAAGTCCATGCTATAGTGGGCTGCAGCACCTATGCATTTAATAGAAGTCCCTTGAGCCAGACACAAGTCCATTCTATAGCGGGCTGCAGTACCTTTGCATATATTAGAGGCCCCATTGAGTCGGACACAAGTCCATGCTATAGTGGGCTGCAGCACCTATGCATTTAATAGAAGTCCCTTGAGCCAGACACAAGTCCATTCTATAGCGGGCTGCAACACTTATGCATTTAATAGAAGTCCCTTGAGCCAGACACAAGTCCATTCTATAGCGGGCTGCAGCACCTATGCATTTAATAGAAGTCTCTTGAGACAGACACAAGTCCATGCTATAGTGGGCTGCGGCACCTATGCATTTAATAGAAGTCCCTTGAGCCAGACACAAGCCCATTCTATAGCGGGCTGCAACACTTATGCATGTAATAGAAGTCCCTTGAGCCAGACACAAGTCCTTGCTACAGCAGGCTGCAACACCTATGCATTTAATAGAAGTCCCTTGAGCCACACACAAGTCCATTCTATAGCGGGCTGCAGCACCTATGCATTTAATAGAAGTCCCTTGAGTCAGACACAAGTCTATGCTATAGCGGGCTGCAGCCCCTATGCTTTTAATAGATGTCCCTTGAGCCAGACACAAGTCCATTCTATAACGGGCTGCAGCACCTATGCATTAAATAGAGGCCCCTTGAGTCAGACACAAGTCCGTGCTATAGAGGGCTGCAGCGCCTATGCATTCAATAGAGGCCCCTTGAGTCAGACACAAGTCCGTGCTACAGCAGGCTGCAACACCTATGCATTTAATAGAAGTCCCTTGAGCCACACACAAGTCCATTCTATAGCGGGCTGCAGCACCTATGCATTTAATAGAAGTCCCTTGAGTCAGACAAAAGTCTATGCTATAGCGGGCTGCAGCACCTATGCTTTTAATAGATGTCCCTTGAGCCAGACACAAGTCCATGCTATAACGGGCTGCAGCACCTATGCTTTTAATAGAAGCCCCTTGAGCCAGACACAAGTCTATTCTATAGCGGGCTGCAGCACCTATGCATTTAATAGAAGCCCCTTGAGCCAGCACAAGTCCATTCTATAGCGGGCTGCAGCACCTATGCATTTAATAGAAGCCCCTTGAGTCAGACACAAGTCCATGCTATAACGGGCTGCAGCCCCTATGCATTTAATAGATGTCCCTTGAGCCAGACACAATTCCATTCTATAGCGGGCTGCTGCACCTATGCATTTAATAGAAGTCCCTTGAGCCAGACATAAGTCCATGCTATAGCGGGCTGCAGCACCTATGCATTTATTAGAAGTCCCTTGAGTCAGACACGAGTCCATGCTATAACGGGCTGCAGCACCTATGCATTTAATAGAAATCCCTTGAGTCAGACACGAGTCCATGCTATAACGGGCTGCAGCACCTATGCATTTAATAGAAGTCCCTTGAGCCAGACACAAGTCCATTCTATAGCGGGCTGCAGCACCTATGCATTTAATAGAGGCCCCTTGAGCCCGACACAAGTCCTTGCTATAGCGGGCTGCAGCACCTATGCATTAAATAGAAGTCCCTTGAGTCAGACACAAGTCCATTCTATAGCGGGCTGCAGCACCAATGCTTTTAATAGAGGCCCCTTGAGCCCGACACAAGTACTTGCTGTAGCGGGCTGCAGCACCTATGCATTTAATAGAAGTCCCTTGAGTCAGACACAAGTCTATGCTATAGCGGGCTGCAACACCTATGCATTTAATAGAAGTCGCTTGAGCCAGACACAAGTCCATTCTATAGCGGGCTGCAGCACCTATGCATTTAATAGAAGTCCCTTGAGCCAGACACAAGTCCGTGCTACAGCAGGCTTCAACACCTATGCATTTAATAGAAGTCCCTTGAGTCAGACACAAGTCTATGCTATAGCGGGCTGCAACACCTATGCATTTAATAGAAGTCCCTTGAGTCAGACACAAGTCTATGCTATAGCGGGCTGCAGCACCTATGCATTTAATAGAAGTCGCTTGAGCCAGACACAAGTCCATTCTATAACGGGCTGCAGCATCTATGCTTTTAATAGAGGCCCCTTGAGCCACACACAAGTCCTTGCTATAGCGTTGTAATGCCATGGGTTGTAATGGCATTAGTTGTAGTGACATGCATTGTAATGCAATGTGTTGTAATGGCATGCGATGTAAAGGCAGTTGCGTTGTAACATCTGCATTGTAAAGGTAGTGCGTTGCAATGACTGCGTTGTAATGATTTTTTCCCCTTGCACTTTGGGTCATAGGATCAAAACTATGCTTCACTCATGAGGTCTCACAATGTTGAAACGGGGAGAGTTTTAGTACTCTAGTCAATCTGAGCCATTTCCACTTATTAAGCAACGGTGTGTCCATATAGGATCATCATCAGGAGTCCTATGCTGCTTCATCTCACCCCTTCCACCAGTGCAGTGTCTTCAGCCAGGCTCGATTTACACTTGAATAATGATGTAAGACTTCAGTGTTGCAGACAACTCATCCGCTGTCGCTACAGCTTCGGTTCTCAAATGCAGGCTACATTACACTTGCCTGACTGAAACCTACCACAAACTGTAACCAGGCAACCAGGTATCCGACTGACAATAAGTTGCCTTATCATATCCGCACCTGTACAAATAACGCCAAATTCAGGAAACGACTTAAGACAGTTCTATTTTAACTTCGAGTACTGACTAGACTATGTTTACCAACAGCACCGAGATACACCTTCGGGGGTGATTTTTGCACTATACTAAATTAAATTAAATTAACACAACATAACACCTATATTTGAAATGCCGACTGCATCAACAGGGAAGCCCGTGAGAGGTAGTGAAGAGAATCCAGAGGTATACTGAGATTAAGGTCTTCACTGGGAAGTGAGCACCTCTCTTCCTGTATTCAAACCCAACATATAGACTCTAAGAGGCTTGAGGAACTTGTTGGAGTAGCATGAATTGTGGACAGGCAAACCTCTTCTATTGCATCTAGCAATGTTTGTTTCACAGCAGCTGCATCACGTGGGGCTGTTTGAGGCCGATTACCCCATACCACCAAGCGCTCTCTAACCTCACATGCAATTACAAGTAGGCCTGGACGAAATTCCAATTACGCCAGTTTAATATGTGTAATTTCGGGAATTTTGCATTATGCCTGTTAGGAAAAATTCCTAGATTTATGCTATTATGCCACTTTTTGTAATTAGGCAAATAAGCCATTCTTGGAAAGATTTACAGCGATTGTGCCATTCGCAGTAAAACATACTGTGAGTGACTTGTTCATGGTGCTTTTGTTTTTGTGCACAGTTTTTTTATTTCAAAATGTGTCCTTGTGTCAAAAATTGACATGATCGCATTTCATACTAAAATATAGCGCAAAGTGGTGGATGCGCATTTCCTGTTATTATGTGTAATTTTGTTTAATTTTGCAGAAATTTTGCTTAATTACATGAAAACAAATTACACAAGCCCCTAATTACATGATGCACAATTGGTTTACATCTACCCAGCTTAGTTTTGTAGCGTTCCAAAACTGTTGTTGCTCTTCTCAGAATTTTACAGTATTTTTGAGAATAATAGGCAACTTTCATCAGTAGTGGAAATGGGTGACTGAAAAATGAAATCCAAATCATTTAAAATAAGTTTGGTGGACTTTATAATAACAGATTTAGGAAAAAAATTAGATTTATTAGACATAGTTAGCAAAGAGGGTAAAGGGAAAGGTTCTATCAAGGATTTTTCGATAAGGAGCCAATTAGGAGGGTTATTCAAAGGAGAATGATAAAACCACAAAGAACTTTGTTTTAATATAAAAGCTTTGTGATGAAGTAGAAAATCTGGTAATCCAAACCCTCCATTACATTTGGGTAATTTCAATTTCTTATAACTGATAAGAACTGATTTACTATTCCAAAGAAATTTGGATAAAAGTTTATCAAAAGTTGTATAAAACTTTAAAGGAAATTGAGCAGGAATCATAGCAAGGGTATAAAAGATTTTTGGTGCGATAGTCATTTTTATTGAGTCCATTCTGCCCCACCATGAAAGATGAAGTAAAGACCATTTAGAAATGTTATCTTTAAAATAATTTAAAAATAGAGTCACAATTAATAGATATTGTTGTTTTCATAGATGAAGATAAAGAATACCAAGATATTTAAAATTATCCTTTTGCCAAATAATTTAATTTAAAGGTAACATATCCGGTGTGCAGTGTATATTTAGAGGAAAGAATTCTGTTTTATTGGTATTTAATTTATATCTAGAAACAGTGGAATAAAACGAAATAATGTCCATTAGGGAGGGAAAAGAAGACACAGGATCACTAATAAATAAAAGAACATCATCAACATAAACTAAAGTTTTAATATTAGCATCTTTGATATTGATTCCAGTAATTTTGTCACATTTTCTTATGGAAGTAAGTAAGGGTTAAATTCCAAGAAGATATAAAAGTGGGGAAAGGGGACAAACTTGTCTTGTACCTCTGAAAAGAGAAAATTGGTTTGAAATGTGGCCATTAATAAATAGACGAGCAGTAGGAGAGAAATATAAAGCAGAAATCATACGGATTAATATGTCACCAAAATTAAAGGATAATAAAGTACAAAATAATTTTATCATAAGCTTTCTCAGCATCTAAAGCTAGAATTCCTGATGGTAAAGATAAAGTAGCTCTTTGTTCAATCACATGTAGCACAGTTCTTGTATTATTAGCTGAATATCTATTCTTCATAAAACCAGCTTGATCTGGATGTATAACAGAATCTAGCACAGAGGATAATCTAGTAGCAAGTATTTTGGCATACAATTTACAATCTTGGTTTATTAAAGAAATCAGATGATAATTTGACACCAGAGTAGGGTCTTTATTAGGTTTGGGCTAAACAATAATTAATGCTTCAGTAAAAGAACCTGTAGTAGTTCCCGTAGAACCAAAAAAAGTGAAAAGCTGAAATAAATGAGGGATGAGCTGTAGTTGATATTCATTGTAAAACTCAGCGGGAATACCATCTGGTCGAGGTTTTTGTTTTTTTAAGAGCTTTTATGGCTGATAAAATGTCATCTTTGGTAATGGGCAAATCAAGACTAATTTTATCATATTGGGAAATCTTGGGTAATCCACATTGAATTAAAAAAGAATCAATTAAAGAGGCATCATCAAAAACAGGTTTATTATATGATGTAGTATCAAAATCTAGAAATTCAATTAACGATATCATTTTGGGATAAAGCAATTTTACCATCAGATCTATGAATTGAGTTTATTTGTGCCTTACCTTTTTTAATGCGTAGATAATTAGCTAATAATCGACCAGATCTTTTTGCATTAAAACCAAATTTAGCTTTTAGAATTTGATAATTGAATTCCAGCTCGTTTGCTAAGAATTAAATTCATATCAACGTTTTTGTAATTTAAATCTATATTGGGGATCATTAGATGTAATAAAAAGTCTTTCATATTTTGCAATCTGTTTTTCTAAATTCTTAATATTTGCATTAAATGATTTATTTTCATGGGCCATAATAGAAATACAAACTCCTCTAATATAAGCTTTAAAAGTGTTCCATCTGTTCACCATAGAAGTAGAACCTCCTGGATTGAGAAGGAAGTAATCATGAATAGCATTTAAAAGCTTTGGTTTATTTTGTTCATTGAGAACAATACCAGTATTCATTTGCCATCTAGATTGTGAAATAAAATTGGAATTCAATTGCAAAACAAAGGAGATTAAAGCATGATCTGATATATCAATATTTCCAATCATAGAGGTTAGAACAGAGTTGATTAATTGTCTGGAAATTAAAAGATAATCAAGCTTAGAGTGAGAATTGTGTGGGTTAGAAAAAAAAGTAAACAATTTCTCTGTAGGAAAGTGTAAATGCCAAATATCAACAAGCTTTGTGGTTTGAAGAAATGACTTAAAAGCAAAAAAGGCTTTAGGAGGACGAACTTTCGTAATAAGGGGTCAGATATGATATTGAAATCTCCTCCAACTATAAGTGGAACTTTACCCAATTTAAGAACTTCTGTTGTTATGGTAGACCAAAAAGTAGGATCATCAGCAGTTGGACCATACACATTTATCAAAATGACAACTGAATCATGAATTTTAATTTTAGCAATAACGTATCTGCCATCAGTATCAGAAAATGTATTCAAAATTTGGCAATGCAGCCTTTTTGCAAAGAGGATAGCAACACCATTTTTTGCCATTTGGAGGAGAAGAGACAATATTATCAACCCATTTTTTTCATATAACCTAAGATTTTATCATCAATGTGAGTTTCTTGTATAAAACAAATATCTGCTTTGCAATTTCCTAAATAGTCTAAAAAAAATGTGTACGTTTAACAGGATGGCGTAACCCCTTTACATTTAAAGAGAGTATCTCTAGATTATGAATCTGAGCCATAAATAAAAGGAAAAGAGGAAAAAGTCAAGAGGAGAAAGAAAATAGAGAAAGAGTGTGAAAAATAGTAGCTCCAGTGACAAGTGTAAGGGGGAGAATAGGAAAAGAGAAAACAAAACAAAACATGGACAAAGGCAAACAAAGGACAATAATAACATGGATGAAACGCACACATGCTTTTCAAACATGACCGGAACCCTTGGAGCCCTTTAAGTGAATAAACAATGAGATTGTCAGAGTATGCCAAACAGTACCATTTAAGTGGCGGAGACTTGAGTGACCATAGAATGTGTGAAGTTGATCCAGGAACAGTCTTTGTTCTTCAGGACAATGAAAGGATTTAGAAGAATTATCTTTCCAAATGCGCATAGTTCATGGGTCAAAAAGACTTTATTAGAAACCAAGACTTCTTAGTTGAGGACGAAGAGCAGGGAACTCCTTGCAAATTGAAATCATCTCCTTAGCAAAGTCTTGGTGGAGAAATATTTTATTTCCACTGACCATCAGTACAGGAGTTTCTCGTGCTGCTTTTCTGATCAAGACCAAATGGTGGTGACGGAGAACTTTAAAAATCATTTGTCGAGGCTTAGTGTGATGAGGGTTGCGATGTAAAGGAATCCTGTGTGCATATCAATTTTAAATTTTTCTGGAAATTTAATGTTTAGGAGGCCAGGAATCAGAGTTTCTAAACATAATCTGCAATTTGAACCTTCTACATCTTCCGGTAAATTGAAAATGTGCAGGTTATATTGTCTGTTACGATTTTCCATATCCAAAAGGAGCGCAGACATAGGTAATATCTTCGCCACTAGTGGAGTAAAAGTATCAATTTTAAATTTATTATCTTGTATCTTTATTGAATGATTGACAAGGTAGCAACGTTTTTGCGCACATTTTTAATTTCTGAAGCAATTGACTGTATTAGAGCGAAGCGCATGCATTTCTTCAAGAATTAATGATAACGAAGGTTCAGATGACTCTACCAATTTTGACTTCACAGGAAGTGGTGAAACTTGCTGTCTCCTTTTATTAGGAAGAGAATGCATATTTTTAATATCCATTTTCTTATGGAAAGAATTAAAATTGTAGCGCAAAATAAAGTTAATGAGAAGTATAGTATTTCTTGAGTAGAAAGCCTGAAGAATAACTGGTGCAGCAGCTAAAATTAACTGTGGGAGTGGTTAGGCCAAAGCCAGTTCTTCTCTTGAGAAGTTACTCCCCCCCGACATACAAGCTGGGCTGAACCTCAAAGCAAGAGCAGGGTGCTGGAACCAGGAGAAGGAAAACACCACTTCCGTCGGTCAAAAACCACACAGTGACAGGTAAGAGCCTCTAAACCATAGCGACCCAAAAATAAGCAATATTCTGACAGGAAATCGTAGTTTTTAAATAGAACATGGGCCAAAAACGGGCTGAGCTCACCGGGAGGCGGCCATCTTTGATCAAGCACTTGCACGTCTCTGAGAGTGTTTTTGTGGATGAAGCATGATGCGCTGTAAAGTGTTGGGCAATGTCCATGACTCCACTACTAAATACAATAGAGACACCCAATTATCCTCCAGGGACTGGGTATATTCAATAACAAAATACAATTGTCCCTATAGGAATTATTTTTACCACCTTGTTATTCTGGAATTACGTCACAGACGTGATCGTTAATGAACAAGCAGGAACGGAATATATGAATTTAAGCAAAATACTCCAATGTATCAAAACATTGTATTTGTTTTTATTTAAATCAAAGTTTTTTTTTATTTTTTTCAATTTCTTTTCATATTTCTTGGCAACTAACACAAAGCTGATAATTTAAATTCTTATTAGCAGCAGTGCAAAAACACCTTTTGCTCAGATAATGGATAATTCAGACACCATTACAGATGAAAATCAACCACATTATTCCATCTACTATATCATCTCACAAATGAAAGAATTAAGCAAAACGGTGCTAGATGTCGAGGTTTCGGTCCCTCGTTGGTCTAGTCGATCTGTAGGACCATCATCAGGACGATGAAGTTGCACAAAGATACATTTAATCTAAAAGCATAAAAATCAAATGTATTCCTGCACAACAAGGTATCGTTTGTTCACTCATAAAGAAAGCAAAATAAAGTAAAACTCAGTGAATCAAAGTGCTAACCAAAAACCACAAATAGTGCCACATCAAAGGCATGCCACCATCCGTCAGTGTAGTCAAGTCCACACTCTGACAAAACTCCACTAACAGCGACACTTAAAAACAACATGACACTTACACGTAAGTGTGAGAATTACTGAGGGGGTGTCCTTCTTATCGAGAAATGTTAATCTGCCCAAGTTCTGGAAAGAGCATATTTAAAGGTTAGGTTAGAAGCCTTACGTCCTCTGTATGATGTTAACAGAGGAGCTATGTAATGGACAAGAAAATACTCACAAAGTCTTAATCTATTGTCGTTTCCCATCTGAAAAATAAGGATGAAAGAAATCCTTAGTCTAACTCCTTATCTACACACAGACCATTTACAAAATTCAAACCATTCACAAAGATAGAACCCGTGCGACACCACCACACGTGTCTAATTACTTACTTTGCATTTCAAAGACCGCCTCTCAACACCTGCAATATAAGCGGAGTCTTAGACTAAAATCAGTGATTAATAGACTCATAGAGTCCAGCATCGATTTAAACGCCACCACTCATAGCGTTGCTGACTTACTTATTTGAAAACTGCCAGATCCGTGACACTGAATCCGTGATCCTCAACTCTGTGAGTTCGAGTGCGGAACCATTCCTCTCGGTTAGATTAAAGAGTCGGACCTACTTGTGGAAGATGACGTAATAAGGCTGACTCTAGTCGCGACCATCTTGTAGCGTACTGGATACTTAAGATAAGAATAACGGTCTTAATAAAGTTCCTTGCTTTGTCACCCTATAATCTGCAAAATAACTATAGAGTAAATTATAGTATCTACGATCTTTTTTCTTTTCTCATTGCGGATAGACATATGTGGAAAAGTTAAGTATTCATGAAGCGATTTCTAAAAGATGGATCACGAACAATACTGAAATAGAACTGAAATAGAACTCAATTGTCCATCACGACCTAGATTCTAGATGATACTATTACAAAAGGCTACCACCGTAGACACAACAGCTAAAGGAAAGACGAATTGGGTGGCCATGTTGAAGTATAATAATGCAGTTGAATGCTCACCATCTAGATTGAGCCTATTGTTATAAGGGTAAAAATAAATCAAAAAGGTCAAATAGATAACCAGGTTAAAGACGAATGTCAGTACAGCTGTTAGATTGATTGAAAGGTCCCTGCTTTAAAAAGTCTAAACCCTTTTCCACTGTATTGCAAATCCATATTAATTTGTTTTCTCTTTGAGTCAGCAAACGATCCACATTAATGTTCCTCCTATTGTTTTTCACAACATCCAGAACAAACCATTGCATTTCTGTAGGCATATGA
Organism: Lissotriton helveticus; assembly: GCF_964261635.1. NCBI lineage: Eukaryota > Metazoa > Chordata > Amphibia > Caudata > Salamandridae > Lissotriton > Lissotriton helveticus. Next base: position 39,653,760 of record NC_136057.1, read on the forward strand.
GACATCTGTTGGTAATGTTCTACCAGAGGCGCATTCAACACATTGCAACAAATGCGCGACTGGTGCTGTACAATACGTTTTTTCACTTCCTGGGTTGTTTTTCCAATGTATGATAAGGAACACGGACATTGTATGCAGTATATTACATTTTTTGTCAGACAATTGGAATGATGGCGAAACACAAATTCTTTTCCATTAAGATTACAACCCTTAGTAGTGACAGTGGTGGCGCAAGCAGTACAATTGCCACTAGGGAAATGCCCTACCACTGGGGGAAGACCCCAGATATTTTGTATTGTCATGGGTACTGGTTCATTATAAGCCCTTACCAAGTGGTCACAAAGGTTTCTTGCCCTTTTAAAGGCGAACCGGGGTAGACTTAATTATGGTTCAACCTTTTTAATAAGGTGCCAGTTGTTTCTTATGATCTTGGTGATAGCGTTGGACTCTGTACCAAAGGTAGTTACACATGTTATGGGTTGTGTAGCCTCAATCACTTCATGTATGTTCTGCTCTTTGTGTACCAATGCCTGTCTGTCATAGTACCATGCCCTTTTCATAGCCTTCTTTACCAGCCGATATGGATATGACCTCATGACCAATTTTGTAGACAGCAGCTTAGCCTCCCGAAAATAGTCTTCCTTTTTGGTGCTATTGCGTCTTATCCTTTAAAATTTGCCGAAAAGGAGATTATCCCGTAAACTCCGCGGATGATGGCTATTATACTTTAACAAAGTATTTCTGGCCGTTGGTTTTGTGTATAGACTCATGGACAGATGCCCCATATCATTTCTTATTGTTAGATCTAAAAAACTGATGGAATCTGTGTTGCTTTCTAGTGTAAATTGTAGATGTTGGTTCTGCGCATTAAGCCAATGATGGAAATTGTTAAGTTCAACTTGTGAGCTCTCCCATACAATACACAGGTCATCTATGTATCTTAGATATTGTTTAAGATTGGAGATATAAGGGTTGTTGTTATAAATAACCTTTTCTTCGAATGCAGCCACAAAAAGATTGGCTATATCGGGCGCAAAAATTGCGCCCATTGCCACCCCCTTCACTTGACCATAGAAGTCGGTGTGAAACAAAAAGTAGTTCTCTTCAAGGGCTATACGTGCACAGTCTAGAATGAAATTGGTTGGAACTTGGTGTGGGCGAATCCGATGGTCCAGAACCTCTTCTATAACCATTAAAGCTTGATCTTGTGGGATATTTGAATACAGGCTTTCAATGTCCATTGTAGCCAGAATATTCACGTTCAAATTGTATTCCTTCCCTTCCAATTTACAGATCACATCTCTGCTGTCTTGTATACACGATCTAGTCTTAGGGACAAACACTTTCAAAAAATAATCCACATATTCAGCTAGTGATTGTAACACTGACTGACATTCTGCCACTTTTGTGCCTTCCTGGGGGGTCTTGGCTGCACTTATGAATTTTCGGCAGTGTGTAAAAAGCCGGTATGCTGTAGTCCTTTTTATTCATATAATCAAATTCTTTCTTGCTTAGCCATAACCCTTCCAAACCTATGGTTGTTAATGTTAGGATTGACTTTCGAATTCTAGCGGTGGGATCGGCCAACAGTTTTTTGTAGTGTGTAGGATTGCCTAGTTGTCTCAGTGCTTCTTGGTCATAGTCAGTCTTATTTTGTACAATTATCCCTCCCCCTTTATCCGCAGGTTTGATGATTAAGTCATTGCGGTTGGAAAGGGATTTTAATGTGCTTTGCTCTTCCTTCGAAAAATTGAACTGCATGTATTTTCTCTCTTGAAACATTTGTTCTATTTCTGTGAGGACCACATTTTCAAACGTAATGATTTCTTTGGGCATTAAACTGGTAGCTGGAAAGAAGGTTGATGGACATTTAAGTCCAGTGATGTTAGTATTCAGGGTATTCAATGGTGCCTTAGAAAAGAAATGTTTTAGACGTACAGTTCTGAAGAATTTATACATTTCCACCATTGTGGTGAAAGCATCATTTCTATTGGTGGGGACAAAAGATAGTCCATGACTAAATACCTCAATTTCTTTTCTGCTCAATTCATATGTAGATTAATTGAATATTGGAACCACCTCCATATTCAAATTACCAGTATTCATCAAAATGATCTCAGGCAAGGTGTCTACCACTCGTAATAATTGTTGCGAGTCTGTCGGAATCCCGGGGTATACTGGTTGCGATACCAGCCTCTCCTGGGTTCCGAGCCCGCCCCCTCTGAGGTTGTTGGCCCCTCGATAAAAAAGGGGAAGAAGAAGATGAGGCACCAGAAGGGTTATGTCCTCGTGTTGGTCTGTAATTTAGATTTCCACCTCGGTGATTGCTATCCTCAGAACTGGAGGAACCTGTCTCAGAAAAAGTGGTGTGCTTGGGCACCCAATTCGATTGACTGTTGATCTGTTGGAAAAAATCTTTTTTGAGAAATGGGTAAGTACGTTCCCTGTGATAGTTCTTAATGTCTTTTTGTAGTTTCTCAGTTTTCTTTAAGATGTTATTCCTCTGGAAGTCGGTTGTCACTGTATCTAATTTCTTTAAGAAATCTTCTGTATCTGTTGCTACAGGGTGTTCACGAACTTGTTTCTGTAGTTCAGCTATTTCTAGTTTTAGTTTCTCAATGTGTTTTAACACTGTTTCTATGCTTAGGACTATCCAACTCCTAGAGCATTTGTTAGAGACAAAACTATAGCCGACCTTATAGTCTTCGTCTTCCACAAAGATAACCGGAATATTACGTACTTGAAGCCCAATAGGGATGATGTTATTAGTAAGGCAATCGGTCAAGAATTTCGCATGCAATTCTGTCCTAATAAGTTTTTTGTGAAGCCTTTCCAGATTGTTTCTCAGTATACTTTGTTGTGTATTTAGACCTGAGTTACTGGTCTGGGGGCCTAACAGAGAGGTACCTCCAGCAATGTTGGCTATATAATCATCAGTATAAGTCAAGGTCTCTTGTTCAGACATCAGGACACAATAGTATACTCAAGTAATACACTTTTACAACATAATATTTGTCAATACAAAAAAATATATAATATTTGTCAATCAAAACAAAAAACAAATCAATCTAACAGATAAATCTACAAGTGAGCTAGCGATACCTGTACATATAACAAACCACTTTAAGGAAAAAGGGCCCTTGCAGACAGCCGCCTGCCCTTACAATCTAAATACAATGGAGCCACCCAATTATCCCCCAGGGACTGGGTATATTCAATAACAAAATACAATTGTCCCTAAAGGAATTATTTTTACCACCTTGTTATTCTGGAATTACGTCACAGACGTGATCGTTAATGAACAAGCAGGAACGGAATATATGAATTTAAGCAAAATACTCCAATGTATCAAAACATTGTATTTGTTTTTATTTAAATCAAAGTTTTTTTTTATTTTTTTCAATTTCTTTTCATATTTCTTGGCAACTAACACAAAGCTGATAATTTAAATTCTTATTAGCAGCAGTGCAAAAACACCTTTTGCTCAGATAATGGATAATTCAGACACCATTACAGATGAAAATCAACCACATTATTCCATCTACTATATCATCTCACAAATGAAAGAATTAAGCAAAACGGTGCTAGATGTCGAGGTTTCGGTCCCTCGTTGTTCTAGTCGATCCGTAGGACCATCATCAGGACGATGAAGTTGCACAAAGATACATTTAATCTAAAAGCATAAAAATCAAATTTATTCCTGCACAACAAGGTATCGTTTGTTCACTCATAAAGAAAGCAAAATAAAGTAAAACTCAGTGAATCAAAGTGCTAACCAAAAACCACAAATAGTGCCACATCAAAGGCATGCCACCATCCGTCAGTGTACTCAAGTCCACACTCTGACAAAACTCCACTAACAGCGACACTTAAAAACAACATGACACTTACACGTAAGTGTGAGAATTACTGAGGGGGTGTCCTTTTTATCGAGAAATGTTAATCTGCCCAAGTTCTGTAAAGAGCATATTTAAAGGTTAGGTTAGAAGCCTTACGTCCTCTGTATGATGTTAACAGAGGAGCTATTTAATGGACAAGAAAATACTCACAAAGTCTTAATCTATTGTCGTTTCCCATCTGAAAAATAAGGATGAAAGAAATCCTTAGTCTAACTCCTTATCTACACACAGACCATTTACAAAATTCAAACCATTCACAAAGTTAGAACCCGTGCGACACCACCACACGTGTCTAATTACTTACTTTGCATTTCAAAGACCGCCTCTCAACACCTGCAATATAAGCGGAGTCTTAGACTAAAATCAGTGATTAATAGACTCATAGAGTCCAGCATCGATTTAAACGCCACCACTCATAGCGTTGCTGACTTACTTATTTGAAAACTGCCAGATCCGTGACACTGAATCCGTGATCCTCAACTCTCCGAGTTCGAGTGCGGAACCATTCCTCTCGGTTAGATTAAAGAGTCGGACCTACTTGTGGAAGATGACGTAATAAGGCTGACTCTAGTCGCGACCATCTTGTAGCGTACTGGATACTTAAGATAAGAATAACGGTCTTAATAAAGTTCCTTGCTTTGTCACCCTATAATCTGCAAAATAACTATAGAGTAAATTATAGTATCTACGATCTTTTTTCTTTTCTCATTGCGGATTGACATATGTGGAAAAGTTAAGTATTCATGAAGCGATTTCTAAAACATGGATCACGAACAATACTGAAATAGAACTGAAATAGAACTCAATTGTCCATCACGACCTAGATTCTAGATGATACTATTACAAAAGGCTACCACCGTAGACACAACAGCTAAAGGAAAGACGAATTGGGTGGCCATGTTGAAGTATAATAATGCAGTTGAATGCTCACCATCTAGATTGAGCCTCTTGTTATAAGGGTAAAAATAAATCAAAAAGGTCAAATAGATAACCAGGTTAAAGACGAATGTCAGTACAGCTGTTAGATTGATTAAAAGGTCCCTGCTTTAAAAAGTCTAAACCCTTTCCACTGTATTGCAAATCCATATTAATTTGTTTTCTCTTTGAGTCAGCAAACGATCCACATTAATGTTCCTCCTATTGTTTTTCACAACATCCAGAACAAACCATTGCATTTCTGTAGGCATATGAGACATCTGTTGGTAATGTTCTACCAGAGGCGCATTCAACACATTGCAACGAATGCGCGACTGGTGCTGTACAATACGTTTTTTCACTTCCTGGGTTGTTTTTCCAATGTATGATAAGGAACACGGACATTGTATGCAGTATATTACATTTTTTGTCAGACAATTGGAATGATGGCGAAACACAAATTCTTTTCCATTAAGATTACAACCCTTAGTAATGACAGTGGTGGCGCAAGCAGTACAATTGCCACAAGGGAAATGCCCTACCACTGGGGGAAGACCCCAGATATTTTGTATTGTCATGGGTACTGGTTCATTATAAGCCCTTACCAAGTGGTCACGAAGGTTTCTTGCCCTTTTCAAGGCGAACCGGGGTAGACTTAATTATGGTTCAACCTTTTTAATAAGGTGCCAGTTGTTTCTTATGATCTTGGTGATAGCGTTGGACTCTGTACCAAAGGTAGTTACACATGTTATGGGTTGTGTAGCCTCAATCACTTCATGTATGTTCTGCTCTTTGTGTACCAATGCCTGACTGTCATAGTACCATGCCCTTTTCATAGCCTTCTTTACCAGCCGATATGGATATGACCTCATGACCAATTTTGTAGACAGCAGCTTAGCCTCCCTAAAATAGTCTTCCTTTTTGGTGCTATTGCGTCTTATCCTTTAAAATTGGCCGAAAAGGAGATTATCCGTAAACTCCGCGGATGATGGCTATTATACTTTAACAAAGTATTTCTGGCCGTTGGTTTTGTGTATAGACTCATGGACAGATGCCCCATATCATTTCTTATTGTTAGATCTAAAAAACTGATGGAATCTGTGTTGCTTTCTAGTGTAAATTGTAGATGTTGGTTCTGCGCATTAAGCCAATGATGGAAATTGTTAAGTTCAACTTGTGAGCTCTCCCATACAATACACAGGTCATCTATGTATCTTAGATATTGTTTAAGATTGGAGATATAAGGGTTGTTGTTATAAATCACCTTTTCTTCGAATGCAGCCACAAAAAGATTGGCTATATCGGGCGCAAAAATTGCGCCCATTGCCACCCCCTTCACTTGACCATAGAAGTCGGTGTGAAACAAAAAGTAGTTCTCTTCAAGGGCTATACGTGCACAGTCTAGAATGAAATTGGTTGGAACTTGGTGTGGGCGAATCCGATGGTCCAGAACCTCTTCTATAACCATTAAAGCTTGATCTTGTGGGATATTTGAATACAGGCTTTCAATGTCCATTGTAGCCAGAATATTCACGTTCGAATTGTATTCCTTCCCTTCCAATTTACAGATCACATCTCTGCTGTCTTGTATACACGATCTAGTCTTAGGGACAAACACTTTCAAAAAATAATCCACATGTTCAGCTAGTGGTTGTAACACTGACTGACATTCTGCCACTTTGGGCCTTCCTGGGGGGTTTTGGCTGCACTTATGAATTTTCGGCAGTGGGTAAAAAGCCGGTATGCTGTAGTCCTTTTTATTCATATAATCAAATTCTTTCTTGCTTAGCCATAACCCTTCCAAACCTATGGTTGTTAATGTTAGGATTGACTTTCGAATTCTAGCGGTGGGATCGGCCAACAGTTTTTTGTAGTGTGTAGGATTGCCTAGTTGTCTCAGTGCTTCTTGGTCATAGTCAGTCTTATTTTGTACAATTATCCCTCCCCCTTTATCCGCAGGTTTGATGATTAAGTCATTGCGGTTGGAAAGGGATTTTAATGTGCTTTGCTCTTCCTTCGAAAAATTAAACTGTATGTATTTTCTCTCTTGAAACATTTGTTCTATTTCTGTGAGGACCACATTTTCAAACGTAATGATTTCTTTGGGCATTAAACTGGTAGCTGGAAAGAAGGTTGATGGACATTTAAGTCCAGTGATGTTAGTATTCAGGGTATTCAATGGTGCCTTAGAAAAGAAATGTTTTAGGCGTACTGAAGAATTTATACATTTCCACCACTGTGGTGAAAGCATCATTTCTATTGGTGCGGACAAAAGATAGTCCATGACTAAATACCTCAATTTCTTTTCTGCTCAATTCATATGCTGATTAAGTGAATATTGGAACCACCTCCATATTCAAATTACCAGTATTCATCAAAATGATCTCAGGCAAGGTGTCTACCACTCGTAATAATTGTTGCGAGTCTGTCGGAATCCCTGGGTATACTGGTTGCGATACCAGCCTCTCCTGGGTTCCGAGCCCGCCCCCTCTGAGGTTGTTGGCCCCTCGATAAAAAAGGGGAAGAAGAAGATGAGGCACCAGAAGGGTTATGTCCTCGTGTTGGTCTGTAATTTAGATTTCCACCTCGGTGATTGCTATCCTCAGAACTGGAGGAACCTGTCTCAGAAAAAGTGGTGTGCTTGGGCACCCAATTCGATTGACTGTTGGTCTGTTGGAAAAAATCTTTTTTGAGAAATGGGTAAGTACGTTCCCTGTGATAGTTCTTAATGTCTTTTTGTAGTTTCTCAGTTTTCTTTAAGATGTTATTCCTCTGGAAGTCGGTTATCACTGTATCTAATTTCTTTAAGAAATCTTATGTATCTGTTGCTACAGGGTCTTCACGAACTTGTTTCTCTAGTTCAGCTATTTCTAGTTTTAGTTTCTCAATGTGTTTTAACACTGTTTCTATGCTTAGGACTATCCAACTCTTAGAGCATTTGTTAGAGACAAAACTAAAGCCGACCTTATAGTCTTCGTCTTCCACAAAGATAACCGGAATATTACTTACTTGAAGCCCAATAGGGATGATGTTATTATTAAGGTAATCGGTCAAGAATTTCGCATGCAATTCTGTCCTAATAAGTTTTTTGTGAAGCCTTTCCAGAATGTTTCTCAGTATACTTTGTTGTGTATTTAGACCTTAGTTACTGGTCTGGGGGCCTAACAGAGAGGGACCTCCAGCAATTTTGGCTATATAATCATCAGTATAAGTAAAGGTCTCTTGTTCAGACATCAGGACACAATAGTATACTCAAGTAATACACTTTTACAACATAATATTTGTTAATACAAAAAAATATATAATATTTGTCAATCAAAACAAAAAACAAATCAATCTAACAGATAAATCTACAAGTGAGCTAGCGATACCTGTACATATAACAAACCACTTTAATGAAAAAGGGCCCTTGCAGACAGTAGCCTGCCCTTACAATCTAAATACAATAGAGCCACCCAATTATCCCCCAGGGACTGGGTATATTCAATAACAAAATACCTATTGTCCCTAAAGGAATTATTTTTACCACCTTGTTATTCTGGAATTACGTCACAGACGTGATCGTTAATGAACAAGCAGGAACGGAATATATGAATTTAAGCAAAATACTCCAATGTATCAAAACATTGTATTTGTTTTTATTTATATCAAAGTTTTTTTCTTTTTTTCAATTTCTTTTCATATTTCTTGGCAACTAACACAAAGCTGATAATTTAAATTCTTATTAGCAGCAGTGCAAAAACACCTTTTGCTCAGATAATGGATAATTCAGACACCATTACAGATGAAAATCAACCACATTATTCCATCTACTATATCATCTCACAAATGAAAGAATTAAGCAAAACGGTGCTAGATGTCGAGGTTTCGGTCCCTCGTTGGTCTAGTCGATCCGTAGGACCATCATCAGGACGATGAAGTTGCACAAAGATACATTTAATCTAAAAGCATAAAAATCAAATTTATTCCTGCACAACAAGGTATCGTTTGTTCACTCATAAAGAAAGCAAAATAAAGTAAAACTCAGTGAATCAAAGTGCTACCCAAAAACCACAAATAGTGCCACATCAAAGGCATGCCACCATCCGTCAGTGTACTCAAGTCCACACTCTGACAAAACTCCACTAACAGCGACACTTAAAAACATCATGACACTTACACGTAAGTGTGAGAATTACTGAGGGGGTGTCCTTCTTATCGAGAAATGTTAATCTGCCCAAGTTCTGGAAAGAGCATATTTAAAGGTTAGGTTAGAAGCCTTACCTCCTCTGTATGATGTTAACAGAGGAGCTATTTAATGGACAAGAAAATACTCACAAAGTCTTAATCTATTGTCGTTTCCCATCTGAAAAATAAGGATGAAAGAAATCCTTAGTCTAACTCCTTATCTACACACAGACCATTTACAAAATTCAAACCATTCACAAAGTTAGAACCCGTGCGACACCACCACACGTGTCTAATTACTTACTTCGCATTTCAAAGACCGCCTCTCAACACCTGCAATATAAACGGAGTCTTAGACTAAAATCAGTGATTAATAGACTCATAGAGTCCAGCATCGATTTAAACGCCACCGCTCATAGCGTTGCTGACTTACTTATTTGAAAACTGCCAGATCCGTGACACTGAATCCGTGATCCTCAACTCTCCGAGTTCGAGTGCGGAACCATTCCTCTCGGTTAGATTAAAGAGTCGGACCTACTTGTGGAAGATGACGTAATAAGGCTGACTCTAGTCGCGACCATCTTGTAGCGTACTGGATACTTAAGATAAGAATAACGGTCTTAATAAAGTTCCTTGCTTTGTCACCCTATAATCTGCAAAATAACTATAGAGTAAATTATAGTATCTACGATCTTTTTTCTTTTCTCATTGCGGATAGACATATGTGGAAAAGTTAAGTATTCATGAAGCGATTTCTAAAACATGGATCACGAACAATACTGAAATAGAACTGAAATAGAACTCAATTGTCCATCACGACCTAGATTCTAGATGATACTATTACAAAAGGCTACCACTGTAGACACAACAGCTAAAGGAAAGACGAATTGAGTGGCCATGTTGAAGTATAATAATGCAGTTGAATGCTCACCATCTAGATTGAGCCTATTGTTATAAGGGTAAAAATAAATCAAAAAGGTCAAATAGATAACCAGGTTAAAGACGAATGTCAGTACAGCTGTTAGATTGATTAAAAGGTCCCTGCTTTAAAAAGTCTAAACCCTTTTCCACTGTATTGCAAATCCATATTAATTTGTTTTCTCTTTGAGTCAGCAAACGATCCACATTAATGTTCCTGCTATTGTTTTTCACAACATCCAGAACAAACCATTGCATTTCTGTAGGCATATGAGACATCTGTTGGTAATGTTCTACCAGAGGCGCATTCAACACATTGCAACGAATGCGCGACTGGTGCTGTACAATACGTTTTTTCACTTCCTGGGTTGATTTTCCAATGTATGATAAGGAACACGGACATTGTATGCAGTATATTACATTTTTTGTCAGACAATTGGAATGATGGCGAAACACAAATTCTTTTCCATTAAGATTACAACCCTTAGTAGTGACATTGGTGGCGCAAGCAGTACAATTGCCACAAGGGAAATGCCCTACCACTGGGGGAAGACCCCAGATATTTTGTATTGTCATGGGTACTGGTTCATTATAAGCCCTTACCAAGTGGTCACGAAGGTTTCTTGCCCTTTTAAAGGCGAACCGGGGTAGAATTAATTATGGTTCAACCTTTTTAATAAGGTGCCAGTTGTTTCTTATGATCTTGGTGATAGCGTTGGACTCTGTACCAAAGGTAGTTACACATGTTATGGGTTGTGTAGCCTCAATCACTTCATGTATGTTCTGCTCTTTGTGTACCAATGCGTGTCTGTCATAGTACCATGCCCTTTTCATAGCCTTCTTTACCAGCCGATATGGATATGACCTCATGACCAATTTTGTAGACAGCAGCTTAGCCTCCCTAAAATAGTCTTCCTTTTTGGTGCTATTGCGTCTTATCCTTAAAAATTGGCCGAAAAGGAGATTATCCCGTAAACTCCACGGATGATGGCTATTATACTTTAACAAAGTATTTCTGGCCGTTGGTTTTGTGTATAGACTCATGGACAGATGCCCCATATCATTTCTTATTGTTAGATCTAAAAAACTGATGGAATCTGTGTTGCCTTCTAGTGTAAATTGTAGATGTTGGTTCTGCGCATTAAGCCAATGATGGAAATTGTTAAGTTCAACTTGTGAGCTCTCCCATACAATACACAGGTCATCTATGTATCTTAGATATTGTTTAAGATTGGAGATATAAGGGTTGTTGTTATAAATCACCTTTTCTTCGAATGCAGCCACAAAAAGATTGGCTATATCGGGCGCAAAAATTGCGCCCATTGCCACACCCTTCACTTGACCATAGAAGTCGGTGTTAAACAAAAAGTAGTTCTCTTCAAGGGCTATACGTGCACAGTCTAGAATGAAATTGGTTGGAACCTGTTGTGGGCGAATCCGATGGTCCAGAACCTCTTCTATAACCATTAAAGCTTGATCTTGTGGGATATTTGAATACAGGCTTTCAATGTCCATTGTAGCCAGAATATTCACGTTCGAATTGTATTCCTTCCCTTCCAATTTACAGATCACATCTCTGCTGTCTTGTATACACGATCTAGTCTTAGGGACAAACGCTTTCAAAAAATAATCCACATATTCAGCTAGTGGTTGTAGCACTGACTGACATTCTGCCACTTTGGGCCTTCCTGGGGGGTTTTGGCTGCACTTATGAATTTTCGGCAGTGTGTAAAAAGCCGGTATGCTGTAGTCCTTTTTATTCATATAATCAAATTCTTTCTTGCTTAGCCATAACCCTTCCAAACCTATGGTTGTTAATGTTAGGATTGACTTTCGAATTCTAGCGGTGGGATCGGCCAACATTTTTTTGTAGTGTGTAGGATTGCCTAGTTGTCTCAGTGCTTCTTGGTCATAGTCAGTCTTATTTTGTACAATTATCCCTCCCCCTTTATCCGCAGGTTTGATGATTAAGTCATTGCGGTTGGAAAGGGATTTTAATGTGCTTTGCTCTTCCTTCGAAAAATTGAACTGTATGTATTTTCTCTCTTGAAACATTTGTTCTATTTCTGTGAGGACCACATTTTCAAACGTAATGATTTCTTTGGGCATTAAACTGGTAGCTGGAAAGAAGGTTGCTGGACATTTAAGTCCAGTGATGTTAGTATTCAGGGTATTCAATGGTGCCTTAGAAAAGAAATGTTTTAGGCGTACTGAAGAATTTATACATTTCCACCATTGTGGTGAAAGCATCATTTCTATTGGTGGGGACAAAAGATAGTCCATGACTAAATACCTCAATTTCTTTTCTGCTCAATTCATATGTAGATTAAGTGAATATTGGAACCACCTCCTTATTCAAATTACCAGTATTCGTCAAAATGATCTCAGGCAAGGTGTCTACCACTCGTAATAAGTGTTGCGAGTCTGTCGGAATCCCGTGGTATACTGGTTGCGATACCATCCTCTCCTGGGTTCCGAGCCCGCCCCCTCTGAGGTTGTTGGCCCCTCGATATAAAAGGGGAAGAAGAAGATGAGGCACCAGAAGGGTTATGTCCTCGTGTTGGTCTGTAATTTAGATTTCCACCTCGGTGATTGCTATCCTCAGAACTGGAGGAACCTGTCTTAGAAAAAGTGGTGTGCTTGGGCACCCAATTCGATTGACTGTTGGTCTGTTGGAAAAAATCTTTTTTGAGAAATGGGTAAGTACGTTCCCTGTGATAGTTCTTAATGTCTTTTTGTAGTTTCTCAGTTTTCTTTAAGATGTTATTCCTCTGGAAGTCGGTTATCACTGTATCTAATTTCTTTAGGAAATCTTCTGTATCTGTTGCTAAGGGTATTCACGAACTTGTTTCTCTAGTTCAGCTATTTCTAGTTTTAGTTTCTCTTTTTTTTATTTTTTTTATTGATTTACTTTGGCAGTGGACAGTTGTAAAGTACACATACATAGATAATTCATGATAATAAAAAGCAGATGGAACACAATTTTGAAATACTGTTACAAAAAGAGGAAAATTTCATTAAGTACAGCCAGCATTATACAGAATAAGGAAAGAAAAAGAAACCAGAAAAACAATTTCCGTTAGTTTTTTAAATCATAATAAGCCAGTTATATCCAATTACCAATGGGTGACCATAATTTTTCCCCAAACATCCTCTTACGCCGACCCTTAAGTCTTTATATCGCACTTTCGAGCCGATAAACACTAAGTAGCTTTGACAGCCAGTGGTAGAAAGCTGGGGGATCCACATCAAGCCAACGGGAAGTTATACAGTATCTATACACTGACATGGCAATGAATAAAAAACCTTCTTCTTCAACTGTTCTAATGCCAATTTGGTCGGTTTGGATTCCCAGTACCACCAATTCTGGTAATAATACCGGTAAAGACTCTAGAATGTTATCTAAAAAACTTTGTATTTCTTGTATGAATTGATGCAGTTTTGGGCATTGAACAAACATGTGAATGGAATCGGCAGCTAAAAGGCAACATCGATTACAACTAGTGCCCCCCTTAGCTTTGTATTGTGCCAGTTTCGACGGTGTGTAGTATAAGTCGAAAATGGCCATAAAGTGCTGGCTTTTAAAAGACCCATTAAATAACACCATACTGGCCATTTCTAGAGATCTAGACATATCGATTTTTTCTATTCCCATCTTCACTTGCCATTTGTCAGCATATATCTCAAGATCGTCGTTCAGCTATTTCTAGTTTTAGTTTCTCAATGTGTTTTAACACTGTTTCTATGCTTAGGACTATCTAACTCCTAGAGCATTTGTTAGAGACAAAACTAAAGCCGACCTTATAGTCTTCGTCTTCCACAAAGATAACCGGAATACTACTTACTTGAAGCCCAATAGGGATGATGTTATTATTAAGGTAATCGGTCAAGAATTTCGCATGCAATTCTGTCCTAATAAGTTTTTTGTGAAGCCTTTCCAGAATGTTTCTCAGTATACTTTGTTGTGTATTTAGACCTGAGTTACTGGTCTGGGGGCCTAACAGAGAGGGACCTCCAGCAATTTTGGCTATATAATCATCAGTATAAGTCAAGGTCTCTTGTTCAGACATCAGGACACAATAGTATACTCAAGTAATACACTTTTACAACATAATATTTGTCTATACAAAAAAATATATAATATTTGTCAATCAAAACAAAAAACAAATCAATCTAACAGATAAATCTACAAGTGAGCTAGCGATACCTGTACATATAACAAACCACTTTAAGGAAAAAGGGCCCTTGCAGACAGCCGCCTGCCCTTACAATCTAAATACAATGGAGCCACCCAATTATCCCCCAGGGACTGGGTATATTCAATAACAAAATACAATTGTCCCTAAAGGAATTATTTTTACCACCTTGTTATTCTGGAATTACGTCACAGACGTGATCGTTAATGAACAAGCAGGAACGGAATATATGAATTTAAGCAAAATACTCCAATGTATCAAAACATTGTATTTGTTTTTATTTATATCAAAGTTTGTTTTCTTTTTTTCAATTTCGTTTCGGTCCCTCGTTGGTCTAGTCGATCCGTAGGACCATCATCAGGACGATGAAGTTGCACAAAGATACATTTAATCTAAAAGCATAAAAATCAAATTTATTCCTGCACAACAAGGTATCGTTTGTTCACTCATAAAGAAAACAAAATAAAGTAAAACTCAGTGAATCAAAGTGCTACCGAAACGTCGACATCTAGCACCGTTTTACTTAATTCTTTCATTTGTGAGATGATATAGTAGATGGAATAATGTGGTTGATTTTCATCTGTAATGGTGTCTGAATTATCCATTATCTGAGCAAAAGGTGTTTTTGCACTGCTGCTAATAAGAATTTAAATTATCAGCTTTGTGTTAGTTGTCAAGAAATATGAAAAGAAATTGAAAAAAAGAAAAAAACTTTGATATAAATAAAAACAAATACAATGTTTTGATACATTGGAGTATTTTGCTTAAATTCATATATTCCGTTCCTGCTTGTTCATTAACGATCACGTCTGTGACGTAATTCCAGAATAACAAGGTGGTAAAAATAATTCCTCTAGGGACAATTGTATTTTGTTCATGACTCCAATACAGCATCTCAGACTCCATTTTTGTGTCCGGGGTCACTCTCTGTAAATGAGTCATCATGACATGTAATGTCCAGCCACTAGTAGTATTACACATGCCCTCATCACAAGCAAGCTTGACTACAGGAACACCCTGGAAGCTGAGATCAACAAAAAAGCTCATCAGAAAGCTTCAGACTATTCAGAACTCGATGGCCATAATCACTCTCAGCCTCCCACCCGAGACTCACATCACATCGCATCTTAATGAGCTCCACCGGCTCCCCGTACACAAACACGCACAATTTAAACTTCTCACTGACACTTTCAAGGCGCTACATACTGGTCCAGCATACCTCAACAATCGCATCTCCTTTCACAAACCTTCCAGACACCTCCGCTCGTCCGGACTCCTACTTGCACACGTCCCGTGTATATGGAAAACCCGATCCAGCAGTCAAGCCTTCTACATTGCTCCTGAAGCGTGGAATGACCTGCAGCTACACCCAAGAGCCTACTTCTGCCTTCTTGAATTCTGAAAGAAGCTGAAGACAATGCTTTTCGAGTAGCCTCATTGTAACCTGGTTTGGCTAGACTCACACATCCTCAGCACCAGGATACCCTCCTGGGTGAAGGTGCGCTCTACAAATCTATAGAACATAATATAGCCTTATAGCCCGCCGTAGAGGGCTATACCGGCTATTAAAGGCCCTCTCCAGCGTTAAAGGCCCCGAGCCGAAGGCGAGGGCCTTTAACAAGGGAGAGGGACTTTAATAGCGGTATAGCCCATCTACGAAGGCTATTAGAACATTCTGCCACTAGAGTGCAGAATGTTCTAAAAAAAAACAACAAAGCCTTACGGGAGCGTGAGGGGATTGGAATCCCCTCAGGCTCCCTGAAGCCTTTGATCACAGCCAGAGCTGTGAACAAAGAAACATTGGAATGTTGGAGCTCCGGGCTTACACCAGCCATTATAAGCCCGGAGCACTCCATTGTATTCAATGGAGCTCCCAACATTCCAATGTTCTAATACCAGTTATTGCAACAGCCTTCTAACTAACGCCTTCACTCACATATATCTTAAACTTAGGCCAACTGTACCTCATGAATTACACCTCTTCCAGCGTACGTAAGAAAAGGAAAAGAGGAAGGCCTAGAAACACCTGGCACTGAGGCCTTGAGGCTGACTGCAAGGAGACAGGTTACACCTGGAAACAGATTGTAAGACAGGCCTAGGACAGAGATGGATGGAGAGTTCTAATTGATGGCCTATAACCCAGAAGGGGTAGTAGGCATAAGTAAGTAAGAATGCTTCTGATGGATACATCTGCCTGTGGATTCCTCACCTTATGAATATCCCCTGCGCCAGCATTCCACAGAATTTTTTCCTAGCTCTCCACGCCGACAAGGACGTCGGCTCTGCATGCGACTCCGCATGACGTCACAGGAGCCATGAGAGAGCCTCGTCAGCGTACTCCAGGCCATACACTTCCTGCTTGCGTTCAAGTTCACCCCAAAGCCCACCAACTGCTCCCAGAAATCTGTCTCTTGCCCTTTAATAGCCCTGCTGCCTGCTGCCATGCTCTCCATATTTAATATGTGTAATATTTCCCTGTGTTCTGTACATCTACTGTTAGTTGCTCTGTTTCATTTCTCGTCAACCAACCCACAAATGGTAATAATTTAGTGCAGCTCCCTGTACCAGTGTGCGGCGAAATGCTCTAACAAATATAGATCTTTTCAGGCAGTTATTGAGTATTAATTCCCTCCTCCAATTCTCTTTCAATCTGACAGCCCCCATGACTCATTTCGGGAAGTTCATAAATACAAATCTCTTCCTATCAAACGAGTCTCACTTTTCTCTTATCGCTTTCGGATATCAGTCAAGAATTTTACAGGTAGTATTAAGCATTATTTTAATTTTATTGTTATTGATGTTATATAGCGCTTCATACTCTGATGAGGCACAGAAGCACTTTAGTGGATGGGTAGCAAGCTATGTTCTAGGTTTATGCTTGGGTAGAAGTGTTGGATCGCATTGTGGCATTGATGTGGGGCTCCTATCCTGTCTCAGATTGTAGAATCTAATGCCCTTCCACCTCTTTCTTTCAGATGCCCAGCATGCAGAGTGCCAAGGCCCTCCTGAGGTGGAGGGCACCCTCCTCTTCTCACTGACTGAGGAGAGCTTTAAGGCATGCCACCTGACGCTGACCCTCGATGACTACCTCTTCATCGCTTTCGTTGGCTTTGTGGTCTCCATCGCCTCTGTTGCCACCAACTTCCTCCTGGGCATCACGGCCAACTGCTGCCACCGCTGGAGCAAGGCTACTGAGGATGAGGAGATGTAGGCAGTGCCTTTGATAAGCCACAGTGGATGCTGCCAGAGGCAGTACCAGCAGGGGGGAGACTGAGACATATATGTCAGTGCCAGCCTTCCCCAACACCATGCTCCATCGATGACGAGAAATCAAAGCACGTCCTAAAACTACAGTATGCTTCTTGTTGTCAAGAATGCTTAAGCAATATTAGTAGGGGACAATGACATCACCAAATGCAGCCTTCAGACTGTTGCATATGTTCTAGCAAATGTGGAGGAAAACAGTGTTTACTTTAGTGCCAGTCTGCCCATGTGCCAAGCTTGTATGGTGAGGGAGGTCAGAATGTAATTTAAATTAGAACCAGCTTTGTTGAGCTGTAAACTCGCTGAACTACAGTTTTGATTGCTATACGTGCCCAAGCAGTGGCAATAGCGGCCACACCTTGCTTCAGTGCCAATTTTCTTGCACCCGAATATCATTCGTGACCAGAGGTTAGAACTTTGAGAAGCAGGTTTCCTCTTTCATGACAAGGCATAGCCCTATTGCAAGTCTGTTCAGCAATCTGCCTCAGTGCCATCCTCACTACCATCCTCAGTGCCAATGCCATATTGCTTCTTTCTGGATGTAAAAGAAACTACAACTTTGTGGAAACTCTGCCACTCTATACACGCGGACAATGCCCTGCTAATATCAAGAGGAAAGGGGACTCTGATGTTCTACTCCTGTGCCAAACTCCTGGGCTATGAAGACAATTCAGAGCATTATGGTCAAGGGTTTTCTCTGCCACTCTGTACCCACACTGCCAGTTGTGTCCAGGTATTGCCAGATGGAAGTAAAGGATTCTGCTGGTCTTCCTGGAATGCCAGAGTATCACCTCTAAGTTTGCGTAGATGCCTTTATCAGCCTGCTTGCCCTTGTCCACCCACTCCCCCGTTAAATGCCAGCATTTCGAAGACGATCAAAGTGCCAGCCAACTGCTACCTTCTGACCACATGGGAACCAAAGCTGCCCCTCTGAAACCTGCAAAGTAAGCCCTCTGCGAGCCTGAGCCGCTCCCGCCATCACAGGCACTGGCCAGATGTTTGGTAAATAAGATCAACGTTATGAGCTCCGGAAACTCCTGGGCCCACATGCATCAAGCATTTTTGCAGTCGCAGACGGTGCGATTCCTTAAAATCGGCCGTTTGCGAATGCAAAAGTGCTTGTTGGGATGCATCATGCCATTTTAGAAGTCGCATCTTTTTTACGATTTCTAAAATTGCGTTAGCATTTAAGAAATCGCAATTGTGCGATTTCTTAAATGCTATGCATCATTAAAGAAAAATATGCGTTTATTTAAATTGGAAGTGCAATTTACCACGAAGTTCAACTTCGTGGTAAATTGCGAAATTGATTCAAAATGCACAAAAATGCATTTTTTAAACTGTAAAGTTACACACACACATGTCCTTAGGACATGTGTGTATGTAACTTATGCTGAAAAGTACATTTCAGGGGTGCATGGGGGGGTCCTTTGGACCCCCCCCTGCACCCATGAAATTTTCTAAGTGCCACTCGCAATTTCCATTGACTCCTATGGGCCTTTTGGCCCATAGGAATCAATGGGAATTGCGAAAATTAAGTTAAGAAATCGGTATTTCTTTGGGATTCGGTAAAAAATGCGATTTTTACCGAATCCCACAAGAATACCGAAAATATTGATGCATATCATTTTGCATTTCTTAATTTGCGATTCCTTATTTTTCGCAAATTAAGAAATGCAAAAAGACACAATGATGCATGTGGGCCCTGGTGCCTTAGGGAGAAAGCAGATCTCTCCTCAGATTTCCATTCTGATTCTTGGGGAGAGATTTGTGTTTCTCTTTCCTGTGCCAACCTCCCTTCAGTCTGATCTGTTCGACTTCCTGTTCCGGATCATGTGACTTCTTCTGCTATCTGCTTCCCGCTCCTGCTCAGCCTGTACTGCGTTCCCTCTGAGCACAAATGAGCTGGTCATACTGCTCTTCCCCGAGTCTGATCTGTGTTCAAGCTGCCTTCTTCTTGTCACCTAAACGTTGATTCTGTTACTCCCATTATGATCTGTGATTCTTCATAGCCAGCTGCCATTTTTTTTATACTGAGCCTCTCAGTGTGATCTGTTTACTCCTCTCAATTGGAGGTGTATGTCATAATGTTTTCTATTTTCTCCCCAGCAGGGGCATAGCTCAGTCACTGAGATTCAGGGGATATGTGAACTTCAAATTTCCAAACTAAAACTGCAGTGGGTTGCAGGGTAGAGATGACCAAGGTTCGGGATGGACTGTTTCCATGAGGAACATGGTCAGTACTGATCTGTATTAGGCGGGCATCTGTGGCACAGTGGGCAAAAATGGGTTGGAATGCTACACCAAGGGATTGCCAGTGTTAGACTATTTACAAGCATTCGTCCCATCGCCTTTTGGGTGTTTGATTGTCAGTAGTATGTCTGGAAATGTGAGACCGCTGCAATTTTCTGAGCCTACTCCTGCCAATGTTTGTGAAATCCAAAAAGTTGTAAATTTGCACCCATTGAAGGAGTACCTCTAAAGATGCAAGTTTACTGCTTTTTTTGTAAACAGATCACTATATATATAAAAAATCCAGATCCAAAATATTAACAAGTTAAAACCTCCTAGTGAAATGAGAACAACAAGAAACACCAACACAGGCATAGCAGACCGAGGCAGGGCACCCAGACACAAACAACACATTAAGAATATGTTAGAGGGGTGTCACAACCTAAACATCCCAGCTGAATCTATGCCCCTGCCTGTTCCATTTGGGCCTGGTAGTTCTCCCTGGGAACCCATGACTATGGTCAGGTACAACACAATGGCATAGAGTTCTTGCCCTGGGATCACGTAGTTTAAATGCATTTCATCGCACACTTCTTTGCCCCAGCTACAAGAAGCCTTGATGGTTGAGTTGCCAAACTGATGCAAGTGAGCGGGGCTCCATGTTTCTAGTCCTCACCCTTTACAAGTCATTTTATCATGTGACTGACAGGCCCAAGTACTAAGCCAGATTGGCAAATAGAGGAGGGTGTGCAGGCAAATTATTAGGAGCCAGAGCTGAGCCATGGATCCGGCTTGGCTTTAGGAGCCCGCCGTGCATGAGCTGAGCCATGAAAATGTTTGGCATGGATATCGTGCAACAAACATCATGTAAACATATGATATAATCGTGATATAACATGCCAAAGCGTTTCTCCTTGGTACATCGGATTATTTCACTGCATAGACAGACATTTATTAAAAGTGATCTTTTTTGGAACATCATGGCTCTCCCCCCAAACACAAAGCCATTAATGAACTAAGAGGCAAGTCAGAAGCCATGTGGACCCTAATGGTGGCCTAGAATCTTATTATAGATGGAGTAACATTATTGTCTATTAAATTAAATATAAGTGGTGCTTGTACAGCGCAAATTACAACGCACCATGTGTTCTGATAAATGCATGCCAACCACCAAGGTACAGCTGATTCATCTAGTTTCCTTTTCCATTGCAACACCCTTCAGTAATTAGTCGCACTCTAATTATATGTGCCGAAAAGTAATTTCCATCACTCACCACCCCGCCTCATGCTTAGATCATGGTCCCTTCTTCAACATCCACACTTCTCTTGTTGGTACTCACAATACGACTAGTGATCAGCCATATGAAAAACATGGGGTTACACAGCCACAGCACAAAACCGGCAGCATCACCAAGTTGTCTGAGGGCCTAATTGAGTAACTGTGTTAATAACACATACAAGAATTAGATATTTCCCACAACACAACCCTGATATGTGATTGGCTCGACAATCATGGTTTAATTCAATGTTGGTATTTGTGTTTCAGCTACAAAGACACACCATTCCAGTATGGCTCATAGTTGTCCAGTGTTGGCCAACGAGGGGGGGCGGGCCCATGCCAGAGTTTTCAAGACAATCAGTAAATGACTCCCACTCAGATCGATTGATTATGAATTTATCCCAATCGGATATTCGGATATTATACAAATCTGGCAAGGGCCCAGCACTCGAGGATCAATGTGGGGACCCCGGTGTCCTATGCATCTTTACTCTTTGGTGAAGGACATAATAAAGTGGGGAGTTAAGAGAGGGAGAGGGTGCTAGAACGCAGAGCCTAAGCGCTTCTCTGTGATCCCAACTCATGGAGTCGAAAGAGCGAGGTGGGACGCAAGGATCGAAGCTTTGGGTTTGAGTCTCAATTTCTCACCAATTCACTGTGTGATGCTTCGGCTTTCCATTCCACTTCCTTGCCTGCACTGCTGCTCTGCTACCAACCAGGACAATTCTCCTGATCCCTTCAGACCGTGGCGAAATCAGGAGGGAGGGACTGGGGCTTGGGAGCTGCCTCGCCTAATGTGTGGAGAGCAACTGACTGTAGATCTCGGTACATTCCCTGAAAAAAGGAAAGGCTTTGCCTGACATACACACATTTTTTGTACGGATAGTTTATTTAGATACGTATATAATATATATTATTAGATTGTTGTTTGTGCAACATGTGGTGTGTTTTTTCTGCCAGCTTTTTATGTGATTTTGTGGGGTGAGGGAGGGTGGGGCTTCTCAAATGCTATTTTCTAATGTGAACTGTTTTCTATAGTAATAAAACAAAAGGATAAAAAAGCACATAGATTTCCTCTGAGCTGCTTCAGTAACTTTATGTGTGTTCTTATGTGTAATCAGAGTCTTTAGACATATGGAACTTTGTTAGGCTACTTTGGTTTCGTTCATATGCTGACACCAACCCGCGATTTTCAACAAATTGCGTGTTTATCTCCTCATCCGTAACAACCGTAAAAATGTACGGATCTCCTACCAAGGCTAACAGAGACATTGGGCCTAACCTTGTGATACCCTGGCTCCCAGAAAGTTAGCAAAGAGCAAGTTTGCTGTTTTGGATTTGCTCTTGTGTCAATTGAACAGAATCAAGGGTAAGTGAGGAGCTAGCTGGTCAACTGAGCGAACTCCAGGTCATGCAAGCGATTGTCGATTCAAAGATTCATCCTGCCTAATAATGTCCTAGTCTGCTGACAACATCACAGTCAACTGTAGAGCGGCTCAGTCAACCATTCCACCAACCAGCAAAACGAAGTTCACTCGCTCAACTAACAAGCTCTTGTTTAACTGAACTACCTCAATCACCCCAAAACTTATTCATATCTATTGCAAAGTACCCTACTCAGCTGACTATCCTCCCAGTCAGCCCAAAAACCTGGTAATCAGCGCAAAGACCTCCAAGAACAAGTGAACACCTTCAAAGTCAACTAAACAATCTCCCAGTCAACCAAATTGAATGGTAATCATCTTTTGGTGAACCAAAAAGGGTCTCAGAAATCTGACCAATGTCCCAGGACAACTCAACATTTCTTGACACACTTTAAAATCCTTCAGATGGATTAAACAATCTTCCAGTGAATGGAAAACTGAAACTAAACAGCTCCTAGGACCCCACCCCTGGGGCTGAAGCATTTTTTATTTTGTGGAGTGAGGGTGTGAGGCCCCCCACACAGAGCCATCCAGTGGTGTTGGGGACTCCATTACTGGGGCCAGATGACAGCAGTGTCCCGAAGAACGCCTTCTCCTGGGACGCTGCTGTTTCCTAGCTGAAAGAGCACAGGACGGGAGAACTTCAACTCCCTACCCATGCTCTTGCAGGCAAGGAACATAGGTTTGTGCCTGCCCAGTGGGAGCAGGAACCAAAGCTGCTCCCACCTGAGCATGAGCAAAGCTGCCTCCTACTGGTATCTGGCATTGATGCTGGAAGGGAAGCCGGTGGGGCTGTTTAGTCATTGGCCTGCCCCCGCAGCTCCCAACAAAGGAAAATGCTGTGGGTACCCCAGATGGGCACTTTGGCACCTACCACCAAAAAAAAGAACCAGCTATGGCAGTGTGGGAGTGGGCTCCTCGTCCTGCCATAGCTCTAACAAAAGGTCCTGCAACACAGGTGCTTGCTGGGAAGCTGGCAGGAGCCTTGGACCACCTCCTTCAGCCCCCAACTACATGTAAACTATTAGTGTCCTGGGTAGAAACCATTTGTTATTCACTGCTCCTGGCCAGGAGCCCCCCAAAATGCCCTTCAAGGGCTAATTTGCTTTTTTTTTTGCACTGTTCGGTGGCGCCCCAGTCTGGCCAATATTTTATAAGAGTGCTGTGGGTGACGGCAGGGCGCACATCAGCCTCCCAGGAAATAAAATAAAAAAACATCAGTATTATTAAATGCATGACTCCAGGAGAGCTTTCCATTACTTTCAAAGACTCCGAGGTGAAGCTGTATGCTCCACAGCTGGAGTATGGGAACCCTTGTGGTAAATTCTATGGTTGCATCTTGTGGTTTGAAGAATGCTAAAGAAAGACTTTACACATGTTTATGGTTGTTTTGAAGAAAAATGCCTTATTATGAGACAAAAAGTATTATTAATCATTGCAATTTATATACAAGGATTGCATTGTATTACAGTTATTGGTAAATGACTGTGTTGACAAAACCAATAAGTCCCCATTACATATGCTGATGTGCTGACCCCTTGATAAAGCCAGTAGGTCTGCCTACTTAAAATGACACCCTGTCTATTGTTAAATTAGAGTTTGTTGTGTGTGGTGGGGGTGTTGCCTGTCCGCCATGTAAATGTTTGGGAGTCCGCCATCTTCTGCTTGTACCCTCATATATTACACAACTCATGACACATTCACTGACAGCCTTGATAATATCCCTAATCACATCTGAAATGACATCGCTGATAACAACACTGTTCATGGCGGGGCGGGGTTTATAGTTACCTTAGGCCAGAAATTATATTCGCTTGAAATAACTGGTGAATTTCAGTGGATTTGCTAGCTTAAATTTTTTATTTTAAACTAACTATAACGTTGATTTCAGCTTTGTGTTTTTTTCAGCATATAGATATATATTTAAGAGGAACTCTTACCAGATCCCCAGTGAGAATAATGAGCCACTCCGAATGCAGATGCAATCACTATTTTATTCCTCAACAGAACACAGACGTGTTTCGACCTACAAGGTCTTGGTCACATGACCGAGTTTCCCTCTCAGTGTATTTTAAAACACTGCGTCACACAGGACGTGACTACAATGAAAATGGTGAAAAGACTTATCAAACTTTCAACATGTACAAATTATCAGTCTCTAAATTCCTGTTGTTACTTCACAGGAATTATATATATTTCAAAATGTAAATACATGAATCAACAATACATATAGAAAATCATTGTGCATGTATGTGTAACCATGGTTGTTCTTTCTCTGTAATGGAGGATCACCTAAAGCAGTATTGATTCCTCTACAATATCTTGCAATTACTAGAAAGCTCATACGTATAACATCATCTGTTTCACGTGAGGTGGCCATTCGACATTTTCTTGAAGTCAATCCAGGGTATAGTACCCTAATTACATACAGACCACATCAGCATGTATGCTAAACTTCAGTGAATCATTAGTAGATCATAGTTCAACAAAAATACATTTAACAGGCAGCCAATGGCCCTCCCGCGTATTGCTGATCTAATCTAAAAGAAGAAAAGATTCATGACAACGCATTTCTCTTCTCCTGTTCTGATTAACTGCCTATATAATAATAATAATAATAATAATAATACAGATTTTTGTATAGCGCGAACAGCTACCTCAACTAGGAGGTGTCCCGGCGCTGTGAGAACATAGCAGATCTAAGAGCCCTGGGAAAAGAATATCTAACTTTCCTGTGTGAAAAGCAATGTTTTTAACTGCTTTCTAAAACTGGATTCCGAGGGGGCGCTCTGGAGGCCCGGAGGCAAAGTGTTCCAGAGCCGAGCCGTATTTGCAGAGAACGTCCGACCCCCCAGTCGAGCCCTTCTCACTCGAGGTTCGAGCAACAGGACCCGGCAGTTCGAACGGAGAGAGCGGGCCTGGGAGTATCTGGGCATCCGAGATCTTAAATAGTGTGGACAGTTTCCATGCAAAGCTCAAAACGCCAGCGTGAGAGCCTTAAATTTTATTCTACTAGACACCGGCAGCCAGTGCAAGGAGCGGAGGTGTGGGGTAACGTGATCTTTAAAGGGTATATGCTTTAGCAGCCTAGCCACAGCATTCTGCGCGGTTTGCAAGCGCTGGATCAAGTGTTTCGGGACGCCCAAATATAGACCATTCGCATAATCCAGCCTAGATGTAATGAGAATTTTCCACACGTTCCTCAGTTTGCTAAGGCAGCACCCCGTCACCTGCTGAGTATGGGAAGAAAAGGAAAGTCTATCATCCCATTTAACCCCTAAATTTTTTGCTAAATGGCTAGGTAGGGGAGCAGGCCCCATCTCCGTGGGCCACCATAGTTCTGCCGCGGGAGGAGTACCTTTCCCGAAAAAGATCACCTCTGTTTTATTCGGATTTAATTTAAATTTATTCGTGTTCATCCATGTTGCCACGTCACCGAGACAGCCCTTAAAGCTGGCAAAGGCTGCCTCTGACACTTCTGAGTAGGGAAAAACCAGCTGGGTGTCATCTGCATAAGATATTGCAGTGACCCCCCAGTTGGCAATTAAAGTGAAGAGCGGGGCCAAATAAATGTTGAATAGTAAAGGGCTTAGTGCCGACCCTGCGGTACGCCACATCTCAGGCCGCTGGACTTTGAGGAACACGCCCCCAGTGCCACCTTCTGCGATCTATTAGATAGGTAAGAATGTAGCCACCCGAGAGCCTGATCCTGAAGCCCAATCGCTGCGAGCCGTTGTAATAGTCTGCCATGGTCGACCGTGTCAAAAGCGGCCGACAGATCCAGGAGCATCAGCATAGCCGAGTCCTTTGAATCCATCGACCACCTCACTGACTCTGCCACCTCAATCAAAGCTGTCTCGGTACTAAAGCCTGGTCTAAACCCCGATTTGGACTCATGTAGTATATTGTTGGCCTCGATATAACTATTTAGCTGTCGCTGAATCAATTTCTCCATCATTTTACCCGGCGCCGCCAGTAAGGAAATTGGGCGGAGGTTGTTCAAGTCCTCCGGGTCCCCATTAGGCTTTTTTTTCACGGGGAGAAGCGTTGCATGTTTCCAGCCCTCCGGGAACTCTCCCGTACTAATGGAGGTGTTCCAGATATGCTGCAGGGTAAGCGCGATTGAATCCGCCATCCGCTATATGTGGCTAATCTCAGAACTACTGCATGTTCCACACCACGGGGACCTGTAAAAAGATAGACATACACACATTAAGATCTCAAACTGCTGGTAAACAAATTAAGATAATCCAAAGCAAAATGCAACTCGAGGGTGATGATTCTAACATTTCTATCTCTCCCCTTTCAATCATAAGCAGTCATGGTAATTGTTAGACATTCCTTCAACCTTAGTTAAAACTAAACTGCACACGAAAATAAAAATAAAACACCCATCATGTGTGGAACGGGAGACCTCTATCTAGAGATGTGAATGTAACTCCTCATTATTATTCATCCTGAATGGAGTAATGCAACCAGCCTGGAAAATGAAACAAGACTCATGTTTGCATAATGCAGATGTGCGATTCCCACTATAGGGTGTTTCAGAACTGAATCTATGCCAAAGTACCTGACTAATGTCTAATCTCCATTGTGTGCCTTTTGGCGATGTTTGACTGTGCTGTAACTTTATAGCCCTCCAATGTTTTAGCATACACTTCTTTTCAAGGAAGGTTGTAACGCCTATGTACCACTTCCCACATGGGCAAACTGTGATGTATACTACAAAGTCAGTTCCACAATTCATCTCCTTCGGGATACGCCATGTCTTGTTTAGTCTCTGTAAAGTAACTTCTCTAACATTGTGACTGTGCTTACAAGCTTTAAACTGGCCACAATGGTGGAAACCCTTCCCTTGTTCTAACCAGGGAAGGCGTAACTATGCACTAGCATATCCTTTAATGATAAGTTCCACGTCACAGTGGGGGTTCTCCCTATTCTTTCTCTTAGAACACAATCTTGTGTGAGGATGTCCCATCTATTTTTTAGGATTTCTCTTAATTTGCCTGTTGGCTGCTGTACTTAGTTATGAACCATATTGGTTCCTTCCCTACTTCATTTTTCTTTTCAGAACTAGGTGTTCGAAAGAAAGCATCCTCTCTCTTCTCATTATCTGCTTTGATACTTGCTTGTTTTAAAGCTCTATGTGGAAAATTCCTAGCTCGTAATCTCTTGCTCCTTTCAACCTTAGTTTTCTTATACCCTTATTCAGAGCTACAATTCCTTTTGGCCCGAAGGTACTCACACTTGGGGATGCTCCATCTGTAGCTTGGAGGGTGACAGCTTGCTGCATGAAGAATTTAATTCACTGCTGTTTGTTTTCTGAATAAGTCAGTATTCAGCACCCCATCAATGATTGTAAGTCTAAAATCCAAGAAGTCAATGGTACATTTCCTATACTGCATGCTACATTTTCGATTGACATAATTTCTATTCAATCTTGTTACAAAAGCATTCAAAACAGTCCCACACAAAGAACACCTTATCAATATATCTTAGCCATATCCTTACTTTTCCTATCTAGTATGTTAGATCACTGCTCCAGAGCACCTGCCCCTCCCACCAGCCCTCCTCCAAATTGGCGTAGCTGGGGGCGAAAGAGGTGCCCATTGAAGTCCCCTGTTTTTGTTTGAACCATTCCTTCTCAAACATGAAAATGTTCTCAGAAAGGCAAATTTCTATCATTCTTAGAATCATATGTGTATGTTCCAGCATGTTAATGCTTCTTGCCCTCAAAAAATGTTAGGAGGCTTTGAGACTATCTGTTTGTCTGCTACTCATATAGAGACTCTCTACATCTAAGCATACCATCCAACACTCCTTCCCCCCAAAAAGATTCTGTACTTTTTGTACACAATCTTTTGTATCCCTACAATAGGAATTCAAATTGCTCACAAAGACGAATACAAAATTGTCAACATAGATAGATGTATTTTCAAAAAGACTGGTTTTTGATGAAACAATGGGACGTTCTGAAGGGTCTATTAGACTCTTATGTACCTTCGGGAGCAAGTAAGTTGTTGGATTCATGGGTGTTTCATTTCTAAGGAACTGTCGTTCAAAGGTTGGTTATCATAACATCCCTATTTAAGGTCAAAATATATGAGCTTCAAATCCTTCAAGTATCCCTTATCAACTCTGGTATGGCATGCAGTGTTATTCAATTGCCTGTGACATAATTTACTCTATCCATTAGTACTAGATTTCTTTCTTTGTCGGAGGGTTTAATTATCAGATTCTGGTCTGACTGTAGGGCTAAAACTGCCTTCCACTGTTCTCTAGTTATGTTATGTCTCCCTGGGGCCCCATCTGTGAGCTCGAGTATACCACTAGCAACTACTTCGCAGAAAACATCCATATGGTCTTTTGGTGTCTGTGGGATATGCTTCGATGCGTGTCTGAAAGCCGTCTCACTACTAGCTCCTGTATCTTTACTAAAATAACATGGTAAGTCTGTTACAAATAGGGATCAGAAGTCTCCCTGGGTGTGGAAGCATCGCTCAAACCATTTATGTTATATAACATGCGTGGTGTTTCAATATCCTCAACAGAGAGATTAGATTTCTCCCGAATTTTGCCAGTGATACCTGAGGTAGCCACATCTGTTTTTTTAAGGCATTCACGTTATAAAATTTGAGTTTATGTGCAAATATATACAGATCCCTCAAAACTTTTCTTTTCTGTTAGCATTCTGCCTTCTGTATCCACAGCTATCTGATCATTAGCGCCGGGACACCCCGTTGGGGTAGCTGCGCGCTTTATAAAAGACACAAATAAATAAATAAATGCATACTTGCGCATAATCAAGGGGACTGTCTGGACAAAAGAAAAGACCCAGCCTTAAAATCTGCCTTTCAGTTTCTGTAGGTTCTCCTTACGAGAGATTGGTTACTGTTAACTAAGATGTTGAGGCTACCATTATTGTTTCCTTTGTTCCACCTCAAGGTAATTCTGTAAGGAGGTAGCCTCCCACCAGCTGCTTATCTCCTCACAATGCTGTCTTTCCAGTAAGTTTCCCTTCTGCTATATGCTGGTTGTACCTCCACTAGGATGCAATGTGCTTGGGATAGTTCTATTACCTCCAACACTTGCTTCACAAGAATTAAATATGAATCAAACTGCAAATACAAGAATCAACAAAGAAGTTGGGCAATCAATTGGTACATAGTGGTCTCAATAATTGTAGGATGTCTGCAAAGGATACTTTGTAGCATTTGTTACTGACTTGCAACCCTTGGTTTGAGCCAAGCAAATTATTTTTATTGCTCATTTTATGATCATCTGCTATCAGTATAGTGCAAAAAAGCTTTAATTTCTTATTAGGGTTAGAATATTATTCTGCATTCATCGTGGCGTTTACATTTTCAAAATCAATAGTAGACTTATCAATGATTGTAAAACTCTTACTGTCACGGTCTTGTTGCCTGATTTTGTTTCTTACGCTACTTCTCAAGCCTGAACGACCTAGTCTTTACAGACTTAGTCTGCCGGAGATTAGGGTGACCCTTCCCAGTAGCCATAATGCCACTGATACAGAAAAGCACTTAGCAGAGAGTGCCTTCCAAAAGAGCCGCAAAGGAGGACAAAAGTAAGGATGAGTGGAACTCGTGGAAATTGACTCTGCAGAATTCCACAGAGTAACATAAAAACTCTGCGAGATTTTGTAGAGTTCTGTTAACAGGTGAAAAAAGGCACCTCAATCCTTGCACTGTGATTTAGTGCTGGGAGCGTATTTTGCGCTGAAAAATCAGTGCAAATGGAAATCGCGCTAGGGGACGCCAGAACTTGCTCAAGTTCACCAACTTACCACGTACAACAAAAAATTCTGTCATGCAGCGATTAGCGGAATGAGGCACCAAAATTCTACCAATTCTGCTTGTGGAATGCAATATTTCGCCCACTCCTAGAAAAAAGCACTATAGGTAAAAACCTCCAAATCGATCCATAAAGGTTCTGGTAGGCTGAGGTGACTTGCCTCCAGAAGACGCCTAGTGGTGAGCAGGAGATAGGCTAGACAGATGAAAACTGGAGTGTACTGTTTTTTTGTTTTTTTTTGTAAAAACAATTTTTATTGGCAGTCAAGTTCGAGATTAGTACAGTACAAAGGAGAAAACAATGTGGTATTAGCCGACATGTCAGGATAACACTACAGTTCCGACAAGACGCCTTTTATATAGAACATTCCCCCAAACCGGTCCCTCCCCGTGACCCACCCCTCTAGTCAGTGTGCCGTTGTAATAAGATGATCTGTAGCCGAGTAGTATTGATAGATGATAGTTTATTGATGGATTTCAAGGTTAAATCATGTAATCATTTAAGTATCATTCAAGTCTCTTCTAAGCTTCTTCTAAGCCTCTTCTAAGCCCCACCAGGAGTAGCTCTCTTGCCACTCAGCCCTCTTTTCCAACTGTCATACATCCACACACCACATTCTATATTACCTCATTCACTCAACATTCTACCATTCACTCAGATAGGGCTGAGCAGCAAGATAGGATAATAATAAAGGTAGTGGTTTCTAAACTAGTATACTACATCACCTTCCTTCTTATAAATGAATAAACAAAAGAATAGCGTAAAGTATAAGAATGGTCATTCTAAAATTGGATCTTACATTGTAGAATAGGAATTATGAATAAATACATAACATTTTCTATAACGACCACCCCTTCCCCTTTACACATAAAACAGGAATAGATTGATAATATATATTTTCGCATTGAATTTCACAAGATGTAAGTGAAATTAATTTTTCGTAACCCACACAACATGCCAGTTGGCCAGACCAGCAAAGTGAAAGAAACGGAAAATCAACAATTAATATATGCGAACGAGTAAATCACCAAAAAGTGCTTAATTAAATTATATTTCTATAAAGTGACGTGTGCACAACGTACACTAAATAGGAATATGTAGGTTTTAAACATTAAAGTCATATGCAATGTATGTAATTTCTATAAAATAATTAGATAGTAGTTACGTGCATAGGATAGAAATAATTACAAACTTGTATGAACAAATTTGTGACAGTCATTTCTATATATGCTAATGCGTAGCATTTAACTATAATTTAAATAGATGACAGTCACGTGTATAGAATAGAATTAATGTAAATTTGTATGGTCAATTTTGTGACAGTTATGACCATATATGTTAAGGTGTGTCATTTAACTATTAATATTATACATGTGTATAGTATTTAACTTACTATACAAAACAGCAAATTAACTTCAGTATGCTATTTTTAAAATTCACGTAATAATGTTCTAGAATAGTAAATTAACTTTAGTATGCTATATTTATAACTTTCTAGTATAGCAAATTAACTTTAGTATGCTATATTTATAAACTTTCTAGTATAGCAAATTAACTTTAGTATGCTATATTTTAAAATTCACGTAATAATGTTCTAGAATAGCAAATTACCTTTAGAATGCTATTTAACACTTGTGAAAATAACCTTCAAAATTAGCAAATTAACTTTAGAATGCTAATTGCTTTTCAGATGCCACACTTGAATTGTAAGTATATAATTATGTAGACTCTTAAAATGTTGAACTATAGATGGTAAAGTCTAAATACAGTCTTTCATAAAACAACAAACTAAAATAAATGAAGTGGACACCGTTGTCTGATGAAGAACAGACCATAAATAGGTAGACTTATTTCTTTCATAAACTGTGGAAAAACTTACTTGAAGTTGCTGCTCACCATATACTAGATGAAGAGAAATTCGAAGTAATCAGTCTCGAGCAGTTCATAAATAATAGTGTGCACATTTGATTTCTGACGTGCCTGGTTGTAATAAGTATCTAAATAGCATGCTCGGTACTAAAATGAGGAGCGCAGCATTTAATTAATTATAGATTAGCGTGCGCGTCGCTGAAGTAAAACGCGCTGTATTTGATAATCAAATAGCGTGCGCATCGCTGAATTGAAACATGCCAATCTTACTGAGCACCCGATCTGTAGAATGCCGGACCTCCCTAAACTAAAATGACTGCACGTTATCCACGTTATGCCGAGTGGCTCAAGGGGCGTAGAAACACTCCAACGTCGCACCGCATACAGCCCCATCCAAGAAGACGTCATATCCTCTCGAGGATCCAATGACGATGACAATGGAATGGAGGTGAGGCATCGTGCTGTCGGTGTGATTGTGTAGCAAACAGCTCGTGCATAGGTTTGAAAATGAAAGAGGCAGTTC
This sequence comes from Lissotriton helveticus, assembly GCF_964261635.1. NCBI lineage: Eukaryota > Metazoa > Chordata > Amphibia > Caudata > Salamandridae > Lissotriton > Lissotriton helveticus. The sequence goes on from NC_136057.1 coordinate 39,686,261, forward strand.
AACTCCCGTCATGAGGGAAATAGTCAAAAGGCGTTCAAAACTTAATTAAAGCTTTAGGTGTCCAAGTAAAACAATAAAAACACTCACCGCATATGAACAGATTGATCTAGATTAATCTTACCGCCTCCACACAGCTGTCAAACGTTGCCTGTACTATGTAATAGCAAACTTTACAATTAATATATCCACACCGGAGACGTGTAGAAAATGAAGATCGTGTAGTGATGACTTTGTGATGCTAATAAAATAATGACCAGTAGATGGCAGCAAGTGGACGAATGATCTGTTATATTTGCTCCTTTTGATCCGACTCTGCTGCTAACATTTAGGAATTTCTCCTTCGTGTCCACCCCTCGATCCGTTTTTTTTTTTTTTTTTAAAGTAGGTGGAAGATAGAATAGCTTCAAGGTAGACTTAAAAATATCTTCTCTGATAATAAAATCGTTAACTAAGGGGTAGCAGCAGAAACCATGCATTTCCTTCGTAATAGACCATGAAATTGCGTTTTCTTTTTCTGTGGTATAAACCTTATTAAACAAGTCAGTGATGACTGATTCTTGCCCAGTATTTGTTTTCCTCCTCACGTTCCTATTCTCAGAGGGTAGTAGGAAGGCAGCAAAGTAGAAACAGAGGGCAGGGTAAAACCTGTAAAAGTCCTTGACGTTCTTCTGCTTAAACCGGGTGGTGTCCTCCATGTCAAGAAGGAACGGCATGAAGAAGCGCTGCACTGTAAATAGGCAGGGACTGGCATACTTAAGCTGTATGCTTGTAAGGACTGGCACATCCAATTTGGAGGGCGACCGGTGGTAGGTCACTGGTGGGGCTAACTAAGGGGTGCCAGTAAAGTTCAAATAGTTTTAAATAAATTGTTTTTCCTTACTTGTTGTTTAAAATCTTGATTTCTTGATGATCCTTGAAGTTGCAAGCCGTGTAGGTAAGTCCAAACGTCGCCAGATGTAATAAGATGATCTGTAGCCGAGTAGTATTGATAGATGATAGTTTATTGATGGATTTCAAGGTTAAATCATGTAATCATTTAAATATCATTCAAGTCTCTTCTAAGCTTCTTCTAAGCCTCTTCTAAGCCCCACCAGGAGTAGCTCTCTTGCCACTCAGCCCTCTTTTCCAACTGTCATACATCCACACACCACATTCTATATTACCTCATTCACTCAACATTCTACCATTCACTCAGATAGGGCTGAGCAGCAAGATAGGATAATAATAAAGGTAGTGGTTTCTAAACTAGTATACTACAGCCGTAGTCTTCTCTCTCAAGCATCTAAGCGCTAGCATATGAAAACTGGAGTGTACATCCTGAACAATGATACAAAAAAGGCAAGTCTGGAGTAGAAGATCACTGGGGTGCAGAGCAATATAGGAAAAGAAAGCAGGCCAAGGTTAAGGAAGAAACCCAGGAGCAAGGAAACAGGAACCCGATAAACAACAACTTGAAGCGTCACCCCATTTTATAGATCAGGATATAGGAAGTTCTATATACTCCATATTAATTTGGGAAAAACTTTCCTTAACTTGCAAGGCAATGTCCATCTCAGGTTGTGACTGATATTACCTTCCCTAATGACCACACCAAGGAACCCTGATAAGAAGGCCAGGCAGTCCCTTGGCTATTATGTGTTGACTGCAAGAAAGCCCCCACAGAGAAAAATGTTACAAAGGAGGGCTGTACTTGTGGGTCAGCTGCCACCAGGCACATAGTAAAGGGGTATGCGTCGACATACTATGTAAAGAAAGAAAAGTGTCTTGTCCACCCAAGGTACACTGTCTGTGAAATGGCGGGCAGCTGCATCAGGAATTACTGCAGCGGCATGACATTTACTGTATGAGAGTGCAGTAAGGTATTTCTATTTATGTGTATGTTTAGGTGAACAAAATGTCTAATCAACCCTGTTATGATAGAGATTAAAAATGGAACCAAAGTTGAAATTAAACTTGAACCAAACGACAATGAAACCCTACTCTCTTCTAGCTGGAGCTTGAAATAATCAACATAAATGCTGGATCCAGTCCAAGACAGGCTCTGGGAAAATTAGAGGAGACCTGAAGCAATCCTTATGCGTCCCAAGACCTGATCAAGCCAAGTCTTGCCTAAGACACTAGTCGAGAACATGGCCTACCTGAGCAGTGACCCTTTCCATGCAAAAAAGAGACATGTTGTTTTTTCCCTTCTGCTAAACAGGGATCTTATAAATAAATTAAAGCAAAGAATCCCAACAAAGCAGAGAGAACAGAAACAAGAAGTTGGATTCATTGAAGAAAGACAATGCAACAGATATCAAGAAAATATTTTATGGGCTGCCAATAAATGCAACTGCAATGTCTCTTGGAAAGTTCCAAACAGGAGAATGGTGTGAATCTAATGAAGTTGAGATGCATCAAGTTGAGAAAATGATGGATTCCTTTTATACCACTGTTGCACCATGGCAGAGAACCTCTTTGAACACTGCCTAACAAGACCTGGAAGTGTAAGGCAGCTGGGTTTTTATGAAAACATGGCGCAGGAAGTTATAGAAGGAAATCAGCTGATGAATATAGGGGAACACAACCTAAGGGGCGTGGGAGCACAGGATAGACAGATGGACATCATGACTGACGGAACGTTCACTCTCAGCCAAAGCAGTAGACAGGAGACCCATGAGCCATGGAGATCTGAGCAGCATGGATGTGGGTGGCTCTATCAATGAGCAGACAGGGTGTAAAGTAGGAACCTACAGTAGGTGACATCCTGGGTTCTTTCCATATAGCTGCCACAGGTTTGGGGCCAAAATGTGATAAGCCATTACTCGAGCAGCAAACTCACATGAAAAGCTGGGCTTTGCAGTAGTACATGCCACCAATGTATACATTAAGGAAAATGAATACATTTATAAAGAATCTTGAGTGACTCAGAAAAACCCAACCTCAATTCTAAATGATACCAAGGCCTATCCACGAGGGAAACTGGGACTGCTCAAAGGGGAAGCATCCATTACAATACAGTCAATACAACGCAGCTGTTACAACGCGACTGCCTTTACATTGCATGCCATTATAACACATGCCATTAAAACGCATGTCACTACAACGCATGCCATTACAAGGCATACAATTCCAACACATTATGAGGTAAGTAATAGACATGTTTTAGTTTTAGGGTGAGTATGGGTAGCTGGAAATAGTAATTTTTACCCCTACACTATCCAACACTTACCCTACTGTTGCCCTAAAAGTATTATGTGTTGTAATGGTATGCGTTGTAATGACATGCGCTGTAAAATCATGCAATGTAATTGTAGTTGCGATGTAAATACCGTGTTGTGAAAGCGTGCTCTGTAATTGTTTCCTTTGTAACATCATATATTCGTTCAAAGTGGAACTGCAAGTAACCAAGGCAGATTGAGCTTAAAATAATAAAAAATGCAACCAGGACACATTGAGAAATAACCTGAGGAACAAAAGATAAAGGTGTAACTTATGTAATATAGAACCCTAGAAAATCCGCTTTGAGGGTGGGGGATGGAAGGAAGATGGTGGGCTGAGCCCTCAGCTGTGAGCACTCTCTCCTCACTTGCTCTCTGACCATGCTGGCAATTGCCACACCACTCTGACCCTAGCCTGGCATCATATTTGTTCTTTTCCGGCACCTGCAGCCCCCACCCTATGAGACTCCATACGAGTCATTTATGTGGCAGCTGTATGAGTGGGGGCTGCCGGCGCTCCTATGACTGATTCGGCTATCAGCGCATTTCCGTGTCCCTGTTAGAAGCTTCGAGCTGAATTGTTATTTCACGGCGCCACAACATCCCAACATACCTTGAGGCGGGCAGGTGGCCTGTACCACAGCCAAAACACGTGTGGGGTATCACGATCCTGCCGCTGTAGTTTGTGGTGTCGGGGGTTGGGGCCCCTACACGCTTTCAACGAATGACACGGAATCACCGGTTCAGTGGTAGTCTCAACCGAAAACTATGCCCGGAGCCCCGGGCTTTTTGTTGCTTTCAAGTCTGGCCCACACCAGACTGTTCCATTCTCTCACATAAGCAGGGGGTGACAGATTTTCCCCCTGCTCAGTCTAATATAATGGGGCGGCCCATGATTTAGCAATGCTACATTCTTCCTTTACCAGGAGATGTCAAATATGATCACCATATAAACCTCCTAACACTTCAAACAAAACATCAGGTTCAACAGTAGTCCAACTTTGACACAAAAGTCATAACATACTCTTACTTGACTTTGGGGTCCACCGGTACCTGGTTACCACTGCATGCTCCTCTTCACCATATCGTCAGTCTGACAAAAGTCTCTATATTTTTGAGATGGCTTGGGGTGTGACAGCAGCGAGTAACGTCCTTGACCACCTTTGCCGATGGTCTCGGAAAAAAGGCCTCTTGTCTCACGGCATCCGTCGCCCCTGGACTTCCGCAGTTGGTACCTGAGGGCATCTGCTCAGAGTCTCTGGTAGTACAGAGTGGGGGTGCTGCAAAAAGGTCTTCTGAGAGGCTCCTAGTTTCCCCTCTTGATCATGTTCGCTGTCGGTATGTTGAGGGTTCGTTGTGTGAGTATCTTCTGTCATGCCGGCCGCCGAGACATTGTCGGTGGATCCTTTTAGGATTCTTTTGAATTGAGGAACGTTCGTGTCACATGCTCTTGGCCCTTCTTTGCTGTCACTTGGTTACCTCTGACTTCAATGACAACTCAAGGGTCCAGCTCGAACGGCAACCTGAATTTCCTTCTAGGGTGACGGTCTTGCACTAGCACTCTGTCACTACTATGGTGGGTCCCTCTCAGGCGGATGTACGACATTACAGCGCATGCTTTTACATCGCATGCTTTTACAACGCGAGTTTTACAACGCATACCATTACAACGCATAGTGCTTTGGGGCGCTGTATAGTGAATTATTTAATTTACTATTCCAACTCCAGTCCCCGTGGATAGCAGGGAAGGTGTTGGATAGTAAATTAAATATATTCCCTATCCTAGAGCGCCCCCCAGCGCAATGCGTTGTAATGGTTTGCGTTGTAAAAGCTGCGATGTAAAAGCATCGCGTGGTAAAAGTTGCGTTGTAAGTGATGTTTCCCCTCTCCGGCACACGGCTTCTGAGAGTGTCTTCATTGGTGAGAGCATACAGGTTATCTGAAGGATTCGGAGGGTTGATGGGGTGATGTAGGATGGTATCAGTCACTGACGGCCCGAAACACAGCTTGCTTGGGGCCGTGCCTGTGGTACAGTGGGGCGTCAGTTGGTACTCCCTTAAGAACTGATACAATGCTTATTCCATGTTGCGACTTTCAGCCATTGCAATTTGGATCGCTTTGGTGAGGGTTCTCTTCAGGCGCTCCACTTCACCGTTGGCCTGAGGATATTCAGGGGTGATCCGGCGGTGTTTGATGTTGTGGGATACGAGGTAGTCTGCCAGTTTGGAGCTGTTGAAGGGAGACCCGTTATCAGTGCAAAGTTCTCTGAGCAGTCCATGAGTTGCCATGAGCTTTTTAAGATCCGGAATCACCTCTGCTGCGGATGTTCTTGTTACTATTTCCACCTCTGCATGGCACAAAGTCGTCTGCCACGACCAGCATGTGTCCGCATCCAAGGAGGCTACCAAAATTGGTGCTCACTCTGCCATGGGATACTGGAGCCTGCCTCAGAGATCACTGGCGCTGGCCGGTCGGGGAGCATGTGGCAAGGCAGATTGAGCAGTCCCGTACAACTGCTTCCACTTTCTGATCCAGACCTGGGAACCAGACTTAATTCCTGAACCGGCTCTTGGACTTGACGATTCCTTGGTGTGGTCCATGCGCTAAGAGTGCAGCCTTCTGTGTAAGGTCTTTGGTCAGTACGAGTCGCGTGCCTCTGAGGAGACACCCGTCATTGGTCACGGACTGCTCCTGGCGGACAGGGGCTTCAGGACCGACTGGGATGTGTTTGTGCGGAGAGGCGTAGGATTTGGGAGCGCCCGCCAATCTTCCATGGTCACAGCCTTGATGGCATTCTGTAGGCAGTTGTTGCACTGAGTTACTGTGATGACGTCTTCAAGAGACATCGTTATAGGTCTGGACCTGTCCACAACCATTTGCACACAGTCTTTGGTTGCTGCAGCTTCGGTGTCTTTGGGAGGTGTGGCTGGCCGGGTATGCCTTGACAGGAAGTCAACAGGGTTTTGGGTGCCGGGTCGGTATTCTACAGTGAATTGGAATTCTTGCAGTTGCAGGATCCATTTCTCAATCCTTGGGGGGGCAGTAAGGAAGACCCTTCAAAGACGGAGATCAGCGGCTTGTGATCCGTAATGACAGTGAATGGGTGGCCATATAAGTAGATGAAGAAATGTCGACAGCCCCATAGAATTGCAATCGCCTTGCGCTCTATTTGGGAGTAGCTCTACTCAGTTGGCGTGCGCGTGCGACTGGCATTGGCTACCAGAGCCCATTCTCCACAGTCTTGCTGTTGGGCCAGAACAGCACCTAGGCAGGTGGGGCTGGCACCCACCATGAGTTGTGAGTTTTTCCAGGGGTCGAAATACATCAGGGTGGTGTCGGCAGAGAGAGCAGCCTTGGTGTTCTGGAATGATTCCTCCTGCTTGGGCCCCACATCCATGGGCTGGTTATCTTGATTGGGTCTCTGAGTGGACCGGTGAGGTCTGACAGGCTCTTTATAAATTGCCCACAATAGGTTACCATACACAGAAAGCTGCGGACTCCTGACACTGACGATAGAGAGGGGGCTTCTTGGATGTCCTTCACTTTGTCAGGGTCAGGGCCAATGCCTTTGTCGGAGAACTGGTATCTAAAAAAACTGATATCCGTCCTCAAGAAGTCACACTTCTCCCGGTGTAGTGTGAGCCCTTTTTCTTTGAGATCTGAGAAAACGACTTAGAGGCGAGTTAGATGCTCCTCCAGTGTGGGTGCATGGAGCAAGATATCATCCCTCAGGTTGAGCAACCCATGTAGGCCATGGAGAACCCCTTCGATGATGCTCTAGAAGACTTTGGCACGCTGGAGATGCTGAAGTTGAGTCTTGTGCACATCCAAAGTCCTGCGTGTGTTGAAAAAGTGATAAATTAGCAGGAATCAGGGTGCAGTGGTATCTGATGCCAGCCCGACTGGAGGTCTATTTTGGATAACCATCTGGAGCCTGCCAACTCGCCAATGATGTCATCTTCCGTCTGTTTGAGGTGATGCTCCCGCTTGATCGCTAAGTTCGGGACCCTCATAGCGACACAGAAGAGCACAGTATCCGGCTGTTTGGGCTTCTTTGCTACAACGATGGGGGATGCCCAAGTTGTGGGTCTGAGTGCGTGTTCAATTATGCTGGCCTTTTTTTAAGTCCTAGCTCGGTTTCCACCTTGGGTCTGAGATGGAAAGTGATTCTGCGATACCTGAGGGATATCGGGGCAACCAACTTGTCAATATGTAGATGGGTGATTGGATCTTGTAAGCATCCGATCCCCTTGAACAGCGGTGCGAAGTCCTGCAACAGGCGATCCAGATCGTTTGCGTGCATGTCAAATGCGAAATGTTTAAGGTTGAGGTCTTGAGCCATGCAGCAGCTGAGTAGGAATCCGGATCCTTCTTGTGATACGTAGACCTACGCTCTTTGGTGTGTGGAATCGTGAGACAGATCTGCTTGAAATACACCACAAAGTCTTAGCAGTGAGTGGTTGCCAAAAGCGTAGACTTGTATACCGGTATTCCGAAGTGCTGGTGGGTTGGGTAGGTTGTGGTAAATGTTTGCGGCCATAAGATTGATTTTGGCTCCCTTATCTATGAGAGCTGCAATGGGATGATCTTGCACCCCAATTTTGCACATTGGGGTGGTCTGGCAGGCGGCTTTGAGGGTAAATAGCGTTCTCACCACGTGGACGACTGCTGCTTCATCTTCGTCCATATCAATGTCCGACATGTCTTCTGGGTGTGGCTCTACTGTGCACACCGTCTTCTGCGGGCCTCTAGATCATTGTGTGTGTGACAAGCAGCAGACTTTGCACGTTTTGCCATTAGTGGGGCAGGGTCCGTTGTAGGGGTATGGGCCTCCATACCATCCGCATGTGTGACTCTGAGCTCCTTGCTTAGGAGGGTGTGTTGGTGGTTTGGTGGACTTTGGCTTTCTTCCAAGCATCTCTGTTTAGATGGCATTTACTGGCTCTTCCTTGACAGGTGTTGAGGAGAGTGGGTCCATGTGGGGTCCTGGGTCTTGTATAGCTCCTTTGAACGTCCTAGCATCATAATGTCCCTCAGGGGCATGTTGGGTTCTTGCAGGATGCATTTGCGCAACTTTGATGAAATGCACCCTTGAATGAACTGGGCTCTGACTTCGTTGTCCTCATCTAGGAGGGTTCAGGTGCTGGCCAGCTCCCTCAACCACTTGTGGAAGACATCCACTGACTCTTTGGTCAACTGTCGTGCTTGGCCGAGGAGAAATTGCTCATAGTCAGGGTTGACGTATGGCTCAAAATGTGTAGTGATGGCGTTCTTCAGGGTGGTGCAGTTCCGCGGGGACCTGCTTCATCTACGGGTTTTGAGATTTCCTCCAGAATTAAGCCCTTCCTGGATGAGGAAGCATGGGGCATCTGCATGCAGATGGGACTGTGACGGCTTCAAAATACGTCTCTAGGCATCCGACCCACACCTTCCATCTGGCTGCTTGTGAGGGCCGTGGCCCTGTGACGGTGAAAGGCTCCAGCGGGGTAACTGACGCCATAGGGCTGGGATGGCGTGTCGCCGTGGGAGATGGGAGGTACACACAGGCTACAGTCCACAGCCACCAGCCTGTGGTGCTGAGCATTGCACTGCAGAAGTGGTGCGCAGGGAGTGTGCACCGACCTGGGTGTAGAGTAGCAAAGGGTGCCCTCTTTGGTAGGCTTGTTGTGTCCTGGGCCTTTTTCAGAAGGTCTCTGGAGAATGGGCGTGTCCTTTAACCTGGCAGGCAGGATGTTCCTTTGTCGTTTGTTTGGGCATTGTACATCCTCTAAAACTCTGGGGTGTGCCCCTTGTGGTGCTGCACAATGATGACTGGCAGAGCAGGAAGGCACGAATACAGCCGAGCTCTGGGGAGGCTAAGGGCATTTCCTCACGTGTTGCTGTGGTGGTGCGGCTGCAGTTAGAGGCACGTCGGCCGGCAGGAGGGCAGGTCCCTGCCCCTCGAGATTAGCAGAGCAGGCAGGAATGTCACAGACTGGTGTCTCCTGGGGCAGAGAGTGCACCGCTCACGCAGGCCAGCGCTTGCCGTAAGAGGCAGGAGACGGCGTTAAAGGAGGGCCTAGATGTCACGCTCGATGCGCAGTGAGCGGCAAAGGTCACAAAAGGCAACAAAAGGCAGCGAGTTGAGCCGGTGGTGCGGTTGGGCTACATGGATGCCGCTGGGACTGGGACGGGACGGGCACGCTGTGGGTGGAACCCCGGGCTTTTTATTACTTTCAATTCTGGCCCACGCCAACCTGTTCCATTCTCTCACGTAAGTGGGGGGGTGACATAATAGGGTGGCCCATGATTTAGTAACAGTACATTTGGTTCTCCCTCATGTCCTGTAATGATGCTGCAAAACGGATCGTGGTGTGCAGGTAAGGTGCAATCAGTGGACCCTTCGGAATGCTTACTGGGGCCACCGTGGAGTAATCTTCTTGCGAATGATTCCCAAAGAGTTGAGATATGATACTATCTTCTGTCCCTGGAAAGGAGGACCATTGTCAGTTCGGTTTCTTTGATCAATCCCTGGGTAGCCATGATCTTCTCCAATATGGGCACCACTTCAGTAGCACTCAGCAAAGACAGAATTTCTGCCTCCGGATATTTGGAACAATCGTTGATCATAACCAGGGTATGCCTCCCATCGGGGGAGACTCCCAAAATCTGGGCTGACACACACCCATTGACCACTGGGGCCTTTCTGTGGGCCCGATTCACAGAACTAACTTAAGACAAAATCCTAAACTTTCTACTTTTGGTATTCACAGAAGTTAGGATTTTGACTTACGTTTGTCTTAAGACAGACTTAAGACAGACTTAAGTTAGGATTTTGTCTTAAGTGTGTCTTAAGACAAACTTAAGTCAAAATCCTAACTTCTGTGAATACCAAAAGTAGTAAGTTTTAGGATTTTGTCTTAAGTTAGTTCTGTGAATCGGGCCCTCAGTCACTATCGGCGATGGCGGATTGGCATCCCCAGATGCTTAACACCCCGGGCAGGACCTGATGACTTCCTCGACCTTCTCATCGATTAACGAAAACCATACTTTGGTTAGTAGTGAACTTTTGCTCTCGCCATGCCCTGATGAACAGCATGGGCCAGTTAAATCACCTTCCTTGTAAACGAGTCAGGGATGACCAGATGATGTTCTCGCAACCAACATCCATTTGGATCGCACTCAGTTCTTGGCAAACATGATACAGACTTTCCCGCACATGCTGGGCTTGAGGGGTGAGTAGAGCCCACTGGCTCTTGAAACTGTGCCACTTGTTCGTCTTCACACTTTCCAGAGACAGTCATACTGGTTGGTCTCATGACAAAGATCTTCCATGGACAGTGGTATGGGGTGGGACCTGTCAGTCACATACCGCACATACTCCTCAGTTTTATCAGCGTGATCTTCTTCATCAGGAGTGGTGGCACCATTGTTGACATAACATGGTACATGCCTGTCCCAACCCGCCTGACCCGAGACCGTCAAACACACACACACTCCTGCTATTGCACATCGCCCAGTCTCTAGTTTTCACAACTTTTCAGATTGTTCTTGACATTTGTTAGTTTTTGTACTAAAGCTTTGGATACATATTGTATTGCCAATATACACAGCCTACTTTGAAATACTGCCACGGCACAGTCTATGCTTCGAACTGAACAATTTTCTGATGGGATATTTGGGAACGACATTTGGTTTCTCATCAACCACGCAATTCAATATTTCCTTCTTTTTTCTTTTTTTGTTATGCCAGTAGCTAATGATGTTGACGTACCATATCGACTCACTTGCTCCACAGTTGCTCTTCACAATTGTATTCCTTTGTGTATATGGGCATCTGCAGTGGCCACGGCCTCGTCTATTGTACTAGGGCATAATTATTCAATGTCTTCATATGTGTATGGTTGTGATATGACAAAAATGCAATAAACATATTCAAACAAAAAAAGAAAAAAAAATCAGGAGTGGTGGCACCAGGGTGCCTGGACAAATAGTCTGCTTGGTTGTTGGACCCAGGGCGGAACTCTACTCGGCAATTATACTCTTGTAATTGAAGCATCCACTTCTCTATTCTGTTTGGTGGCTTAGACAGAGTCCCCGTGAATAGTGGAATTAATGGCTTATGATCAGTAGTGACCATGAAGGGCTTCCCATACACATACAGGTGGAAATGTTGGCATCCCTAATGGATAGCAATAGCCTTCTTCTCTATTTGAAAATATCCTTGTTCCTTGTTGGTCAGGGATCTGCTTGCAAAAGCTACTGGGGTCCAATCATCACCATCAGTGAATCTCTGTATCAGAACTGTTCCTAACCCTCGAGGGCCGGCATACACAGCTATCATTGTATTTTGTCTCGGGTCAAAGTAGCTCAACTTGGTGGAGGGTGACAAGGCATCCTTAGTGGCCTAAAAAAATCATCCTCTTGTCCAGTGCCCCATGACCATAGAACGGATCCTTTGGCCAACTTTCGGGGAGATAGTGTCATTGTTGGGAGATTTTTTTTAATGAAACGACCGCAATAATTTACCATTCCTTAGAAGCTGCACACCTAGGTCACGGATGCAGGCGATGGTGCCTCCTTGATATCCCGAACCTTCTTTGTGTCCGGGGCAGCTCCCTTTCATGAGAAGACATAGCCAAAGAATGGTAATCTTTGCTGAAGAAATTAATACTTGTTGCGATGCAGGTTGAGACCAGAGTCCTGAATTTGTTGCAACACTTTCCTTAACTGGCTGGGTGTTGTGATCTGGCGCAGTTGTGTAATGAATCAAGATGTCATTGCTGACATTTACCACTCCAGGGCGGTCTACGAGAAGCTCTTGAATTACATTTTGAAATACTTCAACTGCACTAGAAATTCCAAAACTCAGATATTTGTAGGGCCTTCGTCCCACATGTGTTGAAAATGTTGTAATGTAACGGGACTCTTCAGCAAGAACAAGCTGATGATATCCTGAGTGCAAATCCAGTTTAGAACACCAGCTGACTTCATTAAGCTTGCCAATTGGGGCATCAATTGTTGGGGTAAGGTGCCGTTCTCTCTTTATGGCAAAAGTAGGCAGGCACATGTCTACACATATTCGCACCTCTCCAGGCTGTTTGGGTTTCCTTGCAACGACAATTATCGATACCGATGGGGTTGGCCCTTTCACCTTGAATGATGCCTATGGCCTTAAACTTGTTTAGTTCTATTTCCATGGGAAGGCTTAGATGGAATGCAATGTGCCGGTGTCGGAGAGCTACCAGCTGCACTGACTGATCTATATGCAGGTGCATCTCCTTGTCTTTTAGGCACCCAATATCGTTATACACCTTTGGAAATTCATCCAGAATATGTGTGATGGCCTCCTGATGTATTCCAAATGTAAACATTACAGTGCCCAGAGTTTTGGCTGCTCTGCACCCCAGAAGCATGCCATGACCTTCTTCAGTAACATACACTTGAGAGTCCACTGATTGGGAACCATATGTGATGGTGGCCTTGAATTTCCCATGCATCATGAGAGGTTTCTCTTGACCATATGCAAAGACTTTGATTGTGGCTGGATGTAGTTGTGGGGTGGCCGCTTGGCACCATAGACTTCTGCTGACATTATGTTGATCGTCGCGCCCATGTCTACCACAGCAGAGGACAAGTGATCTCCAACCTGTATATGGCATTGTGGTAGGCACCTTGTGGTTTGTAAAGCTGTGACAATAATAAAAACGTAGTGGTCAGTGTGTTCCTCACTCTCATTGTCATCCATGTTGCTGCTTATCTCCTGCACCTCTGGTAGCACATTGACAGTGGTGTGCTGTAGTCGCCCTTTGCCTGAGCAGCAGACTTTCATGAAATTATTGAGTTTTCCACACCCTGTGCACCTCTTGTCGGATACTCCAAAGGTTGATGAGTAGGTGAACCACAATAGCCACAGGTTCGGTTCCTCATACCCACTTTCCTGTCGTGCCATAGGAGTCGGGGTTATTATGTTGACTGGTTCTGTTTTTATAGGTTTTTGTAATGCCGCTTCCATGTGCCCCGCTCAAGCTCTGGATAGTTCTTTAGTCCGGCCTAGCATCAGGATGTCAGCTAGAGATGTGCCGGACTCTTCCAGCATCCACTCTCGGCGTTTAGCTGAGGCGCACCCTTGAATTATTTGCCCTTTAATTTCCCCTTTCTCGTCATTGAGCCCACTGGTACTGGCTAGTTCCTTCAAACATGCATAGATAGAAAACATCAATGGATTCTTTCGCCAGCTGCCTCGCTTGGCGATATATGAACCTCAAACCAATTTGCCATTGGTTCAAAATGCACCATTAGGTGATGTGTGTCTTCGGCACCGCTTTATTGAAATACTTGGATATTTTATAGATGTCTCTTCCTCCTAAATGAAGTGTCAGTGCCTGTTTTTGAGCATTATACACTTTTGTGGCTTCAAAGAAGAGTAGTATTCTCTTAACCCACTCTTTCCACTTGGGTACTTGCACCGCGATGGGGCACCTTCCACTGTGAAATGTTCCCCTGCTGGGATGTTTGCCATTATCTGTGTGGTGACAATCAACCAGATATAGTCTTTCTTGTTGCAGCTCCCCTTATGCTCTCTCTCCAGCCACCCTCAGCCTGGATGCATGGTTGTTATACGATCGTACTGTGTGCTTTGTTAGGAGGTGTTATTACTGTAATCCACCTTTGAAAACAAAAATATTGTGTTTACATTTGTCCCTCCTTCATGAATACTGAAACCGACCATGTGTTCCAGCGTGTCTTTGTTTTAATTTAATTTTTTATTTTAATATGAAGCCCAAACATCCTGCTCCTCATAGGGTACTTGACTACCTCTCTACCTTCACTTTCCTTTTTTTTTTATTTGCGGGGATGGTATGGTGAGCCAAAAAACAACCTTTTTTGCGTACTCTTAACTGCCACGGGCCAGAGTGCAGCCCCTCCCCGGGGGCGATAGAGTCATCCAAAGGGAGGGGCCTCTTGCGCCGTGATCTGGCGTGCCGGACCACCCTGCTGCATACGCAGACCTCGGCTCGCAGTACAACCTGGAGGACTCACTTGCTGTGGCAGGTCACAGGCGCAGGGATGATTAGTGTTGAGCCGGTCACACAGCACGAGCACCGCGCACCCTTCTACCAAGCACACGGCCACCACGTGACACTGGCAGCAACGGAGAGCACCCGCTCATCGCCAATGTAATGATGCTGCACAACGGCTCGTCGTGTACAGGTAAGGTGCAATCAGTGGAACCTTCGGAAAGGTAACTGGGGTAAGTAGGCCTTAAATAAAAACACACATCGGGAAATGCAAAAGTGGTAGTATCACTATATGCTTAGGGGTCCTTTTCTGAGGCCACATCTGGCAACAGCTTCTTTTATTAACACAGTCCCACGTGGTGTGAGATAAACCAAAAATCATTGGTCCGTAGAGCATATTACTAAACACCCCTGATATACAATAACAAATGCGTGGCACCCCGCGTGCGTCACTAAGGAGCGACACTACAGGTCCCAGATGATGGATGTGTTTCCCAAGCTGGTCGCCAGATCCTAAAACTACTTAGATCTGGTACGGCAGTCATTCTGCTTCAGGTTTGCCGTTAAGAGCAACTTGCACCAGGAGAAGAATCTTTTTTGGCAGACGCTTAAATTGCAGCAGTTCAAACTGGGGGGGAGTGACCCTTCACTTTTTACACTGGAGTGCTTGTTGCAAGGAGGCAGCAATGTTGCCAAGACAGTGAAAATTACACGTCCGTAGGGGGCGCTAAAGGGCGCACTTGCTGAATGGCCGCGCCTGCGTGAGGCTCCAGCAGCCTGGCATAGATATCCGTTCATTATCCTGCTTTCCCTGCACCCACCCGCCCGAAAATCCCCACGGAGGGGCAGCGGGGGCCCCTTCATACTCGGAGAAAATTTGGTGACTCTACCCCCTGGAACTCCGGAGCTGTGCAAGTCGATTCCCCCTGGCCGGCGTGTGGTTGGCCGTGCCGGTACCTGCTGTCGGCTCCTGGACACAATCGAGCCCCGGGGATCACCACGGGGCAAGTGGGCCTCCAGCGCTTGGTGAGCGGCGCGGCGGACGCTAGCGGTGGGGCCGGCACCGGTCAGGGGCTGAGGAGGTACGAGTTGTACCCATTGCTTGCGGCGCGGGAGCAGAGGTGGTGCGGAGCCCCCCGCTGATTTCGCCCTGCTTTAAGCCCTACCGGTACTATGCTTGGCGCGATATTTTGGCGCCATTGACGACTGGCTGCGCTCACCTACAGAGACCCGAGACGTCCGGCGGCCTCCCATCCTGCTGCCATACACGGCCTCGTCGCCTGCTCTTTGCCGCCTTCCAGCTCAGCTAACGACTCCAATGGACTAGCGCTATTGTGTGCATCCTCGAGGCGCTATATCTCTGCTGGCATTCCCGCTCTTTCTCCAGGGGGACCGATCTGCTCCAGAACTGACCTCTGCCTCACTGAGAGCCCCCCCCCCCACGGGCACTTGCTGTGAGCCCCCCCCCATTGCCTGGCGCCTCGTTTGCTGCGGAGATACCGCTGCGCCGCTCTGGGTAGTGCTGGGACGCTATCTTCTTCACTTGCTCCCTTCCAGTGGCAGTGCTGATAGCGCATAGACGCGTAAGCATCCTACGGCTCAGTTTCGGCATGGGGAAGCCGGACAGCCGCCAACCCAGGCTGCAATTTGAACCCGCGGCGCAGAAGAAGACGACGCGGCACACGGGGGACGCGGTGCCACCCCGGAGCCCGGCCTCGGAGGCCTCGACATCGGCCCAGCTAACCCCAGATATGGCCACCATGCTGCAGGAGATGCGCCAGGGCTTTGCGACGGTGGTCGATAAGGTGGACAGACTATCGTCTAGGATGGATAGCATAGCCCAAAAGATGGATATACATGAGGAGCGCATAACTGAAGTAGAACGCAGAATATCGGAAAATGATGATACGACCGCGTCTCATGACTCTCGCCTTGCCAGAATGGACAATGTTTTAAGAGTGATTGCCGCCAAGAACGAGGAGTTGGAGGCTAGAAGCCGGCGGAACAACGTTCGCGTCACGGGCATTCCGGAATCGACCAACACAGGGAAGATGGAGTTGTACATAGAGAAACTGCTTACGGCGACGGTGGGGGCAGACGTTCTTTCGAATCAGTTTATTGTGGAACGCGCCCATCGCTCCCTTGGTCCTCAACCCCAACCTGGAGCCCCACCGCGACCCATAATTGCGCGCCTGCTCAACTACCGAGATCGCGATGCGGCGCTCCGAGCGGCCCGAGCGAACCAGAACCTGACTTATGATGGCGTACCCTTCTCCATATACCCTGACTTTACCCCGGTGGTTCAAGAGCAACGGCGGAAGTTTCTTGCAGTCAAGAGGAAACTGCGTGATCTGAGCATTGACTATGCCCTCTTGTACCCGGCCAAGCTGCGAGTCACCCACCAGGGCACACAGCACTTTTTTCTCAACCCACAACAGGCCGAAGACTACCTTAAGACTTTGCCCAAACGACACAGGAGGCCTGCGGACGCTGAAGACCTGAACGCGTCCGGCCCCGAATAGTCAACGGCTGGCTCTCTATGGTTCCTGTTCTTGTACTCAATTTGATCGTCCTCACTCCCCTCTCTGCGCAGGGGGTCCTATCCTTCTCTGCGATGGCTGCAGCTGCCCCTGGGGTGCCATGGACGGGTGATGAACTGCAGGTGGTAATGTATGCCAGGCCCCCACCCCCTTTCTCCCTCTCTGCTCCGGATGGAGACCCCTAGGGTGGACTTGCACGGAGTGGGACGGCTGGGGGTGGTGGAGCGTGCACCTCTGATGACCCCTACTGGGTGTTCCCCAATGACATTGACTTTGCTTTTTGTTTGTTGGTTGGTTTTTTGCATTGTTTTGGTATATGGGTGGGGGGCAGGCTTGGGGCGCTGGCTAGTTGGGGTAGCTTCAGTGGGTGGGGGGTGGTGGGCTGTTTACCGGGCGGACCAGACACGCACTGGGCACGGTGTTGCTTCCTTTAGAAGAGCCGGAATATCTCGCCCTGTCTGGTTTAACACTGTGAACTGTTTTGCTTTCTTCCGATCAGGTCCTTTTGGTGGGGCTGTTGGGGGGGGTGGGGGAGGGGGGGTGCTGGGTGTTTCGTTGGGGTTCAGGTTTTAACATGTGCATGATGTATTGGGTACTCACTTGTCTGCCCGGTGGTGGGCTCCCAGGTTCTGGCCGGGGGATGTGGGGGTGGAATGGGTGTGCTTTGCGTTGTCTGTGGCTGAGAAGCGGAATAGGAGATAGGGGCGTTCATTCAGTGCTCCTTGTGCCCCTTGGGGGCCTGTCTATTGCTGAAGATGGCTGGGCCATCCCACACGCATTCATCCTGCTATCATTGTTTCACGATTCTACATGGGTGACACACGATTGAATGTGATTTCTTGGAATGTGCGAGGGTTGGGAGACCATCGGAAGAGAAGGCAATTACTGAGCTACCTTGATCGCCACAACGTGCATATTGCTTTCCTACAGGAAACGCACTTTGCACCCCACAGGTCACACGCCTTTGGAAGTAGGTGGGCTTCTCACACAATCTTTGCTAATTACTCCTCATATGCACGAGGTACGGCCATCCTGGTTAAGAGGTCCACGCCCTTTAGGTTTGCTGGCTCTAGGGCTGATCCCCAGGGGAGGTATTGTTTACTATGGGGTAGACTGGGGCATATGACAGTGACACTAGCATGTTGTTATGGACCTAATACAGATGACCCGCAATTCTTTACTTCTTTATGGGCTGCGATAGTGGAGACGGGACCACAGCACCTTATATGGGGAGGGGACTTCAACACGACCCTGCACCCCCCCCTGGATAGGTCACACCCTGCCCCCCATCATTACACTAACGGGCGAGAAGTCCTTGGAGCGACCATTGCCAGTAACAATCTCTTAGACGCTTGGCGTTCACACTGCGGGACTAGAAGGGAAGGTACACACTTTACAGCGCAGGCCAAGTCGTGGGCACGGCTTGACTATTTCCTCCTAACCTCACAATTGTACACTGCGCTGCTTCACGCGTCGCACCTCCCCAGGACTTATTCCGACCACTCCCCCGTTCTTATTACATTGTCCGGTCCGGAGCTGGGTACCCCAGTGACGGCGTGGCGTATGCAGCCCTCTATGTTGTTGGACTCAGAATTCCAAGAGGAGCTCCGAGATGAATGTTTAGATTTCTTTAAACGCAATAAAGACTCTGTCCAAGACGTTGAGACCATATGGGACGCCTTTAAGGCCACGCTCCGGGGCTTGTGTATTTCGAAAGGCTCGGGTGTGCTCAAGAGCATACTGACTAGAATACGCAGCCTAGAGGCTGACCTGCGTAGTGCTGAGGCTCGCCTTACAACAAACCCTGACAGCGCAACCCTTGCTACCATTCGTGAAACACTGTCGGAATTCTCTGAGGAAGCTGCCCGCGAGGTCAAGTTTAGGAATAAATACTGGGTGGCCAGGCGATATGGAGAGGGTGAGAGACCTGGGAAGGCTCTGGCGGCGACGGTTAAACTAATGCGCTCGCCAACGGTCATACTGGAACTTGCGACTGCCGAAGGGCTGTTACTCAGGGACACTACCCAAATCCTGAACGAATTTGTGCGGCAATACGGTGCGCTATACTCCTCTACTAGGGCTGGCGAACTCACACTGGATGTTTATTTAGCGGATGTATCCTTGGGTTGGTTGAGCGATGCACAGAGAGACTTCTTGAGCGCCCCCTTTGAACTGGATGAGGTCAGGGAGGCTATTATGAGCATGAAATCGGGTAAAGCCACTGGGCTAGATGGCATCCCCATTGAGTTCTACAAAACATATATCGACTTCATGGCACCAGTACTGCGGGAAGTTTATGAAGACGCGCTAGAGGTGGGCCACCTTCCTGCTTCCATGAGGATTGCTCTTATTACGTCCCTGCTCAAGCCAGGCAAACCCGCTTCCAGCTGCGACTCCTACAGACCGCTGTCCCTGTTAAATTGTGACGTGAAAATTCTTGCGAAACTGATTGCAGCGCGCATCAGCCTTCTCCTGCCTGCTTTGATACTTCCGGATCAAGCCGGATTTGTCCCGGGGAGAGCGACGTCGCACAATCTCCTTACCTTTTTTCGGTCTATGACTCGGTCCACGAAGACCTCCCAATGGCTGCCGTTTTTTTGGACACCACTAAGGCGTTTGACTCGCTTGAGTGGGATTATGTATTCAAGGTCCTGGAGCGAATGGGTTTCCCACTTCTATTTATTTCATGGATTAGACTATTGTATACACGTCCGGTGGCCAGAGTCCTCATTAATGGAAAATTGTCCTCGGAATTCCCGATCTCCAGAGGGACGCGGCAGGGTTGCCCCCTGTCCCCCCTCCTCTTCGCCATAGCCACTGAACCCCTTGCTGCTAAACTGCGACAACATCATAGGGATAGTGCACTACGCTGCTTTCAGAGACAGATACTTGTCTCTATGTATGACGACGATATCACCCTTTATGTTCGCCACCCTAGCGACAACCTACATCCCATACTCCGAGAATTTATACGATTTGGGGCCCTGTCGGGAGTCCAGATTAACTGGAGTAAGTCATGTATCTTTCCCCTTACTGCCTCGACGAGCCAGTTCCCGCTGGAGTTCCCGCTTGCCTGGTGCACGGGAGATTTTAAATACTTAGGCATACATGTGGAAAAGAGTAGGGAGGAGCTGATTCGTGCCAATTATGGCACTGTGATGGACAAGGTGCGTGACAATATATCCAGATGGATTACACTCCCCATTTCCATGGCTGGGCGTGCCTCATTAGTTAAAATGGTTATACTCCCTCAGCTCCTATACCTCTTTTTGAATATTCCGTATCATCCCGGATCCCATTTCTTTCGATTGCTGCGCTCGGAATTGCTCCGACTGGTGTGGGGTGGGAAGACGCCCAAGCTCAAATGGGAGGTCCTAGTCCGGCCATTCTCACAGGGGGGCTTCGGCATTCCTGACTTCGAGCTTTACTATCGAGCTGCTCAGGCCCACTATGCGTACTTTTGGGTACGTCAGCAGAGATACATGCCTCAACTGGCGGCCGAACACTGGTTGGCCCACCCGACCCCCATCGAAGGCGCACTCTACTCCCAGGTTGACGGCAGGGACAAGACCCCTTCCACGGTATCTAGCACGGTCACGGCGTGGAACACCATTGTATTGAAACTTGATCTGCACTTCCTATATGCTCCTCTTCTACCACTGGCCTATCACCCGCAGCTTCCACTCCTCCAAGAGGCTGGCTTCCAAAAATTGTTAAAAAAAATTCATGTCACCACATGGGGGGACCTATATCGTGATGGCGCCTTCCGTACTAAAGACCAGTTATACGAGGGCATACAACCGACACCTCTAGACCTATTTTATTATATCAGGCTACGGCACGGATTGCGGGCCCTCACCCCTGACTTCCCCTGTGAGCCCCCGGTGCTGCCTCCTCTACAGGCCATGCTGCTCCAAGACACTCCTAATAAGCTGGTATCCACACTCTATAAATCTGTCCGGGCCAACATGACCTACACTGCTCTCCCAGCTCGACGCAAATGGGAACAAGACCTAGCCTTGACTCTCACAGATACACAATGGGAATTTTGCCTACAGCAGACCGAGCGTATATCCTCCAATAGCCGTTACAGAATAATTCATTATAAATTCCTGCACAGACTGTACCACACTCCAGCGCGCCTACACAGGTTCCAGCTTAGGCCCACTGATACATGTGACAGGTGTGGGGCTCCCGGGGCTGATTTCCTTCACCTTGCATGGGAGTGTGCCGGAGTGGGCACATACTGGACGCAGGTGTTTCAAGCGCTGTCCAAAATGATACACATGACGGTCGATCCGTCCCCATTGGTAGCCCTTCTGGGATATGTTGCGCCTCTTCAGGCGGCGCACCGCAAATATGTGGCGCTGGCTATGCTTCTGGCTAAACGCAGAGTGGCCTGTAGATGGGGGAGGGGAAGGGCACCCAAGTTTAAGGATTGGATGAGCGACATGGTATACTGCCAGGAACAATTACATACCTATTCGAACTACTGCCACCTACTTCTAGGCCTACTGATATTTGGGCCCCGTTACAATGCTATTTAATCACTGACCCACTCGAGGATGACTGTGCTTGAAGTTGAGATGTTGGGACCCGGTGTTGGTACCTCTTAGTCTTGATCTAACTTTCCTGGGCTGACCTGTATGGCATGCTGTGCTTGCTACCTCCCCTCCCCTGTCTTCTCCAACCTCCCCATGTCGGGGGTCTCTGTGGGTTGCTCTGTCCTCCACGCCATTGCCCGAGACTCTACCGGCCTACTACCCTCAGTACCGAAGCCTGCCTTCCCTTCATTTGTGGCCTCATTGCCTTGCCCGCCTCAGGCCTTCCACGGACTAATACGCCCGCCGGGCGCCCGACATATCCGCTTTCCCCCCCCCCTCTCCCTGGGTTTGCCTAGACACTGCACATGTTACTGTTGTTAAAAACAAAAGAATGTATTAAAAAAATGCAAGACTCATAGATTTGGCTGTGAAGACGCTGCACTCGTCACTTGAATGTTATTGTTTGACGCGATTGTAATCGCATTAATGCACTTATGTGGTTACTTGTGCTACTGTAAGCATCGATAGCGGCCGGCCTCCGGGTTGTTGGCGAGACGCTGTGTACTCCTGACAGTGCTCAATAAATGTTTTGCACCAAAAAAATAAATAAATAAAAACCAAAAAAAATTACACGTCCGTAACAAAGTCATGGGTTTGGGTGAGTCATCATGAGGGGGATACGGGAGACCCCAAGGGTGGGGCGTGGGGGTTAATAGGGAAAACAGTACTGGGGGGTGTAGTGTCGTGGTACTGGAACAGACAACACTGAGACGAGGTAAGTAATCTGGTGGGAGCTTCATTTTACGTACGTCTGCCTTCTTCTTTCTCCTGCTCCTAACTGCCTATCCTGACTCCTCCTGTTCCGCCTCCCGGCTCTCCTCCCAACTTTTCCCTTACTGTGCTGGTCCTAGTGCCCTGCGCAATTTACAATACTACATCTCCCCCTTCTTAAACAACTTGAATCACCTGAGATGTGTCTGTTCCTATCAAGATACACAACAACAAAATTAAACAACATAGGGGCATATTATCAAGGGCCTTATCACTCTATTAGCAAGCTGTCGCTAACAGCAGTTAGCGACAGTTTGTAGGCGATAGCGAGTCGTTTGGGGCCCGCTTTGCATGTCAGCGATATTTATCGCTAATGACATGCAAAGTGGGCGTACCCAACCTATTAGCGACTCGAAGCAGTTGCTAACATCGCTATCGCCTATTATCAGCGCAGGCAAAGCGATGAAAAAATTTGCGCTAAGCGCGAATATCTCCAAAAACTTACGCCTGCTCAGACCACTTCTTAATGTGTATATCCAATGGGAGTTGGATATTCAGGTTAAGACCCTATTGGCGATGATGCCTGAATATCGCTGGATTTACAGCGATATTCACGCATTGAGCCGCTATCGCTGGATATTTTATCACATTGAAGATAAACGTTGCTAATAGCATGTTAACTCTGCAATAAAATCCGGCGATGCGCGGCGATAAAAAAAATATCGCTAAGCTCATTTAGCGATAAATATCGCTAGTTGTTGATAATATGCCCCAAAGTTACAGTTCTTCAATGAGACGAATGGGTCTTAGATGGAATCGCTGCGGCCGGTGAGATACCTCCTGAGTCAACTGCTCCCCTTCACCAGGAGAGGTGGAGGGCCGATGCTCATTTCCCATCACAGGTGTGTCCCCTTTCAATGCACTGTCAGGCACAGCCAATGCTTCTCTGACAGTGGGTGTTCATTTCTGGAAACGCACCACATTCCTTGTGATTCTCTTGTACCCTGACGCAGCTGTGATCATAGTCCCTTTTTGTTTTGTCACCAACAGTGGGCAGGCATGATATCGACTGTCTGCTTTTCTTTGTTGTTCTTGCCATACCAGCACCCAGTCGCCTTCCTGAATGGATGACTGTGCCGCTTTCCGCCGACTATCCGAGTATTCTTTCATCTTCTCCTTTTTCAGTCCGTCTCTTGCTGCTAATTCTTCGTGATCAGAGCCTTGATGAGTACCACTAGTTATGTCTTCCCAGGACGGTATTCTTGTGCGCACCGTGCGACCCAACATCAAGGTTGCGGGACATCTGCCTGTGGTAGTACGTGGTGTGGTTCGATATGCTCGTAACACCTCATTTAATGCCACTTGAACATCACACTTTGAAAGTTCTGCTTGCTGAATGTTTTTTTTCAGAGTGGCCATAAATCTTTCCACCATCCCATTAGACTGTGGCCACAGGGGAGTGATCTTCCTATGTTTGAAATTGAGGTGATTGGCAAATGCGGCAAAGTCTTGCCCATTGAATGGTGGGCCATTGTCTGTTTTCACTACCTTCGGTATACCCCATGCTGCAAAAACGTCATCCAACATGGGTATAGCGGTGGCAGCTTTGGTTGACGATATGAGGTGCACAATCGGAAAACGTGAATATTCATCCATTAGAACCAGGATGTATTTGCCACATTGTAGCGGGCCAAAGAAATTGACTGCGACTTCTGGCAATTCCGACATTTGTAGGGGTGCAGGTGGCTTCTCTCGACTTACTAGCTGACACTGCGGGCAGTCTTTCAGTGTGAGTCCAACCATCTGATCAAGTGTAGGGAACCAGACTCGCTCACGCAGCGCTCTTTTTGTGGCTACGATACCTCTGTGCCCTTCATGCGCTAAGTTGATAACTCCTTGACACAGCTGTTTCGGAATGATGATTAGTTTGTCTCGTAGCAAAAGACCATCTGAAGTAATGGACAATTCATCCTTCACATGTCTAAAAGAGGTCAGTTCATGACTGTCAATTTGTTTGCTCTGTCCAGACTCTTCCAGATGTCTCCAGCTGTTTGTCTGGATGCCGTGTTTCACATTTTGTGAGGTGACATCCCCCTCGGTGGCTTCAAGGATGGCCTCCAGTGGGACAGCTGATGGTTTGGCTTGAGCCACTACAAAATGGATGTACTCCTCCGCTAATTACGTGTTTGATTTGGAAGTTGACTTTGGATGTCTCGATATATAGTCAGTTCGGTTTGCAGCTTTTCCAGGTTTGTGGATGATAGTATAGGTATACTCTTGAAGACGGATGCCTCAATGCTCTATTCTGGGTGGCATTTTGGCTCTGGGATTTCCAAAAATAGTTAGCAGGGCCTGATGGTCTGTGATGAGCGTAAAGGGTTTTCCATAGATGAAGATGTGGAAATGTTCACTGGCCCAGACTTCCGCCAGGCTTTCCTTTTCGGGCTGGGAGTATGCTCTCTCTCTGTCTGTTAGGCTCCGGCTGGCATAGGCTACGATGCATCGTTGATCACCCTCTCTGTCAAACTGAGCCAATATAGCTCCGAGACCCACGGGACTCGCATCCACAGTGATTTCAGTTTTCTGCACGGGGTTAGAATACGCAAGGTTGTTAGCAAACTCAACAGGAGCTTTAATCACGTGGAAGGCTTGACCACATCTTGTGGTCCATTGAAATGGATGGCCTTGTTTGGTCAATTTTCTCAGACGGTAGCTGAGAGTGGCGTAATCCTTGATATAACGTGCACAGTAGCTTGTCATGCTTAGTAATAAACACACATCCCCAGCGTCTCGAGGCCAAGGGGTATCGTTCAACGCCGCAACCTTTTCAGGATCTGGTCTCATGCCTGCTCCTCAGAAAATATGTCCAAAGAACTTTAATGTGGATTTTTGGAATTCGCATTGGTCTTTATTTAATGTGAGGTTAGCATCCAAAAGAGCATGACAAACCCAGTCCAGCGCATTGTTGTGTTCTTGTATCGTTGCTCCATACACGAGAATGTCATCACTGTAGTTTAGGGCGTTGGAAATGATGGATTACTCTTCTGATTACCTCTTGAAAGATCTCAGATGCAGATGAGACCCCAAAGCTGAGCCGTTTGTATATGAACAGGCCTCGATGGGTCGAGAATGTGGTGATATATCTCGATATTTCGTGGCGTTCAAGCTGGTGATATCCCTTATTGAGGTCTAATTTTGAGAAGATTTGCACCCCATTGAGTGACGCAATCATGTCGCTGATATGAGGTCCCGGGTATCTCGCTCTTTCAATGGCGGTATTGCGTGCTCTCATATCAACGCAGCAATGCACTTTGCCAGGTGAACCCTTTTTCGGTACAAGGACCACTGGAGAGACCCAAGGAGTGGGTCCTGATGTTCTCTCAATGATGTCAGCCCGGAGAAGATCCTGCAGTTCCTCCTCTACGGACTGTTGAAGATTAAATGGAATTTTCCTGTGATGTTGTACTATGGGTGTCACACGTTCATTTATGTGCAATTGAACTTGACAATGAGCCATTTTCCCAAGCCCGGTGAATAGTTTTGGAAACTTGTGGACTATGTCAGGTTCGTCATCAACTCTGTACAATATTTCCGCTAATTGAAGTCGTTTGGCTGTGGGCAAGCTAAGAAGACAATCTGCTTCAGGACCATCAATGACATGAATGTGAGCTGGAATGGTTTTGTCGTTGTATGTGAGATCAGTCTGAAATTGTCCTAGACAAGGGAGAGGTTCCTTTGACATCCAAGTATATACTCGCACTGCAGCTTTGTGCATGCGCTGTTGTGGATTCATTTTATTGTATTGTGCAACTGTAATGTAGTTGAGGGTTGTCCCACTGTCCAATACAAACTTGGCCATGTGTGTGTCTATTTGAAGATGGAGTCGCAGCCTGTCATACTGTGATACTGGTGACGGCGACCTCGGCTCTGCAAACGTTCTCAAAGTGCTTGTCCCTTCCACATTTCCTACATATTTGGCGTAATGCAGGGCAAGTCTCAGTGTGGGGGAAGTCATATCCACAGCGATAGCATTTAAGTTGGCGCTCTGTCTTTTGTTAGACCAACTGAGGCTGCAACGACGAAGACTTGTCCGGTGAGAATGAACTTTGAATCTCGATGATCGTTGCTTTGCAGGGGAAGACCTGTCTGTGTTACGAGATTTGAGCCGGAATGCTTGTTCTCGTTTTTCACCTCTTCCAGCTTCCATTCGTTTTGCATATTCTTTAACCTGATCATATACTCATGTCCTTTCTTCTATCTCCTCAAGGGAGTAAATTTTCGTCAAAGGTGCCTTCATAACGACTCAGACTGACATCCTTCGATGATTCACAAGCGAAGAGCGTCTTCCGTCGTAAAAGAGTCAAACTCACAGTAACTGGCCAAGCGTCTGAGACGCGTGATGAATGTTCCCATAGACTCACCTTTTTCTTGTGATGTCAGATTGAAAGTGTACCATTCATAATCAATGTTTCTTTTGTGAAAAAAAATTATGTTTAGGGCGTCACGCACCTCTGCGTAAGACGACGCAGCATCAGCCGGAAGTTCTTTTATAATCTGTCCAACATCTTTCCCAATTATATTTCGTAGTGCAATGAGTTGCTGATCCTCATTAGTCACATGTGAACCTTTCATAAAGTCCTCAAAATCTTCTAACCATTCATGCCAGCGAAGGCCCATGCCTCCCCTAGATATGAGAACTAGGGGTTCCGGCGGGCATAGAAAAGGGACTCCCAACATGGCAAGTCTGTGACCTCCTGTCTGGGACATCGAAGTAGGAGACTCCGGCCTGGAGCTGGTGCCAGGGAAGGCCTGATGCTGTCTCGACGTAGGGAACCAAGACATGGTGTGGAGTTAGGCAGAGGATTAGCACAAAGGTGTCCAATTACAGGAAGCCTCACAGCGCCTGTCACCTGGCACAGATGCAGTAAAGTGGATGATGCCAGCACTTGTAGCAGGGTGCAGGATTAGCAGCGAGGGACTCAGGAGTGCAGCAGGCGCAACAGCTAGTTTTCGAAAGCCTAAACATTACCAGCATTAACAGTCTTCATGCATATGTGGCTGGAGAACGTGTGGTCCACTCCAACATTTATTTGTTTGTTATATCATTTTCAATAAAGTCATGTAATTATGTCTTTTCTGCAGGTTCAATTCATTTCCAGGTGATTGCCTGACTTCAAGATGGCCGCTGTGGATTTCTGACAGGGGATTGGGTGAGACGCCTGACTTCAAGATGGCCGCCAGGTGAATCTAGCTCCTCGCGAGAGTACAGGCGAAAGCAGGGATTGCCGGCAGCACGAGTGCTGCCTAGTGAGCAGGTATATTCACTGAGGCAGGCACTGGGGACCTACCGGGGCCAGAACAGGCATGAACACGCCTCCAATAGATGCTCGCGGGCCACACAGCAAGTGGGCCCTTCTCAACCGGGATCCTACGTGACCGGGGTGGGCTCCCGGGTCGCGTCTAAATGTAGATGCGGCAGACACAGCAGGAGGCACACGCGACCGGGGTGGGCTCCCGTGTCACAGCACAGCACAGTAGCTCCAAGGCAGCGGAGGGTGCGACAGGGCACCACTGCAAGGCAGACACAGCAGGAGGAACAGGCGACCAGGGTGGGCTCCCAGGTCGCGGCACAGCACAGTAGCTCCAAAGCAGCAAAGCTCTCGACGGGACAACACTGCAACAGCAGATATGCAGCCAGGGTCCACGCCCACCGTTGTCGCCAGCTGTAGTGTCGTGATACCGGAACAGACGACACTGAGACGAGGAAAGTAATCTGGTGGGAGCTTTATTTTGCGTAAATCTGCCTTCTTCTTTCTCCAGTTCCTAAATGCCTATCCTGACTCCTCCTGTTCCGCCTCCCATATCTCCTCCCACCTTTACCCTTACTGTGCCGGTCCTAGTGCCCTATGCAGTTTACAACACTACAGGGGGTTAAGTTTCCCTCCCAATGGTTCCAGCAGGCTTTGGACCCTGATTAATCTATGCCTACACATGTTACCCTGGCCCCTATTGCTAGTCAGGTTATATATGTCTCTCACAATGACAATTCTTTTGAGGCAATTGGGGGCTTAACAGGTCAAGGATTTGATGCTCCCCAAATGAGGAAAAACAAACAGCCTGTCCAGAATAATGAGGACAACAGTAAGAAACATAAAGAAATATCTAAAATGTATCAGTGGGGCAAATCTGCAACCCTGCGCTTGAAGCACAGGGCTGTGAACAGTGAGGTTAAAGGTGGTGCTAAAGGGAGTCAGCTGCGGGACTGGATCACCTTAAAAGGAAAAGTCACATCTTTAATTTGGCCATGGTCCACTGTCTACTCTATTGATCAACTGGCGACAAGGGTTGACTGGCAGCCTCGGGCTGAGCCATGCTGCGCTGCCTCCCCTACTCCCCAAGCTATCTCACTTCCCGAGATTAGTTTTGAATCTCTTGGCGGTGCTCCCTCTGGTTATTCCTCACCAGTTATAACTACAGAAACGTCTAATAAAAATGGAGCACAGGAGCCCTCTCTTTTGGTGATTTATTCAATTTTAAACTACATTGGAATTTTTTGCTGAGGCAGGCAATTTATTTAATGGCCCATCCAGCTACATCTGTAGCAGTTGATGCAATGTCGATTTCACTCCACTCAAATTTGTGCATCATTGAGTCTTCACGCGGCCAGGGTTGAACGGCATCAGTTCTCCTTCCCTCGCTATCTATTGTTGAATCCTGATTACTGTAAGCATATGTCTAGCTCACTGTTAGACGTTTTGCAAGTGAATGCAGGTATGGAATCTCCACCCGTGGTGTGGGATACAATGAAGGCATACATTTGGGTCATGACGTTACAGTTTATACTCAGTAAAAATAAGGTCAGCCAAGACAGTTCTAGGCTGCTTTGTCAATCTTTTATACAAGTGGAGATGATGCATGCTCAGACAGTAGGTACCAGGGGACCTGATGGACAGGGTTTATATCTCAATTTGGTTGATAAACGTTCTTTTCTGGGATGGACTTTCAAAGAGAAGGTGGCTGCCGGCCATCTTAAAAATCAGGCTCCTCATTATGAGTATGGGGGAAAGGAGGGATGAGTACTGGCTCACCAAATCTCTGACAGAAAGTCTACGGGTATAATTTGTTCTATTAAAGGCAGTGACAGTTTAGTATATAGTGATCCTCGGAGTATAGCAAAACAACCCTTGTTTTTTTATCAGGAACTTTACAGCCAACCCTAAGAGTATAATTCATCTGGGTTTATGGAATATGTTCAGGGCTGTAGATGCCATCTCTCGGGGAGCTTTATGTGACCGCACTTCAGAAGGACACCTCCATTATCCTGTATCTTTATTGAATGATCGGATATTTACATTGATAAGCTAGCCACGTCTTTGCGCACATTTTTAATTTCTGAAGCAATTGACTCTGTATTAGAGCGAAGTGCATGCATTTCTTCAAGAATTAATGATAACGAAGGTTCAGATGACTCTACCACTTTTGATTTCACAGGAGGTGGTGAAACTTGCTGTCTCCTTTTATTAGGAAGAGAATGCATATTTTTATTATCCATTTTCTTATGGGAAGAATTAAAATTGTAGCGCAAAATAAAGTTAATGAGAAGTATAGTATTTCTTGAGTAGAAAGCCTGAAGAATAACTGGTGCAGCAGCTAAAATTAACTGTGGGAGTGGTTAGGTCAAAGCCAGGCCGTCTCTTGAGAAGTTACTCTGCCCCCCTGACATACAAGCTGGGCTGTACCTCAAAGCAAGAGCAGGGTGCTGGAACCAGGAGAAGGAAAACACAACTTTTGTCGGTCAAATATGCTTGAAAAACCACACAGTGACAGGTAAGAACCTCTAAACCATAGCGACACAAAAATAAGCAATATTCTGACAGGAAATAGTCGTTTTTAAATAGACCACAGGCGAAAAACGCGCTGAGCTCACCGGGAGGCGGCCATCTTTGATCAAGCGCTTGCACGTCTCTGAGAGTGTTTTTGTGGATGAAGCATGATGCGCTGTAAAGTGTTGGGCAATGTCCATGACTCCACTACAGCGTCTCAGACTCCATTTTTGTGTCCGGGGTCACTCTCTGTAAATGAGTCCTCATGACATGTAATGTCCAGCCACTAGTAGTATAACACACGCCCTCATCACAAGCAAGCTTGACTGCAGGAACACCCTGTATGCTGGGATCAACAAAAAAGCTCATCAGAAGGCTTCAGACTATTCAGAACTCGATGGCCATAATCACTCTCAACTTCCCACCCCAGACTCACATCACATCGCATCTTAATGAGCTCCACCGGCTCCCCGTACACAAACACGCACAATTTAAACTTCTCACTGACACTTTGAAGGCACTACATACTGGTCCAGCATACCGCAACAATCGCATCTCCTTTCACAAACCTTCCAGACACCTCCGCTCGTCCGGACTCCTACTTGCACACGTCCCGAGTATATGGAAAACCCGATCTGGCAATCAAGCCTTCTACATTGCTCCTGAAGCGTGGAATGACGTGCTGCTACACCCAAGAGCCTACTTCTGCCTTCCTGAATTCTGTAAGAAGCTGAAGACCATGCTTTTCGAGCAGCCTCGCTGTAACCTGGTTTGGCTCGACTCACACCTCCTCAGCACCAGGATACCCTCCTGGGTGAAGGTGCGCTCCACAAATCTACAGAACATAATATAGCCTTATAGCCCGCCGTAGAAGGCTATACCGGCTATTAAAGGCCCTCTCCAGCGTTAAAGGCCCCGAGCCGAAGGCGAGGGCCTTTAACAAGGGAGAGGGACTTTAATAGCGGTATAGCCCATCTATGAAGGGCTATAAGGCTATTAGAACATTCTGCCACTAGAGTGCAGAATGTTCTAAAAAAAAAAAACAACAAAGCCTTATGGGAGCGTGAGGGGATTGGAATCCCCTCAGGGTCCTTGAAGCCTTTGTTCACAGCCAGAGCAGTGAACAAAGAAACATTGGAATGTTGGAGCTCCGGGCTTATAACAGCCATTATAAGCCCGGAGCGCTCCATTGTTTTCAATGGAGCTCCCAACATTCCAATGTTCTAATACCAGTTATTGCAACAGCCTTCTAACTAACGCCTTCACTCACATATATCTTAAACTTAGGCCAACTGTGCCTCATGAATTACACCTCTTCCAGCTTACGTAAGAAAAGGAAAAGAGGAAGGCCTAGAAACACGTGGCACTGAGGCCTTGAGGCTGACTGCAAGGAGACAGGTTGCACCTGGAAACGGATTGTAAGACAAGCCTAGGACAGAGATGGATGGAGAGTTCTAATTGATGGCCTATAAACCAGAAGGGGTAGTAGGCATAAGTAAGTAAGTAAGTATGCTTCTGATGGATACATCTGCCTGTGGATTCCTCACCTTATGAATATCCCCTGCGCCAGCATTCCACGGAATTTTTTCCTAGCTCTCCACGCCGACAAGGACGTCGACTCTGCATGCGACTCCGCATGACGTCACTGGAGCCATGAGAGAGCCTCGTCAGCGTACTCCAGGCCATACACTTCCTGCTTGCGTTCAAGTTCACCCCAAAGCCCACCTCCTCGGGTATGTAGACCACCAAGACCAACAGCCTTCCCAACTGCTCCCGGAAATCTGTCTCTTGTCCTTTAATAGCCCTGCTGCCTGCTGCCATGCTCTCCATATTTAATATGTGTAATATTTCCCTGTGTTCTGTAAGTAAGTAAGTAAGTAAAATATCTTTATTCGATTGTTTACATGTAACAATCATAAAAGTACATTTCATAGACATTTAAACACACAATAAAAAATTATAAGAAGAGTGATATCACATGGACATGAACACAAGCGGAATTGCAAAGTTATAGTTAAAAGAAATAAAAATACAATCAGTAGCAAAATTAATTAAGCTTCCATACTTTTTCTGTATTTTAGTGCTAGTTTTAAAAAGCTGCATACAAACATAGTACATTCACTATTTAACATTTGGAGGTAATAAAGTGCTGGTCTGATTTGTACAAAATGCAACTGTTTAAGTAAAGGTTTTAAAAACAGGTTACGGGGGACTGTATAATACTGACAGAAAAATAAAAAGTGTGCCAGATCTTGCGGAGACTTATTGTCGCAGCCGCAAGCTGGCAACACTTGTCCTCTATGTGCCCCACTTGGTACAGCTAACAAAAGATGGATCATATCGAATCGAAACCTTGTTAACAAAAAGCGATCATATCCGGACAAAGGCCAGGCTAGGTAGGGTTCCATATGTGGACACGTTTTTGTGAGAGCATGCAGTCTCACGCTATTTTTCTTATACTCGCTCTCCTCCCTCACCAAGTGCCTGGATAACATAAAGGTGTTCTTCACGTATGTTACATCAGTTTTAGTTATTGTCTCAGGGGCTAGAAAAAGATCCGGCCGACCTAGTTCAAGGAGACATCTTCTAACGTATTTTATCCACGGGATCTTAAGCCTCCCTTCCCACTCTAGGGCCTCTTGCAAGATGTTTCTAGTGAGGGGTATATCTATGTTTAGCCAGCTATTTAGCCAGCATAACAAGGGATTCACAGCTAGCCTATCACTTAGATAGGGCATACCAAGTTCCTCGTGAACGGAAAAGTTTGCCGTACCCCTAGGTAGCCTTAAGACTTGCTTAAAAAAATTATTCTCAGTGACCTCAAGGGCATCTAAGGATTCAGACCCCCATATTTCACTCCCGTAGCACGCGACTGCAGTGCTTTTGGCTTGGTATAGCTTCAAAACAGCAGCCACCGGGCTGTTACCCATTTTCTTTGTAAAGTCCACTATTGCTGCATTTGCACGCACTACCTCACCCTTTTTCTTTTGAATTGCTGGTGCCCATGTTAATTTGTGGTCGAAAAGGACACCAAGATACGAAAAGGTCTTGGTTGTCGGTATTTTTTCGCCATTTACAAAGTGGGGGTATATTTTTTTTGGAGTTAAACCTGTCGTCATTGTAAAAGATTTCGAATTATTGATGCTCAGGCCTCGGGAGTTCATAAATGTGAAAAAAGAGTCTAACAAGGTTTGAAGACCGATCGCCGTTCTGGAAATTAGGACGGCGTCGTCCGCGTATAGCAGGACGGGCACGCCCTTCCTTCCTATATATGGATAGTCTGTACCAGTTTTTAGTAGGTGCTCCTCCAGTTCATTGATATAAAGGTTAAAAAGAAACGGGGCTAGGATGCACCCCTGCCTAACACCCCGGTTTATCCTAAAATCCCTGGTTACTTTCATATCTTGGGTATAACGGACGTTTGCTCTTGTGTCCGAGTGGAGGTCAGCTAGAAAATTAACAAGGTTTTGCTCCACTCCCATTTTTTGCAGGACCTCCCAGAGCCTGCCTCTGTCCACGCAGTCAAAGGCGGACGATAAATCCATAAAGGCCATATGGATCGTCCCTTTTCTTGCTATGGTATATTTGCCATTTATTAAGTACAGGTTCAGACATTGGGTTATCGTAGAATGACCTGGTCTGAACCCGTATTGTATTGGCGACAGTATGTTGTTTTCGTTGGCCCATGCTATCAGCCTGTTTAAAATGATACCCCCCACCATACCCTTGGCAACTGAAGTAATCAGCGATATAGGTCTGTAACATGTTGCACTACTACGGTCGCCCTTCTTAAATACAGGCACTATGGTCAAGGACCCCCAAGATTTTGGGCAGCCAATTGAGATTCCGGCATTTATTACTGCAGTAAGAACTGGGGCCCATAAATGAATATTTGATTTAAATAAATCGTGAGGAATGCCATCAGGACCAGGTGCTTTATTGCTAGTTAAACCCTGAATCCCCTTTTCTACCTCCCCTGTGTTCTGTACATCTACTGTTAGTTGCTCTGTTTCATTTCTCGTCAACCAACCCACAAATGGTAATAATTTAGTGCAGCTCCCTGTACCAGTGTGCGGCGAAATGCTCTAACAAATATAGATCTTTTCAGGCAGATATTGAGTATTAATGCCCTCCTCCAATTCTCTTTCAATCTGACAGCCCCCATAACTCATTTCAGAAAATTCATCAATACAAATCCCTTCCTATCAAACGAGTCTCACTTTTCTCTTATCGCTTTCAGACATCAGTGATGAATTTTACAGGTAGTATTAAGCATTATTTTTATTGTATTGTTATTGATATTATATAGCGCTTCATACTCTGAATAGGCACAGAAGCACTTTAGCAGATGGGTAGCATGCTATGTCCTAGGTTTTTTTGCTTGGGTAGAAGGGTTGTATCGCATTGTGGCATTGATGGAAGCCTTTTGATGCCTTCGCGGGCCACCAGAGTGGGGCTCTTATCCTGTCTCAGATTGTAGCACCTAATGCCCTTCCCCCTCTTTCTTCCAGATGCCCAGCATGCAGAGTGCCAAGGCCCTCCTGAGGTGGAGGGCACCCTACTCTTCTCACTGACTGAAGAGAGCTTTAAGGCATGCCACCTGACACTGACCCTCGATGACTACCTCTTCATCGCTTTTGTTGGCTTTGTGGTCTCCATCGCCTCTGTTGCCACCAACTTCCTCCTGGGCATCACAGCCAACTGCTGCCACCGCTGGAGCAAAGCTACTGAGGATGAGGAGATCTAGGCTGTGCCATTGAGAAGCCGCAGTGGAGGCTGCCAGCGGCAGTACCAGCATGGGGGTGACTGAGACATATATGTCAGTGCCAGCCTTCCCCAACACCATGCTCCATCGATGACGAGAAATCAAAGCACGTCCTAAAATTACGGTATGCTTCTTGTTGTCAAGAATGCTCAGGCAATACTAGTAGGGGACAATGACATCACCAAATGCAGCCTTCAGACTGTTGCATATGTTCTAGCAAATGTGGAGGAAAACAGTGTTTACTTGTGTGCCAGTCTGCCCATGTGCCAAGCTTGTATGGTGAGGGAGGTCAGAATATCATTTCAATTAGAACCAGCTTTGTCGAGCTGTAAAAACGCTGAACTACAGTTTTGATTGATAGACGTGCCCAAGCAGTGGCAATAGTGGCAACACACTGCTTCAGTGCCAATTTTCTTGCACCCGAATATCATTCAGTGACCAGAGTTTAGAACATTGAGAAGCAGGTTTCCTCTTTCATGACAAGGCATAGCCCTATTTCAAGTCTGTTCAGCAATCTGCCTCAGTGCCATCCTCACTGCCATCCTCAGTGCCAATGCCATATTGCTTCTTTCTGTATGTAAAAGAAACTACAACTTTGTGGAAAGTCTGCCGCTCTGTACCCGCGGACAATGCCCTGCTAATGGGACGCTGATGTTCTACTTCTGTGCCAAACTCTATGATGGCAATTCAGAACATTATGGTCAAGGATTTTCTCTGCCACTCTGCACCCACACTACCAGGTGTGCCCAGGTATTGCCAGGTGGAAGGAGAGGATTCTGCTGGTCTACCTGGAATACCAGAGTCTCACCTCTAAGTTTGCGTAGATGCCTTTATCAGCCTGCTTGCCCTTGTCCACCCACTCCCCCGTTAAATGCCAGCATTTCGAAGACGATCAAAGTGCCAGCCAACTGCTGCCTTCTGACCACATGGGAACCAAAGCTGCCCCTCTGAAACCTGCAAAGTAACCCCTCTGCGAGCCTGTGCCGCTCCCGCCATCACAGGCACTGGCCAGATGTTTGGTAAATATGATCAATGTTATGAGCTCCTGAAACTCCTGGTGCCTTAGGGAGAAAGCAGATCTCTCCTCAGATGAGTCTTGGGGAGAGATTTGTGTTTCTCTTTCCTGTGCCAACCTCCCTTCACAATCTGATCTGTTCGACTTCCTGTTTCCGGTTCCAGATCATGTGACTTCTTCTGCTATCTGCTTCTCGCTCCTGCTCAGAATGTACTGCGTTCCCTCTGAGCACAAATCAGCTGGCCATACTGTTCCTCCGAGAGTCTGATCTGTGTTCAAGCTGCCGTCTTCTCGTCACCTAAACTTTGATTCTGTTACTCCCATTATGATCTGTGATTCTTCATAGCCAGCTGCCATTTTTTTTATACTGAGCCTCTTGATGTGATCTGTTTACTCCTCTCAATTGGAGGTGTATGTCATAATGTTTTCTATTTTCTCCCCAGCAGGGGCATAGCTCAGTCACTGAGATTCAGGGGATATGTGAACTTCAAATTTCCAAACTAAAACTGCTGTGGGTTGCAGGGTAGAGATGACCAAGGTTCGGGATGGATTGTTTCCATGAGGAACATGGTCAGTGCTGATCTGTATTAGGCGGGCATCTGTGGCACAGTGGTCAAAAATGGGTCGGAATGCTACACCAAGGGATTGCTAGTGTTAGACTATTTACAAGCATTCGTCCCATCACCGTTTGGGTGTTTGCTTGTCAGTAGTATGTCTGGGAATGTGAGATTGCTGCAATTTTCTGAGCCTACTCCTGCCAGTGTTTGTGAATTCTAAATAGTTGGACATTTGCACCCATTGAAGGAGTACCTCTACAGATGCAAGTTTACTACTTTGTTTGTAAACAGATCACTATATATATTAAAATCCAGGTCCAAAATATTAACAAGTTAAAACCTCCTAGTGAAATGAGAACAACACGAAACACCAACACAGACATAGCAGACCGAGGCAGGGCCCCCAGACACAAACAACACATTAAGAATACGTTTGAGGGGTGTCACAACCTAAACATTCCAGCTGAATCTATGCCCCTGCCTGTCCCATTTGGGCTGGTCGTTCTCCCTGGGAACCCATGATTATGGTCAGGTACAACACAATGGCATAGAGTTCCTGCCCTGGGATCAATTATTTTAAATGCATTTCATTGCACGCGCTCTTCTTTGTCGCTGCAACAAGAAGCCTTGATGGTTGGATGCAAACATTGGGTCGATTCTAACCCACCAACCCACGCAGAATGGCTGTCATCCCACTACGAAACATCAAAGGTCGATGCAGCTAGATCTGGCAGCTCTCGGAGCCTTGCCTTTTGGAATCTATTAGTCAAGTGGAGACGCTAAGCTATTCGGGCTACTGGGGTTTTTTTTTTTTTTTTTTTTTCCGGGTCCGATGATTATGCCCTTACACTCCATGGTCCAGATGGGGGTCTGCCGGATCACAACGAAGCCAGGGCCAACAGGCTGCGAAAGTACCTCCCGCCAATTCTATACGTCTGTCCGGGTGCAGGAAGAGGCCATGTTTTGGCTCTCTCCTGGAAGGACAATAAGGTGGTTGAATACTTCTTGGAACAAGGATGCGGCAAATGAGGATACAAAAAAAAAAAAGAAGCCTTGATGGTTGAGTTGCCAAACTGATGCAAGTGAGCGGGGCTCCATGTTTCTAGTCCTCGTCCTTTACAAGTCATTTTATCACGTGACTGACGGGCCCATGTACTAAGCCAGAGTGGCAAATAGAGGAGGGTGTGCGGGCAAGCTAATAGGGTGAGTCGAGTCAGAGCTGAGCCATGGATCGGGCTTGGCTCTAAGAGTCCGTGCATGAGCTGAGCCATGAAATTGTTTGACACGGATATCATGCAACAAACATCATGCAAATATATGATATAATCATGATATAACATGCTGAAGCATTTCTCCTTGGCACATCAGATTATTTACCTGCATAGAAAGACATATATAAAAAGTGATTTTTTTTGGAACATCATGGCTCACCCCCCAAACACAAAGCCATTAATGAACTAAGATGCAAGTCAGAAGCCACGTGGACCCTAATGGTGGCCTAGAATCTTATTATAGATGGAGGAACATTATTGTCCATTAAATTAAATATAAGCGGTGCTTGTACTGTGCAAATTACAACGCACCATGTGTTCCGATAAATGCATGCCAACCACCAAGGTACAGCTGATTCATCTAGTTTTCTTTTCCCTTGCAACACCCTTCATTAATTTATTCGCACTCTCATTATATGTGCCTAAAAGTAATTTCCGTCACTCACCACCCCGCCTCGTGCTTAGATCATGGTCCCTTCTTCGACATCCACACTTCTCTTGTGAGTACTCACAATAAAACTGGTGATCAACCCTATGAAAAACATGGGGTTACACAGCCACAGCACAAAACTGGCAACATCACCAAGATGTCTGAGGGTGTAACTGAGTAACTGTATCAAAAAAGGGGGGAACAGGGGGCGGACAATATTTTCCGGGGTCCAATGTACACGTCCTATGACATGAAAAACAACAATTGATAGTACAAGGTTCCCCAACGTGATTAACTAAAGTAACTCAATAGAACCTCTCTCTTATAGGGTGTGACAAAACAGGGAATGAAGTAATCCCTTTTCGGAATTTAGGGTGCCTGAGTAACTGTCTTAATAACACATACAAGAATTAGATATTTCCCACAACACAATCCTGATATGTGATCGGCTCGACAATCATGATTTAATTCAATGTTGGTATTTGTGTTTCAGCTTCAAAGACACACCATTCCAGTATGGCTCATAGTTGTCCAGTGTTGGCTAATGGGGGGGTCATGGGTCCATGCCAGAGTTTTCAAGACAATCAGTAAATGAATCCCACTCAGATCGAATGATTATGAATTTATCCCACTCGAATATTATACAAATCTGGCAAGGGCCCAGCTCTCGAGGATCAACGTAGGGACCCCTGTTTCCTATGCATCTTTACACTTTGGTGAAGGACATAATAAAGTGGGGAGTTAAGAGAGGGAGAGGTTGCTAGAACGCAGAGCCTAAGGACTTCTCCGTGATCCCAACTCATAGAGTCGAAAGAGCGAAGTGGTACGCAAGGATCGAAGCGTTGGGTTTGAGTCTCGATTTCTCACCAATTCACTGTGTGATGCTTTGGCTTTCCATTCCATGTCCTTGCCTGGACTGCTGCTCTGCTACCACCCAGGACAAGTCTCCTGATCCCTTCAGACCTTGGTGAAACCAGGAGGGAGGACTGGGGCTTGGGAGCTGCCTCGCCAAATAAGGCCCTGTTTGGAGAACAACTGACTGTAGATCACAGTACATTCCCTGAACAAAGGAAAGGCTTTGCCTGACATACACACATTTTTTGTACGGATAGTTTATTTAGATACGTATATAATATATATTATTAGATTGTTGTTTGTGCAACATGTGGTGTGTGTTTTCTGCCAGCTTTTTATGTGATTTTGTGGGGTGGGGGAGGGTGGGGCTTCTCAAATGCTATTTTCTAATGTGAACTGTTTTCTATAGTAATAAAACAAAAGGATAAAAAAGCACATAGATTTCCTCTGAGCTGCTTCAGTAACTTCATGTGTGTTCTTATGTGAAATCAGAGTCTTTAGACATATGGAACTTTGTTAGGCTACTTTGGTTTCGTTCATATGCTGACACCAACCCGCGAGTTTCAACAAATTGCGTGTGTATCTCCTCATCCTTAACAACCGTAAAAATTGCCGGATCTCCTACCAAGGCTACCAGAGACATTGGGCCTAACCTTGTGACACCCTGGCTCCCAGAAAGTTAGCAAAGAGCAAGTTTGCTGTTTTGGATTTGCTCTTGAGTCAGTTGAACAGAATCAAGGGCAAGGGAGGAGCTATCTGGTCAACTGAGCGACCTCCAGGTCATGCAAGCGATTGTCGATTCAAAGATTCATCCTGCCTAATAATGTCCTAGTCTGCTGACAAAATCACAGTCAACTGTAGAGCAGCTCAGTCAACCATTCCACCAACCAGCAAAACGAAGTTCACTCGCTCAACTAACAAGCTCTCATTTAACTGAAATACCTCAGTCACCCCAGTACTTTCTCATATCTATTGCAAAGTACCCCAGTCCGCTGACCAACCTCCCAGTCAACCCAAAAACCTGGTAAACAGCGCAAAGACCTCCAAGAACAAGTGAA
Source organism: Lissotriton helveticus (assembly GCF_964261635.1). Classification (NCBI taxonomy): domain Eukaryota; kingdom Metazoa; phylum Chordata; class Amphibia; order Caudata; family Salamandridae; genus Lissotriton; species Lissotriton helveticus. Next base: position 39,726,090 of record NC_136057.1, read on the forward strand.
CACCCTCGCGGTCAACTAAAAAATCTCCTAGTCAACCAAATAACCTAAAAGTGGAGGTAATCATCTTTTGCTGAAACAAAAGTGGTCTCAGAATCTGGACAATGTCTCAGGACAACTTAACAGTTCTTGAGACACTATGAAATCCTTCAGATGGACTAAACAATCTTTCTGTAAACTAAACATCTCCTAGGCATCCCTGGGACTGAAGCATTTTTTATTTTGTGGAGTGTGGGTGTGGGGCCCCCCACACAGAGCCATCCAGTGGTGTTGGGGACTCCATTACTGGGGCCAGATGACCGGGGACGCCATCTTCTGGGACACTGCTGTTGCCTAGCTGCAAGCACAGGTGGGGAGCACTTCAACTCCCTACCCACGCTCTTGCAGAGAAGGAACATAGGTTTGCGCCTGCCTAGTGGGAGCAGAAACCAAAACTGCTACCACCTGGGCAGGAGCAAAGCTGGCTCCTACTGGTATCTGTCATTGATGAGCCGGTGGGGCTGTGGAGTCATAGGCCTGACCCTGCGGCTCCCAACAAAGGAAAATGCTGTGGGTACCCCAGATGGGCACTTTGGCACCTATCACCAAAAAAAAAGAACCAGCTATGGCAGCGGGCTCCTTGTCCTGCCATAGCTATAAAAAAAAGGTCCTGCAACACGGATGCTGGCTGGGAAGCTGGCAGGAGCTTTGGGTCACCTCCCTCAGCCCCCAACTACATGTAAACTATTAGTGTCCTCGGTGGGAGCCATTTATTATTCATTGCTCCTGGCCAGGAGTCCCCCAAAATGCCCTGCAAGGGCTAATTTGCTTTTTTTTGCACTGTTCGGTTGTGCCCCAGTCTGGCCAATATTTTATAAAAGTGCAGTGGGGACTGCAGGGAGCACAGCAGCCTCCCAGGAAATAAAAAAATAATTCAGTGTCATTAAATGCATGACTCCAGGAGACCTTTCCATTACTTTAAAAGACTCTGAGGTGAAGCTGTATGCTCCTCAGCTGGAGTATGGTACCCCATGTGGTAAGTTCTATAGCTGCATCCTGTGGTTTGAAGAATGTTGAAGAAAGACTCTACACATGTTTATGGTTGTTTTGAAGAAAAATGCCTTATTATATGACAGTGATTATTATTTATCATTGCGATGTATATACAAGGAGGTAAATTGTATTATAGTTAAAGCTATAGGCCCATCTCGTTGCTTCCTTTTCCCATTAAGATCTTGGAGAAGTTGGCCACCAAACATCTGTCCAGTTTCATGGAGACCAACACCTGTCTGGATGTGGCCCAGTTTGGTTTCAGGCCAGCCCACGGTACTGAGTCCGCATTGGTGACCGTTTTGGACGATCTTCGTTCGCGAGTCGACCTCGGTCGGGCAGCCTTTTTAGTGCTGCTCGATATGTCGGCCGCGTTCGACACGGTCAGCCATGCCATTCTGGTCAGTAGACTGGAGGAAATTGAGGTGTCTGGCCTGGCTCTGGACTGGCTGGTCTCCTATCTTGGTAATAGACACCAGGTGGTAGCCTTGCCGCCCTACAGATCTGACATAAAAAAAATGGGGCAGGGCGTACCCCAAGGGTCGGCCATTAGCCCTATCTTATTCAATCTTTACCTCAGTCCCCTGGTCAGACTGATTAAGTCCTTTGGTATTGCGGTCATCAACTACGCTGATGACATGCAACTTATCTTCTCTTTTGAAGGTAGGGATTCTGTGTCTCAGGAGACCTTCCATCGCTGTATGACAGCCACCGCGGACTGGTTGAGTCAAAACTCCCTGCAATTTAACAGCTCTAAAACGGAGGTACTGCACTGTTCGCTGGATCGTACCCCTCGGCCGTTGCCATTGGACTTCTGGCCCACTTCTTCCCAGGGCGCTGTTTTGGCGGCAGACTCTGTTCGGAACCTGGGTGTGATGTTTGGATCTAACTTACAGTTAGACACGTTTGTGAATAAGGTAGTGGCTACCTGCATGATGTTGCTCCGCACACTACGGAAGATTCTTCCCCTGCTACCAGTCCATGCCCAACCAGAGGTAGTGCGTGGTATCATCTTAAGCAGACTCAACTACTGCAACGCACTATTTCTGGGTACGCCAGCTACCCTGGTGGGTAAATTGCAGCGAGTACAGAACATGGCCGCCAAGCTGGCTCTTTCTCGTCGGCGCTCTGATTCATCTTCCTTGGCACTTATGGACCTTCATTGGTTGCCAATTTCCCAACGCATTGATTTCAAATCACTATGTTTAGTGTTTAGGGCCCTTCACGGGCAGGGTCCGTCTCCTCTGCAGGAGCTGTTTTCTTGGTATACGCCTGCCAGATCTCTTCGCTCCTCATCAGCCTGCCTGGTGGTAGTCCCTAAGATCTTGAGGACCCGGATGGGCGGACGCTCTTTTAGATTTACCGCAGCTAAATTGTGGAACTCCCTACCTCTGTCTTTGAGAAGCCTAGGGGACCTTCCTCCCTTTAAAAAAGGATTAAAAACGTTTCTCTTTCCTAGGATAGTGTAAGTACTGCAGCAGTGTAACATCGCATATGGTCCGCTAAGAGTCAAAGCGCCAAGATACCCTTTGGGTGATAGTTGCGCTATACAAATATGCAATACATACATACATACATACATACATACATTGATAAATTACTGTGTTGACAAAACCAATAAGTCACCATTATAAATGTTGATGTGCTGATCCCTTGAGAAAGATAATCAAGGAAACATAAATTGAGTCCACATTGTTTACTTCACAATGGGAATGCGTATTGAATATGCAGAATAGATATACACAATAATAAATCACTAGTTTACATGGTGCCCCAGAGAGGGAAGCGGGATGGGGTGGTGTAGTGATGGTGGGGAAATAGTGAGGAAGAGAGTGACAATTCGTAAGTGACAGTAAAATCAACAATTGTCAGTCGTTTGACAGAGTTACAAACTATGTACAGAGAAAATGAGACAAAAAATGTTCATAAGATTGTTCGGAAGAAGTCATACTCCAAGTAGTCCAATAAATGTAGACAGTGGGGAGTGGAGTTGACGAACGAAAATGGATGTCGACGTTTCGACCCTCAAGGATGCAGATATCAGTGGTTATCTTGCTGTAGGGTCTTCATCAGGACTGGAGGGACACACAACCTATTTAATATATAAATATATGTTGTAAATACGGGATGCAGGTCCCTGTATATAAATCAAACATAGTAGCACATCACCCCAATAGGGTTGGAATAGAGTAAATGAATTGAGATCCCATACAAATAGTTGGGACACTATAACCGCTAAAATTACATTATATTGGAGCGTCAGTACAATTATATACTGGTCGTGAGCACGTGGCGAAAAGCTAGATCTAACAAGGTGGATGGAGGCACGGAAGAGCTGGGGTGGCTGCTGCCAGCTGGTGCCTGGTCAGCATAGTGCATGAACAAGGAAGGGCCAAAGAGTCCCTGGGGACTGCATAAATTACAATGTAGAGGTAAAAGACTTACCACGGAAGTGGTATCGGTGGGACCGAATCAATTATGTAGAAAAATCCACGGGTTGATCTGTGGAATAAGTACACCCAAAATTGAAATAAGCGCCCTAGCTCGAATGCTGGGTGATACTGGGTAATGGTGGTTGAAAAACTCACCGTAGTATGCACCAATCGTTGTAAAAGGGTGGCGGGTTGACGATGGGGTCGGGTATGCCTTCGTAGTATACTTCTATCTAAAAGTAAGGTAGAGGCGTATTTAGGCAAAATAGCGAGAATGGCATCCGCACCTTAAATGAGGCATAGAGGAGGGAATGCGGACTTACCCCGATACCTTAGTGTGGACAAATCCGGCTAGGGTAATTAAATGTGTCAATCAGGCAGGAACGCTCTCATGTAGCGGTCTAAGGAGAAGCATGAAAAACGCTGGGATTACATTACAGACCGTAGATGTGTAGCGTCTGGACAGAAACACTCACACAAAAGCGGGAGGATCTTAAAACACACGCCGACTGCTTACCGGTCACGGAATGAATCCATCTAAGATCGCGGCTTGGCGTCACAGAGGCGGTGCAGATTTCCGGGTTTGCTCAAATCACCGTGGCAACACAGTCACGTGCCTGAGTCACAAGGTGCGGACATAGGCAGACTAGATGTAGTCGCTAAGCAACGTGTAAACAATGAAAATAGTGGACATACTTCGTTGGGGATAACGGTGCTATCCACTGGTAAACATTGTGGGAAAAAGGGGTCGCGCTGCCGAGAATTGACAGCGTGAACGAGTGACATGGACGAGATCTAAACCGAGGGGAGTACTCAGCAAAGGTCGTTATGTGCAAAGGGAGTACCGCATGATAAACGGGCAGATAAGTCAACAATATGAATTTGCATACATATAGCTTGTGTCATAATAAACTTCACGATACAAAGTAGTGGGCCAAGGAGATGGCGCACATAATTGATGGAACAATACACTGAACAGTTATGATGTTAAAACTGCTATTCTAATGACATAGTATAAATACAGACGGCGTACCTCACACAGGCGGGTAAAGGCCGTTAACGATTACAGTAGGCCAATGCTTCAACATACAGAGTGATGGCGTACCTCGCACATGCGGGTAAAGGCCACTACAGATTGGACCGGAAACATTATTAGGTCAACGTGGCCAGTTGCGAGAAAGAACTGTCCTGTTCGTTGAGCCCTGATTCAATTGAGTCAAAGGTTAGCATCCATCTGAGTTCCCGTGTGTTTAGGATGTTGGAGATGTTCCCACCCCGGTGTCCCAGTATGGCTCGTTCAATGATTACCCATTTCAGACTTTCTGGTGAGTGACCTGCTGTGGAAAAATGGTCAACCATGGGTGCACCTTGGACTTGGCAACGGATTCTACTCATGTGTTGAAGTATCCTGGTTTTAGCTTTCTGCTGAGTCTGCCCAATGTATACCAAATTGCACGGACACAAGATGGCGTAAATGATATTGACCGTGTTGCAATTGGTATGACTCTTGAGTGGAATCTTGTGATGACGATATGTAAATTCTTTGGTCTGTATTGTACTTTCACAGGCTTTGCAGCTCCCACAACGAAAGTGGCCCAGAATTGGAGGTAGGTTCCACATGGTATTGATGGTAGGGGCCTCCGGTGTACTGAGGAGAGAGCGGACCACATGATCTTTGACACTCCTTGCTTTTTTGAAAGCATGTAATGGCAGTTCTGTTTGCTGGATGTCATCCGATATCAATTCCCAGTGGTCAACCCGCCACCCTTTTACAACGATTGGTGCATACTACGGTGAGTTTTTCAACCACCATTACCCAGTATCACCCAGCATTCGAGCTAGGGCGCTTATTTCAATTTTGGGTGTACTTATTCCACAGATCAACCCGTGGATTTTTCTACATAATTGATTCGGTCCCACCGATACCACTTCCGTGGTAAGTCTTTTACCTCTACATTGTAATTTATGCAGTCCCCAGGGACTCTTTGGCCCTTCCTTGTTCATGCACTATGCTGACCAGGCACCAGCTGGCAGCAGCCACCCCAGCTCTTCCGTGCCTCCATCCACCTTGTTAGATCTAGCTTTTCGCCACGTGCTCACGACCAGTATATAATTGTACTGACGCTCCAATATAATGTAATTTTAGCGGTTATAGTGTCCCAACTATTTGTATGGGATCTCAATTCATTTACTCTATTCCAACCCTATTGGGGTGATGTGCTACTATGTTTGATTTATATACAGGGACGTGCATCCCGTATTTACAACATATATTTATATATTAAATAGGTTGTGTGTCCCTCCAGTCCTGATGAAGACCCTACAGCAAGATAACCACTGATATCTGCATCCTTGAGGGTCGAAACGTCGACATCCATTTTCGTTCGTCAACTCCACTCCCCACTGTCTACATTTATTGGACTACTTGGAGTATGACTTCTTCCGAACAATCTTATGAACATTTTTTGTCTCATTTTTTCTGTACATAGTTTGTAACTCTGTCAAACGACTGACAATTGTTGATTTTACTGTCACTTACGAATTGTCACTCTCTTCCTCACTATTTCCCCACCATCACTACACCACCCCATCCCGCTTCCCTCTCTGGGGCACCATGTAAACTAGTGATTTATTATTGTGTATATCTATTCTGCATATTCAATACGCATTCCCATTGTGAAGTAAACAATGTGGACTCAATTTATGTTTCCTTGATTATTTTTCAACTGTGTGGTTTTATGTTCCATTGCTACTGGGACCCCCTCTTCTTATCTACTTAATTACCCAGGTCCCCGTAACTTCAAACTGGGTCAACCCCCCTACTATTAATTTAATCGATCCCTTGAGAAAGCCAGTAGGTCTGCCTTACTTAAAATGACATCCTGTCTATTGTTGAATGATAGTCGGTTGTGCATGGCGGGCAGGTTGCCTGTCCGCCATGTAGGGGTTTGAGAGTCCACCATCGTCTGCTTGTACCCTCACATATTGCACAATTCATGACACTGAAAGCATTGATCATAACCCAAATCACATCTGAAATGACATCGCTGATACCAACACTGTGCACTGCGGGCCTGGGTTATAGTTACCTTATGGAGAAATTAGATTCACTTGAAATAATTGGTCAATTTCAGTGGATTTTCTAGCTTAATATGTTATATTTTCACTGACAGATTCACCTAACTATAACGTTGATTTAAGCTTTGTTTATTTCAGCATATAGATATATATTTAAGAGGAACTCTTACCAGCTCCCCAGTGAGAATAATGAGCCACTCAGAATTCAGATTCAATCACTATTTTATTCCTCAACAGAACACAGACAAGTTTCGACCTACAAAGTCTTTGTCACATGACCGAGTGTCCCTCTCAGTGTATTTTAAAACACTGCGTCACACAGGGCGTGACTACAAAGAAAATGGTGAAAAGACTTATCAAACTTTCAACATGTACAAATTATCAGTCTCTAAATTCCTGTTGTTATTTCACAGGATTTAAATATAAATCAAAATATAAATACATGAATATAGTAAATCATTGTGCATGTATGTATAACCATGGTTGTTCTTTCTCTAATGGAGGATCAACTAAAGCAGTATTATCTTGCAATGGCTAGCAAGCTCATATGTATAACATCATCTGTTGCACGTGAGGTGGCCATTCACCATGTTTTTGATGTCAATCCAGGGTAATGTACTACCTCAGCATGTGTCCTAAACTTCAGTGAATCAATAGTAGATCATAGTTAAAAAGAAAGACATTTACACAGGCAGCCAGTGGCCCTACAACTAATTGCTGATCTTGTCCAAAAGGAGAAAAGATGTCATGACAATGCATTTCTGTTCTCCTGTGCTGATCACCTGCCAATATGTGGCTAATCTCAGAACTACTGCATGTTCCACCCCACGGGGACCTGTAAAAAGAAAGACATATACACACATTAAGATCTCAAACTGCTGCTAAACAAATTAAGATAATCCAAAGCAAAATGTAACACAAGGGTGATGATTCCAACATTACTTTCTCTCCCACCCTCAATCATCAACAGTCATGGTAATTGTTAGACATTTCTTCCACCTTAGTTAAAATAAAACTACACACAAAAATAAAATAAAATCACCTATCATGCGTGGAACGGGAGACTTCTATCTAGAGATGTGAATGTAACTCATCATCATTATTCATACTGAAGGGAGTAATGCAACCAGCCTGTAAAATGAAACGAGACTCATGTCTGTGCAATGCAGATGTGCGATTCCCACCTCTAGGATGTTTCAGAACTGAATCTATGCCAAAGTACCTGTCTAATCTCCAGTGTGTGCCTCCAGTTGATGTTTGACTGTGCTGTAACTCTGATCGTTGTTGGTTATAGCCCTCTGATGTTTTAGAATACACTTCTTTACAGGGAAGGTTGTAAAACCAATATATCGCTTCCCACATGGGCAAACTATGACGTATACTAAAAAGTCAGTTCCAAAATGTATCTGCTTTGGGATACGCCATTTCTTGTTTAGTCTCTGTAAAGTAACCTCCTTAACATTGTGACTGTGCTTACAAGATTTACACTGGCCACAATTGTGGAAACCCTTACCTTTTTCTAAACAATTGGTCGTTTTAAGAGAGACGTGACTATGCACTAGTATATCCTTTAATGATAAGAACCTTTGATATGCTACAATGGAGGTTCTCCCTATTTTTCTCTAAGAACAGAATCTTGTGTGAGGATGTCCTATCTATTTTTTTGTATTTCCCTAAATGTGCCGGTTTGCTGCTGTCCTTTGTTATAAACCATATTGGTTCGTTCCCACTTCTTTTTTCTCTTCAGAATGAGGTGGTCGAAAGAGAGCATCCTCTCTCTTCACATTATCTGCTTTGATACTTGCTTGTTTTAAAGCTCTATGTGGAACATTCCTAGCTCGTAATCTCTTGCTCCTTTCATCCTTAGTTTTCTTATACACTTATTCAGAGCTACAATTCCTTTTGGCCCGAAGGTACTCACAATTGGGGATGCTCCATCTGTACCTTGGAGGGTGACAGCTTGCTGCATGAAGAATTTAATTCACTGCTGTTTGTTTTCTGGACAAGTCAGTATTCAGCACCCCATCAATGATTGTAAGTCTAAAATCCAAGAAGTCAATGGTACATTTTCTATACTGCATGCTACATTTTCGATTGACATAATTTCTATTCAATCTTGTTACAAAAGCATTCAAAACATTCCCACACAAAGAACACCTTATCAATATATCTTAGCCGTATCCTTACTTTTTCTGTCCAGTATGTTAGGTCACTGCTCCAGAGTACTAGCTCCTCTCACCAGCCCACCTCCAAATTGGCATAGCTGGGGGCGAAAGAGGTGCCCATTGAAGTTCCCCGTTTTAGTTTGAACCATTCCTTCTCAAACATGAAAATGTTCTCAGAAAGGCACATTTCTATCATTCTTAGAATCATATGTGTAAGTTCCAGCATGTAAATGCTTCATGCCCTCAAAAAATGTTTGCATGGTTTCAGACGATCTGTTTGTCTGCTACTCATATAGAGACTCTCTACATCTAAGCATACCATCCAACACTCCCTCCCCCAATAAAGTTTCTGTACTTTTTGTACAAAATCTTTTGTATCCCTACAATAGGAATTCAAATTGCTCACAAAAGAGAATAAAAAATTGTTAAAATAGATAGATGTATTTTCAAAAAGACTGGTTTTTGATGAAACAATGGGACGTTCTGAAGGGTCTTATGTACCTTTGGGAGCAAGTAAGATTTTGGATTCATGGGAGTTTCATTTCTAAGGAACTGTCGTTCAAAAGTTGGTTATCATAACATCCCTGTTTAAGGTCAAAATATATGAGCTGCAAATCCTTCAAGTATGCCTTATCAACTCTGGTATGGTATGCAGTGTTATTCAATTGCCTGTGAGCCTTCCAGACATAATTTACTCTGTCCATTAGTACTAGACTTCTTCCTTTGTCGGAGGGTTTAATTATCAGATTCTGGTCTGACGGTACGGCTAAAACTGCCTCCCACTGTCCTTTAGTTATGTTATGTCTCCCTGGGGCCCCATCTGTGAGCTCAAGTATATCACTAGCAACTACTTGGCAGAAAACATCAATATGATCTTTTGGTGTCTGTGAGATATGCTTTGATGTGTGTCTGAAAACTCGGCTCACTAGTAGCTCCTGTATCTTTACCAAAATAACATGGTAACTCTGTTACAAAAAAGGGATCAAAGGGATCAGAAGTCTCCCTGTGTGTAGAATCATCACTCAAACTATTCATGTAATATAACATGCGTAGTGTTTCAATATCCCCAATAGAGAGATTACCCATACCTAAATTGTAAATGATACCCAGGCCTGTCCACAATGGAAACTGGGACTGTTCAAAGTGGAACTGCAAGTAATCAAGGCAGATGGGTCTTAAAATGATTCAAAATGCAACCAGAACAAATTGATAAATAACCATTTCCATGCCCCTGTTACCAGCTTTGATCTGAATTTTGGAATCATGGTGCCACAACACCCAAACATATCTTGAGGTGGGCAGGTGTCCCGTACCACAGCCAAAACATGTGTGGGGGATCATGATCCTGTCACTGTAGCAGAGGATGGTGCTTGTCGTGTTGGGGGTTGGGGCCCCTACACGCTTTCAACAAATGACACGGGATCGCCGGTTCAGTGGTAGTCTCAACTGAAATCTATGCCCGGAGCCCCGGGCTTTTTATTGCTTTTAATTCTGGCCCACGCCAGCCTTTTTCCATTCTCACAATGTAAGCAGGGGGTGACAGATTTTCCCCCTGCTCAGTAAATGGGGCGGCCCATGATTCAGCAACACTACATTCTTCCTTTACCAGGAGATGTCAAATATGATCACCATAAAAACCTCCTAACACTTAAAACAAAACATCAGGTTCAACAATAGTCCTACTTTGACACAACAGTCATAACATACTCTTATTTGACTTTGGGGCCCACCGGTACCTGGTTACCACTGCATGCTCGTTGTTCACCATATCGTCAGTCGGACAAAAGTCTCTATACTTTTGAGATGGCTTGGGGTGTGACAGCAGCGAGTAGCGTCCTTGACCACCCTTTGCCGATGGTCTTGGCAAAAAAGGCCTCTTGTCTCACGGCATCCCTCGCCCCTGGACTTCCGCAGTTGGTACCTGAGGGCATCTGCTCAGAGTCTCTGGTAGTACAGAGTGGGGGTGCTGCAAAAAGGTCTTCTGAGAGGCTCCTAGTTCCCCCTCTTGATCGTGTTCGCTGTCGGTATGTCGTAGTTTGACAACGATTGGGTTAGCATTTGCTTCAGCTACACAAATTTTCCACTATTAGCTTGACTACACTCTGGAGGCTATTTTGTATTCCTGGCTTCCATTTTGAGTGAATGCGCTGCCTTGTGGTCAGTATGCCCTTTTGTCCTTCCTCTCTCCCAATGACCACTTGATCTGCCCAGCAACAGGTTATTATTAGTACTGGTCAAGCTTGCACATGCGCATTTAGGCCTTCAAGGTTAATAATCGGTCACTGCTTAGGAATGTTCTCCAAACTGACCAGTGGTACTAAACTCCTCCCACAAGTTGACTGTGTTCCAAAAATGCCCTTATATGTACCTAAAGTTGTATAAAGTGTATACTGCCTACTTTTCAAATTCCTGTAAACTGTATAAAAGAAGCTACTTACTCAGTGTTCGATGTGATACTCCCTGCATTGCCGAAGGGTGCTGTAGGATTGTATCACCACCCCATGGGGTCTTAAAAAACTTGTCTTTTGCATTTTCAGTTTCCGTGCCAAGTTCTATTCTAAGGTATCAAGAGTTTATGTAGAGTATGTAGGTCTGTTGAAGCCCAATACCACAAATTGGCGCCCGAATAGGGACTCATCGGCGACTCGGATGCCCGAAAGATTGGTCGTGACGAAGGATTGGAAACTCGCCCTGGATGCGCGCTGCCACTGAGTGACCCGAGTCTTGGCACCCACGGTGTTTTTCCTTTTCTTCCGATCTGACCTTCCAGGTGGTGCCGGTCCTCGACTGAGATCCTGATCGTTGGGTTGCCGTGCAGTGATCGTTTGGCCGATTCGAGAACTTGGCAGTTGGAACCTGGACATTTGGAATATTTGGTAAGCTTTGGATTGGTAAGATAGTCTACGTACACTTACTGTGGCTTTTTGGATTTGTTTGAGTTAGCTAACATTTGGATCTATGATTTGTACTATATGTGGAGTGCACCTCACATAGGCAGGTAATGTGGAGATATTTCTCTGACTTTGTATTTGTTTGAACGGCACACCATGTGTAAAACATTTTAAGTGCCACTTAGTGTAATATCACGTTTTCGTGATATTCTTGACATGCCTGTCTTTAGCACGCTTCGAGGGATGTGCTGTCTTAGCAATGGTACCAGTTATCGATTAAATGAATCTCAGCCGGCTCCCCCAGAGGGAACACCTAATCGTGAAATGTATATAAAATTTGGCCTCCCCCCTATTATGTATAGTACATTATGGCATAAGTACACAAAGGCCGGTTGTGAATTGCAATGGCCACTACATGGGTCGTTTGATTTATGGAATGTTCAGTATGTGGAACAGTGATTGTTTCAGCGCAGGTCTAGACAGGATATGTTTGATTGTGTGCGAATGTGGGAGAAAGCGGTGCGTGAACGACTGAAGCGTGAGCAAGCCTTGGCGGACAAGGAGCAGCGAAAGGCTGCCCATGTTAAAGCTTTACAGCTACAGGATAAGGAACTACAGGACCAGAAAGATAGGGAGATACGAGAGCGTAATTTACAAATTAATGGTCAGTTTCCTATTCGACGTCCTCTTTATCCTGTCCTTAATAATGAATCTGATGATTTTTCATTGCTAGATCATTGCCCGCCTCCATACATTATGCCTACGGCTCCAGAAGTGGATCCTGATTCATCTGACGATCAGGATAAACAGAAGGATACTCGTTCTAGTCTTTCTACTGCTCGATCTGCGGACTTACGCGCCCTGGCTCGTAAACTTAATGTTAATGTTATTGCTATTTCAGAGATTGACGATCATATGGGTAAGTGGTCTGAAAAAGAGCGATTGTATTTTCTGGAACATTTTGGAGAAGAAGTTGTTGAACGGTTTAGAAAGTATTCGCCTGAGCTGGAATCTAAAGATATAGTAGTTGGTTGTGAACATTTACGTAAAGGTGTTTTTGTTCTCGCAGACGCAGATGTTTTCTTTCCGTCTGCGCCCGTCCGCGCCTGGACCGCGCCCAGCGCCAAACCCCCTGGCCCCCGCAAACCCCACTCCACCCGCATTACGTACGACGCCGCTACCCTATCAACACTTAACCCCGGCAGACTCCAAAACTGCAACCTAGCCGCCCCAGGACAAACCCATGGACCCTTCACATGCCATTCCTGCAAGTTCGACTGCATCAGACCCCACACCAAATTCACGATCTCCAAACAGAGCTCCGACACTAACCACCTAAAGTGCATCCTACTCAACACCCGCTCGGTCCACAGACACTCCATTGAACTTTGGAACCTACTCAACACTACATCGCCGGACGTCGCCTTCCTTACAGAAACCTGGATGAACGCCTCATCAGCGCCCGACATCGCCATAGCCATCCCGGACGACTACAAGATCATCCGAAAGGACCGCACCAACCAAACAGGAGGAGGCATCGCCATCGTCCATAAGAACACCCTCCGCATCACTACCAGTTCCGACGATAACCTCGCTAATGCCGAACACCTTTACTTCCAGATCCACACCGACCCCAAGACCACACTCAGAGGCACCCTCATCTACAGACCACCAGGTCCCCGAACACAATTCAGCGAAGACATCACCGACTTCATCAGCCCACACGCCCTCCCCTCCGAGGACTACATTCTACTGGGAGACCTCAACTTCCACCTGGAAAAGAAAAACGACAGCAACACCTCCACCCTTCTGGACAACCTGGCCAATCTCGCACTCAAACAACTTGTAGACACCCCCACTCACTTGGCAGGACACACGCTCGACCCTATCTTCACTTCCAGCAAGCACATCTCCTTCGAGCACACCACAGCTCTCCATTGGACGGACCACAGCTGCATCCACTTCCCCCCACAACCTATTCCCCGTAGAAATTGGAACACAATTACCACCGACCAGCTCTTCACATCGCTTCACCAGAACACTCCTGCTAAATCATCGGACCCAAACCAAGCAGCCACCAACTTCACACAATGGATCACCCACAGCGCTGATGAACTAGCACCCTTAAAAAACCATCAAATCAAGCAAGGTAGCAAAAAAGCCCCCTGGTTCAACGATGACCTTAAGAAATCCAAGAAGCTCTGTCGTACCCTCGAGAAAGCCTGGAGAAAAAACCCAACCAATGACAACCTGGCCACCTTCAAGAACGCCACCCGCAAACACCACCAACTGATCCGATCCACCAAGAAATCAGCATTCAAGGATCGCCTTGACAACAACGCCCAAAACAGCAAGGAACTATTCAACATCGTCAAAGAATTTACCAACCCCACCGCCGGCACCAACGACATCACTCCCTCCCAAGTCCTCTGCGACTCCCTAGCCTCATTCTTCCACAACAAAATCGCCGACATACATAATAGCTTTGGAATCCAGTCCGAAGACCAGTCCACTCCACCCACCCCCGAACCAAAACCGCCCTCTAACAACCTTTGCGCCTGGAACCCAATCACCACTGAAGACACCATCCGCCTGATGAACTCCATCCACTCGCGATCGCCAACCGACCCATGTCCCCACCACATTTTCAACAAAGCAGACTCCATTATCGCACCCCATCTACGTGACGTCATCAACTGCTCCCTCAACTCCGCTACCTTACCTCGTGAAGTAGTGTGGCTCACTGGTTAGAGGCGGCAGACCCGAGAGCAGAGGACGGCCCGGGACCAGGGTTCGATTCCCGGCGCGGCAGGTTTCTGGACCAGGGTCAGCGGACTCGATAATTCTCTCGCCTCGGTGCCCACTCTGATCAGCGATCACACTCGGCAACTCTGGGCATTAGCTTGCCTCATCTTCACTAACGGCCCCACCAGACCGCCGGGGATGCCTGGTCTCACCCTGGAGATACCCATTAAGGGACCATCTCTCAGGGAAGCCAGGAAGGGTTTCGCAGCGGTCGAAGCGCCTTGGGACCCTACGGGTAAGTAGTGCGCTATATAAATGCCTATACATTTACATTTACATTTACCGGAAAGCTGGAAACATGCCGAACTCAGCGCCCTTCTGAAGAAACCCACAGCAGACCCCACTGAACTTAAGAACTACCGTCCCATCTCGCTCCTCCCATCCCCTGCCAAAGTCATTGAGAAAGCCGTCAACAGTCAGCTCGCCGCCTTCCTCAAATCCAACAAATCCCTCGACCCCTCACAGTCCGGCTTCCGAGCCAAACACAGCACCGAAACCGCCCTCATCGCAGCAACAGACGACATTCGAACTCTACTGGACAACGGAGAAACAGCTGCCCTCATCCTACTTGACCTCTCCGCAGCCTTCGACACAGTCTGTCATAGCACCCTCATACAACGCCTCAGGAACGTCGGAATACAAGGAAAAGCATTGGACTGGATCATCTTGTTCCTCGCCGGAAGAACGCAGAGAGTCCGCCTCCCCCCTTTTAGATCAGAGGCCACCAAAGTCATCTGCGGCGTACCACAAGGATCATCACTCAGTCCCACCCTCTTCAACATATACATGAGTCCCCTCGCATCCATCGCACGCCAACACAACCTTAACATCATTTCCTACGCAGACGACACCCAACTGATCCTGTCCCTCACCAAAGACCCAAACTCCGCTAAAACCAACTTACACGAAGGAATGAAAGAAGTAGCCGAGTGGATGAAGAACAGCCGTTTAAAACTGAACTCGGACAAAATGGAAGTCCTCATCTTAGGATCATCCCCCGCTGCCTGGGACAACTCATGGTGGCCACCGGCCCTGGGAACCGCACCCATACCTACGGACCACGCACGTAGCCTGGGCTTCATCCTGGACTCCTCCCTCTCGATGACCAGACAAGTCAACGCCGTCTCATCATCATGCTTCAACATCCTACGCATGCTCAAAAAAATCTTCCGCTGGATCCCCATCGAACAAGAAAGACTGTCACCCACGCACTTGTCACAAGCCGACTGGACTACGGAAACACCCTTTACGCCGGAACCACAGCCAAACTACAGAAAAAACTCCAATGCATCCAAAACACCTCAGCCAGACTCATACTAGACATCCCCCGTCAAGCTCACATTTCCGGTCACCTGAAAGACCTCCACTGGCTCCCCGTCAACAAGAGAATAACGTTCCGTCTCCTCACCCTCGCACACAAAGCCCTTTACGACCTAGGACCCGAATGCCTCAACACGCGTCTGTCCTTCTATACCCCCACCCGCCAACTACGATCGTCCAATCAAGCCCTCGCCGCAATTCCGCGCATCCATAGATCCACCATGGGGGGAAGATCCTTCTCCTACTTAGCGGCCAAAACCTGGAATTCTCTCCCCACCCACCTCCGCCTTACACAGAACCACCTCTCCTTCAGAAAGCAACTAAAAACTTGGATATTCGTTAAGTAACATACCCCCCCAAGCGCCTTGAGACCCTCTGGGTGAGTAGTGCGCTATACAAATTTCTGAACTTGAACTTGACGTTTGGTTCAGCTACGGGATGAGACGTTACGACTACGGGAGTTGAAAAAGGCATCGGGTTCGACTACGTCTGGATCAACGGCTGAGTTCAAAGAGTGTCCTATCTTTGACGCAGATAAGAGTGATGCTGTTCATGTTATGCCTATGCGAGAAGCTGCGCCTTTGTATGTCCCTCCCAAAGGTCAAGGTACAGATGATAATAAGTTGTCTGCGGATTTGAAGAGCTATTTTATATATAATTGGGTTTATACCCCTTGGAATAGAGCGGATGTTGTGGCGCTTAAAACTGCTCTGCCTGACCCGCGCAAACATCCAGCAGCTTTTTATGAGGGAGTAGACGGAGCTATTTCTTCATGTGTCATGACATTGGTTGACATTGATCTTTTCTTTGGGTTAATATTGCCTCCCGAAATGTGGAGGGCAATTCGTAAGTTTGATGATCGTCAGATATTAGGTGCAGATTGGAGGACCCTAGCACAGGCCGATTTGGATAGAGAACCTGCGTGTAAGCCATGCCAATTAATTTTAGAACTCCCGGCGGCTGTTTTGAATGAATTAAAAACGCTTATTCCACCTAAAAAGGTAAATTGGATGATGTTGGCTTCTTGTAAGCAGAAGCCAGACGAGTCAGTTTCTGATTTCTTTACACGCTTCGAGGAAGCGTTTCATGATTACAGCGGGCAATCATTAACAGAGGACACAGGCAGGCATTTGTTTGTTGATAAGTACGTGGCTAATCTCCTACCGGAGATTGCAAAGCGTTTGAAGGTTAGTGAAAGTTCATGGACCACTGCAACTCCCGCTTCCCTCCTAACTATGGCTCAGTATTATGAACGACAGGAATTGGAGGCTAAGGAAAGTAGTGATAAAAAGGCAAAAGATTTGAAGACGAAGGTGATGTTGGCTCAGGTTTACGCAATGCAGCCAAGGGGAAATGATAGGGGTAGACGTGGGTCTTATGGCCCGCCTTCTTCCCGCTCAGATCTCTCTGCAGATCAGTGTGCATACTGTAAACAGTTTGGACATTGGCTTGCAGATTGTCCGGTGCTTCGAGAACAGCGTATTCAGCGTGGTCGAGGGAATAATAGGTTTCGGAATAGTTATTCAGGGTTGAGGGGTGGAGGGAATGATCGTGGTAGGATTGAAGCTAGGGGTCATGGTCAGACAGACTGCAATACTTTTGATCGTCGGAATCAGTATCAGATAGCTGAGGGTGAGCCTTCTGAGTTTCAGGATAATACGTATGCATAGGATTGCGTAGGATGGGGTATGGAATCGGTTGATGTACCAGTAGATCAAAGGGGTCCATATATTTCAGCGCATGTTTTGGGTTCTACTGATCAGTTTCTGGTCGATACAGGAGCTACTCGTAGCACTCTGTCCAAAAAATTGTTTCCAAGGGCTCCCCTGTCTGGCGAAACGATTACATCAATAGGGTTTGATGGAACACCTTCCCTTAGCCCATTGTCTCAGCCCCTTCCATTTCATATTGATAAGTTCACTGCTCCATGTCCATTTTTGTTATCTCCGAATACACCAGACAATATTGTGGGACTTGATATGCTCAAGTATTTTCGAGCAACCATGCGCTGCGCCCCCGAAGGGGTGCGAGTTATTCTGAATGAGAATTACCCGGAGTTTGAGAGGTCGTGCCTCCTTCAGGAAGCCGATGCGTTAGCCTCCCTTCCAAGCACTTTATGGGCCACTTCTGATACTGATGTAGGACAGATGAATATCCCTCCTGTACACATTACCGTAAAGGAGGGAGTACTTTTGCCCCGTGTACCGCAGTACAAAATCTCTAGAGAAGGAGAAGCTGCTTTGACCCATATCGTTTTATTATTGATTTGAGGGAAATCAATAAGATAGTAGTGCCCCAATACCCTGTAGTGTCCGATATTACCACTTTACTCACTTTGGTCCCACCCACAGCCACCACCTTTACTGTAATCGATTTAAAAAATGCTTCCTTTTCGATTCCCATTCATCCTGATAGCCGGTATCTCTTCGGCTTTACTTTAAATATTAGATCATAGAGATTTTGTCGAGTTCCTCAAGGTTACGCAGAAAGTCCCAGTATTTACAGTCAGGCTTTGAAACGACAGCTTGATTCTTTTGAGCTACTGTCTGGAGTGGCTCTTATTCAATATGTTGATATTTTGTTGGCAGCAGACACACCTGAACAATGCGAGGAGAGTACTCTCTCCTTGCTTTCTTTCCTTGCCAAGAATAATCACAAGGTGTCCAAAATGAAATTGCACTATTGTAGACCGAAGGTGACCTACCTCGGTCATCTTCTGTCTAAGAAGGGGCGTGCATTGTCATCAGATCGAATTCAAGCAATTTTAGACACACCAGTTCCTTGCACTCAGAAAGATGTTCGTGCTTTTATAGGTCTGACGTCCTTTTGCAGGCAGTGGATATTAGGATTTTCGAACATTATAAAACCTTTGTTAGCGTTGTTATCCAAAAATACACCGACTCCCCTTGAATGGACAGATGAATGTCAAAATGCTTTTGAACAATTGAGACAGGCCCTTTGCTCTGCACCAGTGTTAGGTACACCAGATTATACAAAGATTTTTACATTATATGTACATGAGAAGGATGGGTGCGCATTATCAGTTTTAGTGCAGACACACGGAGATAAGCAGCGACCTTGTGCGTACTTCTCAGCAGTACTTGATGCTGTAGCACGAGGATTACCGGGGTGCTTTCGAGCAGTTGCAGCAACAGCAGTGTCTATATGACAGAGTGAGGGAATAGTTTTGTCGCAGAACTTGTTGGTGTTAGAACCCCATGCGGTAGACGCCTTATTGAACCAGACCAAAACACAGCATCTAACTAGTGCTCGTTTGACAGGATACGAGTTAACGCTGTTGGCGCCACATATTACACTAAAGAGGTGCGCCACTTTGAACCCTGCTACTTTACTGCCATATCCTGTTTCTGAGTCCCAAGAGGGAGAACAACATGATTGTGTTTTCCTGACTGAAGAACAAACGAAGGGTCATATCGACTTACAGGATACGCCACTTCTAGATGTGGATGGGGAACTGTGGGTTGATGGATCGTGTTTAAAGTTGCCAGATGGTACAACTTCCGCAGCCTATGCAATCACGACACTTAAGACAGTGGTAGAGACAGCTCGCATACCACAAAAATCGGGCCAAGCAGCTGAATTGATAGCTCTAACGAAAGTATGTGAGCTAAGCGCTGTATTATGTGTGAATATTTACACTGATAGTCATTATGCTTTCGGAGTAGCGCATGATTTTGGCCTACTCTGGAAGGAACGAGGGTTTTTGACTTTGCATGGAGTGCAAATTATGCATGGAGAGTTAGTATGCGATCTCCTGAATGCACTAATATGTCCGAAGAAAGTAGCGATAGTCAAATGCAGTGCACATAAAAAAGTGACAGATAAAATAGGGCAAGGAAATGCCTTTGCAGACCGTACAGCGCGAGAGACTGCAATATTAAAGAATGTCTCTCCCATGTATGTGGTGAAATCACAGGCTGAGCGATGGCATGACGCCAGAGACGAAATATTAGATATACAGAAATCAGCTTCTGAAGCAGAACTTGCAAGTTGGGCAACAGTGGGGGAGTGTTGGATGATGAGGGCTGTTGGCGTAGCAAACAAATGGAGAGATGGAAATTGCCTGCCGCTTATCTGCAAGCAATGGTTCAAGTGACACATGGGCTGGCACATGTTGGAGCTCTAGCAATTACTAAATTGCTTACACGAGTTTGGGAGCATCCTGAGACTGCCAGCCCGGCTAAGAGAGTAGTGCAGACCTGCTTGATATGCTTACAGTACAATCCTGCCAAAGGGACGTATACTCCTAAAGGAGGGTTTGCTCTACCGATTGCACCATTTGAAGTACTACAGATGGATTACATCCAGCTTGAGCAATGTAACAATCTCAAGTATGTCTTAGTGGTGGTGTGTGCCTTCAGTAAATGGATAGAGGCCTACCCCACGAAGGACAATACAGCGCTGACAACAGCTAAGGTGTTACTCAAGGAGTACTTCCCGAGATATGGTGTTTGTAAATTTTTATGGAGCGACAACGGTCCCCATTTTGTTGGGAAGATTGTGGAGTATGTCCTGAAAGGATTGGGGATAAAGCAAAAATTCCATGCTGTGTTTCATCCGCAGTCAGCAGGTTTGGTGGAGAGATACAACGCTACTTTGAAGCTGGCATCCACGTCTTTGAAATGGCCGGATGCCTTTCCCTTAGCCTTACTATCTATTAGATCAGTACCACACTCCCGATCTGGCCTCACACCCTATGAAGTGGTGTTTGGAAGGAACATGAATATTTTGGGAGTTCCTAAGCCCCGCCCAGTACATGATGTGCCTTGTGTAATGATGAACGATTATTTGGCACGATTAACAAATGATTTACTTTCTATTCATCAACAGGTTCGAGAAGCGCTTCAGATAATTCGTCAGGAGAGGCTAATGATCTCCGACCTGGGGACTACGTGATGGTCCGAGCATTTGGGAGATCTAGCAGCCTAGAGCCAAGGAGGCGTGGCCCTGAGCAAGTGTTACTTGCAACCCGAACAGCAGTCCGGATCACGAACAAAAAGCGGTGGGTGCATTCTACTCATTGTCGCCGTGTCTCTCCGGATCTGGTGAACCCTGCTGTTCTGTCTGATTATCGGGATATTTTGGATGCAGAGAAGAGCCCAGCCACTACGCTCAGCGAATCTGAGAAGCCTTCCCGGACCATACTGTATCTGGTGCAGCGAAGTATAATCTGAGATCGAGAAAAGCTGCTGTTTTGTGCGAGACTGGTTGAGTTACCGCCCTGAGGTTTGTGAAAACGTAAGCCGAGAATATCAAGGGGGGGGATCAGTTCTGTCCAGTGTAGAGACACCCGTCTTGAATCTTGGAGAAGAAACCAGCGGCTACCTCGGGGCTCAGCACTCATTTTATTTTTAGTGTTATTTTGATTATTTTGTTTTTGAGACTATGGCATTTAATACGATGAGAAACAAGAAAATTCTTGGTGCTGTGATTTTTGTTGCTATAATAGTGGTGACAGCGATAATAACTTGGGTTGTAGAACGAATGGCCCCGGCGAGAGAATATTTGCTGCCTACTACTCCAGTTCCATCTGAGCATTTTCATTTTACTTTGCCTTATCATGAAGAAAGACATAGACAAACTTATTTGAATAACATTTTCATCCAAATTCTACACCACACCCACAACATGACAAATACTACAAACTGTTGGGTATGTGGAATGTTGCCTGGACATCAAAAGAGAGGAGGAACGCCACTTATTCCTCTTCCATTTTCTCATAATGGTTCCTGCAATGCCTGGTACACTCTCCTCTTTACCTTGAGATGGCCGACAAAAGGTGGACTTCTTTTCCGACTTAATAAAGTTTGTCATAATGACAAAGATGGTTATCCACAAGCAGAAGGAACTAAACTTGAATGGGAAGAATATCGACCGGACAATGTGTCTTCACCTCGTATTTTTACTAATCAAAGAGCTGTGAATATGTCTAGTTTATTTGTGATTACAATTATTGAAGCAAAAGCTGATCTTTGTGTAAGAAATAAAGGTACTATTCCGGTAGGGAAGAGCGAATGTGCTACTACTTTGGCATTTGATACACCAAATAATATTTCTTTTGTAGCATCACGCAACACTTATTTTATTTGTGGGAATAAGGGCTACCACCGCCTTCCGATTGGGCGGTTAGGAACTTGCTACATATCTTTTATATTACCTCCTGTATTTATTGCCCCGCCAATGTACTATAACGATTTTGTGTTATATCATGATTTTATATTGATTAGAGTAAAAAGGACATTAGATATTGAGGATGTTGATCAGACCGATACTGCTCTGCAGCAATATGTTGATTTCAATTTAGGCCTGTTTTCGTTTGTAGGAGCAGCTCTAAACAGTAGAAAAATAAGACGGCTAACACGTGTTGTGGAAGCTGTTGCTAACCAAACTGCCTCCGCTTTAGGGAACTTAACTGAGGAGCTACAAATTACCAGAATTGTGACGCTCCAGAACCGAATGGTTCTAGACGTAGTATTGGCTGATCGTGGGGGTGCATGTCGCATTATCGGTAGTAGTTGCTGCGTGTACGTCCCAGACAATTCGCCTTCTGTATATGATGCTATCTCTAAATTACACAAAATTGCTGCTGAAATCCACCCCGAAAATGGTACATGGACATTCTCAAGTTGGTTCTGGACTTTGCTTAGTACCTGGGGTTGGAAACTCTTAACTATTCTTTGTATTTGTATTGGAACATTCTTTTTCCTTTGTCTATGTATTCAATGTGGCCCTACATTATGTTCCGTGTGTATTACTGCTTGTATTCCATCCAAACGAATTACTGCTAAAAATGAACAAATGATTAGCAACGAAATAGCAAACATAATGCTAATTAATGTTGATGACGAACACCCTGATTACTCCAGATATGAGGTAGCTTCAGCTAAATGCTGAAAGGGCCGTCTGTCGTAGTTTGACAAAGATTGGGTTAGCATTTGCTTCAGCTACACAAATTTTCCACTATTAGCTTGACTATACTCTGGAGGACATTTTGTATTCCTGGCTTCCATTTTGAGTGAATGCGCTGCCTCGTGTCATTATGCCCTTTTGTCCTTCCTCTCTCCCGATGACCACTTGATCTGCCCAGCAACAGGTTATTTTTAGTACTGGTCAAGCTTGCACATGCGCATTTAGGCCTTCAAGGTTAATGATCGGTCACTGCTTAGGAATGTTCTCCAAACTGACCAGTGGTACTAAACTCCTCCCACAAGTTGGCTGTGTTCCAAAAATGCCCTTATATGTACCTAAAGTTGTATAAAGTGTATACTGCCTACTTTACAAATTCCTGTAAACTGTATAAAAAAAGCTACTTACTCAGTGTTCGATGTGATACTCCTTGCATTGCCGAAGGGTGCTGTAGGATTGTATCACCACCCCATGGGGTCTTAATAAACTTGTCTTTTGCATTTTCAGTTTCAGTGCCAAGTTCTATTCTAAGGTATCAAGAGTTTATGCAGAGTATGTAGGTCTGTTGAAACCCAATACCACAGGTATCTTGAGGGTTCGTTGTGTGACTATCTTCTGTCATTCCGGCCGCTGAGAACTTGTCAGTGGCTCCTTTTAGGATTCTTTTGAATTGAGGAACGTTCGTGTCACATGCTCTTGGCCCTTCTTTGCTGTCACTTGGTTACCTTTGACTTCAATGACAAAGGGTCCAGCTCGAACGGCAACCTGAATTTCCTTCTAGGGTGACGGTCTTGCACTAGCACTCTGTCACCTACTATGATGGGTCCCTCTCAGGCACACTGCTTCTGAGAGCGTCTTCATTGGTGCGAGCCTACAGGTTATCTGACTGATTCGGAGGGTTTGGTACTTCTTCCCACATGGGGTGATGTGGGATGGTATCAGTCACTGACGGGCCAAAACACAGCTTGCTTGGGGCTATGCCTGTGGTACAGTGGGGCGTCAGTTGGTACTCCCTTAAGAACTGATACAATGCTTATTCCATGTTGCGACTTTCAGCCATTGCAATTTGGATCGCTTTGATGAGGGTTCTCCCTCAGGCGCTCCACTTCACCATTGGCCTGAGGATATTGAGGGGTAATCCAGCGGTGTTTGATGTTGTGGGATGCTAGTTAGTCTGCCAGTTTGGAGCTGTTGAAGGGAGGCCCGTTATCAGATCGAAGTTCTCTGAACAGTCCATGAGTTGCCATGAGCTTTTCAAGATTTGGAATCACCTCTGCTGCGGATGTTGTTGTTACTATTTCCACCTCTGCATGGCGCAAATAGTCGTCCGCCACAACCATATGTGTCCGCATCCAAGGAGGCTACCAGAATTGGTGCCCACTCTGCCATGGGATACTGGAGCCTGCCTCAGAGATCACTGGCGCCAGCCGGTTGGGGAGCATGTGGCAAGGTAGATGGAGCAGTTCCACTGCTTCCACTTTCTGATCCAGACCTGGGAACCAGACTTAACTCCTGAACCAGCTCTTGGACTTGACGATTACTTGGTGTGGTCCATGTGCTAGGAGTGCAGCCTTCTGTGTAAGGTCTTTGGGCAGTACGAGTCATGTGCCTCTGAGGAGACACCCGTCATTGGTCACGGACAGTTCCTGGCGGACAGGGGCTTCAGGACCGACTGGGATGTTTTTGTGAGGAGAGGCGTTGGGTTTTGGAGCGCTCGCCAATCTTCCATGGTCACAGCCTTGATGGCGTTCTGTAGGCAGTCGCTGCACTGAGTTACTGTGATGACGTCTTCAAGAGACATCGTTATAGGTCTGGACCTGTCCACAACCATTTGCACATAGTCCTCGGTTGCTGCAGCTTCGGCGGCTTTGGGAGGTGTGGCTGGCCGAGCATGCCTTGACAGGAAGTCAACAGGGTTTTGGGTGCTGGGTCGGTAATCTACAGTGAATTGGAATTCTTGCAGTTGCAGGATCCATTTCTCAATCCTTGGGGGGCAGTAAGGAAGACCCTTCAAAGACGGAGTTCAGCGGCTTGTGATCTGTAATGACAGTGAATGGGTGGCCATATAAGTAGATGAAGAAATGTCGACAGCCCCATAGAATTGTAATCACCTTGCGCTCTATTTGGGAGTAGCTCTACTCAGTTGGCGTGCGTGTGCGACTGGCATTGGCTACCGGAGCCCATTCTCCACAGTCTTGCTGTTGGGCCAGAACAGCACCTAGGCAGGTGAGGCTGGCACCCACCACGATTTGTGAGTTTTTCCAGGGGTCGAAATACATCAGGGTGGTGTCGGCAGAGAGAGCAGCCTTGGTGTTCTGGAATGATTCCTCCTGCTTGGGCCCCACATCCATGGGCTGGTTATCGTGATCGGGTCGCTGAGTGGACCGGTGAGGTCTGACAGGTTTTTTATGAAGTGCCCGCAATAGGTTACCATACACAGGAAGTTGCAGACTCCTGATACTGACTATGGAGAGGAGGCTTCTTGGATGTCCTTCACTTTGTCATGGTCAGGGCCAATGCCTTTGTCGGAGAACCGGTATCTAAAAAAACTGATGTCCGTCCGCAAGAAGTCACACTTCTCCTGGTGTAGTGTGAGCCCTTTTTCTTTGAGGCCTGAGAAGACGACTTGGAGGCGAGTTAGATGCTCCTCCAGTGTGGGTGCATGGAGCAAGATATCATCCCTCAGGTTGAGCAACCCATGTAGGCCATGGAGGACCCCTTTGATGATGTTCTAGAAGACTTTGGCCGCGCTGGAGATGCTGAAGTTGAGTCTTGTACACATCCAAAGTCCTGCGTGTGTTGAAAAAGTGATAATGGAGCAGGAATCAGGGTGCACTGGTATCTGATGCCAGCCCGACTGGAGGTCTATTTCGGAGAATCATCTGGAGCCTGCCAACTCGCCAATGATGTCATCTACCGTCTGTGTGAGGTGACGATTGATCGCTAAGCTCGGGACCCTCATATCGACATAGATGAGCACAGTAGCCGGCTGTTTGGGCTTCTTTGCTACAACGATGGGGGATGCCCAAGGTGTGGGTCTGAGTACGCGTTCAATTATGCTGGCCTTGTCTAAAAGTCCTAGCTCGGTTTCCACCTTGGGTCTGAGATGGAAAGTGATTCTGCGATACCTGAGGGATATCGGGCAACCGACTTGTCAATATGTAGATGGTGGTTGGATCTTGTAAGCATCCGATCCCCTTGAACAGCGGTGCGAAGTCCTGCAACAGGCGTTCCAGATCGTTTCCGTGCATGTCAAATGCAAAATGTTTAAGGTTGAGGTCTTGAGCCGCGCAGCAGCTGAATAGGAATCTGGATCCTTCTTGTGATACGTAGACCTACGCTCTTTGGTGTGTGGAATCGTGAGACATATCTGCTTGAAATACACCACGAAGTCTAAGCAGTGATTGGTTGCCAAAAGCGTAGACTTATACACCGGTATTCCAAAGTGCTGGTGGGTTGTGTAGGCTGTGGTAAATGTTTGCGGCCATAAGATTGATTTTGGCTCCCTTGTCTATGAGAGCTGCAATGGGATGATCTTGCACCCCAATTTTGCACATTGGGGTGGTCTGGCAGGCGCCTTTGAGTGTATATAGTGTTCTCACCACGTGGACGACTGCTGCTTCATCTTCGTCCTTATCAATGTCCGACATGTCTTCTGGTGTGTGGTTCTACTGTGCACACCATCTTTTGCTGGCCTCTAGATCTTCGTCCTTGTGATGAGGGCAAACTTTGGAAAAGTGGTTCTGCTTGCCACACGCATTGCACGTTTTGCCATTAGTGGGGCAGGGTCCGTTGTGGGGGTATGGGCCTCCACACCATCCGCATGTGTGACTCTGAGGTCCTTGCCTAGGAGGGTGTGCCAGTGGTTTGGTGGATATTGGCTTTCCTCCAAGCATCTCTGTTTGGATGGCATTTACTGGCTCTTCCTTGACAGGTGTTGAGGAGTGTGGGTCCATGCGGGGTGCCTGGGCCTTGTATAGCTCCTTTGAATGTCCTAGCGTCAGAATGTCCCTCAGGGGCATGTTGGGTTCTTGCAGGATGCGTTCGCGCAACTTTGATGAGGTGCACCCTTGAATGAACTGGGCTCTGACTTTGTTATCCTCATCTAGGAGGGTTCAGGTGCTGGCCAGCTCCCTCAACCGCTTGTGTTAGACATCCACTGACTCTTTGGTCAACTGTCGTGCTTGGTCGAGGAGAAATTGCTCAAAGTCAGGGTTGACGTATGGCGCAAAATGTGCAGTGATGGCGTTCTTCAGGGTGGTGCAGTTCCGCGGGCGACCTGCTTCATCTACGGCTTTCAAGATTTCCTCCAGAATTAAGCCCTTCCTGGATGAGGAAGCATGGGGCATATGCATGCGGATGGGACTGTGACGGCTTCAAAATACGTCTCTAGGCTTCCGACCCACACCTTCCATCTGGCTGCTTGTGAGGGCCGTGGCCCTGTGACGGTGAAAGGCTCCAGCAAGGGGAACTGACGCCATAGGGCTGGGATGGCGTGTCGCCGTGGGAGATGGAGGTACACACAGGCTACAGTCCACAGCCACCAGCCTGTGGTGCTGAGCGTTGCACTGCAGAAGTGGTGTGCAGAGAGTGTGCACCGACCTGGGTGTAGAGTAGCAAAGGGTGCCCTCTTTGGTAGGCTTGTTGTGTCCTGGGCCTTTTTCAGAAGGTCTCTGGAGATTGGGCGTGTCCTTTAACCTGGCAGGCATGATGTTCCTTTGTCTTTTTTTGGCACTGTACATCCTCTAAAGCTCTGGGGTGTGCCCCTTGTGGTGCTGCGCAATGGTGGCTGGCAGAGCAGGAAGGCTCGAGTACAGCCGAGCTCTGGGGAGGCTCAGGGCATTTCCCCCCGTGTTGCTGTGGTGGTGCGGCTGCAGTAAGAGGCACGTCGGCCGGCAGGAGGGCAGGGCCCTGCCCCCTCGAGATTAGCAGAGCAGGCAGGAATGTCACAGACTGGTGTCTCCTGGGGCAGAGAGTGCACCGCTCACACAGGCCAGTGCTTGCCGTAAGAGGTAGGAGACGGTGTTACAGGAGGGCCTAGATGTCGCGCTCAATGCGCAGTGAGCAGCAGAGGCCACAAAAGGCAGCGAGTTGAGCCGGTGGTGAGGTTGGGCTACATTGATGCCGCTGGGTCTCGGACGGGACGGGCACTCTGTGGGTCCAGAGGTCCCTTGTCGCCAATGTGGTGTCGGGGTTGGGGCCCCAACACGCTTTAAACAAATGACATGGGTTTGCCTGTTCAGTGGTAGTCTGAAACGAAAACTATGCCTGGAACCCCGGACTTTTTATTACTTTCACTTCTGGCCCATGCCAACCTGTTCCATTCTCTCACGTAAGTGGGGGGGTGACAAATTTCTCCCCTGCTCAGTCTAACATAATAGGGTGGCCCATGATTTAGTAACAGTACATTTGGTTCTCCCTCATGTCCTGTAATGATGCTGCAAAACGGATTGTGGTGTGCATTTAAGGTGCAATCAGTGGCCGTATCGGAATGCTTACTGGGGCCACCGTGGAGTGATCTTCTTGTGAATGATTCCCAAAGAGTTGAGATATGAAGCTATCTTCTGTCCCTGGAAAGGAGGACCATTGTCAGTTCGGATTTCTTTGATCAATCCCTGCGTAGCCGTGATCTTCTCCAATATGGGCTCCACTTCAGTAGCATTCAGCAAAGACGGAATTTCTGCCTCCGGATATTTGGAACAATCGTTGATCATAACCAGGGTATGCCTCCCATCGGGGGAGACTCCCAAAATCTAGGCTGGCACACACCCATGGACCACTGGGGCCTTTCTCAGTCACTATCGGCGATGGCGGATTGGCATCCCCAGATGCTTAACACCACGGGCAGGACCTGATGACTTCCTCGACCTTCTCATTGATTAAGGAAAACCATACTTTGGTGTGTAGTGAACTTTTGCTCTCGCCATGCCCTGATGAACAGCATGGGCCAGTTAAATCACCTTCCTTGTAAACAAGTCAGGGATGACCAGATGATGTTCTCGCAACCAACATCCATTTGGATCGCACTCAGTTCTTGGCAAACATGATACAGACTTTCCCGTACATGCCGGGCTTGAGGGGTGAGTAGAGCCCACTGGCTCTTGAAACTGTGCCACTTGTTCGTCTTCACACTTTCCAGAGACAGTCATACTGGTTGGTCTCATGACAAAGATCTTCCATGGACAGTGGTATGGGGTGGGACCTGTCAGTCACATACCGCACATACTCCTCAGTTTTATCAGCGTGATCTTCTTCATCAGGCGTGGTGGCACGAGGGTGCCTGGACAAATAGTCTGCTTGGTTGTTGGACCCAGGGCGGAACTCTACTCGGCAACTATACTCTTGTAATTGAAGCATCCACTTCTCTATTCTGGGTGGTGGCTTAGACTGAGTCCCCGTGAATAGGGGAATTAATGGCTTATGATCAGTAGTGACCATGAAGGGCTTCCCATACACATACAGGTGGAAATGTTGGCATCCCTAATGGATAGCAATAGCCTCCTTCTCTATTTGAGAATATCCTTGTTCCTTGTTGGTCAGGGATCTGCTTGCAAAAGCTACGGGGGTCCAATCATCACCATCAGTGAATCTCTGTATCAGAACTGTTCCTAACCCTCGAGGGCCGGCATCCACAGCTATCATTGTATTTTGTCTCGGGTCAAAGTAGCTCAACTTGGTGGAGGGTGACAAGGAATCCTTAGTGGCCTGAAAAATCATCCTCTTGTTCAGTGCCCCATGACCATAGAACTGATCCGTTGGCCAACTTTCGGGGAGATAGTGTCATTGTTGGGAGATTTGTTTAATGAAACGACCGCAATAATTTACCATGCCTAAGAAGCTGCACATCTAGGTCACGGATGCAGGCGATGGGGCCTCCTTGATATCCGGAACCTTCTCTGTGTCCGGGGCAGCTCCCTTTCATGAGAAGACATAGCCAAAGAATTGTAATCTTTGCTGAAAAGATTAACACTTTTTGTGATGCAGGGTGAGACCAGAGTCCTGAATTTGTTGCAACACTTTCCTTAACTGGCTGGGTGTTGTGATCTGGCCCAGTTGCGTAATGAATCAAGATGTCATCGCTGACATTTACCATTCCAGGGCGGTCTACGAGAAGCTCTTGAATTACATTTTGAAATACTTCGACCGCACTAGAAATTCTAAAACTCAGATGTTTGTAGGGCCTTCGTCCCATATGTGTTGAAAATGTTGTAATGTAACGGGACTCTTCAGCAAGAACAAGCTGGTGATATCCTGAGTGCAAATCCAGTTTAGAAGACCAGCTGACTTCATTGAGCTTGCCAATTGGGTCATCAATTTTTGGGGTAAGGTGCCTTTCTCTCTTTATGGCAAAAGTAGGCAGGCACATGTCTACACATATTCGCACCTCTCCAGGCTGTTTGGGTTTCCTTGCAATGACAATTATCGATACCCATGGGTTTGGCCCTTTCACCTTGAATGATGCCTGTGGCCTTAAGCTTGTTTACTTCTATTTCCATGGGAAGGCTTAGATGGAATGCAATGTGCCGGTGTCAGAGAGCTACCAGCTGCACTGACTGATCTATATGCAGGTGCATCTCCTTGTCTTTTAGGCACCCAATTCCGTTATACACCTTTGGAAATTCATCCAGAATATGTGTGATGGCCTCCTGATGTATTCCAAATGTAAACATTACAGTGCCCAGAGCTTTGGCTGCTCTGCACCCCAGAAGCATGCCATGACCTTCTTCAGTAACATACACTTGGGAGTCCACTGATTGGGAACCATATGTTATGGTGGCCTTGAATTTCACTTCCATCATGAGAGGTTTCTCTTGACCATATGCAAAGACTTTGATTGTGACTGGATGTAGTTGTGGGGTGGCTGCATGGCACTATAGACTTCTGCCAACATTATGTTGATTGTCGCACCCATGTCTACCACAGCAGAGGACAAGTGATCTCCAACCTGTATATGGCATTGTGGTAGGCGCCTTGTGGTTTGAAAAGCTGTGACAATAATAAAAACTTAGTCGTCAGTGTTTTCCTCACTCTCATTGTCCTCCATGTTGCTGCTTATCTCCTGCACCTCTGGCAGCACATTGCCAGTGGTGTGCTGTAGTCGCCCTTTGCCTGAGCAGCAGACTTTCATGAAATGATTGAGTTTTCCACACCCTGTGCACCTCTTGCCTGATACTTCAAGGGTTGATGAGTAGGTCAACCACAAAAGCCACAGGTTTGGTTCCTCAAACCCACTCTCCTGTCTTGTTGTGCCATAGGAGCTGGGGTTATTATGTTGACTGGTTCTGTTTTTAAAGGTTTTTGTGATGCCGCTTCCATGTGCCCCGCTCAAGCTCTGGATAGTTCTTTAGTCCGGCCTAGCGTCAGGATGTCAGCTAGAGATGTGCCTGACTCTTCCAGCATCCACTCTCGGCGTTTAGCTGAGGCTCACCCTTGAATTATTTGCCCTTTTATTTCCCCTTTGTCGTCATTGAACCCACTTGTACTGGCTAGTTCCATCAAACATGCATAGAAAACATCAATGGATTCTTCCGCCAGCTGCCTCGCTTGGCGAAATATGAACCTCAAACGAATTTGCCATTGGTTCGAAATGCACCATTAGGTGATGTGTGTCTTCGGCACCATTTTATTGAAATACTTGGATATTTTATAGATGTCTCTTCCTCCTAAATGAAGTGGCAGTGCCTGTTTTTGAGCATTATACACTTTTGTGGCTTCAAAGAAGAGTAGTATTCTCTTAACCCACTCTTTCCACTTGGGTACCTGCACCGCGACGGGGCACCTTCCACTGTGAAATGTTCCACTGCTGGGATGTTTGCCATTATGTGTGTGGTGACAATCAACCAGATATAGTCTTTCTTGTTCTAGCACCCCTTGTGCTCTCTCTCCAGCCACCCTCAGCATGGATGCATGGTTGTTATATGATCGCACTGTGTGCTGCTTTGTTAGGCTGTGTTATTACTGTGGTCCACCTTTGAAAGCACGGATATTGTGTTTACATTTGTCCCTCCTTCATGAATACTGAAACTGACCATGTGTTCCTGCATGACTTTGTTTTATTTTAATGTTTTATTTTAATGTGAAGCCCAAACATCTTGCTCCTTACAGGGTACCTGACCACCTTTCTACTTTCACTTTTTTTTTTTTTGATTTGCGGGGATGGTATGGTGAGCCAAAAGACAACCTTTTTTCCGTACTCTAAACTGCCAATGGCCTGAGTGCTGCTTCTCCCTGGGTGTGATAGACTCATGCAAAAGGTAGGGGCCTCGCTCCATGATCTGGAGTGCCACCTTGCTCCATATGCCGATCTCGGCTCGCAGCGCGATCTGGAGGACTCACCTGCTGGGGCAGGTCACACGTGCTGGGATGATTGGTGTTGAGACGGTCACACAGCACGAGCACCGCGCACTCTTCCACCAAGCACGCCGCTACCACGTGACACCGGTAGTAAAAGAGAGTACCCGCTCATCACCATTGTAATGTTGCTGTACAGCGGATCATCGTGTGCAGCTAAGGTGCAATCAATGGAACCTTCGGAAAGGTGACTGGGGTAATTAGGCCTAAAATAAAACCACACATCGGGAAATACAAAAGTGCTAGTATCGCTATTTGCTCAGGGGTCCCTATCTGAGGCCACATCTGGCAACAGCTTCTTTTATTAACACAGTCCCACGTGGTGTGAGATCAACCAAAAATGCATGGGCCCACAGGACACATTACTAAAACACCCCTGCTATACAATGACAAATGCGTGGCACCCAGTGTTCGTCACTAAAGGGCGACACTAGAGGTCCCAGCTGATGGATGTGTTTCCCAAGTTGGTCGCCTGATCCTAAAACTACTCAGATCTGGTACGGCAGTCATCCTGCTTCAGGTTTGCAGTAAGGAGCAACTTGCACCAGGAGAAGAATATTCTTTGGCAGACGCTTTAATTGCAGCAGCTCAAACTGGGGGGCTGACCCTTCACTTTTTATACTGGAGTGCTTGTTGCAAGGAGGCAACAATGTTGCCAAGACAGTGGAATTTACACGTTTGCAACAGTCATGAGTTTGGGTTACTTGGAATGCCTGAAGATGTCTCCTAGGCAGTGGCTTCTATTTCGTTGCAGCTGGAGTCAGCTGATAACCTTGGCTTGGAGTCTACAGTTAATGCAGTGAGTCACCATGAGGGGGCTATGGGAGACCCCGAGGTTGGGGCCTTGGGCTTAATGGGGAAAACAGTACGGGGGTTAAGTTTCCCTCCCAATGGTTCCAGCAGGCTGTGGACCAAGATTCATCTATGCCTACCCATGTTACCCGGGCACCTACTGCTAGTCAAGTTATTTTTGACTCTCACAATGACAATTCTTTTGAGGCAATTGGGAGCTTAGCAGGTCAAGAATTGATGCTTTCCAAATAAGGAAAAACAAACAACCTGTCCAGAATAATAAGGACAACAGTAAGAAACATAAAGAAATATCTAAAATGTATCAGTAGGGCAAATCTGCAACCCTGCGCCTGAAGCACAAGGCTGTCAACAGCGAGGTTAAAGGTGGTGCTGAAGGGAGTCAGCTGTGGGACTGGGTAACCTGAAAATGAGAAGTCAAGTGGGGATGTCAGCTCCCCACTTGACTTCTCAAAATGAGAAGACAGGGGGAGAGGGGTTGGCCTAACGGCTAAGGCGCTCAACCTCGGACCTGGGGAACTTGGTTCGAGTCTTGGTAACGACGCCAAAAAACCCCCTGTGATTCTGGGCAAATCACTTAATCTCCCCGTGCCTAAAAAATGAGTGTGTCCTCATGTAACGTAACTGGTGCTTTGTAAAGCGCTCTGATAACTCATTCGGTTCGGTTCAAGTTCGCGCTATATAAAACTCTAAAAAAAAAAAAAAAAAAAGTCTTTAATTTCTTAATTGTCCACTGTCTACTTTGTAGATCAACTGGCAACAAGGGTTGACAGGCATCCTCGGGCTGAGCCATGCCCTGCTGCCTCTCCTAGTCTCGAAGCTATCCCACTTCCTGAGAGTAGTTTTGTACTCTTGGCTGTAGCCCCGCCGGTTATACCTCACCAGTTATAACTACAGAAACCACGAAAACGTCTAATAAAAATGGAGCACAGGAGCCCTCTCTTTTGGCAATATTACAGCTGTTACTGGCACAGAGCGCAGAAGCGCTGCAGTATTATGCTCGAGTAAGAGCAGATATGGCGTCAATTTAGCAATCTTTAGTTTAAGTAACTAGTAGGGCCCCAATTCACACTATGGACATGGCCAAGCTACAGCAGCGAGTGGCCGATACTAAGGAGGTGGGAACGTCTACTGTGAAATCCATCAGGAATCATGACTGGCAATTGTGGTTTGTCCAGAGTAAAATTGAAGATTTGGAAGACCGCCAGAGGAGAAATAATCTCCAAGTGTTTGGAATACTGAAAGAAAAGAGGGTGACAATCCTTGGCAGTTCATTGTACAATTGTTTGGGAAAGCTTTCCCTGATCCTAGAGACTGGGACATGGATTCACAAATTCAGTGTGTGCATCGTCTTCCTATAAACCGGAGGAGCAATGCTGCTACCGGCAATGCTAAATTGTCACATCCTCATCCAATTTTAATCTACATTGGCAATTTTTTGCTGAGGCAGGCAATTTATTTAACAGCCCGTCCAGCTACACCTGTAGTTGTTGATGCAATGTTGATTTAGTCCACTCAGATTTGTGCAAATCTTCCATGGAATGACGCTGGAAACTCTGTCAACGAATTGACCATTTGAAGGTCGTTGGGGCACAAGTATTTTTACAAGAACCTGCCAAGCTAAAGATCATTAAAGATAGACGGACATAGATGTGTTATACAGAGCAAGATGCTGTGCATGCTCTTCATAATTTACATGAACTGCATTGTAGACTTGCACTGTAGATATGTTTGCTGAAGTTCTGAAATAAGCACGTTGTCTATGAGTTTTGTCTCTTTGGGGCTGGGGACCCACTTATGTTATAGCATGGGTATTAATACCATTTGCACATTTTTTCTTTCCTTTCTACATTTTTGGTTTAGCTTTGTACATCATTACCTCTCTTTCTTTTTTTCATCTTTCTCTTTTTTTTCTTTTACTTAGACAAAGGTTTGAGGGGTTGAGGTGAGAGGTGAAATAGGTCAGAATGATCAAAGTTCACTTTACGATTTTATGTTTTTGTTTCATATTTTGAATTGGTTCATGGGCATGGGATGGCTCACCCGAAGATGACAGGGATTTTCATTAATGGCTGGGTTAAAATGTATGTGCTGGAATGTTTCTGGCATTAATCTATCTAGTAAATGGCAATTTGTTTGGGAAGAGATTCAAATATATAAGCCGCAACTACTATCCCTAACTGAGACCCATCTTGCTCATAAGGATCATTCTATTTTTACATGTACATCTCAATCTGTTTGTATTCACGGGGTAACTATTTTTTCTGCTAAGAACCTAGAACTTAAGATATTGATGGGTGATTGCCCGGCTATTAACACATGGCCAAAAATACATACTGTGAACATTGTATGGACCAACTATAGATGAGCCTGGGATACTGGATATGCTTTGTTTCGAATTACTGGATTGGTCGGGGGAGTTACTTATAATGGGTGATTTTAATTGTGGTATGGACTATAGTATCGATTCCATGAACCATTCTGCATCTCCCAGTATGGCGAAAACAAGGGCGTTGTTTATTGAATTCGCTCACCTCTATGGGCTGAACGATGTATGGGGGACATTACATCCAACTAAGCCTGGTTATACTTTTTATTCATCTCCACACAAACATTACTCCAGGATAGACATGGTACTTGCTAGTGCGGGTCTGATACAAAATTCAGAAATGGAAGTCTGCCCTAAGATCACCTCTGATCATAACCCCATATTATTATTATTTATTCTTCACGCGGCCAGAGCAGAGCAGCATCAGTTCTCCTTCCCTCGCTATCTGTTGACGAATCCTAATTACTTTAAGCATGTGTCTAGCTCACTGTCGGACGTTTTGCAAGTGAATGCAGGTACGGAATCAGTACCAGTGGTGTGGGTTTGGGATACAAAGAAGGCAAACATTAGGGTCAAGACATTACAGTTTATACTCAGTAAAAATAAGGTCAGCCAAGACAGTGCTAGGCTGCTTTGTCAATCAATTATACAAGTGGAGATGATGCATGCTCAGGTGATAGTCACTAGGGGCCCAGATGGACAGGGTTTATATCTCAATTTGTTTGGTAAACGGTCTCTTCTGGGGCGGGCTTTAAAAGAGAAGGCAGCTGCCAGCCATCTTAAGAATCGGGCTCTTCAGTATGAGTATGGGGGAAATGTGGGACAAGTACTGGCTCTCCAAATCTCTGACAGAGTCTACAGGTATAATTAATTCTATTAAAGGCAGTGACAGTTTAGTATATGGTCCCCCTCAGGCTATAGCGGAACAATTCTTGTTTTTTTATCAGGAACTTTACAGCCAGCCCTAAGGGTATAATTCATCTGGGTTTATGGAATATGTTCAGGGGTATAGATTGCCATCTCTCGGGGAACCTCATGTAACTGCACTTCAGAAGGACATCTCCGTCGGTGAAACTGAGGCAGCTCTGTTAGCCACCGGCCAGGCAGGAGAAGACTCTATCCCGCTTAAATTTGATAAAATATTCAAAGATATTATTCTTCCAACATATCGATAAAGGTGGAGAAGTGCCCGGTACCTGGAATATGACTGACATTATAGTTTTTCTAAAGAAAGACAAACCACAGATGAACAGGGTCCCTATCATTCCAATTCTCCTATTAACACGGGTGCAAAGGTCTTCGCAAAGATCCTTGCAGTCCAATGGCTTTATACCCAGCAGGGATACTATTTGCATGTCAATACGGCTGTTGCTGCATTTGATGTGGCAGAAAAATCTGGTAAAAAGAGGTATGATACTTTTAGATACTGAGAAGGCATCTGACAGCGTTGTATGGGGCTACCTCTGGGTAACGATGGTAGCCTTTGGCATTGGGGATCGGTTTTGCAAATGGGTACAGTAGTTATATAGGAATCCTAGTGCTAAGTTAGCCTATGCTGAGATATCATCTATACCTTTTACGAGTAATCAAGGCACCCGGCAGGGGTGTCCGCTATACCCTCTTTTTTTTTTTTTTTTAAATTTTTCCAAAACCTTTATTGGTCTTTATGATGGCACACACAGCTTGCAGCCTACAACCCGGAGGCCGGCAGCGTACTTTGCAGCAAAGCTGCCATATCTATTAAATCATACACAGCCAAGTAGCCGACATCCCGGGGGACCGGCGGCACATTCAACGGAGACCATATATGTACCGCTATACCCTTTTTTATTTGCTCTCTGTATGGAGCCATATTCGTAATCTCTGCAATGGAATGCTGGAATACAGCCTATGGTCTCCGGTGATTGTGAACTTCAAATCACAGCATATGCCGACGATGTCGCTATTTTCTCACCTAATCCATCAATCCTCCAGCCAGAGTACTGCTGATGCACTAGGTTAGACACCATATTCGATATGGTATCGATAATAATGTTTCCGGGCAAAGAGCCACTGATTCTTTCTCTGTGGGGTGGTTGTGGGTCCGGGGCCCCTGTCATGGCCCTGGCACTGCAGCCGTCTGTGCCAGTCCCTTACGTTGTGTGTCACAATGCCATCCTCCTCCTAAATGTTATCGTTCTGAGACAAATTCGGAAGGGTAGGAGCAGCCGTAGGTACTGGTCATCTAATGCCTTTTCTGGACGTTTTATTAAAACACCTTCCTGAGCTCTGGGGGGGCTCTGCCCCATCCGGACACCCTCTTCCAGGGCTCCCTACCTACGCTCCCTGCCCAGGGCCGCCATGAGCCCAGAGCCACCACTGGTGGCTGACATTGAGATTACCTGGCAGCTATATGACCTTAACGGATTTTGCACATTTGCTGGACTCCAGGCTCCCTTTGATTTCCCTTATCACTTTTCTTTAAATACCAGCAGATAAGGGATTTCTTTATATTAGGATGTAAGCCTACAATTGATTTGTCAGGTTCTGACTTACTCTCTTGTTTACATATTGCGCCCAAGGAAACCGGTTATCAGTACAATCTATCAAGAGTCCTGGCAGTATAGGGTCGGTGATAGCCTATCTCTTGCTGCTAAGTGGGGCAAGGTGCTTTTGTCCGAGGTGTTGGGCTCTGAAATTCGCAGAGACTACAGATGGTTCGATGCACTCTATAAATTTAAACTGGAAACAATTCAAGAAAGTTGTACTACACGGCGGGCAGAATTCCAAATTACAAAGTGGGGCAGGAACTCCAGGGCAGATAAGACCAAGTGTCCTAAATGTGGTTGTCATGCAGCAGATATCTTACATATGTTTGCCAAAAGTCCTGCTTTTTAGGAATTCTGGGACGGAGTGACCCAAATTGTAACATCTTCTCTTTGTTTCGATCTACAGCTTACTCGTAAGGAGATTCTGATGGAATAAACAACGGAATTTGATTCTGGCCTGCGACAGTTGCTGTCTGTAATAATTGTCTCGGCCAGGCTCTGTATCGCCCGAGCATGGGGTTCACCACTAGCACAAGGACAGCTGAGTGTTGGGCTATCATCTGGCAAATATACAAGTCTAAATTGGTCTGGAAAAAGACAGGGGCCTTCGCTCTAATAAAAGATTAGCTAGAATCTGGGCAGGATGCTGGGATCAGCAGTTTATTGTTAGAAACTAATTTATTTAGGACTCGCTAGTCAAAATAGTGTGGGTTGGATAGGTTTCTTGATATAAATTAGTTATGTTTCGTTGTAGTTTCTGTTATCTACAAATCTTATATGGTATAAATATTATGCTGTTGTGTACAATCCCTGCATGATATGTTTTAACTTTGTGTTTTTTTTTTTTTAGCTAGGGTTAATTCCTAGGCTATTCCTTAAATTCGCCGTTTGGGCTGTACTTTTACTGTTCATGTCTGACTTAATAAAATAATGAAAACATAAAAAAAAAAAAAAGAAAACACACTCTGGGTTCCAGTTGAATCCTGGATGCCACTCATCGTGGCCACTGATTAGATTTGAATCATCCTGGACCGAAGAGAAACAGCGCCCCTTATCCTGATCGACCAGTCTGTCTCCCATAACACCCTAATCAGAAGACTTCATAAGATTGGCATATAAGGATCTGCTCTCAAATGGGTCTGTTCCTTCCTCACGGAAGAATCCAAAGGGTCAGGCTGGCACCCTTCACATCAGAAACGAAGAAACTGATATGCGGTGCCCCACAGTGATCGTCCCTCAGCCCCACCCTTTTCACATATACATGACACCGCTATCCAGCATCATCCGATCACAAGACATCACTGCCACCTATGACACCCAACTCATCCTCGCATTGACAGATAAGAAACTACCACCAGAACCAACTTCACCAATTGCATGACCATGGTAGCAGATTGGATGCAAACCAGATGCTGCAGTTCAGGTCCGACAAGACGGAAGGAATGGTCTTCGGCAACAAGACCTACCCATGTGACTCCACCTGGTGGCCGTGAGAGCTAGGAACAACACCCACACCCACAGACCTTGCAAGAAATCTAGGGACCATCCTAGATAACAAGCTCAGCATGACTGCTCAAGTAAACGCAGTGTGCACCTCCTGCATCCACATCCTACGCATGCTTCAAAAGATCTTCAAATGGTTGCCTCAGAACACCAGACGGATTGTCACGCAAACACTCACTCCAACAGGCTGAACTACAACAACACTCTTTATGCTTAAATCTCCAAACAACTCCTACATGGACTCCACATCATTCAGAACTCAACTGCAAGACTCATACTCGACCTCCCATGCCGCACCCACATCACCAAGCACCTCAGGAAGCTTCACTGGCTCCCCATTCACAAGGGCAGCCAATTCAAGCTCCTGATGCACACATACAAAGCCCTACACAACACAGGACCAAAATACCTGAACAACCGTATACACATTTACCAACACACCAGGCACTGATGTCTGCCTCACTCTCACTTACACACATTACCTGAATCCGAAAAAGCAAAACTGGAGGTCGCTCATTCTCCTACATCGGACCCAAGACATTGAACAACCTTCCTCAACACATCAGAGACTTTTCCTCACTTCGAAAGTTCCACAATATTTTGGAAACCTGGGGGCATATTACCAAGGGTGGCGATAGGCAATTATCGCCGGTTTAGAGCCGTTTTCTGCTTCTAAGCAGCGATAATTCTATCGCTCTATTAGCAAGCTGTCGCTAACTGATGTTAGTGACAGCTTTTAGGCGTTAGCGAGCGGTTTGGGGCCCGCTTTGCATGTCAGCGATATTTATCGCTGATGACATGCAAAGTGAGCGTGCCCAACCTGTTAGCGACTGAAAGCAGTCGCTAACATCGCTATCGCCTATTAGCAAGGCCGGCGTAGCGATGGAAATATTCCCGCTATCGCCAAAAACCAACGCCTGCTCAGACCAGTTCTTAGCCATGTTATCCAATGGGAGGTGGATAACATGGCTAAGAGCATTTTGTCGCTAATGCGTGAATATCGCTGTATTCTCAGCGATATTCACGCATTTCGCCGCTATCGCTGGATATTTTAGCACATATGTGAGAAAAACGCTACTAATAGCATATTTTCCTCACTAACATATCCAGCGATAGGCAGCGATAAAAAAATTGTCGCTAAGCATATTTAGCGATAATTTTCACTAGTTGTTGGTAACATGCCCCCTGGCTCTTTGATTAAGCACCTTCATAGACTATTCACCTACACCACTGCCCAAGCATCTGGATATTCTCTTAGGTGATTAGTGTGCTGTACAAATCAATACAACATAACATAAATGAGTATGTTATTCAACATGCAACAATTCCCTGTATTTATGAGTCATTTGAATACCCTCTAGTGTTGTCCTGCTTGTCAGCTCATCCATGACATTCTTGGGAGCTGGTTAGCCACAAGCACCCAGGCTAAGCTTCAGGTGATATCTGTTTCTGGTGGCGTCATGTCTGGAACATTAGTAATTTTATGAAGCCATAGAACCAGCCACCTTTCTTCTGCTCATGGGTGCACACTTCTGTGCTCAGTGCATTTCTTAAATAGAGATTGGAGAATCTTGGCGCCTCTTACATTACGACTATAGCGCTGGGCAAACCTAGTTGTTAATCAATGTAGTGATGTACATTAAATTAAAACACTGAGATTGTAACTATGTTTGGAAAGGAATGAAGTGGGAGTGGTTGTACTAATAGTTGACAGGCTGGTGGTGTGTGACCCCCTTAGCAAAGTCAAAGTCAAAAACAAAGTTTATTTAGACCATTGCGCTATAAACCACAGTTCGTCATATAAAATTTACATCTTACAAATTCATATTCTTAACAGACCCCCATAGCTAACTTCAAGAACATTTTTGGATGATGGCAGTGCTTAATTTGTAAAATATGAAGTGCAGGTGCTGAAATGTTTGTTGGAGGCCACACCTACTTTTCTCTGGCTCCACCCACTCCCTCCATTGGCTCCACCCACTTACTATATTAGCTCCACCCACATCTTCAACTGGCACTGCTAAAAGTCAGATGTAATATATCCGAATTTCAGCAAGGGAGCCTTTCCAAGGTTTTGATAGGAGGTTCCCCTACCCTGTGAACATTTTGAAAAAGATTAATTCCAAAGTGCATTTAAAGTCCAAGTTTGGAATAAATTAGCTTAGAGTCTAGGAGTTCTAAGGTACAACTTGTACATAGCTTATGTGTTAAAATAAACCAAAATGTTGTGAAAACACTCTAAACAGATAAACTGAATAAAATCATGCAATATACTTGAATGAGTCAGTCATGGCACTTCCGGTGGCTGAAGGGGTATGTAGTTATTCAGTAAAGTATTCTATTAGAGAAACAATTGAAAAAAGAGGATTACCAATTGGGCTTGTTACTATAACTTAGTTCCCTGGAGCTATATGTGCATTTATTAGATATTCAGAATAGTTAAAAAAAACATGGAACTATGCAGTTCTGTATCACACAGACAAGACATCGATTAGAAAAGAGGCATATATTCAAAATACGACTTTTTAATTAAAGATTTGTATCTTACCATAAAGCTCTGAAAAAAGTAATCTCAACCAAAAAGTCCTAGAGCTACCTAGGGCAAAGGAATAGGTAATGGCAGCTTGTCAGGGCACTTTGAATTTGAAGTAAGTCATACCTATTAGTGCAAAATGGCCAAAGTGCCATACAAATTGTAAACATATAAAGACAAAATAACGAAAAATACAATATATAAATACAAATAAATATGTTCTAAAATGAAAAACGAAAAAGCAAGTTAAGTCTGATAAAAACAAAATGAATGATATAAAAGAGAATAAATATAACATCCAAACAAAGAAGAGACAACTATAACAAAATATTAAATAAATTGACACTTTCAACAAATAAATGCAAATAAATAACCTATATAAACTACACAACAATATTTAAATCTCCCAAAAACACAGTAAAGCCGAACTTTTTTAAAACATTGCAATGACACATGTTTTGTCAGTTGGACTGGGCTAGCATCTGTTTTTCTAGAAAAGCCCACAAACAGTCTAAATCGCATGTGCGTTCCAAGTCCTCCTCTTTTCTTGCTTTACTCCTAGTGTCATCTGCTGCTCCTCGTCCTTTTGCAAGCCATGACTGAACATAGGGGATTGGATTGAATCTCTTAAATGGTGGACCAACAAGATTAAAAAACATTAAAGAAGATATTGTTTCAGTCAGCAATTATACTCTAGCAGATGTGCATATCAGATTCAGTTGAGAAAAGCCCCCCTCACATTCTGCAGTACTGCTGGCAATAGTGTGCAAGGCCATCAAAAGCTCCTTGAACTGCCTTTTAATTTCTTTCCCTCCAGATCCCTTATACTCTCTGTAAGCACGTGTGGTTTCTCGACTGGCAATGTTGAATCTTTTATACAGAGACTCAATATCACTTTCACCATAAAGAAGAGGTAGCTCCTCAGGCCAGGACTGTTTGTATAAAACTTTCACTTTGCTAATCAGTGTATCATACTCAGCCTTTTTGTCAGGAGAATTAGTACCTCCTGTAGACAACAAACGATGTCTTAGATTTTCTGCAAGGCTACGAAAAAAACTGTCCCTGTTCAAGGATTATGTCAGTGGTCTTTCCTTTGTGCAGCATCACACCCTGGAATATATTTTCTTCCATTGCCTTTTCACACTGTGAGAAAGGGTTCCCTTGCCTGTCTACCATTGCCTCAAACACTGCTATTTGCCGACAAATAGCCCGATGAGCATCAATGATTGTAGAATCACGTTTCTGTAACTCGAGTGATAACTCTGATAACTCCTGAAGAGCGTCATACATGA
Organism: Lissotriton helveticus; assembly: GCF_964261635.1. NCBI lineage: Eukaryota > Metazoa > Chordata > Amphibia > Caudata > Salamandridae > Lissotriton > Lissotriton helveticus. The sequence continues at coordinate 39,769,080 of NC_136057.1, forward strand.
GGCTAAGATTAGCAACAAACTGGATAGACGATAATCGCCTTACTAGGCCTGTGTACAGATTTCGATTGGAACTGTCACGGGAACCATCTTCAGCTGCACTAGTAAAATGCTTGTAGAGAGCAAGATAAGCATTCCAAACTGCCTCTACAGTTCTAAAGCTTGATGCAACCCAACGAGTATTTAACACTCTACCAATTCTGCAAAGCTGAATGTCGAGAGCTTCTGCACACTCCTTTAGCTCCAAACGGTTTTTAACAGATGTGGCAAACAGAGAATATAGCTTATCAAGTAAGTTTTTGAAGTGATTTGTAGCGCCAATATCTTTCATGACATCATGAACGGCAAGTTCCAGGCGCTGTGCGGAGCAGTGCCAGGCTACAATATTGGGAGAGATTTTTTCCTGCAACCTCTTTAGAACACCACTGTGACGGCCAAACATCACTGAAGCTCCATCGTAGGCAACTGAAGCCAGGCATTTGGAGAGAAAGTCCTCCCTTATATTAACAGGATCTTTTTTAGAGCAGGCAGTAAACTGCTTACTATGCCGTCAGCTGACAAAACACTCAGCTCAATGAGGTCAACAAAAATATTAGCTGGGGAGTCCATGCCAGGTAGCTGCATTCGCATGTACACAATTAAAGAACTTTTCCTATTTAATGCAGTGCTTTCATCTAGTAAAAGACTTACTTTTGGGGAAAGTTCAATCATTTTGGCAAATATCTTCCTCTTCATTTCTGAGGATATGTGGCGTTGTATGTTTGAGCAAGCTACATTGGAGTGCAGAATTCGACCCATATCCAGTCCATTTAACTGGTGGCAGTCTACCTCTGTTTCAAAACCATACGCTGGCCTGTTCTGCTTTGCTTCCTTATAAGCTACACAGAATATTCTAGTTGTTGCCGATATTTGTAAAGATTGCGTTTTTGCAGTTACTTGCAATGAAGGATCTTTTTTTGCATTTTCTAAGATTTTTAAAGTTGCAACATGAGCCTTGCTTTGTGCATGTTCTCCAATCTTTTTCCTCAATGATTTCTGCTGTTGTTCTATATTGGTGCCATATCCCGTCACAGTAGAGTCAGTCCATTCTTTGGACAATTTCATTCTCCTGGATTTCTCAGCACCAAGATCATGGACTTTGCGACACACAGAACATCCAAGGTTAGGGCCTTTAACAATTGACCACGGATGCTTGTGTTGGAAATATAATTTTTTGTCATGTTTCCAACCTTTAGGAAGAATGCCTTTCCTAAAAACTCTGTCTGAATGTGGTTTCAGTGAGAATCTGTCAAATTGTTTGCTAGTGCTTGGTGTTTCCTCTGTCTCAGCAGCAATCTCCACAGCATGATGCTGCTGCTCGTCTCTGAGAGGACTATCTTGTGTCTTTTCTTCTGTAGGGGTGATAAGGCTGCTGCTAGTAGTGGTGTCGCTCTCATCTAGTGCTTTCGCTTGCACTTCATCTTCCTTGTTGTTCCCTTCATCCACTGGAAGTACATGGTCTTTTTTAGCTACTTTATTAGTAGGCTCCTCATCATCTTTGGGCTTAAATTTTGTGAAGTAGCTTGAAATCTTCTTCTGCCCAGTGTGTGACATTCTAGGGAAGAAGTGAAAGAAAACAGGCTAGACAAGTGCGAAGTGTGATGTCAATTCATCTCAGTAACATGCACACTTAATATTTTTTTGCAGTTTGCTCCAAAGACATTTCTGCATCTGCACATATATTATCATCTATGACTGACTACAAGTATAATCCAAATGGATCCTACTTTGCCCACCCAAATTCTGACCTTTTCCAATTCATACGCCTCCCTGTCCTGCAGCGCTCACTGGAAAGAGACACAAAGTCTTTCAAGTTTGTCTCACTTTGAAGCTTTGGCTTCCTGCAGTATTACAACAAAAGCAGGGTGAGATGGAAGTGTGCACAGTTAGTTACACACTGTGATTCACAAAAAGCATTCATTAATTGACACTCGGGCAAAAATGGGAACCCAAAGCAGCCGTGGCAAGTTTTGTTAGACCAGCCCCCATACGGTGCATAGCAAGCGAGCACGGCGAGCTTAACGACTGCTAGAGATGTTTGTATGGGGGGAATTATTCCCTGAAGAACATTTTGTAAAAAGAAAAACCAAAATGGTGCACAACATATTTTCGTAACATATTTAACTGTATCAACTTTCAAAGGATAGCAAATCGTAAACCTAAATGAGGAGCTGACATAGGCACCAAGGCCAGAAAGCATGGAACTATGTGTCACACATAAGCATCCATTCCAGGCCATGAAGCGTGAAAATGTCACACAAAGGCACCCAGGCCAGAAATCATGGAAACGTCACACAATGGCACCCAGGAAAGAAATCATGGAAACTTCACACAGGGGCACCCAGGCCAGAAATCATGGAAACGTCACACAAAGGCACCCAGGCCAGAAATAATGGAAACGTCACACAATGGCACCCAGGAAAGAAATCATGGAAACGTCACACAAAATCACCCAGGCCAGAAATCATGGAAACATCACACAAAGGCACCCAGGAAAGAAATCATGGAAACGTCACACAAAGGCACCCAGGAAAGAAATCATGGAAACGTCACACAAAGGCATCCAGGCCAGAAATCATGGAAACGTCACACAATGGCACCCAGGAAAGAAACCATGGAAACTTCACACAGAGGCACCCAGGCCAGAAATCATGGAAACGTCACACAAAGGCACCCAGGCCAGAAATCATGGAAACGTCACACAATGGCACCCAGGAAAGAAACCATGGAAACTTCACACAGAGGCACCCAGGCCAGAAATCATGGAAACGTCACACAAAGGCACCCAGGCCAGAAATAATGGAAACGTCGCACAATGGCACCCAGGAAAGAAATCATGGAAACGTCACACAAAATCACCCAGGCCAGAAATCATGGAAACGTCACACAAAGGCACCCAGGAAAGAAATCATGGAAACGTCACACAAAGGCACCCAGGAAAGAAATCATGGAAACGTCACACAAAGGCAACCAACCAGGCCAGGAAGCATCTAAACTTCACACAAAGGTACTCAAGCTAGAAAGCATGAAAATGTCAATGCAAGGCACCCAAGCCACTGGTGCTGGAACAATTTTCAGAGTGTTGGTGCTGCTCTCAATGTTACATCACTGAAGAAGTCATAAGATTGTGAAAAATCCAAACATACACTAAGGTCAAACATAGCAAATGAGCCTTGCCCATTCCGGCACAGGTGGTGAGTGTGTGGTATGTTGCAGTGAAGCATTTAGAAGCCCACTGCTTGTTGAGTGGTGTTGGTGAACTCAACTGTATTAACCAAAGCTTTCCACAATCCTAAACTCACCACCCCAAGTACATCAACTTCCTGCTCAATCCACTGCTGTGGTTCAATTCCTGCATATCGGCTGATGCTTTGGACAGTTGCATAGCTACCAGACATTGTTAGTTCTTATTTGTTAATGATATGTATGTAGGCATAGTAGCTCTACGAAACAGCTGTAACGATTCAAGAATGGCTCAACATAGGTCTCTCAAGCAAAGTGAGTCCTGTGAGGAGGAGAGGTTATATAGGCCCTACTCCTGCTGTCACATTCTGTGGGCCCGATTCACAGAATGAACTTAAGACTCAATCCTAAACTTACTACTTTTGGTATTCACAGAAGTTAGGATTTTGTCTTAATTCTGTCTTAAGTTTGTCTTAAGACAAACTCAAGACAAAATCCTAACTTCTGTGAATACCAAAAGTAGTAAGTGCATTCTGTGAATACCAAAATAGTAGGAAGTTTAGGATTGAGTCTTAAGTTCATTCTGTGAATCGGGCCCAATGTGTTTACTTTTGTACCTCCAGGGCTTGGCACTTTAACTTAAGGCAATCTCAGGAATGGGCTGGCGAGGTGAGCTGGCATTCCTCGAAATGGGGAAAACGGACTTACCCAGATCCAGTAAGCAGACCCGTGCCTTGGGTTAAGCAAGGCCTCAAGGGCACTTAGCAGGCAGCATGTAGGCCTGTGTTTAATGATAATAAAGAGTTAAACTGCAACTGCAAGCTATCTCAATCCTCTCCCAGAGATGCTGTGCTGGCTGGCAGGGATTCTTTATTGAGCATCCTGCAACAGCTGTGTGTCGTTCGTAGCTACTATTAGGTGTGTATCAATGAGGGATAACTTTACATCTATGTATGGGCTTGAGTACCTGTGCAGACTTATTTAACACAATAAAGTTAAACTTTTGAAAAATAAACTTCAATGTAATGACATTTGGGAGTGAGAAACAAAGGCCTAAATTATTGTAGATAATTTGGACTGCAGTTTTGTTGCATGCCACACTAGAGAAATATTTTTTCTCCGGAGCAAAATACAGTACATTTTCACCATATGCTTGTTTTGTCCTAAAAATTAAAAACATTGCTCAAAGTTGTTGAACAATCACCGACGTGTAACGCCCTGTTTGGGAGCATTATGTAGCGGAGTACCCAGTTTCTTTCTCTCTCTTACTTGCTTCTATTTTTCACTCTAAATCTCACCCCCACCCCACACACACCCCATGTCTATCTCTAACTCTGATTGTCTTTACTTTAGTTTCTCTCTAGTCTACCTATCCCTCCCTCAACATCCTGTCTTTATATATATATTTCCTTCTCTCCTCACCCATCTCTTGCTCCGTCATCTCTCTCTTGTTATGTGACCTCACGGCTCACCCCTCTTTACCTCTGTCTCTGATTCCCACCCTTTCCTCCCTACTGGCATCTTCTAAGTTATTCTTCACCTCACCTCCCTCTTGCTACCATGCTTCGGCAGCTGTTAGTAATAATGAAGTTAAGAAAGTAGAGGCATAAACAAACTTTACTAAGCAAAAGTGTTTCCTTAGTAGAGACAGTTACTGCTGCTCTGCCAGCCTCTGCCATAAATAAAAGCTAACAAATCTTGTAAAAAAATAATCCCCACGAGTCACTGAAGAAAGCCAGTGGCATTAAAAGTCAACGGTCGGCCTGTGTACCGTGACTGTCTCATCGCTGCTGTGAGCGGTCGCTCCCCTGGCTCCCTGCTTGAACTGGTATCGTTGCACTGCGCTTGGGACCTGGCTTTTAAACTTGTAACGTGATAATTGCACTGGGCTGCGCTTGAGATCTGGCATATAAACTTGTAGCGCGATAATTGCACTGTGACTGCTGTGACGATAACTATTGAAGTCTGCCTCATTCTTTCAGCATACAATTACTTGTTGCGCATTTACTTTCACTGTGCCTTCGTTGCACTCATCTCTGGCGCTTTGTTGATAGTGCTTTACCATCCGCCGCCATTTCGTTGTTGTTGTTTTCCCTGCAAGCCCGTCCTCTAGAGCCCGCCCCGCCTCCCAGCTGAGCTCCCCTCGCCCCTCCCCCTCCACCCATTTATGTCAGTAGCACTTGCGCGCAGCGGTCGCGCCCCAGTTGCGCCGAAGGTGCGCCAAAGGTAAGCCCGTCTATGCCCGTCCGCGCCAAGCCCGCGCCCAGCGCCAGACCCCCTGGCCCCCGTACCACCCTCCCCACCCGCATTACTTACGACGCCTCTACCCTCCTTGCCCTAAACCCCGGCCGACTCCCTAACTGCGCCCAAGCCGCTCCTGGACACACCCATGGACCCTTCACTTGCAACTCCTGTAAGTATGACGGCACCAAGACCAACTCCTCATCCACGAACACCAAACAAAGCTTCGACACTAACCACCTTAAATGCATCCTGCTCAACACCCGCTCGGTCCACAGACACGCCATCGACCTGTGGAATCTACTAGACACCATCTCTCCGGACGTCGCCTTCCTAACAGAAACATGGATGAACGCCTCCTCAGCCCCAGACATCACCATTGCCATCCCGGACGGCTACAAGATCATCCGTAAGGACCGCACCAAACAAACAGGAGGAGGCATCGCAATCGTCCATAAGAATTCCATCCGCATCTCAACCAGCTCAGACATCAACCTCGCGAACACCGAACACCTTCACTTCCAGATCCACACCGACCCCAAGACCACACTCAGAGGCACCCTCCTCTACAGGCCACCTGGACCCCGTGCACAATTCAGTGAAGACATCACTGACTTTATCATCCCACACGCCCTCCCCTCCGAGGACTACATTCTATTAAGAGACCTCAATTTTCACCTGGAAAAGAGCAACGACAGCAACGCCACCACCCTTTTGGACAATCTCGCCAACCTCGGACTCAAACAACTTGTTAATACCCCCACTCACTACGCAGGTCACACACTCGATCCCATCTTCACCTCCAGCAAACATATCTCCTTCAGTCACACCACAGTTCTCCATTGGACGGACCACAGCTGCGTTCACTTCTCCTACAAAAAGATCACAACCCACAGCCATCCTCAACCTACTCTGCGAAGAAACTGGAACAAAATCACCACTGATCAGATCTCCTCATCGCTTCTTCAAAACCCCCCTGCCCTCTCTTCGAACCCCAACCAAGCAGCCATTAACTTCACTCAATGGCTAACTAACAGCGCCGACAACCTAGCACCTTTGAAAAAACGTCAAATCAAACTAGGCAGCAAAAACGCTCCCTGGTTTAACGAGGATCTTAAGAAATCCAAGAAACTCTGTCGCTCCCTTGAGAAGGCCTGGAAAAAAGACCCAAACACCAGCACCAAGGACGCCTTCAAAAACGCCACCCGCTTACACCACCAACTGATCCGAACTGCCAAGAAAACCGCATTCAAAGACCGACTAGACAACAACTCCCACAACAGCAAGGAACTATTCAACATCGTCAAAGAATTTACCAACCCCTCAGCCAACTCCAACGACATCACTCCCTCCCAAACCCTTTGCGATTCCCTAGCTTCGTTCTTCCACAACAAAATCGCAGACATCCACAACAGCTTCAACAACCAACCCGGAGACCGACCCACACAACCTTCTGCCGCACCTTCACCCCCCTTGAACATCCTTAATGACTGGAACCCAATCTCCACCGAACACACCATCCGCCTGATGAACTCCGTCCACTCAGGATCCCCCACAGACCCATGTCCACACCACATCTTCAACAAAGCAGACTCCATCATAGCACCACACCTCCGAGACGTCATCAACTGCTCCCTCAACTCCGCCACCTTCCCGGAAATCTGGAAACACGCCGAACTCAGCGCCCTTCTGAAAAAACCCACAGCTGACCCCACCGAACTCAAAAACTACCGCCCCATCTCGCTCCTTCCGTTCCCGGCCAAAGTCATCGAGAAAGCCGTCAACAACCAGCTCGCCGCCTTTCTCGAAACCAACAAATCCCTCGACTCCTCACAGTCCGGATTCCGAGCAAAACACAGCACTGAGACCGCACTCATCGCAGCTACAGACGATATTCGAACTCTACTAGACAATGGAGACACAGTCGCCCTCATCCTCCTTGACCTCTCCGCAGCCTTCGACACAGTCTGTCATAGCACCCTGCTACAACGCCTCAGAAACATCGGAATCCAAGGAAAAGCACTGGAATGGATCTCCTCGTTCCTTACCGGAAGAACTCAGAGAGTCCGCCTTCCACCATTCAAAGCAGTGGCCACTGAAGTCATCTGCGGCGTGCCACAAGGATCTTCACTCAGCCCCACCCTCTTCAACGTATACATGAGCCCCCTCGCGACCATCGCACGCCAACACAACCTCAACATCATCTCCTACGCTGATGACACCCAACTGATCCTCTCACTCACCAATGACCCGAACACCGCCAAAACCAACTTACATGAAGGAATGAAAGAAGTAGCCGAGTGGATGAAACACAGCCGTCTGAAACTGAACTCAGACAAAACAGAAGTCCTTATCTTAGGTACCTCCCCCTCCGCCTGGGATGACTCTTGGTGGCCAGAGGCCCTCGGAAAAGCACCCATCCCGACGGACCAAGTACGGAACCTGGGCGTCATCCTGGACTCCTCACTCTCGATGAACAGACAAGTCAACGCCGTTTCATCATCTTGCTTCAACATTCTTCGCATGCTCAAAAAAACATTTCGCTGGATTCCCACCGAAACTAGAAAAACGGTCACCCACGCACTGGTCACGAGCCGCCTGGACTACGGAAACACCCTTTACGCCGGTACCACCGCAAAAAATCAGAAAAAACTCCAACGCATCCAGAACGCATCAGCCAGGCTCATACTAGACATCCCGCGTAAAGAACACATCTCTGGTCACCTGAAAAACCTCCACTGGCTCCCCGTTAATAAGAGGATAACATTCCGCCTCCTAACCCACGCTCACAAAGCACTTTGCGAACTTGGACCCGAATGCCTCAACACACGACTTTCCTTCTACACCCCCTCCCGCCAGCTACGCTCCTCCAACCAAGCCCTTGCTGTTCTACCTCGCATCAACAAAACCACCATGGGAGGAAGATCCTTCTCCTACCTGGCAGCTAAAACCTGGAACTCACTTCCCACTCACCTTCGCCTCACTCAAAACCACCCAGCATTCAGAAAACAACTTAAAACTCGGATATTCGACCAATAACTCCCCACCCTTCTTCAAGCGCCTTGAGACCCTCTGGGTATGTAGTGCGCTATATAAATTTTCTGACTTGACTTGACTTGACTTGTTTAATCAAATGATCAGGTGGCGCGCGTTAAAAATTGCTTTTAAGTTTGAATTAAATTAACGGAGGACACTGAGAGGCTGATGGCTGACCTACTCCTGTCAGGTTTTTGGCACATCATCTCTTTAATACATATTACATCATGCTACTACTACCACGCGGTGACGTGACCTGCTGCGAATGCCACACCACCACCACACTGCAGATTATGCAATATGCCTGACCTTCACAAAAAGTAACTTCGCTCAGGGCCGGGCCGGCTTTAACACTGGTGGTGCCCTGTGCGACATTGGTGGCGCCCTGTGCGACATTGTTGGCGCCCGCGAATGACCACCCCTCACACACATTCCCTCAGTACCACCCTTTAACACTGCCCTTGGCTTCAGGTCTCCATAACCACTGTCTTAGAATAATTTAGTTTTAAAGCGCCTCTCATACCAATGTAAGGTTTCAGAGCACTTTGCATCATTCACACATTGCATAGATACAATCCTACGTGTGTAGATCAGTATATAGGGAATGTTTAGGCTTTCCTGTTTTCAGTTTCAATTTTGGGTACATTCTGGTGGGTGTTTTTCAGTTTTTTTAATACCTTAAAAAACAGGGGTTATCAGTGGTTGCACATTTTCGCACCATCAAAACAACAGAAAAGGTGTGTTTCCGGTGTTTATGGAATTTTAATTTAATTTTAATTATTGCTTGCTTTCTGCACTGATAGTGCATGTGTATAGGAAGTGTGTGCATAGGGTATATGAGTTCCAAATACATTTTTACTGCACCAGAATGGACTACAAAGTCAATAGCATTCTACATTAACTCTGAAAATTGTAAAGATGTTCTCAGCATACCATCTAGCAAGTGACAAGAACCTCTTACAGGGAAGCACTTCAGCCCAGGTATCGATTTTGACAGGCCAGCATACAACGTTTTCATATACGTAGCTGCTTTACTGCAAATACAAACATTATCACTCCAATCTTTATTGAACTTGGTATTAACTTTTTTCAGCAGCCTTCCAAGTGACCCTGTGTTCCATGTTTACCAAACGCCTGGTGTCATGTTTTCACCACTATCTCAGATGCTTGGTGACAACATTCTTTTCACATATACCTGTCACTACATCTTGCATTGAATGTTTAAAGACTGGGGTGTTTGGCAATTCACTTACAATCAATACTGACTCACTACAATAGGGGGGTGATGTATCAAAGGATTTCACCCATTCTCTGTCTGTGGGTAAATATGATGCTACATATTAGGAAATATTTTTATGAAACCAGCCATTTTACCTATGAGTGAAATTAAATGTAGCCAAAATTTCAAATATGATTTTGATATTTCCAGATTCTCTACAGTTTATAAAATAACTAAATAAGACCTAAAACATGCTTCTAAACACTGAGGGCATATTAACAAGGAACAGGGAAAATTAACGCTAAGGATGCTTAGCGTTAATTTTTTTGATGCCCTCTATCGCTGGATAATATCACCTGGTTATCGCGTTATTAACCACGCTAACCGCCTAAGCGATAAAAAATCCAGCGATAGCGGCATTTTGGGAGGTTATCGCTGGTAATGCAGCGATAAAACTACAAGGATAGGGATATCCTTGTTGATAGCCCATGGTGGACTTAGCCATGTAATCCACCTCCCATTGGATTACTTGGCTAAGTCTGAAAATTAGCAGACATAAAAAAGCAGCGTTAACCGTGGTTAGCGCTGCTTTTTTTGTCTCTAACAGGGTTAGCGTGAAGCTTGATAATAGGAGAAATGTCGCTTAGCGACATTTCTCCTATTATTTTGCTCTGGAACGCCCACTTTGCATCTCATTAGAGATGCAAAGGGAAGCGTCGTGAAAAAGGGTGCTAAGATGTGATTTTGCATGTTAGCACCCTGTTGTTGATAGGGCGATATTTTTATTTCCGCTTCTTTGGCTTTTAAAGCCTAAAAAAGCGGAGATAAAGCCCTTGTTAATATGCCCCTGCATCTTTAGAAGAAAGACCACAAAAATGAAAAAGCAGAAGGAAGAAGAGACAATGTTTTAGTGACATACCTAAACAACAAACCTCAAGCAGAATAATGTTAGGCCAGTCTTTCTTGATACCACCTTGTATAACAAAGCTACATTGTATTGGCCCCTTCAGGAAGAAATAAAAATGACTTTCACTCATTTTTTCCTTTCTTTGAATGGCACTTAGTTTGTGGCTGCAAAGATGTTTTTTTCAGTGTTTATATGTTTACACCGGTGATGGCTATTTTCCTTTCAGTGGGGTTTTATCAGTTATTATGGGTTTAAACCTAAAACCAGATAGCTTAGGAATGATACATCAGACAGGACTACAAGATATAGGAGTCACATGTCATCCATAATTGTCATTATAGGCAATATAGTTTAAGAGTTCGAAGTCTGGAAAAGCGCAAATTCAGAATTTAAAACATAACAGTATTGTTAGGGGTTCCCTACAATTAGAATTGATTTATTTTCTACCCAAATTAACCCTTTTTGCAAGATTAGGATAATGAAAGATTGAGCAAAAAAAATATAGCTCTAATATATAACTTGTTGTTTGCATGCAGCTCTTTGATGACAGACTTGTTAATAGCTTGCTGTTCTATGATATGATCTTAACTTACAAACTGCAAGTAACAAAAAGGATCTCTCCAACAGAAGCAGTAACACACACTGACCTATTTTAGATTGTATGCACTTTTTGATCTGCATGGTAAACGTTCTTTGCAGCAGGTATATAACCCTGTACTACCTTACAAGCAGTCACAACTTCCCCAGACAAAACTCCTGTCTCTCTCCAGGAAGACGATTTATCACCAGAGTTATCTTATATTGAAATTTTAATTTATGCCTGAATATTACTGGAGCCCGGGATCTCGGCAGCAGGTGCTTTTAAAATAAGAATATACTGCCAAACTGACTCAGACTCACTGTGGTGCTAGTGCAAACAGAGCCTGCAGCATTACTTAGGCTGCTGCACAGCTTTATTTTATTTAACTGATGAAGCCTGCTCAGTACTGGGCCCTGCTGCCAGGCCCTGCCTGCCACTTCACCCCTGAATGTGTATACAAAAAGGTTTTGGGTCCGAACAACTGACCAGCCTGGACCTCAACAATTGCGAAACAGAACAAGGTGGCTAGCCAGGATACTTTAAATCCAAATTAGAACCCACACAGCCCATAAGTACTGCGTGACCAGGCCATTTATTTAGCAAAACATTTATTTTGAATTTATAATCAAGTTTCAAAATTCATAAGAACATGTCATTAAAAAGAGAAACACTGTCAAAAACAGTCAAGTCAAAGGCAAAAACAAGCAATTGTATGCACAATAAATCCAAAATATGCAAACATAGAAACTGAATATTCAAACAGTTACATGACACCCAAATGCAGCTTACAATACATTACGCTGGGGGTCGCGTAACTAGTTCACCCCTGAAGGCCTGAACGTGAATGGTCAATGGCCACGATTCCGAATAGGACGGTGGTGGTGGTGAGCCGAGCGTGAGCCCGAGGCAGTGCGGGTATGCTTATGCTGGGGTGTGTGTGGCAGCGAATGCGCGAGCAATTGCAGTGTGAAAAAATCTGCGCACGCTGCTTGCCGCGCACAGCCCCAACCCCCGCAGATTTGCAGAACCGAAACTGAATCCATCATCCAGGCAGCCTGGGCCGGCCCGCAACTGCGCAACATGAGTCAGACATCATCTAACTGAGGGCCGCGGGCCCGCGGCCACTCATCATGATCAGAGACAGTCACTACAGCATCAATCCAGTATCAATCAATATAAAAAAACATAATCATGGCACCTGTAGGCCCTGACCTGCCTCACCTGCGCAGCGCCAGCTTTATTTTTAAGTTAACTCATGATGAATAATTAGGCTGCCTGCCGCAGCCAGACTACTACGCCAGGGCCATGCCTCACTTGGTGGCGCTTAACTCTATGTAGTACCCTCCACTGAGTCCACTGACTGACCTCAATGCGGCCAACGCAGTCCGTCCAGGACAGGAACTGCTACTTGGAATGGCGGCTGGCTGGCCACGATGAATCGGACGGTGGTGGTGGTGAGCCTGAAGCAGTGCGGGTATGCTGGGGTGTGGCAAAGCAGCGAATGCGCGCGCAGCATTGTAAAACAATCTGTGCACGCTGCTTGCCGCGCACAGCCCCAACCCCCGCAGATTTGCTGAGCCTGGCCCTGGCTAAAGAACCGAAACTGAATCCATCTGGGATTCCCAGTAGTCGTAGTACTGATACTGATGAACCATCCTCCAGGCAGCACTGCCGGGCCGGCCCGCAAATGCGCAACATCCTTCCACTACTACTGGCAACATATGATCAAACTAAGGGCTGCGGCCACTCATCATCATTCAGAATTTCAGACCAATGAATCAATCGACGTAAAGATAAAATAAAAACCAGCAATCACCGCGGCGCCTGCCAGGCCCTGCCCTGCCTCACCTGCGCAGCTTCACGTAACTCATCATCAATGATTATCATGATTAGGCCGCCGGCCTACCCCAGGCCATGCCGCGCCCTCACCTGGGCCGCCGGTGCCGTTGAAGGTTAACCACCAGTGGATACTCGGTGTTGGACGCGGTGCCGGTCACGGTGGTGAGGTGCGGCCGTGCGGGTATGCTGGGGCAGCCGTGGCAACATTAAAGCAGCGAACTGATGCGCGTTGTGAGAAGTTGGCCTGATATATAATGTTTCCAATTCTGGAACCACTGTGTATCAGACCAAACAATCCCTTACGGTGTCTGGTTGTAAGTCAACCTTATTAGACAAGCTATCCTAGGGGTAGCATGGACTAAGCAGCCTAAAGGCTTAACTTAAGAGGTCGTGTTAAGCGAGCTGTTTTACCACATACAATCCTGTAATATCAAATGAAAGGACACCACACAAGTATATATTATAAAAATATATGTATTTATTACTAAAGACAATCCCCAGTATTCTTTGTGAATAAAGGGGCACAAGCGTTAAATCAAAAGCACAGTATAACATACAAAGTTGCACAATTTTGGATGAGGCCTAGGGGCCACTCAAACCATATACTAAAAAAATGGTATAAGAGATACCAATCGATCAGTGGTTAGGCCTAGGGCCTAGGGAATCGCTGGGAGCAGTCAGGACAAGCAATGCTGAAGTCGGGAAAAGCCCGCGGGATTCGGGTGCAGCACGTAAAGTGCGGCTTGCATCAATGTAAAGTCAATGGTGCGTAAAAGTTACAAAGTTAGAGATTAAGGACACTTCCGCTGAACCTAGAGGAACAAAACTTAAGACACAGACCCTAGAGGTGTGTACCAGTGTGGGAACACCGGCGTTGCAATGTTACCTCACCCACAGGAAGTGGGTGCACAGGGTCGAAGTTGAGTCGGGTTTCGTCACGCAGGTTCTTAGTGCTTGGAGCTGAAAGGGCTGCAGGCGAGGTGAAAGAGAAGTGTCCGGTGGAGTCCAAGGGTGGACTCAAGTCGAAAAGTACCTGAAAGCAGAGGGGACAGAGTCTGGGTCACTCAGCAGTGACCAGGGTGGAACCAGGATGGAACCAGGCAATGTCGGGCGCAATCAGGTGGTTGTCGAGGAGCTTCTCTCCGCTGTCACGTGGGCTCTGGGGCATCTACGACGTCCAGGAGCGGGTCACGATCTGTCCCACGCAGGCTCTCGCCGTCGGCGCTGTCGGCTTCAAGATTGGAGCAAACAACACTTGGCAAAAGCAATCCACGCGAAACCGGGAGATTGCTTCTCACTCGAACCAGGAGGGTCAGAGTGGGGGCTCCTTTTCAGCGGAGCTGGTGCAAATCTGGAGCAACCAGAATCGCAGGTCGAATTTCAAGTTTCGTCAGTACAGGGGCCACAAGCCGGCTGGCAAGTGACCGGACCAACGCGTTGAGCCAAAAGAAGCAGAAGGGCCCCACGCAGCACTCGTCGAGTGTGGAGGGCTGAACTTCGGTTCAAGAGTGGCTCAGGGTTGGGGCTTCTCAAACCCCGGTGCACAGCTTCGAGGGTCACTCGTGGGCAGCACGGTCAGCGTCTCGTGGTCAATTCAAGATGGCGTGCCCCACGCTTCCGGTCACCTCCACGGGTCTCAGCTCTGCAGGGACTGTAGATCGGGCTGTTGGAAGGCAGGCAAGCTTGATCTCGTCGATCTCTGTCGCTCGAATTCCGGCGGGAACTGCAACAAAGCAGATGTCGAAGGCTGGATGGTGCCTGTTTGCACAGGGTGGTCACTCCTTGACCACAAGGGAGATTCTTCAGTCTTCTACGTTGAGTAGGATGTCGAAGGGTCCAGAGTTTCGTTTCTTATGTTTCATCAGGATAATCTGAAGTGCATTGGCACTGCTCCCACTCTTATTCGAATCTGGGGGGCTGGATTACCTGCTAGGTCCCCTCCTATGGGTGGGACCCAGGAAGTGGGTGGTTACACCCCCTTCCTTTGATCCTGGCCGCGCTGGGACGGGGGCTGGAGTGCCCCAGAACCGGTTTGGCCGGATTATGCAAGGGGCAGCCTTGTGCTCCCCAGGCACTGTCTGGTTTCTTTCAAACCTCCCTGCTACAATCCACTATCTCCTGTCTGAGGGGGTGTAACACCACCCTGCGACAGGAAACCCTTTGTCCAGGCCCCCTTGGCTGAGTTTCGGTCAGCTGCAGGGGGTCAGACCTGTGTCTGTGGCAGAAGCATCCATTTTGTGGATGTGAGGCTCTTTTAAAATTAACCGCATTTCAGTAAAGTAACATGTCTTCTCCCTCTAGAGGGGTGGAATGCTATCCCCGTCGCCAGAACTGGCGAGGGGATAGTATTCCAAATCGTATGACACCTTACACGACATGTTTTGATAAAGCCAAACCAAAGTTGCTATATAACCGCGAGGATTATAATGCACTTAATAGTATATGGTATGGCATTATCCTGAAACAGCTTAGGGAGTTGTTCCCGACAGCTGCAGACAGGCTCAGCTCATGCTAGAGCTCCATCTCACATTAAACCACGCACTCTGCCTCCAGGATTGATGAGGCCTTCCATAGGAGTGGCTCACAGGTTTATATGTGTCCAGATATAGGATTAGATATAGGTATACTATACCTAAGCAAGGGGTGATTACACCACCTTGCCCCAGCTGAGTGATCAGCCAGTTGTGTCAATTTAAGAACCAGCCAGGGGTGGCAAAAGATATGCTGCAGCCCCTGGTAGGCCTTGGTGGCACCTATGCCCTGAGCACCTATAGTGCATGGTACAGGGGCTGACAAGGAGTCCATTTCCAATTGTGGTATGTACCTATAGCACATGTATTAATAATTTAGAGAGAGAACAGCAGGCTGGGGGTCTGTTTAGCAGGCCCACAGCCTCAGTAGTCGAAAACCAGTGAAGCAAAAAGCAAAAATTTGGGGTGACCATAGGATAGCAGACCCTACTCTCCTACACGCGTGCATTCAATTGCAAATTCTGTGCACGCGTCGCTGCCTCTGCCACGCACAGCCCCAACCCCCACAGAAGAATACCAGCCCAGGCAAAATCCTGCCTAGTAGTGTCCCGCCCACTGGGCCGGCCCGGCAACACTGACGGCAACACTGATCCGAGCCGTCGCTGGGCCGACGGATTCAGCAGAACTTGCAGAAGAACTTCGTTTTGTGATTCATTGTGTCGTGAAAGAGTGAGAAAAGAATAGGCGACGAGTCAGTCACGTCACCATTCAGTGAGTGAAGTTCTTGAACAACGATGGATGTTTACAGCAGCACGCGCTCTCTGTGCCAGTGCTAATTATCAATTACTGACATGCGGTGCACTAAATGCGTGACTGTACTGTAGACCCGGCCCTGATAATTAATTGCTGGTGCTAAGCACCGGCAAGCACTGGCACAAATTAAGCACTGGATGATGGATATTTTTTGTTTATTTACTTGCTTACTGTAAAATCATGAAGGATCCTCAGTTATAAGAATAAAGTGACTGAAATGTCCCATCCATCAGCTAGATCCAGTCAGGAATTGTGAACCTTGAAAGTCTTCTCGTCAGCGCCACAGTACTGGCTTGGGCTTTGGGACCATCCATGCCAATATATAATTGTGGGAGAAGGAACTGATACGGCTTCCTCACCCTAATCCACGGCTCCGGAGTGCAATACTTATAATTAAGGGATCCTTGCAAACTCAGATTGAGAGGTGTAGCCAAGGTTCATAAATAATTCAAGGCGAAGCGACATATCGAAAACGGCACAACTGAACAAACAGAGAGACTAGGAGTGGGATCACGAAACGCTTCGGTTACAGCGGCTCCGACTGAGGAAGCCTTACGTGCCACGGGAAACTGCTGACGGCTCAGTCTCATTCTGTTTTTCTTGCAACTTTGGAGGATCCACGTATGAGTTACCGGATGTACTTTCATCCTGCCCTGAAGAAACTCCCTGGTAGGGAGTGAAACGCGTTGGCTGACTGTTTTGCTAATTGCACTCTGACTACTTTTAAAAGAATGAATAATATCAAATAAAGAACTTTTTCACATACCTAATTCTACATCTTTCTTGGACTTTTTATCTGTGCGCCTCCATTTAAGCTAACAAACTGCCTATGATCTGGAAAACACAGCAACGCCAATTAGCAGCTGACGTCGAGGGTGGCTGCACATAAACGTACACATTTTTGGAACTGGGTTCAAGGTGCGGCACCGTAGGGTCCGCTGCTACACCTTTTGTGTACATCACCTTCAGTCTGGCTTTTTATTCAAATTTGGCAACCCGAAATTAAAAAATGTTTTTAAATTGAAGGTCCTACAAGGATTGGCAAAAATGTGGACTGAAGTAACAAAGTCTATAAAGCTGGGGTATTTCTGTAACAGAACACCGCTATGGGGTTTACCTGAAAGCCCCGCCTGGCTAGGTGATAGCTTAGCGGCCCCTCTAAGAGAAGCTGGTCTTGAAGTCTGGGGTGACCTCTTTTTCGAAGGGGAATTGCTTTCATGGGAACATCTCCAAAATAGGATTGGCCCCAACTTTTCAAAGTTTAAATATTTACAAATGGCCAGCTGGACCCACTCCTACAGCTCTTCATTCCCTAGGGGAATAGATTTCCACTTGGAGGCTACAGCCTACTAATTACTAACCTAGTGGACAGTGTACTGGCAAAAAAAGAGATCGCCCAGTGGTATAAACTTATACTTGAAGAAATAGATGGCGACTTTAGCTTACCGGACTTGTTGTGGGGATCTTCACTTACAGGCCACAACTTGCAAGAGCTCTGGACTGCTTCATTTGGGCTTTTATGGAACATTGTGAAGCCTTCTTGGCTACGTAGAAATCACCTCTACACCCTCCATAGGGCGAATTATTCCCCCCTTAGACGCTCAAAATTCACTGAGGTAAACTCGGTAGCGTGTGCCAAGTGTGGGCTCGTGGCAGCCTCGGATGCCCATATGTTCTTTGAATGCCCCCGTTTGGATATATTTTGGGAAGCGATCAGCAGCACTTTCACAGCATCGCTGGGCTTTCAGGTAACCATGGAGCTCCCTCTTGTGATCTTTGGGATCCTAGATGGCGTTCAGAGTTCTGCGAAAAACCTGGTGTTCTATGCTGTGCTTTTGGCCAGAAGGGAGATCTGCAAGAAATGGAAGGATCCCTTACCTCCCTCCTTCAATGACTGGCAGTTATCTGTCTTGCAGACCTCGCGTATGGATCTGGCTAGGGCCGGCAACCAGAATAAAAGGGCATTCTGGTATTTGTTGTCATGGGAGCAGTGAATTGACCGTTTTTTTTTTTGTTTTTTCTTCCCCGAGTCCAATGATTACGCTACTATGGTGCTTTTGCTCTCACCATCAGTACAGCCGTTGTCCGGTCCTACCCCGGCCCCAGTTGGCTGTAACTTCCACCAAGTTTACCATTGGTCAGGTAATCGGCTTTTTCTTATGCCTGGTTCGGTGGGACTCGTCACAGCTGAGGGATGTCTGGTACCCACTTCGTCTTTTCTTATCCCTGCCAGTTTTGATAAACTGAGACAGCTGGTCGTAATCTCATCCGTTCTGGCACTTGTAACCATGGTGGTAATGAGGACAAAAAAAAGAAAAAAAACATTAGCATATCTGAGATTTTCGGGAGGGGGTACCTGTCCTCAATGACTTGTTTGTTGAGAGAGCGCAAGTCAATGCATAAGCGCAGACTCCCATCTGACTTCCTGGCTGCGACCACCTGGGCCAACCACTGTGTGCCTTCAACCTCTTCGATAATGCCTTCCTCTTTTAACTTATCTAGTTGACATTTCATTTCTTCACGCACAGAGAAAGGTACACTTCAAACCTTACAAGCAATAGGTTCAGCACCAGATACTAATTTAATTTTATGTGTGTAGTTGCGTAAACAACCTAACTTGTCATTAAAAACACTGGGAAAAAAGCTTTTAAGATGTTCAGTGTACAAGGTATCTTTTTCTTTCCCACTAAGTTCATTCACATTCAATCGCTCTTTTAACAAAATGGGGGGATTACTGTTGGGATCCAACATGACTCCTAAATCTTTCTGGTGGAACCAGCTTAAGATGCTATCGCCTCTGTGAGAAACGCATATCTTCCCAGAGACTAACCTCCCTTTATATTCAATCAAACCCTGGAAAAAGCCTAAGAGTTTGATTGGTTCACCACCATATGCATACGGTCTTATATCAGCTTTCAAAATCTTAACTTTACCCTCTAAATGATGAGTGTAAAAGTGTCTAGCGACAATAGTTATTTTTGCCCCAGAATCAAATAACACACGAGTAGTTATTCCATCCACAAGAATCTCATTAAAAGGCCCTTTCTTATCGTTATCAGACACTTGTGACACCATTTGTCCGCAGTCTACATCTGAGTCTGAATCACTGTCTGAGACTACATGTCGAGACACCAAACTCACTTTCACCTTATTTTTTTTAGCTTGACAAACTGAGGTGAAATGGCCAACTGTCTTACAATTACTGCATGTAGCTTTTAAAGCAGGACATTTCTTGTCATTGGCAAAATGGCCCATATTTCCACATCGAAAGCATTTAGCTTGAAAACTAGATTTTTTAGCCAAGTGTGAATTCTTGCTAACAGGTTTGAAGTTCTTTTTAGAGCCTTTCCCATTAGAAAAGGTCTTAACCTGATGTATTGTATCCCCTTTATTTTCATGTTTTGTGATAATCTCAACACACTTTAATGAATGCTCAATTTGCTTAGCAATGTTAATAACCTTTTCTAGAGAGGGATCATCCTTTTGCCAGATGTCATCTCTGACCTTTTGAATATTACAAGCAAGCATAAATTGGTCCCTAATTCTTTCTTCTAGCAAAGCGTCGAATTTGCAAGATGAGCCTAATTTCCTTAAAGCTGTGATGTAGTTTTCCACAGTTTCATCCTTCATTTTGGGGCCTACGACCAAAATGGTATATTTTTAGGATGGTACTTACTTTTGGTAAATAATGTCTGTCCAACTTTAATATGCAAATTTCATACTCATTTAATGCTTGGTCGTTTGTTGAAAATTAGTACGTTTTGGTGAACATTATCTGCGCCATCTTGCCTCTTCCCCTGATGCCACACTTTTATGCCCCGATCAGAACGAACCCTTTTTGCATGCCGCTGGCCCCTGACATAGCCCTTCGCCTTCACTAAGCCTGCACGCTGCAAACCCCCCCTGCTTGCACCTGCCTTGAGTCATAAACCCCTCTTCGGCGCTGCTCTGCCCCAGGCCCTCATCCTGTTCCCAGCGCGACACCTCCCTGCTTCCCTTTCACGATCTCCGGCCCTTAGATGCAAACCCCCTTTTTTCCCCGTGTGCCCGTTTTGTCTTCCCCGTTCCCAGGCCGACACCCAGCTCTGCCGATACCATTCCTTGCCCCTCCCCGTACAATAGAAAGCTTCCCCCATCAAAGGATCCCCGGGTTGATCAAAGCCCCCACCCCATGAGATCCGATCAAAACCCCCCACATTCCGTGAATCGGCGGAATATCCAGCTGCGTGATACTCATCACCCGTTGTGACTAGGGTGGGGACTTCAACTGTAAATGTGTGTGGGAACGGGCCCAAAGGGGATTTCCGGGAATGTCTTTTCCATACATCAAAGCTTTAACATGAATGTGTAATTTACAATAAAGTCATAAACCAGGGTATAAGAGGCCAGGCCTCAGAAATGTATCTAGAGCACCTCAGAACGATACCTTCTGTCCGTTTCGTTGTGTTCTCCTCCGGAGAGAATAAAAAACCTTGTTTCCTGCTTTCCAGTCTCCAGCGCCTGCCTCTTCATTGATTAAATAACTAGAGGGTCACAGAGGCAATACCGCCGGGCAAATATCGATTGTCCCCGACCCGCCTCAGGTTTTTACAATTGGCGTCCCAAGCGTGGGGCCCATCAGCGACTCGTGGATCCAGTGGGAGAGGTCCCGACGACAGAGTGAACGACTGCAACGATCGGGAGAGCTCTTGCCCAATAGACCCTCGTCTGGCAGCCGATCATCCGAACTTCACTAGTTCCGAACAGACCTCTCTCGAGTGATCTACGGTCCTGACTGGGGACCATCAGGAGTGCCGTGAGAAATACGAGAAAAAGAGGACGATCGGGCGCTGGATTCGGAAGACAAGAAACTGTCCACATGGTCCGGGTAAGGTCGTGTAATCACGACAAGTTGCGAAATAATTGCTTGTTTGTTTGATTGTTTAAAAATACTAGTATTGCTCTTTATTTATTTGGAGATTCACTGTCTACAAACGGAGAAACAACGGGCTCTCTCTTTGCAAGCAGTGGAGGATAGGTAGGGCAGCAGCCGTGCTTATTTTTTTCTCCCCCACTCAATAATTACTTGAAACTGAACTGTTGTTCGCAAAACTATTGTTTCCTGGAGATTCCCTGTCTGCAAACAGGGAAGAGACCACCCTTTTTGCAGATAGTGAAAAGGGTAGGTAACGCAGATCTTTGCGGACCTACTCATTCTCCCCATTGTTATTTATTGGTCTTTTTGTTATTTTTGATCCATGAGGTATTCACTGCCTGCAAACAACGTTGAATAGAAATATTCTGTCCGGTCTTTGCACCTAGTGATAAGATAGGCAGTGCTGACTTTTTAGTCCCTCGTTACGAGCCGTCATGTCTGTCTTCTCCCCACTGATTAATAGCCTGTTTAGCCCGGACCGTGTATTAGAGGTGGACCATATAGCTCCACTAGAAGGCACCCCTAATAAGGACATGTTCATAAACTATGGATTAGTCACCATAGCCTATAATAAATTGTGGCACAGGTATACCGAAGAGAGTCAAGACAAACAGTGGCCACTGGCAGGATCCTTTGATCTTGATAAAATAGAAACGTTAGAAATAGCCCTTCGAAATAATAAGACAACGCCAATTATGCTCGACAGTCTCGGTATGTGGCGCAGAGAGGCTATGCAACGACAGAGAAAAGACGAGGACAAACCAAGTAGAGAAATATACCGACAGGACAACCCCAGGACATCGCTACCCACAACTTATCCCCCGACACTATGCAAAAGACGACCAGACTTAGGGCCAGCCCAATGCGCTTTTTGTAGGTATGTCGGACACTGGAAAGCCCAATGCCCGACTCTACTGAGCGTGAGTAAAGGCAAAGGGCCGACAGGAACAACAGACCGGCAGTACAAGAAAAAGCGCGAGACAAAGAAGAACCCGACTTACATAGACAGACCAGACAGAACCACCACGTTTGATTATGCCCGATGGCACAGATTTCGCCAGGACAATTTCAGCGGCATGCTCAAGTTTTCCTAGGTCGGGCAACGTCAAGACGGGAACCCAGCCTCGTTTCAAATTCACTGACGGAAAGAGATAATTATGACCAATAACTGTTTTATATTCGTCTTGGGTCTTTGTATGTCGTACTTGTACTGTCCCCCGTCTGAGTTTGTGTGTATGTAATGTACAAATCTGCGTCATCCCTCTACACGTGTTTCCGTGTTACTCAACCTCTGTTAGCAGAAACTTAGCATAAAAACAACCTGAAAAGAAAGAAATGGTAAAACAAAATCCGTAGACCATTAATGAACTTGAACTTTTAATTTAACACAACAAACAAGGAATAATAACGGTAAACTGTAGAAAACGAAAGTCAAACAGAACATTCGCCCCCCCCCCCATTCTGGAACCTTCCAAAGTAGGGCAGGGTTACGGCTACGCCCAACCAACGGCAACCCATATAAGGCGGGCCCGGTCGCCAACTCTTGGTCAGGAAATCTTAACGTATGGGGGAGCCGGAGGAGAGGCAGGAGCCAGCAGCCCGGGCAGTTGTAGGTAGTCCCGCCACATGTCTCCTCAGCCAGCCGCAACGGGCTGGACTTAAGTAGTCCCGCCACATGTCCAGAGGAGAACGAGGCACCCTTTTTTCCTTTTCTCTTCCGTAACAGCCGCAGCAGCTCTGGACGGCGGGATGTCCTGCACGTACCTCCACAACAATTTGTCCAAGTTGGGCTGGGAGGGAGAGGCGACGCGGACGAGCCTCTCCCACCTCCACCGATAGGAGGTCTCCCAGCCCCCGGCCCGACGCCGAACACCCCCAGTCAGGCGATGGTGCCAATACTTCCATAGCACCGAACACACCATGGTGGCACCCCAGTACTTGCGCAGCACCGAACGTGCAATGGTGGCCATATTTTCGGAACACCGAACCTGCAATGACTGCACTGATACTCGTGCCGCGCCGAATGCGCGCCACAGGTGGCCATACTCCCACAGCATTGAACACAGGACTTGGGAGACACCGGAGGTGGAGAGACCTTCATGTGGGGCGATGAAAAGGAGCGGCATGGAGTGCACCGGGAGAAGGAGACGATGCGAACGAGTCTCCCTCGCCCCCCCCCAGGTGGGGGGGCATCACAGCTGCACCCCAGCTGAACGTCCCGCTTTCACACAACAGGGACCTCTTCCGTTCACTCCGAAGGATCTCTCCCACTCTTGCAAACTCGACGAGAGTGGCCCCTGCAGGGCCTCAAAATGGCGTCTGGGTCCGCTGGAAGGCGGGCCCCGGCCACTAGAGTAACTTTGACCAGCAATATAACTCGAACATTTGCCCCCTGGAGCACGAGCCCCCATCTCCGACAGCATCTCCGCAGCCTTGAAGATCCTACAAAGGTCCCCGGCGGAACCTTCGGCCTTTGCAGGCTTCCGGTAAGGGACGGCTGCCTTGATCGCCAACGAAACAAACATGACATTGCCACTCCTTCTGTTAGCATGAATTCTAGAACTGCCGAAAAGGACTCTGGTCCAAACTGCCAGTAATGGAAACATTTCCCCCTGATGCTGCTTCCGGACTGAGCCGGCCCCGCCCAAAATGGCGCTGGTATCAGTCGGAACTTACGAACACCTCGTGGTGTTCCTTCGCACTAATATAAACTTGATGTTCTGAGATTTTATATGATCCTTTGTACACTTGGCTAGAAAAGACAAGGAGAACTCACTCGACGAACAGTATGAAAGGATCCCCGTTACAAATGTTGATTCCAAATGTACAGTGTATTATATTTTTATAACTGATGTAAACCTCATTTACGACGCACACGTACGGTATGCATATAGGAAATCTGATTACCACTATTATGATTATGCTTCTAAATTATGAAAATAAATGCCCCCCGAACCCCCAGCCAATTAATAGACGTTTTAGTCTCTTACAAATGAATGAGTAAAACTTTCCGATGTTTTTATTGCTGCAAACGACACCCCCCACTGTACGCACTTTAGCCATTGCCACGACCGGCCAAATACGACCGCACCCTCGTAATCCTCATGCTGAAATGATTTTGCAAAATAAAGTTTTTTGAAACTATCGACGGGTATTGCATGCTTTATTTTAAAAAAATGTGGGATCGGTGGGAAAGTTCTTTTCTGTGCACCCTACTCTGCTCTCTCTTTAAGGTTAAAAGAAGATGGTTGCCCAGCCCTGGAGGACGGATCGGATCGACAACACGACACTCCGCCTTCAAAGTACGCGACTGACTCATGAACTCTCACGTAGAGGAAGACCTTGACTTCCAAGGATGGGTAAAACGAACGGTGTAAATGAGGGAATGTAAAAGGAGGGTGAAATGAAATAATGTAAATGTGATAAGGTACAACGTTCCAAAGTATCAGGGAACGGAGCTGACCCAAGAACCGAAGAACCTTAGAACGCCACAGCGTTGAAAGAGGTTTAAGGATCCCGATAGTGAGATACATCCTTTGACTAGATACCTCGCACTAAGCACCTCTGGTTTCCTTTTTACGTTTCCCCGCACACGACCTATATGGACACACTACCCCCCCCGACTCCAGAAACCATATCCCCGGGGACCCTGCCCCGAGGAGGAAAGACGAGTAAGAGGTAAGTAAAGGTCTTATGAATCCATGTGTTTGAATATGCGCGAATGCTGTCTCCCCCACCCCCTTTTTCCTCCCTCTGCAGGTTACATCAGAGATTACAGCCAAGGTGTGGCGAAGATCTGAAGCCTTGCCATGTCTAATACACGAAGCGGACTAGCGCCGCAAGGTGGTGTCTAAGCACGCCTGCAAACTACTCACGTATTGAACAAATCCGAAAAATTAGCACAACCTGATAAAAAGTGATCACCCTTAAACCAGACCGGACGAATGAACCCATGTCACGTATGATGCGAAACTATGAGGGAATGTGTGTGTGTGTGACTGAGGCGTCGGCCTAACCGGTCGAAGGACCGAGAATGCGAGAAAGTGCGACAAAATGGTACCTCCTTTCTTCTTTCCTTTTTCTCAAGGCACGTCCCCTCTACCCTGTCTAATGCTCAAACTGCATGATTACAAGATTCTAACGCAGACCCGTGAATGCCCTTTACTGTGTAATGCACTAAATAGCCTTTCTTGAATACACTGCCACCCTCTCTGTTGCACGTGTACTATTTAGCCTGCCGTTGCGCTCTCTCTCTCTCTCTCTCTCTCTCTCTCTCTCTCTCTCTCTCTCTCTCTCTCTCTCTCTCTCTCTCTCTCTCTCTCTCTCTCTCTCTCTCTCTCTCTCTCTCTCTCTCTCTCTCCTTTATTTTTGCACTCCCACTCTTCCGAGTGATTAGCCCCGAAATTGGCAGACTGCCACCCCTAGCATACCACCTAATTGGCTTCAAATACCGTCAGTATTTGCACAAAAACGTGTCTTTAATACAATCACCCTGAGGCCGCGTCATTACCTCTCCTTTTCCGCTAGAAGTCAATGAACCGAGGTTGGGCCGTAAGGGAAAGGACAGGTAAGACGACAGAGGTTCCCTAATCTGGCCCGAAGTAAGGGAACTACATGTCGACGGCTCCTATGGTATAAAACAAGGACCTCAGAATACGCGACCCTCCCCTCCCCGAATTGTCGCAATACCCAGACCGGAAAAATGATCACCCCTGTTACCTCCCCTGTATCAGCCGCCCAAAAACTGGAATTATGAAACTACCCCTCATTTCCGGTTGTGAGAGATGGGTCGATTTATGCCCTTACCACAAGTTTCCTATGTCCCTGGTTGTTCCCCATAAAACCCCTGTCCTTCCTAATTAAGTAATCGGGCTGTAAAAGGTTACGTAGGATCCAGAGTGATGTTTTACAAGGTTAACAGACTAGTCCAAGGTAAAGAAATCATCGAAATGAACCCCGTAGTAGTTAAAAGGCAGGATGCATCGATAGAAAGGAAATGTCTAGCCATGTTCGTCTCTCAGCAAAATACCTGTGTAGTACCATGTTAACGTCTCACGAAGGTGGGTCACCATCAGATGAACTGTCGTGACTGTGATAAATAATTTTAAAGGAAAGTCATAGTAAATCCAACAGGCCCGTCACCGGTCATTCATATGCCAGTTGTGAACACTAATATAACGGGCATTTTTCATTCTTTGCCTGGAGCTGGGAGAGAAATAGACTTTTTGATTATCTTCATCTGCAAATTCTCTAAAGACTGTCTTTTCAAACTTGTTTAAGGGTACTGCTGTTGGAGGAGAGAAGGACCGGATGTGGGAGCACGAGGCCTGACTGCAGACTAGGGAACACCTGCGACATTAGCCAAGGCGAGACCACGACAGAAAAGAGCTGCAGGACGAGGCACTGTTTTCGACAACATGAGAAGAAAGGGTCGACCTGATGCCCCTGCTCGATGTCCAGTGTCTGTCGACAAGTCCCCGCTCTCTGAATTCAGTCACACGCCCGCCTATTTGAAGTCTCTCGTTCCCCTAGTTGTTCCTAATTTGGCCTTGCTCCATCCCCCTTTTCCTCTGACCTACCCTATGGACTGTTTTGTACGCTCTTCTTCCATCTGAACTTTCTGACAAACACCTCAAAGGACACAGGGCGAAAAGGACCTTTCCGACCAGAAACGCGAGGAAAGGGTCGTGCCCTGCAACGCAGGACTTAGAACAGAGCTGGACTTGTAGCTCCACCGCCGGTGCTCAACAGCGCCAACGAAAGGCAACAAAGAATGATGAGAACTTGTTAAACTTCGAACATTTGACATCCCCGATCGCCGTTTCTGCTCGACCTCATTTCTCTCCCAGCCGCCATTATATTGATCATGCTCCAATCCGAACCTGATATATATGTAATAACCTGCCAGTATGAAATATGCTTGCTGCTCTCGCTACAGAATCGTTTTCGTATTGCATTCCTATGACTTTCCTGCTAAACAAATTGATCAAAGTTTATCAAATAGGCCCACCTCCTAAAAACTAGAAATGTTAAAATGTATTGTTTACGACTCTTTTCATCTAGGGTTCCTACCGTTTTCTTTCTCATGCCCACCACAATAGAACCGAGTAGAAAATGAACCAGCAAGATGTCTTGAATATGTTAAAGGGAGGACTGTTGAAAATTAGTACGTTTTGGTGAACATTATCTGCGCCATCTTGCCTCTTCCCCTGATGCCACACTTTTATGCCCCGATCAGAACGAACCCTTTTTGCATGCCGCTGGCCCCTGACATAGCCCTTCGCCTTCACTAAGCCTGCACGCTGCAAACCCCCCCTGCTTGCACCTGCCTTGAGTCATAAACCCCTCTTCGGCGCTGCTCTGCCCCAGGCCCTCATCCTGTTCCCAGCGCGACACCTCCCTGCTTCCCTTTCACGATCTCCGGCCCTTAGATGCAAACCCCCTTTTTTCCCCGTGTGCCCGTTTTGTCTTCCCCGTTCCCAGGCCGACACCCAGCTCTGCCGATACCATTCCTTGCCCCTCCCCGTACAATAGAAAGCTTCCCCCATCAAAGGATCCCCGGGTTGATCAAAGCCCCCACCCCATGAGATCCGATCAAAACCCCCCACATTCCGTGAATCGGCGGAATATCCAGCTGCGTGATACTCATCACCCGTTGTGACTAGGGTGGGGACTTCAACTGTAAATGTGTGTGGGAACGGGCCCAAAGGGGATTTCCGGGAATGTCTTTTCCATACATCAAAGCTTTAACATGAATGTGTAATTTACAATAAAGTCATAAACCAGGGTATAAGAGGCCAGGCCTCAGAAATGTATCTAGAGCACCTCAGAACGATACCTTCTGTCCGTTTCGTTGTGTTCTCCTCCGGAGAGAATAAAAAACCTTGTTTCCTGCTTTCCAGTCTCCAGCGCCTGCCTCTTCATTGATTAAATAACTAGAGGGTCACAGAGGCAATACCGCCGGGCAAATATCGATTGTCCCCGACCCGCCTCAGGTTTTTACACGTTTACGTCAGGAAGGTGATCGAAAACTTCCTGTCCTTCGGACTCTAAACAATGTAGTAAAAGTGCAGTTCTACGTTCTGCGCTTACATTTGTACCACACGCCTTAGCGTACCTTTCAAACACCTTTTTCCACTTTAGCCACTTTTATGGGCGGATCACCTGGCGATGAAAGAAAGAAAGGTGGGGTGGCAACATTCTGCATTTTAAGAATATGTAAGGTGCAAGAAATTTATACTTAACCTAGGAACAATTATGTTAAGTTAAATCCAAGTAAAATGCAAGGAGCAATACCCCTGGACTAGAGTAATTTCAAGTTAAATAGAAGATGAGACAAACTCCAAAGTAGAACAATTGCAGAAATTACTACTTTGTTTGAATCTAGTTACCACCTGAAAAGAAGAAAATTGTTATTTAACATCTTAAAATGTAAAAAAAACAAAATAATAATGATAATGCCATTAATCACCACTGTCTTTAAATATTATTGCCAGCTGAAAAGAAAGAGATTGTTAATGACAACCTGAAAGATAAAATATAAAAATTATCACAAAAAATCACAGCATGGCGCTGTGGGATAATGCATTACAAAGAGTTTTTTCGAGCGATTGAATCGATGCGATAAAAATGAAGCTTTAAGTCTTTAAAGATCCTTTTTTTTTTTTTTTGGAAATGTTTTTTTCTTACTTGGAATCGTTTTATAGACGTAGAGTTGAAGATGAGGGACTCCTTGAAGTAACGAAGAACCTGTCTTCTTAGAATCCGACCATGCGAAACTAAATGGCGCTGACATGAAGTTACGCACGTACACGCAGCGCTGCGGGATGGCGAATTCCAAGAGCTCGGGAAGAGAGAGTTCTGAAGCAGAAGGCTGCCAGTGCACTTCCAAGAACTGTGGCGAGAGAACTCCGACGAAGAAGGCTGCTGATGAACCAGAGATGGAAATCTCACGTCACATGGCAATGGGTGAGAAAGCATGCGAGGATGAAACATTTAAAAGAGTTGTTGACTTACAATTTGTTAAACCTTTTTGAAGTTGTAATTAGACCCGAGGGAGGCAATGGTTGAACGGATGCGGTAGGGGTTCAAAGGATGAAAATTAAAGAATCCCAATCAAAAGATGCCGATAAATAATAATAACAAAAAATTACAAAAAGACTAATAATCCATATGTTTCAATAAAAACAAATCCAAGCGTAGTACTTTGGAGCTGATTAACTCACAGTTTCGCTCAACATTAGTAACAGTTTGAAGTGTTTTACGCAATGAAGCAGAGATTTTAGCTTGTTTGCGCACTTGGGCACAGAGCTCTGTTATTCTAAGAAAGCACCCATACTAGACAAATGTAATAATGTAGAAAATGCAGTCATAGGGTATACAGTCACAGAGCTCTCCGCACGTAGCGTTATAGTAAAATGCTCATCAAGAAAATTACAGTCGCATCCAAAGCCTTTCAAAGTCTAGCAACGACTTACACGATGGTTTAAAACAAATCCAAGGATGTCAGTCCTCAAAATAAAAGTAAGGATGATAGGCTTTTAGTTTCAGAGTCTCAAATAGAATAAGTAAAAGGAAGATTCATCCAAGTGGACTGAAAACCAACATAGTTAAGATGCTAATGTTACTACAATTAAAAGGAAACAATAGTAGAAGTCAAATAGACAGACAATCTTTCGTGAGACAAAGACTAAATGGTTTCCAAAAACACTGGGGGAGCCCACATCGAAGCCTCCCAACCCTTAAACATCCATATTAGAGTTTTTCAGTGAGGCATGTGGCAATGCTCAAAATGTTATAGAAAATTACAACTCACTTGAAAGCTGTCAGTCTCCTTGCAGAACAGAGCAGAAGAAATTAAGGTTTCATCGGTCCGTCATAGTTATTCCTACTCTTTAAAGAAAAATTAATTTCTTGATGTTGGGACAAATACATTTAAATGAAGTCCTGGATACGCAGGGCAGGTTCCAGACCATTATCACCAGTGTAAAATCACTAGCCAGTGACCAGGAAGGAACCAGGAAGGAACCAGGCAATGTCGGGCGCAGTCAGGTCGATGTCGAGTGCCTTGTCTCCGCTGCCACGTGGACTCTGGGTCACCGAGGATGTCCTGGAGTGGATCACGAGCTGTCCCACAAAGGCTCTCGCTGTCGGCAGTGTCGGCTTCCGGATCGGAGTCAACAAGCCTTGGCAAAGGCAACCCACGCAGGATTCGAAGAAGGCTTAACACTCGGACCAGCAAGGTCTGAGCGGGTGCTCCTTTACAGGCAAACGAGTGCCAATCTGGAGCAACCAGATCAGCTGTGTAAATTCGTAGGTTCGTCGGTTCTGGGGCCACTAGCCAAGGGGCAAGTGACCGGACCAACGCGTCGAGCAGGAAAATGCAAAAGGGCCCCACGCAGCACTCGTCAAGTGTGGAGGGGGGAGCTTCGGTGCACAAGCTGCTCGGGGCTGGAGCTTCTCAGACTCCAATGCACAGCTTCGAGAGAGCCTCGGGTGCTGCACGGTCAGCGCTTCGTGGTTTATTTAAGATGGCCGCTCCCACGCTTCAGGTAGCCTCCACGGGTGCCAGCTCTGCATGGACTGTGGATCGGACTGTTGGAAAGCAGGAAAGCTGGCTCTTGTCGATCTCTGTCACCTGAGTTCCAGCGGAAACTGCAACAAAGCAAACGTCGAGGTGCTGGATGGTGCCTGTTTGCACAGGGTGGTCACTCCTTGACCACAAGGGAGATTCTTCAGTCTTCCACGTTGAGTGGGATGTCGAAGGGTCCAGAGTTTCGTTTCATAAGTTTCAGTCAGGATAATCTGATGTGCATTGGCACTGCTCCCACCTATATTCCAAATCTGGGGGCTGGATTACCTGCTAGGTCCCTCCTATGGGTGGGACCCAGGAAGGGGGTGGTTACACCCCTTTCCTTTGTCCAGTTTGCCGCCAAGACTGGGGCTGGATGGCCCCAGAACCGGTTTGACTGGAATATGCCCAGGGACACCTTGTGCGCCCCAGGCAGTGTCTAGTTTCTTTCAACCCTCCCTGCTACAATCCACTATCTCCTGTCTGGGGTGGTGTAACACCTCCCTGTGACAGGAAACTCTTTGTCCAGGCGTCCTCTGCCAGGTTTCGGCCAGCAGCAGGAGGTCAGACATGTGTCTGTGGCAGCAGCATCCATTTTGTGATGCTGGGGCTCTGGTTAGGATTAAACGCGTTTTCAGTAAAGTAACATGTCTTCTCTCTCTAGAAGGGTGGAATGCTACCCCCGTCGCCAGAACTGGTGAGGGGGTAGTATTCCAAAATGTATGACACCAAACACAACATGTTTTGATAAAGCCAAACCAAAGTTAGCAATAACCGCGAGGATTATAATGCACTTAAGAGTATATGGTATGGCAGTATCACTGGAACAGCAGTAAGGAAATGGTTCCGAACACTGCTGACAGGCTCAGCTCTGCTAGAGCACCATCTCACATAAAACCAAGCACTCTGCCTCCAGGATTGTAAAGGCCTGCCATAGGAGTGACTTATAGGTATATATGTGTCCAGATATAGGTTTAGACATAGGTATACTACATCTAAGCAAGGGGTGATTACACCACCTTGCCCCAGCTGTGGGAACAGACAGTTGTGTCGATTTAAGTACCAGCCAGGGGTGGCAAAATATATGCTGCAGCCCCTGGTAGGTCTTGGATGCACCTATGCCCATGGCACCTATAGTGCACTGTATAGGGGCTGACAAGGTGTCCAGTACCAAATTGGTTATGTACCTATAGTACATGTCTGTGAATTTAGAGAGAGAACAGCAGGCTGTGGGTCTGATTAGCAGGCCCACAGCCACATTAAGTCGAAAACCAGTGAAGCAAAAAGCAAAAATTGGGGTGACCATAGGATAGCAGAACCTACTCTCCTACAGGGCCCTTTTACATTTTCCTGCTCGACGCATTGGTCCGGCCGCCTGCCTGTTGGCTAGTGGCCCCAGTACTGACGAAACCTTGAATTTACACAGCTAGTCTGGTTGCTCCAGACTGGCACTCGCTCCCCTGAAAAGGAGCACCCGCCCAGACCTTGCTGGTCCGAGTGTTAAGCCATCTTCGATTCCTGCGTGGGTTGCATTTGCCAAGGCCTGTTGACTCCGATCTTGAAGCCGACACGGCCGACAGCGAGAGCCTTCGTGGGACAGCTCTTGATTCACTCCAGGACATCCTCGGTGCCCCAGAGACCACGTGGCAGCGGAGAGAAGCTACACGACATCGACCTGATTGCGCCCGACATTGCCTGGTTCCTTCCTGGTCCCTTCCTGGTCACTGGCTAGTGACTCAGACTCTGTCCCCTCTGCTTTCAGGTACTCTACAACTTTGATCAACCCTTGGAGCGCACCGGACACTTCTCTTCTGGACGCCTGCAGCATCTTCATCTCCAGGCACCCTAGATCTTCGTGACGAAACCCGACACACCTTTGCACCTGTGCACCCGCTTCCTGTGGGTGAGGTAACTCTTGAATGCCGGTGCTCCTGTAGTATTTTACACCTCTAGTGTCTAAGTCTAAAGTTTTGTCCTTCTAGTCCAGTCGGAAGACTCTTAAAACTGTAACTCGATAACTTTTACGCACCATTGACTTTGCATTGGTGCATGCCTGTGCTTTCTGCACTGCACCCGAATCCCGCGGGCTACTCCCGCCCTAACTGCTGTTAGTGCATCGTAGGCCAAGCGATTCCCAAGGCCCTAGGCCTTACCCCAGATTGATTAGTGATTGTTATACCACTTTATTGATATATGGTTTGAGTGGCCACCGGCCTCATCCAAAACGTGCAACTTGTCTATGTTATACTGTGCTTTTATTTAAACGCTTGTGCTTCATTGCTCATAAAGAGTAGTGGGGATTATTCTAAGAATAAATACATATATTTTGATAATATATAACTTGTGTGGTGTCCTTTCATTTGGTATTACAGGATTGTACATGGTAAAACAGCTCGCTTCACTCGCCCTCTGAAGTTAAGCCTTTAAGGCTGCTTAGTCCATGCTACCCCTAGGATAGCTTGTCTATAAGGTTGACTTACAACCACCACCATAAGGGATTGTTTGGACTGATATAAGGTGCCCCCAGAACTGGAGACATCATACATCAGGCCAACTTCTCACATTAGGTATGTACGGTTATTGCTCAAGGTACATTTTGTGACATTGCCACTGCGTGCCCCATTGAGAGATTTGACAAAATGAAAAGTATTTTTCCAGTGGTTTCCTGAATGTGATCAAAGTTTCGGGACGATAAAACATGAGATTGAAAATGCAACAGAGTTGGCCTATTTTGACCCTAAGCTACATACTGAGATCACAGTAGATTAGATGTGAGCCTGGTGGGGCTAGGAGCCATCCTTGCTCAACACAGTGGTCATCCAAATCATCAGAGACACATTGTGGCTCACACCAGTTGAAGCCTGTCTGACACAGAACGTGCCATTCTCAGCTGGAGAAGGAGAGTCTGGCTGTAGTGTGGACCTGCAAGCATTTTTTTATATGGAAAACCTTTCATTATCATTACAGACCACCAAGTGCTGCTCACCATTTTTGGAAACTCAAAAGCCAAGATGCCCCCTCACATTTAGAGGTGGGTGTTGTGACTGCACGAGTATGACTATGCAATTGTACAGAACCCCATTGATTACTTTTCATGAGTATTGTTACATCATCACAGTTCAAGATCCAATTCAGCTGTGGAATACATTAACTTCATAGTGAGGTCCAGGACGCCTGCAGCCATAACCATTGGACAGATGATTGCTGCTACTACTGTCGATAAGAACAAGCTTATCCTCAAAGACACCATTTCCCCTCAGTCATGGAAGCGGAGTGTTCAACCTGTCGCTGACAATGTTGAATTTCAAACATTCTAAACTGTATAGGATGAACTGTCCTTTACCAAGGAAGGTATTATATTGTGAGGCTCAAGAATTGTCATACTTGAGAGCCTAAGACAGCATTGTGGCCACCTAAAGATCCCTAAGAGACAGAGGCCCTCATTTATGCGGCCCCTTGTGCTGCCGGAATGTCACTTTTTGTGATGTTCCATGGTGCAGGATTCTGCTACATATTTACGAGCCAGCACCTAGGGCCCGATTCACAGAATGAATTTAAGACTCAATCCTAAACTTAGTGCTATTTTGGCATTCACAGAATGCACTTACTACTTTTGGTATTCACAGAATGCACTTACTACTTTTGGCATTCACAGAAGTTAGGATTTTGTCTTAAGTCTGTCTTAAGCCAAACTTAAGACAAACTTAAGACAAAATCCTAACTTCTGTGAATACCAAAAGTAGTAAGTGCATTCAGTGAGTGCCAAAAGTAGTAAGTGCATTCTGTGAATGCCAAAAGTAGTAAGTGCATTCTGTGAATGCCAAAATAGCACTAAGTTTAGGATTGAGTCTTAAATTCATTCTGTGACTGTTGTTCACTGGGCGCCGAACCCCCTGCTGTTGCGCCTCCATCCCAGTCGAGCCTGTGCGCCTGTTGCTTGGTCCGAAACGCTGCTTTTCTGAGGCTTTGCACTGTGTGCAATCTGTGCCAAGCGCCGCATACCCCTCTCTCCAACCCTATACCGCGAGATGAGTAGGCATCGGTAAGTCTGCGGGATCTCAGCGACAGGAGCTCCAGGATAGTTGCAGTTCGCTCCCATATTTACCTTTAAACTGAATCCCGAACTAGAAGCTTATGATCCCACACCCCACTTCCCAGAAATATTTGGTCATAATTCGATTTTTGCACTATTTTTTACTCTTACTTTTTTTTCCCCTCCCTCATGACAATCTAATCTAATTGGAACTCATTTTGTCTTGTTTACTCTCGGACAATCTACATTGTTAACTAAGACTCCATTTTGTCACTCCCCCCTGCCCATCGGAGTTATAGACACTGTGAAAGGACTAACATCACCTACACGAATTCAGCAGCCATCTTGAAAGTAGCCCTGACACCACTTTTTTATCACTAAATCCTTCGTCCCACAACCCTTAACACTCTCTACCTTATTACCTTGTGCACTTTACAAATTTATGTTCAGATTATTATTGCACTGCTGTTCACTTTGGGTACTTTATTAATTTAGATTGATACTACTATGTTTAAATCTATTATTTTCATTGTCGTTCCCCCTCAAACCTACACTGCATATCTCTCTTCGCCTCTAACCCTATAATTGTTATTACTGCTCATTATCACGTGTCCTTACTCCATTTAAATATTGTACCTTGATCATGTTCTCTTAATTTATATGTCACTCCTTTTCAATCTAAATTCTCTATATTAAGCGACTGCATCTTGATATGTCCCTCTCTCCCACATACTTTTTTTAGCATGCATTACCCCCGCTATCCATAATTATAACTCCCTCTTTCCACTTACTTCCCTTTCTCTTCTTTCCCTCTTCTATTCCACCTTTTAACCATTTCTTCTTCCTACTCAATTACACCACGTATTTCCATTTCCCTACCTTTACCACCTCCCTCTATTTTTATCGCCCATCCCACTGACTCTCCTTTTGAACCACCCTACTACCTATACCCCTTCCATAATATTTTCTTCCTCATTCTCTACTTCCCCCTATTCTCCAGCCCCCTCCGGGCTAACAGCTTTTTGTTCTCACTCAGTTTACAATGTTTTTATATTTGCACTACCTTTTATACCGTTACGATTATGCTTTTTTACTGTGACGCTTTCCATCTTATTTCTTTTTTATCCAGGAATGTTCGTTATGCTATATCCCCTTTCTGTTATACACCCTGTTATACTGTTTTTTTATTCTCCTCTGCTTAGTCCACCCCACTGCCGATCATTGCAATATGTCTCACGATACTCTACTGAACGCTCTCAATGTTTAAACCTGTAACACCCAATAACCCTACCTACTGCTCCCTTGGTGACTGACCCCCCACGCAGCCGAGTCAGGCACTGAAGCGGGTTGAGGACAGCCGCCGTGACCCCCCCCCGGGCAACGCCCACTGAGTTAGGCCACCCCCCCCCACCGCCTACGACATTTAAGAATGTGCTGCTTCCGGAGGCGCAGCGGACGGGCGCAGCGGGCACGCCGGCGGTGCGCCGAAGACGCGCCAAAGGCAAGCCCATCCGCGCCCGCCCGCGACCTGACAGGACCAGGGGCCACGCCCCCTGCCCCTCACCCCACCCAGGTCAGGACCTACAGCTCGGCTGCCATAAAAAAGATTAGGCCCTCTACCATGGCGCAATGCCCGCTCTCCTTCCTCCCAGTCGAACTTCCAATCCAATGCCCTGGCTGCAAACACTCCTTTGACACCATTGAGACGCCTGCCACGTCCCAGGAATACCAGATGTACCTGTTAAACTGTCGATCCCTTCCTCGGCACAGCACACAAATATGTCTTTTACTAGAAAATTACAACCCAGACGTTATCTTTCTGACCGAGACATGGCTCATGTCTCATTCAGAGCCAGACATAGTCTCAGCCCTACCCCCCGGGTTCCAAATCCACAGACTAGACCGGACCAAGGGAAGAGGCGGAGGCCTGGCTATCATCCTAAAAGATAAGTTTGGTTGCCGCACTACTACTGAAGCTATTCCTGAGTGCGAGAGCCTAGCATTCAGCATAGACTTCACAGCGAACAGCTCCTTCTCTGGCACCCTGATATATCGCCCCCCAGACCCAGGAAAGCTGTTCCACAGATCTCTCCCAGATATCATCGCTAATCGACTTCTAACCTCGGCCAACTATACGGTTCTAGGAGACCTCAACTTACATTTTAACTCCCCTACAGACCTTGCTGCCAGGGAACTAACAGAGGACCTAGCAGCCTTACAACTGATCCAGTTGGTGAGATCCCCCACCCATGAAAAAGGGAACTTACTTGACCCAATTTTTAGCAACTGCTCCAAGTTAATGGTCGGACAACCTATCTGCCTCCCATGGTCAGACCACTTTCTTGTCCCACTCACCTGGTCTACCACCAAGCCTCCTTCACTGACCCCCCATCCCATTACCAAGAGAAACTGGAAAAAACTTCTCATAGAGCCATGGACAACTAACCTTGAATGCTCTCGCCCACCTCCCTGCACAAACCCCAACCAAGCAAATAACAACTATGAGGGTTGGATCAGGGAATCACTGGACACGATCCTTCCTCTACGGAAATCCATTCCCAAGAGGTCACACAAATCTGCTCCTTGGTTCTCAGATTCCCTGAGAGACCTAAAACGCCTCTGCAGGAAAAAAGAGAGAGCCTGGCGACTAGACTTTCTCCCAGAAAAAAAAACCCAATACAAAGAGGCTATTAAGGCCTACAGAAATGGGGTTAGGGCGGCCCAGGCCTCCTACTTCGCAGACCAAATAATGGCAGCAAAATCAAAACCCAAGGAAATTTTCCACCTGGTCAAAAAATGCATTACCGTCAAAACTGCCCCCCCAGCCCCGAAAACGCTAGAACAATGCAATGAACTTGCAGACTTCTTCCATAACAAAGTCACTCAGATCTATTCCGCCTTCCCTACAGCTGCCAACAACTCAATAACACCCAATCAGACCTCTCCGACTAATTCCCCCTCCCCAGGACAGCCAACGCTGGACCACTTCCCCCCACTAAACCTGGAGACATTGCAACAACTGGCACGCCAAGTTAAATCTGGCTCTCCCCTTGACCCTGCCCCACCAGAAATATTGCTCCAAGCAAGCCAAGCCATTCTTCCCGTGGTGCTAGAGCTCCTCAACTCATCCATATCCTCCTGCACAGTACCCAATGGATGGAAGAGAGCTATGGTACGGGCTCTGCTGAAAAAGCCCACCCTCAACCCAGAAGATCACTCCAGCTACCGCCCAATCTCACTACTTCCCTGGGTAAGCAAGGTACTGGAGAAGTACATAAATACCCAACTGACACAGTTTCTGGAAAGCCATGCACTCCTTGACCCATCCCAGACAGGATTCAGACCCAAACACGGTACTGAAACCGCCTTGCTGACAGTCACCGAAGAGTCCCGAAGGATACTAGACCAGGGAGGATCAGTGGCAGTGATCCTCCTTGATCTAAGCGCAGCCTTCGACACGGTCAGCCATGCCACCTTGCTGAACCGTCTGCGCAACATCGGTGTCGGAGGCGATGCTCTAAGATGGCTTGATTCATTCTTGCACAATAGATCCTTCCAGATCTTTGACGGGGACACAATATCAGCCAGAAAACCCCTGAACTGTGGAGTACCGCAGGGCTCTTCACTAAGCCCCGCGCTCTTCAATGTCTATATGCAACCACTGGCTGGACTCGTCGAACCCTCGGGTATAAAAATCGTATCATATGCTGACGATACCCAGCTAGTGGTTTCAATGACTCAGGAAGGCGCCGGTCACACCTCAGGAAGTCTGACGAACTGTCTAGAGGACATTAAAAAGTGGATGACATGCTCCTCTTTGAAACTTAATGGAGACAAAACCGAGCTCATGCTCTTAGGTCCCGCATCACCCACGTCACTTCCCTCCATGTGGCCTGGGTGTCTGGGCACCCCTCCCACTCCCAAAGAAAGTGTAAAAAGCTTAGGAGTATGGCTGGACAAAAACCTCTCCTTCTCCACCCAGGCTACAAAACTATCCGCCATCTGTTTTAGCTTACTCAGAACTCTAAGGAAAGTCCTCCCCCTCCTCCCAATGGAAGCCAAACAAGTGGCAGTTCAGGGCCTGATTCAGTCCCGGCTGGATTCAAACAACGCCCTGTATGTGGGTGCCCCTGAGACGTCCATGCGAAAGCTACAGGTGGTCCAGAACTGCGCAGCCCGCGCCCTGCTACAGATTCCAAGGACACAGTCTGCTAAACCCGCACTGAGCAGCCTACACTGGCTCCCAGTGAGACAGAGAGTGGCTTTCAAGGCACTATGTATTGCCCACCGAGCTTTCTGGAAGTCAGGTCCAGCGATCATTAACAAACTGGTCACTCAATACCACCCTAATAGACCCCTTCGGTCCACGGAGGCCTTTCTGGCCGTAGTCCCAAGAGTACGGAGAGCCAGGACCGGAGGAAGGATGTTTTCCTTAAAGGCCGCTAAAATGTGGAACTCACTCCCACTACAAATCCGGTCCAACCCTAACCTACTCTCATTCCGCAAACAATTGAAAACCTTTCTGTTTGCCAGGCCCACTTAAATCTCAGTCTCCGCCACCCTCAGCTCGGCTATCCATGCTCTAGCGCTTGGACGCCCATTTGGGCAGCAATCGCGCTTTACAAATCACAATACAATACAATACAAAAGTAGTAAGTGCATTCTGTGAATACCAAAAGTAGTAAGTGCATTCTGTGAATGCCAAAAGTAGTAAGTGCATTCTGTGAATGCCAAAAGTAGTAAGTGCATTCTGTGAATGCCAAAAGTAGTAAGTGCATTCTGTGAATACCAAAAGTAGTAAGTGCATTCTGTGAATACCAAAATAGTACTAAGTTTAGGATTGAGTCTTAAGTTCATTCTGTGAATCGGGCCCCAAGCCATTTTTTTTAGCTTAATGCTGCTTTCTGAATATCAGTCCCTTTAACGCAATTCTCTGCATTAAAAGGGCGTTCCTTGGGTGTTTCTGGGGGCGATCCCAGCAACATCCATGGTTTTTGACACAGCCCCAGATTGACGAGAAATCGTAAATCTGAGGCAACGCCCAAAATGTATGCCTCCCCAGGAGAGGCGTGAGGGAGGCAAAACGAGGAGAAATATCTTTATTTCTCCTTCTTTTTCCTTTTTCTATGAGTGCTGCATTCTGCCTCCCACATAGAACGAGGAAAAAACCTCTTGTGATTGTTTTTTGTGCAGGAAGGTTGCCCTTCCCACACAAAAATAATAATCCCTGCAACGCAGGCACCTTTGCACCGTGGTGCAAAAGTGCCTGCGTTGGCGCACGGCAGCCCATTGTGCGCCGGCGTAGGGGAAAAGGACAGTTCTGCACCTGGATAAACTAGAGGAGAGGGAACTAAAAGAGTGCCATCTTTGCAACTGCCTTTCCCTTTGTGTGAAGCAGCATCCATGTCTGACCTTCCTACACAGGTCTGGGAAAGAATTGAAGTAGATTTCTTTGGGCCTTTAGCAAATGGATATCATCTCATGATAGTCATTGATGAGTATTCACGCTTTCCTTTAGTCGAGGAGTTATCGTCACCAACCCATGACAAGGTCGTCGAGCGGCTGGATGACATCTTTGCAGCGTGGGCTATCCAGCCATTCTCAAACCTGACAATGGTCTGCCGTACATTAGCAAAGAATTCCAGGAGTTTCTATTCAGAATCAATGTCAGGCATTACAAAGTACACCTCTGTGGTCCCAAGCTAATGGTGCTGTGGAACAGTTCATGAGTACCCTCCAAAGGGTAATTTAACAAGCATTGATAGAGGGAATGGAGTTTATTTTATTTTTATTTTATTTTTAAAGTTTTATATAGCGCTGGCTAGACCCGAGGTATCAGAGCGTTTTACATGAGTATCAGACCATAGTTGCAGGTTACATCATTACAAAGGTTACACAGTTCTTAGAGCATGGCGACATAGTTACTTGTAAGGTCGAGAAAAACAATAAGCACAAATACGTAAGGGGAAAAGAAGGCAAGGTGAGAGATTCAGGGAGTGGATGGAGTAGGGGAAGTAGACAGAGAAAGAAGGTGGGAAAGAGGAGGGGAGGGTGAGAGACACAGCATGTGGAGAGGAGGGGAAGGGTGACGGGGACACAAACCGGTAGACGAGTCAAGGCAACGTCCAAAGTCCAGTAAGCTGTGATCCCAGGGAAAGTGGTATCACTTCCCTATCTCTGTTGCGAGGGGCTCCCTTTACGCAGTGGACTCTCTCAGAGAGGTCTCCAAGACTCCAAGGCCTACATACTGGATCCTTCCCCAAAAAGGGGAGAGGGAGTGCTTTGGCAAGGGGTGCCATACCATACCTCAAGTGGACTCACTCAGCGGGTTCGCTGAGACTCCAGAGTATAAATATTGGATCTTTCCCCAACAAGAGGAGAAGGAGTTCTTAGTCAAAGAGCACAAAGGACAGGGGGTAGGC
This sequence comes from Lissotriton helveticus, assembly GCF_964261635.1. NCBI lineage: Eukaryota > Metazoa > Chordata > Amphibia > Caudata > Salamandridae > Lissotriton > Lissotriton helveticus. The sequence continues at coordinate 39,810,346 of NC_136057.1, forward strand.
AGAGTAGCAGGCAAGGGGAGAGATTCACGGGAGAGAAGATAGGAGCTAGGGAAGAGACAATAAGGAGAGACGAAAAGAAGTCTGCCTAAAGACTGACTGGGTAGGTGACGACCAAGGAGGGGATACACGGCCCATCTCCCCTATAGCTAAACCAGGTAGCTCCATCGGGCATCAGACAAATTAGTTCAGTCTCAAAACATTGAGAGAGGATGCGGTAGGAGACGACAGGAGAGACGAAAGGAAATGCAACAATGTGGTTCAACAATATACTAGAAGAGAATCAACAAGTAAACATTAAATCAAACAATCAGCAATACAATTAGGGGAGGAGAGGGAGAGAGGATAAGGGAAGAGACAACCATAGAGATGAAAGGAAGTCTGTCTAAGGTTCACAGAAAAACAGGGTGGGGACAAAGGGTAAGGGCATGTGAGGGCCGAGGAAGCTGGAAAGAGTAAGAGCGGAGAGGGGGGAAGGTTGCATAAGGTGCATAAGGTTTGAACAGACAGAGGCATGTATCTATTGCCTGGGGGCTGTATTGTCTTGTTGGAGAATGCGGGCAGTGAGACTCTGTTAATCTCCGATGGGTGTAGTCTCCACAGCATGTGAGTCCTGCTGCTTTGTTCTAGTGCGCCCCATGGTGTCCTGTGTGTCTTATTGTCTCAGGGCCTGCAACACTTCCCCTCGAAATCCGCCGGAACCACCAGTAGTCGCCCAATGTATCCCACACCCGCGGGCTCTGCAGTATCCCCGCTCTGAGTTTGCTTGAGTCGTCAGCAGTCCCGGACCAATCAAGTGGAGTGGGAGCACCAGTATAGTACCGATCCAAGATTAGTTCCCTATCCAGAGGCTGAGACGTTCGCGATCCCTCACTCAGGCCTTGCGTCACTAGTAGACCCACCAGCAGCAGCCCACGGTTCCCACAGGACAGCAGCACCACTCCCACACCGTTGGGGTAGCTTGTGAGCGCAGTTTCACTCTGTTAGTTCATAGGTCTGCAGACAACCTTAGCAGCACAGTACTACAGAGCCTAAGACAGCAGCACCACAGGCTATTGAGAGATCCTCCACACAGTCAGGTCGTGCGTCTGAGGCCCGATATCAGAGGTAGGAGGGTGAGGCACCAGCACACCTAGGCCGCTCCAAGTCCTATTCAGCACCCCTCCCCTGCGCCTGCACAATGTCTTTGATAGTCTAGCTTGTTGATCTTCCTCACATATTGCTCTCCTTGTGTCAGCCCCGCACCGCCACTAGCACTCCAGTGATCAAAGTCCCCCAAACCTCAGTGTGTGCTCCAGCGTTCCCACGCAGCTGGTGAGAGTGCTGCTATTTTGCTGTTCAGGAGAACCATCAGAAACAAACTACCACAGAGGACAGCAGACCGACCTCGGAATACTGATGAGGTTCGTGTCACGGACACTGCTCGAAAGCACAAAATAAAGACCTGTGCCGATAGGCATCTGCAAGCTCAGGAAACAATCTATGATGAAAGTGACTGGGCCCTAATCAAACAGAAACTAAAGCGGAAAACAGACTCTATGTTTGCTGGCGATCCTCTGAGGGTTGTGATGCGCAAAGGGCATGTTATAACGGTGAATTGTCCCGGAAAATCCATCACACCTCAACGATCATCAGCTCCTGCAGTCATGAATGAGGCGACCCTGCCTCACAGTCCAGATCTAGCACCAGAACCCGCGCCATCGGTGCACAATCAGAGTGCATATCAATCAGCTTCGACAACTCGATCTGATGGACTGGTGCGAGCGTTTCAATGATTTATTGAAGAAATATAATGCTAGGGTTGTTTGCAACCTTTTATTTAACAAAGGCGGAGATAATGGGCCGGATTCACAGAATGAACTTAAGACTCAATCCTAAACTTACTACTATTTTGGTATTCACAGAATGCACTTACTACTTTTGGCATTCACAGAAGTTAGGATTTTGTGTTAAGTTTGTCTTAAGACAAACTTAAGACAGACTTAAGACAGACTTAAGACAAAATCCTAACTTCTGTGAATACCAAAAGTAGTAAATTCATTCTGTGAATGCCAAAAGTAGTAAGTGCATTCTGTGAATACCAAAATAGTAGTAAGTTTAGGATTGAGTCTTAAGTTCATTCTGTGAATCCGGCCCGTAGTGTCTTGACATTATGTGTGCTAGGACCTTCGCGATTCCGGGCAGACTCAAGAGAGGAATTACGTAACTGGCTGGGAGGTGTTAAGATGTGGATATTAACAGTTATGATGTAATGAGAAAGCAGTGCGTGTGTGGTATTCTGAAGAATAAAGAGGTCTGTTGCAGAGCTCTGTGTGTGGCGTGCTCATCTGTACGCTCCCAGGGTGATGCAACAGCAGACACATCCATACACAAGGGGGACCCCTTGAGCCCTGCTACCAGCTGTAGGGTGCATTTTTGGGGTTGTGTGAACAGCTCAATAAGTCCCCCCCATCTAAGCGCCTGTCTGAGGTGCATTTGGGGTAAGAGGGCACGATTCACAGAATGAATTTAAGACTCAATCCTAAACTTCCTACTATTTTGGTATTCACAGAATGCACTTACTACTTTTGGTATTCACAGAAGTTAGGATTTTGTCTTAAGTTTGTCTTAAGACAGACTTAAGACAGACTTAAGACAAAATCCTAACTTTTGTGAATGCCAAAAGTAGTAAGTTTAGGATTGAGTCTTAAATTCATTCTGTGAATCGGGCTCAGAGTGAGGGGTGGTTCCAATACTAGCGTTAGCTAGTGGTCCCCTTTGACGTCCCGCGTGTGTATCTGCACTGAAGCAGCAGAGGGCGCTGCAGGCACGTGATTGACGCGGCTGTCAGAGGCTCGCAGGATTTCTCGGTGATAAACTCCCAGTTCCCCCTGTGGGGCTGTGTTTATTTTCAGTTGCCACCGCCCCTGGTGCTGTCTGTTATTCCAGGGCTGAGATCAGCCTCTGAGGCCTCCCTGGCCGCATCCTGTGATGAACCCGGGCCAGCAGGAGAGGGCCAGAGACAGGGGCAGGATGTTTGTGCTTCTGCAGCCCTGTTATTACAAGCCGGGCTCCCTTCCTATCCACTTGTTGTCTTCTCTGGAGCCAAACGCGCTGATTAAAAACAGTTCCGACATTGCAGCCGGCGCTGTGAGTGAGGGGTGAGGTGCTTTGGGAGAGCTGGGTGGGTTCCATCAGATGGGGAGGTGGGGGCCACCTCTGGACTCAGACCTGCAGGTCAGAAGCAGGGGTGCATCAGAAGAGCTGGGTGGGTTCCATCAGATGGGGAGGTGGGGGCCACCTCTGGACTCAGACCTGCAGGTCAGAAGCAGGGGTGCATCAGAAGAGCTGGGTGGTGCCATCAGATGGGGAGGTGGGGGCCCCCTCTGGACTCAGACCTGCAGGTCAGAAGCAGGGGTGCATCAGAAGAGCTGGGTGGGTTCCATCAGATGGTGGGCGGGGGCCACCTCTGGACTCAGACCTGCAGGTCAGAAGCAGGGGTGCATCAGAAGAGCTGGGTGGGTTCCATCAGATGGGGGGTGGGGGCCACCTCTGGACTCAGACCTGCAGGACAGAAGCAGGGGTGCATCAGAAGAGCTGGGTGGGTTCCATCAGATGGGGGGGTGGGGGCCACCTCTGGACTCAGGCCTGCAGGTCAGAAGCAGGGGTGCATCAGAAGAGCTGGGTGGGTTCCATCAGATGGGGGGTGGGGGCCACCTCTGTGACTCAGGCCTGCAGGTCAGAAGCAGGGGTGCATCAGAAGAGCTGGGTGGGTTCCATCAGATGGGGGGGAGGTGGGGGCCACCTCTTGGACTCAGACCTGCAGGTCAGAAGCAGGGGTGCATCAGAAGAGCTGGGTGGGTTCCATCAGATGGGGGGTGGGGGCCACCTCTGGACTCAGACCTGCAGGTCAGAAGCAGGGGTGCATCAGAAGAGCTGGGTGCGTTCCATCAGATGGGGGGAGGTGGGGGCCACCTCTGGAGTCAGACCTGCAGGTCAGAAGCAGGGGTGCTTTGGGAGAGCTGGGTGGGTTCCATCAGATGGGGAGGTGGGGGTCACCTCTGGACTCAGACCTGCAGGTCAGAAGCAGGGGTGCATCAGAAGAGCTGGGTGGGTTCCATCAGATGGGGGAGGGGTGGGGGCCACCTCTGGACTCAGGCCTGCAGGTCAGAAGCAGGGGTGCATCAGAAGAGCTGGGTGGGTTCCATCAGATGGGGGGGTGGGGGCCACCTCTGGACTCAGACCTGCAGATCAGAAGCAGGGGTGCATCAGAAGAGCTGGGTGGGTTCCATCAGATGGGGGAGGGGTGTGGGCCACCTCTGGACTCAGGCCTGCAGGTCAGAAGCAGGGGTGCATCAGAAGAGCTCGGTGGGTTGCATCAGATGGGGGGCGTGGGGGCCACCTCTGGACTCAGACCTGCAGGTCAGAAGCAGGGGTGCATCAGAAGAGCTGGGTGGGTTCCATCAGAGGGGGGGGGGGGTGGGGGCCACCTCTGGACTCAGACCTGCAGGTCAGAAGCAGGGGTGCATCAGAAGAGCTGGGTGGGTTCCATCAGAAGGGGGAGGGGTGGGGGCCACCTCTGGACTTGGGCCTGCAGGTCAGAAGCAGGGGTGCATCAGAAGAGCTGGGTGGGTTCCATCAAATGGGGTGGAGGTGGGGGCCACCTCTGGACTCAGACCTGCAGGTCAGAAGCAGGGGTGCATCAGAAGAGCTGGGTGGGTTCCATCAGATGGGGGGGTGGGGGCCACCTCTGCACCTCTGGACTCAGACCTGCAGGTCAGAAGCAGGGGTGCATCAGAAGAGCCGGGTGGGTTCCATCAGATGGGTGGGGGACACCTCTGGACTCAGGCCTGCAGGTCCGAAGCAGGGGTGCATCAGAAGAGCTGGGTGGGTTCCATCAGATGGGGGGTGGGGGCCACCTCTGGACTCAGACCTGCAGGTCAGAAGCAGGGGTGCATCAGAAGAGCTGGGTGGGTTCCATCAGATGGGGGGTGGGGGCCACCTCTGGACTCAGACCTGCAGGTCAGAAGCAGGGGTGCATCAGAAGAGCTGGGTGGGTTCCATCAGACGGGGGGGGGGTGGGGTCACCTCTGGACTTAGACCTGCAGGTCAGAAGCAGGGGTGCATCAGAAGAGCTGGGTGGGTTCCATCAGATGGGGGGTGGGGGCCACCTCTGGACTCAGACCTGCAGGTCAGAAGCAGGGGTGCATCAGAAGAGCTGGGTGGGTTCCATCAGATGGGGAGGTGGGGCCACCTCTGGACCAGGCCTGCAGGTCAGAAGCAGGGGTGCATCAGAAGAGCTGGGTGGGTTCCATCAGATGGGGGGGGGCACCTCTGGAGTCAGACCTGCAGGTCAGAAGCAGGGGTGCATCAGAAGAGCTGGGTGGGTTCCATCAGATGGGGAGGAGGGGGCCACCTCTGGACTCAGACCTGCCGGTCAGAAGCAGGGGTGCATCAGAAGAGCTGGGTGGGTTCCATTAGATGGGGGGGTGGGGGCCACTTCTGGGACTCAGACCTGCAGGTCAGAAGCAGGGGTGCTTTGGGAGAGCTGGGTGGGTTCCATCAGATGGGGAGGTGGGGGCCACCTCTGGACTCAGACCTGCAGGTCAGAAGCAGGGGTGCATCAGAAGAGCTGGGTGGGTTCCATCAGATGGGGAGGTGGGGGCCACCTCTGGACTCAGACCTGCAGGTCAGAAGCAGGGGTGCATCAGAAGAGCTGGGTGGGTTCCATCAGATGGGGGGGGGGCACCTCTGGACTCAGACCTGCGGGTCAGAAGCAGGGGTGCATCAGAAGAGCTGGGTGGGTTCCATCAGACGGGGGGGCGGGGGCCACCTCTGGACTCAGACAGGTCAGAAGCAGGGGTGCATCAGAAGAGCTAGGTGGGTTCCATCAGACGGGGGGGGCGGGGGCCACCTCTGGACTCAGACAGGTCAGAAGCAGGGGTGCATCAGAAGAGCTGGGTGGGTTCCATCAGATGGGGGGGTGGGGGCCACCTCTGGACTCAGACCTGCAGGTCAGAAGCAGGGGTGCATCAGAAGATCTGGGTGGGTTCCATCGGATGGGGGGTGGGGGCCACCTCTGGGCTCAGACCTGCAGGTCAGAAGCAGGGGTGCATCTGAAGAGCTGGGTGGGTTCCATCAGATGGGGAGGTGGGGGCCACCTCTGGACTCAGACCTGCAGGTCAGAAGCAGGGGTGCATCAGAAGAGCTGGGTGGGTTCCATCAGATGGGGAGGTGGGGGCCACCTCTGTGACTCAGACCTGTAGGTCAGAAGCAGGGGTGCATCAGAAGAGCTGGGTGGGTTCCATCAGATGGTGGGCGGGGGCCACCTCTGGACTCAGACCTGCAGGTCAGAGGCAGGGGTGCATCAGAAGAGCTGGGTGGGTTCCATCAGATGGGGGGTGGGGGCCACCTCTGGACTCAGACCTGCAGGACAGAAGCAGGGGTGCATCAGAAGAGCTGGGTGGGTTCCATCAGATGGGGGGGGGGTGGGGGCCACCTCTGGACTCAGGCCTGCAGGTCAGAAGCAGGGGTGCATCAGAAGAGCTGGGTGGGTTCCATCAGATGGGGGGTGGGGGACACCTCTGTGACTCAGGCCTGCAGGTCGGAAGCAGGGGTGCATCAGGAGAGCTGGGTGGGTTCCATCAGATGGGGGGGAGGTGGGGGCCACCTCTTGGACTCAGACCTGCAGGTCAGAAGCAGGGGTGCATCAGAAGAGCTGGGTGGCTTCCATCAGATGGGGGGTGGGGGCCACCTCTGGACTCAGACCTGCAGGTCAGAAGCAGGGGTGCATCAGAAGAGCTGGGTGGGTTCCATCAGATGGGGGGAGGTGGGGGCCACCTCTGGAGTCAGACCTGCAGGTCAGAAGCAGGGGTGCTTTGGGAGAGCTGGGTGGGTTCCATCAGATGGGGAGGTGGGGGTCACCTCTGGACTCAGACCTGCAGGTCAGAAGCAGGGGTGCATCAGAAGAGCTGGGTGGGTTCCATCAGATGGGGGAGGGGTGGGGGCCACCTCTGGACTCAGGCCTGCAGGTCAGAAGCAGGGGTGCATCAGAAGAGCTGGGTGGGTTCCATCAGATGGGGGGGTGGGGGCCACCTCTGGACTCAGACCTGCAGATCAGAAGCAGGGGTGCATCAGAAGAGCTGGGTGGGTTCCATCAGATGGGGGAGGGGTGGGGGCCACCTCTGGACTCAGGCCTGCAGGTCAGAAGCAGGGGTGCATCAGAAGAGCTCGGTGGGTTCCATCAGATGGGGGGGTGGGGGCCACCTCTGGACTCAGACCTGCAGGTCAGAAGCAGGGGTGCATCAGAAGAGCTGGGTGGGTTCCATCAGAAGGGGGAGGGGTGGGGGCCACCTCTGGACTCGGGCCTGCAGGTCAGAAGCAGGGGTGCATCAGAAGAGCTGGGTGGGTTCCATCAGATGGGGAGGTGGGGGCCACCTCTGTGACTCAGACCTGTAGGTCAGAAGCAGGGGTGCATCAGAAGAGCTGGGTGGGTTCCATCAGATGGTGGGCGGGGGCCACCTCTGGACTCAGACCTGCAGGTCAGAGGCAGGGGTGCATCAGAAGAGCTGGGTGGGTTCCATCAGATGGGGGGTGGGGGCCACCTCTGGACTCAGACCTGCAGGACAGAAGCAGGGGTGCATCAGAAGAGCTGGGTGGGTTCCATCAGATGGGGGGGGGGGGGTGGGGGCCACCTCTGGACTCAGGCCTGCAGGTCAGAAGCAGGGGTGCATCAGAAGAGCTGGGTGGGTTCCATCAGATGGGGGGTGGGGGACACCTCTGTGACTCAGGCCTGCAGGTCGGAAGCAGGGGTGCATCAGGAGAGCTGGGTGGGTTCCATCAGATGGGGGGGAGGTGGGGGCCACCTCTTGGACTCAGACCTGCAGGTCAGAAGCAGGGGTGCATCAGAAGAGCTGGGTGGCTTCCATCAGATGGGGGGTGGGGGCCACCTCTGGACTCAGACCTGCAGGTCAGAAGCAGGGGTGCATCAGAAGAGCTGGGTGGGTTCCATCAGATGGGGGGAGGTGGGGGCCACCTCTGGAGTCAGACCTGCAGGTCAGAAGCAGGGGTGCTTTGGGAGAGCTGGGTGGGTTCCATCAGATGGGGAGGTGGGGGTCACCTCTGGACTCAGACCTGCAGGTCAGAAGCAGGGGTGCATCAGAAGAGCTGGGTGGGTTCCATCAGATGGGGGAGGGGTGGGGGCCACCTCTGGACTCAGGCCTGCAGGTCAGAAGCAGGGGTGCATCAGAAGAGCTGGGTGGGTTCCATCAGATGGTGGGCGGGGGCCACCTCTGGACTCAGACCTGCAGGTCAGAAGCAGGGGTGCATCAGAAGAGCTGGGTGGGTTCCATCAGATGGGGGGTGGGGGCCACCTCTGGACTCAGACCTGCAGGACAGAAGCAGGGGTGCATCAGAAGAGCTGGGTGGGTTCCATCAGATGGGGGGGTGGGGGCCACCTCTGGACTCAGGCCTGCAGGTCAGAAGCAGGGGTGCATCAGAAGAGCTGGGTGGGTTCCATCAGATGGGGGGTGGGGGCCACCTCTGTGACTCAGGCCTGCAGGTCAGAAGCAGGGGTGCATCAGAAGAGCTGGGTGGGTTCCATCAGATGGGGGGGAGGTGGGGGCCACCTCTTGGACTCAGACCTGCAGGTCAGAAGCAGGGGTGCATCAGAAGAGCTGGGTGGGTTCCATCAGATGGGGGGTGGGGGCCACCTCTGGACTCAGACCTGCAGGTCAGAAGCAGGGGTGCATCAGAAGAGCTGGGTGCGTTCCATCAGATGGGGGGAGGTGGGGGCCACCTCTGGAGTCAGACCTGCAGGTCAGAAGCAGGGGTGCTTTGGGAGAGCTGGGTGGGTTCCATCAGATGGGGAGGTGGGGGTCACCTCTGGACTCAGACCTGCAGGTCAGAAGCAGGGGTGCATCAGAAGAGCTGGGTGGGTTCCATCAGATGGGGGAGGGGTGGGGGCCACCTCTGGACTCAGGCCTGCAGGTCAGAAGCAGGGGTGCATCAGAAGAGCTGGGTGGGTTCCATCAGATGGGGGGGTGGGGGCCACCTCTGGACTCAGACCTGCAGATCAGAAGCAGGGGTGCATCAGAAGAGCTGGGTGGGTTCCATCAGATGGGGGAGGGGTGTGGGCCACCTCTGGACTCAGGCCTGCAGGTCAGAAGCAGGGGTGCATCAGAAGAGCTCGGTGGGTTGCATCAGATGGGGGGCGTGGGGGCCACCTCTGGACTCAGACCTGCAGGTCAGAAGCAGGGGTGCATCAGAAGAGCTGGGTGGGTTCCATCAGAGGGGGGGGGGGTGGGGGCCACCTCTGGACTCAGACCTGCAGGTCAGAAGCAGGGGTGCATCAGAAGAGCTGGGTGGGTTCCATCAGAAGGGGGAGGGGTGGGGGCCACCTCTGGACTTGGGCCTGCAGGTCAGAAGCAGGGGTGCATCAGAAGAGCTGGGTGGGTTCCATCAAATGGGGTGGAGGTGGGGGCCACCTCTGGACTCAGACCTGCAGGTCAGAAGCAGGGGTGCATCAGAAGAGCTGGGTGGGTTCCATCAGATGGGGGGGTGGGGGCCACCTCTGCACCTCTGGACTCAGACCTGCAGGTCAGAAGCAGGGGTGCATCAGAAGAGCCGGGTGGGTTCCATCAGATGGGTGGGGGACACCTCTGGACTCAGGCCTGCAGGTCCGAAGCAGGGGTGCATCAGAAGAGCTGGGTGGGTTCCATCAGATGGGGGGTGGGGGCCACCTCTGGACTCAGACCTGCAGGTCAGAAGCAGGGGTGCATCAGAAGAGCTGGGTGGGTTCCATCAGATGGGGGGTGGGGGCCACCTCTGGACTCAGACCTGCAGGTCAGAAGCAGGGGTGCATCAGAAGAGCTGGGTGGGTTCCATCAGACGGGGGGGGGTGGGGTCACCTCTGGACTTAGACCTGCAGGTCAGAAGCAGGGGTGCATCAGAAGAGCTGGGTGGGTTCCATCAGATGGGGGGTGGGGGCCACCTCTGGACTCAGACCTGCAGGTCAGAAGCAGGGGTGCATCAGAAGAGCTGGGTGGGTTCCATCAGATGGGGAGGTGGGGCCACCTCTGGACCAGGCCTGCAGGTCAGAAGCAGGGGTGCATCAGAAGAGCTGGGTGGGTTCCATCAGATGGGGGGGGGGCACCTCTGGAGTCAGACCTGCAGGTCAGAAGCAGGGGTGCATCAGAAGAGCTGGGTGGGTTCCATCAGATGGGGAGGAGGGGGCCACCTCTGGACTCAGACCTGCCGGTCAGAAGCAGGGGTGCATCAGAAGAGCTGGGTGGGTTCCATTAGATGGGGGGGTGGGGGCCACTTCTGGGACTCAGACCTGCAGGTCAGAAGCAGGGGTGCATCGGAAGAGCTGGGTGGGTTCCATCAGACGGGGGGGGGGCACCTCTGGACTCAGACCTGCAGGTCAGAAGTAGGGGTGCATCAGAAGAGCTGGGTGGGTTCCATCAGACGGGGGGGGGCACCTCTGGACTCAGACCTGCAGGTCAGAAGCAGGGGTGCTTTGGGAGAGCTGGGTGGGTTCCATCAGATGGGGAGGTGGGGGCCACCTCTGGACTCAGACCTGCAGGTCAGAAGCAGGGGTGCATCAGAAGAGCTGGGTGGGTTCCATCAGATGGGGAGGTGGGGGCCACCTCTGGACTCAGACCTGCAGGTCAGAAGCAGGGGTGCATCAGAAGAGCTGGGTGGGTTCCATCAGATGGGGGGGGGGCACCTCTGGACTCAGACCTGCGGGTCAGAAGCAGGGGTGCATCAGAAGAGCTGGGTGGGTTCCATCAGACGGGGGGGCGGGGGCCACCTCTGGACTCAGACAGGTCAGAAGCAGGGGTGCATCAGAAGAGCTAGGTGGGTTCCATCAGACGGGGGGGGCGGGGGCCACCTCTGGACTCAGACAGGTCAGAAGCAGGGGTGCATCAGAAGAGCTGGGTGGGTTCCATCAGATGGGGGGGTGGGGGCCACCTCTGGACTCAGACCTGCAGGTCAGAAGCAGGGGTGCATCAGAAGATCTGGGTGGGTTCCATCGGATGGGGGGTGGGGGCCACCTCTGGGCTCAGACCTGCAGGTCAGAAGCAGGGGTGCATCTGAAGAGCTGGGTGGGTTCCATCAGATGGGGAGGTGGGGGCCACCTCTGGACTCAGACCTGCAGGTCAGAAGCAGGGGTGCATCAGAAGAGCTGGGTGGGTTCCATCAGATGGGGAGGTGGGGGCCACCTCTGTGACTCAGACCTGTAGGTCAGAAGCAGGGGTGCATCAGAAGAGCTGGGTGGGTTCCATCAGATGGTGGGCGGGGGCCACCTCTGGACTCAGACCTGCAGGTCAGAGGCAGGGGTGCATCAGAAGAGCTGGGTGGGTTCCATCAGATGGGGGGTGGGGGCCACCTCTGGACTCAGACCTGCAGGACAGAAGCAGGGGTGCATCAGAAGAGCTGGGTGGGTTCCATCAGATGGGGGGGGGGGTGGGGGCCACCTCTGGACTCAGGCCTGCAGGTCAGAAGCAGGGGTGCATCAGAAGAGCTGGGTGGGTTCCATCAGATGGGGGGTGGGGGACACCTCTGTGACTCAGGCCTGCAGGTCGGAAGCAGGGGTGCATCAGGAGAGCTGGGTGGGTTCCATCAGATGGGGGGGAGGTGGGGGCCACCTCTTGGACTCAGACCTGCAGGTCAGAAGCAGGGGTGCATCAGAAGAGCTGGGTGGCTTCCATCAGATGGGGGGTGGGGGCCACCTCTGGACTCAGACCTGCAGGTCAGAAGCAGGGGTGCATCAGAAGAGCTGGGTGGGTTCCATCAGATGGGGGGAGGTGGGGGCCACCTCTGGAGTCAGACCTGCAGGTCAGAAGCAGGGGTGCTTTGGGAGAGCTGGGTGGGTTCCATCAGATGGGGAGGTGGGGGTCACCTCTGGACTCAGACCTGCAGGTCAGAAGCAGGGGTGCATCAGAAGAGCTGGGTGGGTTCCATCAGATGGGGGAGGGGTGGGGGCCACCTCTGGACTCAGGCCTGCAGGTCAGAAGCAGGGGTGCATCAGAAGAGCTGGGTGGGTTCCATCAGATGGGGGGGTGGGGGCCACCTCTGGACTCAGACCTGCAGATCAGAAGCAGGGGTGCATCAGAAGAGCTGGGTGGGTTCCATCAGATGGGGGAGGGGTGGGGGCCACCTCTGGACTCAGGCCTGCAGGTCAGAAGCAGGGGTGCATCAGAAGAGCTCGGTGGGTTCCATCAGATGGGGGGGTGGGGGCCACCTCTGGACTCAGACCTGCAGGTCAGAAGCAGGGGTGCATCAGAAGAGCTGGGTGGGTTCCATCAGAAGGGGGAGGGGTGGGGGCCACCTCTGGACTCGGGCCTGCAGGTCAGAAGCAGGGGTGCATCAGAAGAGCTGGGTGGGTTCCATCAGATGGGGAGGTGGGGGCCACCTCTGTGACTCAGACCTGTAGGTCAGAAGCAGGGGTGCATCAGAAGAGCTGGGTGGGTTCCATCAGATGGTGGGCGGGGGCCACCTCTGGACTCAGACCTGCAGGTCAGAGGCAGGGGTGCATCAGAAGAGCTGGGTGGGTTCCATCAGATGGGGGGTGGGGGCCACCTCTGGACTCAGACCTGCAGGACAGAAGCAGGGGTGCATCAGAAGAGCTGGGTGGGTTCCATCAGATGGGGGGGGGGGTGGGGGCCACCTCTGGACTCAGGCCTGCAGGTCAGAAGCAGGGGTGCATCAGAAGAGCTGGGTGGGTTCCATCAGATGGGGGGTGGGGGACACCTCTGTGACTCAGGCCTGCAGGTCGGAAGCAGGGGTGCATCAGGAGAGCTGGGTGGGTTCCATCAGATGGGGGGGAGGTGGGGGCCACCTCTTGGACTCAGACCTGCAGGTCAGAAGCAGGGGTGCATCAGAAGAGCTGGGTGGCTTCCATCAGATGGGGGGTGGGGGCCACCTCTGGACTCAGACCTGCAGGTCAGAAGCAGGGGTGCATCAGAAGAGCTGGGTGGGTTCCATCAGATGGGGGGAGGTGGGGGCCACCTCTGGAGTCAGACCTGCAGGTCAGAAGCAGGGGTGCTTTGGGAGAGCTGGGTGGGTTCCATCAGATGGGGAGGTGGGGGTCACCTCTGGACTCAGACCTGCAGGTCAGAAGCAGGGGTGCATCAGAAGAGCTGGGTGGGTTCCATCAGATGGGGGAGGGGTGGGGGCCACCTCTGGACTCAGGCCTGCAGGTCAGAAGCAGGGGTGCATCAGAAGAGCTGGGTGGGTTCCATCAGATGGGGGGGTGGGGGCCACCTCTGGACTCAGACCTGCAGATCAGAAGCAGGGGTGCATCAGAAGAGCTGGGTGGGTTCCATCAGATGGGGGAGGGGTGGGGGCCACCTCTGGACTCAGGCCTGCAGGTCAGAAGCAGGGGTGCATCAGAAGAGCTCGGTGGGTTCCATCAGATGGGGGGCTGGGGGCCACCTCTGGACTCAGACCTGCAGGTCAGAAGCAGGGGTGCATCAGAAGAGCTGGGTGGGTTCCATCAGAAGGGGGAGGGGTGGGGGCCACCTCTGGACTCGGGCCTGCAGGTCAGAAGCAGGGGTGCATCAGAAGAGCTGGGTGGGTTCCATCAAATGGGGTGGAGGTGGGGGCCACCTCTGGACTCAGACCTGCAGGTCAGAAGCAGGGGTGCATCAGAAGAGCTGGGTGGGTTCCATCAGATGGGGGGGTGGGGGCCACCTCTGCACCTCTGGACTCAGACCTGCAGGTCAGAAGCAGGGGTGCATCAGAAGAGCCGGGTGGGTTCCATCAGATGGGTGGGGGACACCTCTGGACTCAGGCCTGCAGGTCCGAAGCAGGGGTGCATCAGAAGAGCTGGGTGGGTTCCATCAGATGGGGGGTGGGGGCCACCTCTGGACTCAGACCTGCAGGTCAGAAGCAGGGGTGCATCAGAAGAGCTGGGTGGGTTCCATCAGATGGGGGGTGGGGGCCACCTCTGGACTCAGACCTGCAGGTCAGAAGCAGGGGTGCATCAGAAGAGCTGGGTGGGTTCCATCAGACGGGGGGGTGGGGTCACCTCTGGACTCAGACCTGCAGGTCAGAAGCAGGGGTGCATCAGAAGAGCTGGGTGGGTTCCATCAGATGGGGGTGGGGGCCACCTCTGGACCAGGCCTGCAGGTCAGAAGCAGGGGTGCATCAGAAGAGCTGGGTGGGTTCCATCAGATGGGGGGGGGCCACCTCTGGAGTCAGACCTGCAGGTCAGAAGCAGGGGTGCATCAGAAGAGCTGGGTGGGTTCCATCAGATGGGAGGTGGGGGCCACCTCTGGACTCAGACCTGCCGGTCAGAAGCAGGGGTGCATCAGAAGAGCTGGGTGGGTTCCATCAGATGGGGGGGTGGGGGCCACTTCTGGGACTCAGACCTGCAGGTCAGAAGCAGGGGTGCATCGGAAGAGCTGGGTGGGTTCCATCAGACGGGGGGGGGGGGGCACCTCTGGACTCAGACCTGCAGGTCAGAAGTAGGGGTGCATCAGAAGAGCTGGGTGGGTTCCATCAGACGGGGGGGGGGCACCTCTGGACTCAGACCTGCAGGTCAGAAGCAGGGGTGCTTTGGGAGAGCTGGGTGGGTTCCATCAGATGGGGAGGTGGGGCCACCTCTGAAGTCAGACCTGCAGGTCAGAAGCAGGGGTTGCATCAGAAGAGCTGGGTGGGTTCCATCAGATGGGGGGGGTGGGGGCCACCTCTGGACTCAGACCTGCAGGTCAGAAGCAGGGGTGCATCAGAAGAGCTGGGTGGGTTCCATCAGATGGGGAGGTGGGGGCCACCTCTGGACTCAGACCTGCAGGTCAGAAGCAGGGGTGCATCAGAAGAGCTGGGTGGGTTCCATCAGATGGGGGGGGGCACCTCTGGACTCAGACCTGCGGGTCAGAAGCAGGGGTGCATCAGAAGAGCTGGGTGGGTTCCATCAGACGGGGGGCGGGGGCCACCTCTGGACTCAGACAGGTCAGAAGCAGGGGTGCATCAGAAGAGCTGGGTGGGTTCCATCAGATGGGGGAGGGGTGGGGGCCACCTCTGGACTCAGGCCTGCAGGTCAGAAGCAGGGGTGCATCAGAAGAGCTGGGTGGGTTCCATCAGATGGGGGGGTGGGGGCCACCTCTGGACTCAGACCTGTAGATCAGAAGCAGGGGTGCATCAGAAGAGCTGGGTGGGTTCCATCAGATGGGGGAGGGGTGGGGGCCACCTCTGGACTCAGGCCTGCAGGTCAGAAGCAGGGGTGCATCAGAAGAGCTCGGTGGGTTCCATCAGATGGGGGGGTGGGGGCCACCTCTGGACTCAGACCTGCAGGTCAGAAGCAGGGGTGCATCAGAAGAGCTGGGTGGGTTCCATCAGAAGGGGGAGGGGTGGGGGCCACCTCTGGACTCGGGCCTGCAGGTCAGAAGCAGGGGTGCATCAGAAGAGCTGGGTGGGTTCCATCAAATGGGGTGGAGGTGGGGGCCACCTCTGGACTCAGACCTGCAGGTCAGAAGCAGGGGTGCATCAGAAGAGCTGGGTGGGTTCCATCAGATGGGGGGGTGGGGGCCACCTCTGCACCTCTGGACTCAGACCTGCAGGTCAGAAGCAGGGGTGCATCAGAAGAGCCGGGTGGGTTCCATCAGATGGGTGGGGGACACCTCTGGACTCAGGCCTGCAGGTCCGAAGCAGGGGTGCATCAGAAGAGCTGGGTGGGTTCCATCAGATGGGGGGTGGGGGCCACCTCTGGACTCAGACCTGCAGGTCAGAAGCAGGGGTGCATCAGAAGAGCTGGGTGGGTTCCATCAGATGGGGGGTGGGGGCCACCTCTGGACTCAGACCTGCAGGTCAGAAGCAGGGGTGCATCAGAAGAGCTGGGTGGGTTCCATCAGACGGGGGGGTGGGGTCACCTCTGGACTCAGACCTGCAGGTCAGAAGCAGGGGTGCATCAGAAGAGCTGGGTGGGTTCCATCAGATGGGGGGTGGGGGCCACCTCTGGACCAGGCCTGCAGGTCAGAAGCAGGGGTGCATCAGAAGAGCTGGGTGGGTTCCATCAGATGGGGGGGGGGGCACCTCTGGAGTCAGACCTGCAGGTCAGAAGCAGGGGTGCATCAGAAGAGCTGGGTGGGTTCCATCAGATGGGGAGGTGGGGGCCACCTCTGGACTCAGACCTGCCGGTCAGAAGCAGGGGTGCATCAGAAGAGCTGGGTGGGTTCCATCAGATGGGGGGGTGGGGGCCACTTCTGGGACTCAGACCTGCAGGTCAGAAGCAGGGGTGCATCGGAAGAGCTGGGTGGGTTCCATCAGACGGGGGGGGGGGCACCTCTGGACTCAGACCTGCAGGTCAGAAGTAGGGGTGCATCAGAAGAGCTGGGTGGGTTCCATCAGACGGGGGGGGGCACCTCTGGACTCAGACCTGCAGGTCAGAAGCAGGGGTGCTTTGGGAGAGCTGGGTGGGTTCCATCAGATGGGGAGGTGGGGGCCACCTCTGAAGTCAGACCTGCAGGTCAGAAGCAGGGGTGCATCAGAAGAGCTGGGTGGGTTCCATCAGATGGGGGGGGTGGGGGCCACCTCTGGACTCAGACCTGCAGGTCAGAAGCAGGGGTGCATCAGAAGAGCTGGGTGGGTTCCATCAGATGGGGAGGTGGGGGCCACCTCTGGACTCAGACCTGCAGGTCAGAAGCAGGGGTGCATCAGAAGAGCTGGGTGGGTTCCATCAGATGGGGGGGGGGCACCTCTGGACTCAGACCTGCGGGTCAGAAGCAGGGGTGCATCAGAAGAGCTGGGTGGGTTCCATCAGACGGGGGGCGGGGGCCACCTCTGGACTCAGACAGGTCAGAAGCAGGGGTGCATCAGAAGAGCTGGGTGGGTTCCATCAGACGGGGGGGGCGGGGGCCACCTCTGGACTCAGACAGGTCAGAAGCAGGGGTGCATCAGAAGAGCTGGGTGGGTTCCATCAGATGGGGGGGTGGGGGCCACCTCTGGACTCAGACCTGCAGGTCAGAAGCAGGGGTGCATCAGAAGAGCTGGGTGGGTTCCATCAGACGGGGGTGGGGGCCACCTCTGGAAGCAGGGGTGCATCAGAAGAGCTGGGTGGGTTCCATCAGATGGGGGGGTGGGGGCCACCTCTGGGACTCAGACCTGCAGGTCAGAAGCAGGGGTGCATCAGAAGAGCTGGGTGGGTTCCATCAGATGGGGGGGTGGGGGCCACCTCTGGGACTCAGGCCTGCAGGACAGAAGCAGGGGTGCATCAGAAGAGCTGGGTGGGTTCCATCAGACGGGGGGGGCACCTCTGGACTCAGACCTGCAGGTCAGAAGCAGGGGTGCTTTGGGAGAGCTGGGTGGGTTCCATCAGATGGGGGGTGGGGGCCACCTCTGGACTCAGGCCTGCAGGTCAGAAGCAGGGGTGCATCAGAAGAGCTGGGTGGGTTCCATCAGACGGGGAGGTGGGGGCCACCTCTGGACTCAGGCCTGCAGGTCAGAAGCAGGGGTGCATCAGAAGAGCTGGGTGGGTTCCATCAGATGGGGGGGTGGGGGCCACCCCTGGACTCAGACCTGCTGGTCAGAAGCAGGGGTGCATCAGAAGAGCTGGGTGGGTTCCATCAGATGGGAGGTGGGGGCCACCTCTGGACTCAGACCTGCAGGTCAGAAGCAGGGGTGCATCAGAAGAGCTGGGTGGGTTCCATCAGACGGGGAGGTGGGGGCCACCTCTGGACTCAGAGCTGCTGGTCAGAAGCAGGGGTGCATCAGAAGAGCTGGGTGGGTTCCATCAGATGGGGGGGGCACCTCTGGACTCAGACCTGCGGGTCAGAAGCAGGGGTGCATCAGAAGAGCTGGGTGGGTTCCATCAGACGGGGGGGGCGGGGGCCACCTCTGGACTCAGACAGGTCAGAAGCAGGGGTGCATCAGAAGAGCTGGGTGGGTTCCATCAGACGGGGGGGGCGGGGGCCACCTCTGGACTCAGACAGGTCAGAAGCAGGGGTGCATCAGAAGAGCTGGGTGGGTTCCATCAGATGGGGGGGTGGGGGCCACCTCTGGACTCAGACCTGCAGGTCAGAAGCAGGGGTGCATCAGAAGAGCTGGGTGGGTTCCATCAGACGGGGGGGGCGGGGGCCACCTCTGGACTCAGACAGGTCAGAAGCAGGGGTGCATCAGAAGAGCTGGGTGGGTTCCATCAGACGGGGAGGTGGGGGCCACCTCTGGACTCAGAGCTGCTGGTCAGAAGCAGGGGTGCATCAGAAGAGCTGGGTGGGTTCCATCAGATGGGGGGGGCACCTCTGGACTCAGACCTGCAGGTCAGAAGCAGGGGTGCATCAAAGAGCTGGGTGGGTTCCATCAGATGGGGGGGGCACCTCTGGACTCAGACCTGCAGGTCAGAAGCAGGGGTGCATCAAAGAGCTGGGTGGGTTCCATCAGATGGGGGGGCACCTCTGGACTCAGACCTGCAGGTCAGAAGCAGGGGTGCATCAGAAGAGCTGGGTGGGTTCCATCAGACGGGGAGGTGGGGGCCACCTCTGGACTCAGAGCTGCTGGTCAGAAGCAGGGGTGCATCAGAAGAGCTGGGTGGGTTCCATCAGATGGGGGGGGGCACCTCTGGACTCAGACCTGCGGGTCAGAAGCAGGGGTGCATCAGAAGAGCTGGGTGGGTTCCATCAGACGGCGGGGGCGGGGGCCACCTCTGGACTCAGACAGGTCAGAAGCAGGGGTGCATCAGAAGAGCTGGGTGGGTTCCATCAGACGGGGGGGCGGGGGCCACCTCTGGACTCAGACAGGTCAGAAGCAGGGGTGCATCAGAAGAGCTGGGTGGGTTCCATCAGATGGGGGGGTGGGGGCCACCTCTGGACTCAGACCTGCAGGTCAGAAGCAGGGGTGCATCAGAAGAGCTGGGTGGGTTCCATCAGACGGGGGGTGGGGGCCACCTCTGGAAGCAGGGGTGCATCAGAAGAGCTGGGTGGGTTCCATCAGATGGGGGGGTGGGGGCCACCTCTGGACTCAGACCTGCTGGTCAGAAGCAGTGGTGCATCAGAAGAGCTGGGTGGGTTCCATCAGATGGGGGGGGTGGGGGCCACCTCTGGCCTCGGACCTGCAGGTCAGAAGCAGGGGTGCATCAGAAGAGCTGGGTGGGTTCCATCAGACGGGGGGGGGGCGGGGGCCACCTCTGGACTCAGACAGGTCAGAAGCAGGGGTGCATCAGAAGAGCTGGGTGGGTTCCATCAGACGGGGAGGTGGGGGCCACCTCTGGACTCAGAGCTGCTGGTCAGAAGCAGGGGTGCATCAGAAGAGCTGGGTGGGTTCCATCAGATGGGGGGGGCACCTCTGGACTCAGACCTGCAGGTCAGAAGCAGGGGTGCATCAAAGAGCTGGGTGGGTTCCATCAGATGGGGGGGGCACCTCTGGACTCAGACCTGCAGGTCAGAAGCAGGGGTGCATCAAAGAGCTGGGTGGGTTCCATCAGATGGGGGGGCACCTCTGGACTCAGACCTGCAGGTCAGAAGCAGGGGTGCATCAGAAGAGCTGGGTGGGTTCCATCAGATGGGGGGGGGTGGGGGCCACCTCTGGGACTCAGACCTGCAGGTCAGAAGCAGGGGTGCATCAGAAGAGCTGGGTGGGTTCCATCAGATGGGGGGGGGGGGGGGGTGGGGGCCACCTCTGGGACTCAGACCTGCAGGTCAGAAGCAGGGGTGCATCAGAAGAGCTGGGTGGGTTCTATCAGATGGGGGGGGGGGCACCTCTGGACTCAGACCTGCAGGTCAGAGGCAGGGGTGCATCAGAAGAGCTGGGTGGGTTCCATCAGATGGGGGGTGGGGGCCACCTCTGGACTCAGAGCTGCAGGTCAGAAGCAGGGGTGCATCAGAAGAGCTGGGTGGGTTCCATCAGATGGGGGGGGGCACCTCTGGACTCAGACCTGCAGGTCAGAAGCAGTGGTGCATCAGAAGAGCTGGGTGGGTTCCATCAGACAGGGAGGTGGGGGCCACCTCTGGGACTCAGACCTGCAGGTCAGAAGCAGGGGTGCATCAGAAGAGCTGGGTGGGTTCCATCAGATGGGGGGTGGGGGCCACCTCTGGGACTCAGACCTGCAGGTCAGAAGCAGGGGTGCATCAGAAGAGCTGGGTGGGTTCCATCAGATGGGGGGTGGGGGCCACCTCTGGGACTCAGACCTGCAGGTCAGAAGCAGGGGTGCATCAGAAGAGCTGGGTGGGTTCCATCAGATGGGGGGGCACCTCTGGGACTCAGACCTGCAGGTCAGAAGCAGGGGTGCATCAGGAGAGCTGGGTGGGTTCCATCAGATGGGGAGGTGGGGGACACCTCTGGACTCAGACCTGCAGGTCAGAAGCAGGGGTGCCTCGGAAGAGCTGGGTGGGTTCCATCAGATGGGGGGTGGGGGCCACCTCTGGACTCAGACCTGCAGGTCAGAAGCAGGGGTGCATCAGAAGAGCTGGGTGGGTTCCATCAGATGGGGGGGGGGGTGGGGGCCACCTCTGGACTCAGACCTGCAGGTCAGAAGCAGGGGTGCATCAGAAGAGCTGGGTGGGTTCCATCAGATGGGGAGGTGGGGGCCACCTCTGGACTCAGACCTGCAGGTCAGAAGCAGGGGTGCCTCGGAAGAGCTGGGTGGGTTCCATCAGACGGGGAGGTGGGGGCCACCTCTGGACTCAGAACTGCAGGTCAGAAGCAGGGGTGCTTTGGGAGAGCTGGGTGGGTTCCATCAGACGGGGAGGTGGAGGCCACCTCTGGACTCAGACCTGCAGGTCAGAAGCAGGGGTGCATCAGAAGAGCTCGGTGGGTTCCATCAGATGGGGGGGTGGGGGCCACCTCTGGACTCAGATCTGCAGGTCTGAAGCAGGGGTGCATCAGAAGAGCTGGGTGGGTTCCATCAGATGGGGGGGTGGGGGCCACCTCTGGACTCAGACCTGTAGGTCAGAAGCAGGGGTGCATCAGAAGAGCTGGGTGGGTTCCATCAGATGGGGGGTGAGCGCCACCTCTGGACTCAGGCCTGCAGGTCAGAAGCAGGGGTGCATCAGAAGAGCTGGGTGGGTTCCATCAGATGGGGGTGGGGGCCACCTCTGGACTCAGACCTGCAGGTCAGAAGCAGGGGTGCATCAGAAGTGCTGGGTGGGTTCCATCAGATGGGGGGAGGGGGGGGGGCACCTCTGGACTCAGACCTGTAGGTCAGAAGCAGGGGTGCATCAGAAGAGCTGGGTGGGTTCCATCAGATGGGGGGGTGGGGGCCACCTCTGGACTCAGACCTGTAGGTCAGAAGCAGGGGTGCATCAGAAGAGCTGGGTGGGTTCCATCAGACGGGGGGGGGCACCTCTGGACTCAGACCTGCAGGTCAGAAGCAGGGGTGCTTTGGGAGAGCTGGGTGGGTTCCATCAGATGGGGGGTGGGGGCCACCTCTGGACTCAGACCTGCAGGTCAGAAGCAGGGGTGCATTGGAAGAGCTGGGTGGGTTCCATCAGATGGGGGGTGGGGGCCACCTCTGGACTCAGAGCTGCTGGTCAGAAGCAGGGGTGCATCAGAAGAGCTGGGTGGGTTCCATCAGATGGGGGGGCGGGGCCACCTCTGGACTCAGACCTGCAGGTCAGAAGCAGGGGTGCATCAGAAGTGCTGGGTGGGTTCCATCAGATGGGGGGAGGGGGGGGGGCACCTCTGGACTCAGACCTGCAGGTCAGAAGCAGGGGTGCCTCGGAAGAGCTGGGTGGGTTCCATCAGATGGGGGTGGGGGCCACCTCTGGACTCAGACCTGCAGGTCAGAAGCAGGGGTGCATTGGAAGAGCTGGGTGGGTTCCATCAGATGGGGGGTGGGGGCCACCTCTGGACTCAGAGCTGCTGGTCAGAAGCAGGGGTGCATCAGAAGAGCTGGGTGGGTTCCATCAGATGGGGGTGGGGGCCACCTCTGGACTCAGACCTGCAGGTCAGAAGCAGGGGTGCATTGGAAGAGCTGGGTGGGTTCCATCAGATGGGGGGGCGGGGCCACCTCTGGACTCAGACCTGCAGGTCAGAAGCAGGGGTGCATCAGAAGTGCTGGGTGGGTTCCATCAGATGGGGGGAGGGGGGGGGGCACCTCTGGACTCAGACCTGCAGGTCAGAAGCAGGGGTGCCTCGGAAGAGCTGGGTGGGTTCCATCAGATGGGGAGGTGGGGGCCACCTCTGGGACTCAGGCCTGCAGGTCAGAAGCAGGGGTGCATCAGAAGAGCTGGGTGGGTTCCATCAGATGGGGGGGGGGGTACCTCTGGACTCAGACCTGCAGGTCAGAAGCAGGGGTGCATCAGAAGAGCTGGGTGGGTACCATCAGATGGGGGGTGGGGGCCACCTCTGGACTCAGACCTGCAGGTCAGAAGCAGGGGTGCATCAGAAGAGCTGGGTGGACAACAGACACAAGCATCAGAGGGGGCCTCAAGGGAACAGTGAGGTGTATTGTCACTCAGCTATCATTGGTGCAGCAGGTGCAGTGCACCGGGGCTCATAGCCCTGGGGGGCATTGAGCCTTGACAGTGCTGTTTTTTACTGCCCCACAGCAGTCAAAAGGGCCCTTTTCCTTGCTTGCAGCAGGGCCCATGGCATCCTTGCTGCGCTACTGTTGTCGCTGGTGTGTGCTGCGTGACTCGTTTGAGGTGTCATGGCAGAGCTGTCTGTGAATCCCATTAGGAGATTCATAGGACACGTGTGTGTGGGGAGCCAGGCTTGAGGGGCATCAGCGGAGTCGGTGTGGTTGGCCAGTGCTAGACTAGCTTTGGTGCTGGCGCTCAGGACTAAGGTGCATTTCTTTTTAACCCCTTCGATGCTAATGACAAAGCCAGCTCGTCATGGGCGTTACCTGCGCTACGCGGATGACGAGCTGGCTTTGTCATAAACAGCGCAATTTTCAAAAATCAGCGCACAGCGGGTTAACGCGGTAGCGCGGTAGAGGCTAACAGAGTTTTATATAGCGCAAACTTGACCCCAAGGTATCTGGTATCAGAGCGCTTTACATAGCACCAGTTGTGTTACATTACAACACATACATTTTTGTTGTGCACGGGGAGATTACGAGATTTGCCCAGAATCACAGGATGTTCAGTGTCACTGCTGAGACTCAAACCCAGTTCCCCAGATTCGAGGTCGACCGCCCTAGCCATTGGGCCAACACCTCTCCCCCTGCATAGGTGCCTTGCAGAGCTTAATTTGTAAAAAGATAAGCGCCAGGGCCCTTCTCAGGAGACGACTGCAGCTTGCACCAGCCATTGCCCCCTCCAGCTGCTGATGACACTATCAACATCAAACTCTAACATGTGTGACAATTCAGATTGTTCAAGGCCCCAAAGCTATAAGAAAAGCTTGGCAGCCGGTATTAGCCATTTTAAATGCAAATTGAAATTATAATTGACTGTGGTTCTGCTTATCTTTAAATTACACAAACATCGCCGCCATGTGGCAGCTGTCATAAGTGCCAGTGTTAGCAATTAAGTGCTGGGGCTGAGCACTGGAAACCACCGGCTTAACTTAAGCACTGGTGCATTGTCAGAATACACATATCAGTATGATAAAATGGAGGAGCTCTAAATCATTATTTGGAGGCCTCAGCAGAGCTGTGTGAGATCCTTTGTCGGGCTAGGGTGGTAGTGAGAGAATTGAAGGGTGCTGTTGGCTACCAAAGGCAGCCTTTGCAGGGCTCTTTCCTGTCGCTACTGTCCCAGAGGTGCTTTGGTGGAGCTGTGTGAGGAGCAGGTGATTCAACAGTGCTCCTTCCTATCACCACTGAGGTGCTTTGGTGAAGCAGTGAGGAGATGGTACCCCTGGCTAACACAGA
This sequence comes from Lissotriton helveticus, assembly GCF_964261635.1. NCBI lineage: Eukaryota > Metazoa > Chordata > Amphibia > Caudata > Salamandridae > Lissotriton > Lissotriton helveticus. The sequence goes on from NC_136057.1 coordinate 39,834,077, forward strand.
CTGGACTCCGCAGCACTCCTTCCTCACGGCTCTGAGGTGCTTTGGAGGAGCTGTGAGGGGTGGGGACCGCTGGCTGGCACAGACTGGACTCAGCAGCACTTCTTCCTCATGGCACAGAGGTGCTTTGGAGGAGATGTGAGGAGTGGGTACCACTGGCTAGCACAGACTGGACTCAGCAGCGCTCCTTCCTCATGGCTCTGAGGTGCTTTGGAGGAGCTGTGAGGAGATGGTACCCCTGGCTAGCACAGACTGGACTCAGCAGCACTCCTTCCTCATGGCACTGAGGTGCTTTGGAGGAGCTGTGAGGAGTGGGTACCCCTGGCTAGCACAGACTGGATTCAGCAGCGCTCCTTCCTCATGGCTCTGAGGTGCTTTGGAGGAGCTGTGAGGAGTGGGTACTGCTGGGTAGCACAGACTGAACTCGGCAGCACTCCTTCCTCATGGCTCTGAGGTGCTTTGTGAGAGCTGTGATGCACAGTGGGTACAGCGCTCCTTCCTCATGCCACTGAGGTGCTTTGGAGGAGCTGTGAGGAGTGGGTACCCCTGGCTGGCACAGACTGGACTCAGCAGCGCTCCTTCATCATGGCTCTGAGGTGCTTTGGAGGAGCTGTGAGGAGATGGTACCCCTGGCTAGCATAGACTGGACTCAGCAGCACTTCTTCCTCATGGCTCTGAGGTGCTTTGGAGGAGCTCTGAGGAGATGGTACCCCTGGCTAGCACAGACTGGACTCAGCAGCGCTCCTTCCTCATGGCTCTGAGGTGCTTTGGAGGAGCTGTGAGGAGATGGTACCCCTGGCTACCACAGACTGGACTCAGCAGCACTCCTTCCTTGTGGCACTGAGGTGCTTTGGAGGAGCTGTGAGGAGTGGGTACTCCTGGCTAGCACAGACTGGATTCAGCAGCGCTCCTTCCTCATGGCTCTGAGGTGCTTTGGAGGAGCTGTGAGGAGTGGGTACTGCTGGGTAGCACAGCCTGGACTCGGCAGCACTCCTTCCTCGTGGCTCTGAGGTGCTTTGGAGGAGCTGTGAGGAGATGGTACCCCTGGCTAGCACAGACTGGACTCAGCAGCACTCCTTCCTTGTGGCACTGAGGTGCTTTGGAGGAGCTGTGAGGAGATGGTACCCCTGGCTAGCACAGACTGGACTCAGCAGCACTTCTTCCTCATGGCTCTGAGGTGCTTTGGAGGAGCTGTGAGGAGATGGTACCCCTGGCTAGCACAGACTGGACTCAGCAGCACTCCTTCCTTGTGGCACTGAGGTGCTTTGGAGGAGCTGTGAGGAGATGGTACCCCTGGCTAGCACAGACTGGACTCAGCAGCACTTCTTCCTCATGGCACTGAGGTGCTTTGGAAGAGATGTGAGGAGTGGGTACCACTGGCTAGCACAGACTGGACTCAGCAGCGCTCCTTCCTCATGGCACTGAGGTGCTTTGGAGGAGCTGTGAGGAGTGGGTACCACTGGCTAGCACAGACTGGACTCAGCAGCGCTCCTTCCTCATGGCTCTGAGGTGCTTTGGAGGAGCTGTGAGGAGATGGTACCCCTGGCTAGCACAGACTGGACTCAGCAGCACTCCTTCCTCATGGCTCTGAGGTGCTTTGGAGGAGCTGTGAGGAGATGGTACCCCTGGCTACCACAGACTGGACTCAGCAGCACTTCTTCCTCATGGCACTGAGGTGCTTTGGAGGAGCTGTGAGGAGTGGGTACCACTGGCTAGCACAGACTGGACTCAGCAGCACTTCTTCCTCATGGCTCTGAGGTGCTTTGGAGGAGCTCTGAGGAGATGGTACCCCTGGCTAGCACAGACTGGACTCAGCAGCACTCCTTCCTTGTGGCACTGAGGTGCTTTGGAGGAGCTGTGAGGAGATGGTACCCCTGGCTAGCACAGACTGGACTCAGCAGCACTCCTTCCTTGTGGCACTGAGGTGCTTTGGAGGAGCTGTGAGGAGATGGTACCCCTGGCTAGCACAGCCTGGACTCGGCAGCGCTCCTTCCTCATGGGACTGAGGTGCTTTGGAGGAGCTGTGAGGAGATGGTACCCCTGGCTAGCACAGACTGGACTCAGCAGCACTTCTTCCTCATGGCACTGAGGTGCTTTGGAGGAGATGTGAGGAGTGGGTACCACTGGCTAGCACAGACTGGACTCAGCAGCGCTCCTTCCTCATGGCTCTGAGGTGCTTTGGAGGAGCTGTGAGGAGATGGTACCCCTGGCTAGCACAGACTGGACTCAGCAGCACTCCTTCCTCATGGCTCTGAGGTGCTTTGGAGGAGCTGTGAGGAGATGGTACCCCTGGCTACCACAGACTGGACTCAGCAGCACTTCTTCCTCATGGCACTGAGGTGCTTTGGAGGAGCTGTGAGGAGTGGGTACCCCTGGCTAGCACAGACTGGACTCAGCAGCACTCCTTCCTCATGGCTCTGAGGTGCTTTGGAGGAGCTGTGAGGAGTGGGTACTGCTGGGTAGCACAGCCTGGACTCAGCAGCGCTCCTTCCTCATGGCACTGAGGTGCTTTGGAGGAGCTGTGAGGCGTGGGTACCACTGGCTAGCACAGACTGGACTCAGCAGCGCTCCTTCCTCATGGCTCTGAGGTGCTTTGGAGGAGCTGTGAGGAGATGGTACCCCTGGCTAGCACAGACTGGACTCAGCAGCACTCCTTCCTCATGGCTCTGAGGTGCTTTGGAGGAGCTGTGAGGAGATGGTACCCCTGGCTACCACAGACTGGACTCAGCAGCACTTCTTCCTCATGGCACTGAGGTGCTTTGGAGGAGCTGTGAGGAGTGGGTACCACTGGCTAGCACAGACTGGACTCAGCAGCGCTCCTTCCTCATGGCACTGAGGTGCTTTGGAGGAGCTGTGAGGCGTGGGTACCACTGGCTAGCACAGACTGGACTCAGCAGCGCTCCTTCCTCATGGCTCTGAGGTGCTTTGGAGGAGCTGTGAGGAGATGGTACCCCTGGCTAGCACAGACTGGACTCAGCAGCACTTCTTCCTCATGGCACTGAGGTGCTTTGGAGGAGATGTGAGGAGTGGGTACCACTGGCTAGCACAGACTGGACTCAGCAGCGCTCCTTCCTCGTGGCACTGAGGTGCTTTGGAGGAGCTGTGAGGAGTGGGTACTGCTGGCTGGCACAGACTGGACTCAGCAGCACTCCTTCCTCATGGCTCTGAGGTGCTTTGGAGGAGCTGTGAGGAGATGGTACCCCTGGCTAGCACAGACTGGACTCAGCAGCACTCCTTCCTCATGGCTCTGAGGTGCTTTGGAGGAGCTGTGAGGAGATGGTACCCCTGGCTAGCACAGACTGGACTCAGCAGCACTTCTTCCTCATGGCACAGAGGTGCTTTGGAGGAGCTGTGAGGAGATGGTACCCCTGGCTAGCACAGACTGGACTCAGCAGCACTTCTTCCTCATGGCACAGAGGTGCTTTGGAGGAGCTGTGATGCACAGTAGCTGCAGTTGGCCTGCTCAGCCTGGCCTCGGCCCCCTCCCCCTCCAGCTCCTCACAGTAGCCCGGGTTCACCTCATTAAACTTTCTTCTGCCCGCCGGGGCCGGCTCGGAAATCCCGGACACCGGTGGGGCGGGCCCGGGGGCCACGGGGCCGAGCCGAGCATTGTTTGGGACCAGAAGCTAAACCCCCACCCCCGGGGGCCCCAAGATCACAGGCGACAAGACTGGAGATCAGAGAGGCCTATTTGCAGCAGCAGGAACCGCAGGGGTCAGAGGTCAGAGCCCAGGCTGCATCAGGAAGGTGTCCAGGTGCCAAGTGACCCCTGGCCCTGTTTATCCTCAGAGCAGCGGGGTGCTGACCCCCCTAATGACAACATGTGCGCTCCATCGACCCCCCACCCGTGCCAAGCCCCGCCCCCTTCTGCCCCCCCAAACACACTGCAGTCAGGCCAGCACCAAACATGGAAGATTCCTCCTCAGACTACTTCCCAAAACACCATGACTTAAAATATGTATTTTAATCTCGTGACATTATGAATCTCTCTTGGGCGGGAAAAAACATGTACAGGACACGAAGGGAAAGTATGTGTGTTTTGTGGATTAAAACCCTGACCTGTGTTTAGCGACCTATATTCTGCGTGCGATGACGCAATCAAATGTTTGCCAATCTGAGAGGCCGCAGCCAGGAGCACATAGGGCCTCATTTATGAGAAGTGACGCATCACTGCGTGAAAACAGCGATGCGTCACTTTTCACTGCGCCCTCCTTGCGAGACCAATGATGCGTCATATTTGCAGTATGACGCATCATGGCGCAAGGAGTTACAGATACATCAGTATTTCTGTCGTATCTGTAGGCGCAAAAGTGACGCATTGCTGGAGTGTGTCACAAAAGTGACGCAACTCCAGCAATGCGTCCTTTCACATGGGGCAAGCCCCATGTGAAAGGGCCTGCGTCAGTCTTACGCCTGCTGTGAGGCAGACGTAAGAAAGTGACGCATTTGTGTCCTAGAAGTGACGCAGTGAAATCTCAAAGATTTCACTGCATCACTTCTACGACCTTTTCTTGCGTCAGTACGCCCCCCTTGCATACATTATACCTGGCGCAGGTATAATGTAGCGCAGGGGTTTACAAAGTGACACATCTATCTAGATGAGTCACTTTGTAAATATGGCGCAATAAGGCACATTTTTTACGCTGCTGGTGCGTCACAAAAAGTGACGCACCGGCGGCGTAAAAGTGACGCACGGCATCATAAATGAGGCCCATAGAGAGGCTTATTTACAAGAAAATGGCGCAGTGCCGCAAGCAATTTTAGTACGCCGAGCTGCAGGAATGCGCCATATTTACAACAATACGGCGTATTCCTGTACTCAACCGTGCCCCGGCGCAAAAAAAGCAGCCAGGCGCCAGCACCCTTGCAGCATGGTGCAAGGGTTGTTGTTTTGCAGGAAGGGACACTGAACAAAAACCATCCTCAAAGGCGTGTTGCCCCTTCTGTGGGTGCGGCAAAATGCAGCGCACATAGAAAGAGCTGCAAAGGAGGAGGAATACAAGTATTTTTCCTCGTTGCGCCATATTTACACCTCCCCTGCGAGGCGTACGTTTTTGGATCTGCCTCAATCTTACGGATTCTTGTAACTCTGGAGCAGTGTCAGAAAGCATAACATAACATAACATGTGTATTTGTAAAGCGCACGTTCACCCAGAGGTCTCTTTGCGCCTCAATGGTACTCATTTTATCGACCTCAGATGGACTTGCTTGGATTTGAACCTGTGACCATGAGGCTCAGAGCAGCGGGGTGCTAACCCCCCTAATGACAACATGTGCGCTCCATCGACCCCCCACCCGTGCCAAGCCCTGCCCCCTTCAGCCCCCCCAAACACTCAGCAGTCAGGCCAGCACCAAACATGGAAGATTCCTTCTCAGACTACTTCCCAAAACACCATGACTTAAAATATGTATTTTAATCTCGTGACATTATGAATCTCTCTTGGGCGGGAAAAAACACGTACAGGACTCGAGGCGGAAAAATATGTGTGTTTTGTAGATTAAAACCCTGACCTGTATTTAGCGACCTATATTCTGCGTGAGATGACGCAATCAAATGTTTACAAGGCTAAGGGCCCCATTCACAGAACTAACTTAAGACAAAATCCTAAACTTACTACCATTTTGGTATTCACAGAAGGCACTTACTCATTTTGATATTCACAGAAGGCACTTACTCATTTCGGTATTCACAGAAGGCACTTACTCATTTCGGTATTCACAGAAAGCACTTACACATTTTGATATTCACAGAAGGCACTTACTCATTTCGGTATTCACAGAAGGCACTTACTCATTTCGGTATTCACAGAAAGCACTTACACATTTTGATATTCACAGAAGGCACTTACTCATTTCGGTATTCACAGAAGGCACTTACTCATTTCGGTATTCACAGAAAGCACTTACACATTTTGGTATTCACAAGGCACTTACTCATTTCGTTATTCACATAAGTTAGGAGTCCTAACTTCAGGACTCCTAAATGCCTTCTGTGAATACCAAAAGTCTTAAAGTTAGGATTTTTCTCAGTTTAGGAGTAGTAATGTTAGGACTCCTAACTTCTGTGAATACCAAAAAGAGTAAGTGCCTTCTGTGAATACCAAAATGGTAGTAAGTTTAGGATTTTGTCTTAAGTTAGTTCTTTGAATCGGGCCTTAAGAGACCGGAGCCAAGAGCACATAGAGGGGCTTATTTACAAGAAAATGGCGCAGTGCCGCAAGCGATTTTAGTGTGCCGAGCCGCGATAAGTGCGGGAATGCGCATTATTTACAACAATACGGTGCAATCCTGTACTCAGCCGTGCCCCGGCGCAAAAAAAGCAGCCAGGCGCCAGCACCCTTGCAGCATGGTGCAAGGGTTGTTGTTTTGCAGGAAGGGACACTGAATAAAATCCATCCTCAAAGGCGTGTTGCTCCTTCTGTGAGCGCTGCAAAATGCAGCGCACATAGCTGCAAAGGAGGAGGAATACAAGTATTTTTCCTGGTAGCGCCATACTTACACCTCCCCTGCGAGGCGTACGTTTTTGGCGCTGCCTCAATCTTACGGATTCTTGTAACTCTGGAGCCGTGTCAGAAAGTATAACATAACATAACGAGTATTTGTAAAGCGCACGTTCATCCAGAGGTATCTTGGTGCTGAATAACAGATGTTTTTTATTACCCAACTCAATGGTACTCATTTGATCGACCTCAGATGGATGAAAGGCTGAGTGGACCCGCCTGGATTTGAACCTGTGACCATGAGGTCGAACACAGGTCCCTGCAGTGGACGCATTAGTCCACTGAGCCACCGTCTTCAGCAATGGGTGTTGACCACAACCACACCCATTCCACGCCCCTTTGCCGCAGAAAACTGCATCGAGGAGGACCGTATTTACAAGGTGGCCTTAAGCTATACAAAGTGGCTGAGCGTCGCCATGTAAATATGGAGCAGGGCACAGCCCCACCGGAGCGCTGCACAAACGGACTCTCCGGTGGTGCAATGCCCTTGTAAATATGCCCCAGAATGTTTGCAGAGCACGTGGCTAGTGTTAGCTCGGCTGGTTCTAGAAGGAGAATCTAGTTTAACAGATTTACATTTGAGTTTGAAATACAGTTAGAGGAAGGTTTACTAGGGAAGTGCGTTGTCCACGCGTGACGCGCGTCGTAAAAAGAAAAAGAAAGGGGGTGCCAATACACAGGAAACATCCTTTACACCGCGGATGTTACAACGCAGTGCTATTACGACGCGTCCTTTACAACGCAAGTCGTAACCACGACTTGCGCTGGAGGGCGCTACAGGATTAAGAATAGTATATTTACTATTCCAACACCTTCCCTAGTGTCCACGGGGACTGGTGTTAGAATAGTAAATTATACTATTCTCGATCCGCGCCCCCAACGCAAGTCGTTGTCACGACTTGCGTTGTAAAAAATGCGTTGTAACAGCACGCGTTGTGACGGTACGCGTCGTACCGTCATACATCCCCAATACACCCCACTGCCCCTGGGCTCACATCATGACAAATAGAAATGGGGAGCGTGAGGATAAATCAATGACATCACTTACATTGCGAAACAAAACTAATTTGTTTGCATAACAACCAATGTGCAAAGCATAGCTCGAATTACGAATCACCACACATCCTATGTTGACCCTTTCTATGTATTTTCTTGAGACAAAATATCCCATTAAAGAATGCATTGTATCACATTTTGTAAATTATTGCATCACTCATAAAAAACAAAGAACAAGATGCAACCACATTCAGAAAATAATAAAATATAAGCGTGAATCACCACATTCAAAAATCAGACGTCACGAACGTACATAGTGTGATGGCCAGATCCGTAAGCTGCACTGATTTTTACGCGTGCAGCCTGAAGGAATGAGGCAGAGTCCCGTTCAAATATGCTCCCCATTTTTATTTTACACGTCGGCGTGAAGCAACGCAAGTCCTGAACGCGGATTTACTAAGCCGGGCATTCCACTTTGCTTGGATTAGTAAATAGAAAGTAAACAACGCAGCGCATCGGGGTGAAGCCCTCCTGGACCCGCTTTGGTTCTCCTCTTAGTTTTACATTTTACATATTTTTAGCAGACTTCGGGCCAGATTTACTAGTTTGTCACGCAGCGCCGTGCAGCAGCTGCAAATGCTGCACTGGGTGAGAAGGAGAGCGCAGGAGGGCACCATATTTATAGAAATAAGGCACGCTCCTGCCCTCTCCCTAATGCCGGCATAAAAATGTGCAGACGTGCACCACGGCACACCTTTGCACCACAGTGCAAGGCTGTCTCTGTGAGTTCAGCATAGGTTTTGTACTGGAAGGGTATCCTTTCAGTACAAAATACTAGGCTTAGAATAACTCTAAACCTTTCCCCACTCTGTATGCGTGCTGTACAGTGCAGCACACAATCCAAGGTCAGAAAAAAAGGCGAAATAAAAGCATTTCTCCTTCATAGCGCCTATCTGAAGTGGGCGCTTTTTTCTGAAGCTAAACCTTGCCTACTTTTCTAAGTAAATAGGGCTTAATGTCAGAAACCTTAGGTGTTTGCGTGGGAGCGCTCATGCACCACCCAGGGTACGCCCCCTTGGAGCGGAGTATTGCAAAGCAGCACTATGCGCTGCTTTGTGTTACTTTCAAGTACTTTTTCAGCGTAAAACAGGTTTTACTCTTGAAAGTAAATAGATTAAAAAAAGATTTTGCATCGTTTTGCATCATGTTTTTTACGCAAACGTAAAATGTTAGTAAATACACCCCTTTGTCTCAGTCCTGTTACCTTTTACATATTTTTCTTTTGCGATATGATTCTAAGTAACACATGCTGCTTGTTCGTAGACAGCCTTTCCTACGACATAATCAGTGCACTTAATCTAAAGTTAGGAACATAGAACGAGATATCCTAGTACATACGTTGCCTGTGCAGAGACAGCTTCTAGCATCATTCTAGATACACCATTGCATCAGAGCTGTACCTCTAACACAGTGTTTTTTAATATAAACAAGGCACTGTTCCTTTTTGGGTGAGAGGGCACACTCCAGCCAGAACACTCCCGGGTCGAACATCATGTTCAACCTGCAGCTCTGTCAATGCTGATCCTGCAGAGAGGGCTTGCCAGACCAAGTCATCCAGCCACCAACCAGTTGTGCACCAGAAGGCACGTTTGAAGAGTGGTGGAGAAAAGGGTCGTCGCCTCTGACAACCAACAGGAGGGGTAGGTGGCTCCCAAATAACCTCAGGAGTCAGGGGACTATATCACTCAACCAGTTGTGTGCCAGGAGGCAATCCCGCTGTGTGGGACTTACTGGAGGTAACAGAAGGTGTAGTTGGCCCCCAACTCTAGAGTCAAGGGGACTTCATCCCCCAACTAGTAGTGTGCCAGGAGGCGTGTTTGCAGAGTGGTGGAGAAGGGGTTTGGACCTCTGCTGACTTGCCATCTTTCTTTTTTTATTTTATTTATTACGGAGTCCAATTTGGATACCAGGGCGAGGCCATTTTTGGATTGGAGAGGGGGCCATGCGGCCCCTTCCTGGGCCAATTTCAGCCATGGGGACCCTATCGCCCGGGGTCCGCCCTTCTTTGTTTGATTTTTTTTTTAATTAAAGGGAGGCTGACTGGCCCCGCTCCCAGGCCAATTTTGGCCCCAGGGCCGAACTTTTTATTTATTTTTAACCCGTTTGTTGCTGCCGTCGGCCAACAGCCATGGCGAGCACTACCTTGGTAGTGCTAAGCACGTCCGTTGGCCGACGCGGCCCCGCCCACACAATGGAACCCCCGCACTGCGGTGAAATTATCGCTGCGGTAAAGGGGTTAAACAATAAGTGGAGGGGTGTTGCGCCTATTTTAGGCCCAGGGCTTCTCCTCCAGGGCCCATCCTCCATTTTGGGTGCGCTTGTCCCACCAGGGCACCCACTTTCATCTGTTGGGGATCGTTTGAGGAGCCTAAAGTCCCCCACGGTCCCTACTGTCTCCCCGCGTGACCCGTCATTGCTTTCACACAGAGGGAGCTGATGAACATGCTCCCGCTTGCTGGAAGCGAAGCATTTGCTATGGCTTGGCGGGAGTGGTAATGCTCCCACCAAGCCACAGCAAACAGCTGTGTGTCAGGGGTGGCACCCCAGGACATAGCAGGAGCCTGCCTTGGGGTGGGTGGGGGTCGCCCAGGGCCATCTATGGCTACAGAGGGGGGCTGTGTGGCCCTTCCTCTTTCTGGAATGTTGCCCTGGGGAGCTGGTGGTCCCCGGAACTACAGGGGGCCATGCAGCCTCCTGCATTCATTGAAATTAAAGCCCTGGGGAAGTGGCTGCCCTCCCCGGAGTTGCGGGTTGAGGGGTGCTGCATGGCCCCTGCATTTTTTTCAGGTTAAGTCCCGGGGAGGTGGTAGTCACAAGGCTGGGGGGTCCGAGATGCCCCCCATGTAAGAATAAATAAGCCCAGGGAGGTGGAGGTCCCTTCCCCGCATTCATTTCTTAAGAAATCCCTGGGAGGGGGTGGCCCCTGGGGCATTAATAGGGCCCAGGAGGAGAGACCTAGTGCGCCCCCCTCCTTTTTTGTGCAAATGCCAGAAGGACCTGGGCCATCCGGGGTCTGATTATTAACGAAGCACAGGGGCTCTATCCTAATCTCTCCCTAGTGCTGGCGCAGTATCAGGTTTCCTAGCCCCATTGGCACACCTTCGCACCTTAGTGTAAAGGCGCCAGCGTCATGTCTAACATAGGTTGTAACAGTCCAGTACAAAATACTATGGCCTCGATTGACTCTGATTTTGTGAGGGGTTGTAAATACAAAGTACTTGCGCTGCCTTGTATTACTTTGCACTGGAGGGGCATTATATGGGCGAAGCATGGGCATCCCCATGCATGCGCTCGTGTATTTTGATGCAAGCTGAGGTTCTGTGAATTCTGAACCCGTGGGTTCCATTTTGTGTATGGCAGCCATTTTGTGGTTGCCCTCACATAGGCCGATGATTGTGGCTGAACCAGTCTTTTAAGGACATGTAGACCTTAGCTCGAGTTCATGCTGACTCCTGTTTGACCTGAGTGAACTGACCCTGTTGCCTGAAGCTGACCTTGTTAAACCAGTTCCTGCCCTTTAGCTGATCAAGATTGAGGATCAAAGCACAGGACATTGTAGAGTTTGGTATGCACACACACACACAACCCTTATCTGTTTACTGAGCATATAAAAGGCCTCTGTTTTCTGTATTCCTCAGATTACCTCATTCAGTTGCTACGGCTTCTGTGTGACGTGGCCTCACTTATTAAGTTTAATAAAGATGTCTTTTCATATTTTCAGCTTCTGTGCCAAGTTCTTTTTTATTGGTAAGTATTCCCTGGGAATGTAGATTACAGTTCTTCAAAGCTCTGATTTACAAAGACTTGTAAACCTGGCCTTGCACCACAATGTTGTGCCTACCAGACAGGTGTAACGAGGCGCTGTATGCTTATTTCTCCTTGTTACTTCCTCTTTCCACGTGTGCTGCATTCTACAGCACAAAGAGTAATAGAACTCTAGGGATTCTTTTTGTACCGGAAGGTATCTCTTGCACTATAGTGCAAGGGTGCATGCATTGGTGCAAGGAGAGAACAGAAATGATTCAAATCTTTGTAAATATGGAACATTTCTGCTCTCTCCCTTGCATGCAACACAGTGCACCACATTGTGTGAAATAGTAAACATGCCTCATGTTTTGTCTTTTGTGCAGAAACGAATGTAGCGCAGCGCAGCTCTGTATACTTCTTGTGGGCGATGTCACTCAGTACATATGACATCCCCCACCTTCGCTGTTCCACTGATTGACGATCTTAAGTCACTCTTCTGCAGCCTGATCTATGTAGCAGGCCATGCTGATTCACTAGAGCCTTGCTGTATCCTGCTGTAAGGGGAATAATAGATCTTTTGTGTTCTATTTAAGGATCCCTGCATGATTACATCACAGTTTTATATCTGCACCTGACTGAGTTTTGTTCTTTGTTTTGTATATTTGTAGAGGTTTATGATTGGACAATATGCCATGTAGAACTAGAATACACTGACGGGCACATGTATCAGAAAATCACGCAGCGCAGCAAGCCCCTTGCTGTGCTGCGTGATAGAGAAAGGTCGTGAATGCGCTGTATCCAACATTATACGTGCATTCCTGTCTTTTCCTGGCACTGGCGCACAATGTGCTGCATAGCGCTAACTCAGGCACCCTTGCACCACGGTGGCTGCACAAGAGTGCCTGTGTTGTGAGAAGGATTATTTTTGTGCAGAAAGGGACACCATCCTGCACAAAAGCAATCCTGAATGGCATATTCCTCTTTCTTTCTGTGCTGCAGTATGCAGTACACACAGACTGAGGAAAAAAATAGGAGAAATTAAGATTTTCTCCTCGTTATGCCACAATGCTTGTTTTGGGAGCAATGTGAAGACCATCAGGATCTCTAAGAGGTCTGTCCTTTGTACGTGCCCTCACAATGTCTCCGCCCCTTAGTAAATCTGTCTCCTAGGGCCCGATTCACAGAATGAACTTAAGACTCAATCCTACACTTACTACTATTTTTGTAATCACAGAATGAACTTACTACTTTTGGTATTCACAGAAGTTAGGATTTTGTCTTAAGTCTGTCTTAAGTCTGTCTTAAGTCTGTCTTAAGACAAACTTAAGAAAAAATCCTAACTTCTGTGAATACCAAAAGTAGTAAGTTTAGGATTGAGTCTTAAGTTCATTCTGTGAATCGGGCCCCCAATCTTTAAAAGTAGTAGCGTCAGGGGTACCCTGATTCTCAAAGTGGTGATTGCGGTTCCCTAGAATCAGAAAATTGTCATATTTGTGAATAAAGGGTGCCAGAAGGATCAGCAGCTCAGTGAAGTAATTACCTTTAGGAATCGATGAGCGGTAAATCAGAGCCTCGACTAGGGAGAAGGTAGAGTTACATCTAAGGGCATAAAGAAAGTATTATAGATGGCACTGCTTGGCCCTATGAGTTAACAATGGAGCTCTCTCCTCCACCAACTACTGTGGTCACGGTAACTGGGTTGCAAAGAGACCAGAACTAAGTGCATAAGATGCTCTGATGAATCTACTGTTTGTCTGGTTTGAGCAGTATCCACCTATGACAAGGCAGCGGGATTTCCAGGTACCCAAACCAATCCAGAGTGTTGACCACCTTTTGTGATGGCCCAAATATTTCCCCTACTTACTCCCACCCACATCCCAGATCTACTTTGCCGCATTATCAACTGTATTCAAGACTACTTCAGGCCTTCTGAAGCAGATGGAGACCAAGCATTCACCAATGGACTAACCCTCAGTAGCTGAATATGACCTATGTGGGATCACAAAGGGGGTGTAGACCTGCAGGTCATGTATGTAGCTTGTTTATTGAGACAGATTACAGATGTATGCAAGATGTAGGCAAAGGATGCCCCACCATGAGCCGGGTATCTTTCTGCCCCAACCTCCTCATCAACTGTCTTCTCTGCTTCCAACCTCCCGCACTCCCCTTCTAACACCCACACGCTCATTAACTCGCGCAAATCACACAACCGTGCTGAGCAGTTACTACTATGACACAGTTCAAGAATATTAATACCTAGGGGCCAATTACGATGTCAGTCGAAAAGGCTCCAAAATGCATTCGGATTGTCCGAATCGGATTAGGAACCTATGTTTCTGACCGAATCGGATACATTTCTGACCGACCGATTTACGATGCAAAGAAACTGTTTGGGCTTCCAATTCGGTTCCGATCGCCATTCTGACAGCCTGAGTTGTTCAGAGCCAAATCGTACAGCTATATGGACACTGTTTCCAACCGAGCGATTACAATGTCTGATTCTGACAGCCGTTCTAAATTGTTCTGCCCGACACGAAACAGCTGTCGGCATCTGTCTTTGTGGGCCCATAGCTGGCCCCTCTTCACCATACCAATGGGACCCCTCTTTACAACCATGCACAGTGTGGCAGGCACCATAGGGTGCCCATCACAGTGTGAAAGGTTTTCCCCAACCACCCTTTTTTCAATGGGAGCTTGTGTTCTCTTTTGGAACACAGGCTCCTATTGAAGTCAATACGAGTCTGACCGAATGATGCTCAGAAGCATCGTAATTGGTCGGTCGGACTCGCAGAACCCGTTTCGGGCACAAACAGTTCCGAAACCGATTCAGTCAGAAGAGTTTCCTTCCAACATTGTAATCAGGCCTCTAGTGTCTGACCTTAGAATCTGTGCTACCCTGCAGCCATTTCAGACCTGAGAGGGCCACAGGTAATCTCTCCTTCACCCTCCTGATGCAAGTTATTACTCGGCCTTTCTGTAGAGTCAACACCCTATGCATAGGGTGGATGTGCATTGGGCACTCTCACTCACCAGTTGGACTCTCTAATGTCATCTGACACACCATGTATCCATCCCTGCACCATCCCCTGTGACCTGACCCACCATGCAAACATACATGGACATGCTAGTGAATATCAACGGCCCCCTGAATTCTGGTTTACTTCCGCGTATTGCGTCAGACGCCAACATTCATCGACGAAGCCGAAGGGAAAAGGAGATACATGACTCGAAACAAGCAGTATTCGTGCTGCATCCAGGCATAAGCTCTCTACTATTTTGTTGATCCCTTCGGCCACTTTCAACAATTCCGTATCAGTCATGCACAGTACAACAAAGAAGGCTGTTTTTATATGAAACAAACTGTTCATATATTGTAATCCTTGTTCCAAAAAGGGACTAGGTCTATAAGCTTAACCGAAAATGTTATCATTTTATAAGAATCATTGCAACACCATCCAAGTCTTGCATGTTCACGAGAAATTTAAAAAGTCATTGGTGGTAAATTCCTGAAGAAGGCGTGTATAACGCCGAAACGCGCGTCGATATTTACTGCTGTTTTTTCCCGAAGGATATTTTTAATTCATTTGTTATGTTTTCTGTCATAAGGACCAACTGATTGTTGTTGATTATTATGATTTATTGATGTACTGTTCAGTTTTACTGAATTTTAATTATTCACATTTGTGACACTGGATAAAACAATACACTGTAAAAACCTGAGTCGGGTCGGGGACAATCGATATTTGCCCGGCGGTATTGCCTCTGTGACCCTCTAGTTATTAAATCAAATGAAGAGGCAGGCGCTGGAGACTGGAAAGCAGGAAACAAGGTTTTCTTTATTCTCTCCGGAGGAGAACACAACGAAACGGACAGAAGGTATCGTTCTGAGGTGCTCTAACTGTATTCCTGAGGCCTGGCCTCTTATACGCACATTTATGACTTTATTGCAGATTACACATACATGTTAAAGCTTTGATGTACGGAAAAGACATTCTCGGAACTCCCCTTTGGGCCCGTTCCCATACACATTTACAGTTGAAGTCCCCACCCTAGTCACAACAGGTGATGAGCATCGCGCAGCTGGATAATCCGCCGATTCACGGAATGTGGGGGGTTTGATCGGGTCTCATGGGGTGGGGGGCTTTGATCAACCCGGGGATTCTTTGATGGGGGAAGCTTTCTATTGTACGGGGAGGGGCAAGGATGGTATCGGCAGAGCTGGGTGTCGGCTTGGGAACGGGGAGGACAAAACGGGCACACGGGGAAAAAGGGGGTTTGCATCTAAGGGCCGGAGATCATGAAAGGAAAGCAGGGAGGTGTCGCGCTGGGAACAGGATGAGGGCCTGGGGCAGAGCAGCGCCGAAGAGGGGTTTATGACTCAAGGCAGGTGCAAGCAGGGGGTGGTCAGCGTGCAGGCTTAGCGAAGGCAAAGGGCTATGTCAGGGGCCAGCGGTATGCAAAAGGGTTTGTTCTGATCGGGGCATCTTAAAATGGCGGGCGCGCACGACAAAAGTGTGGCATCAGGGGAAGAGGCAAGATGGCGCAGATAATGTTCACCAAAACGTACTAATTTCAACAGTCCTCCCTTTAACATATTCAAGACATCTTGCTGGTTCATTTTCTACTCGGGTCTATTGTGGTGGGCATGAGAAGGAAAACGGTAGGAACCCTAGATGAAAAAATTGTAAACAATACATTTTGAGATTTCTAGTTTTTAGGAGGTGGGCCTATTTGATAAACTTTGATAAACTTGTTCAGCAGGAAAGCCATAGGAATGCAATACAAAAAACGGTTCTGTAGCGTGCAGCAAGTACATATCATAACGTGAACTGGCAGGTTATTACATATTTCAGATTTGGATTGGAGCAGGATCAATACAATGGCGGCTGGGAGAGAAATGAGGCATAGCAAAACGGTGATTGTGGATGTCAAATGTTCGAAGTTTTACGAGTTCTCATTGTTCTTTGTGGTCTTTCGTTGGCGCTGTTGAGCACCGGCGGTGGAGCTACGAGTCCAGCTCTGTTCTAAGTTCTGCGTTGCAGGGCACGACCCTTTCCTCGCGTTTCTGGTCGGTAAGGTCCTTTTCGCCCTGTGTCCTTTGAGGTGATTGTCAGAAAGTTCCGATGGAAGAAGAGCGTTCAAAACAGTCCATAGGGTAGGTCAGAGGAAAAAGGGGGATGGAGCAAGGCCAAATTGGGAACAAACTAGGGGAACGAGAGACTTCAAATAGGCGGGCGTGTGACAGAATTCAGAGAGCGGGGACTTGTCGACAGGCACTGGACGTCGAGCAGGGGCATCAGGTCGACCCTTTCTTTTCATGCTGTCGAAAACAGTGCCTCGTCCTGCAGCTCTTTTCTGTCGTGGTCTCGCCTTGGCTAATGTCGCAGGTGTTCCTTAGTCTGCAGTCAGGCCTCGTGCTCCCACATCCGGTCCTTCTCTCCTCCAACAGCAGTACCCTTAAACAAGTTTGAAAAGACAGTCTTTAGAAAATTTGCAGATGGAGATAATCAAAAAGTCTATTTCTCTCCCAGCCCCAGGCAAAGAATGAAAATGCTCGTTCTCACAACTGGCACATGAAATGACCGGTGACGGGCCTGTTGGATTTACTTATGACTTTCCTTCATAATTAGTTCACGACAGTTCATCTGATGGTGACCCACCTTCGTGAGACGAACCTGGCGAAGATATGCTGTTCTCTAGAGTTTTACATTTACAAAGGGTACTGTGAGTCATCAACATGGTACTACACAGGTATTTTGCTGAGAGGCGAACATGACTAAAACATCTCCTTTCTATAGATGCATCCTGCTTTTAAACTACTACAGGGTTCATTTCGGTTATTTCTTTACCTTGGGCTAATCTGTTAACCTTGTGAAACATCATTCTGGATCCTACGTAACCTTTTACAGCCCGATTACTTAATCAGGAAGGACAGGGGTTTTATGGGAAACAACCAGGGACATATACAGGGGAGGTAACGGGGGTGATCATTTTTTCGGCTCGGGTATTGCGACAATTCGGGGAGGGGAGGGTCGCGTATTCTGCGGTCCTTGTTTTATACTATAGGAGCCGTTGACATGTAGTTCCCTTATTTCGGGTCAGATTAGGGAACCTCTGTCGTCTTACCTGTCCTTTCCCTTACGGCCCCACCTGGGTTCATTGACTTCTAACGGAAAAGGAGAGGTAACGACGCGGTCTCAGGGTGATTGTATTAAAGACAAGTTTTTGTGCAAATACTGACGGTATTTGAAGCCAATTAGGTGGGGTGCTAGGGGTGGCAGTCTGCCAATTTCGGGGCTAACCACTCGGAAGAGTGGGAGTGCAGAAATAGAGAGAGAGAGAGAGAGAGAGAGAGAGAGAGAGAGAGAGAGTGAGAGTGCAACGGCAGGCTAAATAGTACACGTGCAACAGAGAGGGTGGCAGTGTATTCAAGAAAGGCTATTTAGTGCATTACACAGTAAAGGGCATTCGTGGGTCTGCGTTAGGATCTTGTAATCATGCAGTTTGAGCATTAGACAGGGTAGAGGGGACGCGCCTTGAGAAGAAGGAAAGAAGAAAGGAGGTACCATTTTGTCGCACTTCTCGCATTCTCGGTCCTTCGACCAGTTGGGTCGACGCCTCAGTCACACACACACATTCCCTCATAGTTTCGCATCATACGTGACATGGGTTCATTCGTCCGGTCTGGTTTAAGGGTGATCACTTTGTATCTGGGTTGTGCTAATTTTTCGGGTTTGTTCGGTACGTGAGTAGTCTGCAGGCATGCTTAGACGCCACCTTGCGGCGCTAGTCCGTTTCGTGCACTAGACATGGCAAGGTTTCGGATCTTCGCCACACCTCGGCTGTAATCTCTGATGTAACCTGCAGAGGGAGGAAAAAAGGGGGGGGTGGGAGACAGCATTCGCGCACATTCAAATACATGGATTCATAAGTCCTTTACTTACCTCTTACTCGTCTTTCCTCCTCGGGGCAGGGTCCCCGGGGATATGGTTTCTGGAGTCGAGGGGGGGGGTAGTGTGTTCATATAAGTCGTGTGCGGGGAAGCGTAAAAAGGGAACCAGAGGTGCCTAGTGCGAGGTATCTAGTCAACAGGATGTATCTCACTATCGGGGTCCTTAAACCTCTTTCAACGCTGTGGCGTTCTAAGGTTCTTCGGTTCTTGGGCCCCTGATACTTTGGAACGTGGTACTTTATAATATTTACATTATTTTATTTCTCCCTCCTTTTACATTCCCTCATTTACACCGTTCGTTTTACCCATCCTTGGAAGTCAAGGTCTTCCTCTACGCGAGAGTTCATGGGTCAGTCGCGTACTTTGAAGGCGGAGTGTCGTGTTGTTGATCCGATCCGTCCTCCAGGGCTGGGTAACCATCTTCCTTTAACCTTAAAGAGAGAGCAGAGTAGGGTGCACAGAAAAAAACTTTCCCACCGATCCCACATTTTTTATAAAATAAAGCATGCAATACCCGTCCATAGTTTCAAAGACTTTATTTTGCAAAATCATTTCAGCATATGGATTATGAGGGTGCGGTCGTATTTGGCCGGTCGTGGCAATGGCTAAAGTGCGTACAGTGGGGGTGTCGTTTGCAGCAATAAAAACATCGGAAAGTTTTACTCATTCATTTGCAAGAAACTAAAACGTCTATTAATTGGCTGGGGGTTCGAGGGCATTTTAATTTCATAATTTAGAAGCATAATCATAATAGTTGTAATCAGATTTCCTATATGCATACCGTACGTGGGCGTCGTAAATGAGGTTTACATCAGTTATAAAAATATAATACATTGTACATTTGTAATCAACATTTGTAACGGGGATCTTTTCATACTGTTCGTCGAGTGAGTTCTCTTTGTCTTTTCTAGCCAAGTGTACAAAGGATCGTATAAAATCTCAGAACATCAAGTTTATATTAGTGCGAAGGAACACCACGAGGTGTTCGTAAGTTCCGATTGATACCAGCGCCATTTTGGGCGGGGCCGGCTCAGGCCGGAAGCAGCATCAGGGGGAAATGTTTCCATTACTGGCAGTTTGGACCAGAGTCCTTTTCGGCAGTTCTAGAATTCACGCTAACAGAAGGTGTGGCAATGTCATGTTTGTTTCGTTGGCGATCAAGGCAGCCGTCCCTTACCGGAAACCTGCAAAGGCCGAAGGTTCCGCCGGGGACCTTTGTATGATCTTCAAGGCTGCGGAGATGCTGTCGGAGATGGGGGCTCGTGCTCCAGGGGACAAATGTTCGAGTTATATGGCTGGCCAAAGTTACTCTAGTGGCCGGGGCCCGCCTTCCAGCGGATCCAGACGCCATTTTGAGGCCCTACAGGGGCCACTCTCGTCGAGTTTGCAAGAATGGAAGAGATCCTTCGGAGTGAAAGGAAGAGGTCCCTGTTTTGTGTAAGCGGGACGTTCAGCTGGGGTGCAGCTGTGATGCCCCCACCTGGGGGGGCGAGGGAGACTCGTTCACTTCGTCTCCTTCTCCCGGTGCACTCCATGCCGCTCCTTTTCATCGCCCCGCATGAAGGTCTCTCCACATCCGGTGTTCACCAAGTGCCACCATTGTACGTTCGGTGCTGCGCAAGTACTGGGGTGCCACCATTGTACGTTCGGTGCTGCGCAAGTATTGGCACCACCGCCTGACTGGGGGTGTTCGGCGTCGGGCCGGGGGCTGGGAAACCTCCTATCGGTGGAGGTGGGAGAGGCTCGTCCGCGTCGCCTCTCCCTCCCAGCCCAACTTGGACAAATTGTTGTGGAGGTACGTGCAGGACATCCCGCCGTCCAGGACTGCTGCGGCTGTGACGGAAGAGAAAAGGAAGAGGTGCCTCGTTCTCCTCTGGACATGTGGCGGGACTACCTTAGTCTTTCCAGGCCCGTTGCGGCCGGCCAAGGAGACATGTGGCGGGACTACCTGCAAATGCCCAGGCTGCGGGCTCCTGCCTCTCCTCCGGCTCCCCCATACGTTAAGATTTCCTGACCAAGAGTTGGCGGCGGGGCTCGCCTTATATGGGTTGCCGTTGGTTGGGCGTAGCCGTAACCCTGCCCTACTTTGGAAGGTTCCAGAATGGGGGGGGGCGAATGTTCTGTTTGACTTTCATTTTCAAAGTTTATCGTTATTATTCCTTGTTTGTTGTGTTAAATTAAAAGTTCAAGTTCATTGATGGTCTACGGATTTTGTTTTACCATTTCTTTCTTTCCAGGTTGCTTTTATGCTAAGTTTCTGCTAACAGAGGTCGAGTAACACGGAAACGCGTGTAGAGGGATGACGCAGATTTGTACATTACATACACACAAACTCAGACGGGGGACAGTACAAGTACGACATACAAAGACCCAAGACAAATATAAAAAACAGTTATTGGTCATAATTATCTCTTTCCGTCTGTGAATTTTAAACGAGGCTGGGTTCCCGTCTTGACATTACCCGACCTAGGAGAACTTGAGCATGCCGCTGAGATTTTCCTGGCGAAATCTGTGCCATCGGGCATAATCAAACGTGGTAGTTCTGTCTGGTCTGTCTATGTAAGTCGGGTTCTTCTTTGTCTCGCGCCTTTTCTCGTACTGTCGGTCTGTCGTTCTTGTCGGCCCTTTGCCTTTACTCACGCTCAGTAGAGTCGGGCATTGGGCTTTCCAGTGTCCGACATACCTACAAAAAGCGCATTGGTTTGACCCTAAGTCTGGTCGTCCTTTGCATAGTGTCGGGGGATAAGTTGTGGGTAGCGGTGTCCTGGGGTTGTCCTGTCGGTATATTTCTCTACTTGGTTTGTCCTCGTCTTTTCTTTGTCGTTTCGTAGCCTCTCTGCGCCACATACCGAGACTGTCGAGCATAATTGGCGTTGTCTTATTATTTCGAAGGGCTATTTCTAACGTTTCTATTTTATCAAGGTCAAAGGATCCTGCCAGTGGCCACTGTTTGTCTTGGCTATCTTCGGTATACCTGTGCCATAATTTATTATAAGCTATGGTGACTAACCCATAGTTTATGAACATGTCCTTATTAGGGGTGCCTTCTAGTGGAGCTATATGGTCCACCTCTAACACCCGGTCCGGGCTAAACAGGCTATTTATCAGTGGGGAGAAGACAGACATGACGGCTCGTAACGAGGGACTAAAAAAAGTCAGCACTGCCTATCTTATCACTAGGTGCAAAGACTAGACAGAATATTTCTATTCTACGTTGTTTGCAGGTAGTGAATACCTCATGGATCAAAAACCAAAAGACCGACAAATAACAATGGAGAGAATGAGTAGGACCGCAAAGATCTGCGTTACCTACCCTTTTCACTATCTGCAAAAAGGGTGGTCACTTCCCTGTTTGCAGACAGGGAATCTCCAGGAAACAATATTTTTGCGAACAACAGTTCAGTTTCAAGCAATTATTGAGTGGGGGAGAAAGAAAACAAGCGCGGCTGCTACCCTGCCTATCCTCCACTGCTTGCAAAGAGAGAGAGCCTGTTGTTTCTCCGTTTGCAGACAGTGAATCTCCAAATAAAAAAAATAAAAATAAAACGAGCAATACTAGTATTTTGAACAATCAGGCAATCAAACAAATTTTTTCGCAACTTGTCGTGGCAACACGACCTTACCCGGACCATGTGGACAGTTTCTTGTCTTCCGAATCCAGCGCCCGATCGTCCTCTTTTTCTCGTATTTCTCACGGCACTCCTGATGGTTCCCAGTCAGGACCGTAGATCACTCGAGAGAGGTCTGTTCGGAGCTAGTGAAGTTCGGATGATCGGCTGCCAGACGAGGGTCTATTGGGCAAGAGCTCTCCCGATCGTTGCAGTCGTTCACTCTGTCGTCGGGACCTCTCCCACTGGATCCACGAGTCGCTGATGGGCCCCACGCTTGGGACGCCAATTGTAAAAACCTGAGTCGGGTCGGGGACAATCGATATTTGCCCGGCGGTATTGCCTCTGTGACCCTCTAGTTATTAAATCAAATGAAGAGGCAGGCGCTGGAGACTGGAAAGCAGGAAACAAGGTTTTCTTTATTCTCTCCGGAGGAGAACACAACGAAACGGACAGAAGGTATCGTTCTGAGGTGCTCTAACTGTATTCCTGAGGCCTGGCCTCTTATACGCACATTTATGACTTTATTGCAGATTACACATACATGTTAAAGCTTTGATGTACGGAAAAGACATTCTCGGAACTCCCCTTTGGGCCCGTTCCCATACACATTTACAGTTGAAGTCCCCACCCTAGTCACAACAGGTGATGAGCATCGCGCAGCTGGATAATCCGCCGATTGACGGAATGTGGGGGGTTTGATCGGGTCTCATGGGGTGGGGGGCTTTGATCAACCCGGGGATTCTTTGATGGGGGAAGCTTTCTATTGTACGGGGAGGGGCAAGGATGGTATCGGCAGAGCTGGGTGTCGGCTTGGGAACGGGGAGGACAAAACGGGCACACGGGGAAAAAGGGGGTTTGCATCTAAGGGCCGGAGATCATGAAAGGAAAGCAGGGAGGTGTCGCGCTGGGAACAGGATGAGGGCCTGGGGCAGAGCAGCGCCGAAGAGGGGTTTATGACTCAAGGCAGGTGCAAGCAGGGGGTGGTCAGCGTGCAGGCTTAGCGAAGGCAAAGGGCTATGTCAGGGGCCAGCGGTATGCAAAAGGGTTTGTTCTGATCGGGGCATCTTAAAATGGCGGGCGCGCACGACAAAAGTGTGGCATCAGGGGAAGAGGCAAGATGGCGCAGATAATGTTCACCAAAACGTACTAATTTCAACAACACTTCCCTTTTTTATAATCTTTTTATAGTTTTTTTGTTCCTTCCTGAGTCCTCCAAAAAGTATTGCTTGTATATTGTTGTTATTGCCTAGGAGAGATGTCTACACATAAACATACATGGACATTGCATAGGGCCTGTTGGCACTTCCTCTTCTGCCCTGACACACAAAACATTCATCCATGCACTCTGTCAGAGAAAATGCTTAGTATTCTCCCTGCGATCATACACACACCATGCAGCCATGCACGCCTCCCATCACCCTCTGAGGAGGACCCACGCCCTTCCCTCCTGCCAACCCATCCATCCATCTATGCACCCAGTCAATGGGACCTTGGCTCTCCCCTGGACCACAAGTCTCCATTGTCTTCTCTGTGGCCAAGTGCTCTCTTCAGCTGTTGTGTTGTTGTTAATTGGGCTTCTCCCCTGGGGCTGGTAAATCATCACCTTTGTCTCTGTCCTTTCTAGAGGTTTCCTTAATGGTGTTCTCTTTGGCACTTGACCAATCCACTTAAAAGTGTGGAAAGTGGTGACCAGGTTGTTTGTTTTCGACTGGACTTCCTTGCCTCTGTGTCTAATTTTGCCTCCTAGGCCTCAGGTTGCCAAAGGAGTGCAAAGGTCTCAGGAAACACTGATTCACCTCCTTCCAGCTGGCTCCCGCAAGGAAGGCGTCGGCGCGGTGTGGGGACTAAGTGGCTGCGACTCACTCATGGGAGTCAGAAGGCGCAGCTGGTCACTGAGCATCAGAGTGACCCTCCTAAAGAAGAAGAACAAAGAATGACCCATTAAACCCGAGAGGTAAAGACAAGAAAAGATATATATCTTGAATTTAGTAAAATAAGCATTGGCAAAGTCAATAGGTCTGGTTTAGACAACCTAGGGCCACATGTATCATAGTTCCATTTTGCATTCCCTAAATAGCGAATTTTAGGGAATCGCTATTCAGGGAATGCAAAATGGAATAGCGATTACCGAATAGCGAGTCCTACAGTGTCGCAATCACAATTAGGGATTCACTATTAGGAAATGCTATTCCACTTATTACCTAATTGGTAATTGCAAATTAAGAAATGCAAAACTAAGGGTACAGAGGGCCTAAGGCCCCCCTGAAGCACCCAAAAAAAAAATGTGCACGTAAAGTGCACACTTGCCATAGGGGCATGTGTGCGCTACATGGCACTTTGAAAAATGCATTTTCAAATATTGCTCATAGTTACCATCGACTTGGAGTCGATGGTAATATCATTTGCTAAATGTCCAGTTTGCATTTAGGAAATTCTTGGTTCATGGGCTTAGGCAATTGCAAGACCCTATTTAAAGTCGCAATTTTAGGTAATCGCAAAACAATTGTGATTGCCTCAAATGCACTGCCGAAGCCTTTCAAACAGCTTGAAACACTATTCTGCATTTGCACACAGTCAAATTTAGTGATTCGGACAGTTTGTGAATGCAAAATGGGATGATACATGTTGGCCCTGGTGTCATGGTTCATTGTTCGGTCTAACACAGTTTTCAGCTTACAGTGGCCTTAGAGCTCCATGGCCTTACAATTGGTTGGCTTTATTTAGTCTCATTTACTTGCTTTTTATTGGCGACCCGGTGTGATCTTTTTCCTTCTTCTTGTCTTTGTCCCTCCCCTGGAGCATGGCCTTATTACTTGTGTGTTGCCACTGCTTACTTTCCAGGTGCTTGTTTTTATTTTTTGGTTTAAGTGCATGTGTTTTCCATCTGTCTCCCTCATGTAAATCTCTCCCCTCCCCCGTTGTGCTCTGTGTTACTCTTTCGCACCTGTGTGCTTCTCCCCCTCCCCTCCATGTTCTGCTGGTGGTCGTGTGCTTCTCACCCCAGTTGCTTTCCTGCCTGGGTGCTTCTACCCACTATAGTTGCAGTTGTTGTTGCAGGGTCATAATGCTTTTTTTAGGGTCCCTCTTTAGCCATGCGGCCAGGCATTGGGATGCTGTACAGCATCTCTAAAAACCACTGGCACACTACAATGGTGGGACCTATTGGCTTTGACAATGTCTGATTGAAAAAAAATTGAAAACATGTGCCCAGTTATACAGCAAATCATCAAATTACAAGACCATAATGTTCTACCATTTACCCCAGATCTGCACATGTTTTTGGGGGCATCCCCTGCATCGTAGACGGGTTCCTCCACTTTTGCGGCCCAGTCCATTCATGCCCACCAATCATAGAGTGTGGGTGGACCAGCAGTACCAGCTTCCGGGCAACACCCCTTTTGGCAATTCCATAGCCCCGCGTATCAGATGTCGCCCTCCGCGGTGTTGCCCAAGTCGTCAAGTACCCCCAATAGGGTTGTTTAGGCGATAATTCACCCGGGTATCCCAGAACCAGGGCTACATGGCTATATGGCACCTGAAATCTGCAATCAAGGGGCACTGCCAGGTCATAGGGAAGAAGTCTTGGAAACAGGAAACATGAGGGATTTATAGAAACACTTATTAGTTTTAATGCACACCCCTGGAAAATGTCATTATTATTGGCACAAAAAAGGTACTAATGGCTTTGAATTACTGTAGCCAAAGGCATTCGGCATATTATCAAGGGCAGTATCGCCGCTTTAGAGGCACTTTGGGCCGCTAAAGCGTTGATATTCTTATCGCCCTATTAACTAGGTGGCGCTAACATGCATCAGCGCATGTTAGCAGCCGATTTTCTAACGCTAAGCATCTTAACAATATACATCGCCAATGAGTAGTGGACATCTGATTTGCTCACTTACCCGCCGTGAGGGCAACGGCCGATGCAGTTCTGTCCAGGGGAGCGCCGTGAGGGGAACGGCTGAATCGCACAACGCCTACTGCCACCGGGGAAACTGAACCACAACCCCCAGGTGCCCCGGCGCCCGAGTTGCGTCCCTGATGCCACCTTCGCGCCCGGAGGCGCCTGATAAGCGAGGAACGTCTCTCGCCACGCGAGATGCGCGCGGGAGTGCCCGGGGCTAAGCCCGGGCAAAGGGCGGGCCCTCTACGGCCCTTAGAGGACATAAGAGGACGGGACGGGCCACCCCACCTGACTTATTCCAAGGAGAAGGTATAGAGACGCTTCTTACTATCTGACTTCTACTGTACAGCTTTTGTTGCTTTATTGGATTTTGCTTACTAGTCATGTCCATCTGGGAGGAGCTCAATGCCCTGTGTGGCAATAAATATGTCCCGGATTCATCAGCCCCCCCTACTATGGGCAGTGACTTTGACAATTTAAATGGTACTCCGCGGGACGTACCTCTACCCTCAAATAAAGATCAAACTCAAGGAAATGCACTGCCCTGGGGTTCCATTACTAAAAGGAAGCATGATGGGGAAAATGTTAACGAGAACCAATCTAAAATTCAAAAATTGTGCACCTGCCCTACATCTTCCCCCTCTAACCCAATTACATCAATGGTGGTTAAGGCTGTGGACAGAATAGATGACCCTGTATCGCCCCTTCAAATGACTTTACTGGCTCAGTTCGAGCAACTGTTAATATCTGCCATATCACCTCTGGTTATAAAAATTCATGACCTGGGGGACAGGCTGACCAGCATTGAAAAAATACTTAAAAGGGATTCTCCACCAACCAATAAAATAGCAACACCTATTTGCCCTAATCCTCCCATCAACCCTGAAAAGTCTAAGCCCATTACATGTAAGAATACCCAAACTCAATTACTGCCTCTTAATACACCTACCTCAACTGGCTCTAAAGTAACATTAAAACCTGCGCTAATAACTCACAAAGTGGCCAGAGCCGCTCTAGAAAGAACGCCACGTATTAATTTAACTCCCGAAGCCGCCCCATATGTGACTGTCCTCTCTGGGGTCCCTGCACTCAGTCAGGGGAAACACGAAACTCATCAGGACCTGCTAAATAAGGTTATTTTTTGGTTACGGAACAATAGACCTCTGCCATCTGATTTAGATGGTGGAATCCTGAGCGTCAGGAGGGCGGGGTGGCTAGGTATGCTGCCGAAAGACATATTGGGGGACTTGGTGCTAATTAAATTTAAGAATAGGAACATCGTCCCCTACTTACGATTTTGCCAGCCCAAAGAAGGAGATGGCTCCATCGGCGTTTGGGACTTGCATGATTTCTACCCGAGCTTCCTACACACTCCGTTACCAAGAGTAATGACAAAGAAATACAACTCCTGGAGAAAGGGATCCTGTGCACCTTGTGCCACTAACCCTCTAGCCTCTAATAGATTCGATCCTCTGTTTAAAAATTGAATTTTGGGAGAACCATTTATAAAGAGGCAATACACGAGTTTTAGTCCAATTGACACGGTAGTATGTACCTAGCAGGCAAACTGCTGACATAGGTTTGCTTGATGTTCTTCCCCTGAACCTTAAGCTATTTTGTGGCACTGTTGACCCTTTTTGTTTCAAGAGATGTCCTACTTGATAAAGAAATGAAATGTTTTACATTGATTAGTTGACCCGTCACACCTATTTAATTCTGTTTTAATAATTGATATTAACCGCGTAATGAATTGTTAAGGTATTTATGTATGTACTGTTGCTGCTTTTATGATTTTTAAACTAAAATCGAATAAAGCTAATCTGACTGACTAATCTGACTGAGTAGGCGTTCCTTAAAATTACTGCATTGAAAAACGTCGCAAACACAACTACGCAGTATTATCAACGCTGCCCCGGACCCGCGTGGCGATGAGAAAAGGCGCGCTAAGCCCCCATTAACGCATGATCCTAACACCTGAATAAAACCTGACTTACCATTATTGCCTATGGGAGGTGGATTGCATGGTTAAGTACACTCTCCACTATTACCAAGCTTTTCGTTAGCGCTGTGGAATCATCTCTGGATTTCACACGCTATTGAGGATTATCGCAGTCTATCGCTGGATCGCACTTCGCCTGTTAGCAAAGCGTTGCTAATACGCCGCTAACACGGCGATGTAATTCAGCGATAAAGGGCGATAATGTAAAATGCGCTAAGCGCGTTTTGCGATATTTATCGCAGTTTGTAGATTTTAGGCCCCATAGTTTCCACACACAGGGCCCGATTCACAGAATGAACTTAAGACTCAATCCTAAACTTACTACTATTTTGGCATTCACAATATGAACTTACTACTTTTGGTATTCACAGAATGCACTTACTACTTTTGGTATTCACAGAAGTTAGGATTTTGTCTTAAGTTTGTCTTAAGACAGACTTAAGACAGACTAAAGTTAGGATTTTGTCTTAAGTCTGTCTTAAATTTGTCTTAAGACAAATTTAAGACAAAATCCTAACTTCTGTGAATACCAAAAGTAGTAAGTTCATTCTGTAAATACCAAAATAGTAGTAAGTTTAGGATTGAGTCTTAAGTTCATTCTGTGAATCGGGCCCATCAGTAGGTAAAAAAATAAATAGGAAAGGATAAAGAATGGACGGAAAACATTGACAAAGTAAAGCATAGGCCCCCAGCCCTGACAGAGTAGTGCACTACTTTTAGGCAGATGGGCACCTGTGATCAGGGAAAGCCTGCCATTGACAGTGCAAGAGAGTCAACGGCTGAAGGCTAGCCCCTAGCCACAGGCTGCATGCTGTGTGTAGAAGCACAATGGGAATTTATATATATTTAGAAAGCAGGAAACAATATGCAAATGAACCCATGCAGGGCATTATGGGGGACTCCTTGCTGGGAGCAATGAATAACAAATGAGCAGCTCCTGCCTCTCAATTATTGTTCTTTTTTGGCTGTGTTTTATTTTATTTTTTAGTGCAGGTCCCACCCGGAATCCCCACTACTTATTTCATTGTTGGGAGCCACAGGGGGAGCTCCTGCGGCCTCACCGTGTCCTGGATGCAAACCCTGCGAGGACGCGGTAACATTTCCTGTGCT
The DNA here is from genome assembly GCF_964261635.1 of Lissotriton helveticus. Taxonomy (NCBI): domain Eukaryota; kingdom Metazoa; phylum Chordata; class Amphibia; order Caudata; family Salamandridae; genus Lissotriton; species Lissotriton helveticus. The sequence continues at coordinate 39,862,953 of NC_136057.1, forward strand.
TGCAGACTGGAGCAGCCTTTTTCTTGGCTCCCTCAGGAGAAGGCACAGCATTCTTTCCCTTCCCGCATGGAGGACAGGCAGCGACCATTGACTCACTCTGTCCTGGGCTTGGGGTCCCTGGGACCTCAGGTCAAACATGATTACTTTAGAAGCCATCCCAGAGTCATCGGATGATCATCCAGCTACATTAGAAGTCATTTTCATGTCATCAGACGTCATCAAGCTGTTCAAGTCATCAGCAGGGTTTAGGAACTTGAGCCCGATGATTTGAAGATGACTTGAAAATGATTATCTGATGGCTTCACAAGGTGTGACTTTTCCTGATGATTTGAAGATGACTTGAAAATGATTATCTGATGGCTTCACAAGGTGTGACTTTTCCTGATGATTTGAGGATGACTTGAAACTGAGTACCCGATTTCTTTACAAGATGTACAGCATTGCGTCAGGCCCGGATGTATGACGTTACAACGCATGCTATTACAACGCATGCCTTTACGAAGCAAGTTTTACAACGCAAGTCGTTCCAACGACTTGCGTTGGGGGGCGCTGGAGAGTGAATAGTTTAATTTACTATTCCAACTCCAGTCCCCGTGGATAGTAGGGAAGGTGTTGGAAACTATTCCCTATCCTAGAGCGCCCCCCAGCGCAAGACGTTGTAAAAGTTGCGTTGTAATGGTTGCGTCGTAAAGGTACTTCGTTGTAAAAGTTGCGTTGTAAAGGATGTTCCCCGTCAGGCCCTGCTGCCAAAAGTCGCCTCAGGGAGGGGCCCCAGCACATTACCACACCCCATAACTAAAAATAAATGTAGATGTGCTGACCTCTGGGCCTTGGCCCAACCCAGGCTTATTATAAAAAGATATGGCATCCCGCATTTGTTTTCTTTATTTCCTTGGCCTATCCCGTGGCACTCCCTTCCTGTAAAGGTTTGGGGTGACCATCAACAGGGAGTTGAAAAAAAAGTAATAGGCCAAAAGCATTTTCTCATGTTAATTCGTGTAGGAAATTTTGGCAACCAATACGGAAAAAAACGGTGAATTAAAATTCACCACATTTGTCAGAAAGAAAAAAAGTTACTAACAATTTTTGCTTTTCATGAGTTGGTGTAAAACCGTAAAGCTCTTTCAAGATTTTCCTTTTACGTCCCGAGGAGACAGTTGCGCTCCTCCTCACAACGGTTGGCGCAGACCCCTCGGTTCAATCGACAAAGGCTTGGCGGGAGCTCCGTTGTGCGCAAAGCTGCTTTAGCATGGAGCACCCTCCCGCTGGCCCGACGTAGCATCCAAGGCCATGTGACTTTTAAGAAAAAGCTCAAAACCTTTCTCTTTTAGTTTATCATTTGACTTTCTACCTGTTCTCTGGCTCGCGCGGGACCCTCCTTGGAGTAGCTGTGCGCGTTATAAATTGAATAAATAAATAAATAAAAATTCCTGTAGGAAATTTTGGGAACCAATACAGAAGAAAACGTTGAATGAAATTTCACCACATTTGTCAGAAAGAAAAAACGTTTCTAACAATTTTTGCTTTTCATGAGTTGGTGTACAACTGTAAAGCTCTTTCAAGAAATTCACGTTTAAAAAGGTGCTTAGGTGAGTCTGAAAGCTTTTTAAAAAATAGGTATATCTGGCCGGTTTGTCCCAAGAGCCTCCAGCAGTACCATAAATGTAATGAATAAAGCTTTCTGACTGGCCGAGAGAGCATTTTCTCCCATCGACCTTTTTGGTCCCTGCGGGACCTCATGATCTGATTGGCTGCCGCAACTTGTAGAAAGATGTGGCAGCCACTACTGCATGACACAGGGATCTGGTCCTCGTGTGTTGAAGTAGTTAAAAATAGGGACACCCTGAACCTGTGGCATTCATGGGGGCACTCAGGGGTCCAATAGGAATTCTCACCACATGCACTGCGGTACTCCTGGGGGACCCAGCAAGGCTCTTCCGCGAGGTACCCTGGTCCTCCCAGGGGAACGGTACTGGGGTATGCTTGCATGGTTTCTCAGTACCAAGCATATGACGCTTGATTGCAGTACAGTGAGGGGTAGCACCATACCTCAAAAAATCAAAAAATATATCCGTCGGGTGGGAATCTATGGGGAATTGGCCATGCCCTGTGCCCAAGCCCCCCGCTGTGCATGGCTGAAGGCTGCACACAGCAAGTGTTTGGCCACCCGCGGGCAATTGGCTGCAGGGCCTGCTGCCAACCCACTGCAGCGCACAGCCAAAAGCTGTACTTTGGCGGGACGTTGGTTGAAAATTTTAAAAGAACTCAGAAATTCACTGAAAAATACCAAAGTTTAGAGTGAAGTTGTTGTTAGGTATGGTAATAAGATCTCATCTTAAACTTTAAAAATCTCAGAAATTTACTGAAATAAACAAAGGTTAAAATGATGTCATAGTTAGGTAAGGTTATAAGATTTTAGCTCAGATTTAAAAACTCTAGAAATTCACTGAAAAAGCAAAGGTTAAAGTGACATTATAACTAGGTGTTGAAATAATACAAAAACTAATGTTAATAAACCAAAAAACCACTGAAACTCACCAATTACCGTTTACTGAGCTAATTATAAATTGTGCCACTGTCATGAACTGCTTATAACTATAAATATTACATCACTTATGACACGTTCAATGGCATAATTGATTGCATTATTGATAACATCTCATAGGAAATCAATGATGTGTCATGAGAATGTTCTTTTTTGTATTATTTCAACACCTGACTTTAAATGTAACCTTTGTTGTTTTCCCGTTGAGAGCTTCTGGTGGGAATACAAGTGGATAGACATAGTAACATCAAACTAGTAAGTCCTCACCTTCACGAAGAACAGAGAACTGCCCGAGCCTTGCGATAACTTACATGAAGCGTGTACTAATGCGTTACAGTTGTTCAAAACTACAAACTACTATGATTTCACAAGTCGGTATCCTTACATGACGAGGATGAAACTGTACCCCCAGAACATCTGTGCATCATATACAAGGATGTTAAAGACCTTAATGAATACTTTGGTATTACTAATATCAAGTATACCCTCCCAAGAGGTTTTATTCTCCTATTCTTTTGCTAAGTGTAAAAAAGTAGGATCTGCTTTCATGGTCACCCCCGTGTGTTGCTGGTGTCACTCTGTTCTTCTGACTAGTTTGACTGGGATCCTGCTCATCAGAACCCCTGTCATTGTTCTCTCTCTCTAAATTGGACTATGGTAAGTACTTTGTTACATTCTCAAATGGCTACTGGTGGACCCTTCTAAGTCTCAAGTATATGGTTCTAAGGTACCCAGAGCATAGGTACACCAGGGGTAGAATCTCATACGTGATGCGTGAGGTTTCTTGGAAGCACATCAGGACTACCATCTCCTGTCTAATATCTCTGTATAAAGTTCAGGCCCGACGTAATCCTTTAGGCTGACACAGTAACACAGCAAGGTAGGACCCCTGGGGAGACCTATGGGTATATCTACATTATGTCTGGTTTAGAAAGACAGAGGAGACCGTGACTTCCCGGCTGACACACTGACCAGAGACGCCGAGGTTCCTGCATGCAGAGACTCCAGCTCGCATTGGTCTAACATCCCTCGAGGGGTGTCCAACTCGAGACCAGGACAGAGTCCCATATTCTCTCATTCTCAGGTAATAGTGTTGATTAGATCCTAGAGGGATTTTTGGCATAACACTTACACAGATGCTAGGTACACTTAAGTACATCTACTTAGGGAGGCATCGTAGGTGTAAGCACTTTGTATCATGTATTTTATGTACTTGTATATATTCATGATTACTGCAAAATGGTAAAACTGTACCATTCCTTTACTTTCGTAGTACTGCTAATTATATATCTCTGCTACTGTCCAATGGCTGTTACAGCCAATCTATTTTACACTATACTAACAACTGTTCAATAAATTCTTATTGACAAAATGCCCAGTATGTTTATTCCGTGTATCTCTGAGATCAACTAAGTGAGCACGAGAGACTGAGCGAAAGGTAGTATATTGTTTCTACGATTCTGAGGGATCAGGGTTGTCATGTTCTGAGGTTGCCAGAAACTATTCTCGCTCCGATAAGAGGAGAGTCCAGAGGCACTGTGAGCTAGCTGATACAGACAGGCTAACATATCAGGTGGGGGTGCACAGAACCAGCCTGGCACCAATCCCACAGTTTATGTTATCCAAACGAGCAGATCCTGTATGGGGTATATAGGAACTAAACGACACCATGGGCTGTAGCATGTATTATGCCACCTATGAGAGAGCACTTAATCTGTGACTACAGGTCCGCCATTGCAGCCTGTGCGAACTGGTATTTGCACCACTCACCACAGATATAGGTTACCTTATATCTGAGGTCACTGCACTTAAAGCCTATGTCACCCCTAAAGTAGGACTTTTAATACTGAAGGCAGGGTGCTTGGTTCTAAGTGTGAGTGTGCCCTACATTAGAAGGACACCCCTTACAAACCCAGGAACCGATTGTCCCGGCTTTGTAAGTGTGGTCAGCCATTTTATACATATAGTGGACATCAAGCCAAATACGAGATGTCTAACTGTATATCGGCTGTACCGAAACTGGTCATGTTTGGTATCAAACATGTTGGAATCTTACCTCAACACCAATTCCAGTGTTGGATGTAGGATCCCGTGTATTCATGGTACCAGCCTTTCAGGGTCTCACAGCAAGCTATTGCTGCTGCCGACCACAGACTCAATTCTGCCCTCCTGCTGCTGAGCCAGGCTCGAGCAGGGGAAGGTAAGACTATAGGTTTACTGCCACTGGGTGTAACCACCTCCCGACCGGATTTAGTGTATTGGGCCGGGGTGGGGATGCTTGCCAATGCTTTGAAGGGCAGGTTTGGTGCCCTCTTCCTTGCATACTCCTGTTGGAACCAGTTTAGGGAGCCCTTGGCTCCAGCTCTGGTGCCAAACTGTACAAAGGACAAGGGGGTATCTTTCCCTCTGTCCAGCCCCTCCCCTGGGAGGGCTCCCTGAATCGTCCCAACCCTTTCCTTAGGGTACTTAAGAGCTTAGCTGTGGGTGGGTCTTCAGATTCATCGTGAGACAAGATTCAGATCCCAAACCAGTTCATCTTCAACCATCTGGGCACTTTGGACTTCGCAGGACTTTGTTTTGGGAACTGAGACTGCATCTGGAAGAGTCCTGCTGTTCCTGGTCTCGTCGTATTTTCAGTCTTCTGTGTCATTTGTGCCTGTGCTCCATACAGTTTCTTATCGAGGCCTGTGGGCATCCAAGACACCTGAAGGAATCTCCCTCGGAGTCAAGGAGTCACTCCCCTGCATCTGCAGGCACCACAATGAAGCGGACGGGTCTGCTGATCCTGAGCTCCTACAGACTCTGAAAGAATCAGCAACACAAGTGTTGATTCTGCAACTCCCTCTAGGCCTGCCCTGTCTTCACTGCAAGTTTGAAATCAGTATCCCTCTTCGGAACTGCTGGAGCAGCACCCCTTTGTACCGTGTCAAGTTGCCTTTGCCAAGGCTTGTTGACTCTCTTCTCAAGAGATCTTCAGGCTCCAGCCTCCAGTATCTCCTGCTACCAAGATCTTCATCATCACCACATCCTCTACACCGTGGGCCTGCATTCTTGGTGGGCTGCTAGAGGTTCTCTTGCGACTCCTTTGCCTTCAGTCTGTGGGTCCTCTTGAGGGTCCAGTGGACTCCCCTGCTTGCGCTGGGCCGGCCTGCTCTGACTCTCCTGCACTTGGTGAGTCCCTTGAACCTTGCTGGTCCCAACACCGCACCTTCTTCGTTTTCTCTGTCTGTTGCTGCTGCCAAGGCTTGTTTGTGCTCCCGCCAGACACTGACCCCCTGGCTCTCGACATTCGACGTGGGACAGCTCATGAACGGCTCCTGGTCTTCCACAGCATCACCTGGTCCTCACAGCAGCAGTGCCAAATCACCGTCAACTCTCCTGCATCCTCCAACATCAGTGGGCATTCGTCTTCCGTGCCTCCTGGTCACTCCTGAGTGGCATAGACTCTGTCCCCTCTGCTTGCAAAAACTCCTCTTCGAGAATCCACCCTTGCATTCCACCGGACTCTTTCGCCTTCTTCACCAGCGGCATCTTCACTGAAGTCCTCCATTGTGGCCTATGGCAGTTTCCAACGTCATTTGACACCTATGCACCTGGCTTCCATGGTTCCTGTGGTATCCACGGGTGGGATGACTCTCCAACCTTCCATCTTCCACAGGATTCTCTAGGGTCCTCTGAGAAGGGTCCTTCCGCTTGTAACCGTGACTTCCCCATTGACTTGTATTGAGCACGCATATCATGTTCCCACTCTGCACACGGCCCCCGTCGGGTTCCTGGGCACTTACCATGAGTTGTTCCTTGGGTCCCCAGCTCTTCTGGGTTCAGTCTCAACTTCGGTCATGGTTTGCATTCCACTTTATCAGTATATGGTTTGGTCTCCCCCTGGAGACCATTGTGTATTTGTGCTACTTTACTATTCTATTGTTGAAGTATTGTGTGCAATGTGATTACATCTCTCGGTAGGAGATATCCCATTGTGTTAGTGAGTGTTTATAATAAATACATATTTTTTATAACTACACTGTGTGGTTCTATTTCACTTAACCTACTTCATAGGATTAGTACTTGTAATATAAGCTGCTTTACACTCCTTCTGGAGTAAGCCTGAAGGTGGCTGTCCACAGCTATCACTTAAAGAGCTTTCTAGGATTGCCTAAGACCACTAATATCACCATAAGGGCTGTCTGGATTAGTGCAGGGTGCTTCACTTAAATAAATGTGCACCATATGCTAAGTCAGCCTCCTACATTGAGGTATGGCAAATGATTCCCCTATGCCACATGTGTGTTGACAGCAAACAGACTAGCGATTGGGGATTCTTTAATGAGAAAAGTCCATCCTGGGTACTTGGTGTGGCAGAGAGGCAAAGTCATCCCTAGGCAAAGGCTACAAAATTGGGAAAAAACACAAAATATGGTTGTTTGAGCAGACTACGTGTTAACTTGCTTCTGAGTATATTCAATTATTTTTCAGAGATATGCAGGTGCCTTGTTTTCTGATGTGGTGGGATAGTGATGTTGCAAAGCAATAAATATATTGCTAATTAGAACATTGGAATGTTGGTAGCTGCATTGAAAACAAAGCAGTGCTCCTGGCTTATAATGGCTGGTATAAGCCCGGAGCTCCAACATTCCAATGTTTCTTTGTTCACAGCTCTGGCTGTTAACAAAGGCTTCAGGAAGCCTGAGGGGATTTCAATCCCATCGCACCTCCTGAAGGCTTTGTTTGATTTGTTAGAACATTCTGCCCTCTAGTGGCAGAATGTTCTAATAGCCTTATAGCCCTTCGTAGCAGGGCTATATCGGCTATTAAAGTCCCGCTGCTTTGTTAAAGCCCCTCGCCTTTGGCTCGGCCCTTTAACGCTGCAGCGGGCCTTTAATAGCCGGTATAGCTCGCTACTGCGAGCTATAAGGCTATATTACTACACGCATAAAGGTATTCACCTGAGGCCAGAGTGCATGGAGCTTCAACTCGCCACATGCCAGTTAGCCAAACTGCCTCAAGTCTCTGTGGGGAAAATTAGTTCAAAGCACAAACTTTTCAAACACTAAAATCATCACAGATCCTGATGAATTGCATAAATAACTTTGTAACAACATCCCCTCTTGTGAGTTTGTAGATAATGAAACTGCTTTGTTGTGTTGTAAATAAACAAGAGAGTACCCAAAAGCATGCAATAAAATAAAAAAAATTTAGAGAGTTTTTCACAAATACTCACGCTCTTTAGAGCTTTACACGCCGATGGTCAACTTCAGGACAAGTGTTTGTACCATGATACAGACTCAGTTATTTTTCTGTGCAGAATTAGGATGACGACCCTTAGCTCTGAGATTAGTTAGGCGATTTGCACATTGTAGAATGTGTGTTGTAGGTCTGACAACATATTCATATTGAACACCCAAAAATGTAGTAGTCTTGGACAGGTGTCACACTCTCTTTTCCGCAAGACCATAAAAACATGGGGGCATATTATTAGCAAGGAATAGCGATATTTATCGCAAAACTGCTTAGCACTTCTTTTTTTATCGCTGCCTATCGCTGGATATCTTACCGGAGAAAACATGCTATGTTTTTCTCCATTGTGCTAAAACAGGGGTCTCCAACCTTTTCTGTAGTGAGTCTCCAACCATTTCTGTAGTGAGAGCTACTTCTGCTCAAGGAAAGTCTTCCTGAGCTACTAGCAAACTTTATAACTGTAATATAGTGACTACACTATGACCACCCTTAGCAGGATTATCAGTAGTTACAACCCAAGTATTCTTGGTGTGGTTACCATCAGAAATGCCAGGAAAACTTTCATCAATACAAAATGCCTCTACCTGACTTATGAAGTAACATTCAAATCTAAACATGCCCTGTGGCACAAAGTATACAAATACAGCAGTAGGTCTCCTCAGCTCAGCTTGAATTATTATTCATCAGTTTCTGAAAGTGCACTTCTTTCTATCAAATACCACTTTCCACTGTGGGCAAATAAACTCAATTTAACAGAAGAAAATCCATTTTTGAAAACAAAAAGTGCCTTTAAAATATCCGTTTTCAGATTTTAGGAAATGCACGGTCCCAAAACATCAGCTTTTCATTTTCATCAAGTACTCCCATGTACAAATGCCTCATATGTACAGACTACTTTGAATACCCAGGTATTATACTCTTGTGCCACAGATGCTCACACAAACAAATGATGGACGGAATGCTGAATGAATCATACATTCACCCCAGTCAAGAGATTTGGGTTAAATCCATCGTTCTTTTGCTCACCGAGTCACCATGCCACCCCAGTTTAGACCCAGCCATATGCAAATCAGTCTTGACCCTGTGCCTCATGGGAACAGTCAAGACTGAATTGCAAAGCCAGGTCCTCCCTAGACCAGAAACAAGCATCCAGGGACCGGTTTCAGGGTATGTCACCCGTCATCAGCCAGGCTAGCTTGAACCCAGTGGCACAGTGGGCAAGGGACCCACGTCTGGGCATACCCATCCCACTTAGTGTGAAAAGTGCTACGCAAGCAAATGATGGACGGAATGCTGAATGAATCATACATTCACCCCCAGTCAAGAGATCTGGGTTAAATCCATCGTTCTTTTGCTCACCGAGTCACCATGCCACCCCAGTTTAGACCCAGCCATATGCAAATCAGTCTTGACCCTGTGCCTCATGGGAACAGTCCAGACCGAACTGACAAGCCAGGTCCTCCCTGGACCAGAAACACGGATGTCTTTATTATGCCAATAATGCCCACCACTATACTAGGGCCACAGTTGGGCCAAGGCTTGAAACCATAAGGGTCAAGGCAGAGACCATATATCAGTCATGACCATTATTACGCCAGTAATAGGTAAATGTAGGCCAGTCATTCTCCCAGTATGTAAATGATGGCTGCCAGTATACCACAACTAGACCAAAAATACCCCAAATAGTCAAGGATGACCATTATTATGCCATTGGCACTATTATGCCTGGAATGGGCACAATTATGTCAGAGATAAAACCCTTATGATGGGGACTAGCATTGACATTTGGTGGTCCTTGACACCAGGCGTAGCTTTCAAGAAGCAATAGTGTTTATTAGGGACGCATATAAATGCGGAGGAGTCTCTTCATTTTCCCTGGTTTGAATCTTGCTCTGTTCTCCTTAGGTCTTGAGCTGGTTATACACCCAACTGACACATTTTCACTCAGACTCCTTCAATCCCAATCTTTGGTGGGTCAGGACTCATTACTGCTCAGGCTACTACTGTCGTACATCTTTTATGGTTCACTGGTCACACACATGTTGTGACTGATAAAGCAAGGATACAAGATGGCCTATCTCATTGTGGCTTAGTTATATTGAGATTAGATACAGACTGTCAAGTGGCAGGCCCTATAGGCCGATACTTTGTGTGTTTGAGTGTTTAGTATAAGTTACTGCCATGGGTTGGCTGGCTGTCACTCTTAGGATCTTGAGATCAGCACTGCTGCCTTCTTTAATAGGCGCCTACTCTCCGAATCGGATACTGGACTTGGCTTCATCTGAGAGCTACTTTGAAGGTACTGGCGAGCTACCAGTAGCTCCCGAGCTACTCGTTGGAGACCCCTGTGCTAAACTATCCGGCGAAAGCGTCGAAATGAGTGAATATCGCTGGAAATCCAGCGAAATTCACGCATTAACGCCAATGGGGACTTAACCAGACAATCCACCTCTCATTGGATAAACAGGTAAGTCATGTTTTTTAACAGGCATTAGATTATAGCGATAATCGCGCTTAGCGTGATTTTTTTATCGCCTTGCCTGCCTTGCTACTAGGCGATAGCTGTGTTAGCGACTGCTTTCAGTCGCTAACAGTTTGGGTACGCCCACTTTGCATGTCATTAGCGATAAATATCGCTGACATGCAAAGTGGGCCCAAACCGGTCGCTATCGCCTGAAAGCTGTCGCTAACTGCTGTTAGCGACAGCTTGCTAATAGGGCAATAAAAAAAATCACTGCTTTAGCGGCAAAAAGTGCCGCTAAAGCGGCGATGTAGCCCTTGCTAATATGCCCAATGGCTCTTTACACAGACATCAGTTTGAGCATATTATTTTATGTCTGTATACCAGTCCCTCTGCAGCGCCTTGACGCCCTTGGGCAGAGTTAGCGCTTTACAAATCCAATATTCATTAATTCATTCATGGTATGCACGAAAGTCAAAGGTGTTACCTATATGTTAACAATAGCATCAAAATCAATTTTGCCAGCCTGAAGGAACTGGTTAGTGAATATGCTACTGAAAGTGAGTGCAAGGACGATAATAGTATTGTGTTAGAACAGTTAGCATTGTCAGGTCCAAAAAACAATAAAACCAATCAAAAAATGATAGTTGGAATACAGCATAAAACCTTCGTGTGTAGCAAAAGGATGTTGACGAACGTACTGCAAATGCTAACTTATAGATATCGAAAGACATAAGGCTTGAGGCAACGTCGACCCGCATTTATATGGTTTCAATCTCTAGCGGATGAAAATGTCACTAGTCACATTGCAAAATATCTGAAAGGGGTTGTCAGAACAAGGTCATCGATGCAATGTCCAACTCTTGTTGAAACTAACTCATTCACATGATGATTTTGTTACTACCTGAGCATGCGGCTAACACTTTGAAATCTGTCTGTTATTTCATATCCATGGTAATTGTAATGGATTTTAATCAGTTTTTAGCTTGATAAACTTTTTAATTATGAATGCTTATTTTTAAATGTTGAATGATACTTCTTGTGCTTTTATGATTTAATACTTAAATTGGATAAAGCAAATATTGATTGAAAGACATAAACACCTTGACCTCAGACATGAATTCACCAGGCGTTGCATCTGTTTTCATCCATTTTAACAGGACCTTCACATTTTGGTAAAAGCTTTTTTATTAAAAAGCTTTTTGAAAATGCTTCTAGATTTTTACCCAGACCACCACCAACATATTGTGACTTTAGTCATGCCGGCAAAAGTTTCCTACAGATTTATCTCGCAATTTCTTACATATAAAATGTATAAAAGGAATTCCTCCTAGTCTCAAAGATGTTGATTTGCTACTCACAACCCGAGTAAACATCATAATGCCTGTAGACCATAAGAGTAAAGCTAGTGATCACCTAGAGATACACACACCACCACAATAAGCATCTATGACATAGTTCAGAACTTGTTCTACACTGGCAAGAACAGCTGCTCAATAACTATCAATGCCTCCTACGTAGTTTTGTTTAAATAATCTTGTGACAAATTACAGTTATAGCTTAAGAAAAGTGCGGCAGCAACACAGACTTTATCTTGGAAGCATTTAACAGTGCTAGAGAGAAACCCCACAGATTCATACTGTTAGATTTAGATTCACCCAATTTAGAAGACTATGGGCCAGATGTAGGTAGCCCAATACCAGTCGGTAACGGCCGAAATTACCGAATTTCGGCCGTTACCGACCGGTATTTAGGGTTTGAGATGTAGGAGGCAAGTTTAAGGATTCTCTAATTTACCGGTAATTTAAGGAATCAGTAAATTACCGAATCCTTAATGTAGGGAGCACTCAAGTGAGTGTATTTTTCATTTAAGGATTCGTTATTTACCACCAACTACAAGTTGGTGGTGAATACCGAATACCTTTAAAAAAGCAATTATTTGCTTTTTTAAAAGTGCCATGTGGCAGACATACATGCCGTTAGGGCATGTATGTGTGCCACATGGGCACCCATGCTCTATTCAGGGGTGCAACAGGGTGTCAATGTGACACCCTGCCACCCTTGAAAATGTTCCCCCTATTACCGATTCGGTAATAGTGAATGGCTTCCCATTCATTCCTATGGCCTCCAGGCCCATAGAAATGAATGGGAATTACCGAATCGGTAAATACAGATTCTTAAATACCGAATCGTACCGATTTGGTAATATTTACCAAATTGTTTCCTACATACCATTTACCAATTCTGAAATACCAAATTGGTAAAATTCAGTATTTTAGAATCAGTAAATGTAGATTACCTACATCTGGCCCTAAATGCTATGCACCAGGATATTTCCCCCTGACCTTCCTAATGCCTGCACACGCTCACAAATAAGCCTATCAAAAGAATTGTTAGTGAGCCCCAAATAACTTTTACATTCTAAACATTATAGTGAAAAGATAGCCACCATGTCAGTGAGTCTACACTGAAATCTAGCCCTCCTAGATGCTAGTCGTGACTAGCCTGCAGCAAACAAAAAACAACCTGTGGCTTCCTCACATTATTGTGTGGCTACATTTTTAGAGAATGCTCTAAACACCCCAAAAGGGAATGTCCAATATCAGATTGTCAGTTCCATGTTCTGAAGAATATCATCTATTAAAAAGCTGAGTAGACATTCCTGCTATCTAAAATGAATCTCATAAAGCACTCTGATGGATTCGTAGGCTCTTTGTTGGGCATTGGTATTCAACTAAAAACTAGTCTTTTAGGAGTAAAACTAATTGAGTACACCCTGGAGATGTACTTGATACCCCAACATAAGTTGATAAGCTTGGGACTGCTACAGAAGATGCGTGGGACATTAGAAAGGATGAAGCACTGCATTTAAGCACTGGCATTGAAGACATTTTGAACTATCCAGATTTAAAACCCCATGACAAAGCTGATGTGTTCAAAACTTCATAAAACGTTAAATTGTTTTAAAAGAATAGAAAAGGATAAAATAGGTTTATTATGTATGCTCCTGATGCTGAAAATTTCTCACTGCAGGTTTTCAAACAGCATATGGAGTTTGAACAATAACATTTATCGCAAAAGCATCATAGGTATGTAATGTAACTTCAGCACAAGTGGTAGATTGCAATTACAAGAGCATCTTGCATAGCCACTGTTTTATTTATTTCATTGTTTACTTAGCTCCAATCATCCATATTCCGGTGTTTACTACCCCCCACCCTGCACCTCCCCCACCCCGCCTTTCCGCCCCATGGAACTCCCTCCACGGGGTGCTCCTGGTTGGTTGTCTGTATTCAATAGATATTGATTTAACCCCTTCCATGCTCATGACGGAACGGTTCCGTCATCAGCGTCGGTGCTCCGGTGCTGATGACGGAACATTTCCGTCATGAGCCAATTCGGTTTTAAACCCTTCAGCACTGCAGCGAAATTCGCGCAGCACTGAAGGGGTTAATCCAAGTTTCAGAGACGTTATGCCAGAGGTGAGTTACTTGCCAACAAAAAATATCGACAAAAAGACAAATGTGACCACGAGTCATATAGGGAAATCAGAATGCCCACACAAGATTACAAATAGATTTGATTTAAAAATGCCCTTATGCAACAGTTTTATGTATACTTTAGAGCTTGATTGTCTTTTCAGCAAGTGGGTTGAGACCTACTCAACCAGGAGTTGTAATGCTCTCACTGTAGCCACGCTTTTATTGACAGAGTTAATTCCTAGATCTGGTTTGCTGACTTCTTTAGAATCAGATAGTGGGATTCATTTTAAGAATGAAGTCCTCAGAATCCTTTGCATGGAACGGAAAGTGGAGAAGAAATTTCATGGTGAATATCATCCAGAAGCTTCAGGAATCCTAGAGAGGGCCAATGGCACCCTGAAATCAAAGTTAGCTGAAGTGTGTACATCCACGACACTTAAGTGGCAGATACCATTGCCCTACTGTTGTTGAGTATGAGGTGCACACCCAACAGGATTGTCTTCTCTGGTATTCCTTCAGCTGCACTTGTGAATATTACTGATGATCTGGTTCTGGATTAGTGCAAGAGTTTCACTGATCTGGTACACTCTATCTTTCAAAGGACATAAAAGATCCAGTGGAAATGTATGTGCCTCAAATTAAGAATGGATTCCTGTGTGTTAACTGTCTAAGATGAATTATCTATTGCGAACGAAAGCCATCACCCACTTACCGGGTGACATTCATCATTATAGAGCTCCTCCTCACGCCTGGAGGCATGGACTCAACTAACGCGGAGGAGGTCTTAGGATGGTGTATAAGAGGGTGTGGCAGGAAGAGGATTGTGTAGGTGTAATGTGAATGTAAAGTATGCTAATACCTAAAAATAGGTACAGAGGTCAATAGTTGAATAGTGCTATTACAAATACCTCATAAGTGGACTCATAGGGGCCCATTAGGAAGGCGGGCGGATTGCCCCCGCCACCGGCGACCTGGTGGGGGCAATCCGCCCGCCATCCTCACCTAAACGACCTACTAATATGGCGGGGGAGGACCGCGGCGGACGGAAAGACCGATCGCCGCTTTTCCGCACCGGTAGCCCTGCGACCGGGGCGGAAAAGGTCTAATATGGTGGCGGTGTCGAATGCGGTCTTCACTTTGGGGGCCCCCTGCGGGAGGTCAGAAAGCAAAAAAGTCAGGGGAAACACACCAAGAGATGCCAAGTCTAACAGGAGTTTAAAAATGTCAGGTGACTAATTCACCATGTGAGGCTGACAAGTTTCAGTACTTAATTGCTCTCCAAGAGGTGAGGTTATGTTTTCTTCCAAACCTAAAAAGTAAGATGAACTCTGTATAAATGTAAACCTACATGGTTGAGATAAAAATGAGTAAAGGTGATTGACCAACTTTGATCCCTTGCTGACGCTCATGTTGCCCTGACCTGCACTCACCTGATGATTGAAGGCCCAAGTGTTTTCTGCTATAATCAGTTATAAGTTGTTTTTGTATGCTTGAGTGTGCCACCCTAAATGGGACGGGTATGCCCACACATGGGTCCCATGTGGACTGTGTCACTGGAACTAAGCTATACCTGGCCGATGAGCGCTGACTATGGCAAAACCAGTACTGGGACGCTTATTCCTGGTTGCTTGCTCCTGGCCGGGCAGTTTGGCTGAACTGTTCCCATTGGAGCAGGTTAAGACTGATTAACTTATGGCTGGGTCCAAACTGAGGTGGCATGGTGAGCAAAGAAATGATGGATTGGGATGCGGCCCGAGTGATTACCAGTGGCTGAGATTAATTTAAGCATTCCATGCATCACTGTTTTGTATACTTTAGTGTGTCACCCTAAGTGGGACCAGTGTGCCCAGATGCTTGTCCTGGGCACACTGTGTCACTTGACCCAAAAAATACCTGGCTGATTAGCCCTAACTACGGTGAAACCAGTCCCAGGAGGCTTGTGTTCCGGTTCATGGAGGAACTGGCCTGGCTGGACTGTTCCTATTGGAGCAGGGTCAAGACTGATTTGTACATGGATCAGTCCAAACTGAGGTTGCATGGTGTGCAAAATATCAATCAACTGGGATGCAGCCCAAACTAATTACCAGTGTCCGAGATTAATTCAAGCATTCCATGCATAACTTTTAATATTTCATCCCAAATAACTGGGTAGGCTCCTGCTATGTAGCATTAGCCTTTCCAAGAGGGTAGGTTGGTGAGATGACCGAGATGAGTGAAAAAAAGAGTTAAAAGTTGGTTTGGTCAAGTGCGGATGGAAATATTTGTTTGTTGATTCCTCCTATTTCTGTGGGCTTCAATGATGTGAAGATTAGAAAGTTGTTTGCTCTAGTTGAGTATGCAGCTACTGATACTGTGGGCACATTAACCAAGAATAATGAAGACATACTAGCCATTTGTGGCATAGGTATCCAAAGCTGTATGTCTTTGAATAGCTCACTCACAAAGAAAGGTGGTGTGCGCTCTGTAATAAAGGTCCAGCAATGTTGCCCCTTTGTGCCAGAAAATAGTATGATAATTAATAAATATATTACTAGCATAACTAATGTTTCGCATCAATCTAAATCTTTGGCGGAGATTAATGCATGGGAAATTATTAGTTTATGGTTAAATACAATTGGAAGAGGAATTGTAAGGATTGGGGAATAATTTGGTGATGTGGATTGTGGCTTATTAAAGAAGATACTTACTCTTACTTTTACAATTATTCTTAAACTAATTCATCAATTTCTTCTACTAAATCTATTAGAAGATATTTGTTTGAGTGATTAACAGACAAGTGATTGTGGAGAAAGGCTACTACCAGAAAAAAAAGAGAGAAGACATTGAGCTTGATGATATTAAATCCAGAGTATATGATTAACTAAAAGCCTTGGAGAAAACAGAGTTGAAGAAACCAAAAGTGATGAATGATGTATTGTAGGATAGTGCAGTGTAGTTTATGGCGACTTCAATATTCATTGGGGTGGTTTTAGGAAATTATTTTATTAATTTAAAAGAATGTTTATTTGTGTAAATTTATGTTAGCATAACTAAGCTGCAAAATACATATACTAGGCTTTTTCTCTGTTTACACTGGTGGGTATTAAAGTTGAATGGAAAGTTTCTTCTTCTGTGTTTTTCCTTTTCCATAAAATAGTCAAATGGGATTAATTTCATGGTGAAGTTTCTTGTGCTGCAACTAACATTGTACCTTCGAAGGAAGCCATGCCTGAAATGGTCTGTAATGTTGCAATGAACAAGGATGCTGCTGCCTGCAGCCACATCTCTGTTCCTGTTTATTTGAAATGATTTTTTATTTAGTAGTGAATTGTCATTTTCTCTTGTATCTAGGGTAAAATGTATTATTATTATTATTATTATTATTCTTTGGAGTAGTCCGTTTCACGTCACACACATTTCTACGATGTTGATTTCTTTATGTCATGTAACTTTATTAGTTCAGCCCTATGGTGCCATTTCAGACCACGCAGAGAGCATGTTTGTCCACACCTATGAAGCTAACAAATGTGCCTTTTCAGGGATGTGTGCCAAATCTTTTGCTCGCTTTACCGAAGGCAGACTCAATGACAGTCTTCTATTTGACTCCACACTGTAATATTCTTAATTTTGAATAAACTATCATGCTTTTGACTCTAATTATTGTCCTGTGTAGGTTTTCTTTAATTGCCTTCCACCATAATAAACTAACCCCACCCATGGTCTAGTTACACTAATGCTCTCTTCTCCTGACTTGTGCCAGTGCTCTAGTTCCACTAGTTGAGGCAGTTTCCTAAGTGGTCTGTACTACTTGCTAAGGATTCCCCTGCTGTTCATTGTGAATCTTCTCATGACATTGACAACAGACTTAGTCGCCTGTGTGGTAATACACTGATACAACATGTGTTTGATCTATGATTTACCGCCACATCAACCTGAATACCAGTGACATCTGATTGCCATTTAATTATTGTCTTATTCTTATTGTTTATTTTTGTATGTCTATTTGAAGTATTGTATGTACTGTTTTATTTGGAAACAACCAATAATAAAAAAAACTTTGAAATCGAGAAAAGGTTTTATAAAGCAGAATAAATCCATTTTGGATTGGTATTGGGCATAAAGTGTAATTGTTTTGAAGTTCCAACATGGCTGCCACACTTAGAAGTAACAGCTCAGCAATCTGTGCATGGTAAAACAATAACCCCTCCTGGGCCCCCTTTTGTGATTATGGTGATGGAGGAGGAGACGTGATCCTGCCTTCCAGCCCCTTCCTACTGTCTGCTCTTTGATGCTCCTGGAAGAGGGTACCATAATTTCTCATTGTCTTCTAGGTCTTTCATCATCTCTCCAATTGTGATGCCTTCCAGTGCTTAATTTCTACCAGAAAAAGTTCTGGTCCCCAACGTTTTTCCCAGAGCCGGCAACCGCCAATGCTGATGGTTAGGGAGTCAAACACCAAGCTTGCGTAGTCTTTATTCCTCCTCACGCCTCTTTACTCCACCACCAGACACTCCCTGACCCTGTATCTCACTCTTGAGTGTTCTTTTTACCCCTACCTTCTGTCTTTATCAATGCAGTTCCATCTTTTTCTTACTCATTTTTTCCCATTTTTTGTTTTTCACTCTCTTGCTCTGGGTCAAACTCTGTTGAGGAAAACTCAGTGATGGTGCCCACAAATGAGTGCAAGTGGGCTCCATCTCAATGCACTGGCTCAAGTTAAGCATGGATTCCTCTTGCTCTCGCCTCACACATTTGTATTTATATATTTTTAATATATTATTCCTTCTTTCCTTGCATCAGATTGGCTCCCCCCAACGCACCAAGCATTGCCCCATCCTGTGATATTATTGTGCTTCTTGCTGGTGTGTTATTGTCCAACATGATTGTGAAACGCCATATTGTGACTTTTCAGAGATTCTTGGTTACAATTGATAATATTTTTGTGAGAGTCCATTGTTGATGTGAACCTTGGCTGTTAGATGTCATTATGCCATTCTGATCATGCACCAAAGCCATATAGTGATACCTCTGAATGGTACAACCCGGTTTTCATACAAACATAAGTCACAGGGACAGCAGAAAATGTTAGGAAGACCTGCCCCACTTGCCTGCACACAACAAAACACCAGGCATTGAAGATGGTACAGTGATGTCTCCAATAGCACAACACCTGCATCACACTCACACCAACTCTCTAAGATTACAACAGAAAATAGTATACGGTACACATACAAATACCACAGTACCAGAGCCATATAGGTGACAAAAGGATATGCTCTAATTGCACAACCCAACACAACGTGCTGGAAGGAGAGTGATGTAGCCTCACTCACCCAGGAACACAACACACTTATCATTACAACAGGGGTATGCAGTTTATAGTAAGTGCAAAGTTGTCTGCTTGGGTCAGGTAAGTTTCCACAGAGTCTGCAGGGAGCATTACTCTGTAGGAACAAATGCCCTCACACAGCTAGATAGGTGTCATGCTTCATCATTGGGCTTTTGTTCCACGTCGGCTGGCTGTGACTTCACAGATTCATGCACCCTTGTTAAAATGCGGTACAAAAGGGGGTGGCGATGGACGGAGCATCTGAACCAATCAAACACTCACACCCAGTCAAAAGATCTGGGTTTGACCCATCACTGTTCTTTAGCCCACTCTGCCACCCCAGTTCAGACATGGCTATATGCAAATCAGTCTGACCCTGTTACTCATGGGAAAAGTCCAGCCCGAACTGCCAAGCCATGCCTTCCCTTGACCGGAAACAAGCTTCCGAGGACCGGTTTCTGGCATTACAGCCGTCTTCAGCCCGGCTTGCTTGAATCCAGTGGCAAAGTGAGCAAGGGACTCACGTCTGAGCATACCCTGCCACACTTATGACGGCCAAAGCGGTACAAAAGGAGGTGGTGATGGACGGAGCATCTGAACCAATCAAACACTCACACCCAGTCAAAAGACCCCATCACCGTTCTTTAGTCTTGTTAAAATAGCCGCCACGTTTACACATATATGGGAGAGAAGATTCCTCTCCCATTAGAAATGGAATACAGACCTGAATGCCCGACCCTAGTGTTTCTGCTATAGTGGTTGCAACCGGGCGTCAACTGAACGAGATACACCTGGTTCCAATTAATGCTAATGGAAGACAGGTTAAATACTGGAAACCCACCACGCACAGCACTCCCGAGGTTGCCGGCGTGAGTACGACTTCCAGTGTGCTGACATACAGAAGATCGTAAGTATGGCACAGCTGCCCAACTGTTCCGAAAGAGAGTGTCAGTGTAATTTAACCGCTCGCTAAATCATTAACACGGGTCAACTGATCCTGTATTTTGATATTTTACAGCACGCTAATAAGCGCGTCACCAGGCAAGATACTTGAGGGTAATGGGTAAGTTACAGAGTGTGTTTGAATTTCATGATATATGTTTTATCTTCCATGTGGTGTTGGTGAATTGCGTGTTTTAACTCATGGGACACAGAGAGTGAGCCTGAACACGTGAGCGTGCTTTGGAGTCTCAAACGGTCCATTTTTTGATAATAGTGAAATTGATTATGTCATATTTTTGTCTGCACTACAGGTATTATCAAAAATTGGTTTAGTTACAGTGATACATAGAAAGATATAGGTGGCTGGGAGTAACACAAATGAACTCATATATTGAAACCCCAGTCACTGTGTAGATTAGGTTTTTATGGTCCTGAGGAAAAGCCGCTAGATCATTCACATGACGAAATAAGGCTTAAAACATGTCGACCTTCAGCTTCCTTAGATAATCACTTCTAGTAGTTAGCTCCACATACTTTAATATAGGCAGGAGGAATATTTCATTAAAATATTTCTGTAGAGTACCCCCTGTCCTATTTTTATCCCACTCTTTCACATATTTACTTCAAATACACCAATCTACTATTTTACCCACACCCATACGTCATCATACGGCTTGTGAAAATACCTCCAGTAAAGAGTCCCCATTGAGGGTGCCCGTCGGGCATTGCAGCACCGGCCCGACATGGAGCAGAAGCCCAATGATGAAGCGTGACCCCTATCTTGGTGTGTGAGAGCATTCGTTCCTACAGAGTAATGCTCCCTGCAGACTCTGTACTAGAAGATAATGAAGATGACAAACAAGAAATGGGTATTGGAATATTACACTTATTGATAGAACGGGGACTAAAAAAATGCTTGATTATAAAGAAAGAAAATGCATATATTGGGTAATATTGGCGACATCTGAAGAAGACACAATCTATGTCCATATAAAAGGGGAAAGAGATCTTTTAAGATCCTTTTCCTATTCCACCTCTATTTTCGACTTAACATCATCAACATTAACACCATTCAATAACAAATATGTTACAGAGCTGTTAGGGGTAAAATAAAATCATGTAAGTTAACAACACTATGAAAAGTCCTAGGTAACATTGATTCAAATGTAGGAATAATTTTATTTTATGTCTTATGTTGTTTTGAACAGGAGTTTGAAAAAACTATACTTATCTGTCCCCAAAAATACCCATTTCAGCCCAACCTCTTCAAAACATGGTTGACTCTTAAATGTAATATGTTTATAGTACCAGATAGTGGGGAATTAGGTGTATCATTAGCATCTATTTAATCATTGGAAAACAAACATTTGATACAGTCTACACATATTTTTTAAACTATGGAAAGCCAATGAAACAGGTTTCTATGATATGGAACTAAAATTAGAGAAAGAAAAGGGGACAATGAAAACCTTCTCCAGATCTTTCACAGAAAGAAGATTTCTGCGTCCAAGCTGTTGTCCAAGGAAGAAAGCATCATTATAACGAGAAAAATTTGTGAATGTAACTTCTCTTTCCTTCGATTGTTTTCATTTATAAAAAAAGTTATCCAAGGTTTTTTATCAGATAATAACAAGTTAGATCATTTAATTATCTATCTTCTCAAAACTTATTTTGGTACATTCACTAGTAACATGTAGGATATAGAATAATCAGTGAGATCATCATTTTAATAGAATCCAATTCACCACAATTAGATAGCTATACAAGGAACATATGCTAGCAAATTTCTTTATTTTTTTTAGAGTTTTATATAGCGCGAACTAGACCCGAGACATTGGGTATCAGAGCGCTTTACATGAGCACCAGGGTTGTTGCATGAGTACACACTCATATTTGTTAGGCACTGGGAAATTAAGTGATTTGCCCAGAATCAAAAGATGTTGAGCATCATTGCCGAGACTCAAACCCGATTCCCCAGCTTCGAGGTCAACCACTCTAGCTGTAAGGCTACATCCTCGAAAGAACCAATTTCTCCCAAAAGATATTGTAATTTATATTTTACGGTATGGTTGACTGACCTGGAAATGCAAACACCAGGATATTTTATTGTTTTATTACACTGAACTAAGTCATATTTTTTAAACTGTTTAGAATAGAAATTGTTTAAAGAAGAACTTCCGATTTATTTACATTGAGATTATATTTAGAAATGCTGAGTTGGCGATGCAGCGAGCCCAAGGTAAATAGTTTCATTTATTTATTTTCTTACTTTACTTGTGAACATCGTATGTCTGACTCCACTACCCCCCACACACTGCCCCTCCCCGCCCCACAGCACTCCCACTGCGAGCCGCCACTGGCTGGGGATCCTGGGCCCGATTCACAGAATGAACTTAAGACTCAATCCTAAACTTACTACTATTTTGGTATTCACAGAATGCACTTACTACTTTTGGCATTCACAAAATGAACTTACTACTTTTGGTATTCACAGAAGTTAGGATTTTGTCTTAAGTCTGTCTTAAGTCTGTCCTAAATTTGTCTTAAAACAAACTTAAGACAAAATCCTAACTTCTGTGAATGTCAAAAGTAGTAAGTTCATTCTGTGAATGCCAAAAGTAGTAAGTGCATTCTGTGAATACCAAAAGTAGTAAGTGCATTCTGTGAATACCAAAATAGTAGTAAGTTCATTTTGTGAATGCCAAAAGTAGTAAATGCATTCTGTGAATGCCAAAAGTAGTAAGTGCATTCTGTGAATGCCAAAAGTAGTAAGTGCATTCTGTGAATGCCAAAAGTAGTAAGTGCATTCTGTGAATGCCAAAAGTAGTAAGTTCATTCTGTGAATACCAAAAGTAGTAAGTTCATTCTGTGAATGCCAAAAGTAGTAGGTGCATTCTGTGAATACCAAAATAGTAGTAAGTTTAGGATTGAGTCTTAAGTTCATTCTGTGAATCGGGCCCTCTGTTCCTACTGCTCTGTGTGGCTTTTCCTTGGCCTCAGGGTGATGTGTGCCCTGGTAGACACTTTTAGCAGATAAACTGTGCTGCCTGAGGCATGTGCGGTATCTTTGCTTAATAAAAATGCACCGTAGTTTAACTACACCCCTCTCATGCGCAATCCAGACATAAACCTACAGAGTACTGTGATTTTAAACGGCCTGTAGCAGCAACATGCCTCAGCCCCTTCCTCCTCCTGGCATCAAAGAGGAGGCTGAAAAGGCTGGCCTCACACTGGCAGTGATCTTGAAAATACACAAGCTGTGTCTTCATGAACACTTCAATTAAATAATCAGCAGCTGTGGCTCCCCAGAGGAGGATGGGCTGCACCGAGACGCCCCTGAACAGGAGCCGCCACTTGGGATTCCTTGATTGCTGGGCTACGCTTGCACAGGATGTATGACATCACAATGCATGCTTTTACTCCGCATGCCATTACAACGCAGTTTTTACAACGCAAGTTGTTACAACGACTTGCGTTGCGGGGCGCTGGATAGTGGAATAGTTTAATTTTCTATTTCAACTCCAGTCCCCGTGGATAGTAGGGAAGGTGTTGGATAGAGTATTAAACTATTCCCTATCCTACACCGCCCTCCAGCGCAAGTCGTTGTAACGACTTGCGTTGTAATAGCTGCGTCGTAATGGTAGTGCGGAGTAAAAGTTGCGTTTTAAAGGATGTTCCCCGTTTGCACATCCTCAATCACTCTCATAGCTGCTAATGCCTCTTCTTGGGCCCAGGCACAATGAGCAAGCAGAGCAGAGAGCAAGTGCATCATAGCAAACAGTGCCGCATTCTGCCTGGCATCTGTGCTTTCGGAACTTGTTGGTGTATATCCAGATTCACTAAAACTCAGGCAGGGCAGGGAGCGCATAGCGCTGCGTTGTGCAAAGGGGAGGAAATTGCGCCGTGCCAAATGGATCACGAGTTGCTTACTAATGATGTTACCGGCTCTGTGTGAACCAAAAAAACACTGTTTGAGCCTAACTGTAAGCATCACAGCATGGCTCAAAGGCAACCAAACAGTGGGGCATATTTACAAGCCCCTATCGCCACGGGAACATCACTTTTACTGACTTTATGGTGGCGATAGGGGCTGTGCCTTATGTACAAGGCGTATGCAAAGGAAGGGTTCGGCTTATACACAGTAAGGCCAAGCCTATAACATAACAAACAACTGCATTTGCCAGTACTGAGACAATTTGATTTTTTGTGATTGTCGCAAGAAGAACAGAAATGAAACTCGTTCTTCTAATTAATTATTTTTTGATTTAATCTATTTATTTATTAATGCAAAGTCACTCAAAATTATTTAAACGGCAACTTTTATGTTTTTTTGAACATGGAAAATTTGAGTGCACAGGAGAAAGAAAAGGAAAAAAGTCCTATTAATATTATTTACTATCATTTGGGGTGCAAAAGCAGGTGTGGAATCATATCATTTCAGTCATACTCAGGCATACTAAGTGAAGACAGTGTGATGGAGACGGGGAAAGTGGAAAGGAAAAACAAAAATCAAGATTGGTGATACAGAGAAAGGCTGTATTTTTTTGACAAACGGTTAATAGCCTTTAAATATATTTACAAATGAATCATTGGCTACTTTAAACAACCGGCCATCTGAAATATACAATGTTTTGCAAGATCTATTTTCATTTTTTGCACAGATTGGCCTAGCACGATATGGTCGACGCGTTTCGAGTTCCTTGGGGGGGGAACTCTCTTCAGGACCTCAATTTTGGTTCTGTAAGACATAATGGGAGGACTTGACTTAATGTTTGTCAAAGCAAACTGGTGGCCCTTATATCAACAGGTCGGGGGCGTGGCTCTCTTACCTATACTGGTCACATCCTTTATCGTGAAATGACACCAAACAAGCTCTGAAAGAAGTCATACAGGATAGAATGAGTGAATCTGAAGAGATTTGACTGAGAAGTGTGTGCAGTAGCTTTGCTACAAGATGAGCTTTATTCTTACTTGAATATTCTTGTGTCCAGTCGCGGGTTTGTGTGCTTTGTTGGGATGCTTAGCTGTTCGTTCGGGGGTATCTGGGAGTCTAAAATGCAAAATGTGGAGTGCGCTGTTTATTGGCGTCCATTTATATCCGTGTTATCTACAACTCGACTCAATCAAAAGCCACAAATTGTCCTACCTTCGTTATCTTGAAGATGCTCTCTTCCTGTTTGTTTGGGACGTGGGGCGGCTTGTTTTTGTCTGCAAAAGGAAAAATGGGTGCGGCTGTTAGCCCAGAGCGGACACGATGCGACCATCTCAGTGTTTCTTTAGGCATGGTCGCGTAACTGGATTATAGTGGGGTGATGTTAATTTAGCACGCCGAAAAATAGATTGGAGTGCGGCCGACTTGCGCGAATGAAACATACTCTTTACTTGACACATGCTAGCTTAGGTGGGATGAATTTACCTCGCGTCTTTGCACAGCAGGCTCGTCGTTCTTCTTTCTCCAACTCCTTCCGCATTGAATGAGGTTGTGTATCCCGCTGTTAGTCTCGTGTTATTTACGGTAGAGGGAATTCTGGGAATTGTAGTTTGGTGGCGGTTCTTGATGTCGGGTCGGTTTGCCAACAAATGTAATTTGGCTGGGATTGGCATTGTAGGCTAAGTGTGTGGCATTTTAGTTAATTCTTTTGGCATGGAGGGTAGTTGGATTCAGCTGGACGGAACGTTTCTGATGAAAGCGTCTTATTTTTAATTGTTTCAATCTGTCATAGACATGTTATAGATGGAAAATCTCCGATAGTTCATTTAATCCGTCTATGGCCGTATTGAATTTAATAATTAGCATCGCCTCTCGTTTTGACAATTTTGCTTCCAGATCTCCTCCTCGCGCATCCTGGTCGACCTTTGAAATGATAGTCCATTGTAGTTCTTGTTCTGTATGTGTATGTGCGTGCCAGTGGTTCACAAGAGGAGCTGATTGGACAGTTTTTCTAATCCTAGATTTGTGCTGAGATATTCGATGTCTTGCCTCTTGACTGGTTTTTCCGATGTAGATTTTCCTGCAAGGGCAACAAATTGCATAAATGACATTCTTGGATTTGCAGTTCGTGAAACTTTCATGCTTCCAAAAAATTCCTTTATGGGTGAATAAATCTCCTTCTATAGTTGAATTGCAGCATAGGCAAGTACCGCATTTGTGGTGGCCTTTTAGCGGGGGCAAATTCACATAATCTCGTAGTGTTGTGGTCCGCTCTTTTGGCAGAGCTGCTCGTACCACTTGATTTGCAATACTTTTATCCCTTTTGAAAGCAAAGAGAGGGATTTCTTTCAATTTTTCGTCTAAATCTTGGACTAAGTGCCAGCTGTTTTTTATTTGCTTTTTTAGCCAATTTGACGAAGGGCAGTATGTGGAGACACATACTATTCGGTCCACAGATTCCTTTTGTTTGGATTGTTTACTGGCATGAAAAAAGAATTCATCTTTGAACGTTCAAAGATGAATTCTTTTTTCATGCCAGTAAACTACAGGACAACCTGCTAACCAGAGGTTATCCCAAAAAGATGCTGAAAAGAGCAATAAAAAGAGCTTGGTGAACTCCCCGGGAGGCACTTTTACAATCCAAAATATCAAAAGGGATAAAAGTATTGCAAATCAAGTGGTACGAGCAGCTCTGCCAAAAGAGCGGACCACAACACTACGAGATTATGTGAATTTGCACCCGCTAAAAGGCCACCACAAATGCGGTACTTGCCTATGCTGCAATTCA
The DNA here is from genome assembly GCF_964261635.1 of Lissotriton helveticus. Taxonomy (NCBI): domain Eukaryota; kingdom Metazoa; phylum Chordata; class Amphibia; order Caudata; family Salamandridae; genus Lissotriton; species Lissotriton helveticus. The sequence goes on from NC_136057.1 coordinate 39,889,645, forward strand.
ACTATAGAAGGAGATTTATTCACCCATAAAGGAATTTTTTGGAAGCATGAAAGTTTCACGAATTGCAAATCCAAGAATGTCATTTATGCAATTTGTTGCCCTTGCAGGAAAATCTACATCGGAAAAACCAGTCAAGAGGCAAGACATCGAATATCTCAGCACAAATCTAGGATTAGAAAAACTGTCCAATCAGCTCCTCTTGTGAACCACTGGCACGCACATACACATACAGAACAAGAACTACAATGGACTATCATTTCAAAGGTCGACCAGGATGCGCGAGGAGGAGATCTGGAAGCAAAATTGTCAAAACGAGAGGCGATGCTAATTATTAAATTCAATACGGCCATAGACGGATTAAATGAACTATCGGAGATTTTCCATCTATAACATGTCTATGACAGATTGAAACAATTAAAAATAAGACGCTTTCATCAGAAACGTTCCGTCCAGCTGAATCCAACTACCCTCCATGCCAAAAGAATTAACTAAAATGCCACACACTTAGCCTACAATGCCAATCCCGGCCAAATTACATTTGTTGGCAAACCGACCCGACATCAAGAACCGCCACCAAACTACAATTCCCAGAATTCCCTCTACCGTAAATAACACGAGACTAACAGCGGGATACACAACCTCATTCAATGCGGAAGGAGTTGGAGAAAGAAGAACGACGAGCCTGCTGTGCAAAGACGCGAGGTAAATTCATCCCACCTAAGCTAGCATGTGTCAAGTAAAGAGTATGTTTCATTCGCGCAAGTCGGCCGCACTCCAATCTATTTTTCGACGTGCTAAATTAACATCACCCCACTATAATCCAATTACGCGACCATGCCTAAAGAAACACTGAGATGGTCCCATCGTGTCCGCTCTGGGCTAACAGCCGCACCCATTTTTTCCTTTTGCAGACAAAAACAAGCCGCCCCACGTCCCAAACAAACAGGAAGAGAGCATCTTCAAGATAACGAAGGTAGGACAATTTGTGGCTTTTGATTGAGTCGAGTTGTAGATAACACGGATATAAATGGACGCCAATAAACAGCGCACTCCACATTTTGCATTTTAGACTCCCAGATACCCCCGAACGAACAGCTAAGCATCCCAACAAAGCACACAAACCCGCGACTGGACACAAGAATATTCAAGTAAGAATAAAGCTCATCTTGTAGCAAAGCTACTGCACACACTTCTCAGTCAAATCTCTTCAGATTCACTCATTCTATCCTGTATGACTTCTTTCAGAGCTTGTTTGGTGTCATTTCACGATAAAGGATGTGACCAGTATAGGTAAGAGAGCCACGCCCCCGACCTGTTGATATAAGGGCCATCAGTTTGCTTTGACAAACATTAAGTCAAGTCCTCCCATTATGTCTTACAGAACCAAAATTGAGGTCCTGAAGAGAGTTCCCCCCCCAAGGAACTCGAAACGCGTCGACCATATCGTGCTAGGCCAATCTGTGCAAAAAATGAAAATAGATCTTGCAAAACATTGTATATTTCAGATGGCCGGTTGTTTAAAGTAGCCAATGATTCATTTGTAAATATATTTAAAGGCTATTAACCGTTTGTCAAAAAAATACAGCCTTTCTCTGTATCACCAATCTTGATTTTTGTTTTTCCTTTCCACTTTCCCCGTCTCCATCACACTGTCTTCACTTAGTATGCCTGAGTATGACTGAAATGATATGATTCCACACCTGCTTTTGCACCCCAAATGATTGTAAATAATATTAATAGGACTTTTTTCCTTTTCTTTCTCCTGTGCACTCAAATTTTCCATGTTCAAAAAAACGTAAAAGTTGCCGTTTAAATAATTTTGAGTGACTTTGCATTAATAAATAAATAGATTAAATCAAAAAATAATTAATTAGAAGAACGAGTTTCATTTCTGTTCTTCTTGCGACAATCACAAAAAATCAAATTGTCTCAGTACTGGCAAATGCAGTTGTTTGTTATGTACAAGGCAGCCTTAAACCACTTTGGGCCATATGTATCAAGCACTAATGCGTTCGCAAACTCTGAAATTCGCAGAAATTTCGGCGTTTGCGAACGCATTAGTGCAAAATGATATGTATCAAAGAAATCTGCGTGCAAAATAAGGAATCGCAAAATTTGCGATTCCTTATTTTGCGATTGCATTTAAGGAATCGCAAATTTTGCGATTCCTTAAATGCAATGTATGAAGCATTAAAAAAATGTAAATTGGCCTTAAGGAATCGCAAAGTTGGTGGTAATTTGCGAATTCCTTGAAAAACGCATAAGAGGCAGCACCAAAATTAAGCCTGGTCTTAATTTGGGAAAACGAGGAGAAATGCGTTATTTCTCCTTGTTTTTGCTTTTGTGCAGCACACATGGAAAAAGCAAAATGCCATGGTTTGTTTATGTACAGGAAGGTGTCCCTTCCTGTATATAAAAAAACCTTTTTTTTTTTTTTTTTAAATGCCATTTTGCCTCTTTCATGTGTGCTGCATGAAGCAGCACACGTGAAAGTGACAGAATGGTATTTCTGGATTGTTTATGTGCAGGAAGGGACACCTTCCTACACATTAACAATCCTCCTCTGCACGCAGACACCCTTGCACTCTGGTGCAAGGGTGCTTTCGCTGGCGCTAAGTTGATAAACTTAGCACCATCTCAGAGGGAAACGCAAGTCTGCACCACATTCTTGTAAATATGGTGCAGCCTTCATTTCAGAAGTGGGGGAGTGTGTTAAGCCAAGGAGGCTAACGCCACTCTCTTGTACATATCCCCCAGTGTCTTGCCTGAGATTTGTACTTAAGATACACCCTCCTGTACAGATTTCTAACCAAAGATACCTATGGGTAAACCCCGCAAAATGTGTTATTTCATTGAAATACCATGTTACGCTTGGAAATATCACGCAGTATTCCACTTGTCGATTGTTTGCGCCTGGTTTTATTTAAAGAAAGAGCTTCATACAATGTTGGGTAATGTTACTTTAGGAGATTCTGACTTTGCGTCGCACCTTAGAGTATTTTACAGTCCCCACCCTGTTCCTCCACATTTGCATACATTACCAAGGGGTTGGGACTATGTGCTACCAAGTCTGGTCTGCTTTCTTCAATGTTTTGCATTTAAATATTTTATGTGTAATAGTTGATTGCTGCCACTGTTTGCGCTAGTTTGCATTGCACAATCGCAAACATATAGTAAATCTGGACAATGGTGAACAGTAACAACCTTGAGACCTGAGTGTTTCCAGACTCAGTGAGGGCACACAACCTTGAGACCCGAGTGTTTCCAGACTCAGTGAGGGCACACAACCTTGAGACCCGAGTGTTTCCAGACTCAGTGAGGTCACACAACCTTGAGACCTGAGTGTTTCCAGACTCAGTGAGGGCACACAACCTTGAGACCCGAGTGTTTCCAGACTCAGTGAGGGCACACAACCTTGAGACCCGAGTGTTTCCAGACTCAGTGAGGTCACACAACCTTGAGACCTGAGTGTTTCCAGACTAAGTGAGGGCACACAACCTTGAGACCTGAGTGTTTCCAGACTCAGTGAGGGCACACAACCTTGAGACCCGAGTGTTTCCAGACTCAGTGAGGGCACACAACCTTGAGACCTGAGTGTTTCCAGACTCAGTGAGGGCACACAACCTTGAGACCTGAGTGTTTCCAGACTCAGTGAGGGCACACAACCTTGAGACCCGAGAGTTTCCAGACTCAGTGAGGGCACACAACCTTGAGACCTGAGTGTTTCCAGACTCAGTGAGGGCACACAACCTTGAGACCCGAGTGTTTCCAGACTCAGTGAGGGCACACAACCTTGAGACCTGAGTGTTTCCAGACTCAGTGAGGGCGCACAACCTTGAGACCCGAGAGTTTCCAGACTCAGTGAGGGCACACAACCCTGAGACCCGAGAGTTTCCAGACTCAGTGAGGGCACACAACCTTGAGACCCGAGTGTTTTCAGACTCAGTGAGGGCACACAACCTTGAGACCTGAATGTTTCCAGACTCAGTGAGGGCACACAACCTTTAGACCTGAGCGTTTCCAGACTCAGTGAGGGCACACAACCTTGAGACCTGAGTGTTTTCAGACTCAGTGAGGGCACACAACCTTGAGACCTGAGTGTTTCCAGACTCAGTGAGGGCACACAACCTTGAGACCTGAGCGTTTCCAGACTCCGTGAGGGCACACAACCTTGAGACCTGAGTGTTTTCAGACTCAGTGAGGGCACACAACCTTGAGACCCGAGTGTTTCCATACTCAGTGAGGGCACACAACCTTGATACCTGACTGTTTTCAGACTCAGTGAGGGCACACAACCTTGAGACCTGAGTGTTTCCAGACTCAGTGAGGGCACACAACCTTGAGACCCGAGAGTTTCCAGACTCAGTGAGGGCACACAACCCTGAGACCCGAGAATGTCCAGACTCAGTGAGGGCACATAACCTTGAGACCCGAGAGTTTCCAGACTCAGTGAGGGCACACAATACTGAGACCCGAGAGTTTCCAGACTCAGTGAGGGCACACAACCTTGAGGCCTGAGTGTTTCCAGACTCAGTGAGGGCACACAACCTTTAGACGTGAGTGTTTCCAGACTCAGTGAGGGCACACAACCTTGAGACCTGAGTGTTTTCAGACTCAGTGAGGGCACACAACCTTGAGACCCGAGTGTTTCCAGACTCAGTGAGGGCACACAACCTTGAGACCTGAGTGTTTCCAGACTCAGTGAGGGCACACAACCTTGAGACCCGAGTGTTTCCATACTCAGTGAGGGCACACAACCTTGAGACCTGAGTGTTTTCAGACTCAGTGAGGGCACACAACTTTGAGACCCGAGTGTTTCCAGACTCAGTGAGGGCACACAACCTTGAGACTCGAGAGTTTCCAGACTCAGTGAGGGCACACAACCCTGAGACCCGAGAATGTCCAGACTCAGTGAGGGCACACAACCTTGAGACCCGTGAGTTTCCAGACTCAGTGAGGGCACACAACCCTGAAACCCGAACGTTTCCAGACTCAGTGAGGGCACACAACCTTGAGACCCGAGAGTTTGCAGACTCAGTGAGGGCACACAACCCTGAGACCAGAGAGTTTCCAGACTCAGTGATGGCACACAACCTTGAGACCCGAGAGTTTCCAGACTCAGTGAGGGCACACAACCTTGAGACCTGATAGTTCCCAGACTCAGTGAGGGCGCACAGAGTTTCCAGACTCAGTCAGGGCACACACCTTGAGTCCTGATTGTTTCCAGACTCAGTGAGGGCACACAACCTTGAGACCCGAGAGTTTCCAGACTCAGTGAGGGCACACAACCTTGAGACCTGAGTGTTTCCAGACTCAGTGAGGGCACACAACCTTGAGGCCTGAGTGTTTCCAGACTCAGTGAGGGCTCACAATCTTGAGACCTGAGTGTTTTCAGACTCAGTGAGGGCACACAACCTTGAGACCTGAGTGTTTCCAGACTCAGTGAGGGCACACAACCTTGAGACCCGAGTGTTTCCAGACTCAGTGAGGGCACACAACCTTGAGACCCGAGAGTTTCCAGACTCAGTGAGAGCACACAATCTTGAGACCCGAGTGTTTCCAGACTCAGTGAGGGCACACAACCTTGAGACCTGAGTGTTTCCAGACTCAGTGAGGGCACACAACCTTGAGACCCGAGTGTTTCCAGACTCAGTGAGGGCACACAACCTTGAGACCCGAGAGTTTCCAGACTCAGTGAGGGCACGCAACCTTGAGACCCGAGTGTTTCCAGACTCAGTGAGGGCACACAACCTTGAGACCCGAGAGTTTCCAGACTCAGTTAGGGCACACAACCCTGAGACCTGAGTGTTTCCAGACTCAGTGAGGGCACACAACCTTGAGGCCTGAGTGTTTCCAGACTCAGTGAGGGCACACAACCTTGAGACCTGAGTGTTTTCAGACTCAGTGAGGGCACACAACCTTGAGATCTGAGTGTTTCCAGACTCAGTGAGGGCACACAACCTTGAGACCCGAGTGTTTTCAGACTCCGTGAGGGCACACAACCTTGAGACCCGAGAGTTTTCAGACTCAGTGAGGGCACACAACCTTGAGGCCTGAGTGTTTCCAGACTCAGTGAGGGCACACAACCTTGAGACCTGAGTGTTTTCAGACTCAGTGAGGGCACACAACCTTGAGATCTGAGTGTTTCCAGACTCAGTGAGGGCACACAACCTTGAGACCTGAGTGTTTCCAGACTCAATGAGGGCACACAACCTTGAGACCTGAGTGTTTCCAGACTCAATGAGGGCACACAACCTTGAGACCTGAGTGTTTCCAGACTCAATTAGGGCACACAACCTTGAGACCCGAGAGTTTCCAGACTCAGTGAGGGCACACAACCTTGAGACCTGAGTGTTTCCAGACTCAGTGAGGGCACACAACCTTGAGACCCGAGTGTTTCCAGACTCAGTGAGGCACACAACCTTGAGACCCGAGTGTTTCTAGACTCAGTGAGGGCACACAACTTGAGACCCGAGAGTTTCCAGACTCAGTTAGGGCACACAACCCTGAGACCTGAGTGTTTCCAGACTCAGTGAGGGCACACAACCTTGAGGCCTGAGTGTTTCCAGACTCAGTGAGGGCACAGAACCTTGAGACCTGAGTTTTTTCAGACTCAGTGAGGGCACACAACCTTGAGATCTGAGTGTTTCCAGACTCAGTGAGGGCACACAACCTTGAGACCCGAGTGTTTCCAGACTCAGTGAGGGCACACAACCTTGAGACCCGAGAGTTTTCAGACTCAGTGAGGGCACACGACCTTGAGGCCTGAGTGTTTCCAGACTCAGTGAGGGCACACAACCTTGAGGCCTGAGTGTTTCCAGACTCAGTGAGGGCACACAACCTTGAGACCTGAGTGTTTTCAGACTCAGTGAGGGCACACAACCTTGAGATCTGAGTGTTTCCAGACTCAGTGAGGGCACACAACCTTGAGACCCGAGTGTTTCCAGACTCAGTGAGGGCACACAACCTTGAGACCCGAGAGTTTTCAGACTCAGTGAGGGCACACGACCTTGAGGCCTGAGTGTTTCCAGACTCAGTGAGGGCACACAACCTTGAGACCTGAGTGTTTTCAGACTCAGTGAGGGCACACAACCTTGAGATCTGAGTGTTTCCAGACTCAGTGAGGGCACACAACCCTGAGACCCGAGAATGTCCAGACTCAGTGAGGGCACATAACCTTGAGACCCGAGTGTTTCCAGACTCAGTGAGGGCACACAACCTTGAGACCCGAGAGTTTTCAGACTCAGTGAGGGCACACGACCTTGAGACCTGAGTGTTTTCAGACTCAGTGAGGGCACACAACTTTGAGACCCGAGTGTTTCCAGACTCAGTGAGGGCACACAACCTTGAGACTCGAGAGTTTCCAGACTCAGTGAGGGCACACAACCCTGAGACCCGAGAATGTCCAGACTCAGTGAGGGCACACAACCTTGAGACCCGTGAGTTTCCAGACTCAGTGAGGGCACACAACCCTGAAACCCGAACGTTTCCAGACTCAGTGAGGGCACACAACCTTGAGACCCGAGAGTTTGCAGACTCAGTGAGGGCACACAACCCTGAGACCAGAGAGTTTCCAGACTCAGTGATGGCACACAACCTTGAGACCCGAGAGTTTCCAGACTCAGTGAGGGCACACAACCTTGAGACCTGATAGTTCCCAGACTCAGTGAGGGCGCACAGAGTTTCCAGACTCAGTCAGGGCACACACCTTGAGTCCTGATTGTTTCCAGACTCAGTGAGGGCACACAACCTTGAGACCCGAGAGTTTCCAGACTCAGTGAGGGCACACAACCTTGAGACCTGAGTGTTTCCAGACTCAGTGAGGGCACACAACCTTGAGGCCTGAGTGTTTCCAGACTCAGTGAGGGCTCACAATCTTGAGACCTGAGTGTTTTCAGACTCAGTGAGGGCACACTACCTTGAGACCTGAGTGTTTCCAGACTCAGTGAGGGCACACAACCTTGAGACCCGAGTGTTTCCAGACTCAGTGAGGGCACACAACCTTGAGACCCGAGAGTTTCCAGACTCAGTGAGAGCACACAATCTTGAGACCCGAGTGTTTCCAGACTCAGTGAGGGCACACAACCTTGAGACCTGAGTGTTTCCAGACTCAGTGAGGGCACACAACCTTGAGACCCGAGTGTTTCCAGACTCAGTGAGGGCACACAACCTTGAGACCCGAGAGTTTCCAGACTCAGTGAGGGCACGCAACCTTGAGACCCGAGTGTTTCCAGACTCAGTGAGGGCACACAACCTTGAGACCCGAGAGTTTCCAGACTCAGTTAGGGCACACAACCCTGAGACCTGAGTGTTTCCAGACTCAGTGAGGGCACACAACCTTGAGGCCTGAGTGTTTCCAGACTCAGTGAGGGCACACAACCTTGAGACCTGAGTGTTTTCAGACTCAGTGAGGGCACACAACCTTGAGATCTGAGTGTTTCCAGACTCAGTGAGGGCACACAACCTTGAGACCCGAGTGTTTTCAGACTCCGTGAGGGCACACAACCTTGAGACCCGAGAGTTTTCAGACTCAGTGAGGGCACACAACCTTGAGGCCTGAGTGTTTCCAGACTCAGTGAGGGCACACAACCTTGAGACCTGAGTGTTTTCAGACTCAGTGAGGGCACACAACCTTGAGATCTGAGTGTTTCCAGACTCAGTGAGGGCACACAACCTTGAGACCTGAGTGTTTCCAGACTCAATGAGGGCACACAACCTTGAGACCTGAGTGTTTCCAGACTCAATGAGGGCACACAACCTTGAGACCTGAGTGTTTCCAGACTCAATTAGGGCACACAACCTTGAGACCCGAGAGTTTCCAGACTCAGTGAGGGCACACAACCTTGAGACCTGAGTGTTTCCAGACTCAGTGAGGGCACACAACCTTGAGACCCGAGTGTTTCCAGACTCAGTGAGGCACACAACCTTGAGACCCGAGTGTTTCTAGACTCAGTGAGGGCACACAACTTGAGACCCGAGAGTTTCCAGACTCAGTTAGGGCACACAACCCTGAGACCTGAGTGTTTCCAGACTCAGTGAGGGCACACAACCTTGAGGCCTGAGTGTTTCCAGACTCAGTGAGGGCACACAACCTTGAGACCTGAGTGTTTTCAGACTCAGTGAGGGCACACAACCTTGAGATCTGAGTGTTTCCAGACTCAGTGAGGGCACACAACCTTGAGACCCGAGTGTTTCCAGACTCAGTGAGGGCACACAACCTTGAGACCCGAGAGTTTTCAGACTCAGTGAGGGCACACGACCTTGAGGCCTGAGTGTTTCCAGACTCAGTGAGGGCACACAACCTTGAGGCCTGAGTGTTTCCAGACTCAGTGAGGGCACACAACCTTGAGACCTGAGTGTTTTCAGACTCAGTGAGGGCACACAACCTTGAGATCTGAGTGTTTCCAGACTCAGTGAGGGCACACAACCTTGAGACCCGAGTGTTTCCAGACTCAGTGAGGGCACACAACCTTGAGACCCGAGAGTTTTCAGACTCAGTGAGGGCACACGACCTTGAGGCCTGAGTGTTTCCAGACTCAGTGAGGGCACACAACCTTGAGACCTGAGTGTTTTCAGACTCAGTGAGGGCACACAACCTTGAGATCTGAGTGTTTCCAGACTCAGTGAGGGCACACAACCCTGAGACCCGAGAATGTCCAGACTCAGTGAGGGCACATAACCTTGAGACCCGAGTGTTTCCAGACTCAGTGAGGGCACACAACCTTGAGACCCGAGAGTTTTCAGACTCAGTGAGGGCACACGACCTTGAGGCCTGAGTGTTTCCAGACTCAGTGAGGGCACACAACCTTGAGACCTGAGTGTTTTCAGACTCAGTGAGGGCACACAACCTTGAGATCTGAGTGTTTCCAGACTCAGTGAGGACACACAACCTTGAGACCTGAGTGTTTCCAGACTCAGTGAGGGCACACAACCTTGAGACCTGAGTGTTTCCAGACTCAGTGAGGGCACACAACCTTGAGACCCGAGTGTTTCCAGACTCAGTGAGGCCAACAACCTTGAGACCCGAGTGTTTCTAGACTCAGTGAGGGCACACAACTTTTACAACGAGCGTATCATTGGCCACAGAGCGCCATGTTATTTATATTGTTGCGCCACATATTCTAAGTGCTATAGTTGTCTTTCTATTCCTTTCTGAGCTCCAGAAGATATGACTTTAGGTGCTCCTAATTGTATATATGCTACATTCTATATGGAAATACATACATCTGTTTTATACCGTGAACGTATTGCTTGTCCAGTTGGTGTCTAGTAGCGCCAAAGGCTCTAGGACCGCAATGGTGAACAACAGTCCTCAACACTGACCTCTCCAATACACACTGAGGAACAAAGGTATTAAGGAGTTACGAGAGAGCAGAAATGCAAATATAAGGGTAGATTTATTGATTTTTCAGGCAGCGCAGGACAGTATGCAAGGTTGCTGCGCTGCGTGAAAGCGAGACAGCAGAAATGCAGCACACCATCTAAGGTTTGTAGCATTCCTGCTGTCTCCTAGTGTTGGGGCACTAGTGGCTGCCAAGCGCCAACACAGGCACGTGTGCACCATGGTGCAAGGATACCTGCATTATAAGCAGGATTGGTCTTGTGCAGGAAGGCACACCTTCCTGCACAAAACCAATCCATAAATGCCTTTGCCTCGGTCTGTCTCTGCTGCGTAACGCTTCACTCATAGAAAGAGGAAGTAACGAGGGGAAATTAGGATATGTGTCTTCATTACGCCGGGTTCACGGGGGAGTAGCTCTTTCACGCGTTCCCAGGTTGACTAGGTTTGGTAAATTTGAGAATGCTCCAAAATCCGTGGCTGGGTGCATGGGACGCCCACGGTCCACCCGTGGAACTCCTCCCTAACGCAAAGTAACTCAAGGCAGCTCTATGTGGGGCCCTGCTTTACTTTTTGGGAAAAATGCCTCGCAAAGCCAAGGCAATCTGATTGGCGTGACATTGTAAATCACAAATAACATTTTACGTTGTGGCTGCGCAAAACAAGTGGCTCATCAGGCACGCAAAATGGTAGTAAATCTGCCTCGAGGAGCATTTCTGCCCTCTCCCTTTCAGGCAATGCAGTGATCATTCCATTATGCGAGTTGCAAATTGTGATGTTTTGCAAATCGCAATTTGCGACTCGCAAAATAGAATGTACAACATTGTCTGAGACACTGTTTGTCATTCCCAAATGGGTCACAAGGGACCTGTCTCATTAATATTCAAAAGGCAGGATGCGATTTGCGACCCATGGCAGCAATGGTGACCTGCTGGGGTCAGCAGACCCCCATGTCTGTGACTGCTTGTTTAATAAGTGCTGCTGCAAACAATGATGGACGGAATGCTGAATGAATCAAACATTTACCCCCAATCAAGAGATCTGGGTTAAATCCATCATTCTTTTGCTCACCATGAAACCCCGGTTCAGACCTGGCCATATGCAAATCAGTCTTGACCCTGTGCCTCATGGGAACAGTCCAGCCCAAACTGCAGGCCAGGTCCTCCCTGAGCCGGAAACAAGCATCCTGGGACCGGTTTCACCCCTCATCAGCCAGGATAGCTTGAATCCAGTGGTGCAGTGAGCACGGGGCGCAGGTCTGGGCATACTTGGCACACTTATAACAAAAGCAACAGGAACAAAGGATAGACAGAATGCTGAATGAACCAAGCATTCACCCTCAGTCACAAAGATCTGGGTTGACTCTATCATTCTTTTGCTCACCATGCCACCCCAGCCTGGACTCAGCCATTTGAAAATCAGTCTTGACCCTGTTCCTCGTGGGTGCAGTCCAGCCAGAACTGCCAAGCCAGAAACAAGCATCATGTCCTGCCCTGTCACTGTGTCCTGCAGAGGGCGTCGTTTGCACATGGAGACACAAGCATGTGATAAACAACCCCACGACGCGCATCTCACACCCACAATGCACCATGTGCACACACTCTGGGGGAGCAGAGGACCCCAGTTATAGGTCAGATGTGTTACGGGGTGCAGCAGACCCTCTTTCAGGGGCGGGGCTTGCATAAGTGCCCTCGTGCGTTGACCAGTGGTGGGACTAGCCTATGGAGACCCGGTTCAATAGTTACCAAATACTATGTCGTGGCAAATGTGCTCTAGGGCACTAGGAACATAAAAGTATTATTCACCAAGACAAGGTGCTCGATTGATCTACCTTGGAAGGATGGCAGGCTAAATCAACCCTGTCTGGATTGTGACCTGTGAAATGTGGGTTTTTGGGTCAGCGTTCAGTACTTACCTTGGCATGACAAACTCTGAAAAGGAGCTTAGCCCAAGCACATGGTCGGCCTCGGCCTATCAAAGTACGAGCGTTCTAGGGCCTCGCTGTTGGTGGGTGCAGACGCACCGTGTGACCCTCTGCAATGCTTCCTTTCTGTGAGATAAGGCGTTAGATAATGCTGTCATTGGGTGCTGAGCGAAAGCCCAGTACCGGGTGGCATCCCTGGCAGCCTCCACAGCTCCCATTGATAGCGAGGCGAGGGTCTCTCTAATCCCCCCAGCCTATCACTGAGTGCGCAGTATGGGCGACCGTCAGGGGAGGGAGAGGGGGGGCTGCGTGTGGTCCAAGCCCAGTATGTATCCATGTGATCCCAGCACGTGTGATCCTCTGCTCTTCCCAGCAGTGGGGCGTGGACGTCTGCACGGCGTCCTTAGCGCTCCAGAGGCTCTATGGCATGTGTGACACTTTCAGCCAGTCCGGGTTTTCCTGGTACAACATGCATTCTGGGACTTGTAGTTTTGCTTTGAACCCTGCGGGTAATTGACTCAAGAATCGCATGGACTGACTGACATTGAGTCAAGGCTCAGCCCACAAAACCTGACAGACACAGGTCCGAGGAGCCCCCAGTTCCAGGCACTCAGGCCCTAACCTAGCGCTCAGGCAGCTCCATGATGGCGCTTTGTTCCCCTGACTCGTGCCCACCGCCGCCCTGGCAGGCGCAGCGCCCGCCCCGCATAGGCCTCGGAAGGGGAAGCGTGCGCCAAGACGCAGGGGCCGCCGCCCAGGGCGCCAGCCAGGCAGCAGCGCTTCAGAGGGCGCCGTGCGCCAAGAAGCCGGGGCGCCGCCCGAGGCGCCAGCAGCGCTTCAGAGGCTCATCCAGGAAGGAAGACGGGGCTCGTGCGCCGAGGGTCCTGCAGGGAGGCGCTTCCTCTGCTCACAATGGCCGGGGATGCGGCAGGAAGGAGGGGGGGGGGGGGCGACCTCTGACCCCTGACAGTATTTCGGTAGCTGAGGATGTTGACGGGGAGATGACTTAGGACTTATTTTGAAGACGTCCACGGAGGGTGCTCACCCCCCCCTCTCCCCCCCATCTCTGCGGGAGCCTGCCCGCCCCCCCAGGCACGATACATGAAGAACCCAAAGGCACAGATAACAGAAAGCTATTCACTTCAATCACAAACACTAAAGTGTGCCCGCACTGTCTCGTGCTCAGAGATGGCAGAGATGCTGGGTGCCTCATTCCCTGGAGCATCAGAGGGTGGCACTGATGCCCGGGGGGGGGGCGAGGGGGGGCTTCCTTGACTCATTCTCTGCAGCATCAGAGGGTGCAGTGATGCCCGGGGGTTTCACTGCCTCATTCTCTGCAGCATCAGAGGGTGGCAGTGATGCCCGGGAGGTTTCACTGTCTCATTCTCTGCAGCTTCAGAGGGTGGCAGCGATGCCCGGGGGGTTTCAATGCCTCATTCCCTGCAGCATCAGAGGGCGGCAGTGATGCCCGGAGGGTTTCACTGCCTCCTTCCTGCAGCGGCAGAGGGTGCAGTGATGCCCGGGGGGTTTCACTGCCTCATTCTCTGCAGCATCAGAGGGTGCAGTGATGCCCGGGGGTTTCACTGCCTCATTCTCTGCAGCATCAGAGGGTGCAGTGATGCCCGGGGGGTTTCACTGCCTCATTCTCTGCAGCATCAGAGGGTGGCAGTGATGCCCGGGGGTTTCACTGCCTCATTCCCTGCAGCATCAGAGGGTGGCAGTGATGCCTCGGGGGTTTCACGGCCTCATTCTCTACAGCATCAGAGGGTGGCAGTGATGCCCGGGGGGTTTCACTGCCTCATTCCCTGCAGCATCAGAGGGTGGCAGTGATGCCCGGGATTTTACTGCCTCATTCCCTGCAGCGTCAGAGGGTGGCAGTGATGCCAGGGGGTTTCACTGCCTCATTCCTGCAGCATCAGAGGGTGGCAGTGATGCCCGGGGGGTTTCACTGCCTCATTCCCTGCAACATCAGAGGGTGGCAGTGATGCCCGGGATTTTACTGCCTCATTCCCTGCAGCGTCAGAGGGTGGCAGTGATGCCCTGGGGGTTTCACTGCCTCATTCCCTGCAGCATCAGAGGGTGGCAGTGATGCCCGGGGAGTTTCACTGCCTCATTCCCTGCAGCATCAGAGGGTGGCAGTGATGCCCGGGGAGTTTCACTGCCTCATTCCCTGCAGCATCAGATGGTGGCAGTGATGCCCAGGGGGTTTCACTGCCTCATTCCCTGCAGCATCAGAGGGTGGCAGTGATGCCCGGGGAGTTTCACTGCCTCATTCCCTGCAGCATCAGAGGGTGGCAGTGATGCCCAGGGGGTTTCACTGCCTCATTCCCTGCAGCATCAGATGGTGGCAGTGATGCCCAGGGGGTTTCACTGCCTCATTCTCTGCAGCATCAGAGGGTGGCAGTGATGCCCGGGGGGTTTCACTGCCTCATTCCCTGCAGCATCAGAGGGTGGCAGTGATGCCCGGGGGGTTTCACGGCCTCATTCTCTGCAGCATCAGAGGGTGGCAGGGATGCCCGGGGGTTTCACTGTCTCATTCCCTGCAGCATCAGAGGGCGGCAGTGATGCCCGGGGGTTTCACTGCCTCATTCCCTGCAACATCAGAGGGTGGCAGTGATGCCTGGGGGTTTCACTGCCTCATTCCCTGCAACATCAGAGGGTGGCAGTGATGCCCGGGGGGTTTCACCTCATTCTCTGCAGCATCAGAGGGCGGCAGTGATGCCCGGGGGGTTTCACCTCATTCCCTGCAGCATCAGAGGGTGGCAGTGATGCCCTGGGGGTTTCACTGCCTCATTCCCTGCAGCATAAGAGGGTGGCAGTGATGCCCGGGGAGTTTCACTGCCTCATTCCCTGCAGCATCAGATGGTGGCAGTGATGCCCGGGGTATCACCTCATTCCCTGCAGCATCAGAGGGTGGCAGTGATGCCCGGGGGTTTCACTGCCTCATTCCCTGCAGCATCAGAGGGTGGCAGTGATGCCCGGGGGTTTCACTGCCTCGTTCCTGCAGCATCAGAGGGTGGCAGTGATGCCCGGGGGTTTCACTGTCTCATTCTCTGCAGCTTCAGAGGGTGGCAGTGATGCCTGGGGTTTTAACTGCCTCATTCCCTGCAGCATCAGAGGGTGGCAGTGATGCCCGGGGGTTTCACTGTCTCATTCTCTGCAGCTTCAGAGGGCGGCAGTGATGCCCGGGGGGTTCACTGCCTCATTCTCTGCAGCATCAGAGGGCGGCAGTGATGCCTGGGGGTTTCACTGCCTCATTCCCTGC
The DNA here is from genome assembly GCF_964261635.1 of Lissotriton helveticus. Taxonomy (NCBI): domain Eukaryota; kingdom Metazoa; phylum Chordata; class Amphibia; order Caudata; family Salamandridae; genus Lissotriton; species Lissotriton helveticus. The sequence continues at coordinate 39,905,173 of NC_136057.1, forward strand.
AGCATCAGAGGGCGGCAGTGATGCCCGGAGGGTTTCACTGCCTCCTTCCTGCAGCATCAGAGGGCGGCAGTGATGCCCGGGGGTTTCACTGCCTCATTCCCTGCAGCATCAGAGGGTTGTAGTGATGCCCGGGGGGTTTCACTGCCTCATTCCCTGCAGCGTCAGAGGGTGGCAGTGATGCCCGGGGTTTCACGGCCTCATTCTCTGCAGTATCCGAGGGTGGCAGTGATGCCCGGGGGGTTTCACGGCCTCATTCTCTGCAGTATCCGAGGGTGGCAGTGATGCCCTGGGGGTTTCACTGCCTCATTCTCTGCAGCATCAGAGGGTGGCAGTGATGCCGGGAGGTTTCACTGTCTCATTCTCTGCAGCATCAGAGGGTGGCAGTGATGCCCGGGAGGTTTCACTGTCTCATTCTCTGCAGCATCAGAGGGTGCAGTGATGCCCGGGGGTTTCACTGCCTCATTCTCTGCAGCATCAGAGGGTGGCAGTGATGCCCGGGAGGTTTCACTGTCTCATTCTCTGCAGCATCAGAGGGTGGCAGTGATGCCCGGGAGGTTTCACTGTCTCATTCTCTGCAGCATCAGAGGGTGGCAGTGATGCCCGGGGGTTTCACTGCCTCATTCTCTGCAGCATCAGAGGGTGGCAGTGATGCTCGGGGGGTTTCACTGCCTCATTCCCTGCAGCATCAGAGGGCCGTGATGCCCGGGGGTTTCACTGCCTCATTCCTGCAGCATCAGAGGGTGGCAGTGATGCCCCGGGGGTTTCACTGCCTCATTCCCTGCAGCATCACAGGGTGGCAGTGATGCCCGGGGGTTTCACTGCCTCATTCCCTGCAGCATCACAGGGTGGCAGTGATGCCCGAGGGGTTTCACTGCCTCATTCCCTGCAGCATCAGAGGGTGGCAGTGATGCCTGGGGGTTTCACTGCCTCGTTCCTGCAGCATCAGAGGGTGGCAGTGATGCCCGGGGGGTTTCACTGCCTCATTCTCTGCAGCATCAGAGGGTGCAGTGATGCCCGGGGGGTTTCACGGCCTTATTCTCTACAGCATCAGAGGGTGGCAGTGATGCCAGGGGGGTTTCACTGCCTCATTCTCTGCAGCATCAGAGTGTGGCAGTGATGCCCTGGGGGTTTCACCTCATTCCCTGCAGCATCAGAGGGTGGCAGTGATGCCCGGGGGTTTCACTGTCTCATTCCTGCAGCATCAGAGGGTTGCAGTGATGCCCGGGGGTTTCACTGCCTCATTCCTGCAGCATCAGAGGGTGCAGTGATGCCCGGGGGTTTCACTGCCTCATTCCCTGCAGCATCAGAGGGTGGCAGTGATGCCCGGGGGGTTTCGCTGCCTCATTCCTGCAGCGGCAGAGGGCGGCAGTGATGCCCGGGGGGTTTCACTGCCTCATTCCCTGCAGCATCAGATGGTGCAGTGATGCCCGGGGGTTTCACTGCCTTATTCCCTGCAGCACCAGAGGGCGGCAGTGATGGCCATGGGGTTTTGCTGCCTCCTTCCTGCAGCATCAGAGGGCGGCAGTGATGCCCGGGGGATTTCATTGCCTCGTTCCGGGCAGCATCAGATGGTGGCAGTGATGCCCGGGCGTTTCACTGCCTCATTCCCTGCAGCATCAGAGGGTGCAGTGATGCCCGGGGGTTTCACTGCCTCATTCCCTGCAGCATCAGAGGGCGGCAGTGATGCCCGGGGGTTTCACTGTCTCATTCCTGCAGCATCATAGGGTGGCAGTCATGCCCGGGGGGTTTCACTGCCTCATTCTCTGCAGCATCAGAGGGTGCAGTGATGCCCAGGGGTTTCACTGCCTCATTCTCTGCAGCATCAGAGGGTGCAGTGATGCCCGGGGGGTTTCACTGCCTCATTCTCTGCAGCATCAGAGGGCGGCAGTGATGCCCGGGGGTTTCACTGCCTCATTCTCTGCAGCATCAGAGGGCGGCAGTGATGCCCGGGGGTTTCACTGCCTCATTCTCTGCAGCATCAGAGGGCGGCAGAGATGCCCGGGGGTTTCACTGCCTCATTCCCTGCAGCATCAGAGGGCGGCGGTGATGCCCGGGGGTTTCACCTCATTCCCTGCAGCATCAGAGGGTGGCAGTGATGCCCGGGGGTTTCACTGCCTCATTCTCTGCGGCATCAGAGGGTGCAGTGATGCCCGGGGGGTTTCACTGCCTCATTCTCTGCAGCATCAGAGGGCGGCAGTGATGCCCGGGGGTTTCACTGCCTCATTCCCTGCAGCATCAGAGGGCGGCGGTGATGCCCGGGGGTTTCACCTCATTCCCTGCAGCATCAGAGGGTGGCAGTGATGCCCGGGGGTTTCACTGCCTCATTCTCTGCGGCATCAGAGGGTGCAGGGATGCCCGGGGGGTTTCACTGCCTCATTCTCTGCAGCATCAGAGGGCGGTGGTGATGCCCGGGGGTTTCACCTCAATCCCTGCAGCATCAGAGGGTGGCAGTGATGCCCAGGGGGTTTCACTGCCTCATTCCCTGCAGCATCAGAGGGCGGCAGTGATGCCAGTGGGGTTTCACGGCCTTATTCTCTACAGCATCAGAGGGTGGCAGTGATGCCAGGGGGGTTTCACTGCCTCATTCCCTGCAGCATTAGAGTGTGGCAGTGATGCCCTGGGGGTTTCACCTCATTCCCTGCAGCATCAGAGGGTGGCAGTGATGTCCGGGGGTTTCACTGTCTCATTCCTGCAGCATCAGAGGGTGGCAGTGATGCCCGGGGGTTTCACTGCCTCATTCCCTGCAACATTAGAGGGTGGCAGTGATGCCCGGGGGGTTTCACCTCATTCCCTGCAGCATCAGAGGGTGGCAGTGATGTCCGGGGGTTTCACTGTCTCATTCCTGCAGCATCAGAGGGTGGCAGTGATGCCCGGGGGTTTCACTGCCTCATTCCTGCAGCATCAGAGGGTGGCAGTGATGCCCTGGGGGTTTTTGCTGCCTCATTCCTGCAGCGGCAGAGGGTGCAGTGATGCCCGGGGGGTTTCACTGCCTCATTCTCTGCAGCATCAGAGGGTGCAGTGATGCCCGGGGGTTTCACTGCCTCATTCTCTGCAGCATCAGAGGGTGCAGTGATGCCCGGGGGGTTTCACTGCCTCATTCTCTGCAGCATCAGAGGGCGGCAGTGATGCCCGGGGGTTTCACTGCCTCATTCTCTGCAGCATCAGAGGGCGGCAGTGATGCCCGGGGGTTTCACTGCCTCATTCCTGCAGCATCAGAGGGTGGCAGTGATGCCCGGGGGTTTCACTGCCTCATTCCTGCAGCATCAGAGGGTGGCAGTGATGCCCTGGGGGTTTTTGCTGCCTCATTCCTGCAGCGGCAGAGGGTGCAGTGATGCCCGGGGGGTTTCACTGCCTCATTCTCTGCAGCATCAGAGGGTGCAGTGATGCCCGGGGGTTTCACTGCCTCATTCTCTGCAGCATCAGAGGGTGCAGTGATGCCCGGGGGGTTTCACTGCCTCATTCTCTGCAGCATCAGAGGGCGGCAGTGATGCCCGGGGGTTTCACTGCCTCATTCTCTGCAGCATCAGAGGGCGGCAGTGATGCCCGGGGGTTTCACTGCCTCATTCCCTGCAGCATCAGAGGGCGGCGGTGATGCCCGGGGGTTTCACCTCATTCCCTGCAGCATCAGAGGGTGGCAGTGATGCCCGGGGGTTTCACTGCCTCATTCTCTGCGGCATCAGAGGGTGCAGTGATGCCCGGGGGGTTTCACTGCCTCATTCTCTGCAGCATCAGAGGGCGGCAGTGATGCCCGGGGGTTTCACTGCCTCATTCCCTGCAGCATCAGAGGGCGGCGGTGATGCCCGGGGGTTTCACCTCATTCCCTGCAGCATCAGAGGGTGGCAGTGATGCCCGGGGGTTTCACTGCCTCATTCTCTGCGGCATCAGAGGGTGCAGTGATGCCCGGGGGGTTTCACTGCCTCATTCTCTGCAGCATCAGAGGGCGGTGGTGATGCCCGGGGGTTTCACCTCATTCCCTGCAGCATCAGAGGGTGGCAGTGATGCCCAGGGGGTTTCACTGCCTCATTCCCTGCAGCATCAGAGGGCGGCAGTGATGCCAGTGGGGTTTCACGGCCTTATTCTCTACAGCATCAGAGGGTGGCAGTGATGCCAGGGGGGTTTCACTGCCTCATTCCCTGCAGCATTAGAGTGTGGCAGTGATGCCCTGGGGGTTTCACCTCATTCCCTGCAGCATCAGAGGGCGGCAGTGATTCCCGGGGGGTTTCACTGCCTCATTCCCTGCAGCATCAGAGGGTGCAGTGATGCCCGGCGATTTCACTGCCTCATTCCCTGCAGCACCAGAGGGTGGCAGTGTTGGCCATGGGGTTTTGCTGCCTCATTCTCTGCAGCATCAGAGGGCGGCAGTGATGCCCGGGGGGTTTCACTGTCTCATTCTTTGCAGCATCAGATGGTGGCAGTGATGCCCGGGGGTTTCACTGCCTCATTCCCTGCAGCATCAGAGGGTGCAGTGATGCCCGGGGGTTTCACTGCCTCATTCCCTGCAGCATCAGAGGGTGGCAGTGATGCCCTGGTGTAGGAAGGTGGCTACCTGACTATGGTTACCCCAGATTTTTTGCCTTGTGTTTAGCTGGTTTTCGACTTAGTTGACCTGGTTCCCTGCCAATCAGGGCCCCAGGCTATCTGCTCTCTCTGTAAAATGGATTCCATGTACCCTAGGTACATACCACAATTGGAAATGGACTCCTTGTCAGCCCCTGTAACAAGCACTATAGGTGCTCAGGGCATAGGTGCCACCAAGGCCTACCAGGGGCTGCAGCATATATTTTGCCACCCCTGGCTGGTTCTTAAGTTGACACAACTGGCTGATCACTCAGCTGGGGCAAGGTGGTGTAATCACCCCTTGCTTAGGTATAGTATACCTATATCTAAACCTATATCTGGACACATATAAACCTGTGAGCCACTCCTATGGAAGGCCTCATCAATCCTGGAGGCAGAGTGCGTGGTTTAATGTGAGATGGAGCTCTAGCATGAGCTGAGCCTGTCTGCAGCCGTCGGGAACAAATCCCTAAGCTGTTTCAGGATAATGCCATACCATATACTATTAAGTGCATTATAATCCTCGCGGTTATATAGCAACTTTGGTTTGGCTTTATCAAAACATGTCGTGTAAGGTGTCATACGCTTTGGAATACTATCCCCTCGCCAGTTCTGGCGACGGGGATAGCATTCCACCCCTCTAGAGGGAGAAGACATGTTACTTTGCTAAAATGCGGTTAATTTTAAAAGAGCCTCACATCCACAAAATGGATGCTTCTGCCACAGACACAGGTCTGACCCCCTGCAGCTGACCGAAACTCAGCCAAGGGGGCCTGGACAAAGGGTTTCCTGTCGCAGGGCGGTGTTACACCCCCTCAGACAGGAGATAGTGGATTGTAGCAGGGAGGTTTGAAAGAGACCAGACACTGCATGGGGAGCACAAGGCTGCCCCTTGCATAATCCGGCCAAACCGGTTCTGGGGCACTCCAGCCCCCGTCCCAGCGCGGACAGGATCAAAGGAAGGGGGTGTAACCACCCACTTCCTGGGTCCCACCCATAGGAGGGGACCTAGCAGGTAATCCAGCCCCCTAGATTCGAATAAGAGTGGGAGCAGTGCCAATGCACTTCAGATTATCCTGATGAAACATAAGAAACGAAACTCTGGACCCTTCGACATCCTACTCAACGTAGAAGACTGAAGAATCTCCCTTGTGGTCAAGGAGTGACCACCCTGTGCAAACAGGCACCATCCAGCCTTCGACGTCTGCTTTGTTGCAGTTCCCGCCGGAACTCGAGCGACAGAGATCGACGAGATCAAGCTTGCCTGCCTTCCAACAGCCCGATCCACAGTCCCTGCAGAGCTGAGACCCGTGGAGGCGACCGGAAGCGTGGGGCACGCCATCTTGAATTGACCACGAGACGCTGACCGTGCAGCCCACGAGTGACCCTCGAAGCTGTGCACCGGGGTTTGAGAAGCCCCAACCATGAGCCACTCTTGCACCGAAGTTCAGCCCTCCACACTCGACGAGTGCTGCGTGGGGCCCTTCTGCTCCATTTGGCTCAATGCATTGGTCCGGTCACTTGCCAGCCGGCTTGTGGCCCCTGTACCGACGAAACTTGAAATTCGACCTGCGATTCTGGTTGCTCCAGATTTGCACCAGCTCCCCTGAAAAGGAGCCCCCACTCTGACCCTCCTGGTTTGAGTGAGAAGCAATCTCCCGGTTTCGCATGGATTGCTCTTGCCAAGTGTTGTTTGCTCCAATCTTGAAGCCGACAGCGCCGACGGTGAGAGCCTACGTGGGACAGATCGTGACCCGCTCCTGGACGTCGCAGATGCCCCAGAGCCCACGTGGCAGCGGAGAGAAGCTCCTTGACAACCACCTGATTGCGCCCGACATTGCCTGGTTCCGTCCTGGTTCCACCCTGGTCACTGCTGAGTGACCCAGACTCTGTCCCCTCTGCTTTCAGGTACTTTTCAACTTGAGTCCACCCTTGGACTCCATTGGACACTTCTCTTTCACCTCGCCTGCAGCCCTTTCAGCTCCAAGCACCAAGAACCTGCGTGACGAAACCCGACTCAACTTCGACCCTGTGCACCCACTTCCTGTGGGTGAGGTAACATTGCAACGCCGGTGTTCCCACACTGGTACACACCTCTAGGGTCTGTGTCTTAAGTTTTGTTCCTCTAGGTTCAGCGGAAGTGTCCTTAATCTCTAACTTTGTAACTTTTTACGCACCATTGACTTTACATTGATGCAAGCCGCACTTTACGTGCTGCACCCGAATCCCGCGGGCTTTTCCCGACTTCAGCATTGCTAGTCCTGACTGCTCCCAGCGATTCCCTAGGCCCTAGGCCTAACCACTGATCGATTGGTATCTCTTATACCATTTTTTTAGTATATGGTTTGAGTGGCCCCTCGCCCTCATCCATAATTGTGCAACTTTGTATGTTATACTGTGCTTTTGATTTAACGCTTGTGCCCCTTTATTCATAAAGAATACTGGGGATTGTTTTTAGTAATAAACACATATATTTTTATAATATATACTTGTGTGGTGTCCTTTCATTTGATATTACAGGATTGTATGTGGTAAAACAGCTCGCTTAACAGGACCTCTTAAGTTAAGCCTTTAGGCTGCTTAGTCCATGCTACCCCTAGGATAGCTTGTCTAATAAGGTTGACTTACAACCAGACACCATAAGGGTTGTTTGGACTGATACACAGTGGTTCCAGAATTGGAAACATTATATATCAGGCCAACTTCTCACACCTGGGGGTTTCACTGTCTCATTCTCTGCAGCATCAGAGGGTGGCAGTGATGCCCGGGGGGTTTCACTTCCTTATTCCCTGCAGCATCAGAGGGCGGCAGTGATGCCCGGGGGTTACACTGGCTCATTCCCTGCAGCATCAGAGGGCGGCAGTGATGCCCGGGGGGTTTTACTGCCTCATTCTCTGCAGCATCAGGTGGTGGCAGTGATGCCAGGGGGTTTCACAGCCTCTTTCCCCGCAGCATCAGAGGGTGGCAGTGATACCCGGGGGTTTCACTGTCTCGTTCCCTGCAGCATCAGAGGTCGGCAGTGATGCCCTGGGGGTTTCACAGACTCATTCCCTGCAGCATCAGAGGGCGGCAGTGATGCCCGGGGGGTTTCACTGCCTCATTCCTGCAGCATCAGAGGGTGGCAGCGTTGCCCGGGGGGTTTCACTGCCTCATTCTCTGCAGCATCAGAGGGCGGCAGTGATGCCCGAGAGGTTTCACTGCCTCATTTCCTGCAGCATCAGAAGGCGGCAGTGATGCCCGGGGGGTTTCACTGCCTCATTCCTGCAGCATCAGAGGGCGGCAGTGATGCCCGGGGGTTTCACTGTCTCATTCCTGCAGCATTAGAGGGCGGCAGTGATGCCCGGGGGGTTTCTCAGCCTCAGTCCCTGCAGCATCAGAGGGTGGCAGTGATGCCCGGGGGGGTTTCACTGCCTCATTCCCTGCATCATCAGAGGGTGGCAGTGATGCCCGGGGGGTTTCACTGCCTCATTCCCTGCAGCATTAGAGGGTGGCAGTGATGCCCGGGGGGTTTCACTGCCTCATTCCCTGCAGCATCAGAGGGTGGCAGTGATGCCCGGGGGGTTTCACTGCCTCATTCCCTGCAGCATCAGAGGGTGGCAGTGATGCCCTGGGGTTTCACTGCCTCATTGTCTGCAGCATCAGAGGGCGGCAGTGATGCCCGAGGGTTTCACTGCCTCATTCCTGCAGCATCAGAAGGTGGCAGTGATGACCGGGGGTTTTGCGGCCTCATTCCCTGCAGCATCAGAGGGTGGCAGTGATGCCCAGGGGGGTTTCACTGCCTCATTCCCTGCATCATCAGAGGGTGGCAGTGATGCCCGGGGGGTTTCACTGCCTCATTCCCTGCAGCATCAGAGGGTGCAGTGTTGCCCGGGGGGTTTCACTGCCTCATTCCCTGCAGCATCAGAGGGTGCAGTGATGCCCGGGGGGTCTCACTGCCTCATTTCCTGCAGCATCAGAGGGTGGCAGTGATGCCCGGGGGGTTTCACTGCCTCATTCCTGCAGGAACAGTGATGCCCGGGGGGTTTCACTTTCTCATTCCCTGCAGCATCAGAGAGTTGCAGTGATGCCCGGGGGGTTTCACTGCCTCATTCCTGCAGCATCAGAGGGTGCAGTGATGCCCGGGGGATTTCACAGCCTCATTCTCTGCAGCATCAGAGGGTGGCAGTGATGCCGGGAGGTTTCACTGTCTCATTCTCTGCAGCATCAGAGGGTGGCAGTGATGCCCGGGGGGTTTCACTGCCTCATTCCTGCAGCATCAGAGGGCGGCAGTGATGCCCGGGGGGTTTTACTGCCTCATTCTCTGCAGCATCAGGTGGTGGCAGTGATGCCAGGGGGTTTCACGGCCTCATTCCCTGCAGCATCAGAGGGTGGCAGTGATGCCCGGGGGGTTTCACGGCCTCATTCTCTGCAGCGTCAGAGGGTGGCAGTGATTCCCGGGGGGTTTCTCAGCCTCAGTCCCTGCAGCATCAGAGGGTGGCAGTGATGCCCTGGGGGTTTCACTGCCTCATTCTCTGCAGCTTCAGAGGGTGGCAGCGATGCCCGGGGGGTTTCAATGCCTCATTCCCTGCAGCATCAGAGGGTGGCAGTGATGCCCGGGGGGTTTCACTGCCTCATTCCCTGCAGCATCAGAGGGTGGCAGCGATGCCCGGGGGGTTTCAATGCCTCATTCCTGCAGCCTCAGAGGGCGGCAGTGATGCCCGGGGGGTTTCACTGCCTCATTCTCTGCAGCATCAGAGGGCGGCAGTGATGCCCGGGGGGTTTCACTGCCTCATTCCTGCAGCATCAGAGGGCGGCAGTGATGCCCGGGGGGTTTCACTGCCTCATTCTCTGCAGCATCAGAGAGCAGCAGTGATGCCCGGGGGGTTTCACTGCCTCATTCCCTGCAGCATCAGAGGGTGGCAGTGATGCCCGGGGGGTTTCACTGCCTCAATCCCTGAAGCATCAGAGGGCGGCAGTGATGCCCGGGGGTTACACTGTCTCATTCCCTGCAGCATCAGAGGGTGGCAGTGATGCCCGGGGGTTTCACTGCCTCCTTCTCTGCAGCTTCAGAGGGTGGCAGTGATGCCTGGGGGTTTCACTGCCTCATTCTCTGCAGCTTCAGAGGGCGGCACTGATGCCCTGGGGGTTTCACTGCCTCATTCTCTGCAGCATCAGAGGGTGGCAGTGATGCCCGGGGGTTTCAATGCCTCATTCCTGCAGCATCAGAGGGCGGCAGTGATGCCCGGGGGGTTTCACTGCCTCATTCTCTGCAGCATCAGAGGGCGGCAGTGATGCCCGGGGGGTTTCACTGCCTCATTCCCTGCAGCATCAGAGGGTGGCAGTGATGCCCGGGGGGTTTCACTGCCTCAATCCCTGAAGCATCAGAGGGCGGCAGTGATGCCCGGGGGTTACACTGTCTCATTCCCTGCAGCATCAGAGGGTGGCAGTGATGCCCGGGGGTTTCACTGCCTCCTTCTCTGCAGCTTCAGAGGGTGGCAGTGATGCCTGGGGGTTTCACTGCCTCATTCTCTGCAGCTTCAGAGGGCGGCACTGATGCCCTGGGGGTTTCACTGCCTCATTCCTGCAGCATCAGATGGTGGCAGTGATGCCCGGGGGTTTCAATGCCTCATTCCTGCAGCATCAGAGGGTGGCAGTGATGCCCGGGGGTTTCACTGCCTCATTCCTGCAGCATCAGAGGGTGGCACTGATGCCCTGGGGGTTTCACTGCCTCATTCTCTGCAGCATCAGAGGGTGGCAGTGATGCCCGGGGGGTTTCACAGCCTCATTCCCTGCAGCATCAGAGGGTGGCAGTGATGCCCGGGGGTTTCACTGTCTCATTCCCTGCAGCATCAGAGGGTGGCAGTGATGCCCGGGGGGTTTCACTGTCTCATTCCCTGCAGCATCAGAGGGCGGCAGTGATGCCCGGGGGTTTCACTGTCTCATTCCCTGCAGCATCAGAGGGCGGCAGTGATGCCCGGGGGTTTCACTGTCTCATTCCCTGCAGCATCAGAGGGTGGCAGTGATGCCCGGGGGGTTTCACTGCCTCATTCCCTGCAGCATCAGAGGGCGGCAGGCATCAGGTCTAGCTGAGACCAATTCCGATTACGCCAGAGGCATCAGAGTAATTTCAGGAAATTCGGTGCTGCTCTTGGACGCCGAATTACCGAAAGTTACACGTTTACTCCAGCTTGTGTAAGTAAGAGTACTTTGTGAGAGCACATTTAGGGGCATATTTACAAGGGCTTTATTTCCACTTTTTTGGCTTAAAAAGCCAAAAAACGCGGAAATAAAACTACCACCTATTTACAAGAGGTGCTAACATGCATACTCGCATGTTAGCCCCCTTTTTCCCATTGCCTCTCTTTGCATCTCTAATGAGACGCAAAGTGGGCATCACTGGGTGTACCCCAGATGGACAACCTTGCAAATATCGCTGATGTTCACATCGCGATATTTACAAGGCTGCCCCAGCATTTTAGCACACGTTAGTTTTTGGAGAAAACTGCTGTTTTCTCTAAAAAGTATGCCTGCTAGAATGCAGACTTACCTATCCCTAATATTGGGGTGGATTATGCTGGTACAACCCTGTGTGTCGTATCAGAAAGGTTATCGCCGTTTTGCAGGGAACATCACTGGAAAACCAGCGATGTTCCCTGCAAAACGGCGAAAACCTCGCTATCTCTGGAATTTTTATCACCCTGGAGAAACGCGTTGTTAATAACACGCTACCAGGGCGATAAATTCCAGAGATAGCCTGCGATAATAAAATTATCGCAAAGCACGGCCCCGGATAATTATCGCTGGCCGTTGATAATATGCCCCTTGATGAGCAGAAGCGCCCGCGCGCGCGGGCTATTCGTGTTCTGCTGCATTTAGCGCTATTTCTTAGCAGAAAATGCAGTATTGCGTCCAGTTTAGACACAAGGGGGTGCTTTTGCGTAAAGAAATAGCTTTAACTTGAAAGAAACTCAGCTTTCACTCTCTCATTCACTGCAGCACACAGGGGGTAGCAGACATGAACCTGAGGTATCACTCTCTCATTCACTGCAGCACACAGGGGGTAGCCGTCATGAACCTCTGGTTTCAGTCTCTCATTCACTGCAGCACACAGGGGGTAGCAGACAGGAACCTCAGCTTTCACTCTCTCATTCACTGCAGCACACAGGGGGTAGCAGACAGGAACCTCAGCTTTCACTCTCTCATTCACTGCAGCACACAGGGGGTAGCAGACAGGAACCTCAGATTTCACTCTCTCATTCACTGCAGCACACAGGGGGTAGCAGACATGGACCTCAGCTTTCACTCTCACACAGGGTGTAGCAGGCATGAACCTTAGGTTTCACTCTCTCTCTCATTCACTGCAGCACACAGGGGGTAGCAGACATGAACCTGAGGTATCACTCTCTCATTCACTGCAGCACACAGGGGGTAGCAGACATGGACCTCAGCTTTCACTCTCTCATTCACTGCAGCACACAGGGGGTAGCAGACATGGACCTCAGCTTTCACTCTCACACAGGGTGTAGCAGGCATGAACCTTAGGTTTCACTCTCTCTCTCATTCACTGCAGCACACAGGGGGTAGCAGACATGAACCTGAGGTATCACTCTCTCATTCACTGCAGCACACAGGGGGTAGCAGACATGAACCTGAGGTATCACTCTCTCATTCACTGCAGCACACAGGGGGTAGCAGACATGGACCTCAGCTTTCACTCTCTCATTCACTGCAGCACACAGGGGGTAGCAGACATGGACCTCAGCTTTCACTCTCTCATTCACTGCAGCACACAGGGGGTAGCAGACATGGACCTCAGCTTTCACTCTCTCATTCACTGCAGCACACAGGGGGTAGCAGACATGGACCTCAGCTTTCACTCTCTCATTCACTGCAGCACACAGGGGGTAGCAGACATGGACCTCAGCTTTCACTCTCACACAGGGTGTAGCAGGCATGAACCTTAGGTTTCACTCTCTCTCTCATTCACTGCAGCACACAGGGGGTAGCAGACATGAACCTGAGGTATCACTCTCTCATTCACTGCAGCACACAGGGGGTAGCGGACATGAACCTCAGCTTTCACTCTCTCACTCACTGCAGCTCACAGGGGGTAGCAGACATGAACCTTAGCTTTCACTCTCTCATTCACTGCAGCACACAGGGGGTAGCGGACATGGACCTCAGCTTTCACTCTCTCATTCACTGCAGCACACAGGGGGTAGCGGACATGAACCTTAGCTTTCACTCTCTCATTCACTGCAGCACACAGGGGGTAGCAGACATGGACCTCAGCTTTCACTCTCTCTCTCATTCACTGCAGCACACAGGGGGTAGCAGACATGAACCTCAGCTTTCACTCTCACACAGGGGGTAGCGGACATGAACCTTAGCTTTCACTCTCTCATTCACTGCAGCACACAGGGGGTAGCAGACATGGACCTCAGCTTTCACTCTCTCTCTCATTCACTGCAGCACACAGGGGGTAGCAGACATGGACCTCAGCTTTCACTCTCACACAGGGGGTAGCGGACATGAACCTTAGCTTTCACTCTCTCATTCACTGCAGCACACAGGGGGTAGCGGACATGAACCTCAGCTTTCACTCTCTCATTCACTGCAGCTCACAGGGGGTAGCAGACATGAACCTTAGCTTTCACTCTCTCATTCACTGCAGCACACAGGGGGTAGCGGACATGGACCTCAGCTTTCACTCTCTCTCTCATTCACTGCAGCACACAGGGGGTAGCAGACATGAACCTCAGGTTTCACTCTCACTCACTGCAGCACACATGGGGTAGCAGACATGAACCTGAGGTATCACTCTCTCATTCACTGCAGCACACAGGGGGTAGCGGACATGGACCTCAGCTTTCACTCTCACACAGGGGGTAGCGGACATGAACCTTAGCTTTCACTCTCTCATTCACTGCAGCACACAGGGGGTAGCGGACATGAACCTCAGCTTTCACTCTCTCATTCACTGCAGCTCACAGGGGGTAGCAGACATGAACCTTAGCTTTCACTCTCTCATTCACTGCAGCACACAGGGGGTAGCGGACATGGACCTCAGCTTTCACTCTCTCTCTCATTCACTGCAGCACACAGGGGGTAGCAGACATGAACCTCAGGTTTCACTCTCACTCACTGCAGCACACATGGGGTAGCAGACATGAACCTGAGGTATCACTCTCTCATTCACTGCAGCACACAGGGGGTAGCGGACATGAACCTCAGCTTTCACTCTCTCACTCACTGCAGCTCACAGGGGGTAGCAGACATGAACCTTAGCTTTCACTCTCTCATTCACTGCAGCACACAGGGGGTAGCGGACATGGACCTCAGCTTTCACTCTCTCATTCACTGCAGCACACAGGGGGTAGCGGACATGAACCTTAGCTTTCACTCTCTCATTCACTGCAGCACACAGGGGGTAGCAGACATGGACCTCAGCTTTCACTCTCTCTCTCATTCACTGCAGCACACAGGGGGTAGCAGACATGGACCTCAGCTTTCACTCTCACACAGGGGGTAGCGGACATGAACCTTAGCTTTCACTCTCTCATTCACTGCAGCACACAGGGGGTAGCGGACATGAACCTCAGCTTTCACTCTCTCATTCACTGCAGCTCACAGGGGGTAGCAGACATGAACCTTAGCTTTCACTCTCTCATTCACTGCAGCACACAGGGGGTAGCGGACATGGACCTCAGCTTTCACTCTCTCTCTCATTCACTGCAGCACACAGGGGGTAGCAGACATGAACCTCAGGTTTCACTCTCACTCACTGCAGCACACATGGGGTAGCGGGTTTTACGTGAGAGAGTGCCCCTGCATGAGCAGAGCCCCTCTGCAGCCTTCGGAGACCATTCTCCAGGGTTGTCTGTGTTGCAGCCAGACATATATGTTTAAGTGCATTATAACCTTGCGGTAAATGCTAACTTTAGATTGGCTGCTTAGAAACATGTTGTGTTTGGTGTCAAAGACCTTGGAATCATACCTCCACACCAGCAACTGGAGTGGGAGGTATGACTCCACTCTTCTAGAGGGACATATGTGGGTCACCGGTATACCCGGTACCAGCTTTCTCGACCTGGGCAGCACAAAATGGATGCTGCCAGGCATAGACACAGGTCTGCCCTCCTGCTGCTGAGCCAAGCTCACGCAGAGTTAGGCATGACAATAGGCATCCTGTCGCAGGGAGGTGTGACCACCTCCCACACAGGATTTCGTGTATTGGGGCTGGGTGGGTGCACTCTCTGAGTGCCAGAAAGTCTGCACTGGAGGCACATTTGGTGTCCCTGCCCGTAGTCCAGCTCAAACCAGTTGCTCTGGCTTAAAACTGGACAAAGGACATGGGTGTAGCCACCCCTCTGTCATGCCCCTCCCCTAGGAGGGTCCACAGAATCTATCTAATCCCTTCCCATGGGTATAAAATGGGTTACCTGATCTCAGGACTTTAGATTTTACTTGGACAAGATTCTGCTAAGAAGAAACCATTCTTCGACTGCCTGCATGACGCTGCACGACTGAAGAATCTCCCTCGGAGTAAAGGAGTTACTCCCCTGCAAAAGCAGGCACCTAAAGGCATCTACCCGGTTTGCTTCTCCCAAGCTCATGAGGACTCTGAAGATTTCAGCAACACAGGAGGTGGGTTCCCATGGGTCGTGAGGTCGATCTGCCCTCTCAGTGATTCTGAGACCATTATCCCTTGGGGGGACCGTGCAACCCGAACCCCAGTGTATTGCGTGGTATTGCAGTTGCATATGCTTAGTGAGATTCCTGAGCCTGTGCATTGGACTCCATGTAGTCCAGACCCCGAGCAGTATTTGCACTGAAGATTTCCGGCCTCCACTCCACAGGTGTCCTGTGGGCTTGTCCTTTGCTTACTTGCTTCGGGTCTCTTTGCGATCCCTGGTCCATTGCCCTGTGGGTGCTGGTGAGGGTAACCTTGTAAATTCTTGGGTGTACCTGGTTGCTCCAGATGTGCCCTGACTCTCCATTGCTTGGAGAGTCCCCTGGACCTCGTTGGTCCATGCTGTAACCTGTTTCCTCGGACTGCGTGGGTTGCAGTTTCCAAGGCTTGTTGGTGCTCCAGCCACACAGCGACCCCTCAGCTCTCGACATCCTCCGTGGAACAGCTAACCTCCGGATTTTGGTCATCCTAGTTGCCTCCTGGTCCCCGTGGCTGCAGAGTCAAACAACCCTTTGTTGCACCTGAAGCACCCGTTATCTGTGGGTATTTGACTACCGAGCACCTGGTCACCAGAAGTGACCCAGGCTCTGTCCCCTCTGATTTCTGGTTCCTCTCACCTTGAGTCTATGCTAGGATTCTACCGGACACTCTTTGCCCTCCTGTCAGCAGTACTTCTTTGCAGCTCTCCATTAAAAACGACAAAGGTTTCCGACACCACTTGACACTTTTGACATTCACAGAATTAACTTACTACTTTTGGTATTCACAGAAGTTAGGATTTTGTTTTAAGACAGACTTAAGACAAAATCCTAACTTCTGTGAATACCAAAAGTAGTAAGTGCATTCTGTGAATACCAAAATAGTAGACTCCACATATGACTCTTCGCTTACCCTGGTCACACAGGCTGGCCCTAGACTCCAAAGCTGTCTCTTCCTTTACCGTTGTGTCACAGTCCGGCCATAGACTCCACAGCTGTCTCTTCCTTTACCGTTGTGTCACAGTCCGGCCATAGACTCCACAGCTGTCTCTTCACTTACCCTCATCTTACAGGCCCGGCCCTCGACTCCACAGCTGTCTCTTCCCTTAGCCTGGTCACAAAGGCCGGCCCCAGACTCCACAGCTTTCTCTCCCCTTATGCTCATCACACACGCCAGACCTAGACTCCACAGCTGTCTCTCCCCTTACCCTCATATGTCATGCCAGCCTAGACTCCACAGCTATCTCTTCCCTTACTCTCACCTCACAGGCCCTAGACACACATCTATCGCCTCCCTCATTTCACAGGCTCAGGCCTTGAACAGCACTGCTACCTATCACCAGACGCTAATTTCCGAGGAGCAAAGGTTTGACAGCAGAGCGATCCCTTGGTATACAATCATTTCGAAGGACATCCTCACTTCACATTTCCAAACTTAGCACAGCAGAGCTATCCTAACTACACACTCATTCCACAAGCCTTGGGTTCATACAGCAGAGCTAGCCTCACCACACACTCGTTCCACAAGCCTCAGGTTTAGACAGCAGAGCTAGCCTCACCACACACTCGTTCCACAAGCCTCGGGTTCAGACAGCAGAGCTAGCCTCACCACACACTCATTTCACAAGCCTCGGGATCAGACAGCAGAGCTATCCTCACCACACACTCGTTTCACAGACCTAGATTCAGACAGCAGAGCTAGCCTCGCCACACACTCGTTTCACAGACCTAGATTCAGACAGCAGAGCTATCCTCATCACACACTCAGGTTCCACAAGCCTCGGGTTCGGACAGCAGAGCTATCCTGACCACACACTCGTTTCACAAGCCTCGGTTCAGACATCAGAGCTATCCTCGCCACACACTCGTTTCACCAGCCTCGGTTTAGACAGCAGTGCTATCCTCACCACACACTCATTTCACAAGACTCGCGTTTAGACAGCAGAGCTAGCCTCGCCACACACTCATTTCACAGACCTAGATTCAGACAGCAGGGCAATCCTCACCACACACTCAGGTACCACAAGCCTCGGGTTCGGACAGCAGAGCTATCCTGACCACACACTCGTTTTACAAGCCTCGGTTCAGACATCAGAGCTATCCTCGCCACACACTCGTTTCACAAGCCTTGGTTCAAACATCAGAGCTATCCTCACCACACACTCATTTCACAAGCCTGGGGATCAGACAGCAGAGCTATCCTCACCACACACTCATTTCACAAGCCTCTGGTTCAGACAGCAGAGCTAGCCTAACCACACACTCATTCCACAAGCCTCTGGTTCAGACAGCAGAGCTATCCTCACCACACACTCATTCCATAAGCCACGGGTTCAGGCAGCAGATCTAGCCTCACCACACACTCGTTTCACAAGCCTCGGGTTCCGACAGGAGAGCTATCCTCACCACACACTCATTTCACATGCCTCGGGTTCCAACAGCAGAGCTATCCTCACCACACACTCATTTCACAAGCCCGGGTTCAGACAGCAGAGCTAGCCTCACCACACACTCATTTCACATGCCTCGGGTTCAGACAGCAGAGCTAGCCTCACCACACACTCATTTCACATGCCTCGGGTTCAGATAGCAGAGATAGCCTCACCACACACTTGTTTCACAGACCTAGATTCAGACAGCAGAGCTATCCTGACCACACACTTGTTTCACAAGCCTCGATTCAGACATCAGTGCTATCCTCGCCACACACTTGTTTCACAAGCCTCGGTTTAGACAACAGTGCTATCCTCACCACACACTCATTTCACAAGACTCGCGTTTAGACAGCAGAGCTAGCCTCGCCACACACTCATTTCACAGACCTAGATTCAGACAGCAGAGCTATCCTCACCACACACTCAGGTTCCACAAGCCTCGGTTCGGACAGCAGAGCTATCCTGACCACACACTCGTTTCACAAGCCTCGGTTCAGACATCAGAGCTATCCTCGCCACACACTCGTTTCACAAGCCTCGCGTTCAGACAGCAGAGCTAGCCTCGCCACACACTCGTTTCACAGACCTAGATTCAGACAGCAGAGCTATCCTCACCACACACTCAGGTTCCACAAGCCTTGGGTTCGGACAGCAGAGCTATCCTGACCACACACTCGTTTTACAAGCCTCGGTTCAGACATCAGAGCTATCCTCGCCACACACTCGTTTCACAAGCCTCGGGATCAGACAGCAGAGCTATCCTCACCACACACTCATTTCACAAGCCTCTGGTTCAGACAGCAGAGCTAGCCTAACCACACACTCATTCCACAAGCCTCTGGTTCAGACAGCAGAGCTATCCTCACCACACACTCATTCCAAAAGCCACGGGTTCAGGCAGCAGATCTAGCCTCACCACACACTCGTTTCACAAGCCTCGGGTTCCGACAGCAGAGTTATCCTCACCACACACTCATTTCACATGCCTCGGGTTCCTACAGCAGAGCTATCCTCACCGCACACTCATTTCACAAGCCTCTGGTTCAGACAGCAGAGCTATCCTGATCACACACTCGTTCCACAAGCCTCGGGTTCAGACAGCAGATCTAGCCTCACCACACACTCATTTCACAAGCCTTGGGTTCAGACAGCAGAGCTAGCCTCACCACACTCTCATTTCACATGCCTCGGGTTCAGACAGCAGAGCTATCCTCACCACACACTCATTTCACAAGCCCGGGTTCAGACAGCAGAGCTAGCCTCACCACACACTCATTTCACATGCCTCGGGTTCTGACTGCAGAGCTAGCCTCACCACACACTCATTTCACATGCCTCGGGTTCAGACAGCAGAGCTAGCCTCACCACACACTCGTTTCAGAGACCTAGATTCAGACAGCAGAGCTATCCTCACTTCACACTCGTTTCACAAGCCTCAGGTACAGACAGCAGAGCTATCCTCACCACACACTCGTTCCACAAGCCTCTGGTTCAGACAGCAGAGCTATCCTCACCACACACTCGTTCCACAAGCCTCGGGTTCAGACAGCAGATCTAGCCTCACCACACACTCGTTTCACAAGCCTCGGGTTCAGACAGCAGATCTAGCCTCACCACACACTCATTTCACAAGCCCGGGTTCAGACAGCAGAGCTAGCCTCACCACACACTCATTTCACATGCCTCGGGTTCAGACAGCAGAGCTAGCCTCACCACACACTCATTTCACAAGCCTCGGGTTCAGACAGCAGAGCTAGCCTCACCACACACTCATTTCACAAGCCTCGGGTTCAGACAGCAGAGCTAGCCTCACCACACACTCATTTCACAAGCCTCGGGTTCAGACAGCAGAGCTATCCTCACCACACACTCATTTCACAAGCCCGGGTTCAGACAGCAGAGCTATCCTCACCACACACTAATTTCACAAGCCTCGGGTTCAGACAGCAGAGCTATCCTCGCCACACACTCATTTCACAAGCCTCGGGTTCAGACATCAGAGCTATCCTCGCCACACACTCATTTCACAAGCCCAGGTTCAGACAGCAGAGCTATCCTCACCACACACTCATTTCACAAGCCTCGGCTTCACACAGCAGAGCTATCCTCGCCACACACTCATTTCACAATCCTCAGGTTCAGACAGCAGAGCTATCCTCACCACACACTTGTTTTACAGACCTAGATTCAGACAGCAGAGCTATCCTCACTACACACTCATTTCACAAGCCTCGGGTACAGACAGCAGAGCTATCCTCACCACACACTCGTTCCACAAGCCTCTGGTTCAGACAGCAGAGCTATCCTCACCACACACTCGTTCCACAAGCCTCGGGATCAGACAGCAGAGTTATCCTCACCACACACTCGTTCCATGAGCCTCGGGTTCAGACAGCAGAGCTAGCCTCACCACACTCTCATTTCACATGCCTCGGGTTCAGACAGCAGAGCTATCCTCACCACACACTCATTTCACAAGCCCGGGTTCAGACAGCAGAGCTAGCCTCACCACACACTCATTTCACATGCCTCAGGTTCAGACCGCAGAGCTAGCCTCACCACACACTCATTTCACATGCCTCGGGTTCAGACAGCAGAGCTAGCCTCACCACACACTCATTTCACAGACCTAGATTCAGACAGCAGAGCTATCCTCACTTCACACTCGTTTCACAAGCCCGGGTACAGACAGCAGAGCTATCCTCACCACACACTCGTTCCACAAGCCTCTGGTTCAGACAGCAGAGCTATCCTCACCACACACCCGTCCCACAAGCCTCGGGTTCAGACAGCAGATCTAGCCTCACCACACACTCGTTTCACAAGCCTCGGGTTCAGACAGCAGATCTAGCCTCACCACACACTCATTTCACAAGCCCGGGTTCAGAGAGCAGAGCTAGCCTCACCACACACTCATTTCACATGCCTCGGGTTCAGACAGCAGAGCTAGCCTCACCACACACTCATATCACAAGCCTTGGGTTCAGACAGCAGATCTAGCCTCACCACACACTCATTTCACATGCCTCGGGTTCAGACAGCAGAGCTAGCCTCACCACACACTCATTTCACAAGCCTCGGGTTCAGACAGCAGAGCTAGCCTCACCACACACTCATTTCACAAGCCTCGGGTTGAGACAGCAGAGCTATCCTCACCACACACTCATTTCACATGCCTCGGGTTCAGACAGCAGAGCTATCCTCACCACACACTCAGGTTCCACAAGCTTCGGGTTCAGACAGCAGAGCTATCCTCACCAAACACTCAGGTTCCACAAGCTTTGGGTTCAGACAGCAGAGCTATCCTCACCACACACTCATTTCACAAGCCTCGGGTTCAGACAGCAGATCTAGCCTCACCACACACTCATTTCACAAGCCCGGGTTCAGACAGCAGAGCTAGCCTCACCACACACTCATTTCACATGCCTCGGGTTCAAACAGCAGAGCTAGCCTCACCACACACTCATTTCACAAGCCTCGGGTTCAGACAGCAGAGCTAGCCTCACCACACACTCATTTCACAAGCCTCGGGTTCAGACAGCAGAGCTAGCCTGACCACACACTCATTTTACAAGCCTCGGTTCAGACATCAGAGCTATCCTCACCACACACTCATTTCACAAGCCTCGCGTTCAGACAGCAGAGCTAGCCTCGCCACACACTCGTTTTACAGACCTAGATACAGACAGCAGAGCTATCCTCACCACACACTCAGGTTCCACAAGCCTCGGGTTCGGACAGCAGAGCTATCCTGACCACACACTCGTTTCACAAGCCTCGGTTCAGACATCAGAGCTATCCTCGCCACACACTCTTTTCACCAGCCTCGTTTTAGACAGCAGTGCTATCCTCACCACACACTCATTTCACGAGACTCGCGTTTAGACAGCAGAGCTAGCCTGGCCACACACTCATTTCACAGACCTAGATTCAGACAGCAGAGCTATCCTCACCACACACTCAGGTTCCACAAGCCTCGGGTTCGGACAGCAGAGCTATCCTGACCACACACTTGTTTTACAAGCCTCGGGATCAGACAGCAGAGCTATCCTCACCACACATTCGTTTCACAGACCTAGATTCAGACAGCAGAGCTAGCCTCGCCACACACTCGTTTCACAGACCTAGATTCAGACAGCAGAGCTATCCTCATCACACACTCAGGTTCCACAAGCCTCGGGTTCGGACAGCAGAGCTATCGTGACCACACACTCGTTTCACAAGCCTCGGTTCAGACATCAGAGCTATCCTGGCCACACACTCGTTTCACCAGCCTCGGTTTAGACAGCAGTACTATCCTCACCACACACTCATTTCACAAGACTCGCGTTTAGACAGCAGAGCTAGCCTCGCCACACACTCATTTCACAGACCTAGATTCAGACAGCAGGGCAATCCTCACCACACACTCAGGTACCACAAGCCTCGGGTTCGGACAGCAGAGCTATCCTGACCACACACTTGTTTTACAAGCCTCGGTTCAGACATCAGAGCTATCCTCGCCACACACTCGTTTCACAAGCCTTGGTTCAAACATCAGAGCTATCCTCACCACACACTCATTTCACAAGCCTCAGGTACAGACAGCAGAGCTATCCTCACCACACACTCATTTCACAAGCCTCTGGTTCAGACAGCAGAGCTAGCCTAACCACACACTCATTCCACAAGGCTCTGGTTCAGACAGCAGAGCTATCCTCACCACACACTCATTCCATAAGCCACGGGTTCAGGCAGCAGATCTAGCCTCACCACACACTCGTTTCACAAGCCTCGGGTTCCGACAGGAGAGCTATCCTCACCACACACTCATTTCACATGCCTTGGGTTCCAACAGCAGAGCTATCCTCACCACACACTCATTTCACAAGCCCGGGTTCAGACAGCAGAGCTAGCCTCACCACACACTCATTTCACATGCCTCGGGTTCAGACAGCAGAGCTAGCCTCACCACACACTCATTTCACATGCCTCGGATTCAGACAGCAGAGATAGCCTCACCACACACTCGTTTCACAGACCTAGATTCAGACAGCAGAGCTATCCTGATCACACACTTGTTTCACAAGCCTCGATTCAGACATCAGTGCTATCCTTGCCACACACTCGTTTCACAAGCCTCGGTTTAGACAGCAGTGCTATCCTCACCACACACTCATTTCACAAGACTCGCGTTTAGACAGCAGAGCTAGCCTCGCCACACACTCATTTCACAGACCTAGATTCAGACAGCAGAGCTATCCTCACCACACACTCAGGTTCCACAAGCCTCGGTTCGGACAGCAGAGCTATCCTGACCACACACTCGTTTCACAAGCCTCGGTTCAGACATCAGAGCTATCCTCGCCACACACTCGTTTCACAAGCCTCCGTTCAGACAGCAGAGCTATCCTCACCACACACTCATTTCACAAGCCTCGCGTTCAGACAGCAGAGCTAGCCTCGCCACACACTCGTTTCACAGACCTAGATTCAGACAGCAGAGCTATCCTCACCACACACTCAGGTTCCACAAGCCTTGGGTTCGGACAGCAGAGCTATCCTGACCACACACTCGTTTTACAAGCCTCGGTTCAGACATCAGAGCTATCCTCGCCACACACTCGTTTCACAAGCCTCGGGATCAGACAGCAGAGCTATCCTCACCACACACTCATTTCACAAGCCTCTGGTTCAGACAGCAGAGCTAGCCTAACCACACACTCATTCCACAAGCCTCTGGTTCAGACAGCAGAGCTATCCTCACCACACACTCATTCCAAAAGCCACGGGTTCAGGCAGCAGATCTAGCCTCACCACAGACTCGTTTCACAAGCCTCGGGTTCCGACTGCAGAGTTATCCTCACCACACACTCATTTCACATGCCTCGGGTTCCTACAGCAGAGCTATCCTCACCGCACACTCATTTCACAAGCCTCTGGTTCAGACAGCAGAGCTATCCTCACCACACACCCGTTCCACAAGCCTCGGGTTCAGACAGCAGATCTAGCCTCACCACACACTCGTTTCACAAGCCTCGGGTTCAGACAGCAGATCTAGCCTCACCACACACTCATTTCACAAGCCCGGGTTCAGAGAGCAGAGCTAGCCTCACCACACACTCATTTCACATGCCTCGGGTTCAGACAGCAGAGCTAGCCTCACCACACACTCATTTCACAAGCCTTGGGTTCAGACAGCAGATCTAGCCTCACCACACACTCATTTCACATGCCTCGGGTTCAGACAGCAGAGCTAGCCTCACCACACACTCATTTCACAAGCCTCGGGTTCAGACAGCAGAGCTAGCCTCACCACACACTCATTTCACAAGCCTCGGGTTGAGACAGCAGAGCTATCCTCACCACACACTCATTTCACATGCCTCGGGTTCAGACAGCAGAGCTATCCTCACCACACACTCAGGTTCCACAAGCTTCGGGTTCAGACAGAAGAGCTATCCTCACCACACACTCAGGTTCCACAAGCTTTGGGTTCAGACAGCAGAGCTATCCTCACCACACACTCATTTCACAAGCCTCGGGTTCAGACAGCAGATCTAGCCTCACCACACACTCATTTCACAAGCCCGGGTTCAGACAGCAGAGTTAGCCTCACCACACACTCATTTCACATGCCTCGGGTTCAAACAGCAGAGCTAGCCTCACCACACACTCATTTCACAAGCCTCGGGTTCAGACAGCAGAGCTAGCCTCACCACACACTCATTTCACAAGCCTCGGGTTCAGACAGCAGAGCTAGCCTCACCACACACTCATTTCACAAGCCCGGGTTCAGAGAGCAGAGCTAGCCTCAGCACACACTCATTTCACATGCCTCGGGTTCAGACAGCAGAGCTAGCCTCACCACACACTCATTTCACAAGCCTTGGGTTCAGACAGCAGATCTAGCCTCACCACACACTCATTTCACATGCCTCGGGTTCAGACAGCAGAGCTAGCCTCACCACACACTCATTTCACAAGCCTCGGGTTCAGACAGCAGAGCTAGCCTCACCACACACTCATTTCACAAGCCTCGGGTTGAGACAGCAGAGCTATCCTCACCACACACTCATTTCACATGCCTCGGGTTCAGACAGCAGAGCTATCCTCACCACACACTCAGGTTCCACAAGCTTCGGGTTCAGACAGAAGAGCTATCCTCACCACACACTCAGGTTCCACAAGCTTTGGGTTCAGACAGCAGAGCTATCCTCACCACACACTCATTTCACAAGCCTCGGGTTCAGACAGCAGATCTAGCCTCACCACACACTCATTTCACAAGCCCGGGTTCAGACAGCAGAGTTAGCCTCACCACACACTCATTTCACATGCCTCGGGTTCAAACAGCAGAGCTAGCCTCACCACACACTCATTTCACAAGCCTCGGGTTCAGACAGCAGAGCTAGCCTCACCACACACTCATTTCACAAGCCTCGGGTTCAGACAGCAGAGCTAGCCTCACCACACACTCATTTCACAAGCCTCGGGTTCAGACAGCAGAGCTATCCTCACCACACACTCATTTCACAAACCCGGGTTCAGACAGCAGAGCTATCCTCACCACACACTAATTTCACAAGCCTCGGGTTCAGACAGCAGAGCTATCCTCGCCACACACTCATTTCACAAGCCTCGGGTTCAGACATCAGAGCTATCCTCGCCACACACTCATTTCACAAGCCCGGGTTCAGACAGCAGAGCTATCCTCACCACACACTCATTTCACAAGCCTCGGCTTCACACAGCAGAGCTATCCTCGCCACACACTCCTTTCACAATCCTCAGGTTCAGACAGCAGAGCTATCCTCACCACACACTTGTTTTACAGACCTAGATTCAGACAGCAGAGCTATCCTCACTACACACTCATTTCACAAGCCTCGGGTACAGACAGCAGAGCTATCCTCACCACACACTCGTTCCACAAGCCTCTGGTTCAGACAGCAGAGCTATCCTCACCACACACTCGTTTCACAAGCCTCGGGTTCAGACAGCAGAGTTATCCTCACCACACACTCGTTCCACAAGCCTCGGGTTCAGACAGCAGAGCTAGCCTCACCACACTCTCATTTCACATGCCTCGGGTTCAGACAGCAGAGCTATCCTCACCACACACTCATTTCACAAGCCCGGGTTCAGACAGCAGAGCTAGCCTCACCACACACTCATTTCACATGCCTCAGGTTCAGAAAGCAGAGCTAGCCTCACCACACACTCATTTCACATGCCTCGGGTTCAGACAGCAGAGCTAGCCTCACCACACACTCGTTTCACAGACCTAGATTCAGACAGCAGAGCTATCCTCACTTCACACTCGTTTCACAAGCCCGGGTACAGACAGCAGAGCTATCCTCACCACACACTCGTTCCACAAGCCTCTGGTTCAGACAGCAGAGCTATCCTCACCACACACCCGTTCCACAAGCCTTAGGTTCAGACAGCAGATCTAGCCTCACCACACACTCGTTTCACAAGCCTCGGGTTCAGACAGCAGATCTAGCCTCACCACACACTCATTTCACAAGCCCGGGTTCAGAGAGCAGAGCTAGCCTCACCACACACTCATTTCACATGCCTCGGGTTCAGACAGCAGAGCTAGCCTCACCACACACTCATTTCACAAGCCTTGGGTTCAGACAGCAGATCTAGCCTCACCACACACTCATTTCACATGCCTCGGGTTCAGACAGCAGAGCTAGCCTCACCACACACTCATTTCACAAGCCTCGGGTTCAGACAGCAGAGCTAGCCTCACCACACACTCATTTCACAAGCCTCGGGTTGAGACAGCAGAGCTATCCTCACCACACACTCATTTCACATGCCTCGGGTTCAGACAGCAGAGCTATCCTCACCACACACTCAGGTTCCACAAGCTTCGGGTTCAGACAGCAGAGCTATCCTCACCACACACTCAGGTTCCAGAAGCTTTGGGTTCAGACAGCAGAGCTATCCTCACCACACACTCGTTTCACAAGCTTCGGGTTCAGACAGCAGAGCTACCCTCACCACACACTCGTTTCACATACCTAGATTCAGACAGCAGAGCTATCCTCACCACACACTCAGGTTCCACAAGCCTCAGGTTCCGACAGCAGAGCTAGCCTCACCACACACTCATTTCACAAGCCTCGCGTTCAGACAGCAGAGCTATCCTCACCACACACTCGTTTCACAAGCCTCGGGATCAGACAGCAGAGCTTGCCTCATCACACACTCAGGTTCCACAAGCCTCGGGTTCAGACAGCAGAGCTAGCCTCAACACACACTCATTTTACAAGCCTCGGGTTCAGACAGCAGAGCTATCCTCACCACACACTCATTTCACAAGCCCGGGTTCTGACAGCAGAGCTAGTCTCACCACACACTCATTTCACAAGCCATCTGGTTCAAAAAGCAGAGCTATCCTCACCACACACTCAGGTTCCACAAGCCTCGGGTTCAGACAGCAGAGCTAGCCTCACCTCACACTCATTTCACATGCCTCAGGTTCAGACAGCAGAGCTATCCTCACCACACACTCGTTTCACAAGCCTCTGGTTTAGAAGCAGAGCTAAACTCACCACACACTCGTTCCACAAGCCTCGGGTTCAGACAGCAGAGCTAAACTCACCACACACTCATTTCACATGCCTCGGATTCAGACAGCAGAGCTAAACTCACCACACACTCATTTCACATGCCTGTGGTTCCGACAGCAGAGCTATCCTCACCAAACACTCATTTCACAAGCCTTGGGTTCCAACAGCAGAGCTATCCTCGCCACACACTCGATTCACAAGTCTCGGGTTCAGACAGCAGAGCTATCCTCGCCACACACTCATTTCACAAGCCTCGGGTTCAGACAGCAGAGCTATCCCCACCACACACTTCTTTCACAGACCTAGATTCAGACAGCAGAGCTAGCCTCGCCACACACTCGTTTCACAGACCTAGATTCAGACAGCAGAGCTATCCTCACCACACACTCATTTCACAAGCCTTGGGTTCCGACAGCAGAGCTATCCTCGCCACACACTCGTTTCACAAGCCTCGGGTTCAGACAGCAGAGCTATCCTCACCACACACTCTGGTTCCTCAAGCCTCGGGTTCGGACAGCAGAGCTAAACTCACCACACACTCATTTCACAAGCCTCGGGTTCAGACAGCAGAGCTATCCCCACCACACACTCGTTTCACAGACCTAGATTCAGACAGCAGAGCTAGCCTCGCCACACACTCGTTTCACAGACCTAGATTCAGACAGCAGAGCTAGCCTCACCACACACTCATTTCACAAGCCTTGGGTTCAGACAGCAGATCTAGCCTCACCACACACTCATTTCACATGCCTCGGGTTCAGACAGCAGAGCTAGCCTCACCACACACTCATTTCACAAGCCTCGGGTTCAGACAGCAGAGCTAGCCTCACCACACACTCATTTCACAAGCCTCGGGTTGAGACAGCAGAGCTATCCTTACCACACACTCATTTCACATGCCTCGGGTTCAGACAGCAGAGCTATCCTCACCACACACTCAGGTTCCACAAGCTTCGGGTTCAGACAGCAGAGCTATCCTCACCACACACTCAGTTTCCACAAGCTTTGGGTTCAGACAGCAGAGCTATCCTCACCACACACTCATTTCACAAGCCTCGGGTTCAGACAGCAGATCTAGCCTCACCACACACTCATTTCACAAGCCCGGGTTCAGACAGCAGAGCTAGCCTCACCACACACTCATTTCACATGCCTCGGGTTCAAACAGCAGAGCTAGCCTCACCACACACTCATTTCACAAGCCTCGGGTTCAGACAGCAGAGCTAGCCTCCCACTCACTCATTTCACAAGCCTCGGGTTCAGACAGCAGAGCTAGCCTCACCACACACTCATTTCACAAGCCTCGGGTTCAGACAGCAGAGCTATCCTCACCACACACTCATTTCACAAGCCCGGGTTCAGACAGCAGAGCTATCCTCACCACACACTAATTTCACAAGCCTCGGGTTCAGACAGCAGAGCTATCCTCGCCACACACTCATTTCACAAGCCTCGGGTTCAGACATCAGAGCTATCCTCGCCACACACTCATTTCACAAGCCCGGGTTCAGACAGCAGAGCTATCCTCACCACACACTCATTTCACAAGCCTCGGCTTCACACAGCAGAGCTATCCTCGCCACACACTCCTTTCACAATCCTCAGGTTCAGACAGCAGAGCTATCCTCACCACACACTTGTTTTACAGACCTAGATTCATACAGCAGAGCTATCCTCACTACACACTCATTTCACAAGCCTCGGGTACAGACAGCAGAGCGATCCTCACCACACACTCGTTCCACAAGCCTCTGGTTCAGACAGCAGAGCTATCCTCACCACACACTCGTTCCACAAGCCTCGGGTTCAGACAGCAGAGTTATCCTCACCACACACTCGTTCCACAAGCCTCGGGTTCAGACAGCAGAGCTAGCCTCACCACACTCTCATTTCACATGCCTCGGGTTCAGACAGCAGAGCTATCCTCAGCACACACTCATTTCACAAGCCCGGGTTCAGACAGCAGAGCTAGCCTCACCACACACTCATTTCACATGCCTCAGGTTCAGAAAGCAGAGCTAGCCTCACCACACACTCATTTCACAAGCCTCGGGTTGAGACAGCAGAGCTATCCTCACCACACACTCGTTTCACAAGTCTCGGGTTCAGACAGCAGAGCTATCCTCACCACACACTCATTTCACATGCCTCGGGTTCAGACAGCAGAGCTAGCCTCACCACACACTAATTTCACAGACCTAGATTCAGACAGCAGAGCTATCCTCACTTCACACTCGTTTCACAACCCGGGTACAGAGAGCAGAGCTATCCTCACCACACACTCGTTCCACAAGCCTCTGGTTCAGACAGCAGAGCTATCCTCACCACACACCCATTCCACAAGCCTCGGGTTCAGACAGCAGATCTAGCCTCACCACACACTCGTTTCACAAGCCTCGGGTTCAGACAGCAGATCTAGCCTCACCACACACTCATTTCACAAGCCCGGGTTCAGAGAGCAGAGCTAGCCTCACCACACACTCATTTCACATGCCTCGGGTTCAGACAACAGAGCTAGCCTCACCACACACTCATTTCACAAGCCTTGGGTTCAGACAGCAGAGCTATCCCCACCACACACTCGTTTCACAGACCTAGATTCAGACAGCAGAGCTAGCCTCGCCACACACTCGTTTCACAGACCTAGATTCAGACAGCAGAGCTAGCCTCACCACACACTCATTTCACAAGCCTTGGGTTCAGACAGCAGATCTAGCCTCACCACACACTCATTTCACATGCCTCGGGTTCAGACAGCAGAGCTAGCCTCACCACACACTCATTTCACAAGCCTCGGGTTCAGACAGCAGAGCTAGCCTCACCACACACTCATTTCACAAGCCTCGGGTTGAGACAGCAGAGCTATCCTCACCACACACTCATTTCACATGCCTCGGGTTCAGACAGCAGAGCTATCCTCACCACACACTCAGGTTCCACAAGCTTCGGGTTCAGACAGCAGAGCTATACTCACCACACACTCAGTTTCCACAAGCTTTGGGTTCAGACAGCAGAGCTATCCTCACCACACACTCATTTCACAAGCCTCGGGTTCAGACAGCAGATCTAGCCTCACCACACACTCATTTCACAAGCCCGGGTTCAGACAGCAGAGCTAGCCTCACCACACACTCATTTCACATGCCTCGGGTTCAAACAGCAGAGCTAGCCTCACCACACACTCATTTCACAAGCCTCGGGTTCAGACAGCAGAGCTAGCCTCCCACACACTCATTTCACAAGCCTCGGGTTCAGACAGCAGAGCTAGCCTCACCACACACTCATTTCACAAGCCTCGGGTTCAGACAGCAGAGCTATCCTCACCACACACTCATTTCACAAGCCCGGGTTCAGACAGCAGAGCTATCCTCACCACACACTAATTTCACAAGCCTCGGGTTCAGACAGCAGAGCTATCCTCGCCACACACTCATTTCACAAGCCTCGGGTTCAGACATCAGAGCTATCCTCGCCACACACTCATTTCACAAGCCCGGGTTCAGACAGCAGAGCTATCCTCACCACACACTCATTTCACAAGCCTCGGCTTCACACAGCAGAGCTATCCTCGCCACACACTCCTTTCACAATCCTCAGGTTCAGACAGCAGAGCTATCCTCACCACACACTTGTTTTACAGACCTAGATTCAGACAGCAGAGCTATCCTCACTACACACTCATTTCACAAGCCTCGGGTACAGACAGCAGAGCTATCCTCACCACACACTCGTTCCACAAGCCTCTGGTTCAGACAGCAGAGCTATCCTCACCACACACTCGTTCCACAAGCCTCGGGTTCAGACAGCAGAGTTATCCTCACCACACACTCGTTCCACAAGCCTCGGGTTCAGACAGCAGAGCTAGCCTCACCACACTCTCATTTCACATGCCTCGGGTTCAGACAGCAGAGCTATCCTCACCACACACTCATTTCACAAGCCCGGGTTCAGACAGCAGAGCTAGCCTCACCACACACTCATTTCACATGCCTCAGGTTCAGAAAGCAGAGCTAGCCTCACCACACACTCATTTCACAAGCCTCGGGTTGAGACAGCAGAGCTATCCTCACCACACACTCGTTTCACAAGTCTCGGGTTCAGATAGCAGAGCTATCCTCACCACACACTCATTTCACATGCCTCGGGTTCAGACAGCAGAGCTAGCCTCACCACACACTCATTTCACAGACCTAGATTCAGACAGCAGAGCTATCCTCACTTCACACTCGTTTCACAAGGCCGGGTACAGACAGCAGAGCTATCCTCACCACACACTCGTTCCACAAGCCTCTGGTTCAGACAGCAGAGCTATCCTCACCACACACCCATTCCACAAGCCTCGGGTTCAGACAGCAGATCTAGCCTCACCACACACTCGTTTCACAAGCCTCGGGTTCAGACAGCAGATCTAGCCTCACCACACACTCATTTCACAAGCCCGGGTTCAGAGAGCAGAGCTAGCCTCAGCACACACTCATTTCACATGCCTCGGGTTCAGACAACAGAGCTAGCCTCACCACACACTCATTTCACAAGCCTTGGGTTCAGACAGCAGATCTAGCCTCACCACACACTCATTTCACATGCCTCGGGTTCAGACAGCAGAGCTAGCCTCACCACACACTCATTTCACAAGCCTCGGGTTCAGACAGCAGAGCTAGCCTCACCACACACTCATTTCACAAGCCTCGGGTTGAGACAGCAGAGCTATCCTCACCACACACTCATTTCACATGCCTCGGGTTCAGACAGCAGAGCTATCCTCACCACACACTCAGGTTCCACAAGCTTCGGGTTCAGACAGCAGAGATATCCTCACCACACACTCAGGTTCCACAAGCTTTGGGTTCAGACAGCAGAGCTATCCTCACCACACACTCATGTCACAAGCCTCGAGTTCAGACAGCAGATCTAGCCTCACCACACACTCATTTCACAAGCCCGGGTTCAGACAGCAGAACTAGCCTCACCACACACTCATTTCACATGCCTCGGGTTCAAACAGCAGAGCTAGCCTCACCACACACTCATTTCACAAGCCTCGGGTTCAGACAGCAGAGCTAGCCTCACCACACACTCATTTCACAAGCCTCGGGTTCAGACAGCAGAGCTAGCCTCACCACACACTCATTTCACAAGCCTCGGGTTCAGACAGCAGAGCTATCCTCACCACACACTCATTTCACAAGCCCGGGTTCAGACAGCAGAGCTATCCTCACCACACACTAATTTCACAAGCCTCGGGTTCAGACAGCAGAGCTATCCTCGCCACACACTCATTTCACAAGCCTCGGGTTCAGAGATCAGAGCTATCCTCGCCACACACTCATTTCACAAGCCCGGGTTCAGACAGCAGAGCTATCCTCACCACACACTCATTTCACAAGCCTCGGCTTCACACAGCAGAGCTATCCTCGCCACACACTCCTTTCACAATCCTCAGGTTCAGACAGCAGAGCTATCCTCACCACACACTTGTATTACAGACCTAGATTCAGACAGCAGAGCTATCCTCACTACACACTCATTTCACAAGCCTCGGGTACAGACAGCAGAGCTATCCTCACCACACACTCGTTCCACAAGCCTCTGGTTCAGACAGCAGAGCTATCTTTACCACACACTTGTTCCACAAGCCTCGGGTTCAGACAGCAGAGTTATCCTCACCACACACTCGTTCCACAAGCCTCGGGTTTAGACAGCAGAGCTATCCTCACCACACACTCATTTCACAAGCCTCGGTTTCAGATAGCAGAGCTAGCCTCACCACACACTCATTTCACATGCCTCGGGTTCCGACAGCAGAGCTATCCTCACCACACACTCATTTCACATGCCTCGGGTTCTGACAGCCGAGCTATCCTCGCAACACACTCATCTCACAAGCCTCGGGTTCCGACAGCAGAGCTATCCTCACCACACACTCAGGTTCCACACGCCTCGGGTTCCGACAGCAGAGCTAGCCTCACCGCACACTCATTTCACAAGCCTCGCGTTCAGATAGCAGAGCTATCCTCACCACACACTCGTTTCACAAGCCTCGGGATCAGACAGCAGAGCTAGCCTCATCACACACTCAGGTTCCACAAGCCTCGGGTTCAGACAGCAGAGCTAGCCTCAACACACACTCATTTTACAAGCCTCGGGTTCAGACAGTAGAGCTATCCTCACCACACACTCATTTCACAAGCCCGGGTTCTGACAGCAGAGCTAGTCTCACCACACACTCATTTCACAAGCCATCTGGTTAAAAAAGCAGAGCTATCCTCACCACACACTCAGGTTCCACAAGCCTCGGATTCAGACAGCAGAGCTAGCCTCACCTCACACTCATTTCACATGCCTCAGGTTCAGACAGCAGAGCTATCCTCACCACACACTCGTTTCACAAGCCTCTGGTTTAGCAGCAGAGCTAAACTCACCACACACTCGTTCCACAAGCCTCGGGTTCAGACAGCAGAGCTATCCTCACCACACACTAATTTCACAAGCCTCGGGTTCAGACAGCAGAGCTATCCTCGCCACACACTCATTTCACAAGCCTCGGGTTCAGACATCAGAGCTATCCTCGCCACACACTCATTTCACAAGCCCGGGTTCAGACAGCAGAGCTATCCTCACCACACACTCATTTCACAAGCCTCGGCTTCACACAGCAGAGCTATCCTCGCCACACACTCCTTTCACAATCCTCAGGTTCAGACAGCAGAGCTATCCTCACCACACACTTGTGTTACAGACCTAGATTCAGACAGCAGAGCTATCCTCACCACACACTCATTTCACAAGCCTTGGGTTCCGACAGCAGAGCTATCCTCGCCACACACTCGTTTCACAAGCCTCGGGTTCAGACAGCAGAGCTATCCTCACCACACACTCTGGTTCCTCAAGCCTCGGGTTCGGACAGCAGAGCTAAACTCACCACACACTCATTTCACAAGCCTCGGGTTCAGACAGCAGAGCTATCCCCACCACACACTCGTTTCACAGACCTAGATTCAGACAGCAGATCTAGCCTCGCCACACACTCGTTTCACAGACCTAGATTCAGACAGCAGAGCTATCCTCATCACACACTCAGGTTCCACAAGCCTCGGGTTCGGACAGCAGAGCTATCCTGACCACACACTTGTTTCACAAGCCTCGGTTCAGACATCAGAGCTATCCTCGCCACACACTCGTTTCACCTGCCTCGGTTTAGACAGCAGTGCTATCCTCACCACACACTCATTTCACAAGCCTCGCGTTTAGACAGCAGAGCTAGCCTCGCCCCACACTCATTTCACAGACCTAGATTCAGACAGCAGAGCTATCCTCACCACACACTCAGGTTCCACAAGCCTCGGGTTCTGACAGCAGAGCTATCCTGACCACACACTCGTTTCACAAGCCTCAGTTCAGACATCAGAGCTATCCTCGCCACACACTCGTTTCACAAGCCTCCGTTCAGACAGCAGAGCTATCCTCACCACACACTCATTTCACAAGCCTCGCGTTCAGACAGCAGAGCTAGCCTCGCCACACACTCATTTTACAGACCTAGATACAGACAGCAGAGCTATCCTCACCACACACTCAGGTTCCACAAGCCTCGGGTTCGGACAGCAGAGCTATCCTGACCACACACTCGTTTCACAAGCCTCGGTTCAGACATCAGAGCTATCCTCGCCAGACACTCGTTTCACCAGCCTCGGTTTAGACAGCAGTGCTCTCCTCACCACACACTCATTTCACGAGACTCGCGTTTAGACAGCAGAGCTAGCCTGGCCACACACTCATTTCACAGACCTAGATTCAGACAGCAGAGCTATCCTCACCACACACTCAGGTTCCACAAGCCTCGGGTTCGGACAGCAGAGCTATCCTGACCACACACTCGTTTTACAAGCCTCGGTTCAGACATCAGAGCTATCCTCGCCACACACTCATTTCACAAGCCTTGGTTCAAACATCAGAGCTATCCTCACCACACACTCATTTCACAAGCCTCGGGATCAGACAGCAGAGCTATCCTCACCACACACTCGTTTCACAGACCTAGATTCAGACAGCAGAGCTAGCCTCGCCACACACTCGTTTCACAGACCTAGATTCAGACAGCAGAGCTATCCTCATCACACACTCAGGTTCCACAAGCCTCGGGTTAGGACAGCAGAGCTATCCTGACCACACACTCGTTTCACAAGCCTCGGTTCAGACATCAGAGCTATCCTCGCCACACACTCGTTTCACCAGCCTCGGTTTAGACAGCAGTGCTATCCTCACCACACACTCATTTCACAAGACTCGCGTTTAGACAGCAGAGCTAGCCTCGCCACACACTCATTTCACAGACCTAGATTCAGACAGCAGGGCAATCCTCACCACACACTCAGGTACCACAAGCCTCGGGTTCGGACAGCAGAGCTATCCTGACCACACACTCGTTTTACAAGCCTCGGTTCAGACATCAGAGCTATCCTCGCCACACACTCGTTTCACAAGCCTTGGTTCAAACATCAGAGCTATCCTCACCACACACTCATTTCACAAGCCTGGGGATCAGACAGCAGAGCTATCCTCACCACACACTCATTTCACAAGCCTCTGGTTCAGACAGCAGAGCTAGCCTAACCACACACTCATTCCACAAGCCTCTGGTTCAGACAGCAGAGCTATCCTCACCACACACTCATTCCATAAGCCACGGGTTCAGGCAGCAGATCTAGCCTCACCACACACTCGTTTCACAAGCCTCGGGTTCCGACAGGAGAGCTATCCTCACCACACACTCATTTCACATGCCTCGGGTTCCAACAGCAGGGCTATCCTCACCACACACTCATTTCACAAGCCCGGGTTCAGACAGCAGAGCTAGCCTCACCACACACTCATTTCACATGCCTCGGGTTCAGAAAGCAGAGCTAGCCTCACCACACACTCATTTCACAAGCCTCGGGTTGAGACAGCAGAGCTATCCTCACCACACACTCGTTTCACAAGTCTCGGGTTCAGACAGCAGAGCTATCCTCACCACACACTCATTTCACATGCCTCGGGTTCAGACAGCAGAGCTAGCCTCACCACACACTCATTTCACAGACCTAGATTCAGACAGCAGAGCTATCCTCACTTCACACTCGTTTCACAACCCGGGTACAGAGAGCAGAGCTATCCTCACCACACACTCGTTCCACAAGCCTCTGGTTCAGACAGCAGAGCTATCCTCACCACACACCCATTCCACAAGCCTCGGGTTCAGACAGCAGATCTAGCCTCACCACACACTCGTTTCACAAGCCTCGGGTTCAGACAGCAGATCTAGCCTCACCACACACTCATTTCACAAGCCCGGGTTCAGAGAGCAGAGCTAGCCTCACCACACACTCATTTCACATGCCTCGGGTTCAGACAACAGAGCTAGCCTCACCACACACTCATTTCACAAGCCTTGGGTTCAGACAGCAGAGCTATCCCCACCACACACTCGTTTCACAGACCTAGATTCAGACAGCAGAGCTAGCCTCGCCACACACTCGTTTCACAGACCTAGATTCAGACAGCAGAGCTAGCCTCACCACACACTCATTTCACAAGCCTTGGGTTCAGACAGCAGATCTAGCCTCACCACACACTCATTTCACATGCCTCGGGTTCAGACAGCAGAGCTAGCCTCACCACACACTCATTTCACAAGCCTCGGGTTCAGACAGCAGAGCTAGCCTCACCACACACTCATTTCACAAGCCTCGGGTTGAGACAGCAGAGCTATCCTCACCACACACTCATTTCACATGCCTCGGGTTCAGACAGCAGAGCTATCCTCACCACACACTCAGGTTCCACAAGCTTCGGGTTCAGACAGCAGAGCTATACTCACCACACACTCAGTTTCCACAAGCTTTGGGTTCAGACAGCAGAGCTATCCTCACCACACACTCATTTCACAAGCCTCGGGTTCAGACAGCAGATCTAGCCTCACCACACACTCATTTCACAAGCCCGGGTTCAGACAGCAGAGCTAGCCTCACCACACACTCATTTCACATGCCTCGGGTTCAAACAGCAGAGCTAGCCTCACCACACACTCATTTCACAAGCCTCGGGTTCAGACAGCAGAGCTAGCCTCCCACACACTCATTTCACAAGCCTCGGGTTCAGACAGCAGAGCTAGCCTCACCACACACTCATTTCACAAGCCTCGGGTTCAGACAGCAGAGCTATCCTCACCACACACTCATTTCACAAGCCTGGGTTCAGACAGCAGAGCTATCCTCACCACACACTAATTTCACAAGCCTCGGGTTCAGACAGCAGAGCTATCCTCGCCACACACTCATTTCACAAGCCTCGGGTTCAGACATCAGAGCTATCCTCGCCACACACTCATTTCACAAGCCCGGGTTCAGACAGCAGAGCTATCCTCACCACACACTCATTTCACAAGCCTCGGCTTCACACAGCAGAGCTATCCTCGCCACACACTCCTTTCACAATCCTCAGGTTCAGACAGCAGAGCTATCCTCACCACACACTTGTTTTACAGACCTAGATTCAGACAGCAGAGCTATCCTCACTACACACTCATTTCACAAGCCTCGGGTACAGACAGCAGAGCTATCCTCACCACACACTCGTTCCACAAGCCTCTGGTTCAGACAGCAGAGCTATCCTCACCACACACTCGTTCCACAAGCCTCGGGTTCAGACAGCAGAGTTATCCTCACCACACACTCGTTCCACAAGCCTCGGGTTCAGACAGCAGAGCTAGCCTCACCACACTCTCATTTCACATGCCTCGGGTTCAGACAGCAGAGCTATCCTCACCACACACTCATTTCACAAGCCCGGGTTCAGACAGCAGAGCTAGCCTCACCACACACTCATTTCACATGCCTCAGGTTCAGAAAGCAGAGCTAGCCTCACCACACACTCATTTCACAAGCCTCGGGTTGAGACAGCAGAGCTATCCTCACCACACACTCGTTTCACAAGATCTCGGGTTCAGATAGCAGAGCTATCCTCACCACACACTCATTTCACATGCCTCGGGTTCAGACAGCAGAGCTAGCCTCACCACACACTCATTTCACAGACCTAGATTCAGACAGCAGAGCTATCCTCACTTCACACTCGTTTCACAAGCCCGGGTACAGACAGCAGAGCTATCCTCACCACACACTCGTTCCACAAGCCTCTGGTTCAGACAGCAGAGCTATCCTCACCACACACCCATTCCACAAGCCTCGGGTTCAGACAGCAGATCTAGCCTCACCACACACTCGTTTCACAAGCCTCGGGTTCAGACAGCAGATCTAGCCTCACCACACACTCATTTCACAAGCCCGGGTTCAGAGAGCAGAGCTAGCCTCAGCACACACTCATTTCACATGCCTCGGGTTCAGACAACAGAGCTAGCCTCACCACACACTCATTTCACAAGCCTTGGGTTCAGACAGCAGATCTAGCCTCACCACACACTCATTTCACATGCCTCGGGTTCAGACAGCAGAGCTAGCCTCACCACACACTCATTTCACAAGCCTCGGGTTCAGACAGCAGAGCTAGCCTCACCACACACTCATTTCACAAGCCTCGGGTTGAGACAGCAGAGCTATCCTCACCACACACTCATTTCACATGCCTCGGGTTCAGACAGCAGAGCTATCCTCACCACACACTCAGGTTCCACAAGCTTCGGGTTCAGACAGCAGAGATATCCTCACCACACACTCAGGTTCCACAAGCTTTGGGTTCAGACAGCAGAGCTATCCTCACCACACACTCATTTCACAAGCCTCGAGTTCAGACAGCAGATCTAGCCTCACCACACACTCATTTCACAAGCCCGGGTTCAGACAGCAGAACTAGCCTCACCACACACTCATTTCACATGCCTCGGGTTCAAACAGCAGAGCTAGCCTCACCACACACTCATTTCACAAGCCTCGGGTTCAGACAGCAGAGCTAGCCTCACCACACACTCATTTCACAAGCCTCGGGTTCAGACAGCAGAGCTAGCCTCACCACACACTCATTTCACAAGCCTCGGGTTCAGACAGCAGAGCTATCCTCACCACACACTCATTTCACAAGCCCGGGTTCAGACAGCAGAGCTATCCTCACCACACACTAATTTCACAAGCCTCGGGTTCAGACAGCAGAGCTATCCTCGCCACACACTCATTTCACAAGCCTCGGGTTCAGAGATCGGAGCTATCCTCGCCACACACTCATTTCACAAGCCCGGGTTCAGACAGCAGAGCTATCCTCACCACACACTCATTTCACAAGCCTCGGCTTCACACAGCAGAGCTATCCTCGCCACACACTCCTTTCACAATCCTCAGGTTCAGACAGCAGAGCTATCCTCACCACACACTTGTTTTACAGACCTAGATTCAGACAGCAGAGCTATCCTCACTACACACTCATTTCACAAGCCTCGGGTACAGACAGCAGAGCTATCCTCACCACACACTCGTTCCACAAGCCTCTGGTTCAGACAGCAGAGCTATCTTTACCACACACTTGTTCCACAAGCCTCGGGTTCAGACAGCAGAGTTATCCTCACCACACACTCGTTCCACAAGCCTCGGGTTTAGACAGCAGAGCTATCCTCACCACACACTCATTTCACAAGCCTCGGTTTCAGATAGCAGAGCTAGCCTCACCACACACTCATTTCACATGCCTCGGGTTCCGACAGCAGAGCTATCCTCACCACACACTCATTTCACATGCCTCGGGTTCTGACATCCGAGCTATCCTCGCAACACACTCATCTCACAAGCCTCGGGTTCCGACAGCAGAGCTATCCTCACCACACACTCAGGTTCCACACGCCTCGGGTTCCGACAGCAGAGCTAGCCTCACCGCACACTCATTTCACAAGCCTCGCGTTCAGATAGCAGAGCTATCCTCACCACACACTCGTTTCACAAGCCTCGGGATCAGACAGCAGAGCTAGCCTCATCACACACTCAGGTTCCACAAGCCTCGGGTTCAGACAGCAGAGCTAGCCTCAACACACACTCATTTTACAAGCCTCGGGTTCAGACAGTAGAGCTATCCTCACCACACACTCATTTCACAAGCCCGGGTTCTGACAGCAGAGCTAGTCTCACCACACACTCATTTCACAAGCCATCTGGTTAAAAAAGCAGAGCTATCCTCACCACACACTCAGGTTCCACAAGCCTCGGATTCAGACAGCAGAGCTAGCCTCACCTCACACTCATTTCACATGCCTCAGGTTCAGACAGCAGAGCTATCCTCACCACACACTCGTTTCACAAGCCTCTGGTTTAGCAGCAGAGCTAAACTCACCACACACTCGTTCCACAAGCCTCGGGTTCAGACAGCAGAGCTATCCTCACCACACACTAATTTCACAAGCCTCGGGTTCAGACAGCAGAGCTATCCTCGCCACACACTCATTTCACAAGCCTCGGGTTCAGACATCAGAGCTATCCTCGCCACACACTCATTTCACAAGCCTCGGCTTCACACAGCAGAGCTATCCTCGCCACACACTCCTTTCACAATCCTCAGGTTCAGACAGCAGAGCTATCCTCACCACACACTTGTGTTACAGACCTAGATTCAGACAGCAGAGCTATCCTCACCACACACTCATTTCACAAGCCTTGGGTTCCGACAGCAGAGCTATCCTCGCCACACACTCGTTTCACAAGCCTCGGGTTCAGACAGCAGAGCTATCCTCACCACACACTCTGGTTCCTCAAGCCTCGGGTTCGGACAGCAGAGCTAAACTCACCACACACTCATTTCACAAGCCTCGGGTTCAGACAGCAGAGCTATCCCCACCACACACTCGTTTCACAGACCTAGATTCAGACAGCAGATCTAGCCTCGCCACACAC
Source organism: Lissotriton helveticus (assembly GCF_964261635.1). Classification (NCBI taxonomy): domain Eukaryota; kingdom Metazoa; phylum Chordata; class Amphibia; order Caudata; family Salamandridae; genus Lissotriton; species Lissotriton helveticus. The sequence goes on from NC_136057.1 coordinate 39,946,252, forward strand.
TCGTTTCACAGACCTAGATTCAGACAGCAGAGCTATCCTCATCACACACTCAGGTTCCACAAGCCTCGGGTTCGGACAGCAGAGCTATCCTGACCACACACTTGTTTCACAAGCCTCGGTTCAGACATCAGAGCTATCCTCGCCACACACTCGTTTCACCAGCCTCGGTTTAGACAGCAGTGCTATCCTCACCACACACTCATTTCACAAGCCTCGCGTTTAGACAGCAGAGCTAGCCTCGCCCCACACTCATTTCACAGACCTAGATTCAGACAGCAGAGCTATCCTCACCACACACTCAGGTTCCACAAGCCTCGGGTTCTGACAGCAGAGCTATCCTGACCACACACTCGTTTCACAAGCCTCAGTTCAGACATCAGAGCTATCCTCGCCACACACTCGTTTCACAAGCCTCCGTTCAGACAGCAGAGCTATCCTCACCACACACTCATTTCACAAGCCTCGCGTTCAGACAGCAGAGCTAGCCTCGCCACACACTCGTTTTACAGACCTAGATACAGACAGCAGAGCTATCCTCACCACACACTCAGGTTCCACAAGCCTCGGGTTCGGACAGCAGAGCTATCCTGACCACACACTCGTTTCACAAGCCTCGGTTCAGACATCAGAGCTATCCTCGCCAGACACTCGTTTCACCAGCCTCGGTTTAGACAGCAGTGCTCTCCTCACCACACACTCATTTCACGAGACTCGCGTTTAGACAGCAGAGCTAGCCTGGCCACACACTCATTTCACAGACCTAGATTCAGACAGCAGAGCTATCCTCACCACACACTCAGGTTCCACAAGCCTCGGGTTCGGACAGCAGAGCTATCCTGACCACACACTCGTTTTACAAGCCTCGGTTCAGACATCAGAGCTATCCTCGCCACACACTCATTTCACAAGCCTTGGTTCAAACATCAGAGCTATCCTCACCACACACTCATTTCACAAGCCTCGGGATCAGACAGCAGAGCTATCCTCACCACACACTCGTTTCACAGACCTAGATTCAGACAGCAGAGCTAGCCTCGCCACACACTCGTTTCACAGACCTAGATTCAGACAGCAGAGCTATCCTCATCACACACTCAGGTTCCACAAGCCTCGGGTTAGGACAGCAGAGCTATCCTGACCACACACTCGTTTCACAAGCCTCGGTTCAGACATCAGAGCTATCCTCGCCACACACTCGTTTCACCAGCCTCGGTTTAGACAGCAGTGCTATCCTCACCACACACTCATTTCACAAGACTCGCGTTTAGACAGCAGAGCTAGCCTCGCCACACACTCATTTCACAGACCTAGATTCAGACAGCAGGGCAATCCTCACCACACACTCAGGTACCACAAGCCTCGGGTTCGGACAGCAGAGCTATCCTGACCACACACTCGTTTTACAAGCCTCGGTTCAGACATCAGAGCTATCCTCGCCACACACTCGTTTCACAAGCCTTGGTTCAAACATCAGAGCTATCCTCACCACACACTCATTTCACAAGCCTGGGGATCAGACAGCAGAGCTATCCTCACCACACACTCATTTCACAAGCCTCTGGTTCAGACAGCAGAGCTAGCCTAACCACACACTCATTCCACAAGCCTCTGGTTCAGACAGCAGAGCTATCCTCACCACACACTCATTCCATAAGCCACGGGTTCAGGCAGCAGATCTAGCCTCACCACACACTCGTTTCACAAGTCTCGAGTTCCGACAGGAGAGCTATCCTCACCACACACTCATTTCACATGCCTCGGGTTCCAACAGCAGGGCTATCCTCACCACACACTCATTTCACAAGCCCGGGTTCAGACAGCAGAGCTAGCCTCACCACACACTCATTTCACATGCCTCGGGTTCAGACAGCAGAGCTAGCCTCACCACACACTCATTTCACATGCCTCGGGTTCAGATAGCAGAGATAGCCTCACCACACACTTGTTTCACAGACCTAGATTCAGACAGCAGAGCTATCCTGACCACACACTTGTTTCACAAGCCTCGATTCAGATATCAGTGCTATCCTCGCCACACACTTGTTTCACAAGCCTCGGTTTAGACAGCAGTGCTATCCTCACCACACACTCATTTCACAAGACTCGCGTTTAGACAGCAGAGCTAGCCTCGCCACACACTTATTTCACAGACCTAGATTCAGACAGCAGAGCTATCCTCACCACACACTCAGGTTCCACAAGCCTCGGTTCGGACAGCAGAGCTATCCTGACCACACACTCGTTTCACAAGCCTCGGTTCAGACATCAGAGCTATCCTCGCCACACACTCGTTTCACAAGCCTCCGTTCAGACAGCAGAGCTATCCTCACCACACACTCATTTCACAAGCCTCGCGTTCAGGCAGCAGAGCTAGCCTCGCCACACACTCGTTTCACAGACCTAGATTCAGACAGCAGAGCTATCCTCACCACACACTCAGGTTCCACAAGCCTTGGGTTCGGACAGCAGAGCTATCCTGACCACACACTCGTTTTACAAGCCTCGGTTCAGACATCAGAGCTATCCTCGCCACACACTCGTTTCACAAGCCTCGGGATCAGACAGCAGAGCTATCCTCACCACACACTCATTTCACAAGCCTCTGGTTCAGACAGCAGAGCTAGCCTAACCACACACTCATTCCACAAGCCTCTGGTTCAGACAGCAGAGCTATCCTCACCACACACTCATTCCAAAAGCCACGGGTTCAGGCAGCAGATCTAGCCTCACCACACACTCGTTTCACAAGCCTCGGGTTCCGACAGCAGAGTTATCCTCACCACACACTCATTTCACATGCCTCGGGTTCCTACAGCAGAGCTATCCTCACCGCACACTCATTTCACAAGCCTCTGGTTCAGACAGCAGAGCTATCCTGATCACACACTCGTTCCACAAGCCTCGGGTTCAGACAGCAGATCTAGCCTCACCACACACTCATTTCACAAGCCTTGGGTTCAGACAGCAGAGCTAGCCTCACCACACTCTCATTTCACATGCCTCGGGTTCAGACAGCAGAGCTATCCTCACCACACACTCATTTCACAAGCCCGGGTTCAGACAGCAGAGCTAGCCTCACCACACACTCATTTCACATGCCTCGGGTTCTGACTGCAGAGCTAGCCTCACCACACACTCATTTCACATGCCTCGGGTTCAGACAGCAGAGCTAGCCTCACCACACACTCGTTTCACAGACCTAGATTCAGACAGCAGAGCTATCCTCACTTCACACTCGTTTCACAAGCCTCAGGTACAGACAGCAGAGCTATCCTCACCACACACTCGTTCCACAAGCCTCTGGTTCAGACAGCAGAGCTATCCTCACCACACACTCGTTCCACAAGCCTCGGGTTCAGACATCAGAGCTATCCTCGCCACACACTCGTTTCACAAGCCTCGGGATCAGACAGCAGAGCTATCCTCACCACACACTCATTTCACAAGCCTCTGGTTCAGACAGCAGAGCTAGCCTAACCACACACTCATTCCACATGCCTCGGGTTCAGACAGCAGAGCTAGCCTCACCACACACTCATTTCACAAGCCTTGGGTTCAGACAGCAGATCTAGCCTCACCACACACTCATTTCACATGCCTCGGGTTCAGACAGCAGAGCTAGCCTCACCACACACTCATTTCACAAGCCTCGGGTTCAGACAGCAGAGCTAGCCTCACCACACACTCATTTCACAAGCCTCGGGTTGAGACAGCAGAGCTATCCTCACCACACACTCATTTCACATGCCTCGGGTTCAGACAGCAGAGCTATCCTCACCACACACTCAGGTTCCACAAGCTTCGGGTTCAGACAGCAGAGCTATCCTCACCACACACTCAGGTTCCACAAGCTTTGGGTTCAGACAGCAGAGCTATCCTCACCACACACTCATTTCACAAGCCTCGGGTTCAGACAGCAGAGTTATCCTCACCACACACTCATTTCACATGCCTCGGGTTCCTACAGCAGAGCTATCCTCACCGCACACTCATTTCACAAGCCTCTGGTTCAGACAGCAGAGCTATCCTGATCACACACTCGTTCCACAAGCCTCGGGTTCAGACAGCAGATCTAGCCTCACCACACACTCATTTCACAAGCCCGGGTTCAGACAGCAGAGCTAGCCTCACCACACACTCATTTCACATGCCTCGGGTTCAAACAGCAGAGCTAGCCTCACCACACACTCATTTCACAAGCCTCGGGTTCAGACAGCAGAGCTAGCCTCACCACACACTCATTTCACAAGCCTCGGGTTCAGACAGCAGAGCTAGCCTCACCACACACTCATTTCACAAGCCTCGGGTTCAGACAGCAGAGCTATCCTCACCACACACTCATTTCACAAGCCCGGGTTCAGACAGCAGAGCTATCCTCACCACACACTAATTTCACAAGCCTCGGGTTCAGACAGCAGAGCTATCCTCGCCACACACTCATTTCACAAGCCTCGGGTTCAGACATCAGAGCTATCCTCGCCACACACTCATTTCACAAGCCTGGGTTCAGACAGCAGAGCTATCCTCACCACACACTCATTTCACAAGCCTCGGCTTCACACAGCAGAGCTATCCTCGCCACACACTCCTTTCACAATCCTCAGGTTCAGACAGCAGAGCTATCCTCACCACACACTTGTTTTACAGACCTAGATTCAGACAGCAGAGCTATCCTCACTACACACTCATTTCACAAGCCTCGGGTACAGACAGCAGAGCTATCCTCACCACACACTCGTTCCACAAGCCTCTGGTTCAGACAGCAGAGCTATCCTCACCACACACTCGTTTCACAAGCCTCGGGTTCAGACAGCAGAGCTAGCCTCGCCACACACTCGTTTCACAGACCTAGATTCAGACAGCAGAGCTATCCTCACCACACACTCAGGTTCCACAAGCTTCGGGTTCAGACAGCAGAGCTATCCTCACCACACACTCAGGTTCCACAAGCTTTGGGTTCAGACAGCAGAGCTATCCTCACCACACACTCATTTCACAAGCCTCGGGTTCAGACAGCAGAGCTAGCCTCACCACACACTCATTTCACAAGCCTCGGGTTCAGACAGCAGAGCTATCCTCACCACACACTCATTTCACAAGCCCGGGTTCAGACAGCAGAGCTATCCTCACCACACACTAATTTCACAAGCCTCGGGTTCAGACAGCAGAGCTATCCTCGCCACACACTCATTTCACAAGCCTCGGGTTCAGACATCAGAGCTATCCTCGCCACACACTCATTTCACAAGCCTGGGTTCAGACAGCAGAGCTATCCTCACCACACACTCATTTCACAAGCCTCGGCTTCACACAGCAGAGCTATCCTCGCCACACACTCCTTTCACAATCCTCAGGTTCAGACAGCAGAGCTATCCTCACCACACACTTGTTTTACAGACCTAGATTCAGACAGCAGAGCTATCCTCACTACACACTCATTTCACAAGCCTCGGGTACAGACAGCAGAGCTATCCTCACCACACACTCGTTCCACAAGCCTCTGGTTCAGACAGCAGAGCTATCCTCACCACACACTCGTTTCACAAGCCTCGGGTTCAGACAGCAGAGTTATCCTCACCACACACTCGTTCCACAAGCCTCGGGTTCAGACAGCAGAGCTAGCCTCACCACACTCTCATTTCACATGCCTCGGGTTCAGACAGCAGAGCTATCCTCACCACACACTCATTTCACAAGCCCGGGTTCAGACAGCAGAGCTAGCCTCACCACACACTCATTTCACATGCCTCAGGTTCAGAAAGCAGAGCTAGCCTCACCACACACTCTTTTCACATGCCTCGGGTTCAGACAGCAGAGCTAGCCTCACCACACACTCGTTTCACAGACCTAGATTCAGACAGCAGAGCTATCCTCACTTCACACTCGTTTCACAAGCCCGGGTACAGACAGCAGAGCTATCCTCACCACACACTCGTTCCACAAGCCTCTGGTTCAGACAGCAGAGCTATCCTCACCACACACCCGTTCCACAAGCCTCAGGTTCAGACAGCAGATCTAGCCTCACCACACACTCGTTTCACAAGCCTCGGGTTCAGACAGCAGATCTAGCCTCACCACACACTCATTTCACAAGCCCGGGTTCAGAGAGCAGAGCTAGCCTCACCACACACTCATTTCACATGCCTCGGGTTCAGACAGCAGAGCTAGCCTCACCACACACTCATTTCACAAGCCTTGGGTTCAGACAGCAGATCTAGCCTCACCACACACTCATTTCACATGCCTCGGGTTCAGACAGCAGAGCTAGCCTCACCACACACTCATTTCACAAGCCTCGGGTTCAGACAGCAGAGCTATCCTCACCACACACTCATTTCACAAGCCTCGGGTTGAGACAGCAGAGCTATCCTCACCACACACTCATTTCACATGCCTCGGGTTCAGACAGCAGAGCTATCCTCACCACACACTCAGGTTCCACAAGCTTTGGGTTCAGACAGCAGAGCTATCCTCACCACACACTCGTTTCACAAGCTTCGGGTTCAGACAGCAGAGCTACCCTCACCACACACTCGTTTCACATACCTAGATTCAGACAGCAGAGCTATCCTCACCACACACTCAGGTTCCACAAGCCTCGGGTTCCGACAGCAGAGCTAGCCTCACCACACACTCATTTCACAAGCCTCGCGTTCAGACAGCAGAGCTATCCTCACCACACACTCGTTTCACAAGCCTCGGGATCAGACAGCAGAGCTTGCCTCATCACACACTCAGGTTCCACAAGCCTCGGGTTCAGACAGCAGAGCTAGCCTCAACACACACTCATTTTACAAGCCTCGGGTTCAGACAGCAGAGCTATCCTCACCACACACTCATTTCACAAGCCCGGGTTCTGACAGCAGAGCTAGTCTCACCACACACTCATTTCACAAGCCATCTGGTTCAAAAAGCAGAGCTATCCTCACCACACACTCAGGTTCCACAAGCCTCGGGTTCAGACAGCAGAGCTAGCCTCACCTCACACTCATTTCACATGCCTCAGGTTCAGACAGCAGAGCTATCCTCACCACACACTTGTTTCACAAGCCTCTGGTTTAGAAGCAGAGCTAAACTCACCACACACTCGTTCCACAAGCCTCGGGTTCAGACAGCAGAGCTAAACTCACCACACACTCATTTCACATGCCTCGGGTTCAGACAGCAGAGCTAAACTCACCACACACTCATTTCACATGCCTGTGGTTCCGACAGCAGAGCTATCCTCACCAAACACTCATTTCACAAGCCTTGGGTTCCAACAGCAGAGCTATCCTCGCCACACACTCGTTTCACAAGTCTCGGGTTCAGACAGCAGAGCTATCCTCGCCACACACTCATTTCACAAGCCTCGGGTTCAGACAGCAGAGCTATCCCCACCACACACTTCTTTCACAGACCTAGATTCAGACAGCAGAGCTAGCCTCGCCACACACTCGTTTCACAGACCTAGATTCAGACAGCAGAGCTATCCTCACCACACACTCATTTCACAAGCCTTGGGTTCCGACAGCAGAGCTATCCTCGCCACACACTCGTTTCACAAGCCTCCGGTTCAGACAGCAGAGCTATCCTCACCACACACTCTGGTTCCTCAAGCCTCGGGTTCGGACAGCAGAGCTAAACTCACCACACACTCATTTCACAAGCCTCGGGTTCAGACAGCTGAGCTATCCCCACCACACACTTGTTTCACAGACCTAGATTCAGACAGCAGAGCTAGCCTCGCCACACACTCGTTTCACAGACCTAGATTCAGACAGCAGAGCTAGCCTCACCACACACTCATTTCACAAGCCTTGGGTTCAGACAGCAGATCTAGCCTCACCACACACTCATTTCACATGCCTCGGGTTCAGACAGCAGAGCTAGCCTCACCACACACTCATTTCACAAGCCTCGGGTTCAGACAGCAGAGCTAGCCTCACCACACACTCATTTCACAAGCCTCGGGTTGAGACAGCAGAGCTATCCTCACCACACACTCATTTCACATGCCTCGGGTTCAGACAGCAGAGCTATCCTCACCACACACTCGTTCCACAAGCCTCGGGTTCAGACAGCAGAGCTAGCCTCACCACACTCTCATTTCACATGCCTCGGGTTCAGACAGCAGAGCTATCCTCACCACACACTCATTTCACAAGCCCGGGTTCAGACAGCAGAGCTAGCCTCACCACACACTCATTTCACATGCCTCAGGTTCAGAAAGCAGAGCTAGCCTCACCACACACTCTTTTCACATGCCTCGGGTTCAGACAGCAGAGCTAGCCTCACCACACACTCGTTTCACAGACCTAGATTCAGACAGCAGAGCTATCCTCACTTCACACTCGTTTCACAAGCCCGGGTACAGACAGCAGAGCTATCCTCACCACACACTCGTTCCACAAGCCTCTGGTTCAGACAGCAGAGCTATCCTCACCACACACCCGTTCCACAAGCCTCAGGTTCAGACAGCAGATCTAGCCTCACCACACACTCGTTTCACAAGCCTCGGGTTCAGACAGCAGATCTAGCCTCACCACACACTCATTTCACAAGCCCGGGTTCAGAGAGCAGAGCTAGCCTCACCACACACTCATTTCACATGCCTCGGGTTCAGACAGCAGAGCTAGCCTCACCACACACTCATTTCACAAGCCTTGGGTTCAGACAGCAGATCTAGCCTCACCACACACTCATTTCACATGCCTCGGGTTCAGACAGCAGAGCTAGCCTCACCACACACTCATTTCACAAGCCTCGGGTTCAGACAGCAGAGCTATCCTCACCACACACTCATTTCACAAGCCTCGGGTTGAGACAGCAGAGCTATCCTCACCACACACTCATTTCACATGCCTCGGGTTCAGACAGCAGAGCTATCCTCACCACACACTCAGGTTCCACAAGCTTTGGGTTCAGACAGCAGAGCTATCCTCACCACACACTCGTTTCACAAGCTTCGGGTTCAGACAGCAGAGCTACCCTCACCACACACTCGTTTCACATACCTAGATTCAGACAGCAGAGCTATCCTCACCACACACTCAGGTTCCACAAGCCTCGGGTTCCGACAGCAGAGCTAGCCTCACCACACACTCATTTCACAAGCCTCGCGTTCAGACAGCAGAGCTATCCTCACCACACACTCGTTTCACAAGCCTCGGGATCAGACAGCAGAGCTTGCCTCATCACACACTCAGGTTCCACAAGCCTCGGGTTCAGACAGCAGAGCTAGCCTCAACACACACTCATTTTACAAGCCTCGGGTTCAGACAGCAGAGCTATCCTCACCACACACTCATTTCACAAGCCCGGGTTCTGACAGCAGAGCTAGTCTCACCACACACTCATTTCACAAGCCATCTGGTTCAAAAAGCAGAGCTATCCTCACCACACACTCAGGTTCCACAAGCCTCGGGTTCAGACAGCAGAGCTAGCCTCACCTCACACTCATTTCACATGCCTCAGGTTCAGACAGCAGAGCTATCCTCACCACACACTTGTTTCACAAGCCTCTGGTTTAGAAGCAGAGCTAAACTCACCACACACTCGTTCCACAAGCCTCGGGTTCAGACAGCAGAGCTAAACTCACCACACACTCATTTCACATGCCTCGGGTTCAGACAGCAGAGCTAAACTCACCACACACTCATTTCACATGCCTGTGGTTCCGACAGCAGAGCTATCCTCACCAAACACTCATTTCACAAGCCTTGGGTTCCAACAGCAGAGCTATCCTCGCCACACACTCGTTTCACAAGTCTCGGGTTCAGACAGCAGAGCTATCCTCGCCACACACTCATTTCACAAGCCTCGGGTTCAGACAGCAGAGCTATCCCCACCACACACTTCTTTCACAGACCTAGATTCAGACAGCAGAGCTAGCCTCGCCACACACTCGTTTCACAGACCTAGATTCAGACAGCAGAGCTATCCTCACCACACACTCATTTCACAAGCCTTGGGTTCCGACAGCAGAGCTATCCTCGCCACACACTCGTTTCACAAGCCTCCGGTTCAGACAGCAGAGCTATCCTCACCACACACTCTGGTTCCTCAAGCCTCGGGTTCGGACAGCAGAGCTAAACTCACCACACACTCATTTCACAAGCCTCGGGTTCAGACAGCTGAGCTATCCCCACCACACACTTGTTTCACAGACCTAGATTCAGACAGCAGAGCTAGCCTCGCCACACACTCGTTTCACAGACCTAGATTCAGACAGCAGAGCTAGCCTCACCACACACTCATTTCACAAGCCTTGGGTTCAGACAGCAGATCTAGCCTCACCACACACTCATTTCACATGCCTCGGGTTCAGACAGCAGAGCTAGCCTCACCACACACTCATTTCACAAGCCTCGGGTTCAGACAGCAGAGCTAGCCTCACCACACACTCATTTCACAAGCCTCGGGTTGAGACAGCAGAGCTATCCTCACCACACACTCATTTCACATGCCTCGGGTTCAGACAGCAGAGCTATCCTCACCACACACTCAGGTTCCACAAGCTTCGGGTTCAGACAGCAGAGCTATCCTCACCACACACTCAGTTTCCACAAGCTTTGGGTTCAGACAGCAGAGCTATCCTCACCACACACTCATTTCACAAGCCTCGGGTTCAGACAGCAGATCTAGCCTCACCACACACTCATTTCACAAGCCCGGGTTCAGACAGCAGAGCTAGCCTCACCACACACTCATTTCACATGCCTCGGGTTCAAACAGCAGAGCTAGCCTCACCACACACTCATTTCACAAGCCTCGGGTTCAGACAGCAGAGCTAGCCTCCCACACACTCATTTCACAAGCCTCGGGTTCAGACAGCAGAGCTAGCCTCACCACACACTCATTTCACAAGCCTCGGATTCAGACAGCAGAGCTATCCTCACCACACACTCATTTCACAAGCCCGGGTTCAGACAGCAGAGCTATCCTCACCACACACTAATTTCACAAGCCTCGGGTTCAGACAGCAGAGCTATGCTCGCCACACACTCATTTCACAAGCCTCGGGTTCAGACATCAGAGCTATCCTCGCCACACACTCATTTCACAAGCCCGGGTTCAGACAGCAGAGCTATCCTCACCACACACTCATTTCACAAGCCTCGGCTTCACACAGCAGAGCTATCCTCGCCACACACTCCTTTCACAATCCTCAGGTTCAGACAGCAGAGCTATCCTCACTACACACTCATTTCACAAGCCTCGGGTACAGACAGCAGAGCGATCCTCACCACACACTCGTTCCACAAGCCTCTGGTTCAGACAGCAGAGCTATCCTCACCACACACTCGTTCCACAAGCCTCGGGTTCAGACAGCAGAGTTATCCTCACCACACACTCGTTCCACAAGCCTCGGGTTCAGACAGCAGAGCTAGCCTCACCACACTCTCATTTCACATGCCTCGGGTTCAGACAGCAGAGCTATCCTCACCACACACTCATTTCACAAGCCCGGGTTCAGACAGCAGAGCTAGCCTCACCACACACTCATTTCACATGCCTCAGGTTCAGAAAGCAGAGCTAGCCTCACCACACACTCATTTCACAAGCCTCGGGTTGAGACAGCAGAGCTATCCTCACCACACACTCGTTTCACAAGTCTCGGGTTCAGACAGCAGAGCTATCCTCACCACACACTCATTTCACATGCCTCGGGTTCAGACAGCAGAGCTAGCCTCACCACACACTCATTTCACAGACCTAGATTCAGACAGCAGAGCTATCCTCACTTCACACTCGTTTCACAACCCGGGTACAGAGAGCAGAGCTATCCTCACCACACACTCGTTCCACAAGCCTCTGGTTCAGACAGCAGAGCTATCCTCACCACACACCCATTCCACAAGCCTCGGGTTCAGACAGCAGATCTAGCCTCACCACACACTCGTTTCACAAGCCTCGGGTTCAGACAGCAGATCTAGCCTCACCACACACTCATTTCACAAGCCCGGGTTCAGAGAGCAGAGCTAGCCTCACCACACACTCATTTCACATGCCTCGGGTTCAGACAACAGAGCTAGCCTCACCACACACTCATTTCACAAGCCTTGGGTTCAGAAAGCAGAGCTATCCCCACCACACACTCGTTTCACAGACCTAGATTCAGACAGCAGAGCTAGCCTCGCCACACACTCGTTTCACAGACCTAGATTCAGACAGCAGAGCTAGCCTCACCACACACTCATTTCACAAGCCTTGGGTTAAGACAGCAGATCTAGCCTCACCACACACTCATTTCACATGCCTCGGGTTCAGACAGCAGAGCTAGCCTCACCACACACTCATTTCACAAGCCTCGGGTTCAGACAGCAGAGCTAGCCTCACCACACACTCATTTCACAAGCCTCGGGTTGAGACAGCAGAGCTATCCTCACCACACACTCATTTCACATGCCTCGGGTTCAGACAGCAGAGCTATCCTCACCACACACTCAGGTTCCACAAGCTTCGGGTTCAGACAGCAGAGCTATCCTCACCACACACTCAGTTTCCACAAGCTTTGGGTTCAGACAGCAGAGCTATCCTCACCACACACTCATTTCACAAGCCTCGGGTTCAGACAGCAGATCTAGCCTCACCACACACTCATTTCACAAGCCCGGGTTCAGACAGCAGAGCTAGCCTCACCACACACTCATTTCACATGCCTCGGGTTCAAACAGCAGAGCTAGCCTCACCACACACTCATTTCACAAGCCTCGGGTTCAGACAGCAGAGCTAGCCTCCCACACACTCATTTCACAAGCCTCGGGTTCAGACAGCAGAGCTAGCCTCACCACACACTCATTTCACAAGCCTCGGGTTCAGACAGCAGAGCTATCCTCACCACACACTCATTTCACAAGCCCGGGTTCAGACAGCAGAGCTATCCTCACCACACACTAATTTCACAAGCCTCGGGTTCAGACAGCAGAGCTATCCTCGCCACACACTCATTTCACAAGCCTCGGGTTCAGACATCAGAGCTATCCTCGCCACACACTCATTTCACAAGCCCGGGTTCAGACAGCAGAGCTATCCTCACCACACACTCATTTCACAAGCCTCGGCTTCACACAGCAGAGCTATCCTCGCCACACACTCCTTTCACAATCCTCAGGTTCAGACAGCAGAGCTATCCTCACCACACACTTGTTTTACAGACCTAGATTCAGACAGCAGAGCTATCCTCACTACACACTAATTTCACAAGCCTCGGGTACAGACAGCAGAGCTATCCTCACCACACACTCGTTCCACAAGCCTCTGGTTCAGACAGCAGAGCTATCCTCACCACACACTCGTTCCACAAGCCTCGGGTTCAGACAGCAGAGTTATCCTCACCACACACTCGTTCCACAAGCCTCGGGTTCAGACAGCAGAGCTAGCCTCACCACACTCTCATTTCACATGCCTCGGGTTCAGACAGCAGAGCTATCCTCACCACACACTCCTTTCACAAGTCCGGGTTCAGACAGCAGAGCTAGCCTCACAACACACTCATTTCACATGCCTCAGGTTCAGAAAGCAGAGCTAGCCTCACCACACACTCATTTCACAAGCCTCGGGTTGAGACAGCAGAGCTATCCTCACCACACACTCGTTTCACAAGTCTCGGGTTCAGACAGCAGAGCTATCCTCACCACACACTCATTTCACATGCCTCGGGTTCAGACAGCAGAGCTAGCCTCACCACACACTCATTTCACAGACCTAGATTCAGACAGCAGAGCTATCCTCACTTCACACTCGTTTCACAAGCCCGGGTACAGACAGCAGAGCTATCCTCACCACACACTCGTTCCACAAGCCTCTGGTTCAGACAGCAGAGCTATCCTCACCACACACCCATTCCACAAGCCTCGGGTTCAGACAGCAGATCTAGCCTCACCACACACTCGTTTCACAAGCCTCGGGTTCAGACAGCAGATCTAGCCTCACCACACACTCATTTCACAAGCCCGGGTTCAGAGAGCAGAGCTAGCCTCAGCACACACTCATTTCACATGCCTCGGGTTCAGACAACAGAGCTAGCCTCACCACACACTCATTTCACAAGCCTCGGGTTCAGGCAGCAGAGCTATCCTCACCACACACTCATTTCACAAGCCTCGGGTTCAGACAGCAGAGCTATCCTCACCACACACTCATTTCACAAGCCTCGGGTTCCGACAGGAGAGCTATCCTCACCACATACTCGTTTCACAAGCCCGGGTTCAGACAGCAGAGCTATCCTCACCACACACTCATTTCACGAGCCTCGGGTTCAGACAGCAGAGTTATCCTCATCACACACTCATTTCACGAGCTTCGGGTTCACACAGCAGAGCTATCCTCACCACACACTCATTTCACAAGCCTCGGGTTCAGACAGCAGAGCTATCCTCACCACACACTCATTTCACAAGCCTCGGGTTCAGACAGCAGAGCTATCCTCACCACACAATCATTTCACAAGCCTCGGGTTCAGACAGCAGAGCTATCCTCACCACACACTCATTTCACATGCCTCGGGTTCGGACAGCAGAGCTATCCTCACCACACACTCATTTCACGAGCCTCGGGTTCAGACAGCAGAGTTATCCTCACCACACACTCATTTCACGAGCCTCGGGTTCAGACAGCAGAGCTATCCTCACCACACACTCATTTCACAAGCCTCGGGTTCAGACAGCAGAGCTATCCTCACCACACACTCATTTCACAAGCCTGGGGTTCAGACAGCAGAGCTATCCTCACCACACACTCATTTCACATGCCTCGGGTTCGGACAGCAGAGCTATCCTCACCACACACTCATTTCACAAGCCTCGGGTTCAGACAGCAGAGCTATCCTCACCACACACTCATTCCACGAGCCTCGGGTTCAGACAGCAGAGCTATCCTCACCACACACTCATTTCACGAGCCTCGGGTTCAGACAGCAGAGCTATCCTCACCACACACTCATTTCACAAGCCTCAGGTTCAGACAGCAGAGCTAACCTCACTACACACTCATTTCACGAGCCTCGGATTCAGACAGCAGAGCTATCCTCACCACACACTCGTTTCACAAGCCTCAGGTTCAGACAGCAGAGCTAACCTCGCCACACACTCATTTCACAAGCCTCGGGTTCAGACATCAGAGCAATCCTCACTACACACTCGTTTCACAAGCCTCGGGTACAGACAGCAGAGCTATCCTCACCACACACGCATTTCACAAGCCTCGGGTTCAGACAGCAGAGCTATCCTCGCCACACACTCATTTCACAAGCCTCGGGTTCAGACATCAGAGCAATCCTCACTACACACTCGTTTCACAAGCCTCGGGTACAGACAGCAGAGCTATCCTCACCACACACTCATTTCACGAGCCTCGGGTTCAGACAGCAGAGTTATCCTCATCACACCCTCATTTCACGAGCCTCGGGTTCAGACAGCAGAGCTATCCTCACCACACACTCATTCCACGAGCCTCGGGTGCAGACAGCAGAGCTATCCTCACCACATACTCGTTTCACAAGCCCGGGTTCAGACAGCAGAGCTATCCTCACCACACACTCATTTCACGAGCCTCGGGTTCAGACAGCAGATCTAGCCTCACCACACACTCATTTCACATGCCTCGGGTTCAGACAGCAAAGCTAGCCTCACCACACACTCATTTCACAAACCTCGGGTTCAGACAGCAGAGTTAGCCTCACCACACACTCATTTCACAAGCCTCGGGTTCAGACAGCAGAGCTATCCTCACCACACACTTATTTCACAAGCCCTGGTTCAGACAGCAGAGCTATCCTCACCACACACTAATTTCACAAGCCTCGGGTTCAGACAGCAGAGCTATCCTCGCCACACACTCATTTCACAAGCCTCGGGTTCAGACATCAGAGCTATAATCGCCACACACTCATTTCACAAGCCCGGGTTCAGACACCAGAGCTATCCTCACCACACACTCATTTCACAAGCCTCGGCTTCACACAGCAGAGCTATCCGCGCCACACACTCATTTCACAATCCTCAGGTTCAGACAGCAGAGCTATCCTCACCACACACTTGTTTTACAGACCTAGATTCAGACAGCAGAGCTATCCTCACTACACACTCGTTTCACAAGCCTCGGGTACAGACAGCAGAGCTATCCTCACCACACACTCATTCCACAAGCCTCTGGTTCAGACAGCAGAGCTATCCTCACCACACACTCGTTCCACAAGCCTCGGGTTCAGACAGCAGATCTAGCCTCACCACATACTCGTTTCACAAGCCTCGGGTTCAGACAGCAGATCTAGCCTCACCACACACTCATTTCACAAGCCCGGGTTCAGACAGCAGAGCTAGCCTCACCACACACTCATTTCACAATCCTCGGGTTCAGACAGCAGAGCTATCCTCACCACACACTCATTTCACAAGCCTCGGGTACAGACAGCAGATCTAGCCTCACCACACACTCATTTCACAAGCCTCAGGTTCAGACAGCAGAGCTATCCTCACCACACACTCATTTCACAATCCTCGGGTTCAGACAGCAGAGCTAGCCTCACTACACACTCATTTCACAAGCCTCGGGTTCAGACAGCAGAGCTATCCTCACCACATACTCATTTCACAAGCCTCGGGTTCAGGCAGCAGAGCTATCCTCACCACACACTCATTTCACAAGCCTCGGGTTCAGACAGCAGAGCTATCCTCACCACACACTCATTTCACAAGCCTCGGGTTCAGACAGCAGAGCTATCCTCAACACACATTCATTTCAGAAGCCTCGGGTTCAGACAGCAGAGCTATCCTCACCTCACACTCATTTCACATGCCTCGGGTTCGGGCAGCAGAGCTATCCTCACCACACACTCATTTCACAAGCCTCGGGTTCAGACAGCAGAGCTATCCTCACCACACACTCATTCCACGAGCCTTGGGTTCAGACAGCAGAGCTATCCTCACCACACACTCATTTCACGAGCCTCGGGTTCAGACAGCAGAGTTATCCTCATCACACACTCATTTCACGAGCCTCGGGTTCAGACAGCAGAGCTATCCTCACCACACACTCATTTCACAAGCCTCGGGTTCAGACAGCAGAGCTATCCTCACCACACACTCATTCCACGAGCCTCGGGTTCAGACAGCAGAGCTATCCGCGCCACACACTCATTTCACAATCCTCAGGTTTAGACAGCAGAGCTATCCTCACCACACACTTGTTTTACAGACCTAGATTCAGACAGCAGAGCTATCCTCACTACACACTCATTTCACAAGCCTCGGGTACAGACAGCAGAGCTATCCTCACCACACACTCATTCCACAAGCCTCTGGTTCAGACAGCAGAGCTATCCTCACCACACACTCGTTCCACAAGCCTCGGGTTCAGACAGCAGATCTAGCCTCACCACATACTCGTTTCACAAGTCTCGGGTTCAGACAGCAGATCTAGCCTCACCACACACTCATTTCACAAGCCCGGGTTCAGACAGCAGAGCTAGCCTCACCACAGACTCATTTCACAAGCCTCAGGTTCAGACAGCAGAGCTATCCTCACCACACACTCATTTCACAATCCTCGGGTTCAGACAGCAGAGCTATCCTCACCACACACTCATTTCACAAGCCTCGGGTTCAGACAGCAGATCTAGCCTCACCACACACTCATTTCACAAGCCTCAGGTTCAGACAGCAGGGCTATCCTCACCACACACTCATTTCACAATCCTTGGGTTCAGACAGCAGAGCTAGCCTCACTACACACTCATTTCACAAGCCTCGGGTTCAGACAGCAGAGCTATCCTCACCACATACTTATTTCACAAGCCTCGGGTTCAGGCAGCAGAGCTATCCTCACCACACACTCATTTCACAAGCCTCGGGTTCAGACAGCAGAGCTATCCTCACCACACATTCATTTCACAAGCCTCGGGTTCAGACAGCAGAGCTATCCTCACCTCACACTCATTTCACATGCCTCGGGTTCGGACAGCAGAGCTATCCTCACCACACACTCATTTCACAAGCCTCGGGTTCAGACAGCAGAGCTATCCTCACCACACACTCATTCCACGAGCCTTGGATTCAGACAGCAGAGCTATCCTCACCACACACTCATTTCACAAGCCCGGGTTCAGACAGCAGAGCTATCCTCACCACACACTCATTTCACAAGCCTCGGCTTCACATAGCAGAGCTATCCTCGCCACACACTAATTTCACAAGCCTCGGGTTCAGACAGCAGAGCTATCCTCGCCACACACTCATTTCACAAGCCTCGGGTTCAGACATCAGAGCTATCCTCGCCACACACTCATTTCACAAGCCTGTGTTCAGACAGCAGAGCTATCCTCACCACACACTCATTTCACAAGCCTCGGCTTCACACAGCAGAGCTATCCTCGCCACACACTCATTTCACAATCCTCAGGTTCAGACAGCAGAGCTATCCTCACCACACACTTGTTTTACAGACCTAGATTCTGACAGCAGAGCTATCCTCACTACACACTCATTCCACAAGCCTCGGGTACAGACAGCAGAGCTATCCTCACCACACACTCGTTCCACAAGCCTCTGGTTCAGACAGCAGAGCTATCCTCACCACACACTCGTTCCACAAGCCTCGGGTTCAGACAGCAGATCTAGCCTCACCACATACTCGTTTCACAAGCCTCGGGTTCAGACAGCAGATCTAGCCTCACCACACACTCATTTCACAAGCTCGGGTTCAGACAGCAGAGCTAGCCTCACCACACACTCATTTCACAAGCCTCAGGTTCAGACAGCAGAGCTATCCTCACCACACACTCATTTCACAATCCTCGGGTTCAGACAGCAGAGCTATTCTCACCACACACTCATTTCACAAGCCTCTGGTTCAGATAGCAGATCTAGCCTCACCCCACACTCATTTCACAAGCCCGGGTTCAGACAGCATAGCTAGCCTCACTACACACTCATTTCTCAAGTCTCGGGTTCAGACAGCAGTGCTATCCTCACCACATACTCATTTCACAAGCCTCGGGTTCAGGCAGCAGAGCTATCCTCACCACACACTCATTTCACAAGCCTCGGGTTCAGACAGCAGAGCTATCCTCACCACACACTCATTTCACAAGCCTCGGGTGCAGACAGCAGAGCTATCCTCACCACACACTCATTTCACAAGCCTCGAGTTCAGACAGCAGAGCTATCCTCACCTCACACTCCTTTCACATGCCTCGGGTTCGGACAGCAGAGCTATCCTCACCACACACTCATTTCACAACCCTCGGGTTCAGACAGCAGAGCTATCCTCACCACACACTCATTTCACAAGCCTCGGGTTCAGACAGCAGAGCTATCCTCACCACACACTCATTTCACATGCCTCGGATTCAGACAGCAGAGCTATCCTCACCACACACTCGTTTCACAAGCCTCGGGTTCAGACAGCAGATCTAGCCTCACCACACACTCATTTCACAAGCCCGGGTTCAGACAGCAGAGCTAGCCTCACCACACACTCATTTCACATGCCTCGGGTTCAGACAGCAGAGCTAGCATCACCACACACTCATTTCACAAGCCTCAGGTTCAGACAGCAGATCTAGCCTCACCACACACTCATTTCACATGCCTCGGGTTCAGACAGCAAAGCTAGCCTCACCACACACTCATTTCACAAGCCTCGGGTACAGACAGCAGAGTTAGCCTCACCACACACTCATTTCACAAGCCTCGGGTTCAGACAGCAGAGCTATCCTCACCACACACTCATTTCACAAGCCCTGGTTCAGACAGCAGAGCTATCCTCACCACACACTAATTTCACAAGCCTCGGGTTCAGACAGCAGAGCTATCCTCGCCACACACTCATTTCACAAGCCTCGGGTTCAGACATCAGAGCTATCCTCACCACACACTCATTTCACAAGCCCGGGTTCAGACAGCAGAGCTATCCTCACCACACACTCATTTCACAAGCCTCGGCTTCACACAGCAGAGCTATCCTCGCCACACACTCATTTCACAATCCTCAGGTTCAGACAGCAGAGCTATCCTCACCACACACTTGTTTTACAGACCTAGATTCAGACAGCAGAGCTATCCTCAATACACACTCGTTCCACAAGCCTCGGGTTCAGACAGCAGATCTAGCCTCACCACATACTCGTTTCACAAGCCTTGGGTACAGACAGCAGAGCTATCCTCACCACTCACTCATTCCACAAGCCTCTGGTTCAGACAGCAGAGCTATCCTCACCACACACTCGTTCCACAAGCCTCGGGTTCAGACAGCAGATCTAGCCTCACCACATACTCGTTTCACAAGCCTCGGGTTCAGACAGCAGATCTAGCCTCACCACACACTCATTTCACAAGCCCGGGTTCAGACAGCAGAGCTAGCCTCACCACACACTCATTTCACAAGCCTCAGGTTCAGACAGCAGAGCTATCCTCACCACCCACTCATTTCACAATCCTCGGGTTCAGACAGCAGAGCTATCCTCACCACACACTCATTTCACAAGCCTCGGGTTCAGACAGCAGATCTAGCCTCACCACACATTCATTTCACAAGCCTCAGGTTCAGACAGCAGAGCTATCCTCACCACACACTCATTTCACAATCCTCGGGTTCAGACAGCAGAGCTAGCCTCACTACACACTCATTTCACAAGCCTCGGGTTCAGACAGCAGAGCTATCCTCACCACATACTCATTTCACAAGCCTCGGGTTCAGGCAGCAGAGCTATCCTCACCACACACTCATTTCACAAGCCTCGGGTTCAGACAGCAGAGCTATCCTCACCACACACTCATTTCACAAGCCTCGGGTTCAGACAGCAGAGCTATCCTCACCACACACTCATTTCACAAGCCTCTGGTTCAGACAGCAGAGCTATCCTCACCACACACTCATTTCACATGCCTCGGGTTCGGACAGCAGAGCTATCCTCACCACACACTCATTTCACAAGCCTCGGGTTCAGACAGCAGAGCTATCCTCACCACACACTCATTTCACAAGCCTAGGGTTCAGACAGCAGAGCTATCCTCACCACACACTCATTTCACAAGCCCGGGTTCAGACAGCAGAGCTATCCTCACCACACACTCATTTCACAAGCCTCGGCTTCACACAGCAGAGCTATCCGCGCCACACACTCATTTCACAATCCTCAGGTTCAGACAGCAGAGCTATCCTCACCACACACTTGTTTTACAGACCTAGATTCAGACAGCAGAGCTATCCTCACTACACACTCGTTTCACAAGCCTCGGGTACAGACAGTAGAGCTATCCTCACCACACACTCATTCCACAAGCCTCTGGTTCAGACAGCAGAGCTATCCTCACCACACACTCGTTCCACAAGCCTCGGGTTCAGACAGCAGATCTAGCATCACCACATACTCGTTTCACAAGCCTCGGGTTCAGACAGCAGATCTAGACTCACCACACACTCATTTCACAAGCCCGGGTTCAGACAGCAGAGCTAGCCTCACCACACACTCATTTCACAAGCCTCAGGTTCAGACAGCAGAGCTATCCTCACCACACACTCATTTCACAATCCTCGGGTTCAGACAGCAGAGCTATCCTCACCACACACTCATTTTACAAGCCTCAGGTTCAGACAGCAGATCTAGCCTCACCACACACTCATTTCACAAGCCTCAGGTTCAGACAGCAGAGCTATCCTCACCACACACTCATTTCACAATCCTCGGGTTCAGACAGCAGAGCTAGCCTCACTACACACTCATTTCACAAGCCTCGGGTTCAGACAGCAGAGCTATCCTCACCACATACTCATTTCACAAGCCTCGGGTTCAGGCAGCAGAGCTATCCTGACCACACACTCATTTCACAAGCCTCGGGTTCAGACAGCAGAGCTATCCTCACCACACACTCATTTCACAAGCCTCGGGTTCAGACAGCAGAGCTATCCTCACCTCACACTCATTTCCCATGCCTCGGGTTCGGACAGCAGAGCTATGCTCACCACACACTCATTTCACAAGCCTCGGGTTCAGACAGCAGAGCTATCCTCACCACACACTCATTCCACGAGCCTTGGGTTCAGACAGCAGAGCTATCCTCACCACACACTCATTTCACGAGCCTCGGGTTCAGACAGCAGAGTTATCCTCATCACACACTCATTTCACAAGCCTCGGGTTCAGACAGCAGAGCTATCCTCACCACACACTCATTTCACAAGCCTCGGGTTCAGACAGCAGAGCTATCCTCACCACACACTCATTCCACGAGCCTCGGGTTCAGACAGCAGAGCTATCCTCACCACATACTCGTTTCACAAGCCCGGGTTCAGACAGCAGAGCTATCCTCACCACACACTCATTTCACGAGCCTCGGGTTCAGACAGCAGAGTTATCCTCATCACACACTCATTTCACGAGCTTCGGGTTCACACAGCAGAGCTATCCTCACCACACACTCATTTCACAAGCCTCGGGTTCAGACAGCAGAGCTATCCTCACCACACACTCATTTCACAAGCCTCGGGTTCAGACAGCAGAGCTATCCTCACCACACACTCATTTCACAAGCCTCGGGTTCAGACAGCAGAGCTATCCTCACCACACACTCATTTCACATGCCTCGGGTTCGGACAGCAGAGCTATCCTCACCACACACTCATTTCACGAGCCTCGGGTTCAGACAGCAGAGTTATCCTCACCACACACTCATTTCCCGAGCCTCGGGTTCAGACAGCAGAGCTATCCTCACCACACACTCATTTCACAAGCCTCAGGTTCAGACAGCAGAGCTATCCTCACCACACACTCATTTCACAATCCTCGGGTTCAGACAGCAGAGCTAGCCTCACTACACACTCATTTCACAAGCCTCGGGTTCAGACAGCAGAGCTATCCTCACCACACACTCATTTCACAATCCTCGGGTTCAGACAGCAGAGCTATCCTCACCACACACTCATTTCACAAGCCTCGGGTTCAGACAGCAGATCTAGCCTCACCACACACTCATTTCACAAGCCTCAGGTTCAGACAGCAGAGCTATCCTCACCACACACTCATTTCACAATCCTCGGGTTCAGACAGCAGAGCTAGCCTCACTACACACTCATTTCACAAGCCTCGGGTTCAGACAGCAGAGCTATCCTCACCACATACTTATTTCACAAGCCTCGGGTTCAGGCAGCAGAGCTATCCTCACCACACACTCATTTCACAAGCCTCGGGTTCAGACAGCAGAGCTATCCTCACCACACACTCATTTCACAAGCCTCGGGTTCAGACAGCAGAGCTATCCTCACCACACATTCTTTTCAGAAGCCTCGGGTTCAGACAGCAGAGCTATCCTCACCTCACACTCATTTCACATGCCTCGGGTTCGGACAGCAGAGCTATCCTCACCACACACTAATTTCACAAGCCTCGGGTTCAGACAGCAGAGCTATCCTCACCACACACTCATTCCAGGAGCCTTGGGTTCAGACAGCAGAGCTATCCTCACCACACACTCATTTCACGAGCCTCGGGTTCAGACAGCAGAGTTATCCTCATCACACACTCATTTCACAAGCCTCGGGTTCAGACAGCAGAGCTATCCTCACCACACACTCATTTCACAAGCCTCGGGTTCAGACAGCAGAGCTATCCTCACCACACACTCATTCCACGAGCCTCGGGTTCAGACAGCAGAGCTATCCTCACCACATACTCGTTTCACAAGCCCGGGTTCAGACAGCAGAGCTATCCTCACCACACACTCATTTCACGAGCCTCGGGTTCAGACAGCAGAGTTATCCTCATCACACACTCATTTCACGAGCTTCGGGTTCAGACAGCAGAGCTATCCTCACCACACACTCATTTCACAAGCCTCGGGTTCAGACAGTAGAGCTATCCTCACCACACACTCATTTCACAAGCCTGGGGTTCAGACAGCAGAGCTATCCTCACCACACACTCATTTCACGAGCCTCGGGTTCAGACAGCAGAGTTATCCTCACCACACACTCATTTCACGAGCCTCGGGTTCAGACAGCAGAGCTATCCTCACCACACACTCATTTCACAAGCCTCGGGTTCAGACAGTAGAGCTATCCTCACCACACACTCATTTCACAAGCCTGGGGTTCAGACAGCAGAGCTATCCTCACCACACACTCATTTCACATGCCTCGGGTTCGGACAGCAGAGCTATCCTCACCACACACTCATATCACAAGCCTCCGGTTCAGACAGCAGAGCTATCCTCACCACACACTCATTCCACGAGCCTCGGGTTCAGACAGCAGAGCTATCCTCACCACACACTCATTTCACGAGCCTCGGGTTCAGACAGCAGAGTTATCCTCACCACACACTCATTTCACAAGCCTCAGGTTCAGACAGCAGAGCTAACCTCACTACACACTCATTTCACGAGCCTCGGGTTCAGACAGCAGAGCTATCCTCACCACACACTCATTTCACAAGCCTCGGGTTCAGACAGCAGAGCTATCCTCGCCACACACTCATTTCACAAGCCTCGGGTTCAGACATCAGAGCAATCCTCACTACACACTCGTTTCACAAGCCTCGGGTACATACAGCAGAGCTATCCTCACCACACACTCATTTCACGAGCCTCGGATTCAGACAGCAGAGTTATCCTCATCACACCCTCATTTCACGAGCCTCGGGTTCAGACAGCAGAGCTATCCTCACCACACACTCATTCCACGAGCCTCGGGTTCAGACAGCAGAGCTATCCTCACCACATACTCGTTTCACAAGCCCGGGTTCAGACAGCAGAGCTATCCTCACCACACACTCATTTCACAAGCCTCGGGTTCAGACAGCAGATCTAGCCTCACCACACACTCATTTCACATGCCTCGGGTTCAGACAGCAAAGCTAGCCTCACCACACACTCATTTCACAAGCCTCGGGTTCAGACAGCAGAGTTAGCCTCACCACACACTCATTTCACAAGCCTCGGGTTCAGACAGCAGAGCTTTCCTCACCACACACTTATTTCACAAGCCCTGGTTCAGACAGCAGAGCTATCCTCACCACACACTAATTTCACAAGCCTCGGGTTCAGACAGCAGAGCTATCCTCGCCACACACTCATTTCACAAGCCTCGGGTTCAGACATCAGAGCTATCATCGCCACACACTCATTTCACAAGCCCGGGTTCAGACAGCAGAGCTATCCTCACCACACACTCATTTCACAAGCCTCGGCTTCACACAGCAGAGCTATCCGCGCCACACACTCATTTCACAATCCTCAGGTTCAGACAGCAGAGCTATCCTCACTACACACTCGTTTCACAAGCCTCGGGTACAGACAGCAGAGCTATCCTCACCACACACTCATTCCACAAGCCTCTGGTTCAGACAGCAGAGCTATCCTCACCACACACTCGTTCCACAAGCCTCGGGTTCAGACAGCAGATCTAGCCTCACCACATACTCGTTTCACAAGCCTCGGGTTCAGACAGCAGATCTAGCCTCACCACACACTCATTTCACAAGCCCGGGTTCAGACAGCAGAGCTAGCCTCACCACACACTCATTTCACAAGCCTCAGGTTCAGACAGCAGAGCTATCCTCACCACACACTCATTTCACAATCCTCGGGTTCAGACAGCAGAGCTATCCTCACCACACACTCATTTCACAAGCCTCGGGTTCAGACAGCAGATCTAGCCTCACCACACACTCATTTCACAAGCCTCAGGTTCAGACAGCAGAGCTATCCTCACCACACACTCATTTCACAATCCTCTGGTTCAGACAGCAGAGCTAGCCTCACTACACACTCATTTCACAAGCCTCGGGTTCAGACAGCAGAGCTATCCTCACCACATACTCATTTCACAAGCCTCGGGTTCAGGCAGCAGAGCTATCCTCACCACACACTCATTTCACAAGCCTCCGGTTCAGACAGCAGAGCTATCCTCACCACACACTCATTTCACAAGCCTCGGGTTCAGACAGCAGAGCTATCCTCAACACACATTCATTTCAGAAGCCTCGGGTTCAGACAGCAGAGCTATCCTCACCTCACACTCATTTCACATGCCTCGGGTTCGGGCAGCAGAGCTATCCTCACCACACACTCATTTCACAAGCCTCGGGTTCAGACAGCAGAGCTATCCTCACCACACACTCATTCCACGAGCCTTGGGTTCAGACAGCAGAGCTATCCTCACCACACACTCATTTCACGAGCCTCGGGTTCAGACAGCAGAGTTATCCTCACCACATACTCATTTCACAAGCCTCGGGTTCAGGCAGCAGAGCTATCCTCACCACACACTCATTTCACAAGCCTCCGGTTCAGACAGCAGAGCTATCCTCACCACACACTCATTTCACAAGCCTCGGGTTCAGACAGCAGAGCTATCCTCAACACACATTCATTTCAGAAGCCTCGGGTTCAGACAGCAGAGCTATCCTCACCTCACACTCATTTCACATGCCTTGGGTTCGGGCAGCAGAGCTATCCTCACCACACACTCATTTCACAAGCCTCGGGTTCAGACAGCAGAGCTATCCTCACCACACACTCATTCCACGAGCCTTGGGTTCAGACAGCAGAGCTATCCTCACCACACACTCATTTCACGAGCCTCGGGTTCAGACAGCAGAGTTATCCTCATCACACACTCATTTCACGACCCTCGGGTTCAGACAGCAGAGCTATCCTCACCACACACTCATTTCACGAGCCTCGGGTTCAGACAGCAGAGTTATCCTCATCACACACTCATTTCACGAGCTTCGGGTTCACACAGCAGAGCTATCCTCACCACACACTCATTTCACAAGCCTCGGGTTCAGACAGCAGAGCTATCCTCACCACACACTCATTTCACAAGCCTCGGGTTCAGACAGCAGAGCTATCCTCACCACACACTCATTTCACAAGCCTCGGGTTCAGACAGCAGAGCTATCCTCACCACACACTCATTTCACACGCCTCGGGTTCGGACAGCAGAGCTATCCTCACCACACACTCATTTCACGAGCCTCGGGTTCAGACAGCAGAGTTATCCTCACCACACACTCATTTCACAAGCCTCTGGTTCAGACAGCAGAGCTATCCTCACCACACACTCATTTCACAAGCCTCGGGTTCAGACAGCAGAGCTATCCTCACCACACACTCATTTCACAAGCCTGGGGTTCAGACAGCAGAGCTATCCTCACCACACACTCATTCCACGAGCCTCGGGTTCAGACAGCAGAGCTATCCTCACCACACACTCATTTCACGAGCCACGGGTTCAGACAGCAGAGCTATCCTCACCACACACTCATTTCACAAGCCTCAGGTTCAGACAGCAGAGCTAACCTCACCACACACTCATTTCACAAGCCTCAGGTTCAGACAGCAGAGCTAAACTCACTACACACTCATTTCACGAGCCTCGGATTCAGACAGCAGAGCTATCCTCACCACACACTCATTTCACAAGCCTCGGGTTCAGACAGCAGAGCTAACCTCGCCACACACTCATTTCACAAGCCTCGGGTTCAGACATCAGAGCAATCCTCACTACACACTCGTTTCACAAGCCTCGGGTACAGACAGCAGAGCTATCCTCACCACACACTCATTTCACAAGCCTCGGGTTCAGACAGCAGAGCTATCCTCACCACACACTCATTTCACAAGCCTCGGGTTCAGACAGCAGAGCTATCCTCACCACACACTCATTTCACATGCCTCGGGTTCGGACAGCAGAGCTATCCTCACCACACACTCATTTCACGAGCCTCGGGTTCAGACAGCAGAGTTATCCTCACCACACACTCATTTCCCGAGCCTCGGGTTCAGACAGCAGAGCTATCCTCACCACACACTCATTTCACAAGCCTCAGGTTCAGACAGCAGAGCTATCCTCACCACACACTCATTTCACAATCCTCGGGTTCAGACAGCAGAGCTAGCCTCACTACACACTCATTTCACAAGCCTCGGGTTCAGACAGCAGAGCTATCCTCACCACACACTCATTTCACAATCCTTGGGTTCAGACAGCAGAGCTATCCTCACCACACACTCATTTCACAAGCCTCGGGTTCAGACAGCAGATCTAGCCTCACCACACACTCATTTCACAAGCCTCAGGTTCAGACAGCAGAGCTATCCTCACCACACACTCATTTCACAATCCTCGGGTTCAGACAGCAGAGCTAGCCTCACTACACACTCATTTCACAAGCCTCGGGTTCAGACAGCAGAGCTATCCTCACCACATACTTATTTCACAAGCCTCGGGTTCAGGCAGCAGAGCTATCCTCACCACACACTCATTTCACAAGCCTCGGGTTCAGACAGCAGAGCTATCCTCACCACACACTCATTTCACAAGCCTCGGGTTCAGACAGCAGAGCTATCCTCACCACACATTCTTTTCAGAAGCCTCGGGTTCAGACAGCAGAGCTATCCTCACCTCACACTCATTTCACATGCCTCGGGTTCGGACAGCAGAGCTATCCTCACCACACACTAATTTCACAAGCCTCGGGTTCAGACAGCAGAGCTATCCTCACCACACACTCATTCCACGAGCCTTGGGTTCAGACAGCAGAGCTATCCTCACCACACACTCATTTCACGAGCCTCGGGTTCAGACAGCAGAGTTATCCTCATCACACACTCATTTCACAAGCCTCGGGTTCAGACAGCAGAGCTATCCTCACCACACACTCATTTCACAAGCCTCGGGTTCAGACAGCAGAGCTATCCTCACCACACACTCATTCCACGAGCCTCGGGTTCAGACAGCAGAGCTATCCTCACCACATACTCGTTTCACAAGCCCGGGTTCAGACAGCAGAGCTATCCTCACCATACACTCATTTCACGAGCCTCGGGTTCAGACAGCAGAGTTATCCTCATCACACACTCATTTCACGAGCTTCGGGTTCACACAGCAGAGCTATCCTCACCACACACTCATTTCACGAGCCTCGGGTTCAGACAGCAGAGCTATCCTCACCACACACTCATTTCACAAGCCTCGGGTTCAGACAGCAGAGCTATCCTCACCACACACTCATTTCACAAGCCTCGGGTTCAGACAGCAGAGCTATCCTCACCACACACTCATTTCACATGCCTCGGGTTCGGACAGCAGAGCTATCCTCACCACACACTCATTTCACGAGCCTCGGGTTCAGACAGCAGAGTTATCCTCACCACACACTCATTTCACGAGCCTCGGGTTCAGACAGCAGAGCTATCCTCACCACACACTCATTTCACAAGCCTCGGGTTCAGACAGTAGAGCTATCCTCACCACACACTCATTTCACAAGCCTGGGGTTCAGACAGCAGAGCTATCCTCACCACACACTCATTTCACATGCCTCGGGTTCGGACAGCAGAGCTATCCTCACCACACACTCATATCACAAGCCTCGGGTTCAGACAGCAGAGCTATCCTCACCACACACTCATTCCACGAGCCTCGGGTTCAGACAGCAGAGCTATCCTCACCACACACTCATTTCACGAGCCTCGGGTTCAGACAGCAGAGTTATCCTCACCACACACTCATTTCACAAGCCTCAGGTTCAGACAGCAGAGCTAACCTCACTACACACTCATTTCACGAGCCTCGGGTTCAGACAGCAGAGCTATCCTCACCACACACTCATTTCACAAGCCTCGGGTTCAGACAGCAGAGCTATCCTCGCCACACACTCATTTCACAAGCCTCGGGTTCAGACATCAGAGCAATCCTCACTACACACTCGTTTCACAAGCCTCGGGTACAGACAGCAGAGCTATCCTCACCACACACTCATTTCACGAGCCTCGGGTTCAGACAGCAGAGTTATCCTCATCACACCCTCATTTCACGAGCCTCGGGTTCAGACAGCAGAGCTATCCTCACCACACACTCATTCCACGAGCCTCGGGTTCAGACAGCAGAGCTATCCTCACCACATACTCGTTTCACAAGCCCGGGTTCAGACAGCAGAGCTATCCTCACCACACACTCATTTCACAAGCCTCGGGTTCAGACAGCAGATCTAGCCTCACCACACACTCATTTCACATACCTCGGGTTCAGACAGCAAAGCTAGCCTCACCACACACTCATTCCACGAGCCTCAGGTTCAGACAGCAGAGCTATCCTCACCACACACTCATTTCACAAGCCTCGGGTTCAGACAGCAGAATTAGCCTCACCACACACTCATTTCACAAGCCTCGGGTTCAGACAGCAGAGCTTTCCTCACCACACACTTATTTCACAAGCCCTGGTTCAGACAGCAGAGCTATCCTCACCACACACTAATTTCACAAGCCTCGGGTTCAGACAGCAGAGCTATCCTCGCCACACACTCATTTCACAAGCCTCGGGTTCAGACATCAGAGCTATCATCGCCACACACTCATTTCACAAGCCCGGGTTCAGACAGCAGAGCTATCCTCACCACACACTCATTTCACAAGCCTCGGCTTCACACAGCAGAGCTATCCGCGCCACACACTCATTTCACAATCCTCAGGTTCAGACAGCAGAGCTATCCTCACTACACACTCGTTTCACAAGCCTCGGGTACAGACAGCAGAGCTATCCTCACCACACACTCATTCCACAAGCCTCTGGTTCAGACAGCAGAGCTATCCTCACCACACACTCGTTCCACAAGCCTCGGGTTCAGACAGCAGATCTAGCCTCACCACATACTCGTTTCACAAGCCTCGGGTTCAGACAGCAGATCTAGCCTCACCACACACTCATTTCACAAGCCCGGGTTCAGACAGCAGAGCTAGCCTCACCACGCACTCATTTCACAAGCCTCAGGTTCAGACAGCAGAGCTATCCTCACCACACACTCATTTCACAATCCTCGGGTTCAGACAGCAGAGCTATCCTCACCACACACTCATTTCACAAGCCTCGGGTTCAGACAGCAGATCTAGCCTCACCACACACGCATTTCACAAGCCTCAGGTTCAGACAGCAGAGCTATCCTCACCACACACTCATTTCACAATCCTCTGGTTCAGACAGCAGAGCTAGCCTCACTACACACTCATTTCACAAGCCTCGGGTTCAGACAGCAGAGCTATCCTCACCACATACTCATTTCACAAGCCTCGGGTTCAGGCAGCAGAGCTATCCTCACCACACACTCATTTCACAAGCCTCCGGTTCAGACAGCAGAGCTATCCTCGCCACACACTCATTTCACAAGCCTCGGGTTCAGACAGCAGAGCTATCCTCAACACACATTAATTTCAGAAGCCTCGGGTTCAGACAGCAGAGCTATCCTCACCTCACACTCATTTCACATGCCTCGGGTTCGGGCAGCAGAGCTATCCTCACCACACACTCATTTCACAAGCCTCGGGTTCAGACAGCAGAACTATCCTCACCACACACTCATTCCACGAGCCTTGGGTTCAGACAGCAGAGCTATCCTCACCACACACTCATTTCACGAGCCTCGGGTTCAGACAGCAGAGTTATCCTCATCACACACTCATTTCACGAGCCTCGGGTTCAGACAGCAGAGCTATCCTCACCACACACTCATTTCACAAGCCTCGGGTTCAGACAGCAGAGCTATCCTCACCACACACTCATTCCACGAGC
Source organism: Lissotriton helveticus (assembly GCF_964261635.1). Classification (NCBI taxonomy): domain Eukaryota; kingdom Metazoa; phylum Chordata; class Amphibia; order Caudata; family Salamandridae; genus Lissotriton; species Lissotriton helveticus. The sequence continues at coordinate 39,977,806 of NC_136057.1, forward strand.
CTCGGGTTCAGACAGCAGAGCTATCCTCACCACATACTCGTTTCACAAGCCCGGGTTCAGACAGCAGAGCTATCCTCACCACACACTCATTTCACGAGCCTCGGGTTCAGACAGCAGAGTTATCCTCATCACACACTCCTTTCACGAGCTTCGGGTTCACACAGCAGAGCTATCCTCACCACACACTCATTTCACAAGCCTCGGGTTCAGACAGCAGAGCTATCCTCACCACACACTCATTTCACAAGCCTCGGGTTCAGACAGCAGAGCTATCCTCACCACACACTCATTTCACAAGCCTCTGGTTCAGACAGCAGAGCTATCCTCACCACACACTCATTTCACACGCCTCGGGTTCGGACAGCAGAGCTATCCTCACCACACACTCATTTCACGAGCCTCGGGTTCAGACAGCAGAGTTATCCTCACCACACACTCATTTCACAAGCCTCTGGTTCAGACAGCAGAGCTATCCTCACCACACACTCATTTCACAAGCCTCGGGTTCAGACAGCAGAGCTATCCTCACCACACACTCATTTCACAAGCCTGGGGTTCAGACAGCAGAGCTATCCTCACCACACACTCATTCCACGAGCCTCGGGTTCAGACAGCAGAGCTATCCTCACCACACACTCATTTCACGAGCCTCGGGTTCAGACAGCAGAGCTATCCTCACCACACACTCATTTCACAAGCCTCAGGTTCAGACAGCAGAGCTAACCTCACCACACACTCATTTCACAAGCCTCAGGTTCAGACAGCAGAGCTAAACTCACTACACACTCATTTCACGAGCCTCGTATTCAGACAGCAGAGCTATCCTCACCACACACTCATTTCACAAGCCTCGGGTTCAGACAGCAGAGCTAACCTCGCCACACACTCATTTCACAAGCCTCGGGTTCAGACATCAGAGCAATCCTCACTACACACTCGTTTCACAAGCCTCGGGTACAGACAGCAGAGCTATCCTCACCACACACTCATTTCACAAGCCTCGGGTTCAGACAGCAGAGCTATCCTCACCACACACTCATTCCACGAGCCTCGGGTTCAGACAGCAGAGCTATCCTCACCACATACTCGTTTCACAAGCCCAGGTTCAGACAGCAGAGCTATCCTCACCACACACTCATTTCACGAGCCTCGGGTTCAGACAGCAGAGTTATCCTCATCACACACTCATTTCACGAGCTTCGGGTTCACACAGCAGAGCTATCCTCACCACACTTTCATTTCACAAGCCTCGGGTTCAGACAGCAGAGCTATCCTCACCACACACTCATTTCACAAGCCTCGGGTTCAGACAGCAGAGCTATCCTCACCACACACTCATTTCACAAGCCTCGGGTTCAGACAGCAGAGCTATCCTCACCACACACTCATTTCACAAGCCTCGGGTTCAGACAGTAGAGCTATCCTCACCACACACTCATTTCACAAGCCTGGGGTTCAGACAGCAGAGCTATCCTCACCACACACTCATTTCACATGCCTCGGGTTCGGACAGCAGAGCTATCCTCACCACACACTCATATCACAAGCCTCGGGTTCAGACAGCAGAGCTATCCTCACCACACTCTCATTCCACGAGCCTCGGGTTCAGACAGCAGAGCTATCCTCACCACACACTCATTTCACAAGCCTCGGGTTCAGACAGCAGAGCTATCCTCACCACACACTCATTCCACGAGCCTCGGGTTCAGACAGCAGAGCTATCCTCACCACATACTCGTTTCACAAGCCCGGGTTCAGACAGCAGAGCTATCCTCACCACACACTCATTTCACGAGCCTCGGGTTCAGACAGCAGAGTTATCCTCATCACACACTCATTTCACGAGCTTCGGGTTCAGACAGCAGAGCTATCCTCACCACACACTCATTTCACATGACTCGGGTTCGGACAGCAGAGCTATCCTCACCACACACTCATTTCACGAGCCTCGGGTTCAGACAGCAGAGTTATCCTCACCACACACTCATTTCACGAGCCTCGGGTTCAGACAGCAGAGCTATCCTCACCACACACTCATTTCACAAGCCTCGGGTTCAGACAGTAGAGCTATCCTCACCACACACTCATTTCACAAGCCTGGGGTTCAGACAGCAGAGCTATCCTCACCACACACTCATTTCACATGCCTCGGGTTCGGACAGCAGAGCTATCCTCACCACACACTCATATCACAAGCCTCGGGTTCAGACAGCAGAGCTATCCTCACCACACACTCATTCCACGAGCCTCGGGTTCAGACAGCAGAGCTATCCTCACCACACACTCATTTCACGAGCCTCGGGTTCAGACAGAGGAGTTATCCTCACCACACACTCATTTCACAAGCCTCAGGTTCAGACAGCAGAGCTAACCTCACTACACACTCATTTCACGAGCCTCGGGTTCAGACAGCAGAGCTATCCTCACCACACACTCATTTCACAAGCCTCGGGTTCAGACAGCAGAGCTATCCTCGCCACACACTCATTTCACAAGCCTCGGGTTCAGACATCAGAGCAATCCTCACTACACACTCGTTTCACAAGCCTCGGGTACAGACAGCAGAGCTATCCTCACCACACACTCATTTCACGAGCCTCGGGTTCAGACAGCAGAGTTATCCTCATCACACCCTCATTTCACGAGCCTCGGGTTCAGACAGCAGAGCTATCCTCACCACACACTCATTCCACGAGCCTCGGGTTCAGACAGCAGAGCTATCCTCACCACATACTCGTTTCACAAGCCCGGGTTCAGACAGCAGAGCTATCCTCACCACACACTCATTTCACAAGCCTCGGGTTCAGACAGCAGATCTAGCCTCACCACACACTCATTTCACATGCCTCGGGTTCAGACAGCAAAGCTAGCCTCACCACACACTCATTTCACAAGCCTCGGGTTCAGACAGCAGAATTAGCCTCACCACACACTCATTTCACAAGCCTCGGGTTCAGACAGCAGAGCTTTCCTCACCACACACTTATTTCACAAGCCCTGGTTCAGACAGCAGAGCTATCCTCACCACACACTAATTTCACAAGCCTCGGGTTCAGACAGCAGAGCTATCCTCGCCACACACTCATTTCACAAGCCTCGGGTTCAGACATCAGAGCTATCATCGCCACACACTCATTTCACAAGCCCGGGTTCAGACAGCAGAGCTATCCTCACCACACACTCATTTCACAAGCCTCGGCTTCACACAGCAGAGCTATCCGCGCCGCACACTCATTTCACAATCCTCAGGTTCAGACAGCAGAGCTATCCTCACTACACACTCGTTTCACAAGCCTCGGGTACAGACAGCAGAGCTATCCTCACCACACACTCATTCCACAAGCCTCTGGTTCAGACAGCAGAGCTATCCTCACCACACACTCGTTCCACAAGCCTCGGGTTCAGACAGCAGATCTAGCCTCACCACATACTCGTTTCACAAGCCTCGGGTTCAGACAGCAGATCTAGCCTCACCACACACTCATTTCACAAGCCCGGGTTCAGACAGCAGAGCTAGCCTCACCACGCACTCATTTCACAAGCCTCAGGTTCAGACAGCAGAGCTATCCTCACCACACACTCATTTCACAATCCTCGGGTTCAGACAGCAGAGCTATCCTCACCACACACTCATTTCACAAGCCTCGGGTTCAGACAGCAGATCTAGCCTCACCACACACTCATTTCACAAGCCTCAGGTTCAGACAGCAGAGCTATCCTCACCACACACTCATTTCACAATCCTCTGGTTCAGACAGCAGAGCTAGCCTCACTACACACTCATTTCACAAGCCTCGGGTTCAGACAGCAGAGCTATCCTCACCACATACTCATTTCACAAGCCTCGGGTTCAGGCAGCAGAGCTATCCTCACCACACACTCATTTCACAAGCCTCCGGTTCAGACAGCAGAGCTATCCTCGCCACACACTCATTTCACAAGCCTCGGGTTCAGACAGCAGAGCTATCCTCAACACACATTAATTTCAGAAGCCTCGGGTTCAGACAGCAGAGCTATCCTCACCTCACACTCATTTCACATGCCTTGGGTTCGGGCAGCAGAGCTATCCTCACCACACACTCATTTCACAAGCCTCGGGTTCAGACAGCAGAGCTATCCTCAACACACATTAATTTCAGAAGCCTCGGGTTCAGACAGCAGAGCTATCCTCACCTCACACTCATTTCACATGCCTCGGGTTCGGGCAGCAGAGCTATCCTCACCACACACTCATTTCACAAGCCTCGGGTTCAGACAGCAGAACTATCCTCACCACACACTCATTCCACGAGCCTTGGGTTCAGACAGCAGAGCTATCCTCACCACACACTCATTTCACGAGCCTCGGGTTCAGACAGCAGAGTTATCCTCATCACACACTCATTTCACGAGCCTCGGGTTCAGACAGCAGAGCTATCCTCACCACACACTCATTTCACAAGCCTCGGGTTCAGACAGCAGAGCTATCCTCACCACACACTCATTCCACGAGCCTCGGGTTCAGACAGCAGAGCTATCCTCACCACATACTCGTTTCACAAGCCCGGGTTCAGACAGCAGAGCTATCCTCACCACACACTCATTTCACATGCCTCGGGTTCGGACAGCAGAGCTATCCTCACCACACACTCATATCACAAGCCTCGGGTTCAGACAGCAGAGCTATCCTCACCACACACTCATTCCACGAGCCTCGGGTTCAGACAGCAGAGCTATCCTCACCACACACTCATTTCACGAGCCTCGGGTTCAGACAGCAGAGTTATCCTCACCACACACTCATTTCACAAGCCTCAGGTTCAGACAGCAGAGCTAACCTCACTACACACTCATTTCACGAGCCTCGGGTTCAGACAGCAGAGCTATCCTCACCACACACTCATTTCACAAGCCTCGGGTTCAGACAGCAGAGCTATCCTCGCCACACACTCATTTCACAAGCCTCGGGTTCAGACATCAGAGCAATCCTCACTACACACTCGTTTCACAAGCCTCGGGTACAGACAGCAGAGCTATCCTCACCACACACTCATTTCACGAGCCTCGGGTTCAGACAGCAGAGTTATCCTCATCACACCCTCATTTCACGAGCCTCGGGTTCAGACAGCAGAGCTATCCTCACCACACACTCATTCCACGAGCCTCGGGTTCAGACAGCAGAGCTATCCTCACCACATACTCGTTTCACAAGCCCGGGTTCAGACAGCAGAGCTATCCTCACCACACACTCATTTCACAAGCCTCGGGTTCAGACAGCAGATCTAGCCTCACCACACACTCATTTCACATACCTCGGGTTCAGACAGCAAAGCTAGCCTCACCACACACTCATTCCACGAGCCTCAGGTTCAGACAGCAGAGCTATCCTCACCACACACTCATTTCACAAGCCTCGGGTTCAGACAGCAGAATTAGCCTCACCACACACTCATTTCACAAGCCTCGGGTTCAGACAGCAGAGCTTTCCTCACCACACACTTATTTCACAAGCCCTGGTTCAGACAGCAGAGCTATCCTCACCACACACTAATTTCACAAGCCTCGGGTTCAGACAGCAGAGCTATCCTCGCCACACACTCATTTCACAAGCCTCGGGTTCAGACATCAGAGCTATCATCGCCACACACTCATTTCACAAGCCCGGGTTCAGACAGCAGAGCTATCCTCACCACACACTCATTTCACAAGCCTCGGCTTCACACAGCAGAGCTATCCGCGCCACACACTCATTTCACAATCCTCAGGTTCAGACAGCAGAGCTATCCTCACTACACACTCGTTTCACAAGCCTCGGGTACAGACAGCAGAGCTATCCTCACCACACACTCATTCCACAAGCCTCTGGTTCAGACAGCAGAGCTATCCTCACCACACACTCGTTCCACAAGCCTCGGGTTCAGACAGCAGATCTAGCCTCACCACATACTCGTTTCACAAGCCTCGGGTTCAGACAGCAGATCTAGCCTCACCACACACTCATTTCACAAGCCCGGGTTCAGACAGCAGAGCTAGCCTCACCACGCACTCATTTCACAAGCCTCAGGTTCAGACAGCAGAGCTATCCTCACCACACACTCATTTCACAATCCTCGGGTTCAGACAGCAGAGCTATCCTCACCACACACTCATTTCACAAGCCTCGGGTTCAGACAGCAGATCTAGCCTCACCACACACGCATTTCACAAGCCTCAGGTTCAGACAGCAGAGCTATCCTCACCACACACTCATTTCACAATCCTCTGGTTCAGACAGCAGAGCTAGCCTCACTACACACTCATTTCACAAGCCTCGGGTTCAGACAGCAGAGCTATCCTCACCACATACTCATTTCACAAGCCTCGGGTTCAGGCAGCAGAGCTATCCTCACCACACACTCATTTCACAAGCCTCCGGTTCAGACAGCAGAGCTATCCTCGCCACACACTCATTTCACAAGCCTCGGGTTCAGACAGCAGAGCTATCCTCAACACACATTAATTTCAGAAGCCTCGGGTTCAGACAGCAGAGCTATCCTCACCTCACACTCATTTCACATGCCTCGGGTTCGGGCAGCAGAGCTATCCTCACCACACACTCATTTCACAAGCCTCGGGTTCAGACAGCAGAACTATCCTCACCACACACTCATTCCACGAGCCTTGGGTTCAGACAGCAGAGCTATCCTCACCACACACTCATTTCACGAGCCTCGGGTTCAGACAGCAGAGTTATCCTCATCACACACTCATTTCACGAGCCTCGGGTTCAGACAGCAGAGCTATCCTCACCACACACTCATTTCACAAGCCTCGGGTTCAGACAGCAGAGCTATCCTCACCACACACTCATTCCACGAGCCTCGGGTTCAGACAGCAGAGCTATCCTCACCACATACTCGTTTCACAAGCCCGGGTTCAGACAGCAGAGCTATCCTCACCACACACTCATTTCACGAGCCTCGGGTTCAGACAGCAGAGTTATCCTCATCACACACTCCTTTCACGAGCTTCGGGTTCACACAGCAGAGCTATCCTCACCACACACTCATTTCACAAGCCTCGGGTTCAGACAGCAGAGCTATCCTCACCACACACTCATTTCACAAGCCTCGGGTTCAGACAGCAGAGCTATCCTCACCACACACTCATTTCACAAGCCTCTGGTTCAGACAGCAGAGCTATCCTCACCACACACTCATTTCACACGCCTCGGGTTCGGACAGCAGAGCTATCCTCACCACACACTCATTTCACGAGCCTCGGGTTCAGACAGCAGAGTTATCCTCACCACACACTCATTTCACAAGCCTCTGGTTCAGACAGCAGAGCTATCCTCACCACACACTCATTTCACAAGCCTCGGGTTCAGACAGCAGAGCTATCCTCACCACACACTCATTTCACAAGCCTGGGGTTCAGACAGCAGAGCTATCCTCACCACACACTCATTCCACGAGCCTCGGGTTCAGACAGCAGAGCTATCCTCACCACACACTCATTTCACGAGCCTCGGGTTCAGACAGCAGAGCTATCCTCACCACACACTCATTTCACAAGCCTCAGGTTCAGACAGCAGAGCTAACCTCACCACACACTCATTTCACAAGCCTCAGGTTCAGACAGCAGAGCTAAACTCACTACACACTCATTTCACGAGCCTCGTATTCAGACAGCAGAGCTATCCTCACCACACACTCATTTCACAAGCCTCGGGTTCAGACAGCAGAGCTAACCTCGCCACACACTCATTTCACAAGCCTCGGGTTCAGACATCAGAGCAATCCTCACTACACACTCGTTTCACAAGCCTCGGGTACAGACAGCAGAGCTATCCTCACCACACACTCATTTCACAAGCCTCGGGTTCAGACAGCAGAGCTATCCTCACCACACACTCATTCCACGAGCCTCGGGTTCAGACAGCAGAGCTATCCTCACCACATACTCGTTTCACAAGCCCAGGTTCAGACAGCAGAGCTATCCTCACCACACACTCATTTCACGAGCCTCGGGTTCAGACAGCAGAGTTATCCTCATCACACACTCATTTCACGAGCTTCGGGTTCACACAGCAGAGCTATCCTCACCACACTTTCATTTCACAAGCCTCGGGTTCAGACAGCAGAGCTATCCTCACCACACACTCATTTCACAAGCCTCGGGTTCAGACAGCAGAGCTATCCTCACCACACACTCATTTCACAAGCCTCGGGTTCAGACAGCAGAGCTATCCTCACCACACACTCATTTCACAAGCCTCGGGTTCAGACAGTAGAGCTATCCTCACCACACACTCATTTCACAAGCCTGGGGTTCAGACAGCAGAGCTATCCTCACCACACACTCATTTCACATGCCTCGGGTTCGGACAGCAGAGCTATCCTCACCACACACTCATATCACAAGCCTCGGGTTCAGACAGCAGAGCTATCCTCACCACACTCTCATTCCACGAGCCTCGGGTTCAGACAGCAGAGCTATCCTCACCACACACTCATTTCACAAGCCTCGGGTTCAGACAGCAGAGCTATCCTCACCACACACTCATTCCACGAGCCTCGGGTTCAGACAGCAGAGCTATCCTCACCACATACTCGTTTCACAAGCCCGGGTTCAGACAGCAGAGCTATCCTCACCACACACTCATTTCACGAGCCTCGGGTTCAGACAGCAGAGTTATCCTCATCACACACTCATTTCACGAGCTTCGGGTTCAGACAGCAGAGCTATCCTCACCACACACTCATTTCACATGACTCGGGTTCGGACAGCAGAGCTATCCTCACCACACACTCATTTCACGAGCCTCGGGTTCAGACAGCAGAGTTATCCTCACCACACACTCATTTCACGAGCCTCGGGTTCAGACAGCAGAGCTATCCTCACCACACACTCATTTCACAAGCCTCGGGTTCAGACAGTAGAGCTATCCTCACCACACACTCATTTCACAAGCCTGGGGTTCAGACAGCAGAGCTATCCTCACCACACACTCATTTCACATGCCTCGGGTTCGGACAGCAGAGCTATCCTCACCACACACTCATATCACAAGCCTCGGGTTCAGACAGCAGAGCTATCCTCACCACACACTCATTCCACGAGCCTCGGGTTCAGACAGCAGAGCTATCCTCACCACACACTCATTTCACGAGCCTCGGGTTCAGACAGAGGAGTTATCCTCACCACACACTCATTTCACAAGCCTCAGGTTCAGACAGCAGAGCTAACCTCACTACACACTCATTTCACGAGCCTCGGGTTCAGACAGCAGAGCTATCCTCACCACACACTCATTTCACAAGCCTCGGGTTCAGACAGCAGAGCTATCCTCGCCACACACTCATTTCACAAGCCTCGGGTTCAGACATCAGAGCAATCCTCACTACACACTCGTTTCACAAGCCTCGGGTACAGACAGCAGAGCTATCCTCACCACACACTCATTTCACGAGCCTCGGGTTCAGACAGCAGAGTTATCCTCATCACACCCTCATTTCACGAGCCTCGGGTTCAGACAGCAGAGCTATCCTCACCACACACTCATTCCACGAGCCTCGGGTTCAGACAGCAGAGCTATCCTCACCACATACTCGTTTCACAAGCCCGGGTTCAGACAGCAGAGCTATCCTCACCACACACTCATTTCACAAGCCTCGGGTTCAGACAGCAGATCTAGCCTCACCACACACTCATTTCACATGCCTCGGGTTCAGACAGCAAAGCTAGCCTCACCACACACTCATTTCACAAGCCTCGGGTTCAGACAGCAGAATTAGCCTCACCCCACACTCATTTCACAAGCCTCGGGTTCAGACAGCAGAGCTTTCCTCACCACACACTTATTTCACAAGCCCTGGTTCAGACAGCAGAGCTATCCTCACCACACACTAATTTCACAAGCCTCGGGTTCAGACAGCAGAGCTATCCTCGCCACACACTCATTTCACAAGCCTCGGGTTCAGACATCAGAGCTATCATCGCCACACACTCATTTCACAAGCCCGGGTTCAGACAGCAGAGCTATCCTCACCACACACTCATTTCACAAGCCTCGGCTTCACACAGCAGAGCTATCCGCGCCGCACACTCATTTCACAATCCTCAGGTTCAGACAGCAGAGCTATCCTCACTACACACTCGTTTCACAAGCCTCGGGTACAGACAGCAGAGCTATCCTCACCACACACTCATTCCACAAGCCTCTGGTTCAGACAGCAGAGCTATCCTCACCACACACTCGTTCCACAAGCCTCGGGTTCAGACAGCAGATCTAGCCTCACCACATACTCGTTTCACAAGCCTCGGGTTCAGACAGCAGATCTAGCCTCACCACACACTCATTTCACAAGCCCGGGTTCAGACAGCAGAGCTAGCCTCACCACGCACTCATTTCACAAGCCTCAGGTTCAGACAGCAGAGCTATCCTCACCACACACTCATTTCACAATCCTCGGGTTCAGACAGCAGAGCTATCCTCACCACACACTCATTTCACAAGCCTCGGGTTCAGACAGCAGATCTAGCCTCACCACACACTCATTTCACAAGCCTCAGGTTCAGACAGCAGAGCTATCCTCACCACACACTCATTTCACAATCCTCTGGTTCAGACAGCAGAGCTAGCCTCACTACACACTCATTTCACAAGCCTCGGGTTCAGACAGCAGAGCTATCCTCACCACATACTCATTTCACAAGCCTCGGGTTCAGGCAGCAGAGCTATCCTCACCACACACTCATTTCACAAGCCTCCGGTTCAGACAGCAGAGCTATCCTCGCCACACACTCATTTCACAAGCCTCGGGTTCAGACAGCAGAGCTATCCTCAACACACATTAATTTCAGAAGCCTCGGGTTCAGACAGCAGAGCTATCCTCACCTCACACTCATTTCACATGCCTTGGGTTCGGGCAGCAGAGCTATCCTCACCACACACTCATTTCACAAGCCTCGGGTTCAGACAGCAGAGCTATCCTCACCACACACTCATTCCACGAGCCTTGGGTTCAGACAGCAGAGCTATCCTCACCACACACTCATTTCACGAGCCTCGGGTTCAGACAGCAGAGTTATCCTCATCACACACTCATTTCACGAGCCTCGGGTTCAGACAGCAGAGCTATCCTCACCACACACTCATTTCACAAGCCTCGGGTTCAGACAGCAGAGCTATCCTCACCACACACTCATTCCACGAGCCTCGGGGTCAGACAGCAGAGCTATCCTCACCACATACTCGTTTCACAAGCCCGGGTTCAGACAGCAGAGCTATCCTCACCACACACTCATTTCACGAGCCTCGGGTTCAGACAGCAGAGTTATCCTCATCACACACTCATTTCACGAGCTTCGGGTTCACACAGCAGAGCTATCCTCACCACACACTCATTTCACAAGCCTCGGGTTCAGACAGCAGAGCTATCCTCACCACACACTCATTTCACAAGCCTCGGGTTCAGACAGCAGAGCTATCCTCACCACACACTCATTTCACAAGCCTCGGGTTCAGACAGCAGAGCTATCCTCACCACACACTCATTTCACACGCCTCGGGTTCGGACAGCAGAGCTATCCTCATCACACACTCATTTCACGAGCCTCGGGTTCAGACAGCAGAGCTATCCTCACCACACACTCATTTCACAAGCCTCGGGTTCAGACATCAGAGCTATAATCGCCACACACTCATTTCACAAGCCCGGGTTCAGACAGCAGAGCTATCCTCACCACACACTCATTTCACAAGCCTCGGCTTCACACAGCAGAGCTATTCGCGCCACACACTCATTTCACAATCCTCAGGTTCAGACAGCAGAGCTATCCTCACCACACACTTGTTTTACAGACCTAGATTCAGACAGCAGAGCTATCCTCACTACACACTCGTTTCACAAGCCTCGGGTACAGACAGCAGAGCTATCCTCACCACACACTCATTCCACAAGCCTCTGGTTCAGACAGCAGAGCTATCCTCACCACACACTCGTTCCACAAGCCTCGGGTTCAGACAGCAGATCTAGCCTCACCACATACTCGTTTCACAAGCCTCGGGTTCAGACAGCAGATCTAGCCTCACCACACACTCATTTCACAAGCCCGGGTTCAGACAGCAGAGCTAGCCTCACCACACACTCATTTCACAAGCCTCAGGTTCAGACAGCAGAGCTATCCTCACCACACACTCATTTCACAATCCTCGGGTTCAGACAGCAGAGCTATCCTCACCACACACTCATTTCACAAGCCTCGGGTTCAGACAGCAGATCTAGCCTCACCACACACTCATTTCACAAGCCTCAGTTTCAGACAGCAGAGCTATCCTCACCACACACTCATTTCACAATCCTCGGGTTCAGACAGCAGAGCTAGCCTCACTACACACTCATTTCACAAGCCTCGGGTTCAGACAGCAGAGCTATCCTCACCACATACTCATTTCACAAGCCTCGGGTTCAGGCAGCAGAGCTATCCTCACCACACACTCATTTCACAAGCCTCGGGTTCAGACAGCAGAGCTATCCTCACCACACACTCATTTCACAAGCCTCGGGTTCAGACAGCAGAGCTATCCTCAACACACATTCATTTCAGAAGCCTCGGGTTCAGACAGCAGAGCTATCCTCACCTCACACTCATTTCACATGCCTCGGGTTCGGGCAGCAGAGCTATCCTCACCACACACTCATTTCACAAGCCTCGGGTTCAGACAGCAGAGCTATCCTCACCACACACTCATTCCACGAGCCTTGGGTTCAGACAGCAGAGCTATCCTCACCACACACTCATTTCACGAGCTCCGTGTTCAGACAGCAGAGTTATCCTCATCACACACTCATTTCACGAGCCTCGGGTTCAGACAGCAGAGCTATCCTCACCACACACTCATTTCACAAGCCTCGGGTTCAGACAGCAGAGCTATCCTCACCACACACTCATTCCACGAGCCTCGGGTTCAGACAGCAGAGCTATCCTCACCACATTGTGGTAAATAAATAAATAATACCCTATTTTTGACTAGACTTATAGCATAACAGATAGCTCAATAAATAAGAGTCAAGATTCGAGGTAGTAGGAGTTTCTGCAGGTTTATTACAGCACAAGGACAGGATCAGGACAACCTGCATGGGAATAGGACAATAAGGCCCGACAGGACAACTGGGGCCCAGCAGCTGCCGGGGCTTGGTCTGGGATGAGCGCGCTAACATTTAATAACAAAACATTGACTTATATACATAGCGCAAACACATAGCATTACATTGCAGTAGGCGTAACAGTAGGTGGAGTAGAAGGCGTGACACGTAGCAGTCGCGAGAGATAAGAGAAATAAGAGGTGTAACTGGGAGTTTACTTAGACATGTGATGCAAAACGTAACAGAATATGTCATGAATGGGCGGAAACATTGGAGGGGGCTACCTAAGGAGCCGGGACCTTTAACCTAATGGTGCGCGAAAACTGACAATGACGTGTTTACTAGGAGAAGCTGGGGCTACGAACTCTGTGCTAGGAGCAGAGACTAGAGTCTGGAGGGTCGGAGCGACATGTACTTAAACCCTATCTGGTATCTAATGTTTAGGGAACATGTTGATATAAACTAGAAGTCATGAGGGGAAAGGCTAACCTGACTCTAAGACTGGACCATGCATTATTCTACATGTAGTGCGTGATGAGGAATACTAAATGACCATTAAATACAGTATTTCTCCAACATGGAGACGAGAAGGCTAGACAATGACGGGAACTATTGATGCAGTTCAGTAGCTTAGGAATGCAGAGGAGGAGGACTGAACTGATAACTGGAACTATAACATACTTTTGGCAGACTCAGAGGCAGAGCCGGGGTGCACCGGGCACTGCGAGGCAGGAAGTGAGTGAAGGGTCGAGGATACAGGTGGGGGCTGTATCGCTCCTCAGCGAGGCTTTCAGGAGACAGGAGCTGAATCTGTGGTCCGGGCCCTTTTGAGGCCTGGAAACGGGGACTTTATAATTGAATAACGTGCACACTGAGAAACGTGGCAACATTACTTACATAGGCCTGATATTCGTAGTATTCACGAGGACTGGAAACTAACGTACTAGAGGTGGACACAACTGTAATTGCGTCTTTAATCAGAAATGGGGAATAACATATGCATATTGGTCATGCACACATAACATATGATGGATGAAGCGTAGGGACACAGAACATGGCAAAATTTACTTTTCCACATTCCCTCCTTGTCACTACGTTTTCATCAGGAAACATCAATATTCATGATACCGTCTATCATTTCATACAGTACCATTTGCTTGTCTCGAATTGCCTTGGAACGAGATTTAGAACGGGGCTTGGGACTGGGAATACAAGAGGTAGCACACATGCTGCAAATCGCAGGGCCACATTGTATACAGAGGCAGCAGCTAAATATGATCGCTACTGCAATACCTAGAAAGGACAGGACTTTCCAACCCCATGCGGAAATTATATTCCAGAACCAACCGGACCATGTCCAGGTGCCTGGATCTTGGTGTAACAGATGGGCAATTTTATGGAGTCTGGTTATAGCTGAATAAACAGACGGCGCGTTATTTGGAATGAAAGTGCAACAACTGGATCCGAGAATTCTACAGGCCCCGCCCCTATCGGCCAGTATGACGTCAAGGACGAGACGATTCTGTAAAACGACAATTCTCATAAAGGATTGCTCTTCAGTTAAATTACCTAGAGCGGAGGCAGTCTCATCTACTACTGCTTCAAGGGTTCTTGTTAACCTACGGATTAGCTTACTATTTACAACTGTACCTAAATAAGGGAAAACACCTTTATCTATATCAATGAATTGCTCTGCGGCGGTTTCAGTATAATCGACAATCGGGAGATTTCTCTTGTGTCTAGTGTGTACTAAGAAAGAATTCCTATGATAGTCAGGTGGGGCTAGAAAAACAGGTGGCAGTAGGAAAGCAATGTAACAGGTTCCCTCCCAATCGAGGGGCAGACGGACATATGCAGTTTGACCACAAACAAAATAAGAATGACGTGAAGCTTTAAAAATAGATTTCCTACTGTCACTATACTCGATAACAGTAGTACATTCACTATGTCCTACGTGTACGGAACCCTTATTTCGGACACATAATTCGCCTTTAACTGGTAGTACTGAAATAGCAGGTGAGTCTGGAGTAGTATCAGACTGGACATTCAGGACCATAAAATTCGAAGAATAGTTACCTAAATTATATACTTCATTTTCTAAATCTAAACCTGTTCTGTGGGGGAGACCTTGCTTGTCTGGAAAACATGTACTGTTAAGAAAAGACATATCTGTTGAGGATGACGTTAACGTGGACCATGCTCCACACGAACCATTGTGTGAGAATGGGTAAGGAAAGAGTGGCAGAACTCCCTTCGGTGTCTGGAAAGGGGGGAGTCGACCACACACCCAACAATTTGTGGCATTGCTGGTCTGGTGTGAATAATGTAACATACGGATAAATGTGTTATTACGCATAGCGAGGCGGTATGAATATTCGTGAGGGGGCAGATCACTAAACGTGTGCTCTACTGTAGCATGAGCAGACATATTTACATGAGGAACTGAAAAACACAGATAGAAAGCATAGCTGGTGCAGGAAATCATTATGCTGATGAATAATACGAAACTCAGAAAAACGATACATTTGATTGAGCTTTGACTGACTCTCTCACTATGGGGGTCTATTTTATACATGTCAGAAACAGTCTAACCGTTTCACCTAGGGGAGGACTTATACAATCAAACTGGCTGACTTATTTTACTAGACCGTAGTTTTTGCTTATACTCCTGCTGCGGAGTTTTCTCTACCAAGGGAGGGGTTGTATCAAAGTCTTTTGCGGGACAGTCCTTAGGAACAATGTTCTGGCAAGTCTTGATATCCTGGAAAATGTTTTTAGAGACCGGTTTCAGTCCTTTAAAAAGTTTAACGTGAGAAAGGTGTATCCATCCTTTTCGGCCTTCCAACTTCACGGCTGTACGGGTGGTGAGGAGGACCTGACGGGGCTCTTTCCATCGAGGCTCCAGCGGACTTGATCTGTCAAAATTTCTGATCATCACAAGGGATCCTGGAACGATCTCGTGCGGTGCCACCTCGGTATTGTCTGGAAATGCGGCGGCAACCTGTGAACGACATGAGTTGAGGGCAGACATCAAGGAAGCTAGGTAATCTGTCAGCATATTACATGAAACATCGGTAATACTTCGGGGTCTAGGAGTACCCCACATATTGGGGGGGCGGCCGAAAACGACCTCATACGGGGACAGACCTGATCTGGAATGTGCGACCATACGCATGTAAAACAGAGCGACTGGCAAAGCTACTAACCAGTCCACACCCTTGTCTTTACAGACTTTTGCTATACGGATTTTCAGAGTCTGATTATGCCTTTCGACTAGTCCAGCTGCTTCTGGATGGCGTACACAATGGAACTTCCACTGGTACCCTAACAACAGGGAAACGTGTCTCATGAGTTCAGATGAGAATGGCTGGCCGTTATCAGAATATACGACTCTAGGGAGTCCATATCTAGGGAAGAATTCACGAACCAACTGCTTGGCAGTGGTCGCGGCTGTGTAATCTGGGACTGGATATGCTTCTGTCCACCTGGACAAAGCGCATACAACTACAAGGACATACTTGAAACCTCGACATCGCTCCATTTGAATATAATCCATCTGGAGGACCTCAAAAGGGTGGTCAGGGGGCTGGAAACCACCTTGTTCCACCGGGACACTTTTACCTGGATTAAACTGACAACATATCATACAGGTACGGACTTTCTGCTTGGCTGCAGCTCGTAAATGCTTATTGAACCAAATGTTCTGGATACTATCTAACATAGCTTTTTCTCCTAAATGTGCTGGACTATGTGCGGTATTGATAATGACTTGAACCATAGAATCGGGGAGAAACCATGTGGCTCTACCCTTCGTTAACCATCCTTGATCTGTCTGGACCCCTCCTTGTACAGACCATTTCTTGATTTCATCGGGAGTAGCATGTGACTGGATATCTATGACATCTTGAGTAGGGTCCTTAACTGTCATGCATGTAATCGGATCTGGAGTATGTGTCATATTAACTGGGATGTCTGGAGTCTGTGCTGTAAGCTTGGCTGTGCGGTCTGCTAAATCATTACCTTGGGAAATAATGTCAGTAACTTTCGTATGTGCTTTGCATTTCATGATAGAAATAGATGTCGGTAAATGTATGGCATCTAACAGGGCTTGAATAAGGAGACCATGCTGAATCTTGGTTCCATGAGAAGTCATGAAACCTCTCTCCTGCCAGAGCACTCCGAAGTCGTGTACAACTCCGAATGCGTAACGTGAATCTGTGTAAACATTAACCTTCAGGTTCTTGGCATGTATACAGGCTTGTGTCAGAGCAACTAGCTCTGCTGCTTGAGCGGACAGGATATCAATACGGTGTGTTTCAATAACTTCAGTGTCAGTAGTCACTGCATACGCGGCGACTAGTTCTCCTGTACTA
Organism: Lissotriton helveticus; assembly: GCF_964261635.1. Classification (NCBI taxonomy): domain Eukaryota; kingdom Metazoa; phylum Chordata; class Amphibia; order Caudata; family Salamandridae; genus Lissotriton; species Lissotriton helveticus. The sequence goes on from NC_136057.1 coordinate 39,995,291, forward strand.
GTTCTCATACATGAACCATCCACATAAAGTGTCAGGTCAGGATCTGGTAACGGAATATCTGTCAGGTCTTGTCTTGGCTTTGTCGTAATGTTAACTACTTCCACACAATCATGTGTGTCTGGATTTGAACTAACTGATGGTAACAGTGTAGCAGGATTCAGGACGTTGCAGCGTCTAATTTCTATGTGTGGCTGGAACAGTGTCAATTCATAACCTGTTAAACGTGCAATTGTCAAGTGCTGAGTTTGTGTTCGGTTTAAAAGAACTTCTACTGAATGTGGAACTTGTACTGTCAGGGAATGTCCTAGAACTATAGAATCACTTTGTCTGATAGCTAGTGCTGTGGCTGCAACTGACTTGAGGCACGCAGGCAACGCCTGGGCGACTGGATCTAATGTGCTCGAAAAATAAGCACAGGGCTTGTATTGACCTGCTTGATCTTGTGTGAGGACAGATAATGCTGTACCTTCGCGTTCAGTAACGAAAAGTGTAAAAGGCTTACTGTAGTTCGGTGTAGCTAGAACTGGAGCTTGACATAGGGCTTTCTTTAACTCGTTGAAACTAAGTGTATGGTCAGATGTCCAAGGGAGGACAGTCGATACGGCTGCCTCCTGTGTCGTTAACTGTATCAGTGGCTTGGCTAGAAATGCATACTGGGGAATCCATTGTCTACAATAAGAAGTAAGGCCGATAAAGGCACGTACCTCCTTCTGGGTTCTGGGCTGGGGAAGACTCGCTATTAACTGGATACGGTCGGGTGTCAACTGCCTACCCCTCTTGGACAGCAAGTGTCCTAAGTATACCACTTGCTGGACACAGAATTGAAGCTTCGAAGGTGACACCTTGTGCCCCATCTCGGCTAGAAAATACAGAACTGTAAGTGATGCTCGCTCGCAAGCACGTTCAGAACGGGCTGTGATCAGTAGATCATCGACATACTGGAGTAGGGCAGTGTCAGTTGGCATGTGAATATTGTCTAGTTGTCTCTTGAGTGCTTGACTGTAAATACTAGGACTTTCTGTGAAACCTTGAGGAGCGCGTGTAAACATATAGCTCCTTCCATTTAAACAAAATCCGAAAAGAAACTGGCTATCTGGATGAATTGGAACACTAAAAAATGCATTCTTGAGGTCAATAACAGTGAAAAACATGGCTTCGGAATCAATGGCTGTTAACAGGGAAGAAATGTCTGGAACAACTGGGTACTGAGGAATAATACATTTGTTAAGCTCTCGTAAATCAATCACTAATCGATATACTGGGGGTGCATTTGGGTCAGTACGTTTCATGACTGGAATGATCGGAGAATTGCATACATTGGAGTCAGTTTCTACAACTACTCCTTGAGCCATGAGCTCGTCAATAATTTTGGATAAGGCTGCTACAGCCTCAGGTGGCAATCTGTACTGCCTGATTCGTGGTAACACTACACCTGGTTTGAGAGTCACACGATAGGGTGTGATTTGCATGTAACCTACATCAGTTGGACCTTGCGCCCATAAATGCTGCGGAACATTAGACAATCTTGAATCAAAATCTCGTAATACATAGTGACCCTTAAAGTCACGTAGGAACAGACGTATTCCCTCTGGGGAACAGCAAATAACTGCACCTAATTCCTTCAGTGTCTTAATGCCTAATAGATTTTCTGGACATGACTTAGTAAGTAACAGATCAGTAGTACGGGACAATGGACCTACTTCTAGAGTAACTGGCTTAGATATCTCATTAACTATGGGTTTTCCTGAAAATCCAAGGGAAACATTTCTTGAGCCTGAGAGCGGAGCCCCTGGTACTTCGGCGTGACTAATTGTGGTCCTACTTGCCCCTGTATCGATCAAAAACTTTCTGTCTTTCCCTAATACTTGACTGTGAACATAGGGACCTTCTTGGTCTACAGGTATCTCTATGAGAGGCAAGCCTACCTCCCTCTCTAGGCTGTTTCATGAATATGACTGGTATTCTGGATACTCGGACTGTGCATACTGGTACATCTGCGATGTAACGTGCTGTGTTGCAGCAATAGGCTGCGGTACTGTAACTGTCTGTTGTGCATTCTGTGACTGAAGAGTCTGTGAAACTTGTTCTTGTCTAGGCGGACGTGGTCTTTCTTTAGTCTTACCAGTAGCTATGTTGTGTTTCAGAACTGCACACTCGTTTATAAAATGACCTGGCTGTTTACAATAATTGCAGTTCCCTTTAACGGGAGCCGCAAGATGACTGGCTTGATTCGGACCCCTCTTCTGACTGTCTTGAGGAATAGATTGTGCAACTAGCACTTTCATTTTCGTGTCTTTCATACGTTTTCTTTCGTGTTCTTGCTCTTCCCTGATTCTATTCTGGTGATACTGGAGCATCTGGAGCATCTGGGACGGAGTATTTGCTTGCCAGGTGCTTTCGACTTTCAAAACTCGGTTTTTAATTTGTGGACTTGAATTCTCGACTAATTTGGTAACGAAAAGATGAGGGTATGACTCACTACTTGTCTTGAGACCACTGTTAATACTGAAACATTTCTCAAATCTAGAATAAAAATCACTAATATCCTCATCTTGTTTCTGTTTACAGGCTGAGATTGCATCCCAGTCTTCTTTCCTAGTTATCAATAATCTGGGTAAAACTTGAATCAATAATTCTGGTAATTCTTTACATTTATCTCCAAGACCGGTACCTGGTACTCGTGCCTTGTCTTCAGCTTCTAGAGCTGTCCAATCGATCTTTTTCTCTCCCACCTCCCATTCTTTTTCTTTTAACTTTTCATACACCCCTGCGGGTAACAGGACCTTTAACATTTTAATTGAAATCGGAGTGTATACAAACACTCGTTGCATTACGCCACCCGCCCCTTGGACTGGGTGGACTTCTCGTAGCGGATTCTGTCTGTCTATGTAGAATGGTTTACTTTCTGGGGGTGAGACATGAACAAAATGCGGGTTCAGGAACGTTCTATACTTGTGGCGCTGTTCTAGAATGACACTAATTAAATCGGTACCTAGACCTCTCCATCTGTACTGGAGTAACTCGTTCAGGATATCATGTAACGGGCCTGGATCAGAATGTTGACCCTCATACAGGGTAATGAGGTGCTGGATCATATACATACCCACCAGTCGTTGCTCGGCTGGGGGCAGTTTCAGAAACATTTGTGCCACTATTTCGTCTGGAAAAGTGGTAGAATCAGTAATCCATCGGACTGCTGATCGGGCTAGTTCTTGTTCATGCATAGTACTTAATTCGCTATAACCGACTCGTGATTTCAGGATGTGATCGGTAGCTTGAAATACTTGTTCTAAAGAACCTTGTTCTGGTGCTGGATGATGAAACATAGACTTAGGTTCTGGACGTAAATGGCGATCTGGAAATCTGGATTTTCCTACATACGCTATTCTGGCGGGATTCTCGTCTTCCTCTTCAGGATCAGAGATACTTTCTTTCTCGCTTACTTGTGCTGCTTTACGCTGTTCGTGTAACCTTATTATTTCTTTACGAATTTTCTTGTACATACTTTCCATGGCACTAATGGTCTTGTGCTTACCCTCGGCTATATTATCACTCCACCTTGTTAGAATTCTCATTTCGGCGGGATCTTTAGACGGATAATCTTGTTCTCTTATTAAACAATTGATCAGGAACTTTAATATCATGAGCTGAATCTCGGCTTTCCTTTGAGACATAATTTCGCCAATGCTTTCTGGATCATCCCCTGTACGGATGAAACGATATATTCTGTCTAGATCTTCTTTCATATTTGGTAAGGTGACTAGATACTCGGTCACCCTTCTTACGCGTACGGAATATAAAACCATATTATACTCGCCTGGGACTGTGTCATAGACACATTCAGCAAGGGCTTGCCTGATTTCTGTAACAGACTTATTACTTTTAGGAGTATGCTGTGATGCTTGAGCATGTAATTCGAGTGCTGATAAACGCTTGTGTGGCGGTGGGGTTTGAGGAGGACCTCCTCCTGCGGCCCCTAGACTAGAATCTTCGACTGACATTCTTCGTGCTTGCAGGGTCGGTAATTGTAACGTGGGCTGAACTTGTATGACAGGCTGACCCGGGGGTACCGTAACAGGTACTCCGGTGTCTGGAGGAACGGGAAGTGCCTGATTTACAGGGATAGGTGGAGCGCGAACTGGATTTGCATATTCTGGAACTGTGTCGTCCAAATAGGACGAAATAAAAATATCAGCTGCGGTCGGTTTGTGACGTAGTTTGGTCGGAACTAATGGTGGCGGGAAATTACTGGGTGCCTCTGGGGTCGCTTTTGGCAAGCCTTCGGCAAGGAGAGGATACATACCCTTAATAAGGGCATGCCTCTGTCTGTCTGACTGTTCGGCTTTGACTTGTTCACCTATCTCGATTAATTCTCTTTCTTGGGCTCGTTCTTGGGATTCTCTACTTAACTCTGACTTTCTGACTTCCTTTTCCGTTCTTCTATGCGCTTCCTTACGCCATAACTCGATGGCATCTTTCTGTGACTGTCTGGCTTTCTTTTTCCATAATGCTTCTTCTACTCGCATGATACATTCGGCATCCCATGTACCCGATACGGGCCATCTATACTTTTCTTCTAACTGTTTGGTATACTCTACCCATAAATCTAGATACAATATGGCGCTTATGCCATGTTTCTGATACATAAAGTGACCTGGACTGTCCCTAGGCGGAACAGGAACTGCTGCTTCCAGCAGACCCTTTCTAGTTTTTAACTGACGTAGCTTAGAAAAGAGCGGCATTCTAAACTTGAATCGGAACACAATACAATACACGAAAAACAATAACAATTGGGAAAACAATTCAGGCATACCACGACATTGGAAATACATTAAACAATATCATAACATAACAGTTCGAACAGAATACTACCTGAAAATACTGAAAACAGAAACAGAACAGAATTCTCGAGAACGGAACAGACTAGAGTTACTGGATGCACTGCTGTAACAGTACGGAACATACCGGTCCCATAAAGGAACGCATCAAGACCCGTATCCACCTAGGTGAACACTTCGTTTGTGGGCTTGGGTACCACCAACCCACGGACCAGGAGTCAATTTAGACTGACCCTGTCTAGACACTACCCCAGCAATGGTACTCACCGGGCAGCACGGAACGGAAGGCCTCGGACGGGACTGGACTATGACGACGAACCTCGGACTTCGGACATCAGTTACGGGTGGGCCTCCGGATACCTCGGACCTTGGACTCTCGGCTTGGGCTCTGGTCGGGACTCGCCGCGTTCCTCCACCGTCTCGTTCGGATGCTGGACCGCCTCCTCCGTCTCCTCCGTGGGCCTGAGGGATACTTGAAGCAGAAATATCTGCACTTGGCCAGTATGGTTCCGTCACGACTGCAGAGGGTCAGGGGGTCGGCGTGGCTTCACCGACGCGTGGGGAAAGGGCAAGTCCCTATTCGGGCGCCATTATGTGGTAAATAAATAAATAATACCCTATTTTTGACTAGACTTATAGCATAACAGATAGCTCAATAAATAAGAGTCAAGATTCGAGGTAGTAGGAGTTTCTGCAGGTTTATTACAGCACAAGGACAGGATCAGGACAACCTGCATGGGAATAGGACAATAAGGCCCGACAGGACAACTGGGGCCCAGCAGCTGCCGGGGCTTGGTCTGGGATGAGCGCGCTAACATTTAATAACAAAACATTGACTTATATACATAGCGCAAACACATAGCATTACATTGCAGTAGGCGTAACAGTAGGTGGAGTAGAAGGCGTGACACGTAGCAGTCGCGAGAGATAAGAGAAATAAGAGGTGTAACTGGGAGTTTACTTAGACATGTGATGCAAAACGTAACAGAATATGTCATGAATGGGCGGAAACATTGGAGGGGGCTACCTAAGGAGCCGGGACCTTTAACCTAATGGTGCGCGAAAACTGACAATGACGTGTTTACTAGGAGAAGCTGGGGCTACGAACTCTGTGCTAGGAGCAGAGACTAGAGTCTGGAGGGTCGGAGCGACATGTACTTAAACCCTATCTGGTATCTAATGTTTAGGGAACATGTTGATATAAACTAGAAGTCATGAGGGGAAAGGCTAACCTGACTCTAAGACTGGACCATGCATTATTCTACATGTAGTGCGTGATGAGGAATACTAAATGACCATTAAATACAGTATTTCTCCAACATGGAGACGAGAAGGCTAGACAATGACGGGAACTATTGATGCAGTTCAGTAGCTTAGGAATGCAGAGGAGGAGGACTGAACTGATAACTGGAACTATAACATACTTTTGGCAGACTCAGAGGCAGAGCCGGGGTGCACCGGGCACTGCGAGGCAGGAAGTGAGTGAAGGGTCGAGGATACAGGTGGGGGCTGTATCGCTCCTCAGCGAGGCTTTCAGGAGACAGGAGCTGAATCTGTGGTCCGGGCCCTTTTGAGGCCTGGAAACGGGGACTTTATAATTGAATAACGTGCACACTGAGAAACGTGGCAACATTACTTACATAGGCCTGATATTCGTAGTATTCACGAGGACTGGAAACTAACGTACTAGAGGTGGACACAACTGTAATTGCGTCTTTAATCAGAAATGGGGAATAACATATGCATATTGGTCATGCACACATAACATATGATGGATGAAGCGTAGGGACACAGAACATGGCAAAATTTACTTTTCCACAACATACTTGTTTCACAAGCCCGGGTTCAGACAGCAGAGCTATCCTCACCACACACTCATTTCACGAGCCTCGGGTTCAGACAGCAGAGTTATACTCATCACACACTCATTTCACGAGCTTCGGGTTCACACAGCAGAGCTATCCTCACCACACACTCATTTCACGAGCCTCGGGTTCAGACAGCAGAGCTATCCTCACCACACACTCATTTCACAAGCCTCGGGTTCAGACAGCAGAGCTATCCTCACCACACACTCATTTCACGAGCCTCGGGTTCAGACAGCAGAGTTATCCTCACCACACACTCATTTCACGAGCCTCGGGTTCAGACAGCAGAGCTATCCTCACCACACACTCATTTCACAAGCCTCGGGTTCAGACAGCAGAGCTATCCTCACCACACACTCATTTCACAATCCTCGGGTTCAGACAGCAGAGCTATTCTCACCACACACTCATTTCACAAGCCTCTGGTTCAGATAGCAGATCTAGCCTCACCCCACACTCATTTCACAAGCCCGGGTTCAGACAGCATAGCTAGCCTCACTACACACTCATTTCTCAAGTCTCGGGTTCAGACAGCAGTGCTATCCTCACCACATACTCATTTCACAAGCCTCGGGTTCAGGCAGCAGAGCTATCCTCACCACACACTCATTTCACAAGCCTCGGGTTCAGACAGCAGAGCTATCCTCACCACACACTCATTTCACAAGCCTCGGGTGCAGACAGCAGAGCTATCCTCACCACACACTCATTTCACAAGCCTCGAGTTCAGACAGCAGAGCTATCCTCACCACACACTCATTTCACATGCCTCGGGTTCGGACAGCAGAGCTATCCTCACCACACACTCATTTCACAACCCTCGGGTTCAGACAGCAGAGCTATCCTCACCACACACTCATTTCACAAGCCTCGGGTTCAGACAGCAGAGCTATCCTCACCACACACTCATTTCACTTGCCTCGGATTCAGACAGCAGAGCTATCCTCACCACACACTCGTTTCACAAGCCTCGGGTTCAGACAGCAGATCTAGCCTCACCACACACTCATTTCACAAGCCCGGGTTCAGACAGCAGAGCTAGCCTCACCACACACTCATTTCACATGCCTCGGGTTCAGACAGCAGAGCTAGCCTCACCACACACTCATTTCACAAGCCTCAGGTTCAGACAGCAGATCTAGCCTCACCACACACTCATTTCACATGCCTCGGGTTCAGACAGCAAAGCTAGCCTCACCACACACTCATTTCACAAGCCTCGGGTTCAGACAGCAGAGCTATCCTCACCACACACTCATTTCACAAGCCCTGGTTCAGACAGCAGAGCTATCCTCACCACACACTAATTTCACAAGCCTCGGGTTCAGACAGCAGAGCTATCCTCGCCACACACTCATTTCACAAGCCTCGGGTTCAGACATCAGAGCTATCCTCGCCACACACTCATTTCACAAGCCCGGGTTCAGACAGCAGAGCTATCCTCACCACACACTCATTTCACAAGCCTCGGCTTCACACAGCAGAGCTATCCTCGCCACACACTCATTTCACAATCCTCAGGTTCAGACAGCAGAGCTATCCTCACCACACACTTGTTTTACAGACCTAGATTCAGACAGCAGAGCTATCCTCAATACACACTCGTTCCACAAGCCTCGGGTTCAGACAGCAGATCTAGCCTCACCACATACTCGTTTCACAAGCCTTGGGTACAGACAGCAGAGCTATCCTCACCACTCACTCATTCCACAAGCCTCTGGTTTAGACAGCAGAGCTATCCTCACCACACACTCGTTCCACAAGCCTCGGGTTCAGACAGCAGATCTAGCCTCACCACATACTCGTTTCACAAGCCTCGGGTTCAGACAGCAGATCTAGCCTCACCACACACTCATTTCACAAGCCCGGGTTCAGACAGCAGAGCTAGCCTCACCACATACTCATTTCACAAGCCTCAGGTTCAGACAGCAGAGCTATCCTCACCACCCACTCATTTCACAATCCTCGGGTTCAGACAGCAGAGCTATCCTCACCACACACTCATTTCACAAGCCTCGGGTTCAGACAGCAGATCTAGCCTCACCACACATTCATTTCACAAGCCTCAGGTTCAGACAGCAGAGCTATCCTCACCACACACTCATTTCACAATCCTCGGGTTCAGACAGCAGAGCTATCCTCACCACACACTCATTTCACAAGCCTCGGGTTCAGAGAGCAGAGCTAGCCTCACTACACACTCATTTCACAAGCCTCGGGTTCAGACAGCAGAGCTATCCTCACCACATACTCATTTCACAAGCCTCGGGTTCAGACAGCAGAGCTATCCTCACCACACACTCATTTCACAAGCCTCGGGTTCAGACAGCAGATCTAGCCTCACCACACACTCATTTCACAAGCCTCGGGTTCAGACAGCAGAGCTATCCTCACCACACACTCATTTCACAATCCTCGGGTTCAGACAGCCGAGCTAGCCTCACTACACACTCATTTCACAAGCCTCGGGTTCAGACAGCAGAGCTATCCTCACCACATACTCATTTCACAAGCCTCGGGTTCAGGCAGCAGAGCTATCCTCACCACACATTCATTTCACAAGCCTCGGGTTCAGACAGCAGAGCTATCCTCACCACACACTCATTTCACAAGCCTCGGGTTCAGACAGCAGAGCTATCCTCACCACACACTCATTTCACAAGCCTCGGGTTCAGACAGCAGAGCTATCCTCACCACACACTCATTTCACAAGCCTCGGGTTCAGACAGCAGAGCTATCCTCACCTCACACTCATTTCACATGCCTCGGGTTCGGACAGCAGAGCTATCCTCACCACACACTCATTTCACAAGCCTCGGGTTCAGACAGCAGAGCTATCCACACCACACACTCATTCCACGAGCCTTGGGTTCAGACAGCAGAGCTATCCTCACCACACACTCATTTCACGAGCCTCGGGTTCAGACAGCAGAGTTATCCTCATCACACACTCATTTCACAAGCCTCTGGTTCAGACAGCAGAGCTATCCTCACCAAACACTCATTTCACAAGCCTCGGGTTCAGACAGCAGAGCTATCCTCACCACACACTCATTCCACGAGCCTCGGGTTCAGACAGCAGAGCTATCCTCACCACATACTCGTTTCACAAGCCCGGGTACAGACAGCAGAGCTATCCTCACCACACACTCATTTCACGAGCCTCGGGTTCAGACAGCAGAGTTATCCTCATCACACACTCATTTCACGAGCTTCGGGTTCACACAGCAGAGCTATCCTCACCACACACTCATTTTACAAGCCTCGGGTTCAGACAGCAGAGCTATCCTCACCACACACTCATTTCACAAGCCTCGGGTTCAGACAGCAGAGCTATCCTCACCACACACTCATTTCACAAGCCTCGGGTTCAGACAGCAGAGCTATCCTCACCACACACTCATTTCACATGCCTCGGGTTCGGACAGCAGAGCTATCCTCACCACACACTCATTTCACGAGCCTCGGGTTCAGACAGCAGAGTTATCCTCACCACACACTCATTTCACGAGCCTCGGGTTCAGACAGCAGAGCTATCCTCACCACACACTCATTTCACAAGCCTCGGGTTCAGACAGTAGAGCTATCCTCACCACACACTCATTTCACAAGCCTGGGGTTCAGACAGCAGAGCTATCCTCACCACACACTCATTTCACATGCCTCGGGTTCGGACAGCAGAGCTATCCTCACCACACACTCATTTCACAAGCCTCGGGTTCAGACAGCAGAGCTATCCTCACCACACACTCATTTCACAAGCGTCGGGTTCAGACAGCAGAGCTATCCTCACCACACACTCATTCCATGAGCCTTGGGTTCAGACAGCAGAGCTATCCTCACCACACACTCATTTCACGAGCCTCGGGTTCAGACAGCAGAGTTATCCTCATCACACACTCATTTCACGAGCCTCGGGTTCAGACAGCAGAGCTATCCTCACCACACACTCATTTCACAAGCCTCGGGTTCAGACAACAGAGCTATCCTCACCACACACTCATTCCACGAGCCTCGGGTTCAGACAGCAGAGCTATCCTCACCACATACTCGTTTCACAAGCCCGGGTTCAGACAGCAGAGCTATCCTCACCACACACTCATTTCACGAGCCTCGGGTTCACACAGCAGAGCTATCCTCACCACACACTCATTTCACAAGCCTCGGGTTCAGACAGCAGAGCTATCCTCACCACACACTCATTTCACAAGCCTCGGGTTCAGACAGCAGAGCTATCCTCACCACACACTCATTTCACAAGCCTCGGGTTCAGACAGCAGAGCTATCCTCACCACACACTCATTCCACGAGCCTCGGGTTCAGACAGCAGAGCTATCCTCACCACACACTCATTTCACAAGCCTCGGGTTCAGACAGCAGAGCTATCCTCACCACACACTCATTTCACAAGCCTCGGGTTCAGACAGCAGAGTTATCCTCATCACACACTCATTTCACGAGCTTCGGGTTCACACAGCAGAGCTATCCTCACCACACACTCATTTCACAAGCCTCGGGTTCAGACAGCAGAGCTATCCTCACCACACACTTATTTCACAAGCCTCGGGTTCAGACAGCAGAGCTATCCTCACCACACACTCATTTCACAAGCCTCGGGTTCAGACAGCAGAGCTATCCTCACCACACACTCATTTCACATGCCTCGGGTTCGGACAGCAGAGCTATCCTCACCACACACTCATTTCACGAGCCTCGGGTTCAGACAGCAGAGTTATCCTCACCACACACACATTCCACGAGCCTCGGGTTCAGACAGCAGAGCTATCCTCACCACATACTCGTTTCACAAGCCCGGGTTCAGACAGCAGAGCTATCCTCACCACACACTCATTTCACGAGCCTCGGGTTCAGACAGCAGAGTTATCCTCATCACACACTCATTTCACGAGCTTCGGGTTCACACAGCAGAGCTATCCTCACCACACACTCATTTCACAAGCCTCGGGTTCAGACAGCAGAGCTATCCTCACCACACACTCATTTCACAAGCCTCGGGTTCAGACAGCAGAGCTATCCTCACCACACACTCATTTCACATGCCTCTGGTTCGGACAGCAGAGCTATCCTCACCACACACTCATTTCACGAGCCTCGGATTCAGACAGCAGAGGTATCCTCACCACACACTCATTTCACGAGCCTCGGGTTCAGACAGCAGAGCTATCCTCACCACATACTCATTTCACAAGCCTCGGGTTCAGGCAGCAGAGCTATCCTCACCACACACTCATTTCACAAGCCTCGGGTTCAGACAGCAGAGCTAGCCTCACCACACACTCATTTCACAAGCCTCGGGTTCAGACAGCAGAGTTAGCCTCACCACACACTCATTTCACAAGCCTCGGGTTCAGACAGCAGAGCTATCCTCACCACACACTTATTTCACAAGCCCTGGTTCAGACAGCAGAGCTATCCTCACCACACACTAATTTCACAAGCCTCGGGTTCAGACAGCAGAGCTATCCTCGCCACACACTCATTTCACAAGCCTCGGCTTCACACAGCAGAGCTATCCGCGCCACACACTCATTTCACAATCCTCAGGTTCAGACATCAGAGCTATCCTCACCACACACTTGTTTTACAGACCTAGATTCAGACAGCAGAGCTATCCTCACTACACACTCGTTTCACAAGCCTCGGGTACAGACAGTAGAGCTATCCTCACCACACACTCATTCCACAAGCCTCTGGTTCAGACAGCAGAGCTATCCTCACCACACACTCGTTCCACAAGCCTCGGGTTCAGACAGCAGATCTAGCCTCACCACATACTCGTTTCACAAGCCTCGGGTTCAGACAGCAGATCTAGCCTCACCACACACTCATTTCACAAGCCCGGGTTCAGACAGCAGAACTAGCCTCACCACACACTCATTTCACAAGCCTCAGGTTCAGACAGCAGAGCTATCCTCACCACACACTCATTTCACAATCCTCGGGTTCAGACAGCAGAGCTATCCTCACCACACACTCATTTCACAAGCCTCGGGTTCAGACAGCAGATCTAGCCTCACCACACACTCATTTCACAAGCCTCAGGTTCAGACAGCAGAGCTATCCTCACCACACACTCATTTCACAATCCTCGGTTTCAGACAGCAGAGCTAGCCTCACTACACAGTCATTTCACAAGCCTCGGGTTCAGACAGCAGAGCTATCCTCACCACATACTCATTTCACAAGCCTCGGGTTCAGGCAGCAGAGCTATCCTCACCACACACTCATTTCACAAGCCTCGGGTTCAGACAGCAGAGCTATCCTCACCACACACTCATTTCACAAGCCTCGGGTTCAGACAGCAGAGCTAGCCTCACCACACATTCATTTCAGAAGCCTCTGGCTCAGACAGCAGAGCTATCCTTACCTCACACTCATTTCACATGACTCGGGTTCGGACAGCAGAGCTATGCTCACCACACACTCATTTCACAAGCCTCGGGTTCAGACAGCAGAGCTATCCTCACCACACACTCATTTCACGAGCCTCGGGTTCAGACAGCAGAGTTATCCTCATCACACACTCATTTCACGAGCTTCGGGTTCACACAGCAGAGCTATCCTCACCACACACTCATTTCACAAGCCTCGGGTTCAGACAGCAGAGCTATCCTCACCACACACTTATTTCACAAGCCTCGGGTTCAGACAGCAGAGCTATCCTCACCACACACTCATTTTACAAGCCTCGGGTTCAGACAGCAGAGCTATCCTCACCACACACTCATTTCACATGCCTCGGGTTCGGACAGCAGAGCTATCCTCACCACACACTCATTTCACGAGCCTCGGGTTCAGACAGCAGAGTTATCCTCACCACACACTCATTTCACGAGCCTCGGGTTCAGACAGCAGAGCTATCCTCACCACACACTCATTTCACAAGCCTCAGGTTCAGACAGCAGAGCTATCCTCACCACACACTCATTTCACAATCCTCTGGTTCAGACAGCAGAGCTAGCCTCACTACACACTCATTTCACAAGGCTCGGGTTCAGACAGCAGAGCTATCCTCACCACACACTCATTTCACAATCCTCGGGTTCAGACAGCAGAGCTATCCTCACCACACACTCATTTCACAAGCCTCGGGTTCAGACAGCAGATCTAGCCTCACCACACACTCATTTCACAAGCCTCAGGTTCAGACAGCAGAGCTATCCTCACCACACACTCATTTCACAATCCTCGGGTTCAGACAGCCGAGCTAGCCTCACTACACACTCATTTCACAAGCCTCGGGTTCAGACAGCAGAGCTATCCTCACCACATACTCATTTCACAAGCCTCGGGTTCAGGCAGCAGAGCTATCCTCACCACACACTCATTTCACAAGCCTCGGGTTCAGACAGCAGAGCTATCCTCATCACACACTCATTTCACGAGCCTCGGGTTCAGACAGCAGAGTTATCCTCACCACACACTCATTTCACATGCCTCGGGTTCAGGCAGCAGAGCTATCCTCACCCCACACTCATTTCACAAGCCTCGGTTCAGACATCAGAGCTATCCTCACCCCACACTCATTTCACAAGCCTCGGTTCAGACAGCAGAGCTATCCTCACCACATACTCGTTTCACAAGCCCGGGTACAGACAGCAGAGCTATCCTCACCACACACTCATTTCACGAACCTCGGGTTCAGACAGCAGAGTTATCCTCATCACACACTCATTTCACGAGCTTCGGGTTCACACAGCAGAGCTATCCTCACCACACACTCATTTTACAAGCCTCGGGTTCAGACAGCAGAGCTATCCTCACCACACACTCATTTCACAAGCCTCGGGTTCAGACAGCAGAGCTATCCTCACCACACACTCATTTCACAAGCCTCGGGTTCAGACAGCAGAGCTATCCTCACCACACACTCATTTCACATGCCTCGGGTTCGGACAGCAGAGCTATCCTCACCACACACTCATTTCACGAGCCTCGGGTTCAGACAGCAGAGTTATCCTCACCACACACTCATTTCACGAGCCTCGGGTTCAGACAGCAGAGCTATCCTCACCACACACTCATTTCACAAGCCTCGGGTTCAGACAGTAGAGCTATCCTCACCACACACTCATTTCACAAGCCTGGGGTTCAGACAGCAGAGCTATCCTCACCACACACTCATTTCACATGCCTCGGGTTCGGACAGCAGAGCTATCCTCACCACACACTCATTTCACAAGCCTCGGGTTCAGACAGCAGAGCTATCCTCACCACACACTCATTTCACAAGCGTCGGGTTCAGACAGCAGAGCTATCCTCACCACACACTCATTCCATGAGCCTTGGGTTCAGACAGCAGAGCTATCCTCACCACACACTCATTTCACGAGCCTCGGGTTCAGACAGCAGAGTTATCCTCATCACACACTCATTTCACGAGCCTCGGGTTCAGACAGCAGAGCTATCCTCACCACACACTCATTTCACAAGCCTCGGGTTCAGACAACAGAGCTATCCTCACCACACACTCATTCCACGAGCCTCGGGTTCAGACAGCAGAGCTATCCTCACCACATACTCGTTTCACAAGCCCGGGTTCAGACAGCAGAGCTATCCTCACCACACACTCATTTCACGAGCCTCGGGTTCACACAGCAGAGCTATCCTCACCACACACTCATTTCACATGCCTCGGGTTCAGACAGCAGAGCTATCCTCACCACACACTCATTTCACAAGCCTCGGGTTCAGACAGCAGAGCTATCCTCACCACACACTCATTTCACAAGCCTCGGGTTCAGACAGCAGAGCTATCCTCACCACACACTCATTCCACGAGCCTCGGGTTCAGACAGCAGAGCTATCCTCACCACACACTCATTTCACAAGCCTCGGGTTCAGACAGCAGAGCTATCCTCACCACACACTCATTTCACAAGCCTCGGGTTCAGACAGCAGAGTTATCCTCATCACACACTCATTTCACGAGCTTCGGGTTCACACAGCAGAGCTATCCTCACCACACACTCATTTCACAAGCCTCGGGTTCAGACAGCAGAGCTATCCTCACCACACACTTATTTCACAAGCCTCGGGTTCAGACAGCAGAGCTATCCTCACCACACACTCATTTCACAAGCCTCGGGTTCAGACAGCAGAGCTATCCTCACCACACACTCATTTCACATGCCTCGGGTTCGGACAGCAGAGCTATCCTCACCACACACTCATTTCACGAGCCTCGGGTTCAGACAGCAGAGTTATCCTCACCACACACACATTCCACGAGCCTCGGGTTCAGACAGCAGAGCTATCCTCACCACATACTCGTTTCACAAGCCCGGGTTCAGACAGCAGAGCTATCCTCACCACACACTCATTTCACGAGCCTCGGGTTCAGACAGCAGAGTTATCCTCATCACACACTCATTTCACGAGCTTCGGGTTCACACAGCAGAGCTATCCTCACCACACACTCATTTCACAAGCCTCGGGTTCAGACAGCAGAGCTATCCTCACCACACACTCATTTCACAAGCCTCGGGTTCAGACAGCAGAGCTATCCTCACCACACACTCATTTCACATGCCTCTGGTTCGGACAGCAGAGCTATCCTCACCACACACTCATTTCACGAGCCTCGGATTCAGACAGCAGAGGTATCCTCACCACACACTCATTTCACGAGCCTCGGGTTCAGACAGCAGAGCTATCCTCACCACACACTCATTTCACAAGCCTCGGGTTCAGACAGCAGAGCTATCCTCACCACACACTCATTTCACAAGCTTGGGGTTCAGACAGCAGAGCTATCCTCGCCACACACTCATTTCACATGCCTCGGGTTCGGACAGCAGAGCTATCCTCACCACACACTCATTTCACAAGCCTCTGGTTCAGACAGCAGAGCTATCCTCACCACACACTCATTCCACGAGCCTCGGGTTCAGACAGCAGAGTAAGCATGGGCGTAAAATCCGTTACGCTCGCGGATTTTTCGTATTTTCGGTAAATCCGCAATCCGCGAACTCTCGCGGATGTGGCGAAAATACGCAAATCCGTGCGAAGCGGATTTTTTGCTTGTGTTCGCACTGCTCGTGGGCCGATGCGCGGGCAGCAACAATCTCGCACTCGCGAAAGTACAAAAATTACAAGCGGGCGGAAACGGAAATACGTCACTCAAACAAAATGGCGGCGCCCATACTCAACCTTGGGGTAACTCGCACGAGTTCGCGGCTTCCACGGTCGAGTTCGCACGACGCCGCGCCTCGCGAATAGGGCGAAATTACCTAAAAACGAGTTTTGCAAAAGCAAAACCAACGAGCAGGTGCAAAAGTTCGAGCTCATCATTTGTAACCATTTACCTGTAGTGCTTCCTGAAGGGGCCCTCCAGAATCCGGTTGCCTACTTGCAACTATTGTGTGACCCTGCTCTGACAGTCACAGAATAGTTACAAGTATGCCATTGCATCCTGTTATTGCAACAAAAAGGAAAGGGAGCAGACAAGCAGGTGCCAGCCTTCATTAATGTCAGTTGGGGCAGGGCAGGTGGTGTTGTTTGCAAAACTTAGTGCAGGTGTTCTTGGCTTTGCCACAATAATGTACACTCACTAGTCAATCAGAGGGTGCTGTGATGACACCGAGGGTGGCATGGGTGTGCCAGCCAGAGGGTGGCATGGGTGAACCAGAGTGCCAGTGTTGACAGAGGATGGCAGTGCTTTGCTTTGCCCCAATAATGTACACTGGTGAACCAGAGGGTGCTGTGATGACACAGAGGGTGACATGGGTGAGCCAGAGGGTGGCATGGGTGACCAAAGAGAGTGCCAGTGGTGACAGAGGGTGGCAGTGATGAAGAAAGCCTTGCAAACAGGCTGGGCACGTAGAAACAACAAGTTCGCAAAACTGGCGACCCGACAAGTAAGTTCGCAATTTGCGAAATTGTACAAAACCCCCGCGAACTTGCAGAAACCCGTGCGAACACACCCCCCCCAAAAAAAATACGCAAATCCGCGAGATTTCGCGGATTTTGCGGATTTTCGCAATCCGCAAATACGCAAATCCGCAAATTCGCGGATTGCGAATCTGCAAAATCCGCCCATGCTTACAGCAGAGCTATCCTCACCACACACTCATTTCACGAGCCTCGGGTTCAGACAGCAGAGTTATCCTCACCACGCACTAATTTCACAAGCCTCAGGTTCAGACAGCAGAGCTATCCTCACTACACACTCATTTCACGAGCCTCGGGTTCAGACAGCAGAGCTATCCTCACCACACACTCATTTCACAAGCCTCGGGTTCAGACAGCAGAGCTATCCTCGCCACACACTCATTTCACAAGCCTCGGGTTCAGACATCAGAGCAATCCTCACTACACACTCGTTTCACAAGCCTCTGGTTCAGACAGCAGAGCTATCCTCACTACACACTCATTTCACAAGCCTCGGGTTCAGACAGCAGATCTAGCCTCACCACACACTCATTTCACGAGCCTCGGGTTCAGACAGCAGAGCTAGCCTCACCACACACTCATTTCACAAGCCTTGGGTTGAGACAGCAGAGCTAGCCTCACCACACACTCATTTCACAAGCCTCGGGTTCAGACATCAGAGCAATTCTCAATACACACTCGTTTCACAAGCCTCGGGTACAGACAGCAGAGCTATCCTCACCACACACTCATTTCACAAGCCTCGGGTTCAGACAGCAGAGCTATCCTCACCACACACTCGTTTCACAGACCTAGATTCAGACAGCAGAGCTATCCTCACCACACACTCGTTTCACAGACCTAGATTCAGACAGCAGAGCTATCCTCACCACACACTCAGGTTCCACAAGCCTCGGGTTCAGACAGCAGAGCTATCCTCACCACACACTCATTTCACAAGCCTCGGGTTCAGACAGCAGAGCTATCCTCACCACACACTCATTTCACAAGCCCGGGTTCAGACAGCAGAGCTATCCCCACCACACACTCATTTCACAAGCCCGGGTTCAGACAGCAGAGCTATCCTCATCACACACTCGTTTCACAAGCCTCGGGTTCAGACAGCAGATCTAGCCTCACCACACACTCATTTCACAAGCCTACATTCAGACAGCAGAGCTATCCTCACCACACACTCATTTCACAATCCTCTGGTTCAGACAGCAGAGCTATCCTCACCACACACTCATTTCACAAGCCTCGGGTTCAAACAGCAGAGCTATCCTCACCACACACTCATTTCACAATCCTCGGGTTCAGACAGCAGAGCTATTCTCACCACACACTCATTTCACAGACCTAGATTCACACAGCAGAGCTATCCTCGCAATCACAACACACTGTCCTTCCTCGCACGCTAATTTCACAAGAACAGGGACCGGATAGCAGGCCTATCACTCACTTTACACACTGGCTTGGCGGGTCTCCAGCATCCACGCAGCCATTCCTCTGGTTAATTAGAGTCGCAGGTTTAGGATTTACACAGCTGGGGCTGAGATGCTGATTAGAGGTCGGAAATCCCTGCCTTGTCCCTCTTCCAGGGCCCCTTGCTTCCAGGGCCCCTTGCTTCTAGGGCCTCTGACCTCTTCATCCTCCTCTTCCTCTCAGCTGCCACCTCCGTGTTTTCCTCCGTCTTTGGCAGCATCTTCAGTCCACACATATAATCTCCTTAATGCTGGGGAGGAAGTGGGGAGCGCGGAGCCGCGTCTGACCTGCTGACCACGGAAGGGGCCGGTGGGGGGGCGGGAGAGCACGAGGCACGAGAGAGATGGGAGAAGGGGTGCAGGGACCAGTCACATGGTCACAACAGATGCCCTCTAAAGTGCCCCTTGCCCATCCCGTGCTGCCATGGAAGATGCCAGCACGTGGGAGCCACTGTCCAGTCCAGTGGAGTCCCGCTGGCCAGTCCTGTGGAGAGCTGTTGCCCAGTGCTGTGGTGGTCTGCTCCAGTGCTGTGGTGGTCCGCTCTCAGTGCTGTGGAGGTCCACTGCCCAGTGCTGTGGAGGTCCACTGCCCAATGCTGTGGAGAGCCGCTGCCCATTGCTGTGCAGAGCCACCTCCCAGTGCTGTGGCGAGCCACTACCCAGTGCTGTGGAGGTTTGCTACCCACTGCTGCCGTGGAGAGCCACTGCCTAGTTCTGTGGTGGAGAGCCGTTGCCCAGTGCTGCGATTGAGAGCCACTGCCCAGTGCTGTGTTGGAGAGCCGCTGCCTAGTGCTGCAGTGGAGAGCTGCTGCCCAGGGCTGTGAAGAACCGCTGCTCAGTGCTGTGCAGGTCCACTCCCAGTGTTGTGGAGCGCCACAGTCCAGTGCTTTGGAGGTCCGCTGCCCAGTTCTGCTGTGGTGACCCGCTGCCCAGTGCTGTGGAGAGCCGCTGCTCAGTGCTGTGGAGTGCCACTGCCCAGTGCTGTGGAGAGCCGCTGCCCAGTGCTGTGGAGAGCCGGTGCCCAGTGCTGTGGTGGTCTGCTCCCAGTACTGTGGAGAGCGGCAGCCAAGTGCTGTGGAGGTCCGCTGCATAGTGCTGCTGTGGCGACCTGCTGTCCAGTGCGGTGGAGAGACACTGCCCAGTGCTGTGGAGAGCCACAGCCCAGTGCTGTGGAGAGTTGCTGCCCAGTGCTGTGGAGGTCCATTGCCCAGTGCTGTGGAGAGCCACTGCCCAGTGCTGCTGTGGTGACCTGCTTCCCAGAGCTGTGAAGAGCTGCTGCCCAGTGCTGTGGAGAGCTGCTGCCCAGTGCTGTGGAGAGCCGCTGCCAATTGCTGTGTAGTGAATGAATGAATGAAATGAAATTTTAACGCGCAACTTAGCCCAAGTGCATCACGGCGCCTGACAAACCAGAGATAGAAATCACAGGTCCCTAACAGCCGGGTACATGATTTAGGAATAAGCCTCTCAGAAGAGCCAGGTTTTTAGCTCTTTACGAAAAAGTGCCACTGCCCAGTGCTGTGGAGAGCCGCTGCCCAGTGCTGTGGAGAGCCGCTGCCCAGTACTTTGGAGAGCCATTGCCCAGTGCTGTGGTGGTCTGCTCCCTGTGCTGTGGAGAGCCACAGCCCAGTGCTGTGGAGAGCCGCTGCCCAGTACTGTGGAGAGCCATTGCCCAGTGCTGTGGTGGTCTGCTCCCTGTGCTGTGGAGAGCCACAGCCCAGTGCTGTGGAGAGCCGCTGCCCAGTACTGTGGAGAGCCACAGCCCAGTGCTGTGGAGGTCCGCTGTGCAGTGCTGCTGTGGCGACGCACTGTGCAGTGCTGTGGAGAACTGCAGCCCAGTGCTGTGGAGAGCCGCCGCTGCCCAGTGCTGTGGAGAGCTACTGCTCAGTGCTCTCGAGGTCCACTCCCCGGCTGTGGAGAGCTGCTTCCCAGTGCTGTGGAGAGTCGCTGCCCAGTGCTGTGGAGGTCCATTGCCCAGGGCTGTGGAGAGCCGCTGCCCAGTGCTGTGGAGGTCCATTGCCCAGTGCTGTGGAGAGCCGCTGCCCAGTGCTGTGGAGAGCCGCTGCCCAGTGCTGTGGAGACCCGTTGCCCAGTGCTGTGATGGTCTGCTCCCAGTGCTGTGGAGAGCTGCAGCCCAGTGCTGTGGAGGTCCGCAGCCCAGTGCTGCTGTAGCAACCCGCTGTCCAGTGCTGTGGAGAGCCACTGTCCAGTGCTGTTGAGAGCCGCTGCCCAGTCCTGTGGAGAGCCGCTGCGCAGTGCTGTGGAGAGCCACTACCCCGTGCTGTGGAGAGCCGCTGCCCGGTGCTGTGGAGAGCCACTACCCAGTGATGTGGAGAGCCGCTGCTCAGTGCTGTGGATAGGCATGGCCCAGTGCCATGGTGGTCTGCGCACAGTGCTGTGGAGAGCCGCAGCCCAATGCTGTGGAGCTCCGCTGCCCAGTGATGCTGTGGCAACCCGCTGCCCAGCGCTGTGGAGAGCCGTTGCCCAGTGCTGTGGTTGTAACCTCCCAGTGTTGTGGTGGTCCACTCCTAGTGCTCTGGAGAGCTGCAGCCCAGTGCAGTGGAGGTCCGCTGCCCAGTGCTGTGGAGGTCCGCTGCCCAGTGCTGTGGAGAGCCGCAGCCCAGTGCTGTGGAGAGTCACTGCCCAGTGCTGTGGAGAGCCGCAGCCCAGTGCTGTGAAGAGCCGCTGCCCAGTGCTGTGGAGAGCCGCAGCCCAGTGCTGTGAAGAGCCGCTGCCCGGTGCTGTGTAGAGCCGCTGCCCAGTGCAGTGGAGGTCCGCTAGCCAGTGCTGTGGAGAGCCGCTGCCCAGTGCTGTGGAGAGCCGCTGCCCAGTGCTGTGGACGTCTCAGGAGTGCAGAGCACGCGCTAAGCGTGGATTGAGGTACAGGGAGGGATGCTGAGTCTGAGCAGGTGTAGGAAGCAGAAGTGCCCACCTGTGAGGTCTGTTCACTCTGCCTTTTACAGAGCAGTGGCGCTGAGTTCACAGAGGAGGGCTGTGCCAGGGCTTAACTGGTCGTTTGCCCAGTGGCCTTATCAAACATCACTGCCCTGACATAAGTACTGCTCAGCAGGGTCTGATCTGCTGTTCATTATGGATGAGGGGGGTCCCATGTGTCATCCACCCTGTGTTGGTTCTTGTGAGATGGCGGGGGGAAGGGGGAGGGACGGTGTCCAATCTGCTTGGTAGAGTGGACTCCTGGACAGAGAGTCTTCTCCCTGAGACCAAACCTGAGAGGAAGTGGCAGCCACACCCCTCCTGCAGGGCCTCCATCCACATGCCTCAGTGGGGGGTGATTTTACCTGCCCAAGATAGAGCCCTTGTGTCGGAAGCCGGCTCTCTATATAGCAAAAGACAGACAATTGATGGATGGAATGCAGAACAAATCAAAACATTCACCCCCAGTCAAGAGATCCGGGTTAAATCCATCATTCTTTTGCTCAACATGCCACCCCAGTTCAGACATGGCCATATGCAAACCAGTCTTGACCTTGTGCCTCATGGGAACAGTCCAGCCCAAACTGTCAAGCTAGGTCTTCCCTGGACCGGAAAACAAGCATCCTGGGACCGGTTTTGGGGTTTCAACCCTCTTCAGCCAGGATAGCTTGACTCCAGTGGCACAGGGAGCCCGGGACCCACGTCTGTCCATCACCTGTTGTTTTTGCATTTGTCACCCCGAGTGGGACGGTTATGTTCAGACATGACTCCCGTGCTCTCCATGACACTGGAATCAAGCTATCCTGGCTGATGACGGCTGATAGCCAGAAACCGGTCCCAGGATGCTTGTTTCCAGTCCAGGGAGGACCTGGCTTGGCAATTCGGACTGGACTGTTCTCATGGGCCACAGGGTCAAGACTGATTTGCATATGGCTGGGTTCAAACTGGAATGGCATGGTGAGCAAAAAAACGATGGATTTAGGCCCAGATCTCTGTACTGTGGTGAATGTATGGCATTGTTCTGCATTCTGTCCATCGATTGTTGTTTTTGCATTTGTCACACCGAGTGGTATGGGTAGGCCCAGACGTGAGTCCCGTGCTCTCCTATCCTGGCTGATGAGGGCTGAAAGCCCGAAACCGGTCCTAGGATGTTTGTTTCCAGTCCAGGGAGGACCTGGCCTGGCAGTTCGGGCTGGACTGTCCCATTGGGCGCAGGGTCAAGACTGATTTGCATATGGCTGGGTCCAAACTGGAATGGCATGGTGAGCAAAAGATCGATGGATTTAGGCCCAGATCCTTGTACTGGGGTGAATGCACGACATTGTTCTGCATTCTGTCCATCAACTGTTGTTTTGCATTTGTCACCCCGAGTGGGCTGGGGATGCTCAGACGTGGGTCCCATGCTCTCCACACCACTGGAGTCAAGCTATCCTGGCTGATGAGGGCTGAAAGCCCGAAACCGGTCCTTGGATGCTTGTTTCCGGTCCAGGGAGGACCTGGCTTGGCAGTTCAGGCTGGACTGTTCCCATTGGGCGCAGGGTCAAGACTGATTTGCATATGGCTGGGTCCAAACTGGAATGGAATGATGAGCAAAAAAACGATGGATTTAGGCCCTGATCTCTGTACTGGGGTGAATGTATGACATTGGTCTGCATTCTGTCCATCAACTGTTGTATTTGCATCAGGCTCTCTATATAGTGCATTAAAATGAAGTACACTGAGCAGAGAGTCCTGTGGATCCCTTACTGCTACATAGAGGTCAAAGTAGGTAATGCCAATGCTCTATGTGTGGTGGTGTGGGCGAGCATTTAGGCTTATCAGAGGGTAGTTACAAGCATGTGTTGTACTCGGAGGCATCAACAATTTCAGAAAACATATCACTTTTGTGCACAATTATGCACCATTGAAGTCAAGAAAAGCAGAAAAATGCATATAAAATCAGACCATGCTTTCATGAAGTTCACCTTGTTTTAGTTCGAAAGCAGGACCAGGCCCAAAGTTCCAGCAGCAGAAGATCGGAAGCATCCCGGATTCGGCAGGGAGCAGGGTACTGAAGGTGTTGGTGGCTGGTGAGCTACGACGAAAGGGGCCACCTGGAAAGACACTGCACAGAAGGACTTAGAGGTACGTCCAGTGGGTCTCACTGGAGGGAGGAGGTTGTAAGGGTCACAGGACCACAAGAGCACAGCTGGTTCATCGTTACCGGGCCAAAGGGGCCGGGTGCAGAGCAGATAGGTCAGCTGGGTGTCATGCGTCGAGAAGTCCTCGCGGTCAGGAGCAGGCAACTTGAAGAGGCGATTTGAGGACAGCTGGGCCACCTCGAGCATGGGTATCAGGGGTCTCGACATCCCTCAATGGGTTCTCTTTGCTATAATTACCTAAATCATTGCTTCTGGAATCCCTGGAGTCCGTCACAGACTCTTTGTCTCGCTGTTTGCCATAGGGGGTCCAGCACAACTGGTATTGGTACGGTGCGGCTCCGGTAGGTTATGGTGTCTCCAAACTTGGTGGGGAGGCAGATCTAACCCTCCGAAGCTGTTGCACGTCTTATGGTGTGGGCGCTTTATTGACGTCATCAGGGAGCAGCACGTCGGCAAAACCGACTCAGCGGGATTGGTGCCGGCTGTGTGCAGGGGAGTGATACCTTCACTCCAAGGGAGGTTCTGGGTGATTTCACGAAGGCTGGAGGAGCTCCGGGGTTCTTGGACTCTTCACAGGTTCAGGACAACATGGCACTCCTTGATTGTCAAGTTCTCGAGGCAGCAGGGAGGGTTTGGCGCCAATTTCTTCTGCAGAAGACCTTCAGCTCTTGGTTAGCAAGCCTTCTTTGTCCTTTTCTTGTCTGTGGAATCTCAATTCAAAGTCCACCAAAATACTAACTTTAGGGACGTTATAGGGGGAGTCAGGTATTAGCCAATGGGCTACCTACTTTTAGTTTGCCTACACCCTCTAAGTGACCACGTCCTGTGGGAAGGGGCACTACCCTAGCCCTGATAGGATGTTTCTCTCTCATCTCAAGATGGTGGATTTTCAGGAGGGGGTTTACATCGCTTGCCACACCTTAGAGGTGGTACTGGCTGTAACTAATTTTCTCACCTGTCCCCCCACCAAATGTGGAGCAGGACAAGGGGGTTACCATCCCCCACTATCTGTGTAAGCCTGGGCTGAACTTCAAAGGCAGCAACACCTTTGAAGATTACCGCTCTGGAAGGCCACCCTGTCCTGGAGTTGGTGTGAAGCCCATTCTGCCCAAAGCCTTTGTTTCTGGATTCTGAGAGTGCAGGCTGTCACCCCATGGAGTCAGAAACAAATCTGGTGGTGGCAGACGGGTTATGACTAGTCAGAGACCACACCAGGGCTTGGTAGGTTTTATGGGGACCCTCTAAAGGGTCTCCTGTGTGCATGTTTGCATAACTCCCACACTGGTATCAGTGAGGATCTATAAAGACAAGATGTTTGATACCAAGCATCTAAGGGTACAGTGAAACCATCGTGGAGCTAGGGAACTCGTAATGGCTAGTATCCATCCAGGCACTCTCTATCGCTTCCCTGTAAACCTACAATATCCAAGAATGGCTCAGGGTCACATCTGTTCGTGCAGATATAATAATAATAATAATAATAATAATAATAATAATTAAGTTTGTAAAGGGCCTGGTTACACTGTTGCTAGTGTGGCTTGCGCTGTAGGACGGCCAAGTAAAGCCACTCAGCTGCTAATTCTGCACACCCGACCATATCAAAGCCCAGCCCTAGTCTTTAGGAAACAGGTATGTTTTCAGCTCTTTGCGGAATGCCAGCTCTGACTTCTCCATCCAGAGCCTCAGGGGGAGTCTGTTCCATTGTTGAGCTGCCAGGACACGAAAGGAATGCCCTCCCATTCTTACTCTAAATTTAGGAACCTGAACCAGCCCCGTCACGCTAGATTTCAATTGACGGGTCGGGTGGTACGGCGTAAGCAGGTTGTGAAGGTAAGTGGGTCCTTTCCCCTGTAGGATACGGTGGCCAACACAGAGGGCTTTGAATGCCACACGTTCCTTAACCGCATGCGCGCTAGCGGGTTTTCCCGCTGTGCGCTGATTTTTGAAAATCGCGCGGTTTGTGACAAAGCCAGCTCGTCATCCGCGTAGCGCAGGTAACGCCCATAACGAGCTGGCTTTGTCATTAGCGCGGAAGGGGTTAATTGGAAGCCAGTGCAATGCTTTCAGTACTCTCTTTGAAGAGGCTCTTTTAGCCAGCATCAAGACCAGGCGGGCCACCTTACATAGGACATAGTGCACCCTGCCTCAGGACTAAAAGGCATTCAGTAGGGGTGACTTACCTCTATCACATGCAGTGTACGAAGGCATGGCACACAGGGCTGTGTGCCATGACGACTCATCAGTTTTCTCCGCATCAAGACTCACAGCCTGCAAAGGCAGTTTGCATGGTCTTGGTGAGGCATCTCCCGGGTGGCACAATTCATACAAGACCCTCTTCAGGCCCAATACCCTAGGAACCAGGGGGCACCATTTACCAGAGACTTACAAGGGTGGATGAAGTTGTGTCAATGGTGGTATAGTTTTGGGATCGAGATCTGGAACTGGAACCCGGTTAGCAGGGACCCAGTGCGCTTACTGTTCAAAATCACATCAGGCAGCAAGCAAAAAGTGGGGGCTAGCCATGCCAAAAGAGGCCGTTTCCTACACCTGGTCCGGAATTACCGCCTCAACATCCTCAACTACCTCCAGGCATTAACCATTAATGCATTCTAAGGATATGGTAAGACATCGAGGAGTTTTGTGTCAAATACTAAGGTACTTTATAAGGTCATGGAATCCGAGGCAAGGGATCTTTGGGCCCGATTCACAGAATGAATTTAAGACTCAATCTTAAACTTACTACTATTTTGGTATTCACAGAATGAACTTACTACTTTTGGCATTCACAGAATGAACTTACTACTTTTGGCATTCACAGAATGAACTTACTATTTTTGGTATTCACAGAAGTTAGGATTTTGTCTTAAGTTTGTCTTAAGACAGACTTAAGACAGACTTAAGACAAAATCCTAACTTCTGTGAATACCAAAAGTTGTAAGTTCATTCTGTGAATGCCAAAAGTAGTAAGTGCATTCTGTGAATACCAAAATAGTAGTAAGTTTAGGATTGAGTCTTAAGTTCATTCTGTGAATCAGGCCCAATATTCTTATAATACATGGCCACAGCATAACCCTTTCCATGAGCCACTTCAATTCTTGGTGTGGTGCCATTTCAAATTAGAGATAGGATGTTTGCACACATAAAGAATACCATTTTTAATCTCAAGTACAACATTAAGCACGCCAAAAAGCAGTTAGATATGTGTTGCAAAAGACAGCGCGTGCCTTAGGTGAAACCTAACATGGCAATAGGTCAGAATTCATAGAAACATGCAGAGAGGTTCTCTTTGCTATAATTACCTAAATCATTGAAAAAACAGCTTGCTCTTTTCTGCTTGTCGCTGTTCATCTAGCAAAACAGGTCAGAGGACAGAAAAGCAATGTTTATTTTTTAATGTTTTTAAATGGGGCTTTAATTGTGACCTGTATTTCTGCGGGCTCTGGCAGCAGGCATTGTGACTTAAGAACTCAGCTGTAATAAGTTATTACAGTCCAGCGGCTATATCATTTCTTTATTACTGGTATCTAGGGAGGGCTCAAGTTGGCTGTAATTGGGAAATTAGGGACAGGCTTTTATAGAGGGATTGCAGGCTCTCATGCGTTGCACCAGTGATAAGGCAGATGATAACACAATTTAGAAGTATCACTGCAAAACACAATAATCTGTTGCAAAATAGCATGATAACATTCCATACTGTGACAGAGCAGAAGATAACACAACATATGATAATAACATTGTGGAAGATAACAAAGTCTATCACAGCATAGCCTGGACTCACCCCTGTCCTTGCTTTTAGGCTAGAGATTCTGTGCTCTGTCGTAGATCTTGCTGAGAGTTTCAATTATGCACTCCTCTCTACTCTGCAAACACAAGGAGATTATGGACGGAGCGCTAAAACTTTTCAGACACTCGCCCCCAGTCACAGATCTGGGTTGAATCCATCATCATTCTTTAGCTCACTCTACCACCCCAGTTCAGATCCAGCCATATGCAAATCAGTCTGACCCTGTGCCTCATGGGAACAGTACAGCCCGAACTGCCAAGCCATGCCTTCCCTGGACTGGAAACAAGCTTCCGAAGACCGGTTTCTGGCATTACAGCCGTCTTCAGCCCGGCTTGCTTGAATCCACTGGCAAAGTGAGCAAGGGACTCATGTCTGAGCATACCCTGCCACACTTATGGCGGCCAAAGCGGTACAAAAGGGTGTGGTGATGGACGGAGCATCTGAACCAATCAAACACTCACCCCCAGTCAACAGATCTGGGTTTAATCCATCACTGTTCTTTAGCCCACTCTGCCACCCCAGTTCAGACATGGCCATATGCAAATCAGTCTTGACCCTGTGCCTCATGGGAACAGTCCAGCCTGAACTGCAAGCCATGTCTTCCCTGGACCGGAAACAAGCATCCTAGGACCGGTTTCTGGCATTTCAGCCGTCTTCAGCCAGGATAGCTTGACTCCAGTGGCAAAGTGAGCAAGGGACCCACGTCTGGCCATCCCCTGCCAACTCAGGGCGAACAAAGCAAACACAAGCAGATGATGGACGGAGCGCTGAAACTTTTCAGACACTCGCCCCCCGTCATTTGTTAATCTGTAGCAGACACTGCACTGACACCTCTGTAATGAGGCCAGGTGTAGAGATGGTTGGTAGAACAGGGTGTAAGTAGGGTGTGGTGGGATCAGTAGGGGGTGCCCCCTGAAGCTGCCATGTATGGTATGGGAGCATGGTAAGGGGGGTGCACAGTGCAGTACAACGGTCCCTCTTTGCGTTGATTAAGAAGGGGGTGCATTGTTAAACTGAGCAAAGGGTAATTCGGTGGGAATATGACCTCCTAACCACAGCACCCCCTGCTACAGCACTGACGGACACGCCTTGGACAGAGATATTACTGGTGGCGTTTAGTCTGGGGGTATCATCTAGAAGAGGCCATCATTTCTTTATGTAACTGCCTGGGGCTGTCCACGCTCTAACCTCATCCAGTCTCACCCCATCACCCCTTGCTCCAGGACCATCACCCCTCTCCTGGTCTGTGCTCAGCTCCTTTCTGCTTTTGTGTGTTTATAAGTTCTTCAGTGTCTCTGCCACCCCCCCTTCCCTCCTCTCTCACATGGGTAAACTGTTGGCATGCAGGTGCCCTTGGCACATCTTTCTAGTGGCTCCTTCACTGTATGTGGAGTGGTGTGGCTCACTGGTTAGAAGTGGCAGACCTGGAAGCAGAGGACGGCCCGGGACCAGGGTTCAATTCCCGACGCGGCAGGGTCGTGGACCAGGGTCAGCGGACTCGATAATTCTCGCCTCGCCTACTCTAACCAGGGATCACACTCAGCAACTCTGGGCATTAGCTTGCCTCATCTCTACAATGGCCCCCCACATTCGCCGGGGATGCCTGGTTTCACCCTGGAGATACCCAGTAGGGACCATCTCATAGGGATAGCCAGGACGGGTTCCCCAGCGGTCTACAGCGCCACGACGCCTCAGGGCAGCAGTGCGCTTTACAAGACACATACATTTACATTTACATTTATGTGCAATCCTTAGGTGTCCTGCTTTCTCTGCGTCATACCTCAACCCACACTCTGGCATTTACACTCCTCTTCAATATCCTCCTCTGTCATCTACCACATTCATACTCCAAAGTATTTAAAAGCCCTGGTGCAGCTCCCCTCACTTACCTACCGGCCGCCGGCCAACTGGCCAGCCGCCGCCTCTCTTCCATCGTCTTCTTGGCTTGCTGTTGGAACAGGAAGCAGGATAGGCTCCCCTGA
Organism: Lissotriton helveticus; assembly: GCF_964261635.1. Classification (NCBI taxonomy): domain Eukaryota; kingdom Metazoa; phylum Chordata; class Amphibia; order Caudata; family Salamandridae; genus Lissotriton; species Lissotriton helveticus. The sequence goes on from NC_136057.1 coordinate 40,025,212, forward strand.
GCCAATGACAACGCTGCAATGCAGCATTGTGATTAGTCTGAGCGCTGTGGTTCGGTGCTCACATGGGGAATGGAAGCCTAGGCATGGCACAAGTCGGGGGAACACGCGGGTGGACGGCGTCCACCCACTATTTTTGCAGGTTGAACGCTGTTCACCCTGCCAAGAAGTTGGGCCGCACTGAATAACATACTGAACTCGGCCCGTGTGTTTTTCAAACACCGGGACACATTCCGCAGCGCCTGCACGTTGTTGCTTATGCGCCTGCATGTTTTCTGGTTTCGATAAGCAACAACGTGCAGGCGGGGACGGGATGGAGCTTTCTTATTTCAGACTCCTGCTGGGCCCATAACAAAGGCCGAATTTGAGGGGTCATCGGGCTTCCTTTTGTTTGAGTCTCCTGGCTGGGAGCATTCGGGAGCCTCACACCTGATGCAAATGAAGCAGATGGGAAAGAAAGGCTCACACCTTGTTAGCACTTAACACATTCTTAAGAGAGGTGCCTTTTTCACTTTGTCCAGTCTCTGTTTACAAGATATTGCACTGTAAGAATGTCACATGTATTTGTCTTTCCTGGTTATACACAAAATTAATGCGATGGGCCCGATTCACAGAATGAACTTAAGAGTCAATCCTGAACTTACTACTATTTTGGTATTCACAGAATGCATTTACTACTTTTGGCATTCACAGAATCAAATTACTACTTTTGGTATTCACAGAAGTTAGGATTTTGTCTTAAGTCTGTCTTAAGTCTGTCTTAAGTCTGTCTTAAGACAAACTTAAGACAAAATCCTAACTTCTGTGAATACCAAAAGTAGTAAGTTCATTCTGTGAATGCCATAAGTAGTTAGTGCATTCTGTGAATACCAAAAGTAGTAAGTTTAGGATTGAGTCTTAAGTTCATTCTGTGAATCAGGCCCTACGTATATAGTGCTTACTACCCCTTTAGGAGGCATTAAACTAATTTAACTATCACAATTTTTTCTTGTATAGTGCTACTCGTCCCAATGCAGGGTGTCAGAGCGCTTTCCATCACAAGGATCTCTGTGTTCAAAGCAGTAACCCACTGACCTAGCTATATAAAATCAGACATTTGCATGCTACAGGGTGTGCTTTGCATTAACCCTCTATTCTACTTTGAGTCAAAACTGAGGCTAGACAAAACACTGCTTTAACCTCCAGAGTTATCTTACAATTATTATTCATTCAGATTTACTGGAACACACAGATCTCTGCAGCAGGTTGGCCTAACCTCATAAGGTATTTTAAAATACAGTCTTTGAAACCAATTAACCAGAACAGATTTACTGTTACTTTTCTTCTTCTCGCCACTTTCTTTTTCTCAGTTTAGGAGTCCTAAAGTTAGGAGTCCTAACTTTACTACTCCTAAACTGAGAAAAATGCTAACTTTAAGACTTTCGATATTCACAGAAGGCATTTAAGAGTCCTAAAGTTAGGAGTCCTAACTTTACTACTCCTAAACTGAGAAAAATCCTAACTTTAAGACTTTCGGTATTCACAGAAGGCATTTAGGAGTCCTAAATTAGGACTCCTAACTTCTGTGAATACCGAAATGAGTAACAGCCTGATTTATCAATCTCCCGTTTTGCGAGTCTGTAAGAGCGATTCATAACGAATCGCTCTTAAGGACTTTCAAAACGGGATTCATGTAGGAATTGCATAAAGAGATGCGATTCCTACACATTCCTTATTTGCGATTAGCTAATTGCTAATCGCAAATAAGGAATAACTCCCCATTCATTCCTATGGGCCAAAAGGCCCATAGGAATGAATGGGGAGTATTCCTTATTTGCGATTAGCAATTAGCTAATCGCAAATAAGATAGCGATTTAAAGGGTGCCAGGGGTGTCCAAAGGACACCCTGTAGCACCCCTTAAATGCAAATTGAAACAGGTGTTGCGCACACACATGTCCAAAGGACATGTGTGTGTGCAACATGCAACATAGAAAAATACTTTTAAAAGCATTTTTCTAAGTTTTCGCTATTTACCACGAGGTTTGACCTCGCGGTAAATAGCGGGCCGAAATTGCGAATTCGCAATTTTTAAATGGATGATGAATTTCATTTAAGGAATCTCAAATAGAGATTCCTTAAATGTAATTTCTCGCAAAATAGCGAAATCGCTATTACCGATTTTTGCATTTGGGATGATGAATCCCAAATGCAAAAATAGCGCTCGCAAAGGGCCAGATTCTCAGAATCTGGCCCTTTGCGAGCCGATTTCGGCTTGATGAATCAGGCTGCTAGTGCCTTCTGTGAATAGCAAAATGAGTAAGTGCCTTCTGTGAACACCAAAATGAGTAAGTGCCTTCTGTGAATACCAGAATGGTAGTAAGTTTAGGGTTTTATCTTAAGTTAGTTCTGTGAATCGGCCCCTATATGCTGAGGCCCAGATTCTTTGTCAGGATTAAGTCACTTTTATGGCACAACCCTGATGGAAAATCTCTTTTGAGATTTGCAATACCACACATTGCCCTGCCTTGCATTACCTTATGGCTGGTAGGCATTATACGGGAGGTGCTAGTGCATTCCTGCAAAAACCATATTTACAAACAATCGTAAATATAGGTTTGCACCAAGCTGGTGAGTCTACCTGAGGCTGACACAGCAAGAAGAAATATGTCCATTTCTCTGCTTTATTTTCTCTTTGCATGTATGCTGCATTCTGCGGCCCGTATACAAAGAGGCAATAGCCTGATAGGATAGGATAGTTTTTGTTTGGTTTTGGGAAGACAAAAATAATAATATGCAAGGCAGCACATTACACTGCCTTGCGATACCATGCGTCAGGTAGGTTTTTACATGAGTGGTGCATTGACGTTCCCGTACCTCCACCGGTGTATTTTGTGCGCAAATAATATACACGGGGGAGATAGAACAAGTCTCCACGCAACGCAGAGCAGCCCCCGGCGAGGCTGCACTGCGTTGCACGACAGGGAAGGAGCAGGAGAGCAAAGAAATGGCTCTCACCTCCCCTTTCCCTTGCGCGGGCGCACCACCTTAGCGCCATAGCGCTAGGGTGTGTGTCTGGGACTACAGTATTGCCTAGATGCATCAAACAGAATTGCATTCGCAAACGGTGCGAATCGCAAAATTCGGCCGTTTGCGAATGCAATTCATACATTTGGGATGCATTAACCTTTTTTGCATTTTTCGCAATTTAAGAAATCACAATTTATTTGCGATTTCTTAAATTGCGATTGCATTTAAGAAATCGCAATTTTGCGATTTCTTAAATGCAATGCATGATTTTTTTTAAGGTAAAAAATCGCAATTTGGAAGTGGTAAATTAACATGAAGTTAAACTTCATGCTAATTTATGAAAACTTTCAAAAATGCACAAAAGTGCATTTTTGAAAGTTTCATTTTAAACACACACGGCGTGTGTGTGAAAAGTGTACTTAAATTGTAATTTTAGGGGTGTAGGGGGGGTCCTTTGGACCCCCCCTGCACCCTTGAAAATGCATTCTCATTTTGCGATTCCTTAATTGCGAATCGCAAAATGAGAATGCCTTCCAATTGATTCCTATGGACCTCTAGGCCCACAGGAATCAATGTAAAGGGATTCCTTATTTGCGATTCGCAAAATTGGGAATCGCAAATAAGGAAAAATAAGGAATCGCAAAATAAATTGCGAATTTTTGATGCATTGCCGTTTGCGATTCCTTAATTGCGATTCCTTAATTTTAGCAATTAAGGAATCGCAAATGGCAACAATGATGCATCTACCTATATATGTTTTTGTACAGGAAGGATACCCTTCCTGAACAAAATACTATGCCTAAACATGAGGGAAAGCTTTTCTCACTTTTTATGCATGCTGCACAGTGCAGAACATATGCAGAACGTATGCAAAGTCAGAAAAGAAAGGAGAAATGAAAGCATTTCTCCTTCCCTGCACCTAGTTGAAAAAGTCACATTTTTCTCATGCTAAACTCAATCTACTGTTTTTAGTAAATTGGGTTTAGCGTGAGAAACCTTGGGTGATTGCATGGGATTGCCCATGCACCGAGCTTGGCATGCCCCCATGGTGCAAAATTATACGAAGCAGCACTATGCCCTACTTCATATTACTTTTGCGTTATTTCCAGCGCTAAACAAGTTTAGTACTGGCAAGAAAATTAGGAAAAAATGATTTCGTGCTGTTTTGCGTCACTTTTGTGACACTAACACAGCACAAAATCTTAGTAAATCTCTACCACAATATTCTGAAGGCAGGCAGGCACACTAGCTTTCCTTGGATCAGCTCTCGAATTCCACTTCCCTGTAAAAGAATCGAGGTTCTTCCCTATTTATGTGAGGTGCCATTTCATCTAGGCCCGCTAGTGAGTTCAAGTCTTAGAAGTTCCATGATGGCTTTGAGAAAGTCAAAGCGCCTCCACGCCGTAGTATGTCAGTCAGAGCAAGCCCATCATTGGCGGCCCAGTATTCAGTCGCACCTGCTCTCGTTGGACTGGAGGGGCGGAGTGCCGTGTCACCTTTCTGCGGGCTGGTGGTGAGCAGAGGACTAGATGCTACGGTAGAGGCGGCAGGTGTCCGTCCACAGGCTCATCCGCCTATGTAGTAAGCCTCTCTGAATCCTGCTTTTTGTGAAAACAAGGGGGACCCAAAGGGTTGCAAAGGACCATGGGTATAGATTATTTAACATGAACAGAGGTCCTGAGCTTACTTAAACATATGAATAATTTTTCAATATAGAACACAATAGGGACTATATAATTGACCTGTCCAGCCGGACCAGGTTTTTTATTTTTTACAATCAAAAGTAATCAGTGAAAATACAAAGAGAGTTACTTGTTATAGGGCACAATCCTGTACCCAAGCGTTAGAAGAAACAGAAAATAGAGATAAGAGTAAGAACAGAAAAATTCACAGGCACGGAGAAGAGCAATCTGGACACTTTGAAATCAGTGTAAACAGTGTTCTCCAGAGTGGAGCATACAAACAGATACACATTGGTTACATGTATGCCCACTAAAAGAAGTCGACGTTTCGATCCTAGTGCTCAATTAAATAAGGATCATCATCAGGACTGTGAAAACAATTGAGTTGCCTGAGAGAATTACAACGCCTGTTTGTGGGAGGAACAGGGGAGAAAAGAAGGAATAAAGTTTTTCAATGTAGTATCAAGATATCAAGAACAGTGAAGTCAGCATTTAGACGAGCATGCACACAGTTACAGTCCTCGGATCCGCAGTGAGCTCTACATGTGCACATATGAATTAAAAACGTTTCAAAACAGCAGTTAGCGACTGCTTTCGCTAACAGGTTGGGTACGCCCACTTTGCATGTCATTAGCGATAAACATTGTTGACATGCACAGTGGGCCCCAAACCGGTCGCTCTCGCCTAAAAGCTGTCGCTAACTGCTGTTAGTGATAGCTTGCTAATAGGGCGATAAAAATATCACTGCTTTAGCGGGAAAAAGTCCTGCTAAAGCGGCGATTGTGCCCTTGCTAATATGCCCCGATGTTTGGCAAAAAACACGCTCAGGTACGAGCGACGTAGAGCAGAAAATAGTATATAGAAGAACATTAGTGACGTGGGCTTTCAGAGGAGATTATATCACAAGGCGAGAGACTCCTAAGAAAGGCGCCCTGCATGGGGAACGCAACAATAAAGTGCACTGTGCGCAAACATAAACGTGTTAAGAAAAAATAATGGGGAATATATATATGAACCACTTGCGCAGCAGACGCGTCACTTTTTGTGACGCTCCTGGAGGGCGAACCAACAAATCATATTTATGAGGCCACACAATGCCACTTTCCCACGCAACACCCATGGATTTTGACACATTCCCAGATAGACTTGTAAACCTGTCTATCTTTACCTCGCCTCATTTTTCCCTCTTTCTGCATTCGGCAGCACACATAGAAAGAGGAAAACGCCTCTTAGGATTGTTTCTGTGCAGGAAGGTGCCCCTTCCTGCACTTAATCCTGCCGGCAAAACAGGGGGGCTGATTCACAGAGCTAATTTAAGACAAAATCCTAAAATTACTACTTTTGGTATTCACATAAGTTAGGATTTTGTCTTAAGACAGACTTAAGACAGAATCCTAACTTAAGTCTGTTTTACGTCTGCCTTAAGACAAAATCTTAACTTCTCTGTATACCAAAAGTGGTCAGTTTAGGATTTTGTCTAAAGTTAGCTCTGTGAATCGGGCCCACACACCCTAGCCCCATGGTGCAAGGGTGCCTGTGTTGGCGCTCGGCTGCAGAATCTGTGCCAGTGGAGGGGGAAGGACAGGAATGCACTGTATTGGATAAATACAGTGCTTACCTGCCCTTTCACGTTAATGTAGCACAGCCAGCAGGGTGTATTCCTGTACTGCCCTACAGCAAAATCCCCATACATTCACCCGGTTGAGTGGAATTCAATATGAGGAATAGGTAGAAACCATCCCTGGGGATGTATTGACAGCAGAATACCTGATTATGTGTGACGTGGACATAGCACATCCCCTCCTTTGCTCCATATGGTATTCCTGATACCACTGTGTGATTCTAGATTTACATCCCAGGGGTTGTTAAACAGATCTGGAACTCCCAACTTGGAAAACATTTTTTGACAAACGCAAACAATGGTATGCACTGCAAATTATCAAGTAATCCCCAAGAAAGTCCCTTTCCAATCCAGCTTCCTGTGTGGCCCAACAGTTATCCATGACATCAAGGGGGCAAGGCCAATCCTGTGTCCAGGTAGGTTAGGTCTATGTCTTCATAGCAAACATTGGATCCAGTGCTTCTCGGGACCCACAGCAACCTGTAGAAACATCTGTTTTTGTGCCTTAAAGAATATCTGCATCACTGCTCCCCATACACCCCAACAGGGGTACACGCGCTCTTTTAGATGTTTACTAATTCTTTGACTGGCTCCTGATGTACTTTTACTGCCAATCCAAACACTGCCTCATTGATTTTACTAAGTTGTTGGTTTCTCAGAGTTAACAGAGGGTTCAAAGTAAGAGAATTAAATAAAATCTCCAAATAATTAAAAGTCATAGTTCTGCCTAACTGGGTCTCCCCAGCCTGTGGGGCTTAAGTTTCATCTTAGCTGGAGCACAGGCACAAACAAATGATGAAGTAAAATCGACCTTTAAGTCCAGACTCTCCATAAAAGATGGACACGAGCCCAGTACAATGTGAAGACCATTGGCTGTTCTTGAATTAAGAACTCACTATCCAATGTGCCCGAAGGTAGCATCCGAGAACGCCCCTACATAAACCTTAGCACTACAATTTCCAAAAAATGCAAAGAAATATTTAAGCTAGCAACCCTTACAAAACACCCAGAGACCCTAATGGCTGATCTTCACATGTGTGTGAAGGCTGGAATCACCAACCCTAACTTTCTGTCCTTCACCTATAACCTCGTTAGCAGCCGTAAGCCATGGCTCTCATAGCTAACCAATAACCGCTCCCTTACCGTGTGTAGAAAACTTTAGCCAATAGCCAAGACAATGGAATTCAATAGGGTTCAGGGTAACAACAAGAGTTTATTACCCTTCAAAGAAATATTCAACAATCTGTCCACTCTTAGAACAACATCTCCTGAAACCTCTCGCTATCCCAGGTCCTGGCTGACCTCTAAAATCATCTATAGCATAAAGCGCTTAGATGCATACCGGAGCACCTTGAGGTCCAAGCATCCAGCCACAGATGACCCTCAAGCTAGCTAGGCAGAGAGGTCCAATGGAATGTACGACGAAACTACGCGATCATGTTGATCGCGGTATCTTACAACGCGGGCTTTACAACGCAAGTCATTTCCACGACTTGCGCTGGAAGGCGCTGGACTTAGGGATAGTACGATTTACTATTCCAACACCAGTCTACGTACAGTATGGAAGGGACCATCTCTCAGGGAAGCCAGGAAGGGTTTCGCAGCGGTCGAAGCGCCTTGGGACCCTACGGGTAAGTAGTGCGCTATATAAATGCCTATACATTTACATTTACATATGGAAGGTGTTGGATAGTAAATTGTACTATTCCTTAGCTTACAGCTTACAGCGCCCTCCAGCGCAAGTTGTTGAAACGACTTGCGTTGTCAAGCCCGCGTTGTAAACCTACTGCGGTGAAACGCCTGCGTAGTAAAGGTCGTCTCCCGGTCCAATGCATACAGAGTTCTGATAAGGAGGAATTGTGGGACCAATGCACGGTCAAGCGCTAATGGGATGCCTCTGATGCTCACTTTTAGGTTTAAAGGTAAGGAGTTATAAAAGCAGCGATAAAAAGCTCCAGTTCACACAACTGAACCTCAGGACTCTCTGCTTGCCCTATAACCCTCTCCCGCCTCCGAGCCAGCCCCCGCACTGCCACACCCTGGAAGGCGCTGCTCACTGCTTTGTTTCTTTCTTTGCTGACCAAGGAGGGGTGGAGGAATCAGCACACATGAGGCTGGCAGGTAATACTACATGGATCACACATGAGACGTGTAATTGTTAGAGCGGGTCATTAACACCTCTCTTTCTGTCAATCCAGCACTGGCCATTGATGCAGTCATCCTGTTTGTCTGGCCTTCTGTTTCCAGAGCTTCCACAATACAAGTGCTGGAGCACACTGTTGTTTCCTGGGCCTGCACTTCTTTCCATTTTATTCTTGTTTCTTGAGCTAGAATTCTTACAGTGCACCCTTGTTTCCTGAACCTGGTCCATTTTGCAATCCAGCCTTGTTTCTTGGGCTAGCACTGTCTTGCAGAGGGCCCTCACCTGAACCTGCTCCGTTTTGCAAAGCATCCTTGTTTCCTAAGCTAACACTGTTAAGCAGTTTCCCTGTTCTGAGAGCTAGCTCTTTCTTGCAGATCAACCGTGTTCCCTCATCTATCAGTTTTGCACTGCATCTTCAGAGCAAATAACTGTCTTGCTGCAGTTTTCTGATCTAGCACTGTTTTGCAATCTATCCATCTTCCCATAGATAGTTCTGTCTTGCAGTGCCCCATTTGATGAGCTAGCACTGTCTTGCAGTGCCCCCCATTCCTGAGCTATCACTGTCTTGCAGTGCCCCCATTTCCTGAGCTATCACTGTCTTGCAGTGCCCCCCATTCCTGAGCTATCACTGTCTTGCAGTGCCCCCATTTCCTGAGCTATCACTGTCTTGCAGTGCCCCCCATTTCCTGAGCTAGCACTGTCTACCAATGCCCCTGTGTCCTGAGCTACACTTTTTAGCAGTCTTGTTTCCTGAGCTAGCACTATCTTATAGTGTACGCTTGTTTCTTGAGCTAGCACTGTCTTGTAGTGTACGCTTGTTTCTTGAGCTAGCGCTGTCTTGTAGTGTACGCTTGTTTCTTGAGCTAGCGCTCTTGTAGTGTACGCTTGTTTCTTGAGCTATCACTGTCTTGTAGTGTACGCTTGTTTCTTGAGCTAGCGCTGTCTTGTAGTGTACACTTGTTTCTTGAGCTAGCACTCTCTTGTAGTGTACACTTGTTTATTGAGCTGGTGCTGCCTTGTAGTGTATGTTTTTTTTTGAGCTAGCACTGTCTTGTAGTGTACACTTGTTTCTTGAGCTAGCACTGCCTTGTAGTGTATGCTTGTTTTTTAAGCTAGGTCTGTCTTGTAGTGTACGCTTGTTTCTTGAGCCAGCACTGTCTTGTAGTGTACGCTTGTTTCTTGAGCTAGCACTGTCTTGTAGAGTACGCTTTTTTCTTGAGCTAGCGCTGTCTTGTAGTGTGCGCTTGTTTCTTGAGCTAGTACTGTCTTGTAGTGTACGCTTGTTTCTTGAGCTAGCACTTTCTTGTAGTCTACGCTTGTTTCTTGAGCTAGCACTGTCTTGTAGTCTACGCTTGTTTCTTGAGCTAGCACTGTCTTGTAGTGTACACTTGTTTCTTGAGCTAGCACTGTCTTGTAGTCTACGCTTGTTTCTTGAGCTAGCACTGTCTTGTAGTGTACACTTGTTTCTTGAGCTAGCACTGTCTTGCAGAGTACCCTTGTTTCCATTGATAGCACTGTTTAGCAGTGTATCCTTGCTTCCCAAGCTAGCACTGTCTTGCAGACTTCCATTGTTTCCAGAGCTAGTGCTGTTTAGCACTGTATCCTTATTTCCTGAGATAACACTATCTTGTAGAGTACCCTTGTTTCCATTGATGGCACTGTTTAGCAGTGTATCTTTGTTTTCTGAGCTAGCTCTGTCTTGCAGTGTACGCTTGTTTCTTGAGCTAGCTCTGTCTTGCAGTGTACGCTTGTTTCTTGAGCTAGCACTGTCTTGCAGTGTACGCTTGTTTCTTGAGCTAGCACTGTCTTGTAGTGTACACTTAAGTAATACAATCTTTATTTGGATATAAAAATAACATCCTTAACCGCATGCGTGCGGTAGGATTTCCGCCCGTACGCTGGGTTTTACGGATTCGCATGTTACGTGACGAGCTGGGCTCGTCATGAGCGTGCCAGGAGGCTACCTCATGACGAGCCCAGCTCGTCATCAGCGTCGAAGGGGTTAAAAGAGACACCAACAACGATACACAATGTAAAAGAGAAACTTAAAAACTAGCAGCACATAAGCAGCGACAGGTAGGTACTGGTCAGAAACATTATACAACTCCCCTTTGTAAGCAATCCAAATAGTATTAAACTAACTTTAGTAGGGAAGAAAGTTGTTGTACCAGAAATTGGCAGTAATGAGCTTGTGAACCAACAACTGCTAACAAATAATTACAAATATTAAAAATAAATACGAATAAAAATAGCAGCAACAGTTCAGTAGCAACAAGTTGTGGGAAAATGCAAAGATAAAAAGGGTTTTTAACGGTTTAAAAATCTTGCAATTTGATTTAGGTTGTTATCGACAGGAGGCGATATACAAGGCGAATGTAGGTTGTGAGGCCTATGTTTAAGGCTGTGTTTTCTTGGCTTAGGGCCGCGATAATTGCTTGCCTGCAAGACCGAATTCCCAGCCTGTTCCACTCCGCTTTCAGTTTGAGTCTGCGCAGTGACGTAAACGCTGGGCAGAGACAGATCACATGCTCCATTGTTTCAACCGTTCTTCCGCACCCTCTGCACCATAGTACGTCGGACATACGGCGCCAGCCTGTCAGATCTTTTAAAAATTGCCAGTCACCGAGTCTGATGGCCAAAAAACTAAGTTTTAGGTGCAGAGAATACGTGCATGACAGATAGTATGCGGGAGCTATACGCCCGTACGAGTTCATAATAGCCCAGGCGTGTTTACGTTTGGCAAGGAGATTTTTATCAGTAATGAGAGAACTCATTCTAACACTTTTCTTGACAGTGCTTTTAAATACTGACACGCTGGGGTTGAGGTCCCATAGGTCGCCCGCAGAGAGTTCTAGAATGGAATCTTTAAAAAGGCGACCATACGAGCCCCCTGGGTTTTTCTCGATGATGTCTAGCCAAACTAGTGACTCCAGTGAGCCTACGTCTGCTTGTCTCAGTTTATGGCAAAAATTTAAAAACGTGCCAGTGCTAGAGACTTCATAGTTTAATAAGCCAAGTTCTAGCCTAATCTGAGCGTCAGAGGCACTTTTGGGCAAGCGGAGGACCTTTTTGTAGATTTTAGTGACATGTTGGTTTAAAATCTTATTTAGTTTACCCTTAAAGGTTTCAATGCCGTATGCCAGTGTCGGGCCAATTTTTGCTCTCATTACCTCAAGTAAAGGTGTTAGGCTTGGGCCGGCCAGTTTTTTTGAGAGCTTTGAGAGGGTCACCTGTAGGGTCACAGCTTTAACTGATATCTCCTTACGTTGTTTAGCAAGGTTGCCCCTTGAGTCGAGGTTAACCCCTAAGTATTTGTAAGTGCTTCCTACTGCAATACTCATGTTGTTGTACATCCATCCTCCCCCTGCTTTTCTTTTTTTACCGAAGGTAACCACTTGTGTTTTCTTTAGGTTAACCTCTAGTTGATTTGCAGTAGTGTAATTGTATAATTTAGCTAGAAGCCTTTGTAACCCCACTCGTGTGAGACTAAAGAGCACTAAATCGTCAGCGTAGAGCAGGTTGCTTATGGGAGCTCCACCCATCTTTGGTGGGTGACTGTTGGTTTCTTCTAAGGCTGTCGGCAAATCAGCTATAAACAGATTAAAGAGAAGTGGGGCCAACACACAACCCTGCTTGACACCCCTGGTTGTCATGATTTTCCGGGAGAGGTGTGTGCCGGACCCCAGCTTCACCTGAACCCATGTATCAGAGTGTAACTGAATAATTGCCTCCAGGAGTTTTTGTGGGATTCCCCATTTCTTTAACTTTTCCCATAATGCTGCCCTGGGGACTCGGTCGAAGGCGGCTTTAAAATCAACGAAACAACAAAAAAACGCCCTAGATGTGGCGCAAACTTTGTCGACGATTATGGCCAATGTTAATACGTTGGTCATGGTCCCGTATTTAGCAGTGAAGCCTGTTGAGTCATTGGGATCAGATTATTCACGTCCACCCATGCTCTCAACTCACTCAGGAGAATGCCGGCGTAATGCTTGGCCTCAATGTCCAAGAGAGCTATTAGTCTGTAGTTATTTGGGGACGAGTGGGAGCCTGATTTATAAATTGGGTGGATTATTGCCCCACGCCAGGAGTCTGGTATAATTGAGGTTCTGAGAGAGTAGTTAAAAAGGTTAGTTAGATGACCCGACCAGAATGGTACATTTGATTTAAATAAATTCTGTAGAAGGCCATTGGGGCCCGGGGCTCCGTCCGATCTTGCTTTCAACAATGCTGTAGTGACTCTTTCTTGGGAGATCTGGAGGACATCGGTGCATGAGTCCCAGCAAACGGTGGACCTGCTCCAGCTGTTGCTAGAACCTGTATGCTTCAGCCTGAGAGCACATGTGTCTGTAAGCGCTGTTCCTTCTGGGGACTTAAAGTGCTCTGCCAGAAAAGTAAACCAACTGGCTTCTTGAATGTTAGCTGACCCAAAGCTGCAGTTGCTGGAGTTTTGACGATTAATTAGGGCCCAGAATTTTCTTGCGTTGCGGTTTTTGCTTTCCCAAAGTAATTTGCACCAAAATTCATTTTCTTGAAGTTGCTTTTCTTTCTTTACCGCCTGCCTGAACATTTTTTGTGCAGATTTATATGCCTTACGGTGCTCGGCGTATCCCGGAGATTTCATTAAAGACCGCAGTGCGCAATTCCTAGCTGTCTTTAGCGCCCTTGTTTCTCGTGAGATTGAATGCTGGCGACTGGCCGAGTCCGTCTGATGGTGGTGTTTGATTGGAAAAAGGGATATCAGTTGTGCGCAAAGCATCGACCATGCCGCGGCTGAAGAAAACCCCGGGTCGGGACAGTCTGAGATAAAAGCCTGGCTTGCCTCCTTGACGAGGGATATTATGTCGTCACTCCATCTTAGGCGCTTCAAATTGTCACAGTGCATTCCTGTGAATGAGTTTGGGGCAGTTTTGTGGAACTCTGGATTTATTTTAAAAGTTACGGACTGAGGTCGGTGATCGCTTTCTGTTCGCGGGTGGATACTAAAGTTGCCCAGGTGTTTAAGCAGAGCCGAGTTGCAGATGGTATAATCTAAATACGAATGCTTGCAGCCGTTCGTCCAAGACCAGTTTGGAGGAGTATCGTTTTTGGATCTACCATTTATTACCAGAAATCCTGCGCTGTGGAGTTGCAGCACGCAGAGTTCTCCCAGACCGCAATAGCCTTGGTTTGGTGGTTTAGACTGTTCTTTAACCTCTGCAAGTGAAAATGGAGTTAGCCCTTCGCAATCTTCTATATTGCCTTGAAATAGGTTGGTGTTGAAGTCCCCTGTGATTATACAGTCTGAGTGAGGTTGATCCGTAGTGTACACTTGTTTCTTGAGTTAACGCTGTCTTGTAGTGTATGCTTGTTTCTCGAGCTAGCGCTGTCTTGTAGTGTACACTTGTTTCTTGAGCTAGCACTTGTTTTCTTAAGCTACCGCTGTCTTGTAGTGTACGCTTGTTTCTTGAGCTAGCACTGTCTTGTGGTGTACGCTTGTTTCTTGAGCTAGCGCTGTCACGAAAGTACACTTGTTTCTTGAGCTAGCACTGTCTTGTAGTGTACGCTTGTTTCTTGAGCTAGCACTGTCTTGCAGAGTACCCTTGTTTCCATTGATAGCACTGTTTAGCAGTGTATCTTTGTTTTCTGAGCTAGCGCTGTCTTGCAGTGTACACTTGTTTCTTGAGCTAGCTCTGTCTTGTAGTGCACACTTGTTTCTTGAGCTAACTCTGTCAGCGCTACACTTGTACACTTGTACACTTGTTTCTTGAGCTAGCACTGTCTTGTAGTGTACGCTTGTTTCTTGAGCTAGCACTGTCTTGCAGAGTACCCTTGTTTCCATTGATAGCACTGTTTAGCAGTGTATCTTTGTTTTCTGAGCTAGCGCTGTCTTGCAGTGTACACTTGTTTCTTGAGCTAGCTCTGTCTTGTAGTGCACACTTGTTTCTTGAGCTAACTCTGTCTTGCAGAGCACCCTTGTTACCAGGGATAGCACTGTTTAGCAGTGTATATTTGTTTTCTGAGCTAGCACTGTCTTGCACTGCCACGTTTCCTGAGCTAGCGCTGTCTTGTAGTGCACAGTTGTTTCTTGAGCTAGCTCTGTCTTTTTTATTTTTTTTGCAGAGTTTTATATAGCGCGAACTAGACCCGAACGGAATCAGGTATCAGAGCGCTTTACATAGCACCAGTTACGGTACATGAGGACACACATTCGTTTTAGGCACGGGGAGATTAAGTGATTTGCCCAGAATCACAGGAGTTTTTTGGCGTTGTTACCGAGACTCGAACCCAGATCCCCAGGTCCGAGGTCGAGCGCCCTCGCCGTTAGGCCAACCCCTCCCCCTCTCCCTGTGTCTTGTAGTGCACACTTGTTTCCTGAGCTAGCTCTGTATTGCAGAGTACCCTTGTTTCCGGAGATAGCACTGTTTAGCACTGTATCCTTGTTTCCTGAGCTCACGCTGTCTTGAAACATGGCTTGATGAGCAAGTTTTGATTAGAAGTGTGTCCTTGTTTTTTAGCAAGAAATGTATTGTGATGTGGGGCATCCTTGTTTCCAGAGATGGCAGGCTCTTGCTGTGTACATTTCTTTCCTGGGCTAGCACAGTTTAGTGGGGTTTGTTTGCGCCCAAAGATGGTACTGTCTTACTGCACACCCTTGTTTCTGAACTAGTGTTATATAGCAGTCTCTCATTGTTAACAGAGCTAGCACTGTCTTCCCTTGCAACCATGCAACCTTGTTCCTTGAACCTGAACTGTATTGCAATGCATCCTTGATCCCAAAAGCTAGCATTGTCTGGCAGAGTACCCTTGTTTCCAGAGACAGCACTCTTTAGCAGTGTGCCATTGTTTCCTGAGCTAGCACTGGTTTGAAATGTATCTCTCTTCCCATAACTAGCTCTGTCTTGCAGTTCTCCTTTTTTTCCTGAACTGGCTCTGTCTTGCAGTACACACTTGTTTCCTGATCTAGCACTATTTTGTTGTATAGCCTTGTTTCTGGGCTGGCACCATCTAGCAGGCTCTCATTGTTAACAGAGCTAGTACTGTCTTTCTTGAACCTGCACTGTATTGCAATACATCCCTGATCGCAAAAGCTAGCACTGTCTTGCAGTGCACTCAAGTCTAAAGAGCTGAAACTGTTTAGCAGGGTTCCCTTTTTCACAGAGCTGGTACTGTCTTTCAGTGCACCATGGTCTCCTGTTCAGCAGTGTGTTCTTTGTTTACAGTTCAGTTCAGAAATCTTTATTCGGCTATATTCCAAGCCATAAAAGAATACATTATAAAAGACAAAGGGCCATATTATCAAAACGGAGCGATAAAATTATTGCCGTTTTATCGGCAGGAAACTGCCACTAGAGTGGCAATAAGGGGCTTGATAGTATGCTCTATAGAATTCCAATAGAAACCCTGGTTAGACATCTCACCTGGGTTTCCATGGGAATGCTCTAGGGCATATTATCAAGCCCCTTATCGCCGCTTTATCGGCAGGAAACTGCCGCTAAAGTGGCGATAATTTTAACGCCGCTCTTGATATTATGCCCCAAAGAATTTCTGATTTAATAAGAGCTAGAGGTAGAACTGCCTTTCAGTTTACCCTGGTCTCCGGTTCAGCAGTGTGTTCTTTGTTTACAGATCTAGCACTCGTTAGCAGTCTGCCGTTGTTAATAGAGCTAGAACTGCCTTTCAGTGCATCCTGGTCTCTTACTCAGTAGAGTATTCTGGGGCTT
The DNA here is from genome assembly GCF_964261635.1 of Lissotriton helveticus. Taxonomy (NCBI): domain Eukaryota; kingdom Metazoa; phylum Chordata; class Amphibia; order Caudata; family Salamandridae; genus Lissotriton; species Lissotriton helveticus. Next base: position 40,041,365 of record NC_136057.1, read on the forward strand.
ATTTATGAGCCCTTGCGTCACTTTTACGCCGCCGTCACTTTTTGTGACGCACCAGTGGCGTTAAAAATGCACCTTGTTGCGCCATATTTACAAAGTGACTCATCTAGGTAGATGCGTCACTTTGTAAACCCCAGCGCCACATTATACCTGCGTCAGGTATAATGTATGCAAGAAGGGCGTTCTGACGCAAGAAAGGGTCATAGAAGTGACGCAGTGAAATCTATAAGATTTCACTGCGCCACTTCTAGGACAAAAATGCGTCAATATCTTACGCCTGCCTCACAGCAGGCGTAAGACTGACGCAAGCTCTTTCACATGGGGCTTTACACATTGCTGGAGTTGCGTCACTTTTATGACACACTCCAGCAATGCGTCACTTTAGCACCTACAGATACGTCAGAAATACTGACGTATCTGTAATTCCTTGTGACATGATACGTCATACTGTAAATATGACGCATCATTGGTCTCGCAAGGAGGGTGCAATGAAAAGTGACGCATCGCTGTTTTCTCGCAGCGATGCGTCACTTTTCATAATTGAGGCACTCTTTGTTTACGGATCTAGCACTCGTTAGCCATCTGCCATTGTTTGCAGAGCTAGAACTGCCCTTCAGTTTACCTTGGTCTCCGGTTCAGCAGCGTATTCTTTGTTTACAGATCTAGCACACGTTAGCAGTGTGCGTTGTTTGCAGAGCTAGAACTGCCCTTCAGTTTACCCTGGTCTCCGGTTCAGCAGCGTATTCTTTGTTTACAGATCTAGCACACGTTAGCAGTGTGCGTTGTTTGCAGTGCTAGAACTGCCCTTCAATTTACCCTGGTCTCCGGTTCAGCAGCGTATTCTTTGTTTACAGATCTAGCACACGTTAGCAGTGTGCGTTGTTTGCAGAGCTAGAACTGCCCTTCAGTTTACCCTGGTCTCCGGTTCAGCAGCGTATTCTTTGTTTACAGATCTAGCACACGTTAGCAGTGTGCGTTGTTTGCAGAGCTAGAACTGCCCTTCAGTTTACCCTGGTCTCCGGTTCAGCAGCGTATTCTTTGTTTACAGATCTAGCACACGTTAGCAGTGTGCATTGTTTGCAGAGCTAGAAATGCCCTTCAGTTTACCCTGGTCTCCGGTTCAGCAGCGTATTCTTTGTTTACAGATCTAGCACACGTTAGCAGTGTGCGTTGTTTGCAGAGCTAGAACTGCCCTTCAATTTACCCTGGTCTCCGGTTCAGCAGCGTATTCTTTGTTTACAGATCTAGCACACGTTAGCAGTGTGCGTTGTTTGCAGAACTAGAACTGCCTTCCGTGCACCCTGGTCTCTTGATCAGCAGGGTATTCTCTGTTTACAAATCTAGCACTCGTTATAATAATTGATTTATTGCCACAGCAGCAATGATTCAAGACACCTTTATTATTGATCTTCTACTACTTTCAGTTGATACTGTGTTCTCACTCTTTGCGTTCGTTTCCTCGTGCACCACCTTACAATCCCTGCTCCCATAGGTCCCTGTTTTCTTGTATGATAGGTTTGTTCACTTTCTGCCAATAGTTATCAGATTCCCTTCTTTCCCTTTATGCACTATTCCACTCTAACTCCTTGTCGATCATGGCAGGGTATTAACGCCAACACCCGCGCGGTTACCACCTTACACGCCCTTGCGATCTCCAGGATTCATGTCAAAGCTGGCAGCCTCGCTGGTGCTTCTGTTCCACTGTGAGTGTTGTCTTAAGTTACCTTTTATGCCATCCACCAAGTTATCCGCTCCTTACTCATATGAATGTTTTCATACGTTAAAAATAGTATCTTGGCATGGCTTGTTGGTGAAGACTTTTCTGAGCTTTCGTGTTCCTCTGTGGAGCTCCTGAGTTCTTCACCCACAATCTCACCTGGGTTATGGTTGGTATCTGTGTATGTTGCACACACTGGGTGATGGTTCTCTGAATAATGAATTCCTTTCAGTGCCTTTCCTTTATGAGCTTTGACTTTCTTTGTTACCTTGTGCAGGACTTCCTTAGGGGATCACTGGTGGCCGCCATGCTTTTGCTTTCGTTTCGCTTGTCACTGGTCCTCAACAGGACATTGACAGATCATTTAACCCCTTTTGCGCTCATGACGAGCTAAGCTCGTCATAACCGCCGCGGATGGCCCACGCGGGGATAATTCCCCTGCTGTGCTGGGCGTTCCATCGGAGTGGGCGGAGTCATGACAAGCTCAGCTCGTCATGGGCACAACTCCGCTGTGCAGCATGACGAACTGAGCTCGTCACGAGCACCGCAGTGCCGCCCCCCATCTCCCCAACACCGCGGGGAATTAGCCCTGCTTGGAAGGGGTTAACACTGGCCCAGTGGCATAACAAAACTTCAGGGGGTCCCCTGCAAGGTAAAGTGAGGGGGCACCCATTACCCATGGCCATAAAACTTGGCTTTTTAGGCAAGCCTACCCATAGTTAATTTCTGCCTCTTTCTGTTGTTGTGTTATGTCTCTGCAAATCTTCCAATAGCGCCATGAAGCCTACGGGCGTACGTGCGCTCAATACATTTTATTTAACATAACATAACATTGCATAACTGCCTTGCCGCATCTGTTTTATTTCTTTGCAGCTGGAAGCCCAAGGAGGGCCCCATTTAGGTGAAAGGAATACCCTCTTACCCCCACAGACCCCTGGGGGATTCCGTTACGCCCGTGCACTGTCCTCCATCAAACATCTTGGTGCCTAAGGCCTCTTCCCAACTTCTGGGGCCCTCTGCAGACTGTCCACTCAGTAGGTTTGCAGTAGTATCCGGCTCCTGTGGGACAATGGCCGACAGCAGTACTTGTGTAAGGTTGGCCTCGCTGCCAGTGAGCCCCAGTCCATGAGCAACTGGACCAACCAGTCCTATTGTCTTACAGTAATTATGCAACCACTCAGATCAATTTTGGCAATCTTCAATAAAGTACATAAATATCTTTAAATTAATAATAGAATGTTGGGGAAAAATTGGCATGTTAAAGGGTTCCATTGGGTTCATCAACTTTTTCAAGGTAATACATGTATAACGTTTATCATGTTTTTCGTTACCTACTTCGTATGCATCTAAATATCAGTCTTTAACTCATTGACCCAATCAACTTGTAATCGTTCGGCTCATATTTCTACTCCGTCGTCTTCACCTCCCAATGTTCTTTCAGTTGTATCTCTTTCTCCGTCTGCATCTCAAGAGTACAAACACTTAACTTCTTTTCCAGTCACTCGAAATAAAACAGCGGTGGAACTTTCCAGGGAAACTGATCTCCAGCGTTCCCTTTCCATTCTTACTTGGAATAGGGTCTGGATTGAAATTAGGAAATCTTCTAGAACTGCCAACACTACTCAAACTTTGGGGCATATTAGCAAGAACCTCGTTAAAATTATAGCTGGTTTAGCGGCAGGAAACTGCCGTTGAAACGGCGATAATGGGCTTGCTAATATGCGTTACAGAATTCCATTAGAAGTCCTGGTTAGATGTGCAGGACATGTAACCTGGGCTTCTAATGGAATTCTATAACGCATATTAGCAAGCCCATTATCACCGTTTTAACGGCAGCTTCTTGCCCCTAAAACGGTGAACATTTTAACAAGGTTCCTGCTAATATGCCCCCTTATTTTTTGTTTACAACAGACTTTTACTTACCCCTGCTTTATTACATAAAATAAATCCTACTCTTTCCCCCTCTTGCTGGTCTTGTAATACGACTCCAGCAGACTTAAAGCACATGTTATTTGTGTGAGCTCATATCCACAACTTTTGGAAACAAATTTGGAGACAAATCAATAACATTTTTCATGCACAAATCCCTTTTACTTTCGATAACATCTTTCTAGGTAGTGTATACGATGACTAGGACTCTCACTCAAAAAAGTTTCATATTATAGATTTACTTCTTGCGGTTGCGTTCCAACGGATAACCAGGGCATAGAAAGATGCTTCCACTATTTCTTACAGCGCCTGGTGGAATGGTGTTTGTTATAATCACAGATTAGATAGAGCCTATGTTTATCCCATTTCCCTTGCGATGAAAAGAGATTCCCTGCGGTCACCCATCACTCACTTCCAAGACTCATCTGCAAATACAACACAAGCTCATAACCTCCGAGTTGAAGAAGTACCTAAACCACCATGATTATGTTTATTACTATATTTCATAACTAATATTATTTAACTCTTGTATTGAAATTCTTTCTTTATGCTATTTGTTAGGAATTAGTAAGTATATAAGTGGTTATGTTAAACTAAATATAAACGAATGGCTTTTATTTTTTTCCCCTTTTTTCTCCTCCCCCCTTATTAAGTTAACAGCCTTATATAACTAGATGTTATCTTGTATTTCTGTATTATATTGAGATGTTTTATATTATATCAATAAAATCTCCTTTTCAATTAAAACAAAAAAATATGCAAACACACAATTTTTGTATTTTTTTTTAGTTTTATTTGATATTTTTCTAAAAACATACATTTCAGTGCAACTCTTTCCATTAAGAAAATGGTAAACGAAAGAAAAACAGAAAATGAACAAAACCATCAGAGTAAGGCAGTATTTACAAGGATCTGGGCTGGAGCCTGGGGGAGGAATCCTGCAGCAGTGCTCTTGGAAGGTGTGTGAGGAATGAATCTGGAGAGAGGTGAGTGGAGTGTGAGTGTCCAGCATAAGGCAGTGACAGGCCCAGAAGTACAGGGGGGGGGGAGAAACAGACAGCTACAGACAGCTCAGGGCAGTGACCGAGGGACAGAGATTGTGATAATGGTGGGTGAAATCACACACAAAAATTCACGCAAACTGCAAACTTTTGCATTTGCAAAGTTACATTTGTAGTATTTTTCATCAAAGTTGAAAGTTAGTGCATTCTTTAAATTAAAGTCACTCAAAATACTAGCAGGTGGAGTGCTTAGAGGAGAAAGTGTCTCACGCAAGACAGTTTGCGCTCGTATGTCTCCCATGAGACATTCTCAGCTCTAACGAGTGCCCCATTGAAAAACGTGCAAAATTTCACACCTGCGTATTTTGAGAAATTTCAAAAAATTCTCAAAATTTGAGTATATGTACACATTTTGTGGGGATCCTAAACATTTTACAAGAAGCCTGTCTAGAAGCAGATATGCACTGGTGCTACAGTGACCTCTGCTGGACATTTAGGGTACAGCAATGATTGGAATACTGGGGGTGGATGAACAGAGCTGACAGGCATCAGTACAGCAGGAGAAGGCAGTCCCTCAGGGAGCAGGCAGAAAGATACTAGTGCTGCAGTGACACCTACTGGACAGTCAGGGTACCACACTGATTGGGCTATTGAGGGGTGTGTGCTCTGGGCAGGAGGCAGGCATCAGTACAGCAGGGCAGGAAAAGGCAGTCACTCAGGGAGCAGGCAGAAATATACTGGTGCTGCAGTGTCACCTACTGGACAGTCAGGGTACCACACGGATATGGCCATTAAGGGGTGCAGGCAGGTATTAATGTACAGCAGAGCAAGAGAAGGCAGTGACTGAGGCCCTGAGGGAGACAGCAGGGAGATACTGGTGGTACCGATGACACCCTCTCCAGGTGCAGTGGATACACCCCTCGCCATGGGAGAGTGTCAGAGGTAGTACTGACGCCCGGGAGACCCTCTCAGGTGCAGCTGAGACAAACTAACATGAGTGAGTGAGTGTCAGAGGGACTGCTTGAGCTCATGAGACACTCTCCATGGGAGTGTCAAAAGAACTGGTGGACTCTATGGGCCCGATTTACAGAATGAATTTAAGACTCAATCCTAAACTTACTACTATTTTTGTATTCACAGAATGAATTTACTACTTTTGGTATTCACAGAAATTAGGATTTTGTCTTAAGTCTGTCTTAAGTTTGTCTTAAGTCTGTCTTAAGACAAACTTAAGACAAAATCCTAACTTCTGTGAATACCAAAAGTAGTAAATTCATTCTGTGAATACCAAAATAGTAGTAAGTTTAGGATTGAGTCTTAAATTCATTCTGTGAATCGGGCACGTTGAGACCTCCCCAGAGTGCAGCAGAGACACCCTTCCCCGTTGGAGAGTCAGGGGTTCTGCCGGAACGCATGAGACGTCTGCAGGCACCACCGAGACGCACCCCCCCCCCCCATGCGATACTCCTACCCCAGAGAAGAGACTGCCCCTCATGCTGGGTGGGGGGTATTTCAGACCTGCCCTCAGCCCTCTCTGCGGCCCCCGTTTGCCCCGCGGCCCCCCGGGCGCGGCCGGCTCAGCCCGGGCCCCCGTCATGTTTACGCAGCTCGGCCATAAATTCCTGCCCCGTTTGGGTTCATTGACGGGGAGGTGTGAGAAGCCACTCCGGGGGTCCGGGGGGGGGGGGGGGGGTTACACTCAAGAGTGAGCAAGAAAGAAGGGGGTGGGAAGGGAACTGGGGAGGAGGGGGGGGAATTAATAAAGCGAAAAAGAAAGAAACGTGGAAGGAGAAGAGAACACGGGAGGAATGAAAGCAAGACAGACGGATGGAAGGGGGTGGGGGCTAGGCAGGGGGCGGGGGCCTTGTGCAAACATTTGGCAGGAGAGGTTTCTTGCACCTCCGTGTAAATTCTCGAGTCTGAGGTGTATAAGGGATCGCGTTTCCCTCCTGCTGTGTGCGACTTTAGGGGGTACCCGAAAGCACTGCCTTTTTAATTAACCCCCCCCCCCCACCCATGACTCAGGTTCCTGTATAGTGCCTCCTACTGATTGACGGGCATCTACGCGCTTGAGGGACCGGTGAAACCTGCAGGGTTGAAAGCGCCAGGGCGTCCGCTGACTGGGTCATGGCAATGCAGACTCCGTGCCCATTCAATCATTGGCCTCTCTGCCAGCAGAACTCAGAAGTGCCACATATATGTACATTCTATAAGACTCTGACAGTGTGGACGAGGACATACATTACACGGTAGTGTACGAATCAAAGCCGCGCCGGGAGTGACTGACTCTCCCCCAGCCCTTCAGAGACAGCAGTCGACTAAGGGGTAGATGTCCTTAACAGTTCCATCTTGAAGTGGGTTCCTGGCATCCAGCGCTCAAGAGTCAGTCAGTCTGTGCCCTTCACCCACTGACCCCTATCCCCCCCCCCCCCACCCCTCTTAGTGCAAAATCCAGGCCCCGGGCCCAGGGTGGGCGGCCTCTGCCCCCTGCCACCGCCTCACTTTCTGTGTTTTGAGGGGTGCGGCCGGTGCCCCCGTGCCCAGCAAGACAGAGGTCCTGGTTTCGAGCAGGGGTTCATGGTGAGTCTTTGGGGGGACTGATGGTCAAGGGGGTGGGGCGCCAGGACCACCCTCGTTCCAAGGTCCAGCACGGGAGGTTCTGCTGCTCATTGTGCGGGCTTCTGGGCGCTGCAGTCCTTTGGCGCCCAGCACGGCTGGGTACTGGGATCAGGAGGGTTCATGTCTGGGCTCTGGTGCCCTCCATGCCAGCGTCCAGCTCGGCGGCTGCCCATTGTTCTGCCCGGCAGGGGCCCGGAGCCAGGCTCGTATAGCGTCCAGCAGGACTCCGGGTTTATAGCGCCTGTTGCCGCATCCATAAAGGGTTGGTGGTGGTCTGTGCTGATCCAGCTGGACGGACAGTGGGGGGCCAGCGATCTGCAAAGAGAAACAGAGGTCAGATCTATAGACACAGACACGAGGGGCAAGAAGACAGCAAACACGGGGGTCAACATGGCGGCGGAGGGGGGCCACACACACGGGGGAAGAGTGCTGGGGAGGGGGGAGAGAGGTACCCTGGCACACACTGGGGTCAACATGGCGGCGCTGGGGGGCTCACACACACGTGGGAAGAGCAAAGGCGCAGAGTGATGGGGAGAGAGGTACCCTGGCACACACTAGTATCAACATGGCAACGTGGGCTCTGGCCCAGGGCCCCAGCCTTTGAGAGGGCCCCAGATGGAGCCAGCTCTGTTCTGCAGCGAGTCTTGCCCTGATGACCTTTAATTCTTCTTACATAGATTGTTTTAAATCACATTTTTCTTTCATTTATTTTTGTGTTTGATGTGTCAGTCTTTTACAGACATTTTGCAGAAAAATTGCGTTTATGTTTCATGCAACATCCATAAAAAAAGCTTCTTTTAGATCAAAACAGTGGGCCCGATTCAAAGAATGAACTTAAGACTCAATCCTAAACTTACTACTATTTTGGTATTCACAGAATGCACTTACTACTTTTGGTATTCACAGAAGTTAGGATTTTGTCTTAAGTCTGTCTTAAATTTGTCTTAAGACAGAATCCTAACTTCTGTGCATACCAAAAGTCGTAAGTGCATTCTGTGAATACCAAAATAGTAGTAAGTTTAGGATTGAGTCTTAAGTTCATTCTGTGAATCGGGCCCGAAATCTCACATATGTGAAATGGGCGGGTGTCACAGAGATTATTTGCAGTAATATTAGTGAGCTGCTGCTGTGGTACAATATTTAATCGCCACAGACCCACCCCCCCCTGATCCAGGCCCCCCGAGAGGGTTGGGCTTCAGACCCTCTCTCTGTGGTTGGCTTCCTTACTGCCGGCCTACTATGTAATGTAATGTCCTTCTGCTGTTTACTGTGTGTATGTAAAGCGCACTGATACTTACGGGTCGAGCTAGCGCTATATAAAACTTTTAAAATAAAATAAATAAATACCGCTGTTCTGAACAGGGGCCCATAGTTGCCAACATTTGAAAATACATTCTCAGGGCACTTTTCAGCACAGGGCTGTTGCAGACGTTTGCGCCCCTGTGTGCAATAAAGAGGAACAGTTTCTTCAACAATATTACCTGGGACAGTTTCCAACTTGCCGTGAAAATGGGACAATTAGCAAATATGGGGGTCCCCCAAATACGTTTGGCCCATGGACCCCGAAATCCTTAAAATGTCCCTGACTGGCACACACTGCTGTCATTTACCAACATGGCGGCGCAGAGGGGGGCGGGGGGCTGAAGGCAGGGGCGCTAGGGAGGGGGTAAAGCTGGGGGTGGGGGGGTGAGGGGGCAAACGTTGGCAGAAAGCAGCAAGGCCGCCCAGTTTCTGGGACCTACAGCTCGGGGCCTTGGAGCAGGTCAGTGGAAGCAAAGTTATTGTGAGCCAAAAAGCGGGCGCCTGGTATTCAGAGCAAAGGTGTGGGGGTGCTATAAATGTGAGGGGGTCTTACAGCAGGAATCATCTGTGTGATATCAGTGCTGGGTTATTAAATATTCCCCCCTGCCCGCGTATGGTGGTGGGGTGTGACCGCAGACTTCCACCGCTCCTTGCACAGTTGAAAAGGGATGGCGCCCTTCACGAATGGCGCTGCAATTTAATTGATGGAGGCGTGTATTACAAAATACATACAAAAGAAACATGTGAATAGTTTAAGACGTGCAATCCTTCTTTGCCCCAAACTGTGAATGGATTTAGCAATCCCTAATAACAGGACAAAACACATATAAGGCATTACATACCTAAACTGCACTAGAAGAAAAGGATCGCAATGTTTCAACCCTCACGTCATTAAGCTGACCTTCATCTGGATGTTGCATTCCGCTGTGTTACGTTATTTTATGACGAGGCCTATGGTTTAACAGCCCAAAAGAATGAGTGCAATGCAGCTCTGGAGCTTATGAAGCCAGAACAGAAAATCCCTTTTTTATTTCAGAAGTTAGAGCTTCTATTTACGTCTCTTATGTGCACAGCCTTTGATCTTCATTTACGGGAACATTTAGATGTGAAGAAATGTGATGTAAGCCCGTTTTCTGATAGCAAGGGCCTGTTATGACACACCTCCTATTATAAGACCTTCATCTGACATAAGAACCCTCAATATTATCATATGCACCTTCTCTGACATAAGAACCCCCTCTTATATGAACCTCCTCTGACCTATGAACCCCTTTATCTGACCCTCCTCTAAGATAATAACCCCCATTATTATATGAACCCCCTCTTGTGTAGGACGTCGCCTCTGATATAAGAAACTCCTCTGTTATAGGAACCTTTTCTGGTACAAACTGATCTGTGAGCCTCTTATGGCACGAGACCCCTCACTGTGTTGTTTGTGCCTCCTCTGATATATATATTCCTGCTGTTCTATGAATGTCCTCTGATAGAAACTGGAGTATAATATGAGAACCCCCACTGCTATATGTGCCTCTTCTGATATAAGAACCCCACTTCTATACGTGTCTGCTGTGGCGTGAGACTCCCCTCTGGTGTATGAACCCCCTCTCTGATATAGAAGCCTGGGGTGCTAACAAGGGCTGCTATGAGAAGCACCCCTGTTACAATAATAGCACCCTGATATGACATAGGGGGCGCCTCTGCAATGCCAAGGGGCTGTGAGAGCTGGAGCCTCACATGGGAGATGGATCTAAGACCCCCCCTGCTGGACGAGTCTTCACCGATAACAAAGATCTGGTGTAAGACCCTCCTCTGTTACAGGGGCTTGCTCCAACATAAGACCCTCCTCTGATGTAGGGAGACCCTCTGGTATTGTATTGTATTGTAATTGCATTTGTATAGCGTTTACTACCCCCGACGAGGCGTCAAAGCGCTTTTTCAGCGAGTAGCACGCTACTCCGGGACCCATAGAGAATTAGTGTTGAATTAGTATAGTGTAACATGCAAGTACATTTTTTAAGTGGTGGATAGGTTAGTCAGTTATTTGGATTTGGAATGATAGAAGGATAGAGGAGGACAAAGGTTTGTATTTATAAAGCACTTCTAACCCCTGATGGGGCGCTGAAGCGCTTTTTGTGGCGAGTAGCACGCCACTCCGGAAACCTATAAAGGATTAGTGGTGAATTAGTATGGTGAAATACGAAAGTAATTTGAGTGGTGGATATTAGTCAGTTATTTGGAGTGAGAAGGATAGCAGAGGGATAGAAGGGGGGAAAAGGTTTGTATTCATATAACGCCTGTTACCAATGATGGGGTGTTGAACCTCTGATAATGAAGACATATTCTTAAGAGAGGTCTGTTATCAGAACTCCCTCTGGTATAAGAACCTATTCTTATATTAAAAGTTCCGCTGCCTTGCTAAAGTCCCTCGCCTTCGTCTCGGGCCTTTAACGCTGCAGCGGGCCTTTAATGGCCGGTAAAGCCCGTTCCGGCGGGCTATAAAGCTATAATAGAAACTTCTTTTGAGTACAGGAAGCTCTGATATTGGAACCCTTTCTTATTCTAGCTTCTTTTGCGGGGTGGGCTGTATCTAGCAACGCTGAGCTCGTAAAATGTCGGCTCCGAGGGATAAAAGCTTCACCTCCTCGGGAGGGCGCCTCTCTTTGTCTGGGAGTCTTACCATGAAGTGGAAGCAGACAGCTGCATGTCACTCCCACTGGGCAGAACCAAATGTTTCATGAAGGAAACTAGAACTCAGGCTCAGTCCTGATTTTGTCCAGTAGGTGGTGAAGTCCCATCACTGTTCCTGGCCAGTTTGCCACAGGCTAAAAAACTTCTTGAAAGACACCAACTGATGATGGATGTATTAATTAACATTTAAGGATTTCATGGAGTCGTTTCTCTAAGGGAGATCTGGACAGGGGTGGCAGGGAGGGGGGCGCTGTGTCCCCTCTGAAGGGCCCCTCAAACGTTCACAGACCTCACTAGGTCTGCGGAGGGACTTGAGATTCCCACGACTACAGGCTCAGCCCTTTGCGCCACTTTTCCCATGTTAAAAGTGACGCAAAAGTGGCGCAAGGGGATTGTAAATCTGCCCCTAAACATTCACCAGAAGCAGGCGCCCTGCGCACGAGTTTAGTAACTGGAAAGAGGAGGTTTGATTCGTAGGCGCGATGCAACAAGGCGCTATGCGAGGCAGAGGGGCGGGTGCAGCAGTGTCAGTCAACCTTCGATGGGCTAATGGTTTGTGTGCAGAAAGATGACGCCAGCGCCGAATATTAACGCGCCATGTAGTGCCAACCCCCGAAGCGTTGAGCAAATTAAGGTATGAGGACCCCAAGGGTCACATTTACAAAGCTTTTGCCCTAGGTTTGCATCAACAAAGTGGCACAAACCTGCGCAAAGAGGGGCGTATTTACAAGCCCCTGGCGTCGCCAGTACGTCACTTTCCCATGTTAAAAATGACGCAAAAGTGGCGCAAGAGGCTTGTAGAATTTGCCCCCGAGTTTTTTGTTTTGATTTTCTTTCCAGCGCAAAACAGTAACTCGAAGTAGCGCAAAGTGCTGGTTTGCGTTACTCTGCCACAGGGGGGCATTTCATGGGTTCTAAATGGGCGTTCCCCTGGTAGCAGCCGTGCTCTTTTTGATGCGAAACCCTATCTACGAACAATACTGGACAGGGTTTTGTGCCAGAAATGAACACCGCTCTGAAGCAGGCTTAAAACCGAGAAATTGACCTTTCTTTTCCAAAATTCTCCGTTCTTTTCTGACTTTGCACGTGTGCTGCAGTGTACAGACACATACAAAGGGGAAGGTTGTACAGCTTGCCTAGGTACAGTATTGTGTACCGGAAGGGCATCATTCCAGTACAAACCCATGCTAGACTCACACGGATACGCTTGCACTATGGTGCAAACGTGCGTGGCGCACGGAAGTCTGATTGTGCGCCGTCTCTGTAGATATGGCGCTGTCCTCACTCCTTGTCACGCAACGCAATGCATCTTTGGGTGCTGCGCTGCGCTGTGTGCCAGGGTGGTAAATCTGTCTCGACAAGCCCAAGCCTCTGAGAACCCCAAGTAAAGCCGGGGCTCCCTACACAGCTGATCAACTAGAGTCACGCAAAACGAGTGAAAGTCACGCAAAAGGAGTGAAAGTCACGCAGAGTGATGCGCCGGTAAGTGGAGTGAAACGTAAAAAGGGGTAGGGAATCCGCACGCATGGTCTTTCATTTCTTCAAACATGCCTCGTTGTCTTTCTGTACAGGCGCGCGCGTGTGCTGCTTATGTTACTTTCGAAGAGCCCCGCAGCCTTCTCAAAACCATATTTTTTTCATAGAAACGTTCTAAACAGGCGGAGGGATTCTAGGCGCTTTTAAAACACCAAGGAAGGAACACCGTGAACAGTGTGAAGCCACTATAGGTCTGCCTGTAACACATCCTGGATAGATCTAATGTATCGATACATATATTCATTATTTACATGTCTCTGGCTTCATTTCCTGGGGGAACTTTTAAAGGGCCCGTCGCATTGGGTTTCCTTGGAGGCTTTTCACATGGCAGAAAAACTAGGCAGTTCTTTGAGCTTTCGCCTAAGCGGCCTGAGAGATGTGTGAATGCCTGCCTCCTATCATGCCTGTGTCTGCCACCATCAACAACAGGCCTGCTGCCGAGTGCCTGTGTCTGTCTGCCTGCCTCCCATCAGCAGCAGGCCTGCTGCCCGAGCGCCTGTGTCTGCATGTCCCCTCCCATCAGCAGCAGGCCTGCTGCCCGGGCGCCTGTGTCTGCCTGTCTTCCTCCCATCAGCAGCAGGCCTGCTGCCCGAGCGCCTGTGTCTGCCTGTCTTCCTCCCATCAGCAGCAGGCCTGCTGCCCGAGCGCCTGTGTCTGCCTGTCTTCCTCCCATCAGCAGCAGGCCTGCTGCCCGAGCGCCTGTGTCTGCCTGTCCCCTCCCATCAGCAGCAGGCCTGCTGCCCGAGCGCCTGTGTCTGCCTGTCTTCCTCCCATCAGCAGCAGGCCTGCTGCCCGAGCGCCTGTGTCTGCCTGTCTTCCTCCCATCAGCAGCAGGCCTGCTGCCCGAGCGCCTGTGTCTGCCTGTCCCCTCCCATCAGCAGCAGGCCTGCTGCCCGAGCGCCTGTGTCTGCCTGTCTTCCTCCCATCAGCAGCAGGCCTGCTGCCCGAGCGCCTGTGTCTGCCTGTCTTCCTCCCATCAGCAGCAGGCCTGCTGCCCGAGCGCCTGTGTCTGCCTGTCCCCTCCCATCAGCAGCAGGCCTGCTGCCCGAGCGCCTGTGTCTGCCTGTCTTCCTCCCATCAGCAGCAGGCCTGCTGCCCGAGCGCCTGTGTCTGCCTGTCTTCCTCCCATCAGCAGCAGGCCTGCTGCCCGAGCGCCTGTGTCTGCCTGTCCCCTCCCATCAGCAGCAGGCCTGCTGCCCGAGCGCCTGTGTCTGCCTGTCTTCCTCCCATCAGCAGCAGGCCTGCTGCCCGAGCGCCTGTGTCTGCCTGTCTTCCTCCCATCAGCAGCAGGCCTGCTGCCCGAGCGCCTGTGTCTGCCTGTCCCCTCCCATCAGCAGCAGGCCTGCTGCCCGAGCGCCTGTGTCTGCCTGTCTTCCTCCCATCAGCAGCAGGCCTGCTGCCCGAGCGCCTGTGTCTGCCTGTCCCCTCCCTTCAGCAGCAGGCCTGCTGCCCGAGCGCCTGTGTCTGCCTGTCTTCCTCCCATCAGCAGGCCTGCTGCCCGAGCGCCTGTGTCTGCCTGTCTTCCTCCCATCAGCAGGCCTGCTGCCAGGGCCGGCCTTAGGCATGTGCAAGCTGTGCACCTGCACAGGGCCACCAAACCCCAGGGGCCGCCACCCCAATATATATCCTTAATATATTAATCCTCTGAGGATGGATACATATTTGCGTGGTGGCCCCTGGCAGGGATTTGGCGGCCTCCGGCTCTGTTCCACTTCCAAACACCCTGACCCCCCCCTCTTTACTGGCCTGCGCGCTCCGCCCCGCCCGGACCCCCTCTTCTGGGCCCCCTACCTACGCTCCCTGCCCAGGGCCACCATGAGCCCAGTGCTGCCCGAGTGGCTGTCCCTGCTCTAGGCGCTGCTGTAAGCCAAGCTCAGGAGCGCCTGGCTGGGTGTCTGGTCCTCGGATGTATGTATGCATACTGTATTAATATAGCGCGAACCTAGCCGAAAGGCGTCGTGGCGCTGTACAGGGTGAAGGGCAAGCTTGAAGCCGGCGAGTGATAGCAGGAGGAGGCTGCACAGAGCACATCTAAAACACCCCTGACCCCATGCGCTTAAAATATCCGGGATCTAGCACCAAGAAGTCGCAGAGAGCGCTTCACAGAGCACAGCTGTACATATCCGGGATCTAGCACCAAGAAGCCGCAGAAAGCGCTTCACACAGCACAGCTGTACATATCCGGGATCTAGCACCAAGAAGCAGCAGAGAGCGCTTCACACAGCACAGCTGTACATATCCGGGATGTAGCACCAAGAAGCCGCAGAGAGCGCTTCACAGAGAATACTGTAGCAGGGCGCCGCAAACACAAGTGCTTCTATTGAACGCTCTGGTGTGCGAGGTGCGAAAAACCTCGCCACGGAAGATAGGGCGGAATTGGGACACGTCACTAAAGCCATACTACCTTTTACGTGATTGCACATTCATGATTTACAACGCACATGCATTAGAGTAGAAAGGGTCGTTAGCAAGTGATGAAAACACATTTTCCCCCATACTTTGTACCAAAAATAATTTAAATCGAGTCATCATTTCCGGTGTTAGCCAATTAGCTGCTAGACTGTAGCTGACGACCCTGGAAACCCCACATGTCCTCAAGAAGGGAAGCCCCACCCCCTCGTGAATCCAGCGTGACCAGTTCCAAATGTCACTGGGAAATTCAAACTCATTCTAGATACATCTTGGCCCTGGTCAATGGTGTCTGCTGGTTGCAGAATGGACTATTTTTGACCAGCAGGGCTTCCATTGCTTGACTTACATGGTCCAATGTCCACAAACCCACCTGCTGCAACTGGATCCAGTACAAACCATTAGGAACTGGGGGTAGATGTATCAAGCCTTTTGCGATTCGCAAAGGCCGAAATTCGGCGAATTTCGGCCTTTGCGAATCGCAAAAGGCTTTTTTTGCATTTTTTTGAAATGTATCCCAAAATCGCAAAATAAGGAATCGCAAAAATTTGCTATTCCTTATTTTGCTTAAGCATTTAAGGAATCACAAATTTTGCGATTCCTTAAATGCGATGCATGTAGGTTTTAGAAATTGCGAATTTGTATTAAGAAATCGCAAATTACCACCAACTTGTAGTTGGTGGTAATTTGCGATTTCATTGAAAAATGCCCTATTTGGCATTTGTGAAGGTTGCATGTGATGCACATACATGCCCATAGGGCATATATGTGGCCATATACACACACATGTAAATTTCAGGGGTGCAGCAGGGTGTCTTTGAGACACCCCTGCACCCTTGAAATTATTCTCAATTTGCGAATTCGCAAATTAAGAAATATTTCACAATCATTCCTATGGGCCTCATGGCCCACAGGAATGCATGGGAAATTATTCCTTAATTGCGAATTCGCAAATTGTGAATTCGCAAATAAGGGGGAAAGGAATCGCAAAAAAATAGCGTTTTTTTACATACATTCCATTTTGCGATTTCTTTATAGCGATTCCTTAAAAATCGCTATTTAGAAATCGCAAAATGGAATCTTGATACATCTACCCCTGGTCTCTCGGTTAAGGAGCAACCAAGGGTACAAGGCTCTTTCTTACCTGCCTCTGGGCTCAGACTCTGCAGGGGATCAGCGTCTCCTCCGTCGGGGTCCCCGGGGGCACCTTGGTCTCTCCGGACGGCTTGCCGGCATGGCTGCCGGAAGACAGGCTGCCTGACTTGTCCTCCAGGCGGGAGCCTGGCCGGATCTTCAGCAGCGGCCTCAGCTTGCCGCAGGAGAGCACGGCCAGGCACTGCTCGCGGAAGCGGCTGTCGAAGAAGGCGTACAGGAAGGGGTTCAGGCAGCTGTTGACGTAGGCCACGCAGGTGGTGTAGGGGTGGATGTTGCTGAGGAAGGCGTGGAAGCCGCAGGACCATGGAAGGACCTCCAGGTCCATCAGGAGGTAGATAATCTTCACCAGGTGGAAGGGTAGCCAGCAGGCCGCGAAGCAGGCCACCAGAGTCGAGATGATGCTGAGGAGACGTCGCTTCCGGAGGCCTTCGTGGCGCTGCTTCTGGAAGTGGTTGGAGATGGTTCGGCCGATGAAGAGGTAGCAGGTCAGCATGACGGCGAAGGGGGCCACAAACCCAAGAAGGGTGGATAAGATGCTTAGACTGACCATCCAGTGCAACTCGGTGGCTTTGCCGGCCACGCTGGCATAGTCCATGAGGCAACTGATCTTCTCGGCTTGCTCCTGCACAGGGCCCGTTCCGCGGAACACCAACACTGGTAGGGCAAGTATGGCCGCCAGGACCCAAAGCACGCCCGTGGCCACCAGGCCGCTGATCCGCGAGCGAATTCGCCCATTGGTCAACGAGTGCACAATGGCCAGGTAGCGGTCGAAGCTGAGGCAGGTGAGGCAGAAGACGCTGGCATACATGTTCAGGGAGGTCAGGTAGCTGCTCAGCTTGCAGGCCAAGGAGCCAAAGGGCCAGTGGTAGTTCAGGGCAGTGTAGACGGCCCAGAGGGGCAGCGTGACCACGAAGGCTAGGTCGGCCAGGGCCAGGCTGGCGATGAAGGTGTCGGCCGAGCGCCTCTTCTCGGGGTTGCGGTAGATGGTCCAGAGCACAAGGCCGTTCCCCGAGATGCCCAGGAGGAAGACGAGCGTGTAGATGGTGGGCATGAGTACATGGGTGGGCGTCCAATCGGTGTATTCACAGTCAGTCTCATTGTCGTGAGGGTTGTAGCTCATGCCGTCTGGATAGTTGTAGTCACCCTCATACCCACTGTCCATGCTGAAATTGTGGGGTTCACTCATTGCGTGTAGACCCTGCCCGTGGGTCATAGCGGCGTTTCAACAAAAAGAGGGCGTTGAATGAATCAATGACGCCTTCTCCAAAGTCAAAGCAGCCTCTCCTGGTGGCCTCAAGCAAATCAAAGTAGATCTTTCCTGGTGGTCTTAAAAAAAAACAAGAAGTCCTCTCTTGGAAACTTCTTCCCAAAGAGTGGGGTCTTTAGGAGGGACCTCTCAGGTCCAGGGAGTGTCCCTCTCAGATCCAGGGGGTGTCCCTCTCAGATGCAGGGGGTGTCCCTCTCAGATGCAGGGGGTGTCCCTCTCAGGTCCAGGGAGTGTCCCTCTCAGATGCAGGGGGTGTCCCTCTCAGATCCAGGGAGTGTCCCTCTCAGATGCAGGGAGTGTCCCTCTCAGGTCCAGGGAGTGTCCCTCTCAGATGCAGGGGGTGTCCCTCTCAGATGAAGGGAGTGTCCCTCTCAGATCCAGGGGGTGTCCCTCTCAGATCCAGGGGGTGTCCCTCTCAGATGCAGGGAGTCCTCCTCCCAGATGCAGGGGGTGTCCCTCTCAGGTCCAGGGAGTGTCCCTCTCAGATGCAGGGGGTGTCCCTCTCAGATCCAGGGAGTGTCCCTCTCAGATGCAGGGAGTGTCCCTCTCAGGTCCAGGGAGTGTCCCTCTCAGATGCAGGGGGTGTCCCTCTCAGATGAAGGGAGTGTCCCTCTCAGATCCAGGGGGTGTCCCTCTCAGATGCAGGGGGTGTCCCTCTCAGATGAAGGGAGTGTCCCTCTCAGGTCCAGGGAGTGCCCCTCTCAGATCCAGGGGGTGTCCCTCTCAGATCCAGGGGGTGTCCCTCTCAGATCCAGGGGGTGTCCCTCTCAGATCCAGGGAGTGTCCCTCTCAGACCCAGGGAGTCCTCTTCCCAGATGCAGACAGACCTCTTCTTCTCCAGAGAGCTCGTCTCCGAGCCTGCTGGCCTCCTCGGACCCCAGCCCTCCTGGCCTCGGCCTTTCTTGGTTTGATTCGCTGGTTCAGGGGTCCTGGGTTTCCCTTGAGGGGCCGGCTCGCTTCCGAGAGGCTCTCCTCGTCCCTCGTCTGTCTCGCTCAGATCCGTCTGTCCCTCCTCTGTCTCAAGATGCGCCCTCCGTGCCTTCGCTGGGCTCTCCGGCGCCCCTCGGTCCCAGGCTGGTCACTCGCCCCTCCTCTGCCCCCTGGGCCCTGGGTACCGGTCGGTGGTATCCGATGAGGGTAGCTCGCCTGGCTCTGCCCCTGCTGGGGGTGTCACTCTGAGTCTGCAGTGCTTGGTCACCGCTCCCCTCTCTCCTGCAGGGTCCTGGAGTCTGAGCTGTCCTCTCTGGGGGTCTCTGCGCTAAGGATGCCTCTCCCAGCCCCTCCGTGCCCTAAGATTAGTGGGGTCTGAAGACACACCCCCACAGAGCCGCACAGCTCAACTTCTTCCTCCCCATCACCGCCGCCTCGTCTTCCTCACACCTCCTCAGGGAGCTGTTAACCCCTGCAGAGCTCTGGGCACGCACAGATTTCATCTGTAGGCATGACATACAGGCTGCCCCTGCCTGTCCCGTGTCCGTGCCTCTGTCTGCCCTGCCTGTCCCCTCGGCCTGCACTCTGTCCTTCCCTTCCCTGCTTCTCTCTGCCCTGCCTGTCCCGTATCCGTGCTTCTCTCTGCCCAGCCTGTCCCGCTGGCCTGCACTCTGTCCGTGCTCTCCCTGCTTCTCTCTGCCCTGCCTGTCCCCTCGGCCTGCACTCTGTCCTTCCCTTCCCTGCTTCTCTCTGCCCTGCCTGTCCCGTATCCGTGCTTCTCTCTGCCCAGCCTGTCCCGCTGGCCTGCACTCTGTCCGTGCTCTCCCTGCTTCTCTCTGCCCTGCCTGTCCCCTCGGCCTGCACTCTGTCCTTCCCTTCCCTGCTTCTCTCTGCCCTGCCTGTCCCGTATCCGTGCTTCTCTCTGCCCAGCCTGTCCCGCTGGCCTGCACTCTGTCCGTGCTCTCCCTGCTTCTCTCTGCCCTGCCTGTCCCGTGTCCGTGCTTCTCTCTGCCCTGCCTGTCCCGCTGGCCTGCACTCTGTCCGTGCTTCCCCTGCTTCTCTCTGCCCTGCCTGTCCCGTGTCCGTGCTTTTCTCTGCCCTGCCTGTCCCCTCGGCCTGCACGCTGTCCTACCCTCCCCTGCTTCTCACTGCCCTGCCTGTCCCGCTGGCCTGCACTCTGTCCGTGCTCTCCCTGCCTGTCCCGTGTCCGTGCTTCTCTCTGCCCAGCCTGTCCCCTCGGCCTGCACTCTGTCCGTGCTTCCCCTGCTTCTCACTGCCCTACCTGTCCCGTGTCCGTGCTTCTCACTGCCCTGCCTGCCCCATGTCCGTGCTTCTCACTGCCCTGCCTGTCCCGTGTCCGTGCTTCTCTCTGCCCTGCCTGTCCCGCTGGTGTGCACTCTCTCCTTCCCTACCCTGCTTCTCTCTGCCTTGACAGTTCTCAGACTGTCCCTCACAGTCCGACTTTACCTCTGTCCGTGCTTGTTCAATTCCTGCCCCCTCACTGCCCGTGGTTCTAAATGACGCACCCTGCCTGCCAGAACCCTGCCAACCCCCTCCCCCCCTGCCTGCCAGAACCCTGCCAACCCTCTGCCCCTGCCTGCAAGAACCCTGCCAACCCTCTCCCCTGCATGCCAGAACCCTGCCAACCCTCCCCCTGCATGCCAGAACCCTGCCAACCCTCCCCCTGCCTGCAAGAACCCTGCCACCCCTCTGCCCCCTGCCTGCAAGAACCCTGCCAACCCTCCCCCTGGCTGACAGAACCCTGCCAACCCTCTCCCCTGCCTGCCAGAACCCTGGCAACCCTCCCCCTGCCTGACAGAACCCTGCCAACCCTCTCCCCTGCCTGCCAGAACCCTGCCACCCTCTCCCCCTGCCTGCCAGAACCCTGGCAACCCTCTGCCCCTGCTTGCCACAACCCTGCCACCCTCTCCCCCTGCCTGACAGAACCCTGCGCCCCTCTCTCCCTGCCTGCGAGAACCCTGCCAACCCCCCCTGCCTGCAAGAACCCTGCCAACCCCCCCCGCCTGCGAGAACCCTGCCACCCACTCCCCCTGCCTGCCAGAACCCTGCCAACCCTCTCCTGCTGCCTGCCAGAACCCTGCCAACCCTCTCCTGCTGCCTGCCAGAACCCTGCCAACCCTCTCCCCTGCCTGCCAGAACCCTGCCAACCCTCTACCCTGCCTGCAAGAACCCTGCCACCCCTCTGTTCCCTGCCTGCCAGAACCCTGCCAACCCTGTCCCCTGCCTGCAAGAACCCTGCCACCCCTCTCTCCCTGCCTGCCAGAACCCTGCAAACCCTGCCAACCCTCTCCCCCTGCCTGCCAGAACCCTGCCAACCCTCCCCCGCCTGCCATAACCCTGCCAACCCTTTCCCCTGCCTGCAAGAACCCTGCCAACCCTCTCCCCTGCCTGCCAGAACCCTGCCACCCCCCTGCTCCCTGCCTGCCTGATCCCTGCCACCCCTTTGCTCCCTGCCTGCCAGAACCGTGCCAACCCTGCCAACCATCTTCCCCTCCCTGCCAGCCCTGCCAACCCTCCCCCTGCCTGCCAGAACCCTGCCAACCCTCCCCCCGCCTGCCAGAACCCTGCAAACCCTCTCCCCCTCCCTGCCAACCCAGCCAACCCCCCCTGCCTGCGAGATACCTTGCCAACCCTCCCCCGCCTGCCAGAACCCTGCCAACCCTCCCCCTGGCTGACAGAACCCTGCCAACCCTCTCCCCCTGCCTGCCAGAACCCTGCCAACCCTCTCCCCCTGCCTGCCAGAACCCTGCCAACCCTCTCCCCCTGCCTGCCAGAACCCTGCCAATCCTCTCCCCTGCCTGCCAGAACCCTGCCAACCCTCTTCCCTGCCTGCCAGAACCCTGCCAACCCTCTCCCCCTGCCTGCCAGAACCCTGCCAACCCTCTCCCCCTGCCTGCCAGAACCCTGCCAATCCTCTCCCCTGCCTGCCAGAACCCCGCCAACCCTCTTCCCTGCCTGCCAGAACCCTGCCAACCCTCCCCCCTGCCTGCCAGAACCCTGCCAACCCTCCCCCCTGCCTGCCAGAACCCTGCCAACCCTCTTCCCTGCCTGCCAGAACCCTGCCAATCCTCTCCCCTGCCTGCCAGAACCCTGCCAACCCTCTTCCCTGCCTGCCAGAACCCTGCCAACCCTCTCCCCCTGCCTGCCAGAACCCTGCCAACCTTGCCAACCCTGCCAACCCTCTCCCCCTGCCTGCCACAACCCTACCAACCCTCTCCGCCTGCCTGCCAGACCCCTGCCAACCCTCGCCCCTGCCTGCAAGAACCCTGCCACCCCTCTGCTCCTTGCCTACCAGAACCCTGCCAACCATCTTCCCCTGCCTGCCAGAACCCTGCCAACCCTGCCAATCCCCTCTCCCCTGCCTGCAAGAACCCTGCCACCCCTCTGCTCCTTGCCTGCCAGAACCCTGCCGACTCTCTCCCCTGCCTGCAAGAACCCTGCCACCCCTCTGCTCCTTGCCTACCAGAACCCTGCCAACCATCTTCCCCTGCCTGCCAGAACCTTGCCACCCTCTGCTCCCTGCCAACCCTCATCCCTGCCTGCAAGAACCCTGCCACCCCTCTGCTCCTTGCCTGCCAGGACCCTGCCGACTCTCTCCCCCTGCCTGCCAGAACCCTGCCAACCTTGCCAACCCTGCCAACCCTCTCCCCTGCCTGCCAGAACCCTACCAACCCTCTCCGCCTGCCTGCCAGACCCCTGCCAACCCTCTCCCCTGCCTGCAAGAACCCTGCCACCCCTCTGCTCCTGCCCGCGGATGTCTCCCCTGTCTCTTGTTGTATGTCTTGTGACTGGCCCTGAGCGAGCAGTGCCTGTTCTGCCTATGCCTGCTCCCTTCATGACCTCTAACTGCCCCCTCTACCCATGCCTGTCCCCTTCGTGTCTTAAGACTGCCACTTCTTTCCATGCCTGCTCCCTTCGAGTCCCAGACTGCTTCTTCTGTCCATGCCTACCCCCGCGCCCTCTGACTGCCCCTTCTGTCCATGCCTGATTCTTTTGTGCCCTCAGGCCACCCTTCTGTCCATGCCTGCTCCTTTCATGCCCTGAGACTGCCCCTTCTTTCCATGCCTCTTCTCTTCTTGCCCTCAAACTACCCTTCTGTCCGTGCCTGTTTCTTTTATGCCCTGAGACTGCCCCTTCGGTCCATTCCTGCCCCGTGCCCTCTGACCGCCCCTAAGGCCCATGACTGCTCTCTTTGTGCCCTCTGACTGCCCCCTCTATCCATGCCTGCTCCATACGTGTTCTCAGACCACCTCTTCTTTCCATGCTTGTTTCCTTCGTGCACTCTGTCTGCCCCTTGTGTTCATGCCTGCTTCCTCCGTGACCCCCGACATCCCCTCCTGTCCATGCTATCTCCAGACATGCCTTCTGGCTCCCCCTTCTCTCCTTGCCTGCTCCCTTCGTGCCCTCTAACTATCCATTATCACCATGCCTGTTCTCTTTGTGACCTCCGACTACCCCTCCTGTCCACGCCTGCTCCATATGTGCCTTCAGACTTCCCCTCCTGTCCATGCCTTCTCCCTTTGTGCCCTCTGACTGCCCCCTCTATCCATGCCTGCTCCATACTTATTCCCAGACCACCTCTTCTTTCCATGCTTGTTTCCTTCGTGCACTCTGTCTGCCCCTTGTGTTCATGCCTGCTTCCTCCCTGACCTCCGACTTCCCCTCCTGTCCATGCTATCTCCAGACATGCCTTCTGGCTCCCCCTTCTGGCCATGCCTGCTCCCTTGTGCACTCAGTCTGCTCCTTGTGTCAATGACTGCTCCATTGGTGCCCCCTGATTGACCCATCTGGCAATGCCTGCCCCCTTCATGCTCTCAGACTACTTCTTCTGTCCATGCCTTCTCCGCCATGCCTTCTGACTGCCCCTTCTATTTATGCCTGTTTCCTTTGTGCTCTCAGCCTGCTCCTTGTGTCCATGCCTGCTCCATTCATGCCCCCCAATTGACCATTTTTCCATGTCTGCTCCCTTCGAGCCCTCAGACTGCCCCTTCTGTCCATGCCTGCTCCCTTTGTGCCCTTAAACTGCCTCTTCTGTCCATGCCTGCTCCTGTCTGTTCTCAGACTACCACTTATAACCATGCCTGCTCCTTACGTGCACTCAGACTGCTTGTTCTGTCAATGCCTGCTTCCTTTGTGCCCTCAGACTTCCCCTTCTGTCCATGCCTGCTCTCTTCGAGCCCCAGACTGCTTCTTCCGTCCATGCCTGCTACCTTCGTGTCCTCATACCACCCTTCTGCCTATGCCCTCAGACCACCCTTATGGTCTTATGTCCATGACTGCTCTCTTTGAGCCCACTGACTTCCCATTCTCTTCGCACGATACAGGAAGCACCCAGGCTCCCCTAGCGAATCACGATGCTGCTGTCACCAGCATGACAGCAGCGTTTTGATTGGTCTGAGCGCCGCGGTTGGGCTCTCAGACAGGGGTTGGGAGTCTGTGCGTGTTCTCCACCCAGGCTGTGCAATACAGCCCGGTGGAGAATATGCTAAGTGCGCATGACTGTTTGGCCGGCCCAAGTCGGCTGTCCGAACCATCTTGCACACTTAGAAAGTGCCACCACTCCTCCCCCTGCTCTGTGGTCAGTCCTGCCCGCCCCGCCCGCACCTAGGGAAAAATAAATTCATAATAACATTGTGTTATCATTTTCTTTCCCTGTGGGACGACGCTCCTCTGCCTTAACGGATGAGACACCGCTGGGTCAAAGATAGGAGGGCCATGGAGCAGAGTGGAAAAGAGTAGAGACGAGAGGAGTAGAGTGTCCTAGAGTGGCGTAGAGTGGCATAGATGGCATAGAGTGCAGTCGAGCAGAATGAAGTGTCATAGAGTGGAGTGTCATAGAGTAGATTGTTGTAGTGTTGAGTGTAGTAGAGTGGAGTGGCGTAAAGTGGAGTTGCGTAAAGTGGAGTGGCGTAAAGTGGAGTGGCCTAAAGTGGAGTGCACAGAGTGGAGTGGCACAGAGGGGCATAGGGTAGAGTTTCGTAGAGTGGAGAAGAGTGTTGTCGAGTGGAGTATCGTGGAGTGGAATAGCATAAAGTGGAATGGAGCAGCGTAAAGTGCATCGGAGCAGCGTAGAGTAGAGTGCCCTAGAGTGGTGTAGAGCAGAGTTGTGTAGAGTGGGGCACACATGATGTCGTAGCACACTGCCATTTTTTCAACTGAACGTGACCATTACACTTTCACAGACATACAGTTTCCTGATCAAACTATATTATTATTATTATTATTATTATGCATTCTTATATAGCGCTCGATTACCCGTAGGCATCTCGGCGCTTGCCTTGGGAACCCGTCCTGGCTTTTCCCTGTGAGATACCCGTACTTGGGCATCCCCCAAGGTGAAAGCCAGGCATCCCGCCGCGGGGGGCCGTAGTGGAGATTAAGCAAGCTCTTGCCCAGAGCTGCAGAGTGTGAACCCGTGATTCGAGTAGGCACCGAAACGAGAATTATCGAGTCCGTGGATATTTTGGGCTCAAGACCCTGCCGCGTCGGGAATTGAACCCTGGTCCCGGGTCTGACCTCTGCTTCAGGGTCTACCTCCTCTAACCGGTGAGCCACACTTCTCCACAATATAGTGCACAAAATGTAATGTGTGGAAATGACATCACCTAGTGTATTGATTTGTTTTGGTCGCATTAAAATATTTGTTTCCACCACACTTCAGAATTGCAAAAAATGTGCTTCTTTTGTGATTTTCCTAATGCTCATGTATTCTGAAATATTTGCACTGTTCATGTGTCCCAGTACTCAGCAAGATTGCCACATAAATCCTCTCACTTTGAAGTCAGAGAAAGATAAGTGAACACCAAGCTCCCTGGAAGTCAGAGCCTGACATTTGACCTCTGTCTTTGAATCCACAGCAAATGTGACAAGATAAGAATACATTAAAAGGCCTGTTTACAGAAAGCAAGCTTTCCTGGAACAATATAAGGAGCCTTGTAAACAGGCTGTGCTCCACAGGAGGGGCATAGACACCCTAGACGGAATGAAACAAATAAAGGTAGCAAATGGAAAGCACGCAACTGTGTGTTACAAAACAAAGTTCTCCTGGTTGAAGTGTCGGCCTGCAGAATTATTTAAGGCACTGTGAGTCATGTATACAAAAGGATTTTAAATTCCCAAATGGTGCAAATTGCTATTTAGGTCCATTTCCAAATGCAAAACCCTCTCTGCATATGTAAAAGGCAATTTTGTTAAGTCCAATTTGCGATTCCTTCCATTTGGTGATCTCTATTTTTGTGATTCCAAATAACAAATTGCAAATAGAAATTTCCAATTTGCGAATCGCAACTAGTGTGTATGAAGAATTATCCTAACTGCGACTAGGTGCAAAATGCAGTTTTAAGGCATGCAATTACCACCGATTCAAATCTGCTATTAGTCAGGTGCAACCTATATAATGTGGCCCATAATGCACCAGGCCATTTCAAGATATATAGTAAACTGTCTCAAGGTGATTTTTGCATTGGTTTCCTACTAAGCTGATATAAACTATTTTACATCCATGTTAGCATCCAGTGCAATGATCAAAACTAATGGAGGGTTCCTTAACTCCTTAGGAGACAGTGCCTATACATATAAATACAGGTACAAAAGGGGGTGGTGATGGACGGAGCATCTGAACCAATCAAACACTCACACCCAGTCAAAAGATCTGGGTTTAATCCATCACCGTTCTTTAGCCCACTCTGCCACCCCAGTTCAGACATGGCTATATGCAAATCAGTCTGACCCTATGCTTCATGGGAACAGTCCAGCCCGAACTGGGAAGCCAAGAAGTAGGCTCGAAGGTCGGGGACCACCAGGCCACCATCATAGATACCCCGCTGCTGTTTCGCTGGTGAAATTCGGGCCATCCCCAGTCCCATAATAAACATCTCAGGATACTATTAATTCCGTGGAAATGGGATTCAGGTATCATGGATGGAGTGTTCTGCAGGATGTAGAGCAAACATGGGAGGATCATCATTTTGAAGAGGGCTACCCGTCCCATCAGCGAAAGGGGCAGTGTGCACCAGTGGTTTGTGTCTGTCTGAAAGTGGTCAATCTGGGGAAGAAGGTTACGAAGCACAAATAGTTTCTCGTTTCTGGTGATATAAATCCCCAGGTACGTGAACCCGTCTGTTGCTGTTGGGGCTGGACACCGGAGTGGCAGGGACATTGGTCCCAAAGAGAGTGGAAAGATCAGAGACTTGACCCAATTAATATGGTACCTAGGATAGCTCCCGGAAATGTCAAAGATGTGCTGAATTTTTGTGATCGAGAAGCGGGGTTTGTCACATAAAACAAGGTATCATTTGATTAGAGAGATATCTTCTCCTCCCAATCGTCTTACATTGTAAGTCCCCGGATTAATGGGTCACCATGGACCCAGGCCACTAAGGGCTCAAGGGCTAGAGCGAAAATCATGGGGGACAGCGGACACCCTTGTTGTGTGCCCCTTCTCAGTTTGAAGATGCAGAAGGTGTAGCCATTTGAAGTGTGGCTCAATGGTTAGAGCGGCAGACCCTGATGCAGAGGTCTGGCCCGGGACCAGGGTTCAATTCCCGCCTCGGCGGGTCTTGGGCTCAAAATTCCATGGGCCTGATAATTCTCGCCTCGGTGCCTATTCCAATGAAGGAGCCCCACTCTGCAACTCTGGGCAATAGCATGCTTAGCCTCCACAACGGCCCCAGCAGCGCTAAGGATGCCTGGCTTCACCTTGGGGGTGCCCAGGAGTGGACACCTCACAGGGAAAGCCAGGATGGGTTCCACAGCGGTATTCGTACAAGCGCCTTGAGACCCTTGCGGGTGAGTAGTGTGCTATACAAGTATCAATTTATCAATTTTTAACCCTAGCTTGTGGCGCTTCATAGAGGAGAAAAAACCAGGAACAGAAGTTGGGGCCAAAGCCCAGTCGGGGTCACGCTGCAAAGATTTAGTTCCATTCCAGACTGTTGATAGCCTTTCGGGCATCAAGGTAGAGGACTGCTGCATCATCCACGCTATATGCCGCTGTCAGGTGAAGTACCCCACAGAGCCGTCTCAGTGTCAGGTGGGTGCTACACTTTGGCATGATACAACTGTGAGAAGTTGGCCTGATAGGTGATGTTTCCAATTCTGGAACCACCTGTTATCAGACCAAACAATCCCTTATGGTGTCAGGTTGTAAGTCAACCTTGTTAGACAAGCTATCCTAGGGGTAGCATGGACTAAGCAGCCTAAAGGCTTAACTTAAGAGGTCGTGTTAAGCGAGCTGTTTTACCACATACAATCCTGTAATATCAAATGAAAGGACACCACACAAGTATATATTATAAAAATATATGTATTTATTACTAAAAACAATCCCCAGTATTCTTTATGAATAAAGGGGCACAAGCGTTAAATCAAAAGCACAGTTTAAACATACAAAGTTGCACAATTATGGATGAGGGCGGGTGGCCACTCAAACCATATACTAAACAAGTGGTATAAGAGATACCAATCGAACAGTGGTTAGGCCTATGGCCTAGGGAATCACTGGGAGCAGTCGGGACAAGCAATGCTGAAGTCGGGAGAGGCCCACGGGATTCGGGAGCAGTGCAGAAAGCGCACGCATGCACCAATGTTAACCAATGGTGCATAAAAGTTGCAAAGTTAAAGTTTAAGGACACTTCCGCTGAACCTAGAGGAACAAAACTTAAGACACAGACCCTAGAGATGTGTACCAGTGTGGCAACACCGGCGGAGCAAAGTTACCTCACCCACAGGAAGCGGGTGCACAGGGTCGAAGTTGAGTCGGGTTTCGTCACGCAGGCTCTTGGTGCTTGAAGCTGAAAGGGCTGCAGGCGGGGTGAAAGAGAAGTGTCCGGTGGAGTCCTGTGGAAAAGTAAATTTTGCCATGTTATATGTGCCTACGTGTTCCCCATGTTATGTCATATGTGCATGATCGATATGCATGTATCCCCC
Source organism: Lissotriton helveticus (assembly GCF_964261635.1). Taxonomy (NCBI): domain Eukaryota; kingdom Metazoa; phylum Chordata; class Amphibia; order Caudata; family Salamandridae; genus Lissotriton; species Lissotriton helveticus. The sequence continues at coordinate 40,069,863 of NC_136057.1, forward strand.
TCTGATCGATTAAAGACGCAATTACAGTTGTGTCCATCTCTAGTATGTTAGTTTCCAGTCTTCGTGGAAGCTACGAGTACTAGGCCTATGTAAACCTACGTTGCCACGTTTTACAGTGTGCACGTTAATTCATTGAATTATCCCCGTTTCTAGGCCTCAAAAGGGCCCGGACCCAGATTCAGCTCCTGTTTTCTGAACCCTCTCCGAGGAGCGATACAGCCCCCACCTGTATCCCTGACCCTTAGCTTACTTTCATGCCTCGCAGTGCCCGGCTCGGCCTGGCTCTGCCTCCCAGTCTGCCAAGAGTATGTTATGTTTCTAGTTATCAGTCCAGCCCTCCTTCTCTGCATTCCTAAGCTACTGAATCGCATCAATAGTTTCCGTCATGGTCTAGCCTTTATGTCTCCATGTAAGAGAAATACTGTATTAATATTCATAAGATATTCCTCGCACACGCACTACATGTAGAATAATGCATGCACCAGTCTTAGCGTCTGTTAGCCTTTATCCCGATAACTTTTGGATTCTATCAACATGTACTCTAAACACCAGATACTAGATATGCCTGGGTACATGTCGCTCTGACACTCCAGACTTTAGTCTCCTCTTCTAGCGCAGAAGTCATAGCCCCCAGTTCTCCCTAGTAACACGTCATTGCCAGTTTGCGCGCACCACTAGGTTAGAGGTCCCAGCTGCTCAGGTAGCCCCCTCCATGTTTCCGCCCCGTTTTATGACATATTCTGTTACGTTTACATCACATGTCTATGTATACGCCCTGTACACGCCTTCTTGTTACTTCATCTTGTCCTTATCTTTCGCGACTGCTACAAATCACGCCTACTGCTACACCTACTGTATTGAATGCAATGTATTTTGTTTAACTATATATACTAATGTACTGTTATTAAAAGTTACTGCCTTACTCCCAGATCCTGCCCCCGGCAGCTGCCATCCTATTCCCGTACAGGCTGTCCCGTTCCTGTCCTTTATGCCTGATTAAAGCCTGTATACTTCAGCTACCTCGTATCTTGACTCTTATTTATTGAGCTACCTGTTTATTGATTAATTCCGAAAAATAGTACCGGTAATATTTATTTATTTACCACATAATGGCGCCCGAATAGGGACTTGCCCTTTCCCCACGCGCCGGAGAAGCCACGCAGGCCCCCTGATCCTCTGCAGCCGTGACGGAACCATACCGTGCACGTGCAGATATTTCTGCTTCAAGTATCCCTCAGGCCCACGGAGGAGACGGAGGTTGCGGTCCAGCGTCCAGACGAGGCGGTGAGGAACACGGCGAGTCCCGACCAGAGCCCAAGCCGAGAGTCCAAGGTCCGAGGTATCCGGAGGCCCACCTGTAACTGAAGTCCGAAGTTCGTCCGTCCGTCGTCGTAGCAGTCCAGTCCAGTCCGAGGCCTTCCGTTCTTGCTGCCCGGTGAGTACCGTTGCTGGGGTAGTATCTAGACAGGGTCAATTGATTTGTCTCTGGTCCGTGGGTTTGGGTACGCAAATCCAACACGAAGTGTTCACTTAGGTGGACGCGGGTCCTGACGTGTCTCTTTATGGGACCGGTAAGTTTCGTGCTGTTTTAGCAGTACATCTAGTCATTCTAGTCAGTTCTGTTCTCGAGAAATTCATGTGTTCTGTTTTCAGTATTTCAGGTAATATTCTGTCCGAACTGTTATTTTAAATGTCATTTCATGTGTTTTCAATGTCGTGGTATGAGTGATTTGTTTTCTTACAGTTATTATTGTGTTTATTGTGTATTGTATTGTGTCCAGACTCCAGCCTAGTTATGCCTCTGTTCTCAAAGTTACGTCAGTTAAAAACTAGAAAAGGTCTGCTCGAGGAAGCAGTTCCTGTCCCGCCTAGGGACAGTCCAGGTCATTTTATGTATCAAAAGCATGGCATAAGTGCCATATTATATCTAGACTTATGGGTGGAGTATACCAAAGAATTAGAAGAAAAGTATAGATGGCCCGTATCAGGTACGTGGGATGCCGAGTGCATCATGCGAGTAGAAGAAGCATTATGGAAAAAGAAAGCCAGACAGTCCCAGAGAGATGCCATCGAGTTATGGCGCAAAGAATCTCATAAAAGAACAGAAAAAGAAATCAGAAAGTCAGAATTAAGTAGAGAATCCTCAGAAAGAGCCCAAGAAAGGGAATTAATCGAAGTAGGTGAACGAGTTAAAGCCGAACAGTCAGACAGACAGAGAAATGCCCTTATTAAGGGTATGTATCCTCTTCTTGCCAAGGGCTTGCCAAAAGCAACCCCGGAAGCACCATGTAATTTTCCGCCGCCATTAATTCCGATTAAGCTACGTCACAAACCGACCGCAGCTGATATTTTTCTCTCGTCCTACTTGGACGACACCGTCCCAGAATATGCAAATCCTGTTCCGCCAGCTCCAGTAAATAATGTAATTCCTGTTCCTCCAGCCACCGGGGCACCTGTTACAGCACCTGTTACGGTACCCCCGGTCCAGCCCTTAGTACAGGTACCCGCTACATCGGTCACTCTGCCAGCACGAAGAGTATCAGTCGACGATTCCAGTTTAGGAGCCGCGGGGGGATGTCCTCCCTGTACCCCGCCGCAACACAAACGTCTGTCGTTTCTCGAGTTACATGAACGTGCGTTACAGCGTACACCCAAAACCCAGTCCGTTGCAGATATCAGACGAGCTCTCACCGAATGCCGTTATGATTCAGTCCCAGGCGAAGATAATATGGTCATATATTCATTGCGTGTAAGACGGGTGACCGAGTATTTGGACACCCTACCGAATATGAAAGAAGATCTAGACAGAATATATCGTTTCATCCGTACAGGAGAAGATCCAGAAAGTATTGGCGAAGTCATGACTCAAAGGAAAGCCGAGACTCAGCTCATGCTATTAAAGTTTCTGATTAATTGTTTAATAAGGGAACAAGATTATCCGACTAAAGATCCGATCGAAATGAGAGTTCTGACAAAGTGGAGTGATAATATAGCCGAGGGTAGACACAAGACACTCAGTTGTATAGAGAGTATATATAGGAAAATTCGTAAGGAAATAATAAGGTTACACGAGAAACGTAAAGCAGCACAAGTAAGCGAGAAAGAAGACAACACTGATACCGAAGAGGTAGAAGACGAGAATACCGCCAGAATAGCGTATGTAGGTAAATCTAGATTTCCCGACCGACATTCACGCCTAGAACACAAGAATGTCTTTCCTCCTCCAGCACCAGAACAAGGTTCTCTAGAGCAAGTGTTTCAAGCTACCGATCACATTCTGCAATCACGAATCGGTTATAGTGAACTTAGTACTATGCATGAACAAGAACTAGCCCGATCAGCAGTCCGATGGACTACTGATTCTACCACTTTTCCAGACGAAATAGTGGCACAAATGTTTCTGAAACTGCCCCCAGCCGAGCAGCGACTGGTGGGTATGTACATGATCCAGCACCTCATCACACTGTATGAGGGACAACATTCTGATCCAGGTCCGTTACATGATGTTCTGAACGAGTTACTCCAGTATAAATGGAAAGGTTTAGGTACCGATTTAAATAGTGTCATTCTAGAACAGCGCCACAAATATAGAACGTTTTTGAACCCGCATTTTGTTCATGTCTCACCTCCAGAAAGTAAACCATTTTACATAGAAAGACAGCATCCGTTACGAGAAGTACACCCAGTTAGGACACCGGCTGGTGAAATGCAACGAGTATTTGTTTACACCCCTATCACAAAGATGGAACTCTTAGAGATGAAGAAATTAATTCCCTGTCACGATAAAGATCCAGCAGGGTTCCATCGAGAATTAAAAGACATGCTCCGTATGGGAGAATACACGTATCCAGATGTCATTAAAATGCTAAAGGTCTTGTTGCCCGCAGGGGTATATGAAAAACTCAAGGAAAAAGAATGGGAGGTGGGGGAGAAAAAGATTGATTGGGCAGCTCTAGAAGCTGAAGATAAAATACGAGTACCAGGTACCGGTCTTGGGGACAAATGTAAAGAATTGCCCGAGTTATTGATACAAGTTTTGCCAAGGTTATTATCCACAAAAAAGGAAGATTGGGATGCAATATCAGCCTGTAAACAGAAACAGGATGAAGACACTAGTGATTTTTATTCTAGATTTGAAAAATGTTTTATTATTAACAGTGGTTTGAAGACAAGTAGCGAGTCATACCCTCATCTTTTTGTTACTAAACTAGTCGAGAATTCAAGTCCACAAGTTAAAAATCGAGTTTTGAAAGTCGAAAGTACCTGGCAAGCTAGTACCCCGTCACAGATGTTACAAATGCTCCAGTATCACCAGAACAGAATCAGGGAAGAGCAAGAACATGAAAGAAGACGTATGAAAGACACGAAATTGAAAGTACTAGTTGCACAATCTGTTCCACAAGACAGTCAGAAGAGGGGTCCGAACCAAGCCAGTCATCCTGCAACTCCTGTTAAAGGGACATGCAATTACTGTAAACAGCCAGGTCATTTTATAAACGAGTGTGCAGTTCTGAAACATAACATAGCAACTGGTAAAACTAAAGAAAGACCACGTCCGCCTAGACAAGAACAAGTTTCACAGACTGCTCAGTCACCACAGAATGCACAACAGACAGTTCCAGCACCGCAGCCCATCGCTGCGACACAGCATGTTACACAGCAGATGTACCAGTATGCCCAGACAGAGTACCCAGAGTATCAGCAGTATTCATGAAACAGCCTAGAGAGGGAGGTAGCCTTGCCTCTCATCGAGATACCTGTAGATCAAGAGGGTCCCTATGTACACAGTCAAGTATTAGGGAAAGACAGAAAGTTTCTGATTGATACAGGGGCAAGTAGGACTACCATCAGTCATGACGAGGTTCCAGGGGCTCCGCTCTCAGGCTCTAAAAATGTTTCCCTTGGATTTTCAGGAAAGCCTATTGTGAACGAGATTTCGAAACCAGTTACCCTAGAAGTTGGTCCATTGTCCCGAACTACTGATTTGTTACTTACTAAATCATGTCCAGAAAATTTGTTAGGTATTAAAACTCTGAAAGAATTAGGTGCAGTTATTTGCTGCTCCCCAGAAGGAATCCGATTGTTTTTGCGTGACTTTAAAGGTCACTATGTATTACGTGATTTTGATCCAAGATTGTCAAAGGTACCGCAGCATTTATGGGCGCAAGGTCCAACTGATGTAGGTTTTATGCAAATCACACCCCATTGTGTGACTCTCAAACTAGGTGTAGTCTTGCCACGAATCAGACAGTACAGATTGCCACCTGAGGCTGTAGCAGCCTTATCCAAAATCATTGACGAGCTTATTGTTCAAGGAGTGGTTGTAGAAACTGACTCCAATGTATGTAATTCTCCTATCATTCCAGTTATGAAACGTACTGATCCAAATGCACCTCCAGTATATCGATTAGTGATTGACCTCCGAGAACTTAATAAATGTATCATACCCCAGTATCCAGTAGTCCCAGATATTTCATCCCTATTGACAGCTATTGATTCTGAAGCTACATTTTTCACTGTTATTGATCTCAAGAATGCATTTTTCAGTGTCCCGATTCATCCTGACAGCCAGTACCTTTTCGGTTTTTGTCTAAATGGAAGGAGCTATAAATTCACACGAGCTCCTCAAGGTTTCACAGAAAGTCCTAGCATTTACAGTCAAGCACTTAAAAGACAACTAGACAATATTCACATGCCAACTGACACTGCCCTGCTCCAGTATGTCGATGATCTACTGATCACAGCCCGTTCTGAACGTGATTGCGAGCGTGCGTCACTTACAGTTCTGTATTTCCTTGCCGAGATGGGGCACAAGGTGTCCCCTTCTAAGCTTCAGTTCTGTGTCCAGCAAGTGATCTACTTAGGCCACTTACTGTCCAAGTGGGGTAGGCAGTTGACACCAGACCGTATCCAGTTAATAGCGAGTCTTCCACAGCCCAAGACACAGAAGGAGGTACGTGCTTTTATCGGCCTCACTTCTTACTGCAGACAATGGATTCCTCAGTATGCATTTCTAGCCAAGCCACTGATACAGTTAACGACACAGGAGGCAGCCGTATCGACTGTTCTCCCTTGGACGTCTGAACATACACTTGCTTTTAATGAATTAAAGAAAGCCTTATGCCAAGCACCTGTTCTAGCAACACCGAACTACAGTAAGCCTTTTACACTGTTTGTCACAGAACGTGATGGTTCTGCATTATCTGTTCTCACACAAGATCAAGCAGGACAGTACAAGCCTTGTGCTTATTTTTCTAGCACATTAGATCCAGTAGCCCAGGCTTTGCCTGCGTGCCTCAAGTCAGTTGCAGCCACAGCTCTAGCTATCAGACAAAGTGATTCCATAGTATTAGGACACTCCCTGACAGTACAAGTCCCACACTCCGTGGAAGTTCTTTTAAACCGAACACAGACTCAGCACTTGACCATTGCACGTTTAACAGGTTATGAACTGACACTGTTCCAGCCACACATAGAAATCAGACGCTGCAACGTTCTAAATCCAGCTACACTGTTACCATCAGTTACTTCAAATCCTGCCACACATGACTGTGTGGAAGTTATTAACACTATGACCAAGCCAAGACAAGACCTGACAGACATTGCATTACCTAATCCCGACCTGACACTTTACGTGGACGGTTCATGTATGAGAACTAGTACAGGAGAACTAGTAGCCGCGTATGCAGTGACTACTGACACTGAAGTTATTGAAACACACCGTATTGATACCTTGTCTGCTCAAGCAGCAGAGCTAGTTGCTCTGACCCAAGCCTACATACGTGCCAAGAACCTGAAAGTAAACATATATACAGATTCACGTTACGCATTCGGAGTTGTACACGACTTCGGAGTACTCTGGCAGGAGAGAGGTTTCATGACTTCTCATGGAACCAAGATTCAGCATGGTCTTCTCATTCAAGCTCTGTTAGATGCAATACATTTACCGACAGCTATCGCTATCATGAAGTGCAAGGCACATACGAAAGTTACTGACATCATTTCCCAAGGTAACGATCTAGCAGATCGAACAGCTAAGCTTACAGCTCAGACACCAGACATTCCAGTTAACAAGACACAGACATCCACCGCAGATCCAACTACTTGTATGACAGTTAAAGACCCTACACAAGATGTCATAGACATACAGTTACATGCTACTCCTGAAGAAATCAAGAAATGGTCCGAACAAGGAGGGGTCCAGACAGATCAGGGATGGGTGACGAAGGGAAAAGCCACATGGTTTCTCCCCGACTCTATGGTTCAAGTCATTATCAATACCGCTCATAGTCCAGCACATCTAGGAGAAAAAGCTATGTTAGACAGTATACAGAACCTTTGGTTCAACAAGCACTTACGAGCTGCAGCCAAGCAGAAAGTCCGTACTTGTATGATATGTTGTCAATTCAATCCAGGTAAAAGTGTCCCAGTGGAACAAGGTGGATTCCAACCCCCTGACCACCCTTTTGAAGTCCTCCAGATGGATTATATTCAGATGGAGCGATGTCGAGGTTTCAAGTATGTCCTCGTAGTTGTATGCGCTTTGTCCAGATGGACAGAAGCATATCCAGTCCCAGATTACACAGCCGCGACCACTGCCAGGCAGTTGGTTCGTGAATTCTTTCCCCGTTATGGACTCCCTAGGGTCGTGTATTCTGATAACGGCCAGCCATTCTCATCTGAGTTAATGAAACATGTTTCCCTCTTGTTAGGGTACCAGTGGAAGTTCCATTGTGTGCGCCATCCTGAAGCAGCCGGTCTCGTAGAGAGACATAATCAGACCCTGAAAATCCGTATTGCTAAGACATGTAAAGAGAAAGGTGTAGACTGGTTAGTGTCCCTGCCAGTTGCGTTGTTCTTCATGAGGATGGTTGCACATTCCAGATCAGGTCTGTCCCCTTATGAGGTCGTATTCGGCCGCCCCCCAAACATGTGGGGTACACCTAGACCCCGCAGTATTACAGATGTTTCCAGTAATATGTTGACAGATTACCTAGCTTCCTTGATGTCTGCCCTACACTCTTGTCGTTCACAGGTTGCCGCTGCATTTCCAGACAATACTGAAGTGAAACCGCATGAGGTCGTTCCAGGCAACCTTGTTCTTGTAAGGAACTTTGATCGTTCAAGTCCGCTGGAACCTCGTTGGAAGGAGCCGCGACTTGTCCTCCTGACCACCCGCACGGCCGTGAAGTTGGAAGGCCGCAAGGGGTGGGTCCATCTGTCCCATATAAAGAAGTTCCATGGAGTTCGTGAGAAAACATTTTCAAAGGACATTTCTAAAGACTGCCTAAAAACAGACTCCGAACAGACACTCAATTCTGAACTGAAAGTTCCTCTGTTAGAGAAAACTCCGCAACAGGAGTATAAGTTGAAGCTCCGGTCTAGTAAAATAAGTCAGCCAGTTTAATTGTCTAAGTCCCTCTCGGGTGAAACGGTTAGACAGGTCCCTGACATGTATGAGATAGACCCCCATAGTGAGAGAGTTAGTCAAAACTCTATACGATGTATCGTCGTTCTAAGTTTCTTATTGTTTTTAAGTTTGATGGTTACCTGCACAAGTTATGCATTACATTTATGTTTTCCAATTTCTCATGTAAATAAGTTTTCTAATGCTACGGTAGAGCACACATTTAGTGATCTGCCTCCTCACGAGTTATCTTATCGTCTTGCTATGCGAAACAATACATTTATAAGAATGTTACATTATTCACACCAGACCAGCAATGCTACTAATTGTTGGGTGTGTGGTCGACTCCCCCCTTTCCAGACACCGAAGGGAGTTCTGCCACTCTTTCCTTATCCGTTTTCACACAATGGTTCGCGTGGAGCATGGTCCACGTTAACGTCATCTTCCAATGATATGTCCCTTCTGAATAGAACATGTTTTCCAGACAAGCAAGGTCTTCCCCACAGAACAGGGTTAGATCTAGAAAATTAAGTTTATAATTTAGGTAATTATTCTTCGAATTTTATGGTCCTGAATGTTCAGTCTGATACTACTCCAGACTTACCTGCTATTTCAGTACTACCAGTCAAAGGCGAATTATGTGTCCGAAAGAATGGTTCCGCACATGTAGGACATAGTGATTGTACTACTACTGTCGAGTATAGTGACAGTGGGAAATGTATTTTCAAAGCCTCACGTCATTCTTATTTTGTTTGTGGTCCGACCGCATATGTTCGTCTGCCCCTCGATTGGGATGGAACATGTTACATTGCCTTCCTACTGCCACCAGTTTTTCTAGCCCCATCTGATTATCACAGAAATACACATCTAGTACACGTCAGACATAGAAGGGAATCCCCAATTGTCGATCAAACTGAAACTGCTCTAGAACAGTGTACAGACTTCAATAGAGGTTTCTTCTTCTTTATAGACCCTGTCCAGAATAGTAAGTCAATACGTAGACTAACCAGAACCCTTGAAGCAGTAGTGAATGAGACTACTTCTGCCCTAGGTAACTTAACTGAAGAGCAATCTGCTATGAGATTTGTCGTGCTCCAAAATCGTCTCGTTCTTGACGTCATACTGGCCGATAGAGGAGGAGCATGTAGAGTCATCGGATCTAGTTGCTGCATTTTCATTCCTAATAACGCACCGTCTGTTTATTCAGCTATAACCAGACTTCATAAAATTGCCAATCAGTTACACCAGAATCCAGGCACCTGGACATGGTCCGGTTGGCTCTGGAGTATCATATCTGCCTGGGGATGGAAAGTATTGTCATTCTTAGGTATTGCAGTAATGATCATATTCAGTTGCTGCCTCTGTATACAATGTGGCCCTGCGATTTGCGGCATGTGCGCTACCTCTTGTATTCCTAGTCCTAAGTCCCGTTCCAAATCAATTCGAGACGAGCAAATGATGCTATATGAAATGATAGATGGTATCATGAATATAGATGTTTCCTGATGGAAACGTAGGGCACAAGGAGGGAATGTGGAAAAGTAAATTTTGCCATGTTATATGTGCCTACGTGTTCCCCATGTTATGTCATATGTGCATGATCGATATGCATGTATCCCCCTCTGATCGATTAAAGACGCAATTACAGTTGTGTCCATCTCTAGTATGTTAGTTTCCAGTCTTCGTGGAAGCTACGAGTACTAGGCCTATGTAAACCTACGTTGCCACGTTTTACAGTGTGCACGTTAATTCATTGAATTATCCCCGTTTCTAGGCCTCAAAAGGGCCCGGACTCAGATTCAGCTCCTGTTTTCTGAACCCTCTCCGAGGAGCGATACAGCCCCCACCTGTATCCCCGACCCTTAGCTTACTTTCATGCCTCGCAGTGCCCGGCTCGGCCTGGCTCTGCCTCCCAGTCTGCCAAGAGTATGTTATGTTTCTAGTTATCAGTCCAGCCCTCCTTCTCTGCATTCCTAAGCTACTGAATCGCATCAATAGTTTCCGTCATGGTCTAGCCTTTATGTCTCCATGTAAGAGAAATACTGTATTAATATTCATAAGATATTCCTCGCACACGCACTACATGTAGAATAATGCATGCACCAGTCTTAGCGTCTGTTAGCCTTTATCCCGATAACTTTTGGATTCTATCAACATGTACTCTAAACACCAGATACTAGATATGCCTGGGTACATGTCGCTCTGACACTCCAGACTTTAGTCTCCTCTTCTAGCGCAGAAGTCATAGCCCCCAGTTCTCCCTAGTAACACGTCATTGCCAGTTTGCGCGCACCACTAGGTTAGAGGTCCCAGCTGCTCAGGTAGCCCCCTCCATGTTTCCGCCCCGTTTTATGACATATTCTGTTACGTTTACATCACATGTCTATGTATACGCCCTGTACACGCCTTCTTGTTACTTCATCTTGTCCTTATCTTTCGCGACTGCTACAAATCACGCCTACTGCTACACCTACTGTATTGAATGCAATGTATTTTGTTTAACTATATATACTAATGTACTGTTATTAAAAGTTACTGCCTTACTCCCAGATCCTGCCCCCGGCAGCTGCCATCCTATTCCCGTACAGGCTGTCCCGTTCCTGTCCTTTATGCCTGATTAAAGCCTGTATACTTCAGCTACCTCGTATCTTGACTCTTATTTATTGAGCTACCTGTTTATTGATTAATTCCGAAAAATAGTGCCGGTAATATTTATTTATTTACCACAGTCCAAGGGTGGACTCGAGTCGAAAAGTACCTGAAAGCAGAGGGGACCCAGGACGGAACCAGGCAATGTCGGGCGCAATCAGGTGGTCGTCGAGGAGCTTCTCTCCGCTGTCACGTGGGCTCTGGGGCATCTGCGACATCCAGGAGCGGGTCACGATCTGTCCCACGAGGGCTCTCACCGTCGGCGCAGTCGGCTTCAAGTTTGTAGCAAACAACACTTGGCAAGAGCAATCCACGCGGAACCGGGAGATTGCTTCTCACTCGAACCAGGAGGGTCAGAGTGGGGGCTCCTTTTCAGGGGAGCTGGTGCAGATCTGGAGCAACCAGATTCACAGGTCGAATATCAAAGTTCATCGGTACAGGGGCCACTAGCCAGCTGGCAAGTGACCGGGCCAACGCGTTGAGCCAAATGGAGCAGAAGGGCCCCACGCAGCACTCGTCGAGTGTGGAGGGCTGAACTTCGGTGCAAGATCGGCTCAGGGTTGGGGCTTCTCAAACCCCGGTGTACAGCTTCGAGGGTCACTCGTGGGCTGCACGGTCAGCGTCTCGTGGTCAATTCAAGATGGCGTGCCCCACGCTTCCGGTCGCCTCCACGGGTCTCAGCTCTGCAGGGACTGTGGATCGGGCTGTTGGAAGGCAGGCAAGCTTGATCTCGTCGATCTCTGTCGCTCGAGTTCCGGCGGGAACTGCGACAAAGCAGACGTAGATGGCTGGATGGTGCCTGTTTGCACAGGGTGGTCACTCCTTGACCACAAGGGAGATTCTTCGGGCTTCTACGTCGAGTAGGATGTCGAAGGGTCCAGAATTTCGTTTCTTATGTTTCTTCAGGATAATCTGAAGTGCATTGGCTCTGCTCCCAGTCTTATACTAATTTTGGGGGCTGGATTACCTGCTAGGTCCCCTCCTATGGGTGGGACCCAGGAAGTGGGTGGATACACCCCCTTCCTTTGATCCAGGCCGCCCTGGCACGAGGGCTGGAGTGCCCCAGAACCGGTTTGGCCGGATTATGCAAGGGGCAGCCTTGTGCGCCCCAAGCAGTGTCTGGTTTCTTTCAAACCTCCCTGCTACAATCCACTATCTCCTGTATGGAGGGTGGTAACACCCCCCTGCGACAGGAAACCCTTTGTCCAGGCCCCATTTGGCTGAGTTTCGGTCAGCTTCAGGGGGTCAGACTCTTGTCTGTGGCAGAGGCATCCATTTTGTGGATCTAAGGTCCTTTTAGAAATTAACCGCATTTAAGTAAAGTAACATGTCTTACCCCTCTAGAGGGGTGGAATGCTATCCCCGTCGCCAGAACTGGCGAGGGGATAGTATTCCAAATCGTATGACACCTTACACGACATGTTTTGATAAAGCCAAACCAGAGTTGCTATATAACCGCGAGGATTATAAGGCACTTAAGAGTATATGGTATGGCATTATCCTGAAACAGCTTAGGGAGTTGTTCCCGACGGCTGCAGACAGGCTCAGCTCATGCTAGAGCTCCATCTCACATTAAACCACGCACTCTGCCTCCAGGATTGATGAGGCCTTCCATAGGAGTGGCTCACAGGTTAATATGTGTCCAGATATAGGTTTAGATATAGGTATACTATATCTAAGTAAGGGGTGATTACACCACCTTACCCCAGTTGAGTGATCAGCCAGTTGTGTCAATTTAAGAACCAGCCAGGGGTGGCAAAAGATATGCTGCAGCCCCTGGTAGGCCTTGGTGGCTCCTATGCCCTGGGCACCTATAGTGCATTATACAGGGGCTGACAAGGAGTCCATTTCCAATTGTGGTATGTACCTAGGGTACATGGAATCCATTTTACAGAGAGAGCAGATGGCCTGGGGCCCTGATTAGCAGGGAACCAGGTCAACTAAGTCAAAAAACCAGCTAAACACAGGCAAAAAATCTGGGGTAACCATAGTCAGGTAGCCACCTTCCTACACATCCCCCCCCCCCCCCCAAACGAAAGGAGATAAGGCTATCCTTGGCCAGGTAAGCCTATATTGCCTGAGTGGCCATATAAGGAAGTACCTGCACTAGCATGGGTACCCCCTGTCTCATGGTCCACTAAGCAGTCCCTCACCCTTGGGGTATTAGAGGGTCTCCACCATAGGGAATCACTACCTTGGGTGTGTTTATGCAAAGTTAAAGGCTGGTTTGGATATGGAGTATTGAAGTGAGGCTCCACTAATTTAGGGCTCAGCTTCCTCCAATTATCTTCCACCATGGGTGCCTTTCTTTCTTTAACTGAGTTGCACTGTGCTCTCAGGGTCAACCTCTGGCTACCTAAAGCTGGAGGCTGGGTCCCTCTGTTTGCCTTGCTGGAGGGACAGTTCAGGTTTGGGCCCTTTGGGTCCCAGGTTTGGCTGTGCCCAACAGAATCCATCTGTGGGAGGTCCCTAACTGTTTGCAAGGGGGCTCCCTCAGGAGTTTTTAAAGTTTTCACCTCACTAGGGCTACTAGTTTTGGTGCCCCTAATCTGTTGATGGGGGTGCTTTATTTGACAGGGGGCCCTCTGGGTCTCACTGTCCTTCTTGTCCTCTGCAGCCCTGGGCTGACTAAGGCAAGGTAGAGAGGGGCAGGTTACCTGCTCCAGACTGGGTCCCACCTGAGAAGGGTCCACTGACATCAGAGGCTCCGTCAGGCTAGGCCTAACCACCTCTGGGGCAGTTCCTTCATCAGGGGTAAGATCAGTTCCCTGAGGAGGCTGATCCTTTCCTAAAGTCTGGTGAGGGGGAGATTTTTCGTCCTCCTCTGTGCTCTCAGTTTGTGTGGAGTTATCCATCATTTCAGGCTTCACAACACACATATCAGTTTGAGTTTGGGCTGTGGCCATCACAGCCCCACCAACCTTTTCAGGAGGAGACTCAGTTTGGGTTTCTGCTGTTATCATAACAGCTTTGCTATTCTGTTCAGGAAGAGCTTTTGCTAAAGATGGGGCAGAGAGTTTCTCAGCCCTACCAACCTTTTCAGGAAGGACATCTTGGATTGGGGCTGTAGCCATTACAACCCCACTAACCTTTCCATTGGAATTTACCATTCTAGAATGGGTTTCCTGTTCAACCTCAGCCCAGGCTGAGATTTCCAAATCATTACCAAGTAGGCAGTCTACAGGCAAGTTTGATGACACTGCCACTCTCTTTGGGCCAATGACACCTCCCCAGCTGAGACTTACTACTGCCATGGGATGATTTGTTTTGATGCCATCAATGTTTGTAATCTGGTATGTGGCACCAGGTAAAAGTTGCTTAGAGGGGACTATACCATCAGCCACCATGGTGATGCTAGCCCCTGTGTCTCTAAAAGCTTCAACTTTCAAACCATTGATGATGGGTTCTTGTCTATATTTGCTCAAAGTATTTGGGCAATCAGAGAAGTTGGCAAACCCCATGCCAGTCTCATAAACAAGATCATTGGGTGATGGGGACCTGGATAGGCCAGGGTCCACCTGAGCTCCAAAAGTAAACCCACCCAGATTCCTGGGTGTGCTCCCACTTCCTGGGGGATTACTGCTGACAGTAACAGGAGGTGTTGGAGCTGGCTTTGGAGGTATATTTTCTTTATTGCCATTCTTGGGACAACAGTTGTCTGTTTTGTAATGCCCAACCTGTTTACAGACATGACAATAAGGCTTTTTCTCTGTTGAAGAAGTGTCTTGGGACCCACCCCCATTCTTGGAGTTTTGGGGCCCTGGGGAAGTCTTTTCTTTATTTTTATCCCCACCCTTATCTTGAGGCTTGGTAGACTCCTTCTTCTGGTTACTGTCCTGATTCTTAGGCCTAATCCTGGTTCTGACCCACTTGTCTGCCTTCTTTCCCAATTCTTGGGGAGAGGTCAGATCAGAGTCCACCAGGTGCTGGTGTAAGAGCTGGTTCTGACAATTACTTAGGATCTGCTCCCTCATAATCAAATTATACAATCCTGTAAAGTCATGTACTTTGCTGCCATGTAGCCAACCCTCCAGAGCCTTAGTTGCACAATCAACAAAATCAGTCCAGTCCTGAGTCTGTGTCTTCTGGGTGTCTCTGAACTTCAACCTGTACTGTTCAGTGGTTAAGCCAAACCCATCTATTAGGACACTCTTCAGGACTTTGTAATTGTTTGCATCCTCATGTCTGACAGTGAGGAGCTTATCTCGCCCATTCTCTGAAAAGGAGTACCATAAGATTGCTGCCCACTGTTCCTCAGGAACCTGCTGTACCATGCAGGCTCTCTCAAGAGCAGTTATCCACTTGTGGATGTCATCCCCTTCCTTGTAGGGGGGCACAATCTTTGTCAGGTTTCTACTATCATAGGACCTGGGTTTCTCTTTAGGAATATTGCTGCCACCAGTGGCATCTAAGCCACACAATTTTTGCTCTCTTGCCAAGGCAAGTCTAGCTTGAGCCAAGGCTACCTCCTCCCTCTCTATTTGGAGTTTGACAACCCTCATTCTGGCCCTATGCTCTATCTTCTGAGAGGCAGTCATACCTCTCTGAGATTCTCTTGAGGCACTAGAAATATGAGAGTCCCCTGAGGGGAATCTCACTCTTCTGTTGCCTGGGAGAATGATATGGTGGGATCTGGGGAGGTGCTGGCCCTCTCCATTTCCCAGTAGGTCTAAGTTGGCCTGGTTAAGCCTGGCAACTAGGACCTGGCTACCCCTCTGATCCTGATTCTCTGGGTCCTCTACATCTGAGTCCTCCTCCTCCTCTTCTTCCTCCTCTTCTCCTTCCTCTGGAGGGGTATCAGTTACAGGGGGGTTCACTCCATCTCCTGATTCTAAGGGAGCTTCATTTCCCTTCTCTAAGTCATCCTGCTCTAGAATGGCTATCAGGATAGGACAGGTGGGACTTCTGCCCCTTTTTAACCCTCTTGATATGCACAAGGCAATCAAGTCCTTTCGGGTTAACTTGTCATAGCTGGAAGTTGCCTTGGTAAGGTCAACTGTCACAGGAGCAGACCCTGAGGCTTTTCCTGTGTCAGACATGACTGCTAGTGAGGTGTAAGTGGTGCACTTACCTACACTAAGTGTTTTCCTACTGTACCTTGCTAGTGAGTTGTAGTCAGGGTGTGCTAATCCCTTTAATCTACAACTACTAAGTTCAGTAGAACTTA
Organism: Lissotriton helveticus; assembly: GCF_964261635.1. Classification (NCBI taxonomy): domain Eukaryota; kingdom Metazoa; phylum Chordata; class Amphibia; order Caudata; family Salamandridae; genus Lissotriton; species Lissotriton helveticus. Next base: position 40,086,086 of record NC_136057.1, read on the forward strand.
ATATGCTAAGCTTTTGATTTATATGTACCTAGAGGTACTTGATGTGATCTTTCAATTTGATAAAAGATTGCAATGGTAAAACAACAGCAAGCTCAAATCCGCACCGCTGCTCACCAATGTGAGAAGTTGGCCTGATAGGTGATGTTTCCAATTCTGGAACCACCTGTTATCAGACCAAACAATCCCTTATGGTGTCAGGTTGTAAGTCAACCTTGTTAGACAAGCTATCCTAGGGGTAGCATGGACTAAGCAGCCTAAAGGCTTAACTTAAGAGGTCGTGTTAAGCGAGCTGTTTTACCACATACAATCCTGTAATATCAAATGAAAGGACACCACACAAGTATATATTATAAAAATATATGTATTTATTACTAAAAACAATCCCCAGTATTCTTTATGAATAAAGGGGCACAAGCGTTAAATCAAAAGCACAGTTTAAACATACAAAGTTGCACAATTATGGATGAGGGCGGGTGGCCACTCAAACCATATACTAAACAAGTGGTATAAGAGATACCAATCCAACAGTGGTTAGGCCTATGGCCTAGGGAATCGCTGGGAGCAGTCGGGACAAGCAATGCTGAAGTCGGGAGAGGCCCACGGGATTCGGGAGCAGTGCGGAAAGCGCACGCATGCACCAATGTTAACCAATGGTGCGTAAAAGTTGCAAAGTTAAAGTTTAAGGACACTTCCGCTGAACCTAGAGGAACAAAACTTAAGACACAGACCCTAGAGATGTGTACCAGTGTGGGAACACCGGCGGAGCAAAGTTACCTCACCCACAGGAAGCGGGTGCACAGGGTCGAAGTTGAGTCGGGTTTCGTCACGCAGGCTCTTGGTGCTTGAAGCTGAAAGGGCTGCAGGCGGGGTGAAAGAGAAGTGTCCGGTGGAGTCCAAGGGTGGACTCGAGTCGAAAAGTACCTGAAAGCAGAGGGGACAGAGTCTGGGTCACTCAGCAGTGACCAGGGTGGAACCAGGACGGAACCAGGCAATGTCGGGCGCAATCAGGTGGTCGTCGAGGAGCTTCTCTCCGCTGTCACGTGGGCTCTGGGGCATCTGCGACGTCCAGGAGCGGGTCACGATCTGTCCCACGAGGGCTCTCACCGTCGGCGCAGTCGGCTTCAAGTTTGGAGCAAACAATACTTGGCAAGAGCAATCCACGCGGAACCGGGATATTGCTTCTCACTCGAACCAGGAGGGTCAGAGTGGGGGCTCCTTTTCAGGGGAGCTGGTGCAGATCTGGAGCAACCAGATTCACAGGTCGAATTTCAAAGTTCATCGGTACAGGGGCCACTAGCCGGCTGGCAAGTGACCAAGCCAATGCGTTGAGCCAAATGGAGCAGAAGGGCCCCACGCAGCACTCGTCGAGTGTGGAGGGCTGAACTTCGGTGCAAGAGTGGCTCAGGGTTGGGGCTTCTTAAACCCCGGTGTACAGCTTCGAGGGTCACTCGTGGGCTGCACGGTCAGCGTCTCGTGGACAATTCAAGATGGCGTGCCCCACGCTTCCGGTCGCCTCCACGGGTCTCAGCTCTGCAGGGACTGTGGATCGGGCTGTTGGAAGGCAGGCAAGCTTAATCTCGTCGATCTCTGTCGCTCTAGTTCCGGCGGGAACTGCGACAAAGCAGACGTCGATGGCTGGATGGTGCCTGTTTGCACAGGGTGGTCACTCCTTGACCACAAGGGAGATTCTTCGGGCTTCTACGTCGAGTAGGATGTCGAAGGGTCCAGAATTTCGTTTCTTATGTTTCTTCAGGATAATCTGAAGTGCATTGGCACTGCTCCCAGTCTTATACTAATTTTGGGGGCTGGATTACCTGCTAGGTCCCCTCCTATGGGTGGGACCCAGGAAGTGGGTGGATACACCCCCTTCCTTTGATCCAGGCCGCCCTGGCACGAGGGCTGGAGTGCCCCAGAACCGGTTTGGCCGGATTATGCAAGGGGCAGCCTTGTGCGCCCCAAGCAGTGTCTGGTTTCTTTCAAACCTCCCTGCTACAATCCACTATCTCCTGTCTGGAGGGTGGTAACACCCCCCTGCGACAGGAAACCCTTTGTCCAGGCCCCATTTGGCTGAGTTTCGGTCAGCTTCAGGGGGTCAGACTCTTGTCTGTGGCAGAGGCATCCATTTTGTGGATCTAAGGTCCTTTTAGAAATTAACCGCATTTAAGTAAAGTAACATGTCTTACCCCTCTAGAGGGGTGGAATGCTATCCCCGTCGCCAGAACTGGCGAGGGGATAGTATTCCAAATCGTATGACACCTCACACGACATGTTTTGATAAAGCCAAACCAGAGTTGCTATATAACCGCGAGGATTATAAGGCACTTAAGAGTATATGGTATGGCATTATCCTGAAACAGCTTAGGGAGTTGTTCCCGACGGCTGCAGACAGGCTCAGCTCATGCTAGAGCTCCATCTCACATTAAACCACGCACTCTGCCTCCAGGATTGATGAGGCCTTCCATAGGAGTGGCTCACAGGTTAATATGTGTCCAGATATAGGTTTAGATATAGGTATACTATATCTAAGTAAGGGGTGATTACACCACCTTACCCCAGTTGAGTGATCAGCCAGTTGTGTCAATTTAAGAACCAGCCAGGGGTGGCAAAAGATATGCTGCAGCCCCTGGTAGGCCTTGGTGGCCCCTATGCCCTGGGCACCTATAGTGCATTATACAGGGGCTGACAAGGAGTCCATTTCCAATTGTGGTATGTACCTAGGGTACATGGAATCCATTTTACAGAGAGAGCAGATGGCCTGGGGCCCTGATTAGCAGGGAACCAGGTCAACTAAGTCAAAAAAACAGCTAAACACAGGCAAAAAATCTGGGGTAACCATAGTCAGGTAGCCACCTTCCTACAACAACAAAGAATTGGTCACAGTGGCATTCAATTACACTTGGACATAACAAAAAGCAGACTTAAGCATGCATAAGAAAACAATTCAGACATCACCATAAGAAATCAATAAATGAATGTGATTTAATTTCATCACAAAAATAGGAAAAGTAGTAAGAATGAATCAAACAAATATGATAATAAATGTATGAATCTAAACCATAAATTACTGCTCAGAGGAGGGGAAAAGGGATGAGTGTTCAGGAGGGGTTGAGTGATGGTGTCAAGGAAGGGGAAGGTAATGTGTTTTACATACATCCAAAGATTGTTAAACCTATCCCACCAAATTCTTGGCAAAAGCATATAAAGCAAAACATAACACAGTAAGGACAGATACAGAATCTCTGTTGCCTATGTTTGAAACAAAATAGCACAATCTGTCGACGAAAGTACCAATGGAAAACAGCACGATGAATCCGGCTGTATAGTGAATGGAGGGCCCGTAAGCTCTGTGAGAGAAATAAATTGACCCCGGTCCGCAATTGGCTGTTGACCAGTGCTGTGGTCAGGCTAATAACCTACCTTGTCGGATACTACAGTTTATTTTTGACACCAACCACCTCCAATTGCAGACCGTGGTCAATTCATTTCTCTCACAGATCTTACAGGTTCACTATACAGCCGGATTCATCGTGCTGTTTTCCATTGGTGCTTGCATCCCACCCTTCACGAGTCCCCTACGGTCTTGATGAAGACCCCCGAATAAGGCTGAAATCACCTTTATGCTTTCAGGGGTCGAAACGTCGACAGATTGTGCTATTTTGTTTCAAACATAGGCAACTGAGATTCTGTATCTGTACCTACTGTTTTATGTTTTGCTTTATATGCTTTTGCCAAGAATTTGGCGGGAGGGGTTTAACAATCTTTGGATGTATGTAAAACACATTACCTTCCCCTTCCTTGACACCATCACTCAACCCCTCCTGAACACTCACCCCTTTTCCCCCTTCTCTGAGCACCAATTCATGGTTTAGATTCATACATTTATTATCATATTTGTTTGATTCATTCTTACTACTTTTCCTATTTTTGTGATGAAATTAAATCACATTCATTTATTGATTTCTTATAGTGATGTCTGTATTGTTTTCTTATGCATGCTTAAGTCTGCTTTTTGTTATGTCGAAGTGTATTTGAATGCCACTGTGACCAATTCTTTGTTGTACCATATAGTACCCGGGTCCAGTGGTCTCACCCCATTGCTTTATAACACTTTGGCATGCAGCAGGATTGATCAGGGTGTATCACAGATGTTATCACCCCTGAAAGCCTGTTTGCAAGGACTTTAGTAAGGAGTTTGGGTTCCACGTTGAGCAGCGATATAGGATGGTATGAGGCACATTCTTTTAATGATTTGCCTTTTTTAGGTCTCGTCCTATTCCATTCCGCAAGGAATGAATAGGAAGAGACTATTGGGGCTAAACTAAGAGCTGAACTAAGCTCTCAAAAATGCGGATTTGCAGAAGTGCATGTGTCCCGTGCACTCGCTTCTATCCGCCTGCCTGCCTGCCTCGCATCACCACATCAAAGCCAGCCATCTGTTGCTTCGCCAGCGTGGTGCCGCCAGCAGCTTCACTTCAAAGGGATAAGCTCCACCCCCTGCTGCATCAAAGACTTACATTTTGCAGCCGCGTTTATTTACTTTCATTTCGCGGCCGCGTTTTTTCTGCCCCTGTTAGGCTCGTTTTTTGTGCCTTTCTGCCCCTATTAGATTCGTTTTCCCGTTTTTCTGCCCTTCTGCCCTCTGTTAGATTCGCTTTTTTGTGCATTTCTGCCCCTGTTAGACCCGTTTTTTGTGCCCTTCTGCCCCTGTTAGGCTCGTTTTTTGTGCCTTTCTGCCCCTTTTAGACTCGTTTTTTCCCGTTTTTCTGCCCCTTTGCCCTCTGTTAGACTCACTTTTTTGTGCCCTTCTGCCCCTGTTAGGCTCGTTTTTTAGGGCTCGCCTGCTGGGCGCATGCGCCTAGCTGGCGAAGCTCTATAGGGGCCTAAACAGACTTTACCCAACTTGGCGATTTGGTGCTGTGCCCGTGGCTTTTAGGTCAATGCGCTTGCGCATTGACCTAAAATGCGCGTGCACATCACCAAATCGCCGTCTGTTCCCTCTGCCGCACTCCTCCCACACCTTTGAAGTGAAGTTTAGCTTCACTTCAAAGGCCCCTGCTGCTTAACACCCTCTCCCCGCTCCGCCCCTGCTAACTGCGTGTGTTTGAGTAAATGTCACCGAAGGCTTATTGCAATCCGTTTGGCGTTTAGGACTGAGGGAGTGAAACCGTGATTATGCAAGTCTGAATGGAATGCATTATCGCCGTCAGGTTTTGTATGGTGATGCTTCACAAACGGTGCTTGTTTCCCACGCTGTAGCCTGTGTCTGTAACAAGAGACTTTCGTGGACTCTGGCTAGTTTTCTCTTATCTTTACTTTCACAATGTCTTGCTCGGCTTGTTTACGCTTCATTAGCGTGTGCTGGAATCCTTTCTGAAGTGTAGAATTTTACACCGAAACTTACACTACAGCAGACTTTGAGCCTGCTCTCTTCCCCATAACATATGTTTATGTATTTTATGTAATTAACACAGTTACAAACCTCGTGAAAGCAATTTTGTAAACAAAAAAAACCGAAGTTTTAAGTTTAATTTAACAAATTGATTCTGTTTCAATTTAAAGCTACAAACATTGTTGGTGTGTAGCTGCAAACATGTAGGTATAGCCGTTTTGGTACTGGTTAATTTGTAACTTGCGTTACACAGAGTTGATCATCTGAATTTTAATAGGGCCTCCGCTACTGCCGCTTTAACACTTTAATTTCTAAGAGAAGAGATGCATGCGTTTTAATTATGCGGTAGCTTCACACAGGGTGTTTTCTGTTTAGCTTGCACAACAGAAAGCATATAAACTGTAGAAATAAGGGTGGGATGTTGTTAAAGGGTCAAAGTGGCACCGTACGAGTTTGGCAAATATTTTTTATTGTTTAGTTGTAGTTATTCATCTTTTATTGTGGACGAAGTACTGTTAATTTTGATACATGTAATAAATACATTTGAACGCAAGTGGTGCTATGCTATGAAATTATTTTGTATGTAGATGGGAATAATTAGCTATTGCCGCCCTGTTAGTGCTTGTGAATGGTTTATGCACAACTTATACTTTGAAAACGATATGTGTTTACGGGTTTTGCATTGCGATCTTTAGCATACAGACAAGGCACCGTAAATTTGTCATTTTTAATGTGCATAATTTAGTCAACCCGACCATATATTTGGGTGGTCGTCAGCCATATAATTTCAGTGGCTTTACAGATATATTGATGTTTGGAATATACACAAATGGACATCAGGATTTATGTTGCAAAGCTACTGTTACAGGTAAGTAATGTGCTTTTGAAGACAGGCATGTGGAGTAGTTAATGAAGGAGGAGTGCAATGGTGCTAGTGACCCGGTCCCCCCACCGCATTAACCGTGTACAGAGTTTTCTCCAGCAACCTTTTGGTCAGATGCTAGTCGTGCTGTATGTACACACCCTGCCTAAAGCTCGCCATCCCAGAAACAGACCACAGTCCATGTATTTGCTTTCTATTCAGCGGCTGTACTTTGTGCTTCCTTCTGGTGCCCACAGGGCTTATGCTGTGGAGATATAAGGGTAATAGGGCTTGCCATGTACACCTAACAGCCTACTGCATCCTAAAGTGGGGAGGCCAAACATGTACTTTTCTTTGCTATATGTGAGTTTTTTTTGTCTTATATGTGCTTTATGCTCACCATTTGTGCTTTTAAAGTGCTTCTTGTGCATTCTTTGGAATCCGAATGTGTCCTTTTCAGGCCACACAAACCTTCTTTACCTATATACGAGTCTTTTGGACGTAACGTTTGGCTTTTACACTTCACTGTGTATTGTGCCTTTGTTCACGATATCTGCTTTTAATGTTTTAGGCGTGCCCTTTAAACTTGATATGTGGCTTTTAGTTTCGTAAACCTTTTAGTTACATTGCTCAGTAAACACGTAGCTACTGCTGCCTTCGTAATGCTTAATTTGCAAATAATGAAGTGGCGGTGTTTCATGAGGCAGCAGCTTCACAATATGATTTTTTTTGGGGGGGGGGGGGAAATGTACCTGAAAGAAGAGTATATGGACTAAACTTTAATAGGATTTTAGCGGCAGCTGTTTTCAGTAAATTTGACTTTTTGGGGCACATAATTTCGTCAACCCAGCAACATTTTTGGGTGCTCTCCGGACACACAATGCCACATAGATTTACATGTGAATGTAAATATAGATTTATGGGGCAGGTTACAGGTAAGTAATATGTTTATGAAGACAGGCATGTGTAGTAGTTAATAAAGGACTGCAGTGGTGCTAGTGACCCAGTTCCCCCACCAAATTATCAATTTCTGTTTTTAAAACTATATCCTTTTGGGCAAGCGTTACTCTCGCTGTATGAACACACCCGTTTTAACGCTCACCATGCCACTAACAGAACACAGTTGTATCCGCGGTTTGCGGTGCTTCTCTGTGGTGCCCACACAGGCTTATGCTGTGGAAATATAAGGCAATAGTGCTGCCATCTACATATAACCGCCTACAGCATCCTTCCTAAGGTGGTGTTGGGGAGGCGGGGGGGAAACAGGTACATTTGTTCGCTCAATGTGACTTTTATTTTCTTAGTCCTGCCTTTTGCTCACGGTTTGTGTCTTTACAGAATTTCTTGTGTGGCCTTTGGAATTGGTGCTGCTTTCCTAGTGCTTAATTTGTGACAAACAGATTCACTCTATCTATCTACCGCCCTCACTCCATCTATCTATCTACCTCCCTCACTCCATCTATCCATCTACCTCCCTCACTCCATCTATCCATCTACCGCCCTCACTCCATCTATCCATCTACCGCCCTGACTCCATCTATCCATCTACCGCCCTGACTCCATCTATCCATCTACCGCCCTGACTCCATTTATCCATCTACCGCCCTCACTCCATCTATCCATCTACCGCCCTCACTCCATCTATCCATCTACCGCCCTCACTCCATCTATCCATCTACCGTCCTCACTCCATCTACCGTCCTCACTCCATCTACCGTCCTCACTCCATCTACCGTCCTCACTCCATCTACCGTCCTCACTCCATCTACCGTCCTCACTCCATCTACCGTCCTCACTCCATCTACCGTCCTCGCTCCATCTACCGTCCTCGCTCCATCTACCGTCCTCGCTCCATCTACCGTCCTCGCTCCATCTACCGTCCTCGCTCCAGCTATCGCCCTCGCTCCAGCTATCGCCCTCGCTCTAGCTATCGCCTTCGCTCTAGCTATCGCCCTCGCTCTAGCTATCGCCCTCGCTCTAGCTATCGCCCTCGCTCTAGCTATCGCCCTCGCTCTAGCTATCACCCTCGCCCTATCTATCGTCCTCGCCCTATCTATCGTCCTCGCCCTATCTATCGTCCTCGCCCTATCTATCGTCCTCGCCCTATCTATCGTCCTCGCCCTATCTATCGTCCTCACTCTAGCTATCGCCCTATCTATCGCCCTCACCCTATCTATCGCCCTCGCCCTATCTATCGCCCTCGCCCTATTTATCGCCCTTGCCCTAATTATCGCCCTCGCCCTAATTATCGCCCTCGCTCTATCAATCGCCCTATCTATCGTCCTCGCCCTATCTATCGTCCTCTCCCTATCTATCGTCCTCACCCTATCTATCGCCCTATCTATCGTCCTCGCCCTATCTATCGCCCTATCTATCGTCCTCGCCCTATCTATCGTCCTCGCCCTATCTATCGTCCTCGCCCTATCTATCGTCCTCGCCCTATCTATCGTCCTCACTCTAGCTATCGCCCTATCTATCGCCCTCGCCCTATCTATCGCCCTCGCCCTATCTATCGCCCTCGCCCTATCTATCGCCCTCGCCCTATCTATCGCCCTCGCCCTATCTATCGCCCTCGCCCTATCTATCGCCCTCGCTCTATCGCCCTCGCCCTATCTATCGCCCTCGCCCTATCTATCGCCCTCGCTCTATCTATCGCCCTCGCTCTATCTATCGCCCTCGCCCTCGCCCTATCTATCGCCCTCGCTCTATCTATCGCCCTCGCTCTATCGCCCTCACTCTATCGCCCTCACTTCACAAAACTTATTTACAAAAGTTTAAGCTCTTGCCATTATAAATTACAATAACTTTCATTTAAGTATTAATTATTTAAAAAAAATAAAAGCCATTGTTATTTGTAAGATCAATACACCTAAGTCACGTAAATACAACACATATTGCATTACAAATGCTATAGGTGTCACATTTGAGAAAGTTGAACATATTGGCATTGTAAATGACAAAGCTATTAATTTCGCTATTTTCAAAACCAACACATAAATTAAAAATTTGTCATTTACAATACCAATAGCTCAAACTTTCCTAATGCGAGACCTATTGCATTGCAAATGCTTGTTGTGCCTTTCTGCCCTCTGTTAGACCCGTTTTTTGTGCCCTTCTGACCCTGTCAGACTAGTTTTTTGTGCCTTTTTGCCCCTATTAGACTTGTTTTTCCTATTTTACTGCCCTTCTGCCCTCTGTTAGGCTCGCTTTTTTGTGCCCTTCTGCCCTCCGTTAGACTAGTTTTTTCCCCCTTTGCAACCCCAGCATCACTCAGCGCAACCCCAGCATCAGTCAGCGCAACCCCAGCATCACTCAGCGTAACCCCAGCATCACTCAGCGCAACCCCTGCATCACTCAGCGCAACCCCTGCATCACTCAGCGCAACCCCTGCATCACTCAGCGCAACCCCTGCATCACTCGGCGCAACCCCAGCATCACTCAGCGCAACTCCAGCATCACTCAGCGCAATCCCTGCATCACTCAGCGCAACCCCAGCATCACTCAGTGCAACCCCAGCATCACTCAGCGCAATCCCTGCATCACTCAGCGCAACCCCTGCATCACTCAGCGCAACCCCTGCATCACTCAGCGCAACCCCAGCATCACTCAGCGTAACCCCAGCATCACTCAGCGCAACCCCTGCATCACTCAGCGCAACCCCTGCATCACTCAGCGCAACCCCTGCATCACTCAGCGCAACCCCTGCATCACTCAGCGCAACCCCAGCATCACTCGGCGCAACCCCAGCATCACTCGGCGCAACCCCAGCATCACTCAGCGCAACTCCAGCATCACTCAGCGCAATCCCTGCATCACTCAGCGCAACCCCAGCATCACTCAGTGCAACCCCAGCATCACTCAGCGCAATCCCTGCATCACTCAGCGCAACCCCTGCATCACTCAGCGCAACCCCTGCATCACTCAGCGCAACCCCAGCATCAATCAGCACCACCACATTATCAATCAGCACCACCACATTATCACTCAGCACCACCACAGCACCACTCAGCACCACCACAGCACCACTCAGTATCACCACATCATCACTCAGCGCTACCCAAGCATCACTCAGCACCACCACATTATCAATCAGCACCACCACATTATCAATCATCACCACCACAGCACCATTCTGTACCACCACAGCACCACTTTGCACCACCACATCATCTCTCATCACCACCACAGCGCCACTAAGCACCACCACATAAATCACACTGCAACACCACAGCACCACTCAGCACAAGCCCAGCACCACTCAACACCACCACTGCATCACTCATAACCACCACAGCTTCACTCTAAACCACCACAGCACCACTCAGCACCACCACAGCATCACTCAGGACCACCACAGCACCACTCAAAATCACCACAGCTTCACTCAAAACCACCACAGCACCACTCAGCACCACCACAGCATCACTCAGGACCACCACAGCACCACGCACAACCACCACAAATTCTATCAACACCACCCAGCACCACCACAGCACCACTCACCACCACCACATTATCACTCAGAACCACCACAGTATCACTCAGCACTACCACAGCACCACTAAGCACCACGCAGCATCAGTCAGCACCACCACAGCACAACTCAGAACCCCCACAAAACTATTCAGCACCACCACAGCAACACTCAGCACACCACCCTCCAACTCCACCCTCCAAATTCACCCTCCAACACCAACTACACCCTCCACCCTCCAAATCCACCATCAAACAACAGACTCAAAAAACAAAACCACAATCAAACTCCACCCTCCAAATACAAGTCCACCAAGTTATTTGCAAAAGTTTTACCAGTTACCATTATACATTCAATAACTTTTATTTAACAATTAATTCATACATTTCATTAGAAGACATCGTTATTTGTAATATCAATACATATAAGTCACATACAAACAACACATATTGTATTACAATTGCAAAAGGTGTCACATTTAAAACATTTAAACTATTGGCATTGTAAAATACAAAACTATTAATTCCTATATTTTCACTGTTAAAAGATATAAATAAAAACAAATATCATTTACAATACCAAAACATCAAACGTTCCTAATGCGAGACCTATTGCATGCAAATGCTTGTTGGGGCTTATCACTATGTTGGCAGTCTTTTGGTCTCCCGGGAGAATCCCAGCTGCCCTAGTTTCTAGGAACATGTTCAGGAGATGGACCGCTATTTTCTGAGCTGTCTTCTTGAATAATTCAAGGGGCAAACCATTCGGTCTGGGTGCTTTACCGGATTGTAGTCTCTGAAGAGCCCTCAATTTTATTTCTACCGTCAAGTCGCTGTCTAGTGCCTCTCTGTCGTCGGTCGTCAGAGTGGTCAGGATCATGGTTTCTAGGAGTCCCTTGCAGTCTGAACTGGATCTGTCGAATTGGGCGGCATAGATGTCCTCGTAGAAGGCTGCAAATGCCTCAGCAATTTCTCTGTCACTCGTGTGCACCTCCCCTTTTAGGTCCAGAATTTCCGTCACCCAACCTCTTTCCTTGTCCCTTTTGTCGCGCCAGGCGGTACGTTTTGTGGCTTTGTCCTCTACCTCGTAGAGCCTCCTCTGGACTGATAACGCTTGGGCCCTTGCTAGTATTCTACGTTTTCTGCTATATCTCGCAGTTCCTGCTGTGCTATATGTAATTTGTGTTCCATGTTCCTCCTCTGTTCCCCCCCTTGCTATCTTAGCCTCCAGGACCACTATTTTTTGTTCAAGCGCTTGATATCTTAGTCTGTCTTCTTTCTTTTTAACTCCAACTTGGGCTTGGTATTGTCTACGTATCACTGGTTTGTAGGCTTTCCAGAGGGTGCAGCAGGAGTCCACCGACCCCTCGTTCTGCTGAAAGTAGCTCTTGGAGCCTTCTACCAATTGTCCCACAAATGTCCTGTTTGTCAAGTGCCAGGCCGCCAGCCGGGGCAGCAAGACGTTACCCTACTGTCACTCCCTTAAACCAATTGGCCACCTGGGAATGGTCTGAGATACCCCTTGCCAAGTGGTGTGTGTCTCAGAAGCTTCCCACATCCATCCTAAGGGTAAACAGGTAGTCTAGTCGGGACAGGCTACCATGTTGTGCTGACAGATGGGTTTATTGGCGTTCTGTCGTGTTCTGGGCTCTCTATAAGTCGACGCACCCTGGCTCTTCCACAAAGCTACACAGGGGAGTCCCCATTTTGGTGTCTGCTTTCGCTGGCCATCTGTATTCCGACTGGGAAATGACATAGTTCATGTCCACTCCCAGGATAAGAGAACCCAGTGGCAGCACGACGATTTGTGCGCCAAGGGCATATAAAGTACCCCATTAAAGCCCTGGTGGAGCGTATACGGGACCCAGATTCAGAGTTAGACCATTCCATTTCCCTGTCTGGAGTACGAATCTGCCTAGTGGGTCTCCCCACGTTTTCCCTGGAACATACTTAGCAGCGAATCTGAGAAGGACTCCTACTCCCCGGGACTCTGACGTGTATCCTGCATGCGCTATCAATGTGTACCTCATCTTTCCGGTGCTATATATTTGTGGCCCTGTAGATGAGTCTCTTGCAGGAAGACCAAGTCTGGCTTATGTCGCTTAATAAATCGGCGTACCAGCGTACGCTTTATCTAGGACCCCAGGCCATTTACATTGCAGGATATAATTTTAAGCTCATGTTGTTTTTGTGTTGCCATCTCTTAATCTATCATATTATATGCCTGGTCCAGCTCGGAATGCCTGATTATTGAATGGGGCGTATACCCCCCTGCCCTCTGACAAAAACCTTGCCCTGAAGCACTGTGTCCCATACAACTGCACCGATTGATACTGAAAATTATACAAAACCCTTATCGCCCTGCCACCCTGCACCGTGGAACGACAACTTCCTACAACTCCAATTTGCAGAGTGCCTATCGCCCTAAATTGTAAATTACCCTTATCTGGGGGGTTGGCTGCCCTGGTATTCTGTCTCCGTGCACCTGCACGACCCGCTAATATCCTCCTGTACCTGGAGTGTCACACCCCCACCTGGATCATTACTTTCACCTCCCCGTGACAAGGACCAATAGTTGACGATTTGGATAAAGAACCTGGTCATCGTGCGGCACCCTTTAGTCCCATGTATCTTTCTCCTTTACCTTGCCCACCCACCTCCTGGCACACTCCCCAGGTACATCTCACCACTCGTCCTTGTATATTCCGTTGCTATCACTGCTGGCTGTTCCGACTGCGAGTCACTGTGTCTCTAGGGCCATCCATCGCTTCTCTTGCAGCTATGAGGCGGACTGGGACTGTTCTAAGTTCTGTAGGTCGTTTTCATCACCTGAGGCTTCTCCGTCTCGCGATTGATGAGGGTGAGATCTCTTTGGACCCCTGGGGTGTCGAGAGCCCTGTGTGCACCACCACTCAAGCCAGTCCCATGCCTCCGCTGGGGAGTGGAAGAACCAGGATTTTCCTTCGGCAAGAACTTTTAGCTTGGTAGGGAACAGCATCATATATTTTAAGCGCTTTTCCCTACGGGCTCTCTGAACATCCTCAAAGCTCCACCTCTGTTTCTGAACCTGGTAGGTAAAGTCAGGAAAAAAGCATATAGTTGAATTTTTGTACTGATGGTCTCCTTGTGTTCGGGCTGCTTGCAGGATAACATCCCGATCTCGGAAGTTTATCATGCAGACTATTATGGTGCGGCCTCAGGTCTCGGAGGCGGGATCGGGCAGGAAGCAGACTCCCCTAAGCCAATCACGAAGCTGCTGTCACCAGCATGACAGTGTGTCGTGATTGGCCTGAGCGCTGTGGTTCGGTAATCAGACAGACAGTGCATGTTCTCCACCAGGCTGTGCAATGCAGCCGGGTGGAGAACCTGCTAAGTGCGCATGTCTGTTTGACCGGCCCAAGACGGCCAGCCAAAAAGTTATGCCAACTTAGAAAATGCTCACCTCTTCTCCCCCTGCTGTGTGGACAGCCCTGCCCGGCACCTTCAGAGCCAGTACTGAAAAATAAGATAATAATAACATGGTGTTATCATCATTTTATTTTTCCTGCCCTAGCGGAATAGCCGCCACTGATTATTACCGTAATAGCTATACACTCTTTTAAAATGGTCCCTCAGGGGGGGGTGCTGGTCAACTTCTTGAGTTTCTCCTAATGATGTCTTCTTTCAGCCTAGGGCCAGCTGACTAGGAGTGTTTTGTTGCATGCCCACCTCTTAGTTTGCTGTTTGACAATAAAAACTGTTTGAGTGATAGTTCAATTGTTTTATTGAGTGTAATCTGACACTGATCTGAGAGAGTGAGGGATTAAAAGGTTCATTTTTGTATTCTGTGCAGGGCTCGCTTTATTATTGGTAGCACCGGGTGCAACAATCTTGGTTTGAACTCCCAAGTCCCCCCCCCATGACCTCCTACAATGATTCACTGACCAAAGGATTTGTGTGATAAAAGCAGTAAAGCACTGACCTAGCTATATAAAATCCATAGCTGTGATTTGCATTTTTTTGCAGCAGACACATTGACCTCCATGCTGCTATATATAGAGAAGTGTGGCTCAATGGTTAGAGCGGCAGACCCTGATGCAGTAGTCTGGCCGGGACCAGAGTTCAATTCCCGCCTTGGCAGGTCTCGGGCTCAATTTCCTCGGACCTGATAATTCTCGCCTCGGTGCCTATTCTAATCATGAGTCCCACTCTGCACCGCTGGGCAATATCTTGCTTAATCTCTACAACGGCCCCAACAATGCTGAGGATGCCTGACTTCACCTTGGGGGTGCCCAGGAGTGGGCTCCTCACAGGGAAAGGCCAGGAAGGGTTCCTCGGCGTTATTCGTACAAGCGCCGAGATGCCTACGGGTAGTCGTGCGCTATACAAGTGCGTAATCATTTCATTTCATCATTTCATTTCATTTCATTTATAGCAGCACTCAGACTGCCACGACACATCCTCGATGGTATCGTTTGATTTCCACAGTGTCAACTCTTACTTGAAGTACCGTCGTTGAAAGAGTCACTTGAGCTCCACTGTGATTTCGAGGGACACTTTTCATCAATACCAGTTTGCTGTGCATGTGTCTCACAAGCAAGGGACACTTGTTTTGATGGCCTTCTATGGGAATTATTTTGATAAATATGTGTAATGTATTAACTGGGGCATTCTGTTGCTGGTGGTACGCTGTAGTGTTCTCAGTATCACAAGACTTGGGACCAGATGTACGACCTGCCAAGTAGTGACTCGCAAATTGCGTCGCATTTGTGACAACAGTGGTTTAACACTGTTTGCGATTCCTAATGGATCGCAAATTACGAGGCTCATGAATATTAAGGAGCCTCTTGCAACTTGTGAGCCTATTGGGCATGACAGGCCCTCCCAGGGATGGTGGCCTGCAGGGCTCAGCAGACCACCATGTCTGGGACTGCTTTTAAATAAAGCAGTTTTTTTTTTAAATGCAGCCCGTTTTCCTTAAAGGAAAACGGGCTGCATTTAAAAAAACAAAGAAAAGTTTTGTTTCATTTTTTAAGGGAAGGCAGTGGTCCCTGGGACCACTGCCTGCCCTTAAAAAATAATATTGCATGCATTTGCAAAGGTGAATGGGTCCCCTGGTGACACCTCCCTATTTTCGAATGCATTACCACCTACTTGAAGTAGGTGTCAATTTGCAAGTGTTTTGTGACCGTAATTGCGGTCTCAAAACATTGGTACATAGCTTTGTGGTTGCTATTAGGAAGGGAACGCCCCTTCCAAATAGCGAGTTGCAAAACAGTATTTTGCAAGTCGCAATGTATTTGCGAGTCGCAAAGTACTGTTTGTACATTGGGCCCATGCTTTTTAGCGCGCGCAAACAGGTCTAAAATGCAAAAAAAACGTTGTACATCTGGCCCCTGGGTGCTATGGCCAAGTTTTCCACGAGCCTCTTTAATAACTACATATTTATATCATAACTATTTATCAACATTTGCTTCACTATTGATCTACAAAACATATATATATGTATATGAAAATTAATAAACCTAATTTTAAGTACAACAACACTTGAAAGCCAGAGTTTATTTAATGCATCTTTAATCTACATATACTACCTTCATTTATCCATCAAAATACCTTCCATGTACTTATGGATCTATAACTTTATTACTTTTTGGATCTATATATTTATTACCTTTCTTCTAACTCAGCATATCCAATGCGCTACCCTATTTTCACCCTATACTGCTCCCAATATATTCTCCAGCTCAACTCTTTGACTCATCTCAAATCTCTTTCTACTACTCCTTCCAATGCACTAGCCTATTTCTCACCCTATACCTCTATCTATACATCCAATACCTCCACTCTCTCATTCTTCCCAAACCTCATACCACTACTATGGTCCCCAAAATAATCCTTTTGAGACTCTTCCCTACTCCACCCCTCCTTCCATCATCTATTACCTCTTTTTACTATACCGATCCCCCAAAACAAGCCTTTCTAAATCATCCCTCGGACTCTTCCCCCCCCACCTCCCTTTTACTCATCCCCCTCCACCTCACTTTTACTCATCCCAAGCCTCCTCCGACTGTTATGATCTCCAAAACAAACAACAACAAAAATGAATAAATAAAATCTAAATACTTCCCTTCTATCCCTCCACTAACCTACCTTTTCAATGCAAATAACAGACTAACATGTTCCCAACTCAAATTAATTTCATATTTCACTATACTAATTCACCACTAATAATTGATGGGTTCCAGCGTAGCGGGCTACTCACCGAAAAAGCACTTCAACACCTGATCAGGGGTAGTAAGTGCTATACAAATGCAAACCTTTTTACCTCTTCTACCTTTCGCTAGCCTTCTGAATCCAAATAACTGACTAACATATCCACCACTCAAATTACTTTCATATTTCCCTATACTAATTTACCACTAACATTGTACGGGTTCCGGAGTAGCGGGCTACTCGCTGACAAAAGCGCTTCAACCCCTCATCAGGGGTAGCAAGAGCTATGTAAATGCAAATCCGTTTGCCCTTCTCTATCCTTCCACTATCCTTCTCAATCCAAATAACTGACTAACATATCCACCACTCAAATTTCTTTCCTATTTTCACTATAATAATTCACCACTAATCCTTTCTGGGTTCCGAAGTAGCGTGCTACTCGCAGAAAAAGCACTTCAACACCCCATCAAGGGTAGCTAGCACTATATAAATGCATACCTTTTCCCCTCTTCTATCCCTCCTCTATCCTTCTCAATCCAAATAACTGACTAACATATCCACCACTCAAATTTCTTTCCTATTTTCACTATACTAATTCACCACTAATCCTTTCTGGGTTCCGAAGTAGCGTGCTAATCACCAAAAAAAGCGCTTCAACACCTCAAGGGTAGCAAGCACTATATAAATGCATACATTTCCCCCTCTTCTATGCCTCCACTATCCTTCTCAATCCAAATAACTGACTAACATATCCAC
Organism: Lissotriton helveticus; assembly: GCF_964261635.1. Lineage (NCBI taxonomy): Eukaryota > Metazoa > Chordata > Amphibia > Caudata > Salamandridae > Lissotriton > Lissotriton helveticus. The sequence goes on from NC_136057.1 coordinate 40,103,761, forward strand.
CACTCAAATTACTTTAATATTTTCACTGTACTAATTCACCACTAATCCCTTATGGGTTCCTTGAGTAGCGTGGTACTTGCCAAAAAAGTGCTACAATGCCTTGTTAGGGATAGTAAGCACTATATAAATGCAATTACAATACAATACAATACAATACAATAAATCACCCAAGCTGCCCAAGCATCAACTTTTTATTTATTGATTCAATAAGCTCTCTTGTGCTTCCATATTTAATTTATAATTTGTGATTTTAGTTAGCTGCTTTCATTACGATTTCCATATAATTTCACTGCACAAGACTCCACATAATTCTACTAAACATAACTGCATTCAACACCAAACAATTCCACAACAAACAATTGCACTGCAACCCACTTAATTCCACTCCACATAATTGCAATCCACACAATATAATTCAACATAATGCCGCATAATTCAACTACACTCCATGCTACACAATGCCACTCAATGTAAATCCACATCATTCCACTCCATGCCACATAATTACAAACCAATAAAATACTACACATAATTCAACTTTGCTCCATGCTACAAAATTCCAATGAACACAATACCAGCTTGGTGCATAATTCCACTCCACTCCCAAAAATATAATCAGATTCCACACAACACAATTCAACTCCACATAATTCCACTACACATAATTACACGCCAACCTACATTGCACACCACATATTTGCACTGCACAAATATCCACTCAAATCCAAAACACATAATTACATTACATAAATAAATTTAACATCCCAACATGCCACATAATTCCAAACCATTTAATACTACTCCACAACATGCCACATAATACCGCTATAAACGATATCACTTAATTTCACACAACACCACACAATTCAGTGCCACACAATTCTGCACCAGACAACATAATTACACTCCACATAATACAACTCAGCTCCACATAATTATACTACACATAATTACAGTCTACCCTATACAACATAAATACACCCCACATAAATGCACTCTAAGCAAGATATCTTCAATCCACATAAATGCACTCCACACCATGACACATAATTCCAATAAGCATAATTTTGCTGAACGCCACACAGTTCCACACCACACAATTCAACTTTACAAATTTCAAATACACACCACATAATTCCACATCAAACCACATATTTCAAATACACAACACAATTCAACAACACATCACAAACCTCCAATACACGCTGCAGATTTCCACATCATGCCACAAAATTTAACAGCACACCAGTTAAATCAACTTCCAAACATGGCACTCCACAACACAGAACACCCTTCTGAGTAATTAACTCCATAACACACATTCTCACTCCACATAATTCCAATACACTTAATGCCATTTAGTTAAGATCCACATAATTCCACAGCACACCATGCCACATATTTTCACTACACAACTTCACACCACACAATTCCACTACAAACAATTCCCATCCAAGACATCTCTCTCTTACACTTCCACAACCCTGCCATCTCTCCCCCACACACCCACTGCCCCTCTCATCTCTCCCTCACACTCCCTGCCACCTTTCTTTACTGCCTACTCACACATGCTACCTTCCAGTTCGGGAAACATCCTTTACAACGCAACTTTTACTCCGCACTACAATTACGACGCAGCTATTACAACGCAAGTCGTTACAACGACTTGCCCTGGAGGGCGCTGTAGGATAGGGAATAGTTTCATTTTCTATCCTACTATCCACGGGGACTGGAGTTGGAATAGAAATTGAAACTATTCCACTATCCAGCGCCCTCCAACGCAAGTCGTTGTAACGACTTGCGTTGTAAAAACTGCGTTGTAATGGCATGCGGAGTAAAAGCATGCGTTGTGATGACATACATCCTTCCAGTTCCACCTTCTTCTGTGCACTAGTCCACCTCTCGTAGACCCCACCCCCTCGGGTGCTCCTTCCACTCATCTCTCTATCTCTCACTTTCGTACTCGCTCTCACCCCTGTCTCGCACACTCTTCTCACCTCTCTCATGTGTTGTCTTCAGATCTTCAAGCACAGTTTCTTTTCAACTTCCCTCCTCCTCTTCTTGGGGTGTCTTCTGCGTGCACGCGTGTCTGTGGCCGGTTCTCCCCTTCCTTCTCTCTTTCTCACACACGCTCTGCTCCTCTATCCCAAATTCAGCCACCATTGGTGCACAGACTACCTATCGCTCTCTCTTCCTATTCTGTGCAGCTCCCACCCTATCTATTCACCATGCCACATAATTCCACTACATAAATCCACTCTACACCACACAATTCCACCCCACACAATTCCACAACTAATCATTCCAATATAACCCACATAATTCCACTACACACCACATACATCCACCCCACTCCGAACCAAAACATGGGTAAAAGACATACAGCCTGATTCATCAAGCTTAATTGCGCTCGCAAAGGGCCAGATTCTGAGAATCTGACCCTTTGCGAGTGCAATTTATGCATTTGGGATTCATCATCCCAAATGCAAAATTCGCTATTAAAGAATTCGCATATTTGCGAGGAATTGCATTTAAGGAATTTCTATTTGAGATTCCTTAAATGCAATTCATGAACCATTTTAAAATACCGAAATCGCTATTTTGGGCCGCTATTTACCGCGAGGTCAAACCTCTCGGTAAATGGCGAAAACTTAGAAAAATGCATTTAAATGCATTTTTCTAAGTTGCATGTTACACACACACGTCCTTTGGACATGTGTGTGCGCAACACCAATGTAGATTACATTTCAGGGGTGCTACAGGGTGTCCTTTGGACACCCCTGGCACCCTTGAAATCGCTATCTTATTTGCGATTAGCAAATTGCTATTCGCAAATAAGGGATAACTCCCCATTCATTCCTATGGGCCTTTTGGCCCATAGGAATGAATGGGGAGTTATCCCTTATTTGCGATTAGCAATTTGCTAATCGCAAATAAGGAATGTGTAGGAATCGCATTTCTTTATGCAATTTCTACATGAATCCCGTTTTGCAAGTCCTTAATAGCGATTCCTTATGAATCGCTATTAGGGGCTCGCAAAACGGGAGAATGATGAATCAGGCTGATTGTCATTTACAACACCAATAGCTCAAACAAATGCAAGACCTGTTGCATTGCAAATGCTTGTTATGGAGGGAAGCCCCTCAGACCGTTCTTAGGGGTGTAGATTTTTCAGGGTAATACTTTTTTTCTAGCCCACATCAATTCTTTACACTCAGGAAATCAGAGTACATTGGAATGACCCCTTTTGAGATAAAATACCCCCCCCCCCTTAATGAAGCCGGATGAGGTCTCCGCTTCTTATCCCATGCCAAGATTTAGGGATCCCCCCTGCCCCATCGCCCCCCCTTCCAACCCTTACCACTATCGCTCCCTCCTATCTCACCACATATGCCTCCCTTCCACCCCCCCAGCAGGGTGGGTTTCTTTGATGTTTCTTCCCTATCAGCACCTGGGAGAAGTAATTCATGGATACCCCAGACCCCCTCCCAGTACTTTATCTGGGGGTGGGGGGGTCTCCCCCTCGCCCCCCAGAGAGGAGGCATCTGCCTCCTTTCCTGAGGCCCCGCCCACTTTCAAGCTTCAAAAGCGAACTCTTAAGACTTTGTGGTACTCTGAAGCCAGTGAGTCTGTGGCTGAAACATAACTTTATCAGGGCGAGGCATCCCTCAAGCATATCCAACAATCACAGACACATGTCGCCCTGTGCGATGCGCCTCCATTGAGGGGGGCTCTTTAATCTTTAAAGGGCTTTGATTGCAACCTTCAAAACGAATACTTTGATGCTCAGGCCTCTCTTGGAAGTTCACTCCTCATTGTAAATGTGTTTTTATTGTTCTCCTGTACATTCCTCACTCCTGCGTGCTTTGTTGATTTTGTGTCTATGTAACCTTCATTTTTAGTCCCCTGTTTTTCTTTGTCATGTTTTATTGTGTTTCCACTGTTCTCTTGTAAGGTAACTGGCTCTAGTGTACAGCGCTCTGACACCTTCGGGTAATGTCGGCGCTTTATAAAAATGCCCGAAATAAAAAAATTAAAAAAAACATGTGCCGTAGAAAAGACAGATCACCCTGAAAAATGTACCCCCAGAATGGTCTGAGGGACTTCGCTCCATAAGATGTTTACACCTTTCAGTGAGGGTGTGACGTTGCAGTAGGTTCACCTCCGATGACAGCCAGGAGACAAAGTGATCACACCCCGGAGGTCAGCTGGAGGGTCACAGCCCCCCCTGCCCCCCACCGCCATAACTCACCATCAGCTTTCCGCACTGCGAGGCCTCCCACAGCGCCTCGAGGCCCGTCGAGAGGTGGCACGCGCGGCGCTACATAGCACAGCATTTGATGCTCGTTCTGCTGCAAAGCAATGACGATGGTTTAGTTTCAAACTCCAGCCCCCAGCATCTTCGAGTGGGGGGAAGACACTGAGCTTTAAAGATATGAAAAAGAAATCGCCTGAAGAAGGACAATTCACCGGAAATTCGTCTAGAAACGTTGGGGCAGATTTACAAGCCCCAAGCGCCACTTTTGCGTCACTTTGCCCATGTTCAAAATGACGCAAAAGTGGCGAAAGGACCTTGTAAATAAGCCCCATTCAATTTAAAATAAGCTAATGTGAACAATAGAGGCTGAGAAGAGGCAATCATGGAAAATAAAAATAAAAAGTATTTCTCAAGAGGCTGGCTATGAGGTCACGTTTGGGACATGTCTGTGTAATAAAAAATGTGCACATTTTATTCAAATGAATTGAAATATAAGTAATGCGCGGTGGTATACCAAGTCTAACTCGTCCTAAACAGAGAAGACTTTGTCTTAGGAGCGTAAAAAAAGATCACCTTTCCTGTGAGATGCTGCAGGTTGCCGCACTTATGATGTAAACAAGCATTGGTAAAGTCAATAGGTCTGCATTCTGAGTCTCGAACGAATACAATGGGCCCGATTCACAGAACTAACTTAAGACAAAATCCTAAACTTACTACCATTTTGGTATTCACAGAAGTCACTTACTCATTTCGGTATTCACAGAAGTTAGGAGTCCTAACTTTAGGACTCTTAAATGCCTTCTGTGAATACCGAAAGTCTTAAAGTTAGGATTTTTCTCAGTTTAGCAGTTCTAAAGTTAAGACTCCTAACTTTACTACTCCTAAACTGAAAAAATACCTAACTTTAAGACTTTCGGCGTTCACAGAAGGCATTTAGGAGTCCTAAAGGTAAGACTCCTAACTTTACTACTCCTAAACTGAGAAAAATCCTAACTTTAAGACTTTCGGCATTCACAGTAGTCATTTAGGAGTCCTAAAGTTAGGACTCCTAACTTCTGTGAATACCAAAATGAGTAAGTGCCTTCTGTGAATACCAAAATGAGTAAGTGAAACTGTGAATACCAAAATGGTAGTAAGTTTAGGATTTTGTCTTAAGTTAGTTCTGTGAATCGGGCCCAATATGTTAAGAAAAACTGCTGCGATGAAAAAACAAAACTGAAATGATTCCATTTGTGCGGTACAGACTTTAATGTGTGATATTTCAGCGAGTGAGGAGGGCGGTCTTCATGTGCTCGTACGAGGTCATCTCGGCATCAGGGAGCTCCAGCAGGGCGTCTCTCCCTTCGTTGATAAACTTCCCCCATAGGCCGGCGCCCCAGTCCTTGAGGGGTACTCGATGGGCGGTCATGGCGACCTCGTAGGCTTTGAACCACTGTTGGATGTCATCGTTCTTATAGTACTCTTTGACGACATCCTTGGGTATGTGCACCTTCGTGTCCACCGGCGGGGGGGAGGTCTTGCCTCCGGAGGTGCCGGTCTCGTTTGTTTTGGCCTTAATTTCCAGTTCTTTGAGGCCGCGCTCGTGCTCGAACATGAGTTTTTTCTCCTTGAGGTCTCTTTGTCTTCGCCTTTCTTCCAGGTCTCCTTCTAGCCGTAGCTGCTCGAGGGCTAACTTCCTTTCTGCCAGTTGGATCTCTCCTTCTTGTCGGAGTCGAGCGAGCTCCAACTCGTGGAGCCGGTTCCTCTTCGTGGGAGAGGCCGGTGTCTGGGTTTGCGGGTCTCCCTCCCGCTGGGTTCGTCTCAGCCTCCGGGCTACCGTTCGGGCCCGGGTTATCTTCACTCGGGGGTGGCGCGCCGCCAGCGTCCACCCAGGCCTGCAGGGCCGATTTAAAGTCTTCTTTGGTGCTTAAGCCAGTGGTAGCGATGCCTAGGTCTTTGCAGAATTGCTTTAGCTCCTTGTGATAGTAGTCTTCCATTTTCTCTTTCTGGAATTCTGTGCTCATGGTCGTAGTGGGTTTTTCTTGGTAGTGAGTGAATCACTCTCTGTACGATCTGCGTGGGCTCGGATCCCGGCGCTTACCACCAATGTTAGAAAGGCGACCCCGGGGGAGGCAGAAGATGTCTGACTGACCACCCCTAGGTCCCCCTCCCCTTCGGGAAGTAGCCGAGCGTTACGGAGAGGTCTCCTGGGTGAGGGTCCTCTCCTAGGATCGTACAGCAGAGTAATCACAACACTACAGACGGACACCACACCAGAGGTCAAGATCTTAAGCTTTTATAGATAATAAAGGTTGCTGGTTCTTGGCAGTATATACAGGCAGATCGAAGGATCCGTAAAGTCTCGTAAAGGGGGGTAGGGTAGCGGGACAGTCTCAACTCGGTTGGAAGAAGGGATACCCTACGCACAGCTCTCAATCCTCGAGCTTGCGGGTTCCGAGAGGTCGGGCCGCGGCAGCGCCAGCAGGCTCTCAAGATGGTTTCAGCAAGGTAGGCCGCGGCAGCGCCAGCAGGCTCTAAAGATGGTCTCAGCGAGGTAGGCCGCGGCAGCGCCAGCAGGCTCTCAAGATGGTCTCAGCGAGGTAGGCCGCGGCAGCGCCAGCAGGCTCTCAAGATGGTCTCAGCAAGGTAGGCCGCGGCAGCGCCAGCAGGCTCTCAAGATGGCTTCGGGTTACAGGAAGGATGAGTTCGTCTGGTGTCGGCCGTGACAGCGTCAGCAGGGCTTCCAGTTCAGGATACAACTGGGGTCCTACTCCGGGGTTGGCCCAGATATAGGGCTGGAGTCCTTTGATGTCCGGACCCTCGCGCCTAGGGGCCGGAGGGGCCGGGATGATGGTGTCCAGACACCCAGCAGGGGGGTGGAGCCAGCGCCCAGGGAGGCCGGAGGGCGATCGATACCAGGTGTCCGAGGGCGGCTGGGGGACCATCGAAACTCCCCCTTCCTCCGGGATCCGTCGAGTAGCCACTCGACCACCTGGGTGGATCCTGGCGCCTCGATGTCGGGGCTTCGCTGGGGCCGGGGCCAGGGCCACGTGCCCGTGACGTGGTGGTTCCAAGATGGCGTCGGGGAAGGCCTCGTGTTCGGGCGTGATGGGCCTATGATGGAGCTAGGCCGGTAGTGTTGATCCGGGATGGTAACCGGACCGGCAATGTTGGTCGGGCAGGGTCGGGCTGGAGGGGCCGCCCGAGGCTCGGTGGAGGGTTGGTGTCGGCTGGGGCCCGCCGTGCGGGAGAGGTAGTACCACGCCATGAGGCCGGGTCCAACACGCGTCCCCCCCAGCTGAAGGCAGGGGAGAGTCACCCATCCTCTTGGGGGTTCTCCTCGCCGAGGCGGAAGAATCGGGACAGGCCGTCAGCATTGGCGTGGTCGTTGCCGGGGCGATGCTCCACAGTAAAGTCCATCCCTTGGAGGGAGATGGACCATCGCAACAGTTTTGGGTTTTCTCCCCGCATCTGCATCAACCACCGCAGAGGCCGGTGGTCGGTCTGGACTCGGAAGTGGGTGCCGAAGAGGTAGGGTCGGAGCTTCTTTAGTGCCCAAACGACGGCGAAGGCTTCCCTCTCGATGGTGCTCCAGCGCTGTTCTCTGGCCAGCAGCCGCCGGCTGATGAAGGCCACAGGCCGGTCGACCCCTTCGGTGTTAACATGCGACAGGAATGCCCCGATGCCGTGCTCCGAGGCGTCGGTTTGGACCACAAACTCTCGGCTGTAGTCGGGAGCTTGGAGCACAGGGGCGGTGCACATGGCAGTCTTTAGAGTCTCGAACGCTGTTTGGCACGCAGGGGTCCAGTGCACCTTTTGTGGTAATTTCTTTGAGGTCAGTTCTGTGAGGGGCCCCACAATGCTCCCGTAGTCCTTTATAAATCGCCGATAATATCCAGTGAGCCCCAGGAAGGCTCGGACGGCGGTCTGGGTGACCGGGGGCTCCCAGGTCCGGATGGCGTCTATCTTTGGTTGGAGGGGAGCCACTTGCCCGCTCCCCACTTGGTGTCCCAGATTAGTCACGGACCCTTGGCCTATCTGGCACTTGCTGGTTTGATGGTGAGTCCGGCCCGTCGGAGGGCCGTCAGGACCTTCCAGAGGTGGGTCAGGTGCTCATCCCAGTGAAGGCTGTACACAGCAATGTCATCTAAATAGGCAGTGCTGTATTCCTCTAGTCCGGCCAGCACCTGGTTCACTAGTCTCTGGAAGGTGGCTGGTGCGTTTTTCATGCCGAAGGGCATCACTTTGAAGTGATAGTGGCCATCAGGGGTCGAGAAGGCCGATCGCTCTTGTGCACCAGGGGTAAGGCCGATCTGCCAATACCCAGCCGTGAGATCGAAGGTGCTGAGGTATTTGGCGGCCCCCAGGCGATCGATCAGCTCATCCGCCCGGGGGATGGGATGGGCGTCGGTCCTGGTGACTGCATTCAATCCCCGGTAGTCAACACAGAACCGGAGCTCCGGAGCTGTTCCGGGGGTGGCGGCTTTAGGGACCAGGACAACGGGACTGGCCCAGGGACTGTCGGAGGGTTCGACTACCCCCAGAGCTAACATCTTGGCCACTTCTGATTGGATGCAGGCCCGCACCCGGTCGGGCACTCGGAAAGCTCGGTGTCTTACAGGCGGGCTATCTCCGGTGTCCACATCGTGGACATACCACCGGGTGACCCCCGGAGTGAGGGAAAATAGATCCGCAAATTGTTCCAGCAGCTTCCGGCAGTCTTGTTGCTGCTCTGGGGTCAGGGTCGAGGAGAGCCTGTCCCCTTCGATGGAGCCGTCTTTCTCGGAGGTGCTCGTGAGATCTGGTAGTGGTTCGGAGTCGTCTTCAGCTCCGTCATCGGTCGCTAGCAGCAGACTTAGTTCAGTGCGGGCAAAGTGCGGCTTGAGCCGGTTAGCGAGTAGAGCCCGGAGGGGGTTCCTGGGGGATTCCATGTCCACCAAATAGGTGACGGGGCTCTTGCGCTCCACCACCTTGAAGGGCCCCGTCCATTTGTCCTGGAGGGCACAAGGTTCAACTGGGGACATGACCCAGACCTGCTGGCCTGGCTCAAACTCGATGGACGAGGCGTTCTGGTCATACCAGCGCTTCATTTCCTCCTGGCTGGCCTCTAGGTTGGCCTCGGCAAGTTCCCTGAACTTCTGAGTCTGGTTGCGGAGCGTCAGGAGGTATCGGTAGACATCCGGTGGGGCATCTCGAATGGCTGTCTCCCAGCCCTCCTTGACCAGGCTGAGGGGGCCTCGGACCGGGTGCCCGTACAATAGTTCAAAAGGGCTGATCCCCAGGGATTTCTGGGGTACCTCTCGGTAGGCGAATAGGAGGCAGGGTAGCAGGACATCCCATTTGCGTCGGAGCGGCTCCTCTAGGCCCTTGATCATCCCCTTTAGTGTTCTGTTAAACCGTTCCACTAGTCCATTTCCTTGGGGGTGATACGGGGTGGTGAACTTATAGGTGACCCCGCACTGTTGCCATAGGGACCGCATATGCTTCGATATAAAGTTGGAGCCCCGATCACTCACGACTTCTCGGGGGAAGACGACTCGGGAGAAGATGCTCATGAGGGCTCGGCCCACCACGGGGGCTGTGATGGTTCGGAGGGGAATGGCCTCGGGATAGCGGGTGGCATGGTCCACCAGGACGAGGATGAAGCGGTGTCCCTGCGAGGTGCGAGGGTCCAGGGGTCCTACAATGTCTATTCCCACTTGCTCGAAGGGGGTGGTCACCACGGGAAACGGCTGGAGTGGGGCTTTGACCTTCCCCCCGCTCTTCCCGCTGGCTTGACAGGTCGGGCAGGTCCTGCAGTGGTTATGCACATCGTTGCGCATTTTCGGGCAATAGAAATGGGTCACCAGGCGGCTGTAAGTTTTGTCCTGCCCCAGGTGCCCGGCGAGGGGCACATCATGTGCTAAGTTCAGGAGGAAGTCTCTGAATTGGAGGGGCACGACCAGCACCCGGCTGGCCCCTAGTTCGGCAATCTTTTGCTCGCTGTAGAGGTGGTCGTTGTCCCAATAGACCCAGTGGGACCCCGCGGGGTCTCCAGCGGCTTGAGTAGCGGCTTGCTGTCGGATTCCCTCGAGGGAGGGGCAGGCTTTCTGTTCCTGTCGGAATTGTTCGCGGGTGGGGCCACCTTCTTGGCGCCATTGAGCAAGTTCTGGAAGGTGGCCGAGCTCGGTGAGGTCTTCTTGGCCGGGCCCCTGGGGGCCGGGTTCGGGGTCGGCGTCCTCGGGGATGGCGGGCGGTGGAGGTGCGGGCCACTCCGGCTCCTCGGTCGGGGCTTCCTCCGTTGGGGTGGAGGCTCGGGCGGACATGGAGCGGGTGGTCGCACAGGCCCACTCAGGAAGGCCTAGCATCCCCAGGTGCTCTCTCCGTTCGACGCCGGCCCAGGGGGAACTTTCCAGGTCGTTCCCGGGGAGGCAGTCCACGGGGGCATCGTCTCGGACAGTCACTTTAAGCATGCCCGACACTCCTCCCCAGTCGAAGGGGATGCGGGCCATCTGGCACAGAGCCTCCGAGTTGTCTGCCGACCGGACTGGGCACAGGACGTTAGGAAGGATCTGTTCTGGGATCACCAGATGGCAGCGAACCGCCGTCACGCTGTCTCCAGTGTCCCGGAGGGCTTCGGCCCGGCGTCCATTGATGGTGACCCACTGGCGGTATTTCTGGGTGTTGCCTGGGATCGGGTCTCGGGGGATAAGGTCGTGAGTACCCAGGCATGCTAAGGTCATAGCGGCGGGCTCCCACTCGGCCTGCTCGTAGTTGTCGTCCTCTTCCTCGCTTCTTTTTTCACCCAGGGCGGCGGCCGCCATCTGGCGGTTTGGAGGACCGGTGGTGCCGGGTCGCTGGTTCATGGGGCAGAGAGGGTCATTCGCGTAATGGCCCTGTCGCTGGCATCTGTGGCACGTAACATTCGGGCGGGGCCCGGGTCTGGCTGGGGGGCCCCCTCTTCGGCCCAGGGATGGCGACGTGGAGGTAGGGGAGGACCCCTGGGGGGCGTCCCGTCCCCGGCTCTGGCCTCCTCCGCCGTCTCATGGTCGGTGGTTCCCCAGGGATCCCCGGCCGTAGTCTCCCATCGGACTCCGGGGAACTCGGGTGCTCACCCATCTATCCGCCTCGACAGCGAGTTTTCGTGGCTCAGTCAGTTTGCTGTCGAGGAGGTGCTGCCGGAGTTCAATGAAGCAGTTATTGGAAAGATGTTCCCATAGAATGAGGTCGACCAACTGCTGGTAGGTGGTGGCCTGGCAGCCTCTGACCCACCCCTCGAAGGCTCTGCTGTAAAAGTTCACGTACTCCACCCACGTGGTACCGGGGATTTTTTTGCAGTCTCGGAATCGCTGCCGGTACATCTCGGGGGTAAGCCCGTAGCGAGTGACGAGGGCGGTCTTCATGTGCTCGTACGAGTTCATCTCGGCATCAGGGAGCTCCAGCAGGGCGTCTCTCCCTTCGTTGATAAACTTCCCCCAAAGGCCGGCGCCCCAGTCCTTGAGGGGTACTCGATGGGCGGTCATGGCGACCTCATAGGCTTTGAACCACTGTTGGATGTCATCGTTCTTATAGTACTCTTTGACGACATCCTTGGGTATGTGCACCTTCGTGTCCACCGGCGGGGGGGAGGTCTTGCCTCCGGAGGTGCCGGTCTCGTTTGTTTTGGCCTTAATTTCCAGTTCTTTGAGGCCGTGCTCGTGCTCGAGCATGAGTTTTTTCTCCTCGAGGTCTCTTTGTCTTCGCCTTTCTTCTAGGTCTCCTTCTAGCCGTAGCTGCTCGAGGGCTAACTTCCTTTCTGCCAGTTGGATCTCTCCTTCTTGTCGGAGTCGAGCGAGCTCCAACTCGTGGAGCCGGTTCCTCTCTCGTTCTCGGGCGTCTTCGTGGGAGAGGCCCGTGTCTGGGTTTGCGGGTCTCCCTCCCGCTGGGTTCGTCTCAGCCTCCGGGCTTTCGTTCGGGCCCGGGTTATCTTCACTCGGGGGTGGCGCGTCGCCAGCGTCCACCCAGGCCTGCAGGGCCGATTTAAAGTCTTCTTTGGTGCTTAAGCCAGTGGTAGCGATGCCTAGGTCTTTGCAGAATTGCTTTAGCTCCTTGTGACTGTAGTCTTCCATTTTCTCTTTCTGGAATTCTGTGCTCATGGTCGTAGTGGGTTTTTCTTGGTAGTGAGTGAATCACTCTCTGTACGATCTGCGTGGGCTCGGATCCCGGCGCTTGCCACCAATGTTAGAAAGGCGACCCCGGGGGAGGCAGAAGATGTCTGACTGACCACCCCTAGGTCCCCCTCCCCTTCGGGAAGTAGCCAAGCGTTACCGAGAAGTCTCCTGGGTGAGGGTCCTCTCCTAGGATCGTACAGCAGAGTAATCACAACACTACAGACGGACACCACACCAGAGGTCAAGATCTTAAGCTTTTATAGATAATAAAGGTTGCTGGTTCTTGGCAGTATATACAGGCAGATCGAAGGATCCGTAAAGTCTCGTAAAGGGGGGTAGGGTAGCGGGACAGTCTCAACTCGGTTGGAAGAAGGGATACCCTACGCACAGCTCTCAATCCTCGAGCTGGGGGGTTCCGAGAGGTCAGGCCGCGGCAGCGCCAGCAGGCTCTCAAGATGGTTTCAGCAAGGTAGGCCGCGGCAGCGCCAGCAGGCTCTCAAGATGGTCTCAGCGAGGTAGGCCGCGGCAGCGCCAGCAGGCTCTCAAGATGGTCTCAGCGAGGTAGGCCGCGGCAGCGCCAGCAGGCTCTCAAGATGGTCTCAGCAAGGTAGGCCGCGGCAGCGCCAGCAGGCTCTCAAGATGGCTTCGGGTTACAGGAAGGATGAGTTTGTCTGGTGTCGGCCGTGACAGCGTCAGCAGGGCTTCCAGTCCAGGATACAACTGAGGTCCTACTCCGGGGTTGGCCCAGATATAGGGCTGGAGTCCTTTGATGTCCGGACCCTCGCGCCTAGGGGCCGGAGGGGCTGGGATGATGGTGTCCAGACACCCAGCAGGGGGGTGGAGCCAGCGCCCAGGGAGGCCGGAGGGCGATCGATACCAGGCGTCCGAGGGCGGCTGGGGGACCATCGAAACTCCCCCTTCCTCCGGGATCCGTCGAGTGGCCACTCGACCACCTGGGTGGATCCTGGCGCCTCGATGTCGGGGCTTCGCTGGGGCCGGGGCCAGGGCCACGTGCCCGTGACGTGGTGGTTCCAAGATGGCGTCGGGGAAGGCCTCGTGTTCGGGCGTGATGGGCCTATGATGGAGCTAGGCCGGTAGTGTTGATCCGGGATGGTAACCGGACCGGCAATGTTGGTCGGGCAGGGTCGGGCTGGAGGGGCCGCCCGAGGCTCGGTGGAGGGTTGGTGTCGTCTGGGGCCCGCCGTGCGGGAGAGGTAGGACCACGCCATGAGGCCGGGTCCAACAACAGGTATGCCACTGACGTTACCAAGCCTAGGTTTGGTCGAATTGCGCTCTTCCAGGTATCGGTTTGGGAGGCATATCTCACAGGAGGTGAGAGAACAGATTTGGAAAGGGGAATATGTAAATATGTTTGCCCTGTTAGTTGACAAAGCGGATAAGGAAGAGGCAAAAAAGAACAAGGAGTGGGTGCACCCAAGGGAAGGGTCTAGTTGGAGGAGACTCTGGTCAACTGGTTCAAGGGTTTCTCTAATTATATGGCAATAATGGCTGAATGTTTCCCGGGTTAAGGCACACAGATGGCATGCTACCAGACTAGGATAGAGTGAGTGTGGAAACTAACTGGGGGGCACTACCAACCAGAATATAAGATCCTTAATTATTGCCCGGCGGTGTCGCCTCTTGAACCCACAAAGAAGTTAAACTATTGAAGAGGCAGGCGCTGGAGACTGGAAGGCAGGAAACAAGGTTTTTATTCGACTCCGGAGGAGAACACAACGAAAACGGACAGAAGGTATCGTTCTGAGGTGCTCTAACTGCATCCCTGAGGCCTGGCCTCTTATACACACGTTTATCTGTTTATTGCATGTAACACATTCTCGTTGATACTTTGAAGTACGGAAAGACATCCTCAGAATCCCCCCTTTCCCAGCCCGTTCCCACGCAAGGTTACAGTGGAAGTCCCCGCCCCGTTCACAACAGGTGATGATCATCGCGCAGCTGGATATTCCGTCGATTCACGGAGTGTGTGGGTTTCGATCGGATCTCGTGGGATGGGGGCTTTGATCATCTCGGGGGTCCTTTGAGGAGGGAAGCTTTCTATTGTATGGGGAGGGGCAAGGGATTGGTATCGGCAGAGCTAGGTGTCGGCCTGGGAACGGGGAAGACAAACGGGCACACGGGGAAAAGGGGTTTGCATCAAAAGGGCCGGAGATCATGAAAGGGAGGCAGGGAGGTGTCGCGTTGGGAACAGGATGAGGGCCTGGGACAGAGCAGCGCCGAAGAGGGGTTTATGACTCAAGGCAGGTGCAAGCAGGGGGTTGCCAGCGAAGCTAGGAGGGAGAGAGAGGCGCGCTGGCTCTCAGCGAGAGCAGGGAAGCCATGGTGCCCAAAATGGCGGCTGTTTTACGCGCAAAAAAAGGTTAAGGAGAGCAAGAGGGCGCCGATAATGTTGACGGTTTCAGCCTAACTTTCAACAGTCCTCCCTTTTCAACATATCTAGCCAACTTGCTTACTCAATGTCAATTTTCATCAAATTCCTAACTTCGGTATCATACAATGCTCTCATATGTTCGCTTCCAATGTCCACAGTTTTGGGAAAAATGCAACTCGCACATAAAGAACACATAGGTGGCAAACATTGAATTCCTAAGCATAGGCCACATATTACAACTACGGGAATCAGGATAATGGTGAGCAGTCTCCAGCCCCAGCTTTTGACGGTGTCCCAGAACCAACCACCAAGCGACCATTCTTCTTGCTCTTGGTGAACTTCCGAAGAGAGTCTGTGAAGATGTTCGATGGCTTTGTACACTGAGGGTGAGTTGTCCGGTATGTATGTACAACAGCTGGCCCCAATAATGCGGCATGCTCCTCCACGGTCCGCCAGAACCACATCTAGAACGAGGCGGTTCTGAAGAGCCACCAAACGGACCGCTTGGAGCTCGGCAGTGTTGTTGGCAAAGATGCCCGCTGTGATGTTCATGGTTGTCTCGACTGCCTGAGTCAAATGTCGGATGGCACGGCTGTTTGCCATCGGGCCCCAGAGAGGGACGAGTCCTTTCATAGCATCGAGGAACTGTGCCCCTGTTGAGTCGGCTTGCTCAACGTCTTTGGCTCGTTTTTGTCTGTGGTGATTCGCTGGGGCCACATAAGTTGGAGGAAGGACGAAGGAGATGTAGCAAGTGCCCCCCCAGCCTTTGGGGAGCCAGGTGTAGGCCTTCGTGCCGCAGATGAAATACATGTTTGGAGATGACACAAAGGAAGGTGGATCCGTGGAATCTAGAGTGCTGGTAAAACGACAAGCGCTGCGACCCACCAGCTGTGTCCCAAGTCCTTCTACACACATGTGGCCTGTGACGTTGATGACCGTCAGGGCCACAGTCAGAGTGGCAGCCGTTCGTTTCCGCAGATAGGAGAAGGTGGGTCTGGTTGGATTGTTGAACACCTGCATTTCGATTCGTTCTTTGGCCGGAATGTCCATTTGGATCGAGTCGCTGGGGGTCAGCGGGCAGAAGTGTGTCTTTGTCTTGTTTCGCCCGGCCCCATGAGAAGAATGTGCTGCAGTTCTGCTGGAGGTGGTATTTCCCGTATAGCTCTCTTGCAGGAGGATCAGCCAGGCAAGGCAGGAGCCGTGGACGGAGAAGGGTGAAGGGATGAATGGTATTGAATGTCCAGTGGCATGGGGTAGCAACCCACAGATCCAGCAGTTGGTGGCGTTGGTGGCAAGATTGTGCTGGTGAAGTAGCTGCACGAAAGAGTTGTTCCAAAACTCCTTTCGCCTCTCTCTTAGTTGAGGAGAGAGCGAAATTAGATAATGTTCCTTCATGGTGGTAGGCTGAGCAGTGGTTAGGAATGTTTCGTGAGCAGGTGCGTGTTCTTCCATAATCCAGAGCGTAGTCATGAGGAGAAAACAGAGGAGGATTACGATGAAGAGTGCAATTGTCTTTGAGCTATGGAGTCTGTCTGTTCTCGGATTTCTGTAGTGGGTATTTCCTGCTGTCTCCGTCGGCTTCTTGTTTGGCGCTTCCATCATCTTCTTATCTGGCGCTTCCATCATCTTCGTCTTCAAGGTGCTCGGTAGTGGGCAGGACCACAGACTTAGTTTTAGCTTCTCTCCAGGTAACCCTTGGTAGTTTGGGTCACCGTTCTGAGATTCTTTAACCTAGTCCGTGGCCTACTTAGCCGAAGCTCCCTCCTTTCGCCGCAGGAAATACCCTTCTCGAGATGGCACAGTGGGGTCAGGATGTTTTGAAAGTTCAAGTGTCTCTATGTCAGGATAGCAGTTCAACGATGGTCGGTCCTGGTTCAGGAGCTCTTCTTGGGTGTTGACGGTGTCTGTCGTGGCCAGGGCTGGGGAGACCTTTTTGCAGTGATGGGCGTGCAGCCAATGTTTCTTCCCCTCCACCCGAAGTGCGGTCCGAGTGGTGATCAGCACTTGCCAGGGGCCCGTCCACCGGGGTTCCAAACTCTTTGATCGCTGAAAATTTCGGATCAGCACGAAGTCCCCCGGCTGGATGGCGTGACCCGGACCCCTGGAAGCATCGGGGATGGCCTGCTGCACCTGCTGATGAAGGACAGACAAAGTTTCAGTCAATTTGTACAGATAATCAGACATTAGGACATCCGGAACGTCATGAATGGAAGTTGGTTTCGGGGCAGACCAGACGCTCATGGGTCGACCGAAGACAACTTCATAAGGGGTTAAGTGATGTCGGGTGGGGGTGGAGCGCATCGATAGCAATGCCAGTGGGAGGGCGTCTGGCCATTTCAGGCCCGTCGTAGCCACTATTTTGGCCAGTTTAAGCTTGAGTGTGGCGTTGTGTCGTTCGACAAGCCCAGCAGATTGAGGGTGGAAGACTGCGTGGAATTTCTGTTTAATACCCAGCCCATTTAGGATGAGCTGGATAACGTTGGCTACAAAGTGGGGGCCATTATCACTCCACAAAACACGACAGAGGCCATAACGGGGGAAAAACTCCTTTAACAGGACCTTTGCAGTGGCCATAGCGGTGTTGTCACGGGTTGGATATGCTTCCACCCATTTGCTAAATGCGCACACCACGACAAGTACATATTTCAGGCCTTGGCATCTGTCTAGCTGGATGTAGTCCATCTGCAGGACTTCAAATGGGTGGTTTGGGACCCCAAATCCCCCCCGGGGTACTACAGTTCCTTTCCCGGGGTTGTGTTGCAGGCATATTAAACATTGTTGAACCAGGCGTTTGGCGGAATCTGGGATCTTGTCATTGTGCCAAACCCTGGAGACAAGTTCGATCATGGGGGCTGATCCTATGTGGGCAGGGGAGTGTGCCATGGTTAATATGGGAATCAAGTACGAATCAGGTAGTAGCCATTTGTTCGTGTCTTTTGTCCGCCAGCAGCCTTCATCGTCTTTCAATCCCACCCGTGTCCATTCAGTCAATTCGTGTTGTGTGCTAGTCGTTTGTATGTCTCTAATTGTGTCCTTGGCGTCAGTCCAGTTTTCTGCTTGTGACCTGGTCACGTACATATGTGTTGTCGTTCTATTTTCAGCTGTCGTTCGGGCGGTAATGTCGGCTAGTGCATTTCCCTGTCCAATAATGTCTGTCACTTTCTTGTGTGCCTGGCATTTGATAACGGCAAGTCTGTTGGGGAGGAGGACAGCTTCGATTAAGGCGGAGACTAAATCCCCGTGCAAAATGGGTGTGCCGTGTGAGGTCAAGTATCCTCTCTCCCTCCAGAGGAGCCCAAAATGGTGAACCACCCCGAAGGCATACTGGCTGTCAGTGTAAATGTTCGCTGTGGTTCCTGTTGCCAGGATGCAGGCTCGTGTCAAAGCAATCAGTTCCGCTGCCTGGGCAGATCGCTGGGTGATGCGGGCTGTTTCTACTACAGTTCGAGCCGTGGTGACTGCATAGGCAGCGGAAGTGGTACCATCGGAGAGTTTGATGCAAGAACCGTCCACCCACAACTCCCCGTCGGGGTCAGGGAAAGCTGTGTCTCTGAGATCGACCCTACTCCTGGTCTGTTCGTCCGTAAGAGTCACGCAGTCATGTACGGGGCGCACATTGGGATCGTTCTCTGGCAAGGGTAACAGAGTTGCTGGGTTCAGTGTGGTGCATCTTTTCAGGGTGATATGGGGGGCAAGCAAGGTTAGTTCGTATCCAGTCAGTCGTGCACTCGTCAGATGTTGCGTCTTGGTTTGGTTCAGGAGGGTGTCGACTGCATGGGGTACCAGTACCGTGAGGGAATTCGAGAGTACAATCCCCTCACTCTGTCGGATAGAGACTGCAGCAGCAGCTACAGCTCGAAGGCAGGCAGGCAAGGCTCTGGCGACAGGGTCAAGAGTGGCAGAGAAGTAAGCGCACGGTCGTTGCTTAGGGCCGATGGCCTGGGTCAGGACAGATAAAGCGCACCCCTCCCTTTCGTGAGTGTAAAGGGAGAAGGGCTTTCTGTAATCAGGGGTACCCAGGACAGGGGCTGAGCAAAGGGCATCTCGTAGTTCCGTGAAGGAAGTTTGACACTCAGGAGTCCAAGGGAGTGGGAAAGGGACGTCTTTGTTTAGCAGAGAAAGCAGTGGTTTTACAACGAGGCTGAAGTTTGGCAACCATTGTCGGCAGAAGGAGGTGAGGCCTAATAGGGAGCGAACCTGCTTCTGGGTTTTAGGGACAGGGGTATCTAGAATGGTTTGGATTCGATCAGGGGTGAGTTTCCTTCCATCTTTGGACAGAAGGTGGCCCAGGTAAGTGACCTGGGGTAGGCAGAATTGCAACTTCTTCTTGGAGACCTTGTGGCCATTTTCCGCCAGGAAGTGCAAGAGTTGAATGGTGGCGGTAACCGCTAGAGGGGTGGTGTCGGCTGCCAAAAGGATGTCATCGACATATTGTACCAACACCACCTCGTCGGGTAACCGGACTTGGTCTAGTTGTCTTTTGAGGGCCTGGCTGTAGATGCTAGGGCTCTCCGTGTAGCCTTGAGGAGCTCGGCAAAACCTATATGAGCGGGATTTTAGGGTAAAGCCGAAGAGATATCGGCTGTCTGGGTGGATGGGGATGGAGAAGAATGCGTTCTTGAGGTCGATGACGGAAAAGGTGGTGGCAGTGGATGGAATCAAGGTCAGGATGGTGGTGATGTCTGAGACCACAGGGTACTGGGGTACCACCACTTTGTTGATCTCTCGGAGGTCGATGATGAAACGGTATGCTTTCTCATCTCCCTCTCCCTGCTTCTTGATAATGGGCAAGATAGGGCTGTTGCAAACGTTGCTAACCACTTCCTCTACCACTCCTGCGTCTATCAGTGACTGGATAATCATTACCAATGCCTTCTCGCCCTCTGGCGATATCCGATATTGTGGGAGTTTTGGGAGTGTTGCGTCTGGTCGGACAGTAATGTGCACTGGGTCAATTAACATACGCCCTACGTCTGAATCCGCTTTGGCCCACAGATACGGAGGTAGAGTGTCAAGCAGGGACGCGTCAACGTCGGTGATGGAAAACATGTGCCGGGGGGAACAATGTCTAAGCAGAACGGGGTTGTCGTAAAGAAACACTCGAACTCCATCTTGAGAACACCTAATCGTCGCTCGGAAGTGTTTCAGTAAGTCAAGTCCCATAATGGCGTCAGGGCTATTGGAGGAAAGCAAGAACGTGGTGTCGGTGGTGTTGTTTTCTACGTCAAAGAGAATCGGGGCAGACAAAGGGTTGGTGGAGGGCGTTCCATCGAAACCTGTCGATGTTATGAGTGAGCCAGACAAGGGTGCCCTTGGAATCAGTCGTTTAGATAACGCACTACGTGTTGCGCCAGTGTCTACCAGAAATGGAGACTTGGTACCCAGGACCTTAGCAGTGACATAAGGGCCCTGCTGGTCAACATAGAGCTCGACTGGATCCCTCCCTCGCCCTTGGCTGTCCTATGCAAAGGTGTGAGTGTCGTCATAGTCAGATTGTTGATATTGGTTCTGTCTGGGTCGATCGAACGTATTTGGTCTGCTTGATCTGTCGTTCGTTGCGTCATTTGCGGGCCCTCGTGGTGGTCCCTTAGGTCTTGGTCCGTTTGCTACATCCCGAGGGTCTCTGTTTCTGATCATTTCCAGAAGAACTGGGCACTGGGATTTCCAATGGCCAGTCCCTTTGCAGAAAGCGCACTGGTCTTCTCTAAGGTCTGTGCGTCCACTGTAGGGAGTCAGAGTGCGGTCCTGGGGAAATGTAGTCTTAGGGACGTTTGTCTGGTAGTTTCCCCGGTATTGGTCTCGTCCTATAGTCACCCCTTGCAGTTTGGCAATCATCACCCTCTCTTTTAAGTCTTTCCTCTTTCTCTCTGTCGCCCTATCGTTTTCATTTTTCTGATGCTCATAATATTGGGCCATTTGGAGAATCGCTGTAGGTTTGGAGGCTGCCCAACTACTCTCGCTGGCCTGTAGTTTCTGGGAGATTTCCAAAGATAGGCCCTTAACATAATTCTGGACAAACAGATGGTGTCCGGTTGCAGTGGTCATGTCCTGGCCGCTGTAATCGGAGAACACCGTTTCAAACCGGGAGAAGTACTCCGATACGTCCTCCTGGGGTTTTTGGCGACAGGCTGTTACTATCGACCAGTCCACTTTCTTTTCTGGGATTTGGGTTTTTAATTTCTCTACGATTTTATCTGGGAGGTCTAGAATGGATTTCAACGGCTTTTGTCCTGGTCCCCGTTGTTTGTCCAGTTCATCGAGTTGTGACCAGGTATGTCCGAACAGCTCAAGGTGGTCGACTTTCCGGATTTGCTTCCACACATCAGCTGGTAGACATAACCCGAAGAACAAGTCGATGTCAGTCAGGGTCATGATAGTTGAACCCAGGGCTGTCCCCAATTCAGTATAGAAGGCAGTGGGGTTTTTACATAGGTCGGGTAGAGATTTCCGGAATGTCAGTATCTCTTGCCGGTCCCATGGCTGGTAGACCCAGTTGTATACTACCCTTCCCTTCGCATCTTGGTTGTTTGCATCATCGTGAGTCCCTGTGCCCCGAGGAGGAACCCAGTAAGGGGCAGCCTCACGTATCGGCATCATGGTGTTAGATTGCTCGGTTGGTGGTTCGGTCACTACGGGGGCTGCGGATTTAGCTCCCGGCTTTCGTTCAGTGAGGTGGCGGAAAACCTCAAGCGTACGCGTAAGGAGGTCCGACACATCACACTCGCCCTCATCCCCGATATCGACCTTCCGGTACAGAGTCCTTAGGCTCTCGGGACCTTTTTCTCGATATCGGTCCTCGTATGCATTCAAGACATGATAACACAGTCGTACGGTAAAATGTCGTCTGTGACTCCCTGTATACGAGCTGAACATATCTGTGATGTACTCTTCATCATCCTCCCTTTCTACCAGTGTCCTTGCTATTTTGTCGATCCCCGCTCGCTCATCTTTGTCTAGCCTGTTTGTTCTTGCAGGGCCAGCCCCTCGAGTCTCATGGTCGTCTAACGTCGTTGTTGATGCGGGTTTTAATACAAGGGGTTCGGCCGGCACAGAGGCCATTGGGGCCGACGCTGTGGCGGTACCTTTGTTTGTACCTGGGGGTGGCGCGTGCTGCGCCAAGGGTTGAG
Source organism: Lissotriton helveticus (assembly GCF_964261635.1). NCBI lineage: Eukaryota > Metazoa > Chordata > Amphibia > Caudata > Salamandridae > Lissotriton > Lissotriton helveticus. The sequence goes on from NC_136057.1 coordinate 40,125,646, forward strand.
AAGGGGCATATGGAGGGGGCATGTAGATGATAGGAGGACCTAACAGCAGGTCCTCATTGGCTTGTCGTTTCGAGGGTAAATCAGGGTAGAGCATGGAGGGGGTTCTAACCGGACACTGGCTTGGCGTTTCCCTTTCTAGTTTCTGTTTAGCTTTCTCTCTTTCCTCTATCTCCTTTTTTAGTTTCTGAGCAGCTAGGTGGGCTGCTTTTTGCAGCTCTTTTTCCAACCTACTCTCAGTTTTCTTTTTACGCTGTTCAGTTTCTTTCCGCCACATGCCGAAGCTATCCAGCATAGTAGGTGTTGTCTTGTTTTTACCCAGGGCAGTTTCTAGCGTTTTTATTTTATCATCATCGAAGGATCCTATCAGGGGCCATTGACTTTCTTGACCCTGTTTTGTATATTTATGCCATAGTTTACTATAGGCAATAGCGGTCAATCCATGCTTCATGAACATGTCCTTATTAGGGGTGCCTTCCAGTGGGGCTGGATGGTCCATCTCTAATAAGCGGTCCGGGCTAAACAGGCTACTAATCAGTGGGGAGAAGACAGACATGACGGCTCGTAACGAGGGACTAAAAAGTCAGCACTGCCTATCTTATCACTAGGTGCAAAGACTGGACAGAATATTTCTATTCTACGTTGTTTGCAGGCAGTGAATACCTCATGGATCAAAAAACCAAAGACCAATAAATAACAATGGGGAGAATGAGCAGGTCCGCAAAGATTTGCGTTACCTACCCTTTTCACTATCTGCAAAAAGGGTGGTCTCTTCCCTGTTTGCAGACAGGGAATCTCCAGGAAACAATAGTTTGCGAACAACAGTTCAATTTCAAGAGATTATTGAGTGGGAGGGAAAAAATAAGCACGGCTGCTGCCCTACCTATCCTCCACTGTTTGCAAAGAGAGAGCCCGTTGTTTCTCCGTTTGCAGACAGTGAATCCCTCATAGATCAAGATAACAAAAGACCGATAAATAACAATGGGGAGAATGAGTAGGTCCGCAAAGATTTGCGTTACCTACCTTTTTCACTATCTGCAAAAAGGGTGGTCTCTTCCCTGTTTGCAGACAGGGAATCTCCAGGAAACAATAGTTTGTGAACAACAGTTCAGTTTCAGGTGATTATTGAGTGGGGGAGAAAATAAGCACGGCTGCTGGCCTACCTATCCTCCACTGCTTGCAAAGAGAGAGACCGTTGCTTCTCCGTTTGCAGACAGTGAATCTCCAAATAAACAAAAAGAGCAATACTAGTATTTTTTTAACAAACAGGCAATCAAACAAATTTCGCGACTTGTCGTGGTTACACGACCTTACCCGGACCGCATGGACAGTTTCCTGTCTTCCGAATCCAGCGCCCGATCGTCCTCTCTTCTCCGTTATCCTCGCGGCACTCCTGATGGTTCCCAGTCAGGACCGTAGATCACTCGAGAGAGGTCTGTTCGGACCCAGTGAAGTTCGGATGATCGGCTGTCAGACGAGGGTCTATCGGACAGACGCGTTCCCGATCGTTGCAGTCGTTCACTTTGTCGTCAGGACCTCTCCCACTGGATCCATGGGTCGCTGATGGGCCCCACGCTTGGGACGCCAATTGTGGAAACTAACTGGGGGGCACTACCAACCAGAATATAAGATCCTTAATTATTGCCCGGCGGTGTCGCCTCTTGAACCCACAAAGAAGTTAAACTATTGAAGAGGCAGGCGCTGGAGACTGGAAGGCAGGAAACAAGGTTTCTATTCGACTCCGGAGGAGAACACAACGAAAACGGACAGAAGGTATCGTTCTGAGGTGCTCTAACTGCATCCCTGAGGCCTGGCCTCTTATACACACGTTTATCTGTTTATTGCATGTAACACATTCTCGTTGATACTTTGAAGTACGGAAAGACATCCTCAGAATCCCCCCTTTCCCAGCCCGTTCCCACGCAAGGTTACAGTGGAAGTCCCCGCCCCGTTCACAACAGGTGATGATTGTTAGACGGGGACCCTGAGGGTCGGCCGGATACCGAGGGAGAGATCCCCGAGGGGGACCGTCTCCGGCGATCGTACAGACAAGTACCCTCCCTCCCCACAAACAGGCACCACACCAAGTCGAGTTCAAGGCTTTATATAAGGTTCTTAAGGCAAGGATATCAGCGATACAGGATAACTTGGACCCGGGGGTCCTCTCACTTCTAGTCTCTGTAGGGAAAGGGGGTAGCGGGACAGTCTTGGTACCGGATCGGTACAGGTTGTGGTAAAAGGCGAGCTCACAATCCTCGAGCTGGAGGGTCTGTGGATCAGGCCGCGGCAGCGCCAGCAGGCCAAGGTGATAGTCTCATAAAGCAGAGGGCAGCGGCAGCGCCAGCAGGCCAAGACGATGGTTTCACGAGGCAGAGGGCCGCGGCAGCGCCAGCAGGCCAAGACGATGGCTTCACGAGGCAGAGGGCCGCGGCAGCGCCAGCAGGCCAAGACGATGGTTTCACGAGGCAGAGGGCCGCGGCAGCGCCAGCAGGCCAAGACGAGGGTTTCACGAGGCAGAGGGCCGCGGCAGCGCCAGCAGGCCAAGACGATGGTTTCACGAGGCAGAGGGCCGCGGCAGCGCCAGCAGGCCAAGACGATGGTTTCACGAGGCAGAGGGCCGCGGCAGCGCCAGCAGGCCAAGTCACGGATGAGTTCTTCTCGGGTCTCTCGACTCCAGGATACAACTGCCTTCCTGGTCTGGCCCTGCCCCAGTTATAGGTCTGGTCCCCTTTGATGTCCGGACCCTCGCGCCTGGGGGCCGGGAGGTCCGGGATGAGGGAGTCCAGACACCCAGCAGGGGGGTGGAGCCAGCGCCCAGGCGGCCTGGGGTGATCGACACCTGGCGGAGGAGAGCCGTTGACGATTCCTTCTCCCATTGACTCGCCAAGTGATCACTCTGCCTCCTGGGAGGATGGTGGGGCCTCGATGTCGGGACCGGCCGGGCCCGGGGTTAGGGTCGAGTTGAGGCCACGCGGCCTCGTGCTGCAGTGCCCCAAGATGGCGGCCGGGTCGATGTCGTGGGGTAGATGGTGACCCGGGCCAGCTGGGTCCGGGGCTGGTGTCTTGTAGTGGAGGGATTGCAGGGTACTTCGGGTGGTCGTTTGTGGACTCTGGCTGGGGATGCAGGGAGAGCCAGGGTCCTGGTCCCATTGCGGGGAGGGGGGACAGTTCGAACATGCGGCCTGTCCAACATGCGTCCCCCCCAGCTGAAGGCGGGGAGAGTCAGCCATCTTCCTGGGGACTCTCCTCGCTGAGGCGGAAAAAGCGTGACAGGCCGTCGGCGTTGGCGTGGTCCTGGCCTGGACGATGTTCCACCGTGAAGTCCATCCCCTGCAGGGAGATGGACCAGCGCAACAGCTTCGGGTTCTCCCCCCGCATTTGCATCAGCCATTGCAGGGGTCGGTGGTCTGTTTGCACCCGGAAGTGGGTGCCGAAGAGGTATGGCCGGAGCTTCTTGAGTGCCCAGACTACGGCGAAGGCCTCCCTCTCAATGGTGCTCCAGCGCTGTTCTCGGGGCAAGAGGCGTCTGCTGATGAAGACCACCGGATGGTCGACCCCTTCAGTGTTGAGTTGGGAGAGGACGGCCCCCACACCATGATCGGAGGCGTCCGTCTGCACAATGAATTCCCGGCTGTAGTCGGGAGCCTGGAGCACGGGGGCTGTGCACATGGCGGTCTTTAGCTTCTCGAAGGCTGATTGGCAGTCCGGGGTCCAGTTGACGGTTTTGGGGCTCTTTTTGGAGGTGAGCTCTGTGAGGGGCCCCACGATGCTGCCATAGTCCTTCACGAACCGCCGGTAGTATCCGGTGAGCCCCAGGAAGGCCCGGACCTCCGTTTGGCTCGTAGGGGGTTGCCAGGCCTGGATGGCAGCAATCTTGAGTTGGAGAGGGGCCACCAGCCCGCTTCCCACTTGGTGTCCCAGGTAGGTCACGGACCCTTGGCCAACTTGGCACTTGCTGGCCTTGATGGTGAGCCCGGCTTGTTGGAGGGCGTGTAGAACCTCCCGCAGGTGGCGGAGGTGGTCGGTCCACTGGTGGCTGTACACAGCAATGTCGTCCAGGTAGGCGGCGCTGAAGTCTTCCAGGCCCGCCAGTACCTGGTTTACCAGCCGTTGGAACGTTGCCGGGGCGTTTTTCATGCCGAAGGGCATGACTTTAAAGTGGTAGTGCCCGTCTGGGGTAGAGAAGGCGGATCGTTCTTGGGCCCTAGGGGTGAGGCCGATCTGCCAGTAGCCCGCTGTTAGGTCGAAGATGCTCAGGTAGCGGGCGGCCCCCATCCGGTCAATTAGCTCGTCTGCCCGGGGGATGGGATGAGCGTCGGTCCGGGTAACTGCATTCAGCCCTCGATAGTCCACGCAGAACCGGAGCTCAGGGGCAACGCCCGGGGCAGCTGCCTTGGGAACCAGGATGACTGGGCTCGCCCAGGGACTGTCTGAGGGTTCGATCACTCCTAGGGTCAGCATCTTGGACACCTCGGTCTGGATGCAGGCTCGTACCCGGTCTGGTACGCGGTATGCTCGGTGTCGAATAGGAGGGCTGTCCCCGGTGTCCACATCGTGGAGGCACCAGGGGGTGACTCCGGGGGTGAGGGAGAACAGGGAGGCGAACTGCCTCAGGAGCGTTTGGCAGTCTTGGCGTTGCTCCGGGGACAGGGCCTCGGAGAGCTGGACCCCTTCCACTGAGCCATCCTGCTCGAGGGCCCTCAGTAAGTCCGGAAGGGGTTCGGAGTCTTCTTCTGTCCCAGTATCGGTAGCCATCAGGAGGCTGAGTTCGGATCGCACAAAATGGGGTTTGAGCCTGTTGGTATGGAGGACCCGTAGGGGGTTCCGGGCAGTCTCCATGTCGATTAAATAGGTGACGGGCCCCTTGCGTTCGATTACCTTGAAGGGCCCGGACCATCTGTCTTGGAGGGCACAGGGCTCAACCGGGGACATCACCCAGACCTGTTGTCCAGGTTCGAACTCAATGGAGGACGTGTGCTGATCGTACCACCTCTTCATGTCCTCCTGACTGGCCTCGAGGTTGGCTTTGGCGGTGTCTCGGAACCGCCGGGTCTGGTTGCGGAGAGCCAGGAGATACCGGTAGATGTCCGGGGGAGTTTTCTGGGGAGGCTGCTCCCAACCTTCCTTGACTAGGCTGAGGGGGCCCCGGACGGGGTGCCCGTACAGTAGTTCAAAGGGGCTGAAGCCGAGGGACTTCTGCGGGACCTCCCGATAGGCAAACAGGAGGCATGGAAGCAGTACGTCCCACTGGCGTCGAAGGGGTTCTTCTAGACCCATAATCATCCCCTTGAGGGTGCGGTTGAATCTCTCGACCAGTCCGTTTCCTTGCGGGTGATAGGGGGTCGTGAATTTGTAGGTGACACCGCATTGCTGCCAGAGGGACTTCATATATCTGGAGATAAAGTTCGTGCCCCTGTCACTGACGACCTCCCGGGGGAACCCCACCCGGGAGAAGATCCCCATCAGGGCCCGGCCCACCACGGGGGCCGTCACAGTCCGAAGAGGGATGGCCTCGGGATAGCGGGTGGCGTGGTCTACGAGGACCAGGATGAACCGGTGTCCTTGGGCTGTTCGAGGGTCGAGGGGCCCCACAATGTCTATTCCCACTCGTTCAAACGGGGTGGTGACGACAGGAAAGGGTTGTAATGGTGCTTTGATTTTTCGGCCACTTTTTCCGCTGGCCTGGCAGGTGGGGCAGGCCTTGCAGTGGTTGGTGACATCCTTCCGCATGTGGGGCCAGAAAAAATGGGTCACCAGGCGGTCGTAGGTTTTATCCTGCCCCAGGTGTCCGGCAAGGGGGACATCGTGGGCTAAGTTCAGGAGGAAGTCTCGGAAGCGAAGGGGCACCACCAGCACCCGACTGGCCCCTAGTTCTGCAATTTTCTGCTCGCTGTAGAGCAGGTCTTGGTCCCAGTAGATCCAGTGGGCCCCCGAGGTATCCCCGGTGCTCTGGGCCAGGGCTTGCTGCCGGAGTCCTTCGAGAGAAGGACAGGTTTTTTGCTCGGCCCGGAATTGTTCCTGCGTGGGGCCTCCCTCCTGCCGCCATTGTGCCAGGTCAGGGACGTCCCGAAGCTGGTCGGGTCCTTCTTCGGTTTGGGTCAAGGGAATGGCTTCTGGGGCGGCCTCCTCTGGGAGGAGCGCGGGAGGAGGTTCTGGCCACTCGGGCTCTTCTGGGCTGGGGACCGCGCGGGCGGTCATGGACCGGGTCGTGACGCAGACCCATTCGGGGAGGCCAAGCATCCCCAGGTGCTCCCTCCGTTCGACTGCTGCCCAGGGAGAGCTTTCAAGGTCGTTTCCTAGGAGGCAGTCCACGGGGGCATCATCGCGGACAGTTACTTTTAACATCCCTGTTACTCCTCCCCACTCGAAGGGGACGCAGGCCATGTGGCATAGGCTTTCGGAGTTGTCGGCTGATCGAACAGGGCAAAGAATGTTCGGCAAGATTTGGTCTGGAGTGACGAGGTGGCGTCGGACCGCCGTTACACTGGCCCCGGTATCGCGGAGGGCTTCCGCCCGGCGACCATTGATGTTAACCCATTGACCGTACTTCTGTGTGTTGGCGGGAAGGGGGGCCCGCGGAATCATGTCTCTCTCCCCTAAGCAGACCAGTGCCATGGCGGCGGGTGCCCATTCCGAGGGATCGGTCTCGTACTCCTCTTGGTCTTCCGGGATTATTTCTTCCCCTAGGGCCGCCGCTGCAACTTGGCGGGGAGTCGTGTTCGGATTCTTTGGGCAGTTGGGATCACTGGCGTAGTGGCCGGGTCGCTGGCACCTGTGGCACGTAATGTTGGCCCGGAAACCGGCCCGGACGGCTGGGCTTCCCCGGCCAACCGGGGTCGAGGGGTTTCTGGGGGGTGACGAGGGGCCGGGGTCTCTCCCCCGACCCTGACTTCCTCCTCCCCCTCGGGGGCGATACGATCTGGATACTTCGCTGGGTGCGCTCCGGCCAACTCGGGTGCTTTCCCACCGGTCGGCTTCGGCGGCGAGTTGTCGAGGGTCGGTTAGCTTGCTGTCCAGGAGGTGTTGCCGGAGCTCCACGAAGCAGTTGTTCGACAGGTGTTCCCATACGATAAGGTCAAAGAGTTGTTCGTAGGTGGTTACTTTGTTGCCCTTGATCCACCCCTCGAAGGCTCGGCTAAAAAAGTTCACGTACTCCACCCAAGTTGTACCCGGAATCCGTTTGCAGTCGCGGAACCGTTGGCGGTACATCTCAGGTGTGAGCCCGTATCGAGTGAGGAGGGCGGCCTTCATGTGGTCGTAGGAGGTCATTAGCTGGTCCGGGAGTTGCAGCAGGGCGTCCCGCCCTTCGTTGACAAACCTCCCCCATAATCCGGCTCCCCAATCGCTTCGGGGAATCCGGTGGGAGGTCATTGCCACCTCATAGGCTTTAAACCACTGCTGGATATCATCGTTCTTGTGGTATTCCCGGATGACATCTTTGGGGATGTGAACCTTGGGCTCGGTCGAGGCAGACGGGGTCGGTCGTTCGGGGAGCCCGAGGTCTTTATTCTGTTTCTGAATCTCCAGTGCTTTGAGATTGCGCTCATGTTCGTACTCTAGTCTCTTTTCCTCTAGCTCCCTCTGTCTTTGCTTGTCTTCCCGCTCTTCCCTGAGCCGTAAGTGTTCCAGGGTTATTTTTTGTTCTGCCAGCTTGAGTTCCCCATCCAAGCGAAGTCGGGCAAGTTCTAATTCGTGGAGTCTGGTTTTTTCTCTTTCTCGGATCTCTTCCAGGGAGAGATCCGCTCTTTCTTTAGTTGGTGCGGGGCTCGTTTCGGTTGTTTGTGTTCGGGGTACGGCCGTACCCGTTTCTGCCCAAGCTTCTAGGGCTCGTTTGAAGTCTTCCTTTGTGCTAAGACCTGTGGTTGGAAGTCCAAGTTCTATGCAATATTGCTTCAGTTCCCGGTGGTTGTAGTCTTCCAATTTTTCCATCTGAAATTTTTCCGTTGTTCCGCTCTCTATTGACATGGTTGTTGTGTGTGGTGGGGCGAGTGACTTTCTGTACGATTATGCGTAGGTTCGGATCCCGTCGCTGGCCACCAATGTTAGACGGGGACCCTGAGGGTCGGCCGGATACCGAGGGAGAGATCCCCGAGGGGGACCGTCTCCGGCGATCGTACAGACAAGTACCCTCCCTCCCCACAAACAGGCACCACACCAAGTCGAGTTCAAGGCTTTATATAAGGTTCTTAAGGCAAGGATATCAGCGATACAGGATAACTTGGACCCGGGGGTCCTCTCACTTCTAGTCTCTGTAGGGAAAGGGGGTAGCGGGACAGTCTTGGTACCGGATCGGTACAGGTTGTGGTAAAAGGCGAGCTCACAATCCTCGAGCTGGAGGGTCTGTGGATCGGGCCGCGGCAGCGCCAGCAGGCCAAGGTGATAGTCTCATAAAGCAGAGGGCCGCGGCAGCGCCAGCAGGCCAAGACGATGGTTTCACGAGGCAGAGGGCCGCGGCAGCGCCAGCAGGCCAAGACGATGGTTTCACGAGGCAGAGGGCCGCGGCAGCGCCAGCAGGCCAAGACGAGGGTTTCACGAGGCAGAGGGCCGCGGCAGCGCCAGCAGGCCAAGACGATGGTTTCACGAGGCAGAGGGCCGCGGCAGCGCCAGCAGGCCAAGACGATGGTTTCACGAGGCAGAGGGCCGCGGCAGCGCCAGCAGGCCAAGTCACGGATGAGTTCTTCTCGGGTCTCTCGACTCCAGGATACAACTGCCTTCCTGGTCTGGCCCTGCCCCAGTTATAGGTCTGGTCCCCTTTGATGTCCGGACCCTCGCGCCTGGGGGCCGGGAGGTCCGGGATGAGGGAGTCCAGACACCCAGCAGGGGGGTGGAGCCAGCGCCCAGGCGGCCTGGGGTGATCGACACCTGGCGGAGGAGAGCCGTTGACGATTCCTTCTCCCATTGACTCGCCAAGTGATCACTCTGCCTCCTGGGAGGATGGTGGGGCCTCGATGTCGGGACCGGCCGGGCCGGGGTTAGGGTCGAGTTGAGGCCACGCGGCCTCGTGCTGCAGTGCCCCAAGATGGCGGCCGGGTCGATGTCGTGGGGTAGATGGTGACCCGGGCCAGCTGGGTCCGGGGCTGGTGTCTTGTAGTGGAGGGATTGCAGGGTACTTCGGGTGGTCGTTTGTGGACTCTGGCTGGGGATGCAGGGAGAGCCAGGGTCCTGGTCCCATTGCGGGGAGGGGGGACAGTTCGAACATGCGGCCTGTCCAACAATGATCATCGCGCAGCTGGATATTCCGTCGATTCACGGAGTGTGTGGGTTTCGATCGGATCTCGTGGGATGGGGGCTTTGATCATCTCGGGGGTCCTTTGAGGAGGGAAACTTTCTATTGTATGGGGAGGGGCAAGGGATTGGTATCGGCAGAGCTAGGTGTCGGCCTGGGAACGGGGAAGACAAACGGGCACACGGGGAAAAGGGGTTTGCATCAAAAGGGCCGGAGATCATGAAAGGGAGGCAGGGAGGTGTCGCGTTGGGAACAGGATGAGGGCCTGGGACAGAGCAGCGCCGAAGAGGGGTTTATGACTCAAGGCAGGTGCAAGCAGGGGGTTGCCAGCGAAGCTAGGAGGGAGAGAGAGGCGCGCTGGCTCTCAGCGAGAGCAGGGAAGCCATGGTGCCCAAAATGGCGGCTGTTTTACGCGCAAAAAAAGGTTAAGGAGAGCAAGAGGGCGCCGATAATGTTGACGGTTTCAGCCTAACTTTCAACAGTGAGTGCACGATGAATACGGTGGTTTGGGGTGGACGAGTACGATAAGGATTTCAGAAGAGCAAAGACAACCGACCCTGACCTCCCTTGGGACCAAATTGAAGTAATTTTGTGGCTGAGGCACATGCAGTCTATGCCCCATGACAACACGCATGTGATATCGCTGCTGTCTTATGCTCTCATCCTCAAATGTCTAAGTAACCTGTGTGATAACGCTGCTGTCTTATGCTCTCATCCTCAAATGTCTAAGTAACCTGTGTGATAACGCTGCTGTCTTATGCTCTCATCCTCAAATGTCTAAGTAACCTGTGTGATAACGCTGCTGTCTTATGCTCTCATCCTCAAATGTCTAAGTAACCTGTGTGATAACGCTGCTGTCTTATGCTCTCATCCTCAAATGTCTAAGTAACCTGTGTGATAACTCTGCTGTCTTATGCTCTCATCCTCAAATGTCTAAGTAACCTGTGTGATAACGCTGCTGTCTTATGCTCTCATCCTCAAATGTCTAAGTAACCTGTGTGATAACTCTGCTGTCTTATGCTCTCATCCTCAAATGTCTAAGTAACCTGAGTGATAACTCTGCTGTCTTATGCTCTCATCCTCAAATGTCTAAGTAACCTGTGTGATAACGCTGCTGTCTTATGCTCTCATCCTCAAATGTCTAAGTAACCTGTGTGATAACGCTGCTGTCTTATGCTCTCATCCTCAAATGTCTAAGTAACCTGTGTGATAGCTCTGCTGTCTTATGCTCTCATCCTCAAATGTCTAAGTAACCTGTGTGATAACTCTGCTGTCTTATGCTCTCATCCTCAAATGTCTAAGTAACCTGTGTGATAACTCTGCTGTCTTATGCTCTCATCCTCAAATGTCTAAGTAACCTGTGTGATAACGCTGCTGTCTTATGCTCTCATCCTCAAATGTCTAAGTAACCTGTGTGATAACTCTGCTGTCTTATGCTCTCATCCTCAAATGTCTAAGTAACCTGTGTGATAACGCTGCTGTCTTATGCTCTCATCCTCAAATGTCTAAGTAACCTGTGTGATAACGCTGCTGTCTTATGCTCTCATCCTCAAATGTCTAAGTAACCTGTGTGATAACTCTGCTGTCTTATGCTCTCATCCTCAAATGTCTAAGTAACCTGTGTGATAACGCTGCTGTCTTATGCTCTCATCCTCAAATGTCTAAGTAACCTGTGTGATAACGCTGCTGTCTTATGCTCTCATCCTCAAATGTCTAAGTAACCTGTGTGATAACTCTGCTGTCTTATGCTCTCATCCTCAAATGTCTAAGTAACCTGTGTGATAACTCTGCTGTCTTATGCTCTCATCCTCAAATGTCTAAGTAACCTGTGTGATAACGCTGCTGTCTTATGCTCCCATCCTCAAATGTCTAAGTAACCTGTGTGATAACGGTGCTGTCTTATGCTCCCATCCTCAAATGTCTAAGTAACCTGTGTGATAACGCTGCTGTCTTATGCTCCCATCCTCAAATGTCTAAGTAACCTGTGTGATAACGCTGCTGTCTTATGCTCCCATCCTCAAATGTCTAAGTAACCTGTGTGATAACGCTGCTGTCTTATGCTCCCATCCTCAAATGTCTAAGTAACCTGTGTGATAACTCTGCTGTCTTATGCTCTCATCCTCAAATGTCTAAGTAACCTGTGTGATAACTCTGCTGTCTTATGCTCTCATCCTCAAATGTCTAAATAACCTGTGTGATAACGCTGCTGTCTTATGCTCTCATCCTCAAATGTCTAAGTAACCTGTGTGATAACGCTGCTGTCTTATGCTCTCATCCTCAAATGTCTAAGTAACCTGTGTGATAACGCTGCTCTCTTATGCTCTCATCCTCAAATGTCTAAGTAACCTGTGTGATAACGCTGCTGTCTTATGCTCTCATCCTCAAATGTCTAAGTAACCTGTGTGATAACTCTGCTGTCTTATGCTCTCATCCTCAAATGTCTAAGTAACCTGTGTGATAACTCTGCTGTCTTATGCTCTCATCCTCAAATGTCTAAGTAACCTGTGTGATAACGCTGCTGTCTTATGCTCTCAACCTCAAATGTCTAAGTAACCTGTGCGATAACTCTGCTGTCTTATGCTCTCAACCTCAAATGTCTAAGTAACCTGTGCGATAACGCTGCTGTCTTATGCTCTCATCCTCAAATGTCTAAGTAACCTGTGTGATAACGCTGCTGTCTTATGACTGCCTTATGACCTAAGACATGACGGTCTATGTAACCTGAGTGCTTATGCTCTAAAACTTTAACAGTCTATACAACCTGAGTGATAGCTCTGCTGTCACATTTCCTAAGCCTCGGAGGTCTGTGTCACCGTCGGGATAGCTCTGCTGGCTTATGGCCATACCATGGAAGGTCTGTGTATCGACAACATGGCTCTGCGATGATATATCCTATGCCACAGGGTATATGTGACCTGAAAGGTAACTGCCGAGTGACAACTCTGCTGTCTTATGCCCTAAACATCAACGGTCTATGTAACTTGAGTGATATCTCTGCTGTCTTATGCGCTAAACATCAACGGTCTATGTAACCTGAGTGATAACATGAACTATAACTCTTTCGTTTACGTTAACCAATGAAGGAAAACGTGGCTCTGCTGTGTATATAATGTTATGCTTATTTCTTTATGCATCCTTATGTACTGCGACGTCATACTATTTTTTCTTTGTGTATGCAAAGCGCTCTGATACCCACGGGTCTAGCCAGCGCTATATAAAACTTATAAATTAATTAATGAATTAATAAATTCCCAGAACTTTGAAGGGCTGTGTAATCTTGAGGGGGGGGGGAGGGGGGGGGTTGCTCTCCTGTTTTGTGCGCTAATCATCGACGTGATTTGTCACCTGATTTATAATTTAGGCCTGTGTAACGTGAACACAGCGCCTTGACACTATGTCCAACGGCAAGAAGCGCTACGCTGTGCCATACGTGATGCATTGCTGGCATGATGTTAACCCTTGCCCCGTCTTCCGGTCCGATAGCAGCCCCCCCTGGGTCCCCTCAGTGTTATCTCCCCTGGTGTCAGGAGGACAGACGTTTGCCATCAGGGCCCCCGCGGGGGGGCTCTGCAGTGTTTTGCTTGGGGAGGGGGTCCTTACTCTGGACCTTGGCGTTAATTGACCTGGAGGTGTGAGGGGGCCCCTCCCCGCACAGACACTCCCACCCCCGCCCCAGTCTAATCCCAGCGCCGGGGGGGCCGCCCCCAATCCCTATCTTCAAACAGATGATGGGCAGCAAATGGGGGGCTCTAATTGCCCCCTGGGCCCGGGGTGTGAAGGGAGGGTGGGGGGAGCAGTCTGACGGCCGGACCCCTCTTCACACTCAATCCAGGGGGTAATAACTTCCTTACAGGTCTGAAAACACAGCCAGACCCAGTACACACCGGGCACCGCAGGGCATGCCGGGGCATGAACAGGGCACGTGCGCCCACAAGGAGGCACTTTTATAGCGCGAACTCGACCCGAAGGTATCGGGGCGCTATACACCAGCACCAGTTTTATTTCGTTACACAATGACACATTATATTTATTTTTTTTATGTCGCAGGGAGATTGTTATGTGCCCAGAATCACAGGATGTTGAGCTGCCGCCGAGACTCGACCTCCGTTCCCCAGCAACAAAATAGACAGCTCTCTCCGTTACGCCACACCCTCTCCCAGTGACTTGTGTTTTCAAATAATGCTGAATGACCGCTTCAGCCCTGCGGATTCTAAGCGCTGCACGGAATAGAGGGCAGTTTACCCAAATGATGGTACCTCGGAGTGATGAGGGCGGCGCGTGCCTCGCCCGAACTCAGGATCATGGCTCGCCGTGGCGAGCGGTCAGCTCACTGAGCTAGCCTCCCAGCTACTACCAGCGTGTGGCACTCCGTGGACCCAGCATCGCTCCCATGTCAGGCTGGGGCAGTCAGTCAGGGCAGTCTCGTGCCTCTGCAAGGAAGGTGGGGCTGGACGGGGTCAGGCGCCCCCCGTACAGGGCATGAGGGAGTGGAGTTTTAACATCTCCTGATCCCGGTCAGCAGGGCTGGGGCAAAAGCAGTCATGTCTGGCCCGAGTTTGAAAGACAGAGGCGAGATCAGTCAAAAGTCAGCCCCTGTCTCTAGGAGGTAGAGAGACTGCAGAACTGGACGTGACTGACACTGCTATGAAGACTGCAGAACTGGACGTGACTGACACTGCTATGAAGACTGCAGAACTACACACAATACTCTGGAAGAAACCTGCAGAACTAGACATTACATGTCACTAACATCAGGCATGTTAATCTGCACACAATATTCAAGATAAGGCCTGTAGAACTGGACATACTAGTCCAGGTCAAACCTCCAGAACTGCAAAAAATATGCCATATGAAATGTAATATATTAGCAAAAGGCACTCAAACGCTTAGGTTCAGAGGCACTTCTTAACACTTGCACTTCTGAGTCGAGGCCTCAAATGCACCAGTTCATGAGCACTTCTTAACACTTGCACTTCAAAGTTGAGGCCACAAATGCATCAGTTCATGAGCACTTCTTAACACTTGCACTTCAGACATGAGGCCACAAATGCATCAGTTCATGAGCACTTCTTAACACTTGCACTTCAGACATGAGGCCACAAATGCACCAGTTCATGCGCACTTCTTAACACTTGCACTTCAGAGTCGAGGCCTCAAATGCACCATTTCATGAGCACTTCTTAACACTTGCACTTCAGAGTCGAGGCCACAAATGCACCAGTTCATGCGCACTTCTTAACACTTGCACTTCAGACATGAGGCCACAAATGCACCAGTTCATGCGCACTTCTTAACACTTGCACTTCAGAGTCGAGGCCACAAATGCATCAGTTCATGAGCACTTCTTAACACTTGCACTTCAGACATGAGGCCACAAATGCATCAGTTCATGAGCACTTCTTAACACTTGCACTTCAGAGTCGAGGCCACAAATGCATCAGTTCATGAGCACTTCTTAACACTTGCACTTCAGACATGAGGCCACAAATGCTTCAGTTCATGAGCACTTCTTAACACTTGCACTTCAGAGTCGAGGCCACAAATGCACCAGTTCATGAGCACTTCTTAACACTTGCACTTCAAAGTTGAGGCCACAAATTCATCAGTTCATGAGCACTTCTTAACACTTGCACTTCTGAGTCGAGGCCTCAAATGCACCAGTTCATGAGCACTTCTTAACACTTGCACTTCAAAGTTGAGGCCACAAATGCATCAGTTCATGAGCACTTCTTAACACTTGCACTTCAGAGTCGAGGCCACAAATGCACCAGTTCATGAGCACTTCTTAACACTTGCACTTCAAAGTTGAGGCCACAAATTCATCAGTTCATGAGCACTTCTTAACACTTGCACTTCTGAGTCGAGGCCTCAAATGCACCAGTTCATGAGCACTTCTTAACACTTGCACTTCAAAGTTGAGGCCACAAATGCATCAGTTCATGAGCACTTCTTAACACTTGCACTTCAGAGTCGAGGCCACAAATGCACCAGTTCATGAGCACTTCTTAACACTTGCACTTCAAAGTTGAGGCCACAAATTCATCAGTTCATGAGCACTTCTTAACACTTGCACTTCTGAGTCGAGGCCTCAAATGCACCAGTTCATGAGCACTTCTTAACACTTGCACTTCAAAGTTGAGGCCACAAATGCATCAGTTCATGAGCACTTCTTAACACTTGCACTTCAGAGTCGAGGCCACAAATGCACCAGTTCATGAGCACTTCTTAACACTTGCACTTCAAAGTTGAGGCCACAAATGCATCAGTTCATGAGCACTTCTTAACACTTGCACTTCAGACATGAGGCCACAAATGCATCAGTTCATGAGCACTTCTTAACACTTGCACTTCAGAGTCGAGGCCACAAATGCATCAGTTCATGAGCACTTCTTAACACTTGCACTTCAGAGTCGAGGCCTCAAATGCACCAGTTTATGAGCACTTCTTAACACTTGCACTTCAGAGTCGAGGCCTCAAATGCACCAGTTCATGAGCACTTCTTAACACTTGCACTTCAGAGTCGAGGCCACAAATGCATCAGTTCATGAGCACTTCTTAACACTTGCACTTCAGAGTCGAGGCCTCAAATGCACCAGTTCATGAGCACTTCTTAACACTTGCACTTCAGACTCGAGGCCACAAATGCATCAGTTCATGAGCACTTCTTAACACTTGCACTTCAGAGTCGAGGCCACAAATGCATCAGTTCATGAGCACTTCTTAACTCTTGCACTTCAGAGTCGAGGCCTCAAATGCACCAGTTCATGAGCACTTCTTAACACTTGCACTTCAGAGTCAAGGCCACAAATGCACCAGTTCATGAGCACTTCTTAACACTTGCACTTCAGAGTCAAGGCCACAAATGCTTCAGTTCATGAGCACTTCTTAACACTTGCACTTCAGAGTCAAGGCCACAAATGCATCAGTTCATGAGCACTTCTTAACACTTGCACTTCAGAGTCGAGGCCTCAAATGCACCAGTTCATAAGCACTTCTTAACACTTGCACTTCAGAGTCGAGGCCACAAATGCATCAGTTCATGAGCACTTCTTAACACTTGCACTTCAGATATGAGGCCACAAATGCATCAGTTCACAAGCACTTCTTAACACTTGCACTTCAGAGTCGAGGCCTCTAATGCACCAGTTCATGAGCACTTCTTAACACATGCACTTCAGACATGAGGCCACAAATGCATCAGTTCATGAGCACTTCTTAACACTTGCACTTCAGAGTCGAGGCCTCAAATGCATCAGTTCATGAGCACTTCTTAACACTTGCACTTCAGAGTCGAGGCCACAAATGCACCCGTTCATGAGCACTTCTCAACCCATGCACTTGTTCATGAGGCCTCAAATGCATCAGTTCATGAGCACTTCTTAACACTTGCACTTCAGAGTCGAGGCCTCAAATGCATCAGTTCATGAGCACTTCTTAACACTTGCACTTCAGAGTCGAGGCCTCAAATGCACCAGTTCATGAGCACTTCTTAACACTTGCACTTCAGAGTCGAGGCCTCAAATGCATCAGTTCATGAGCACTTCTTAACACTTGCACTTCAGAGTCAAGGCCACAAATGCAACAGTTCATGAGCACTTCTTAACACTTGCACTTCAGAGTCAAGGCCACAAATGCACCAGTTCATGAGCACTTCTTAACACTTGCACTTCAGAGTCGAGACCACAAATGCATCAGTTCATGAGCACTTCTTAACACTTGCACTTCAGAGTCGAGGCCACAAATGCATCAGTTCATGAGCACTTCTTAACACTTGCACTTCAGAGTCGAGGCCACAAATGCATCAGTTCATGAGCACTTCTTAACACTTGCACTTCAGAGTCGAGGCCTCAAATGCACCAGTTCATGAGCACTTCTTAACACCTGCACTTCAGAGGTGAGGCCTCAAATGCCTCAGTTCATGAGCACTTCTTAACACCTGCACTTCAGAGGTGAGACCACAAATGCATCAGTTCATGAGCACTTCTTAACACTTGCACTTCAGAGTCGAGGCCACAAATGCATCAGTTCATGAGCACTTCTTAACACTTGCACTTCAGAGTCGAGGCCTCAAATGCATCAGTTCATGAGCACTTCTTAACACTTGCACTTCAGAGTCGAGGCCTCAAATGCATCAGTTCATGAGCACTTCTTAACACTTGCACTTCAGAGTCAAGGCCACAAATGCTTCAGTTCATGAGCACTTCTTAACACTTGCACTTCAGAGTCCAGGCCACAAATGCATCAGTTCATGAGCACTTCTTAACACTTGCACTTCAGAGTCGAGGCCACAAATGCATCAGTTCATGAGCACTTCTTAACACTTGCACTTCAGAGTCGAGGCCACAAATGCATCAGTTCATGAGCACTTCTTAACACTTGCACTTCAGACATGAGGCCACAAATGCACCAGTTCATGAGCACTCTTAACACTTGCACTTTAGAGTCAAGGCCACAAATGCATCAGTTCATGAGCACTTCTTAACACTTGCACTTCAGACATGAGGCCACAAATGCACTAGTTCATGAGCACTTCTTAACACTTGTACTTCAGACATGAGGCCACAAATGCACTAGTTGATGAGCACTTCTCAACACTTGCACTTCAGAGTCGAGGTCACAAATGTACCAGTTCATGAGCACTTCTTAACACTTGCACTTCAGACATGAGGACACAAATGCATCAGTTCATGAGCACTTCTTAACACTTGCACTTCAGAGTCGAGGCCTCAAATGTGCCAGTTGATGAGCACTTCTTAACACTTGCACTTTAGAGTCGAGGCCACAAATGCATCAGTTCATGAGCACTTCTTAACACTTACACTTCAGACATGAGGCCAAAAAATGCATCAGTTCATGAGCACTTCTTAACACTTGCACTTCAGAGTCGAGGCCTCAAATGCGCCAGTTGATGAGCACTTCTTAACACTTACACTTCAGACATGAGGCCAAAAAATGCATCAGTTCATTAGCACTTCTTAACACTTGCACTTCAGAGTCGAGGCTACAAATGCATCAGTTCATGAGCACTTCTTAACACTTGCACTTCAGAGTGTAGGCCACAAATGCATCAGTTCATGAGCACTTCTTAACACTTGCACTTCAGACACGAGGCCACAAATGCATCAGTTCATGAGCACTTCTTAACACTTGCACTTCAGAGTCTAGGCCACAAATGCATCAGTTCATGAGCACTTCTTAACACTTGCACTTCAGAGTCGAGGCCACAAATGCATCAGTTCATGAGCACTTCTTAACACTTGCACTTCAGAGTCGAGGCCTCAAATGCGCCAGTTGATGAGCACTTCTTAACACTTGCACTTCAGAGTCGAGGCCACAAATGCATCAGTTCATGAGCACTTCTTAACAATTACACTTCAGACATGAGGCCAAAAAATGCATCAGTTCATTAGCACTTCTTAACACTTGCACTTCAGAGTCTAGGCCACAAATGCATCAGTTCATGAGCACTTCTTAACACTTGCACTTCAGACACGAGGCCACAAATGCATCAGTTCATGAGCACTTCTTAACACTTACACTTCAGACATGAGGCCAAAAATGCATCAGTTCATGAGCACTTCTTAACACTTGCACTTCAGAGTCTAGGCCACAAATGCATCAGTTCATGAGCACTTCTTAACACTTACACTTCAGAGTCGAGGCCACAAATGCATTAGTTCATGAGCACTTCTTAACACTTGCACTTCAGAGTCGAGGCCACAAATGCATCAGTTCATTAGCACTTCTTAACACTTGCACTTCAGAGTCGAGGCTACAAATGCATCAGTTCATGAGCACTTCTTAACACTTGCACTTCAGAGTCGAGGCCACAAATGCCTCAGTTCATGAGCACTTCTTAACACTTGCACTTCAGACATGAGGCCACAAATGCATCAGTTCATGAGCACTTCTTAACACTTACACTTCAGACATGAGGCCACAAATGCATCAGTTCATGAGCTCTTCTTAACACTTGCACTTCAGACATGAGGCCACAAATGCACCAGTTCATGAGCACTTCTTAACACTTGCACTTCAGAGTCCAGGCCACAAATGCATCAGTTCATGAGCACTTCTTAACACTTGCACTTCAGAGTCGAGGCCACAAATGCATCAGTTCATGAGCACTTCTTAACACTTGCACTTCAGAGTCGAGGCCACAAATGCATCAGTTCATGAGCACTTCTTAACACTTGCACTTCAGACATGAGGCCACAAATGCATCAGTTCATGAGCACTTCTTAACACTTGCACTTCAGACATGAGGCCACAAATGCACTAGTTCATGAGCACTCTTAACACTTGCACTTTAGAGTCAAGGCCACAAATGCATCAGTTCATGAGCACTTCTTAACACTTGCACTTCAGACATGAGGCCACAAATGCACTAGTTCATGAGCACTTCTTAACACTTGTACTTCAGACATGAGGCCACAAATGCACTAGTTGATGAGCACTTCTCAACACTTGCACTTCAGAGTCGAGGTCACAAATGTACCAGTTCATGAGCACTTCTTAACACTTGCACTTCAGACATGAGGACACAAATGCATCAGTTCATGAGCACTTCTTAACACTTGCACTTCAGAGTCGAGGTCACAAATGTACCAGTTCATGAGCACTTCTTAACACTTGCACTTCAGACATGAGGACACAAATGCATCAGTTCATGAGCACTTCTTAACACTTGCACTTTAGAGTCGAGGCCACAAATGCATCAGTTCATGAGCACTTCTTAACACTTGCACTTCAGACATGAGGCCTCAAATGCACCAGTTCATGAGCACTTCTTAACACTTGCACTTCAGACATGAGGCCTCAAATGCATCAGTTCATGAGCACTTCTTAACACTTGCACTTCAGAGTCGAGGCCACAAATGCATCAGTTCATGATCTCTTCTTAACACTTGCACTTCAGACATGAGGCCACAAATGCACCAGTTCATGAGCACTTCTTAACACTTGCACTTCAGAGTCCAGGCCACAAATGCATCAGTTCATGAGCACTTCTTAACAATTACACTTCAGACATGAGGCCAAAAAATGCATCAGTTCATTAGCACTTCTTAACACTTGCACTTCAGAGTCTAGGCCACAAATGCATCAGTTCATGAGCACTTCTTAACACTTGCACTTCAGACACGAGGCCACAAATGCATCAGTTCATGAGCACTTCTTAACACTTACACTTCAGACATGAGGCCAAAAATGCATCAGTTCATGAGCACTTCTTAACACTTGCACTTCAGAGTCTAGGCCACAAATGCATCAGTTCATGAGCACTTCTTAACACTTACACTTCAGAGTCGAGGCCACAAATGCATTAGTTCATGAGCACTTCTTAACACTTGCACTTCAGAGTCGAGGCCACAAATGCATCAGTTCATTAGCACTTCTTAACACTTGCACTTCAGAGTCGAGGCTACAAATCCATCAGTTCATGAGCACTTCTTAACACTTGCACTTCAGAGTCGAGGCCACAAATGCCTCAGTTCATGAGCACTTCTTAACACTTGCACTTCAGACATGAGGCCACAAATGCATCAGTTCATGAGCACTTCTTAACACTTACACTTCAGACATGAGGCCACAAATGCATCAGTTCATGAGCACTTCTTAACACTTGCACTTCAGACATGAGGCCACAAATGCATCAGTTCATGAGCACTTCTTAACACTTACACTTCAGACATGAGGCCACAAATGCATCAGTTCATGAGCTCTTCTTAACACTTGCACTTCAGACATGAGGCCACAAATGCACCAGTTCATGAGCACTTCTTAACACTTGCACTTCAGAGTCCAGGCCACAAATGCATCAGTTCATGAGCACTTCTTAACACTTGCACTTCAGAGTCGAGGCCACAAATGCATCAGTTCATGAGCACTTCTTAACACTTGCACTTCAGAGTCGAGGCCACAGATGCATCAGTTCATGAGCACTTCTTAACACTTGCACTTCAGACATGAGGCCACAAATGCATCAGTTCATGAGCACTTCTTAACACTTGCACTTCAGACATGAGGCCACAAATGCACTAGTTCATGAGCACTCTTAACACTTGCACTTTAGAGTCAAGGCCACAAATGCATCAGTTCATGAGCACTTCTTAACACTTGCACTTCAGACATGAGGCCACAAATGCACTAGTTCATGAACACTTCTTAACACTTGTACTTCAGACATGAGGCCACAAATGCACTAGTTGATGAGCACTTCTCAACACTTGCACTTCAGAGTCGAGGTCACAAATGTACCAGTTCATGAGCACTTCTTAACACTTGCACTTCAGACATGAGGACACAAATGCATCAGTTCATGAGCACTTCTTAACACTTGCACTTCAGAGTCGAGGTCACAAATGTACCAGTTCATGAGCACTTCTTAACACTTGCACTTCAGACATGAGGACACAAATGCATCAGTTCATGAGCACTTCTTAACACTTGCACTTTAGAGTCGAGGCCACAAATGCATCAGTTCATGAGCACTTCTTAACACTTGCACTTCAGACATGAGGCCACAAATGCATCAGTTCATGAGCACTTCTTAACACTTGCACTTCAGACATGAGGACACAAATGCATCAGTTCATGAGCACTTCTTAACACTTGCACTTCAGAGTCGAGCCCTCAAATGCACCAGTTCATGAGCACTTCTTAACACTTGCACTTCAGACATGAGGCCTCAAATGCACCAGTTCATGAGCACTTCTTAACACTTGCACTTCAGACATGAGGCCTCAAATGCATCAGTTCATGAGCACTTCTTAACACTTGCACTTCAGAGTCGAGGCCACAAATGCATCAGTTCATGATCTCTTCTTAACACTTGCACTTCAGACATGAGGCCACAAATGCACCAGTTCATGAGCACTTCTTAACACTTGCACTTCAGAGTCCAGGCCACAAATGCATCAGTTCATGAGCACTTCTTAACACTTGCACTTCAGAGTCGAGGCCACAAATGCATCAGTTCATGAGCACTTCTTAACACTTGCACTTCAGAGTCGAGGCCACAAATGCACCAGTTCATGAGCACTTCTTAACACTTGCACTTGAGACATGAGGCCACAAAAGCATCAGTTCAGAGGCCTTGTGCCCCCTCTGCACTTTCTCTTGCCTTTCCCTCGTGCTGGCCTGGTATTGAAGGAGAAGGGTGCAGATGTGGCACCCAGGGCTGGGCAGGAAGGGAAGCAGAGACAGGAAGGGCAGGAAGGAAGAGGAGAGCGCGCGGGGCGCGGCCGGTCACTTGCCTGCCATCAGTAGGACAAACTACTGAAAACATTTAGGCAGTGGGTCAAAGTCAGATTTATCTGTGGAACAATAGGAGGAGATGAAGCCAAGGCAGATCAGAGCTAATTTAAGGCCCTGCTGCAGTCTGCAGGCTTCCGATGAGGAATACACAGGTCCTGCACCCGCTCACCCGGGGAAGGGCCGCCTGGGCCTTATTCACCGAGGACGGCCACTCAGTCGTCGTCAATTTATGAAAATACACAAGGGCATATTTACTAACATGGTGCGCCGACGTGACCCAAAATGTTAATTTTAAATTTACTCTTCATAGCAAAACATTTTTTTACACTAGAAAGTCACCAGAAAATAACACATAGCTTCGCCTAGCGCTAGTTTGCATTACTGTGCGTCAAGGGGACATTTCATGGGTGGTACATCGGCCTTCCAATGCAACGAGCCACGGTTTTGACACAAAACTATATCAGCTAGATTCATCATTGAAAAATGGGCTCGCAAAGGGCCAGATTCTGAGAATCCGGCCCTTTGCGAGCGCAATTTTTGCATTTGGGATTCATCATCCCAAATGCAAAAATCGCTAATTGCGAAATCGCAAAATTGCGAGGAATTGCATTTAAGGAATCTCTATTTGAGATTCCTTCAATGCAATTCTTGAACCATTTTTGAATTGCGAATTCGCAATTTTTGGCCGCTATTTACCATGAAGTCTGACTACGCGGTAAATAGAGAAAACTTAGAAAAATGCACTTTAGTGCATTTTTCTAAGTTGTATGTTACACACACACGTCCTTTGGACATGTGTGTGCGCAGCATCAGTCTACATTTTCATTTCAGGAGTGCTACAGGGTTCCTTTGGACACCCCTGGCACCCTTGAAATCGCATCCTTATTTGCGAGTAGCAAATTGCTAATCGCAAATGAGGAATGACTCCCCATTCATTCCTATGGGCCTTTAGGCCCATAGGAATGAATGGGGAGTTATTCCTTATTTGCGATTAGCAATTAGCTAATCGCAAATAAGGAAGCTGTAGGAATCGCAATAAATATTGCGATTTCTACAAGAATCCCGTTTTGCGAGTCTGTAATAGCGATTCCTTAATAATCGCTATTACAGACTCGCAAAACATGCCGATGATGAATCTAGGTGCATCTGTTTAAAAAAAGTAGGCAGTGTTTTACATGAAAAAGATAGCGCCTTTTTGACATTGGCACTATCAAGGTGAAATGCTTTTTTTTACCTTACTTTTCCTTCTTTGGAAGCGTGTTGCGCTGCGCAGCACACATGCAAAGCGGGAAAGGTTTTAAAGTTAGTCTAAGCATAATATTTTGTACTGGAAGGGTACCCTTACCGTACGAAACCTATACTAGAGATCACACAAACGCCCTTGCACTATGGTACGAAAGGCGTTTACGTGGCGCTAGGCAGCCTGATTCTGGGGAGGAGTACGACAGTATCATATCTCTGTACATATGGCGCTTTCCTGCTCTCTCATACGATGTAGCTCAGACTTTTTTCTTGCTGCTCTGCGTGATGTTTCGTAAATATACCCCTTAATGTTGTCATATGCATTTGGTTCAGGGTTCCCAGCTAGCAAAACACGTCTATTCTGAGATGAAAGCGGGAAGTGTGCCGTGGGATCAGCTTCAGTGCGCTTCAATACATTATTACTGGGCATCAGCAGGGCACAAGTCCTATAAAAAAGAAGTGGGGGACTGACAATATGCAAATTGCCTCATGACGTCATGAAAAGCAGAGCTCGCACATTTCCTACGTCCAGTCCAAGTTTTTACTCTGTATTCTGGAACTTGTAGCCCTGCTTATCCCATTAGAAAAATGCGCAAATAAAGACATCGTATACAAAGTAGAAACCTGGGGCCTCATTTATGAGAAATGACGCATCGCTTCGTGAAAGCAGCGATGCGTCACTTCTCAGTGCGCACTCCTTGCGACATTCCTGATGCGTCATATTTAATGTATGACGCATCATTGCGCAAGGAGTTATAGATACGTCAGCATTTCTGACGTATCTGTAAGCGCAAAAGTGACGCATTGCTGGAGTGTGTCACAAAAGTGACGCAACTCCAGCAATGTGTCCTTTCACATGGGGCAAGCCCCATGTGAAAGGGCCTGCGTCAGTCTTACGCCTGCTGTGAGGCAGGCGCAAGATTTTGACGCAACGGCGTCCTAAAAGTGACGCAGTGAAATCACATAGATTTCACTGCGTCACTTCTATGACCCTTCCTTGCGTCAATACGCCCCCCTTGCATACATTATACCTGGCGCAGGTATAATGTGGCGCAGGGGTTTACAAAGTGACGCATCTACCTAGATGCGTCACTTTGTAAATATGGTGCAACAAGGCGCATTTTTTACGCCACTGGTGCGTGACAAAAAGTGACGCACCGACGGCGTAAAAGTGACGCACAGCCTCATAAATGAGGCCCCTGGACTGAGGGAACGACTCACGCAAGACTCTGGGACAGCTGGGGGCTCTGGATTACTAGAGGAAGCTGCCCCTCGGCTACCCACACTAGATAGCAAAGAATCGCAGTGAATGCTGCGCGATTAACCCAGTTCTTCGCCGATTTGTGTTTTAAAGTCACAGGACGGCAAATGAACGCTGTTTCATATTACTGCAATTAGACAATACTGCTTACACGAACGGTTTCCTTTTTCACCACTTCCCGTGGGGCCCAAGTTCTAGGCAGGCGGGACGGCGTCTACCCTGTGAAAAGAGTGGGGGGACGCCGTCCAACCGCCTGGACCCCCGACTCAAGCCCTGGGCATCAGTGAGGAGTTTGGAAGGCTCTGCAGAGGCTTATTCCAGAGGCCCTCCCACTCGGGAGAACCGATAATATGGTGGGGCGCTTGGGGGGGCACTCACAGGACTAGGGCGTTTCACCCCAGGTCCTGGTTTGTGGCAAGGCCGCGGATTCGGCCAGGTCGGACTCTGTCCCGGAAGTACTAGAGTGCTTCTGGGGTGGCGCGGCCCAAGCCCCACGAGTACGTATCTTTGCTCCTGCTCGCCGCCAAGGAAGAACGCGCTCTGCGCGGT
The DNA here is from genome assembly GCF_964261635.1 of Lissotriton helveticus. Taxonomy (NCBI): domain Eukaryota; kingdom Metazoa; phylum Chordata; class Amphibia; order Caudata; family Salamandridae; genus Lissotriton; species Lissotriton helveticus. The sequence goes on from NC_136057.1 coordinate 40,151,178, forward strand.
CCCTGAGGCCCCCGACCTCACAGCACTGCCTGTGAGCAGCCCTCACCTTGACGTTGCCGGGAGCAGCAACGGGCTGGAGAGATTTTACCCACCCACCATCTCCAGAGCAAGCGGCCCAAGGGGGGTAGGGGCGTGTCCGGTGGTGGGGTGTTATGTGATATAGGACATATTAATATCCTTTTTTTCTTTTGCAGGATGATCAGGCCATCAATTGTTTATGTAATTAATGTCATGCTTAACGCTTTTCTTCTAGCTTTCAATGTATTATGTTTTTGCTGATTTGTCGTAGTTAAGTTGGTCGTTAGGTGAGGACACTGGAGGTCCCTTTACGGCATCCTTTTTTGTACCAAATTAACACCTGCGCTACTGGACCCACCAAGGGGTGCTGGCAGCAAGTCAATGTGGTTGTAGGGGCGCAAGGGGTTCGGGCGGTTGCTGCCACACAGACCTTACCTATCAAAAACTTAAGCAGGTGCAGTTGGCGCGAGTTAGCACATGCCCTTGGCGGACGAGGAACTTGGGTTTAGGGGGGCCCACTGTAGGTATCTTAAGGGCTGCTAGGCCCCCTGCACAAGAGCTCCCAGTATGGGAGGGGAAAGGGGGCCCTCCTATAAGGAGGGACCCATCCTCTGGACGGGGGGAGTAAGAGGAAGGGTCACAGAGCCAGTCATGATTTCACTCGGAATGGTTATGTTTTTTGTTGGTTGCACATCAACAGACTAGTTATGGTTCGGTGATTCCCATGGACTAGTTCCTCTGTTATGGCTAGGTCTCACTTGTAAACAAGTTGTAAATAGTGTGGTTAATGTGCAACTTATGATTGCAAAATTGTTTTATGTGTGTGTGTAAATAATAAATATGGCCGGGGGTCTTCCAACCCCTAACCCAAAGAGATGTTTCGGACATTTTTACTGATATGGAGCTTTGTGGGGAATGTTAAGTACCCGTGGGACATCGGCGACTCTATGGCCATATACACCTATAAAAGAGTTGAGACTCATAAGGTGTGATTTAGAAGACCTGGAAGAGCGGCGTAAGAGGTGAAATCTCAGGTTCAGTGAATGGTCACACTGAGGGCACAGAAGGGATGGGGAGGCAAGGTCTAACAGGAAACTAGAAAGGAAATGAGTCATAAGATTGAATTTTCCAGTGATCATTAAAGAAGTGGGCAAAGAGCCATGGATTTGCGGATGCTTGGTCTGGAAGTGCCCGACTGACCACTGAAATCATCCCTCAATCCTGCCCGTTTGCGGACGGAAGGAGGATGAACCAAGCTCTCAACTCAGAGACAGAACCTGAAGGACTGGACTTTTAACAGTACCAGCGGTGCCAGGGAACAACACCTATAACCTTCATGGGATAACTGTTTCGGCGCACAAACTACAGAGACACGGGACACTTCCTTCGGCGTCAAAGATCAGCGTTTATTACTGCAGGGAGGCAAAAGTCACAAGAAGTACAACAGTGTGTAGGTTCTGAGAGTCTGCTTCAAATTGTATCTGTAGGTTGCTCTCTTTTATACAGAATGTTGCCATTGCATAACATGTGGACAAAAGATTACAATTCGGTTCCCACAGTAAACTTCAAAAAGATCGCTTTCATGTGTTCAGGATCCCGGAACATAATTACAATAGCCATGCCGGTTCCCAACTGTAAAAGTACATCTTCCCACCATTAAGCACACCCATTAGAGTTGTAAATGACAAAGAAGAAGAGTCAAGAGCAGCTGCAAGGAAGTCAGACACGTGTTGAGAAAAGAGTGTGGGGGTAATATCGGAAACATGATCGTAGGATCAAAAGAGTTGGATCTATCGCCTGCAAGGCTGTCACAATAGACTGGTACAACCAGATTACCCTCAAGCTGTGCCATCTGCCTTTGCTGTGCCATTCCTCCGGCCATAAAGACGCATGAAAGGAATATGCGTCTTCCGCAAGGCTTGGGAACTAGAGGGTCAAGGGGCGAACAGTTACCTGCTCGCTGACTACGTGAGGGCAAGAAAAAAATGGATGCCGTATCTAAAATGGAACCCAAGGGTTCAGACGAAGAATCATGTAATATTAGACGAACCCTGGCAGGTAGTGTAGCGAAATTTCGCACACTTGCCGAACTCGTCATTTGCGGTTCGTAGATACCAAACTCGTCTATATTCGGCAATGCTCAGAACATCGTAATAATTTTTACGGAACCTCAGACGGTCCTTTTGCCCTCATGTAGGCAAGCACTAGTCGGAATCATAATCGATTTCGATACTCATCAGATCACTCAGATGTTGTTGATACATTATTCTATCCTTCAATGCCTCTTTGGTGACAACAGGCTGTCTTATACACGTCGTAGCACAAAGGCCACATAAGGCAGGACCACATTGCACACAAAGACAACATGAGAACAGAAATGTCACAACAACCCCTATGATCATCAGAATCTTCCAACCCCAAGTCGATATCAGACCCCAAAACCATCCCAGAAGCGTCCAATTTCCTTCGTCCACGTGTATGGACTCCGAAATTTTGTGCAACTTAGAGATGGCTTGATAAACTGTTGGAGCGTTATCAGGTATGAATATGCAGCAGCTCGAATGGATGACAGTACAAACCCCACCTCTATCTGCTAGAACGATATCTAGAACCATACGGTTCTGCAACGTCATCAGTCTATCCGCCTGAACTTCGGCTGTTAAATTACCAAGGGCATTTGCAGTTATGTTGGCAGTTGATTCTACTACACGAGTTAACTGTCTCAGGTTCCTGCTATTAACCATCGGTCCCCAGAACGGTAGGTAACCCTTAAAGAAGTCTCCCGCTTCTTGTCCGGAAGTATCTTCTTTGCTAATCACACCTCTTACAATTCTATTTCTGTGATAATCAGAGGCCACAGTGAAAGTCGGAGGCAAAAGATTTGCAATATAGCAGGTACCCGAGAAGTCATGAGGTAACCACGTATAGGCTCGATCATAACATACAAAGTAGGTACCCTTGGCAGGCAGGAAGACAGGGGAAGAGAGCGTCGGTAAGACATACGTCTCAGTACAAGCACTCTCCCCAAACTGAGCTCTCGTATTTCGACCAAGACCTTTCAAGCAGAAATTACCAAGGTGAGGTACAATCCATATTGGTGGCGAGCTTTTAAGCTGTCTCTCACCCACTGATAAGCTGTACTCAGCTTCACTTAGTTCCTTATATGCTCGCACCTCTTCCTCTGGGATGAGCGATGCGTCAAAAATATCTCTATCTAAGTCTGCAATAGCTCTCGCCAGAGTCTTGTGGTACGGGCCAGGACCAGAGTTTGCTGAGCGTGGTTCTCGATGGGGGTAGGAATCTAGTGCGCTACGGAACATAGTTTGTAATGCTCGAGCTGACCCTTGTGCACTATAAGGCAGAACTAGGTACGGAATACCCTTATCCATGGTATGTGGCATTAATCCACACACCCAACAATTGGTAGTGTTTACCACTAACTGATGCTGATGCAAGAGTTGTATAAAAGAGTTGTTTCTGAATTCCGCACGTCTGATTTGTTCGTGTTGAGGCAGAGGATAAAAGGAATGTGGAGAAACAGTAGATATGAAATATTGATCATGAGATGGAAGAGTAGGTGTAGCAGAAGACAATAAGAACTGAGACCCATAATATATTCCTCCTACCAATAGTATAGATATGGTGAGAAACAGTATGATTACTTGTGAGAAAAACCATTTTGTATGACATATTTTCTGCAATCTAGATCTTTGCGCCAACATTTCTTCTCTTTTCGACAGCTCAGACAATGATGATTCCATCCCCTAACGACCGTCCGCGACGTTCTTGACGCACTTCGTTCTGAGTAGCGGTTATCAATTCCCAGGAATTCCCAGAAATTGATAATAGAAACCAACCTTGTGTCGATAGCTGCTAAACAGAAGGAAGTACCCGCACGGCCTTACGGTCAACCTGGATGGTAGGTTCTAGCTAAATAATGTTCTTGGCTGTACGAAAAAAGAAAAAGATACACAATATATAATGTCCACTGTTTTCAGAGCAATGTAGAACCTAGAAACAAAAAAAATCTTTTTATTTATGGCTTGTTCGTCGACGAAGGAAATATCGGCTACTTCCAGGGCGAGTCTGATCTTCAAACAATGGATTGGACGGCAAAGGAGTGTTCAATTGTTCAGGCAATTGTTCAACAGTCAAATTTTCCAAGGTTGACGTGGAGGAAATTGTTTGAGAGGAGTCAGTAACGGTGTCAGATACAAGTCGAGCTTCGCTGAATGGAACGAATTGTGGTCGAGTGTCGGTCTCAGATGAAGAAAGACCTCTTCTCATCCAGGTGTCCGACGGCAGAGGAAGCGGGACTCTTTTGGTGTGGGTAGCATGTACCCAGTTCCGACGTCCGTGTAGTCGAACCGCCGTTCTTGTAGCCAGCTGTACTTGAAACGGACCCACAAATCTTGGTTCTAGGTTTCGTTTTCGTCCGTAGTTTCTGACGAGGACCCAGTCCCCTGGTTGAAGTCGATGACCAGGACCCTCTGTTTGTGATGGCAGAGACTCAAAGACCTGTTGATGAATCAAACTCAATTTAGCAGTCAGATCATAGAGATAATCAATCAACATAGGGTATTCAATTCTGTCAAATTCCTTAGGTCTTGGAACTCCCCATACATTAGCAGGACGACCGAACACAATCTCATATGGGCTGAGCCCTACTCGAGAGTGTACAGTTGCCCTGGTCGACAGGAGAGCCAGAGGCAAAGCGTCGGGCCAATATAAACCAGTTGTTGCCTGAATTTTAGCCAATTTCAGTTTTAGAGTGCCATTATATCCCTCCACCAAGCCTGCTGATTGTGGATGGTTTGCACTATGAAATTTTTGTACTATCCCTAAACCGCGACACACACTCTTCATCACACTCCCAACAAACTCACTTCCGTTGTCCGACCATACGACCCGAGGCATTCCGTAGCGGGGAAAATACTCTTTGAGCAAAATTTTTGCCGTGGATAAAGCCGTATTATCCTTAAGGGGGTAGGCCTCAATCCACCTAGAGAATGCACACACCACAACCAATACATACTTCAAGTTATTACATCGGTCCATGTGGATAAAGTCCAACTGGATAACTTCAAAAGGGTACGTAGGAGGGGCAAAATGGCCAGGTGGAGTGGGGGTGCCCTTACCAGGATTGTGCATCAAACATACCATACAATTCTTAACCACTCTCTCGGCGCACTTAGTAATCCCATCATTCTTCCATACATGAGACAACAACTTGCATATACCCTTCGTGTTGATGTGCTCCATACCATGAGCCATTGTAACAACAGCGAGCACATACGCATCCGGTAACATCCATCTCTGCTTCTCTGATAAATCAACCCAACATCCATTCTCATCCAATCTTCCCGTGCTCTCTCTCCATTTATTCCTCTCTGTCTCAGTGGCTTCATTCTGTATTCCTTTCACACTTTCAAATGTGTCTTCACACATACCAGTCTCTGTTGGCCATCTCACTGAGCTCGTAACATACATTCTGTTTGTCAAATCTTTAGCCGTCTCTTTAGCCGTTTCATCCGCAAACGCATTTCCACGACCCACATCATCTGTTACTTTCTGATGTGCGCTACATTTGACTATGGCCACTTGTTTAGGCAATGTGAGTGCATCTAAAAGATCATTTACAAGCTGACCATGTTGAATCTTCGTGCCATGCGACGTAAGGAATCCTCTCTCTCTCCACAGTCGTCCAAAACTATGTGCCACACCAAACGCGTATTGACTATCTGTAAACACATTCACCCGTTTATCTTTAGACAACACACACGCTCTCGTCAAAGCAATTAACTCAGCAGCCTGAGCCGAATTCTGACTTAACCTTGCGCTTTCCACAATCGTTCTCAATGTAACTACAGCATACGCAGTTGTCACATCACCATTCGGTAACTTAAAACAGGAACCATCCACATATAAAGTACCATCGGGATCTGTCAATGGAGTATCTTTTAGGTCAATACGACCCTTAGTTTCCTCTTCAGTTCTGAGATAGCAGTCATGTACTGCTTCACCATTTGATTCTGTGTCGATCGGCAGCAATGTTGCTGGATTTAACACATTACATCGTTTTATCCGTATGTGACTGGCCAGCAACGTCAACTCATATCCAGACAATCTTGCGCTCGTCAGATGTTGAGTTTTCGTTCGATTCAATAGAGTGTCAACTGCATGCGGAACCATTACCGTGAGCATATTATTCATGACTAAACCTGCGGACTGTCGAATGGACGCCGCAGCTGCCGCTGTTGCACTTAAACAACTCGGCAAGGCTTTAGCTACTGGGTCTAAAGTCGAAGAAAAATAGGCACATGGGCGTTGTTTGCCACCAAAAGGTTGTGTCAGAACACTCAACGCGCAACCATCCCTCTCGTGAACGTATAGTGTAAACGGCTTACTGTAGTCAGGAGTGCCCAACACAGGAGCCGAACACAACGCATCACGCAATTCCGAAAAACTTTTCCGACACTCTTCAGACCAAGGCAATGGGGATGAGACATCCTTGCACGTAAGGGCTATCAATGGTTTCGCCAACAATGAAAAATTTGGAATCCATTGTCTGCAATAGGACGTAATACCTAAAAAGGCGCGAACATCTCTCTGGGTTTTTGGCACAGTCATTCAGGAAATCGCTGCAATTCTCTCTGGGGTCAACCTTCTCCCTTCTCTTGACAATAAGTGACCTAAATAGGTAACTTCTTGACAACAATACTGTAGCTTTGAAGGCGATACCTTGTGGTGTAAGTTATGTAGATAGTGTAACAATGATACTGTAGCCGTTTTGCAAATAGCTTCTGTATCAGCTGCCACTAAAAGATCGTCAACGTATTGAATCAAAGCTGCACCTTTAGGTAATACAAAGGCATCAAGCTGACCTTTAAGTGCTTGGCTGTAGATTGACGGACTCTCACAGTAGCCCTGTGGAGCGCGTTTTAGCCTAAAACTGCGACCACCTAATGAGAATCCGAATAGGTCTCTGCTTTCCTCTGCAATCGGGATGCTAAAGAAAGCATTCTTTAGATCGATCACTGTGAACCAGGAGGCAGATGCCGGAATCATTGTTAGTAAGGCCGTAATGTCGGGAACCACAGGAAATTGTGGAACCACTATTTTGTTCACCTCTCTTAAATCTATAACGAAACGATACACAGGAGGTTTAGCTGGGTCAGTTCGTTTCAGAATTGGCAATACAGGGCTATTACACACATTTCCACGAGTTTCTTCAACAACACCCTTTCCAATGAGATCATGAACGATTGCTAACAGCGCTCGTTCGCCCTCAAGAGAAATACGATATTGAGGTAAACGTGGTAATCGCGCATTTGGTTTCAATTGAATTACATAGGGTGGAATGTCTAACAGGCCCACGTCATTGGGACCTGTGGCCCATAAGGACGCAGGGAGGGAACTCAATTCCGGTGGGAATTTATCGACCGACAAATACATGGGAGAGATCACTCTCCGTCCCAATGTAAGCTCCACTCCTTCGGGGGAACAATACAATGTTGCATATAATCGTTTCAACAAATCCAGGCCCAACAGATTTTCACCACAACCTGTAGATAGAATCAGCGGAGCCGTTAGCTCACGAGGTCCAATCATAAGGGGCAAAGGGTTAGAGACTGGGTTACTAACAGGGGCGCCAGAGAATCCAACGGAAACGTTCGTTAAGCCAGACAAAGGTGCGCCAGGGAGTTTGGAATGCATGATGGAACTTTTTGTCGCACCAGTGTCTAACAGAAAAGGCTCAACTACACCCGATGTAGCCACTGCAACGTAAGGCCCACTCTGATCGACCGGAACTGACACTACTCCCTCTCTTTGTCGTTGGCTGTCCTAGTAATTGTCATTTACAACAGTCTCATGCTCTATGTAATAATCATCCACATTATACTGTGCAGATCGAACTGACCCCGTATTTCGCTGGTCAAAATAATTATTCGCATCCGATTGATTTTGATGACGATCAATCTGATTGTGGGATGAACCACGACCTCTACCACGTGGTGCCTGTTGGAGGTTACCACCACCACGGTTTCCACGTGTCGACACACCATTCAGACGGTCTCGTAAGGCAAGACAATCATATTTTAGGTGTCCCTCTTTTCTACAATATGCGCACTGATTATACCCAAGTGAAGATCTATAATCAAAGTTGTCAGAGCGCGGCTGTGTCCTATCAGGCTGTGCTCGTGGTCGATACTGCTGTTGTGAATCATTTTGGTTTGATCGTGGAGGGTATGCTTGCTGCAACAAAACCTTCGTTTTGAGCTCCTTAGTTTTCTTTTCTACACGATCACTTTCTTCCTTTTCCCTATTCTCATAATACTGGGCCGTTGCTAGTATTTGCGCAGGGGTTGAAACCGCCCACGCACTCTCCGAATTCCTCAATTTGTTGCTTAGTTCAGGCAACAGATTTGATACAAACTTGTCAACAAATAACCGCTGGCCTCCCTCAGTTCCCATGTCCTGACCGCTGTGGTCGACAAACGCTTCCTCAAACCTTGTAAAGAAATCCGAGACACTCTCGTCTTTCTTTTGCTTACAAGCTGTTAACTTATCCCAGTTCACCTTCATCGCTGGCATGATAGTTTTCATGAGCGTAATGATTTTCTGCGGCAAGTCTAAGATTAGCTGGTCGGGCTTAGCCCCACCAACTTGTAATGCATCAGCCGCTAGCAGTGCAGCCCAATCACCCCCTAATTCAACTGCGTGGTTGGCTTGACGAATTTTGGCCCAAACTGGTTGCGGTACAATATTGCCAAACAACATGTCGATGTCGGCAAGGTTCATAATAGAAGCTTCCACCAGTTGTGATAACTCCTTATAATAACCAGCCGGATTTTTACGCGGATCGGGTAAGGATTGCTTCACTTGCAAAACTTCCGATCGTTTCCATGGAAGATGTATCCATACCCTTCGAAAATGCGCTAGAACCGGAGGGTTAGCAGCAGGGTCACCAGGCACCCAAAGTGGCGGAACCTCTCTCATGGGATACTGACCAGGAACCGCTTTCCAATTCTCAGTGGTATCATCTGAGGACACCCGAGAATGTGCTGTGGATCTAAACGCTAATAAGCGTTCCACGGCACGTCGCACATCGTCTCCTATAATCATACCAGTCGAAAAGTGACTCTGAAGTTCAATTATGTCGGACGGTACATTATCTACATCATCATTATACCATTCTTCCCTCAAAAAGTTACACATCTCCTCAAACACGAATCTCTGCGTAGGCTCATTAAACTGAGAAAACGTGTCAAAGACCACACGAGGAGTGTAGTTGGCAGGATGTCGTATCCACCTATGTGCCATTGTTACTAACGTCTCTTTCTCCCTACCACTAGGGATCTGACTCCGTCTCTGAGGAGTTTCAGATGAATCAGACGAAAATAACGGACCAGAAAGAGGTGAATAAAGGGTAGCAACAGAGTTAGGAACACGCTTACGAACAGAAGGAGAAAGAAAAACAGGGGCAACAACACTGGAGGTGAAGGAAGGCATAGTAGGAACTGACAAGATAGTCGGAGTAGCAGAAACAACAGTCTGCGAAGATACAGGTACAGGAGCAGTAGGAACAAGGACAGGTGGTGGAACATACGTAGGGTTAACAACGGGCTGACCCGCAGCCGCTGGAGCACCAAGGGGTACAACAGGAGGTACTACAGGAGCAGCTACAGGAGCAGTAGCACCCTGTACATAAGGAGGTGGTGATTTCATCAAATATGACAGCAAGGAATCCTCCTTCAAATCTTCCTCTTTCTTTTCTAGATTATTCGGTAAAACCGGATAACATTTATCTATTTTCATGTGATGCAATCTAGTAGAGATTTCCATTTCCTTTTCTACTTTGTCCTGTTTACATTCTTTTATAGTTTGCATTATCGGAACGAACCCTTGCTTTTGATCCTTTTTAAGTTGTTTGATTTCTTTCTGCTTGGCCTCTTTACGCCATATCCGAAAGGAATCAAACATAGCTGGCCTAGCTTTCTTCAAAAATAATTTAGCCTCAAGATTGTCTAAAATCGAAAGTTCAAAAGTTCCATGTGGTGGCCATCTAAGGTCACCGTCTTTCTTTGTATAGCGGACCCAGTAATCATTATATATTATAGGACCCACCCCATGTCGACTATAAAGATCATGTATCGGAGTTCCAACTGGAGGTATCGGACACGAGTCCTCCAACCGGGAATCCATTGCGCAACATTGGAAAATACGAAACAAACCACTATGGCTAGGCATCGTGCACACTAACCTAGTATCAAACTTCAAGGATTACCGAAGTAATTAAACCTCGTGTAAGTCAAAACCCTCGGTTTTTGGCAATTGCAACTGTCAAATAATACTAGGAACCAATACTAAGAACCACAAATGCAATGGAACCATGCAATACAACAAAGCCTTAAGGCTATCACAAAGCTCGGAGAACTAACCACAAAGCCTGAGGAGGCTATTACAAAGCTCAGTGAGCTATTACAACAAAGCCTTAAAGGCTAACAACAAAGCTTTCAAGAAGCTAGAACAACCACTAAGGACTGGGAGCGACCCACAAAATACTTAACTCAGAACTTCAATGGCGTCACCAGGAAGGCCCGTTTATCGTCTCGCTTGTACGTAAGGTCTGCGCCGGGCGTCGAAGACAGGTCGACAGTCAGGGCATCGGTCCGTCGCAGCCGTCAGGAGGCGGGAATCTTCGCAGGGAAAAACTTCGGGCCACTTATTTCGACAACAGGATCGATGAAGCGGGGTGCACCTTCCCTCGGAGATTTCACACGAAGTTCCTCACGATCATCAGGCTTTGGACCGGTACCGCTGAAGTCGCCCCACGTTGGGCGCCAACTGAAGGACTGGACTTTTAACAGTATCAGCGGTGCCAGGGAACAACACCTATAACCTTCATGGGATACCTGTTTCGGCGCACAAACTACAGAGACACGGGACACTTCCTTCGGCGTCAAAGATCAGCGTTTATTACTGCAGGGAGGCAAAAGTCACAAGAAGTACAACAGTGTGTAGGTTCTGAGAGTCTGCTTCAAATTGTATCTGTAGGTTGCTCTCTTTTATACAGAATGTTGCCATTGCATAACATGTGGACAAAAGATTACAATTCGGTTCCCACAGTAAACTTCAAAAAGATCGCTTTCATGTGTTCAGGATCCCGGAACATAATTACAATAGCCATGCCGGTTCCCAACTGTAAAAGTACATCTTCCCACCATTAAGCACACCCATTAGAGTTGTAAATGACAAAGAAGAAGAGTCAAGAGCAGCTGCAAGGAAGTCAGACATGTGTTGAGAAAAGAGTGTGGGGGTAATATCGGAAACATGATCGTAGGATCAAAAGAGTTGGATCTATCGCCTGCAAGGCTGTCACAATAGACTGGTACAACCAGATTACCCTCAAGCTGTGCCATCTGCCTTTGCTGTGCCATTCCTCCGGCCATAAAGACGCATGAAGGGAATATGCGTCTTCCGCAAGGCTTGGGAACTAGAGGGTCAAGGGGCGAACAGTTACCTGCTCGCTGACTACGTGAGGGCAAGAAAAAAATGGATGCCGTATCTAAAATGGAACCCAAGGGTTCAGACGAAGAATCATGTAATATTAGACGAACCCTGGCAGGTAGTGTAGCGAAATTTCGCACACTTGCCGAACTCGTCATTTGCGGTTCGTAGATACCAAACTCGTCTATATTCGGCAATGCTCAGAACATCGTAATAATTTTTACGGAACCTCAAACCAGTAACCCCTTGGCTGACATAGGTGGAGGGGGCGTTCCTCAAACATAATTCACTGGGACAGACCTCACAGCCTTGGTAGGGGCCTAATCAGACAGTGAAATGCTTTAGCATACTCCAGGAGCTATCCAACTTCCATACGCACACATGCCGTATTCGAGGGCCTCTCCGCCGGCATGGTGACCAAAAGCTGCTATGGTCCCAAGGTTTTCTCCATCAATCCTTCTCATCTGGTCCCAAAAGGATGGCTAGAGTGGGAATGCTGAAAGACCTCCACAATGGTTTCACCAAGACAGAAGGAGCCGGAGATCAATGGACGAGGGCATGGCATCGATTTATGCTTCCAGCCCTGGTCAGGAACCCCTCCTCAGGCACACTACTCAGGAGAGAGTGGGATCTGCCACAGATCCTTCAATAAAAGGCAAGGGCTCTAACACAGTCATGTACCCGAAGCAGGATATGTCACGCTAGAAGCAAGGAGGGACCTCAGCGATTTCAGGTACAAGGAATCAGTGGCTGAAGGCCCAGGGATTAGTGTATACATGGTCATTACTATCACTACTCCCTGGGACACCGAGGGGAATGTTTACTATTATTTCAAGCAATGAGAACTTGCTGAGCTTTGTTGCGTGAAAGGCACAGAGTAGAAATGCTCCATATTTACAAAGATATAGATCATTTTTGCTCTTTCCCTGCACTGTCGGACTGGCACTCTTGCACTATGTCCTGCGCTAAAGGCAGGATTGTTTTTGTGCCGGAAGGGATACCTTTCTGCTCAAAAACAATCCTTAGAGACATATTCCTCTCTATATATGAGCTGTGGCACACATGGAAAGAGGAAGCAATGTGCAGAAATGGAGATATTTGGCATCCTTATGTCTCCGTCGGGTAGGCACACCATTTTGGCACAAACCCAGTTTTACAAGTCTTTGTAAGTCTGGCTTTACGTCAAAATACACGGGCGACTGCATGAAACGCTAAGAAAGTGACGTAAGCTTGTGCAAAACCATAGAAAATCTGGGCCCAGATGTAGACAACAGATCACTTGATCCTTAATAAAAGACTGTGGTCTCCGTGGAGCAGATTCCCTGACAATGTTCAACCTAGGCTTGTAAACAAAGAAAAAATCAGGAGGCCCCCTGAATTGGCTATGTTGGGACCAGGGTAAAGATACTCAAAAAGATCTATGATGTCCCTAGAGCATGTATCTAATGGATTACAACGTTGGTCCAAAAGATACTATGCATCCACCATAGGACTAGCCTGTTTTTTGGGTCAACCTCACAACCACAAAAGTATGAACTTACTCATATCAAAAGGGACTAACAATAGGGTATATAGATCAATGGTATTAGCAATTTGTAAACACAATACCTAAACACAATTCTAACAAAACAATAGGTGTACAAGTAAAAAATGTCTGTGGCAAGAGTGTGGTTACAAAATTAAAACATATATGTTTATTCTGTTTCATACAATTCAATTATTGTGCAATAACAATTTCATATAGACATTTTAAAAATCAATACATTTAAAAACAGATTTGTTAAAAACAAAGATTACACATCCATATGTTAAAATTGTTCAAGAGAACCTAGGCTTGTGACTGAGCTCCACAGCTGGCATTCCCAGCAAGGGGGTCCAGGTGGTCCCCTGAAGATGGAACAAGTCCCTACTGAAAGGAACAGTTGTGATAAATCAAGCCAGTGAACAGATCTGTGAATACTTACCTTACAATGACGTAGGGAAGTGGAAAGGGAATGGTTCAAGATGTGCTAAAAGGGGATGTGTGGGGAACCCTCAGTAAGGAAGCTATAAAATGTAAATTGATACTTGTATAGCGCACTACTCACCCGCAAGAGTCTCAAGGCGCTTGTACGAATACCGCTGTGGAACCCATCCTGGCTTTCCCTGAGAGGTGTCCACTCCTGGGCACCCCCAAGGTGGAGGCCAGGCATCCTTAGCGTTGTGGGGGCCGTTGTGGAGATTAAGCAAGCTATTGCCCAGAGTTGCAGAGTGGGACTCCATGATTGGAATAGGCACCGAGGCGTGAATTATCAGGTCCATGGAATTTGTGAGCCCAAGACCCGCCGAGGCAGGGAATTGAACCCTGCTCCCGGGCTAGACCTCTGCATCAGGGTCTGCCGCTCTAACCATTCAGCCACATTTCTCCACAGCTATCCGACTACGGCAACGCGGGAGACTGCCCGCAGGAGCTGCAAGAACAGCTGTGGCAAGGAGTATCGTGCCCCAAACTCATAGCAATACAGGGTCAAATTAAAACACTGAGGCGTGCAGTACTGCGAGGGAGGGAACAAAGTTAGTAACACAATGCATAGCTTCAGGGGGTAGCCACATGGGAGTACAGGGACGGGGGCTCGAAGGATGGGAAGAGTAGGTTGGGAGTTAGTTGGCAGATGTGTTTCCCCACCTCTTCTTGTATTATGTTGTGAAAAACCAATATATAACTACTGCAAATATGGAGGCCCACAATCGATGTGACTGGACTGCAGTGCTGCCGCCAAGGAAAGAGATATCTCCAGAAAAGAGGTGGTGTTACTACTGTAAACAGTTCTAGTTCTCTTCTTCGGTACAGTGTGCTTATGAGCTTATCAGTGAAGTAATTGCCCCATTTCTGGAGGCCTCACTCAGCTCTACTAACGTGCCCAGCTCTGGAGGCCTTGCTCATCTCTGTTAATGTCCTCAGTTCTGGAGACCTCACTCATCTTTGTTAATGTCCCCAGTTCTGGCGGCCTCACTCATCACTGTTGATGTCCTCAGTTCTGGAGGCCTCACTCATCACTGTTGATGTCCCCAGTTCTGGAGACCTCACTCATCGCTGTTAATAGCCCCAGTCCTGGAGGCCTCGCTCATCTCTGTTAATGTCCCAGCTCTGGAGGCCTCTCTCATCACTGTTAATGTCCCCAGTTCTGGAGGCCTCGCTCATCTCTGTTAATGTCCTCAGTTCTGGAGACCTCACTCATCTCTGTTAATGTCCCCATTTCTGGAAACCTTGCTCATCTCTGTTAATGTCCTCAGTTATGGAGGCCTCACTCATCACTGTTAATGTCCCCAGTTCTGGAGACCTCACTCATCTTTGTTAATGTCCCCAGTTCTGGCGGCCTCACTCATCACTGTTGATGTCCTCAGTTCTGGAGGCCTCACTCATCACTGTTGATGTACCCAGTTCTGGAGACCTCACTCATCGCTGTTAATAGCCCCAGTCCTGGAGGCCTCGCTCATCTCTGTTAATGTCCCAGCTCTGGAGGCCTCTCTCATCACTGTTAATGTCCCCAGTTCTGGAGGCCTCGCTCATCTCTGTTAATGTCCTCAGTTCTGGAGACCTCACTCATCTCTGTTAATGTCCCCATTTCTGGAAACCTTGCTCATCTCTGTTAATGTCCTCAGTTCTGGAGGCCTCACTCATCACTGTTAATGTCCCCAGTTCTGGAGACCTCACTCATCTTTGTTAATGTCCCCAGTTCTGGCGGCCTCACGCATCACTGTTGATGTTCCCAGTTCTGGAGGCCTCACTCATCTCTGTTAATGTCCCCAGTTCGGGTGGCCTCACTCATCTCTGTTAATGGCCCCAGTTCTGCAGGCCTCACTCATCTTTGTTAATGTCCCCAGTTCTGGAAACCTTGCTCATCTCTGTTAATGTTCCCAGTTCTGGAGGCCTTTACCATCTCCATTAAATGTGCCCAGTTCTCGAGGCTTCACTCACCTCTGTTAATCTCCCAACTTCTGAAGGCCTCACTCACCTCTGTTAATGTCCTCAGTTCTGATGGCTTCACTCTTCTCAGTTAATGTCCCCAGTTCTGGATGCCTCATTCATCTCTGTTAATGTCCCTAGCTCTGGATGCGGTGCACATCTCTGTTAATGTCCACAGTTCTGGAGGCCTGCTCATCTCTGTTAATGTCCCCAGCTCTGGAGGCCTCACTGATCTCTGCTAATGTCCCCAGTTCTGGTGCCTTCTTCATCTCCGTTAATGTTCCCAGCTCTGAGGACCTCGCTCATCTCTGTTAATATCCACAGTTCTGGAGGCCTGCCCAGCTCTGTTAATGTCCCCAGCTCTGGAGGCCTCACTGTTCTCTGCTAATGTCCCTTGTTCTAGAGGCCTCCCTCATCTCAGTTTATGTCCCCAGTTCTGGAGGCCTCGCTCAGCTCTGTTAATGTCCCCAGCTCTGGAGGCCTTGCTCACTTTGGTTCTAGATATCTCGCTCATCTCTGTTAAGTGCGCAGATTTGGAGGCCACGTCTGAAGTATTGTGCCAAGTTCTAGAGAACTGTTGTTCCCATTTCTGGAACCCACATCTGGGATATTTACATTGTAATTCATTCTGCGTTAGTGAGTCTTATTACTGATTTTCTTTCTTGGGTGCCAGGGGCATTGCATGTATGACTGCTGTGACATGTAGGTTCATTCCGAATTATTAAACCTGTTCCAACATTACTGCTGGTGACCCAGCCTCATGAGCAGAGGTCACAGACAGTATTCATGCATGCAACGCCCCCTAGTGGCATCTTGTCTGAAGCGGTCAGTACTGTGAATGAACCGTTCCATTCCAGAGAATCCAGCCTCAGATAAATGACTGACCACAAGCAGAGTCCTTCATCCATCAGCACCCACACACACACACACCCCCCTGAACACAGACCCCTGAGAGCTGTGGCGCACTGACTACTTTTCAGGGCCACAGGTAAATGGGGGTTTGACGTTCAGGCTCTCCCTTTCCTCGTAGGAATCAGGGCGTCTCTGGGGACCATTTGTTGCACTCTGGCGCCCTCCAGCGGCCACTCTTGCAATGCCGTAAAGATAGCTGTCCAGAGATGCTTTAACCCCTTAGCTGCAGCGGCTATTCTGCCGCAGCGCTAAGGGGGAGGGGGGGGCGCGCGGCGCTCCCGTACTCATGACTGAACCGCTCCGTCACGAGCCTCGGGTGGGCTGTGCTTGTGACGGAACGGTTCCATCACGGCCCGCCCGCCTAATAGAACGCTCAGCGCAGGCACGGAATTCGGGCCGCGCGGCGAGCGGGCCGCAACGGAACCGTTCCGTCACCAACACAGCCCACCCGAGGCTTGTGACCGAACGGTTCCGTCACGAGCACGCAACAGCTTAACGTAGCAAAGGCCAAGAGACCAGAATACGTAACCAGGAGGCGCACACATGCTCAGAGCAGTCCATGACACAACTAAACATCCGCGAATGCAACGTGGTCCTGCAGCGAGGCCTCTTTGTATCGGAACTGCATGCTCAAGTCACACAACCTACAGTGCTATCACTATGAGGCAGCACCATCGGTCGATGTGCGCTATAAAAACACCAAGGGCCTCACATTATGAAAAGTGACGCATTGCGCGTGAAAGCAGCGATGTGTCACTTTTCACTGCACCCTCCTTCCGGCACCAATGATACGTCATATTTACAGTATGACGCATCATGGCGCAAGGAGTTACAGACACGTCAGTATTTCTGATGTATCTGTATGGCGCAAAAGTGACGCATTGCAGGAGTGTGTCACAAAAGTGACGCAACTCCAGCAATGTGTAAAGCCCCATGTGAAAGGGCCTGCGTCAGTCTTACGCCTGCTGTGAGGCAGGCGTAAGAAATTGACGCATTCGTGTCCTAGAAGTGGCGCAGGGGTTTACAAAGTGACGCATCTGCTTAGATGCCTCACTTTGTAAATGGTGCGCAACAGGAGGCATGTTTTACGCCGCCGATGCATCACAAAAAGTGACGCATCGGAAGCGCAAAACTGACGCAAGGCCTCATAAATGAGGCCCCCTGTTTAATTTAACACCAATGACGCCCCCCATCTCCCCCCTCCCCGTTCTCCAGGAGGGTGCAGTGCACCTGTTGCCCCTGCAGAGGGCGCGGTCTCCTGCCGGATTCTTGATTGAACCCGTCTGCAGACAACCTTAGCTTGACCGATTCACCAACATATTCCAAATTTTTCGAACAAAATCCAAATTAAACCCACTCTGGACTTACTCCCATAATTTAGACAGAATTAGGACTTTTATATGGTTGGGAAAAATCGCCTGGAGCAACACGTTGAATATACATAGACCTACTGCACTGTATGTACTCAAATATGTATAAATAGTAGGCATTTACATTGGAAAATGTTATGTTTTACTTTTTCTTCTCCATCTGGAAAATATTTTTGAAAGTTGAGAAACGTCCCATCTCCTGCCATGAATTATGGGGGTGCTCTGTGCCCCTTCCCTCTCTGGAAACTTAGCTATCTTACACACATGCCAACATTTTAAGTTAAAATTCTTTATTACATTTTTCAAACAATATAACAAAATAAACAAATAAGTAATACATTTGGAGTACAGGGCACAATAACAATTTGTGCTGAGAATACAACCTAGAAACCAATAAACCAATATAAATTATCAAAAGTAAAATACACAACATGCAACTCCAAAACGATAATTTGATAGAGAAGAGGGACGTGGGAGATTAAAAAAAAAATTAATCATGAGAGTGTATTCCTCCCATTGACTTCCATTGAGGCCTGAATTTGGTCTATTGTCATGTACTGGGACTACATGAAAATATAATCCTTTTTATGTCGAGGACCGAAAGGCTGCGCTTGTGCAGTCTCCGGGAGGAGATTTAATGATTTGGAGTATGGGGGCTTGAACCCGCCTCTCTCCTCCTCTCTCCTCCATTGGCTGGCTTCCTAAACGGAGGCCAGCCATTGGAGGAGACAGGCGTCACTCCAATAAAGCCCTGTCTCTTTCGGATTCGGGGGCGTGTTTTTTTGCGTTCTTTCGACTGTGACGTCACCCGTCACTCAGAACGCCAAAACACGCCCCCGAATCCGAAATTTTCGGATGTTTCGGCCGCCCTTGTTGCCTGGCCGCCGCCGAGTCTTCCAGTGAGTACTTGTTTTAATAAGTGTTTCCAAGAAGGGGGATCCAGCACTCCTATGTTTATCTGCAGCCCGGGGCTGCAATCGTCATTCCAAGGGGGATTCCCCGGCGTGGGGATCCCCCCGTTGCTGCATTTCCAAGCCGGTGCCCACCCGGCATTTGCCACGCAAGATTGCTGATGTTAATGGGGGCCGCCCCGCTTTATTATTTATTTTGAGGGAGCCTACCCCTTGAATTCCAAGCTTTAATATTTACTTCGAGGGTGCCCACCCCTCATTTGGTGCTGGAATTACCACGGCCGGCCCGGGGATCTCCTGTGAGGCACTGTTCCCGCCTCCATACCCCCAGGGTAGCGCTGCCATTGGCGGCCCCAGAGAAGAATCACCGCATTGCTATTGGCCAGCGCGCCCCAGAGCCGAGAGGCTCGTCCTAAGGGCCGCGCTGCCATTGGCTGCCCCTGAAAGCCCAAACAGGAAGCGGACGGGAGCCCACCCCACGCTCCTGTGCCGAGGAAGCCGGAAGCAGCCTGCCGTGTCCTGCCCGGGGCTCCCGAGTGCAAGGGAGAGCCCCGGACTGCCTGCTGACCCGAAGGGAACCCGCGGCAAAGAGGAAGTCCTGGCCGCCGGGAGACGCAGCATAGGAGCAGTGCCGAGGAGAAGCATCCACCCCAGGAGTCCCGGTGAGTGCTGCTCCGGCCTGTACGCAAACATACCAACACGCTGTAAAAGTTCAGCCTGGCTGGCCTTTTTTTTCTGTTTACAGTCACGCCCCTGCTCCGGCTTCTGTCTTGAATAGTCATCACGCAGAGTAGTTACGTATTAATTGCTCTGAAGACTTCCTAATGACCAGTCACAGTCTATTTTAATTCACAGTGTACCCGGAACAGATATTTGGCCATTTCGGCATGTGGCACCCTGCTCGCCCGCACTCTATTAAGGCTGGCCTCATGAAAACACGATGTGTGGCTTGGAAAAAGGCAGGACAGCAAGAAAAGGCCTTGACACTTCTGATGACCCGGGCCCTCCACTTCATCCACCGAGGTAGCTGGCGTAAATTATTTGCTCGGAATCTGAAAGGTCAAAGGTCAGACCATCCTGCTGATTCCCTAAAACGGGTTTAAGGTGAGATAACTCAGTGGGTCTACAGGTCCCAGCAGAGGACAATTTGTTCTCCGACTGTTTGAAATGTTGAGGATTTGCTGTGCATCTAGTACGTAAACAAGGGCCTGTAGGGACTCCAATCTGCGAAGATAAAACTAAACGTCGGTATGTTAAATGTGCTGAACCTGTCGAGTTCTTTTCTGATGGATGACAGGCAAGCAACACCAGGCCTCAACCGGTCCGCCAATTTTCCTGCAAAGCACACCCCGGGCCTTTCACGGGCTCCCGCTTTTTGTCACTTTCTCAGACACAGAGGATGCTCTATGACCCTAAACAATATGCAAATGTCGAACGGTACGTGCTATGTATGAGTCGAGAAATTACAACTGTAGGCTTAACCTGCCTGACCCCAACAACACTGCAGACTACAAAAAGAAAGTGAGCCGGTGGGTACTCCCCCTCCCAACATGCACCAGAAGGGGTGTAGTACAGGTTTGTTAAAAGACTCCTTGTCACAAGGGATAGACTCTGAGTTGCCGACCCTGGCCTCTCTTTTCACAAACCACTGAAATCTGGTAAAGTTGCTTCATTTCCACCAGGTCAGCACTACAAGCCCCAGAAAGCTGCTTGTTGCGCGTCAGTTCTGGAACCATGGTGCCCTCTTTGGCATGGTGACACCTGATAAACTTAACACGAAATAAGCAACTTTTGATCACACTAGAATTTAAATCAAACCAAGTAGTAATGCTGTGTATTTATAAAAGCTACTCCTACACCCCCCTCCTCCCCCCTCAGATATTGGTGAATAATTCTAGAAACGCATGATTCATCGTTCAGACTTGAACACTTTCTTCGAAACCTGTATTTTGTTGTAATCCCAAATCCAGGCCTAGTGTGGTGAAACATGGGGGTGGGGTCGTTTAGGGCATGTAGGGCTCATTTAAGGGCCGAATAAGGCGCAGGCCCGACCCGCCTGTTCTCTGCGGGGAGCACACATGTCTAGGTGTACTTAGGCCTTAATTGCTCTGCAGCCCCCCCTTAATAGCCAAAACATGGCCCACTTTAGTAGCCTTAGACCCTTCCGTGACCCCAGAAAGACCAGACTGATCTTGTGTGTCTTGAAAGATAGGAAATAAAGCTTTGCCGTAGAGCTAAGTGTTCCAGAGACAATCTTACAAGTAGGGGCGCTCGGAGCTCTTGCCAGAAAGAAAAGGGTAGTTCCAGTCGGGACTTAAAGGGGAGATCTGTATTTAAAAGCACGTGGAAACAACTTCTCGTCATCTGTAAACCAGCCGTCTGCTGCCTCGGAGCTTGAGACCTGAGATGTGCATTAGACACACAAAGCCATCGTGGCAAAGAAACAGAATGATACAAAGCCAGGGACAGACGGGAAGATGGAGGCCAATTAACCTTTGGCTACGAGAACTGTTGTCCGGCTCATAACTTTCAAAAGTAATTCTAATTGTAGATGCATTTATATGTTCTAGTAACGATACTGCATGGAATTTGCCAGTCATTCATTTTGAGAAAGAACATTACAAAACCAGTAAACAAAAGCCAGACAGAAAATATACAAGAACAGCAGTACAGGATACAAAGGTTAATGCTGGAGACCTAGTAGGATTTTCAGGCCTGGTGGCAGCCGTTTGCAAGCGTCTAAGAGATGATGTTTCAGGGGATAACCAAGTGGGATGCATCCACTATCCTCATCGTGCCGAAGTAAGTTTCAATAGTGTCCCATATAGATCCCCGGAGCTCATTGGCTTTCCAGATCACATGATCCCTGGATGGCTGCACCAGAGCTCTGTATACAATGAGCTCCTGTGAAGCCTGAGCCACAATTCCTACCCCTGCCCCCCTTGTGTGAACGTGTGGAGCATGTGTCTGGATGGGAAGGGAGTTTGCGGGTGGGAGGTGGGGGCAGGGTGGAATAACATCTGTGTGTGTGTGGCTCTCCTCTCGCTGTGCTTGCTCTCCTGTGTGTGTGTATGTGGCTCTGTGTGTGTGTATGTGGCTCTGTGTGTGTATGTGGCTCTGTGTGTGTATGTGGCTCTGTGTGTGGCTCTGTGTGTGTGTGTGTGTGGCTCTGTGTGTGGCTCTGTGTGTGTGTGGCTCTGTGTGGATAGCTTTTTTTGTAGGTGGCTCTATGTGTGGGTGGCTCTGTCTGTGTGAGGGTAGCTCTGTGTAGGGGGCTCTATGTGAATGACTCTGTGTGGGTGGCTCTGTGTGGGTGGCTCTATGTGAATGACTCTGTGTGGGTGGCTCTGTGTAGGTGGCTCTATGTGAATGACTCTGTGTGGGTGGCTCTGTGTGGGTGGCTCTGTATGTGTGAGGGTAGCTCTGTGTAGGTGGCTCTATGTGAATGACTCTGTGTGGGTGGCTCTGTGTGGGTGGCTCTATGTGTGTGCAAATGAAATAGGTCATGCATTTGCGAGCGATTAAGCTATTGGCATTGTAAATGACAATGCCATTTATTTATGACTTAAAAAAATAAAAAAGTCATGAGCAATGCCAATAGCTCTACCTTTAATAATGCCGAGACCATTGCATTGTAAATGCTTGTTTCCATTACCTGTCAGGAGCACAGAGAATGCGCCATGATAGGCAGAGTGCGTGACACAAATGTCGTGCACTGCCTGAAGGAGCAGGTGACTGGCAGTGAGCACTAGTCTCACTAGACCCCTCCTGGTTTTTTGCACACAGGAATCGGGAGGCTAGTCTTGAAATCGGTAGTCTCTCGCCTGAATCGGGAGGGCGGGCATGGGTGATATTATGATGAATTGCACTTACAAGCAAAGGTGCGGCTCATGGTTTTTATAGTGAGGGTGTTTATCAATAAAATCACTTCATTATAGGTGGAGGGGATACGTGACAATCTGTATTTAAAAATACAACTAACCCTGTCAGAAGAATAGCATTAGAAAGACCCCTTTATTATTCACTCTCCATCTAAGCTCTTTCAAGATTTATGGGGGGCAGCACCTCCTGCACCCCTAGTTTCAGCGTCACTTGCCTTCGGTGGCGGCAGAGGCAATGGGGGCTGGGAGTATTCACACAGTCTGGCTTTTGGGAGTTCCAAGAATTGTAAGGCCATATTTATGACCAAGTGTGCATCACACTTGTACCACGCAACATGGTGTAAGAATGATGGATACCATATGTCATATTTTACAGCCGTACAAAGCCACTTTGTACCCAATTCACAGAACTAACTTAAGACAAAATCCTAAACTTACTACCATTTTGGTATTCCGAGGAGGTACTCACTCATTTCGGTATTCGTAGAAGTTGGGACTCCTAACTTTAGGACTCCTAAATGCCTTCTGTGAATACCGAAAGTCTTAAAGTTAGGATTTTTCTCAGTTTAGGAGTAGTAAAGGTAGGAGTCCTAACTTCTGTGAATACCGAAATGAGTAAGTGCCTTCTGTGAATACCAAAATGGTAGTAAGTTTAGCATTTTGTTTTAAGTTAGTTCTGTGAATCGGGCCTTGTGCGTTGCTCTGAGTGGCTCCAAAAATATGGTGTAACACAATGCAGTGCAAATCGCTGTGTTGTGTTACTCTGCCCTGGGTAGGCGTTCTATGGGCATTCCATGGGTGTTGCGTCGGTGTTTCCATGCAACTCCCATGCTTTTTGACGCATTATCACATTTACAAGATCTTGCAAACCAAAAAGAATCGCTTCCCCATGGTGTGCATAACAAAGAGAAATATGTTTATTTCTCCTCGTTTTTTCCTCTTTCTATGTGTGATGCATTCTGCAGCACACGTAGAAAGAGGAATCTGCCTCTCAGGACTGGTTTTCGTGCAGGAAGGCGCTCCTTCCTGCCCAAAAACCATCCTGACTACAACAGAGGCCTCTTTGCATGACGGTGCAGGGGTGCCTGTGTTGGTGCTAGGCTGCTGAAACGGCACTAGTATGAGATAAAAGGACAAGAATGGGCCATACTGGATTATTATGGCGCATTGCTGCCCTTTCCCTTTGACTCAAGGCAGGCCATGAAGGTGGCTTGCGTTGCTGCCCTATGCCACAAACTTCATAAATACTGGTCCTAAGTGCTTGGTAACCACACAACACCTCCCCTGGGAACACGCATGTGCACACCGCTGCTGTGCATGCACTTCTACGGAATATCCGACGTTCTGCAACAAGATGGCTGCCGAGTAGGAGCTCACCCCTGGAGCTCCCGGGTTCAGGGATTACCTTATCGGTAGTTATCCCCCTCGTAACCGGGCCATCCGACACCCACACTCAGACATTTGGTTCACACTTCACATCGCTATACTGGAACTATGCTGAACCTCATTTCGGAAGCCGCTCACCTGTGGAAGCGATCTCCCTGGTCCGTTGAGCCTCCTACTTGGCAATTGTATCACCCCATCGCCTGCCTCTTTTATGTCATTTTATAGTCATTTTTAACAGGCTGCTATTGCTTTATATCATTGCTTTATGGGTTCCTCACCTCTTATGTAAAGTGCTCTGATACCCACTAGGGTCCTGTTCACACTATATACGACTTTTAAAAATAAAATAAAAACTAGACGGTTGTCCGCAGCATGGCGTGAAAATTCCTCTCATCCTGGTCACAGTTTGCAGGTTATTACTTCAGCCCAACTTTCTGCACCCCGAAGAGGCGCCGGGGTAACCCTGTGTTTGAGACCCATGGAGAGGGGTTCAGCCAGAAAACAGAGAAGCGGTGAGACTGCTGTTGTACCATTACCGCCCACCGCAGGGGCATGTGCACCCTCTGGCTCTAGGCTCAGAGTGCACCTGGTACAACACTAACCCCTCATTTAAACAGTGGCAATCCAGGGGTGCTCTGGGCACGACCTGGGGCTGGGAGAACCTCCAGAAAGTGGCTCTATGAACCAGGCTGCTTGACGACCAACTGCGAAGTTCAGCCGTCCACCACGAAATCGGAGAAGGAGGAATTGTAGAGCACAGATGCTCAAAGGGTGTTTCCAGCTCCAGAAACAAACCCCCACCTGCCTTAAGGCACTATGGGTCAGATGTAGGTAGGCTTTTACCAGTTGGTAACGGCCGAAATCGGCCGTTACCGACCGGTAAAAGCCTTTTCCTATGTAGGAGGCTATTTTACCGATTCGGTATTTACGGAATCATCATTTACCGAATCGGTAAATGAGATGTAGGAAGCACTGTAAACAGTGCTTCTGGGCTTTAAGGATTCGTTATTTACCACCAACTATTAGTTGGTGGTAAATAAGGAATTCATCTGTAAATCAATCAATCAATCAATCAAGTCATTTATAGAGCGCACTACTCACCCGTAGGGTCTCAAGGCGCTAGGTGGGGGGGGGGGGGGCGTTACTGCTCGAACAGCCAGGTCTTGAGCTTCTTCCTGAAGGAGAGGTGGTCTTGGGTCAGGCGCAGGTCGGTCGGGAGTGAGTTCCAGGTCTTGGCGGCCAGGTAGGAGAAGGACCTTCCTCCTGTTGTCGCTCTTCGGATGCGGGGTACGGCGGCGAGGGCGTGGTTGGCTGATCGGAGGTGGCGCTTGGGAGTGTAGAAGTTGATCCGGTTGTTGAGGTAGCTCGGGCCTTGGTCGTGTAGGGCTTTGTGCGCGTGGGTGAGGAGACAGAAGGTGATTCTTTTGTTGACGGGGAGCCAGTGCAGGTCTCTCAGATGTCCGGAGATGTGGCTGTTTCGTTGGAATGTCGAGGATGAGTCTGGCTGAGGCGTTCTGGATCCGCTGGAGTCTCTTCTGGAGCTTGGCGGTGGTTCCGGCGAAGAGGGCGTTGCTGTAGTCCAGTCGGCTAGTGACGAGGGCATAAATGTGCATTTACACCTGTGCCATGTGACAGACATACATGCCCCTAGGGCATGTATGTATGCCACATGTGCACACCAGCACTATTCAGGGGTGTAACAGGTTGTCAAAGTGACACCCTGCCACCCTTGAATTTTTCGGTATTTACCGATTCGGTATTTGACATTCATTCCTATGGGCCTCCAGGGACAGGCGGATAGGACAAGTGTTACATCACCTGAGTTTCCTAAAATAAATATTCCTATGGGCCTCCAGGCCCATAGGAATGAATGGCAATTACCGAATCGGTATACCGAATCTTACCGATTCGGTATTTTTTACCGAATAATTATCTACATTGCATTTACCGATTCGAAAATACTGAATCGGTAAAATTCGGTATTTTCGAATCGGTAAATCTAAATTACCTACATCTAGCCCTATATCTACTAAAGGCTGCCCTTCAGTAGACCAGACACCTGCGGTCCCCCTGCCTGTTCCTCGCAGACAGCTCCGGATCCGCGGATTCAACAGCGGAGGACGCTTGTTCTCTCTCCTCGCGGCCAAAGCCTGGAACGACCTGCCCGAGCACCTGAGGAACGGCGCAACACTCTGGGAATTCAGTAAAGGGCTCAAGACCTGGCTGTTTGAATGAACATAGCACCGCGAAGCAGCAACTCCAGCGCCTTGAGACCCCCACGGGTGATTTGCCGCACTTTATAAATCCTGATTGATCGATTGACCCATCACATAGCTTACAGCTGCTCTTCTATTGGCGTAGACATCACAGTATCTGCAGAGAAACCATCTTTTTAGCTCAAGCAGCCTGTGTTTATTGTGTGTTTTCAGGGTGTGTTTGAAGGTCATTGGAGCTCTGGTGCAAACAAGCCTCTTGGGTCTCTTGTGAGTAAACCAGCCACTAACCAGCCACTAACCAGCCACTAACAAGGGTCTGTTGGAAAGATCCTTCTCTGGAATATCGAATACCACAATATTGTGGCCCACCAATACCGTGGACAAAACATGAAAAGATAAGTGCATATAGGGTGGTATAGATTTACTATTCTTAGCTCAACATCTATGCACCTTGAAGTTATATTTATATAGTTGAGGTGCATATATGTTGAGTTGGGTTTAGAAAATCTATCGATACCTTCCTTTCAATATTCTGTCTCTCGATATCTTCTCTATGATATTAGTGTCCCACATTATTCTGTAGTTGGTATTCAGAATCTACACCTGTTGTATTGGACCCTTGAGGCATTGTAGGTGGCATTCTGTGGAAACAAGAACTGTCACAGCCAGTAGGCCGGAGCTACTTTAGGTGAATTTTCTTTTCTTGTAATGGCTGAACCTTGGATGAAGGAAAGACCACAATACAGATTAGGGGACTCACCAAACCTTTGTGGCTGAATGCAGTGAGCAATGAAGTAAGAATTACAATAAACCTGTTACTCACTGAAAACAGTATGGCATGAAGTGGAAATGACTTTGTAAAGGTTCTGGGTGCTGCACCCACCAGGCTGAGTAACTGGCAAAGTACATGAACCTGGTGACCTCTTCTGGCCACATGAGTCTACAGATCCAAGAACTCAGAATGGGTGGAACTTAGGGAGATGAAATGCAGGCAGGTGTTGGCAAATGTTTGAGCAGAAAGACAATACTGTTTTTGGAACTGGTCAGTGTGTGAGCGAGGCCTGTCCTTCTGTTACTAGTTTTGCACCAGTCAGTCTGTGTGATGGAAGCTTGCACTGCTGCCCTTGCTGTCTGTGCTCTGGGTGTGTGTGCTGAGAGAAGATTCCATTGCAGTGTTTGCACTGTACCTGCTGTGTCTATGAGAGACTGTCTACTGTACATTCTGCATGTCAGGGAAGCTTGTCTTATGAATGCCTGTGCCTTCCCTGTGTGTGAGAGAAGCAGGATCTACAGATGGCTGGATGGTGCCTAATCTATGTAAGTGAAGCTTGTCCTTTTTCTTCCAGTGCTGTACCTAGCCTTCCCTTCTGTGTATGTTTTTGCGGGAACTGTAGGAAGCTTGCACTGCAAATGCTTGCACTGCACCTGTTGTGTGTGGGAGGGACGCTTGTTGTGCAGACTCTTGTGCTGAGGACAAGCATCCGCATTGTGTATTTGTTGTGTGTGACAGAGAATCTTGTTGCTGTGGTACGTGCTGTGAGCTAAGGAAGCATGCACTGTTGATGACTGTACTGTACCTGCTCTGTGTGTGAGGGACGCTTGCACTGTTGATGATCGTCCTGTACCTGCTCTGTGTGTGAGGGACGCTTGCACTGTTGATGATCGTCCTGTACCTGCTCTGTGTGTGAGGGACGCTTGCACTGTTGATGATGGTCCTGTACCTGCTCCGTGTGTGAGGGAAGCTTGCACTGTTGATGATCGTACTGTACCTGCTCTGTGTGTGAGAGACGCTTGCACTGTTGATGATCGTACTGTACCTGCTCCGTGTGTGAGGGACGCTTGCACTGTTGATGATCGTCCTGTACCTGCTCTGTGTGTGAGGGACGCTTGCACTGTTGATGATCATACTGTACCTGCTCTGTGTGTGAGGGACGCTTGCACTGTTGATGGCGGTACTGTATCTGCTCTGTGTGTGAGGGACGCTTGCACTGTTGATGATCGTACTGTACCTGCTCTGTGTGTGAGGGACGCTTGCACTGTTGATGGCGGTACTGTATCTGCTCTGTGTGTGAGGGACGCTTGCACTGTTGATGACTGTACTGTACCTGCTCTGTGTGTGAGGGAAGCTTGCACTGTTGATGATCGTCCTGTACCTGCTCTGTGTGTGAGGGACGCTTGCACTGTTGATGACTGTACTGTACCTGCTCTGTGTGTGAGGGAAGCTTGCACTGTTGATGACCTTACTGTACCTGCTCTGTGTGTGAGGGACGCTTGCACTGTTGATGACTGTACTGTACCTGCTCTGTGTGTGAGGGAAGCTTGCACTGTTGATGATCGTCCTGTACCTGCTCTGTGTGTGAGGGACGCTTGCACTGTTGATGATGGTCCTGTACCTGCTCTGTGTGTGAGGGACGCTTGCACTGTTGATGATCGTACTGTACCTGCTCTGTGTGTGAGGGACGCTTGCACTGTTGATGATCGTCCTATACCTGCTCTGTGTGTGAGGGACGCTTGCACTGTTGATGATCGTCCTGTACCTGCTCTGTGTGTGAGGGAAGCTTGCACTGTTGATGACTGTACTGTACCTGCTCTGTGTGTGAGGGAAGCTTGCACTGTTGATGACCTTACTGTACCTGCTCTGTGTGTGAGGGACGCTTGCACTGTTGATGACTGTACTGTACCTGCTCTGTGTGTGAGGGACGCTTGCACTGTTGATGATCGTACTGTACCTGCTCTGTGTGTGAGGGACGCTTGCACTGTTGATGATCGTACTGTACCTGCTCTGTGTGTGAGGGACGCTTGCACTGTTGATGATCGTCCTGTACCTGCTCTGTGTGTGAGGGAAGCTTGCACTGTTGATGACTGTACTGTACCTGCTCTGTGTGTGAGGGAAGCTTGCACTGTTGATGACCTTACTGTACCTGCTCTGTGTGTGAGGGACGCTTGCACTGTTGATGGCGGTACTGTATCTGCTCTGTGTGTGAGGGACGCTTGCACTGTTGATGACTGTACTGTACCTGCTCTGTGTGTGAGGGAAGCTTGCACTGTTGATGATCGTCCTGTACCTGCTCTGTGTGTGAGGGACGCTTGCACTGTTGATGATCGTACTGTACCTGCTCTGTGTGTGAGGGAAGCTTGCACTGTTGATGATCGTCCTGTACCTGCTCTGTGTGTTAGGGACGCTTGCACTGTTGATGGCGGTACTGTATCTGCTCTGTGTGTGAGGGACGCTTGCACTGTTGATGACTGTACTGAACCTGCTCTGTGTGTGAGGGAAGCTTGCACTGTTGATGATCGTCCTGTACCTGCTCTGTGTGTGAGGGACGCTTGCACTGTTGATGACTGTACTGTACCTGCTCTGTGTGTGAGGGAAGCTTGCACTGTTGATGACCTTACTGTACCTGCTCTGTGTGTGAGGGACGCTTGCACTGTTGATGACTGTACTGTACCTGCTCTGTGTGTGAGGGACGCTTGCACTGTTGATGATCGTACTGTACCTGCTCTGTGTGTGAGGGCGCTTGCACTGTTGATGATCGTCCTGTACCTGCTCTGTGTGTGAGGGACGCTTGCACTGTTGATGATCGTCC
This sequence comes from Lissotriton helveticus, assembly GCF_964261635.1. Taxonomy (NCBI): domain Eukaryota; kingdom Metazoa; phylum Chordata; class Amphibia; order Caudata; family Salamandridae; genus Lissotriton; species Lissotriton helveticus. The sequence goes on from NC_136057.1 coordinate 40,180,916, forward strand.
TGTACCTGCTCTGTGTGTGAGGGAAGCTTGCACTGTTGATGACTGTACTGTACCTGCTCTGTGTGTGAGGGAAGCTTGCACTGTTGATGACCTTACTGTACCTGCTCTGTGTGTGAGGGACGCTTGCACTGTTGATGACTGTACTGTACCTGCTCTGTGTGTGAGGGACGCTTGCACTGTTGATGATCGTACTGTACCTGCTCTGTGTGTGAGGGACGCTTGCACTGTTGATGATCGTACTGTACCTGCTCTGTGTGTGAGGGACGCTTGCACTGTTGATGATCGTCCTGTACCTGCTCTGTGTGTGAGGGAAGCTTGCACTGTTGATGACTGTACTGTACCTGCTCTGTGTGTGAGGGAAGCTTGCACTGTTGATGACCTTACTGTACCTGCTGTGTGTGAGGGACGCTTGCACTGTTGATGGCGGTACTGTATCTGCTCTGTGTGTGAGGGACGCTTGCACTGTTGATGACTGTACTGTACCTGCTCTGTGTGTGAGGGAAGCTTGCACTGTTGATGATCGTCCTGTACCTGCTCTGTGTGTGAGGGACGCTTGCACTGTTGATGATCGTACTGTACCTGCTCTGTGTGTGAGGGACGCCTGCACTGTTGATGATCGTACTGTACCTGCTCTGTGTGTGAGGGACGCTTGCACTGTTGATGATGGTCCTGTACCTGCTCCGTGTGTGAGGGAAGCTTGCACTGTTGATGATCGTACTGTACCTGCTCTGTGTGTGAGGGATGCTTGCACTGTTGATGATCGTACTGTACCTGCTCCGTGTGTGAGGGACGCTTGCACTGTTGATGATCGTCCTGTACCTGCTCTGTGTGTGAGGGACGCTTGCACTGTTGATGATCGTACTGTACCTGCTCTGTGTGTGAGGGACGCTTGCACTGTTGATGGCGGTACTGTATCTGCTCTGTGTGTGAGGGACGCTTGCACTGTTGATGACTGTACTGTACCTGCTCTGTGTGTGAGGGAAGCTTGCACTGTTGATGATCGTCCTGTACCTGCTCTGTGTGTGAGGGACGCTTGCACTGTTGATGACTGTACTGTACCTGCTCTGTGTGTGAGGGAAGCTTGCACTGTTGATGACCTTACTGTACCTGCTCTGTGTGTGAGGGACGCTTGCACTGTTGATGACTGTACTGTAACTGCTCTGTGTGTGAGGGACGCTTGCACTGTTGATGATCGTACTGTACCTGCTCTGTGTGTGAGGGACGCTTGCACTGTTGATGATCGTCCTGTACCTGCTCTGTGTGTGAGGGACGCTTGCACTGTTGATGATCGTCCTGTACCTGCTCTGTGTGTGAGGGAAGCTTGCACTGTTGATGACTGTACTGTACCTGCTCTGTGTGTGAGGGAAGCTTGCACTGTTGATGACCTTACTGTACCTGCTCTGTGTGTGAGGGACGCTTGCACTGTTGATGACTGTACTGTACCTGCTCTGTGTGTGAGGGACGCTTGCACTGTTGATGATCGTACTGTACCTGCTCTGTGTGTGAGGGACGCTGGCACTGTTGATGATCGTACTGTACCTGCTCTGTGTGTGAGGGACGCTTGCACTGTTGATGATCGTCCTGTACCTGCTCTGTGTGTGAGGGAAGCTTGCACTGTTGATGACTGTACTGTACCTGCTCTGTGTGTGAGGGAAGCTTGCACTGTTGATGACCTTACTGTACCTGCTCTGTGTGTGAGGGACACTTGCACTGTTGATGGCGGTACTGTATCTGCTCTGTGTGTGAGGGACGCTTGCACTGTTGATGACTGTACTGTACCTGCTCTGTGTGTGAGGGAAGCTTGCACTGTTGATGATCGTCCTGTACCTGCTCTGTGTGTGAGGGACGCTTGCACTGTTGATGACTGTACTGTACCTGCTCTGTGTGTGAGGGAAGCTTGCACTGTTGATGACCTTGCTGTACCTGCTCTGTGTGTGAGGGAAGCTTGCACTGTTGATGATCGTACTGTACCTGCTCTGTGTGTGAGGGACGCTTGCACTGTTGATGACTGTACTGTACCTGCTCTGTGTGTGAGGGACGCTTGCACTGTTGATGACCGTCCTGTACCTGCTCTGTGTGTGAGGGAAGCTTGCACTGTTGATGACTGTACTGTACCTGCTCTGTGTGTGAGGGAAGCTTGCACTGTTGATGACCTTACTGTACCTGCTCTGTGTGTGAGGGAAGCTTGCACTGTTGATGATCGTACTGTACCTGCTCTGTGTGTGAGGGACGCTTGCACTGTTGATGATCGTACTGTACCTGCTCTGTGTGTGAGGGACGCTTGCACTGTTGATGATCGTACTGTACCTGCTCTGTGTGTGAGGGACGCTTGCACTGTTGATGATCGTCCTGTACCTGCTCTGTGTGTGAGGGACCATTGCACTGTTGATGATCGTACTGTACCTGCTCTGTGTGTGAGGGACGCTTGCACTGTTGATGACTGTACTGTACCTGCTCTGTGTGTGAGGGAAGCTTGCACTGTTGATGATCGTCCTGTACCTGCTCTGTGTGTGAGGGACGCTTGCACTGTTGATGGCGGTACTGTATCTGCTCTGTGTGTGAGGGACGCTTGCACTGTTGATGACTGTACTGTATCTGCTCTGTGTCCGAGGGACGCTTGCACTGTTGATGACTGTACTGTACCTGCTCTGTGTGTGAGGGACGCTTGCACTGTTGATGATCGTCCTGTACCTGCTCTGTGTGTGAGGGACGCTTGCACTGTTGATGATCGTCCTGTACCTGCTCTGTGTGTGAGGGACGCTTGCACTGTTGATGATGGTCCTGTACCTGCTCCGTGTGTGAGGGAAGCTTGCACTGTTGATGATCGTACTGTACCTGCTCTGTGTGTGAGGGACGCTTGCACTGTTGATGATCGTACTGTACCTGCTCCGTGTGTGAGGGACGCTTGCACTGTTGATGATCGTCCTGTACCTGCTCTGTGTGTGAGGGACGCTTGCACTGTTGATGATCATACTGTACCTGCTCTGTGTGTGAGGGACGCTTGCACTGTTGATGGCGGTACTGTATCTGCTCTGTGTGTGAGGGACGCTTGCACTGTTGATGATCGTACTGTACCTGCTCTGTGTGTGAGGGACGCTTGCACTGTTGATGGCGGTACTGTATCTGCTCTGTGTGTGAGGGACGCTTGCACTGTTGATGACTGTACTGTACCTGCTCTGTGTGTGAGGGAAGCTTGCACTGTTGATGATCGTCCTGTACCTGCTCTGTGTGTGAGGGACGCTTGCACTGTTGATGACTGTACTGTACCTGCTCTGTGTGTGAGGGAAGCTTGCACTGTTGATGACCTTACTGTACCTGCTCTGTGTGTGAGGGACGCTTGCACTGTTGATGACTGTACTGTACCTGCTCTGTGTGTGAGGGAAGCTTGCACTGTTGATGATCGTCCTGTACCTGCTCTGTGTGTGAGGGACGCTTGCACTGTTGATGATCGTCCTGTACCTGCTCTGTGTGTGAGGGACGCTTGCACTGTTGATGATCGTACTGTACCTGCTCTGTGTGTGAGGGACGCTTGCACTGTTGATGATCGTCCTGTACCTGCTCTGTGTGTGAGGGACGCTTGCACTGTTGATGATCGTCCTGTACCTGCTCTGTGTGTGAGGGAAGCTTGCACTGTTGATGACTGTACTGTACCTGCTCTGTGTGTGAGGGAAGCTTGCACTGTTGATGACCTTACTGTACCTGCTCTGTGTGTGAGGGACGCTTGCACTGTTGATGACTGTACTGTACCTGCTCTGTGTGTGAGGGACGCTTGCACTGTTGATGATCGTACTGTACCTGCTCTGTGTGTGAGGGACGCTTGCACTGTTGATGATCGTACTGTACCTGCTCTGTGTGTGAGGGACGCTTGCACTGTTGATGATCGTCCTGTACCTGCTCTGTGTGTGAGGGAAGCTTGCACTGTTAATGACTGTACTGTACCTGCTCTGTGTGTGAGGGAAGCTTGCACTGTTGATGACCTTACTGTACCTGCTCTGTGTGTGAGGGACGCTTGCACTGTTGATGGCGGTACTGTATCTGCTCTGTGTGTGAGGGATGCTTGCACTGTTGATGACTGTACTGTACCTGCTCTGTGTGTGAGGGAAGCTTGCACTGTTGATGACCTTACTGTACCTGCTCTGTGTGTGAGGGACGCTTGCACTGTTGATGACTGTACTGTACCTGCTCTGTGTGTGAGGGAAGCTTGCACTGTTGATGATCGTCCTGTACCTGCTCTGTGTGTGAGGGACGCTTGCACTGTTGATGATGGTCCTGTACCTGCTCTGTGTGTGAGGGACGCTTGCACTGTTGATGATCGTACTATACCTGCTCTGTGTGTGAGGGACGCTTGCACTGTTGATGATCGTCCTGTACCTGCTCTGTGTGTGAGGGACGCTTGCACTGTTGATGATCGTCCTGTACCTGCTCTGTGTGTGAGGGAAGCTTGCACTGTTGATGACTGTACTGTACCTGCTCTGTGTGTGAGGGAAGCTTGCACTGTTGATGACCTTACTGTACCTGCTCTGTGTGTGAGGGACGCTTGCACTGTTGATGACTGTACTGTACCTGCTCTGTGTGTGAGGGACGCTTGCACTGTTGATGATCGTACTGTACCTGCTCTGTGTGTGAGGGACGCTTGCACTGTTGATGACTGTACTGTACCTGCTCTGTGTGTGAGGGACGCTTGCACTGTTGATGATCGTACTGTACCTGCTCTGTGTGTGAGGGACGCTTGCACTGTTGATGATCGTACTGTACCTGCTCTGTGTGTGAGGGACGCTTGCACTGTTGATGATCGTCCTGTACCTGCTCTGTGTGTGAGGGAAGCTTGCACTGTTGATGACTGTACTGTACCTGCTCTGTGTGTGAGGGAAGCTTGCACTGTTGATGACCTTACTGTACCTGCTGTGTGTGAGGGACGCTTGCACTGTTGATGGCGGTACTGTATCTGCTCTGTGTGTGAGGGACGCTTGCACTGTTGATGACTGTACTGTACCTGCTCTGTGTGTGAGGATAGCTTGCACTGTTGATGATCGTCCTGTACCTGCTCTGTGTGTGAGGGACGCTTGCACTGTTGATGATCGTACTGTACCTGCTCTGTGTGTGAGGGACGCTTGCACTGTTGATGATCGTACTGTACCTGCTCTGTGTGTGAGGGACGCTTGCACTGTTGATGATGGTCCTGTACCTGCTCCGTGTGTGAGGGAAGCTTGCACTGTTGATGATCGTACTGTACCTGCTCTGTGTGTGAGGGACGCTTGCACTGTTGATGATCGTACTGTACCTGCTCCGTGTGTGAGGGACGCTTGCACTGTTGATGATCGTCCTGTACCTGCTCTGTGTGTGAGGGACGCTTGCACTGTTGATGATCGTACTGTACCTGCTCTGTGTGTGAGGGACGCTTGCACTGTTGCTGGCGGTACTGTATCTGCTCTGTGTGTGAGGGACGCTTGCACTGTTGATGACTGTACTGTACCTGCTCTGTGTGTGAGGGAAGCTTGCACTGTTGATGATCGTCCTGTACCTGCTCTGTGTGTGAGGGACGCTTGCACTGTTGATGACTGTACTGTACCTGCTCTGTGTGTGAGGGAAGCTTGCACTGTTGATGACCTTACTGTACCTGCTCTGTGTGTGAGGGACGCTTGCACTGTTGATGACTGTACTGTACCTGCTCTGTGTGTGAGGGACGCTTGCACTGTTGATGATCGTACTGTACCTGCTCTGTGTGTGAGGGACGCTTGCACTGTTGATGATCGTACTGTACCTGCTCTGTGTGTGAGGGAAGCTTGCACTGTTGATGACTGTACTGTACCTGCTCTGTGTGTGAGGGAAGCTTGCACTGTTGATGACCTTACTGTACCTGCTCTGTGTGTGAGGGACGCTTGCACTGTTGATGGCGGTACTGTATCTGCTCTGTGTGTGAGGGACGCTTGCACTGTTGATGACTGTACTGTACCTGCTCTGTGTGTGAGGGACGCTTGCACTGTTGATGACCGTCCTGTACCTGCTCTGTGTGTGAGGGAAGCTTGCACTGTTGATGACTGTACTGTACCTGCTCTGTGTGTGAGGGAAGCTTGCACTGTTGATGACCTTACTGTACCTGCTCTGTGTGTGAGGGAAGCTTGCACTGTTGATGATCGTACTGTACCTGATCTGTGTGTGAGGGACGCTTGCACTGTTGATGATCGTACTGTACCTGCTCTGTGTGTGAGGGACGCTTGCACTGTTGATGATCGTACTGTACCTGCTCTGTGTGTGAGGGACGCTTGCACTGTTGATGATCGTCCTGTACCTGCTCTGTGTGTGAGGGTCGCTTGCACTGTTGATGATCGTACTGTACCTGCTCTGTGTGTGAGGGACGCTTGCACTGTTGATGACTGTACTGTACCTGCTCTGTGTGTGAGGGAAGCTTGCACTGTTGATGATCGTCCTGTACCTGCTCTGTGTGTGAGGGACGCTTGCACTGTTGATGGCGGTACTGTATCTGCTCTGTGTGTGAGGGACGCTTGCACTGTTGATGACTGTACTGTACCTGCTCTGTGTGTGAGGGAAGCTTGCACTGTTGATGATCGTCCTGTACCTGCTCTGTGTGTGAGGGACGCTTGCACTGTTGATGACTGTACTGTACCTGCTCTGTGTGTGAGGGAAGCTTGCACTGTTGATGATCGTCCTGTACCTGCTCTGTGTGTGAGGGACGCTTGCACTGTTGATGACTGTACTGTACCTGCTCTGTGTGTGAGGGAAGCTTGCACTGTTGATGATCGTCCTGTACCTGCTCTGTGTGTGAGGGACGCTTGCACTGTTGATGACTGTACTGTACCTGCTCTGTGTGTGAGGGAAGCTTGCACTGTTGATGATCGTACTGTACCTGCTCTGTGTGTGAGGGACGCTTGCACTGTTGATGGCGGTACTGTATCTGCTCTGTGTGTGAGGGACGCTTGCACTGTTGATGACTGTACTGTACCTGCGCTGTGTGTGAGGGAAGCTTGCACTGTTGATGATCATACTGTACCTGCTCTGTGTGTGAGGGAAGCTTACACTGTTGATGATCGTCCTGTACCTGCTCTGTGTGTGAGGGACGCTTGCACTGTTGATGGCGGTACTGTATCTGCTCTGTGTGTGAGGGACGCTTGCACTGTTGATGACTGTACTGTACCTGCTCTGTGTGTGAGGGACGCTTGTACTGTTGATGACCGTCATGTACCTGCTCTGTGTGTGAGGGAAGCATGCACTGTTGATGACTGTACTGTACCTGCTCTGTGTGTGAGGGACGCTTGCACTGTTGATGATCGTACTGTACCTGCTCTGTGTGTGAGGGACGCTTGCACTGTTGATGATCGTACTGTACCTGCTCTGTGTGTGAGGGACGCTTGCACTGTTGATGATGGTCCTGTACCTGCTCCGTGTGTGAGGGAAGCTTGCACTGTTGATGATCGTACTGTACCTGCTCTGTGTGTGAGGGACGCTTGCACTGTTGATGATCGTACTGTACCTGCTCCGTGTGTGAGGGACGCTTGCACTGTTGATGATCGTCCTGTACCTGCTCTGTGTGTGAGGGACGCTTGCACTGTTGATGATCGTACTGTACCTGCTCTGTGTGTGAGGGACGCTTGCACTGTTGATGGCGGTACTGTATCTGCTCTGTGTGTGAGGGACGCTTGCACTGTTGATGACTGTACTGTACCTGCTCTGTGTGTGAGGGAAGCTTGCACTGTTGATGATCGTCCTGTACCTGCTCTGTGTGTGAGGGACGCTTGCACTGTTGATGACTGTACTGTACCTGCTCTGTGTGTGAGGGAAGCTTGCACTGTTGATGATCGTCCTGTACCTGCTCTGTGTGTGAGGGAAGCTTGCACTGTTGATGACCGTACTGTACCTGCGCTGTGTGTGAGGGAAGCTTGCACTGTTGATGACTGTACTGTACCTGCTCTGTGTCTGAGGGAAGCTTGCACTGTTGATGGCGGTACTGTATCTGCTCTGTGTGTGAGGGACGCTTGCACTGTTGATGACCGTCCTGTACCTGCGCTGTGTGTGAGGGAAGCTTGCACTGTTGATGACTGTACTGTACCTGCTCTGTGTGTGAGGGACGCTTGCACTGTTGATGACTGTACTGTACCTGCTCTGTGTGTGAGGGACGCTTGCACTGTTGATGGCGGTACTGTATCTGCTCTGTGTGTGAGGGACGCTTGCACTGTTGATGACTGTACTGTACCTGCTCTGTGTGTGAGGGAAGCTTGCACTGTTGATGACCGTCCTGTACCTGCTCTGTGTGTGAGGGACGCTTGCACTGTTGATGACTGTACTGTACCTGCTCTGTGTGTGAGGGAAGCTTGCACTGTTGATGACTGTACTGTACCTGCTCTGTGTGTGAGGGACGCTTGCACTGTTGATGACTGTACTGTACCTGCTCTGTGTGTGAGGGAAGCTTGCACTGTTGATGACCTTACTGTACCTGCTCTGTGTGTGAGGGACGCTTGCACTGTTGATGACTGTACTGTACCTGCTCTGTGTGTGAGGGACGCTTGCACTGTTGATGATCGTCCTGTACCTGCTTTGTGTGTGAGGGACGCTTGCACTGTTGATGATCGTCCTGTACCTGCTCTGTGTGTGAGGGAAGCTTGCACTGTTGATGACTGTACTGTACCTGCTCTGTGTGTGAGGGAAGCTTGCACTGTTGATGACCCTACTGTACCTGCTCTGTGTGTGAGGGACGCTTGCACTGTTGATGACTGTACTGTACCTGCTCTGTGTGTGAGGGACGCTTGCACTGTTGATGATCGTACTGTACCTGCTCTGTGTGTGAGGGACGCTTGCACTGTTGATGATCGTACTGTACCTGCTCTGTGTGTGAGGGACGCTTGCACTGTTGATGATCGTCCTTTACCTGCTCTGTGTGTGAGGGAAGCTTGCACTGTTGATGACTGTACTGTACCTGCTCTGTGTGTGAGGGAAGCTTGCTCTGTTGATGACCTTACTGTACCTGCTCTGTGTGTGAGGGACGCTTGCACTGTTGATGGCGGTACTGTATCTGCTCTGTGTGTGAGGGACGCTTGCACTGTTGATGACTGTACTGTACCTGCTCTGTGTGTGAGGGAAGCTTGCACTGTTGATGACCTTACTGTACCTGCTCTGTGTGTGAGGGAAGCTTGCACTGTTGATGATCGTACTGTACCTGCTCTGTGTGTGAGGGACGCTTGCACTGTTGATGACTGTACTGTACCTGCTCTGTGTGTGAGGGACGCTTGCACTGTTGATGACCGTCCTGTACCTGCTCTGTGTGTGAGGGAAGCTTGCACTGTTGATGACTGTACTGTACCTGCTCTGTGTGTGAGGGAAGCTTGCACTGTTGATGACCTTACTGTACCTGCTCTGTGTGTGAGGGAAGCTTGCACTGTTGATGATCGTACTGTACCTGCTCTGTGTGTGAGGGATGCTTACACTGTTGATGACTGTACTGTACCTGCTCTGTGTGTGAGGGACGCTTGCACTGTTGATGACCGTCCTGTACCTGCTCTGTGTGTGAGGGACGCTTGCACTGTTGATGATCGTCCTGTACCTGCTCTGTGTGTGAGGGACGCTTGCACTGTTGATGACTGTACTGTACCTGCTCTGTGTGTGAGGGAAGCTTGCACTGTTGATGACCTTACTGTACCTGCTCTGTGTGTGAGGGAAGCTTGCACTGTTGATGATCGTACTGTACCTGCTCTGTGTGTGAGGGACGCTTGCACTGTTGATGACTGTACTGTACCTGCTCTGTGTGTGAGGGACGCTTGCACTGTTGATGACCGTCCTGTACCTGCTCTGTGTGTGAGGGAAGCTTGCACTGTTGATGACTGTACTGTACCTGCTCTGTGTGTGAGGGAAGCTTGCACTGTTGATGACCTTACTGTACCTGCTCTGTGTGTGAGGGAAGCTTGCACTGTTGATGATCGTACTGTACCTGCTCTGTGTGTGAGGGACGCTTACACTGTTGATGACTGTACTGTACCTGCTCTGTGTGTGAGGGACGCTTGCACTGTTGATGACCGTCCTGTACCTGCTCTGTGTGTGAGGGACGCTTGCACTGTTGATGATCGTACTGTACCTGCTCTGTGTGTGAGGGACGCTTGCACTGTTGATGATCGTACTGTACCTGCTCTGTGTGTGAGGGACGCTTGCACTGTTGATGATCATCCTGTACCTGCTCTGTGTGTGAGGGACGCTTGCACTGTTGATGATCGTACTGTACCTGCTCTGTGTGTGAGGGACGCTTGCACTGTTGATGACTGTACTGTACCTGCTCTGTGTGTGAGGGAAGCTTGCACTGTTGATGATCGTCCTGTACCTGCTCTGTGTGTGAGGGACGCTTGCACTGTTGATGGCGGTACTGTATCTGCTCTGTGTGTGAGGGACGCTTGCACTGTTGATGACTGTACTGTACCTGCTCTGTGTGTGAGGGAAGCTTGCACTGTTGATGATCGTCCTGTACCTGCTCTGTGTGTGAGGGACGCTTGCACTGTTGATGACTGTACTGTACCTGCTCTGTGTGTGAGGGACGCTTGCACTGTTGATGATCGTCCTGTACCTGCTCTGTGTGTGAGGGAAGCTTGCACTGTTGATGATCGTCCTGTACCTGCTCTGTGTGTGAGGGACGCTTGCACTGTTGATGGCGGTACTGTATCTGCTCTGTGTGTGAGGGACGCTTGCACTGTTGATGACTGTACTGTACCTGCTCTGTGTGTGAGGGACGCTTGCACTGTTGATGACCGTCCTGTACCTGCTCTGTGTGTGAGGGAAGCATGCACTGTTGATGACTGTACTGTACCTGCTCTGTGTGTGAGGGACGCTTGCACTGTTGATGACTGTACTGTACCTGCTCTGTGTGTGAGGGACGCTTGCACTGTTGATGACTGTACTGTACCTGCTCTGTGTGTGAGGGACGCTTGCACTGTTGATGATGGTCCTGTACCTGCTCTGTGTGTGAGGGAAGCTTGCACTGTTGATGATCGTCCTGTACCTGCTCTGTGTGTGAGGGACGCTTGCACTGTTGATGGCGGTACTGTATCTGCTCTGTGTGTGAGGGACGCTTGCACTGTTGATGACTGTACTGTACCTGCTCTGTGTGTGAGGGACGCTTGCACTGTTGATGACCGTCCTGTACCTGCTCTGTGTGTGAGGGAAGCATGCACTGTTGATGACTGTACTGTACCTGCTCTGTGTGTGAGGGACGCTTGCACTGTTGATGATCGTACTGTACCTGCTCTGTGTGTGAGGGACGCTTGCACTGTTGATGATCGTACTGTACCTGCACTGTGTGTGAGGGATGCTTGCACTGTTGATGATCGTCCTGTACCTGCTCTGTGTGTGAGGGACGCTTGCACTGTTGATGATCGTACTGTACCTGCTCTGTGTGTGAGGGACGCTTGCACTGTTGATGAACGTCCTGTACCTGCTCTGTGTGTGAGGGACGCTTGCACTGTTGATGGCGATACTGTACCTGCGCTGTGTGTGAGGGAAGCTTGCACTGTTGATGACCGTACTGTACCTGCTCTGTGTGTGAGGGAAGCTTGCACTGTTGATGAACGTCCTGTACCTGCTCTGTGTGTGAGGGAAGCTTGCACTGTTGATGATCGTCCTGTACCTGCGCTGTGTGTGAGGGACGCTTGCACTGTTGATGATCGTCCTGTACCTGCTCTGTGTGTGAGCGACGCTTGCACTGTTGATGATCGTACTGTACCTGCACTGTGTGTGAGGGACACTTGCACTGTTGATGATCGTCCTGTACCTGAACTGTGTGTGAGCGACGCTTGCACTGTTGATGAACGTCCTGTACCTGCTCTGTGTGTGAGGAAAGCTTGCACTGTTGATGATCGTCCTGTACCTGCGCTGTGTGTGAGGGAAGCTTGCACTTTTGATGACCGTACTGTAGCTGCTTTGTGTGTGAGGAAAGCTTGCACTGTTGATGATAGTCCTGTACCTGCTGTGTGTGTGAGGGAAGCTTGCACTGTTGATGAACGTCCTGTACCTGCTCTGTGTGTGAGGGAAGCTTGCACTGTTGATGATCGTCCTGTACCTGCGCTGTGTGTGAGGGAAGCTTGCACTTTTGATGACCGTACTGTACCTGCTTTGTGTGTGAGGAAAGCTTGCACTGTTGATGATCGTCCTGTACCTGCTCTGTGTGTGAGGGACGCTTGCACTGTTGATGACTGTACTGTACCTGCTCTGTGTGTGAGGGAAGCTTGCACTGTTGATGATCGTCCTGTACCTGCTCTGTGTGTGAGGGACGCTTGCACTGTTGATGACTGTACTGTACCTGCTCTGTGTGTGAGGGAAGCTTGCACTGTTGATGATCGTCCTGTACCTGCTCTGTGTGTGAGGGACGCTGCACTGTTGATGGCGGTACTGTATCTGCTCTGTGTGTGAGGGACGCTTGCACTGTTGATGACTGTACTGTACCTGCTCTGTGTGTGAGGGAAGCTTGCATTGTTGATGATCGTCCTGTACCTGCTCTGTGTGTGAGGGACGCTTGCACTGTTGATGGCAGTACTGTATCTGCTCTGTGTGTGAGGGACGCTTGCACTGTTGATGACTGTACTGTACCTGCTCTGTGTGTGAGGGACGCTTGCACTGTTGATGACCGTCCTGTACCTGTTCTGTGTGTGAGGGAAGCATGCACTGTTGATGACTGTACTGTACCTGCTCTGTGTGTGAGGGACGCTTGCACTGTTGATGATCGTACTGTACCTGCTCTGTGTGTGAGGGACGCTTGCACTGTTGATGGCGGTACTGTATCTGCTCTGTGTGTGAGGGACGCTTGCACTGTTGATGACTGTACTGTACCTGCTCTGTGTGTGAGGGAAGCTTGCACTGTTGATGATCGTCCTGTACCTGCTCTGTGTGTGAGGGACGCTTGCACTGTTGATGGCGGTACTGTATCTGCTCTGTGTGTGAGGGACGCTTGCACTGTTGATGACTGTACTGTACCTGCTCTGTGTGTGAGGGACGCTTGCACTGTTGATGACCGTCCTGTACCTGCTCTGTGTGTGAGGGAAGCATGCACTGTTGATGACTGTACTGTACCTGCTCTGTGTGTGAGGGACGCTTGCACTGTTGATGATCGTACTGTACCTGCTCTGTGTGTGAGGGACGCTTGCACTGTTGATGATCGTACTGTACCTGCACTGTGTGTGAGGGACGCTTGCACTGTTGATGATCGTACTGTACCTGCTCTGTGTGTGAGGGACGCTTGCACTGTTGATGATCGTACTGTACCTGCTCTGTGTGTGAGGGACGCTTGCACTGTTGATGGCGGTACTGTATCTGCTCTGTGTGTGAGGGACGCTTGCACTGTTGATGACTGTACTGTACCTGCTCTGTGTGTGAGGGAAGCTTGCACTGTTGATGATCGTCCTGTACCTGCTCTGTGTGTGAGGGACGCTTGCACTGTTGATGGCGGTACTGTAACTGCTCTGTGTGTGAGGGACGCTTGCACTGTTGATGACTGTACTGTACCTGCTCTGTGTGTGAGGGAAGCTTGCACTGTTGATGATCGTCCTGTACCTGCTCTGTGTGTGAGGGACGCTTGCACTGTTGATGATCGTACTGTACCTGCTCTGTGTGTGAGGGACGCTTGCACTGTTGATGGTGGTACTGTATCTGCTCTGTGTGTGAGGGACGCTTGCACTGTTGATGAACATCCTGTACCTGATCTGTGTGTGAGGGAAGCTTGCACTGTTGATGACTGTACTGTACCTGCTCTGTGTGTGAGGGAAGCTTGCACTGTTGATGATCGCCCTGTACCTGCTCTGTGTGTGAGGGACGCTTGCACTGTTGATGATCGTACTGTACCTGCTCTGTGTGTGAGGGACACTTGCACTGTTGATGGCGGTACTGTATCTGCTCTGTGTGTGAGGGACGCTTGCACTGTTGATGACCGTACTGTACCTGCTCTGTGTGTGAGGAAAGCTTGCACTGTTGATGACCATACTGTACCTGCTCCGTGTGTGAGGGAAGCTTGCACTGTTGATGACCGTCCGGTACCTGCTCTGTGTGTGAGGGACGCTTGCACTGTTGATGATGGTCCTGTACCTGCTTTGTGTGTGAGGGACGCTTGCACTGTTGATGATGGTCCTGTACCTGCTCCGTGTGTGAGGGAAGCTTGCACTGTTGATGGACGTCCTGTACCTGCTCTGTGTGTGAGAGACACTTGCACTGTTGATGATGGTCCTGTACCTGCTCCGTGTGTGAGGGAAGCTTGCACTGTTGATGAACGTCCTGTACCTGCTCTGTGTGTGAGAGACGCTTGCACTGTTGATGACCGTACTGTACCTGCTCTGTGTGTGAGGGAATCTTGCACTGTTGATGACCGTACTGTACCTGCTCTGTGTGTGAGGGACGCTTGCACTGTTGATGACCGTACTGTACCTGCTCTGTGTGTGAGGGAAGCTTGCACTGTTGATGATCGTCCTGTACCTGCTCTGTGTGTGAGGGACGCTTGCACTGTTGATGATCGTACTGTACCTGCTCCGTGTGTGAGGGAAGCTTGCACTGTTGATGAACGTCCTGTACCTGCTCTGTGTGTGAGAGACGCTTGCACTGTTGATGACCGTACTGTACCTGCTCTGTGTGTGAGGGAAGCTTGCACTGTTGATGACCATACTGTACCTGCTCCGTGTGTGAGGGAAGCTTGCACTGTTGATGACCATACTGTACCTGCTCTGTGTGGGAGGGACGCTTGCACTGTTGATGATGGTCCTGTACCTGCTCCATGTGTGAGGGAAGCTTGCACTGTTGATGATCGTACTGTACCTGCTCTGTGTGTGAGGGACGCTTGCACTGTTGATGATCGTACTGTACCTGCTCCGTGTGTGAGGGAAGCTTGCACTGTTGATGACTGTTCTGTACCTGCTCTGTGTGTGAAGGAAGCTTGCACTGTTGATGATCGTCCTGTACCTGCTCTGTTTGTGAGGGAAGCTTGCACTGTTGATGACCGTCCTGTACCTGCTCTGTGTGTGAGGGAAGCTTGCACTGTTGATGATCGTACTGTACCTGCTCTGTGTGTGAGGGACGCTTGCACTGTTGATGATCGTACTGTACCTGCTCTGTGTGTGAGGGACGCTTGCACTGTTGATGACTGTACTGTACCTGCTCTGTGTGTGTGGGAAGCTTGCCCTGTTGATGATCGTCCTGTACCTGCTCTGTGTGTGAGGGACGCTTGCACTGTTGATGATCGTACTGTACCTGCTCTGTGTGTGAGGGAAGCTTGCACTGTTGATGATCGTCCTGTACCTGCTCTGTGTGTTAGGGACGCTTGCACTGTTGATGGCGGTACTGTATCTGCTCTGTGTGTGAGGGACGCTTGCACTGTTGATGACTGTACTGTACCTGCTCTGTGTGTGAGGGAAGCTTGCACTGTTGATGATCGTCCTGTACCTGCTCTGTGTGTGAGGGACGCTTGCACTGTTGATGACCGTACTGTACCTGCTCTGTGTGTGCGGGAAGCTTGCACTGTTGATGGCGGTACTGTATCTGCTCTGTGTCCGAGGGATGCTTGCACTGTTGATGACTGTACTGTACCTGCTCTGTGTGTGAGGGAAGCTTGCACTGTTGATGATCGTCCTGTACCTGCTTTGTGTGTGAGGGACGCTTGCACTGTTGATGATCGTACTGTACCTGCTCTGTGTGTGAGGGACGCTTGCACTGTTGATGGCGATACTGTATCTGCTCTGTGTGTGACGGACGCTTGCACTGTTGATGACCGTACTGTACCTGCTCTGTGTGAGGGAAGCTTGCACTGTTGATGACCATACTGTACCTGCTCCGTGTGTGAGGGAAGCTTGCACTGTTGATGAACATCCTGTACCTGCTCCGTGTGTGAGGGAAGCTTGCACTGTTGATGACCGTCCTGTACCTGCTCTGTGTGTTAGGGACGCTTGCACTGTTGATGATGGTCCTGTACCTGCTCTGTGTGTGAGGGACGCTTGCACTGTTGATGATGGTCATGTACCTGCTCCGTGTGTGAGGGAAGCTTGCACTGTTGATGAACGTCCTGTACCTGCTCTGTGTGTGAGGGACGCTTGCACTGTTGATGATGGTACTGTATCTGCTCTGTGTGTGAGGGACGCTTGCACTGTTGATGATCGTCCTGTACCTGCTCCGTGTGTGAGGGAAGCTTGCACTGTTGATGACCGTACTGTACCTGCTCTGTGTGTGAGGAAAGCTTGCACTGTTGATGACCATACTGTACCTGCTCCGTGTGTGAGGGAAGCTTGCACTGTTGATGACCGTCCGGTACCTGCTCTGTGTGTGAGGGACGCTTGCACTGTTGATGATGGTCCTGTACCTGCTTTGTGTGTGAGGGACGCTTGCACTGTTGATGATGGTCCTGTACCTGCTCCGTGTGTGAGGGAAGCTTGCACTGTTGATGAACGTCCTGTACCTGCTCTGTGTGTGAGAGACACTTGCACTGTTGATGATGGTCCTGTACCTGCTCCGTGTGTGAGGGAAGCTTGCACTGTTGATGAACTTCCTGTACCTGCTCTGTGTGTGAGAGACACTTGCACTGTTGATGACCGTACTGTACCTGCTCTGTGTGTGAGGGAATCTTGCACTGTTGATGACCGTACTGTACCTGCTCTGTGTGTGAGGGACGCTTGCACTGTTGATGACCGTACTGTGCCTGCTCTGTGTGTGAGGGAAGCTTGCACTGTTGATGATCGTCCTGTACCTGCTCTGTGTGTGAGGGACGCTTGCACTGTTGTTGATCGTACTGTACCTGCTCCGTGTGTGAGGGAAGCTTGCACTGTTGATGAACGTCCTGTACCTGCTCTGTGTGTGAGAGACGCTTGCACTGTTGATGACCGTACTGTACCTGCTCTGTGTGTGAGGGAAGCTTGCACTGTTGATGACCATACTGTACCTGCTCCGTGTGTGAGGGAAGCTTGCACTGTTGATGACCATACTGTACCTGCTCTGTGTGGGAGGGACGCTTGCACTGTTGATGATGGTCCTGTACCTGCTCCGTGTGTGATGGAAGCTTGCACTGTTGATGATCGTACTGTACCTGCTCTGTGTGTGAGGGACGCTTGCACTGTTGATGATCGTACTGTACCTGCTCCGTGTGTGAGGGAAGCTTGCACTGTTGATGACTGTTCTGTACCTGCTCTGTGTGTGAAGGAAGCTTGCACTGTTGATGATCGTCCTGTACCTGCTCTGTGTGTGAGGGAAGCTTGCACTGTTGATGACCGTCCTGTACCTGCTCTGTGTGTGAGGGAAGCTTGCACTGTTGATGATCGTACTGTACCTGCTCTGTGTGTGAGGGACGCTTGCACTGTTGATGATCGTCCTGTACCTGCTCTGTGTGTTAGGGACGCTTGCACTGTTGATGGCGGTACTGTATCTGCTCTGTGTGTGAGGGACGCTTGCACTGTTGATGACTGTACTGTACCTGCTCTGTGTGTGAGGGAAGCTTGCACTGTTGATGATCGTCCTGTACCTGCTCTGTGTGTGAGGGATGCTTGCACTGTTGATGACCGTACTGTACCTGCTCTGTGTGTGCGGGAAGCTTGCACTGTTGATGGCGGTACTGTATCTGCTCTGTGTCCGAGGGATGCTTGCACTGTTGATGACTGTACTGTACCTGCTCTGTGTGTGAGGGAAGCTTGCACTGTTGATGATCGTCCTGTACCTGCTTTGTGTGTGAGGGACGCTTGCACTGTTGATGATCGTACTGTACCTGCTCTGTGTGTGAGGGACGCTTGCACTGTTGATGGCGATACTGTATCTGCTCCGTGTGTGACGGACGCTTGCACTGTTGATGACCGTACTGTACCTGCTCTGTGTGAGGGAAGCTTGCACTGTTGATGACCATACTGTACCTGCTCCGTGTGTGAGGGAAGCTTGCACTGTTGATGAACATCCTGTACCTGCTCCGTGTGTGAGGGAAGCTTGCACTGTTGATGACCGTCCTGTACCTGCTCTGTGTGTTAGGGACGCTTGCACTGTTGATGATGGTCCTGTACCTGCTCTGTGTGTGAGGGACGCTTGCACTGTTGATGATGGTCATGTACCTGCTCCGTGTGTGAGGGAAGCTTGCACTGTTGATGAACGTCCTGTACCTGCTCTGTGTGTGAGAGACGCTTGCACTGTTGATGATGGTACTGTATCTGCTCTGTGTGTGAGGGACGCTTGCACTGTTGATGATCATCCTGTACCTGCTCCGTGTGTGAGGGAAGCTTGCACTGTTGATGACCGTACTGTACCTGCTCTGTGTGTGAGGAAAGCTTGCACTGTTGATGACCATACTGTACCTGCTCCGTGTGTGAGGGAAGCTTGCACTGTTGATGACCGTCCGGTACCTGCTCTGTGTGTGAGGGACGCTTGCACTGTTGATGATGGTCCTGTACCTGCTTTGTGTGTGAGGGACGCTTGCACTGTTGATGATGGTCCTGTACCTGCTCCGTGTGTGAGGGAAGCTTGCACTGTTGATGAACGTCCTGTACCTGCTCTGTGTGTGAGAGACACTTGCACTGTTGATGATGGTCCTGTACCTGCTCCGTGTGTGAGGGAAGCTTGCACTGTTGATGAACGTCCTGTACCTGCTCTGTGTGTGAGAGACATTTGCACTGTTGATGACCGTACTGTACCTGCTCTGTGTGTGAGGGAATCTTGCACTGTTGATGACCGTACTGTACCTGCTCTGTGTGTGAGGGACGCTTGCACTGTTGATGACCGTACTGTGCCTGCTCTGTGTGTGAGGGAAGCTTGCACTGTTGATGATCGTCCTGTACCTGCTCTGTGTGTGAGGGACGCTTGCACTGTTGTTGATCGTACTGTACCTGCTCCGTGTGTGAGGGAAGCTTGCACTGTTGATGAACGTCCTGTACCTGCTCTGTGTGTGAGAGACGCTTGCACTGTTGATGACCGTACTGTACCTGCTCTGTGTGTGAGGGAAGCTTGCACTGTTGATGACCATACTGTACCTGCTCCGTGTGTGAGGGAAGCTTGCACTGTTGATGACCATACTGTACCTGCTCTGTGTGGGAGGGACGCTTGCACTGTTGATGATGGTCCTGTACCTGCTCCGTGTGTGAGGGAAGCTTGCACTGTTGATGATCGTACTGTACCTGCTCTGTGTGTGAGGGACGCTTGCACTGTTGATGATCGTACTGTACCTGCTCCGTGTGTGAGGGAAGCTTGCACTGTTGATGACTGTTCTGTACCTGCTCTGTGTGTGAAGGAAGCTTGCACTGTTGATGATCGTCCTGTACCTGCTCTGTGTGTGAGGGAAGCTTGCACTGTTGATGACCGTCCTGTACCTGCTCTGTGTGTGAGGGAAGCTTGCACTGTTGATGATCGTACTGTACCTGCTCTGTGTGTGAGGGACGCTTGCACTGTTGATGATCGTACTGTACCTGCTCTGTGTGTGAGGGACGCTTGCACTGTTGATGACTGTACTGTACCTGCTCTGTGTGTGTGGGAAGCTTGCCCTGTTGATGATCGTCCTGTACCTGCTCTGTGTGTGAGGGACGCTTGCACTGTTGATGATCGTTCTGTACCTGCTCTGTGTGTGAGGGAAGCTTGCACTGTTGATGATCGTCCTGTACCTGCTCTGTGTGTTAGGGACGCTTGCACTGTTGATGGCGGTACTGTATCTGCTCTGTGTGTGAGGGACGCTTGCACTGTTGATGACTGTACTGTACCTGCTCTGTGTGTGAGGGAAGCTTGCACTGTTGATGATCGTCCTGTACCTGCTCTGTGTGTGAGGGACGCTTGCACTGTTGATGACCGTACTGTACCTGCTCTGTGTGTGCGGGAAGCTTGCACTGTTGATGGCGGTACTGTATCTGCTCTGTGTCCGAGGGACGCTTGCACTGTTGATGACTGTACTGTACCTGCTCTGTGTGTGAGGGAAGCTTGCACTGTTGATGATCGTCCTGTACCTGCTTTGTGTGTGAGGGACGCTTGCACTGTTGATGATCGTACTGTACCTGCTCTGTGTGTGAGGGACGCTTGCACTGTTGATGGCGATACTGTATCTGCTCTGTGTGTGACGGACGCTTGCACTGTTGATGACCGTACTGTACCTGCTCTGTGTGAGGGAAGCTTGCACTGTTGATGACCATACTGTACCTGCTCCGTGTGTGAGGGAAGCTTGCACTGTTGATGAACATCCTGTACCTGCTCCGTGTGTGAGGGAAGCTTGCACTGTTGATGACCGTCCTGTACCTGCTCTGTGTGTTAGGGACGCTTGCACTGTTGATGATGGTCCTGTACCTGCTCTGTGTGTGAGGGACGCTTGCACTGTTGATGGCGATACTGTATCTGCTCTGTGTGTGACGGACGCTTGCACTGTTGATGACCGTACTGTACCTGCTCTGTGTGAGGGAAGCTTGCACTGTTGATGACCATACTGTACCTGCTCCGTGTGTGAGGGAAGCTTGCACTGTTGATGAACATCCTGTACCTGCTCCGTGTGTGAGGGAAGCTTGCACTGTTGATGACCGTCCTGTACCTGCTCTGTGTGTTAGGGACGCTTGCACTGTTGATGATGGTCCTGTACCTGCTCTGTGTGTGAGGGACGCTTGCACTGTTGATGATGGTCATGTACCTGCTCCGTGTGTGAGGGAAGCTTGCACTGTTGATGAACGTCCTGTACCTGCTCTGTGTGTGAGAGACGCTTGCACTGTTGATGATGGTACTGTATCTGCTCTGTGTGTGAGGGACGCTTGCACTGTTGATGATCGTCCTGTACCTGCTCCGTGTGTGAGGGAAGCTTGCACTGTTGATGACCGTACTGTACCTGCTCTGTGTGTGAGGAAAGCTTGCACTGTTGATGACCATACTGTACCTGCTCCGTGTGTGAGGGAAGCTTGCACTGTTGATGACCGTCCGGTACCTGCTCTGTGTGTGAGGGACGCTTGCACTGTTGATGATGGTCCTGTACCTGCTTTGTGTGTGAGGGACGCTTGCACTGTTGATGATGGTCCTGTACCTGCTCCGTGTGTGAGGGAAGCTTGCACTGTTGATGAACGTCCTGTACCTGCTCTGTGTGTGAGAGACACTTGCACTGTTGATGATGGTCCTGTACCTGCTCCGTGTGTGAGGGAAGCTTGCACTGTTGATGAACGTCCTGTACCTGCTCTGTGTGTGAGAGACACTTGCACTGTTGATGACCGTACTGTACCTGCTCTGTGTGTGAGGGAATCTTGCACTGTTGATGACCGTACTGTACCTGCTCTGTGTGTGAGGGACGCTTGCACTGTTGATGACCGTACTGTGCCTGCTCTGTGTGTGAGGGAAGCTTGCACTGTTGATGATCGTCCTGTACCTGCTCTGTGTGTGAGGGACGCTTGCACTGTTGTTGATCGTACTGTACCTGCTCCGTGTGTGAGGGAAGCTTGCACTGTTGATGAACGTCCTGTACCTGCTCTGTGTGTGAGAGACGCTTGCACTGTTGATGACCGTACTGTACCTGCTCTGTGTGTGAGGGAAGCTTGCACTGTTGATGACCATACTGTACCTGCTCCGTGTGTGAGGGAAGCTTGCACTGTTGATGACCATACTGTACCTGCTCTGTGTGGGAGGGACGCTTGCACTGTTGATGATGGTCCTGTACCTGCTCCGTGTGTGAGGGAAGCTTGCACTGTTGATGATCGTACTGTACCTGCTCTGTGTGTGAGGGACGCTTGCACTGTTGATGATCGTACTGTACCTGCTCCGTGTGTAAGGGAAGCTTGCACTGTTGATGACTGTTCTGTACCTGCTCTGTGTGTGAAGGAAGCTTGCACTGTTGATGATCGTCCTGTACCTGCTCTGTGTGTGAGGGAAGCTTGCACTGTTGATGACCGTCCTGTACCTGCTCTGTGTGTGAGGGAAGCTTGCACTGTTGATGATCGTACTGTACCTGCTCTGTGTGTGAGGGACGCTTGCACTGTTGATGATCGTACTGTACCTGCTCTGTGTGTGAGGGACGCTTGCACTGTTGATGACTGTACTGTACCTGCTCTGTGTGTGTGGGAAGCTTGCCCTGTTGATGATCGTCCTGTACCTGCTCTGTGTGTGAGGGACGCTTGCACTGTTGATGATCGTACTGTACCTGCTCTGTGTGTGAGGGAAGCTTGCACTGTTGATGATCGTCCTGTACCTGCTCTGTGTGTTAGGGACGCTTGCACTGTTGATGGCGGTACTGTATCTGCTCTGTGTGTGAGGGACGCTTGCACTGTTGATGACTGTACTGTACCTGCTCTGTGTGTGAGGGAAGCTTGCACTGTTGATGATCGTCCTGTACCTGCTCTGTGTGTGAGGGACGCTTGCACTGTTGATGACCGTACTGTACCTGCTCTGTGTGTGCGGGAAGCTTGCACTGTTGATGGCGGTACTGTATCTGCTCTGTGTCCGAGGGACGCTTGCACTGTTGATGACTGTACTGTACCTGCTCTGTGTGTGAGGGAAGCTTGCACTGTTGATGATCGTCCTGTACCTGCTTTGTGTGTGAGGGACGCTTGCACTGTTGATGATCGTACTGTACCTGCTCTGTGTGTGAGGGACGCTTGCACTGTTGATGGCGATACTGTATCTGCTCTGTGTGTGACGGACGCTTGCACTGTTGATGACCGTACTGTACCTGCTCTGTGTGAGGGAAGCTTGCACTGTTGATGACCATACTGTACCTGCTCCGTGTGTGAGGGAAGCTTGCACTGTTCATGAACATCCTGTACCTGCTCCGTGTGTGAGGGAAGCTTGCACTGTTGATGACCGTCCTGTACCTGCTCTGTGTGTTAGGGACGCTTGCACTGTTGATGATGGTCCTGTACCTGCTCTGTGTGTGAGGGACGCTTGCACTGTTGATGATGGTCATGTACCTGCTCCGTGTGTGAGGGAAGCTTGCACTGTTGATGAACGTCCTGTACCTGCTCTGTGTGTGAGAGACGCTTGCACTGTTGATGACCGTACTGTACCTGCTCTGTGTGTGAGGGAAGCTTGCACTGTTGATGACCGTACTGTACCTGCTCTGTGTTTGAGGGACGCTTGCACTGTTGATGACTGTACTGTACCTGCTCTGTGTGTGAGAGACGCTTGCACTGTTGATGATGGTACTGTATCTGCTCTGTGTGTGAGGGACGCTTGCACTGTTGATGATCGTCCTGTACCTGCTCCGTGTGTGAGGGAAGCTTGCACTGTTGATGAACGTCCTGTACCTGCTCTGTGTGTGAGAGACGCTTGCACTGTTGATGACCGTACTGTACCTGCTCTGTGTGTGAGGGAAGCTTGCACTGTTGATGACCGTACTGTACCTGCTCTGTGTTTGAGGGACGCTTGCACTGTTGATGACTGTACTGTACCTGCTCTGTGTGTGAGGGAAGCTTGCACTGTTGATGATCGTCCTGTACCTGCTCTGTGTGTGAGGGACGCTTGCACTGTTGATGATCGTACTGTACCTGCTCCGTGTGTGAGGGAAGCTTGCACTGTTGATGAATGTCCTGTACCTGCTCTGTGTGTGAGAGACGCTTGCACTGTTGATGACCGTACTGTACCTGCGCTGTGTGTGAGGGAAGCTTGCACTGTTGATGATCGTACTGTACCTGCTCTGTGTGTGAGGGAAGCTTGCACTGTTGATGACTGTCCAGTACCTGCTCTGTGTGTGAGGGACGCTTGCACTGTTGATGACTGTCCTGTACCTGCTCTGTGTGTGAGGTAAGCTTGCACTGTTGATGATCGTACTGTACCTGCTCTGTGTGTGAGGGAAGCTTGCACTGTAGGTGACCGTACTGTACCTGCTCTGTGTGTGAGGGAAGCTTGCACTGTTGATGAACGTCCTGTACCTGCTCTGTGTGTGAGGGAAGCTTGCACTGTTATGATCGTACTGTACCTGCTCTGTGTGTGAGGGAAGCTTGCACTGTTGATGACTGTCCAGTACCTGCTCTGTGTGTGCGGGACGCTTGCACTGTTGATGAACGTCCTGTACCTGCTCTGTGTGTGAGGGACGCTTGCACTGTTGATGACCGTACTGTGCCTGCTCTGTGTGTGAGGGAAGCTTGCACTGTTGATGATCGTCCTGTACCTGCTCTGTGTGTGAGGGACGCTTGCACTGTTGTTGATCGTACTGTACCTGCTCCGTGTGTGAGGGAAGCTTGCACTGTTGATGAACGTCCTGTACCTGCTCTGTGTGTGAGAGACGCTTGCACTGTTGATGACCGTACTGTACCTGCTCTGTGTGTGAGGGAAGCTTGCACTGTTGATGACCATACTGTACCTGCTCCGTGTGTGAGGGAAGCTTGCACTGTTGATGACCATACTGTACCTGCTCTGTGTGGGAGGGACGCTTGCACTGTTGATGATGGTCCTGTACCTGCTCCGTGTGTGAGGGAAGCTTGCACTGTTGATGATCGTACTGTACCTGCTCTGTGTGTGAGGGACGCTTGCACTGTTGATGATCGTACTGTACCTGCTCCGTGTGTGAGGGAAGCTTGCACTGTTGATGACTGTTCTGTACCTGCTCTGTGTGTGAAGGAAGCTTGCACTGTTGATGATCGTCCTGTACCTGCTCTGTGTGTGAGGGAAGCTTGCACTGTTGATGACCGTCCTGTACCTGCTCTGTGTGTGAGGGAAGCTTGCACTGTTGATGATCGTACTGTACCTGCTCTGTGTGTGAGGGACGCTTGCACTGTTGATGATCGTCCTGTACCTGCTCTGTGTGTTAGGGACGCTTGCACTGTTGATGGCGGTACTGTATCTGCTCTGTGTGTGAGGGACGCTTGCACTGTTGATGACTGTACTGTACCTGCTCTGTGTGTGAGGGAAGCTTGCACTGTTGATGATCGTCCTGTACCTGCTCTGTGTGTGAGGGACGCTTGCACTGTTGATGACCGTACTGTACCTGCTCTGTGTGTGCGGGAAGCTTGCACTGTTGATGGCGGTACTGTATCTGCTCTGTGTCCGAGGGATGCTTGCACTGTTGATGACTGTACTGTACCTGCTCTGTGTGTGAGGGAAGCTTGCACTGTTGATGATCGTCCTGTACCTGCTTTGTGTGTGAGGGACGCTTGCACTGTTGATGATCGTACTGTACCTGCTCTGTGTGTGAGGGACGCTTGCACTGTTGATGGCGATACTGTATCTGCTCTGTGTGTGACGGACGCTTGCACTGTTGATGACCGTACTGTACCTGCTCTGTGTGAGGGAAGCTTGCACTGTTGATGACCATACTGTACCTGCTCCGTGTGTGAGGGAAGCTTGCACTGTTGATGAACATCCTGTACCTGCTCCGTGTGTGAGGGAAGCTTGCACTGTTGATGACCGTCCTGTACCTGCTCTGTGTGTTAGGGACGCTTGCACTGTTGATGATGGTCCTGTACCTGCTCTGTGTGTGAGGGACGCTTGCACTGTTGATGATGGTCATGTACCTGCTCCGTGTGTGAGGGAAGCTTGCACTGTTGATGAACGTCCTGTACCTGCTCTGTGTGTGAGAGACGCTTGCACTGTTGATGATGGTACTGTATCTGCTCTGTGTGTGAGGGACGCTTGCACTGTTGATGATCGTCCTGTACCTGCTCCGTGTGTGAGGGAAGCTTGCACTGTTGATGACCGTACTGTACCTGCTCTGTGTGTGAGGAAAGCTTGCACTGTTGATGACCATACTGTACCTGCTCCGTGTGTGAGGGAAGCTTGCACTGTTGATGACCGTCCGGTACCTGCTCTGTGTGTGAGGGACGCTTGCACTGTTGATGATGGTCCTGTACCTGCTTTGTGTGTGAGGGACGCTTGCACTGTTGATGATGGTCCTGTACCTGCTCCGTGTGTGAGGGAAGCTTGCACTGTTGATGAACGTCCTGTACCTGCTCTGTGTGTGAGAGACACTTGCACTGTTGATGATGGTCCTGTACCTGCTCCGTGTGTGAGGGAAGCTTGCCCTGTTGATGAACGTCCTGTACCTGCTCTGTGTGTTAGAGACACTTGCACTGTTGATGACCGTACTGTACCTGCTCTGTGTGTGAGGGAATCTTGCACTGTTGATGACCGTACTGTACCTGCTCTGTGTGTGAGGGACGCTTGCACTGTTGATGACCGTACTGTGCCTGCTCTGTGTGTGAGGGAAGCTTGCACTGTTGATGATCGTCCTGTACCTGCTCTGTGTGTGAGGGACGCTTGCACTGTTGTTGATCGTACTGTACCTGCTCCGTGTGTGAGGGAAGCTTGCACTGTTGATGAACGTCCTGTACCTGCTCTGTGTGTGAGAGACGCTTGCACTGTTGATGACCGTACTGTACCTGCTCTGTGTGTGAGGGAAGCTTGCACTGTTGATGACCATACTGTACCTGCTCCGTGTGTGAGGGAAGCTTGCACTGTTGATGACCATACTGTACCTGCTCTGTGTGGGAGGGACGCTTGCACTGTTGATGATGGTCCTGTACCTGCTCCGTGTGTGAGGGAAGCTTGCACTGTTGATGATCGTACTGTACCTGCTCTGTGTGTGAGGGACGCTTGCACTGTTGATGATCGTACTGTACCTGCTCCGTGTGTGAGGGAAGCTTGCACTGTTGATGACTGTTCTGTACCTGCTCTGTGTGTGAAGGAAGCTTGCACTGTTGATGATCGTCCTGTACCTGCTCTGTGTGTGAGGGAAGCTTGCACTGTTGATGACCGTCCTGTACCTGCTCTGTGTGTGAGGGAAGCTTGCACTGTTGATGATCGTACTGTACCTGCTCTGTGTGTGAGGGACGCTTGCACTGTTGATGATCGTACTGTACCTGCTCTGTGTGTGAGGGACGCTTGCACTGTTGATGACTGTACTGTACCTGCTCTGTGTGTGTGGGAAGCTTGCCCTGTTGATGATCGTCCTGTACCTGCTCTGTGTGTGAGGGACGCTTGCACTGTTGATGATCGTACTGTACCTGCTCTGTGTGTGAGGGAAGCTTGCACTGTTGATGATCGTCCTGTACCTGCTCTGTGTGTTAGGGACGCTTGCACTGTTGATGGCGGTACTGTATCTGCTCTGTGTGTGAGGGACGCTTGCACTGTTGATGACTGTACTGTACCTGCTCTGTGTGTGAGGGAAGCTTGCACTGTTGATGATCGTCCTGTACCTGCTCTGTGTGTGAGGGACGCTTGCACTGTTGATGACCGTACTGTACCTGCTCTGTGTGTGCGGGAAGCTTGCACTGTTGATGGCGGTACTGTATCTGCTCTGTGTCCGAGGGACGCTTGCACTGTTGATGACTGTACTGTACCTGCTCTGTGTGTGAGGGAAGCTTGCACTGTTGATGATCGTCCTGTACCTGCTTTGTGTGTGAGGGACGCTTGCACTGTTGATGATCGTACTGTACCTGCTCTGTGTGTGAGGGACGCTTGCACTGTTGATGGCGATACTGTATCTGCTCTGTGTGTGACGGACGCTTGCACTGTTGATGACCGTACTGTACCTGCTCTGTGTGAGGGAAGCTTGCACTGTTGATGACCATACTGTACCTGCTCCGTGTGTGAGGGAAGCTTGCACTGTTGATGAACATCCTGTACCTGCTCCGTGTGTGAGGGAAGCTTGCACTGTTGATGACCGTCCTGTACCTGCTCTGTGTGTTAGGGACGCTTGCACTGTTGATGATGGTCCTGTACCTGCTCTGTGTGTGAGGGACGCTTGCACTGTTGATGGCGATACTGTATCTGCTCTGTGTGTGACGGACGCTTGCACTGTTGATGACCGTACTGTACCTGCTCTGTGTGAGGGAAGCTTGCACTGTTGATGACCATACTGTACCTGCTCCGTGTGTGAGGGAAGCTTGCACTGTTGATGAACATCCTGTACCTGCTCCGTGTGTGAGGGAAGCTTGCACTGTTGATGACCGTCCTGTACCTGCTCTGTGTGTTAGGGACGCTTGCACTGTTGATGATGGTCCTGTACCTGCTCTGTGTGTGAGGGACGCTTGCACTGTTGATGATGGTCATGTACCTGCTCCGTGTGTGAGGGAAGCTTGCACTGTTGATGAACGTCCTGTACCTGCTCTGTGTGTGAGAGACGCTTGCACTGTTGATGATGGTACTGTATCTGCTCTGTGTGTGAGGGACGCTTGCACTGTTGATGATCGTCCTGTACCTGCTCCGTGTGTGAGGGAAGCTTGCACTGTTGATGACCATACTGTACCTGCTCTGTGTGTGAGGAAAGCTTGCACTGTTGATGACCATACTGTACCTGCTCCGTGTGTGAGGGAAGCTTGCACTGTTGATGACCGTCCGGTACCTGCTCTGTGTGTGAGGGACGCTTGCACTGTTGATGATGGTCCTGTACCTGCTTTGTGTGTGAGGGACGCTTGCACTGTTGATGATGGTCCTGTACCTGCTCCGTGTGTGAGGGAAGCTTGCACTGTTGATGATCGTACTGTACCTGCTCTGTGTGTGAGGGACGCTTGCACTGTTGATGATCGTACTGTACCTGCTCCGTGTGTGAGGGAAGCTTGCACTGTTGATGACTGTTCTGTACCTGCTCTGTGTGTGAAGGAAGCTTGCACTGTTGATGATCGTCCTGTACCTGCTCTGTGTGTGAGGGAAGCTTGCACTGTTGATGACCGTCCTGTACCTGCTCTGTGTGTGAGGGAAGCTTGCACTGTTGATGATCGTACTGTACCTGCTCTGTGTGTGAGGGACGCTTGCACTGTTGATGATCGTACTGTACCTGCTCTGTGTGTGAGGGACGCTTGCACTGTTGATGACTGTACTGTACCTGCTCTGTGTGTGTGGGAAGCTTGCCCTGTTGATGATCGTCCTGTACCTGCTCTGTGTGTGAGGGACGCTTGCACTGTTGATGATCGTTCTGTACCTGCTCTGTGTGTGAGGAAGCTTGCACTGTTGATGATCGTCCTGTACCTGCTCTGTGTGTTAGGGACGCTTGCACTGTTGATGGCGGTACTGTATCTGCTCTGTGTGTGAGGGACGCTTGCACTGTTGATGACTGTACTGTACCTGCTCTGTGTGTGAGGGAAGCTTGCACTGTTGATGATCGTCCTGTACCTGCTCTGTGTGTGAGGGACGCTTGCACTGTTGATGACCGTACTGTACCTGCTCTGTGTGTGCGGGAAGCTTGCACTGTTGATGGCGGTACTGTATCTGCTCTGTGTCCGAGGGACGCTTGCACTGTTGATGACTGTACTGTACCTGCTCTGTGTGTGAGGGAAGCTTGCACTGTTGATGATCGTCCTGTACCTGCTTTGTGTGTGAGGGACGCTTGCACTGTTGATGATCGTACTGTACCTGCTCTGTGTGTGAGGGACGCTTGCACTGTTGATGGCGATACTGTATCTGCTCTGTGTGTGACGGACGCTTGCACTGTTGATGACCGTACTGTACCTGCTCTGTGTGAGGGAAGCTTGCACTGTTGATGACCATACTGTACCTGCTCCGTGTGTGAGGGAAGCTTGCACTGTTGATGAACATCCTGTACCTGCTCCGTGTGTGAGGGAAGCTTGCACTGTTGATGACCGTCCTGTACCTGCTCTGTGTGTTAGGGACGCTTGCACTGTTGATGATGGTCCTGTACCTGCTCTGTGTGTGAGGGACGCTTGCACTGTTGATGGCGATACTGTATCTGCTCTGTGTGTGACGGACGCTTGCACTGTTGATGACCGTACTGTACCTGCTCTGTGTGAGGGAAGCTTGCACTGTTGATGACCATACTGTACCTGCTCCGTGTGTGAGGGAAGCTTGCACTGTTGATGAACATCCTGTACCTGCTCCGTGTGTGAGGGAAGCTTGCACTGTTGATGACCGTCCTGTACCTGCTCTGTGTGTTAGGGACGCTTGCACTGTTGATGATGGTCCTGTACCTGCTCTGTGTGTGAGGGACGCTTGCACTGTTGATGATGGTCATGTACCTGCTCCGTGTGTGAGGGAAGCTTGCACTGTTGATGAACGTCCTGTACCTGCTCTGTGTGTGAGAGACGCTTGCACTGTTGATGATGGTACTGTATCTGCTCTGTGTGTGAGGGACGCTTGCACTGTTGATGATCGTCCTGTACCTGCTCCGTGTGTGAGGGAAGCTTGCACTGTTGATGACCGTACTGTACCTGCTCTGTGTGTGAGGAAAGCTTGCACTGTTGATGACCATACTGTACCTGCTCCGTGTGTGAGGGAAGCTTGCACTGTTGATGACCGTCCGGTACCTGCTCTGTGTGTGAGGGACGCTTGCACTGTTGATGATGGTCCTGTACCTGCTTTGTGTGTGAGGGACGCTTGCACTGTTGATGATGGTCCTGTACCTGCTCCGTGTGTGAGGGAAGCTTGCACTGTTGATGAACGTCCTGTACCTGCTCTGTGTGTGAGAGACACTTGCACTGTTGATGATGGTCCTGTACCTGCTCCGTGTGTGAGGGAAGCTTGCACTGTTGATGAACGTCCTGTACCTGCTCTGTGTGTGAGAGACACTTGCACTGTTGATGACCGTACTGTACCTGCTCTGTGTGTGAGGGAATCTTGCACTGTTGATGACCGTACTGTACCTGCTCTGTGTGTGAGGGACGCTTGCACTGTTGATGACCGTACTGTGCCTGCTCTGTGTGTGAGGGAAGCTTGCACTGTTGATGATCGTCCTGTACCTGCTCTGTGTGTGAGGGACGCTTGCACTGTTGTTGATCGTACTGTACCTGCTCCGTGTGTGAGGGAAGCTTGCACTGTTGATGAACGTCCTGTACCTGCTCTGTGTGTGAGAGACGCTTGCACTGTTGATGACCGTACTGTACCTGCTCTGTGTGTGAGGGAAGCTTGCACTGTTGATGACCATACTGTACCTGCTCCGTGTGTGAGGGAAGCTTGCACTGTTGATGACCATACTGTACCTGCTCTGTGTGGGAGGGACGCTTGCACTGTTGATGATGGTCCTGTACCTGCTCCGTGTGTGAGGGAAGCTTGCACTGTTGATGATCGTACTGTACCTGCTCTGTGTGTGAGGGACGCTTGCACTGTTGATGATCGTACTGTACCTGCTCCGTGTGTAAGGGAAGCTTGCACTGTTGATGACTGTTCTGTACCTGCTCTGTGTGTGAAGGAAGCTTGCACTGTTGATGATCGTCCTGTACCTGCTCTGTGTGTGAGGGAAGCTTGCACTGTTGATGACCGTCCTGTACCTGCTCTGTGTGTGAGGGAAGCTTGCACTGTTGATGATCGTACTGTACCTGCTCTGTGTGTGAGGGACGCTTGCACTGTTGATGATCGTACTGTACCTGCTCTGTGTGTGAGGGACGCTTGCACTGTTGATGACTGTACTGTACCTGCTCTGTGTGTGTGGGAAGCTTGCCCTGTTGATGATCGTCCTGTACCTGCTCTGTGTGTGAGGGACGCTTGCACTGTTGATGATCGTACTGTACCTGCTCTGTGTGTGAGGGAAGCTTGCACTGTTGATGATCGTCCTGTACCTGCTCTGTGTGTTAGGGACGCTTGCACTGTTGATGGCGGTACTGTATCTGCTCTGTGTGTGAGGGACGCTTGCACTGTTGATGACTGTACTGTACCTGCTCTGTGTGTGAGGGAAGCTTGCACTGTTGATGATCGTCCTGTACCTGCTCTGTGTGTGAGGGACGCTTGCACTGTTGATGACCGTACTGTACCTGCTCTGTGTGTGCGGGAAGCTTGCACTGTTGATGGCGGTACTGTATCTGCTCTGTGTCCGAGGGACGCTTGCACTGTTGATGACTGTACTGTACCTGCTCTGTGTGTGAGGGAAGCTTGCACTGTTGATGATCGTCCTGTACCTGCTTTGTGTGTGAGGGACGCTTGCACTGTTGATGATCGTACTGTACCTGCTCTGTGTGTGAGGGACGCTTGCACTGTTGATGGCGATACTGTATCTGCTCTGTGTGTGACGGACGCTTGCACTGTTGATGACCGTACTGTACCTGCTCTGTGTGAGGGAAGCTTGCACTGTTGATGACCATACTGTACCTGCTCCGTGTGTGAGGGAAGCTTGCACTGTTCATGAACATCCTGTACCTGCTCCGTGTGTGAGGGAAGCTTGCACTGTTGATGACCGTCCTGTACCTGCTCTGTGTGTTAGGGACGCTTGCACTGTTGATGATGGTCCTGTACCTGCTCTGTGTGTGAGGGACGCTTGCACTGTTGATGATGGTCATGTACCTGCTCCGTGTGTGAGGGAAGCTTGCACTGTTGATGAACGTCCTGTACCTGCTCTGTGTGTGAGAGACGCTTGCACTGTTGATGACCGTACTGTACCTGCTCTGTGTGTGAGGGAAGCTTGCACTGTTGATGACCGTACTGTACCTGCTCTGTGTTTGAGGGACGCTTGCACTGTTGATGACTGTACTGTACCTGCTCTGTGTGTGAGAGACGCTTGCACTGTTGATGATGGTACTGTATCTGCTCTGTGTGTGAGGGACGCTTGCACTGTTGATGATCGTCCTGTACCTGCTCCGTGTGTGAGGGAAGCTTGCACTGTTGATGAACGTCCTGTACCTGCTCTGTGTGTGAGAGACGCTTGCACTGTTGATGACCGTACTGTACCTGCTCTGTGTGTGAGGGAAGCTTGCACTGTTGATGACCGTACTGTACCTGCTCTGTGTTTGAGGGACGCTTGCACTGTTGATGACTGTACTGTACCTGCTCTGTGTGTGAGGGAAGCTTGCACTGTTGATGATCGTCCTGTACCTGCTCTGTGTGTGAGGGACGCTTGCACTGTTGATGATCGTACTGTACCTGCTCCGTGTGTGAGGGAAGCTTGCACTGTTGATGAATGTCCTGTACCTGCTCTGTGTGTGAGAGACGCTTGCACTGTTGATGACCGTACTGTACCTGCGCTGTGTGTGAGGGAAGCTTGCACTGTTGATGATCGTACTGTACCTGCTCTGTGTTTGAGGGAAGCTTGCACTGTTGATGACTGTCCAGTACCTGCTCTGTGTGTGAGGGACGCTTGCACTGTTGATGACTGTCCTGTACCTGCTCTGTGTGTGAGGTAAGCTTGCACTGTTGATGATCGTACTGTACCTGCTCTGTGTGTGAGGGAAGCTTGCACTGTAGGTGACCGTACTGTACCTGCTCTGTGTGTGAGGGAAGCTTGCACTGTTGATGAACGTCCTGTACCTGCTCTGTGTGTGAGGGAAGCTTGCACTGTTATGATCGTACTGTACCTGCTCTGTGTGTGAGGGAAGCTTGCACTGTTGATGACTGTCCAGTACCTGCTCTGTGTGTGCGGGACGCTTGCACTGTTGATGAACGTCCTGTACCTGCTCTGTGTGTGAGGGACGCTTGCACTGTTGATGACCGTACTGTGCCTGCTCTGTGTGTGAGGGAAGCTTGCACTGTTGATGATCGTCCTGTACCTGCTCTGTGTGTGAGGGACGCTTGCACTGTTGTTGATCGTACTGTACCTGCTCCGTGTGTGAGGGAAGCTTGCACTGTTGATGAACGTCCTGTACCTGCTCTGTGTGTGAGAGACGCTTGCACTGTTGATGACCGTACTGTACCTGCTCTGTGTGTGAGGGAAGCTTGCACTGTTGATGACCATACTGTACCTGCTCCGTGTGTGAGGGAAGCTTGCACTGTTGATGACCATACTGTACCTGCTCTGTGTGGGAGGGACGCTTGCACTGTTGATGATGGTCCTGTACCTGCTCCGTGTGTGAGGGAAGCTTGCACTGTTGATGATCGTACTGTACCTGCTCTGTGTGTGAGGGACGCTTGCACTGTTGATGATCGTACTGTACCTGCTCCGTGTGTGAGGGAAGCTTGCACTGTTGATGACTGTTCTGTACCTGCTCTGTGTGTGAAGGAAGCTTGCACTGTTGATGATCGTCCTGTACCTGCTCTGTGTGTGAGGGAAGCTTGCACTGTTGATGACCGTCCTGTACCTGCTCTGTGTGTGAGGGAAGCTTGCACTGTTGATGATCGTACTGTACCTGCTCTGTGTGTGAGGGACGCTTGCACTGTTGATGATCGTCCTGTACCTGCTCTGTGTGTTAGGGACGCTTGCACTGTTGATGGCGGTACTGTATCTGCTCTGTGTGTGAGGGACGCTTGCACTGTTGATGACTGTACTGTACCTGCTCTGTGTGTGAGGGAAGCTTGCACTGTTGATGATCGTCCTGTACCTGCTCTGTGTGTGAGGGACGCTTGCACTGTTGATGACCGTACTGTACCTGCTCTGTGTGTGCGGGAAGCTTGCACTGTTGATGGCGGTACTGTATCTGCTCTGTGTCCGAGGGATGCTTGCACTGTTGATGACTGTACTGTACCTGCTCTGTGTGTGAGGGAAGCTTGCACTGTTGATGATCGTCCTGTACCTGCTTTGTGTGTGAGGGACGCTTGCACTGTTGATGATCGTACTGTACCTGCTCTGTGTGTGAGGGACGCTTGCACTGTTGATGGCGATACTGTATCTGCTCTGTGTGTGACGGACGCTTGCACTGTTGATGACCGTACTGTACCTGCTCTGTGTGAGGGAAGCTTGCACTGTTGATGACCATACTGTACCTGCTCCGTGTGTGAGGGAAGCTTGCACTGTTGATGAACATCCTGTACCTGCTCCGTGTGTGAGGGAAGCTTGCACTGTTGATGACCGTCCTGTACCTGCTCTGTGTGTTAGGGACGCTTGCACTGTTGATGATGGTCCTGTACCTGCTCTGTGTGTGAGGGACGCTTGCACTGTTGATGATGGTCATGTACCTGCTCCGTGTGTGAGGGAAGCTTGCACTGTTGATGAACGTCCTGTACCTGCTCTGTGTGTGAGAGACGCTTGCACTGTTGATGATGGTACTGTATCTGCTCTGTGTGTGAGGGACGCTTGCACTGTTGATGATCGTCCTGTACCTGCTCCGTGTGTGAGGGAAGCTTGCACTGTTGATGACCGTACTGTACCTGCTCTGTGTGTGAGGAAAGCTTGCACTGTTGATGACCATACTGTACCTGCTCCGTGTGTGAGGGAAGCTTGCACTGTTGATGACCGTCCGGTACCTGCTCTGTGTGTGAGGGACGCTTGCACTGTTGATGATGGTCCTGTACCTGCTTTGTGTGTGAGGGACGCTTGCACTGTTGATGATGGTCCTGTACCTGCTCCGTGTGTGAGGGAAGCTTGCACTGTTGATGAACGTCCTGTACCTGCTCTGTGTGTGAGAGACACTTGCACTGTTGATGATGGTCCTGTACCTGCTCCGTGTGTGAGGGAAGCTTGCCCTGTTGATGAACGTCCTGTACCTGCTCTGTGTGTTAGAGACACTTGCACTGTTGATGACCGTACTGTACCTGCTCTGTGTGTGAGGGAATCTTGCACTGTTGATGACCGTACTGTACCTGCTCTGTGTGTGAGGGACGCTTGCACTGTTGATGACCGTACTGTGCCTGCTCTGTGTGTGAGGGAAGCTTGCACTGTTGATGATCGTCCTGTACCTGCTCTGTGTGTGAGGGACGCTTGCACTGTTGTTGATCGTACTGTACCTGCTCCGTGTGTGAGGGAAGCTTGCACTGTTGATGAACGTCCTGTACCTGCTCTGTGTGTGAGAGACGCTTGCACTGTTGATGACCGTACTGTACCTGCTCTGTGTGTGAGGGAAGCTTGCACTGTTGATGACCATACTGTACCTGCTCCGTGTGTGAGGGAAGCTTGCACTGTTGATGACCATACTGTACCTGCTCTGTGTGGGAGGGACGCTTGCACTGTTGATGATGGTCCTGTACCTGCTCCGTGTGTGAGGGAAGCTTGCACTGTTGATGATCGTACTGTACCTGCTCTGTGTGTGAGGGACGCTTGCACTGTTGATGATCGTACTGTACCTGCTCCGTGTGTGAGGGAAGCTTGCACTGTTGATGACTGTTCTGTACCTGCTCTGTGTGTGAAGGAAGCTTGCACTGTTGATGATCGTCCTGTACCTGCTCTGTGTGTGAGGGAAGCTTGCACTGTTGATGACCGTCCTGTACCTGCTCTGTGTGTGAGGGAAGCTTGCACTGTTGATGATCGTACTGTACCTGCTCTGTGTGTGAGGGACGCTTGCACTGTTGATGATCGTACTGTACCTGCTCTGTGTGTGAGGGACGCTTGCACTGTTGATGACTGTACTGTACCTGCTCTGTGTGTGTGGGAAGCTTGCCCTGTTGATGATCGTCCTGTACCTGCTCTGTGTGTGAGGGACGCTTGCACTGTTGATGATCGTACTGTACCTGCTCTGTGTGTGAGGGAAGCTTGCACTGTTGATGATCGTCCTGTACCTGCTCTGTGTGTTAGGGACGCTTGCACTGTTGATGGCGGTACTGTATCTGCTCTGTGTGTGAGGGACGCTTGCACTGTTGATGACTGTACTGTACCTGCTCTGTGTGTGAGGGAAGCTTGCACTGTTGATGATCGTCCTGTACCTGCTCTGTGTGTGAGGGACGCTTGCACTGTTGATGACCGTACTGTACCTGCTCTGTGTGTGCGGGAAGCTTGCACTGTTGATGGCGGTACTGTATCTGCTCTGTGTCCGAGGGACGCTTGCACTGTTGATGACTGTACTGTACCTGCTCTGTGTGTGAGGGAAGCTTGCACTGTTGATGATCGTCCTGTACCTGCTTTGTGTGTGAGGGACGCTTGCACTGTTGATGATCGTACTGTACCTGCTCTGTGTGTGAGGGACGCTTGCACTGTTGATGGCGATACTGTATCTGCTCTGTGTGTGACGGACGCTTGCACTGTTGATGACCGTACTGTACCTGCTCTGTGTGAGGGAAGCTTGCACTGTTGATGACCATACTGTACCTGCTCCGTGTGTGAGGGAAGCTTGCACTGTTGATGAACATCCTGTACCTGCTCCGTGTGTGAGGGAAGCTTGCACTGTTGATGACCGTCCTGTACCTGCTCTGTGTGTTAGGGACGCTTGCACTGTTGATGATGGTCCTGTACCTGCTCTGTGTGTGAGGGACGCTTGCACTGTTGATGGCGATACTGTATCTGCTCTGTGTGTGACGGACGCTTGCACTGTTGATGACCGTACTGTACCTGCTCTGTGTGAGGGAAGCTTGCACTGTTGATGACCATACTGTACCTGCTCCGTGTGTGAGGGAAGCTTGCACTGTTGATGAACATCCTGTACCTGCTCCGTGTGTGAGGGAAGCTTGCACTGTTGATGACCGTCCTGTACCTGCTCTGTGTGTTAGGGACGCTTGCACTGTTGATGATGGTCCTGTACCTGCTCTGTGTGTGAGGGACGCTTGCACTGTTGATGATGGTCATGTACCTGCTCCGTGTGTGAGGGAAGCTTGCACTGTTGATGAACGTCCTGTACCTGCTCTGTGTGTGAGAGACGCTTGCACTGTTGATGATGGTACTGTATCTGCTCTGTGTGTGAGGGACGCTTGCACTGTTGATGATCGTCCTGTACCTGCTCCGTGTGTGAGGGAAGCTTGCACTGTTGATGACCATACTGTACCTGCTCTGTGTGTGAGGAAAGCTTGCACTGTTGATGACCATACTGTACCTGCTCCGTGTGTGAGGGAAGCTTGCACTGTTGATGACCGTCCGGTACCTGCTCTGTGTGTGAGGGACGCTTGCACTGTTGATGATGGTCCTGTACCTGCTTTGTGTGTGAGGGACGCTTGCACTGTTGATGATGGTCCTGTACCTGCTCCGTGTGTGAGGGAAGCTTGCACTGTTGATGAACGTCCTGTACCTGCTCTGTGTGTGAGAGACACTTGCACTGTTGATGATGGTCCTGTACCTGCTCCGTGTGTGAGGGAAGCTTGCACTGTTGATGAACGTCCTGTACCTGCTCTGTGTGTGAGAGACACTTGCACTGTTGATGACCGTACTGTACCTGCTCTGTGTGTGAGGGAATCTTGCACTGTTGATGACCGTACTGTACCTGCTCTGTGTGTGAGGGACGCTTGCACTGTTGATGACCGTACTGTGCCTGCTCTGTGTGTGAGGGAAGCTTGCACTGTTGATGATCGTCCTGTACCTGCTCTGTGTGTGAGGGACGCTTGCACTGTTGTTGATCGTACTGTACCTGCTCCGTGTGTGAGGGAAGCTTGCACTGTTGATGAACGTCCTGTACCTGCTCTGTGTGTGAGAGACGCTTGCACTGTTGATGACCGTACTGTACCTGCTCTGTGTGTGAGGGAAGCTTGCACTGTTGATGACCATACTGTACCTGCTCCGTGTGTGAGGGAAGCTTGCACTGTTGATGACCATACTGTACCTGCTCTGTGTGGGAGGGACGCTTGCACTGTTGATGATGGTCCTGTACCTGCTCCGTGTGTGAGGGAAGCTTGCACTGTTGATGATCGTACTGTACCTGCTCTGTGTGTGAGGGACGCTTGCACTGTTGATGATCGTACTGTACCTGCTCCGTGTGTGAGGGAAGCTTGCACTGTTGATGACTGTTCTGTACCTGCTCTGTGTGTGAAGGAAGCTTGCACTGTTGATGATCGTCCTGTACCTGCTCTGTGTGTGA
This sequence comes from Lissotriton helveticus, assembly GCF_964261635.1. Classification (NCBI taxonomy): domain Eukaryota; kingdom Metazoa; phylum Chordata; class Amphibia; order Caudata; family Salamandridae; genus Lissotriton; species Lissotriton helveticus. The sequence continues at coordinate 40,219,300 of NC_136057.1, forward strand.
GGGAAGCTTGCACTGTTGATGACCGTCCTGTACCTGCTCTGTGTGTGAGGGAAGCTTGCACTGTTGATGATCGTACTGTACCTGCTCTGTGTGTGAGGGACGCTTGCACTGTTGATGATCGTACTGTACCTGCTCTGTGTGTGAGGGACGCTTGCACTGTTGATGACTGTACTGTACCTGCTCTGTGTGTGTGGGAAGCTTGCCCTGTTGATGATCGTCCTGTACCTGCTCTGTGTGTGAGGGACGCTTGCACTGTTGATGATCGTACTGTACCTGCTCTGTGTGTGAGGGAAGCTTGCACTGTTGATGATCGTCCTGTACCTGCTCTGTGTGTTAGGGACGCTTGCACTGTTGATGGCGGTACTGTATCTGCTCTGTGTGTGAGGGACGCTTGCACTGTTGATGACTGTACTGTACCTGCTCTGTGTGTGAGGGAAGCTTGCACTGTTGATGATCGTCCTGTACCTGCTCTGTGTGTGAGGGACGCTTGCACTGTTGATGACCGTACTGTACCTGCTCTGTGTGTGCGGGAAGCTTGCACTGTTGATGGCGGTACTGTATCTGCTCTGTGTCCGAGGGACGCTTGCACTGTTGATGACTGTACTGTACCTGCTCTGTGTGTGAGGGAAGCTTGCACTGTTGATGATCATCCTGTACCTGCTTTGTGTGTGAGGGACGCTTGCACTGTTGATGATCGTACTGTACCTGCTCTGTGTGTGAGGGACGCTTGCACTGTTGATGGCGATACTGTATCTGCTCTGTGTGTGACGGACGCTTGCACTGTTGATGACCGTACTGTACCTGCTCTGTGTGAGGGAAGCTTGCACTGTTGATGACCATACTGTACCTGCTCCGTGTGTGAGGGAAGCTTGCACTGTTGATGAACATCCTGTACCTGCTCCGTGTGTGAGGGAAGCTTGCACTGTTGATGACCGTCCTGTACCTGCTCTGTGTGTTAGGGACGCTTGCACTGTTGATGATGGTCCTGTACCTGCTCTGTGTGTGAGGGACGCTTGCACTGTTGATGATGGTCATGTACCTGCTCCGTGTGTGAGGGAAGCTTGCACTGTTGATGAACGTCCTGTACCTGCTCTGTGTGTGAGAGACGCTTGCACTGTTGATGATGGTACTGTATCTGCTCTGTGTGTGAGGGACGCTTGCACTGTTGATGATCGTCCTGTACCTGCTCCGTGTGTGAGGGAAGCTTGCACTGTTGATGAACGTCCTGTACCTGCTCTGTGTGTGAGAGACGCTTGCACTGTTGATGACCGTACTGTACCTGCTCTGTGTGTGAGGGAAGCTTGCACTGTTGATGACCGTACTGTACCTGCTCTGTGTTTGAGGGACGCTTGCACTGTTGATGACTGTACTGTACCTGCTCTGTGTGTGAGGGAAGCTTGCACTGTTGATGATCGTCCTGTACCTGCTCTGTGTGTGAGGGACGCTTGCACTGTTGATGATCGTACTGTACCTGCTCCGTGTGTGAGGGAAGCTTGCACTGTTGATGAATGTCCTGTACCTGCTCTGTGTGTGAGAGACGCTTGCACTGTTGATGACCGTACTGTACCTGCGCTGTGTGTGAGGGAAGCTTGCACTGTTGATGATCGTACTGTACCTGCTCTGTGTGTGAGGGAAGCTTGCACTGTTGATGACTGTCCAGTACCTGCTCTGTGTGTGAGGGACGCTTGCACTGTTGATGACTGTCCTGTACCTGCTCTGTGTGTGAGGTAAGCTTGCACTGTTGATGATCGTACTGTACCTGCTCTGTGTGTGAGGGAAGCTTGCACTGTAGGTGACCGTACTGTACCTGCTCTGTGTGTGAGGGAAGCTTGCACTGTTGATGAACGTCCTGTACCTGCTCTGTGTGTGAGGGAAGCTTGCACTGTTATGATCGTACTGTACCTGCTCTGTGTGTGAGGGAAGCTTGCACTGTTGATGACTGTCCAGTACCTGCTCTGTGTGTGCGGGACGCTTGCACTGTTGATGAACGTCCTGTACCTGCTCTGTGTGTGAGGGAAGCTTGCACTGTTGATGACCGTACTGTACCTGCGCTGTGTGTGAGGGAAGCTTGCACTGTTGATGATCGTACTGTACCTGCTCTGTGTGTGAGGGAAGCTTGCACTGTTGATGACTGTCCAGTACCTGCTCTGTGTGTGAGGGACGCTTGCACTGTTGATGACTGTCCTGTACCTGCTCTGTGTGTGAGGGAAGCTTGCACTGTTCATGATCATACTGTACCTGCTCTGTGGGTGAGGGACGCTTGCACTGTTGATGACTGTCCTGTACCTGCTCTGTGTGTGCGGGAAGCTTGCACTGTTGATGACTGTCCAGTACCTGCTCTGTGTGTGAGGGACGCTTGCACTGTTGATGACTGTCCTGTACCTGCTCTGTGTGTGAGGGAAGCTTGCACTGTTGATGACCGTACTGTACCTGCGCTGTGTGTGAGGGAAGCTTGCACTGTTGATGATCGTACTGTACCTGCTCTGTGTGTGAGGGAAGCTTGCACTGTTGATGAACGTCCTGTACCTGCTCTGTGTGTGAGGGAAGCTTGCACTGTTGATGATCGTACTGTACCTGCTCTGTGTGTGAGGGAAGCTTGCACTGTTGATGACTGTCCAGTACCTGCTCTGTGTGTGGGGGACGCTTGCACTGTTGATGAACGTCCTGTACCTGCTCTGTGTGTGAGGGAAGCTTGCACTGTTGATGATCGTACTGTACCTGCTCTGTGTGTGAGGGAAGCTTGCACTGTTGATGACTGTCCAGTACCTGCTCTCTGTGTGAGGGACGCTTGCACTGTTGATGACTGTCCTGTACCTGCTCTGTGTGTGAGGGAAGCTTGCATTGTTGATGATCGTACTGTGGTAAATAAATAATTAATTACCGGTACTATTTTTGAATACAGTGAATAAAACAGATAGCTCAATAAATAAGAGACAGGATTCGAGGTATTGGAGTCTTACAGGCTTTAATCAGGCATAAGGGAAGGGACAGGAACGGGATAGCCTGCACGGAAATAGAATGGATGGCAGCTGCCAGGGAATGGGAATGGCATGGGTAAGGGGAAGGGTAACTTTCAGTAACAGTACATAGTATATATACTAAAACAATTACATTACATTCAATACAGTAGGCGTAGCAGTAGGCGTAACTCGTAGCAGTCGCGAAAGATAAGAGCAAAATGGGTGTAACAAGAAGGCGTGTACAGGGCGTATACATAGACATGTGATGTAGACGTCACAGAAGTGTCATAAATGGGGCGGAAACATGGAGGGGGCTACCTGAGCAGCTGGGACCTTTAACCTAGTGGTGCGCGCAAACGGGCAATGACGTGTTACCAGGAAGAACTGGGGGCTATGACTTCTGCGCTAGAAGAGGAGACTAAAGTCTACAGTGTCAGGGCGACTTGTACCTATAGTATATCTAGTATCTGGTGTTTGGAGTACATGTTGATAGAATCCAAAAGTTATCAGGGCAAAGGCTACTTGACACTAAGACTGGTGCATGCGTAATTCTACATGTATTGCGTGTGCTAGGAATATTCTATGAATATTAATACAGTATTTCTCTTTCATGGAGACAGGAAGGCTAGACCATGGCTGAAGCTATTGATGCGATTCAGTAGCTTAGGAATGCAGAGAAGGAGGGCTTTACTGATAACTAGAAGCATAACATACTCTTGGCAGACTGGGAGGCAGAGCCAGGCCGGGCCGGGCACTGCGAGGCAGGAAGTAAGTGAAGGGTCAGGGATGCAGGTGGGGGCTGTATCGCTCCTCGGAGAGGGTTCAGGAGACTGGAGCTTGAATCTGATGTCCGGGCCCTTTTGAGGCCTAGAAACGGGGACAATTCAATGAATTTACGTGCACACTGTAAAATGTGGTAACATAGGCCTAATACTCGCTGCTTTCACGAGAACTGGAAACTGGCATAATAGAGATGGACACAACTATAATTGCGTCTTTAATCGATCATAGGGGAATACATGCATATCGATCATGCACATATAGCATAATATGGGGAACACGTAGGCACATATAACATGGCAAAATTTACTTTTCCACATTCCCTCCTTGTGCCCTACGTTTCCATCAGGAAACATCAATATTCATGATACCATCTATCTGTTCGTATAGCATCATTTGCTCGTCTCGAATTGTCTTGGAACGGGATTTAGGACTAGGAATACAAGAGGTAGCACACATGCCGCAAATCGCAGGGCCACATTGTAAACAGAGGCAGCAACTGAATACGATCATTACTGCAATACCCAGGAATGACAATACTTTCCATCCCCAGGCAGATATGATACTCCAGAGCCAACCGGACCATGTCCAGGTGCCTGGATTCTGGTGTAACTGATGGGCGATTTTATGAAGTCTGGTTATAGCTGAATAAACAGACGGCGCGTTATTAGGAATGAAAATGCAGCAACTAGATCCGATGACTCTACAAGCTCCTCCTCTATCGGCCAGTATGACGTCAAGAACGAGACGATTTTGGAGCACAACAAAACGCATAGCAGATTGCTCTTCGGTTAAGTTACCTAGAGCGGAAGTAGTCTCATTCACTACTGCTTCAAGGGTTCTGGTTAACCTACGTATTAACTTACTATTCTGGACAGGGCCTATAAAGAAGAAGAAACCTTTATTGAAGTCTTGATATTGTTCTAGAGCAGTTTCAGTTTGATCGACAATTGGGGACTCGATCTCCCTTCTAGGTCTGACGTGTACTAGATGTGTGTTTCTGTGATAATCGGATGGGGCTAGAAAAACTGGTGGCAGTAGGAAGGCAATGTAACATGTTCCATCCCAATCGAGGGGCAGACAAACATATGCGGTCTGACCACAAACAAAATAAGAATGACGTGAGGCTTTGAAAATAGATTTCCCACTGTCACTATACTCGACAATAGTAGTACATTCACTATGTCCTACATGTGCGGAACCATTCTTTCTGACACATAATTCGCCTTTGACTGGTAGTACTGAAATAGCAGGCAAATCTGGAGTAGTATCGGACTGAACATTCAGGACCATGAAATTCGAAGAATAATTACCTAAATCATATACTTCATTTTCTAGATCTAACCCTGTTCTATGGGGAAGACCTTGCTTGTCTGGGAAACATGTTCGATTCAGAAGGGACATATCAGTGGAGGATGATGTTAACGTGGACCATGCTCCACACGAACCATTATGTGAAAACGGATAAGGAAAGAGTGGCAGAACTCCCTTCGGTGTCTGGTAAGGTGGGAGTCGACCACACACCCAACAATTAGTGGCATTGCTGGTCTGGTGTGAATAGTGCAACATTCGGATGAATGTGTTGTTACGCATAGCAAGACGATAGGATAGCTCGTGAGGAGGCAGATCACTAAATGTGTGCTCTACTGTAGCATTAGAAAACATATGTACATGTGAAATTGGAAAACATAAATGTAAAGCATAACTTATGCATGTAACCATAAGACTCAAAAATAATAAGAAGAATAGAACGATAATACATCTTTTAGAGTTTTGACTAACTCTCTCACTGTGTGGGTCTGTCTCATACATGTCAGGAACCTGTCTAACCGTTTCACCCGAGAGGGACTTAGACAATTAAACTGGCTGACTTATTTTACTAGACCTCAACTTGGCTTTATACTCCTGCTGCGGAGTTTTCTCTAACAGGGGAAGTTTGAATTCAGAGTCTGTGTTTGGGCAGTCCTTAAGAATAGGGCAGTCTTTAAGAATAGTGCAGTCTTTGATAAATGTCTTTTGTCGCAATCCATGGAATTTCTTTATATGACTGGTATGCACCCAGCCCTTGCGGCCCTCGAGCTTGACAGCAGTCCTTGTTGTCAATAACACCAGCTGGGGCTACTTCCAACGGGGTTCCAGCGGACTTGAACGATCAAAATTGCGCACCAGGACGAATTCACCTGGAACGACTTCATGCGGTTTCACCTCGGTGTTGTCTGGAAATGCAGCGGCAACCTGTGAACGACAAGAGTGTAGGGCAGACATCAAGGAAGCTAGGTAATCTGTCAGCATATTACTGGAAACGTCTGTAATGCTACGGGGTCTAGGTGTACCCCACATGTTTGGAGGGCGGCCGAATACGACCTCATAAGGGGACAGACCTGATCTGGAATGTGCAACCATTCTCATGTAAAAAAAGAGCAACTGGCAAAGCTACTAACCAATCTACACCTTTTTCTGTACACACTTTAGCAATGCGGATTTTCAAAGTCTGGTTATGTCTCTCTACGAGACCGGCTGCTTCAGGATGGCGCACACAATGGAACTTCCACTGGTACCCTAACAGAAGGGAAACTTGTTTCATGAGTTCGGATGAGAATGGCTGGCCGTTATCTGAATACACGACCCTAGGCAATCCATAGCGGGGAAAGTACTCACGAACCAACTGCCTGGCAGTGGTCGCAGCAGTGTAATCTGGAACTGGATATGCTTCTGTCCACCTGGACAAAGCGCATACAACTACGAGGACATACTTGAAACCTCGACATCGCTCCATCTGAATATAATCCATTTGGAGGACTTCAAAAGGGTGGTCAGGAGGTTGGAATCCACCTTGTTCCACCGGGACACTTTTACCTGGATTGAACTGACAACATATCATACAGGTACGTACTTTCTGCTTGGCTGCAGCTCGTAAATGCTTGTTGAACCAAAGGTTCTGAATACTGTCTAACATAGCTTTTTCTCCTAGATGTGCTGGACTATGTGCGGTATTAATAATGACTTGAACCATAGAGTCGGGGAGAAACCATGTGGCTTTTCCCTTCGTCAACCATCCTTGATCTGTCTGGACCCCTCCTTGTTCGGACCATTTCTTGATTTCCTCGGGAGTAGCATGTAACTGTATGTCTATGACATCTTGTGTAGGGTCCTTAACTGTCATACAAGTAGTCTGATCTGGAGTGAGTGTCTGTGTCATGTTAACTGGAGTGTCTGGAGTCTGAGCTGTGAGCTTGGCTGTTCGATCTGCTAGATCGTTACCTTGGGAAATAATGTCAGTGACTTTCGTATGTGCCTTGCACTTCATGATAGCAATAGCTGTCGGTAAATGTATTGCATCTAACAGAGCTTGAATGAGGAGACCATGCTGGATCTTGGTTCCATGAGAAGTCATGAAACCTCGTTCTTGCCAGAGCACTCCAAAGTCGTGTACGACTCCGAATGCGTAACGTGAATCTGTGTATATGTTTACTTTCAGGTTTTTGGCACGTATGCAGGCTTGGGTCAGAGCGACGAGCTCTGCTGCTTGAGCAGACAGGGTGTCAATACGATGTGTTTCTATAACTTCGGTGTCAGTAGTCACTGCATACGCGGCTACTAGTTCTCCTGTACTTGTTCTCATACATGAACCATCCACATAAAGTGTCAGGTTGGGATCGGGTAATGCAATATCTGTCAGATCTTGTCTTGGCTTTGTCATAGTGTTAACAACTTCCACACAGTCATGGGTGGCAGGATTTGAGGTAACTGACAGTAACAGTGTAGCAGGATTTAAAATGTTGCAGCGTCTGATTTCTATGTGTGGCTGAAACAGTGTCAGTTCATAACCTGTTAAACGTGCAATTGTCAAGTGCTGAGTTTGTGTTCTGTTTAAAAGAACTTCCACGGAGTGTGGAACTTGGACTGTCAGGGAGTGTCCTAACACTATGGAATCACTTTGTCTGATAGCTAGAGCTGTGGCTGCAACTGACTTGAGGCATGCAGGCAGAGCCTGGGCCACTGGATCTAATGTGCTAGAAAAATAAGCACAGGGCTTGTATTGTCCTGCTTGATCTTGTGTAAGAACAGATAATGCAGTACCATCTCATTCAGTGACAAAAAGTGTGAAAGGCTTACTGTAGTTCGGTGTTGCTAGAACAGGTGCTTGGCATAAGGCTTTCTTTAACTCATTGAAAACAAGTGTATGTTCCTGGGTCCAAGGGAGGACAGTCGATGTGGCTGCCTCCTGTGTCGTTAACTGTATCAGTGGCTTGGCTAGATATGCATACTGCGGAATCCATTGTCTGCAGTAAGAAGTGAGGCCGATAAAAGCTCGTACCTCCTTCTGTGTCTTGGGCTGTGGAAGACTCGCTATTAACTGGATACGGTCAGGTGTCAACTGCCTACCCCACTTGGACAGTAAGTGTCCCAAGTAGACCACTTGCTGGACACAGAATTGTAATTTGGAAGGGGACACCTTGTGCCCCATCTCGGCCAGGAAATACAGAACTGTAAGTGACGCTCGCTCGCAGTCACGTTCAGAACGGGCTGTGATCAGTAGATCATCGACATACTGGAGCAGGGCAGTGTCAGTTGGCATGTGAATATTGTCTAGTTGTCTCTTAAGTGCTTGACTGTAAATACTAGGGCTTTCTGTAAAACCTTGAGGTGCTCGTGTGAATTTATAGCTTCTTCCATTTAAACAAAAACCGAAAAGGAACTGGCTGTCTGGATGAATGGGGACACTGAAGAATGCGTTCTTGAGATCAATAACAGTAAAGAACTCTGCTTCAGAATCAATGGCTGTCAATAGGGAAGAAATATCTGGAACTACTGGGTACTGGGGTATGATACATTTATTAAGTTCTCGAAGGTCAATCACTAATCGATAAACTGGAGGTGCATTTGGATCAGTACGTTTCAGGACTGGAATGATAGGAGAATTACATACGTTGGAGTCAGTTTCTACAACCACTCCTTGAGCAATAAGTTCGTCAATAATTTTGGATAAGGCGGCTACAGCCTCAGGTGGCAATTTGTACTGTCTGATTCGGGGTAGAACAACACCTTGCTTTAGAGTCACACGATGGGGTGTGATATGCATACAACCTACATCAGTTGGACCTTGCGCCCATAAATGCTGTGGTACATTCAATAATCTTGGATCAAAATCACGTAATACATAATGACCTTTGAAGTCTCTCAAGAACAGGCGGACCCCCTCTGGGGAACAACAAATGACTGCTCCTAATTCTTTCAATGTCTTAATGCCTAACAAATTTTCTGGACAAGATTTCGTGAGTAACAAATCAGTAGTTCGGGACAATGGACCGACTTCTAGAGTAACTGGTTTCGATATTTCATTAACAATAGGTTTTCCTGAAAATCCAAGGGAAATATTTCTAGAGCCTGAGAGCGGAGCCCCTGGAACCTCGTCATGACTGATGGTAGTCCTACTTGCCCCTGTATCAATCAGAAACTTTCTGTCTTTCCCTAATACTTGACTGTGTACATAGGGACCCTCTTGATCTACAGGTATCTCGATGAGAGGCAAGCCTACCTCCCTCTCTAGGCTGTTTCATGAATATGGCTGATAATCTGGATAATCTGTCTGTGCATACTGGTACATCTGCTGTGTAACATGCTGTGTTGCAGCGATAGGCTGCGGTGCTGTGACTATCTGTTGTGCATTCTGTGGTGGCTGAGAAGTCTGTGAAACTTGTTCTTGTCTAGGCGGACGTGGTCTTTCTTTAGTTTTACCAGTAGCTATGTTGTGTTTCAGAACTGCACACTCGTTTATAAAATGACCTGGCTGTTTACAGTAATTGCAGGTCCCCTTAACGGGAGCTGCAGGATGACTGGCTTGATTCGGACCCCTCTTCTGACTGTCTTGTGGAACAGATTGTGCAACTAATACTTTCATTTTCGTGTCTTTCATACGTCTCCTTTCGTGTTCCTGCTCTTCCCTGATTCGGTTCTGGTGATACTGGAGCATTTGAAGCATCTGTGACGGAGTATTAGCTTGCCAGGTACTTTCGACTTTCAATACTCTATTTTTAACTTGTGGACTTGAATTCTCGACTAGTTTGGTAACAAAAAGATGAGGGTACGATTCACTACTTGTTTTCAGACCACTATTAATAATAAAACATTTTTCAAATCTAGAATAGAAATCACTAGTGTCTTCATCTTGTTTCTGTTTACAAGCTGAAATGGCATCCCAATCTTCCTTTTTCGTGGCAAGTAATCTTGGCAAAACTTGTATCAATAACTCGGGCAATTCTTTAGCTTTACCCCCAAGACCGGTACCTGGTATTCGTGTATTATCTTCAGCTTCTAGAGCTGTCCAATCGATCTTTTTCTCTCCCACCTCCCATTCTTTTTCCTTGAGTTTTTCATATACCCCTGCGGGCAACAGGACCTTTAACATTTTAATGATATCGGGATACGTGTATTCTCCCATACGGAGCATGTCTTTTAATTCACGGTGGAACCCTGCTGGATCTTTGTCATGACAGGGAATTAGCTTCTTCATCTCTAAGAGTTCCATCTTTGTGATGGGGGTGTAAACAAATACTCGTTCTAGATCACCACCCGTTGTCCTAACTGGGTGTACTTCTCGTAACGGATTCTGTCTATCTATGTAAAATGATTTACTTTCTGGAGATGAGACGTGAACAAAATGTGGATTCAGAAACGTTCGATATTTGTGGCGCTGTTCTAGAATGACACTAATTAAATCAGTACCTAGACCTCTCCATCTGTACTGGAGTAACTCGTTCAAAACATCATGTAGCGGACCTGGATCAGAATGCTGTTCCTCATACAATGTGATGAGGTGCTGGATCATAGACATACCCACCAGTCGCTGCTCGGCTGGAGGCAGTTTCAGAAACATTTGTGCCACTATTTCGTCTGGAAAAGTGGTAGAATCAGTAGTCCACCGGACTGCTGATCGGGCTAGTTCTTGTTCATGCATTTTACTGAGCTCACTATAACCTATTCGTGATTTCAGAATGTGATCGGTAGCTTGGAATACTTGCTCAAGAGAACCTTGTTCTGGTGCTGGAGGAGGGAAAACTTTCTTGTGATCTAGGCGTGAATGTCGGTCGGGAAGTCTAGTTCTACCTACATACGCTATTCTGGAGGGATTCTCGTCGTCTACCTCTTCATTAGGAGAGTCGTCTTCTTTCTCGGTTACTTGCGCTGCTTCTCGTTTCTCGTGTAACTTTATTATTTCCCTACGAATTTTCTTGTACATACTCTCTATACAGTTTTGTGTCTTGTGTCTTCCCTCGGCTATATGGTCACTCCACCTGGTCAGGACTTTCATTTCCTCTTGATCTTTTTCCAGATAATCTTGTTCTCTTATTAAACAATTAATTAAAAACTTTAAAAGCATGAGCTGAGTCTCGACCTTTCTTTGAGCCATGGCTTCGCGAACACTTTCTGGATTCACTCCTGTACGGATAAAGCGATATATTCTGTCTAGATGTTCTCTCATATCGGGCAGGGTGTCCAAATAGTCGGTCACCCGTCTTAAACGTAATGAATATATGACCATAGTACCATCGCCTGGGACTGGATCATAACGACATTCGGTAAGTGCTCGCTTGATATCTGTGAATGTATGAACTTTTGGCGTACGCTGTAACGCTAGTTCATATAGCGTCATACGTCTGTGTGGAGGCGGGGTACCAGGAGGACTTCCCCCCGCGGCTCCTAAACTGGAATTGTCGGTGGGTACTGTACGTGTTGGGAGAGTGACTGATGTAGCGGGTGCATGTACTGTAGGCTGGGCCGGGGGTGCTGTAACAGATGCTGTAACGGGTGCGGTAACGTGAACTGTACCCACGGCCCTGGTGGCTGGAGGAACAGGAATTACATTATTTACGGGAGCAGGCGGAACAGGATTTGCATATTCTGGGACTGTATCGTCCAAATAGGACGAGAGAAAAATATCAGCTGCAGTCGGTTTGTGACGTAGCTTAATCGGGACCAATGGCGGCGGGAAATTACATGGTGCTTCCGGGGTTGCATTTGGCAAGCCCTCGGCAAGAAGAGGATACATACCCTTAATAAGGGCATTTCTCTGTCTGTCGGACTGTTCTGCTTTAACTCGTTCACCTACTTCGATTAATTCTCTTTCTTGGGCTCTTTCTGAGGATTCCCTACTTAATTCTGTTTTTCTGATTTCTTTTTCAGTTCTTTTATGAGATTCTTTGCGCCATAACTTGATGGCATCTTTCTGGGACTGTCTGGCTTTCTTTTTCCATAATGCTTCTTCTACTCGCATGATGCACTCGGCATCCCATGTACCTGATATGGGCCATCTATATTTCTCTTCCAACTCCCTGGTATAGTCCGCCCATAAATCTAGATATAATATGGCACCTAAGCCATGCTTATGATACATAAAATGTCCGGGACTGTCCCTAGGCGGGACAGGAACTGCTTCCTCGAGTAACCCTTTTCTGGTCTTTAACTGACGTAACTTGGAGAACAGAGGCATTCTAAACTTGAATCCGAACACAATACAATACACGATAAACACAGTAATGACTAGAAAAACAAATCACTCATACCACGACATTAAAAACACATTAAATAACATTTAGAATAACAGTTCGGACAGAATATTACCTGGTATACTGAAAACAGAACACATGAATTTCTCGAGAACGAAACTTACTAGAATTACTAGATGCACTGCTAAAACAGTACGAAACATACCGGTCCCATAAAGAGACACGTCAGGACCCGTGTCCACCTAGGTGAACACTTCGGACTGGATCTGTGTACCCAAACCCACTGGACCAGAGACAAATTAATTGACCCTGTCTAGATACTACCCCAGCAACGGTACTCACCGGGCAGCAAGAACGGAAGGCCTCGGACTGGACTGGACTGCTACGACGTCGGACTACGAACTTCGGACTTCAGTTACAGGTGGGCCTCCGGATACCTCGGACCTTGTACTCTCGGCTTGGGCTCTGGTCGGGACTCGCCGCGTTCCTCACCGCCTCGTCTGGATGCTGGACCGCAACCTCCGTCTCCTCCGTGGGCCTGAGGGATACTTGAAGCAGAAATATCTGCACGTGCACGGTATGGTTCCGTCACGGCTGCAGAGGGTCAGGGGGCCTGCGTGGCTTCGCCGGCGCGTGGGGAAAGGGCAAGTCCCTATTCGGGCGCCATTATGTGGTAAATAAATAATTAATTACCGGTACTATTTTTGAATACAGTGAATAAAACAGATAGCTCAATAAATAAGAGACAGGATTCGAGGTATTGGAGTCTTACAGGCTTTAATCAGGCATAAGGGAAGGGACAGGAACGGGATAGCCTGCACGGAAATAGAATGGATGGCAGCTGCCAGGGAATGGGAATGGCATGGGTAAGGGGAAGGGTAACTTTCAGTAACAGTACATAGTATATATACTAAAACAATTACATTACATTCAATACAGTAGGCGTAGCAGTAGGCGTAACTCGTAGCAGTCGCGAAAGATAAGAGCAAAATGGGTGTAACAAGAAGGCGTGTACAGGGCGTATACATAGACATGTGATGTAGACGTCACAGAAGTGTCATAAATGGGGCGGAAACATGGAGGGGGCTACCTGAGCAGCTGGGACCTTTAACCTAGTGGTGCGCGCAAACGGGCAATGACGTGTTACCAGGAAAAACTGGGGGCTATGACTTCTGCGCTAGAAGAGGAGACTAAAGTCTACAGTGTCAGGGCGACTTGTACCTATAGTATATCTAGTATCTGGTGTTTGGAGTACATGTTGATAGAATCCAAAAGTTATCAGGGCAAAGGCTACTTGACACTAAGACTGGTGCATGCGTAATTCTACATGTATTGCGTGTGCTAGGAATATTCTATGAATATTAATACAGTATTTCTCTTTCATGGAGACAGGAAGGCTAGACCATGGCTGAAGCTATTGATGCGATTCAGTAGCTTAGGAATGCAGAGAAGGAGGGCTGGACTGATAACTAGAAGCATAACATACTCTTGGCAGACTGGGAGGCAGAGCCAGGCCGGGCCGGGCACTGCGAGGCAGGAAGTAAGTGAAGGGTCAGGGATGCAGGTGGGGGCTGTATCGCTCCTCGGAGAGGGTTCAGGAGACTGGAGCTTGAATCTGATGTCCGGGCCCTTTTGAGGCCTAGAAACGGGGACAATTCAATGAATTTACGTGCACACTGTAAAATGTGGTAACATAGGCCTAATACTCGCTGCTTTCACGAGAACTGGAAACTGGCATACTAGAGATGGACACAACTATAATTGCGTCTTTAATCGATCATAGGGGAATACATGCATATCGATCATGCACATATAGCATAATATGGGGAACACGTAGGCACATATAACATGGCAAAATTTACTTTTCCACAGTACTGTACCTGCTCTGTGTGTGAGGGAAGCTTGCACTGTAGGTGACCGTACTGTACCTGCTCTGTGTGTGAGGGAAGCTTGCACTGTTGATGAACGTCCTGTACCTGCTCTGTGTGTGAGGGAAGCTTGCACTGTTGATGATCGTACTGTACCTGCTCTGTGTGTGAGAGAAGCTTGCGCTGTTGATGACTGTCCAGTACCTGCTCTGTGTGTGCAGGACGCTTGCACTGTTGATGACTGTCCTGTACCTGCTCTGTGTGTGAGGGAAGCTTGCACTGTTGATGATCGTACTGTACCTGCTCTGTGTGTGAGGGAAGCTTGCACTGTAGGTGACCGTACTGTACCTGCTCTGTGTGTGAGGGAAGCTTGCACTGTTGATGAACGTCCTGTACCTGCTCTGTGTGTGAGGGAAGCTTGCACTGTTCATGATCGTACTGTACCTGCTCTGTGTGTGAGGGAAGCTTGCACTGTTGATGACTGTACTGTACCTGCTCTGAGTGTGAGGGACGCTTGCACTGTTCATGATCGTACTGTACCTGCTCTGTGTGTGAGGGAAGCTTGCACTGTTGATGACCGTACTGTACCTGCTCTGTGTGTGAGGGAAGCTTGCACTGTTGATGATCGTCCTGTACCTGCTCTGTGTGTGAGGGAAGCTTGCACTGTTGATGACCGTACTGTACCTGCGCTGTGTGTGAGGGAAGCTTGCACTGTTGATGACCATACTGTACCTGCTCTGTGTGTGAGGGAAGCTTGCACTGTTGATGACCGTACTGTACCTGCTCTGTGTGTGAGGGAAGCTTGCACTGTTGATGACCGTACTGTACCTGCTCTGTGTGTGAGGGAAGCTTGCACTGTTGATGACCGTACTGTACCTGCTCTGTGTGTGAGGGAAGCTTGCACTGTTGATGACCATACTGTACCTGCTCTGTGTGTGAGGGACGCTTGCACTGCAGAGGCCTGTATTGTCCTAGCTTTGTTCGAGTGAAGTTTGTCGTTCTCTTGCCAGTGCTGCACCCTTTCTATCTGTGTAATTGAAGCTTGCGTTGCTGCTCTTTTTGTGCATATGCTGTGTGGGATCCTTAGGAAACATTTACTGCAATTCTTGTATTGTATCTGCTCTTTGTGTGAGGGCAATCTTGTAGTGTCGGTGCGTACTGTACCTGTTCTGTGTGTGATGCAAACTTGCACTGTCCACAGTCGATGATTATTCTCAGGACAGACGTACACATCATGTACCTGTTGTGTGTGTTAGAAACATGCTACTGCACCTTCGCTTAGTAGTTTGGAAACTTACTGTAGGAAAGCAGGATCCGCTTCTTATGGTTACCCCCACTTTTTGCTTGTTGTGATGCTGTTTCTGACTAGTCTGACTGGGGTCCTGCTAATCATGACCCCAGTCTATCTGCTTTCTCCCTAAATTGTTGTGTAGTGTTCAGTACTTAGGTACATCCCAGATTAGATACTGGGGTACCCTTGTCAGTCCCAAGCATATGGTACCAAGGTACCCAGAGCATAGGTTCCCCAGAGGTCCCTCGTGGGCTGCAGCATGTATTATGCCACCCATTAGAGGTCATTCAAAATAGAACTACAGGCCTGCTATTGCAGTCTGTGTACGTTGGTGCTATCACCACTTACTAAAGATATAGGTTTCCTATATCTATGGTCACTGAACCTAAAACCTATAAGTCACCCCTTTAGCAGGCCTTAACAATCCTGAAAGCAGGGTGCTTGATTCTAAGTGAGAGGATACCCCTGCATAAGCAGGACACCCCTGCAGCCTACGGGGTCCATTCTCCCGGGTTGTCATTGAAGCAGCCATGTACTATATAGAGGGGCACCACGTAATTATTCGATGACCATTTCGAAACTGGCTGCAACGAATCCTATCATGTTTGGTGTCAAACATGTTCAAATCTTGCACACACACCGTAAAAGGTGTGGGAAGTATGATTCAAAGCACTGGAAGAGCCCTCCGTTAGGCTCCCAGGGCCCGATTTACAGAATTAACTTAAGACAAAATCCTAAACTTACTACTTTTGGTATTCACAGAAGTTAGGATTTTGTCTTAAGTTTGTCTTAAGACAAACTTAAGTTAGGATTTTGTCTTAAGTCTGTCTTAAGTCTGTCTTAAGACAAACTTAAGACAAAATCCTAACTTCTGTGAATACCAAAAGTAGTAAGTTTAGGATTTTGTCTTAAGTTAGTTCTGTGAATCGTCCCCATCGTGTTCCCGGTCCTAACCTTCTAGACACGGACAGCACAAAATGGCTGCTCCTGACCAGAGACACATTTCTGCCCTCCTGCTGCTAAGCCATGCTCGGGCAGAGGAAGTGGGACAATCGGCATCCTGTCACAGGGAGGTGTCCACCTCCTAGACAGGGTTTAGTGTATTGTGTGTACACAGTCGCATGAGGATAGTTCGAGAGCCATCTAACAATAACTATGAAGGAGTCCCACCCCATAATATTGTGTTATAAAGATTAGACACTTTAAAACAGTAACCCCCTGCTTACAAGTGATTAGTAATACGGGATAACACCGAGAATGTTTCATTGAGAGATTCTCATATACATCTGTCTAGCAATGGTACATCTGAGCGTGATAAGAGTGTGTTACGATTCACTGGGAATGCATCATTGAGAGATCCTTCAGGTAACATCTGTCTGATAATGGGACATCTCAACGGTTGATAAGAACCAACGAAGCAGCCATTAGTATGAAATATGTATCGTAAAACACAGACCGCTTCGTCCACGGTTAAATGCAATCAGTAATAAGAATAAACCTATCAAACATGGGACGCATCTGCTCTACATTATAAGTGAGTAGCGTGGTTGAAGTAATATCACACTTAGGTAGTAGTCATTACATCTAACCAACCCAGAGTAGGACTTGTTTTCTGGGCAGGGAAACGGCGAAATACTATCCCTGTGTAATTCCCAATCTTTTTGTATGCGTTCTGCATTACGTGAAACATTTTAATATCAACTCCTTTCCTCATACATTTCCCTTAACTTTATGTTTTTCAGGAGGGGAATTCTCCCAGCGTGGCGCTGCCACTACTCCGGCAACGGCGGAAATTTTGAACTAACCGAATGGTCTAGTACTACGAAGCATAATGACAGGGCGTTTTTTTCCTGCTGCCTTGTTAGGAAAGGGCTTTATAAACAGAAACGGTTCATGCACCAGTTAGTATGCGGTCTCCAGGGAGAGAAGTAGGTTACTGTACCAGAGGCGGTTTTGACAAAGTAAGTGGCGGGGGGCTTCTTCCTTTTTTTCTACAGATAGAAAAAAGCTTCCTAGGACCGGTTTCTGGCATTACAGCCGTCTTCAGCCAGGCTTGCTTGGCAGTTCGGGCTCGACTGTTCCCATGAGGCACAGGGTCAGACTGATTTGCATATAGCCATGTCTGAACTGGGGTGGCAGAGTGGGCTAAAGAACGGTGATGGATTAAACCCAGATCTTTTGACTGGGTGTGAGTGTTCGATTGGTTCAGATGCTCCGTCCATCACCACCCCCTTTTGTACCGCTTTGTTCGCATAAGTTGGCAGGGTATGCTCAGACGTGAGTCCCTTGCTCACTTTGCCACTGGATTCAAGCAAGCCTGGCTGAAGATGGATGTAATGCCAGAAAAAGGTTCTAGGAAGCTTGTATCCGGTCCAGGGAAGGCATGGCTTGGCAGTTCGGTTCAGATGCTCCGTCCATCACCACCCCCTTTTGTACCGCAGATAGGAGCTCAGGCACGCGCTAGCACATAGTGCCAATGTCGGCAAAACACCCCACCCACAAACACAGCAATCACCTAATAAAAACACACACAAGACACATTGTTTGGGGAGAAAACATTGCTGCAGGTCTATTTGCATAAGAAATATGCCAACATGGTGGGTCAACATACGGGCGATCCAAGGGCAGGCAGTGAAGACGCTGCGCAAAAGGAGCACCAGATGTGCAATGTTCAGTCCACAGATACGGAACAATCAGACTAGCACGCTGCTTACTATGTCCAGGTAAGTTATGAAAGGCTGACCTACGTCGAGCCTGGGTACTATATAGTAATGTCAATTCATATGTAACACTCTTGGCCCACACATATTAATACTAACCCTGGGCAAAGCACTATGCTACGCTCGCGTAGTTTGCGAAGTTTGCACTACTTCGCACTACGCGAACTGCACGTAGCACAGTGCAAACACGTGTAGCATTGTGCAGTGGTCATTTTTTGCTTGCTCGTGGTCCTCAACGTCAAGTTGGCGACCACGAGCAGGCAAAATGACATCCCGGCGAGACTTTTTCCTCGTTCGCGATCAGCAACATCAAGTTGCCGATCGCGAGCGTGGAAAATAAACCTCCCGGCGAGATCCTCAACGCGGGGAGGTCAGGTTTCTCATTGCGAGTGGTCGCGTATGCTCGCGACCGCTCACGATGAGAAACTACCAGTCCGCGTTGAGAAAGCTGCTGCTCTGGCAAAAATCTACTCGAGAGGCAGAAAACTACAGCTCGCACTGTGCAAGATGCCGTTTCAATGATTGCACAGTGCTGGATGCTTGTCCGCACTGTGCAATCATTGAAAATGACATCTTGCACAGTGCGAACAAGGTACTACGCAGTTTGCGTAGTGCTACGCGTAGCTCACATTGTGCGAAGTGCACTTTGCATAGCTTTGCGTAGCGCTACTTCGCAAACTACGCCCAACCCTAATTAATACTCTAACACTCAGCGGCAGAGCAGCTGATTTTAGTTCCAAGACACATCTATACCTCACCATCTCCACTGACTAAAGGGATGGGTGGGTGAGGAAAAGAAAATCCCCTAGCCTGCAGCCCCTTACGGCCGCAGAGGGTGCCCACAGCAGCTGAAGGAGGTGATCACAGCGAGGATGGCAGGACAAAGAGCCCAACTCTTTCGACACATTTTCCTTGATATACAAACTCTATCTCACAGCACTTTTAACTGAGGTGGCCCAAGACCACGCCCTCCCACCACCAACAATCACTGTGAGAACTCCCCGGGGCATTAGGTCCCTGCAAGAAAGGTGGCTCTCTATATAGAGTACTAAAATGACGTACACTGTACAGAGAGTCCGGTGATTCCCAGTGACACCGAGATTGGTTTACAGAGGCAAAAGTAGATAATACTAACGCTCTATTTGTAGTAGTGTGGGTGAGCCGTCAGGCTTATCAGAGGGTAGTGCTATGCATTTGTTGTACTCACAGAGGCAATAAATGAGACACACACTCAAGACCAATTTGTCAAAATAACAGATTTCTATATCGATATTCAAACTAAGAACTTCGTTCACAGGCAAGTACTTATTTTCTTATAGATTATTAAAGGTAAAAAAATTGTTCACTATTGTGCGCAGTTAGGTACAATGAATTTCTATGGGAGAAAATTAAAAAATGCGTAAATAAACATCCAGTTGGTTCTAGAGGTTCTCCTTCAAGGGTTAGTGTAGCAGGAGGCGAAGGTCCAATGTTCCACCAGCAGATCATCGGGAGAGTCCCGGATTCAGCCAGGAGGAGTGTGGTGAAGGCGTTGGTAGCTGGTATGCTACGAAGGAGGGGGCCATCTGAAAACAAGCTGCACAGCGTGACTTGTAGGCAAGTCTGAGAACTCCAAAATGGGGGATCAGGTTGCAAGGGCCTCAGGAGCATAGCTAGTTTGTCGGTACCCAGACCTGGCAGGTTGGGTGCAGAACAGGTTGGTCAGCCGGGCTCCGCGTGTCAAGATGGTCTTCGCTGTTAGGGACATGCACGTTGCAGGTACAATTTCTGGACAGCTGTGCCACTCACAATGAAGGTCTCTGAGGTTCTGGCATCTCTCGATTGGAGCTTGCTTCCTGGACAGTTGGAGTCCAGAGTAGACTCTTTCGGTCAGTGCTGGTGGCAAGTGGTCCGGTACCCCGGGGAATGGTATGGCACGGCTCCAGTAGGTCCTGGCATCTTCACACTCAGCGGAGAGATGGATCTGACCTCCTGGAGTACGAGGACCTCTTCCTGAGCGGTTGCAGCAGTGGTTGCTGCAAGTTGGTAAGCTGAACTCTGCTGCTCCTCTACTTCAAGGGAGTTCTTGGGCTATTGTTGTAGGCTGGGGTCCACTGGTGTAACGAAAAGTGAGGGGTCCTCCCTGCACTGTATTTAGGGGGGCCCCCTCTGGGCTCAATCAGGAGCTCTCCCGGCCAGAGTTCAGTGCCGAGGGGGCCCCTTGGAGCTAGAGGCCCCCCCGCACAGCGTGGGCTGCGGGGGCCTGTGTTACGCCCCTGCTGGGGTCCTCTGGGGTTCTTAGAGCCCTCACAGCGGCAGGACGAGACAGCTCACCATGATGGTTGAGTCTTGCAGCGGCAGGCCAGATTTTGCTCCCTAAGTAAACAGCAGATACTCGGTTCTCAGGTTTCACCAGCTCTTCTTTGTGCATTTTCTTCCTAGGTCCGTCATATCTGAAGTTCAGGGTTGGGTAGTGGGCATAACCCTGACCCCAGCTGTCTAATTCTCTCTAACACAAGATAGAGGAATTTAAACTGTGGGGTCCATCTCACCTGCCCCACCTTAAAGGTGGTGCTGGCTGAACGTGGTCACACCTCCTAATCTGACTCATTTCCCCTCCTGTCCTCCCACCAAAAGTAGGGCAGGATAGGAGGTCTTGTCACCCTCCACTAGCTGGAGACGCCTGGGTTGCATTTCAAAGGTGGCATCACCTGTGAAGCACCTATTCCCAGATTAGGCTTTGTTCCCGACCTATGAGAGTGCTGGCTCGCAGCCCATGAGGTCAGAAGATGTCTAGTCGTGGCAGGGTGGCTGAGACCAGTCAGAGACCATATTAGTAGGAGGTAGACTTTCAGGGGACACCTCTAATGAGCTCACCATGTGCATTTATCAACAAACCTAACACAGGCTTAAGTGTGGGTTTATTAAGATGAGATGTTTGGTACCAAACATCTCGGTACAGAGCAGCCATCATGGTGCTGGGGAACTCATAATGATGGGTGTCCAGCACATGTACTCTCTGTGGTTGGTTGTATGTCAGTACCCCGTATGCATTTACCCCACATGCCTTTGCAACGCATCCACTGCCCCGACTGCGATGTTGCCACATGTCACTTTGCCACGCAAGTCATAACAATGACTTGCTTTAGGGGGCGCTGGACTTTGGAATGGTATAAATTACTATTTCAACTCCAGTCTATGAAGTAGTAGGGAATGAGTTGGACTTAAAAATCCAGCACCAGTCCTACAGCGGGCCCCTATACCAAGTTGTTTTAATGACTTGCGGATTATAGTAAGGCATGGTAATGTCACAGTCGGAGTTGTGACTGCGTTGTAAAGGCTAGTTATTGTTGAGACTGTGGGGGTAAAGGAAGTTTCCCCTATGGCTTCCCTGTGCACTTACAATATACAAGAATAGAATGAGATATTGCAGAGACATATTTGCTCAGGTACTGGACTCGGACAAGACGGAGGTCCTCATCCTCGGCTCCAACCCGTCAGCCTGGGACGACTCCTGGTGGCCAACGGCACTGGAAGCAGCCCCGATCCCCACTGACCACGCACGCAACCTGGGAATCATCCTCGACTCAACTCTCTCAATGACCATGCAAGTCAACGCCGTCTCCTCCTCCTGCTTCAACACCCTCCGCATGCTCCGCAAGATCTACAGATGGATCCCGACAGATACGAGAAAGACAGTCACCCAGGCCCTCGTCGGCAGCAGACTCGACTACGGAAACGCCCTCTACGCGGGCGCCCCGACCAAGCTCATCAATTGACTATAACGCATCCAAAACGCCTCGGCACGACTGATCCTCGATGTACCACGACACGGCCACATCACCCCCTACCTGAGAAACCTGCACTGGCTCCCTGTCAACAAAAGGATATCCTTCAAGCTCCTCATCCACGCACACAAGGCACTCCACAAGACCGTCCCAGCCTACCTCAACACACGGCTCTCCTTCTACACCCCCAACCGGCAGCTATGCTACGCCGACCTCTCACTCGCCACCGTCCCGCGCATCCGAAGAACAACAGCCGGCGGGAGATCCTTCTCCCACTTCGCTGCCAAGACATGGAACACCCTCCCACTGAGCCTACGACAGACCCAAGTCCTGCTGACCTTCAGGAGGATACTCAAGACCTGGCTGTTCGATCAGTAGCGGCCCCCAGCGCCTTGAGACCCTTGCGGGTATGTAGTGCACTTAACAAATGACTGATTGATTGATTGATAGATATGGCCGCATATGTGATCTAATGCACCCTGCCTTAGGGCTGGAAGGCCTGCAGTAGGCATGACCTACCTAGATTTGCTGTAACACTCCTGAGGCGGAAAGCCTGGAGATAGTCTCTCTTTTAAAACTGTATAACTCCTGTGTATTTTAACTGTGCACTTACCCCTGACGCTGTTGGAAAGCGGGAAAGCGCCGCTGTCACCTGGCGCAGAACGCAGAACGCTTCACTCACGCCTCGCTCGGCCCGCAGGCCACGCCGCCTTCGGAGGCCACGCCCCCCGCCCTTGCTACATAGGGACGCTGATCTACGAGCGCCACCATTTGCTGTAACACTCCTGAGGCGGAAAGCCGGGAGATAGTCTCTCTTTTAAAACTGTATAACTGCTGTGTATTTTAACTGTGCACTTACCCCTGACGCTGTTGGAAAGCGGGAAAGCGCCGCTGTCACCTGGCGCAGAACGCTTCACTCACGCCTCGCTCGGCCCGTAGGCCACGCCCCCTCGGAGGCCACGCCCCCCGCCTTCCGCCCATACTTCCATAAATCATGTGTCTCCCTCGGAAGCGCAGCGGACGAGCGCAGCGGGCGTGACGAATGCGCGCCGAAGGCGCGCCTAAGGAAAGCCCATCTGCGCCCGTCCGCGACCGACCGGGACTAGGGGCACCTCATAATACCCAAACCATTCATTACTCCAGGGCCGACCTTATGGAGTGTAATACAAATAACGACCTTCTCCTTTTATCAAAGAACACACTCCATCAGCTCTGCAAGTATGGTATCTTGAGCCAAGGCTGTCCCCTTTCCACCCGTGCAGCATGTCCGGCCTCGCCCAACCTACCCACTAATGAACTCGCCATCTTGTATCTCAACACCCGCTCTCTTGTCAAGCATCAGATGGACATCTTCCTTTTATTAGACACGGAGAAGCCAGATATCCTCCTTCTGGCAGAAACTTGGCTAACCCCTACTTCAGCACCCGATATTATAGCAGCACTGCCACCTGACTACTACATTATTCAGGCTGACCGCGCTACCGGGAAAGGAGGAGGTGGAGTCGCGGCGATTATCCATTCCAGCTTGGATGTCACCACTCTTACCTGCATGACGCTAGTCAACACAGATAACCTTGTATTAAAAATTGCTACTCCCCACATGACTATAGTATGTGTTCTCCTGTATAGACCACCCACCTCAATGCCACTGTTTCCTATGTCTTTTAGTGAGCAAATTGCTAATCTGGCTTTGGATCACACCAGGGTCATGTTAGTAGGCGATTTCAACTATTGGTATAAAGATCCAGCAGAGGGTTCTCAATCGGCAGAACTGACCGACCTTTTGCTTAACCTCAATTTTAAGCAACTGGTGCTTTCTCCCACCCATGTTAAAGGACACATCTTAGACCAAGTGTGGTCTAATACTACTTGTGTGTCCTCCCAGCTAATTCTGCCTTGCCTATGGTCAGATCATCTCATTCTCAGATTTAAGATCTGTGTTAAGCATATCAGAACCACGGTGCCAATTACTGGCAAATCAGCCAGAAACTGGAACACTATGGATAAGGACGCTTTCCTACAGTCACTAGCCAATGACGTCCCCTCCTTGGACAAGGACATAAACCTGTCAGTATCCACCTTAAACAACTGGCTACAAACGGCCAGCAATCTTCATGCTCCTTATAAAACAATTAAACTAGCACGGCGCACGGATGCCAACAGGTGGTTCTCAGCCGACGTGAAAAGCAGGAAACAGGCCCTCCGGCACCTTGAACGCCTGTGGCGCCGCGATTATGACACAGAGGAAAAAATTAAATATACTAGTGCGAGGAAGGAATACATGAATGCCATCTCTGCAGCGAAGACAGAGTATTTTTGTTCCCGTATCCTAGAATCAACAAACAAATCCAAAGATATCTTTTCGGTCTTTAACGAACTGACCAACTTGGAGAATGTTCGTCCTAAAGTAATTCCTACCCAGTGTTTGTGTGATTCACTCAACACCTACTTTAGTGACAAAATCACAGATATAAAAGCTAGCATTCTCCAACCAAAGACACCAATCACGACTGGCATGGCAATCAAGACCGGTTCTGCCACTCTTACCAACTTTTCATCCATAACTCATGGCCAGCTTTCGGAACTTTTGATGAGAGTTAAATCCGGCTCCCCACTGGATATCTGCCCCCCCCCGCATCCTGAAAGAATGCTTCTCCGCCTACCCCAACCCAGTTCTTGCTCTCCTTAATGACTCCCTCCTGTCGGGCATAGTCCCGTCTGCCTTCAAAGAAGCCACGGTCATACCTCTATTAAAAAAACCTGGGGCTGACCCGGCATGTAAGGCAAACTACAGGCCCATCTCCTTGTTGCCTTACCTGGCAAAAATTCTAGAGGCACACGTGGCGAGAATCCTCTCTAACTTTTTGGAGGAGTCCTCCTGCTTTGACCCCCATCAGGCTGGATTTCGGCCTGCACATTCAACGGAGGCAGTGGTCACCGCAGTGCTGGACACCCTCCGAGACTGTGCAGACAGACGTTCTCCCCAGGCACTGGTGCTCCTGGACCTGTCGGCCGCGTTCGACATGGTCGACCACAATATTTTGGTCGACCGTGTCGGACAGGCCGGCATTCAGGGCACGGCGGCCTGTTGGTTGAGATCCTTCTTGGAGGACCGCTCTCAAGCGGTGCGCCTGGGGGACCTAACCGGTGTTAAACAACTTACCCCATGCGGAGTGCCACAGGGTTCCTCCCTGTCACCTCACCTCTTTAATATTTACATACTCCCCCTTATACAAACCTTGAGGGACAGACAGGTGAGAGTATTTAATTACGCAGATGATCTGCAGTTACTCTTCACCGTCGACAACTCCGCAAAATCCGTCAGTCACTTCCAGTCGACCATGAGGTTTATTAAATCCTGGATGGACCAAAATCAACTGAAATTAAACCCAGGTAAAACTGAACTGGTATTGACCAGGGATAGCGCCAAACACTGGGGCCCCCAATACTGGCCCCTAGACCTGCGTCAAGCTCCACAACCATCACCATCGGCTAAAACACTGGGAGTTATCGTGGACAATGACCTTTCTCTAAAGGCACAAGTGGGCCAGGTGGTCTCCAAGTGTTTCTACCAACTAAAAAAAATCAGGAAGGTTCGGCGATTACTTACGCCTGAGGCTACTACCCAGGTTGTGATCGCCACTGTTCTGTCCCATCTGGATTATTGCAATGCCATCTACTTCGGTCTTCCAGGTTATCTACTCAAGCGTCTCCAGATGGTACAGAACTATGCTGCCAGAATGATTTTGAAGCAACCAAGGTGGCAAGCAGCGACCCCCCTTCTCATTAAATTGCATTGGCTTCCGATCACACAACGCTGTGCCTTTAAGGCAGGTTGTATGATGTTTAAATCACTGCATGGCAGAAGTCCTGAATTTATTCATCAATTAATCACCAGTTATGTTCCCCCCCGCAACCTTCGCTCTCTCCACCTAGGCCTTCTTCAGATCCCCCCGTTCAAGCTTAAACGTTCTGGTGGACGTAGGTTTGCAACACTTGCTCCCTACTTATGGAATACCTTCCCACTGGAAACTCGGCTCTGTCAAGATCTTCTACCTTTTCGGAAGGCTTTGAAGACATGGCTTTTCAGACAAGCTTTTTAACCTATCTTTCTTTACCCCTGTTGTGTTACCGTCAAATTAGCGCCAAGAAACTAATCAGTGTTAGTGCGCTTAATAAATGATTTAATAACATAACATAATAACATAACATATCTCCTGCAGTGCCTGAGGGCATGCCACACAGGGACGTGTGCCATGTCAACTCTTCACTTTTGTATGCACCAAAGCATGCAGCGTGCAATGGCAGGTTGCATGGTCTTGGTTGGGGTCCCTACGGTGGCACAATTGGCTCTGCAGCCCTAGAGGATCCTCTTCTTTCCCAATGACCTAGGTACCAGGGGTACCATTTACTAGGCACTTGCAAGGGGGCTGAAGTATTGTCAGTTGGAGAGTACGGTACAGTTTTGGGGAAAAGCTCTGGCACTGGGGACCTAGTTAGCAGGGACCCAGTGCACGTTCATTCGAAATCACATAATGTACCAGTCATAAAGTGGGGGCTAACCATGTCAAAAGAGGCCCTTTCCTACTGCCAACATCTGTTGGTCGACCATCTTACCCTGCAGTCTGGCCCTGCCATGCCCTCCATAATGTTGGCTCTCCCAATTTTGGGGAGAGCCTTTGGGCATCAGCCCTGTTGTGTCAACTAGGGATCTCCCACCACATTCCTTGGCTTTTTTATTTCTATGAATAATTTAATAATTGGATGATTGTGTCTCGCTGTAGATCTGTTTACGAGACACACTTTACTATATGGCTTTTGTGTTTGGTGATTAAATCCAGGTTGCCAAGGGTGTGTTTTTAGTCCAGGAGAGTATTGGTTGTGTTGGCACGGTAGCCCCACAATTTTGATACCCCAAAATTTACCTCAACAGTACGTTCACAGTTTCAGGTTTGGTGTTAAACCTTAATTTCATGAGCCGTTGTGTCCCCAAGGTACGGCACATCCCAACGCATCGCAAATCAAGAAATACAGTCAATTGAGTTAAATGATCAACTCCAAAACTGCGATCTAGATCAATGGAATGGCTAAAGGGTTTTATTACACAACTTAACCCTTTCGCTGCGGCGGCAATTCCACCGCAGCGCTAGGGGGAGGGGAGGCCGCGCGGCGCTCCCATGCTCGCGACGGAACCGCTCCGTCACGAGCCTCGGGCGCGCTGTGCTTGTGACGGAGCGGTTCCGTCACGACCCCGCCCGCTCAATAGAACCGGGCCGCGCAGGTACGAAATCAGCACCGCGCAGGCGCGCCGAGTGGGCCGTGACGGAACCGCTCCGTCACCAGCACAGCGTGACCGAGGCTGGTGACGGAGCGGTTCCGTCACCAGCATGGAAGGGATTAAAGGTCAGGTTGCACAGGAAGGCTCTCAGGAAATAAGACAAAACAGAGAAATGCAAAATGATAAAGTTGCCTTTAAGTCCCAAGTCGGCAGCAAAATTAGTAAAGAAATGGACAGTGCCCATAATAGTACAGGAATGTCTCTAGCTTAGTGTCAAATCAAGGGTGTTTATATATTATTTTCATGTGTGAACTCAACAGAATTGCATAATCATTGTACAAAGATGGAAAATGTATCAATCATAGGAAATCAGCGGCCAGTCTTATAACATCTCATATTGCCTTAGCGCTGAAGCACTATCCCACTGCATGAATAATTATTCTGCCCCCCTCTAGGCTAATGTCTTTCGTAGAAGGTAGAACAAACTAGATGCATAAGAAGCAGCGTGTTATATGAATGAATCGGGTACAGTGATCTAGTAGAAAGACCATAAAGAAATAGTTGCAGTTTTGTGGCTGAGCTGAAGAAAGTTATTCGAAGACAGCATGAACAAAGACATTAGAAATAAACAAATAATATTCTGCTTGGCTATGTGCTGCAGAAACTTTGGGCAGTGAGATGTGCAGGGAAGGGCAAAGATGACAAGAGTGACGTCCATTTTGAAACAAAATGGCGACTTGGCCTAAATTGATGCCTAGCTGACAAAAGTCAGAAAAACACACATCTACATATCATAGAACGTTTGTTCCAAAGACAACATTATTATTTCAGTGTATATATGTTTAATTAAGTGTGAAAATACATTCTGCACATTGTTAATGAGGCACAAAAATATAAATGCACAAAATTCCTTGATATTAGTCCCACCTTTATGTGTGGGTTTAGTCTTTGCAGAGTGATAAGGTTGGTCTAGTGACCAAGATGCTTTTAAGTTTATGGCTGCAAAATGTTACGATCAGTCACATCATCAGAAGGTGTGCTGGCTGTAGCAGGACTACCACTGAATCGTTTCAGACTTTCGAGTGGGGTGGAGGTGACAGTGGAGGTCTTGAACTGGAGTATTGTTCAGTATAGGATAATTTTTGTTTGATATCTGCTAAGGGGCATACAGAGCTAGTCTTGGTTGAAGATTCTGTGTTGATAGGTGATGTGCTACCCTGAAAGGTTGGTACACTGCATTTCCTTGGCATGTAATATTAACCTGTTTACCGCAGCCGTTATTTCGGTGCAGTGCGGGCGTTTTAAGGAGTGGGTGGGGCCACGTCGGCCATTGGCCGTTCGCAGCACCAGCCAGGTAGTGCTCGCGACAGCCGACGGGAGCACGGAAGGGGTTAAGGACAAATCTGTATCCATGGTTACCCCAAGGTTTCTTATTTCTCTTGATGTTGTTGGATGTGCCTTGAGTTCCTTCGGCCACATAGACGTTGGCTAGTTTATTAGCGGGTGTCTGTATGTCATGATCTCTGTCTTTGTGGTGTTGAGCTTCAGGTGCTTACTAGCTAATAATGCTTTTAATACATGACTTCAGTGGTCATGTTGTGATTTGGGGAGGTCTTGTGAGCCATCCACTTTTAGAAGGATTTAAATGTCCTCTGCGTAGATGTAGCAGGTGAGGTTGAAAGATGTAATCAGGACATCAGATCTAGCCAGGGGATCAGGTAGACGTTGAATAATTGAGCAGATATGGTGGACCCATGAGGTACACCACAACACTGGGTGTGGGGAGCTGGTGTGAAAGATGGTAGGTATATCATGATTGTCTGTCTGAGGCAAGAAGCAATCGACTTTAGAGCATTTTCACATATTGTGAGATGCAGGCGTCTTTGTAGTAGTGTATGTTATGCAGATTTGTAGTGTGCATTATCATTCAGAGGTTATCCTGGTGCTGAGCAGGTCTGAGTCTAGCCAAACCTATGGCCTAACGGGAATAGCTCAAAAGCCAGGACTTCAGCTTCTTGTGGAGTTGAACAAGTGAGGAGAAGGCTCATATGTGTAGCAACAGGTTGTTCCATGCTTTAGAAGTGATGCAGAAGGCTCGGCAGTCAGATCTGGTTTTCTGTATGTGATTCGATGTGTGTAAGTAGGAGTCCGGACTAGTGAAGGTGTCTGGAAGGTTTGTGAAAGCAGATGTGATTGTTGAGGTATGCTGGGCCAATGTTATGTAGTGTCTTGAAAGTGTGGGTGAGGAGTTTGAATTGTGTTTGTACTTTGTTTGTGCCTGAGTAGCCAGTGGAGTTCATTCAGGTGTGGTGTAACGTGGGTGCAGTCTAGGAAATTGAGAGCGCTTCTGGCCACCAACTTCTGAGTGATAGGGTTTTTTGTCGATCGCGGCATAGAGTGTGTTTCTGCACTCCAGCTTGCTTTTGACCAGGGTGTCTGTGATGGTTTTCCAGGTGCTGATTGGAAGCCATTTGAAAATCTGCCTCAGCGTTTTCAAAGTGTGGAAGCATGAGGCATTGACGTTCTTGACTTGGGTGGTTATGTCAAGTTTGCTGTTGCATATGTCAAAGGCCATTGGACCAGAAGTTATCAGGTAGTCAATCTGTTCTTGTCCAAAGCAAGCTTTAGGTCAACCCAAATTGATATGATGGTGAACTCCATGCCTCAGCCTGGTCTCAAACCAGAATGTTGTCCTGATATTAAGTCATGTTCCCCCGTAAACTTGGAAAGCTGCGTAAACACTGTTCTTTCAAGTATTTTTGGGCCTGTAGATATTGGTATGTAGTTTGATGAGTCAGATAGGTCGAGGTTTGTCTTTCTGAGGAATGGTCAAATGGAGGAGTGTTTCAGCACACCTGGGAATGAACTTTGTTCTAAGCAATTGATGATTACGCTTCTAACACCTCCTCTGCATAGGTTGTGCAAAGGATACCTTCCAAAAAGATTTTTGAAGGTGCTGAGTCTGAAGTAGACCCTGATGGTTTGTTTGCGATGATAATATCGAGGAAATCTTTTCTGAGATGTTATTGAATGTATTTAGGGGCAGATTTACAAGGCGCTTGGGACGCATTTGTGCCGCCGCTGAGTCACTTCTGTGATGCAGCGGCAGCGTAAAGCAAGCGCTATGCTGTGATGGATTTACAAAGTGATGCATCTAGGGAGATGCGTCACGCCGTAAACCCCGACACCACATTATACCTGCATCAGGTATAATGTTGGCGTACCGTCGCAGTGTGGGCGGTCCATCCCAGGACAGCCTCGGAAAAGTGCCTGTGTGAAATCTACAAGATTTCACTCAGTCACTTTTCCGACGCCGCTGCGTCAAAACCTTGCGCCTACTTGAAGCAGGCGTAAGGCGTGATGCAGCATGTTAGAGATAGGCCAGGTTGGAACAGTGCTGGAGTTGCGTCACGCCCTCGACATGACTCTAGCACTGCACCAACCTTACGCCAGAAGATACAATACGCATCTGCCTCTTCGTGCGCCATGGCGCGCCGCATTATAAATGCAGCGCATCCGTGGTGGCGACGGGTAGTTTTGCGTGTCGGAAGTTTTCTGGCGCATCCCTGCTGATTTGCAGCGATGCGCCAGACCGTGTAAATCTGCCCCTTAGTGTGGAAGATTGCTTTTGTCTCCTTCTATGGGGGTTGGGTCATGCATAGGGCTGGCTTTAGATGTGTTTCATTAAGGTCATTTTCTAGGTTTCTAATTTTTGGAGCAATTCCATGGAGATTTTGTCCAAGAAGGCTTACAACTGTGGTGCCTTTTTGTTCTTCTCATGCCTCTTCTGAAGGCTCTGTTATAGTGGCAGTGCGTGCTTTGTCTTTTCCTTATTTTTATTTTGCATTGTAGCACGTTGAGTTGTGTTTTCATTTTTCTGATGTTGTTAATCCTTTGTTTTGTGGTTAACCCTGGATAAGGCCCCTATTGGTATCTGGTTGGTCAGTGCAGTGCTAGTGGGGTTAATGCTGGCCACACTGTTCAAAAGTCACTCATTAAGGGGCATATTAGCAAGAACCTCGTTAAAATTATCGCCGTTTTAGCGACAGGAAACTTCCGCTAAAACGGCGATAATGGGCTTGATAATATGCCTTATAGAATTCCAATAGAAGCCCAGGTTCCATGTCCTACACATCTAACCTGGGCTTCTATTGGAATTCTATAACACATATTAGCAAGTCCATTATCCCCGTTTTTGCGGCAGTTTCCTGCCGCTAAAACGGCAATAATTTTAACGAGGTTCTTGCTAATATGACTCCAAGTCTTTTATATATAATTTTGTCATCTAGGTCCAAATCCACGCTGTCGTTTCTTCTGATTTGAGTTCCGCATCAAGAATCATGGGATTTGATTTCCTGTGACGTCATGATTGAGCCTAATGTCATGTTGTGTAATCTTTGGTGATGTCATCATTATTCTAAATAGTGGTTTTGAAAATCCAGAATATTTGAAAATATCTGTTTTGCTTTCACCGAACCCAGCCGTGGGACCACTTGTTATGAAATATCAATAAATACTTCTTGTATGAAAAAGAAGCAGCGGAACATTAGGAATTTGGCCAAGCTGGCCATGACGGAATACATGTTTGAGGCACACACAATAGTTTTGACAAAAAAATAGTAAACATAAGCGTAGTGCAAAACCTGAATCATAACCTATTTTGAATATAACCATCATAAGGGTTTTAAATGTATATTTAAGCATGTTCTATGGTGTGAGCCAACCCAAGGGTATGAAAGTGTAAAATAAAGACCTGAAAAATCTTGTATGCTCTGAGGAACCTCAGAAATCAGTGTCCACTGAGGAAGGAGTAGAGCAGTTTAATTAGGACAGGGAGGGAGCAGCAGGTTAGGGGGGAAAGAGGGTGCTTAACAGGATCAGAAGTATGAGGACAGGTTAGTTATTTGGATCTGCACTAATGCCAGTTTGTGCTCTGTGGGGGCAAGCATTGAGATGCTACCTTCTGCCCTATTCAGTTCACAACTGCTTACAAAGTGTGCAACTTGTATCCACCACCACTCACACAGCAGGACACACAGTCGGCCCCATCCTCACCGGAGGAAACAACATTCGTTTCAGCCACACCACAGAACTGCTCTGGACAGACCACCACCACCCCATCCACTTCTCCTTTATGAAACCCACCGCACACAAGCACACCCTCCGCCTCCCACGCAGAAGCTGGAACAAAGTCTCCGAAGAACACCTCACCTCCGCCCTCACCTGCACTTCACCCCCAACTAAGACAGACACCAACACAGCAGTAAGCAACCTCCACCAATGGATCGCCAACTGTGCCAATACTCTTGACCCCCTCCAGAACACCACGAGATGACACAACAAGAAAGCCAACTGGTTCACCACAGATCTCCGAGAATCCAATCGTTCCTGCCGACGACTGGAGAAGACGCGGAGAAACAGCGAAACCACGGACACAAGCTTTGCCTAAAAAACAGCCATCAAATCCACAAAGAAAAAATTCATCAAAGACAGAATACTCTCCAACACCCACAACTTGACCATCATACAGAAATTCACCAAACCCAACAGCGAAACAATCGACGTCCCTCCCTCCCAAGACCTCTGCAACAAACTCAGCTTCATCTTTGACTTCAAGATCAAGGCACTCTATGACAACCTCGACAACTAAGACCACAGCACAGCCTCAACTCCCACCCCCAATGACTCCACCCAACAGACCCTTCTCACCTGGACCCCTCTCACCACAGAAGACACCATAAAGACAATGAAGAGCATCCACTCCGGAGCACCTTTTGACCCCTGCCCGCCGCACATCTTCCACAGGGCCACCACTGACATCACATCAGAGCTACGCAGAACTATCAACTGCTCACTCGAGGCCGCGATATTCCCTGACAACTGGAAGCGTGCCAAAGTGATCCCCCTCCTAAAGAAGCCTTCCGCAGACCTGATGGATCTCAAGAACTTCATGCCCATCTCACTGCTTCCTTTTGCTGCCAAAGTCATCAAAAAGTCAGTCAACACCGAGCTAGCACACTTCATTGAAACCAGCAGCATCCTAGACACCTCTAAATCCAGATTCCACAGCAACCACAGCACCGAGACCACCCTCCTCGCCACCACCGACGACATCCGCGCACACCTCGACCAAGGCCATAAGGCAGTCTTCACCCTCCTGGACCTATCAGCAGCCTTAGACACCATCTCCCACCGCACATTAGCCACCGAACGCCACGACGCCGGCATCCAAGGAAAACCCTTAGACTGGATACAATCTTTCCTTTCAGGCCGAACACAGAGCATAAAACTCCTGCCTTTCCTCTCAGAGCTGAGAGAGATCAGATTCGGAGCACCCCAAGGATCCTCCCTCAGCCCCATACTCTTCAAAGTTTACATGGCCCCCCTCGCAACCATCGTCAGAAAACACAGGTTGATCATCTTCTCCTAAGCTGATAACACCCAGCTCATCCTCCCCCTCACCAAGGAACCCAACATCACCAGGCGCAACTTCCAGGAAGGGATGAAAGCCGTTGTGACCTGGATGAGCAACAGCTGCCTGAAGCTCAACTTGGAGAAAACAGAAGTCCTTATCCTCGGCTCCGCCCCCTCCGTATGGGAAAACACCTGGTGGCCCCCAACCTCGGAAAGCCACCCACCCCAACAGACCATGCACGCAACCTCGGCATCATACTCGACTCTTCACTCACCATGAATTGCCAGATCAACACCGTATCCTATATATGCTTCAACACCCTCTGCTTACTTCGCAAGATGTTCAAGTGGATCCCCCCGACTCCAGCAGAACCATCACCCACACTCTCATCACCAGCAGACTTGACTACGGCAACGCCCTCTATGCCGGAATCAATGAAGACCTCCTCCGCAAACTCCAGAACACTGCAGCCAGACTTATCCTCGATATCCCACGACACAACCACATCATTCAACACCTCCACAACCTCCACTGGATCCCAGTCGAAAGAAGAATAACCTTCAAGCTGCTCGCACACGCTTACAAAGCCCTCCACAACACCTGACCCCAATATCTCAATGACGTATCTCCTTCCAAGCCCCCAAGAGAAACCTCCGCCCAGACGATCTGGCCCTAACCACCGTCCCACTCTTCTACAGGACCAGAGCAGCTGGCAGATCCTTCTCCTACCTCGCAACCAAGACCTGGAACGAACTCCCACTTCACCTCCGATAGACCACAACACTGCACCAATTCAGGAAAGAACTCAAGACCTGGCTCTTCGAATGACCCCAAAGGAGCTGCCCACACCCCCCCTGCACCTTGAGACCCTCACGGGTGAGTAGTGCGCTCTACAAAACCATGATTGATTGATCGATTGATTGACTGCCAGCGAACCCCCTAATGTCTCTTTCACAATGCACCACTTTTTGATGTTGCTTAAGGGACAGGGTTTGAAATGCTGGCACTTTGTAAATGCCAAGGTGTTATTGCTGTCAGGATTGAGGATCATGGGAGGAAATTAAGCCTTTTGAATTTTAATGAGTAAGGGTTTTATTGAAGCCATGAAGACTAAAATCACCAACGGAGTAAGGTGACATACAAAGAGCCATCAGACGAAGGAGGACTGGTAAATCATCCGGGAATGATGGCTTGATAACTGAATTCTAAAGGAAATGTGCAGAACTACCGGCGCCTGGCTGTTGGACTTAAACCAGGAGAAAGAATCTCCCAGAATTGATGAGGGGGGCAATGGTGGTGCTGCTCCCAAAGGTAGAAAGAGACCTCCTTGACTGCTAGCCTTATAGACACCTGTGAATGGTAAATGCGGACAACAACATTTTGGGGAAAACACTGGCAAGACATCGGTCAAAGGCAGCTGAAGAAACAACACATACACACTAGGCAGCTTTCGTGGGCGAATGAAGCAGCAGCATGAACCCCAGAAAGGTGTTTCTACTGATGGGACACGTGGGGAGAACCCAAGAAACACGCACTTTAGTCAATTTAGATGGCCATAAGGCCTTTGACATGGTAGACTGCCAATATATGTCTAAAAACCTCCTGAGGTTTGACCTGGGCGACACATTTCTCAGATGGGTGATTTACAAGAAGAGACAGAGGCAACAGAAACACACTCATCACTGCAGTGGGTTTTGAGGATGGAGAACAGCAGTGCGTGAGTCTGGAAGACATGTCACTTTGGGGCATATTTGCAACAGGCAGCGATGATTATCGCTGACATTGCATACCACATTATTTCCTATTGCTGGAATATTTCGCCAGGCTAGCGTTGTATTAACAACGTTTAGCGCCATGGCGATGAATATTCCAGCGATAGCGCCCTTTTCCATGGAACATCACTGGTTTTTCAGCCATGTTCCATGTAAAACGGCGATATGCTTGATAATACGACCCTGTGGTCGCATCACATGAATCCACCTCCCATGTTAGGTCGCGACAGGAATTTAACAGACGTTAAATTCCTGCGTAAAGGCATACTTAGCGCGATTAAAATAATCGCTTCCCCGCGTTGTAAATATCATGTAGCTGCCTTTCGCGATATTTACCCATGTTGTTTCCACATACACGCCTAATTTGCATCTCATTAGCGGTGCGAAGTTTGGCGTGCTGGAAACGGGAGCAAAATCAGCAAAACACGCGATAGCGTGTCTTTGCTGATAAGGCGATAAAATTATTGCAGCTTTTCGGCAAAAACGGCGATAATTTTATATCACCGCCTTGTTTATATGCCCCTTTATCTTCTGCACCTTCCTACTTTTATTTTTGAAGTAGCTACGTCAAAAATCAAAGAAGAAAGTTTTTTCTTTTTAAACATAGATTTTTGAATAAAGAAATATTTTAAAGAAAAGCCAAGACAGAGTCTGTGGATTATCATCCCAGTGTGATGTAACAATATAACTGCATTACATTTACTTTTGCATTTTCTATGATAGTTGGTGGGTGCTGAGTCATTTTTCCAGACACATTTCTCAGAATGGTAGTCCTACACGTCGGTGAGGCCTGAGTGAAAACAGGAAGGCATATATCCAGTGCTTAATTTGAGGTGGTGGTTCCAATGTTCATAGCAAGCACAATATTATGATGAAAGGAGAGCTGAAAGGTTTCAGGCACTCAACCCCAGTCACTATTACATCTGGGTTAAATCCAACATCGTTCTTTAGATCATCGCTCCACCCCAGTTTAGATCCAGTCATATGCAAGTCAGTTTTGACTCTATTCCTTATAGGAAATGTCCAGTCAGAACTACCAAGCCAGGTCTTCCCTGGACCGGTTTTGGGGTAACACCCCTCATCAGCCTGGCTAGCTTGAATCTAGTGGCAAAGTGAGCAAGGGACTCACGTCTGGCCATACCCTGCCAACTTACGGGAAACAAAGCATACACAAGGAGATGATGGACGGAGTGCTGAAACTTTTCAGACACTCACCCCCAGTCACAGATCTGGGTTGAATCCATCATCATTCTTTAGCTCACTCTGCCACCCCAGTTCAGACCCAGCTATATGCAAATCAGTCTGACCCTGTTCTTCATGGGAACAGTCCAGCTTGAACTGCCAAGCTCGGCCCCGGCTCTTAATTGCGAACAACTGAACTTAATTTCCGGAGCCCGCACTTATGACAGCTGTCACATGACGGTGATCTTTGTGCAATGTAAAGATGAGCAGAGAAACAGTTGTTTGGTAATTCAATATCCATTAAAAACAACTAACACCTGCCCCCAAGCCAATCCTCAAGCTTTGGCAGCCTTGAACAGACTGAATTGCCACACTTGTAGAAGTGATGGTTAGTAGTTGTTTAAATACAGTGGCATTTGTGATGCAAACTGTGGTGGCCTCTTGACAAGAGCCCCGGCACTTAATTGTTTTACAAATTAAGCCCTGCATATATCTGACTGTTGGAAGATATCTAGAGGAATAAGACTGAGTGTTTCTTGTAGTCTTCACCTTATCGGCTGACTCACTAGCACAAATAATTAAATCCAGACAAAGAAGAGATGAAATAGTATTGGAGGATACCCTACATATTACATCACCTTATGCTTACGACATAAAGTTGGCAATCAGAAACCAGGCTGATACCTGGAATGGAACAGAGCACTGGAAACAAGTGCAAATATATATTGAAAGGTCCCAATGTCATTATTAGGATGGGCCAGTGGAATTATGTGATTCTGCATCTGTGGCTTTTTTGTGCATAATGATAGATTTCCTGCATTTGCCACATAATCCACCATCTGCTGCATAATCAGTAGAATTTTTTTTCTAGCTTAAATGGATCAAAAGTTACCAAAAACGTTGCAACATGTTCAGGCGCAGTAGAAGGCACTTTCCAAATGTTAACTGTTCATCTGTGAGTTGATTATTCCTGTAGAGGTTGTTAAACTGGTATTAATGAGGTGAAATCTCTACCCAAACAGTATCACTGTGCACAAAAATGAGAAAATAATGAAGTAATACTGTCAAAACAGTGCTGCATTATGCCGCATAATTCCCCTTTTCATGCCACATAACTTAGTCAACCCTGCCATGTACATTGGTGCTACCTGGCTGCATAACTCCAGTGGCCCTGCTAATAGGGTGAATGAGTGTGGGAAGCAGTAAACCAGTAGTGCTACTTTAACTACTCCTAAAGGCTTTGTGAAGTTGTCACAAAACATCTAATATGGGAACATACAGGGAATGTTTAGTACCAACAGAAAGGACTGTGCCCACTTTGCACTTTTACTAATCAGGAGTTAGACATTTCAGGGCTAATTTACACAGACAATTATGAGTAGGGTCAGAGTACTCCTAAATGCCTTTTTTCAATTGGTCTCAAAGTCTCCAAGATCTGAATGAAATCAAATGCTCCTGTTCAGTTCTGTATTTACCCCCAGAGGGACTTGTGTATGACAGATTCCACCATTATGGTCAAGAACACATTTATTATTAATATTGCATCTCAGTCCCCTACTCACATTTCACATCCCTCCATCCTCAGTTTGTATCACATTCTAAACAGTTTTTTTACAGCCCTGTCCTTGAAACTCAGCCTCTGATCCTGGTGCAAAGAGATGCAGGTACCAAGACACCACACAGCACAGGCCCTGCACACCCTGGGGCGGAAGGAGTGATGGGGAAAGTGCTGTTTCTGGACTTGCACACGCTCTTTAAAGGCACTGTAGCTGTCCAGAGGCTGAGTGACTATCAGTGCAATGCACAAAGTGGACACTTTCTGTCATGAATGCACAGAACTGTTCTCTCCTACACGTAATAGAGTGACACACATGGGGGCATATTACCAACAACTAGCGATATTTATCGCTAAATGAGCTTAGCGATATTTTTTCTATCGCCGCGCACCGCCGGATTTTATCGCAGAGATAATGTGCTATTAGCAACTTTTATCTCAAATGCGATCAAATATCCGGCGATAGCTCAATATCGCTGGGAATCCAGCGATATTCAGGCATTAACGCCAATAGGGACTTAACCTGAATATCCAACTCCCATTGGATATACAGGTTAAGAAGTGGTCTGAGCAGGCGTTAGTTTTTGGCGATATTCGCGGTTAGCGCACATTTTTTTATCGCTGTGCCTGCGTTGATAATAGGCGATAGCGATGTTAGCGACTGCTTTCAGTCTCTAGCAGGTTGGGTACGCCCACTTTGCATGTCATTAGCGATAAATATCGCAGACATGCAAAGCGGGCCCCAAACCGCTCGCTATCGCCTACAAACTGTCGCTAACTGCTGTTAGCGACAGCTTGCTAATATGGCGATTAAATTATCCCCGCTTTAGCGGGAAAAAGTCCCGCTAAAGCAGCGATTAGGCCCTTGATAATATGCCCCATAGTGCTTTAAAATATCACCCATGAGAATGCTGAAAACATGGAAATGTCACACATAGGTACATTTGTGATTTGGCAGCCTGGGGAACTAGGCCCAGGAGCAGAATAAGAGATGCTGGCTACCAAATGTGGAGCCTGGGCTAACAGCTTTTTTGGGACATTTTTCATATCCTATGGTCGAGAAACCTGCAGTAAGATGCAGCCCTGAGTCATGGTGTGATAAGAAAAAGGACATGTATAAATGACAAATAGTGATGGACGCGTTCAGTTGAATGAATGAATTATAAACTTATAAAGCGCACTGCAACACCCAAGGTGCATCCTGGGGCTGCATGTTTAAATCAAAACAACCCAGAAGAAAGGGAAGCAGAAAAGAAAGAAGCTCAGGCTGACTAGATAAGGGGAGCCAAGAAAAGGCAGGTTTTAAAAGGAGCTTTTAAAGAGAGCTTCCGGTTCAATGACCCGCAGGGGGGCGAGTAGCGAAGAAAAGGAAGCAAAGAAGAGGTTTTGTCGACACCTTGTTGTGATGCACAGATTTGTTCTCTGATTTGTGTCAGGGCTGTTGACAGGTTACTCCACTAAACCCCAGGAAGGAGCTGGGTGACTCGTGCGGCTGCAGAGGGTTCACTTCCTGTTTGCCAGTGTGTGTGTGCTCTGATAAAACCACTCACTTCCGGGAGGAAGGAGACAGCGCGCGAGCCTGTCTGAGATGAAGTAAAGTCATGTTTTTGGCACAAATCACTACTAGGATAGTTTCTGGACAGACCAAGCTTTACAATCTGATATGGGAAGCCAAGGGGCAGAGAAGGGAGGTGCCCCTCCCACCCGGAAATCAGTTCTCAAGACTTAAACCAGTGTCAGGGAAGGATTGGGCCATCTCAGTTACTTTAGGGAGCTTTGTGGTTATTATTTTATTTATATTTTATATTTTATATTTTATATTTTATATTTTATATTTTATATTTTATATTTTATATTTTATATTTTATTTTATTTTATTTTTTTCTATTGTACAAAAGGAGTTGGTTATTATTAGCAAACGCAGGAGGAGACGTCCCGCGAATGGGGGGTGGGGGGGGGGGCACTGGGCTAGTGTGGGTGAATTATTGCCAGGAGTCTGCCTGACCGACAGTTAACATGCCTTCCACAGTGAAAGATTCAACTAAAATCATTGTGGTGTTGGAGGTCAGATTGGTGATATAAGGCATGTCTTCCAAAAGAAATGAGGGCCCATATTTATCATTTTTTTGTGGAACGCAGCAAACCACCTTGCTGTACTGCGTGAAAGGGCAGGTTTGCGCAATATTTAACATAATACTGCACGTTCCTGTCCTTTCCTAGCACTGCCACATCTCTGGTTGCCTAGCGCCAACACCGGCCCCCTGCACGGGAAACATCCTTTACGATGCAACTTTTGCAACGCAAACCATTACAACGCATTGCGCTGGGGGCGCTGTAGGATAGGGAATAGGTTTAATTTACTATCCAACACCTTCCCTAGTGTCCACGGGGACTGGAGTTGGAATAGAAAATTAAACTATTCACTATCCAGCGCCCCCCAACGCAAGTCGTTGTAACGACTTGCGTTGTAAAACCTGCGTTGTAAAGGCATGCGTGGAAAAAGCATGCGTTGTAACGACATACATCCCCAACATGCAGTGCACTTTGCTTTTGTTGTGTTATGCAGAGTGACATAACCCCATGCTGCACGTGTTGAGGGTGATCCTGACCCCCTCGAAGGTGTGTACATGTATGTAAGACCTGAGATTTATAAGTAATCCTTACTTCAGCAGGTATCTGGTGTGTTTTTAATCAGGGCTGCTGTTTATTAGTTCTGGATAATGCTAGCTCCTAGATGTGTCCTTGACACTCATGTGTAGGGAACATTGACCTGTGCACGACTGAGTGCACGGTGAACATGTGTGCTTGAACTGTGTGCGTGGTGAGCACATGGGTAAACAGCCATTTCTACAAGTTTTTTACTTTGCGATACCATTCCTCGCATGCATTACCACGCATGCGTTGTAAATTGCAAAGTTATTACTACGCATTAATTTAGAACGCATGGTCATTTAGAACGCATGCCTCTACAACGAATTTCGTTGTAAAGGTATGTATAGTAAATGACCATGCGTTCTAAAAAAATGTAGACGATCCATGTCGTTGTAGGGAAACAGAGGCTGTTCCGTTTCCTCACAACGACGTGCACCAACCCTCAGAGATGACGTAAAGCAGGAACCAGGAGGAGAGAGGAACCAGGAGGAGAGAGAGGTAAGGGGGGTTGGGCATGGGGTGGGAGTTATTTTTTAGTGTTTAGAGGGTTTGGCGGGGTCGTACTGAGGGTAGTGTTTTAGGGTTTAGGGTAGTGTAGGGGGTGTGCTGGGTAGTGCTTTAGTGTAGGGACAGGACTGGGGGTCGGGGGTTGTGCTGGGGGTAGTGTTTTAGGGTTTAGGGTAGTGTAGTGGTGTTTGTGTAGTGTAGGGGGTCGGGCAGCGGGTAGTGTTTTAGGGTTTAGGGTATTGTTGTGGTGTTTTTGTAGTGTAGGGGCAGGGTCATGCTGGGGGTAGTGTTTTAGGGTTTAGGGTAGTGTTGTGGTGTTTGTGTAGTGAAGGGTAGTGTTTTAGGGTTTAGGGTAGTGTTGTGGTGTTTGTGTATTGTAGTAGGTCGTGCTCGAGGTAGTGTTTTAGGGATTAGGGTAGTGTAGTGGGGTTGTGCTGGGTAGTGTAAATGTAGTGAGAAGACTGTCACTTACCTTAGAACTTTTACCACAACTATACCTTTATCATGTATGTTTTTGCGTTGTAATGGCATGCGTGGTGAAGGCATAGTCGGGGTAAAAGTTTGCATTGTAATGGTATTGTGTTGTAATTGACAACGCGTACTAATACCCGTGTTGTATTGGTACGCGTTGTAACGAGTGCTATTCGAGCACATGTGCTTGGACTGTGTGTGTGGTG
Organism: Lissotriton helveticus; assembly: GCF_964261635.1. Classification (NCBI taxonomy): domain Eukaryota; kingdom Metazoa; phylum Chordata; class Amphibia; order Caudata; family Salamandridae; genus Lissotriton; species Lissotriton helveticus. The sequence goes on from NC_136057.1 coordinate 40,261,231, forward strand.
AGCACGTGTGCCTAGACTGGGTGTGTGGTGGACATGTGTGTTTGGACTTTGTGTACATGGTGAGCACATGTGCTTGGACTGTGCGTATGGTGAGCACGTGTACTTGAAATGTGTGTGCGGTGAGCATTTCTGCTTGGACTGTGCATGTGTGGTGAGCATGTGTGCTTGTTCTGTGTGTGTGGTTAGCATGTATGCTTGGACTTTGCATGTGGCGCACACGTGTTCTTGGACTATGTGTGTGCTGAACATGTGTGCTCTGACTGTGTGTGAGGTGAACATGTGTGCTTCAATTGTGTGTATGGTGAGCAGGTGTACGACTTGGACTGTGCGTTTGGTGAGCATGTCTGCTTGGACAGTGCTTGTGGTGAGGACGTCTGCGTGGACTGTGAGTGTGGTGAGCATGTGTGTTTGCACTGTGTGTGTGGTGAGCATGTCTTCTTGGACTGTGTGTTTGGTGACCATGTATGCTTGGACTGTGTGTGGAGAGCACGTGTGCTTGGACTGTGTGTGTGGTAAGCACATGTTTTTGGACTGTGTGTGTGGTGAGCATGTGTGCTTGAACTGTGTGTGTGTGAGGTGAGCATGTGTGCTTGGACTGTGTGTGTGGTGAGCATGTGTGCTTGAACTGTGTGTGTGTGAGGTGAGCATGTGTGCTTGGACTGTGCGTGTGGTGAGCACATGTGCTTGGACTGTTTGTGTGTGTTGAGCACATGTGCTTAGACTGTACATGTGGTGAGCATGTCTACTTGTACTGTGTGTGTGTGTGGTGAGCATGTGTGCTTGGACTGTGAGTGTGTGGTGAGAAAGTGCACTTGGACTGTATGTGTGGTGAGCATGTCTGCTTGGACTGTCCGTGTGGTGAGCACGTGTTCTTGGACTGTGTGTGTGAAGGGAGCATGTGTGCTTGGACTGTGCATATGGTAAGCACATGTGCTTGGACATGTGGTGAGCATTGAACTGTGTGTATGCATGGTGGGCATGTGTACTTAGACTGTGCATGTGATGGGCATGCATGCTCGTACTGTGTGTGTGTGGTGAGCTTGTGTGCATGAACTGTGAGTGCGGTGAGCATGTGTGCTTGGATAGTGTGTGCGGTGAGTATGTGTGTTTGAACTGTGTCTGTGGTGAACATGTGCGCTTGGGAGCACATGTGTTTGCACTGTCTATGTGTGTTGAGCACATGTGCCTGGCCTGTGCATGTGGTGCACATGTGTGCTTGAACTGTGTGTGTGATGAGCATGTGTGCTTGGACTGTGCGTGTGGTGAGCATGTGTGCTTGCACTGTGTGTTGAACTGTATGTGTGGTGAGCACGTGTGCTTGGACTGTGTGTTGAACTGTGTGTGTGGTGAGCACGTGTGCTTGGACTGTGTGTGTGTGGTGAGAAAGTGCACTTGGACTGTATGTGTGGTGAGCACGTGTTCTTGGAATGTGTGTGTGAAGGGAGCATGTGTGCTTGGACTGTGCGTATGGTAAGCACATGTGCTTGGACATGTGGTGAGCATTGAACTGTGTGTATGCATGGTGGGCATGTGTACTTAGACTGTGCATGTGATGGGCATGTATGCTCGTACTGTGTGTGTGTGTGGTGAGCTTGTGTGCTTGAACTGTGTGTGTGGCAAGCATGTGTGCTTGGACTGTGTGTGTGTTGTGAGCATGTTTGCTTGGACTGTACATGTGGTGAGCATGTGTGCTTGGACTGTGTGTGGTGAGAATGTGTGCTTGGACTGTGTATGTGGTGAATACATGTGCTTGGACTGTGTATGTGGTGAATACATGTGCTTGAACTGTGAGTGCGGTGAGCATGTGTGCTTGGATAGTGTGTGCGGTGAGTATGTGGGTTTGAACTGTGTCTGTGGTGAACATGTCTTCTTGGACTGTGTGTTTGGTGACCATGTATGCTTGGACTGTGTGTGGAGAGCACGTGTGCTTGGACTGTGTGTGTGGTGAGCACATGTTCTTGGACTGTGTGTGTGGTGAGCATGTGTGCTTGAACTGTGTGTGTGTGAGGTGAGCATGTGTGCTTGGACTGTGTGTGTGGTGAGCATGTGTGCTTGAACTGTGTGTGTGTGAGGTGAGCATGTGGGCTTGGACTGTGCGTGTGGTGAGCACATGTGCTTGGACTGTTTGTGTGTGTTGAGCACATGTGCTTAGACTGTACATGTGGTGAGCATGTCTACTTGTACTGTGTGTGTGTGTGGTGAGCATGTGTGCTTGGACTGTGAGTGTGTGGTGAGAAAGTGCACTTGGACTGTATGTGTGGTGAGCATGTCTGCTTGGACTGTGCGTGTGGTGAGCACGTGTTCTTGGACTGTGTGTGTGAAGGGAGCATGTGTGCTTGGACTGTGCATATGGTAAGCACATGTGCTTGGACATGTGGTGAGCATTGAACTGTGTGTATGCATGGTGGGCATGTGTACTTAGACTGTGCATGTGATGGGCATGTATGCTCGTACTGTGTGTGTGTGGTGAGCTTGTGTGCTTGAACTGTGTGTGTGGCAAGCATGAGTGCTTGGACTGTGTGTGTGTTGTGAGCATGTTTGCTTGGACTGTGCGTGTGGTGCACATGTGTGCTTGAACTGTGTGTGTGTGAGGTGAGCATGTGTGCTTGGACTGTGCGTGTGGTGAGCACATGTGCTTGGACTGTTTGTGTGTGTTGAGCACATGTGCTTAGACTGTACATGTGGTGAGCATGTCTACTTGTACTGTGTGTGTGTGTGGTGAGCATGTGTGCTTGGACTGTGAGTGTGTGGTGAGAAAGTGCACTTGGACTGTATGTGTGGTGAGCATGTCTGCTTGGACTGTGCATGTGGTGAGCACGTGTTCTTGGACTGTGTGTGTGAAGGGAGCATGTATGCTTGGACTGTGCGTATGGTAAGCACATGTGCTTGGACATGTGGTGAGCATTGAACTGTGTGTATGCATGGTAGGCATGTGTACTTAGACTGTGCATGTGATGGGCATGTATGCTCGTACTGTGTGTGTGTGGTGAGCTTGTGTGCTTGAACTGTGTGTGTGGCAAGCATGAGTGCTTGGACTGTGTGTGTGTTGTGAGCATGTTTGCTTGGACTGTACATGTGGTGAGCACGTGTGCTTGGACTGTGTGTGGTGAGAATGTGTGCTGGGACTGTGTATGTGGTGAATACATGTGCTTGGACTGTGTTTGTGGTGAGCACGTGTGCTTGAACTGTGAGTGCGGTGAGCATGTGTGCTTGGATAGTGTGTGCGGTGAGCATGTGTGTTTGAACTGTGTCTGTGGTGAACATGTGCGCTTGGGAGCACATGTGTTTGCACTGTCTATGTGTGTTGAGCACATGTGCCTGGCCTGTGCATGTGGTGCACATGTGTGCTTGAACTGTGTGTGTGATGAGCATGTGTGCTTGGACTGTGCGTGTGGTGAGCATGTGTGCTTGCACTGTGTGTTGAACTGTATGTGTGGTGAGCACGTGTGCTTGGACTGTGTGTTGAACTGTGTGTGTGGTGAGCACGTGTGCTTGGACTGTGTGTGTGTGAGGTGAGCATGTGTGCTTGGACTGTGCGTGTGGTGAGCACATGTGCTTGGACTGTTTGTGTGTGTTGAGCACATGTGCTTAGACTGTACATGTGGTGAGCATGTCTACTTGTACTGTGTGTGTGTGTGGTGAGCATGTGTGCTTGGACTGTGAGTGTGTGGTGAGAAAGTGCATTTGGACTGTATGTGTGGTGAGCATGTCTGCTTGGACTGTGCGTGTGGTGAGCACGTGTTCTTGGACTGTGTGTGTGAAGGGAGCATGTGTGCTTGGACTGTGCATATGGTAAGCACATGTGCTTGGACATGTGGTGAGCATTGAACTGTGAGTATGCATGGTGGGCATGTGTACTTAGACTGTGCATGTGATGGGCATGTACGCTCGTACTGTGTGTGTGTGTGGTGAGCTTGTGTGCTTGAACTGTGTGTGTGGCAAGCATGAGTGCTTGGACTGTACATGTGGTGAGCATGTGTGCTTGGACTGTGTGTGGTGAGAATGTGTGCTTGGACTGTGTATGTGGTGAATACATGTGCTTGGACTGTGTATGTGGTGAATACATGTGCTTGAACTGTGAGTGCGGTGAGCATGTGTGCTTGGATAGTGTGTGCGGTGAGTATGTGTGTTTGAACTGTGTCTGTGGTGAACATGTGCGCTTGGGAGCACATGTGTTTGCACTGTCTATGTGTGTTGAGCACATGTGCCTGGCCTGTGCATGTGGTGCACATGTGTGCTTGGACTGTGTGTCTGGTGAGCACGTGTGCTTGGACTGTGTGTGGAGAGCACGTGTGCTTGGACTGTGTGTGTGGTGAGCATGTGTGTTTTGCTGTGCGTTTGGAAAGCACGTGTGCTTGGAATGTGTGTGTGGTGAGCACGTGTGCTTGAACTGTGCGTGTGGTGAGCATGTGCGCTTGGACTTTATGTGGTGAGTATGTGCCCTGGACTGGGCATGTGGTGAGCATATGTGTGTGAACTATCTGTGCGTGGTGGGCATGTGTGCTTGGACTGTGTGTGTGGTTTTGTGTGGTGAGCACGTGTGCTTGGACGGTGCATGTGGTGAGCACGTGTGTTGGTCTGTGTGTGTGGTGTGGTGAGCACGTGTGCTTGGATAGTGAGTGTGATGCACATGTGTGCTTGAACTGTGAGTGTGGTGAGCATGTGTGCTCCTCTGCGTGTGGTGAGCTGTCTGTGTATGTCTCTGCATCTTGCGCGTTCTGTGCCCGGTTGGGCATTCAATGTGAGCGCTGACACGCCTCTCCCCTCCCTCCCCGCACTCCCACGTATAGGTTTGACCCCCTCCTGACAGCTCGCCTCCCCGAATGACTGCTAGTTTTACTAATCCATCCTGACATTAGCACAGAGTCCACTGGGTGGCGCCACGAGCCTGCGATAAACCTCTTTCTCATGCTTCGCTTCTCTGTCTCAAAGATATTAAGACCAATCGGAGGAGGAACTGTGAACAAAAAAAACATACTATGAGAATCCATAAACTGGGGGTCAATGTGTGGCAGAGGAAAGGGAGTGGAGTCATGAAAAGGAGAGAGCGACAGTCAAGGTACAGGTTTACTTGTTTCAAATTAGCTGCAAAGAAATTGGCAGCAAGGTCAAATGAGGCAGTTAATATATTCTGCTTACATAATTGGTCTCAAAAAGGCTGCGTTTTGAAATATCTGATGGGTTAAGGCGCCTGCTGCACAGATCTTTCTGTGCCTAGCAAGTTTGCACTTGCCAGTGGGATCTGTGTTCTGTCTAATCGCACTTTTGACTCATGAAGCAGCAGCTAAGATCTGATGGACCTGCTGCAAAGCACACTGTGTAACATGCAGAGGACAGGTTTGTATTTTATGTAGATAGCTCAGTGGGTTACTGCGTTTGTCACAGAGACTCTATTGTTACTTCCAGTTCATAAGATGCAAGCCAACAAGTTACAATACTTTACTTTTTTTTTTTAAGAAAATGATTAGTGTAAATGCATTCTGGACCGAAGAAATTATTTAAGAGGTTAACCAGAGCCATTTCTTCTCAAGCACACCTTGAATTCACTCCTCCACAAATGGGCGTCCTTCAACCTGCACCTAAACTGAACTGCCAGCGAGGCGCTCATGTCTTGGACGACACTGCCATCGCGTGGCTGTAGAGGAGAATACACTTTCTTCAGATAATTTGTACAGAGGCGAGATTAAAGTTCTCAGACATTTTCTCTGTTGAGGTTGTGATTAAATTTGCTTTACGTTACCGGAAGTGTCTCACAAAAACCATGGACATGTCACACATGAGGACACGTACATGTCACACGTAAACATATTCAAAGTGTGGCAGCTGTAAAACAACGAAGTGCAAAGGAGAGCGTAAACCAACAGCAGGAGCCCATTGCAGCACCCGGCGGGTGCTGCAATGTTAAATTGCAAAATACGACCGCCATTAGGAGTGCGGGGTCGCCGTATGCATGGCGGCCGGTCCCAACCCCGCAACGATCGTAATGACCCCCATAATTCTGAACATTTGTTTTTTTAATATCGCATACCTGTTGCATTTCCGACCACCATAAATGAGGATTATCATAATTACCCTGTCGAGGGGCTAATGTTTGCACCAGAAATTAGGTGACAGTAAAACAGACTCGAGCTTAGAAGGATGAAATGTCTTTGAAATTGTGTCCTGTCGATCACTAAATGTTTCTTGAGCAAGTGTTTAGCTGGTCGAACCAACGCACCAGCTTACAAACTGTAATAAGTTAATACCACATAACAGAGCTCATTTTAACAATCTTATAATTATAAATGGGGAACAACCTTTACAACGAAGGTTTTACAAAGCAGTACTGTTACCACGCAACTTTTACAACGCAAGTCGTTACAACGACTTGCGCTGGGGGGCGCTTCAGGATTGTAAATAGTTTAATTTACTATCCAACTCCTTCCCTACTATCCACGGGGACTGGAGTTGGAATAGTAAATTAAAAAATTTACTATCCTGCGCCCCCCAAAGCAAGTCGTTGTAACGACTTGCGTTGTAAAAGTTGCGTAGTAACGGCACGCGTTGTAAAAGTACGCGTTGTAACGTCGTAAATCCTTATAAAAAATTACATTATCTTGAATCTTATATGCAATTATTTGCTGATAGTGTAAAGCACCCTGAGCTGCTTTACTACTTTTGTAACTTGTCTCCTGTAGGTTGCACAAGGATCTCTGCAACAACCACATTAATCCAGTGAACTAGTATGCCTCGTATAAATCTGTGATCTGTACGTTGCATGAAAGACTTTACAGTAGACACAACTATATTTATTCTGTGTACACGGTGATCTCACTGTTTAGTGCATTAGGCACATGAACTATCTTACCACTATTATAATTTGAAACGTCTGGCTACACATAGGTATATGCAGTAAGATCTGCAACCCACTGAGGTGTCTTAAAATTGAGTTTACATTCACTGAGCAAGGCAAAACAGATTAACTAGCACATTTACCTCCTCAATTTATTCCAAGGCAGGGGGGGGGAGTGGCTAGCGCCCCGGAGGTAATGGCGGCTTGTTCTTGCTCTCCAGAGGCGGCGGCGATGGAATCGGCCCGACGGTGATATTTCGCCTAGGCTGTATTCCGAATAGCGAGGAGAGGACGTCGGAAGCACCCAGCTTCATGTTGTTCGGCTCCACATCATGAATGCGGCGGTGGAAGCCCCTTGACGGCAATGGTAACCTGTGACGGTGCACTCCTGTGATAGCGCCCGCCATTTTATGCCCCGACACGGACGGAGCTCACAGGCGGTATGAGGAAGCTTATTTGGCATTTTGTCATCGCAGCATCTACTAAAATTGGTGCATAAACGCCTTCCCAGCTTTCTTGACTTTACCTTTTGGTTATTATGGGAAACAAATATGACAAGGTGTTTCTTCTTGCTTTGGACCCGCCATTTTGGATAGTAGAATTCTGAATCTAACAAGGAGCGCTGACTAAATATATGCATTTTACTTTATTTATAGCCGCAATAACGCTCCTGCAACTTCCTTAAACGGGTTCTGTCTGCTTTTTACCTGTTTTCTCACCTGGTGCATCGTACTGCGCTTTCTACAGGTCTTCTACAAAAGAGTGCTGACTGACTATGTGCATTTAACCCTATTTATGGTCATAATAATGCTCCTGCAGTTTCTTTAAACGGTTTCTGGTTGCTTTCACCTGTTTCCTCACCTGCTGCATCGTACTGCACTCTCTACAGGTCTGCTGCATAATGTGAACTCTGCATTTTACTACATTAAGAGTCATCTATCCTATAATATGTGTACTGGATGGACAATGTCATTTTAATGTAATGTTTTGAGCTCTCCTTTCTAGAAATTTCTATTGGTATAGAAGATTTTAGCCTTTCACGATTTCTTTCTCTTTCTTTATATTTCTTGAGGTTGCCTTTTCTGCTTTCTGTATTATTGTATTGGGGAGAGCATTATCTAACCTTTTCTCTTACACAGTGCTACTGTTATTGACTCCTCACTGCAGTTCTTGGCATATCTATGAGAAAACATTTTTAAAAGACACTTCATTCTAAATCTACATTTCTCCTTCTGACTAATTCACGTTACCAGTGCTTAGGTATGGATGACTCAGTTAATTCTTCACCGAAACCCACGTCATCAACAGCGACTACTATGGCTTCTGGTGGTACTAATGCTTCAACTAAAAGATTAAAGAAGATTCCTCCTTCTCCTCCTAAGCAAGTCTCTTCAGTTACCATGGACTTACTGCTAGAGGAAATCAGGGCCTTACGCCCATTTGTTGAGGAGACTACCTCTACACTTCAAGAGACTACTTCTACACTTCAAGAATTGTCTAATAAATGGTCTTGTGTAGAAAATCGCGTCACCACTCTAGAGCAAAATGTAGTTTCTTTAAATGCATCGACTTCTAAGATAGAGACCGTATGCTCTCAGGTATCTCTCCTACACAAACAAGTTGAAAATTTAGAAAACAGAAATAGAGTAATAATCTACGTATTTATGGTTTGCCGGAGGGGACAGAAGGGACTGACTCCATCGCCTTTTGAGGTCCTTTCTTCCCAAACTTCTCAAGCTTCCGGAAAGCACCACCGTAAACATTCAAAGAGCTCATCGATTGGGATCCTTGTCACACTTGGCATCTGCGACGTCAAAGAGTAAACCAAGAGGAGTGATATTATATTTTCTTGAATACACCGATCTATTGCAAGCTCTTTCTGCTGCCAGAGCTTTGAATAAAATCACTTGGTCGGGAAATATGCTGTTCTTCACTCAGGATTACCCTAAATCAACCACAGACCGTCGCAAAGAGTTCTTGGCAATGAGGCCCCAATTGCGCTCGATGGGAGCAAGATATGGTCTTTTTCATCCTTGCCTGTTGAAAGTAACTATCAACAACAAAACTACTACTTATGAAGATCCACTGAAGCTCAAAAGCTTTCTATACTCCTTTTCGACTTATTCAATGGACACCACTTCATCATCACATCCGAAATAGTTCTTTGTGACTCAGTGTACCTATACCTTTTTGTATGAACTTCACTTTCCTTTTGGTGATACAAGTTTACCTGTGATCCTTCTTTTGAAACAAGTTTCATTGTGTTATTATTTCATGTTTGCCATTATTATATAGTTCACTTATTGCCCAGTTTCTGGAGCATAATACTTTGTTTTTCCTTCTTCTTTTTACTGTTTATACCTTATGCTTATCTCCTCAAGTTTTACTACATTCCATTGGTACCGTTATCCTTTCCCGCCTTCCCTCGTGAGTCTCGAACAAGTCATTGTTCCGTGTGGCCTCCCACACCTCGTATGGTCTGGAATTTTTGTAAGTTTCTCTTCTTATTTTCTCTTCTTAGCATTTATACTGTTTTCCTTCCCTTTTCTTTCTTTTTCACTCTTTTTATTCTTTCACACTACTTACCTTCACTTTCATCTTTAGTGCTAGCTTTTGTTCTCTCATTGCCCGTTCTCTATGATCACTTATCACATATTTCTTACTATCTGTCTCTTCTCTTTTTCTTCTTGTTATCTCAGTTGCTTCATTATAGTTAAAGTTGCTTCATTGATGGAAATGGTATTAGATATTTTATTCATTGTTTGTTTCCATATTTACAGCATTATTTTCTATCTCTTTTATGCCTTTAAAAATGGTATCTTGGAATGTCAGAGGTTTACATTCACCCGTTAAGCGGCAGAGAATTTTGACTCATTTAGCTAAGTTGCAAACAGATATCGCTTGTTTACAAGAGTCACATCTATCAGCTGATGAATCTGCAAAGTTGAAAAGAAGTTGGGTGGGCGAAGTCCTCTTTTCCCAGGGCGTCGGTAAACGTAATGCTGTTCTTATTTTGTTTAAAAAATCTCTCTCTGTTAAAATACTCTCACATTGTACGGACCAATTAGGTAGATGGGTCTTTGTCAAACTTTTGATAGATAATGTCCCAGTATCCATATTGAATATATCACCATGATGTGATAAGTATTCACGCAATACTCACTCTTTTGAAGGTTCTTTTTCAACCTGCTTCCTTCCTTTGTCACCATTTACTTCTGCTTTGCCCGAATCTGCGTTTTCTCTTCCTCAATCTGGATCAAAGTTAGATGGTGGGAAATACGCCCGGGTCTCCAAAGTGAGGGTCGGTGCTCACAACCGTCAAACAACAGCTTAAATGTAACCATGGCAAAGCAGACCCCGCCCTCGCATCCGGGGTCCCACTGGCTGCGTTACAGTGGTAGAATAATCTAAGGCGCGAGTCTAGCACAGCGAGGAGAACAAACGGCGTAAGAGGATGAGCTTTAAATATAATCCACTTTATTAATGTGGCTGGCATGCCACGGGCTCTGGTAGCGGTGGTACAACATGGCACTGCCCGGCTCTTCAAACACGTCAGGGCACACCGTCAGGTGCAGGGAAACCCTAACTCTTCAGCTGTCTTAACCTCTTCCGGGCTCACTGCTGCCCGAGGTGCCTGAGGTCAATTCACACCAGTCCCAGTGGTGTTGTGGCAGTGACCCCTGCCTGTGTGTGGGGTGCTGTGCATCTCTCAGCACACACTTCCCGCTGTTTGACTGCTTGTCCACACCAGGCCCTGCGGTGTGTGTCATGGCAGTGATTCCTGTCTGAAGTGTGGCGGCCTATCTGTGTATGTGAGGGGTGTACAGCACCTTCTCGGTACAAAAGGGCGTGGTGATGGACGAAGCATCTGAACCAATCAAACACTCACACCCAGTCAAAAGATCTGGGTTTGACCCATCACCGTTCTTTAGCCCACTCTGCCACCCCAGTTCAGACATGGCTATATGCAAATCAGTCTGACCCTGTGCCTCATAGGAACAGTCCAGCCTCACTGCCAAGCCATGTCTTCCCTGGACCGGAAACAAGCTTCCAAGAACCGGACCGGAAACAAGCTTCCGAGAACCGGTTTCTGGCATTCCAGCCGTCTTCAGCCCGGCTTGCTTGAATCCAGTGGCAAAGTGAGCAAGGGACTCACGTCTGAGCATACCCTGCCACACTTATGGCGGCCAAAGCGGTACAAAAGGGGGTGGTGATGGACGGAGCATCTGAACCAATCAAACACTCACACCCAGTCAAAAGATCTGGGTTAGCCATGTCTGAATTGGGGTGGCTGAGTGGGCTAAAGAACGGTGATGGATTAAACCCAGATCTTTTGACTGGGTGTGAGTGTTTGATTGGTTCAGATGCTCCGTCCATCACCACCCCCCTTTTGTACCGCGTTACAGCACCTTCTCAGCACCGTTTGAATGCCTGTCCACACCAGGCCTTGCGGTGTGTGTTATGGCAGTGACCCCTGCCTGGAGTGCGGTGGTCCATGTGTGTGGGGCGTTGTGTGTCTTGGCACCTTCTTCCAGATGATTGACTGCTTGTCCACACCAGGCGATACGGTGTCATTGGGGTGACCCCCGGCATGGAGTATAGCGGCCCATCTGTGTATGGGGCACTGGTGTGCCTCACAGCACCGTCTCCCACCATTTCACTGCCTGTCCAAAGGAGGCCCTTTGGTGTGTGTCATGACAGTGACCACTGCCTGGAGTGCGGTGGGCAAGGCAGTCTCTCCGTGTGCAGTGTTTGTCTTGGCATGTTTCACTGTGTTTGGCTGTTTGTTACTGCAGGGTACTTGCCACATACAGACCCTGCCATCCTCCCTGCAGCCTGGCTGTCAGGGCCCAGAGCCTGTATAGGCACCCTGGCGGCCTGTCCACCCTCCCCATCACTGCCCTGTTCTCTGTAGCACATGGCAAAGCCTTGAACATGTGATGGCAGGCTAGTTTCACTGCTAGCGCCCAGCCCTGCACACACCAGTCTGGGTGTAGTTGGGGGGCTGGAGAGATATATGTCTTGCCATGAAGTTCATACTGCCCTCCATCCACCACCTCTCCCCCGCCCTGGAGTCTGCATGGTTCTCACCACAGACCCTACCATCTTGTACACACTTCTCCCACCCCTGTCCTGCTGTCCTTGGAAAACTCCTGAAGAAGAGGCTGATGTGTAGGGACAAAGCTGGGCCCCGGCCGCATCACAGCAGTGTTTGCCTGTGTGTGTGGAGGTTGGTATATTCGTGGGGGTGGGCACGTGAAAAGGAGCTTATCTGAACCTCACATTGGCGCTCCGTGGGCGGTGGTCAAGTAGCCGGGTGAACTCGCCCCCACTGCCGGGTTGCATACAGCACACTAATGTGGTGGGGGTTGGACTGAGCTTCTCCACAGTGGAGGCCATGACCTCTAGTAGCCTGTCTGTACCTATGTCTGTGTGGGCGTTAATGTATGTATACAGTAAAATGTGGACCCCTTGACCTCGGAAGTGCAGGCTGACAGGTACTTCCATACTTTGAGCAGGGATCACCACAAAGCAGTTTGAATGTGTTGGGAAAGTGACGTCACTCACCATCTTCTGACTCTTGAAGAGGGACTGAATGGTACCTCTGTGTCTCAACAACTAGGCCCCAGTGGTCCACACTGCAGTTCCCGGTTTGATGTCGCTTTGGATTCTAGAATGGCTCTTCGGGCCCGATTCACAGAACTAACTTAAGACAACATCCTAAACTTACTACCATTTTGGTATTCACAGAAGACACTTACTCATTTTGGTATTCACAGAAGTTAGGAGTCCTAACTTTAGGACTCCTAAATGCCTTCTGTGAATACCGAAAGTCTTAAAGTTAGGATTTTTCTCAGTTTAGGAGTAGTAAAGTTAGGACTCCTAACTTTAGGACTCCTAAATGCCTTCTGTGAATACCGAAAGTCTTAAAGTTAGGATTTTTCTCAGTTTAGGAGTAGTAAAGTTAGGACTCCTAACTTTAGGACTCCTAAATGCCTTCTGTGAATACCTAAAGTCTTAAAGTTAGGATTTTTCTCAATTTAGTAGTAGTAAAGTTAGGACTCCTAACTTTAGGATTCCGATTTTCTCATTTTAAGACTTTCGGTATTCACAGAAGGCATTTAGGAGTACTAAAGTTAGGACTCCTAACTTCTGTGAATACCGAAATGAGTAAGTGTCTGCTGTGAATACCAAAATGAGTAAGTGCCTTCTGTGAATACCAAAATGGTAGTAAGTTTAGGATTTTGTCTTAAGTTAGTTCTGTGAATCGGGCCCTTCGTCTTCTAGAGTTAACTCTCCATCCTACATCACCCCCTACTCCACAGGAGGGACTGACAGACCCCAATAGCTCAGCCCTGTATTGTTTTTCTTCACACTTTTAAGTTTAAAGTTTTAAGGAGCTTTTCTATTATATAATGTTAAGCTAGTTCCGTTTCTTCTCTTCCTTAATTCCCCCATCACCACTGAAAAGGGGACTAACCGGCATGCCCCACAGCTCGGCCTCATTTTGTTTGAGTGTTTTTTAAGGTAGATCCATATCTCCCCTTTGTTAAATCACCCTCTATGGCCGCCACACCCTCACCCCCCTCAGGGGGACTGGCAGGTACTCCACACAGCTCGCCCATGCCGTCCGCAGGGCTGGGATCTGGTTTCTTGTCCAGCTACCAATGTTTTCCTAGTCAGAGGCTGCGGCCGCCCTAGGAGGCTTGTAGCCTTTCAGTGTCAGCGGACCCGCCGGCACCGAGAAACTGTTGCAGCTGAGCCAGCCTGGCCCCGTCCAGTGCCCGCTCTGAGGGGGAGCGGCCAGGGAAGACATCTTAGGAGCAGAGTCGCACCGGGGCTACATTAAAGGGGAGGCATCACCACTTCTTCTTCTCCCTCCCCCGGCTGCGGATGTATGTCACTACAACGCATGCTTTTACAACGCATGCCATTACGACGCAGGTTTTACAACGCAAGTCGTTACAACGAATTGTGTTGGGGGCCGCTGGATAGTGAATAGTTTAATTTACTATTCAAACTGCAGTCCCCGTGGATAGTAGGGAAGGTGTTGGATAGTAATTTAACCAATTCCTATCCTAGAGCGCCCTCCAGCGCAATTCGTTGTAATGACTTGCTTTGTAAAGGTTGCGTCGTAATGGTAGTGCGTTGTAAAAGTTGCGTTGTAAAGGAAGTTTCCCCCTGCTGCAGAATTAGTGTTCAAATACATGAAAATGCCACATATTAGTTTCAAGTTCTGCAGACCGAGGGCCGCATTCAAGGTTAACTGACCACTGACCGCATATTGAGTGTGGGATTAAACTCGCCGCTTGCCCTGGGAGGGGCTGTGGTGGTCCTCTTGGTGGCATTAGTAGCCCCTGTGGCAGACCACGAAAGAGTCAGGGCTTGGATAACAGGGCAGGGAGGGCTGGAGCGTGAGCCTCAGCAGCTGTCACGAACTTTGAAGGGTTCGGAACGAACCTGAGCAGCTGGAATAGCCCATGGCTTCCAGCCAAGGGACATTAACACACCAATGAGCTTCGTGCGTCACTAACTGCTAGGGTGGGAGACACCAGTTCAAAAATAACAAGCATTGGCATAGCCAATAGGTCTCGCCTTTGGGACTTTATAAATGTTTAGCCATGCAACAGTTGATGATGTTGCACCAAGGATATTGTGCTGGATAACTAAATACTTATAAGGTCCCAAAGGCGAGATCTATGGGCAGTGCCAATGCTTGTTTTTAAATGCAACTTCAAACACACAATGGTCATCAAAAATGTTGTAAACTTTTGTAAAGTTTGAAAGAGTTAGTGTGAGCGCTCCGGCCCAGGTCGGATTGCCAAATCCAGCCGGGAAAAGGTCAGGAGGGCTAGAGAGGAATTTTCAGACAGCTACCCGGCCACCAGATCATTTTTAATGCAAGTTCTAAGAGAGGGAGGTGTGGTGCAGAGGCCAGAGTGGCTGATTCCAGAGCTTTGAGTGTCACAGTTCAATCCCTGGCTCGCTTAATCTCCCCCACAGCCCGAGTACTTTGAAACTCTTAAGGGGTGATATGTGTGCGCTTTCCAATTGGGAATTATTGTTATGAGCTAATCCCCATAGACATCAATGGAGTAGTCTTAATGCTGATGACGCAGGGATAGGATGCTCAAAGGATGCTCTGGTCGAGGTGCAGTCAACGAGGGTGTCTACGTGATTGTCCCTCGGTCCACAGGTGATGAGGGGCATCTTTGACCACAGACATTGGAGTCCTTCAAAGTCCTCTGTGATACAGTATTGTGCCAGCAGATGCTAGGCTGCTGGTGTCCCTGCACCACGGTTGGACAAAATCCATAGTTGGGGGCTAATGTCCCTTGAGTACGATGAATCCAGACTCTGATAGAACTCCCGATATCAGCAAAAATGGCTACAACCTTTGGCTATCTCAGATTTGGTGCGCCTTACAAACGGAAGTGGCAAAACGGTGAAGAGGCTACCGGCTTGTTGGTTTGGCCTTCTTCAGCTCTTTTGTTTCTGGTGCTGGTTCCAGGGATCACCGACTGATTCTTGGATTCACTGCTGTGGGTGAAGGCTGTGAACCAACTTTTCTCTGCGACAGAAGCTGCAGGCACAGTCCAAGCTTTACTAGCCCAAAGTGCAGCGAGGTCAGTCCTCTTGAATGTGCAGACTCTCTTTGTGCAGTTCAAGTACAGCAGGGCAGTCGTTCGTCAGCGATTTCTTCAACTCCAGCATGATCTGTATAATAATAATAATAAGTATAATTTGCGCCTGGAACCTGAAGAAATGAGGTTTCGAGTGAAATTAAAAACCCACCTCTATGTTAGATAAATGCCTGCCTGGCAGCTGTTCTTCCCTGTTTGCCGCCTCTCCCACTTCTCAGCGCGGGGACACGCGGTGTGCGTAACTCAGCGCTCTATAAATGCCCCTATTATTATTATTATTATTATTATTATTATTATTATTATTATCTGAGGGTCAGGATGCCAGCAGTGTCACAGATATCCCAGGAAAGAGCCCTGAGGGGACCACGTGGTTACTAGCCAATGGGCAACTGGGTCCCCTTCCACCTAGTGATGTGTTTCCAGCATAGTGTAGGATCTGGCTATCCCAGATTGCCCATTTCTTGACCCTTATGAGATGACATGACCCTTCCTTCCGAAAGATCTTCCGATGGATCCCCAAAGAAACCAGGAAGACGGTTACCCAGGCCCTCGTCACCAGCCGTCTGGACTACGGGAACACCCTCTATGCTGGAACCACAGCCAAACTCCAGAAAAGACTCCAGTGCATACAGAATGCCTCAGCACGACTCATCCTGGACATTCCTCGCCACAGACACATCTCTGCCCACCTAAAAGACTTGCACTGGCTCCCCATCAACAAGAGGATCACCCATGCACACAAGGCTCTCCACGACACGGGCCCGAAGTACCTCAACAGCCGACTCACATTCTACACACCCACCCGCCAGCTCCTTTCCGCCAGCCTCGCCCTCGCCTCCGTCCCACGAATCCGCAAATCCACCGTCGGAGGTAGATCCTTCTCCTACCTGGCAGCCAAGACATGGAACTCCCTCCCCACCCACCTACGGCTGACCCTGGACCATCTCTCCTTCAGGAAACAACTCAAGACCTGGCTGTTCGAGCAGTAGCGACCTCCCCGCCCCCCACTCAGCGCCTTGAGACCCTAACGGGTGAGTAGCGCGCTATACAAATGCCGTTGATTGATTGATTGATTGATTCCTTGGTCATCAGGAAAGTGGTATCCGACCCGAGAGGTGCGGCTATCATTGGGATATACGCCCACGGGCAAACCAGTTAGGGGACGGGATTTCCCTCTCTAGATCCGTCTTCTAATTGTCTGCAGGAACAAACGGCCTCCTGCTGAGGGGTGTTGTGGCTGTCAGCCCTTCAAAGGAGGCTTGCCCTCTGAAGCTCATCTTTTGGGCTAACACTCCCAGTGGCAAACCTGGGAGAGAAGGTAACACCTCTTCTGCTGCAAGTGCCTTTGCTCCTGGGCCTGCCAGTAGTTTCCATATCTCCCAGGTAGGCAAAACGCGGTGTGAGTGACGCTTCCGGAGTAACTGGAGTGCAGCAAGCCACTTTCTAATGTTGCTTACCTTTAATAGTGACATTAAATTCAAAATGAGCATCGGGTTGGGTTTAATGCCACAATTAGTTTGATACCATTCTTGAACTTGTTAGGTCATTGCATTAAGAGGTTAGCCAGGCTGGGGTTCAATCAAGGAACCCAGGGGCATATTACCAACGATTAGCGATATTTAACGCTAACGATGCTTAGCAACAAATTTTATAACGCTAAGCATCGCCGGAAATTATTGCAGAGATAACTTGCTATTAGCGAGGTTTGTCTCAGAAGTGATAAAAATCCTCGCGCTAACTGCCAAATGAGAGATTATCGTTGGAAAACCAACGATAATCGCTCGAAGTTTGGCATTAGCTTGATGATAGGGGCTCACAAATTTAGCCATGATATCCACCTTCCATAGGATATCGAGGCTAAGTCAGGAAAATACCAGGTGTAAAAAGAGCAGTGCTAACCGCGGTTATCGCTGCTTTTTTTATCACTAACAGGGTTAGCGAAATCCTTGATAATAGGAGAAATGTCGCTTAACAACATTTCTCCTATTATTTTTCTCTGGAACGCCCCCTTTGCATCTCATTAGAGATGCAAGGGGAAACGTAGAGAAAAAGGGTGCTAACATGCGAATTTGCGTGTTAGCACCCTGTTGCTGATAGGGAGATAATTTTATCTCCGCTTTCTTGGCTTTTAAAGCCAAAAAAGCGGAGATAAATCCCTTGATAATATGCCCGCAGTGTTAGCCAATGGGGCTAGAATCCTTTACAACAACATTTTGCAACTGTTGCTGAAAAGACATATGAAAAGTATATGTCTTACTTAAAAATATTTACCTAACTGCAAAAGGGCTCTCTAGGCCTTCCTTAGGGGAGGCCTACATATATCACTAAGCGACTTGGTGGCTTTGTCGTTACTTGTAATGGCAACGTCGAACTAGCAGCGTAAAGAGTACCCTTCCAGTCTGCAGTGGCAGGCGGAGATCCATTCTGTCCTTTGTCAAATTCAGGGTGGCGCAAACAGTGCTGCAGACCTGACTGGACACTCTGCCTTACACGCCCTTGGTACCCCGGGTCAATATACTAGTGAGTTATAAGTAATCAGTACTTGTTAATTGGCTGCATCCAATTAAACATATCAGTGATATAGGGTTAGAACTCTAGCACTGAGGTCTGGTTAGCAGGCATCAGTGCACGCTCATATTCAAAAACCCAGCAGCAACAGTCCAAAAATGTGGGGGTGAACATGCATTTTCCTTGCAGCTCAGATATTACACTACATGCTCTATGACACCATTGAAAAGACCATTGACGCATTTGAAATGACATCATTGATGACAACACTGTGCATGGCCGGGGTGAGAGTTAAAGTTTCTTTCGCGGACGAGTTCTAGATATCTCAAGTAACTGGAACTTGATCCCTAAAGAAAACTCAAACCCCTGGTGTTAGGGTCTTGCTGCAGGTGGAGTAACTATAACCCGTGCCCTCGCCGTGCTCAGTGTTGTTATGAATGATGTCATTTCATGTCATTAAGGATGCTATCAATGCAGTCATTGAACATGTCAGGAGTGATGTAATATGTGAGGGTACAAGCCGGGCGCTGTTCTAGTTAGGTGATGTAACTAGCACTGGTGAGTTTCAGTGGTTTGTTAGGTAAAAAATCTTGTTTCATTTGGCAGTCCTGTCGTGGCAAGCCTCAGCCAGGCCTACTAGTGCAAGGGATTCGCCCTTCTCTGCATAAAGTCCTTTAGGCCAATAGTAAGAAGTTGGCACAGAAACTGGAATAGAAAAGACAGAGTTTATTAAACCTCAAGAGGTGGAACTAATTTCACACAACACCCTTTGGTAAAGTATGAGGTAGCACACTGACGAGAAGGAACTTGGTTCTTTTATACCCACACAGGGGCTCATGTGAAGGCGGTACAAGGCACAGCATGATGGTTACAGTGCATATAAGGTCATTCAGAGAGTGTGCTAGCAACAAGTGGGAAGGGCTGTCTGTTAGCCTATTCTGGTATACACATCTTGACAGTTACAAGGTAGCAACAGTTGTGCGCTAAACAGAGCATGCGCAAAGCGGAGGAGGATAAAGATATCTTGTCTCTAGGCAGATTTCAAGAGCACTTGACAGGGAGGTAGGACCATGCACATGGCAGCCAAAATGGCCGACAGAAATACAAAATGGATTCCGTAAACGGACAAGATAATCTCTAAACACGAGATGTCTTCTGCTAATGCTTAATCAAATGATTGCTAGGTTACCACAGTCCCTTCAAACTTTGTTCTTTTAAGTGAATTTCAAAACTTTTTTAATGTCAACTAAAGTTATATTACAAATCCCAACATATTTGTTTTAAGAGAATGTCAATGATTTTTTTAATGTAAAGTCCTTTGCTCTACACCACCAGGTCCTGTGCCCAACCACCTACAGAACACAAACACCTTTTTCTCTTTTTATTTCCTGCTGCGCTCATCCACAGCGATTCTCCAGAAAGGACTGCAGTGGATCCCCAAAATCGGAATCCCTCCACCCACAAGGCCCAGGGGATCCGGGGTTCCCTACCCTGCCCCCTAATATCTTATTCTGTTTTGTGGGACTAAGGGACTGAGTTCCTGAACCTTTGATGGTGGGTGCAACTGTTCCTTCAGGTTGCAGCCAACCAGTCATAAAGTGTGCTTCCATTAGCATATCCGGGATTCCACAGTGGCACGATATATGTATGTCATTTTTGAGCCTTCATTTCTCTTAAACTCCTGAATGGATTTACCCAAAATTATAAAAAACACACTTTCTGGATCCAGATCCAGCCTGTAAATATTGTTCTGTTTTATAATCAAAACTGTGGGATTAACAAGTTTACAGAACGTTAAGCTCTTGCCTAAGCCCTTTTGTTCGTTCCCTTTAATTGTTCCCTGTCCTGATATTTCTTCTGTGATTGACTGGGTACAGACTTGTGCCCTGTCTTGTATATTGTGTATTATTCATGTTTTACATTGACTGAAAAGTAAATACCTAGACCTCTGCCCGGCTGGCCATGTCGTTTTCAAATATAGCAACGGCTTCGTCTATATTTATTGATTAAGCATTATTAATTGTAAGGGACCACTGTTGCCTTAATAATACTGACTCCCAAGGTCCCTTGCTGACTTCTTTGGGTTCCCTTGTTGTTTTCAAATAATACCCCATCCAGATGGCAACTCTCACAGTGGCACAGTGGAGTGGTGTGGCTCACTGGTTAGAGGCGGCAGACCCGGAAGCAGAGACCGGCCCGGGACCAGGGTTCAATTTCCGACGCGGCAGGGTCGTGGACCAGGGTCAGCGGACTCGATAATTCTCACCTCGGTGCCTACTCTAACCGGGGATCACACTCAGCAACTCTGGGCATTAAGCTTGCCTCATCTCTACAACGGCCCCCCACAGACGCCGGGGATGCCTGGATTCACCTTGGAGATACCCAGAAGGGACCATCTCACAGGGAAAGCCAGGACGGGTTCCCCAGCGGTCTTCAGCGCCGGGACGCTTACGGGCAGCTGTGCGCTTTACAAGTCACACACGTTTACATTTACACATTTACAAACCTGCTATATAAAACACACATGCACCAGGCCATGGTAGACGATTTCTCCCATAACATGGCAACTGCCTCTTCCAAAATCATACTATGGGAGGCATTGAAACCCACCATTAGAGGCGCAAGTATTAGTTTTTGTACTGCAGAGTGTAAACTACAGTCAAACGAGCTATCTCTGATAGAGGCTCAGGAGCTAGAGTTGGAGACGCAAGGCCAGGACAAAGGGGGTGGGATGGCGTGATGACATATGGACCTGACCCAGCAACAGCAACAGCATCAAAGAGTGCTCCTACAGGAGGCCAAGTGTGCATGACGAGCCTTCATGAACCGCATATACCAGTCGGGAGACAAATGTAGAGAATTGCTACATAGACTGTGCCGGGATGCTCGGGGACGTTGGTGTCTGGTCCTAGTGAGGTGGCCATAAGCTTCACTGACTACTATGAGGCTTCAAACATAGAAAAAGAGGCTGTGAGAGTACATTGAATCAATCATTTCATAGAGGCCCTTCCCCCAAAGACTTGACTCCTACAGGCCAAGGCACTGCTCGATGCTCCACATACAGTAGAGGAATTGACTGCCGCCCATACAGAATGGCACCCAGGGAAAGCCCCCAGCCCCAATGGGTTCCCTAGTGAATTATTCAGAGCTCATATATGCAGCTGGTGGGGGCTCACCTACTAGAATCGGTTCATGCTGGGCTAAAAGAGACGTGGATGCCTCCAGATTGGACATGCAGAGTTAGTTATACTCCCTAAACCGGGTTCCTCGTTGAATGTTCCCTCCACTTACCACCCAATCTCTCTTCTAAATATTGAGGTCAAACTCCCTCATTAAAGCTTTAGTCAACAGGGTGATACTTCTTATGCCGGATTTGGTCCATCTTGACCAGGTCGGCTTTATGCCCCACTGTGCCACTCGTCACAATATTCGCTGTGCCCATAATGCCATGGCTCTTGTAGATCAACTGGGGTGACCAGCAGCTCTCCTTTTAGCAGACATAGACAAGGCTTTTGATTCTGTGAGATGGACATATGTGTTTGTGCTCCTCCAGTGTCTTAATATGGGGCCTTGATTTCTCTCTTATGTTCGACTGTTGTATACAGATTTGACTGCATTGGTTAGTGTTGCGGGGTCGGTGTCGGCCCCATTCCCATTTCGGCCGGGGCACCAGACAGGGCCTTCCCCTGTCCCCCTTGGTGTTTGACTTGCCCACGGAGCCACTGGACACTTGGGTCATGGTGGAGGCTCAGGTGCTGGGCTTTGAATGGTCCATGGAAGTCTCAGATCACATCGCACTATATGCCGAAGACGTGTTGTTCTTTCTGGTCGGCCCCTCCCAGTTTTGGCAAATCAGAATTTGGGAATCATGCAAGTGTTCAGGGAGACGTCGGGGCTCTCTATGAATGTGGGCAAGTCTATGCTTTTGCTGGTGAAGGGGTCGTCAGTTGACTTAGGGTGGACTACAGAGCTAGCCTATGTTGCAGATGGCTTGCAATACTTCAGTGTATATTTATTGCATGTCCCAATTATCTCGTGGGACCGTAATTTAGCCCAGTTCATGGAGCATGCCAAGGCTGAGGTCAGGTCTTGGTCCCAGCTGCCTCTATGCTTATTTGACCGATCCGCCATCTTTGAGATGAATTTGCTACACTGCTCCTGTATCAATTACAGAACTATCCATATTGCATTTCCTCCACCTAGTTGTGAGAGATTAATGCAATCTCGGGTCAATTTTTGTTGGGCGGGGATACTGCTCTTGTGGCACTCTGAACCTGCTTCCAATCCACATACTGCAGAGGCATGGCCGCTGCTGACATTCAATTCTACCATGCCACCTCCTACCTGCAGGTTCTAAATGAGTGGTGGTATGGCACACTTTAGGATCTAGCATATGCCGTAGAACGATGGGTAATGGATGAGACATCTACACTAAAGTTATTGTACAGAGGTTGATACCCTCTCCCAGTGACCAGAGAGGTGATTCTGGTATGCAGGCATTCCCTTCGTAAAATGGGAGAGTGGAGCGGTCTAACACATGAGACACCGTTGTTGCAGGGCACTGGGCTGAGGGGATTCATGGATGGGCCACATAGGTATATCCACGTTGGGTGATGTTATGTGCGGCCTCATACTTAAATCATTCAGGAGCTCCAATCTGAATTCCCGCTGCCCCATAGCCAATTCTATAAATACTTGTAGCTGCGCCATGCCCTATCCCTATACATCCACATTTTCTCGGCTCTCCCGAACTTCAATTCACTCGAGGGTAAACTTTAAATGAGCCACTATGGCAACGAATACAACTCCAAAATATACCAGACCCTGGATACAAACAGCTCCACAGGTTGGTGGGGCAGGGGACTTGGGGTAAAATTGACGATGACGACTACGTAGAGGCTTTAGAGTCTCCTCGCGGGGTGGCAATATCTACACACCTGTGTATCAAGTATCTTCGTAGAGCCAATTTCGCAAGGCACTGCCTATAGCGTATGGGCCTTATTTGCTCTCCTGGGTGCCTAGAGTATGAGACTGAAGACGCTACATCTCTCCATACTGGGCGGGACTGTAGGGAGCTAACCCTCTTTTGGCATGGTGTTGTTCCTGCTTGGCTGAAGTGCTTGCCTAGGATATCCTGTTGGCCCCAAAATTGATTCACCTCAATAGTGCTGAAGGTATAGGTGGTAATAGATATAAACATCATTTACTTTTTCTTGGCTTCACTTGGCCTAAAGAGACATTGCACAACAGCGGAATGACACAGACCTGCTGCTTCTGGGTGTTTGGAAGTGCGGTATCAACATCTGTATTGGTCTGGAGGTCACAATGTTCCAGGCAAGGGGATGGCCTCAAAAACATTCTAAGATCCGGCAGAGATCGGCAGACTATTGTAGCTTGACTCTGGAGCATATACGGACTGCAGAACAGCAACTAGATGCCGAGGTTAGGTACGGACAGATGAGTGGACTCTCAAGTCTTATGACTTAGGCATGTATTGGACATTGACCGCTGTATCGGCAGCAGTGGTGGATACGAACTGGGTAATATGTGTGAGAAGTTGGCCTGGTATATGATGTCCACTACTCTAGTGGGCACCTTGCACCAGTCCAAACGACCCTTATTGATGGTAGGTTGTAAAGTCAACCTTATAGAAAGCTATCCTAATGGTAGCTGTGGAGAGCAGCCTTCAGGCTAAGACTTAGAGGCGACTTAAGCAAGTTGTTTTAACAGTTATATTCTCTTGAATGACCAAATGAAAGCACACCACACAAGGTATATAACAAATATATATGTATTTATTCTAAACACAACCCCTCTGGACTCTTTACGAGGTCAGAGGTAAAAGTACAATACAAGGAACTTAATTAGCATACAATAAGTTGCACAGTATACGTTTTGCTATAGGGGCCTCACAAACCATATACTAAAATAGTGGTATAAGAACCACGTGAGGGATAGAAATCAGGCTTGGGCCTGTAGGACCGCTGGGGCAACCAGGAACCACCAAAGGTAGGGACGCAGGAGGTCCACCGGGGACGCGTGCAGTGTCTAAACACGGCCGCGGATCACCATTGACTTTCCTATAGAGAACAAACAAGTTACAATTTTAAAGGTTAAGGGCACCTAGAGGTGGACCACGATGGAACCCCTTATGACTAGGACACTGCGACATGTTTTGATAAAGCCAAACCAAAATTAGCATTTACCGCGAGGATTATAATGCACTAAAGAGTATATGGTGTGGCTATATCATAGAACAGCTATAAGGAGATGGTTTGGAAAGCTGCAGAGGGGCTCAGCTCATGCTAGGGTACCCTCTCAAACAAAACCAAGCACTCTGCCTCCAGGATTGTCAAGGCCTGCCATAGGAGTGACCTATAGGTTAATATGTGTCTATATGTAAAGGTAGATATAGGTATACTATATCTAAATAATGGTGCTTACACCACCTTACCCAGGCTGCAAGTGCAGACCTGTGGTGCTATTTTGGAAGGCTAACCAGGGGTGGCATAATATGTGCTTCAGCACCTGGTAGGCCTCTGGGATACCTATGCCCTGGGTACCTAAGGTACACTATACAGGGACTCACAAGGGTAACCCAGGAACCAATCTGGTATGTACCTAAAGTACATGGTATCAATTTAGAGAGAGAACAACTGGGCTGTAGTCCTGATTAGCAGGCCCACAGCTACATTAAAGTCGAAAAACCCGTGAAACACAGCAAAAAGTGGTGGCTGGTGACCATAGGAAGCAGACCCTACTCTCCTACAATATGCACATGTTAATGTGTTTCTTTTGATATTTTTCCTTTCTTTATCTTATTATGTTTATGGAGCTTGCACTGGGGATTAAGCCATACTTTCTATTATGTGACATAATGTATCCTCTCGGGCTGGCTGGGTCATGCTTTGGCAAAAAAACAACACATTCTGTTATGAAAAAACAGGAAATCACACTTTTTGGATTTCCCTTTTTTTTGGTCCCAGCTTCATTGATTTACACAAAAGGATCCATGAAGAAGCCAAAGTTAGTAAAGAAACAAAATATGCTTTTTCAATGGAAAGTCTGTCCTGACTCTATCCACACATGCACTCACACCAAAAAGAACAAAGTAGAAGGGAAATTCTTGCCGAGGGCTAAAGTAATATCATACACTGGCGATACTCAGCTGCTCTTTACTTGTAAAAGAGGGGCAACATTTGATGGGGAGTTATTAAGTCTGTCTTACTAAGGTGTTCAATTTGCTGTCCATTAACCAACTAAAATGCAATCCAATAAAACGGAGATTGTGATCTTTGGTCTGAGGTTTGAAGTTCTTGGTGGCCTCAAGGTGTCCCTCATTCAACTACTCATCTGAGCTCGGTGAAACATTTGGGAGTCAAATTTGACTGTATCCTGTCATTTCATCCCCAAATTCAGGCTCTTGTGGGCACCTATTTTTGGCAGCTACATAAACATTGTTGACCTCTTCTATCTGTTGAAACTAGAAAACTGTGATCCAGGCCATGATTACTTCCAGGCTCCAGTATGGAAATATAATTTATCTAAGTATTCCTGACAATCTTCTGAGTGGTCTGCACTCAGAAGATTGTATTCATCACGGAACCCTAGTACGCGCCGTCATAATCAGGGACGTAGCAGGGTAACTGCAAGTATCCTGATAGCGAGCGAGCGAGACGGCATCGACCCATAATTATAATTTACATTCGGGAGATACTGCTCTCAGACTCATTCCGCCGCAGGTTATCTGGGACCTGTACAATAGCGGCCGAACCTTTGAAAATTTCTCCAGAAATGAGAACTAGTACAAACTCGTAACAGCACAAATAATATTCATTCGCAGATTTCTAAACAGGAAGGAAAACCGATCATACATATTTTTACGATTGTTCATACAACACAAGGTACAGACCTGGACATTTAGAATACCAGCTGCCTGGGAAATTAGGGGAGATTCGACGGACCCCCTTATTGTGACAGATATACAGAAAGTCTTGATAAAGGTGGTAATTATCACTAGAACCCACCGAAACGCGTCAACGCCAGCCCTGGTATAACTCAAGACTCTGATATCGATGTTGACGCGCAGATGCTGTAGTAACAAAATATCGATGAAACTATAATGGAGTCCGAATGTACAACCTGTATTTAACAATTTTTATGTTTTACTCTTTCTGTCTTTAGCTTCAATTGTGCAGGTCATAATTGATTGTTTTGTACTTTTGTCTTTTAGATTAGGACATTAGATTAGCTAGCTTAACAACATTGTTTTTAATCTCTATGTATCCATAATAAATGATTTTTTTAATACCCGTAATCTTTTGTGTTATATATGAATGCACCCTTTGCACCTATAGGTATGTTTATGTGAATCTGTTTGCAATTTGACTCAAGGGAACCTTTGATATTTTGGGTTAGATAAGCCCACTTCCATTGACTAGTTTAAGGGGTACCTCTCTCTTTTCACACATGGTCTGCAAGTAGCCCAGACTGCGGCAGCCAGAACCCTCCTCAATCTTGCTCCTAGAACCCATATGATCCCGCGTCTGAAATCATTCCACTGGCTACCCATGAAGAATCTCTTTAAGACAGTGGCCCTGGGTCATCAAGCCCTGCATGAGAATGGTACATGGAACAAATGGCCCTACTGGACACAATGTTTAAGCACACCATTAAACATCGCCTGTAAAATTAATTCAGAACAATTTTACAATATGTTTAACACATTTATTCCATGTGGAACAAGAGTTCTTAAGTTCACAAGGAACACATCAATGTTAAAACATTTAAAGGAAGGTGCCCCAGAAGGAAGGGAAGGGTAAATGCAGCAATGTGCAATGGTGAGGGTAAGTGAAAAAAGGGGAGTGCAGTTAGCAATATATACATCCAAAAGGTTTAAAGATGCTAGTCCGGCCTGAGACACATGGCCGATCTATTTACAACACCATAGTGTTGGGACACATGAGGGACCTATCTCTGTTTGTCCACAACGGTGAAAACAATATCAAGCCGTCGACGTTTATACCCCGGGGGTAGGTGTAGAGAAATGTAGTTCTTACAGGAGGGTCTTCATCAGGACCAAGTGTGGGACACCATTGGGCAACCAGGTGCAAGTGGTGGCAAGGAGGCAAATGATGTGGCCTGTGGCTCCGAAGTCAGAAAGGGACGTAGTATGGTTAATCATGAAGCTATAGCTGTGATCCTGGGCTTGAATCGATCTAAAGTCACCAAATATCTCTTTATCTTTGATGTGCGTCCGCATACAATTCTGTAAAAACAAGTGGACTGCATGAGATGGGAGCAGTGCACCTGAGAAGGTGGATTTATGAATATTCCCCGCCAAGGGTATTATGGTCAACCTATGGCCATCTAGC
Organism: Lissotriton helveticus; assembly: GCF_964261635.1. Taxonomy (NCBI): domain Eukaryota; kingdom Metazoa; phylum Chordata; class Amphibia; order Caudata; family Salamandridae; genus Lissotriton; species Lissotriton helveticus. The sequence continues at coordinate 40,288,590 of NC_136057.1, forward strand.
AAGCATTCCTAAAGATTGCCAGGCCAGAATTAGTGGATAATCCTTTTCTTATCTCAGATCAAAGGCCTGAAATGTAAATGTAAATGTCATGGTACTTATAGAGCACACTGTCACCAGACGGTCACCTTGCGGTGTCGCCTAGTTGGCTTCCTGGCGCTGATACTCATACCGCTGTGGAACCCCTCCTGGCTTTCCCTGTGAAGTGTCCACTCCTGGGCACCCCCAGGCTGTAGCAGGCATCCCAGCGCTGTTGGGGCCGGTGTAGAGGCTAAGCAAGCTATTGCCCAGAGTTACAGTGTGGGGCCCATGATTAGAATAGGCACCGAGGCGAGAATTAACAGGTCCGAGGAAATTGAGCCCGAGACCCCGCCGAGGCGGGAATCGAACCCTGGTCACTGGCCAGTACTCTGCATCAGGGTCTGCCACTCTAACCATCGAGCCACACTCCTCCACACACTCCCTCTGGAATCGCATGTCATCCCAGAGCTTTTGGTTTCCAGGAGGAGGCTAAAAACCTGGGGCCTCATTTATAAGAAGCGACGCATCGCTGCGTGAAAGCAGCGATGCGTCACTTCTCAGTGCGCTCTCCTTGCGACATTATTGATGCATCATATTTACTGTATGACGCATCATGTCGCAAGGAGTTACAGATACGTCAGTATTTCGGACATATCTGTATGGTGCACAAGTGACGCATTGCTGGAGTGTCACAAAAGTGATGCAACTCCAGCAATGTTTCCTTTCACATGGAGCAAGCCCCATGTCAAAGGGCTTGCCTCAGACAGTAGGCGTAAGATATTGACGCATTTGTACCCTAGAAGTGGCGCCGTGAAATCTGTTAGATTTCACCAAGTCACTTCTACGAGGCTTACTTATGCGGGAACGCCCACCCTGCATACATTATACCTGACGCAGGTATAATGTAGCGCAGGGAATTACAAAGTGACGCATCTACATAGATGCGTCACTTTGTAAATAGGGCGCAACAGGATGCATGTTTTCCGCTGGCGCTGCATCACAAAAAGTGACGTAACAGAAGGGCAAAACTGTCGCAAGGGCTCATAAATATGGCCCTCAGCTTTTCCAGCAAGTGGCTTAAACCTTCTTTCTTTTATTCTGCAGGTGACTTTTCTCTCTAGCGCTGGGACACTCCCTGGAGTATGTGGGCACTCTACATATGCCTTTTGTGGAGAAGTGTGGCTCAATGGTTAGAGCGGCAGACCCTGATGCAGAGGTCTGGCCCGGGGCCAGGGTTAAATTCCCCGCCTCGGCGGGTCTCGGGCTCAATTTCCTCGGACCTGATAATTCTCGCCTCGGTGCCTATTCTAATCATGGGTCCCACTCTGCAACTCTGGGCAATAGCTTGCTTAATCTCCACAACGGCCCCAACAGCGCTAGGATGCCCGGCCTCCACCTTGGGGGTGCCCAGGAGTGGACACCTCACAGGGAAAGCCAGGATGGGTTCCACAGCGGTATTCGTACAAGCGCCTTGAGACCCTTGCGGGTGAGTAGTGCGCTTTACATCAATTTACATTTTTTTGATTTCCTTATGATTCAGTTTACACAAATCCCAAAAAGTCCTGCATTTTCTCTCTATGGTGCAACGCGTAACGCACATCATAACTAAGGCCCTTGTCATGTTTTTTTCTTTGTCGACATCCATGTTTGTTTATTTTTTTATACCCAACGAAAAAGTACTGAATATGATGTTTTTGTTTTCGCTAAACTAATGTGTCCTTTGCAGTGAATTCCAATTTTTTTTATGCTATGCCGCGTTCCCCTAGTGTGTTCCTGTTCTGCACTATACACAGGCTACACACCCACTGCGGCTGTATATAGTGGGGTTTGGTCGCATGGCCTCCCTGGTTTGAACTGAGATTATCCTGCTGGATTCCAAGGGCCTCATTTATGAAAAGTGACGCATCACTGCGTGAAAACAGCGATGCGTAACTTTTCACTGCGCACTCCTTGCGACACCAATGATGCGTCATATTTACAGTATGACGCATCATGGCGCAAGGAGTTACAGATACATCAGTATTTCTGACGTATCTGTATGGCGCAAAAGTGACGCATTACTGGAGTGTGTCACAAAAGTGACGCAACTCCAGCAATGCGTCCTTTCACATGGGGCAAGCCCCATGTGAAAGGGCCTGCGTCAGTCTTACGCCAGCTGTGAGACAGGCGTAAGAAATTGACGCATTTGTGTCCTAGAAGTGGCGCAGCGAAATCCTATAGATTTTACTGCATCACTTCCATGACCTTTTCTGGCGTCAATACGCCCCCCTTGCATACATTATACCTGGCGCAGGTATAATGTTGCGCAGGGGTTTACAAAGTGACGCATCTACCTAGATACGTCACTTTGTAAATATGGTGCAACAAGGCACATTGTTTACGCTGCTGGTGCGTCGCAAAAAGTGACGCACCGGCGGCGTAAAAGTGACGCACGGCCTCATAAATGAGGCACCAAGTTTCATGCAAATCGTCAAAGTGCGCCAAAGTGATGTCATTCCATGTGTGTTCCATGGGCGTTCCCACACATCCTCCCATGGATTTTGAAGCAACGCCTTATCTACAAAGAATTGTGGACATTGATTTTTGCCAAACTCCTGATCCCCCCTGAGGCTGATGGAATGAGGAGGAAAATGTATACTTCTATCTGTTTTTCCTCTTTGCATGTCTGCTACATCCTGCGGCATACATACAAAGAGGACATGTATTTAAAGCTTTGCATCCCTTCCTGTACACAATCTATGCTGACCACAATGCAGACACCCTTGCACCATGGCATAAGAGAGCACAGCTATGGGCAGTTCACCAGCCCAGGGAGAGGGCAGATCTGTGCAGCCTCTTTGTATATATGGCAATGTTCTGCTCTCTCCATTTAATGCAGCCCAGCTGAACAACTTTGCTTCATAACCTGAGTTGCATCAATCTGGGCCGCATGGCCCGATTCACAGAATGAATTTAAGACTCAATCCTAAACATACTACTATTTTGGTATTCACAGAAGGCACTTACTACTTTTGGTATTCACAGAAGTTAGGATTTTGTCTTAAGTTTGTCTTAAGTCTGTCTTAAATTTGTCTTAGGACAAACTTTTTTTTTTTTAATTTTCAAAACCTTTATTGGCAATTGTGAGTATGAACACAGCTCAGTGCCTACAACCAAGGAATGGCCGGCAGCGCTTTAGAGTAATCATCAGGCAAACTTAAGACAAAATCCTAACTTCTGTGAATACCAAAAGTAGTAAGTGCATTCTGTGAATACCAAAATAGTAGTAAGTTTAGGATTGCGTCTTAAGTTCATTCTGTGAATCGGGCCCTGAGTGTCCGGCGAATGTACCAAGTATGTGTAACACACACTAAACTTATCAAGGAGCTGCAAGTTTATATCAAGTGGAAGAAATCACTTTGAACTGTCTTTCAAGTTGGGAGCATATTTCAGTCTAGGTTTGAAATAAAGCAATCTGTTTTTTGCAAATTTTTGCTTCTCATATAATGCAGAAAAGGGGCAGGTTAGTTCCATGTTTCAAATCCATGTCTTGTAATCCAGACAGTAGAATAAGGTAGACATTTGTTGCATTTACCCAAAGGATTTGTTTACATTCAACATTATGAATACAGCTTTGTGTTGCATTTTACACCGGTTTAATGTTTCTGTGATCTGCACTTTGAATCTCTCTTGTAGTTAGGCTGTGTTTTCATCCAGACAGCCCTAGAGCTTGACACAATGTCCAACCGGGAAACATCCTTTACAACGAAACTTTTACAACGCAGTGCTTTTACAACGCAGGTTTTACTTCGAAAACCATTACAACGCATTGCGCTGGAGGGCGCTCTAGGATAGGGAATAGATTTAATTTACTATCCAACACCTTCCCTAGTGTCCACGGGGACTGGAGTTGGAATAGTAAATGAAACTATTCACTATCCAGCACCCCAAAGCGCTATGCGTTGTAAAGGTTTGCGTTGTAAAAACTGCATTGTAACGGCATGCGTGGTAAAAGCATGCGTTGTAATGTCATACATCCTGTCCAACCTGTTTGTAAAGCAAGATGACTTGGTGACAGTGCAAGATGTTATGTTATTTAATTTTATAACGCGCACAGATACTCAAGAGTGTCCCGGCGCGGAGGGACAAAGAGGACTCTCTGGATTAACAAATCTATGACTGCCCCATCAGGGGCAACAGCGTTTACAATGCAACTTTAACAACGCAGCACCTTTACGACGCAACCATTACAACGCAAGTCATTACAACGACTTGCGCTGGGGGGCGCTCTAGGATAGGGAATAGTTTTAATTTACTATCCAACACCTTCCCTACTATCCACGGGGACTGGAGTTGGAATAGTAAATTAAACTATTCACTATCCAGCACCCCCCAACGCAAGTCGTTGTAACGACTTGCGTTGTAAAAGTTGCGTAGTAAAGGCATGCGTTGTAAAAGTTGCGTCGTAAAGGCATGCGTTGTCAAAGCATGCGTTGTAACGACGTACATCCGTCCATCAGTGACTGAATACTTGAGCCTCAGAAGCTGTCAGTCACTGACCCACCACCTGCTTCAGTCCAACAGAGCAGATCACAGTTCTTTATTTTGTGTAATGAATAAATGGTAAATTGAATAACATGTATTTTCTGCTGATATGAGTTTTACTGCAGGTTCTTGTGCATTGAAGGCACTGAGGATGGAGAGAGCCAGGCTCAGGGGACCTCAGACAAGGACTGTGTCTAAAACAGTTGCTGCCATTAACGACCGCCTCTTGGTGACACTTGTTGTTCCGCGACAGCCTGTACTTAGCAAGGACCGCGCAGTCCTTGCGGACTCTGCCGCAGTCAAGAGAGACACAGAGCAGAGAACAAAATAGGAAACATCCTTCAGGGCACAGGAACCAGGGACACAGCCCCTGAGGGCTCATGCTGTGAAGGAAGAAAGACCACAGCTGAGGTCTGAAGAGGAGCTGGGAGGGGGGGGCGAGTCCATGTGAAGAGATAATGTTGTATCTTGACACTTTTTCAGCAATCTACAGTCCTTCGTGCTAGTTAAAAACAGATGTATGGGGCACACGCATCAAGCCTTTTCCCGATTCGCTATTTGTAATTCGCAAAAATGCTATGCATGTAGGAATCGCAAAACAAATGTGCGATCCCTTAACATTACCTAATAGTGATTCGGAATATTGCGAATCGCTATTTGGCAATGTGACTCCATTCATTCCTATGCGCCTACAGGCCCATAGGAATGAACGGCATTGCTTTCGCTAATTGTGATTACCTAAGTGGTAATCGCAAATAGCAAATGCAAATTCAAGGGTGCCCGGGGGCCCAAGGCACCCCTGAAGCACCCCACAAAAACAGGTAAGTGTGCATATGTAAAACACACACATGTGTACCCTACATGGCACTTTGAATAACGCATTTTTGTGCATTTTCCAACACATGCACATATTACCGTCAACTAAAAGTTGATGGTTGTTAGCATTTCCAAAATGCACAGTTCACATTTAGAAACGGCTACATGCAGTGGTTAGACAACAATTCATCAATCAGTAATCTTATAAAGCACGACTACTCACCTGTGGAGAAGTGTCGCTCAATGGTTAGAGCGGCAGACCCTGATGCAGAGTGCTGGCCCGGGACCAGGGTTCAATACCTGCCTCGGTGGGTCTTGGGCCAATTTCCCCAGTCCTGATAATTCTCGCCTCGGTGCCTATTCTAATCATGGAGTCCCACTCTGCAACTCTGGGCAATAGCTTGCTTAATCTCCACAATGGCCCCAAGAGTGCTAGGATGCCTGGCTTCACCTTGTGGGTGCCCAGGAGTGGGCACTTCACAGGGAAAGGCCAGGAAGGGTTCCACAGCGGTATGTGTACAGCGCCTTGAGACACCTTCGGGGGTGAATCGTGTGCTATATAAGCCCTACATTTACTTTTTTTTTTACGCTGAACAAATGAATAACAACAAACATCTATCCCATCAACCTTTGGGTGTTTGACTACCAGTAGTATGCCTGGAAACCTGAGACTGTCGCGTTCCAAGCCTACTGCCGCCAATGTTTGTAAACTCCAAAAAGTTGTAGATTCGCGCCCATTGGAAGAGTACTCATATGGCTGCGGGAAACAACCTTTACAACGCAACTTTTACCACGCAGTGCCTTTACGATGCAACTTTTACAACGCAAACCATTACAACGCATTGCGCTGGGGGGCGTTCTAGGATAGGGAATAGGTTTAATTTACTGTCCAACACCTTCCCTACTATCCACGGGGACTGGAGTTGGAATAGTAAATTAAACTATTCACTATCCAGCGCCCCAAAGCACTATGCGTTGTAATGGTATGCGTTGTAAAACTCGCGTTGTAAAAGCATGCGATGTAAAAGCATGCATTGTAATGTCATACATCCATGGCTGCAGATTTCTTTTTTTATTGGTAAACCGGTGAGTGTATACATATTGAAGTTTCCTCTACAATAAACCAAGAAGTTAAAAGATTTTAGTGAAATAAGATTGCTGAGAAAAACTGACACAGAAAGAGAAAGTCCAACTCACGGACCGAGACCCAACTACCCAGACAAGAATGCATCCGGGGGTGTCACACCCTGAACATCGTCCCTCAATCGTCCCTCAATCTACGCCCATGCCCGTCCCATTCCTGATAGCTCTCCCTGGAAACGCATGACTGTGGTCACATACAACACAACGCTTGGAGTGCCTGACTAGGGATCGCTCACTGTAAAAGTATTTTCACTGCACGCACTCTTCTTCATCTCTGCTACGAGAAACCTTGACGGTAAAGTTTGCAAATCGGTGAATTGGTGGGGTTCCATGTTGGCAGCCTTCGACTTTTACAAATCATTTTATCAAGTGACTGACAAGTTGCAAATAGTGATGGGTGCTCCACTACTGATGGAACTCCACTGGCTGCCAGTGCGACTTCGTACAAAATTTAAAATCTTGTGTACAATTCACAAATGCCTGATTGGGAAGGGCCCCAAATTTCTCACCACAGCCTTTCTTCCCTATGTTCCTGGCCGCTCGCTACGTTCCAGCAATCTCCAGCTCCTTAAGGTTCCTAAAATTAAAAAAACCCGCCAAGGAGGCAAGGCTCTGGCATATACAGGACCTGTTCTCTGGAACTCCCTCCCCCTTTCATTAAAGCTCATCACGGACCACCTGTCTTTTCGAAAAATCCTGAAAACTCATCTTTTTTCCAGCATTTAATTCTTTTCCCCCCCGCCCACCACCCACTAGTACTGCCCGGGCATAATAGCTGGTTCCTCTGTATGGCAAAGCGCAGAGATACCCCTTCGGGGGTCTATTCAGGCGCTATAGAAGCATATAAATAAATAAATGCATAAACAGACTTAGAGCTAAGTAAAGGTTTTTTGACTTGGCTCTAAATCAATCAATCAATCAATCAGTAGATTCGTACAGCGCTGCTTATCACCTGTGATGGTGTCCAGGCGCTGGCAGGGTACAGTTGATAAGCCGAATAGCTAAGTCTTCAAGGACTTTTGGAACTCTGAAAGAGATGGGGAGGTCCGTAGATGAAAGGGTAGCTCATTCCATGTCCTTCCAGCTAGGTAGGAGAAGGAGCTGCTGTGTAGGAGAAGGAGCTGCTGTGTAGGAGAAGGAGCTGCTGTGTAGGAGAAGGAGCTGCTAGGTAGGAGAAGGAACTGCTAGGTAGGAGAAGGAACTGCTAGGCAGGGGAAGGAGCTGCTAGGTAGGAGAAGGAACTGCTAGGTGGGAGAAAGAGTTGCAGGGTAGAAAGAAATGCTAGGTAGCAGAAGGAGCTGATAGGTAGTTGACGGAGCTGCTAGGTAGGAGAAGGAGCTGCTAGGTAGGAGAAGGAGCTGCTGGGTAGGAGAAGGAGATGCTAGGTAGGAGAAATAACTGCTTGTAGGAGAATGAGCTGCTAGGTAGGAGAAGGAGCTTCTGGGTAGGAGAAGCAACTGCTATGCAGGAGCAGGAACTGCTAGGTAGGAGAATGAGCTGCTAGGTAGGAGAATGAACAACTTGGTGGGAGAAGGAGCTGCTAGGTAGAAGAAGGAGCTGCTAGGTAGGAGAAGGAGGTGCTGGTTAGGAGAAGGAACTGCTATGCAGGGGAAAGACCTGCTGGATATGAGAAGGAGCTGCTAGGTAGGAGAAGGAAATGCTATGTAGGATAAGGAGCTGATAGGTAGGAGAAGAAGCTGGTAGGTGGGAGTAGGAGCGACCTCCACATCTGCTATGATCTGCTAGGGTTGCAGAAAGGGACGCAGAGCGGAGGTGTCTGGTTGTCTGATGGAAGACAGGGGGGTCACCTAAATAGTCTGTTGGAATCTGTACTCGAGTCAAGCCATTAAAACAGTTGACATGTATATCGTGCAACACACCTAATGTAAACATGTGATGCAGGCTCCTCAAAATAAAAAGAAAAGTGTATTTCTTTAACCTCTTCCACGCTCGTGACGGAACCGTTCCGTCACGAGCCATGGGTGGGCTGTGCTAGTGACAGAACGGTTCCGTCACGGCCCTGCCACCGCGCCTGCGCGGCGCGAATCCCGCGCCTGCGCTAACGTTCTGAAGAACGGGCGGGGCCGTGACGGAACCGTTCTGTCAGAAGCACAGCTCACCCGCGAGCCGTGCCGGAGCGGTTCCGTCACAAGCACGAAACCACCGCGCGGCCGCCCCACCCCCTTAGTGCTGCGGCGGAATAGCCGCCGCAGCGAAGGGGTTAACATGCACAAACCTTCCACGTAAGCACATCAGATTATATCACTGAATAGACGGACATTCATTAAATGTGGTATGAATCTAACATGGACGTAGAAACATTACTGACTCACCCACCCAACAGCAAACAATGCCATTGGTGAACTGGTGAAGCAACATAATATTGAGACCACAAATATTGTGATAAAAAAATACAGAAAAAAACATTGTTTCTCACTAATATTCAATTCAATTTGATCTTTATTTCGACTTTCAGCCATAAAAGATACATATAAAACAACAGCCTAACACACTGCAAATATATTGCATATACAGGATAAAATACATCTCATTATAAAATGCTAAGACCATTTCCAATAAAATACATAATACATATAAAAAAGTTGTGTCACCAATCACATTTTTCCTCAAGAGGCAAAGTCATACACCATATTAGTTGGCAAAATATTTACATAATTTAACTACTCATAACGGTTGACCAGCCTTCCTTCTTGAATAGTAAACTGACAGGAGAAATCTACTAATACTAAATACGACAATTTGTAGGGTATTTGTCTTTGCAATCCTATACGCCTGGGAGCATGTTCTTATTCCTAGGATATTACACAAGGCTTTGATCCATTTTTTTCTTGCTTTGTCGTACGCTGAGCAGAAAAAAAGGATATGTCTCTCATCTTCCATGTGCGAGCCTGGGCACATTACACACTTCCCTAATATAGGGTCAACCCCGTCCCCATTTTTCTTAGACCAGCGTTCAACATTACAGCTTGTCATAAGGTTCCCATACCTAAACTTCAGGAATAGGGACTTAGCGAGCGGAGGCTCAATCTCGTCCAGGAAAGTCTCAAAAAAAGGCTCTTCCTTAAACTTTAGGAAGTTTTGGGTAAGGGATCCGATACTGTTACCGCTTACTAGACGGGTTGAAATGAAAGACCAAAATATGTGTTTCACCATGAGTTTTGCATTAGATGGTAACCCTTCCGGGCATTCCCAAAACTGTGATAAGCCCAGGATAAAGAACCATTTTTTTATATGCCTGAGCCATACAATGGAATGCAGGGAATCAAGACCCAATATCTCCTGGAGTCCTTTCCTATAATCAATTAATTCAGGGGTGGACCATAGACGTACCCAAAACATTAGTGGTCTTAAGGTTGCATAGTTATCAGTTCTTTTAAAATTCAAATCCATTTGAAGTGGAATCAAGGGGGTGCTTTTGGGGACCCTTACGATTGATCTCATGAATCTGTTATCTGGTCCGTAGAAGCTATCTTTCGACCAAGCTCCCCATATCTCGGCCCCGTAAAGGGCAGCAGACTGTGTTTTGAATTTGAATAGCTCAAGTGCAGGAGTAATACTTTTACTTGAGCAATTTTTTAGTTTACTGATAATTGGTCTAACGTTGTGGGCATATGACATCTTACTTTTCTCTATTTGGTCTTTCCAGGTTAGATTCGAATCTAGCACTACACCCAGATACGAAAAGTTATCCACTATTTCTAAAATTTGACCATCCAAACTTAGGGTCCCCCTATCAGGCTTAGGTGGATTTAGAGCCATACATTTGGTTTTATTAATGTTTATCTCTAGGCCCTTCTTCATACAGTATATGCTGAAGGAATTCAGAAGGGTTTGCAGACCCTTCTTGGTTTGTGATACCAAGATGGTGTCGTCCGCAAAAAGTAGCGCCGGCACCAACTCCCCGCTAAGTTTAGGTGAATCGTTGGGACTACTGCTCAGATAATCAGGGATCAGGGATAATCAGGGATGTCATTAACAAAGAGCGAAAATAAAGTGGGTGCCAGGACGCATCCTTGGCGTACTCCACGCTCTATGGGGATATCGCGTGTCAGTTCTCCACATGGTCCCCACCTGATATTGGCGTGGATCCTATCATGTAGATGGATTATTTGGGCCAGGAGGCATCCAGGAAAACCAGCTTCACTGAGTGTCCTCCAGAGCAGATTGCGAGGAACGAGGTCGAAAGCCGCCCTCAGATCCACGAAGGCGACATACAAACGACCCTTCCTGATAAGCACATACTTCCAATATAAACAGCAAAATCTAAACACCTGGTCTATGGTACTGATCTTACCCCTAAAACCAGCTTGTAATTTGGTAAGTATGGCATTCTCCTCAATCCAATCATTCATTCGAAACAATAAATGTTTGGAATAAAGCTTTTGCAAAATGTCCATCAAACTAATCGGTCAATAGTTCGACGGAACCGACCTACTGCCCTTTTTAAATATAAGAACAAACTCCGCAGCACGCCAACTGTCTGGAAATTGGCAATTGCTAGACAGGGCATTGAACAGGTGATTTATATAAGGGGCCCAGACTTCGGCCTCGTGTTTATACAAATCACCTGGAATTTTGTCGGGGCCAGGGGCTTTGCTACTTTTTAGGTCAGCAATGGCTCTTTCTGTCTCATTGATTGTAAAGTTCATGCACTCAATCGGTGGGGAAGACCAAGGTGTAACATCAGTCCCATTGTCATACTGTTTATAGAGAGATGTAAAGTGATTTACCCAAGTCAACTCATCTAAAAAAACATCCTTCACAACTCTGCCTGCATGGGACCCATTGGCCACCAACCTCCAGAACCCCACATTATCTTTTGCCTTAGCTGCGGTCAGCATCTCTGCCCAAATCGACTCCTCCCATCTTCTTCTTGAGCTATTTTGGGTAGACTTATAGAATTCCCTAGCCACTCTAACATCCTCCTTCGTTTTATATTCTAATATTGGTAAAAAAGACAAAAATATTCCATTTCAATAGGACCATATAGGGAATTGCAAACAATAAATATTTAAAAAATAACATAGCTATAATGTAAAATACATAATTTAATTACATTTTATACTATATATAGTATAATTCTAATTTACTAATATAAAACACATATAAATAATTAACAAATTAAACGCAAAAAAATACATTTACCAAAAATAATAAAAACGATATAAAATAATACATATAGGTTTATACAAAAAATAGGAGCCGGAGCCAAAACAGAATTCCTCTGCAGTGCCGGACAGGACACCGTAGGTTTCATACTAAGAAGAATCGGCCACTCAGTGTAGTTTGACTTTGTCAATGGAGATGTACCTTTTTTCTTTACGACCTGGAAGAGGTGGTAAAATGACCGTTCTTGTGCCCTGCACGCCAAGCACAGGAACTGGAGCTCGATATGAAGGACCAAATTCTTCTTGTTCTCAATCTTCTCTCAAACCAGTTCTCCAAATCGGGGTAGCCAGCCAACTACCCGGATCTGCAACGCAGCATCAGATGTGGAGGGCAAGTGGAGGGCAAGTGTTCCTTTGCAAGACTGTCTCTTGTCTCTTGTAGATTCTGTAAAACATGACAATATTCATCTATGTCAAAGGGGGCAGCAGCCCCCGCCTGGTCTAGACCTTCAAGACCTGGGATGAACATTTTGATACCAAAGAGCATTTCATATGGGGTCCGCTCACCCAGAGACCTTCTAGGGAGATTATTAAGTTTACACTGTACGCTATTGAGATGGGCTAGCCAGTTCCTGCCAGTACCTATAACCCTGGCGGTCAATGACTGCTTTAAATCACGGTTCATTCGCTCCACAACACTATTACCCTCATGCCGGTATGGAGGCGAAAATTTGACTTGGACCCCCAATGAACTCATGGCATCCTAGTACGCCTTAGAGCGAACACTGGACCCTGGTCCGAATGGAAAGTGCAAAAATTTCCAAGACATGCAAGTCTCTTATGACAGTTCGCGAATCAGCGCTGCGGTGTGGCCAAACCCAAACAAAGCATGTGCATGAATCAATTGCAACTAAGATATACTTATACGCAGTATCTGAGGAAAAAGGACCACAGTGATCTAAATAAACACACCCAAGTGGTTTATTAGATATGTACAACTGTGACGCGCAGCAGTCGAAGGCTTGATCTGCTGACAGATGTCACATTGAAGGACATAATCACGCGTCTGTTTGTACAGTCCCCGCTACCAGAAACTTTGCTGTAGCTGAGACACAGTAGCCGAAACACCTGCATGCGCAGATGCAACACCTTTGTGGGCAGCTGTAATCAGTGAGGGCCTGCGGTCCGCGTTGGGAATCAATCTGTCACCACCGTCGGGTATTTTCACATAAGGAACTTTATCAGGCCTTAAGTGATAAGTATACTTTGAAGGAAATCCCGTAGGACATTTACTTCCCTTCTCAGTAGCGGCAATTGCTGCCAAGATATCATCATCAATCTTACTTTTGGAACGTGTAACTGTTGCAACCAAATTTGTCGCTACTGCTGACTTTGCGGCCTCATCGGCCAAACTATTGCCAACAGCGTGAACTCCCACACGCTGATGACCGAGAGTATGAATTACATACACAAATTTTATGTTTTATTGTGCTACCCTTGGAATTGCGATAATAATTTTTAGTCCAAAAGAACAGATTGTCATTGTAAGACTGGACACAGTAATAAGAGTCACTCACAATAAGAGTAGTCACACCAGGATCTGCACACTCCAATGCAAACAGTAGAGCACGGAGCTCTGCCAACTGGGCAGTACAGTCCCCTAATGTCTGTGTATGCACGACATCGGACTTGAACTCTCCATTCACCATTGTACCGACCACAATTGCGCAGGCTGAAATATATGCGTGCTTGGACCCATGCGCTACTTGCGTAGAACCATCAGTGTAAATGATGCAACGGAAATCCTCCAAAGGACGCATAGTCAAAGGAGCAGGATGAACAAATTCATATTGTAAATACTCCTGTGACTGCAAGAAGGCATAAAAAATTAACGTGACATCGGAGACGTCAATGATGTCGCCCATTGTATCCACTGGGGGTGCAAAGCTTTAGAATTTGGTACACTGGCTTTCGTCACTGCTTCTAGGGCAGGATACGGGGTAACAACCAACATGCGTTTTCCCTGTGACAGTGTGCGTTCCTTTAGAATCGCCATTTTCACTGCTGTTAAAACTTTTTCCACAGTGGAAAACCACATTTCAGCCAAAGTGTACAAGTGTGACTTGTAAGCGATAGGCACTGTGTCACCTTCGTTAAAAGTAAGGTACGTGAAACCCACCGCCCCAGGGACGATTCTTATCCCCAGGTTGGTGTGGTTATCACGAGTCAGTAGATGAGCCTGCAAAGATTGCAAAAGGGCTGAATGTTCAGGCAGCCAGCACGATTTGTTAAAAGTAGGTTGTATCAAAGCATACAGTGGCTTGATACGCTAGGCTTAATCGGGAATGTAAGTACGCTCGAAAATTAAAAAATCCCAGCAAGGATTGTAATTTTTTCAGTGTTATCGGAGCGCGCAGTTGTGCGCATTTCTCCAAGAAGTGAGGGGCCAATCCTAGATCTTCATTGTTGAGCTCATATCCCAGGAACAACACTGTGTGCTTTGCAATGTGAGACTTTGCAAAGTTGAATTTGTAACCGAAGTCCGCAAAACAACAAATTATGCGGTCAACGAGACACAGATGCGCCCATATTTTGTCGTCTGTGAGATAAATGTCATCCACATATGAACAGGCATCCGGGTCGACTCTCTCCAAAAGAGAGACAATACCGGCAGCAAACACACCTGGACTATTCCTATAACCCATGGCCAAGCGTCTAAATTGGCGTTATTTACCGCCACTGGTAAAACTGGTTCATTGGGAACTTCGACCAGACAAGTTGTGGGCAAAAAAAGCATCGGATATGTCAAGCGTGGTTTTAAACTGCTTACGCACAAGACCATCTACCAAAGCAGAGCCGTGGGTATTCTGTACTGCACAGTTATGGCAATTCGAGTTTAAATCCTGGTAATCCAATACCAAACGGTGAGAACCGTCAGGCTTGGTCACAGTAAAAAGTGGGTTATTCATCAGAGACACACAAGTTTCAATTACGCCTTGATATTCCAATTGTTCAAGGATTTCCGCCACGGAAGCCTTTGTTTCGCATTGCATGGGGTATTGAGGTTGAGGCTATTGCATTGACCGTAAGGAAATCTGATGTTGGGGTCCGAATTTATCCCAACCACAGTGAGTCGATACAAAGCCGGCGCAAATTCCTTCGCCCACTCTTCTGCAAAATTCAGCGCATGCTCCTTAGACACTATATGTGCGAAACTTGGGAGGATTACCCCCTCCCCTCTCGGAGCTGCGAGAACAAAAGGTAACATAATATTATAGGTAGTCATAAGATTTTCCCAAAATACCCTTTTATGGTACGTTGTATGTCACCTTCAATTAAAAGGTCAATCTCATAAAGCCTGTCAGGGGGTGCTATTCCAGTGTCAGCTGTCTCAACAACAACAAATTTGTCAGTCGCTGTCACCTTCAGTAGTGGACGCAGGGCCTCTCGAACAATGGTAATCTCCGCCACGCTGTCCAACAGCGCCAGGGCCCATGTCAGATTCCGAAACTGCGTTCTCACTATCTGTGGCATATATCGCTGTTAAAGTGGCAACTTTCTTTTTCTGAAACTGGAGTCTTTCCTGTGAAGAATCGTCCTGTTTGCCTTTTCTGTCTTTCGGGCGGAGCTGGTCGCTACTCTGCTGGCCTCCCCTTCCTCTCCCGCCCCTCCCACCACCGGACTGTGAGGCCGATGTGTCCTGTAAAGAATGAGGAGAATGTTGATCAGGAACCTGAAAACGATCAGGCGATTTATTTGTCGCACGGTCGCGCAAGTCATAAGTGCGGTCAGTAGAAGCAGGCACAGGTGACGCGGGACGTGACTCCTGTTTCTGCTGCTGTTTACCCTGTTTCTTGTTCTTACTCCAATTCTGGATTGATCAACCTTATCAGACTTCGGAGCCGGAGTCTGTTTTTTGTCTTTTGTATCAAAAGGCTTGAGACCTAAACTATTACGGCCAATGGTCTTATAAGCCGCCGTAATAATTCACGGTAACAGATGGGGTTTGTCGGCATCGGGGACATCGCGTAAGGCATTAGCCACTTGAAAGTTAACCGCATCTCCCTTAATGTTAGAAGGGACAAGATCGGAAACCACATCAAATGTGCCAACAAGTCTCATTCCCAATTCAGCTTCTGCTCCGGTCCGTGCTCATCCTGAACACTTTTAATGGCCGTTGGAAGGACAGCCATTGATGGAGTGCCGAAGCACCTCGTGTACACTGCTGTAAAAATTCCTCCCCATGACTCGCAGTCACCGGCTTCAGGCACCAAGTCCTTGGGCAAACTAATTGTAAGAATCCTGTGTTTTTCTACAGGACTCGAATTAGGAAATACTGCTTCCAGCTGGTCAAATTTCTCGGCAAGCTAGAAAGCCATATCATCCTTATCTTCTGGACGCTTGCCCATAACCGCATTAACCATCACGGGACTAAGCTTCATTCCGCTCGGTCCAACTGGAAGCGCCGCAACACCAGGGGCCCTGGAAATTGCAGGTGATATATTGGACCAGTGCCCTAATAACCCCTATTGCGGAGTTATATAGGAGCCTCAAGTCAGCAACGGGGACTGTCCCCGCACGAGGAAGCGGGGTCAATCCAGCCAAAACAGGCAGGAAAAGCGCCTGGAATAGACAAAGGACCTAATCTAATCGCCATTTCACTGTGGGGAAGTTTGCCATTAAACCAAACACGGTGCTGCCACACAGAAATCGGAACTTCCTGTGTCCTATAAGGGATATATTCCACAGGCACGGCTGTGTGAGTATAAGTGTGAAACACCTGAGTAGCCGCTTCCACAGCAGGAAACATCACCCATGAGTAGAAAATCTCAAAAGGGTATGCTACTTCAGCACTCATCACTAAAATAACTGCCATGCCCTCCAATGTGAAAACGAATTGGTGGGTCTGCACACCTTGGTAGATGAATGAACAGGAGTGTAAAGGTATGTACTCAGATTCGTAAGAGTGAGTGCGTGCAGTGCAATGGGAGGGGTACCAAATCCCTGCGTAATCAAATTTGAAGTGAGTCCTAGGAAACCAAGGGCTATGTACTGCACAGCTCTAGGGCGATGCACCTCTATAAATATTTTGTCAAAGGTAAATACATTATGAAAACATGTTTATTCACATTTTATTCATACGTTTGCTTATAGTTTTCCAAAATCATGTTAAATGAGAAAAACCAATTCAAATACAAAAGGAAAATTCAATCTAATGCAAGTATATCTGAAATGCATATATCAATCAAAAATGCATATTGAGTTTACAAGATTTTCAAAAGCTCAAAAGAAGCCAAATTTAAATAACCCAATGCATTTCGAGTTCAACCTGAGCTCTTCTTCAGGGGTTTGTTGAACTTCACATAGAATATGAATGTAAATCAATATTCAAGATTCAAATCCTTCGGAGAGGTACAGATACGGAATCTACAACAGAAAATACAAATGATCACAGGTTGGTCAATGCGCTATTTGTAGTGCACTTTCACCTATAACCTTAGGGTTTGCATTCTCAAGAAAGATAATGTGAATTAAAAAATGTAATGATAGCAAGAAAAATAACGAGAAAAGTAATATCCATGTGAATAGAGCTTGCCGATGTGATCGCTAAAAGTAGTCCCTTATTCCACTGAATCCAACACCAAAGGAAACATTGAGATGAAGATTACCCTAGTGCAACGAAGCAAGAGATAAATCAACAGATAAATCAACCCCAAACGTAAAGTGAATATGTCAATACCTAGCTGGCTATCGCAGTTGAGGTAGCCTGAAGCTTGTTCACGAATTAAATTAGACATGCACCAGGTTGCCTGTGAACAGGATCACATGTATAATCACCCAAAAGTTCAATGCGTATACGATAATCCCCTCCTTAGCAACCAAGAATAAATGTAAAAAGACATACCCCATATATCCGAAAATGGAGTGCATTATTTCCGATGTCTCCATTGCATTTTATTTGTCAGATACATTGACGACATTCTAGTAATTTGGAAAGGTTCACGTCAGCTGTTGGAAACATGTCTCGGAGAATAAATACCTTCAATAGTAGAAGTCAGTTTACATTTGAAATCAATGAGGAGAGAATACATTTTTTGGGACATTGAAATATTGAAAACCAACACAGGTCTAGAAACAAGGGTTTATAAAAAACCTACTGACGTAAACAGTGCTCTACATTTCTCCAGTGCGCACCCATTGTCATTGAAGAAACATTTAACGGTTTCACAGATGATGAGGATAAAGCGAATCACATCGGATAAAAAAGTGTGTGAAGAAGAAATTGATGAACAAGAGAAAAGATACAGAACAAGAGAAACCACTCTACAAGAAGCAAAAAGGACAGTGTCTAGAAAAGCTAGAGAAGATCTACTGAAAAAACATGAAAAATCCACTGCAAAAAGAGAAGATTTTGTCATGAAACATTCAGTACAGGCACCAAAAATCAAAGCCATTATTTGGAAAAGATGGGAGCTGATAGAGAATGAACCTGATTTCCAAACAGTTTTCACTCAACCACCGTTGTTTGCACACACCAGAGCGCAAAATCTAGGAGAGTTATCAAAAACCACTAGGAACACACAACAACAGAGTGCATTCAAAGGAATGAGAAAATGCTACAACTGTGGCCAGTGTGGCAATGTAATCGTGGGAAAAGAATTTCAGCATCCCAAAACGGGAAAATCTATAACTTTGAGACATACATCTGATTGTACTACTGAAAATGTTATTTACGCAATCAAGTGCCCATGTGGACTTGTCTACGTGGGCAGAACAAGTAGAAAGATCAAAACAAGAATAGTAGAACACAAGAGTCGTATTAGAAATAAAAATATGAACTCGTCACTGGCAGCACATTGGGTGAACTCTGCGCATACTATTCCGCAATTACGTTTCACCATTCTAGAACATATCACCACACATACTGGCATGGACATCAACACCACACTAGCACGTAAAGAAACTACATGGATCAAAAAACTGGGGACTGTAATCCCGGGGGGCCTTAATGACCATTATGAAATGCTGTGCTTTTTATAAATGTGCATTTTCTCATCTTCTTGCATTTTCTCATCTACTAGATTGTAAGGGGTCCTTTGCACTCTCTCTTGAACATTTTTCACCTTTATTATAATTGTTGACTTGGGTTTTTTTCTGTTTTTTTCCTTTCTTTTTACAACATATACATTCTAGCACTTTCCCTCCTCTCATGAGACTATTTCATTTTGAATTGAGATGTAGAGCGGTCTCGAACCCTCTCCTTATCGAGAATTTCGAAGTTAGATTCCGGCGCCATCTTATAATAGGTTTATTTTACTGTAGTCCTCTTTCAATGACTACCACAGTTGAATGCGGCGCACCCTTTAACTCAGGACGCCGAGTATCAAGCTTGTTACAGTGTTATTACGGGTCAGGACAGCTGGTGGCAAGAGAATATACAGGTATGTGCAATACCCTCGACGAGTTTTCTTTGGTATGAGAGGGCTAGTCTGGTTTAAATGGAAGCAGTGATAATTTGTTCTTTGATTTTTCTAGAGGTCGAGTTCCGACTTGACAAGAATATTGAGGAGATTAAGATCCATTTCTGAACTTTTGGGTAAGAATTCTCTATTTTTTGAGGACACACATTAATCGCCCGAGATAAGTGGTAGGGGTGACATTGTGGTTCATCATTTTTTCAGACTAGACATTGCATGGAGCATCTCGAATCTTGTAGACTGGAGACATCGGAAATAATACACTCCATTTTCGAATATATGGGGTATGTCTTTTTACATTTATTCTTGGTTGCTAAGGAGGGGATTATCGCATACGCATTGAACTTTTGGGTGATTATACATGTGATCCTGTTCACAGGCAACCTGGTGCATGTCTAATTTAATTCGTGAACAAGCTTCAGGCTACCTCAACTGCGATAGCCAGCTAGGTATTGACATATTCACTTTACGTTTGGGGTTGATTTATCTGTTGATTTATCTCTTGCTTCGTTGCACTAGGGTAATCTTCATCTCAATGTTTCCTTTGGTGTTGGATTCAGTGGAATAAGGGACTACTTTTAGCGATCACATCGGCAAGCTCTATTCACGTGGATTTTACTTTTCTCGTTATTTTTCTTGCTATCACTACATTTTTTAATTCACATTATCTTTCTTGAGAATGCAAACCCTAAGGTTATAGGTGAAAGTGCACTACAAATAGCGCATTGACCAACCTGTGATCATTTGTGTTTTCTGTAGTAGATTCCGTATCTGTACCTCTCCGAAGGATTTGAATCTTGAATATTGATTACATTCATATTCTATGTGAAGTTCAACAAACCCCTGAAGAAGAGTTCAGGTTGAACTCGAAATGCTTTGGGTTATTTAAATTTGGCTTCTTTTGAGCTTTCGAAAATCCTGTAAACACAATATGCATTTTTGATTGATATATGCATTTCAGATATACTTGCATTAGATTGAATTTTCCTTTTGTATTTGAATTGGTTTTTCTCATTTAACATGATTTTGGAGAACTATAAGCAAACGTATGAATAACATTCGAATAAACATGTTTTCATAATGTATTTACCTTTGACAAAATATTTCTAGAGGCGCATCGCCCTAGAGCTGTGCAGTACATAGCCCTTGGTTTCCTAGGACTCACTTCAAATTTGATTACGCAGGGATTTGGTACCCCTCCCATTGCACTGCACGCACTCACTCTTACGAATCTGAGTACATACCTTTACACTCCTGTTCATTCATCTACCAAGGTGTGCAGACCCACCAATTCCTTTTCACATTTTACCTTTTGGTACCAACTTGTGGACCTTGCACCAGAGAATAAAAATGTGGCAAGACATATCTAACCTTACCACCAATCAGGCAGAAACAAAAGCCTACTCTACAGAAGAAGCTAATACCATTTATGCATTAATCAGAGAGGTAAGGGAGTTTGGTTCGGTGACCGGATCTACAACAAATCAACTATGACAATTGGAATACCTTATGAAGAAAGAGATTAATCAGCGCTTGCACGCTACCACACTTATAGAGTATCACAAGGTCAAAAGGATACCCCGAGGATTGCGCATTGCACTTCGCCCAATGCTCTTCAAATTTGATAAGACTTTCATGGCACGTTGGTATGCAATCCTAAACAAGTGCTCTTTGGATTTGATATTGCTACTAATTGAAGAAATCTCATCCGCACTGAGGGAACTCACACTGGATATAGACAAACTTAAGGATGAATTGTCCAGTAAATTAGAAGACGATGATTGGACAATGATTTTGGAAAACATCAATAAAACACTGGACACTCATGCACGTGAGGTACATGAATGCAAGACGCGTAAATTTAGACGGGATACTATTGACTACAAGTTGGATGAGGTTTACACTCGGGCAGAGAACTATGCCTAAAAAAGAGCTTTAAAAAAACCTGGAACTGCCTCATCAGAAGAAAGTGTTGCCACTGATCAAGACCTATCAATGCAGAGGCCGAGTGCTATATCAGCATCACAGAACATAGTTAGACCAAGAGAGGAAACTGCAACAAGCTTATCCACGGGACAACCTTTTTTAGAAGTAGGCCATGGGGACAAAAAAAACCCAGACAAAACACCATCAGGAAACGGAGGACCCGTAGGGGACAAAATCACAAAAAAAGTCAAAGATTCTACTCCAACAGAAACGGGAAGACCGAGAAGAGACGTGAAGAAATAATTAAGGAGGGATCCTTAGTGATAAACATTTCACGAAAAGTATTGACTAACTGAGAACTTCACATACTCAACAAGGGATTGACATTTGTTCCCATATACATCTCTAATGAACTGGAGACAGAAGTGTCCCTATTCAAATTTATGAGAAAATTGAGATTGAGGTGGTTCTTTTCCAATGAGGATACATCGGAGACGCAATCTACAACCGAACGTCAATTTAAACCCAAAAGCAAGTTTATCTCACTGATATCCCATAAAACACTGGATAATTTTGAGGTTTTAATTAGAAAAGATTTGGAACAAATCAAATACTCGCAATCCCGATATTCTAATTTCACGACACAAGAACGGAGGATTCTTAACATGATGAGACAAGGCACAACCATAACTTTCCAGCCTGCAGATAAGGGAGGGGCCCTTGTGGTTCTTGATACTGATTTCTATCAACGTAGTGTAAATTCGCATGTTCATAGTGAAGACACTTACATTCGACTGCCTGATGATCCTACCCAGAGATTTCAACAAACTCTAAGTGCTATTTTGAAAAAGGAGTGGAGATGGTAGCAATTGATGTCAAAACACGACAATTTCTTTTCAACATGTATCCACAAGTTCCATCTATATACATGTTGCCCAAAGTGCACAAAAATAGAGAGAACCCGCCCTTCCGCCCCATTGTTGCGGGATGTGGATCCATACATGAAAATCTAGGCAACTTTTTAGATTATCACCTTCAAACACTTGTCCAAACTTGGTCGACATACCTTAAGGACACCACGGATTGTCTAATGAAACTTGAAGTCATTAAGGAAACATTCAGAGAGGACATACTTCTATGCACGATTGATGTTGTGGCATTGTATACGTCCATAGCCCACAACGAGGGACTGGAAGCCACCGAATGGAGGCTACTTGAATCGGATTTACTGCAGGACAAATGTGTATTTTTGATGGAACTTCTACATTTTTCATTGTACCATAGTTACTTCCGATGGCAGGATCACTTTTATGTACAAAGGACAGGAACTTCAATGGGATTTCTGGGGGCACCCGCATATGCCAACACATTCATGGCGCACTTTGAATACCAGCATATATTGAGTCACCCAGAGTGGAAACAACATTGCATTTTATTTGTCAGATACATTGACGACATTCTAGTAATTTGGAAAGGTTCACGTCAGCTGTTGGAAACATGTCTCGGAGAATTGAATACCTTCAATAGTAGAATTCAGTTTACATTTGAAATCAATGAGGAGAGAATACATTTTTTGGACATTGAAATATTGAAAACCAACACAGGTCTAGAAACAAGGGTTTATAAAAAACCTACTGACGTAAACAGTGCTCTACATTTCTCCAGTGCGCACCCATTGTCATTGAAGAAACATTTACCGGTTTCACAGATGATGAGAATAAAGCGAATCACATCGGATAAAAAAGTGTGTGAAGAAGAAATTGATGAACAAGAGAAAAGATACAGAACAAGAGGCTATCCAGAAACCACTCTACAAGAAGCAAAAAGGACAGTGTCTAGAAAAGCTAGAGAAGATCTACTGAAAAAACATGAAAAATCCACTGCAAAAAGAGAAGATTTTGTCATGAAACATTCAGTACAGGCACCAAAAATCAAAGCCATTATTCGGAAAAGATGGGAGCTGATGGAGAATGAACCTGATTTCCAAACAGTTTTCACTCAACCACCGTTGTTTGCACACACCAGAGCGCAAAATCTAAGAGAGTTATTAAAAACCACTAGGAACACACAACAACAGAGTGCATTCAAAGGAATGAGAAAATGCTACAACTGTGGCCAGTGTGGCAATGTAATCGTGGGAAAAGAATTTCAGCATCCCAAAACTGGAAAATCTATAACTTTGAGACATACATCTGATTGTACTACTGAAAATGTTATTTACGCAATCAAGTGCCCATGTGGACTTGTCTACGTGGGCAGAACAAGTAGAAAGATCAAAACAAGAATAGTAGAACACAAGAGTCGTATTAGAAATAAAAATATGAACTCGTCACTGGCAGCACATTGGGTGAACTCTGCGCATACTATTCCGCAATTATGTTTCACCATTCTAGAACATATCACCACACATACTGGCATGGACATCAACACCACACTAGCACGTAAAGAAACTACATGAATCAAAAAACTGGGGACTGTAATCCCGGGGGGCCTTAATGACCATTATGAAATGCTGTGCTTTTTATTAATGTGCATTTTCTCATCTTCTTGCATTTTCTCATCTACTAGATTGTAAGGGGTCCTTTGCACTCTCTCTTGAACATTTTTCACCTTTATTATAATTGTTGACTTGGGTTTTTTCGCTGGTTTTTTCCTTTCTTTTTACAACATATACATTCTAGCACTTTCCCTCCTCTCATGAGACTATTTCATTTTGAATTGAGATGTATAGCGGTCTCGAACCTTCTCCTTATCGAGAATTTCGAAGTTAGATTCAGGCGCCATCTTATAATAGGTTTATTTTACTGTAGTCCTCAAGACTACCACAGTCGAATGCGGCGCACCCTTTAACTCAGGACGCCGAGTATCAAGCTTGTTACAGTGTTATTACGGGTCAGGACAGCTGGTGGCAAGAGAATATACAGGTATGTGCAATACCCTCGACGAGTTTTCTTTGGTATGAGAGGGCTAGTCTGGTTTAAATGGAAGCAGTGATAGTTTGTTCTTTGATTTTTCTAGAGGTCGAGTTCCGACTTGACAAGAATATTGAGGAGATTAAGATCCATTTCTGAACTTTTGGGTAAGAATTCTCTATTTTTTGAGGACACACATTAATCGCCCGAGATAAGTGGTAGGGGTGACATTGTGGTTCATAATTTTTTCAGACAAGACATTGCATGGAGCATCTCGAATCTTGTAGACTGGAGACATCGGAAATAATACACTCCATTTTCGGATATATGGGGTATGTCTTTTTACATTTATTCTTGGTTGCTAAGGAGGGGATTATCGCATACGCATTGAACTTTTGGGTGATTATACATGTGATCCTGTTCACAGGCAACCTGGTGCATGTCTAATTTAATTCGTGAACAAGCTTCAGGCTACCTCAACTGCGATAGCCAGCTAGGTATTGACATATTCACTTTACGTTTGGGGTTGATTTATCTGTTGATTTATCTCTTGCTTCGTTGCACTAGGGTAATCTTCATCTCAATGTTTCCTTTGGTGTTGGATTCAGTGGAATAAGGGACTACTTTTAGCGATCACATCGGCAAGCTCTATTCACATGGATATTACTTTTCTCGTTATTTTTCTTGCTATCATTACATTTTTTAATTCACATTATCTTTCTTGAGAATGCAAACCCTAAGGTTATAGGTGAAAGTGCACTACAAATAGCGCATTGACCAACCTGTGATCATTTGTATTTTCTGTTGTAGATTCCGTATCTGTACCTCTCCGAAGGATTTGAATCTTGAATATTGATTTACATTCATATTCTATGTGAAGTTCAACAAACCCCTGAAGAAGAGTTCAGGTTGAACTCGAAATGCATTGGGTTATTTAAATTTGGCTTCTTTTGAGCTTTCGAAAATCTTGTAAACACAATATGCATTTTTGATTGATATATGCATTTCAGATATACTTGCATTAGATTGAATTTTCCTTTTGTATTTGAATTGGTTTTTCTCATTTAACATGATTTTGGAGAACTATAAGCAAACGTATGAATAAAATGTGAATAAACATGTTTTCATAATGTATTTACCTTTGACAAAATATTTCTAGAGGCGCATCGCCCTAGAGCTGTGCAGTACATAGCCCTTGGTTTCCTAGGACTCACTTAAAAAATGCCCTCCAATGTGACATTATAAGCCTGCAAATGATTGCGGACCGCAATGCGACTATGCTGCGGTATGTCAATGTCAGCCATAACAACACAGAAAAAAGAAGTACAATGCAATACAATGTAGCACTAATGGGTAGTAATTCAAAAGGAAACCATTTTGATAGATTCAAGCTTGAAAAGACCTATGTAACTATAGGTAGGTTTATCCGTCACCACTGTTAACCGGAAACAATAGTGAGGGGGTAATGGACTGATATAAGCACTACTCAAGCCTCTTGTAAATATGACCACCATCGTTAGGGCGCCATGTTGCAGGGATTCTGCTCCTACATAGAACTGTGCACAGAGACTTATGACCTTAGTGAATTAGGGTGTGCCAAAACTCACCTTAGTACCCAACATCCCCTACCAGACTAGCATCAGTGTCTCATTAGCTCTCTGTCCTATAGCAAAGGAACCAATGATTAGACAACCCAGAACATGTGACTTAGGTTACCTCAGGCAATGTGGAAAACAAGAACACTCTATTGTTATTCTCTCATACCAGTACAAAATATGGAGTAAAAGAAGACACAAGCAAGTTTGAAATATTTATTTCTAACGCCGTGATCTCAGGTGCAGCACCTTAGCTAATACAAGCAGACATATTATTAGAAACATCATTTTCAGCATAGTTACTATTCCATAAAATACAAAGGGAGAAAGCATGTTATAATGCTAAATAGAAACAGGTTTAAAATATACCTATATTTCACCCTCCCTTGCTAGTAGGTTATTTTATAACCACAGAAGGTCTCTTAGGCTTACATAGGCGGACCCATACCTCTGGTATTTCGCAGAAGTGGATCAACAAAATACACCTAATATATAACATAACAAATACAATTGTTAGATAATTCACAAAATTATCAACAAAATCAATATTCTATAGAAATGAATAATTAATCAGTAATTAATTCTTACTCAATTAACTTCCCACCCATTTTCCCTACAAAATAGTCATACCACACCTAAAATATATAACTTGAATATATAATGATTACACAATATGACTTTTGCTGAGTTTCAGAAGTCTGTAATAGGCAGCCTTGTTGTGGTGGAACAAGCAAGTGTTCCTAGAGTTGGAGTGGTGGAGGATGTGGCTAGATTGAAAAATCACCACTTTCCTGTTCACATTCCTCCTACACCCTCAAAAGACTTTCCCAGTAGGTGATGTAGAGTCTGTTGGTGAAGAGGTACACTGAAGGAGACTCAAATGTACTGCCCGAGTGTCCTTCTAACTCTGCGCTTTGTGTGCCTCCTTGTTTTAGAATGTACCACAAGCATAAGAATTTTTGGGAGCATACATGAGTGGTAAAGTGAACTCCATGGTCTGTATTGTTTTATATTTTTGTTTAGGTTCAAGGTTGGTGTTTGTGCAATGTATTTAGTTTCAGATGTTGTGATAGTAGATTTCTATCTACCTATAATTTGTTTGTGTTTTCTTTTTTGTATTAAAAAACCCTAAATGTGATGGCGGTGTGTGTAGGCTGTTGCTTGGCTGGTGGTGTGCGTGGACTGGCACTTGGCTGGCAGTGTGAATGGACTGGCACTTGGCTGGCAGTGTTCGTGGACTGGCACTTGGCTGGCAGTGTGAATGGACTGGCACTTGGTTGCGAGTGTGTGTAGGGTGGCGCTTGGCTGGTGGTGTGCGTGTACTCGTGCTTGGCTGGTGGTGTGCGTGGACTGGCGCTTGGCTGGTGGTGTATGAGTAGTGACTTACTGCTGACACTACACACACTGCTAGCCAAATGCCAGTCCACACAAGTTGTCAGCTGGTGTGGTTGCTGTGTCAGGCATGTAGGCGTGTGAAAGTGATTGGCCCTTGAATGGCGCTGTCTGCTGGTGTGAGTGTTGCAATGTGGTGGACTCGCGGCTGGAGGTGTGAATGGTTTTGTATGTGTTACATGTATAAAAGGTATATGAATGGCCTGTAAAGAGGTTGGTGCCTTGTCGTGGCTTTACAGCTCATGAGCTGTGAGTAGGGGTCGGTGGAATTTGCGTAATCGCGCTACGCAAATCTCTGCAAAACGGTAAAAAATCTCAGCGAACATGCAGAAATTCCGCGAACACGCAGAATTGCTTGTTCGCGATGCTTTTTTACTGTTTGCAATCGCTGTTTGCGTGCTCGAGAGAAATATCCTGCGAACACGGATGTGGGAACGCGAACAAGCAAAAAATGTTGCGAAGTTGCGGAACACAGAATTTTGGGCAATTTCGTGTTCTCCGCGGAACGCGAAATTCCGCAAAGTCCGCGAGCGGAACGGAATTTACCGCCCAGGCCTAGCTGTGAGTCATTGGTTCAGTTTCTCGCCCTATCAATTATTAACAGTGCATTTAATCTTTGTGAAATCTCTTGTAAATACAATTGTATATACTGAACCATCACTCACCCTCGTGCCAAATCCAACCGGTATGTATGTGTGCTTGAGGAATAGTAGGTTGTGCAGTAATGTTTGTCCTCTCTGTCTTTCTTAAGCAGGGTGTACCTTGTCCTTTTTCATCAATGTTGTAATGTGTTGGTTCCATGCTTGGTAGTGAGAATGGTCTTGTGTGTATCACGTACGAAAGTAGTGTGAATGGCCTGTAAAGCGGTTGGGGCCTTGACATGGCTTTACAGATCACGAGCTGTGAGTCACTGGTTCAGTTTTTTATCCTTTCAATTACTGACTGTGCATTTCATTTTTGTGAAATTTCCTGTTAATAAAATTCTATACACTGAACCATCACTCGCCCTCGTGCCAATTCCAACCAGCATGTCTCTGTGCGTGAGGAATAGATGGTTGTACAGTAATAATTGTCTTTTCTATCTTTCTCTGCCAAGGTGTACATTTCGTCCAGGAAAAACGTACCAACTCTAGATATTTTCGTAAACTAAACACCCATGGGAGTACATGGTGATGTCTCTCTTGTGGAACCCAACAAGTTATCGTACCCACAATGTCCTGCAAACCTCAAAATGTGACTGTCACATTTTCCTTGCATTACTGTGCCAACATTTTCACACTTCTGAAAGAAACAACACATTTCCTACCACCCAGCATTTCCCCAAGTATCCCAATATAATTGGTACCTCACTTGTGTGGAAGGGGCAAGTACCTGTGATAGGGAAGGGCCCAAAACATATGGTGGAGACATCAAAATTACCTATTTTGAAAGAATCTGCAAAGGGGCAGTCACCTGAGTTTTTGACCCCGAGCTCGGCAGCCATCTTGGTAAACCTACAAAACCCACACATTCCTGAAAAGTAGACTCCCTGGGGTGTCCAATGAGGTATGGCTTGCATGGATCCCTGAACATTTCCCTACCCAGAATCCCTAGCAAACCTCAAAGTTTAGCTGAAAATATCTATTTTATCTTACATTCCTGTGTGGGAAAGATGTAGGATCTCCAGGCTGACACAAATTTTCTCCCACCCAGCATTCCCAAGCGTTCCCCAAGGTCTCCTGATAAAAATGGTACCTCACTTGTGTGGGTAGGCATAGTGGCTGTAACAGGAAATGGCCCAAATCGGACTGTGGAGATTTCAAAACTACCTATCACAAAAATATCTTCTTTTGCAAGAAGGGTCCCATGAGTTTTTGGCCCCGGCGGTCATCTAGGAAAACCTTCCAAACCCACACATTTCTGAAAACTAGACACCCTGGGGAGTCCAATGAGATATGGCTTACGTGGATCACCCAACATTTCTCTACCCAGAATCCCCTACAAACACTCAACTTTTGCTGAAAAAATAATTTTGTTCTCAAATTTGTGTGTGGGAAAATTGTGGGATCACCGGGCTGAGACACATTTCCTACCACCCAGCATACCCTCAGGTCCCCCATAGTGTCTCACTTGTGTGGGTAAGCATAACAGCTGCAACAGGAAATGGCCCACATCATACTGTGGAGACTTCAAAATTACCTATCACAAAAGTAACTGGTTCTGTGGGGGTGTGCACCTGTTTTTTGGCCATGGGCTCGCAGCCATCTAGGGAAACCTACCAAACCCATATATTTTTGTAAACTAGACACCCTGGGGATTCCAATGAGGTATGGCTTGCGTGGATCCCCCAAAGTTTCCCTTCCCAGAATCCCCTGTGGTGACAAAGGCTGGACTTATTACCCCGTGGTAGCACATGGTCTTGTTGCGGTGGGTTGGTGCGAGCCGTGGATTTAGGCTTCTGGCTCACCTCACACCCTACATTCTACCTTCTTGGTTGTTCTTACTAAGAAATGTTGGGCACGGCCGGTCCACTGCAGAGCTCATTTACATGGCTCTGAGAGGTTTGAACACAAAGTCAAGCGCACACAACCTGCATATATATTCAACAGTTAAGTTCGGTATTCATTTGATGGAAAGGATAGGATCAAACTCCAATGTCTTTGACTCGTAAGGTGTTTATTCAATCAATTTCAGTACTTGTTTCACAAGAAAAAACCAGCCGACACGTGTTTCGTCAACACCGGGGTGAACCCGTGACTCTTCAGGGCTGTAGGGTATGATGATATAAGCTGTGTCGTCGGACCGGTGATAGTTCCAACCCGGTCCTGATCGGGTGTTAGAGACGGAGGACGCGTGGAAGAGAATGCTTTCCAAGCGTCTTTGTATTCAAGGAATTAGAAAAAGTCCGACGCCGGATAAGCGATCGGGAGGCTCAGGGAAGCAAATCCGCTATCCCTAGCCTTGAGGCTTGTGGTCGTAGTATCGAGGGAAAATGATGTCCGCGCGTCAACGAGTGCAAACGATAGCTCTGAGAGGTTCCCACATGTGATCCTCGACTAACCCTTTGGCATGGGCTCAATGGTCCGGGATCACCCTGGTGGTTCGCCTTCTAGAGGTGATCCAGGGGAGAGACTTGGTACAGGTCAATCCTTTGTGAACTGGATGGACATCATACGTTTGGACAACAGGTTCTGCCCTAATATATTAGTCAGAGGGGATGTACAGTATAGCAATTGTCCCTTGAGCTAGTTTCCTCCTAGTTCTAGTTCAAGAGGTTCTGTGAGGGGGACCTTTGCCATGGAACCCAGGACTCCTTGTACTGTGGAAGTGCTCTTGGACACAGGTGCAGCTCCTTCTCTCAAGCAGGACTTTGCCTCACAGGTATCCACTAGAAAGTGGTATGGTGTCCCATTTGCTTACATTGTGTCCAAGGGGCCTTTCTCAGGGTGGTCCTACACTTCAGTGATGTGAACACGTCTTTAAGCACCCGCAGGATCCCCAGCGTGCCCACTCTATCTTCTTTCTGTGTTGGCGGGCCCCACCCTGTCCTCTCACCCTCGCTGTTGGATTTGGAGGAGCTGGAGCTCTCTTCCTTGTAGTTGCTCATTTTAGGGTTATGTGCTTTGCATTTTTCAGCCACCCGGGGATCGGCCTATAGATTCAGCAGGGCCAATTTTATTTCTCTCTCTTGGCCCCATTGTCTGCATCGGATGTAAGCTCTGGTGCATTCCATGATGTTGATATCGAAGGTTCCCCCTCAGTCCAGGGGAATGCGTGCATTTTGGTGATTTCATGCCACTCATGGTAGCATCTCTCTAGCATCCAACCATGGGTGGGGAACCACACTTGCAGATGGCTTAATGGGGTCTCCATGATTTAAGGATTTTACATATTTTTATTGTCTTGAAATTCTTCAAAAAATCATCACAAATACGTCTCTAATTTTGGGAAACAGTGTACATGGGGTGGTACTGAAAACAGACTGCTAGCTACGAGCTCTATAAACACTCAATGCATTGAAAGAATGTAAAATCGATATCAGCTAATGTTGACCTAATGTATCCAATATATTGACATGCTATTTTAGGAAAACCCCTTGTAAGTACACTCGAACCATGCATACATTAGGAATCGGGCCTAGACTGAACAAACGCCATTTTGGTTTCTTTTCCCCGTGTAGGAAAGCGCATGACCTGCTACTGTGTAGAGAGCCTGAGAGGTCGACCTAGGCTATGAATGGACCATTGATTCTAACTTGGGAAACTCAAGGTCGCATCTGCCTTTCTTGTGGGATGAGCACATTCTTGCAGACGCTGTGCCTGTACTCCCGTGCTCCTAGAACGACAGGGAGGCACCTTCACTGACCTACCCCAGGAATAGTTTGAGCTGAGTTTCGAATCAATCAGTTGTGCCTTATATGGGTTTTCCTGCTGGCTTCACGAGAAGTGGTACTTTTCCATGTACGGGGTTTCCATGAGGTATGCTGAAAGTATAAATGCACTGTTTTGTATGTAATCCAGCAGTCTCCTCTGCGCACCTTTGAGGGCTGTGGCGAGAGTGAGGCTCCCCTATATAGGGCGCTTTTACAAAATAAACGATTGAACCTTCTCCATTGCCGACTGACTTATTCTTGGTAAATCAGGTATATGGGGTATTGGTAAGTATAGCTCTATGGTGTATTTTTTTAGTACTTCAGTTGGCGACTCCGCCGGGACTCCGCGATAGGGTTTTCCCCTCCTGTAAACAGGAGAAGAGGGACGGGAGGGGTTCTGGTCGAGTGGGTGGATTGAAAAAGGATCCTAATTGAGAAACCAGTTTGTAGTAGAAAAGGAAATTCCACTATCGAGCCCAGTGACCTTCCCAGCTGCTAAATAACCCTTCGCCGGAGTCCTTTGGGCTGACCGTGCTGATCTATAAAGGAGTCGTCAGTGAAGAACGCGCAGGTGAGTGAATTGTATTGTTAGTCTTTTGTTGACTTTGGAACAAGCACTTTCGAGAAGTGGCTCAGAGAATCAGTTAACTGTGTATCAAATTTGGTGGTTAGTTAACCACAGGGAATCTGGGGGTCGGACGTGGCAGTGGAATGACTGCACGGGCGGATGCCCCACAGACTTGTTTGGTGACTATTTGAGCCAACATCGGACGCCTTAGTGTTGTACGGAGGGTGCTCACTCGGCCAAATCCCCTTCGGAAAAGCCCTAGGAGCAACTGGGTAAGCTTGGGTTCTGGAGCTACGTGCCCAGACGCCCGGCCCAACCAGGACAGGACTATGGGATGGTCTGTAAGAGGGTTCGTGGTTCGCCTGTCTAGTGATCTCAGGGCAGTCTTTGGACTGTCTTTTTGTGAATCTTTGGTGGTCTGGAATCCGATGTGATCGATTCCCCGAACAGGAGTCGACGGGCTCTGTTCGAGTATAAGACATGTCATTTGGTATTTTGAATTCATGACCGAATTGTTTCTATCGATCGAGTTTTATGCACTTTATGTATGATGTATGATAAGTAAGTGAGATTATATGAGTCAGGAGTGAAAGGGTATGCGGTGAACGGACGTGTCCATGTGAGTAAGTCTGGTTGAAATGGTATGAGTTATTGAATTCATTAATATGTCGTGTTTTAGTAAATTGTGTTTTGGATGCTGCCGTCGGCGGAGTGGACGGCTGGAAGAAAGACAGCCTGCTCTTCCGGAAGGCAGTCCCAGTTTTGACATGTACGTCAAACATGTTATTTCTCCCATTTTGTTTAATACACTATGGAACAAGTATACTAAAGATAACTCAGAATTACACTGGCCTTTAACGGGGTCTTTTGATGATAGAAACATTAATTACTTACAGAACAATTTGTTTTTGAAGAGGAGCCGTCAAACTATGTTCGACTCCCTGAACCTGGGGTTAAAGGAGGTGAAACGAGGGCGAATAAGAGAAGAAAAATTGGGAAAAATTAAAGCAGGACAGACTGTTACCCAAAAGGCAGTGGCATATGAAAAGGAAAAGGTAGAAAAAAATATTGAACAAATGGATAGGCTGTTTCGATTACAGACAGATAAAAGTTATGTGACACGGACTGAGGCAGAAGATGAAATAGAGGAATTATTAGACACCCGTTCGCCACCTC
This sequence comes from Lissotriton helveticus, assembly GCF_964261635.1. Classification (NCBI taxonomy): domain Eukaryota; kingdom Metazoa; phylum Chordata; class Amphibia; order Caudata; family Salamandridae; genus Lissotriton; species Lissotriton helveticus. Next base: position 40,321,618 of record NC_136057.1, read on the forward strand.
CATATGCCCCCCAAGGTTTGTATCCGGCGGTCCCAGTGGATAGGACGGGGAGGGCTGGAGCCCCATCTCCCACAGCAGTGCCCTCAGTTGCTACCGCACCGGTAGCCGTGCACCCTCCGGCTCCATTGTCTTCTCCTCCTACCCTTCGTCCAACTACCTCAGATTTGATTACTTTACTACCCGGGCCGGTTGCTGCTTCTCCCTTGTCCCAGGTATTTTTAACACCCCCATCCGGAGGACCAACAGTCACCCCTATGGGAATGACTACTGCCTCTTCAGATGTTACTCCACGTCGCCCCGTAGGAGGGTTGGAAGGTCGACGAGTTTTTACTCGATCGTCCTTAGGAACTGAAGAAAGATGGGCCATAGTGATTCAGCAATCCCTATGGATGCGGAATCCGGTTTATCCCTTAGAAGACATTTGGAGTACTATGAAACATTTTGAACCAGTTACGCAACAATTAGCATTGGAACACATGGCAATCCGATTGATTTCCTTGTGGGAACAATGTTTTGAGGAAGGGCTGGCTCCTCAGATACTGTGTGATATCAGGGATCGAGCTTTTAAGTTCGAATTGCAAGTCGAAGAAGTATTCCAGAATGTTAAGACCCGGATACAATACCGAGAACGAATGCATAGAAAATGTCCAGACTGGGGGGCACAATATCCTATGAGAGAAGTGCATCCTCTTTTTCATCCAGAAATTCCCGAAGTAAGAGATGGAGGTGGAACTGTGACCAGAAATCGTGTAGAGGCACGTTTCCAAGAGCAGTGGGTTTATACACCTTGGAAGTGGAGCGAAGTTCTCACAGTAAAAGCCCAACTTCCTGACCCACGTAAAAATCCTACAGCCTATTATAAAGAATTAACCGAAAGCCGCAAACTCGGCCGTTATGACTTTAGCTGATATAGAGCTATTTTTCGGCCTCTTGATCCTGGTAGATATATGGAGACAGGAACACGACTCAGATCATGCTGTAGAACATGGAGGGACCTGGGATCAGATTAAAGTATGGGATAAAGATCGGAAACCGGGTGATAAGCCTAAGGATGAAATTTTAGCTATACCCACTTCAATCATAACCTACATGCAAACTCTTATTCCCCCACGAAAAGTGGATTGGGACAAATTAACGGCCTGTAGGCAGAAAAAGGATGAAAGTGTATCTGATTTCTTCACCCGATTTGAAAAAGTATTTATTGACTTTAGTGGACAAGACTTGTCCACAGAAGGTTGCATCCGATTATTCGTAAATAGATTTGTCACTAACTTATTGCCTGAAGTAATGGCCCGATTACAGGCTGCTGAAAGTACATGGACCACCTCAACCCCTTCAGTTAATCTCAGCATGGCCCAGTATTATGAACATCGAGAGAATGAGAGCAAGGACAAGTCTGATAAAAAGGTTAAGGAGTTAAAGACCCGAGTGCTGTTGCAACAAGTTAGTAGAGGACAAAATGCTGGGAGAGTGGGCAGAGGTTCATTTCCAAGAAGGGCAATGATGGGTCGGGCGGAGGAATGGGTCCGACTCCGAGCATAGGATAAATGGCGGAGGAATGGGTCCGACTCCGAGCATAGGATAAATCAGTGTTCCAATTGTAGACAAGAGGGACACTGGTGAGCTCAATGTCCATTATTATGCGGACGAGGAACTTTTATTAGAGGAAGAGGCGGTAGTGATCGGAATAGTATGAGACGTGGGTAAATGTCCGGTGGAGAGACAGGGAGGAATTATTTTGATGATCCTCAAGGGAGACAATACTACAATGAAGATTATCGAGAGGATGGTTATGATGGAAATGGTTATGCATGAGACAGCCACGGACAGAGCAGGGGCCACATATCAGTACCAGTTGACCAACAGGGGGGGGCTTATGTACAGGGGCAATTGATGGGGACATCTGAGAAGTTTTTGGTGGATACAAGAGCAATGAATAGTTCTGCTGCTCATTCACTGGTCCCAGGGGCTGCTCTGTCTGGGCAAAATAATGTATCAGTGGGTTTCTCAGGAATTCCCGTGGTTAGCCCCATTTCCAAGCCACTTCCATTTACTATCGGCCCAGTTCCTGTGGACTAATCATTCTTGCTTACTTCCAGTTGTGGGGAGAATCTGTTAGGATTGGATATATTAAAGAAATTGCATGCTCGCATATATTGTTCTCCCTCCTGATGGTGTTTATTTAACCATGCAGCCTCCCACTAAATGCACGTTTCAATATTTTGCCAAAAATGAACATCTTCCCCCTGAATTTTCCAAGATTCCCCAGACCCTTTGGGCTCGAGGGGACACAGATGTAGGATTGTTAAAAATACCCCCTGTATCAATTACTTTGAAACCGAATGCACATTTGCCACGTATCCCACAATATCGAATTTCGCCAGAGGGTGAACAGGCCTTATTACACATCATTCGTGACTTGATTAGGAAAGGAGTGGTAGAGGAAACAGCTGCTAATGTTTGTAATAGCCCCATTTTACCAATTTTGAAGAAGGCCCCACTGGACAGTGACCCTGACTATAAAGATACCTATCGTTTTGTGATTGACCGCAGAGAGGTTAATAAGATAGTGATTCCCCAATATCCTGTGGTTCCTGATATCATTATTATTATTATTATTATTATTATTGTTAAAAAGGATTTGGTACCACGCACATACACCAATTGGTTTCTTGGCGCTCGAGACCAGGTGGGAGAAGAACATTCGAGGGCAGGGCCGCTAGCCGTGCGCCAGACGGAACAGGTAGGTTTTCAGAGAATTGCGAAAGCAACGATAGTCGATAGACAGACGAATGGAAAGAGGGAGGGAGTTCCAGGTAGCAGGAGCAAGGAAGAAGAAACAAGCTCCTCCATGTTTCTTGCAGTTGAACCTGGGGGTGATCAAGAGGTTGTGAGCCGAGGATCTGAGGTGGCGGGAAGGGATATAGGCGTGCAAACAAGAAGAAATAAAAGCAGGAGCACATAGGAACAAAGATTTGAAAATGGTGCAGGCCATTTTAAAAACACACCGCTGTGCAACTGGGAGCCAGTGTAAAGTTTTCAGCAAAGGAGTGACATGCTGATGTTTGGGCTGCCGAAAAATTAATCTGGCTGCCTGGTTCTGGACCAGTTGGAGTCGGGAAAGATGGCAGGCAGGGACCCCCACGTATAGACAGTTGGCATAATCTAGACGTGAGGTGATAAGGGCGAGGATTACAAGAATAAGGGCCTCTTGAGATAGAAACCTGCGAATCTTCCCGATTCGGCGGAGGTGGAAAAAGCAAGCCGAAGTGACGGTGTTAATGTGTATCACTGCAATTCTTACGATGGTTCCCCCTACTGCCCAGTATTTTTCAGTGATCAATTTGAAGAATGCTTTCCTTAGCATTTGAATCCACTCTGACAGCCGTCATATTTTCGGATTCTCATTATCTGGCCGCAGTTTTAGATTTTGTCGCGCACCTCAAGGCTATACCGAGAGTCCAAGTATTTATAGCCAAGCACTAAAAGCAGTACTAGATGAATTAGTCCTACCCCCTGGTAATATTCTCATCCAATATGTGGATGGCATACTGGTGGCATCAGACACAGCAGACGGTTGCAAAGAGGCCACCGTCAAATTATTGACTCATTTAGCAGCTAACGGTAAAAAAGTATCCTTATCCAAATTTCAGTATTGTCGACAGGAAGTGACCTACCTTGGTCATTTACTGTCGAAAGCGGGGAGAAGACTAACTCCTGAACGAATAACTGTTATTACTAACATGTCTGTGCCCCGTACTCAACGTGATGTTCGTGCTTTTCTTGGTATAACCTCCTACTGTCACCAATGGATTACTAATTTTTCTCTTCTGGCTAAACCCTTGTTGCATTTGACTACCAAAGATTTGCATGAACCCTTGCCCTGGACGGATGAATGTCAGGATGCTTTTGATTCCTTGAAATCTGCTCTTTGCTCTACACCCGTCTTGGGTACTCCGGACTACCGAAAACCTTTTGTACTTTACGTACATGAGGTGGACAATTGTTCACTTTCAGTGCTAACACAAGGTTTTGGCGGAAAGCAACGACCTTGTGCATATTTTTCGGCAGTATTGGATAATGTTGCCAGAGCCCTTCCTAGCTGTTTAAAGGCTACTGCTGCAGTGGCGGTGGCCATTCGACAGTCGTAGGGGATTGTTTTGAATACTGACCTCACAGTGATGGTATCGCATGCTGTGGATATATTATTGAATCGAACAAAAACTCAGCACCTCACGAGTGCATGATTGACTGGTTACGAATTAACTATATTTGAACCCCACATTACTATTAAACGATGTGCCACTCTGAATCCAGCCACGTTACTACCCCTCCCTTCGAGTGATCAAAAGGACAATGCCCATGATTGTATATTTTGGACTGAAGAAGTAACGAAGGGACGAGTAGACCTCACTGACACCCCTTTATCTGAACCCCAAGGGGAGTTGTTTGTGGATGGCTCCTGTTTCAAGTTACCAGATGGCACGACAACTGAATTTGTAACTGAATTTGTAATTTGTAACTGAGTTTTGTATCGCGCCAGCTCACGACAGGTCTCAAAGCGCTTCTGACAAATACAGCAACAAGAAACAAAATGAAAGTATACAAGTGTCTGAAACAAGTGGCCGACTACTGAGGTGTAAATGCGTCTTTGAAGAGTAAAGTCTTCAGGGACTTCCTAAAGTGGAGAAGGTTGGGTTCCCTACGAAGCGCCTCCGGTAGCTTGTTCCAGCTGGTCGGAGCCTGAACTGAAAAGGATCTGCCTCCTTTTGTTGCCAGCTTAAAGCGTGGGCAGGATAGCAAAAAAGAACCGGATGATCGCAAGGCGCGCTTAGGTTCGTATATTTCTAGCCTGTCTTTTATATAGGCCGGCGCCTGTCCGTGGATTGCTTTGTGGCAGATACACATACTCTTGAATGCGACTCTTTGTACTATAGGCAGCCAGTGTAGCCTATAAAGCAGAGGGGAGGCATGAGTCCGCCTCGGCACTCCGAATATCAAACGCGCCGCGTCATTCAGAGTAACCTGAAGACGGTTGATGGAGTTTTTTGGGAGGCCAAGGTATAACGCATTGCCGTAGTCAATTCTAGACACTATTGTGGCTGAGACAATGGTTCTAAGCATGTTCCTTGAGAGTAGGGGGACGAGCTTACGCAGTTGTCTGATCAGATTGGTACAAGAACCAACTACAGCGGACACTTGGTTAGTCATCGAGAGTTCCTGATCGATTTTCATACCAAGGCTCTTGACACTAGGGCACGGTTTTGGAGAAGGTCCAAGTTCTTGTGGCCAAAACAGATCACTCCATGGGGAGGCGGAGGTTGAAACTACTAGAACCTCCGTTTTGTCTGGGTTGATTTTCAATAGGTTGGACGACATCCAATTTACTGTAAAACGTAAAATGTCTTGGGCCTTAGACTGAGCCGAAAGTGTGTTGTCGATACTCAGCAGCAGCTGAGTATCATCGGCATAATTAAAAACTTTACAGTTCATATTAGCCAGGGACTCTATCAATGGCTGTAGATAGAGATTAAATAAGAGTGGAGAAAGTGCAGAGCCCTGCGGGACTCCACAGGCTAAGGTACCCACATCAGAAACCTGATCTGCTAGCTGGATCCTCTGCGTCCTCCCCGACAAGAAGGCTGTTAACCATTTGAGGGCTTGCTCTCCTATTCCAAACCTGGCCAATCTACCCAGAAGCAGTGCATGGCTGACAGTATCAAACGCCGCTGAAAGATCTAGTAATATCAGGGCGCTTGGCTTTTTGCTGTCAGCCATGCATCTAAGCTCATCTAGTACAGACAGCATTACTAGTTCCGTGCTATGGTGAGCACGAAATCCAGCTTGCTGCTCCTGGAGAAGATTCCAGGAGGGATGACAAAGATTTTAGCACGTGCTGTTCTAGTACTTTTGCCAAAAATTGCAGCTGGGAGATTGGCCTATAGTTCTTCAGACTGGTTGGATCTGCCCCAGGCTTTTTTATCAGGGGTCTGACGCGTGCCTCTTTAAAGGAGGTAGGTAATGATCCCATCGCTAGTGAAGTGTTTAAGAGGTCTAAGATCTGATCCTCTAAAATCGGAGTTGCTAGTCGAAGGATGTCGGGTGGGCAGGGATCAGCTGGCGAGCCTGACTTAGTGGATGCTATAAGTTGTCTTAAGATGGTAGAGTCGATTTCGGGGAATCTGGTAAGGATAGGGATTGAGGAGTTTACAGGAGGTAGTTGTTCGGCGTGTGAGACTGGATTGTTCTCCCTGATATCAGACAAGATGGTCAATACTTTTTCAAGGAAATATCCTTGAAAGGTATCACAGTCGATCAATATGTCTGCCTTTTCCTCCTTCTTGCTTAACTCTTTCAGGATTTGGAAGGTTTCTCTCTGGATGTTTGTAGCGTTATTTATGCGTGTCTCGTAATAATCCTTCTTCGCTGAAACAATAAGCTTTTTGTATATTTGAAACGATGTTCTATATGATTCCCTATCAGTATCCCTTTTGGATTTCCTCCAACATCTTTCAAGACAACGAAGCTTTCTTTTTTGTTCGCGTAGACTTTGGGTAAACCAAGGGGCTCCTTTCTCCGCACCCTTTACTTTTTGTGTCTTTTCGGGGGCTAACTCATCAATTGATTGCCTGAGGGTAGTTATTATCGCATCATACTTTGAGTCGAGGTCAGTACCATCTGGGGAGAAATTCTGTTTATATTTGGGCAGGGTTTTGGCCAGGGTCTCGGAATTCACTTTTTTCCATTGGCGCACCTTTTTGATTTTTAAAGGAAGTTTGGTCTGAGAATTGTTTTGAGGTATGTCACATAGGATTAGGTGGTGATCCGACCAGATGCAGGATGTAATGCTTGTGATGGCCACCTTTGGCATAGAAGACCAGATGAGATCTAAAATATGGCCTTTTATGTGGGTTGGAGCTTTCACAAGTTGTACCAGTCCAAGAGCGGTCATAGTGGTCTGTAATTTCTGGACTAACGGATCTTGATCACTTTTATCCCAATGGACATTGAAGTCACCAGTTACCAAGATGTTTTTGTAACGTGTGCATAAATCTGATATTATAGGGGAAAAAAGATCATTGAACAATGAGGTACTTTGAGGTGGACAATACACTGTTAGAATAATAAGACAGGAGTTGTTCATGGTAATTTTTATCCCTAGTAGATCGATGGTATTTATGGTCTCCGATAAGATTTTGGTTACCGTAAGCTGCCTTTTAAAGATCGTTGCTACACCCCCACCTCGGGCCCCCTCTGGCCGATTATGCCAGATCATATCATACCCGCTAGGAAGTGCGGCGATGATATCCGGGGAAGAGACATCACTCAACCAAGTTTCGGTGAGTGTCAGGATGTCGATCGTCTCATCCTGTAAAAGGGTGAAAATTTCCAGGTGGTGTTTCTGCAATGACCTGGTATTAAGGGTGGCTAGTTTTAGGGGGGGTGGAAGACTCAAGTTCTCACAATTGTGAAAGTGCAAGATGTTATTCTCCTTAAGAGTGGTACATGTAATAGGAGGTAGGGTGTACCTGTCAGATTTCAGTGCTAGGAGATCCAATGAGGAATAGCAGATGCGTGTACCGGAGTTTCTGAGCCCAGAGCCCGATCGTGCGCGGACGGGCGCCGACGGGCAGGACTCTGGCACGACTCCGGCGCAGGTCCGGCGCGTCCGCTGGTCGCGTCCGCTGCGCGGAGCCATAGCTGTCTGTTTTTATAGCGCTGTCGATGGCCTCACCAATCCAGCCCGACCCAAGATGGCCGCCAAAACCGGCGCCCAGCGCTCTCGGCGACAATACTCGGCCGAGAGCGGGACCGGAGCTGCAGGGAGGGGGTAAGCTAATTTCTAGGCGCTGCTGAGCGCTAGGGGGATCTCAAGCACCTATTAAGCTCAGGTGTGAAAATTACGATTGACAATGTCACCAAGTAAAAACACGAATATAATTATTAAAACAGGAAAGACAAGAGACCTCCCGGCTACAGCCTCAGGAGGGGAAAGGTGTGTGCAGTGTCAGAATTACCTGCTTCCTACTACTGGCGCCTTTTATAGCGCTGTCGATGGCCTCACCAACCCAGCCCGACCCAAGATGGCCGCCAAAACCGGCGCCCAGCGCTCTCGGGGTCAATACTCGGCCGAGAGCGGGACCGGAGCTGCAGGGAGGGGGTAAGCTGATTTCTAGGCGCTGCTGAGCGCTAGGGAGATCTCAAACACCTATTAAGCTCAGGTGTGAAAATTACGATTGACAATGTCACCAAGTAAAAACACGAATATAATTATTAAAACAGGAAAGACAAGAGACCTCCCGGCTACAGCCTCAGGAGGGGAAAGGTGTGTGCAGTGTCAGAATTACCTGCTTCCTACTACTGGCGCCTTTTATAGCGCTGTCGATGGCCTCACCAACCCAGCCCGACCCAAGATGGCCGCCAAAACCGGCGCCCAGCGCTCTCGGCGTCAATACTCGGCCGAGAGCGGGACCGGAGCTGCAGGGAGGGGGCAAGCTAATTTCTAGGCGCTGCTGAGCGCTAGGGGGATCTCAAACACCTATTAAGCTCAGGTGTCAAAATTACGATTGACAATGTCACCAAGTAAAAACACGAATATAATTATTAAAACAGGAAAGACAAGAGACCTCCCGGCTACAGCCTCAGGAGGGGAAAGGTGTGTGCAGTGTCAGAATTACCTGCTTCCTACTACTGGCGCCTTTTATAGCGCTGTCGATGGCCTCACCAACCCAGCCCGACCCAAGATGGCCGCCAAAACCGGCGCCCAGCGCTCTCGGCGTCAATACTCGGCCGAGAGCGGGACCGGAGCTGCAGGGAGGGGGTAAGCTGATTTCTAGGCGCTGCTGAGTGCTAGGGGGATCTCAAACACCTATTAAGCTCAGGTGTGAAAATTACGATTGACCATGTCACCAAGTAAAAACACAAATATAATTATTAAAACAGGAAAGACAAGAGACCTCCCGGCTACAGCCTCAGGAGGGGAAAGGTGTGTGCAGTGTCAGAATTACCTGCTTCCTACTACTGGCGCCTTTTATAGCGCTGTCGATGGCCTCACCAACCCAGCCCGACCCAAGATGGCCGCCAAAACCGGCGCCCAGCGCTCTCGGCGTCAATACTCGGCCGAGAGCGGGACCGGAGCTGCAGGGAGGGGGTAAGCTGATTTCTAGGCGCTGCTGAGTGCTAGGGGGATCTCAAACACCTATTAAGCTCAGGTGTGAAAATTACGATTGACCATGTCACCAAGTAAAAACACGAATATAATTATTAAAACAGGAAAGACAAGAGACCTCCCGGCTACAGCCTCAGGAGGGGAAAGGTGTGTGCAGTGTCAGAATACCTCAACAGCTGCTTATGCTATAACTACCCTTAGAACAGTAGTGGAGACCGCTCGGGTTTCCCATCATTCAGCACAAGCAGCTGAACTAATAGCATTATTAAGAGCATGTGAACTGAGCGAAGGTTTAAGAGTAAATATTTTTACAGACAGCCAGTAGGCCTTTGGCGTGGCCCATAGTTTTGGGCGGCTGTGGAGGGAAAGAGGATTTCTTACCTCCCATGGTCAAAGAATACAACATGGTCCCTTGATCGAAAGATTGTTGAATGCATTAACCTTACCAGAGAAGGTGGCCATCATTAAGTGTAGTGCCCACAAGAAAATCAATGATACTACAGGGGAGGGAAATGCCTTTGCTGACCAGGTAGCAAAAGATACAGCGCAAACTAAAATGTCTGCTATGTTCCCCAGTGTATCAGCCAGATGGGTGGTGGAGACCACAGTGTTTGACAATACCATTGAAAGTTTTAGAGAATTACAGAAAGAAGCCGCTCCTGATGAAATGATAAAATGGGAACAGGAAATAGGGAAGTTGGACAGAAACAATTGCTGGATTGATCTGACTGAAAAACAACAATGGCTTTTGCCCAATGTACTGGTATACGCAGTTGTGATGATGGACCATGGTACCGCTCACATTGGAGCGAAAGGTATTTGTGCATAATTGGACCCTCTGTGGAATAACTTGAATGTCCCAAAGACTGATGCCCATGTGGTTAAATACTGCATGGTCTGTTTACAGCATAATCCTGGAGGGAGGGAGACAGTCCTTAGTGGAAATTGTGTGCCTCCTTCTTTACTGGTTGAAGTAATACAAATGGATTATATTCAACTTGAAAGGGTGAATAACCTTAAGTACGTGCTGGTGGTGGTATGTGCTTTTAGTAAATGGGTTGAAGCCTACCCTACCAAAGATAACACCGCTATGGCCACTGAAAAAGCCCTAATCAGAGTTCCTGCCTCGATTTGGTTTGCCTCGAGTCATTTGGACAGACAACGGGGTACACTTTAATGCAGAACTTGTCAAACATATTTGTAATGGTTTACAGATAAAACAGAAATTTCATGCAGCACGACATCCTCAGTCTGCAGGACTGGTTGAAAAATATAATGGCATACTGAAATTAAAAATGGCAAACATTCAAGAGAGCACGGGTTTGAGCTGGCCTGCTGCTCTACCCCTAGCATTAATGTCATTAAGAGTAACCCCCATTCAAGGGCCGTGCTGTCACCTTATGTGGTCGTTTTTGGTCGTTTTTGGTCGACCAGCCAATGTGTGGGGTGTCCCGAGACCTAGGTCCTTCCGAGATCTTGAGGAGAGGTGTGGCGCCGCGGCCAGGGCGACTGACGCTGGAATCTGGGGATCAGGGTTCGATCCCCGGCTCCGGCGGCAGGTTAGACCAGCACCATGTTACTCTGGGCAATAGCTCGCTTAATCTTCCCGACGGCCCCCAGCGCCTAGAGACCCTTACGGGTGATTGTGCGCTTTACAAATGTGGATTATTATTATTATTATTATTATCCTATGATGACAGATTATCTGTACGCTTAACTAAAGATTTGCGTTTCATTCATCAACAGGTGTCAGCTGTACTGCAGCCGCTGCCGGAGGGTCCCGGACATCGCTTGGAGCCAGGACAGTGGGTCCTCGTTCGAAATTATCAGCGGAAATCGAGTTTGGAACCCAGGTGGAGCTGTCCCTACCAGATCCTTTTGGCAACACGGACAGCAGTGAAAGTGGACGGGAAGAAGCACTGTATACATGTTTCACACGTGAAGATATTGCCCCTACCGCTCCCTTTGATCAGCAGAACCGAGACGGAATTCTAACGCAAGAGGGAGAGCGGAGGTTGAGTTTTGTGCCTTTCTCGTATGCCCTTGAAATCGGGAAAGAGGAAGGATTATTGACACCGCAAGGGGACGAATCAGCGCCAGTTTCTGAATCTCTTGATAAGGCTGATTCCTCAGAGGCTTCTGAAAATCTTGTTGCACCGAATGTCCCTGCTGCAGTGTTGTTTCATGACCAGGAACAACCTGGCCGTTTTCGATACAATTTACGGCCCCGAAAGCAACGCGGTACCCCAGTTTCGGATTTTAGGAGGTAGGGAAAGACTTGAGCTGTAGGGTTGGAGATAGCTCTTTACTGGGGTATTGAGCAAGACACTGGACTGAACCCGTTGAGAGCTTGGAACTGTCACATTGCTCTGTTCAGAAAGAAAGACTGTGTTACATTAAGGGCCTAAAATTGCAACGGTGAAATTAAAGTGAAAATTGTTTCTTTGGATGAACAATAGGAGCCTGCCTGTGAGGCGCTAGACGGACACAGGGAGAAGAAACCCTCTGGCAGTTGGCTTGCACCTTTTCCCGAGTTTAGTTTGGACTTTTTAGTTAGGATGAAGCCCTTTGCCTGATTTGCCTTTGAAGACGAGCGACCTCTAGCTCCCAGACCTTATCTCGAAAATGTCCCCATGTTTTCCGGTTGGGCTACTAGAGTGAAGGTAGCCTTTGTAATCATTATTGCAGTAATTATGATAATATTAATGAGTGTGTTTATGTATTTAGAATTTCAATATCCTTTGCATAAGGTATTAGGTACTACAGCAGCCCCACCTGAGCATTTCTTTTATACTTTGCCTCCCCACAAGGAAAGACATCGAGAAACATATGCTAAAAATGTGTTCATTGAAATATTGCATGAAGCTCATAGCACTACAAACAAGACAAACTGTTGGGTATGTGGCCTTTGCCATCTGCAATGCATTGTCATCATTTATTCATTTCTCTGCCATTATCACATTTAGCGAGCTGTGAGGCCTGGTTTCAGTTGCTATCTCTTATGTATCTGCATTATGTAGCCGACCCCAAAAGATATACCGAAAAAGAATATGAAGCTGTTTTAAGCTATATAGAACAACATCAGGGATTTGATGCATTGGGAAACCAGGGAGAGGGATCTTTAGATCCAGATGCCTGTATGAATATGTATTAAGCATGGGCGGATTTTGCGAATTGGCAATCCGCGAACTTGCGTATTTACGGATTCGCAATCCGCAAAATCCGCGAACTCTCGCGAATTTGCAGATTTTAAATTTTTTTTGTGTTCGCAAGGGTTTCTGCCAGTTCGCGAGGGTTGTGTACGAGTTCGCAATTGCGAACTTACTTGTCGGCTCGCAACGGCCGCAACTATGTTGTTTCTACGTCTGGTTCATCATCACAGGTTCACATCACCCTCTGTTTCACCACTGCCACCCTCTGGTACACCCATGCCACCCTCTGGTACATCACTGCCACCCTCTGGTTGGTTTATCACTGTAGATTATGGGGGTGAAAAAAAGCAAGCACACCTGCCCTGCTTCAACTGACATGAATTAATTTGGGGTTGATTAATGTGTCACTGAATTTAAACTTCCAGTCTGGCTGGCACCTGCTTCCTTATCTGTAATTTGCTTTCTGTTGCAGTGCAATTTTTTTTCACAGGACCTTTGTGGCCTACTTCTAGCTATTCTCTGAGCCTGCTGTGAGGGTCAGAGCAGGGTCATAGAATAGTTGCAAGTAGGCAACTGAACTCTGAAGGGGCCCCTCAGGAAGCACTACAGGGAATGGTTACTAATGATAAGATTGAACTTTTGCACCTGCTGAGTGCTTTCAGTTTTGTCTGTAATTGCTTTCTGTTGCAGTGTAATTTTTTTAACAGGACCTTTGCTGTATACTTGTAGCTATTCTCTGAGCCTGCTGTGAGGGTCAGAGCAGGGTCATAGAATAGTTGCAAGTAGGCAAATGAACTCTGAAGGGGCCCCTCAGGAAGCACTACAGGGAATGGTTACTAATGATAAGATTGAACTTTTGCACCCGCTAAGTGCTTTCAGTTTTGCAAAAATCCAAATATCCAGCAGCATCCACAAAAAGTAACCCTTCCAGGTCAAGATCCAAATCAAAGTGACCAGCACATGAAGAAAGCACTGGGAGGAGCCTGCTGGACAGGAACAGGAAGTTGGAGACTGTGGGGCACTTCCTTCCTCCCACAACCCCCCCCAAAATGGACTCCTTGCAAAGAAAAAGTGCAGGCAAATGTCAACCTGAGGAGTTATTCTGATAAAAATCATAATTTTCAAGGTTTATGCTGCCTGCTGGTGGATTTCTTGTGCGAAATTGCAAATTTTGCAATCTCGCAATTGCGAGATTGTCGCTGCCTGCCGCATCTACGTGTTCGCAAGTGTTTACTCCCGCGAAATTGTATAGTATTCTAGTTGGCAAGTGTGACCAAGCAAAAAATCCGCTTTGCACGGATTTTACGAATTTTCGGCAAGTGCGCGAGAGTTCGCGGATTGCGAATTTACCGAAAATCCGCAAAATCCGCGAGCGGAACGGATTTTACGCTCATGCTTAATATGTATACCACCAATGAAAATGCTACCTGGTTGAAGGAAGAAATGTTAGATTTTGAACATTTTAACTCCACACAATATTTCCAGTATTTCCAAGACCGTAATGTTACCGATGACAGGGCAATGTCAGTTCCTATTTTAAATAGTACTGCTTCATTCTGTATTAAAAGGCAGGGTCATGTGAGGGTGGGAGATAGTAGATGTAACTACAGCTACTCTTTACACACCAATAGCACCCCGCCATTGATAACCCCGCCTAATGTGTATTTTGTCTGTGGTGAGAATGCTTACACTTGGCTTCCCCGAGGATGGGTAGGGCAGTGTTCCCTGTCTTTCCTTTATCCTCCAGTATATATAGCCCCTTCTAATTATCATAAGACACACCAGCTGACTAAACAAAATTCAGATCCTTTTTTTTTTGTGTTCAAATCATTTTTATTCAATAAAACAGAAAACAAATGTACAGGCTTAATGTGATACAGTCATGTGGTTACATTACGGTAATGAAATGAGTGGAAAGGAACATAAGAAAATATGAAATATGAAAAATGAAATAGGAAAAAGAGAGAATAAGAAATGAAAATAAGAGAGATCAGAGCCACACGTCATCATTGATTAGCATTTGACAGTCATACATTTGACATTGACGTTTGAGATATGGGTCTATAAGCAAAGTGTCAAATGTTTGATCATGGGAAACATTGCCGAGCTTCAGCAAAGCAATAATACAGAACAACGTATTTATGATAACATTGTGGGCATAGAGTGATAATCAATTCTGGAAACTATACAAGCCATATGCCAACGTTATGCTGATGCGCCTATAAAACTTACAAGCCTAGTTGTGCAACCAGAATGAATTTCAACAAACAATGCGTGTGCCAGGGTTGCCTATCGCAATATGATGTGCATACATAATTGAGGGGACCTCACGGTGGTTCGAAAGAGAGAGAGGTCGCGTCCAGTGAAGACCAGAGTCTCTTGCTTGTAGTGCGCCATGGGGATGAGTTTAGGGCCGGATTATCCACCCCTCTAATACAAGCCAACCACTCCCTCCAGGCAGTGAAAGAAACCTCAGAAGCCGTCTTCCAGTGGCAGAGGACAACCTTACAGGCCAAGGTGAGGAACAAGTCTAGGAGTTGATGGCACCTAGAATAATGTAAATAAATTCCCTCACAGGTTTGATGTTAAATATGCGTTCAATATAGTCAAATATATCAGACCAGTATTTCTTCGACAAGGTACAGTGAAACAGCATATGCGGAAGATCTCCATCAGCCAGGGAGCAATTCCAACAAGTGGGGGAGTCTCTTAGTTTTAGTTTAAATAATTTCTGGGGAGTCCAGAACACCCTATTGAGTATCATGTATTTGGTCTGCGAGAGGATTGGTGATACTTTGTGTGTGAGGGCTGAGGCGTGTATCTTATCCCAGTCAATAGTTATACCGGTGTCATTAGGTTCTGATTCCCATTTAATTTCGTTACGTCTTAGTGTTTTACTCAAGTTCGGCGTGAGGAGCTTGTAGACTTTAGATACAAAATGGCTTGAAGATTGCAGGAGAGGGAGCATCTTTTCTAACCATGGCGTTGCTTGTATGAATGTACGTGTAGTCAAGTCAAGTCAAGTCGAGATTTATATAGCGCACTACATACACAGAGGGTCTCAAGGCGCTTGAGGAAGGGGGGGAGGTTTACTTATCGAATATCCAGGTTTTAAGCTGTTTTCTGAAGGCTAGGTGGTTTTGAGTAAGGCGTAGGTGGGTGGGAAGGTAATTCCAGGTTTTGGCCGCTAAGTAGGAGAAGGATCTTCCCCCCATGGTGGCTTTGTGGATGCGTGGCACAGCGGCGAGGGCTTGGTTGGACGAACGCAGTTGGCGGGTGGGGATGTAAAAGGAAAGGCGCGTGTTGAGACAATCAGGTCCAAGTTCGTATAGGGCTTTGTGTGCGTGGGTGAGGAGACGGAACGTTATCCTCTTGTTGATGGGGAGCCAGTGAAGGTCTTTCAGGTGAATGGAAATGTGGTCTGTGCGGGGGATGTCTAGTATGAGTCTGGCTGAAGCATTTTGGATGCGTTGGAGTTTTTTCTGCAGTTTTGCGGTGGTACCGGCGTAGAGGGTGTTTCCGTAGTCCAGACGGCTAGTAACCAGTGCGTGGGTGACCGTTTTTCTTGTTTCGGTGGGGATCCAGCGAAATGTTTTTTTGAGCATGCGTAGGATGTTGAAGCATGAAGATGAGACAGCGTTGACTTGTCTGGTCATCGAGAGTGAGATATAGCTGACTTTAGCTTAAGGAAAGCATAGAAGTCAATTGGTTCAAGGGAGTGTTTAGACTGAATTGAAGAGAAGGGCAGCGGCACATGGTTGTCGTAGAGATCTGAGATAACATTGAGTCCTTTGTCTGACCAATGCTTCCAAAGAGGGGACGAGCCATTAACCTTAATGAGTGGATTACACCATAGAGACGAGGACGACGACTTTCCTAACTGTAGGCCAGATTTATGTGTTCGGTCAAGTCTGAGAAGAGCCCTTTTTGTATTAAGCATGATGTATTTGGAGTGCCTGAGGTGGGACAGGTCCATGGTTAAAATTGCTGATAGAGGGCCCTTACCAATGATAGCTTTCTCTATGTTTACCCATAATGGCGTGTAGCCGGGAGTTTCATGGAACCAGGAGATTCCTTGTTTACATAAAAAGGCCGTTTGGTAGTTCCGAAAGTTTGGCAATCCTAGTCCACCTTTTTGTTTGGGGAGCTGCAGTTTTTTCATAGAGATTCTCGGTTTTTTGTCTTTCCATAGGAAATTACTAATTAATTTGGTTATTTTTTTCAGAAAGTCCTCCGTGAAGGTCATTGGGAGCATGCTTGCCATATAATTGATCAAGGGGGTGATCATCATCTTTAACGTTTCCGCCCTACCCCACCACGAGAGGAATTTCGGGGACCACCCTTCCAGGAGTTTGCTTACTTTTTTGAAGAGTATGTCCTCATTGATTTTCAGCGTCATAATCAGGTCCTTCTCGAATTCCAGGCCAAGGTATTGGAAGCTCTTAGGCTGCCAAGTGAGCCCAGAGTCACCCAAGATGGTACTATTACCCAAATTATTTAGCAATTTTACCTCAGTTTTGTCCTTATTCATGGAGTATCCGGATACATCGGAGAACTCTTCAATCGTGGAAAGTAACGCGGGTACAGCTTTGTCAGCCTGCTCACTAAGTACTAAAACATCATCGGCGTATGCCGTGAGTTTTATAACACACTCATTGAATGGGATTCCCTGTATGTCATGATTTTCTCGGATACGGTACAGAAAGGGTTCGATTGCCAGGAGGAATAGGGATGGGGGCAGGGGGCAGCCTTGTCTGGTTCCTTGTTCTAGTTTGAAAGGTGACGAGAAGGCTCCACCAGCCCTCACTCTAGCGGTGGGACAGGTATATAATGACATTATCATTTTAGTAAAAAGTGGGCCCAAATTGAATTTCTGTAATACCGCTTCCAGGTATGACCAGTCCACTTTGTCAAACGCTTTCTCTGCGTCGAGTGTTATCGCCACAGTTGGCGTGGGGAGGAGCTTAGCCTTTTCTATGACATGGCTTAGGATTCTGGTGTTGTCACTAGACAATCTATTTTTCAAAAAACCGGCTTGTGAGGGATGGATTAGGGAGGGCAGAACTCTTTGGATACGTTTTGCAAAGATTGATGCATAAAGCTTACAGTCTAGGTTTATCAGTGAAATGGGTCTGTAGTTCTTTGCCAATTTGGAATCTTTCCCTTCTTTAGGTATCACAGCTATCACCTCCTCAGCCATCGTTCCCTTTACCTCGCCCGTAACACTAATCTCACTATGTGCGTTCAGAAGTGGTTCTGTAAGCGTGTGTGAGAAGGATTTATAAAATTTTGCCGTGAACCCATCGGGGCCAGGAGCCTTCCCACTCTTAAGGGACTTGATCGCATTCGTAACCTCATCTACAGATATCGGTTCGTTTATGGATTCTTGTTCTGAGGGGGTAAGCTTTGGAAGTGTGCACTTGGCGAGGAAGTCCACCACCTTTTCCTTATTTACCTTTTTGTTTTTAGCATACAGCTTCTCGTAAAAGTCTTTGAATAAATTTGCAATTTTGTTGGGGTCCGAAGTGGGGTTGCCTTGGTCATCCATTAGTGAATCTATCGCTTTCTTTTGAATTTTAAATTTAAGGTAGGCTGCTAAACCTTTCCCCGCCTTATTAGAGTCACAAATTTTAAAGCGTTTCCTCTTGTCTAGCCAGACTCCCGCTCTTTCACTCACTAGTTTTTTATAGGTATATTTTCGATTGGGTAATTCAGATAGTGATCTTGGATTTCTGTTGTGTAGGTACTCGCGTTGTAGCACAGATATATCTTTTTCCAGGGTTAAGAGGGCGGCATTATGATCCTTGTTCATTGCTGATGATATCTTTATAATCAGTCCTCTTATCGCGGCTTTAAGTGCTTCCCATCTAGTTAAGTCAGAGGTGTCACCTTTTTTATTAATTATTAAGTAGTCTTTTAGGGCTCCTTCTATAGTTTCTCTGTGTTTCTCGTTGCTCAAAATGGTATCATTAAGGCGCCACATTGATTGGCGAGTTGTTGGTTTGACATTTGACAGAGTGAGTGAAACGCAGGAGTGGTCAGAAACGAGCCGCGGTGCAATATCTGTTTCATCTATTCTGGGTATTGCATTCCTGGTTATGAAAATGTAATCAATTCTTGAAAACGAGTCATGGGGTGGGGAGTAGAAAGAGTAGTCCCTACCATCGGGGTGTTGAATACGCCATGTGTCTATCATGTGGAATTTTTTGCATAGTCTAGTGAATTCCTTATGCGCTTTGCCAGGTCTGAAGGTGCATCTAGAGTCCCTATCTAAGGCAGGATCAAAGGGTAGGTTGAAATCTCCTGCTAGTATATGGACCGATGAGTCTGGGATAGTGTGTAGCTGTTTTGTGAGCCCTGACCAAAAGGAAGGTTCGTGGGTATTAGGGGCATATATCGTTGTAACGTAGAATTCAGTGTCGTCCTTAACTAGTTTCACAGAGGCCCATCTCCCCTTGTTGTCTATAGAGGAGGAAATCACCTCCACATTCGACTTCTTGGCTAGCAAAATTACTACTCCATTTTTCTTAGACACAGCGCTAGAGCCTACAACTTCAGTAAAGAATTTATTACGTAGGGTATGAAAGTGTTTTTCTTCTAGTCTTGTTTCCTGCAATAGGGCAATGTCACCATGTTGTCTTCGGAGATAGTCGAGTACCTTTTGTCGTTTAATCGGCTGGTTCAGGCCCTTTACATTCAATGAAAGCACTTTAAGGTTGTTTATGGTTGTCGTCCCTATAGGAGTATCTATAATGTGAGTCATCTTCGTTGCCATGTGTGGTAATCAAGCTTACTGCCATGAGCTATATTGTCATTAAAGGTTGCATGTAGTCCTATGTATAGCACTGCGCAGAAGATAAACATATTGTAAATAACAGTCAAAATGGTTGCAAGAGGTACGTAAGGTTGCACAATAGGTCGCAAATTAGAAGGATCAGCAAAGTCAAAACAAAACAATACAAATACAAATAATACAATCAGTGTAAGTACAACTCCTCCCCCCGCTCCTCCCTTCCTCCCACCACCCACCACCCCATCCCCCAACCCTCCCCTCCCACCCCAATAGTAGAAAAAGAACATGGCGACTCGGGAACGACCGCGAGGCCGCCTCCAAGCAGCTTATTCAAACATGTTATTCATAAGAGCTGCGAAACATATTGCAGATTAGTGGTCCAACAAACACTAGAGTAAGTAGGCAGGTAGACATAGCAAGAATCCCATACCAGCCAAACCAACTTGCAGATTAGTGGTCTAACAAACATTAGAGGAAGTAGGCAGGTGGACATAGCAGGAGTCTCATACCTGCCAAACCAACATGGATTATACATCGGTTGGAGTACTGTGTATAGCAGGGTCGCTCAGTAACAATCCGCTAAACATGAACAGTGCATAGACAGCACACAGTCTGTGAAAATCTGTGAGAATCTGTGAAAATCTGTGAAAATCTGTAAACACCTGCAATAAACTGGCGCAAGACTATGAGTACGAAATCTCACCACTAAGCACTATAACTAGTACTGACCAGGGTATGTTGAAGTTTGAAGTCTGAAGTCTGAAGTCTGAGGTGAACCACTGCCAAGCAGTTGTGCGTATCATGTGCCAGTTAACAAAGTGGTGAGGTAAGCCAAAAAGATAAAGCCATTGGTAACGGTAAACATATGCCTTCTCAAACAGGGTGTAAATGCGTTCATCGGCTTACCCAACCTAGCAATCATAACGATCATAAAAGCTGTAGAACAAACAATAGATTTATGGTCTGACATTTCCTGTGTAAATATAATAAACATTACTTATCGTGACAAATAGCACTGAAAAACATGTTGCGTTGATAAGTAAGCGCAAGAGCACTAGCATAGCAATCCTAACATTGGAAAATGTAAGAAGGTCCACTGATAGTCTCTACTTCACGTGTTGCAAAGCGTGAATAACTTCTAACGGTCGCTGGCTGCTGGCATTCACTTTGACACAAGGGCAAACAATATTATCTCAGTTCTCACTAGCTGTAGGCAAATAGGACCCAGCAGCTCATTAGCATAAAAATTTAGATATCATGCATTGGTCTGGTACTCCCTCGTTGGCGTCGGACCACCAGGTCAGTGTCCCATTAAATAATAGCTGAAATCACACAATGGGGAGCATTTTATTGCAGCCTACAAGTCTGTGTTTGAGAGCGTGGATCATGGTAACGGGGCCGCTGGGTGTTCGTGCGCATTTAGGAGCATCGGCAAGCCGCCATTTTGAGCAGTGCCTTCGCGCCGTTTTTACTCACAAATAAATTACTTTTCTCAGTTATTTCTGAAGCATCCTGTACTCACGAGTCCTTTGCAGGGCGGAATCGAAGTGGAGACATCGCCGTGTGAACCCGATGTCTCACATTGCGAAGCATGCAGGGTCTCCGTGGCGCTCCGAGATGTCTAGCGGGCTTGTAGAAACTAAGGTCGGGGACAATCGATATTTGCCCGGCGGTATCGCCTCTGTAACCCACGAATTATTAATTAATGAAGAGGCAGGCGCTGGAGACTGGAAGGCAGGAAACAAGGTTTATTCTCTCCGGAGGAGAACACGACAAATCAGACAGCAGGTATCGTCATGAGGTGCTCTAACCACATCTCTGAGGCCTGGCCTCTTATACTCGGGTTTATTACTTTATTACATATTACATATTCATGGCAATGCTTTGAAGCATGAAAGGACATCCTCTGAATCTCTCCCCCAGGCCTGTTCCCACACACATTTACAGTTGAAGTCCCCTCCCTGGTCACAACAGGTGATGATTATCGCACAGCTGAACATTCCGCTGATTCACGGAATGTGGGGGTTTGATCGGATCTCATAGGGTGGGGGCTTTGATCAGCTCGGGGGTCCTTTGATGAGGGAAGCTTTCTACTGTACGGGGAGGGGCAACAAACAGTATCGGCAGAGCTAGGTGTCGGCCTGGGAACGAGGAAGACAAACGGGCACAGGAAAAAGGGGTTTTGCATCAAAGGATCTGGGACCCTGAAAGGAATGGAGGGAGGGGTCGCGCTGGGAACAGGATGGGGTTCTGAGTCAGGGCTGCGCTGAAGGGGGGTTTATGACCCAAAGCATGTGCGAGCGAGGGGGTTGGTCAGCGTGCAGGCTTGGTGAGGGTGAAGGGCTATGCTGGGGGGCCAGTGGCATGCAAAAGGGATGGTCCTGATCGAGGCACCTAAAATGGCGGGCGCGCACGACAAAAAGTGTGGCATCAGGGGAAAAGGCAAGATGGCGCAGATAATGTTTACCAAACCGTACTAATTTTCCACAGTCCTCCCTTTAACATATTCAAGACATCTTGCTGGTCTATTTCCTATTCATGTCTATTGCGGTGGTCATAAGTAAAAAGGTAGGAACCCAGGTAAAGGAGCTATAAACATTACATTTTTAAAATCTTTCATCTTAGGAGGCGGGTCTATCGATAAAAAACTTGTTTGCAGGAAAGTCGCAGTAATATAGTAACAAACAGAAATGATTTTGTAGAGAGAGCGTGGGGTACATTTCATAGCTTCTTATAGTCGTTTGGAACATGCGTTGATAGGTCATTACATAGGTGAGTTCTGTTCAGGTTTGTTTGGAGCATAATTAATACAATGGTGGCTGGGAGAGAAATGAGTCATAGTAGAAACGAAAATGAAGGAATGTTCGAAGTTTAGCGAGTTTCTCAGCATTTTTTTTTGTCTTCTGTTGGCACTGTGGAGCACCGGCGGTGGAGCTACGGGTCCAGCTCTATTCTAAGTTCCGTGTTGCAGGGCATGACCCTTTCCTCGCGTTTCTGGTCAAAAAGGTCTTTTTTTTCCGCCCTGGGTCCTTTGGAGTCGATAGTCAAAAAGTTCGGGTGGAAGAAGAGTGTGTAAGTAGTCCATAGGGTAGGTCGGAGAAAAAAGGGGGATGGAGCAGGGCCAGGTCGGGAACAGACTAGGGGGACGGAAAATTTCAGGTAGGCGGGCTCATGACCGAGTTTATGGAGCGGGGACCTTTCGGCACATATTTGAACATTGAGCAGGGGCATCGGGTTAGCCCTTTCCTCTCATTTTGTCGGGAATAGTGCCTCGTCCTGCAACTCCTTTCTGTCGCGGTCTCGCCTTGGCCAATGTCGCAGATGTTCCATAGTCTGTAGTCAGGCCACGTGCTCCCACATCCGGTCCTTCTTTCCTCCGACAGTCGCACCCTTAAATGAGTTTGAATAGACAGTCTTTAGAGAATTGGCAGAGGAAGGTAATCACATAGTCTATTTCTCTCCCAGCTCCAGGCAGAAAAATGGAAACGTCCGTTATATTAGGGTTCACAACTGACATATAAATGATCGATGGTGGACCTGCTGGATTTACTTATGACTTTCCTTCACAACTATTTATTACAGTCACGACAGTTCATTTGATGGAGATCCACCTTCGTAATACAAGCCTGACAAAAGCTATACCGTTCCCTAGGGCTTTATATCTACAAAGGGTGTTGTGAGCTATCAACATGGTACTAATAGGTATCTCGCTGAGGGACGAACATAGGCTAAGCGTTTTTCATTTTATCAATGCATCCTGCCTTTTAACTAAACATTTTCGCTTTCAACAGGGTTCATTGTAATGGTTTTCTTCGCTTCGGTACTAATTTTCAACTTTGTAAAACATCATTCTGGTTCCTATGCAGCCTCTTACGGCCTGATTACTAAATTAGAAAAGACAGGGGTCTCAAGGGAAAATAACTAGGGACATAGAAAACTGTGGTGAGGGAATATTGTCTTGCGTTGGGTTATAAGGGCATTATCGGCAGAAGGCCACAGTTCAGTTGGTGAGCGTTCAGTGACATTTCTCGAATTCCAAACTCTGTAATTTGCCTATCAAAAAATCATTTCTAGGAACCACAGCTGGCCTGCGTTAGTCGCAAGTCGACCCATCTCTTACAATCTGGGGTGAAGGATAGTTAAAACTCTTATCTGGGGCAGCTGATACAATACTGGGTGCGTCCTGGGAAGATGGGGAGGTTTCGATTACCTTTACGGTTTGGGTATTGCGACAATTCGGAACGGCGAAGGTCGCGTCATCTGAGGCATTTTATTTCATCATAGGAGCCGCTGACATGTAGTTCCCTCATTACGGGTCAGATTAGGGAACCTCAGTCGTCTTACCTGTCCTTTCCCTTATGGCCAATTCTCGGTTTCATCAAAAAAATTTTAGCGGAAAGGAGAGGTAGTGACACAGCGTTAGGGTGATTGCATTAAAGACAAGTTTTGTGCAAATACTGGCGGTATTTGAAGCCAATTGGGTGGTGTGCTAGGGGTGGCGGTTTGCCAATTTAGGAGCTAGTTGTTCGGAAGAGTGAGAGTGTGGAGGAGGGAGAGAGAGAGAGAGAGAGAGAGAGAGAGAGAGAGAGAGAGAGAGAGAGAGAGAGAGAGAGAGAGAGAGAGAGATGTGCAACAATAGGCTAGATAGTACACGTGCGACATAGGGAGCGGCCGTGTATTTAAGATAGATTATTCAGCGCATTACTCGATACAAGACATCGCGGGTCTGTGTTAGTATTTTGAAAGCATGCGGTTCAGGACGGGCAAACATTAGGTCGGGCACGGGGGACATGCATTGACAAAAAGGAAAAGGGCATCATTGTGTCGTACTCCTTGCATTCTTGGTCCTCTGACCAGTTGAGTCGACGCTTCAGTCACGCACAGACATTCTTTCATAGTTTCAGACACATGTGGCATGTGTCCACTCGCGCAACCTGGATTAAGGGTGATCATTTCTTATCAAGTCATACTATTTAGTGGCTCGTTTGTTACATGAGCAGTTGGTGGGTGTGCTTAGGTGCCACCTTGTGGCGCTAGTCTGTTTCGTGTATCAGACATGGCAAGGCTTCAGATCTTCGCCACACCTCGGTTGTGATCTCTGATGTAACCTGCAGAGGGAGGGAAAAGAGGGGAAGGGAGGGGGACAACATTCACGCATATCAAATACATGGATTCAAGAGTCCTTTACTTACCTCATACCCGTCTTATCTCCTCGGGATAGAATCCCTGAGGTCGTGGTTTCTGGAGCCAAAGAGGGGGGGGGGGCAGTGTGTCCTTATAGGCTGCGAGTAGGAAAACGTCAGAGAATCAGAAGTACTTAGCGCGAAGTTTCTAGTTGGTAGGTGTATTTAACTATCGGGGTCCTTAAATCTCTTTCAACGCTGTGATGTTTTAAGGTTTATCAGCTCTTCGGTCAACTCTGTTCCCTAGTACCTTTTGAGTGTCGTATCTTTATAATATTCTATCATTTACATCGTTACATTTTCACCCATCCTTTATATTACACCATTTCGCTTTTACCCATCCCCAGAAGTCGAGGTCCTTCTCCATGCGCGAGTCCCTGAGTCAGTCGCATTTTTGTCGGCAGAGTGTCGTGTCTCAGATTCGATCCTCCATCCGGGGCTGGGCAACCATCTTCTATTAACCTTAAAGAGAGAGCAGAGTAGGGTGCACAGAAAAGAATTCTCCCGCCGATCCCATATTTTTAAATAAAGCATGCAATACCCGTTCATAGTTTCGAAAACCTTTATTTTTGCAAAGTCATTTCAGTACGTAGATTATGAGGGTGCAGTCGTATTTGGCCGGACACGGCAATGGCTAAAGTGCGTACAGTGGGGGTGTTATTTTGCAGCAATAAAAACGTTAGAAAGGTTTATTCATTCATCCGTAGGAAACAAAAACGTCTATCAATTGGTTGGGGGGATCGGGGGCATTTATTTCATAATTTAGGAACATAGTCAGAATAGTTGCAATCAGATTTCCTATATGCATACCGTGTGCGCGCGTCATAAGCGAGGTTATACATCAGCTATATAAAAATATAATACATCGTACATTTGTAATCAACATTTTTAACAGGATCCTTTTACATGCTCGTCGAGTGAGCTCTCCTTCTTTCTTGTCCAGTGTACAAAGGATCATATATGTCTCAGAACATCAAGTTTTGTATTAGTTAAAAGGAACACCACGAGGTGTTCGTAAGTTCCTATTGATACCGGCGCCATTTTGGGCGGGGCCGGGTTAGTCCGGAAGTAGCATCAGAGAAAAATGTTTCCTACAACCGGCAGTTGGACCAGAGTCCTTTTCGGCAGTTCTAGAATTCCCGCTAACAGAAAGAGTGGCAATGTCATGCTTGTTTCGTTAGTGATCAAGGCAGTCGTCCCTTACCGGAAGCCTGCAGGGGCCGAGGGCTCCTCCGGGGACCTTTGTAGACTCTTCAAGGCTGTGGAGATGCTGTCGGAGGTGGGGGCTCGTGCTCCAGTGGGCGAGCGACCGAGTTACATTGCTGTTCAAAGTTACTCTAGCGGCCGAGACCCACCTTCCAGCGGGCCCAGACGCCATTTTGAGGCCCTGCAGCAGTCCCCTCTCGTCGAGTCTGCAAGAGTGGAAGAGACCTTCCTGAGGACAAATAGGGAATGGAACTCTGTGTTGTGGAAGTGGGACGTTCGGCTAGGGTGCAGCCGTGATGCCCCCCACTTGGGGGGCGAGGGAGACTCGTTCGCGCCATCTCCTTCTCCCGGTGCACTCCAGGCCGCTCTCTTTCATGGGCATGCATGACGGTCTCTCCACACCCTGTGCTCCACAAGGCCCATGCCCAGTGCTGCGGAGGTATGGCCACCTGCGGCGCACATTCGGTGCTGCGCAAGTATCGGTGCAGTCATTGCATATTCGGTGCTCCGAAAATATGGGCACCGTTGCATGTTCGGTGCTGCGCAAGTACTGGGGCGCCACCATGGTACGTTCGGTGCTACGCAGGTATTGGCACCACCGTCTGGCTGGGGGAGTTCGGCGCTGGGCCGGGGGCTGGGAGACCTCCTATCCAGGGAGGTGGGAGAGGCTCGTCCGCGTCGCCTCTCCCTCCCAGCCCAGCTTGGACTAATTTTCGTGGAGGTATGAACAGGACATCCCGCCACCCAGAGTTGTCGCGGCCATTGTTCATGACAGAAGTGGCGCCTGGCGTGTTGCTGCGGCTATCACGGAGGGGAAAAGAAAGAGGTGTCTCGTCCTTCTCTGGGCCGGGCTTCCTTAGGTTATCGGCTGCAGCCGGATCCAGTTGGCCCCGGTCCCTGGCCATTGGTGGCCGGACCAGGGGGACATGTGGCGGGACTACCTGAAACTCCCATGCGCCACCGTGGCCGGGCCGGGAAGGCATGTGGCGGGACTGCCTGCAGCTATCCAGGGCCGCTGCGGCCGGACTCCGCTGGCCCCTGCCTCTCCTCCGGCTCCACCCTATGTTATGATTTCCTGACCGATTGCTGGCAGCAGGGCCCGCCTTATATGGGTTGCTGCCGGTTGGGCGTAGCCGTAACCCTGCCCTACTTTGGAAGGTTCCAGAGTGTGGGGGGCGAATGTTCCGTTGACTTTCATTTTCTGGGTTTTACCGTTCCTGTTTCAAACGTTTTCTGTTGTTAGGGTATTTTAATAGGTGTTTATTATTACGTATTGTTATTTATTTCTTGTTCGTTATGTTAAATAAAAAGTTCAAGTTCATCAGTGGCCTACGGATTTTGTTTTCCCATTTCTTTCTTTCCAGGTTGTTTCATGCTAAAGTTTCTGTTAACAGAGGTTAAGTAACACGGAAACACATGCAGAGGGATGACGTAGATTCATGCCTCACGTACACACAAACTCAGACGGGAGACAGTACAAGTACGACATACAGAGACCCAAGACAAATATAAAACAGTTATTGGCCATAATTATCCTTCTCCGTCTGTTAATTTAGAGCTAGACTGGGTTCCCGTCTTATCATTGTCCGATCTAGGAAAACTCGAACATGTCGCTGAAATCGGTCTGGCGAAATCTGTGCCATCGGGCATAATCGAACGTGGTGGTTCTATCTGGCCCGGCCATGTCAGTCTGATTCTTCTTTGTCTGGCGCTTTTTTCCTTTCTTCCGGACTGCTATTCCTGTCGGTCCTCTATTCCTACCCTCGCTCAGTAAAGTCGGGCATTGTGCTTTCCAGTGTCCGACACATTTACAAAAAGCACATTGGTCTTGCCCTAAGTCTGGCCGTCCTGTGCGTAGTGTCGGGGGATAACTTTCGGGTCATGGTGTCCAGGGGTTGTCCTGTTGATATATTCCTCTACCTGCTCTGTCCTCGTCTCTTTTCTTTCGTTGCATTGCCTCTTTGCGCCACATACCGAGACTGTCGAGCATAATAGGCGTTGTTTTATTATTACGAAGGGCTATTTCTAACGTTTCTATTTTATCAAGATCGAAGGATCCTACCAGTGGCCACTGTTTGTCTTGACTTTCTTTGGTATACCTGTGCCACAATTTATTATAGGCTATGGTAACTAATCCATAGTTTATGAACATGTCTTTATTAGGGGTGCCTTCCAGCGGAGCTAGATGATCCACCTCTAATAAACGGTCCGGGCTGAACCAGCTATCAATCAGTGGGGAGAAGACAGACATGACGGCTCGCAACGAGGGACAAAAAGTCAGCACTGCCTATCTTATCACTGTGCGCAAAGACTAGACAGAATATTTCTATTCTACGTTGTTTGCAGGCAGTGAATACCTCATGAACCAATAACAAAGAACAACCAATAAAAATAAAATAAAATAAAATAAAATAAAGTCAGTGGGGAGAATAAGTAGGGGCGCAAAAGTCTGCGTCCTCTACCCTTTCACTATCCATAAAGAGGAATCTGTTATTTCCTGTTTGCAGACAGCAAATCTCCAGAAAACGATCCGTGAACAGTAGTTCGGGGTCAAAGAACCCAGTTAATCAGTGTGGGAGAGGGAATCTCCCGAAAACCGTTAATAAATAATAGAATCAGTGGGGGAGAAAAATAGGCACGACGGCTGCGTTACCTATCCTTCACTGTTTGTACAAGGGAAAGAGCCTACTGTTTCTCCGTGCGCAGACAGTGAATCTCCAAATAAGTCAATAAAGAGTAATACTAGTATTTTCTGAACAACCAATACAATTATTTTGCAGTTTTTCGTGTTTACACGACCTTACCCGGACCGTATGGACAGTTTCTTGTCTTCCGAATCCAGCGCCCGATCGTCCTCTTTCTCTCGTATTTCTCGCAGCACTCCTAATGGTTCCCAGTCAGGACCGTGGATCACTCGAGAGAGGTCTGTTCGGAACTAGTGAAGTTCGGATGATCGGCTGCCAGACGAGGGTCTATTGGGCACGAGCTCTCCCGATCGTTGCAGTCGTTCACTCTGTCGTCAGGACCTCTCCCACTGGATCCACGAGTCGCTGATGGGCCCCACGCTTGGGACGCCAATTGTAGAAACTAAGGTCGGGGACAATCGATATTTGCCCGGCGGTATCGCCTCTGTAACCCACGAATTATTAATTAATGAAGAGGCAGGCGCTGGAGACTGGAAGGCAGGAAACAAGGTTTATTCTCTCCGGAGGAGAACACGACAAATCAGACAGCAGGTATCGTCATGAGGTGCTCTAACCACATCTCGGGTTTATTACTTTATTACATATTACATATTCATGGCAATGCTTTGAAGCATGAAAGGACATCCTCTGAATCTCTCCCCCAGGCCTGTTCCCACACACATTTACAGTTGAAGTCCCCTCCCTGGTCACAACAGGTGATGATTATCGCACAGCTGGACATTCCGCTGATTCACGGAATGTGGGGGTTTGATCGGATCTCATAGGGTGGGGGCTTTGATCAGCTCGGGGGTCCTTTGATGAGGGAAGCTTTCTACTGTACGGGGGAGGGGCAACAAACAGTATCGGCAGAGCTAGGTGTCGGCCTGGGAACGAGGAAGACAAACGGGCACAGGAAAAAGGGGTTTTGCATCAAAGGATCTGGGACCCTGAAAGGAATGAAGGGAGGGGTCGCGCTGGGAACAGGATGGGGTTCTGAGTCAGGGCTGCGCTGAAGGGGGGTTTATGACCCAAAGCATGTGCGAGCGAGGGGGTTGGTCAGCGTGCAGGCTTGGTGAGGGTGAAGGGCTATGCTGGGGGCCAGTGGCATGCAAAAGGGATGGTCCTGATCGAGGCACCTAAAATGGCGGGCGCGCACGACAAAAAGTGTGGCATCAGGGGAAAAGGCAAGATGGCGCAGATAATGTTTACCAAACCGTACTAATTTTCCACAGGCTCAGCCGGGTTTAGGCTCCGCTCGAGTCCGGGGAACCAGCGGTCATCGACAGAGGGTGGTTTTCTCCGTTCTCCGTGCTCGGATTATGCCCAGAATCTCAGGATCAGCCAGGATGGAGTTCCGACATTTATACCGGATAAACCGGATAAACATTTGGTTTATCCGGTTGAATATGGAAAGGGACTGAAAGGGCAGCTCTTAGCAGCTCGAGATCGTAGCCGCCTGGAGGAGGTCAAAAATTACGCCGCCATTTCACCAGCGTCCAAGCCACGCCCAATTAGTAGAAGTATCGATACTGATAGTACTGACCAGACTGACACCGCTTCACAGCAGTTTGTGGACATAGCAAAGGCCTCTTTCCTAAATGGGGTCCTATTTTTACTAGTAGGGATGTTAGACGTCTCTCTAGAGTAGTGGAAAATGTAGTTCAAACCACTGCTGGAATTTTGACAAACCTGACGGTAGAGCTTCAGGCTACGAGACTCGTTTCGCTTCAAAATCGGATGGTGCTTGACATCATCCTAGCTGTTCGAGGAGGAGCATGCCGAGTGATTGGCAGCTCCCGTTGTGTGTATATCCCTGATTCTGCTCCAACTATACCTTTAGCCATTCAAAAATTACATCACTTAGCTGCTGAAGTTCATGCTGACACTGGTACCTGGTCCTTAACAGGGTGGTTCTGGAATCTCTTGTCCACTTGGGGTTGGAAAATCTTCATGATTCTTGCTGGAGCACTTGGGGTGGTATTTGTTTGTTGCCTGTGCCTTCATTGTGGCCCGGCATGCTGCTCTTATTGTGCTGCCAAGCTCACTTCCTCATTGACAGTTTCAAGACAGGCAAAAATTGAGAAGCAGTTAGTGCAGAAGGAGGTTACCGACCTCATGCAAATAGATGAAGGTGTGTTCTTGGTTTAGAAGATCTGCTATATTATATATTGGCTACATCATGCCAAAAGGGCGGTCTGAAGGAATGTAAAATCAATATCAGCTAATGTTGACCTAATGTATCCAATATATTAACATGCTACCTTAGGAAAACCCCTTGTAAATACACTCGAACCATGCATACATTAAGAATCGGGCGTAGACTGAACAAACGCCATTTTGGTTTGCTTTCCCCATGTCTCTTTCGTTAGTTAGGAAAGCACATGACCTGCTACTGTGTAGAGAGCTTGAGAGGTTGGCCTAGGCTATGAATGGACCATTGATTCTAACTTGGGAAACTCAAGGTCACATCTGCCTTTCTTGTGAGATGAGCACATTTTTGCAGATGCTGTGCCTGTACTCCCGTGCTCCTAGAATGACAGGGAGGCACCTTCACTGACCTACCCCCGGAATAGTTTGAGCTGAGTTTCGAATGAATCAGTTGTGCCTTATATGGGTTTTCCTGCTGGCTTCACGAGAAGTGGTACTTTTCCATGTCCATGTACAGGGTTTCCATGAGGTATGCTGAAAGTATATATGCACTGTTTTGTATGTAATCCAGCAGTCTCCTCTGCACACCTTTGAGGGCTGTGGCGAGAGTGAGGCTCCCCTATATAGGGCGCTTTTGCAAAATAAACGATTGACCCTTCTCCATTGCCGACTGACTTATTCTTGGTAAATCAGGTGTATGGGCTATTGGTAAGTATAGCTCTGTGGTATATTTTTTTAGTACTTCAGCATTGAAAAGGTTATTTAACATAAAACTATAGACAAATGAAATAATAACAACCTGTAACAGAATGCAATTGTTAGTTCAGAGCAGTACGAGTTGGTCTATAGCAGTAAACTAGCAAACATTAAATCCTAGTCCAAGAAATGGGTTACTATTTCATTAATAGCAGAGACAATGACATAACGTTTAGACATGCATCATATTACAAAACATAATGGCAGCACGATATCGATAAATACATAAAAATATCAAATCTAGAATGGTTGACCTAAAAACTATTCTTTTTGTTCTAAACTTAGCATTTACAGCCTAGGCAGAGAGGATGCTCCACACAGCACGCAGAGTTAAGTAAGCTTGATAGTCTGTGGCTATCAGCTCAGAGGACAAACATTTACAACGATTTGTGTGGAGAAAATGGAGTAATCTGACATTTAACAGCCTTCTGTGGCCAGACACAAGTTATACATTATTCAACAAGGTGCCAGTTTTTCTCTAACACCTGAATTAAACCCTATATCACACTCCAGGGAAGTGTGTACCGACTTCTTAATCCACAGTGGGTCAAGTGGCTAAAACATAACATCAAGGTGGTATCTCCACATTACACTCAGGCCCATGCGTACCTCTGTACCACGCCCAAAGGTCCAAGCGATCCCCTACTGACACCCAGGGATGAAGCGTACCTCCGATGGATGCCTAAAGGTCCAAGCAATCCTTTACTATCACTCAGGGATGAGGTGTACCCTGTGTCCCCTACAGTGGCCCCAAATAGTACCCTCTTTATTGTGCTGACTAGAGAAAAAGCTAAATTTATCTACGCTTCTCCTAGTTTGCCATATGCTACTTACTGGAACGAAGAATCAGAATAAGTCTCCTACTTTATAAAGGCTGTCTTCCGTTCGACCTCTGCTTCGTGGATTCAGCAGAATTTCCAATCCATTATCGCACCTGCTCATCGATCTTTGTTTATGCAGATGAATCCGTTCTGGCAGGGGCCCTTGTCCTTTTGACAGCAGTTGGGCTCGATAAACCAATCTTTCCTGGCTGTTTCACCAAAATGTTGCTCAAATAGAAATTTACCCTAAACAAATTAAAAGACAAGAGGCTTTTGGCAAAACAGGAACAAATTGGTTTAATTTAACGCAGCGACTGGGAGAGTCTTGACAGAATGCATCTGAGGAAAATCTCTTGGTGTATCATGTTTTGGCTGCTTTTAAACATGTCGTGTGAAGCACTATAAATCGATTTCTGCATTCTTAAAAGGCATTACATTCATACATTAAGAAGTTTGGGTGTCTGATAAGGACACAGATGGCTCTCGAATTTGGGAAGAGCTATTGTGTAGTCAGTTCATATGTGTCCAGATGTCTGGTATGAGGAACGCCAGATCACTAAGTGTGGTGTGCTTGTTGTATCCGGATTGTCTGAGTGTTTCTATCTACATGTGGCACCTAGCTTTGCAGTATTTTTGGGGAACGTGAGCCTTCGGCCAAATGTTTTTTTAGGGCTATCTCTGGAGGACCTGTTTGTAGGGATGTATGACGTTACAACGCATGCTTTTACAACGCATGCCATTACGACGCAGGTTTTACAATGAAAAGTCTTTACAACGACTTGCGTTGGGGGGTGCTGGATAGTGAATAGTTTAATTTACTATTCCAACTCCAGTCCCCATGGATAGTAGGGAAGGTGTTGGATAGTAAATTAAACTATTCCCTATCCTAGAGCGCCCTCCACCGCAATTCGTTGTAATGACTTGCGTTGTAAGAGTTGCGTCGTAATGGTAGTGCTTTGTAAAAGTTGCGTTGTAAAGGATGTTTCCCGTTTGTAGTACAATTATCTATCTGTGGGATCGATCAAGGTAATCCCTGGGCATGCACTTATCTGTGGGTTAAGAGGGATCCAACTGTGACCTGTTATTTGATCGGCATTGAAACGGGTGAAGAAGCCTGTCCGACCACGTATCTCAGACTCAGGGTTGATGGGGAGGCCACCTTGGGTAAATCCGACAGCAACGACACGAGTTCACATTGAAATCCTGAAAATAATAAGGCAGTCACTGGTGTCATTTTGATCGACATTCTCAATCGCTTGTGAACAGTTGTCATAGCCTACAGTGATAATGTTTTTATTGATATAGACATGGTTATGCTTTCCTAGATCATGACATACATCGACACTGCTTTTACTGGTAACAACATTGTTGTGTGTACATGCAATGTCCCCTTACCGCTAGACACTAACCCAACGCTAGATGTTTGGTAATCTGCCCCTTACAATCTTATCCAACACACATATACCTTACACATATACAACTACTACCATGATCAATACACATTTACAATATGACTGCATGGCCTGCAACCTTTTTATAATCAATAGAAATGTGTGTAATATTATACTTTGCCATGAACTTCGTTTTCCTCAAGCTCCGCAGGACTTTGTACCCCACCAACCAAGTCAGGTCGTATTACAGTTAAAACTTGTTCCTCCATAGGTGTGAACTCAATGTTGCTCTCAGGTCCACCTGGTTTGGAAAGGCCTATAACTAGTCATACGATACAGTTACAGTTTAAAAACCCACTATGTACAAAACTGTCAACGACTACACAAATATATATATATTTTTTAGGATTTATTATTTTGAAAAATATAGTTTTTGGCTTATTTATAGATGGATAATTTTTCACCACATTTCAGTGCAGTACATGATATATTGGTATTATTTTTGGAATTTTTCAAATATATACAAACATACATATAATTAAACATTAAAAAAGAGAGAGAGACATGATGCAGGCAAAGCGCTAGATGCACTACGCACGTTTCGGCTTGGAAGCCTTCATCAGGTGACCCGTCTTTGACATAGAAAACTCGATATGTAAATAGAAGAAGGTAAAAAACACATATAATTGAAGTCCTTCAGTCACTTGTTAACCAGGCGTAGTTGTATGATGCGGACGAGTTCGATTTAGGATAGAGATATAGAGTCCTTTAACATCATGGATGATGAGTTGTATATCCAGGTCCACCTCCAGTTGTGCCGCGGCACAGCAATTACATGGTAACTTCTCTTTACTACGGCATTGATGTCATTCCATCTCTTTTTAGACTATTCACCCATCCTGGAGGTGGGTGCAACTACATTCATTTTGGCTAATATGGAGTTCCATAATGCATTCTGATTACCTTGAGGTATTTTTGTATTTATAAATAACTGGTGCTCATGTTTGCTGACCTCAGGTATTAATATTTCTACAAGCTCTGGTGTGAACCTATTTTTTCTTTTTCTTACTCTATCATGAGATCCTTCCAGGGAGTTATTGGTAGCAGGATTAAGTTGTGGTGCAAGGTTCTCTGTCATTGTGTGTATTTGGACATCCAAAATACATTGCGTCCTTTTATGGTGCCTAGCGCTTTTTTAAAGGATGGTCATGATGCACATACCTTTTGCGGTGCAACACTACATTATTTTCTGCACGCCTGAATCTGCGATGCCTTGCCTTGTAAATGTGATGCTGCGATAATAACTTTGTTGCATGCATCGCTAATGTTTTCTGTGTGCAGCACTTCTTCTTCTAGCCCTTTGAAAACCTGCACACAAGAAATCTGCATGAGATATTACATTTTTTCAAAAGAAAGAAATTGATTGATGACTATTGGGGTCAACTTGCAATTTTGGTGAATCTTTAGACACTTGCTTGAGAGATTAATTAGCTTTTTTTGCTGCTCAAAGAAAATTTAGGAATGATTGATGAGCTGTAGGGATCATTCCTTAGCTTAGGTTATTGATGTGGCCAAAGCAATTGAAAGGCTCCATGGTTTCAAGCAGATGTATGTCTATTGAGTATCCTTCCACCTCACACATTAATGTGCATTCTTGCTCGGAGGTGTTAGCTCTACCAAAAATAAGTTTAACAGAAATATACAAAAGAAAAATCAGCAATTCTGTTTTAGATGTGGATCTAAATCCCACATAAGTAATAATACAAATTGTCCAGCACTGGGCAAACAGTGCATCAGGGGGAACATTTAGGCCATTTCCAAAGAGTCTTTAACCCCTTCGACGCGGATGACAAAGCCAGTTCGTCATGGGCGTTAACTGCGCTACGCGGATGACGAGCTGGCTTTGTTTTTAAATTTCAGCGCACAGCGGGGAAAACCCGCTAGCGTGATAGCGGGTAAAGGAAGAAAACAATCAGTCAACATTAGCAATGTGGCAGTCTCTATGGATGATTGTATTTCAGATCTATGCAAGGAAGAGAAGTACGAAGTTCCTCGTGGTAGGTGTGATAGAGGATCACAAGCATGTGGGGGTAGTGTGGTCACAGGCAGGCGGTAACGGTGTGTGATAAGGAGAGGGGATTCTCCTTGTTGGAACTAGGGCTCTCACACACGCAGCAAGCTAGGTGTCATGCTTCGTCATTTGAGCCTGCCCCTCGCCAGGTCGGCGCTGCAATACCTGGCAGGCACCCGGAACCGGGGCTCTTTGTCGGGGATCTTTTGTTCCTGCCGGTGGGTGCAGTGAGGGTGAGGGGCCTAGTATGTGTAGATGAAGAAGGAAGGGAGTGGGTTAAAATAGGTCAGTTAGTCCTAGCACAATATTTTATTCCAGAGGTAAACTGCCTAACTAAAAAGGTGGAGAGGGGCATAGAACTAGTATTAAGTGTCGAGGGGTATGTACCCTGCTCTCGAGTGTATTTCAGATCTGCCAAAGTTATTCTTATCATTCAGGGAAATTGCCAAAACACATGTCCACCGTGTCCACCCCAGTTGGCAGACTTAAGGGTTCATTATGGGAAATTTGCATTGGAGATTTCAGTATTAATGATCGCTAATTCAGATACCCCAATAATCATATTGTGTAGTGAGTGTTATTTTCATCATTGGTTGTTCTAGAACAGCCGGATATCTCTCCCAAAGCTTTTGGGGAGCAAGCTATTGATTCATTGTATTTTTCCATGATTTATTGAGGTGCTTATGTAGAACAACTGCTACAAAAAGGCATGTTGCTGTGAAAGGTTGAGAAGTGGTGGGTTGACATGACCTAGCCTGTAGGAGAATAGGGTCTGCTTCCTATGGTCACCCCCACTTTTTGCTGTGATTTTCTGGTTTTTCGACTTTAGTGTGGCTGTGGGCCTGCTAATCAGACCCACAGCCCAGCGGTTCTCTCTCTAAATTGATACCATGTACTTTAGGTACATACCAGATTGGATATTGGGTCACCTTTGTGAGCCCCTGTATAGTGTACCATAGGTACCCAAGGCATAGGTGCATCCAAGGCCTACCAGGGGCTGTAGCTTGTATTATGCCACCCCTGGCTGGCTATCGAAACTAACACCACAGGCTGATCACTCAGCTTGGGTAAGGTGGTGTAATCACCCCTTACTTAGATATAGTATATCTATATCTACCTTATATATAAACACATAGTAACCTATAAGTCACTCCTATGTGACTTATAGGTCTCCTATGTGAGTGCTTCATCTTGCCCCCCTTCAAGAAAGCACTAGCCTTCCTCAGTTATGAGAAGCAGGATTGCCCACCTTAGTGAAGCAGCTATCTGAGGACAACACGCCCGTGGTAAAACTGGTTTGGGGCAAGATTCCCCTCTCTGGTCCTGACGCTATACTGTCTAAAGGAACACATGGCATCCTGCTGAGGGGTGTTGTGCTAGGCGGCCCATCCAAGGCACCTTTCCCTCTGAAGCAAGCCTCTGGTCTAACCCCGAGTGGTCAACGTACCAAAGGAGATAACACCTCACTGCTGCAGCACTGCCTTTGGTCCTGAGCCTGGAAATCATTCTCACATCTCGCCAAGTGGTCAGAAAGCGGTCTGTGGGTGTCTACTTTCTGAGGCTGCTGGACGAGTTAAAAGTTACCCTCGTTTAATAGTGACATTAATATCGACCTTGGCATCCGGTCGCACTTAATGCCATGATTAAGTTGATACCTCACATGGGCCAGTTTGGCAGTCCCAGTCAAAAGTTATTGGGTTGGGATGCCATCCGTTAACTCCTTACTAGCCAAAGGGGCTACCAACTTTACCCACTGAAAATTTACAATTTTGTTTTGTAAAATATATGTCTTACTTAACAAAATATAGCTCCCTGTCCTAGGACTTTATAGGCCTTCTTAATGGGAGAAGTACATGTAATGTTAAGGGATGAGTTGGCTTTGTCATTAGTTTAAATGGCAAAGTTGAACTGGCAATGAAACCACTGTCCTTCCAGATTGGACACTCTTGGGCAGATTTAGAGCTCGGCGGAGGGTTACTCAATCACATCGGTGATGAATATCTCATCTACTAAAATGTAACAATTGGGGGTGGGGTCGCACACTACTCACACACCAGCGGGATCGCCCCTAAGGACTGTGGTAAGTGTAGTTCGTGTTCCGCGTTGCATCTTCTTTCGATATTCTGCTATCTTCGCTATCTTCGCCAAAAAAATGTAAATCCCATTATATCCTATAGGATTTATATTTCAACGGACAGGATATCCGTCAAAGTTGGGATTGAGTAACCCCTCTGCCAATCAGGGCCTCTGTCTTGCATGGCCTGGGTGCCCTGGGTACCATATACAATGGATTTATAAGTAATTCAGGCCTTCCCAATTAGATGTGTCCAATTTAATATGCTAATTTTATAGGGTCAAAACACTGACACTGATGTTTGGTTGCAGCACTCAGCGCATTTTCAAAAAAACAGCAGCATAAGTCGAAAAATGTGGAGGTGAACATGCAAAAAGAGGCATTTCGTTACATGCCCCCTTCCAGAGGAAAGGTGAAGAACAACTTAGCTCTTATCCTGGTGGTTCTCATCATCTTAGGGGAAAAACCAGGAAATGCCATCTGCATTGGCATGGCCAGTCAAAGGTCTATGGGCCAGATTCATCAAACCAAAATCCGCTCGCAAAGGGCCAGATTCTGAGAATCTAGCCCTTTGCGAGCAGTATTTTTGCATTTGGGAAGCAAAAATCGCAATTTTAGAAATCGCTAAATTGCGATTATTTGCATTTAAGGAATCTCAATTTGAGATTCCTTAAATGCAATGCATGAAAGCTTCTAAAATAGCGAATTCGCTAATAGGGCACGCAAATTACCATGAAGTACAACTTCGTGGTAATTTGCAAAAACATTGAAAAATGCACTAAAGTGCATTTTTCAAAGTTTCATGTTGCGCACACACATGCCCTAAGGGCATGTTTGTGCGCAACATATGTGCACATATCAATTTCAGGGGTGCAACAGGGTGTCCTTTGGACACCCTGGCACCCTTGAAATTGGTTCCTTATTTGCGATTCGCTAATTGCTAATCGCAAATAAGGAATGACTCCCCATTCATTTCTATGGGCCTAGAGGCCCATAGGAATTAATGGGAAAGCCATTCCTTATTTGCGATTAGAAATTAGCGAATCGCAAATAAGGAATCAGTAGAAATCACGAAAAATATTGCGATTCCTACATGCATTCCGTTTTGCGAGTCTTTAATAGCGAATCCTTAAAATTCGCTATTAAGGACTCACGAAACATGACTTTGATGAATCTGGGGGTTAGTTCCACTGTAAAGTCCGTAGGGAGCTGGACCACTTCAACAGTTTCTGGTTCTCTCCTTTCATCTAACCAGAGACTTTCATACGAATCTCCGTATTTACTTCATGCAATTGAAGAGGAGGTGGATATTTCATACGTGAACTTGAGTACGTAGTTATGGGGGTGCTAAATGGAAGAACTGCAAACGACAACCCGCTACATGTTGCTCTTTATAGGACATGCTATGGAGGAGTGTGGCTCACTGATTAGAGCGGCAGACCCTGATGCAGAGGTCTGGCCCGGGACCAGGGTTCGATTCCCGACGCGGCAGGGTCCTGAGCCCAAAAATGTCCACGGACTCGATAATTCTCGCCTAGGTGCCTACTCTAATCATGGGGTCCCACGCTGCAACTCTGGGCAATAGTTGCTTAATCTCCACTACGGCGGCCCACCCGCTGCGGGATGCCTGTTTTTCACCCTGGGGATACCCAGTAGGGGGTATCTCACAGGGAAAAGCCAGGACGGGTTCCCAAGGCAAGCGCCTGGATGCCTTCGGGTGATACATGCGCTATATAAGTCGCAATACATTTACATTTACATGCTCACAATCAATCGTTGACTACTTTGCGATTTTTCTAAATTCAATCCCTTTGCTAAAATTATACAAACTAGAGACGGCCATCGTCCCGGCGTCATGGAACTCAATCTGCTCTTGCCTAGCCACCCAAAGGCGCCAGATAATGCTGGCCATCTGTATATTGTTGACTGCAAGAGGATTACATTTTCAGATTGTTCACACGTCCAGCTCGCCATTAGAGCAGATGAAACAATAGGCAGCTTTGAGGGTCAGCATGCATACCCAATAAAAACCTGGGAAGCCTTCAGTTCAGCACTCATCCTTCTCTACAGTAAGAACTTTCTTTGGTATCATTAACAAAGGAACAACTACAGGACAAGTGTGTGGCCAGAAACAACATCTCACCTGCCTGCAGACCATCAAAACAGAAAATAAACCAAGCTTTAGCACTCTAAGAAGTTGGCACTAACACTATACATGCTCAATCAGTTGAGAAGCTCAAAAAAGCAGTATGAGGAGGAGCAGAGGGAGGATAAGAAAACTCAGTCAGATGTCTTTTGGGGAAAAGTAGCCTGTGTCAGAAACCAAAGAAACTAAACAAATGCAGAAACATTCCAGCGTCCCAGATGTTCAACCCCAAACATCAACAGCTCCTCAGACTTAGAGTGTCAGAAGAAATATTTTTTTATTCTATGAATTCAAAATAACAAAGATACATTCTTGGGTGGGATGGGGCTCTGAATACAAACAGAATACCCTCTGCTATCTGTAAAGAGCATCCTTTGTCTTGAGCTGGTAAAATATTGCGTTGGGGGGCGCTGGATAGTGAATAGTTTAATTTACTATTCCAACTCCAGTCCCCGTGGATAGTAGGGAAGGTGTTGGATAGTAAATTAAAACTATTCCCTATCCTAGAGCGCCCCCAGCGCAAGTCGTTGTAAAAGTTGCGTTGTAATGGTTGCGTCGTAAAGGTACTTTGTTGTAAAAGTTGCGATGTAAACGCTGTTCCCCCCTCAGGGCAATTTTAGACAATGAAGGTAAGTATTTGGAGTCATCGCTACTGGCTGACTTGACATCAGGGTCTAATTCTAGCCGTAACGGCAGCAAAGATTCTTCTAACACTCACTGATAGTCGCGACATTCCCCTAGGTAGAACCTCAGGTTCCATTGATGGTTTATCGATGAAGGTTACAGACGAGTCTTTAAGATCCCCATATAAATATCACTATCAAAGCTTCTTCTAGAATTTGGACTTATAAAGTAAATAATAACTAGACACAGCACTTTTTTTTTTTTTAGATTACAGCTTTACTATGAAAATACCCTCAATTGAATACTTTGGTCGACAATAGCCAATCCTCCAGAGCCATCCTTTAACCCCTCCCATGCTCGTGACGGAACCGTTCCGTCACGAGCCTCGGGTAGGCTGTGCTGGTGACGGAACGGTTCCGTCACGGCCCCCTCGCCGCGCCTGCGCAGTGTGAATTCCGCACCTGCGCTTACGTTCTATAGAGCAGGCGGGGCCGTGACGGAACCGTTCCGTCAGAAGCACTGCTCACCCGAGGGCCGTGATGGAGCAGTTCCATCATGAGTACGGGAGCGCCGCGCGGCCCCGCCTCCCCTTAGCGCTGCGGCGGAATAGCCGCTGCAGCGAAGGGGTTAAAATGTTCCTTGAAAGTGCATTACCAAAAACTCAATACAATGCCTCATGGGGCCAGAAGAAATCATACGCGACTTTAGAAAAGGGTTTTAAACAAATGCATGAAGGAAAAACCTTAATTTAAAGACAAAATAAGAGGCTGGTTTGGATTTCGGCAGATGGGTTACCCAGTCACAACAGTGTCGGATAGCGATGGGATTTATTCTATGGGATTTATATTCCGGCGGACCGGCTGTCAGGCATGGCTCTTTAGATGACCTCAGCACTCAACGGAGCTGCCCCCCAGCACCTTGAGACCCTTGAGAGGTGGCCGACCTGACCTGGT
Organism: Lissotriton helveticus; assembly: GCF_964261635.1. Classification (NCBI taxonomy): domain Eukaryota; kingdom Metazoa; phylum Chordata; class Amphibia; order Caudata; family Salamandridae; genus Lissotriton; species Lissotriton helveticus. Next base: position 40,362,789 of record NC_136057.1, read on the forward strand.
CAGAACCGGTCGCTCCTCCCGCTCCTGACTGTGCCTGAATCGCTTTTGCCATCCTGTACCTAAACTCCATCTGCTTGGACTGCCTGGACTCGTAATTCCATCTGCTTCCATCTGCTTGGTATCGTAACCCTGCATCTGTGCCCAGATTAGCATTGTTTTGCATCATTTTGGTATTGGCGCTGATTTCATCTGTCTAATATCGTACCCCTGCATCTTAATCGTGATTTCGTCCGTTTGTTGTCGCACCCCTGCATCTGTGCCTAGCTTTGCATTGCTTTGGTGTTAGTGCAGGTGACCTCCTGACTGCGCCCCGATCTTGGCCGCATTATTATTCTGGTGCCATTTTGTTGTGCCTCTCGGCCCGTCCCTGCCGCTGCTCATCCGCGGTCCCACCCCTGTCCCCTACAGCATCTCCAAATCGATCCCTTCCCCACTCGCCACCCCACTCCTGCCTCCCAGCTGCTCCTCCCTCGCTCCGCCCCCTCCACTCTCCACTTATGTTAGAGCGACATACGCGCAGCGGACGCGCCCCATGCGCGCCGAAGGCGCGCCAAAGGTAAGCCCTTCTACGCCCGTCTGCGCCTGGACTGCGCCCAGCGCCAGACCCCCTGGCCCCTGCAAAACCCACTCCACCCGCCTAACGTACGACGCCGCAACCCTCTCTGCACTCAACACCGGCCATCTCCCCGACTGCCACCAAGCCGCCCAAGGACGCACCCATGGACCCTTCACCTGCCAATCCTGCAAGTTCTGCTGCATCAAGACCCACACTACATCCACAATCGCCAAACAGAGCTCCGACAATAACCACCTGAAGTGCATCCTGCTCAACACCCGCTCGGTCCACAGACAAGCCATTGTACTATAGAACCTACTAGACACCACAACGCCGGACGTCGCCTTTCTTACAGAAACCTGGATGGACGCCTCATCAGCGCCCGACATCGCCATAGCCATCCCGGATGGTTTCAAGATCATCCGAAAGGACCGCATCAACAAACCAGGAGGAGGCATCGCCATCGTCCACAAGAACACCATCCGCATCACGACAAGCTCCGACGACACCTTCACAGCCGCCGAACACCTTCACTTCCAGATACACACCGACCCCAAGACCACACTTAGAGGCACCCTCATCTACAGACCACCAGGAACCCGCACACAATTCAGCGAAGACATCACTGACTTTATCAGCCCACACGCCCTCCCCTCCGAGGACTACATTCTCCTAGGAGACCTCAACTTCCACCTGGAAAAGAACAACGAAAGCAACACCACCACCCTCCTGGACAACCTCGCCAATATCTGACTCAAACAACTGGTAAACACCCCCACCCACTACACCGGACACACGCTCGACCCAATCTTCTCCTCCAGCAAGCACGTTTCCTTCAATCACGCCACAGGTCTCCACTGGACGGACCACAGCTGCGTCCACTTCAACTTCAGAAACACCACGACCCACCACCACTCACAACAAGTTCCCCGCAGAAACTGGAACAAAATTACCACCGACCAGCTCACCACATCGCTAAACCAAAACCCTCCCGCCAAATCATCGGACCCAAATCAGGCAGCCATCAATCTCGTACAATGGATCACCCACTGCGCTGACGAATTAGCACCCTTGAAAAACCATCACAGCAAGCCAGGAAGCAAAAAAGCCTCCTAGTTCAATGACAACCTCAAGAACTCCAAAAAGAACTGCCGCACCCTCGAGAAAGCCTGGCGAAAAAACCCAACCACAGACAACATGACCGTTCTCAAAGATGCCACTCGCAATCACCACCAGTTGATCCGATCCACCAAGGAATCAGCTTTCAAGGATCGACTCGACAACAACGCCCACAACAGCAAGGAACTCTTCAGCATCGTCAAAGAGCTTACCAATCCCAGCGCCGGCACCAACGACATCACTCCCTCTCAAGACCTCTGCAACTCTCTAGCCTCGTTCTTCCACAGCAAAATCGCTGACATACATAACAGCTTCGGCGACCAGTCTACCCCCCTTACCACCGAACTGAAGCCCCCCACCACCACCCTTTGCGCCTGGAACCCGATCAGCACCGAAGACACCATCCGCCTGATGAACTCCATTCACTCCGGATCACCAACCGACCCATGCCCCCACCACATCTTCAACAAGGCCGACTCCATTATCGCACCCCATCACAAGGATATCATCAACTGCTCTCTCAACACCGCTACCTTCCCGGAAAGCTGGAAACATGCCGAACTCAGTGCCCTCTTGAAGAAACCTACAGCAGACCCCACTGAACTTAAGAACTACCGCCCCATCTCGCTCCTCCCATTCCCTGCCAAAGTCATAGAAAAGACCGTCAACAGTCAGCTCGCCGCCTTCCTCGAGTCCCTCGACCCCTCACAGTCCGGCTTCCTAGCCAAACACAGCACCGAAACCGCCCTCATCGCAGCCACAGACGACATCCGAACACTACTCGACTACGGGGAAACAGCTGCCCTGATCCTCCTGGACCTCTCCGCAGCGTTTGATACGGTCTATCACAGCACCCTTGTACAACGCCTCAGTAACGTTGGGATACAAGGAAAAGCATTGAATTGGATCATCTCGTTCCTCGCCGGAAGAACCCAGAGACTCCGCCTCCCCCCTTTCAGATCAGAGGCCCCTGAAGTCATCTGCGGCGTACCACAAGGATCATCTCTCAGCCCCACCCTCTGCAACGTCTACATGAGCCCCCTCGCACCCATCGCACGCCAGCACAACCTCAACATCATCTCCTACGCCGACGACACCCATCTGATCCTCTCCCTCACCAAAGACCCAAACACCGCCAAAACCAACCTACACGAAGGGATGAAAGACGTAGCCGAGTGGATGAAGAACAGCCGCTTAAAACTGAATTCAGACAAGATGGAAGTCCTAATCCTAGGATCATCTCCCTCTGCATGGGACGACTCATGGTGGCCACGGGCCCTGGGCAGCGCACCCAAAACAACAGACCATGCCCGCAACCTGGGATTCATTCTAGACTCCTCCCTCTCGATGACCAGACAAGTCAACGCCATCTCATCATCATGCTTTTTTTTTTTGTAAAAACAATTTTTATTGGCATTTCAGAATACAGCTATACATGAGTGCAATCAGTACTTAAATGCACATCCAAGAGGATGGGATGACGTTTCTTTTCTGAGTACATGCCTTTTATGATAACAATCCCGCAACCAATCCCTCCCTGTGGCCCACCCCCCTTGTCAGTGCGTCAGAGTCCTCTTTCTCAACAGCCAACAATCAACAAGCCGTTCTTTCCTGGAAGCAATTGAAAGGAGAAGGTAGGCGATGCCTTCCACTAGGGAACCTGAACTCCCATAACCCTTGTCGTTACTTATGTCAGTTGTGTACCGTACCAGGAACGGGGAACCTCACCTCCGAAACATCCTATGGCGTCTGTGCCTCACTATCTCCGCTCTGATCTCCCTCAGGTATTTGCAGCTCGGTCTCTAGGGCCTCCCACGCCCTGCCTGATTCTAGCGCCCTATCATTATCTAGTCGCCTGGCCTTTTGCAGCCGCAACGCACTCTCTGCCTTCGCCCATCGCTCCAGGGTAGATCTCCAGCACGAGTAGCTGGGGGCCCAGCTGGATTTCCAATGCATGGTGATTTCCCGTTTGGCCAGTATCAGGCCCAAGTCATAGAATTTACTAGTGATGCGATTCTGGGGGGTGTGAGGGAACCATAATAATAAACAAACGCCCATATCCGCTTCAATGTGCCGATCCGTGACAGCATTCAGGCAGGCCACCACCGCCTCCCAGTAATCAGTTAGCTTCGTACAAGCCCAGAACATATGGGCAAAATCCGCACCTTCCAATCCACATCTAGGGCAGAGTGAAGACGCGCCCTCAAAATACTGTGAGATCTTAACCGGCGTCAGATAAGCTCGGTGGAGAGAGAAAAATTGGACCATCTGAAACCTGGCATCCCTAGTGCCTTTCCATGCTCGCCGCAAAAGCTGCGGCCAAGTCGATTCGGGAATCGGTCGCCCAATATCCTCTTCCCATTTGGTTTTCAATCCGTCCAAGGGCTGCAGCGTTTCCGTTGATAGTCTCCGATAGAGACAGGTGACGGCCTTGTAAGTGCCAGCCGCCATAACCACATATTGACAGCTCTCAGATGTCGGTGGTTCAGAGAGACCCCTCCTCCAATGGCGCTGGATACTAGCCACCAGCGAGGCGTGTAACAGGTAATCCCCCCTCGGGAGGTCGTAATCATCGCGCAGCTCCTGAAACGAAAGCAATGATCCCTCCTTATACAGATCACCGATCATTTGCAGGCCTAGTTCTTCCCAAGTCGCCAGTGCTGACCAATCCCCACCATGCGGGAAGGCAGTGCACATCCCTAGTGGGATCTCAGGGGCATACGGGCGAGCGACGCCAGCTCGCCTATGACAGCGCAGCCAGCAGTTGCGGATCGTCCGCTCCTCGCTTGAGAGTAGGGAAAGGTCCAGTTTCTGTCCCAAAATAACGAAGGACATGATATGTCTCGGCAGGAACCCGCCTGCAGTCCCCTCCGGGCCTCTAAATTCGAGAGCCACCGCCTGGGTAAGCCACTGCAACTGGGCCGCTAAATAATACCATTCGAAATCAGGGGCAGCTAGTCCCCCGTCCGATCTAGGGCGCATCAATGTGGCCAGCGCCACTCGCCTCCTGCCCGTTCCCCAAATGAACTCGGTGAGCAAGGAGCGCAACCTGGTGAACACAGATGCCGGGATCCAGACCGGTAGTGCGCGAAACAAGTTCAATAGTCGGGGCAGCGCCACCATTTTAAGTAACGCCACTCGCCCTGCGACCGACAACGGCAGCGTCCGCCAGAACCCCATGCAGCCACGTAGGCTCCGAATCGCTCTCTCAATATTACCCTCCAGGAGGTCCACTTGTGACCGATATATGCGTGTGCCTAGATAAGGGAGGCAATGATATTCCCATCGCAGATCCTCCTCCGGCTGGGAGTCGTCCGTTCCCGGCATCAGCGGGAAGATGCAGGACTTCCCCCAGTTGACCCTCAGTCCCGAGAGTCGGCCGAAATCGAACAGCAGGTGTCTAGCCCTGCGCAGGGCAGCGTCCGCGTCAGCCAAAAACAGCAGGCAATCATCGACATAAAGGGATATGAAGTGGGTATCGCCTCTCAGTTGAAGGCCCTCATATGCATGGCCCAGGCGGGCATGAGCTGCCAGGGGCTCTATAGCTAACGCAAATAGGAGGGGGGACAAGGAGCACCCCTGTCTGGTCCCTCGCCCCACCCTGTATGGGGCCGAAATAGTAGCCCCGGTCTTGACTCGGGCCGTGGCCGCAGCATAGAGTAAGGCGGTCCACTTCACAAATCGCTCGCCCAGGCCAAAGGCCTCCAGCACACGAAGCAGGTACGGCCACTCGATGCTGTCAAACGCTTTTTCAATATCGGTCGACAGAACAGCGGCTCCCAGTGGGCCATCAACATAGCCCCCCATGACCCGAAGCAGTCGACGCACACAGGTGGCAGTAGTGCGCTGGGGGATAAACCCCGCCTGGTCCGGATGCACTAAAGCGCGCATATGGGCCAGCAGTCGCATCGCATGAATCCTGCTCAAGATCTTATAGTCCGTCGTGAGCATGGACAGTGGGCGGTCGGCCGAGCGTGAGGTAGCGTCGCCATCCCGCTTCAGTAAGGGGATCACCAAGGCTTCTCGGGCGGTTGCAGGGAGGGTTCCAGTTTCCCAGGCCTCCTGGTATACCACAAGCAATCGCGGTACCAACACGTCTGCATAAGCAGCATAAAATTCGATTGGTAGCCCATCTATACCAGGAGTCTTGCGGCGAGCCATCTGTTTAATGGCCACCCGGATTTCTCCCTCAGAGATGTCCCCACCCAATCGGGCCACGTGCTCAGGGTCAAGCTGAGGGAGCTGCGCCACCTGGAGAAACTCATCCAATTCCTCTGGCACACCTGGCATCGCACTCCTATAAAGGTGCGCGTAGTACTTGAAAAATTGGCCATTAATCTCCGACTGAGTGTAAACCTCAGTCCCGTCCGGCCTAGTCAGAGCCACAATCGGGGTGCCGCGGGCTCCTGGAGCGGCCAGCCAGGCTAAGAGTGAGCCCACCTTGTCGCGCTCAGCATGAGCCCGAACAAGGAACTCCTTGTAATCAAAGCAGCGCACCTTCTCAGTCGCCCCCGCCACTTCCTCCCGTGCCACCGAAACCGCCTCGCGAGCTTCCGGGGTCGTGTGGGAACGCCTCTCCTCCTCGCGCAAGCGATCCTCGGTTCATGTAAGGTCCTGTAGGAGAGTCTTGCGGACCCCCGCTGTGGCTGAAATGCAGACTCCCCGAATCACTGCCTTAAAGGCGTCCCACTCCAGCGCCCTACTGGAAGCAGCGCCCGCGTTAGCACCAAAATAGCCCTCCACCCCATTACCTACCTCGGCCCTAAACACAGTGTCCTCCAGCGCCAACGGATTCAATCGCCACGTCGGTATAGCTTGGCGTTGGCGCGTCCAGTGGACCGCCACCAGGCAAGGATTATGGTCAGAAATTGTCTTAGCCAGGTATTCGCTGTGGCGGACCAAGCATTGAATATCCGGCGTGCATAGAATGCTGTCAAGGCGAATATGAAGCTCGTGCGGGGGGGAATAGAACGAAAAATCTCTCTCCGTCGGGTGTTGGGTTCGCCATGCATCAACCAGGCCCCAGCTACTCTGCCACGCTCGCCTGCTCTGCGCTAGCCTGTGCGCTGCTGCCTGCGCCAGCGGAGGGTGAGACCTATCCAACCCCACATCAAGCACTGAATTAAAGTCCCCCCCCAGTAAGACCGCGTTGGCTAGCACTGACGCCAGTTTCCCTGATAGGCATGCAAAGAAGGCAGTTTGGTCTACATTGGGGGCGTAGATGCTGCAAAGTGTCACATCCCTCCCATCCAGGCGGCCCTGCACAGCTACGAACCTCCCTTCAGGGTCGAGCACCGTCTGCACTGGCTGAAAGGGGACTCTCGCCCGCACCCAGATCAAAACCCCCCGCGCAAAGGCCGAGTAGCTCGTGTGGAATAGTTGACCCCGCCATCTGCGCTGTAAAGCCCGCCCTTCACGTTGGTCAATATGCGTCTCCTGCAGAAAGGCTATTTGTACCCCCCTACGAACAAGATAGGCATGTACCTTATGGCGCTTCAGCATAGAGTTCAGTCCCCTCACATTCCAGGTTACACACTTTAGGTCAGGTATGATCCCCATTCACAGAAATAATGGCAGTCCTGTCGATAGATAAGGGTCTAGACACACTGACAACACCCCTGAACCAACCCCTGAACACCTCCCAGTAACCCCATGTCCCACCCACCCCCAGAATAGGCCCCAAACAGCAGAGTCCCATCCAAATGTCAATAAACTGAGTACAACAATCTCCGGTAACTACCAGAGTCCCACAATAGGTGTGAGAAATGGGGGGGGCGGCCTGTCGCTACGCCCAACAGGCCCTGAGCTAACCATGCCACCAGGCCAGCCCTCCTCAGTGCACCCCAGTTGCCCCACATCCCCACCCACGCAAAGGCATAAACCATCAGCAGCGGGAGGGAATCCCTGCACCACCCCGCAACACTCCACACAGCCCAGTCATATGCCTCTGCCCTAGTCCCAAACAGGGGTCCAGCTGCAAATACGATACCAGTAGAACAGGTCCTGAGGGTCACTCATCCAATAAGCCATCAGCTGTCCCAGGCGTGACATGAGGTGGCCCCGGACCACCAGCGCCCGACTCCTCCGACACTGCGTCCTCTGAGCCCTCCCGTGAGCCCGTCTCCGCCGCGGACACCGCCGTGACCGCTCTGGAAATAGTAGAGACCGCCCGAAGGGCCTCTTTGCGTTCCAGCTCGGTCTGCGAGACAGAAGGTGTCCCAGCCTTCGGCGGTCGTTTTCTGGGTCTCCTGGGGCGCTTGGATTTCTGTGTCTTCCTTCGCTGGTCTTCAAGTGCAGGGTGAGCATCCGACCCAGCCTTGTAGCGTTCCAGCCAATCCCACACTTCGTCTGGAGAATCATGGAAGGAAGATTTACCATCTAACATGATCCGCAGGCGTGCAGGAAATAGAAGTGAATAGCGGATACCCTCCTCCCGTAGTGCTCTCTTGACTGCTAGAAAGGTGGAACGCTGTCTCTGCACCTCGAGAGAGTAATCCGGGTATATGGAGACCTGAGCATTGTCCACTCGGTATGGCCCCAGCGCCCTCGCCCTCTGTAGGATAAAGTCACGGTCTTTGTAGTGCAGCAAGCGCGCCACCACTGGACGAGGAGGTCTGCCTTCAGCTGGGGGCCGAGCCGGGACCCGGTGAGCGCGCTCCAGTGTGTAGAACGGGGTCAGACCCTCCGGCGCCACCACGTCGCGCCGCCAAGGCTCCAGGTAGCCCAGCATGTCCGCCCCTTCAATTTTCTCCGGCAGGCCCACCACTCGGATGTTGTTGCGGCGATTTCGCCCTTCCGCGTCTTCTGCTCTCTGCTCCAGTAGGTGCACCCTGTGCTGCAGCTCCACCAGTGCAACCTCAGTCGTCTTGGCCGTTGGTTCCAGCGCGTCCATTCGACATTCCGTCTGCTTGACCCGGTCTGCCAACTTGCCATGGTCCGCTCGCAGGAGCCCCAGGCTCGTGGACACCTGGCTGATATCCAGACGGAGTGCCTCCCTGGTGTCTGCAATGGCCTGTAAAATCTGGTCCAGTTGGCCCTGCGGGAGGCCCGATTTCGGGCCCTCGTCTACTATAGAGCTCTGGCTGCTCGCTGCTCCCTCCTCCACATCTGTTGGGGGCTTTAGGCGGCGCCCCATGGTGGCAGCCGGTCTCCGGCGCAAGGCGTCACCTCAATCTCCGCTCCCTAGAGGGCGCAAGGCGTGCAGAAGGGCCCCCAGTCCCAGGGCCACTACCCGCTTCTCACTGTAGCACAGGGGGGGCGCCAGGTCCAACACCCCACGTCCGGGAGTCCGGCGGTCGGCAGCGTGTGTACCCCTCCGATGTGGAGGGATCCTGACCCAGGGTGGGGTGGGCCAGCCCCAGTTCGCGTCTTGCCAGTACCAGTCCCGGGGGCTGGAGCCCACAGTTCAGAGGCCTCCCTGACGTAGCAGCGCCCAGGCCAGCAGCGCTTAACAGCATGGTCCAGGCCTCAGACACCTCGGTGGTCCCCCCAGCGCTGTTCCCCCGAGGCTCCCACTGCCAGGGGTTTGAGTAATGCAGTTAGGAGAGGGGGGGGGGGGCACCTACCGTCAGATGTCCACTCCCGGAGGTGTGCCGTGCCTCCCCGGGTCCGGGCTCCAGAAGTTCTCGCCGCCACCTGCGCCGGTCCGGTCTTCCCTCCGATGGGCTCCGCTAGTTGTCACTGCCCCTGTGCCTCGAGGGAATGGTCCGTGTCTCTCCGCCGAGGCTCCGGCTGCACCCCCGTCTAGCCGGCTCATGTGATGGGCGGCGGCCGGGCAGCTCTCACCGCGGGTCGGCCACCCGCCCACGCAAGGACGGGGATCCAGCCGTGCGCCCAGGCCGCTCAAAATGGCCGGCGCCGCGTCGGGGATCCCGAGGCTAGCACGCCCCTCTGCTGTCACCGGGACCGCTCCTCGATATCCACGAGGGTCCGATGGTGCGTGGGTGGGGATGCGGTCAAGCCCCCGTCAGCGGGTTCCAGGATAATCAGGAAAGCCAGCGAGGAGCGCGATGCTCACGCGTCCATTCCTCTCAGCGGCTAAGCCACGCCCTCTCTCATCATCATGCTTTAACATCTTACGCATGCTCCGAAAGATCTTCCGATGGATCCCCATCGAAACAAGAAAGACGGTCACCCAAGCACTTGTCACAAGCCGACTGGACTACGGAAACACCCTCTACGCCGGAACCACAGCCAAATTACAGAAAAAACTCCAACGAATTCAGAACGCCTCCGCCCGACTCATCCTAGACATACCACGCCACAATCACATATCCGGTCACCTGAGAGACCTTCACTGGCTCCCCGTCAACAAGAGAATAACGTTCTGTCTCATCACCCACGCACACAAAGCCCTATACGACCTAGGACCCAGATACCTCAACACGCGCCTGACCTTTTACACCCCCATCCGCCAACTACGATCGTCCAATCAAGCCCTCCCCACAATTCCACGCATCCGAAGAGCCACCATGGGAGGAAGATCATTCTCCTACTTAGCAGCCAAAACCTGGAATTCTCTCCTCACCCACCTCCGCCTACACAGAACCACCTCTCCTTCAGAAAACAACTCAAAACCTGGCTATTTGATAAGTAGCGACCCCCCTCCCCCTCAAGCGCCTTGAGACCCTCTGGGTGAGTAGTGCGCTATACAAATTTTGACTTGACTTGACTTGACATGCGCCAGGACGCCCCTTCGCTGGGGCAGCTGTGCGCGGTACAAATAATAATAACATAACATAACATAACATAACTTGACTCACAGGTGAATAGTAGTGCTTTACAAACCCTGTTAGATTGATAGTTTCTTGCGGCTATCTCAATTGAAATCACATTGGTCCCTAAAAGAGACCGAGCTGTCTCTAGCAATCCCTTATTAGACATCTCCTTCTTCAAACAGTATGTACAGCTTTCCACAATCAGACGCGCGCCTCATCCCACTGACTCCACAGCTGTGCAGATCAAAGAAACTGTTCCCAAACCAACATGGCCGACATGCACGCAACCACATGTAGTTCAAGGGTTAACAGAGCTGGTTGATCAATTTCCTAATTTAAAAAGGCTTCCCAGTACACATCACCTGTGTATTCTTTACAGGGAATAGAGCATTAGCGTGTGCTTGAAATCATACCACACACCCAACACGGTACCAACATCCACCTTTTTTACAGCAGGGGGAGGTTTGGTTATTCACTTCTTCTGCCATTCAGCTTCGAGAAACATCCTTTACGACGCAACTTTTACCACGCAGTGCCTTTACAACGCAGGTTTTTCAACGCAAGTCATTACAACGAATTGCGCTGGGGAGCGCTTTAGGATAGATAATAGTTTATTTTACAATCCAACACCTTCCCTACTATCCACGGGGACTGGAGTTGGAATAGTAAATTAAACTATTCACTATCCAGCACCCGCCAACGCAAGTCGTTTTAACGACTTGCGTTGGAAAACCTGCGTTGTAAAGGCATGCGTAGTAAAAACATGCGTTGTAGCAACGTACATCCTTCAGCTTCCAACTTGTTACTCACAAATGAATCCACCGGTTGAGGTAATTTGTTTTTTTTTAAAAAGCAAGTGATACAGAGGCAAATTGTGAGTTTCAGGAGCACCACTCTCTAACTTTGGACGCAGTGAATATTTTAACGTGCATCTCTCAAACAACAATGCAGAGACCAATCTCTGAGCAAGTTTCTGCTAATCTTGGCCAGCTGAGACTTCTTCATTTACTCACTTCCACAGCTGAGTGAATGCTGGATTTTTTGGACAATGTGACTTTTCAAAGCTCATCTGGAGTCACTGCTGCTGAGGTGTACACACTCCATCCTCCTTAGTGTTCATTCGCACCCCCCTCTGTGGTGTTCATACACATAGAGTAAGATGACACTCCACTTCACTCTGGTCACCAATGTGACATATGGTGGAGAAGTGTGGCTCAATGGTCATCCTTTTCTACACGAACCCTTGTGGAAGGCAGAGACGCTTCGCACTCCGCGCTTGTTATACCGGCATTAATTACCAGCTGCGGCCGTCTTTGAACTAAGACCGCCATTCAAAACACAAGCGGAGCAGAGAGAGATCACGTCTGCCGCCTCTGCGTTTTGTTATAATCGGCAGTAATCACTAACTGCAGCCGCCTTTGAACAACGGCCGCATTCTGATATACAAACGGAACGGAGCAGAGGGATATCATATTTGCCGCCCCTCTTATCAAGATGTCCATGAGTTTTACATGACGGCTGCTTATCAAGATACAGAGGTCCTTTGAAATATAAACAAAGAAAAATTACATCACGGTCTCCGCCCTTCCCAGTACTTCCCTGAAATTCGTATGAAAGCGAACCTAATAACCGGCTTTTAATGAAAACAGTGAGGAACGTTTTCCCTTGATTTTAAAAGATGATGAAGAGTATTTGTAGGCATTTGTAAGATGGAAGCAGTGATTATTGTTCAAACAGTTATCACATACCGTCTCCGGACATAAGAGGAGAGGTGCCTTACCCGCTACATCTACCACAAACTTATTTGTTGATAACTTCTCTTTTCCTTGGAAAAAGTGGCTGAATATCGATCTGTCCTGATGAAGACAAATGACTTTGTCGAAACGCGTTGACACACAGCCTTATATATAATTTTTTATATAAAGATTTGAGAAACTATTTTTAAGAAAAAGCCCTTTACCCCTTCATTTATGTTTATTAATATATCTTTTCTATATCGATCAATGAAAAGTCTTATGAAGTAATGTTTACTTATATCATGTAACCATTTTTTACTGAATCATATGTATTTTTACTTGCTTTTTAACTATATTAAAAATCAATCTTTTGATATCACTCCAGACCATTGCTTTAATTGTATCAATGTGTAGTTTATAATTATGTGTTTTTCACGATAGCCAGCTTTCCTGTCTGATTTGTCTGCCTGGGTAGATACCTTTGCACAAAAATTGTTTTCCCTGACCCAGGAGTACGATCCATATCAGGGGGTCCTTGTTGCCCACAAAATATTACCCACGGTATATCCGTGTGGGACCTTTTCTTCTACTTTACCCTTCGTCTGTTGGAAATTATCCCTTATTTTTACTGGATGTTTTCAGATTTCCCAATAACTGATAATTGCTTTTGTCTCCAAGGATTTGGCGTAACATTTTCTCAAAAAACCTTTTAGGATTAATCTTCTAAATAAGAATGTCTAACCTTCAAACGTTCGGATTCTCTGATGAGGATTTTGCTACTTTGGTAGGAACCAATGTAGATTTTGGTGCTAACCAAACAGGAAATCCACAAAATAGCAGTGATTACAACAAGCTATTAAATCTTCAGAAGAAACTGATTAGAGTAGAAGCCCATGGGGAATTTATGCTGAATTATCTTAAGAACGGCATAATCCCTATGGGCCTTAGAATTCGGAACATTCCAGGTCTTTTTGTAGACATGAAAACTTTTCTAGTGAAGTGGAGCATGATCGCCAGCCGGTGCTCAAGAGATCTTATGATCTTGATCATCTCCACATCTAAAGAATTAGTTGCTGAAATAAAGAAAGAAATAGAAGAACTTGAAGACAAATTGAAAAAATCCACGACCTCAGCAGAGGCGGATAAACAACTAGAGATAATTAAAAAAGATATACTATCATTCTCTGAATATTTAAAGAAAAGGAAGGAAGACAAATTTGTTAAAGACAAGAGATTCTACTCTGTAGAGAAAACATATCCCTACATTGTAGAAGGCTTTTATAAGCCTGACTCACAACAAGGAACAAATAACCATACCTTCCAAAATAGAATAAATAATTTTTCTCATTCTTCAGCTTCAAATTCAGAATCAGAAGGGGAAGATAATGTGGGATATCAGGATGATAGACCCTTTAACCCCAGAAATGGCCAAAGAAATTCTCGTCAACCTTTTTTAGGTCACCGAGGGGGGAGGGGTGGCCGACAGAGAGTGAGGTTTCAGAATCACTCGAGGGGCAACTACCAAACCAATCAATATGCCCAGGAACCTCAGCAATATCTAGAGACGAGGAGCAAGCAGTATTGGAGGAACGGGATGTAATCCCAATATTCAATCTATCCTCTCATATCCTCAACGCCCCTGATCTGTCACTCCTTTCTAAAGGCTTATCGTTTGTCCCTCATGCAAATTTGAATACTTTTGAACTTTATCGAGACATCCATTCTTTTTTACGAAAAGTAAGATTAAAATTTTTTTTCCAACAGACTGATCCTCTAGAATTAGATAGTACAAGAAATAATATTGTAGCCCTGCCATCCACCTTTAATCCTTCTCTACAGCAGGTGGGCCCAGAAGTGGGTATTTTTGAAAAGGTCGTATTGAAACGGCTAGATCAATCTTTAAGGTTTATACCAAAACCTAAGTACAACATTTCAAGAGAAGAACATCAATCTCTCGAAAGTTTGAAGAACAATGACACCATTGTCATTAAAAGTAGTGATAAAGGCGGAGGGATAGTCTTAGTGGATTGTAACACCTATGAAGAGAATATGATTAAAATGTTGAATGACCCGACCTTTTATAAAAAAATAAAAACTAATCCAACTGAGAGAATAGTTAAAACTATAAATAGATTAACCACTAAAGCTATGAATGAGGGCATAATAAATAAAAAGGAATATGAATTCCTAAACAAATCCGACAGAAAGGTATCCTGTATATATGGATTGCCTAAAATCCATAAGGACCAAAAAAATCCACCATATCGTCCAATAGTCTCTACAATCGGGACCCCACTAGAAGCCCTTTCTAAATACTTGGACCAGGTCCTACGCCCTTACATTTCTCTTTCGCAATCCTACGTAAAAGACACTGGTGATATTATTACTAAAGTTGAAAATTTAGCCTTCAAAGAAGATAATGATATTTTAGTGACTCTCGACGTAGAGTCGCTGTATAGTAATATACCCCAGGCAGAAGCAATTGAGGCCACAATGTGGTTTATCGATCTACACAAGATTCCCTGTTCTAAACCTTTTATTAAAGACTGTCTGACTTTAGTTTTGAAGGAAAACTTTTTCGAATTTGGTAAGGATTTGTTTTTACAAGTCAAAGGAGTAAGCATGGGAGCTTCAATAGCTCCGTCAATAGCCAATATATATATGATCCTGTTTGAAAACAAATTTATCTTCAATGAGGTAGCACCTTTCTTCGAGTCTGTTTCCCATTGGTACCGCTACATTGACGACATCTTCTTCATTTGGACCGATGGGAAACAGACTCTGGATGAATTCCTTCTGTGGCTAAACCTTACGGATGAAAATCTACGGTTTACGGCACATATTAATGAATCGAAAGTTGAGTTCCTAGACATTAACATTAAAAACAATGAGGGTGCTCTCGAAGTGGACTTGTTCACCAAGCCCACCGCTCGAAACACCCTTTTGCACTTCAAGAGCTACCATCCACGATGCCAGAAGGACAGTATCCCCTTCTCTCAATTTTTGAGAGTAAGACGGAACTGTACCAACATAAAAGATTTTGACACTCAAGCTGAAATCATGAAACTAAAGTTCATTGAAAGAGGATATCCTCGTCGTCTAGTTAGAGGAGCATTTTACGATCGTGACACTCTTTTTAACTCAGAAAAACAGAAAGTTGATCCAAAATTAGTTTGCATTACTAAACATTCAACCATGAATTCCACAATTAGACAGATAATTAATTCAAACTGGCACCTTTTAAATGTCATAGACAATCAGAACAAACTACAAAAACCCATGTTTGCCCATAGGCGAAATAAAAACCTAAAAGATCACGTGGTTCATTCCCGACATAAAGGTGAAACTATGAGTACTCCCTTTATTCAAAAATCAATCGATGGCGCAAAAGCGATCAAAGGTACTTCACGTTGTGGTTCCTGCCATTCTTGTGATACCATTATAATAGGTGAAACAATGGATTTCAATAAGACAAAGATTCAAGCAAGAGAGTTTTGGACGTGCAACACAAAAAATGTTGTTTATTTACTCACATGTCCGTGTAACCTTGGTTATGTGGGTGAGACGTCACGTATGATAAAGACTAGGCTTACCGAACACAGGTCAGCTATTAAAACGCAAAAGATCACAGCTCCGTTGGTAAGCCATTTTATAGAATTCAAACATAAACCTGAAGAATTGAAATGGCGGATTTTAGAAAAAATCCATGTGCAGCAAAATCAAGGAGGTGATGATGTTCGTAGGAAAAGGGAAGTTTTTTGGATCTTCACCCTTGGAACTTTTGACCATGGATTAAACCAAGAATTGCCGTGGGAAAACGCGATAATATGATACCATAGAACTCTTTGTCATATTATTGCGGCGAATATATGCAATGGAAAATATATTCTTTCCTTTCTGACAATGCTCGCCCCTTGTCCTATAAAATGATAATGCTCGCCCTCTTCCTTATAAAATTTTCAGTATAAATTTGTTCTAACCTCAAATCCCTTTTTTCTGATACAATACTAACTGAGTACATAGTAAGTACCTATGTAAAGGAAGTATCTCTTTAAATTAGGGCAGAGCCAACAGAAGGGCGGAGCCTATTAAGGAAATAAATAACCGTAGTAAAAGGACTACAGGAAATCATCCTTTTCTACACGAACCCTTGTGGAAGGCAGAGACGCTTCGCACTCCGCGCTTGTTATACCGGTAAGCTATTTCAGAAGCCCCATGCAACTCTTGCCTTGTATTTCCGTATTTTCCAAACGGAATACTTTTTAAGATCTTTAGTCATCTATTGCCACTTTAACCGAGTGGCTTTGGCCGCCGACACCCTTTTACTAAACATCGGATGTTTGTCTTGCTGAACAGGCATTAATTACCAGCTGCGGCCGTCTTTGAACTAAGACCGCCATTCAAAACACAAGCGGAGCAGAGAGAGATCACGTCTGCCGCCTCTGCGTTTTGTTATAATCGGTAAGCAATTGTTAAAGCTTCGTGTCATCCTCGCCTGGTCAACCTGCATTTCTGCTTTTCCCGAACGGAATACTTATTAAAATCGTAACCTTTTAGGTATATTTTGCTACTTTTACTGAGCAAGTTTGGCCTCCACCGCCCTTTATCTTTACAAACGGGTGTTTTGTCACGTTTAACAGGCAGTAATCACTAACTGCAGCCGCCTTTGAACAACGGCCGCATTCTGATATACAAACGGAACGGAGCAGAGGGATATCATATTTGCCGCCCCTCTTATCAAGATGTCCATGAGTTTTACATGACGGGTGAGCATCGATAAAAAGAAGGTTTTTGAGTCCCTGCATGCATTTCCTAACGCAGCCTTTTAACGCAAACTAATTTTCATTTTTCACGAACTGCAGCTGCTTATCAAGATACAGAGGTCCTTTGAAATATAAACAAAGAAAAATTACATCACGGTCTCCGCCCTTCCCAGTACTTCCCTGAAATTCGTATGAAAGGTAAACACTAATAGAAAGGAGGTTTTGTATGAACCTTTTTGAATAATTCTCTGACCAGTTAATAATATAAGACAATATTTCCTTCTAGCGAACCTAATAACCGGCTTTTAATGAAAACAGTGAGGAACGTTTTCCCTTGATTTTAAAAGATGATGAAGAGTATTTGTAGGCATTTGTAAGATGGAAGCAGTGATTATTGTTCAAACAGGTAAGAATACTATTTAAAGAGAACGCTTCACTGAAACACTGATAGAATCCAACAATATTCTTTAAATGGTTGTAGGACCTTATACATCGAATTTTTTCCCTCTTAAACAGTTATCACATACCGTCTCCGGACATAAGAGGAGAGGTGCCTTACCCGCTACATCTACCACGAACTTATTTGTTGATAACTTCTCTTTTCCTTGGGTAAGGATATTCGCTAACGAAATGTAAATAAACTTACGCAGATTATAATTTGAGTGAGTAATCTCGTGCAATATATCGACCATTCATTGGTCTTGTAGTCTAGCATAACTGTAACTAGAAGGATTAGATTTTCCTTATCTATTTGGTATATTTACCTTTGGTCCTTAAATCGAATATCATGAAAGGATACCCCAATATAGGCTCAATAATGTTTTCTCACCTCAATAAAATTAATCTTTAGCTATAATTTGCTTTCCTCTTACTTAGGTGTAATAGGCTGACTACCTTTATAATCCTAGATATAGATGAGATATATTCCTATGATACATATGAGAAAGAAGCCCCCTCTCTAATATTTTACTGTGTTAAACTTGAACTATGGGTAGGTTTATATATAAAAAAATAAAAAAACAAAGGTCATTGATAATGTTACGCCATTTTCTATAGAAGGAACACCTTTTCAGGGTCAATCCCGTTATTGATGATACTGTGATGTTTATGTGAGATATATATAAGTGTTTTCCAACTTTGTGTCTTTAAATCGATGTTGTCCTATGATATAAGTCTGGCTATGTGAAGAAAAAAAGAGAGAAAAAAAGAGGGAAAAATTTCCTTTATACTGAATCATGTTCTTTCTTTGTGAATTTTAAAAAAAGCAATGTACTGTGATTTATATGTGATTCTGTTTTACTTTTATTTAGAAAAAGTGGCTGAATATCGATCTGTCCTGATGAAGACAAATGACTTTGTCGAAACGCATTGACACACAGCCTTATATATAATTTTTTATATAAAGATTTGAGAAACTATTTTTAAGAAAAAGCCCTTTACCCCTTCATTTATGTTTATTAATATATCTTTTCTATATCGATCAATGAAAAGTCTTATGAAGTAATGTTTACTTATATCATGTAACCATTTTTTACTGAATCATATGTATTTTTACTTGCTTTTTAACTATATTAAAAATCAATCTTTTGATATCACTCCAGTCCATTGCTTTAATTGTATCAATGTGTAGTTTATAATTATGTGTTTTTCACGATAGCCAGCTTTCCTGTCTGATTTGTCTGCCTGGGTAGATACCTTTGCACAAAAGTCAATGGTTAGAGCGGCAGACCCTGATGCAGAGGTCTGGCCCGGGACCAGGATTCAATTCCCCGTCTCGGTGGGTCTTGGGCTCAATTTCCCCGGACCTGATCATTCTCGCCTCGGTGCCTATTCTAATCATGGGTCCCACTCTGCAACTCTGGGCAATAGTTTGCTTAATCTCCACAACGGCCCCCACAACGCAAGGATGCCTGGCTTCACCTTGGGGGTGCCCAGGAGTGGGCACTTCACAGGGAAAGGCCAGGAAGGGTTCCTCAGCGGTATTCGTACAAGCGCCGAGATGCCTCATGGGTGATTCGTGCGCTATACAAGTACCACTACATTTACATAGAGTAAGATGACACTCCACTTCACTATGGTCACCATTGTGACATAAGCAGCAGTGTCAGGAGATGAGCTGTGGATATAATGCTCTCATTAATGAGGAAAGACCTGTAGTCCATGCCAAATCCCTCAAGAGTCTCTGATCAGACATAAATTACAGTTCCTTCTAAGATTATAGAAATACTCAAAAGATTAAAGAAATATAAACAACCAAGCAGTCATATTAACATCACCAAAGACCAGATACAAGGAAAAGCAGTAAGGCCATTCAACAGATTTGACTGAGAAGCTAATGAACAGAGAGCAGTAGGTTAATAGCTGCAATGAATGCACAACTATTAATTCCAACTCTGTTTCTGTATTCCTGAACGAAAGATTCAGAACTGTTCAGTAATTCTGAGGAAGCTAATTAACAAATTACAAATGCTTATGGCACCATTTTTTGGTTCTTCATACTGCAAGCATTAAACATGTTTATGTGTGTTTTTCAGTAAAACCTGAATGACGCTTTGAAATTAATTGGGTTTTTCATATGGGTACCCTCTGCGCTAAGGTCGTTTTGCCTAATTATTGGAAACCTTGTGCTGAAGAAAATGCCTATTTTTGCATGGTTAGCCTCCACTTTTTGCTTGATGTCTGAGGTGATTTTGAACTGGAAGTGCCCTCTGTCCATGCTAACCAGGGTCCCAGGGCCAGATCTCTTTCCCAAACACTGTACCACGGTTAGCACCACTTCAGTCAACCAATTAGTCCCTGGTACCTGGGGCATGGGTAACAAAGAGGGTCCCCTGGGATTGCAGCACTGGTTGTGCCACCTCAGGGACCCCTCAACAAGACTATGCAGGCTGTGCACCTTGGTGCAGGAAAATCCAAGAAGTTGACATGACACTCAGTGCTGTGTGCCATGCCTCCCATGCACTGTGCCACGCCTTTAACATGTTAGTGACTTTCTGTGTAACCAGTAGTTAAAGTAGTTAAAATGAGCTTTACTCTCAATATTAGAGCAATAAGACTAATTGTACGTATTTATTTTTAGATTGAAGATACACTGTTTTTAACTTAAAGATCTGTCCTGAAGAAGGTGTGGTAACAGAACAAAGCACCGAAACGCGTCGACTAAGGATTTTTATTATTGTTTTATTTATGATATGATGTATTTTGTGTTTTATATGAAAAACTAACTATCATGTACGAGATGTCTAATCTATAATTTGTACTGTATAGGATATTATTATACTTAGTGTAGCATCATGTATTTGAGTATACAATTGTCTTGAAATGGTATATGAACATGTGTTGTGTATATACAGAAATTTTTTTTAATTAAAAATTTGATG
Organism: Lissotriton helveticus; assembly: GCF_964261635.1. Lineage (NCBI taxonomy): Eukaryota > Metazoa > Chordata > Amphibia > Caudata > Salamandridae > Lissotriton > Lissotriton helveticus. The sequence continues at coordinate 40,383,060 of NC_136057.1, forward strand.
AACTAATAAATAACAGAGTTATAAACAAGCTTACTGGTGTACAGATACAATCATTAGTGTCACTATTGCATGTCAGAAGGTCATATTAACGTGTAGGCCGGTCGGTCACATACTGAAAAGTAATAACACGGAAAGGAATTGCTTTTTGTTACTGTTTATACCCAGTCCTTTCTGGTTCTTTGGGAAACTCTCATGCACTGCATAAGGTGCAGGTAAGCCAAACCTACTGCAGGCCTTCAGCCCCAAGGCCTGGTGCACTATACCCTATGTGTGGGCCTAGCTGCATGAGCAGATAAGCCCCTACGATGTCCAGCCAATTCTGTGTAAGGGAACAGGGAACCCATAAGGAGTACATGGGCTGGATACTTGTCAACACGGGTCTCCTAGTTCCATGATGGGTTCACTGATTTCTAAGGCATTTGGTACCAATATTTTGTCTTAATAAATCCTTACTGATGTCAGTGTTTTATTTATTAACCCCTCCCCTGCTGGTGACGGAACCACTCCGTCATCAGCTGCGGTCGTGCTGTGCTGATGACGGAGTGGTTCCGTCACGGCCCGCTCGGCGCGCCTGCGCGGCACGAATTCCGCGACTGTGCGGCGCGTTCTATTGAGCGGGCGGGGCCGTGACGGAACCGCTCCGTCATGAGCACAGCTCAACCGCGGCTGGTGATGGAGCGGTTCTGTCACCAGCATGCGGCCGCCGCGCGTCAGATTCTATGGGCCTAAAGAGACAAAAGAAGAAGAAATGCTGCTGATCCAGGAACTGAGCCCTGCTGCAGAAGAAACCACTCCAAACCCTGACAGCTGCAAAAGGACTCGACAACTGAGATCTGCCGTCCCTATCTGAGACCTGTGCAGCCTCCAAGAACCCCAGAGCCCTGCCAGCCTTCAGCAATTGCCTGGGACCTCCCTTGTACTAGTGGTACTAATCCCGACACCCCGGTAAAAAACAGTCTTGAGGTGAAGACCGACACAGACTGTGTTGACACAATTCACCTCGTCATCCAAAAGTTACAGCAGCCAAGGCCTGTTGGTCACCAGTCTGGTAACTGACCCCTTCAACGCATCCACCAGCCTGAGGAATACTCACAGTAACTTCTCCTGAACTCTGGGAACCATTGTCCGTCGATCACGCCAGTAAATCTGTTGGAGGGGCTCTGTTATGTTATGTTATGTTATGTTATAAATTCTTATATAGCGCGCAGCTGCCCCAGCTAAGGGGCATCCCGGCACTTTAAAAAGCAGGAGAATCGGCTACAGCAGGAATGGACTCGCGGCTATAACATAACAGAGCAGTCTAGCAGAAAAGATAGGTTTTGATGGCCTTTCTAAACGTCAGAAGGTCGTTTAAGCCGCATACCTGGAGTGGTAAGGCATTTTGCCACAAGATAGCGAAAAGAGCGTCCTCCCATCCGCGAGCGCTTTATTTGAGGAACCACTACCAGGTGCTGACCCTTCGCACGCAGGGTTCGCAGAGGGATATAAGGAGTCAGAAGGGGACAGAGCATGGGTGGAGATGCGGATTTCAGGATTTTAAATGACAAACAAGGGTCTTAAATTGAATCCTCTTCTCCACAGGTAACCAGTGGAGTTTAGTCAGGGTATTAGAGATCGAATGGAAGCGGGGGAGCCCTATCAAGGCTCTGGCTGCCGCGTTTTGCACCCGTTGCAGTCTTCCCACCTCAGCCTGATTAGCCCCTAAAAGTAGAGAGCTCGCATAATCCAATTGAGAAAGGATGGAAGACTTCACTATAAGCTGACGGGTGGGTGGGTCAAATAATTTTTTTTAAATCGGCTTAAGGTTCCGAAGAATCGCGAAACACATGGCGGCAACCTTTTTAGTGTGATGGATAAAATTAAGAGAGGAGTCTAGCCAAACTCCAAGGTTTTTTACCTCACTCTTAGGCTCGGGAGGGTTCCCGAGAATCTCAGACCACCATTTATCTCCCCAGGCCGAGACATCCTTATCCTTATCCATTATCAAACCTAATGCCTGTCTTCCCTTTGATCGTGCTGGTCTCTGCCTGACAGTATTGCCCGTTGATGCTTGAAAACCTGTAAGCATTTGTGTCTTGAACTGCATTGGTTAAAAATTGACATAAAAAGCGTTTATTCACTGTTGAATGAAGTTATTGGTTTCTAAAAATATATATAAAGATTCAAGTTTATTTTTCCTGATTGGTCTCGGATTTAAGCTTGAGTGTGTCTACCATTTATTGCCTCTGTGTGTGACGACACATGCTTGGCGCTACCCTCTGATAAGTCTAACTGCTGCCCTCACTGCCACAAAAAGAGCATTAGAATTATCCGCTTTTACCTCTGCACACCGATTGGGGATCCACTGAACTCTCTGGACATTGCAGGAAACATCCTTTACAACGAAACTTTTACAACGCAGTGCTTTTACAACGCAGGTTTTACAACGAAACCATTACAACGCATTGCGCTGGGGGGCGCGCTAGGATAGGGAATATATTTAATTTACTATCCAACACCTTCCCTAGTGTCCACGGGGACTGGAGTTGGAATAGTAAACTAAACTATTCACTATCCAGCACCCCAAAGCGCTATGCGTTGTAAATGTTTGCGTTGTAAAAACCGCGTTGTAACAGAATGCGTGGTAAAAGCACTGTTGTTTTTAATCAGTTGCTCCACTCCCTGCTTTTCCTCATACTGATAAGTTTCCTAATGCCGGCTCCCCTCACTCAAAGGGCTTGAGACAATGGTGTCTAATGGAAGACACATCTTTTATTCAAATCTTGTTCTTCAAGCATAAACCTTGAGTGTCCATGCTTTGAGGCGATGACCCACCCGTGACACTGCTAACTAGCTGAACTTTCAGGAGCAGAAGGGCTATATCTCATAAGCGCATTGGGGGGAATCAAGTAGTCCTACTGTGAATTTACCTGGAATATCGACCCCAACAGGAAAGAGTGCAAGAATGGATCCAAGATAAATGGAACGGGAACATATATTCGTCTGGGCGTGATCACCACACAGATGCAAGCTTTGAAAGCGGAATCAGCATCTGACATCGCTGACATCACTAGGGAGATAGAGGGCTTAGTGAGTGTGTGGCCACAAATTAAGACAATATTATTGCAATGAGTCAAAAATTGACAAAATATAGGCCACCAATGTCAAAATAGAAGCGAAGATCAAGGTGCTCTGGGAGAAATGTATAAAACTGGAGGGTAAATCAAGACGTGGTAATATTCATGTTCAAAATGTGAGAGAACATCATGAAGGGGATGTGGTCAAGATTCTTCAGACCTTTGGCCACTTCATGCTTAAACATGTCCAGACGTATGAGATCCAAATAACCCAAGAGCTTAGTATTGGCGCACCAGGGAATTTGCTATTGACACAACCAAGACACGCAATCAATCAATCAATCAATCATCAATCAAGAGTATTTGTAAAGCGCGCTACTCACTCGCTAGGGTCTCAAGGCGCTGGGGGGGGGGGCTGCTACTGCTCGAAAAGCCCGGCCTTGAGTTGCTTCCTGAAGGAGAGATGGTCCTGGGTGAGTCGTAGGTGGGTGGGGAGGGTGTTCCAGGTCTTGGCCGCCAGGTAGGTGAAGGATCTTCCTCCAGTGGTGGTTCTGCGGGTCCGTGGGACGGTAGCAAGGGCGAGGCTGGCGGAGCGGAGCTGGCGGGTTGGCGTGTAGAACATGAGGCGGTTGTTGAGGTATTCGGGGCCCAAGTCGTGAAGAGCCTTGTGTGCGTGGGTGAGGAGCCTGAACGTGATCCTCTTGCTGACGGGAGCCAGTGCAGGTCCCTCAGGTGGGCGGAGATGTGGCTGTGTCGGGGGATGTCCAAGACGAGTCGTGCTGAGGCGTTCTGGATACGCTGGAGTCTTTTCTGTAGTTTGGCGGTGGTCCCAGCAATAGCCAAGCTGGTCTCTTCCCAGCAAAACGACAAGATAAAGAAGACGCTTCAGGAATAATCCCTTGACCTGTTTTAAGAATGTTCCTAAGCCACCTTGAGCAAGCGCAGGTCATTAGCACCAGTGGCTGCAGAACTATTTTGGAGGTAGATCCAATACAGGTAGGCCTATCCATTTGCTTTGTGGTTCCAATTGGACACAAAATCACAAACAGTGCTGGTAATAGAAAAATCTCAGGGATTTCTGAGCCTCTTGAGAGAACAGGCCCTCTTTTAATTAAAATAAGAAGACGCGTGATGATGCATGCTAAAAAAGAAATGAGAGAAAACTAGAGTGACACGGACGACACACAAAGGCCAAGATGGATCAAGATTATAGTGCAACTGAACCTATGTTCAGTGAACCAGTCCAGCCGACTGGACTACGGAAACGCCCTCTACACCGGAACCACAGCCAAGCTACAGAAAAGACTCCAGCGCATCCAGAACGCCTCCGCCCGACTCATCCTGGATGTCCCCCGACGCAGCCACATCTCCAGCCACCTGAGGAACCTGCACTGGCTCCCCGTCGACAAGAGGATCACGTTCCGGCTCCTCACCCACACACACAAGTCTCTCTACGACCTGGGCCCCAAGTACCTCAACGACCGCCTGACCTTCTACACGCCCACCCGCCAGATACGGTCCACCAGCCTCGCCCTCGCAGCCGTACCACGCATCCGAAGAGCCACCGCTGGAGGCAGATCCTTCTCCTACCTGGCTGCCAAGACTTGGAACTCCCTCCCCATCCACCTCAGGCTGACCCAGGACCATCTCGCCTTCAGGAAACAACTCAAGACCTGGCTGTTCGAGCAGTAGCGGACCCCTCCCCCCAAGCGCCTTGAGACCCTCCCGGGTGAGTAGTGCGCTATACAAATGGCATGATTGATTGATTGATTATGTTATGTACTGATGCCACCTAGAGGTTCAGCATGTGCTTGGGAACCACCAATGCTTACCCATTGTTGTATTAAATTACCCGGATCTTTAAAGCACAACTTATCGCCCGAGGGGTGTCAGGGCACTGGTGTGAAGCTCATCTGATGAAGGTTAGTTGAAGAGCCAGGTCTGCAGCTTCTTGAGAACTTCTAGAAGTGAGGAGGAGGCCCTGAGGTGTAGACAGAGGAGGTTCTACATTTCCAGTGTGGGGTGGGAGGTTAGGCCTCCAGTTGTGTTTTTGCAGGTGCCAGACGTTTGTGCAAGAGAGAGTGGACAGCTGCTTTCAAAAGATGCTGGAATAAATGGTAAAAGCTGCAGGCCTTGTATCAATATTGGTCGGCACACTAGAACACGTGGCCAGCGCTCTCTTCTCTGCCTTAGATTCATCCTTACATCTTCCCTGTGTAGCAAGTTGAATATATCTATATATTTATTTGTTCCCATTTTTTATTACTCTGTAGAAAGTGCTTCCTTAAAGGCTCTTCCTCCCCATATACGATAGCTTCATGCACTTCTTTTCCTCACAGCCCTTCCCTGTGATGGCCTCACTCTACACCTCTTCTATTTCTCCTAGTTATCTCCTTGGGCTTGGTTTGGGGTCTACGGGCACGATTCACAGAATGAACTTAAGACTCAATCCTAAACTTACTACTATTTTTGGTATTCACAGAATGCACTTACTACTTTTGGCATTCACAGAATGAACTTACTACTTTTGGTATTCACAGAAGTTAGGATTTTGTCTTAAGTTTGTCTTGTCTTGCCCCAAACCAGGATGTCAATGCCAAGACCATAGAGGAAAGAATTGAGTCAAGAGTATACAACTCAGATATCTAATCATGAGCAAGGGGTAACCCAAAGCCCACCGTAAGTATATGAGATGTGTTAGAAACAACAGGTCTGCCAACAGCTGGGTAACGTTGCCCGCAGCTGAGACCTAAAAGATCTATTGACAGGTTGAATCGCGTGCCCCAAAGAAGGCTTCTGACTCTAATTTGAAGCTATCTTGAGACAACCTTGTTGATCTTCTCTATGATGTTTACGAGACCAACATAATGTTAGGTTTGAGGTTGGAGATGGCGCGTCTGCTGGGCCCATTAAAGTGTTTTCACATCAGTATTACTTTGAACACCTCTGAGGTTTGGAAGGCAGACTATAAACATGTTTTTATGGAAATTTCCCTTCAGAATTCAGAAATAAGATAAACAGAATCTGTTTCTCCTGAATGTAAAAGTAGCTACTTGTGCCAGTCCCTTGAGGTTGGCACCTTTGTATTAGTTGGGCCCAAAGACTGTTATTATGATGCCCCAGAGAAACACAAGCACTTTCTTTTTTCTATAAGAACTCACCGTAGATAATGCCTTGCTTAGCGCATGTTTACTGCTTATGTTGAACACCTGTGTTCTGCTGGAAGACAACAGACTTTTAATACCTAAGAGCAAGGTCAGCAACGCAGAAGGAGCTGGGCCTATGATCTGCTTGATGTAAGGTGAGTGAAAATTGATAAGCACAATATTGCTCCTTTGGTAATGAAACACAACATCACTTTAGCCAGAAGAAGCCCGCACTAGGTTCGAGAGCACAGCAGACACAACCAATCAATCAGGGACTTGTAAATTGCGGCTACTCACTGGTGAGGGTCTCTACGGGCTGCTCGTCGGTCTGGGTGGAGAATCATTAGAAGAGCCAGGTCTTGAGGTCCTTTAACCCCTTGTATGCTTGTGACGGAACCGTTCCATCACAAGCCTCGGGTGAGCTGTGCTTGTGACGGAACGGTTCCGTCACGGCCCGCTAGCCACGCCTGCGCGGCGCGAATTCCGTGCCTGCGCTGAGCGTTCTATTGGGCGGGCGGGGCCGTGACAGAACCGTTCCATCACAAGCACAGCTCACCCGAGGCTCGTGACGGAGCGGTTCCGTCACGAGCACGGGAGCGCCGCGCGGCCACCCCGCCCCCTTAGCACTGCGGCGGAATATCCGCCGCAGTGAAGGGGTTAAGAATTGGGTCAGCGATACGGATTGCCTGAAGTGCCGGGGCAGGTCTTGGTGGCGAGGTAGGAGAATGACCTTCCTCTTGTTCTGGTCTTGCGGATCCTGGGGACGGAGGAGAGGGCGAGCTGGGAGGATCAGATTTGACTGGACGGTACGTGGAGTGTGAGGCGGTGGCTCAGGTATACGGGTCTTTGTCACATAGAACTTTGTGGACGTGAGTCAAGGGCTTGAAAGTGACTCTCTTGTTGACTGGGAGCCAGTGGAGTTGTTGGAGGTGTTGTGTGATGTGGCTGTGGCGGGGATGTAGAGGACCGGTCTGGCTGTGGCGCTTTGGATATTCTGTAGTTTTTTTTGTGTTTCTGGGTGATGCCGGCATAGAGTGCGTCGCCATAGTGGAGTCTGCTGGTGATGGTTATAGGGGTGACCATCTTTCTGGATTCTGTGGGGATCCATCTCAATTTCTTTTCAAAGCAGGTTGAGAGTGTGGACGCAGGCAGAGGAAACTGCGTTGATTTGGCGGTTCATAGTGGGTGATAAGTCTAGTATGATGCTGAGGTTGAACGCGTAATCCGTCTGGGTGGAGGGAGATCCCAGAGCGGCTGGCCACCAGGAGTCGTCCCGGGCTGAAGGGGGGGTCCCAGGAAGAGTACTTGGTCTTGTCCGATTTGAGCTTGCGGCAGCTGTCTTTCAACCAGGTAGCAGCAGCCTTCATTCCACTGTGGAAGTTGGCTCTGGCAGTTGTGGGTTAATTGGTGAGGGAGGGGATCAGCTGGATATCATTGATGTAGGAGGTTATGTTGAGTTTGTGGCTTCTGAAGATGGCGCCGATGAGACCATGTAGATAGTGACGAGGTTGGAACTCCATAGCTGATCACTGTGGGTTCTGAGAAGAATGGAGGTAGTCCTACTCGCTGAGTCCGGCTGGTGAGGAAGGAGTGTATTCATTCCAAAGCCTTGCACCCTATTCGCAAGACTCAATGACTCAGAGTCTTGTGAATAGGGTGCAGTGGGAGACAATGTTGAAGGCGGCTGAGAGGTCTAGTAGGATGAGGGCTGCAGTCTCACACATGTCAAGGATGGAGCAAAATGTCATCTGTGGCGGCGAGGAGTGCAGTCTCCGTGCTGTGGTAGCCTCGGAAGCTGGATTGGGAGGTGTCCAGAATGTAGTTCACTTCGATGAACTTAGAGAGTTGGGCGTTGATGGCCTTCTCTATGATCTCGGCGGGAAATGGGAGAAGAAAGATCGGTCTGAAGTTCTTGACGTCTGTCACGTCTGAGGATGGCTTCTTCAGCAGGGGATCTCGGCATGTTTCCAGTTGTCGGAGAAGGCAGTGGTTTCTATGGAGCAGTTGATGGTCCAGAAAAGTTGGGCGGTGATGGCGGCGGCAGCTATGCGGAAGATGTGATACAGACAGGGATCCTCTTTTGTGTCAGCGTGGCCTAGCAGAGCACAGTCAGTTGGGGTGTGGCTTGGTTGTGTGCGATGGTGGTGGGAGTTTTGTCCAGGTCTGGGGTGTCGAAGCTGTCTTTAGATCTTCCTGATCTTGTGGTGGAAGAAGGTGCTGAGTTTCTTGCAAAGGACTTGGGAGGGGGGCCCATCTGTGGTCTTGCTGTTGAGCCTGGTGAACTCCTTGTTTATGGCAAAGAGTTCTTTGCTGTTGTGTACGTTGGCATTAATCTGTCTTAGAGGGACATCTTCTTAGTAGTTTTCAGGAGGCAGTGGTGTGCACTGATGGCAGATTTGAAGGTTGTATGAGTTTCTGGGGCTTTGTTTTGCCTTCATCTCTTCTGGAGATGTCTGCAGGTGTGTCTGGACTTGTGGAATGCGGGATTGAACCAGCTGGCCTTCTTGGAGTGTTGTTTGCCTGGTATTTTCATGAAGGGTACCAGGGTGTCGGGGCAGTTGGAGATCCATTGGTGGAGGTTATGTGCTGTGGTGTTGGCGTCCATGGGCATGTGAAGTGGTTTGCTGGGAAGTTTTTGGGTGGCCTTGATCCAGCTGCGACTGGGGGGCTGTGTGTCGTCCGCGTAGGAGATGATGTTTAGGTTGTGTTGGTGTGCGATAGATGCGAGGGGGCTCATGTAGACGTTGAAGAGGGTGGGGCTGAGTGATGATCCTTGTGGTACGCCGCAGATGACTTCGGTGGCCTCTGATCTGAAAGGGGGGAGTCGGACTCTCTGGGTTCTTACGGCGAGGAACGAGATGATCCAATCCAATGCCTTATCTTGTATCCCGACGTTTCTGAGGCGTTGTACTAGGATGCGGTGGCAAACCGTGTCGAACGCTGCGGAGAGGTCCATGAAGATGAGGGCCGCTGTTTCCCCGTTGTCGAGTAGGGTTCGGATGTCGTCTGTGGCTGCGATGAGGGCGGTCTCGGTGCTGTGGTTGGCTCGGTAGCCGGACTGTGAAGGGTCGAGGGAACCGTTAGACTCAAGGAAGGCAGTGAGCTGCTTGTTGATGGTCTTCTCTATGACTTTGACGGGGAATGGGAGGAGCGAGATGGGGCGGTAGTTCTTAAGTTCGGTGGGGTCTGCTGAAGGTTTCTTCAGAAGGGCGCTGAGTTCGGCATGCTTCCAGCTCTCCGGGAAGGTAGCGGTGTTGAAGGAGCAGTTGATGATGTTCCGGAGTTGGGGTGCGATGGCGGAGTCGGCCTTGTTGAAGATGTGATGGGGGCAGGGGTCGGTAGGTGATCCGGAGTGGATGGAGTTCATCATGCAGATGGTGTCTTCGGTGCTGATCGGGGTCCAGGCGCGGAGGGTGGCGGTAGGGGATTTTGGGGGGTTTCGGTTCAGTGGTAGGGGCAGTGGTCTGGTCGCCGAAGCTGTTGTGTATGTCTGCGATCTTGCTGTGAAAGAACGAGGCGAGAGAGTCTCAGAGGTCTTGAGAGGGAGTGATGTCGTTTTTGCCGGCGCTGGGATTGGTGAGCTCTTTGACGATGCTGAAGAGTTCCTTGCTGTTGTGGGCGTTGTTGTCTAGTCGATCCTTAAATGCTGACTTCTTGGTGGTGCGGATCAGCTGGTGGTGTTTGCGGGTGGCGTTCTTGAGGTCGGTCATGTTGTCTGTGGTTGGGTTTCTTCGCCAGGCTTTCTCGAGGGTGCGGCAGTTCTTTTTGGAGTTCTTGAGGTCATCGTTGAACCAGGAGGCTTTTTTGCTTCCTGGCTTGTTGGGATTGTTTTTCAGGGGTGCTAGGTCGTCAGCACAGTGGGTGATCCACTGTGCGAGATTGATGGCTGCTTCATTTGGGTCCGTTGATCTGGCGGGAGCGTTTTGATTCAGTGAAGTGGTGAGCTGGTCGGCGGTAATTTTGTTCCAGCTTCTGCGGGAGACCTGTTGCGGGAAGTGGTGAGTTGTGTTCTTTCTGAAGCTGAAGTGGACGCAGCTGTGGTCTGTCCAGTGAAGTCCGGTGGAGTGGCTGAAGGAGATGTGCTTGCTGGAGGAGAAGATTGGGTCGAGCGTGTGTCCGGCGTAGTGGGTGGGGGTGTTCACCAGTTGTTTGAGTCAGAGATTGGCGAGGTTGTCCAGCAGGGTGGGGGTGTTGTTGTCGTTGTAATTCCCCAGGTGGAAGTTGAGGTCCCCTAGCCTGGATAAAACATTAGGATACAATGTGGCCCTAAAGGAGGCTGGGTACCAACAATAGATTAATGATAGTGTTAAGAAAAGTCTGGTTAGAGACATGAGTCAATGATATGGCTGAAGAACATCTGGTTAGCAATGATTGTGCCTCACATGTTTTTTTTTTTAAATCTCTTTATTAGCATCATATTGGTCCGTGCAAGCATACAAGTACACAATAAATCATTGACAATGAAAACGTTAATGTTCATTATACAAAGGAAGTAAATGGAGGACTAGACCAATGACATTACAAGCAGTGTAACACATTCTAAAATCCCATTTTCACTTTTCCATATCTGAAGGAAAATTGCACATGCGGAAAGATGGCACAAAGAGATATAACCTTCTACAAACAAAACGAAAACAAGTGAGCCTTCGTGACAGAGAGAGCGGCAAGCAATACACCTATTGACTAGTAAGACGGCATAATCAGAGGCATAGGCAGACGAGGGTAGGAAAAGTGACAAGAGCAAAGACTAGGGTGAAGCAACCATTCCAGCCTGGGTAAGGTGTGTAAGGGAGCTGAGGAGGGAAACGTCCCGGTCCCAACCAGCATACAGTCCAAAACCAGCAGGTCACGCATACCCCACTCCAGTAGTGTGTGGACGCTAAGCCCTGCATACATCAATAGGCAGCGCACTGGCAGTTTGGCGAAAACCTCCTAGCCCACCCCCTCTGGGACAATAGAGCTAGAAGCCTGGGAGTGTGTATCCCGTGTAATCCTGCTAATATACTGTCGGTATGGGCCCCAGATGTCAATTGGGCGGGAGGCAGTTGGGATCTGGGTGGAGTATTCCACACTATTGGTATTGCATTGGGCAAGGCTGCGCATCCAAGTCGTGGAATCAGGGATACGCCTGGACCCCCGTTTGTGCCTCACATGTTAGGACTTTGTTGGACTTGAGGTAACCATAGAATGGAGAACACAGAAGAATGTGGCACTCTCCTTCCTATGTGTGCCTTTGTGTGAGTCCCCGCATGTCTCTTTGTGTTTCCAGCTCTGAGGATGTTGGTGAGAGCACTCCTGCTAACACCGGGCAGAGATCCAGTCAGGAGACATTGATCAATCACCAGCAACAGAAGATACCAGCTCAGATTTCCTGCTGCCGAATCATGACTGAATCAACTCCCAGCAAACAATGATCTGAGCACACCCTTGTTAGAGTCACAATGCGCCTGTGGTTTGCTTTTTACTCCATCACCATCATTTGTTCTTCTTGTGAAGTTTCACCTTACACTCCCGGCTGTACCTTGACAAGCAGTGATGAACCAGCCTACTACAAGGAGGGGGACCTCATGGTCGGAGGAGTCGTACAGATACACACACTCAATGTCTATGTGGGGGATGCCCTCTCATGGTTTTACTATCCACCCTGGTACTGTGCAGAGTAAGTACCTAGAGCACTAATCATGCATTCACCAGCATTGATCTGTGAAGAGATTATATGTATATGTGCATGTAGGTTTTGAGTGGGTCACATGATTGTTTACCAACTATAAACGTACGTAAAATAAAACACATGAAATAGATGGGGGGGATGTTGCTGTCACTAAATGATTTTAACCAATGAGGTAGAGTTAAGTTTTGTTGATGTATTGATGGATCTTGCTGTTGCTATCTATGAGTCTGTATCCGAGGGGCTCTTTGTAGTGGTTGGAAATCACAGGTGAGAGGAAGGAACACTGAGGTTCTCCTGCAGGAGGCAGGAAGGGCCAGATTCAACAAAACAAAATCCGCTCGCAAACGGCCAGATTCTGAGAATCTGGCCTTTTGCGAGCGGTATATTTGCATTTGGGATGCATCATCCCAAATGCAAAACTCGCAATTCTAGAAATCGCTAAATTGCGATTATTTGCATTTAAGGAATCTCAATCTGAGATTCCTTAAATGCAATGCATGAAATTTTCTAAAATAGGGAATTCGCTAATAGGGCACGCAAATTACCATGAAGTACAACCTCGTGGTAATTTGCAAAAACTTTGAAAAATGCACTTTTGTGCATTTTTCAAAGTTCCATGTTGAGCACACACATGCCATAAGGGCATGTGTGTGCGCAACATATGTGCACATATCAATTTCAGGGGTGCAACAGGGTGTCCTTTGGACACCCCTGCACCCTTGAAATCGCAATCTCATTTTGCGAATCGCTAATTGCGATTCGCAAATTGAGATTGTCTTCCCATTCATTCCTATGGGCCTCTAGGCCCATAGGAATGAATGGGGATGTATTCCTTAATTGCGACTCGCAATTTGCGAGTCGCAATTAAGAAATTCTAAGAAATCGCAATTTTTTTGGGTGATTTCTTGATGCATTCCATTTTGCAATTCCTTAATAGCGAATCGGTATTTTTCGCTATTAAGGAATCGCAAATTGGTTTGTTGATGCATCTGGGGGGAAGTTTCTTGGATCTTGCATGAGTTGATGGTAGTTGGTGAGACAGTCTCAAATAATAGTATAATCTGTTATTGTACAGTTGTTCATATTATCCTTCTGCAGTATATAAGCAATTAGAGCAGGTGCTATTTTGTACTCAATTATAAGATAATCAGTTTGCTGACCGTAGAAGAATAGAAGCCTGAGCTGACCTTGAAGAAACTAAAATGTATTTGCTGTTGATCACCACATGAGTTAGCAGTGAGGTTTGAGCTCACAAAACCACTACGCAATCAGCTCACTGAGATATCCCAAACACCAATGCCAATCACTTGCTAGTTTGTTCTACATGCATTATACAAATGTGTTTGTTATTACGTCCATATGGCAACACAGCTATCTGTGGAAGACAAACAATGCAGCCTGATCAAAATCTTGACCCAAAGCAAGGATGCTTATTTCTATATATAACCTTTTGTTTTCAAGTATAATCCGAGGGGAGACTTCTGCTGACTTCGAGGGGTCCTTACAAGCTGAAGCTTTCATCCAGCAACTGATTGACATCTCTTTGAGGGGTGTCCAGTTCGTGACCACTGGGGCCTACACTCTTACCCACCATTTAATGAGGCTATCATCCAGACGGAGGTTTCTTAGCAGAACTTACATTTACATTGGTGGAAGATATGGCTATCCTGCAGCTATCTCAGAGAGTCCATCAACCAACACACATTGCAGGACATACATTAGATTTGATATTTTCCAACATCGAATCTATTGACATCGACCCTCTAATTCCATTGGTATGGACCGATCATTATATGATCACCTTCCGTATTAATCTCCCCATCCCCCAGACCAAAAAACATAGTGCATTCATAGCAAATATGAGAAACTGGAAATCCTTTACATTGGAGAAATTCAGTAATCATTTCTCACACCCATCTTGTATAAGCACTAATATCCATGAGGAAATAGACCTGCTTCAGAACAATATTAAAAATGCACTGGAACATTGTTCGACCACCCAATCCCGTCACAAACCAGGCAATAAAAAATCAGAGAGATGGTACGGACCTGAGCTCAAACTTTTAAAAAGAAATTGTACCTCTCTTGAGCATAAATGGAGAGTATCCAAGACAGATGAAACTAAAGATAGTTTTAGAAAAGCTCAAGCACTCTATCATAGAGCAATTAGAAAGGCAAAAAAGGACTATTTCACACGCAGAGTATCTGAGAATAAAAATTCATCAAAAGAACTCTTTAAAATTGTTAGAGAATTATGCAGCCCTACTAATCTCTCCGTACATCTTACTCCCTCACAGGAGAACTGTAATAAACGTAATGATTTTTTCTGCGAAAAAATTGATACCATCTATGCCTCCTTTTCAAAATCAGGGATGGAAAAAAACGAACAATATGCACCAAATGTTGCACATACCATCTGTCATACTTTTGGTCCTTTTTCAGAAGAAGAAGTAGAAAAAGTCATGCTTGAGGTCAAGTCTGGTTCACCACTCGACCCATGTCCACATCACATTTTCTCCCAGCTCACCCCTGTAATATGTCCAGTAGTCACCAGAGTATTTAATCTTTCCCTTAGCTCTGCCGAATTCCCAAAATCATGGAAACAGGCTCTAGTTACTCCTTTAGTAAAGAAGGCTGGGACAGATGTTAACAATCCAGCCAACTATAGACCAATATCCCAGTTACCTTACCTATCAAAGGTTCTGGAAAAGCTGGTCAATAGACAACTTTCCACATTTTTGGAAGTTAATGGTTTGCTGGATGCCTCACAGACGGGGTTTCGGGCAAATAACAGCACAGAAACTACACTCTTAGCGGTGACAGACAGTATTAGGACCAAGGTAGATCAAGGTAGTACAGTTGCTCTGATACTCTTTGATGTATCAGCGGCTTTTGATACCGTACCCCACCATCAATTATTGAATACTCTGGCAGAGAAAGGAATTCAAGATAAAGCACTTGGATGGTTAACATCGTTCCTAGCGGATCGAACCAAATCAGTTCGCCTGGGTGACTATACATCTCCTCCGCGACCTATAAAATACGGAGTTCCTCAGGGGGCGTCGTTGAGCCCAACTCTGTTCAACGTGTTCGTCTCCTCATTGGCAACCATCGGCAAAAAATGGGGTGTCGAAATGTGTTCCTATGCGGATGACACCCAGCTGATGGTCACCATTGATGAAAATGATGATTCTAAAACTAGACTGACAAACTGCCTGACCGAACTGGCAACATGGATGCAGGACCATTGTCTTAGACTTAATGCTGACAAATCCGAAATTCTATTGTTTGGCAGATGCACACAGGTCTGGGACAACAGTTGGTGGCCGAGCGATTTGGGCTTGCCTCCTAACCCGACTACAAAAGCTAAAAACTTAGGAATAACACTGGATAAGGACTTATCCATGAAATCCCATGTCTCCATAGTTTGCGGCAGAGGCTTTGGCCTTTTGAAGATGCTCAGACGATTATTTCCCTGGGTTCCGACAGATAGCAGGAGAACACTAGTCCAATCACTATTGCTGAGTAGGTTGGACTATGGTAATTCACTGTTTGTGGGAATGGCAGATTACCTATTTTCCAAATTGCAGTTGGTTCAGAATGCCGCTGCCAAAGCCATCTGTAATAAAAGAAAATATGACTCAGCCAAAAAATGTATGCGTGAGCTCCACTGGCTCCCAATGCGACAACGAGCCATTTTTAAACTGTTGTGTATTTCACACAAAGTACTCCACGATACAGGCCCCATCATCCTACATGATATGATCAGATTTCATAAACCCTCTAGAAACCTACGATCTATGACGTCCGGAAGAGCATCCATCACCCGAGCTCGGACTGTCAGGATGGGAGAGAGGGCTTTCTCTCACATTGCCGCAACAAAATGGAACGAGTTACCCCACAAACTCAGAACAACTGACTGCTTCCTTTCTTTTAGGAAACAACTAAAAACATTCCTTTTCCCCAGCCCAGATCAATAATTTCTAAAGTGTTGCCGTTAAATCACTTGTAATTCTTCTTTAGCGCCGTGATGTCCTTTTAGGATGAATGTTAGCGCTTTACAAATAAAATAAATACAATACAATACAATACACCTCAATTGCTTAGGTTTAGGTTTGTATCGTAGGAGTATGTCAGATTGTTATAATATTGCATATGCCTGCATATATAAGTTGTCTCAGCAAGATGATGGACCTCTTTGTTTTATTCACCTTCTTGACACTTATTATAACTTTTGTTTGCTTCTGATAACCTATCAACTAACGATAGTAAACAATGAAATGCTAGTGCAATGATGGGGAAACATGCACAATCTTCAACTAACAATAGTAGACAGTACAATGCTGGTGCAATGATGGTGAAACATACACAACCTTTCAACTAACAATAGTAGACAGTACAATGCTGGTGCAATGATGGTGAAACATACACAACCTTTCAACTAACAATAGTAGACAGTACTATGCTGGTGCAATGATGGTGAAACATACACAACCTTTCAACTAACAATAGTCGACAGTATAATGCTGGTGCAATTATGGTGAAACATACACAACCTTTCAACTAACAATAGTCGACAGTACAATGCTGGTGCAATGATGGTGAAACATACACA
This sequence comes from Lissotriton helveticus, assembly GCF_964261635.1. Lineage (NCBI taxonomy): Eukaryota > Metazoa > Chordata > Amphibia > Caudata > Salamandridae > Lissotriton > Lissotriton helveticus. The sequence continues at coordinate 40,399,548 of NC_136057.1, forward strand.
ACCTTTCAACTAACAATAGTCGACAGTACAATGCTAGTGCAATGATGGTGAAACATGCACAATCTTCAACTAACAATAGTAGACAGTACAATGCTAGTGCAATGATGGTGAAACATACACAACCTTTCAATTAACAATAGTAGACAGTACAATGCTGGTGCAATGATGGTGAAACATACACAACCTTTCAACTAACAATAGTCGACAGTACAATGCTGGTGCAATGATGGTGAAACATACACAACCTTTCAACTAACAATAGTCGACAGTACAATGATGGTGAAACATGCACAATCTTCAACTAACAATAGTAGACAGTACAATGCTAGTGCAATGATGGTGAAACATACACAACCTTTCAACTAACAATAGTAGACAGTACAATGCTGGTGCAATGATGGTGAAACATACACAACCTTTCAACTAACAATAGTCGACAGTACAATTCTGGTGCAATGATGGTGAAACATGCACAACCATTCAACTAACAATAGTCGACAGTACAATGCTGGTGCAATGATGGTGAAACATAAACAACCTTTCAACTAACAAAAGTCGACAGTACAATGCTGGTGCAATGATGGTAAAACATACACAACCTTTCAACTAACAATAGTCGACAGTACAATGCTGGTGCAATGATGGTGAAACATACACAACCTTTCAACTAACAATAGTAGACAGTACAATGCTGGTGCAATGATGGTGAAACATACACAACCTTTCAACTAACAATAGTCGACAGTACAATGCTGGTGCAATGATGGTGAAACATACACAACCTTTCAACTAACAATAGTCGACAGTACAATGCTGGTGCAATGATGGTGAAACATACACAACCTTTCAACTAACAATAGTCGACAGTACAATGCTGGTGCAATGATGGTGAAACATACACAACCTTTCAACTAACAATAGTCGACAGTACAATGCTGGTGCAATGATGGTGAAACATGCACAATCTTCAACTAACAATAGTAGACAGTACCATGCTGGTGTAATGATGGTGAAACATACACAACCTTTCAACTAACAATAGTAGACAGTACAATGCTGGTGCAGAGATGGTGAAACACACACAACCTTCCAGCTGAAAATAGCAAAATGGTCACATCTAATACATATGTCTATATGTGTGGTCCAATGCCAGCACAGTGACTATGAAATACACACTCTTAATTCAATTGCAATGCAGCTAATTAAAGTCACACTAATAAGAAACTAACAAGTCAGGATAGAGCAATAGAGTCAGGCCCTTCACCTCCTCCTGGAATGTAACCTTTCACAGAGCTGGGAAGCCCGCTCCACACTCTCTAACGCCCTCCCTGCAAGTGGCACAACTGGGTAGAGCGGCGACTTCAGGGCGACAGCAGCTCAGCACGACTCTGTCTGTGAATTTCACAGTTGCAAAGGCAACCCTCCTTTTTGTATAATAAAATTTGGCTTACACCACATTCAGTTCCCTCTCGCAGGTTCTGCGCTGTTATCACTGTTTACAACTTGGTCTTACTGATACTCATTATTCTTCCTCACTAGTCTATTCCCAGTTCTGTTCAGGGTCTCTACACAAGCCTTTGCCTGGGCTGCACATTTCATTTTGCCTTGTAGAAATTCCAAAACAAGTGTCAAAATATTCTCTGCTAGCACTGCCTGGTACGGGGGTTTTGTGCTTGCATTTTCACTGATCAATGTTGCCTAAGCTAGCTAACCCTTTTAAGTCACAATGTCTTCCGCACACGATTCCCTATATACCACATTGACTCATGCTCACCACAGTGCTTTGGCCAACATTCTGACAACATTCTGCTTCTGGCACGCTATATACCATTGGCATAGACCCTTTTTTAGAAATTGGGTTGAACCAGGACCACCAGAGCATGATGAAAATACCATATCGATCTACCTAGTTGGACCATGCCTGTACCTCATCGTACAGGGCAACGTAGAGTCAGGTAACGTAGGTTTGCCATCGCTTGACACCTAAATCTCGCTGGCCGCTTTGGTGCTGCCAGCCTTCTGCCACCTTTCCCTCTGAATTGCTACGACTTCATGGTGTAACTCCCTCAGTGCTGATAAGGTTTTCACTGTGTTTTAAGAGCATATTTGCAATTGTCTCTCCCTTACTCCTGGCTTCACTGAAGTGTCAACTCTCTCTGGTCTTGCATGAGAGGCAGGCACCCTGCCGCCCATGTGTCAACACTCCATGCCTCTGCTCCTTCCATCACCACCCCCTTTTGTACCGCTTTGGCCGCCATAAGTGTGGCAGGGTATGCTCAGACGTGAGTCCCTTGCTCACTTTGCCACTGGATTCAAGCAAGCCGGGCTGAAGACGGCTGTAATGCCAGAAACTGGTCCTCGGAAGCTTATTTCCGGTCCAGGGAAGGCATGGCTTGGCAGTTCGGGCTGGACTGTTCCCATGAGGCACAGGGTCAGACTGATTTGCATATGGCCATGTCTGAACTGGGGTGGCAGAGTGGGCTAAAGAACGGTGATGGATTAAACCCAGATCTTTTGACTGGGGGTGAGTGTTTGATTGGTTCAGATACTCCTTCCATCACCACCCCCTTTTGTGTCTGCATGAGAGGCAGGCACCCTGCCGCCCCTGTGTCAACACTCTCTGGCCCCGCATGAGAGGCAGGCACCCTGCCGTCCATGTGTCAACACTCTCATAGAAAGCAGGGTCAAGAATGCTTTGCAGATAGCTGAGTCCAAACTGGAGTGGCACGGTGAGGACAAAATCTATGGGTTTAGGACTAGATCTGTGACTGGGTATGAATATTTGATATTGTTCAACATTCTGTCCACCATCTGTTCTTTTTACATTTGTTGTGCCAGTGGATTCTAGCTAGCCTGGCTGATGAGGTGTAATACCCAAAACCGGTCCCAGGATGCTTGTTTCCAGTCAAGGGAAAACCTGGCCGGGCAGTTTGCATTGGACTGTTTCCATGGAGATCATGCTCTAACCGGTCCTCCGGTCGTGAAGACTCCATTGCTGCTCAGCATACAGTTACATCATGGGCGTAAGCCCAGCAGGAAGACCTACAATAAGCTCCACCATTCGAGGGTCAGTGGGTGCTATATGGTGAAAATATCCACTCCACCCAAGGCCCAGGCCACGCAGAAAACATGCGTTGGATAAATCCCACATCCTATTGCTGCCTTCCAGGTGCCAAGCGAGTCACGTCCATTGAGACAGCAACAGTAACATCTAGGTCGGGAACCATGAGCCTAACTCCAAGCCCTGTAGGACGGCAGGTTAAAGCATTGCCATCACAGGAACTGGCTCCACAGAGCCCTAAGCAAGCCCAGTTGTGCAAGGGTTCATACAATGCCAGCAGAAAGGAGGCACCATGTCAACGAAAATGAGTGAAGAGCACATTCAAGAAACATAATCCTGAGAATGTACAAAAGGCCCAAAAAGGGCCCACTGGGTAAGCAGGAACTTCCAATCAAGATAGGATGCTTTCAAAGGTGACAAACAAAACAGGAGGTTTCTGGGTAGAGTAGGTCCTTGAAAGGCAGACCTGGAGGGTATCTCCATTGTTTGTACACTCTTTATGACATTAGTGCTGGGATGAGGTAGTAATAATGATGTGATTAAAATATGAATACTTTCATTCAAATGTCCACCAGTCTAGTAACTTGTACTGTTTCTACTGTATAATCTGCTGTGGTGTGGTTCACTCTGCTTTGATTTGATAAAGTCTGCTGTGGTGTGGTTCACTTTGCTATGGTGTGGTTCACTCTGCTGTGGTTCACTCTGCTGTGATTTTGGTTAAGACTGCTGCAGTGTGGTTCACACTGCTGGGGTGTTGTTTACTCTGCTGTGGTGTGGTTCACTCTACTGTGATTTCTTTCAGCCTGCTGCAGTGTGGTTCACACTGCTGGGGTGTTGTTCACTCTGCTGTGGTGTGATTCACTCTGATGTGGTGTGGTTCACTCTGCAATGATTTGGTTTAGCCTGCTCTTGTGTGGTTCACTCTGCTGTAGTGTGGTTTACTCTACTGTGGTGTGGTTCACTCTGCTGTGGTTCACTCTGCTATGAATTGTTGTTTGGCGGCCTTCTCCTCCACCCCTAACCATTTCTCTACTGATGAGGGAAGTTATCCCGAAACCCGAGCCATGTCTCGGGCGATACCCAAAAACCCGGGACATGTATCGGGTCTAGAGATTCATCAGTCCAACAAGTACCGACTTGCACCCACCTGGGTGATCCACTATTGAACTACAAGTACCAGAGTCCCGAGGGGCGATCCAGAGGAGGGGCGAGCGGTGTGCGCTCCATTGCGGTGGTTTCTATTAATTGGCTCCCTTGAGCTTTGAGCCGACGGGCTCCTGGATGCTGCCCTGCGTGCCGGTTCGGGCATCGAGGCCATTGACGGTTGTTTTGGCGGCCTTCTCCTCCACCCCTAACCATTTCTCTACTGATGAGGGAAGTTATCCCGAAACCCGAGCCATGTCTCGGGCGATACCCAAAAACCCGGGACATGTATCGGGTCTAGAGATTCATCAGTCCAACAAGTACCGACTTGCACCCAGCTGGGTGATCCACTATTGAACTACAAGTACCAGAGTCCCGAGGGGCGATCCGGAGGAGGGGCTAGCGGTGTGCGCTCCATTGCGGTGATTTCTATCACTCTGCTATGATTTGGTAAGGTCTGGTGTGGTGTGATTCACTCTGGTGTGGTGTGGTCCACTCTGCTATGTATATTTTGGTTCATCTTGCTGTGGTGTGGTTCACTCTTCTTTGGTGTGGTTCACTCTGCTGTGGTGTGGTTCACTGTGCTGTGATTTGGTTCAGCCTGCTGTGGTACTGTTCACTCTGCTGTGGTGTGGTTCACTCTGCTGTGATGTGGTTCAGCCTGCTGTGGTGTGGTTCACTCTGCTGTGATGTGGTTCAGCCTGCTGTGGTTTGTTCACTCTGCTGTGGTATGGTTCAGTCTGCTGTGGTATGGTTCACTCTACTGTAGTGTTGTTCACTCTGCTGTGGTGTGGTTCACTCTGTTGTGGTGTGGTTAACTCTATTGTGGTGTGGTTCACTCTCTTGGGGTGTGGTTAACTCTGCTGTGGTATGGTTCACTCTGCTATGATTTGGTTCAGTCTGCTGTGGTGCTGTTCACTCTGCTGTGGTGTGGTTCACTCTACTGTGGTGTGATTCACTATGCTGTGGTGTAGTTCACTCTGCTGTGGTTTGTTCACTCTGCTGTTGTGTGGTGTGGTGCACTCTACTGTGGTGTGGTTCACTCTGCTGTGGTGTGGTTCAGTCTGCTGTGGTGCTGTTCACTCTGCTGTGGTGTGGTTCACTCTGCTGTGGTGTGGTTCACTCTGCTGTGGTGTGGTTCACTCTGCTGTGGTGTGGTTCACTCTGCTGTGGTGTGGTTAACTCTGCTGTGGTGTGGTTCACTCTGCTGTGGTGTGGTTCACTCTACTGTGGTGCAGTTCACTCTACTGTGGTGCAGTTCACTCTGCTGCGGTGTGGTCCACTCTGCTGTGGTGTGGTTCAATCCGTTGTAATTTGGTTCACTCTGCTGTGGTGCGGTTCAATCCGTTGTGATTTGGTTCAGCCTGCTGTGGTGCTGGTCAATCTGCTGTGGTGTTGATCACTCTACTGTGGTGTGGTTCACTCTGCTGTGGTATGGTTCACTCTGCTGTGTTTTTATTCAGCCTGCTGTGGTGTTGTACAGTATTATCACTGTGGTCCTCCTGAAATCTCCCACACAGTCATTGATTTAAGCTTTGCAATGCTCAGAAGCGTTTTTCATGTTGGCATCTACCAGGTGAGAGCAAAGCTGCACCTGGGGCATCCGTATAAAACATACATCTTTGTCTGAGTGCTGCAGCAACAGTAAAATACATCCACTGGGCAGGAAGGTCAGTCTGAATGTAGTTACAATGTGTCAGAGTATGCATTGAAAGGGGGTTGTGCTCATAAGTTGGCAGTATCAATGTGTTTTTTCAAAATTTTTATTTTTACTGCTCATGGGAAACATTTTCCTGTTAGAGGCATTTTTTTGTGCCACGTCGAACTGTGTTTCGATGCTTCTCTTACCATATAATGTACATTGTCTGATTGGTAAACTTGATGTATGTTTCTCTTCACTCAGTATTTGTATCTTATGTTTTGTATAGGAACTCCGCGAAGTGACAGAAACACTCTGCGCTCCGTGGAGTTCCACAACAGCGGAGTGTGTTAGTGTGCGCTGCTTACACTGATTTTAAGCACCGGGAGTTTGCCCCACACTGTAAAATCAGCATGAACTGCACTGTGCACCATGCCGGAGGGCACTGTTGCTATCAGCCACTCGAGTAGAAATTCTACCCGAGCTGCAGCTTCCTCAACACTTGCAGAAGATTTGTCAACGGGAACAGTCGCGATCTGCTGAGACCGCACGCATTGAGAAATCTCACTGAGAGGAGGTCTAGTGGGATTTTTGTCTGTCGTGCGCTCACCAACTGACTGCTAGTGAGCAGCAGGTGAGAAAAACCCGGCTCCACATTACTTTGCGAAGTTTTGAGAATCTCCGCACAGAGCACAAAGTGGGTAAAACTCTGCAAACTCTCCCGCCGGAGCAGAATTCTTCACCCACCCCTAGTTTTGTACAGCATTTGGTAAGAGCCCTTGTTCCCCCTCCCTACTGTCAAACCACATCCCACTGCGTTTTACTTAGAGTGCCTGTGACAGTTGAACTGACTCTGCCTGAGGTTTTCATGCCGCTTGAGGTTCCATCCAATAAACTTAGCTTCAACTTTCACTAGTTTCATACTTTTATCAGAGTCAACAATATATGGGTGTTGAACAATCTGTGCAGGGAAATCGATAGTGCTACTGAAGGAATTGCAATCAGTTTCGTAGATTGTCCAACCATGCTTTGAGTGATACAGAAAGGGCACATTTAAAACATATTAAGTGCTGGTTTTCATTGCTAGGCATGGCACAAATGGTTTATTCAGCAGAGTGTCCCAAACATGGGGATTTGGGGCCCGATTCACAGAATGAATTTAATACACAATCCTAAACTTACTACTATTTTGGTATTAACAGAATGCACTAACTACTTTTGGCATTCACAGAATGAACTTACTACTTTTGGCATTCACAGAATGAATTTACTACTTTTGGCATTCACAGAAGTTAGGATTTTGACTTAAGTTTGTCTTAAGAAAAACTTAAGACAGACTTAAGACAGACTTAAGTTAGGATGTTGTCTTAAGTCTGTCTTAAGTCTGTCTTAAGTTTGCCAAAAGTAGTAAGTTCATTCTGTGAATGCCAAAAGTAGTAAGTGCATTCTGTGAATACCAAAATAGTAGTAAGTTTAGGATTGAGTCTCAAGTTCATTCTGTGAATCGGGCCCTTGGTTTTCTGTAGCACTCCTATACTTATCTGATTGCTGGTCTCCTTTGTTTGTTGAGGTGTGTTTTCTTCGCTCTGTACTTGCTTCAATTTATTTGATTGTTTCTCGTCTCTTCCTGCAAGAAATATAAAGAGACTGTTGTAGAACCACGTATAGCTTACATTAGTTTCATAGTCTGACCCTCCATTTTTTTTTTTTTTTTTAAACAGATTTTATTGACTGAAGGCACAGGAAAACATATGCACTGCTCTGTAAGCCAGAAGCCAATGCCAGAATCATAGTAGCATTGTCTACTTCAGTAGTTTACATACGTGAATACTTAAACTGTAAAGGAACAACTTTACCCCCCACCCGCCCTACCCACCCCCCTAAGTGCTGCAGCTTGCTCAACCCACACAGAGTGTAAAACATAGACAGTATCAGCCATGTACATTAAACACAGTCCAACCATCCTACCCGACTGTTCAAATGGAGGGCAGTGAGGCAGCGTCTTCTGGTGGTGGGTCCAGCTCCAGGCCCCGATAGTCCGCCCACCATTTCAAAATCTTAAAATGCTTCCGAGGGCAACCCCTGGCCATAAAAATGGGCAACTCAAGCCCCATGCCGAAGTCTAGTCCATTTTTCCAGGCCGCCAACGGTGGAGCCTTCGATGCCTTCCATGCTTGTGCAATGTCTCGTTTCGCCAGCGTCAGCCCCAGCAATAATAAGTGGCGTTTGTACCTGTTTACCCCTATTCCAGCCAGAACATGGAGCAATGCCAATCGAGGGTCGCTCTGAAGTTCCCAAGCCAGGACCTCCCCCAAACAGCGGAAGACCCCATTCCAGAATCGCTGCAGCGCCCCACAGTCCCAAACCGTGTGAAGTAATGTGCCCTCTGCGCTCCCACATCGTAGACAGTCTGAAGACGCTACCATGCCCGCCCTCCATAAGCGTTGCCTAGTGTAGTACGTGCGGTGGAGGTACCGAAACTGAATAAGGCGCTGCGCACGGAGTTAGCCATCCCCCTGGGACTCTCTAGGGCCTCCACCCAATCTTCCTCATCTAAGTCCCCAACATCCTGCTCCCACGCGGTTTTAAGCCGCTGCAGGTCAGAGGAGCAGTGCCGTACAAGAGTTTGATAGATGCGGGACACTTTCTTATCTGGCAATTCCCCTATGAATAGTTTGGCTTCCAACGGACTAAAGTCAGGGATGTGGTCCACCCCAGCTATATAGGGCAGTAACGCGTGATGAAACTGGAGGTATTTATAAAACTGGGTACGGGGCATCGCAAATTCTTGCTGCAGGGTGTCAAACGACTTGAGGACGCTGTCGGACATAACATCCCCCAGAGTCGAGATGCCAATCGCATCCCAGCCTCCAAATCCCATCAGAGCATCCATCTGGGGCAACCTACCATTACGCCACAGCGGGGTTTCCCGAGTCAGCACGCCCCACCAGCCCATGCGTCGTAGGGCCTGCCTCCAGACCAGAAATACTACCTGCGTGACCGACGGAAGGGATTTCCGGAGCTGCACTGAGTATAGGAGCGTGTGAAGGGACGCAGTCCCCATCAACACCCGCTCTACTGCATAGGCCGGATCCCTCTTGTCCGCGTACCACCAGTCGTTCAGCACCAGCAGGTGGGATGCCTGGTAATAAGAGAGCATATCCGACGTGGCCAGTCCCCCGGTGTACGTTGACAAGAAACAGGTTCGCAGGGCCACACGCACTGCGCCGCCCGCCCACAGGAACCCATCCAACGTCAAGTTCAGGCGTCGGAACCAACTGGGCGGAATCACAAGGGGATAGTTCTGGAGTTGATAAAGCAGGCGTGGAAGTGCCACCATCTTGAAGATAGCGGATCTACCCATGATCGTCAAAGCCATTTTAGACCATATTTTCATGTCTTCTCGCGTACGGTCCCAAACCGGAGCAAGGTTATGTTCATACGAGAGTGTCACGTCTTCCGACAAGAACACTCCCAAGTACTTCACCCCGTCAAAGGCCAGCTGGAGTCCGGTCGCCCAGTCTCCGACAGCCTGACATAACATCAGCATATTGCACATAGTCCATTCTTCTAGTATGAGAAAGGTAGAACATCACATGACCGAATACTCCAAAACACCCTGACACACCGAGTCATAGAAAGAGCGCTGCACGTCGCAGCGTAACCACATAGCGAACATACCACGTGATCGGCCCATAACAGCATACAGAGACGCTGACAGATAGAGCGTCGCACGCCGCAGCGAGTAGATCGAGACAGGAGGAATGAACACATAATCAGTAAGAGAAATATCACAGAAAGCAGATAGCATCTTATATGCGCTTTTTGAGCCCATAACAAACCAGTTACATCGACGGGCCAAGATAACATGGAGATACTTTTTGTTGTTTTACAGTTATACGAACATAGCAGAAAGTGTTCAGGTTAGTGAACCAGTCAACCCGTATCACTTATTCCTCTTATATAAGAGGCTCAAACATGTGGCTATCATATTTATGAAGGGTTATAAGGTTATACACTGTGCACAAGATACATGCATGACATATACATTATGGGAACGTGACAATGTAATAATGAAACATATGTTTGTTTGACTTTCAATTTTGACTTCTTTTGACTTCATTTTACAATCCATTAGTAATGTGACATATTTTTTCAGACAAAAAGTCCCCTGAGGAAGAGCTGTTAGCTCGAAATGCATCGGGCATTTTGAAAAGTTGATGTATTTACAATAATAGCATGATGATTTGAATTACGATGAAACATTGGAGTACGAACATAAATTTCATGAAAAATAAATGAATTTACCACTCGGAGGAGGGTCTAAACCTTTTTTCAAAACTTTGTTCAAAACTTTATTCAGGAACAGGATTTAAAATTCTTATCAACCAATTATAGGAATAGGAGTGCTCATGTGATTGTGAATCTTGGGGCCCAAGAAACGCGCATCAGCCTCCCAGCAGCCACAGCGTGGATTTACTCGGGTTCATATATAGACCGGACGTCTCACCAAAGATTTGCAGAATGCGCAGGAGGCTCGGCCCGGACCTATCAAAGTCCGTAAGGAAGAACAAGACGTCGTCGGCGTACAGCCCAATCCTATCGGTATGGTCCGCCGACCACCGAAAGCCTTTAAGTTGGGCGTCTATACGCACCCATGCAGCCAGGGGCTCCATTGCGAGAGCAAATAAGTATGGGGAGAGGGGGCAACCCTGCCGCGTCCCGCGCCGGATCGGAAAGGGGCGAGATATGCATCCACCCACTCGCACCGCCGCAGTGAGATCTGTGTGCAGCAGCCGAATGTAGGCCAGAAAACGCGGGCCTAGGTTCAGGCGGCCCAACAGTGCAAACAGGTACGTCCAGCTCAGGGAGTCAAATGACCTGTCCATATCTGCCGCTTGCTCCCCCAAATGCCTCCAGGCCGCAACCGCCACCTGGGCTCTCCGGATATTGTGGCGGGTGGCTCTCTAACGCATAAAGCCCGCCTGATCGGGGTGTACCAGGTCCAAGATGTATGGCTTTAGTCTATTCGCCAGAGCCTTGGCCAGAATCTTGGCCTCTGTGTTCAGGAGGGAGATGGGGCGGTACGACGCGTGACTCTCCTGAGGCCTCTCTGGTTTCAGAAATACCACTACTTCAGAATGGCGCCAGTCAGGGGGGAGTATCCCATGTTCGTATGCCTCCTCAACCACCGGACGGAAATGAGGACTCAACTGCGTCGCGAAGCGCCAATAGTATTCGCTCGGAAACCCATTAGGGCCGGGCGCCTTGCCCGGGTTTAATTCGCCCAGGGCTGCAGCGAGCTCGTCCCCGGTCAGAGGGCGGTCCAGGAGGTCACGCACCTCGTCCGTGACAGCCCTTGGGGGCAGGTCATCAACGAACCGCTGTACTACTTCCGCCTCCAGGCACTCCGCAGGCACATATTGGCCCTCGAAATACGTCGCGAAGCTTTCGGCTATCACCACCGGGTCATGAAGAGACGTGTTCCCGGGGCCTACAATTTGGGGCAGCGGCTGGGCATGCATCATACCTTGGCTTAACCGGTGCAGCATCTTGCTTGACTTGTCCCCCCATTGGTACACTCGACTGCGCGTAGCCAGCCAGGCCTGTCGTGCCTCATCCAGTAGCACCAACGTGTATTGCTGCTGGGCCAGTGCCAGTTGCCGCCTAACGGGTCCGCCGCCCTCACTCCGGCCCCTACGCTCCAACTCCACTAATTCCGCCTCCCGACGCACCAGGTCCCTGCGCTTCTCACGACGAGCCGCCGCACACCATGATATGTCTATGCCCCGAATCGTGGGTTTCATGGCCTCCCATAACGTTGCCGGCGATTCCACCGTACCTACGTTAGTCGTGAGGAAATGGTCGAGCTCGGCGGTTAAATGCGTATAATAAGCTGTTTGCGTTAAGTGCCAGGCCGACATGCGCCACCGGAACGGCTGTCTGGCACCCCCAGTATCAAATGTAAGGAGTAGAGGAGAGTGATCGGACAACACCCTGGGCAAGATTTCTACTGATAGTACCCTATGGATCAAGGCGCGGGGCACAAATATGTAATCGAGCCGGGAAAAGGAGTCGCGTGCCGTGGAAAAGTACGTGAAGTCTCTGTGGGACCCATGCTTGTGTCGCCAGGTGTCTACCCAATCCAATCCGGTCGCTAGCATCCGCAGCTTGGTGGCAGCACCCCTGTCTTCCCCCCCTGCGCCATGGATCGCAGCGGCAGCCCGCCATCTATCTGTGCTCCTGTCCATCACATCGTTCCAGTCCCCCCCTATGATAGACATGGCCGTCGGTAATTCATCCCAGAGGGACATGAGCTTTTCTACCAGGGGCCACTGCAACGGAGGTGGGGCATATACGCTGCCTAGGAGCACGGTGTCCCCCCTAACCTCTCCCTGAACCAACACATACCTGCCCTGTGTGTCCACCCACGTGCGCCTGAGAATAAAAGGTAGCCTACGGTGAACAAGGACCGCTACTCCCCTGGAGCCCCTAGTGAACCCAGAGTGGAATGCATGTATATAGCCAGCGCGCTGGAGGCACAGAGCATGTGTCCCCAGCAGATGAGTCTCCTGTAGGAATAGGACGTCTGCCCCCGCCTGCTTAGCATATTGAAAGACAGCACCCCTCTTCACCTTATCCAGCAGCCTGCGCACATTCCAGCTCAAGATTTTCATGGTGCCCGGACCTAGCCGCCCACCCACTCCAGCATTAGCCATATGAGCAAAACAGCAAGAAATGACCCCTCACCTCCTTCAAACAGACTGTGTCGTACATAGCAATCAGCAAGCAGCAGCAAGAACGCCAACAAACCTTCCCCCAAAACTCCCAACTCCCAGACCCTCCCCTCCCCGCCCCCCACCCTGCACCTCCCAACATGGAAGCACCTGGAAGACGACCCGCAGCCGTGCTGGATGCAACAATGCATATTGGAGCTTGAGGCCCCGGAGCCGGGCTTTGGCCGCAGTGAAAGACTGTCCTGCCGGGTCTGCAGGTTTCTCCCACCCAGGTAGGGCCACTCTCCGTCCACAGCCGACGACCAGCCGTCCCGCCAAGCGCCACATCCACCAGTGCTGGGGGGACGCAAGATGGCGACTCTCGCCCGCCCCGGCCATCACCGGTACTTGTCCACTGCGCCCACAACAGGGTGTCGCCTCAGGAGCCACGGGCAGGGGAGCAAGGCAGGTCGGGGGGGGATCACCAGCCACACGGTCCCCCCGGGAATAAAAGGCTTTAAACGTCTCCACCTGCCAGCGCGGCCGTCTCTCTCAGGCCGGGCTACTCCAAACTTTAGTCCCCGGTTATGCAGGCCTCCCGGAGCCCGCCGGAGCAATCACGCCGCCCTGCCGGACCACCTTCCCCAGGTCCGAGCTCCGGGCTCCGCTACCGCCCTCACAGCCCCGCCAAGGATATGGGCGCAGAGGTCAGTCCCGCCCGGGCACCAGCAGGCACGCCCGGCCCGGGCTGCCGCCAAAATCGAGGTCCCGGCTGATTAGGCCTCGCCGGTCCTCGCGTGATCCAAGGTGTCCGCAAGGCTTCACACTGGCCCCAGAGCAGCTACCGGGATGAAATCTTCACCGAGGGCAGCCCGATGTTACGGCTGCCGATTCCGCCTGCAGGGAGCCCCCTCCGATGCCCAGGGCCAGGATAAGATGGTAGGATATTGTCAGGCTGGCCGGAGCTTAACGCTCTAAACGACCGCGATGATCGCCGGCTAAGCCACGCCCCCCGACCCTCCATTTTTTCCCCACATATTTTTTCTTCATTCTGGGGTATATTACCAACAACTAGCGATAATTTTTGTCTCTAACTTGTTTAGAGACAAAAATTATCGCCGAACATCGGTGATTTTTATCGCAGATAAACCTTGCTATTAGCAAGGTTTATCGCAAATGCGATAAAAAACGGCCGCAATGCATGAATATCGCTGAAAAGTCAGCGATATTCATGCATTATCGAGCAAATGCTCTTAGCCATGTTATCCACCTCCCATTGGATAACATGGCTAAGAACTGCTCAGGGCAGGTGTTAGCTTTTGGAGATATTTGCGCTTAGCGCGAATATCTCCAAAAGTTGGTAATAGGAGATAGCGATGTTAGCGACTGTTTCCAGTCGCTAACATCTTGGCACGCCCACTTTGCATGTCATTAGTGATAAATATCACTGACATGCAAAGCGGGGCCCAAGATGGTCGCTATCTCCTATTAGTTGTCGCTAACGGTAATAGGGAGATAATTTTATCTCCGCTTTCTTGGCTTTTAAAGCCAAAAAAGCGGAGACAAACCCCCCTTGATAATATGCCCCTCTGTTTCCTCCTGACTAGGGAAATTAGATTTTTTTTCCTGGTCCAGGGGAACTGGATGATATTTTTGTTATGGCTCTATTGTTAGCCGAAGGTGGTTCCTATTAAGGTTGGTATATTTCATTTTCATCCTTGGCTGTGTTTAAACTCCTGCAGTCCTTATGAATAATAAGTGTGTGTTTATTTTTTTGCTACCTTATATGGGTCGTAGTTCTAGTTGTGTATATTCTGTACATATGACTAGCGGGTCCTTCAACAGGTAGAATATTTTTTTTTTTTTGTCCTCATTTGCCGTTCCTTCAAAAGAAGAGGGAGATACCAACCACCTTGCGTGATTTAGTGTTTTAGTGGCAGAGATGTCCCAGAGGAAAGAAAAGTGCTTTCTTTTAGCTCCATCTCGGTATATTTCAACCTGCAGGACCTTTATCGTAACTAACTGAGCTGGCCCTGGTCCAGGGAGCGTTCATGGCATAATCATTGGACCCGGGAAAAAAAACAAAAACGGAATCATCTCCAGTTGATTAAGAAATCCCAGAAAGCCATGTTACACTTACTTGCTGTTCTTTTAAGGTCAACTTTGGATGTTTCATATAAAGATGAGAGCCACTGGGAATGTAATGGGGGTGTTTTCTCTACCCAGTGTATACAAATTTGTCTTCTCACCAATAAGATTGCATAAAAAAGAAAAGATTTCGCCTTGCCTGTGATGTTATCTTCCAGCCCGAAGATGACAAGTGGGAGGCTTATTGACAAAGATGTGTTTAAGATGGAGTTTAAGGTGTTCTTTACTTCTTCGCAAAAACTTGTAATTTTAGGACATTCTAAAAACATGTGTACATCACAGGCACCTTCCAGGTTGCATTTGTTACATTAGAATTGAACAGGTAGAATATTAGAAAAGTCCCAATAGCTATACCACAGGCTACCAGTATATAGGAACATACTTACCTTTGTGACTTTTACATCAGAAGACTTGGTGATACCTCATCGGATGATCTAGTGGATTCAACCCCTTCTCCCTTTCCTAGTTTTGTCTCCCCTTCTTCCCCATCGTCCCTCTTTTGCTTTGACCTTGGTGGGCGAGGGAGGTGGGTGAGGGAAGTTGGGACCTAGCATCTGTTCCATCCATTTCGCTCCTGCAGAAAACCCAGGTGAGCCTCACAGGAATTGCAGAAGTTTAAAGGGGATCTGATTGACGGAAGGGTTGTGTGCTGAGCATCTAGTTTGTGTTAACCAATCGTCAGTCGTGCAGTGCTGCGGAACCAGTAACAGAGGAAAGTTACACAGTTCTTAGAGCATGGCAACATAGTTACTTGTAAGGTCGAGATAAACAATAAGCACAAATACATAAGGGGATAAGCAGGCAAGGGGAAAGATTCAGGGGAGGGGGTAGGAGCTGGGGAAGTAGACAGGTAATGAAGGCAGGAAAGAGGAGGGGAGGGTGAAGGACACTGCATGGAAAGAGGAGGGGAAGGGCAACAGGGACACAAACCGGTAGACGAGTCAAAGCAACGTCCAAAGTCCAGTAAGCTGTGATCCCAGGGGAGTGGTATCACTTCCCTATCTCTGTTGCGGGAGGATCCCTTTACACCGTGGTCTCTGTCAGAGAGGTCTCTGAGACTCCAAGGCCTACAAACTGAATACTTCCCCAAAAAGGGGAGAGGAAGTGCTTTGGCAAGGGGTGCCATACCATACCTCAGCTGTGTGTGTCTCCCTAGGCGCAGTGGACTCTCTCAGCGGGTACGCTGAGACTCCAGAGTATAAATATTGGATCTGTCCCCAACAAGGGGAGAAGGAGTGCTTAGTCAAAGGGCACAAAAGACAGTGGGCTAGGCAGAGTAGCAGGCAAGGTGAGAGATTCAGGAGAGAGGGGATAGGAGATAGGGAAGTAGACAAAGAGAGAGAGAGTACTAAATGGGAACATATTTAATTAATGAGTTATTATATAGCGCTGGCCAGACCCGAAGGAATCAGAGTGGTTTACATGAGGGCCAATAAAGTTGCAATTTAAATCAGTTAAAAGTTACATAAGTATCAAGAAAAGCATATAAAGAACATAGGGGACAAGGTGTATGGACATCCAAATCAAAGAAAAAATAGTCTGCCCTATATGTTTCAATTCAGAGGCTCATAAAGAGTCCTGTAGTAATGGCATGCACCTACTTCGAGCGCCCAGATTACCACGGCTGCGGACGCTATATCGGATGCAGAAAAGATTACCCGAAGATCCTCGGATCTCAACTAAGTTGGCCCGCCCTGGCTGGGCTTTTCACATCCCTTGTGTACATGATGACTATCGACTGTTAGAAAAGAAAAACGTGGAAGCCTGAAATACGTTCGACCAGTGCTTGTCTTGCTGCATTTAAAGCGGGAAGCTGTTATAAGAAAGTAGCACGGATATCGCAGGGCCCATTGAGCGCCCTTGAACTTGCATTATTGTTCGACTAGATAGACGGTATGCCATCAAAAGTATGAAGAGTGTGCTCCTTTTGCCGCTTTAAAATCAAGAGTTGTCACGGCTGCGATAAACTGAGTTGCCTTGTTGTGGCCCCCCCTCTCCTTCGTATACATGCCCTGATGAAGGTGCCGCCGTAGATCGGGCTTGGCACCGAAACGCGCGTTGGCGTGGTGAACATCTGTCCTGCTAATAATATCATATCTCCCCCCAGCAGTCTGCTGAGAGGATACTACAGGACAACCTCAGTGTAATTGTCTGCGATAGGCTGCGAGGTCGTTGGATTGTGTGAATGTGGATGGATGAATCGAATGTGTGAGTATGACCTAGTGGAATAGGTCGGTAAATATGAATGAAAGATGAGAGGGTGCCCGCGGGCTAGGTATTGTTCTTAACTCCAAGTGCTATATTGTGTTATGTATATATATAAATGACGATGTATCTAAACACCCTTTTCCATTATTTTTGTTATTGTGAAAAATAAAAATAAAATAAAATTATTCTGAAAGTGTGTCAAAAATGTTATGTGCAGTACATGACTAGTGAGCTCGAAGTAGGTGCTGCCATTACTACAGGACTCTTTATGAGCCTCTGAATTGAAACATATAGGGCAGACTATTTTTTCTTTGATTTGGATTTACTTATCCCCTGCTAGTTTGCCCTCTATCTGCCTCAGGGGGCCCCGAATTACATTGGTGACAAGGTGTATGGAGCAAGGCAGGGAAAGGGGATACTACTCCACCCACCAGCAGGTGTAAACCAGGAGCATTATGGTAGATGCAGTTCTTCTAGGCGTGTACGCCTCTCGTAGATCTGGAAGTGTAGAAAGCAAAGTTGCAGCACCAACTCTGGACACCGGTGTTTCAGGATTATTTTCCTTCATCAGCAGAGTATAGGTATTTTACGGGGGTTCGCTGTGCAGGCTGCCAAATATTAACAGGTCTGGTACCACTCACGGCGCGTAGGTGCGTTGTCCGAGCTCGTCAGCCCAATGGCTCGAGGGAACCATTTGTAAATGAAAAGTTCATGGGTCGCACACTACTCCACCCACCAGCGGGTGTAACCCAGGAGCATCACGGTAAATGCAGTTCTTCTAGGCGTGTACGCCTCTCGTAGATCTATTTTAATTTGTTTATATTGTCTGATTGGGAAACTTGTATATTTCTCTTCACTCAGTATATGTCTCTTATGATTTGCATTGCAATTGATATGTTATCTTGTTCCCCTTCCCCTCTGTCATAGCACATTCCATTGTGTTCTGCTTGGAGTGCCTGTGACAGTTGTACTGACTCTGCTTGAGGTTTTGATGTGGCTTGAGGTTGTGCACGTTCATTCCAATACACATATCTTCAAGCTGCACCTTTTTCATACTTTTATCAAACAGATAATACATTTTGTGTCTGACTGCTTCTGCATGCCAGAGTTCAGACCCTACATCATCGCTGTTGGCATTATGCCCTGTTATTCAAGGGAGACCCTTTTTGCCATCGGGCATAGCCACAGGAGCTGTGATGCTCCACGGGTCGCGCCGCTTTGCGGACCCTACTCTTGTACTTGTGGGAGGTTCGATCTTTTAGTGCCCACTACCTGCCTAGGCAACGTTTCTGATAGTGCTGCAATCCGCCCCCGTCCACCCTTCACTTTATGGAACCTGAATGTCAGGTCTATGGTTAAACACCACCACGATATTCTGGACCTGTTAGGTAAGGAGCCACCGGACGCTTTTTGTGTGACGGAGACCTGGCTACAGGAGTCGGACACGGCTGTGATTAATCTGGCTTTTCCACCTGGATACTCTGTATACACCCTCAACCGAGCTTCTAGAGGAGGGGGACTTGCGCTGGCGGTCAAGTCGTGCTATTCGTGTATCTGGCAAGGGCAAAAAATCACTGGCTGTGAAAGTGCGCTGTTTAAAATCTCAGTCACGCCCAACTTCACTTTCACTGGCCTGTTGATTTATCGTCCCCCTGGCAGCAATTCGGCTTTCAGGGAGGCCCTTCCAGATGCTATTAGCACCTTGGCTGTTGGCTGTTCCAATTTCTCCATTCTTGGAGATTTAAACCTCCACTATGACAATCTGTCCCTTCCGGCAGTTTTTAGCTCGGTTGCCGATCTTGAGGCGCTCCAGTTAGTCCAGCTGGTCTCGCATCCCACCCATGTTGGTGGTCACACTCTTGACCCTTTTTTTACTAATCTAGCAGAAGCCAGTGTCCTGACTCCTTCCCCCCTGGCTTGGACCGATCACTATTTGGTATGCATCCATTGCCCTTTGCACGAGCCGCACCGTAAACCTACGGTCCGTTCAATCTCTAGACGGTGTTGGTCTAAATTAAAACTTGAGGATTTCTTCCATCTGCTATCCTCCGACCCGCCTGGCCTGGAGGACACTGTTGATGTGGGCTATGATCGTCTTTGTGAGTGGGTCACTAGGGCCCTTGACTCCCTTATTCCGATAGTTTCGTGTAAGTGTGGGTCTAGGGACCCGAGTCCTTGGTACGATGATTCTTTGCGGGCACTCAAAAACATCTGTAGACTTGCCGAGCGGGTATGGCGTAAAGCCTATGCCAGCGATAAAAAAGCTTTGTATTCTGCTGCTGTAAAAGTCTACCATCGAGCAGTATGCAGAACCCGTGCGGCATACTATGCCCTACAATTCCGTACCAGTACTAACCCCTCCAAAACTATCTTTAAAGCCCTGAAAGATCTCATTACCAAAAAAGTGATCGCGACTCACCAGGGTTCTATTGCCCACTGTGAGGCTTTGGCAGCGTTCTTCTTGGAAAAGGTCCATGCCATCTATAGAGCCTTTCCGAGGGCTGCCCCCCCTGTTGCTGGCCCCCTTAACCCCATTACCTTGTATGTGTTACATTCTTTCCCGAGACTAACGTCGGTGAGTTTTGGTAAGTTGGCCCAACAGGTTAAGTCAGGATCTCCGGCTGACCCTCTTCGCCCGGCTTTGTTTAGCGACTTACCGTCTACTAGTCTGCCACCGGTCTGCTCCCTAATTAACACCTCTTTAACCTCTGGCGTGGTCCCAGTGAAGTGGAAACAGGCGGTAGTTGTGCCCATCCTCAAGAAACCAACTTTGGATGCCGCTAAACCGGAGAACTACCGTCCTATATCCCTTCTCCCGTGGCCTGCCAAGGTTGCTGAGGCGCATGTCAACTCTGTCCTTTCTGACCACCTTCTACAAGCTAACATCTTGGACATGACACAGAATGGTTTTCGGGCAGGGCATAGCACGGAGACGGCTCTACTGTATATGGTGGAGCACTTGCGTTCCGTGCTAGACGCGGGACAAACGGCGGCGCTGGTGCTATTAGACCTTAGCGCCGCCTTTGATACCGTGGCCCACCCGATCCTTCTGCAGCGCCTGGCGGAAGCAGGTGTCACCGGTCTTGCGCTCCAGTGGTTCCGTTCTTTTCTTGCCAACCGTTCCTTCTGCGTTGCCGTTCCGCCCTACCAGTCCAAATTCCATCTGCTGGAACTGGGGGTTCCTCAAGGCTCCTCGCTGAGTCCCACATTATTCAACCTATATGTGAGACCGCTGGCTGAGGTTGTCAGGCATTGGGGCATGACTATGGTGTCCTATGCCGATGACACCCAGCTAGCGGTTACAATCAGCGGGGACGCACACTACTCCACCCCGGTTTAAGCGCTGCCGGGCCGGCGGCCGCTCTTTTCGAGTTTGTGCCGCCGTGTTATGGAATTCTCTTCCCTTTGAGATCCGGGCTCTCGGGGACTTGCTCTCCTTCCGGCGGGCAGTAAAAACCTTTTTATTTCCTTAGTCCCCTTGTCCTCCTTCCTTGCCTTGTTGTGTTTGCTGCTACCTGGCGTGCGCCAGGACGCTCCTTTGCTGGAGCATCTGTGCGCCTTATAAATCAGTTTAACATAACATAACATAACAATTTGGATCTTTTTTTATTAAGAGGGCCCCTTAACTTGGGTGATTAATTTTTGCCTACTTTTTCTGGCACACAGCAATACAGGACTAATGTCTAATTGTATTTCCTCCTCACCATATACCTATTTTATGGATGTATGACATTACAACACAGGCTTTTACATCGCATGCCTTTACAATGCGGTTTTTACAACGCAAACCTTTACAACGCATAGCGCTTTGGGGTGCTGGGGACTTGCTAAGGTCAAGAGACAAGCCCATAGATCACCAACTGACTTGTAACATCCCGGGTGCTGCCTGGTTTGCCCATTTTTCGAACTTGTATACAGCGCAAACAGGGTCCCCCCAGCCAGATTTGCTATTACGGTTCAGTTCCACAGACCTCCCACCAAACGAAGTTGCATTCACCGCTGTAGAAGTAGCGAAGGCAATTAGTTGTATTGTTCCCAACAAAGCGGCAGGCCCGGACGGGATCCCGGGCGACCTGATAAAAAATAACCCCCCATTTTGGAGCAGATTAATTGCTGCACTTCTTAATGAGGTTACGTTGGGGGGATCTTTCCCTGACTCTTGGAGGGGCGCTGAAGTCGTCCCCATTTTCAAGAAAGGCAACAGGGAAGATCCAGCTAATTACCGCCCCATCAGTTTGTTGGACACAACGCAAAAGGTGGCGGGGAAAGTGGTATTGGGCAGGATTCTGGAGTGGGTGGACGACAACCAGATATTATCTGATTTCCAAGCGGGTTTTAGATCAGGGACAGGCACCGTCGAGCAGACTTTCCGCCTTTTAATGCTCTATTGGAAGGTAGTGGTCCTAGGAGGAGGCAGTTTATACTTAGTCTTTATAGACTTAAAGACGGCCTTCGACCTGGTCCCACGAGCATTATTGTGGAAAGTCCTTGACGGTCTAGGTCTACCTCCCTACCTTCTGGCCTTATTGGTAAAATTCCATGCAAACAACTTTGCTCAAATCAGATGGGGTGCCCTGGGAGAAAAAACACCGTGTATCCCAGTAGACAGGGGCGTCCGCCAGGGGTGTGTGCTTGCCCCCACTCTGTTTTCGCTGTACGTAAATGGAGTGGTGGAGCATCTTTTACAACATCCTGCAGATGCACCATCCCTGGCCGGAAGGAAAATCCCGACGCTCCTGTTTGCGGATGACACCCTCCTGATTTCGAAGTCACCCACAGGCATACAGGCGCTACTTACCAGCTTTAAGGCGTTTTGTGATACCAAGGGCTTAGCAATAAATATTGGCAAGACCAAATTTCTTGTTCTCAACCCCCCGAAGAAAACTGTTAAACCCCCCACTCTAGACTCCGTTCCATTAGAACGGGTCAAAGAATTTGATTATTTAGGCATACGCCTCTGTGATAGCATGAACTGGAAGGCCCACCACCAGAAAGTGTTTCTAACCCACAAGAGGGTTGTTGGCGCTCTACTTAAAGAACAACGCGCCTCCTCAACAAAACCGATCGGGCCACTTCTTGACATTTATAGGGCCAGGGTTGTGAGTGCAGCATTGTATGGCGCAGAACTTTGGGGAACCCAGAGAGTGGACACTTTGGCCCACCTAGAAAATAAATTTCATAAAGACTTGATGAGGCTACCCCAGAGCACTCCCACAATCCCACTCTTGCTCGACGCAGGTACCCGCTCTATCTGCGAGCAAGCTAAATTACGTCCCTTATTGCTGTGGTCCAGAATTTGGAACGTTCCTGAACTCCACAGCTATGCGGATGCCCTAAAAGACGTTTTGTCCCTCCCTGGCTGGCACAAGATCACCTGGCTTAGAGAGGTTAAGAAGGCACTTATCTTGCTTGGTCTAGGATCTGCGTGGGAAAACAAAACCGCACCTCCCAAACAGGAATTGAAGAGGGCCTATTGGTCTTGGGTCGATAGTGAGAGACTGGGCAAATCTAACCATCCAAAAACTGTTGCCAACTTCCTGATGGTAAAATGTAAACCCTCCAGAGAAGCTTATATGGACCTGATCCACAGTCCTTATGATAGGGCTTTATATTTTAAATTCAGGGTTGGGGTTTTACCTTTATGCCAGTTCACTTCTACCTGGAAACCACCCTTGCAAACTGTTCCCGACTGTCCATTTTGTGAGCTGAAAACAGAATCTGTTGCACACTTTTTATTTGAGTGTCGAGCCTATTTGGCTCCCAGACGGAGGTGGTTGAAGCCTCTTTTCAGGAGCCTAGGAACCCGTTCACACCTGGAAGCTTTGAGAATACTGCTCTCAGACACAAGTCCCTTCTTTGCCATCTGTTTGGCAAAATTCCTAGGATGGGCTTGGCGTATAAGAACCACTAAAAAACTGATGATCCAATAATGTCTCCCCCTTTTTAACATGTTTTTCTTGTCCAAATGGACAGATCTTTTTTAAAGGTACAATGAATTGTAAGTTGTTTGTTCGATTATTGTTTTATACTGTGATGTTTCGCTTTTATGATATGTTTTTTTATATCGAAATAAAGCTTACTACTACTATTTTATGGATGTATGACATTACAACACAGGCTTTTACATCGCATGCCTTTACAATGCGGTTTTTACAACGCAAACCTTTACAACGCATAGCGCTTTGGGGTGCTGGATAGTGAATAGTTTAATTTACCATTCCAACTCCAGTCCTTGTCGACACTAGGGAAGGTGTTGGATAGTAAATAAACGTATTCCCTATCCTAGAGCGCCCCCCAGCACAATGCGTTGTAATGGTTTGCGTTGTAAAAGTTGCGTCGTAAAGGCACTGCGTGGTAAAAGTTGCGTTGTAAAGGATGTTTCCCCTATTTTATGCATCTGAAATTCTGAATTGCAAAGGAAAACCTTACCTTTAGCATTCCAAGCTGGCGAATCACTTACAATATGGTGAGCATTTACTGTAAGTGCCTCAGAATCTTGGAAGTGGTCAATACGCTTCCCTTCCTCACATGTCTTGTTTTTGTAATTCCTTCTTTGTGGGCCTCACTTCTGTAGGCGCCTAACTTCAGGTGCCTTGAATCACTATATAAATGATACATAAGGAGTAGCTATGTACTCCCCAACCCATAAAGCACATTAGGAATCTCAAGCTGATTAAAATGAACTTATGAATACAAGTGCTATTCAATGGCTAATACAATGCTTTTATGCCTAGATGCATCAAACAGAATTGCATTCGCAAACGATGCGAATCGCATTTTTCGGCCGTTTGCGAATGCAATTGACTAATTTGGAATGCATCATGCATTTCGCCAGTTTAGGAATCCCAACCACGTTGCGATTTCTAAAATTGCGATTGCATTTAAGAAATCGCAATTAGAGATTTCTTAAATGCAATGCATGATTATTTTTAAATTGCGAATTCGCAGTTTGGAAGGGGTAAAATAGCATGAAATTGAACTTCATGCTAATTTACCTAAAACTATCAAATATGCACAAATTGCATTTTTGGAAGTTTAAATTTACACACACACATGCCCTTTGGGCATGTGTGTGTGTAAATTGCATTTAAAGTTACAGTTCAGGGGTGCAGGGAGGGGTTCTTTGGACCCCCCCTGCACCCTTGAAATTGCATTCACATTTTGCGAATCGCAATTTGAAATTCGCAAAATGTGATTGCCTTCCCATTCATTCCTATGGGCCTTTTGGCCCATAGGAATCAATGGGAAGGTTTTTCCTTAATTGCGATTCGCAAATTGTGAATCGCAATTAAGGAAAAATGCCGATTCGCAAAAAAAAATGCGAATTGTTCATGCATTGCCGTTTGCGATTTCTAAATTGCGATTCCTTAATTTTCGCAATTTAGGAATCGCAAACGGCAACAATGATGCATCTAGGGGTTTATTCCTTGTTATGATGCTTATTGCACCACAGTGTTAAGACATTCTGCTGTGGCATGCTGAGGTATGGTCCTGTCTGCAGTTGTAATATTTAGTCTGCTGCGGCACGGTTCAGTCTGCTGTGGTGTGGTTCACTATGCTAGGATGTGTTTCAGTCCTCTCTGGTATGGTTTACTCTGCTGTGGCACTATTCAATCAATCTATCAGGTGTATAAGTGCGCTACTCACCCGTGAGGGTCTCAAGGTGCTGGGGGAGGGCAGCTCTGGATCAGTCGAAAATCCAGGTCTTGAGGACTTTCCTGAACGTGTGCAGGGTCAGGGAGCGCCAGCTGTTCAGCGGGAGTTCGTTCCAGATCTTGGCCGTGATGAAGGAGAAGGCTCTCCCGCCTGTTCCTGCGGATGCAGGGGACGTCTGCCAGGATGAGGTCGGCGGAACTGAGGTTCCTCTTGGATACGTGGAAGGATACTCTCTCGTTAAGGCATTTGGGTCCGATGTTGTTGAGGGATTTGTAGGCGTGGGTGAGGAGTTTGAAGGGAGCCAGTGGACGTCTCGTAGGTGTCGGGTCATGTGTTCATGACGCGGTGTCCCGAGGACGAGTCTGGCTGCGGCACTCAGGATGCTCTCTGTCTGCCGTGTTCTGGATGGACTATTCAATCTGCCATGGCATGGTTCAGTTTGCAGTGGTTTGGTCCAGTCTGCTGTGGCATTATTCACCCTGGTGACGTGTAGTCCAGTCTAAAATGACATGGTTCAGTCTGCAGTAGTTTTGTCAATCAATCAGGATTTATACATTTACGTTAATCACCCAATGGAGTATCCAGGCGTTTGCAGGTCCCAGAGGTTTATTCTAACATCCGGGTATTGAGGGCCATTCAGAATTCAGGAAGTGAGGTGATATCTGGAGGTGTGTGTGGAGGCTGTTTCAGGTCTTTGCTGCAATGTGAGAGGAGGCCCATCCTCCACTTCTGCTTCAGTCGATGCAGGGAGTGTGGGCAAGTGAAAAAGAGATGGTGCATAGTCTTCTTGATGGTTGATGTAAGTTCAGGTGGTGGTTATTGTATTCCTGGTCCATGGTTGTGTAGAGAATTGTGTGAGTGGGTCGGCAGCTTAAATTGGCATCTGTTCTGTATGGGGAGCCAGTGGAGGTGCCTGAGGTTGGGTGTAATGTGGGTTTGTGCGAGGATGAGTCTGGCTGCGGCATTCTGAATGGTCTGAAGTCTCTGTAAGAGATGTGCAGTGATTCCTACTTGGCGTATGTTCCCGTTGTCCATTCAGCTGGTGACAAGGGCCTGTGTCACGGTGCATCTTGTGTGTAGGGTGACCATCTTGCCTCCAACGCGAGTGATCGCTCCCCTCGCTTTCTCCCTCACCCTTCACTTGTGGTATCGTAGCGCTGATCTCTGCATCTGCCTTTCCGCCTGCGCGCACATTTGTTTAAATATTGTCATAGCGCTTTGGCTGACTGTGCATTGTTATTATATTGGCTGTGCATTACCTGTGATAATATTGGCTGCGCATTATCTGTGATTGCATTGGCTGTGTTTAACTTGAGACTGCGTCACTATTAGCTCTGTCTCCGCGCTCGAACCCGCTCCCACCACGACAGTATCTGTAACATCATTTGGCCCTCGTAGCGCCCCATTGCTCCTTGTTGTTGTTGTTGCGGCCATTTTCCTGGTTGACCCGAGCCCTCCCTCGACCTTGCTCCCGCCTCCCAGCTGCCCCTCCCACGCTCCGCCCCTCCACTATCCATTTATGACCATTGACCCAACGCGCAGCGTCCACGCGCAGCGTTCGCGCCCCAGTTGCGCCGAAGGTGCGCCAAAGGTAAGCCCGTCTGTGCCCGTCCGCGCCTGGACCGCGCCCAGCGCCCGTCCCCCTGCTCTATGCCGCTCCCAACCCCCCAGAGTAACTTATGATGCCGCTACTCTCCTCGCCCTCAACGCCGGACGCACCCCACTATGCTGCGAAGCTACCCCAGGACGTACCCACGGCCCATTCTCCTGCCTCTCCTGTAAGTTCAACTGCTTCAGGACCCTCACCAAACACACTTCCTCCACACACAGTCCGACTCCCCCCCTTTCTACTCAGAGCCCACCGAAGTCATCTGCGGCGTACCTCAAGGCTCCTCACTCAGTCCCACCCTCTTCAACGTCTACATGAGTCCCCTCGCCTCCATCGCACGTCAACACAACCTCAACATCATCTCCTACGCCGACGACACCCAGCTAATCCTTTCCCTCACCAAAGACCCCAACACCGCCAAAAACAACCTTCACGAAGGTATGAAAGAAGTAGCCGAATGGATGAAACAGAGCCGCTTAAAACTCAACTCAGACAAAACGGAGGTGCTCATCCTAGGATCCTCCTCTCAGCTTGGGACGACTCCTGGTGGCCTTCCGCTTTGGGATCAGCGCCTACACCCACAGACCATGCACGTAACCTTGGCTTCATTCTAGACTCCTCTCTCTCAATGTCCAGACAAGTTAACGCCGTATCGTCCTCCTGCTTCAACGTCCTTCGCATTCTCAAAAAGATCTTCCGCTGGATCCCCCTCGAAACAAGAAAGACTGTCACCCATGCACTGGTCACGAGTCGACTGGACTATGGCAACACACTCTACGCCGGAATTACAACAAAATTGCAGAAAAAGCTCCAGCGCATCCAAAACGCATCAGCGAGACTCATATTAGACATCCCGCGCCAAGAGCACATCACCGGTCACTTAAAAAACCTCCACTGGCTTCCCGTCAACAAAAGAATTACTTTCCGCCTTCTTACCCACGCACACAAGGCCCTTTATAATCTAGGACCCGAATGCCTCAACATCCGACTGTCCTTCTACTATCCCACCCGCCAACTAAGATCATCCAATCAAGCCCTCGCCGCAGTCCCGCGCATCCGAAAAACCACCATGGGTGGCAGATCCTTCTCCTTCCTGGCTGCCAAGACCTGGAACTCACTCCCCACCCACCTCCGCCTTACTCAGAACCACATCTCCTTCAGAAAAGAACTGAAAACATGGCTATTCGATAAACAGTGAACCCCTCCCTCTAGCGCCTTGAGACCCTCTGGGTGAGTAGTGCGCTTTATAAATGCCTGAACTTAGGGTGGCCACTTGAAGATCGTATGTAGCATGTGCAGAGTGAGGAAAAAGGCGGAGGAGATGGTGGTGACCAGTGATTTCATGTTGAGCGTGGTGTCAATGATGATTCCGAGGTTTCTGGCATGGTTGGAGGGAGTGGGTGTGGGTCCTATGTCTGATGGCCACCAGGATTTGCTCCGTGTGTTGCCAAAGATCAGTACTTCCTTCTTGTCTGTGTTCAGCTGCGGGCAGTTGTTCTTCATCCAGTCGGCAACATTTGTCATGCATCTGTGAAAGTTGGTTCTGGTGGTGGTGGGTCTACTGTGGTATTATTCAGACTGCTGCAGCATGGTTCAGTGTGCTGTGGTGTGGCTGAAATGATGTTGTTTGTCACCATCCTATGCACAACCATTAAAGAAGTACATGGAATAACAGAGAGATGAATGTGTTTGTCATTCTGGTGCCTTTATCTAGTGATGCTAAGTTTCTGACTCTGTCACTTTCAGACCTGCCTTCCGCTTGCTTCGACACGCCATGGCTCTTATTTTTGCCGTAGAAGAGATCAATAGAAACCCTGAACTCTTACCAAACCTCACACTGGGCTACCAGATTTACGACTCTTGCACCAGTGAGATGAAAGCACTTCACAGCGCTATAAATATATTATCAGCTAAAACAGAAGCAGTTCCAAACTATGGCTGTCAGAAGAAGGACTTACTGTGTGGGTTCATCGGAGACTTCTCTTCAGCAACATCCTTACCAATGGCTGACCTTGTGGGGATCTACAGGTATCCACAGGTAGGAGGTGCTGATGACTTTGTATGTTTAGTAATAACAGGAGTGTTCTACTAAACTGAGATGAAACCTTCTAGCATCATAGGAGACACGCCGTTACAGACTGTACACATGCATATGTTGAAGCTAGAGTAAATCAGATTCCATTGTAGAGTTGTTTTATTTCCTGAGGTCACAACTACCTTGATAGATGTGTCTATATAGAAGCTTTTTAAAATGTCGACATGACTTCTTGAGGCCACTACACGGCAGGGTAGAGAATTAAAGGAAAGTTCAAAAGTGTAAGAATTAACAAGTTTAGGTAAAGCTCACCAAATACAAGGTGGGACACCCCAAAACATTAGTCCTCCATCATTGCTGATTCCATCTCAGTTGCTCATTGAAATATCAGTCTGAAACATCTGTGTCCAGGAGCTCAGTGAAAGTAATGTTTCTATAATGTGACACCAAAATATCATGCCGCAGGCTATATTAGGCAAGAATATTGTTTTTCCAAAGTCTTTTATTCATTTTCGTGTTATAACTTATAATTTAATCGTAAATGTATTTAATTATTTTTAGTGTATTTTTTTATTTGATAATATAGTTTGAGTTTGTTTTATTTTATGTCTTTTTTGAAAAATGTGGTCATATGTTTGTGTTTCTTAATTGAATATTTACATAATGTATTGTGTTAATTAATTGTTTTGTATAATTTGAATATTAGTTAATTATATTATTTTTAAGGCTTAACGGCTAGAGGGTCGACCTCAAAGCTGGAGAACCGGGTTCTATTCTTGGCAGGGACACTCAATATCCTGTGATCCTGGGCAATTCTCCCTGTGCCTAACAAAATGAATGTGTCCATCTGTAACGCAAATGGTGCTCATGTAAATCCCTCTCATACCTTTGGGTCGAGTTTGCGTTATGTAAAACTCAAAATTTATATAAGGTTCCCAACCATTAATAATTGGTCTAAGGATTTACTGCTTTGCCCTTGTGATAATGTGTTGAACCAATCAACCATGTAAAAAAAGTCTTTTTTTGTAAATTTTAAATGGACTTGAGGAGATCATTTATTATACCTTTACAAAAATCTTTACATTTAAAACAATTGTAATAATCTTCAGTCCATTTAGTATAAGTAAATATATTTATTGTCAGCACGGCATATACAGGTCCATAGGCAATAAAATCCAGATGCAACTGCCCAATAGTAATGGAACAGTACATTAGGAAAGTTCTGTTTGGAACATAGAATTCACATGGAAAGTATACATGTTGCATGCCTTAAAGCAACATGTGCAAACCAGCATTAATATATATGAACTAGTAATAACATAGGATGTAACACATCTCCCTTATTAACAAAAGAAATAACAAGGAAAGAAAAAGAAATGATTAAACTTAATCTTGAAACAATTTGGGTGTTTTTCTGATGCGCATATTATCTTTGACTCTTCATGCAACAGAATCACACATTAGTTCATTGCTTATAACTCCATTTTGATTAATAATAATTCCAAAATGTTCAACATTCTAAACAGGACACTTTGCTACTCTCCTGGAATTCCCAAAAATTGTTCCTTGTTGACTGGGGCTGGGGCATTAAGAATGGCTTCCACATTTGATTTTTTAGGAATAAGACCCTCACCAGAAAGTGTGTGTCACAGATATTCAACCGACTTACAGAAAAGTTTACATTTGTGTGCTTTGAGGGTAAGACCACATTTCTCAAGTCTCTTTCAAACTTCACCCAGATGTGATTCAAGTTCTAATTCATTTTTTGAAAAGACCAAAATATCATCTTGAAAACACTTGACAAAAGAGTCAACAACTCTAAAAATCTGAAACATAACTCTGAAAAACAGAGGCTGCCGATGCCAGCCCAAAAGGCATCCTTGTGTATTGAAATAAACCCATCGGCGTGATGAATTCAGTGTATTTTTTTGATTCTTCAGTAAGTTCAATCTGGTGGTACGCAGATCTTAGGTCTAGAGTAGAGAAAATGAGCACACCTTCAAACAGAGAGACTAACTCGTTGATATTTGGGGATGACAGTCTATTATGATGTTGGAATTTGATGCACTCAAATCAATACACACACCTAATTTTTGGTCCGGTTTGCGTACCAAAACAATAGGTGAAACCCATTCAGAGGACTCAATTGGCTCAATAATGTTATCCGTAAGTAAATCATGTAGCATTTCTTTGAATTCATCCCTAACATTAATAGGCACTCCTCTCATTTTTTGTTTTACTGGGATGGCACTCTCTTTTAACACAATTTTAGGGGAAAATTCTTTTAATTTCCCCAATTTATCACAGAAAACTTTTTTTATGTTTGTGACTCTAAAAGGACATATCTCTCATTTCATCCATACATTGACTAATGGTTGTGACACTTACCACATCATGTTCACTGCACAGTGACACTGGTTCTCTGGATCGTGGATTGAGAATAATTCCCAATTCCCACTGATCACACCAACCCATGACATTGACCCCTTTAATGGCAATATACAATTTGATAAAAGACGATCTTCCTTTAAAAACAATGTCAATTCTAGATCCATCAAAACTTTTTGCAATGATATCTGATTGTTGTAACTCCTTAATCTTACACGCACTTTGCAATTTTTCATTGAAATATTCCATACTAATGATCATCCATGGTGAACCCGAGTCCACCATGAGTTCTAAATCAATGCCCAAAATCTCAAAATTACATTGAGGAGATCTCATACAGTTTACCTCAACACAACCCTTTTGAGTAATAGACGCTACATAGCCTTTCTTGAAATCCCGATTGACCTCTTGGCACTCATTGACACAAGAAACTTTTGTGGCATCTGTATTGGTAGCAATGTGACGCGGTTGACTATTGTAACGTCTATCTCTGCACACGTTGCTGAAATGTCCAATTCTTCCGCAAACTTTACCTTCCTTGTTTATTGCTGGACATCCTTGAAAAGAAGCAATATGTTATCTGCTTCCACACCTATAACAGGAAGGAAAATTGTTAGAATGATCTTGTGTTCTACTAACAAAACTATTGTAGGTGGGTTTGACCTTCCCATGTACTACGTTGGAGTTCCTAGTATCTACGTTTGGCTTAACAACTCATATTTCTTTTTCCAAAGTAGATTTGCTGTTATTAGTATTTTTCTTAACCACATCCATCCATTTTTCTGAAAGTTCCCTTTATTTAGCAATGGTAATATTTTCTTTCAGTTTTCGATCGCTCATAAACCAAAGTTTTTCCTGTATCTTTTTGTTTTTGACGTGAACAATGATCTGATCACAAATCATTTAATCACAAATTGCTCCAAAGTTGCAATGCAAACTCAGAGATCTTAGAGCCATCCTCTTGTTGCGCTCTAGTGTAAAATGTAAATCTGTTAAGAGCAATATTATCCGTTGGTTTAAATCTCTTTTCAAGTCTAGTTAAAGCTTCTACATACACATTCATATTGTCTCATCCATCAGAGTGTGAAGACATCTGGGGTAAAGTTCTGAACACGGCTTGGCCTTCGGAACCAAGGCAATGCAGTAAGATGCTTTTCTTTCTTTCGGCGCCCATGCGCTCCCCGTCAACGGCCTTCATATCATTAATAAACTCCTCCTTCCATCTAGGCCAAGGCATGGAAGGATCACCTTTATTTTGTTAAAAACTTAGCAGGAGGATTTAGCTGCATAGTTGGTGCAGCTAATGAGTTGAAAGTTTCACAATTGTAATAATTTGTATTTGAATAGTTATTAATAAAGCTTTGTCAAAATTCCCTCTGTGAAATCGCATGCATGACCAGAAACACAGCAAAAAAAACAAAAAACGAGTGAGGTCAGAAGGAAAAGAAATATATAAAGAAATAAATGAAACACTGACTTGCGAAGTTCATCCAATATGTCATCAAGATGAAAGTGTAAATTTATCATTAATAACAAAGAAAACGATGTAAATTCGGTGCTGAGAATGCTGAGTTGTTTTCAAGCTTGATCGGCTGGTTGCCAGGTAATACAAAATTTTCTAGCTATCGCGTCAAGAATTTTAGATTCTATTAAGGACACGGAGGCGAGGATTATGCTTTCTCATTTCTTTACCGCACAAACAGCAGCCAATGAAAGTAGTAATACAATAAGTAAAAAGCAACATTTCCCATGAGGCTTTGAACCACGCCTCCAATAACAGTAACCAATCACAGAGGTAACAAGCATATAAAGTATAGAGACACTAATCTGGCCTCCTCTTTCTTTGCGCGAACCAGTCTAGTCACAGAGAACAAGTCCGCAACTCTCAACGGAGAGAACAGTTCCTTTGTACTTCTCAACGGAGAAAAACATCCATAACTCAAAGGATCATCCTCCACCAGGGAAGAGCAGCAGCACCATCCACAGAGGGCAATTAACTCTTGTTGGAGTCGTTTCCTGAAACAGAAAAAGAAGTTTGAAAAAAGAATTCCACAAACCCTATGACTCAAAGGGCGGGTACAAAGTTGTTAGGCATTCTCATTTCAAACAACTTACAGTTATCTAACTGTCCCAACGGGTGGGATAATCCTCGCCTCCGTGTCCTTAATAGAATCTAAAATTCTTGTCGCGATAGCTAGAACATTTTGTATTCTATGGCAGGACCGGAGGCTTCTGATTATGCTGGTTCAAAGCTCATCAATCACAGCATCAGAAACATGAGGAATAGGTTTATAGTAAAACACCTTAAACATTGAATCCGAAGACCAATCAGCCGCTTTGAGGATGTCCTCTAAGCGGGAGCCTAACAAATAGGCTTTAGAAGCCATCGCACCTCTAGCTGAATGAGCACCATAAGTAGATGTATCAATGCCAGCTTCCGACATGATCCATCTAACCCATCTGGCCAAGGTAGCCGCAGCCACGGGCTTGAAGGGTTTTTGAACAGAGATCAGTAATTGGCCCAAAGGATCCACCCTATGTGCAAGAGTATGTTCTTCATAACACTTGAGGCATTGCAACACACATAGTTTGCTGTTATGTGGAAAGGCGGGATACTCCAATGAGCGTGACATGGTCTTAGTACGTCGTGTAATAACAAAAGAAACACCTTGAGGGGAAAACATCCTACCAGCCAAATCTAG
This sequence comes from Lissotriton helveticus, assembly GCF_964261635.1. Lineage (NCBI taxonomy): Eukaryota > Metazoa > Chordata > Amphibia > Caudata > Salamandridae > Lissotriton > Lissotriton helveticus. The sequence goes on from NC_136057.1 coordinate 40,432,853, forward strand.
AGCCCTAACATCCGAAACACTGCGACATGAAATAAGACACAAAAGCATAGTGAGCTTGGCAGAGAGCTGTTTCAACGACAAATCACCATTAGTGGGCCAGGTTTCCAACAAATTAAGCACCTTTGTAACATCCCACATTGTGGAATACCTGGGCCGAGGAGGGTTGACCACACGCACACCTTTAAGCAACTTACAAACCAAGGGATGCATCCCCACAGGCTTACCCTCGATGTGGTCGTGGCCCGCAGAAATTGCAGATCTGAAATTGTTAACCGACCTGTAAGCCAGGCCAGAAGCCGCACGTTCAGATAGAAAATTCAGTATTTTAGTTACATTCGATCCCACGGGATCCACTTGTCTTGAAAGGCACCAACCCACCCACTTCTTCCAAGATGCAGAGTATCGTTTCCGGGTGGAAGGAGCCCATGCTTGCTGCATAAAGCCGGAAGCTTCTTGTGAAAGGCCTGCAAGGTGCTCATGTCACCTGAGAGCGTCCACACCATCAAGGTCAACTGGTTCTGCAGGATTAAGGGATGACACGCTCCCACTGGGTCCTGCAGAAGCGTCGGGAAGACCGGGAGCTGGAATGGGAGATCCACAGACAACTCCAACAGTGTGGGAAACCACGACTGAGTCGACCAGAACGGAGTCACCAACACTATTGTCGCTCCCTGCCGGCGTACCAACGCCGCTACTCTCGGGATCAGTGCAAACGGAGGAAAAGCATAATTCCTCTGTTGCCCCCAATGGTGAAGGAACGCATCCGTCCCCATAGCCATCGGGTCCGGTCTCCAACTGTAAAAGAGGGGGAGATGGGCATTGAGGCGAGATGCAAAGAGGTCCAGTTGACAGGGGCCTCGCATAGTCATGATCTGCGAGAACAGCGATGGGTGAAGTCTCCAATCGCTGAAGTCTCGGAGAAAACGGGAGTTCCAATCTGCCACCTGGTTGAACTTCCCCGGAAGGTATTCTGCCACCACAGAGATCTTGCAATCCAGACAGAAGTGCCAAAATTCCTTCGCAATGTGGACCAGCATCCGGGACTTCGTCCCTCCTAAGCGGTTGATGTATCTCACCGCTGAGTCATTGTCCATTCGAAGGAGAATGCAACAATTGCTCTTCAGTGGTGAGACAGACCTGATGGCAAAAGACCCTGCTAACAACTCTAGACAGTTTATGTGTAGTGTAAGTTCGTCTGCTGACCATCGTTCTCCTGTGGTAAAGTCTCCACAGCGAGCGCCCCAGCCCCATTGACTGGCGTCCGATTCGACTACCACATCCGGGGCTGCGCCGAAGATGGCTCGGCCATTCCAGGCTGACATGTGCTCCAGCCACCACTGGAGCTCCTCCCGGACCTCCATGGAGAGAGGAATTAGGTGATCGTAGTGAAACCGCCTCTGAAGATAAAAGATTTTCAATCTCTGAAGGGCCCTGTAGTGTAAGGGGCCGGGGAATATGGCCTGGATCGACGAGGCCAGGAGGCCCACGATCCTCGCCAACACCCGCAAGGAAATTTTCTCCTTGGTCAAGGTGGATGAAATCTCCCTCTTGATGGACCTGATCTTGTGATGGGGAAGTAGTAATTAAGCCGCAACAGAGTCTATCAGGAAGCCTAGAAATTCCATCTGCTGATTCGGTATCATCACCGATTTCTTGGTGTTGATGACGAAACCCAGATTCTGAAGCAGGGACGTCGTCCACTCCAAATGAGTGAGAAGAAGGGACCGATCTTGGGCTAGGATGAGCATGTCGTCCAGGTACACAATGAGGCGCACCCCCATCTCTCGCAGACGCGAGACCACAGGTTTGAGAATTTTGGTGAATATCCAAGGGGCTGAGGACAGGCCGAAGGGGAGCACCTTGTAGCGATACCATCGCCCTTTCCAAGGAAACTGTAAGAATTTTTGATGAGAGGGGCAGATGGGGACCGTCAGATAGGCATCTTTTAGGTCTAGGCGGACCATCCAGTCGTTCTCCAACAGGAGGTCTCGTAAAAGGTGGATACCCTCCATCTTGAAGTGGCGATAAACGACATAGGGATTGAAGTCTCTTAGGTTCAAAACTAAGCGTTGGCCGCCACCCTTCTTCTGTACCAGGAAGACGTTGCTGCAGAACCCTTCGGGGATGAAGGGTCCGACAGCAATAGCCTTCTTTTGCAACAACTCTTCCAGTTCTGAGTCGATGAAACTCTGCTCTAGACGGTAAAAAAGGAGAGGCCGAGGGGGAGAGGGTTGAACGGGGCATTCCAACATCTCTATGTGGAGAAGCGTGGCTCAGTGGTTAGAGGCGGCAGACCCGGAAGCTGAGATCAGCCGTGGACCAGGGTTCGATTCCCCGCCTCGGTGGGTCTCGGGCTCAAAAATTCCACGGACTCGACAATTCTCGCTCCGGTGCCTACTCGACTCACGGGGTCACACTTTGCGACTCTGGGAAATAGCTTGCTTAATCTCCACTACGGCCCCTCGCGGCGGGATGCCTGGCTTTCACCTTGTGAATACCCTGCCAGGGTATCTCACAGGGGAATACCAGGACGGGTTCCCTAAGCAAGCGCCTTGAGACCCCTGGGTGATTTGTGCGCTATATAAATCGAAATACATTTACATAGCCCTGAACGGTCTGCAGTAGCCAAGCATCTGAAGTGAGGCACATCCAATTCTTTACAAAACAACGCAGTCTGCCCCCTAAAGGGGCCAGGGGACACATTTGACTTACCGGAGGATTGATTATGGAAGTTTTTGTAGCCTCTGTTGACCCCTCGATTGTAGCGACCTCTGAAGCCGCGGGATCTTGACGGGTAGAAGCCAGCCTGATCTGGTTCTTGTGTGTAACCCCTGCCCCGCCTGGGGGCGTAACCTCTTTGAGGACTTGGATTCGAGTAGCGGCCGGTCGAGCGTCCCCTGCCACGACCGGCCCTATTAGAGACTTGGTGTAACACTCTTTTCAAGTAGGCATGAGACTTATCCAATGAAGCAAGGGTATTGACAAATTTAGCAATGTCCTTGACAAAGTTGTCCCCAAATAACTGTCCTTCCGCCAGGGGACCCGGCTTCGATGAAGCCAGTTCAACCAATTGGGGGTCAATCCGGAGCAAGACCGACTTCCGTCTCTCAGAAGCCAGAGCGCAATTAGCGTTACCCAACATGCAAATGGCTCGCTGCGCCCAACCCGCAAGGACCTCAGGGTGGATAGCATCACCTGTTTCTTGAGCCTGGAGGGCCAGCTCCAGTATCTTGGCCAAAGGCCCTGAGAGGTCAAGGACCTTATCCTGGCACTCCCTGAGGGCGCGATCAATTCCTTTTTTGGGATCTTTCTTGTATTTTTTGAGGAAGGTAGTCATGGACGGGTCAATGTCCGGGGTAATGGCCACCTTGTGGGCCAGATCGGGCCGGGGGCACTCAGACTTAAGGCAAGCTCTCACTTCCTTATCAAAGCCTTTACGGAGGTGAGCCTCCAGATATTCTGCCACAGCTGGGGGTGGGACCCAATCAGAGGACCTAGAATGTATGATGTCCGTTGGGTCAAAGGAGAAGGGCGAGGGAGTGACAGCAGGTGAGGCATGCTTGCGTTTCTTAGAGCGCTTGCGGGGCGCAGCATCAGAGGAATCTGTGTCCGTTTCTGTGTCAGTGGTGGTGACTTGAAGAGGGGGTGAGGGGGGGGGGGACGGGACGGTAAGGCCTTGTCACCAGTGGAAGCCTCCTTTGACGTATAGAGTTTATCATAGGACTGGGCGTGAGGCCAGGACGGGTCAAGAGCAACCTTCTTACGGAGAGGGGGACGAGAGGGATCCGGGGCAGGGAGAGGGATTGGCTTACCAGGGACAAGCAGATCCAGTTTCTTGGCCAGTGGATGCAGGGCCGAGGAGAGGGCCTTATCAAGCTTAGCGTCCAGCTTTTTATCAATGAGATCCTCCATAGATTCCTCCTCGTAATACTCATCATTGCCCTGGTAATCACACGCAGTACCCTCCTCATCGCAGTACTCAGTATCTGCCATCTTCATAAGAGACTACGCAGTCTCACTATACAATCCCCAGAGGGAAGCAGAAAAACCAGCCCAGTCAGGGGCGTCAATATGGGGAAGTGCCAGACGCAGGAGCCGGAAATACCAAGAATACCAAAATATAGAGTCCAGTTCTAGGACTAATGGAGGGAAAAGAACCCCAAATCAGGTAGAAAGGGGTGCCAAAAATTATCCCCCCTTCCACAGTCACTGGGAAGGCAGGGGTTAAAGTCTCAGGGCTCCGGTTGCCAATTCGGTGGAAAACGCTGCTCTTTAAGGTCGAAAAACGGCCCCACGGCTCCTGGCCAACTGCGTGGAGGCCCCCTTCAGCCGGGGCTAGAGCGTCCGATCGGCACCAAGGCTGCGCGCGCGCAACAGGTGTGCGCGAGTCCTGAAGACGCACGCAGGTCCCGGCCGGGCGCCTGCGAGCGCCTCCTTCCCCGAGGGGGGGGCGAAGTCTCTCCTGATCGCGACCGCGATCACCTGCGGACACCACCGCGAGCAGCGATGAGGGGGAGCAGAGGAGAACCTACTAGCGCAACACGCGCTGAAACTAGACCATCGGGAAGCGGAGCGGGCAGGGGCAGCACCGCTCCGATACCGGAAGGGGGAGGGGGGGAAACACCGACCGCGGCGTCCACAACAAGGCGGCACAGCGCAGCAAGATTAACGGGCAATAAGCATTCACAGAGCACAGCAAAAACGGTGAACGTTAACAGCCATGTAAATAACGTGATTTAACAATGAAAACATGCGCCAGGGGCGAATATTGTACAGTGAAACAAGCATATAAAGTAAGGAGCACTTATCTGGGCTGCGGAGCAGCAAAGAAAGAGGAGGCCAGATTAGTGTCTCTATACTTTATATGCTTGTTACCTCTGTGATTGGTTACTGTTATTGGAGGCGTGGTTCAAAGCCTCATGGGAAATGTTGTTTTTTACTTATTGTAGTACTACTTTCATTGGCTGCTGTTTGTGCAGTAAAGAAATGAGAAAGCATAATCAGAAGCCTCCGGTCCTGCCATAGAATTGAAACCACAGCAAAAAAAAAAAAAAGAAAATGGCCGCCTAACGTAGGACGTAGCTTAACGCCGTGACAAGGGCGCTGTCAGCTACGTGTTCCATAAGCAGCCAGAGCAATGAAGCAACTCCGTAGACAGAAGGAATTCCCACATTGCATGTAACTGCACGCCTGACGTAGGCGTCGTCAGTTACGTGTACTCGAACAACAGGGAAGAAGAATGTCTGAGGTGAATTCCGGCTGGCGCGCTCCTCCTGAGCATGAGGAGGCGTTGTTGGAATTTGAAAGATGCGGTGAGGTCAGAGGTTTACCGCTAATCCAAAATGTTAACAAAACAAATGTAAATCCAGCAGGAATTAAGTTTGTGGTTATAAATCCAGCAGGTATTCAGTCCGTGGTTAAGGTCAAGTAAACGGTGATGGTTTAAAAGCCAATAAATCCTCAACAGCGCCACAACAAACCAAAGAGATGAAATAATGAAACAGTGGGTTAGAAAATACTCCGCTCGCGTGCTGAATATGGCTGGAGTAGCCGTTAGGTCCTCGTCGCCAAATTTTGTAATAATGTTCAGTCCAGTTAGTATAAGTAAATATATTTATTGTCAGCACGGCATATACAGGTCCATAGGCAATAAGATCCAGATGCAACTGCCCATTAGTAATGGAACAGTACATTAGGAAAGTTCTGTTTGGAACATAGAATTCACATGGAAAGTATACATGTCGCATGCCTTAAAGCAACATGTGTAAACCAACATTAATATATATGAACTTGTGATAACATAGAATGTAACAACAACGTAGGCCGGCATTTTTATATTGATCCCCAGAATCTTAAAAGCAACATACAATACATAACAAAACAGCAATAAATAGTTGTACCTAAAATTACACATAGCTGCGTGGTTTAAACTTTATATAAAATTCAAATTACTAGTCGTGTTTGCCATAATTGTCTAAGAGCAGAGAGTAATCAACCGTAAATAATCACACTCAATACATGGGCTCTCTCTTATGTCTGTTTTCTAGACTAACCTTTCATATATAAAAAAGAAAAAACAATAAAACAGAAACTATGACCTGCGTCTTACAAACTTTTAAAAGGATAACAATCACCGTGCAAGTGCAGATTGACATTAAAAAGTGGTTAATTATTAAGTCACATCTCGATGCAGGAAAAAGACACCCATTACAAATATCCCCCCTGTCGCTTGGATGGGCTTAATTTCAAAGGTATTCCTGGAAAGCAAAGCCACAATAAATAAGAGCCTCTTGACTTGATTGAGGAGCTCTCAAGGGATCACACCGAAGAGGTATGCGATGTTAACGGGAAAGTGGAGTTAGATGTTTTGTCGGTGTCATATATACAAAAAGCGAATAAACCTTCTCGTAGCAACAGGGCTTCAGGCCTAAAGGCACCCCGGCCTCCATTTTTAAATCCATGATGGATCACTCTATGATGAATCTTTGCTAATGCTATTATCACCGATTCCTGGAGAGGTTCACTCCTGGTCAGGTTCAAGTAGATCATCTCAGCACTTTCGTCTTATTGCATTATTGGATATATAAATTAAATACAGCAAGATTACTTTTAAAAGAGATGAAAAAGTGGGCTACTGAGCACTCAGCACACGACCTTCCTGCTCGCAGGCAGGTCGCCCCCTCGCCGCTGCTGGTCACCTGACTGCCTTGGTTCCTGCCTCCTTGTTTCCTTGGTTTCTCCTTCCCTTCAGCCCTTGTTGGCTGGGTTTTTCTCCTTCCCCTCTGCCCTGTGCAACAGTTCACCCCACCTCCCCACCGCTTCCGAACCATTCCCTTCCTGCCGCTGCTTCCCTGCGACCCACACCCCTGCACACCCATTCACCTCCCCGCTCCTGCCTCCCAGCTGCTCCTCCCTCCCAAGCCACCTCATATGCAGGCCGCAAAGCAGCCTCAAAGCGGACTGCCGCCTAAGACAAGCCCGTCTGCGCCCGTTTGTGCCTGGACTGCACCCAGTGCCTCAACCTCTGGCCCCCGGGACGGCCACAACACCCCTCTCCACTACACCACCAGCACCCTCCACACACTCAACACCGGACGATCACGCACCTGCTGCCTGGCCACCCCGAAGCGCACCCAAGGACCCTTCTCCTGCCAAAACTGCAGCTACACCAGCATCCGGCCTTACAAACCTCCCGCTAAACAAGACAACTACCTCAGATGCATCCTCCTCAACACCCGCTCCGCCAGAAAACACACCGTTGAACTCTGGGACCTACTCGACACCTACACCCCAGAGGTTGCCTTCCTGACGGAGACCTGACTGAACTCCTCCTCGGCACCCGACATCGCCATAGCCATCCCAGAAGGCTTCAAGATCACCCGCAAGGACCGCACCAACGGAGTAGCAGGAGGAATTGCCATCGCCCACAGGAAACACTCTCAACATCTCGACAAACGCCGATGACACCCTCAGCACCTCCAAACACCTGCACTTCCAGATCCATACTGACCCCAACACCACCCTCAGAGGAACACTCATCTACAGACCCCCCTCGGGCCCTGACCACAGTTCTGCGACTTAGTGCTTGACTATCACTGACCTTGTCAGCACGCACGCCCTCGCCTCCTCGAACTACATCTTCCTCGGAGACCTGAACTTCCACCTCGGGGACAACAACGACCCAACTCCTCCACCCTGATCGACAACCTCACCAACCTCGGACTCAGACAACTCGTCACAACGCCCACCCATGCCACCGCCCACATTCTGGACCCCATTTTCTCAGCCAGCCCCCACGTCTTCTTCCACCATTCTACCGAACTCCACTGGACTGACCACCGCTGCATTCACTTCAAATTCGGGAAACCCTTCACACCCCACGGCACCCAACAGATGCATCGACGCTGCTGGAGCAAAGTCACTGATGACCAGCTAACTACCACCCTCGCCCAAAGCCCACCCACAGACCCGACCGACCCAGATACCGCTGTCCTCAACCTCAGACAATGGATCGAAGACTGCGCCAACACCCTTGCTCCAATCAACAAACCCTCCACCAGCCACACCAGGAAGAAAGCAAGCAGGATCTCCAGGCATCCAAGAGAACCTGCCAAAAGTTAGAGAAGAACTCGACCCGCGAACGAACCCCAGAAAGCTACGCAGCTCACAAGGACGCCACCCGCAACCACCACCACCTCATCAGATCTGCCAAGAGATCCTCCTTCAAAAACCGCCTAGACAACAACGCACACAACAGCAAAGAGCTCTTCAACATCGTGAAAGTACTATCCAACCCCAACTCTAGCTCCAAAGGCATCCCACCCTCGCAAGAACTGTGCGACTCACTGGCCATCTTCTTCCACCGCAAGATCACTGACATCCACAACAGCTTCAACACTGCGACTGCCACTGCAACCACCTCCACCTCCACCCCCACGACCACCACTCGCACCAACAACCGCCTGACCTCCTGGACCAGCTTCGACTACAATGACACCATCAAGATCATGAACTCCGTACACTCCGGATCCCCGGCTGACTCATGCCCACACCACATCTTCAACAGGGCCAGCACAGTCATCGTACCCCACCTCCGGAAAGCCATCAACATCTCCCTCGAGACAGCTACCTTCCCAAAGGCCTGGATGCACGCCAAAATCAACGCCCTACTGAAGAAAACCACGGCCGACCCCAAGGACCTCAAAAACTTCCGACCCATCTCCCTGCTCCCGTTCCTGGCGAAGGTCATCGAGAAGGCCGTCAACATACAACTGACCAGGTTCCTCGAGGAAAATAGCATTCTGGGCCCGTCCCAGTCCGGATCCCGCCGCAACCACAGCACCAAGACATCAGAACCCTGCTAGACAACGGTGAGACCGCGGCCCTCATCCTTCTGGACCCATCAGCTGCCTTCGACACGGTCTGCCACCATACCCTACGTACACACCTCCACGACGCTGGGATACAAGAGAAAGCCCTGGACTGGACCACCTCCTTCCTCTCCGACAGAACACAGAGCGTCTGCCTCCCCCCCTTCCGCTCCACAGCCACCGAGATCATCTGCGGAGTACCCCAGGGCTCATCCCTCAGCCCCACCCTGTTCAACATCTACATGGTCAAACAAAACGGAGGAGGAAGGGTCGGAGGGAAAATAGTTTAAAGACCTACCCAGGGTGGAATCCCCTATTCAATTAATTCACTACAAAAAACACACACTGGGGGTCTGTAATAGAGCTTAATGTGCTCAAGGTTATCAAGAAAAGACCTTACCGAAAGTGGGAGGGTTCTTTTCTAAAGCTATGTGCTGTGTATTAAGCTAATGAATTGCCAACCAGTAGCCCATACAAGGGGATTCACTACAGATGTCGAATAGACCCATACAGAGAAAGGATGGATGTCCATCAATATCAGATGTTGATCATATATTCTCATTTGGTCATCCACATTAGAATGACATCGTCCCATGATCATTGAGACTGTTCATTCTCATACAAATGTCTGGATCACATCTCAAAAGTGTAGTGAACACCTTAAGAGCCTCCCTCATAGCTCAGAAGAGAGCGAAGGGGCAACGATGGATAGAGCGTGGCCTCAGTTTGTCCTGAGCAATGGACCAGGAGAGGTGAGGTTTGCTCCCTGTGCGATGCAGACACAACTTGTATTGCTCATCACAGAGGACTCAGAACAACACAGTTGTATCCTTTGATTGATTTAACTTTTTTCACTCATTTTCGCAGTAGCAAACGTTAAGGACTGTGGCCCTGAAGAAAGCCCGGGATTGTTCCCAATTGGGCTGAAACATGTTGGCCGTACACATGCAGTTATTTGGTTAGGCTGCATCTTTGCACTGTTCTTGGTTTTAATAAGGGAATGATCAAGTGATATTAAAATTGTGTATTGATCTTCTATCCTTTTTTAACTCACCACATTATATTTTTTGCACTGCACATGATTCCATCTTGTTCTCAGCTCTTAAGGTGTTCACTACACTTTTGAGATGTGATCCAGACATTTTTTACGCAGTGGTGGTGTAATCAGAGCGCCATATTGCTCCTTATCTACAAACTGACACATTCCTCTTGTGCTAGGTATAATGGTTGCAGGGTAGGCTTTCCTGCGCAAGAAGCCAAGTTGAATTTGCGCAGTGAAATGTACAATAGCACTTTAGAATCCAGCCTGTGGAACCAAGTTTATGGTATCCAGATTTGTAAACTTTCAATCACATACAGGAATCACAGGGTACCATCATCCTAAACAGGGCTGCTTACCCCATGATGTTAAGAGAAAGTTTTGTTCAGAGTGTCAGGTGCTTGTTTGTCATTGGCAACTAATGTTTTGAGGTTGAGGTCCCATTTGAGACCCGGAAGAGAGAGATGTGGATGTTCAAAGAGTGCAAGCTTAGATTACGGATTGGAAGTCTATCCTGTCAAACCAGTACTCCCAAATCCCTGGATATGACACTAGGAGGGGCCTAATTTATTTGGATACCAGAAGCAGAATGAACCTATACTTTTGGAAGGCTTCCCCAACCATTGAAAGCATGGGGACCAATATGTGTTTTCACAGTTTCTGGTAATATTTCAAAGGAAACCCATTGGGTCTTGCCTGATTTCATATCACTAAGGGCATCCTCCAACTCTTCCAGCTCTAGCACATGATCTAAATGGTACCTGTCAGATGGAGAGAGAGTCAGCAGTAGGATGTCTTCAAGCATGGGGCAAGTGGACTCCCTCTCAGGCCTAAGACACATACTACAGAGGGACCACAAATGTGGAGGCAATGGGTGTAGCCTTTGTGCGGGTTGTGCCGCGTGGAGCAACCTTACTTGGAGCCACCCACAATACCAAATTGTGTTATCAGCCAGTGCAGCAAGCAACCTGTCAGATTCATCTCCCCATTCATGGGCTCTCTTAGTGTGGGCATCCAGTATTTTTGGCCTCATCCAGAGAGAGTTGCCTGAGTGTGGCAATGTGAATAGTTTATTGTGAGCATATTTAAATACAACCAAAAGCACAATGGTATCCAAAGTTAGGAGTAATTTCACAAAAATGTCACTCTCATTTGGAAATGTGTATCTTGGACCAGTTAAATGACCCCTCTCTTTAGTTGCATATGTCCGCACATGTTGCACATTTAGGGGCCGATTATGATGGCGGACGGACTTGAGTCCGTCCGCCACCATAGAGTAGGAGGGACCGTCCGCAGGGGCAGCGGCGGTCCCTCCATACAGATTAGGATGTGACCGCCAGGGTGGCGGTCACATCCTCTATTTTTAACAATGCGGCGGGTGGAGCTTCAAGCTGCACCCGCCGCAATGTTAAAAATGCATGCACAGCATTTGCGTGCACAAAGCGGCAGGCACCGCGCGGTGCCTGCCGCTTTGTGCACGCAAAGCGTACCCCTCATGTGCACCCCCCACCCCCCCTTCACCCAGGGGGCCCGCAACGGGCCCCCGAAGTGAAGGTCCGTATGCTTTTCCACGGCGGAAAAGCCGCCGTGGAAAAGCATACTTTTTACTCCATCCTAATATGGCTGGCGGTGTCTGATAGACACCGCCAGCCATGTTACAGCTTATCCGCCGCGGTTGTAAGTCAACCGCGGCGGAAAAGCGGCGGACTGAATCCAGGACCCACCAGCCATCCTAATGTGGCGGTGGGTCTTTGGTGGGTCCGCAGAGGATTTTCCGCATCCTCCGGGCCGGCGGTGGCTTCCGCCGGCCCAGAGGATGCGGAAAATCCTCCATCATAATGAGCCCCTTAGTACAGGTGGGGTATTAGAAACCTCTCAGTGCTCTTTATGTAATCTGACCACTTATGGGCTGCAGTCCAATATCATGTGTTTTTTAAAAATGTCTTTGAATGTTCTTTTGCTCTTGTTTGCAGATCAGCTATGGCGCTCTCGATCCTCTCCTCAGTGACAAATTGAGATTTCCATCCTTCTTCCGTACTGTCCCGAATGAGGTCTCAGTGTACGCAGGAATCACTCAGCTGCTCAAACACTTCGGATGGACCTGGGTGGGGATCCTGGCCTCGGATGATGACAGCGGCGAGAGAGCGATGCGAGACCTGAAGACGATGATCACCCAGAGCGGAGGCTGCGTGGAGTTTTCCTATACGTTGCCTATCGACATAACTTCCGTTAGTGCTAAAAGGATTGATCAAATTATTGATGCCATACAGAACTGCACGGCTCAGGTTGTCATCATCTACAGCACCAGCGCATCAATGACAAGACAATTTCTTTATCGTTCTTGGAGAAGGGTACCCCATAAAATGTGGATTGGAACCGTGAGCATGTCTTTTTCTAAAACGAGGACCGGATTAGATGACCTGACTGTATTAAACGGGTCCCTGACCTTCTCTTTTGAGGAAGGACAGATTGTGGGATTTCAAGATTTCCTTTATGATGTGGATCCGATGAAGTTTCCAGATGACAATGCCCTGTGGGAGCTCTGGGTTTCAATATTTGGATGCAACACGGCCGCTAAAGCTGATTTGGTCCAACACAATTTACCACATGTACGTCTATGTTCAGGAAATGAGACCCTCAGAGACTACGACCTGCCCTCCATCAACGCCTTCAGTTATCGATTCACCTATAGTGTGTACACGGCTGTCTACGCTTTGGCACATGCCTTAAATGACATGTATGTGTCTGAATCCATATCAGGATCTGTATCTGGCAGCCTCAAGCAGGACCTCAAGCCCTGGAAGGTGATGGATTGTTGAAGGCACTGCTCAAGGCACAAAGGGCCCGATTCACAGAATGAACTTAAGACTCAATCCTAAACTTACTACTATTTTAGTATTCACAGAATGCACTTACTACTTTTGGCATTCACAGAATGAACTTACTACTTTTGGTATTCACAGAAGTTAGGATTTTGTCTTACGTTTGTCTTAAGACAAACTTAAGACAAACTTAAGACAGACTTAAGACAGACTTAAGACAGACTTAAGACAAAATACTAACTTCTGTGAATACCAAAAGTAGTAAGTGCATTCTGTGAATACTAAAATAGTAGTAAGTTTAGGATTGAGTCTTAAGTTCATTCTGTGAATCGGGCCCAATATCTTGATTGCTCTCTCATTCCTTATCTTCTGCAGTTTTCCTCTCATAGTGAAGAGTTTACTTTCTAGTTTTCTGACATTTTTAATTTCCTTGGACTTTTTCTGTTCATAATGTTCTGCATGACTTGGGGATTTTAGAAATGCCTTATGCTTATTGTCAAGTCTGTGAATTCTTTTGGTAAATGATAGCAAGTTAAGTTTAACATTGTGACCCCAGCATTACATGAAGGTTTTTGAAATGACTTAGTTCCCTTCATTTATACTTCAGTTCACCTTGTCTTTGACCTTTAGATCCAACTTTAACACATTTGGGGCCCGATGTAGGTAATCCCAGATTAACGATTCTTAAATACCGAATCGGTATTTAAGAACTGGCAATCGGGATGTAAGTAATTTTACCGAATTAATTACCGAATCGGTATGATTCGGTAATTATTGAATCGGTATTTCCCGATTCTGTAATTGCCATGTAATTGACATTAATTCCAATGGGCCCTGAGGCCCATAGGAATCAATGTCAATTACCGAATCGGTAAATACCGATTCGGTAAAATTACCTAATTTGCAAGGGGGACAGGGTGTCACTTTGACACCCTGTTGCACCCCTGATTCTGGCTTGTGTGCCATGTGGCACACATACATGCCCTAAGGGCCCTAAGGGCATGTATGTGTGCCACATGGCACAGGTGTACATGCACAGATGTGCATGTACACAGGAATTCGTTATTTACCATGACATAGTATGTCATGGTAAATAACGAATTCTTAAGGGCTGCTGGCAGGGCCACCTACATCACAAATTTGAGATTTGGTAAATTTACAGATTCGGTAATTTACAGAATCTGTAAATTTACCAATTCTGTAAATATACCGAATCTGTAAATTTAAGGCCCCCTACATCTCAATCACCAAATACCGGTCGGTAACGGCCGAAATCGGCCGTTACCGACCGGTATTTGGTGACCTACATCTGGCCCCTAATGTCAACAACAGACGGCAGACGATCTCCAGCTCCTAACTAGCAGAGGAGGGAGTAAAGATGATTGCTCTATGGGCTTCCAGAGCCCCCTTAATGGATCACTGCTTTCAAGATCTTTTGATTTATTAAAAGTTTAAAAAAAGAAAGTATAACATTTTCTGCCATTTTACTAATTATCCATTCAAACCTTTAAAAGATGTAGAAACATTCCATAGCACATTCTCTGACAAAATATCGATAGCAAAAATATAGATGACAAAAATATGATGAAAAAATATAGGATGCAAAAATGTTGACTCCCTACATTTAAACAGGTAAGTACAAAAATATTGAATCAGAAATATCGAAGTTTAAAATACTCTTGGGAGTTTGCTACTTCCCACCCTATTCCCCTATAAACCCACAACCCACTACGGAACTAGAAACACAAAATTCTAATAAAAAAATACTAACTACTAACATTTTAACACATATAATAAACATTAAAAAAATAATTTTACAAAAAAAATACATCACACACATATAAAATATATACTACAATACATAACCTTAATAAAAAACTGATATTTTTAACAACTATATTTTTGAAAACACAAAATATTAAACACTTTTATTTTTTACTTCAATATTACATAGCTAAAATTGATATTGTTGACCATAAGATTTTGCCTGTCAATATTCCTTTCCCACAAAATCTTATTTGTGCAATTCAATATTTTTTACTCGATATTCTGTGTGTGCACCATCAGATATCTCATGTACAAGAGAGTAACAACATACACAGATATCTGCTGTGCCGGACAGTGACAGCATGTACAAGCTACAAGCAGCTTCCGTACTAGACATGTTCAGGTGTTTCCTAGGTGGGACAGTAATAGCATATAAAATTATCAAAAGTATCTCCTATGTGGGAGTGTAACGACATGTGTTTGCACGAGATAGAAAAAGCATGCTCAGGTATCTTTTGTGTGTTATACTAACAAAATGCATAGGTAACTCCTGCATGGGACAGGAACAGTAAGTAAAGGCACGCTCAGATACCTCCTGTGTGAGATACTATCATCAATCAATCAATCAATTATTTCTAAAGCACACTACATACCCACGAGGGTCTCAAGGCACTGGAGGGGGCGCTATTGATCGAACAGCCAGGTCTTGAGCATCCTCCTGAAGGTCAGCAGGTTTTGGGTCTGCCATAGGCTCAGTGGAAGGGTGTTCCATGTCTTGGAAGCAAGGTGGAAGAAGGATCTCCCGCTGGTGGTTGTTCTTCGGATGCGCGGGACCGTAGCGAGTGAGAGGTCGGCGGAGCATAGCTGGTGGTTGGCGATATAGAAGGAGAGCCATCTGTTGAGGTAGGCTGGGCCAGTCTTGTGGAGAGCCTTGAGTGCCTGGGTGAGGAGCTTGAAGGATATCCTCTTGCTGACGGGGAGCCAGTGCAGGTCCCTCAGGTGGGGGAGATGTGGCCGTGGCGTGGTACATCGAGGATCAGTCGTGTCGAGGCATTTTGAATGCACTGTAGTCGTTTGATGAGCTTGGTCGGAGCTTCCCCATAGAGGGTGTTTCCGTAGTCAAGTCTTCTGCTGACGAGGGCCTGGGTGACTGTCTTTCTTGTATCTGTCGGGATCCATCTGTAGATCTTGCGGAGCATGCGGAGGGTGTTGAAGCGGGAGGAAGAGACGACGTTGACCTGCTTGGTCATTGAGAGCATTGAGTCGAGGATGATTCCCAGGTTGAGTGCGTGGTCAGTGTATGTCGGGGCTGCTCCTAGTGCCGTCGGCCACCAGGAGTCGTCCCAGGCTGAAGGGTTGGAGCCGAGGATGAGGACATAACCCATAGGTAAGTACTACATGGGGCAGTAACAGTAAGTAGAATCATTCTCAGATATCTCCTGTGTGGGATAGTAACAACATGTATAGGTAACTCCTGCATGGGACAGTAAAAACCTACAAAGGTTTTCCCTGCTTTGGACAGTAAAGCATATGCAGAGGCCTCTTGAGCAAGGCAACAATAGTATGATAAACAATCAATGTACATCAGATACATGCTACATTTCTGTCCATCCGAAGCTAACAAATTACATTACTCGTGACATGGTCAGTTACATCACTGATGACAGCTCAAATGACTGTGAGTGTTTTTAAAATGTTTATGACTGTAAAATATTCATACCAAGGTGTATTGATAGATCAGTGTATATATGAGTGCCTGCATCAATGATTCAGTGGGTATGTTCCTGACTGTATAAGTGAGTGAGTTGGTGTGTCACTGAATTCATGGGTGAGTGACTGGGTTTTAAATATGTCTATATCAGTCTGTCAGATGGTGTCTAAGTTGCAGTATGGGCTGGACAGTGGGTAAATGAGTGGCTGTATGGGTGATTGATTGGTTGTCTGAGTACCTATATGGATGAATGAGTACCTGTATGGGTGGATGAGAGGGTGTGTGACTGCCTCCATGGATGAGTGAGTCAGTGACTCAGTGACTGTATGGGTTCGTGAGTATGTAAGTGAGTGGCTATATAGGTGATTAAATATGTGTATGGCTCTGTTGGTGAGTAGATGAATGTAGAAGTGGTATATGGGTGAGTAACTGGATATGTGAAAGGCAGTGTAGGTAAATGTGTGGGAGTAAATGAGTGACTATGTGTAAGTGAGGGATTGTGATAGTGGCTGCATGTCTGAGTGTGTGCTTGTATCAGTGACTGTATAGGTGAATAAATATGTGTTAGTATCTGTATGAATATGTGAGTGGTGTGTGTTTAGGCGTTCAGATGAGTAAATGGCTATATGATTGACTTTATAGGTGAGTGGGTAGGTGTGTGAGTGGCTCTATGAGTTACTGACAGTGAGTGAGTGGCTGTATGGGTGTATGAGTTGGTATATCAGGGGCTTCATTAGTGAGTGAGCTGGTATATGGATGACTGAGTGGATGTGTGTGTCTAAACTTATGAGTCAGTATGTGGGTATGTAGAAACTGGTATGGGTGTGTCAATGGTTTTGGGAATGTTAGTGTGGAAGTTGGAGTGGGTTTATGAAATGTTATAAAGGGGTGTGAGTGGGTGAGTCAGAGATTCTGTGGATGATCTTTTCAGTGATGTCATCAGTGAAGTCACTGACCATGTCATGAATGATGTAATATTGAGGTCATGAGCAGTGCATTATGGGGGCATGAGTTATAGTTCGCTCAGCTAAGTATAACTGCTGAATTTAACTTGTTTTGTAGAAGTGAAATGTCAGCCTAACGATAACGTTCCTGTAACCTTTGTTTTTTTTCAGTACATTCAGTTTTCCAAAATTCTATTACCTAACTATAACGTCCCTGTAACCTTTGGTTTATTCAGTGACTTTCTAAGGTTGTTCTAAATGCTAATTCTTAACTATAACACCCCTGTAGCCTTTGGATTTTCTAGTGAATGTTTTATTCACTAGTAGCTGCATTTGCAGAGTGGTGGTGAGCGGTGGCAGGGCCTCCGACCAGATCTCAGGAGTTCTGTTATGTAGTGCTTACAGGAGGTACCAGGAGTGCTTCTTAGCCCCCCAGGTCCCTCAGGTATAAAGTGGGCGTCATTACCCCAACCAGAAGTGTGCCAGAGAAAGGCGGCGTGGCCTCCGAAGGCCTTTTATAAGTCCAACTGTGTGGGACTTACTAGAGGTAACAGGAGGGGTAGTTGGCCACGAGGATGTCCTTGGGGCCAACTGCTTCTCCTATTACCTCCTGTAAGTCCCACACAGGAGGATTGCTAAAACTTGGTAGGAGACCACACCCAACTCTAACCCCTTCACTGCTTCTGACAGCCAACAGCCGTCTCGCGCACTCCCTCCATAGTGCTGCGCACGTCCGTTGCGGCCCCACCCACTGCGCTAAACCGCCACACCATGGTGGAATTGCCACCGCAGTTAAGTGGTTAAGTGGTTAAGGCTCACCACCAGGACTAATTTGGCTAGCAGATTGCTCCATTATTAGTTGTTGGAAGTTTTGCTCATGGTGTAATGCTTTTATACATTTGTACAGTGTAGGTTGTGTTCTGCCTAATATGGAAGGCATTGTGCCACCTTTCCACTGCGTTGCTTGTTTTGGCTTTCTGTGCCAAGGTGCTTTCATAGGCATTCCACCATGGTATTTTGGCTGGCATCTGTGTCCTGAGCTATGCAGTCTGCCAACCAAAGTGTCTTCAAAATAGTCCAGTAGGGAACTGAGTTTGTCTTCATTTTTTCATTAGAAAGGGTTTTCTATTAGTAAATTGAAGTGGGTTGTTATGTCTGTAGCAGGGATATAGGTTAGTGATATCATTTGTTTTAAATCAAAGGCAAATCGGATGTTTTTAGAATTTTCTACACATAAGGCCCCATTACAAGTTTGGCAGATAGGGTTACTTTGTCACAAACGTGATGGATATCCCATCCATTGTATTACAATTCCATTATATATTTTGGAACTTGTAATACAGCAGACAGGATATTCGTCATGTTTGTGATGGAGAATCCCATCCCCCAAACTCATAATCAGGCCCTTCATGAAGATTTTTTAGGTGGCTCCCTATACTTTGATCATAATTATAGTAACACCTTTGTATGACTGTGTGAGGGTAAGTGTTTAGTATGTATTGAATCGTTCCTTTGTTTTGTGTTGGATA
The DNA here is from genome assembly GCF_964261635.1 of Lissotriton helveticus. Lineage (NCBI taxonomy): Eukaryota > Metazoa > Chordata > Amphibia > Caudata > Salamandridae > Lissotriton > Lissotriton helveticus. The sequence continues at coordinate 40,451,535 of NC_136057.1, forward strand.
TGAGGTCGTATTAACTGCTGCTTTATTTAGTTTTAGGTCACATATAAAAGGAATATTTGTGTTTTGATATTCACTGTGTATGGTGTATATCTGAGGGAATGTTTTGGGACATATTTTGAAGGTCAAATCCATCATCCATGTTTCACATTGTCTTAGTTTTAGTACATTATCCGCTGTAGACAATATTTAGATTTGTTTAGGTTGTCATGTAAAGGAAAGGTACCTCATTAAGTGTCATTGTTAAGTATTCATGTATGTCTTTGACATGGTACCATCTAGGGGTAGTTGGGCTATCACTGATGGCGTGTTTATTTCAAACAATGAAACATTTTAAAGTAGGGATAGGTGGTATTTGGCCTGTTATGTGTTTGGGGACTTAAGGTAATATGTCTTTCAGGATTTTGCATGTTGGTTCCCGGGAGCTAGTGCTTGCCTCTCTTACATCCTACATTATATCTTTTACTTCTATCTCTGTTATGTTTAGGGGGTGGTTAAGCTCTCTAAAATGAATTGCAACATCATCTTTTGTAGTTGCCCTCCCATAGCATGCATTAGAAAAATATTTTCCAAGCAATAGTTTTTGTTGATGCAGTTTCTTGGCTGTAGGTGTAACCATGCTTTCCTTTATGAAAAGACATAACATTTACAGCTTTTGACATTGTATCTGAAAGTAGTGTAAATGTATCAATATATAGAATACTAAATCATAATTTTGTTTATTACTTACAGTTGAAATTATGCGATACCCTTATTTTGTATGCTGACATGTATGTTGTGTATAGATGTGTCTCATGATTTTTTAGGTTTTTCGTAGGGGGCATTCTTATGTGAATCAAGTACTTTCTTTTCTGTTGGAGGAAAAATAAATTGTAAGTTGCACTTTAAATGTCAATATGATGTTAGGTTTGTTTTTGTTTGCTATTTGGGTGAGTTTATACTTTTGGATTGATTTGTTTTAATTTATGTATCCTTACTTCATTATATCTTTTTGATGATTTATTGATTGTTGTTTTTTCAGTCAGTGTATCACTGTTTCCAGGCGTGGATTTTACTTTTAGGACATCTATATAAAAAGATAGAAGTTGGATTGTATTTTATTAATTATTTTTATATATCTCTTGTAAGTTATTAACAATTATGTTTTAGTGTAAAAATAAGTTTTTCTTATTTAATTAAGTCGTTGTTGAAATGTATATATTTTTTTCTGTAATAGTTTGGTGAGAAAATCAAGCAGTTGCCTTGTCTTGCTTAGTCTATCATTCTCTTCTAGCAGTTAGAAGTTTAAATTGATGTGCCTTTTATATTGTAGATGTAATTGTTTGTTTGGATTTATTCTTTCTTATAAAACTGAAAAAAAACATAGGTTTCAGGGACGTTATAGTTAGTTGAACATTTCACTCGCACAAAACCAGAGAAATTCGGCTGTTATAGTTAGTTAAGCTAACTATAACTTGCGCCCCCGCAATGAACTGCTGATGACGTCACATATTACATAATTCATGACATGATCAGTGCCATCACTGAAGACATCACTGATGACAACTCAAATGACACCACTGATGACTTTATCCAGTGACTGATTGGTTCTGTAAAGTTTAAATATGTTTTATATAAATAAAAAACAAGGTGTATTGAAGAATGAGTTAGTGTATGAGTGTCTGAAGGGATGATTTATTAGGTGTGTGACTGATTGAATGAGTGAGTGATTGAACATGTCTTTCTAAATGCATGGTTTAGTGACTAAACTGTGTGAATGTCTGTATCAGTCTGTTAGTTGGTGTGTAAGCAGCTGCATGGGTTGGTGAGTTGCTACATGAGTGTTTATATGGGTTATTGATTGGTTGTTTGAGTATCTGTATGGGGGCCTGAGTATCTTTGTGAGTGGATGGGGTTGTGTGACACTGTGCATAGATGTGTGTGTGGGTGATTCAATGGGTGTATGGATTCAAGACTGCATGTGTGAAGCGCTGTGTGGGTAGGTGAGTGTGTGTATGGGTGTGTTGGAGAGTGAATGGATGTCTCAGTGGTACATGTGTGAGTAACTACATATGTGAAATGCAGTATTTGTGAGTGTTTGAGTATATAAATAACTATATGTGAGAGTGAGTGATTGTGAGAGTGGCTGTATGGATAAGTGTGTGCTTGTATCAGTGAATATATAAGAGAGTACATTTGTGCTAGTATCTTTATGAATAAGTGAGGTGGTGTGTGTATAACTGTATAGGTGAGAAAATGGGAGTGTGATTGATTCTTTGCATGAGTGACTAAGTATGTGAGTAACTCTATGGATGAGTGGTGGAGTGTGAGTTTTTTTATAGGTGTATGAGTGCATAAGATAGTGTTATATTGATGATTGACTGCCTGCATGAGTGACTGTATGAATGAAGGAGTGGATGTGTAATAAGCCAATGGAATCAGTATGTGGGTATGTAGTACCTGGTATTGGTGTGCCTATGGTTTTGAACATGGTGGTCTGTATTTTAGAGTGGGTGTATCGAAGGTTATATTAGAGTGTGAGGAGGTACATCATATTATCACGTGGATGATGTCAAGAGTGATGTCATCATTGATATCATTTAAGATGTCATCAGTGAAGTCATCAGTGATGCCACTAACCATGCCATGAATTATATAATATGTGAAGTCATCAGCAGTGCATTGCAGGGGCGCGAGTTATAGTTAGCGTAACTATCTATAACAGCCGAAATTCTCTGGCTTTGTACAAGTGAAATATCTAACTAAGTATAATGTCCCTGAAACCTATGTTTTTTTTCAGCAAATTTCAAAGGTTTTTTAAATGCTAATTTCTAACTATTCTTACAAAGGTAGGACATGTTCAGAAAGAGGAAGAAAAGCACATAAAGAAGCAAAAAATGCAGAATGAGGCAACAGAAGTCCAGAAAGATGCAGAAATTAGCAAGAGATATGCAGAAAGAACCAAGAGAGGTGCTGAAAGAGGCTTTGTTGCAAATTCATCCTCTGCCCACAACTTTTTACTGACTGGTACTTGTGGTAACTGACTTTGACTAACCAGGCCCAGAGCCAGTGCTATCCTGAAAGACACTCAGAATACAGTGAAAACACCTACATACACTAGGCTACACTAGGGGTTGGGCTACACCTGTGATTGGCAATACCTCCTTTGTAAGGCTCTAGCACATAATAGGGCAGGGGTTAAAACTACCTCTAAGTCAGAGGTGCAGAAAGAGAGAAGTGCAGAAAGAAGCAACAGAGGAGCCGAAAGAAGCAAGAGAGGTGGAAAAATAGGGAAGTGGGTGCAGAAAGAGAGAAGAGGTGTACAGAAGAAATTTGCAAAAGAGGTGCAGAAACAAGCAACAGAAGTACAGAAAGAAGCAAGAAAATTACTGAAAGAAGCAACAGAGGTATAGAAAGAAGAAAGAGAAGTGCAGAAAGAGGCAAGTGCGGTGCAGAAAGAAGCAGCAGAGGTTCACATAGAGGCAGGAGTGGTTTAAAAAATATAGGAGAGGTACACAAAGAGGCAAGAGGGATACATAAAGAGGCAGGGGTGGTGCAGTAAGAAGGAAGAGAAGTGTATAAAGAAGCAAAAGAGGCACAGAAAGATGCAAGAGAGGTGAAGAAACAAGCAAGAGAAATACAGAAAGAGGCAAAAGAATAGCTGAAAGAGCAACATAGGTGTGGAAAGAAGCAAGAAAAGTACAGCAAGAGGCAAATGAGGTGCAGAATGAGACAAGTGAGGTGCAGAAAGAGGCAAAAGGGTATAAATATACGAATAGTAGTAGATAGAAGCAAGACCAGTGCAAAAAGAACCAACAGGGGTGCTGAAAGAGGCACAACACAAAGGGTGCAGAAGGAAGCAAGAGAAGGGCAGAAAGAGGTAGGAAAGGTGCACAAAGAGGCAAGAGAGGTCTAGAAAGAGGCAGGAGGGGTAAAAATAAGGAAGACATGTGCAGAAACAATCAACAGATGTACAGAAAAAGGCAAGAGAGGTACAGAAACAGACAGGAAAGGTGCAGAAAGAGGAAACGGGTGCAACAAGAGGCAAGAGAGATGCAGATAGGGAAGCGGGGTGCAGAAAGAGTCAAGAGAAGTACAGAAAGAAGCAAGAAAATTGCTGAAAGAAGCAAAAGAGGTGTAGAAAGAAGCAACAGAAGTGCAGAAAGAATCAAGTGATGTGTAGTAAGAAGCAAGAGCAATGCAGAATGAACCAACAGAGTTGAAAAAAAGAGGCAATCGGAGTGCAGAAAGATGTAGGAGAGGTGCACAAAGAGGAAAGAGGTACAGAAAGAGGCAGGAGGGGTGCAAAAAAAGTGAAGAAAGAAGCAACAGAGGTGCTGAAGGAGGCTGAAAGGGTGCTGAAAGAGGCAAGAGAGGTACATAAAGAGGGAAGTGGTGCAGAAAGTGGCAAGAGGAGTGCAGAAAGAAGCAAGTGAGGTGCTGAAAGAAGCAACAGAGGTATATAAAGATGCACAAGAGGTGCAGAAACAAGCAAGGGAAGTCATTAAAGAGGCGAGACAATTGCTGAATGAAACAACAGAAGTTCAGAAAGAGTCAAGAAAATTGCTGAAAGAAGCAACAGAGGTGTATAAAGAAGCAAGAGGAGTATAGTAAAAGACAAGTGAGGTACAGAAAGAAGCAAGAGCAGTGCAGAAAGTACCAACAGAGGTGCAAAAAGAGGCAAGAGGGAGGCAGAAAAAGGTTAGAGAGGTGTACAAAGAGGCAAGAGAGGTACATAAGGAGGCAGGAGGGGTGCAGAAAGAAGCAACAGATTTATTTATTTATTTTATTTATTTATGTAGTTTGTAGAGCGCACAGCTACCCCCGGAGGGGTGTCCCGGCGCTAGAACCTGAGCCTCGAGGGGAGAAAAGAGGGGGGATATCAGCAGTGTGAGGATCAGAGGCCGGAAAATAGCCACGTTTTAAGTCTGGCCCGAAAGATGGATTCAGAAGGGCAGAATCTGAGATCGATTGGTAGACCGTTCCAGAGTTTGGCAGAGATAACACTGAACCCTCTGCCGCCCATTCTAGCGAGTCTAAAGCGGGGAGAGATCAGGAGGCGGAGGTTGTTGGATCTCAAGGATCTGATGGAGTGAGATATTGACACTCGCTTTTTAAGGTAATTGGGTCCAAGGTCGTTGATAGCTCGATAGGCAAGGGTGAGGATCTTGAACTGGATGCGGCTGGCAATGGGAAGCCAGTGAAGCTCTTTACGATAGGCGGTGACTGACTGACGGTAGGGGATGTTTCCAATCAGTCTGGCAGCCGCGTTCTGGACAATCTGAAGCCGGTCGATCAGGTACTGAGGAGCACCAGCGTATAGGCTGTTGGCGTAGTCCAGGTGAGACGTAATGAGAGGCTGGGTTACTGTTCGGCGGGAGTCTAGGGGGAGATAGGGAAGTACCTTTTTGATCATGCGCAGCTTCAAGAAGCAGGCAGATGTAACTTTGTTAACTTGGGCTTTGCATGAGAGAGAGTCATCGAACTGGAATCCCAGGTTGCGGGCAGAGTGGACGGGGAGGGAGCGGGATCAAGTGACGTGGGCCACCACCGTGAGGGGGGGATGGGATTTTTCTGGTTAAAAAACAGCACCTCTGTCTTATCCGCATTAAGTCTTAGATGGTTGTTGGTCATCCAGACACTGATGCTGTCAAGACACTGGCGGAAGTTGGCGAACGTGGAGTCCGAGTGGTCTCTGAAGGAAAACATCAGCTGAGTGTCATCAGCATAAGAGACCACTCTGACTCGGCAGGACTCCACAACAGCGGCCAGTGGGGCGAGATAGACGTTGAAAAATAGAGGGCTGAGGGCAGAGCCCTGTGGCACACCACATAACAAGGGTTTATCCTCAGATTTGAACGGCCTCAGCAAGACCCTCTGACTTCTTCCAGTAAGGAAGGACTCGATCCAGCTGATGGCAGTGCCGCCAATGCCTGTCTGTCTGAGTCGGTCAAGGAGGATGGGGTGGGATGTGCCAAAAGAGACAAGAGAACTGCTGAAAGAAGCAACAGAGGTGTAGAAAGAAGCAAGAGACATACAGAAAGAGGCAATGGAGGTGCAGAAAGAAACAAGAGCAGTGCAGTAAGAACCAACAGAAAAAGAGGCAACAGGGGTACAGAAAAAGACAGGAGAGGTGCACAAAGAGTCAAGAGTGGTACCAAAAGAAGCAAGAGTAGTGCAGAAAGAAGGAAGAGAAGTGCAGAAAGAAGAAGCATAGGTACAGAAAGAGATGAAGAAACAAGCAGGGAAGGTGCAAAAAGAGGGAACAGGGGTGCCAAAAGAGGCAAGAGAGGTGCAAAAAAAGAAAAAAGGGGTGCAGAAAGAGGCTAGAGGGGTGCAGAAAGAAGCATGTGAGGTACAGAAAGGCAACCGCCGTGCAGAAACACACAATAGACGTACAGAAACAAGCAAGAGAAGTGTAGAAAGAGGCAAGAGAATTTCTGAAAAAAGCAACGTAGATATGGAAAGAAGTAGGAGAAATACAGAAAGAGGAAAGGAGGTGCAGAAAGAGGCAAGCGAGGTGCAGAAAGAGGCAAGAGGGGTACAGAAATGTACAAGAGAGTAGCAGATAGAAACAAGGGCAGTGAAGAAAGAACCAACAGAGGTGCTGAAAGAGGCACACAGGGTGAAGAAGAAAGCAAGAGAAGTGCAGAAAGAGGTAGACAAGGTGCACAAAGAGGCAAGAGAGGTACAGAAAGAGGCAGGAGGGGTGCAAAAAAGGAAGAGAAGTGCAGAAAGAAGCAACAAGGGTGCTGAAAGAGGCTCAAAGGGTACAGAAAGGGGCATGAAAAATACAGAAAGAAGCAACAGATGTACAGAAAAGGGCAAGAGAAAACAAACAGGAAAGGTGCAGAAAGAGAGGTGCAGAATGAGGGATACGGAAAGTTGCAAGAGGATTGCAGAAAGAAGCAAGTGAGGTGCTGAAGGAAGAAACAGAGGGGCAGAAAGACACAAGAGAGGTACAGAAACAAGCAAGAGAAGTGCAGAAAGAGGAAAGAGAATCACTGAAAGAGCAACAGAAGTACAGAATGAGGCAAACAAATTGCTGAAAGAAGCAACAGAGGTGTTGAGAGAAGCAAGAGAAGTGCAGAAAAAGACAGGAAAGGCGCTGAAAGAGGGAACATGGGGGCAAAAAGAGGCAAGAGAGGTACAGAAACAGATAGGAAAGGTACAGAAAGAGGGCACAGGGATGTAAAAAGAGGCAAGAGGATTACAGAAAAAAGCAAGTGAGGTGCTGAAAGAAGCAACAGGTGCAGAAAGAGGCAAGATAATCGCTGAAAGAGCAACAGAAGTGCAGAAAGAGGCAAAATAATTACTGAAAGAACCAACAGAGGTGTAGAAAGAAGCAAGGGAAGTGTAGAACGAGGCAAGTGAGGTGCAGAAAGAAGCAAGAGCAGTGCAGAAAGTACCAAGAGAGGCGCAAAAAGAGGCATGAGGTTTACAGAAAGAGGTAGGAGAGGTGCACAAAGTGGCAAGAGAGGTACAGAAAGAGGCTGGAGGGATGCAGAAAGAAGAAAGAGAAGTATAGAAAGAAGCAACAGAGGTACAGAAAGAGGCAAGAGAGGTGCAGAAACTGGCTGGGAAGGTGCAAAAAGAGGGAACAGGGGTGCAGAAAGAGGCAAGAGAGGTGTAAAAAGAGAACAGAGGGGTGCAGAAAGGGGCAAGAGGGGTGCAGAAAGAAGCAAGTGAGGTACAGAAAGAGGCAACCGTGGTGGGGAAAGACACAAGAGAGTGCAGAATCAAGCAAGAGCAGTACAGAAAGAACCAACAGATGTACTGAAAGAGACACAAAGAGTGCAGAAGGGAGCAAGAGAAGTGAAGCAAGAGGTAGGAGAGGTACACAAAGAGGCAAGAGAGGTACAGAAAGAGGCAGGAGAGGTGCACAAAAAGGAAGAGAAGTGCAGAAAGAATCAACAGAGATCCTGAAAGAGGCTCAAATTGTGCAGAACGAGGCAGGAAAAGTTCAGAAAGAAGCAACAGACGTACAGAAAGAGACAATAGAGGTGCAGAAACTGACAGTAACGGTGCAGAAAGAGGGAACAGGTGTGCAAAAAGAGGCAAACGAGGTACCAAAACAGTGAATGCGGGTCCAGAAAGTAGCAAGAGGAGTGCAGAAAGAAGCAAGTGTTGTGCTGAAAGAAGCAACAGAGGTGCAGAAAGACACAAGAGAGGTGCAGAAACAAGCAAGAAAATTGCAGAAAGAGGCACGAGAATTGCTGAAAGAAGCAAGAGAAGTGCAGAAAGAGGCAACAGAGGTGCAGAAAGACACAAGAGAGGTGTGGAAAGAAGCAAGAGGGGTGTAGAATTGTGCAAGAGAGTAGAAGATAGAAGCAATAGCAGTGCATAAAGAAGTGATGAATGAGGCACGAAGGGTACAGAAAGAAGCAAGAGAAGTACAGGCAGAAGTAATAGAGGTAAAGAAAGAGGCAAGCGTGGTACAGAAATAGGGAAGAGAGGTGTAGACAGAGGCAAGAGAGTTGCAGAAAGAAGGAAGAGGGATGCAAAACGAGGCAAGAGTGGTGTGGAAAGAAGCAAGTGGGGTGCAGAAAGAGGCAAGAGAATTGGAGAAAGAAGCAACGGAGGTGTAGAAAGAAGCAATAGAGGTGGAGAAAGAGATGAGGAGAGCATAAAGCGGGAAGAGGAGTGAAGAAAGAGGCAAAAGTGTTGCAGAAAGAAGGGACAGGGGTGTAAAAAGAGGAAAGAGAAGTGAAGAAAAAAGCAACAGAGATGCAGAAAGGGGGAAGGGGTGGAGAAAGAGGCAAGAGTGATGCAGAAAGAAGCAAGAGAGATACAGAAATAGGCAAGAGAAGTAAAGAAAGAGGGAAGAGGGGAGCAGAAAAAGGTACAGGGGTTATGGAAAGAAGGGGTAGAGGTGCAGAAAAGAACAAGAGAAGGTCAGAAAGAAGCAACAGAGGTGCAGACAGAGGGATTAGAGGTGGAAAAAAAGTCAAGAGAAGTGCAGAAAGAAGCAATAGAGATGCAGGAAGAAGGAAGTGGGGTGGACAAAGAGGCAAGAGGGAAGCAGAGAGAAGCTAGAGAGGTGCAGAAAGAAACAAAAGAAGTGCAGAAACAAGGAACAGATGTGCAGAAAGAAGCAAGAGGAGTGCAGAAAGAGAGACGAGGGGTGCAGCAAGAGGCAGAAGTAGTGCAGAAAGAAACAAAAGAAGTGAAGAAATATGGAACAGAGTTGCAGAAAGAGGCAACAGAGGTACAGAAAGAAGCAAGAGAAGTGCAGAAAGAAGCAACAGAGGTGCAGAAAAGGGCAAGAGAGGTGCAAGAAGAGGCAGGAGCATTGCACAAAGGGGGAAATGGGATACAGAAAGAGGCAAGAGGGATGCAGCAAGCAGCAATAGAAGTGCATAAAGAAGCAACAGAGGTGCTGAAAGAGGCAAGAGGAGTTCAGAACACCAAAACCACGGAAGCACATAATAACTTCAAATCCGCCCAACACACCAGTGAGTCGACTGACATCCCTCCCTCACAAGACCTCTGTGACAAATTCAGCACATTCTTTCACCACAAAATCAATAGCACCTACAACAAATTTGACGAAGACGACGAACACAGGGAACCACCAATAACAACCCTGACACCCTGAAACCAACGATTGACAGCTGGACAGCCCTCACGACCGAAGACACACTGAAGACAATGAAGTCAATCCACTCCGGGGCCCCCATGGACCCCTGCCCCAATCACATCTTTAACAGAGCCACCGACACCATCGCACCTATGCTCCGCCACACCATCAGCCACACCCTGGTAACCACCTCGTTCCCTGATGACTGAAAACACGCCAAATTCAACCCCCTCCTGAAGAAACCTGCGGCAGACCCCACCGACCTCTCCCTACTCCCGTTCCCTGCAAAAGGTATTGAGAAAACCATCAATAGCCAACTCGCCACATTCATTGAAGAGCACAACATCCTTGCTTCCTCCCAGTCCGGCTCCAGAAAAAAACACAGCACGGAAACCGCCATCCTCGCCGTAACAGACGACATCCGCACCCTACTGGTCAAAGCAGAAACCATAGCCCTAATCCTCTTCGACCTCTCAGCAGCTTTCAACACAGTCTCCCACCGCACCCTATTATGCAGACTTCACGACGCAGAGATCCCGGACTAGGCCCTCGACTGGATTAGACCCTTCCTCTCCAGCAGAACACAGCGGGTCAGACTCCCCCTTTCCTCTTGGACCCTACGACAAAGACCCCATGGATCTTCCCTCAGCCCGACGCTCTTCAACGTCTACATGGCTTCACTCGCCCCCATCGCCAAAACCGACGGACTCAACATTATTTCATATGCAGACGACAACCAACTCATCCTCTCTCTATCCAATGAACCCAACACAACCAGACACAACTTTCAGTAAGGCAAGAAAGTGCAGAAAGAAGCTGCAGAGGTGCAGAATTACGGAAGAGGGGTGGAGAAAGAAACAAAAGAGGTGAGAAAGTAGCAACAGACGTGCAGAAAGAAGGAAGAGAGATGGAGAAAGAGGCAAGAGAGGTACAGAAAGAGAAGAGGGGTACAGAAGGAGGCATAAGGAGTGCAAAAGAAGGCAATGGGGTGCAGAAAGAAGCAAGAGAGGTGCAGAAAGAAGCTGCAGAGATGCAGAATGTGGGAAGAGGGGTGGAGAAAGAAATAAAAGAGGTGAGAAAGAAGCAACAGATGTGCAGAAATAAGGAAGAGAGATGGAGAAAGAGGCAAGAGGGGTACGGAAAGAGAAGATGGGCGCAGAAAGAGGCACAAGAGGTGCAGAAATAAGCAAGAGAGGTACAGAAAGGCAACACAAGATAAGTACAGAAAAAAGCAACAGACATGCAGAAAGAGGGAAGAGGGGTTGGGAAAGAGGCAAGAGAAGTACAGAAATAAGCATCAGACATGAGTTCATAGTTTAGCTTCTATGTAAATGAGGAAGACTAAACATGAGGTTACCACTACCATGCCACATAATTACTCTCCACAACTCATATTCCCACTCTATATAATTCCTATAAAATAAATACTACATACTTTCTATCCCCATAATGTCACTGCACAACTTACCACATAATTCCACCCAACACATCGTACATCCACTCCACTCCGTAAAACATTTAAAAAGTTTAGATTTACATTTCCAATTGCTCTAACTCTCGCAAATGTAAAACCTATTATATTACAAACACTTCTTTAACTACTAGTCACATTTCCAGAGTGCCGGAAAAAGGGTGATGGGCCTCCAACCAGGGCTCATGAATTCAGCTGCGTAGGACTTACAGAAGGTACCAGGAGGGCATCTTGGCCCCCAAAGTCCCTCAGGAGTAAATTAGACTTCATCCCTCATCCAGTACTCTGCCAGGAGGTGCGTTTGCAGAGTGGTAGAGAAAGGGGGGCATGGCCTCCGAAGACATCTTGGCAATCCCACTGTGTGCGTCTTACTGGAGGTAACAAAAAGGGTAGTTGGCCCCCAAGGACATCCTTGTGGGCCACCTACTCCTCCTATTAACTCCAGTAAGTCCCACATAACAAGATTGCTAAGTTGTCATAGAAGGCCACGCCCTCTTTCCTCACCACTCTGCAAACGCACTTCCTGGTATGCTCTTAGATGGGGATTAAAGTCCCCTTCGCTGCTGGGGGTCCTTAGGGGCCAACTAGCCTTCCTGATACCTCCAGTATATCCCAGATAGTGGGACTGCTGAAAGCTGGACACAGGCCATGCCCCCTTCCTTCACCACTCTGCAAACACCCCTCCTGGCATGTTCTAAGTTGATGGATTCAGTCCCCATGAATACTGAGGGTCCATGGGGGGCAACTAGCCCACCAGGTACCTCCAGTAAGTCTCACACAGCTGGATTGCTGAGAGTAGTCCGAGGACTCGCTTCCTTTTTGCACCACTCTGCAAACACGCCTCCTGGTGCACTGCTATTTGGGGGCTGAAGTCCACTTTAGGCCTGAGGTCCTCACGACACAGGAGGACCTCATCGCCCCACCAGCAGAGCGCTAAGAGGCGCATTTGCAGAGTGGTGTAAAAAACGGCATGGCCTCTGACCGCCTCTCAGCTATCCAGCCGTGGTCATTTGAGCAATATTCACTGAATTTTCCAACAAAAGTGTCAAAGTAGGTTCTGTGTGTCCTGAAACCTTTGGGGGTGATCCGTGCAGTGAGTGCTGAGAAATAGAAGCATAAAATAAGGGTGCATTTGTAATGGTAATTCCCACAGGATTGCATTGTCGAAACTACAGCCCAAACTGTTGGATGGAATTACATCATACATCAGAGCAAGTTCCTGCACAACATGGCCTGTTAAGTCCATGCCGTTCAGGAACTGGGCATGCATGCAGGCAGAGGGGCACACCGTGAGAGTCCTGTGGGCCCTGTAAGCCCCCTTAGTTTCTTCACAGCCACGCTTTTCATGGAGGGCTCACTGCAATGGAAACTGTGGCAGTAAGAACACTCATGATATGATTGACGGTGCAGCAGCTGCACCAACATCATATTATGCCTCTGTCTGCTGCATCACCTCTACAGGATTAGGGATCCCGGTGATGGCAGCGGTCCTGTGACAGTCCCACCGCAGTCTTCATAATACAGGGTCTGGACCGCCAGTCTGGTGGCCCAGGGACTGCCACCACAGGTTCAGAGGGCTAATGGACTGCCAAACCCATAATCAGGCCCCTAGAAATGATAGTCAAAAATCATATAAAAAATAACCTACCAAAATCCTCAAAAACTCTGACCCTTTCTTAACCAACATAGAAGCTCAGGTTCCGGTGTGAACCCAGGCTTCTATGGGAATTCACAAGGTCATATTATCAAGCCCCTTATCGCCACTTTAGCGGCAGTTTCCTGCGCCTAAATCGGCGATAATGTTATCGCAGTTCTGGATAATATGGCCCTAAATCATCTAAGTATACAAATAAAACACAGACAACAGAGCAACACTCTATCAACCTTCGAGCTGTCCCCTTACACCCACTCTTAAAATTCTTTAAAATAAATTCATCAGAATGAACTTACCTGTTCCGAAAAACAGCAGCACCTTACCACGACCTGGTTCACAATATAGTATGTAGCAGTAAAAAAAAATAGAGTTGCTAATATTTGAAACAAAAAAAATACTTTTTTCCCAATAGAATTGAATGGGAAAAATTGTAGAAATGTTGAATAAATATATGATTTGTTTTAAAAAATATTAAACATGTGAAAAATAGCAAAAAGGTGTATAATAGAATAAAATATCTACAATTATTAAATATATACTTAAAAACATATGTTAACATGAAGTTGAATCTGTGGGCATCCTTACAATGTCAGGCAGACTCTACTTAGTAGACGGGAACCGCTTGAACATAATTCTGCGGTTCTGAGTCAAAAATGTGGATGCATCCACCCTATGGCCGGTCGGAAACATCCATTTTACAATGGCAGCTTGTGCAGCAGGCGGAAAGGGCCTGCCGCTCATGCTGCCTTTGTAAAATGGATGTATTTAAGCAACCCTGCACCATGTGGCAGGCACCACATGGTGCCTGCCACACAGTGCACGGATGTTCCAGGCCTCATAGGGGAGGCCGCGGATGGACAGGGGCCCTGCTAGGGACCCCCATAGTCACTTTACGACAGCCTTTCCTTTTTGTGAAGTCTGACATGGAAAGGCTGTCAGAAAGTGACATCATAATCCCGACGGTGGAGCCAAGGCTGGCTCTGCTGTCATTATGGGATGATGTGTTTTTCCAATGCTCTGATCGGCTCCTTGAGGTGGTCGGAAGCGCAGCCGACCGTTCCTCCACCCGATGCCTCTGTCCGCTGCATCATAATCTAGATGGCGGAGCTGAGGCTGGCTCCGCTGTCATTATGGGATTATGTATGTTTCCGATGTTCCAATGGGATCCTTGAGGTCATCGGAAGCGTGGCTGACAGTCCCTCTGCCCAATGCCACATCGTGATGTGGCAGGTGGACTGCAATAGAAGGTGTCAGGCAGACTGTTGCGGTCCGCCCGACATTGTAATTGGGTCCTATGTATCTAAAACTAGTTCAAAATTGTTTTTAAAAAAGTTAGACATTGGAAAATATAAGATTGAAAATGCACAACATACAGTACTATGTACATATAATTTACTTTTTTTATTAAGAAAATCAAAATAAATGTTTTATTTACTTAACTTTATAAACATTTTTATTTTTCTGATAAAATATACATGAATACAAATGTGAAAATATGCAATAAATAAAATATGAAAACAAATGAAAGAAGACAAATGAGTGACATCTTCATTCTACAAAACAATGTAATTAATATATAATATAATATATTTGCTTTGTCGTTGCTGAAGGAGGAGCCCTGCTGCTTGGAGTTCTTTTGTGGAGGCTTGACACCATGACTCGCCGCTTCGCCTTTGGACCCTGGGGAAGCGCTTCTGCCGAGGCGGCTGTTACTACCTGCTGTGGGGGCGTGAAGGGCACAAAGCTGACCGTGCTGGACGCTGCAGGGACTCAATCTCCCAGGAGTCCCTGCTACACCTGAGAACACCTGGTCCGTGTTCGCCGCTCAGCCCCGCCCACAGGTCACCGCGCATATTAAAACCCCCTGTTCCTTCTATTCCACGGGAACTTGCTTTGTCGTTGCTGAAGGAGGAGCCCTGCTGCTTGGAGTTCTTTTGTGGAGGCTAGATACCACGACTCGCCACACCCGCTTCGCGGGTGCCGCTTCGCGGGTGCCGCTTCGCGGGTGCCGCTTCGCCTTTGGATCCTGGGGAAGCACTACTGCCGAGGCGGCTGTTACTACCTGCTGTGGGGGCGTGAAGGGCACAAAGCTGACCGTGCTGGACGCTGCAGGGACTCAATCTCCCAGGAGTCCCTGCTACACCTGAGAACACCTGGTCCACGTTCGCCGCTCAGCCCCACCCACAGGTCACCGCGCATATTAAAACCCCCTGTTCCTTCTATTCCACGGTAACTTGTTTTGTCGTTGCTAAAGGAGGAGCCATGCTGCTTGGAGTTCTTTTGTTGAGGCTCGACACCACGACTCGCCGCACCCGCTTCGCGGGTGCAGCTTCGCGGGTGCAGCTTCGCCTTTGGACCCTGGGGAAGCGCTACTGCCGAGGCGGCTGTTACTACATGCTGTGGGGGCGTGAAGGGCACAAAGCTGACCGTGCTGGATGCTGCAGGGACTCAATCTCCCAGGAGTCCCTGCTACACCTGAAAACACCTGGTCCGCGTTTGCCGCTCAGCCCCGCCCACAGGACACCACGTGGCTTATTTAAGTGACACACGCCCCCGCAGCGCGGGAGCGTGTCGGGAGAAGCCCGGGACAAGGGCGGGCCATCTACGGCCGTCCAAGGCAGGAAGAGGCTGGGCTGGGCCACCCCCCGAACATTATCATTGGTGTAAGATTTTACTAACTCGTCCCTGTCTTGCGGTTGTTCCTTGTGATACCTATATAGTCATAAGTTTGCATTTTATAAAACTAGTTGTAATGGCGGCTTGTGGAGGTAAAGGGAGGAGGCCTACTGTGGGAGGCTCTGTTTGTGGAACGCTGTATAATTTCATTATTAGGGCTGCTTCTTTACTTGAACATGAAATAGCCCTTACAGAGCGGCGTTTGTCTGTGGAGTCACTACGTTCAAGACGATCCTCTCTAGGACCCTTAATGTCTGCTATCTCCCTCAATCAGTTAGACCGGTTAGAGGAACAGATTAATAAAAATACATCTACGAATGAGGAAGATGTTACTAATGATGGGGGTGAAAAAATTTCAGATAGTACTTTGTTAAGCAAGCCTGGTGCACCCGCCCTATTAAACACACAAATGATAGAGGGAGAATCGAATATTCCTCTACAAGGTCCTGTGCTAAAAATAGACAGCTACCACAAAAAAATAAATCTAATAAAGGTCAGGCTACCTCAGCTAAGAGGAAGAGGGGTGCAGCGGCTGAAAAAAACGAAAAGGGGAGATGCCCTAAAATTATGAAAATCTCTACATTTCCAAATATAGTAGAAGAGGATGTGATTACTAGAGATATTGAACCCTCAGTTGAGTCTCTGCGATCAACTCCCTTATCTTTTGGTTCAGTTTCAAGGGTGGCTGTTGAGACTCCACCAACGCAAGACCCCCACGCTACTCTTTTGGCCCAAATTGAACAACTAACTAAGTCGTTAATTTTGCCACTTGTGGAGAGGTCTAAGATAATAAGTAAAAGAGTTGAGAAAATCGAGCAGACTGTCATAGAGAATTCAGGCTTGCTAAAAACTTTAATCAATTCTATTGAAACCAATAAAGGGTCGGGAGTGCTTGCAGGGCTAACCCCGTCGTTAGGAGTTATTCCATCAACCACACAGGTACAGTCTACTGAATTATCAAGGGAAATTGGGAGTAGTATGCAAATAGCTACAGCATCCGCAACTAAGGGTAAGGAGCCTGAGAGAATCTCTCGAGGGGTGGTCGAAAAGAGGGTGCTCAGCCATCAAGATACAACAAGGAAGAGGGTGGCTTCATCAGAAAAAAATAAAGAAGGCCCACTCAAAGTCCTGAATAGACCAGCCCTTCCTCGCATTGACTTGCCTCCAGAATCCTTCCCTTATGTTGTGGCACTCACTGGTGTACCTTAGTTAAGGGACGATAAAAGTGAAAACTACTCTGAGCTGAAAAACAAGGCCAGTTTTTGGCTAAATAAGAACAGACCCTTACCAAATAATGTTGATGGGGAAATCCTGCATGTTTGCAGGGTTAGTTGGATACGCTATAGAGCGAAGGTTATACCAGGGGATACAGTTATTGTCAATTTTAGAGATAGGCGGGTCGTGAGTTGTATTTGTGATCAATCTTACCAAAATGACAATGGTATACATATTAACGACTTGAGTTATTTTTACCCTCCCATCCGCAGGACATCATTAAACCCCAACTATAATCCTGTGTATAGACATTGAGAAATGACAAGGGGGGCAACTACAAACTACTATCCCATTCCCATTAGCAATCGCTATGAGGACTTAAAAGATCTGGAAGACGTTGACTGACTTGGAGACATGAGATTAAATGGGACAGGAAAAATAATGGTCTCCCATAGGAATATGGAACTGGAGAGGTTATATGGGAGTTGGTCTGGACCACGATTGAGAAGTGAGCATGTTACACCCCGTTTAAATAGGGTGGGCGAGGATGCAGGGTTGGGCAGCAAAGGTGATTATGATGTTAATGCTAGTATAGAAATTGGAAGAAATTATTCCAAGGGTGGATATCCTTGTGGAGTAATACAAGCAAGTGTAGATTACTCCACTCTGGAAATTGGAAAATATAGTGAGACAGCTGAGGGAGCTGAGTTAAATAACATTAAGCAGTATTCTAGTGAGGAAAATAGGCAAGTTAGTAATGTGACTGGCATAAGCCCAACCACTGGTCTTGTGAACATGATTACAGAACAGACTATTCGAATAAGGTCTTGGAATATAGCAGGCATAAAAAAAAACTTATGTGATCCAGCCTGGCAGGACTATGTAGAGAATAGTGAGATTATAATATTCCAAGAGACTTGGGCTGTCGAAAGTTATCATAAGATTGGCTACAGATCATATAATATACCTGCAATTGCTGTAAATAAAGGGAGACCATCGGGGAGCCTGTTAATATGGAGCAAAATTGCACTGGGAATCAATTTTGAGCAGATTGATTCCTGTAGTCCAGATATTCTAGCATTAAAGTTTACAGGCCCAGATAAAAGGAAAATTTATATATTCAATATTTACAGTAGACCTCATGCAGCCAACATAGAGTCAATAGTCGTTGAACGACTAGATAAGATCCTTTCCACGCTGGACCCAAAAACCTGGATAATTGTTGGGGGCGATTTCAATCGTAAATTCGAGCCGATAATCGGCTTGGAAAAAACTTTTGAGTTAGAGGATAATGCCTACAATATACCAGGAATTGATACTAGTTACTGTGTCCCATGTACAACTTCGGCGGCGCAGTTGTTGCGTTTAACTGCAGGCCATGGCTTACGTGCCTGTAACGGACGGCTGCCATCGGACAGCCCAAGCCAGCCAACTTTTAAACGTGGAACCTGCAACAGTCACTTAGATTATGTAATAGTCTCTATTCCATTATGGCCAATGGTGAATGACCTTGTTGTTGATAATCGGGTCGAAAGTGACCATCTTCCTCTCAGTCTGACCCTTAGTGCTTTGTTATTTAACCCAGAGTGTAGAACTAGAGATGCTCCAGTCAGTACCAACATTGACCCTCTGATATCTAATAACCGTAGAAATCTCAAATGGCCAACAGTTCTAGGGAAAGATATCATAGTTAAAAAAATCTATGACTTCTATGTGGATCTGATGTCACCGTATTATGATATTGAAGCACAAGAGATTCCAATTATGCAGATCCATACAGACATGGCCTTGGGCCTTGGTGAAATACTGACTAAAACTCCAAAGCCACTTTTAAACAGTCAGAGACTTACAGCTAATGGTAATAGATGGTATAATAAAGAGTGCCGTAATGCAAAAAAGGAACTTATAATAGCATCTAAAAAGAATAATGTAGTAGTTCTAAAGGAAAAAAGGAAGCAGTATAAGGCCACAATTAGTGCGGCCAAGAGAAATTGGGACGAGAAAATATGGTCTGATCTTCTGGATGCATGCAAAACGAAAGATCAGGCTAGGTTTTGGGGGCTGATTGCGAGGGGCTCTAGTCATGGCATCCCTAGTAGGGATAGGTTTTTGGAAGCCAGCACGTGGGTCTCACATTTTTCTGATTTATACTCACTTAGCACTGGCGAACAAATCCCTTCCAACGATGAATTGGGAATTCATTTTACCGAGATGCCCCTATGTTTTAATATGGCCGAAACAGTTTGTGCTATTACGGCACTTAAACCAGGCAAGGCGCCAGGACCGGATAAAATCCCTGGGGACCTATGGAAACACGAGAATATGATCTGGGCCCCATATATTAATAGTCTTTGCAATAGAATTGCAAATGGCGCACCTATCCCAGAATCCTGGCGGGGTGCCGAGATTGTTAAGATTTTTAAAAAAGGGGATCGTATGAACCCGGCCCATTACTGACCCATTAATCTTATGGATGTTCTTCAAAAAGTATTTGCAAGGCAAGTTTTAAGTAGGCTAGGTACCTGGATAGAGAAACTAGTACTCTTACTTACTAAGTACCAAGCGGGTTTTAGAGAGAAGATCAGTACAATTGACCAGGTTTTTAGATTTTTATGTATCATTTGGAAATATATTAGAATAAAGAAGGCACATCTTTACGTGGCATTTGTTGACCTCAGGGCGGCTTTCGACCTTGTTCCTAGAAATGCCCTATTGCTGAGATTGAGGGACATGGGGGTCCCTGGGGAGATTCTGGGGCAAATCGTTTGACTTCATGAGGCGAACTATGCCAGGGTGAGATGGGGCACTAATGGCGAATTGACAGAGCGTATTAATATTAGGAGAGGCGTTAGACAAGGGTGTGTCTTGGCCCCTACCTTGTTTTCTTTATATGTAAATGACATACCAGAAACCCTCTTGGGCTGCGAGCATGACTCTCCCAAGCTGGGTGGTGGACATGTGCCTGCTCTGCTATTTGCAGATGATACAATCTTAATTTCCCAGACACCACGAGGGTTACAAAACTTGCTGGACACCTTTGAAAGTTACTGTTTGAACAAGGGTCTAGAGATTAATTAGTCTAAAACTAAATACATGGCGATTATCCCGCATAGGAGTTTTAGAAAAATACTGATGGTCAATGAAGAAAAAATAGAGTATGTTTCTAGTTTTAATTATCTAGGCATTACCTTAGATACTAATCTCAATTGGAAACCGCAAATAAATAAGAGTAAGACAATTTTAGCTCAGAATTTGGTTCCTATAGTAAGACAATATAAGAGTAGTTACACTAAAGCAATTTCACCGGTTTTGGAATTATATAAATATAAAGCTCAGGCATCTTCATTATATGGAGCGGAACTATGGGGATATTGTGGTGGTCGAGCTTTCGAAATCTTCAAGAATATCTTCCTTAGGAAAATTCTAGTACTCCCCCAACGTACACCGCTCCTTCCTTTGATGCTGGATCTGAATATCCGCCGTACAGATGATCACGTGGCATTACGTCCACTAATGCATTGGGTTTGTGTGTGGTCAACTAGGGAATTAGTGGACTACAGAGAGGTTCTAAAGGAAATTATTAAAATAAAAAATTTAACTAAATTAGTATGGTTGAATCATATTGAGGATTGGCCAGTCAAATTAGGACTAAGCCATTATTGGTTAGATCCAGAGTCCCTTACGCTAAATTGTAAGAAGCAACTGAAGACGAGATATTGGGACTTTATCCAAAACTCTAAGTTACATAGTTCTGATTTGCGATCGTATTCTCTTAAGTTTCTCAATGTAAAGATGGAGCATAGATTCGAATCATTCATGGATGAGATCTTACCAGTTTTAGCGAAGTCGTTGTATTTAAAATTTTGCTATGGTATTTTACAGATTAAATCTAATACCTCGAGATGGTTGTGCAAGAGGGGTACCATACTAAAGGATGACTTAACTAAATGCGAATTGTGCTGTACAAACGCTAAAGAGGATGAAACGCATATTCTATTTTTTTGTCCTGCCCATTTACATCTAAGGAAAAAATTGATAAAACCTGTTTGTCGTCTCTTTGGGTTTGTGCACTTTTGGGAAGCAGAAAGAATTTTGAGAGCAGAAACTACCCAATCAGTTGTTTTTAGTGTAAGTAGGTACCTGTTCTCTGTTGCTATGGTAAGGAAGCGATTGGGCTTCAAGTTTTAATGTTTTGGTTTTAATGTCCTTAGTGATGGTATTAATTATGACGTGGATTTGGTATTGCCTGGATATGATTATTTTATGTATTATTTTTAGGCTAAAATATGTATTTATTTGTTCTATTTTAAAAAGGTATTGCAAATGTATTTGAGGATTATTCGAGAAAATGGGCCTGTATATGCTTAATGTTCATCTAAATTTTTATCCTTTATGTATTTCTGTATATCTGAATGAAATGAAATATTACTAATGGAACAACAATACTAATAATACCACCAAACATTACTACTGCGTATACATAACAAAAGGATAAATCCAAAGATTTCAGAACAAAAATATAAAATGAATTAAGCACACTCCAAAATAAACAATTTGTAAAACAAAGTTAACAACTAAAGGGTGACATTTACTATTCACACTCCAATCTAAACCAATTTGGAGAAGGCGTTGGACACTAAATGGGTGGAATTTACTATTACCACTCCAATCAAAGCCAATTTGTGGAAGGCTTTGAAGACCAAAGGTATGACATTAAGGGGCTATTTTCGAGTTTGTCGGTGTAGGAGCAGACTGCCATGTAGACTGCTTGCTCCCACACCCCAAATTGTTGGACTGCCCACCAGATTATGAGTTTCTTCATGTCTGGCAGGCTGTTTTTGTCAGTTCCACGCTAGTGCCTCAAAATAGGCACCGCAATGGTAATGCCACAAACAGTTCCTGCAAGGCATGGGCATGCATCCCCTTGCAAATGGCAACAGGGGGCCTATAGGGCCCCCATTTGTTTCAGGACCACCAGCCTAACATGGAGGAAAGACCTCCTTGACAACACTGGTGGTCCTGAAACTCGTCATTTTCATGGTGGTGCTGGAGCAGCACAACCTGCAAGCGCTGGGACGCCTCGTTGTTGGGGTAGCCATGCGCTATATAAGCGTTCTATAACATAACATAACATAACATATTACTGAGGCCCTGACCACCGTGCCACCACCAGGGAACATCGGTTCCCTAGTGCTGTGGTGGTGAAATGGCGATCCGACCAACCAACTTGTAATGGGGTAGTTGGACCGCTGGTGCAGCGGTGGCTGGACCACCATTGACTCGGCCCAGTGAGACTGTCAGTCCTCAGACCGCCAGAATCATAATTAGGCCTTTACTCTTTACAGTGTTGGACACTAAATGAGTGACATTTACTATTCCCATCCCAATCCAAACATACGGGAGGAAGGTGTTGGACACTAAAGGGGTGGCATTTACTATTCCCACTCCAATCCAACCCTACAGGGGTAAATTATTCGACACTAAAGGGGTGACATTTACTATTCCCACTCCAATCTTTACTAATTTGGGAAAGGCATTGGACACTAAAAGTTACATTTATTATTCCCACTACAATCTATACCAATTTGTGTAAGATGCTGTATATTAAAGGGGTGATATTGCTCTCCCCTCCCTAATCAAAACAAATTTGTGGAGGTTGTTGGACACTAAAGGGGTGATATTTACTATTCCTTTCTTCAAAATAAACCAATTTGGGGACAGCCATTGGACACTAAAGGGTTGACATTTACTATTCCCACTCCAATTCAACCATGCTGGTGGAATGTTTTGGACACTGAACGGGTGTCATTTACTACACCCACTCCAATCTAAACCAGTTTGAAGAAGGTGTTGGGCACCTAAAGGGTAAGGTAAACAGCGTTTACAACGCAACTTTTACCACTCACTACCTTTACCACGCAACTTTTACAACGCAATTCGTTACAACGAATTGCGCTGGGGGGCGCTGTAGGATAGGTAATAGTTTAATTTACTATCCAACACCTTCCCTACTATCCACAGGGACTGGAGTTGGAATAGTAAATTCAACTATTCACTATCCAGTGCCCCCCAACGCAAGTCGCTGTAACGACTTGCGTTGTAAAACCTGCGTTGTAAAGGCATGCGTGGAAAAAGCATGCGTTGTAACGACATACATCCAAAGGGTACTGTTTACTATTTCCACTCCAATCTAACTCAAATTGAGGAAGGCGTTGGGCACTAAAAGGATGACATTTACCATTTCTTCTCCAAACCAACTGGGGGAAGGTGTTTGACACTAAAGCTGTGACATTTACTATTCCCTTAGTAATCTATACCAATTTGAAGAAGATGTTGAACTCAAAAGGGGTAACATTTCTATGTACACTCCAATCCAATGATACTGAAGAAAGGTGGTGAACACTAAAATGGTAACATTTAATAATTCCACTCCAATCTAACGATGTTTGAAAAAAGGTGTTTGATGCTAAAGATGTGACTTTCGGAGGCATTTTGAGAAAAGTATTTCAGCTAAGGTCAAACTAAAAGGGAAACGTTGGGGCGTGTGCAATGTAAATTAGAACATTGGTATGTTGGGAGCTCCATTGCGGACAATGGAGTGCTCCCTGCTTCTACGGGCCGGTAAAGGCCCACAGAGCAACATTCCAATTTAATTTGTTAGAACATTCTGCCCTCTAGTGGCAGAATGTTCTAATAGCCTTATAGCCGTTCATAGCAGGGCTATACCGGCTATTAAAGTCCCGCTGTTTCGTTAAAGTCCCTCGCCTTCGGCTCAGGCCTTTAACGATTCAGCGGGCCTTTAATAGCCGGTATAGCCCGCTACGGCGGGCTATAAGGCTATAATAATGTATTGTCTGTATTTCTATCATGGCTTATTTGTGCTCAGTTTGGAAATCGCAGCATCCTTCTGCTTATATATCATCAAGGTGAACTACCTTAATAATTATAGCTTCTGTTTTGATGAGTTTTTATGACTGTTGACCTGTTCAAATAATTTTTTTTATAATAAACAAAAAACAATTACAGATGGCCGTCCTACTACATCGTCCTTTGGAATACGCAGCTGTTTGAGATTGTAATTTAATGAATAAGGGGAAACTCTCCCCAATTGTCCTGGAAAGTTTGGAAACAAAGGTCTTTTAAACCCAAATCCAAGCCACTTGCCTCCCCAGAGTGGCTTTGGGAGAGACTTAAAGACTTTACTTTAAAGCCACCAGTGGTGCCTCCTCTACACCAGTGTTTCCCAAGCTGTGGTATGCAGACCCCCTGGGGTCCCTAACACATTCCCAGGGGGTCCGCAGGCAGCAGTTTCAAAAGCACTGCAAAGTATCTTGTATAATTAGCAGTTTTCAAAGTACAATAAAAGTGTCAGGATAACGCCAGTTATCCCTGCTCCCTGCTGGAGAGAGATGAGAGTTTTGTCCAGTGGCAGATCTGACTTATCTAAAGTAGCACAGAGGGTTAATATGCCTACTGCAAAGAACGTGTAACATGCATTTTAAAAAACATTTTTTTATATGCATAGTTCAGTGGGTTACTGCTTTTGTCAGAGAGATTCTTTTGTTACTGTGCCGTTCATAAATGACAATCGTCAATCTAGCACAGTGACCTATAAACTGTCATCAAACAGCTGTTTGCAAACTGCACGGTAAAAGTGACTTATGTTTTTTCTCAGTCTTTCATCATCCCGAGGCTGCTAAAAAGTTTTTTTGGGTGGAAATACATTTTTGTTGTTAAAGTCAAATCAAATCAATCAAATCAAAACATCTTTATTCGGTTTCCATTTTTTGAAAGCCATAAAAGTACATAAAAACATATTAGAAAGTTAAATAAAAAAAAAAATTCACACACACTATTTCTATTTCGGTGACAGTTTTTTCATCAATCTGTCTTATTTTTAAAAGTAGTATTCAGTCACTGTTCAGAGGTTCGTTCGGTGCCTGACGCACAATTTGAGGAACTGTGCGATAGATTTTGCCATCAGGTTATTTTCCAAAAACTGTAAGGCCAAATAGGCCGGACGGCATCTACGGATCTTTAGAACCTTTAGTAGTGGTATGATCCACTTCCTGCGGAATGGTGTATAAAATTTACAAAAAAAGAGAACATGGATTGTGGACTGTGAGGACGTTGAATCACAAGGACATACAGAGACATTGTGTGACCAGTCATTTTGGTTGGGAAACAAAACCATATAATGATATAAATTAAACCTGAAACGTGTGAGAAGGTATCTTTCATATTGGGTTAGGTTATACTGAAGATATGGTTGCATAGTGGAGACAAATTGAATTAATAGACATTGCTGAACTGAAGGCTTCCCTATTTTGCTCAGCAACCGCAATTGAGATAGATGTGACAGACAGAGTGATTTTAATTCTTTCTTTGATATGTCTGTTACCGATGAAGGATCATCGAAGAATCTTACACATCCAATGTCTGTAAGGAATGTTTTTACATAGACCAACCAGCTGATCTTTTTTGTATTTTCAAGTTTCATACAATCCGAGACTATTGTTCTTGTGAGCTGACATTGATCCGTTGCCCAGATTCTACGCCACAGCATAATCGGTTGGATTTTGATAATGTCAGAGATGTAATCCACACCGAGTTCAAGGTGGCACCCATATGTGGTAGTACTTTTCGGTACGGCTAGTAGAAATCTTAGGAAAGAGTTTTCAACTTTTTGGAGCTGGTCTACATTTGCCCCTCCCCAAACCCCAGCGCCAAAAATTGCTGTACTGAGGCATTTGGCATTGTATATTTTGATCATCTCGGTCGGAGGTCTTTTACCGAGCCGCAGAGAGAAGGCCTTTAATGCGCCGACAGTTCTTATAAAGGCCAATTTACGCGAATTAATGGCTTCCTTCCATTTGAAAGACTCATCAATGATGGTACCTAAGTAAGGATACGTGGCCGTTCTTTCAAGGGGTGAATTGTCCACATAGATTTTTATTGGTTTTTTCCCCCTTGTGCCAACGTGCATCACGTAAGTCTTCTTTATGTTGACTTTTAGACTAAGGCTGTTCATAAAGGAGCAATAGTTGTTCATTGCCCGTTGGAGCTGGACTGGGGTTCGGGCGAGGATTGCCGCGTCGTCGGCATATAATAATGCTGGAATTTGCCGACGACCGACTGCTGGAAAATCTTTTACGCCCTTTAACATTGCATCCTCTAACCCGTTGGTATAGAGCGTGAATAAGAAAGGGGCCAGCACGCAGCCCTGTCTGACCCCCTTCTGTATTGGGAAACTATCAGTTAATTGGCCGCCAGTCCCAAATCTCACCCTTCCTATGGCTCCGGTGTATAATTCACGGAGGAAGTCAATTATTGGTGGGTCAATCCCCATTTGCAGCATTATTGACCATAGTTTCGAGTGTTCAACGCAGTCGAACGCTGATGTGAGGTCGACATAAACCATGTGTAGGGAAGATCTTTTTGCGTCTACATACTTTCCAGCCAATAATGTTAGGTTTAGGACCTGGTTGACTGTGCTCAGTCCCGTCCTGAACCCATACTGTAGGTCCGAAATTGTCCCGTGTTCTGTCGACCACTCCTGAAGACGATCAAGAAGTATTCGCCCTGCCATTTTTCCGATTGAATCCAGGAGGGAAATAGGGCGATAGCAGGAAGGACTATCTCTGTTACCCTTCTTAAAGATGGGGACGAGTGTCGAAGTGGACCAGGATTCAGGGAGACCGATCTCCTTCGCCGCGTTTAATACTTTGGTAAGCAATGGGCACCAAAGGTCAGGTGTGTATTTGTAAAAGTCCATAGGGACCGAGTCTGGGCCAGGAGCTTTTCCTGTTTTCGCAGTTTTTATGGCCCTCATTGTTTCATTCATTGTGAAATGAATGGCTAATGGATATTTCACCGGTAAAAGGGGATCCGGGTAGTCTAAATGTATGAGTTTGTCCTCGCTGAAAACCCCTGAAAAATGTTGCACCCAGTCCCCTGCATTTATGGCAACATCTAGTGAGGGGGCATCGTTCTTTTCCGTTAGGTAGGGAGATTTTGCTATCTGCCAGAAAGCGGCACTATCTTTTTGAGCGCTGCTGTTCTGTAGTTCCATCCATAACTTTGCCTGCAAGTCCTTTTTTCTTTTACGAGTTGCAAGGGTGTAAGTCTTCCTTAACTTGGTTACACTTCTCTGTCTCTTGGTTTTTTGGCTAGGGCCTTCTTTAAGTTGGAGTAGGCTTTAGTACATTCTGTTGTGAACCAACCCTTTCTTGTAGTCCTGTTTTGGGTAAGGGGCTTAGTTAATTCTTTTCTTATGTTTTCCACGATATCAGTATAGTTAGTCAGGATTTCAGTTGAAGTTGTGAAAGGATCTAAACATCTATCTATTTCGTTTCTACATGTTTTGATTATTCTTGTGTTTATTATTTCCTGGTCTATTTTGCCCCACTTTGAGGAGTAGCCATTTGTTCTGTCCAGTGTTAGTACTTGCTGATATAGCAGGCTAGGGTGCGCCCTGTCTCGTTTATTGTGATGTTTAGGCTCCTGAAACGTCATTCTAATAGGTGAGTGATCACTAAGTGCGTTGTCGAGCACTTCAAAAGTCTTGATGTTTTCTGCTTTATTTGTAGATACTAAAATATAGTCTATTAGGGTTTCGAAACCTCTGCCGTGAAAAGTTGGAATAAATTCGGTTATGGGCGTTTTTATCATGTTGGCGAACCCTATGTCTAACCCAGTCATCATGGCCTGTATGTTATTGCCCTCTGTGGTGTGATTAAAGTGGGTTAGACAGTTTCCTTCTTCATCTGTAATCCCGCAAATAGGGATGTCACTTCTATTGCACAGGTGGAGGTTGAAATCTCCTCCCCAGATTACTGTATGGAAGTCCTTCGCAAATTTTGTTTTGAGATTATCTGTTAAATGAAAAATTTCATTTAGGGCCTTAGTAATTTCTGTTGTACTCTTGTTATTGTAGAAGTTAATGATGGTGTAAACCTCTTGTCTGATTCCTCGTATGTTAATAATCTGAAAAGTCTCGTTTGACATTACAGAGGTTATTTCACGACATGGCCAGAGGTTGGAAATATACATTATTAGGCCTCCCTTGCTTCTGCCTGAGTTGGATCTTATTGCTTGAGAAAAATATGTTTTATATCCCAAGAGATGGATTGGATCATTGAGCCAAGTTTCTTGGAGGCAGATTACGTCGCTTGAGTTTACCAAGCTAAGAAAGCTTTTTTCGGTATATTTTGTGGCTAGCCCGGCCACGTTCCAAAATAGTAACAGCCTTTTGTCAGAGTTGGCGTTAATTGCAGTAGATGTCATGCTTTGAGCGGTATTTTCTTCAAGTTGGATCAGTTGTAATTCTGGTGCCAAATTTGAAACACTTTTCCGCGGCTCTGAGCCAGTTAGAAGAGGGAAAAGTGGTCCAATAGGAGCCGTAGGAAGGGGTTGCTGATCTTGTACCCATTCTGTCGTTGTTTGTGTTTTTGTCGTCTCAGTTGGCTCGTATGGCCGGTTAAATATTGTGAAAGGGACCTTCTTAGAATTGATCTTATCGGGATACTTAGGTGGTTTGTTAAACAGAACTCTGTGGTCAGACAGAGGTATAGTAACATACTTCTGTGGCGGTGGTCAGTCAACCATCTCTAAACAGCCATAGCTGTTAAAAGTTGGTATTCCACCCCATGGTTCCCTATGTGGTGGATGTTGGGCCCTCCTACCGCGAGTGTTCCAATCACCCCAATCTGGTTTTTCATGAACCCATTCTCCCTGAGACCAGCCCCTTTGATTGTTTCAGTAGCCCCAGTCTCCCTGGCTCCAGCCTCTTTGTCCTTGCTGAGGCTGGTTCCAAGACCAATTTGAGGACCAATTAGGGCCCTCAGAGTAATGATCTTGTCGGGGATAGAAGAATGACAGTCGTTTTACATCTACTCCTTCGCTTCTACCTAACGAGTCCCAGGAGCAGATGTAATCTACTGCCCGGGGGTTCTCGAAATTGACTATTATACAGTCACCCGGGATGGTTTTTGGTTGATATCCTATCCATGATACTCTTCTAGCTGTAGTAATTCTGGTGACATGATTATGCTGATTTGGTCTGTTAATGTTCAGCCAGTGACGGGTTTTATTTAATAGGGACCAAGTTGGTTCGTCTATGTCATTGTTTAGTTCTGGGACTCCTGTTAAGATGGCTACAAAAGGAGCTGCCTCGGGTGGGAGGTTTACTGGTTTGGGCCATCTCTTCTTTATGCGTTCTGGCTTGGTGTTATGCCTCTGGGATTGTTCGTGGTGGGGGCTAGTTGTTGCGAGTGGTCTGGAGGGGACATTTGCTAGCGGCGGTTTTTGTGAATCTGGGACTTTTTTAGGGGGTTCTAGGGGGGTCTTGGTTTTTGATGTGGCAGTGGATTACTTAGGTTTTTTAAAGGTTCTCCTGACCTGACGGTTGGGGTATTTATTACTGTCGTACTGTTATTGGGTGGTTGCCCCGAGCTTTTTGTAGGCTTTATGTTGTTAAGTACTGGTTTAAGTCCGCTCAAATTTGGCAACCCTTGGTTTTTTGTATTTGATGGTTTTTTTGCAATGGCAACTAATATAGCTACTTGCTTCTCAATGATTTCAAGGCTTTTTTGAATTGGTTGTAGTTGATATTTAACTATTTCAGTTATCTCTTTCATCAAGGAATGTTGTGGTTCAACTTTTTTGCTTTTGACAGGAAGTGAGACTAATTTTTCTCTATGAGTCTTATTAGAGTTAGCTACGAGTGAATGGTCATCAACCACGACGGCGTCTAGGTTGATGATTCTATTAGTTTCTGTTGTTTCGATAGATTTGTTATTGTCCTGATTTTGCTCGTTAGTTGTAGTGATCTCACGTGTTTTTTTGACGTGTGAATTATATTGTGAGGATTCAGGAGTAACAGTGTCTTTAAGATCACGGTTTTTCGGAGTTGTTTCCTTGTGTTGCGGGTGTTTCGGAATAGCACCCTCCCTTAACCCCCTTAATTCGGTCTGTATTAGATCATTTTCAGGTAACTGTGGGCTCGCAAAGATGTCGGGAGTTTGCTCGAGGCCCTGAGTTAGTTGCGATTCCGACAGAAATGAAGATACTGATAAATCAACTGAATTGGGAATAACATTTATGGCCGCGTGTATATCTAATGCGGAAATATTTATTTGTTGCGTAGTTGGGGTTTGTGCTTGAGCCAGTCGTCCCATTGATGAGCGTCTTGCTTGATCTAATTCATAGGAAACTCGTCGATCAATCAGCATTACGGTTTGGTCGATGGTTTGATTGACTTTAGATATAAATTGATCTTTAGGGCCTACGGCTTTCGCCATATTTTTAAGTGTTTTGCTTCTGGAGCCTCTCGGAGACATTATATATGCTTTGGCAGGGTGATTGTCTAGTTTCAATTTACTAGAGACTACTCAGCGGGAGTTCCCTTTCTGATCAGCGTATAGAGCTTTTAATAAAAAAGTTACCTTATGTTGGTTGTTAGGGGGTAGCCCCAGCCCAGTCTCCTCTGGTCTGTGACGGGCTAGGACGGGCCCGCCCTTGGCCCGGGCTTTGCTCCGTGCTGTGCCCCGCGCGCGTCCCGCTTGCGCGTTAGTTACTTCCTGTTTATAACGGGAGGGGGGCGGGAAGAGGACCAGCTGCGGCGAGTCAGCACACGCATAGTCCGCTGGTCCTCGCGGTCCCGCAAGGGCAGAAGGCAACTCCAGGCTGTTTCTCTCTGTGCCGGTGATTCCAGTGATTCCCAATGATGTCTCCTTCGAGCGGGACCCGCGCAGCGGGGGCCGCGAGGAGTGGTGATCTGGATATAGAGCGAGGTCCTTTAGTGCAAAATAGAAGCAGGAAAGCAGGAAAGCGCTTGACCCTCTCTCAGCGCTAAGCACAGCACTGAGGTCCCCGCCCGCAGTTCTATAACATCAGGCGGGAGGGGGTCGGGAAGAGGACCAGCTGCGGCGAGTCAGCACACGCAACGCCCGCTGGTCCTCGCAGTCCCGCAAGGGCAGAAGGCAACTCCAGGCGGTTTCTCTCTATGCCGGTGATTCCAGTGATTCCCAATGATGTCTCCTTCGAGCGGGACCCGCGCAGCGGGGGCCGCGAGGAGTGGTGATCTGGATATAGAGCGAGGTCCTTTAGTGCAAAATAGAAGCAGGAAAGCAGGAAAGCGCTTGACCCTCTCTCAGCGCTAAGCACAGCACTGAGGTCCCCGCCCGCAGTTCTATAACATCAGGCGGGAGGGGGGCGGGAAGAGGACCAGCTGCGGTGAGTCAGCACACGCAACGCCCGCTGGTCCTCGCAGTCCCGCAAGGGCAGAAGGCAACTCCAGGCGGTTTATCTCTGTGCCGGTGATTCCAGTGATTCCCAATGATGTCTCCTTCGAGCGGGACCCGCGCAGCGGGGGCCGCGAGGAGTGGTGATCTGGATATAGAGCGAGGTCCTTTAGTGCAAAATAGAAGCAGGAAAGCAGGAAAGCGCTTGACCCTCTCTCAGCGCTAAGCACGGCACTGAGGTCCCCGCCCGCAGTTCTATAACATCAGGCGGGAGGGGGGCGGGAAGAGGACCAGCTGCGGCGAGTCAGCACACGCAACGCCCGCTGGTCCTCGCAGTCCCGCAAGGGCAGAAGGCAACTCCAGGCGGTTTCTCTCTATGCCGGTGATTCCAGTGATTCCCAATGATGTCTCCTTCGAGCGGGACCCGCGCAGCGGGGGCCGCGAGGAGTGGTGATCTGGATATAGAGCGAGGTCCTTTAGTGCAAAATAGAAGCAGGAAAGCAGGAAAGCGCTTGACCCTCTCTCAGCGCAAAGTCAATGCTAACCACTGTGTTATGTTCTGAATCCTGAGTTTGAGCGTCTCCAGACCAAGCACTCTTTAAAAAGGCCTACCAGTATGAATGACATGTGAATCCTACACCTTTGCCTTATGTAACATTTCCTAAACACTGATTTACATGTATGATTCACTGTCTCGATATGTGTGTGATGTAAAGTGCTCTGAGATCCTACAATGGTACGAGAGATGCTATAAAGAATGAAATACATGTGACAGAGGGGCTAAGGAGAGATGAGAGGCGCTGTTGGAGTGTGGTAGTGAGGGAATCATTGAACCCCCAGAAAGATTGTCGTACTCTGGTGCATAGTCAGGTCTTCATTTACTATTCTTTAAAAGCTAATACAATTCAAGATATAATGATAAAGGTGTTGTAGACTGCACCATTGTTTCCTACATTTTTTGGGGGGGGAGCCTCCCAAAGCCCACTTTGTAGTGGCCAGGCTCACTCACTGCACTTGGTGTGCACCATATGTGGACTGCTCTGAAATCATTTGCCAGAGCTGCTTTGGGTTTCCAGTCTGGCCCTGGCAGGAGTAGGAGCCTCGTATTGCGAAATAAAACCAACCATTGAAAAGTTAATCACGGAGATGCAGCGCCAACCTTTCCATTAACTTTTTTCGTTTTCTTGCAAATTCTTTCAATATATAAATACAACAGAAGTGGTGGAGAGTGTCGTTAGCCTCCATGACTTAACAACACACAACGCCACTTCAGAAACGCAGGGCTGCATCATATTTACAGGAATATGGTGCAGCCCTGCGTTCCCCTGGGATGTATGACGTTACAATGCACACTTTTACAACGCATACCTTTACAACGCATTTTTTACACCGCAACATCCATTACAACGCACACCATTACAACGCATACCATTACAACGAATTATTAAAAAATACCTTTACAACGCATTCCACTACAACGCATACTACATTTACAACGCATACCATTACAACGCATTACATTACATTGCATATAAGGTAAGTGTTGGATAGTGTAGGGGTTAAAATTACTATTCTAACTCCAGGGGGTGCAACAGTAGGGAAAGTTTTGGATAGTGTAGGGGTTAAAATTACTATTCTAACTCCAGGGGGTGCAACAGTAGGGTAAGTGTTGGATGGTAAGTTTTGTGTTGTAATAGTATGCGTTGTAATGACTGTGTTGTAATGGTATGCGTTGTAGTGGTGTGCGTTGTAGTGTCATGCGTTGTAATGACTGCGTTGTAAATGTATGCGTTGTAATGGATGTTGCATTGTAAAAGTTTCGTTGTAATGGTAGTACGTTGTAAAAATTGCGTTGTAAACGTTGTATACCGTTCCCCTGTGCTGGCGCTACACTTAACAGGGAAAGATTGTTTATGTACAGGAAGGTCCCCCTCCCTGCACATAAAAAAATCTTGAAATTTTGTTTTGTCACTTCTATGTGTGCTGCTTAATGCAGCACACATGGAAGTTACAAAATGTCATTTTTGTTAAAAAAAAATTGTTTATTTGCAGGTTTTCCCTGGTGTTTATTTTGGCGCTGCCTCCCATTTATGCTGCCTTGGTAAATGGGGGGCAGCATAAAAATCAATGGGTGTTGGAGGGGAAGCGCCCACCACAACACCCACTGCCCACCCCTTTCACGCTAAGCATTAGGTGAAAGGGGGCCTTATTTACAAGGCAGGGTTAAGCCATGTTATATGGCTTAACTCTGCCTTGTAAATAAGGTGAAGCCCCTATCGCCAAGGGAACGTCGCAACAAGTGATGTTCCCATGGTGATAGGGGCTTGTAAATATGCGCCTAAAATCCTTAGCAATACGAGTATTTGTTTTGTGTGCACACGTGTTAATTTTTTCGAATTAATATTTTAATGTTTGAAATTTAATTCCTACAAATTGCTTGGGGGTCCCCGGCTTCCAGTGGTGACTCAATGGGGGTCCTCAGGAGTCAAAAGTTTGGGAACCACTGCTCTACACCAATCTTCCTTATTCACCTGTCTTCTGACCATGTGCTTAGCCCCTAGTGAACTCATCATCTTGTATCTACCAATGCTGCTTTATGTGGGTTATTCCTTCCCAAGTGGAGCACAAGGCTCTAGGGGTGCAGTCAAAGTGACCAAAAATAAACTGGAGGATGGCTCATACACTAGGTCATGGGCAGACAAGTGGCGGCCATGGGTGTGGGCTTATTTATAAAACAGGGACTCAGGAGGATTTTTCCTGCTGCTCAAGGTAAATCTGTTCAGCCCTCCATGAAAGCACATTTCTGATTCACTCTGTACAGTGGTCCACTCATGTTACTTAAATACTACATGCATACTTGTGCATATGAACATATATATAACTTGTGTCCTTCACTGTCCTGAGTATTTTGTTCTTTTAACAGCTGAACAAGTTCCTTATGAAGACACACTTTAAGACACCGACTGGGGAGAACATATCCTTTGACATGCCTGCACAGTATGACATTCTAAACTGGGTTAAATTTCCCAATGGATCAATAACTGGCATCAAGGTTGGAAGCTTTGACCTTTTAGCCCCACCAGGTCACCAACTTTCAATCACCCAAAGCTCCATCCTATGGCACTCCGAGGGGCCCAACCAGCCACAGGTGAGTGAGATTTTTGAAAAAAGTTTGTTTGGGAGAAAGCAGAGGTCCATTGAACCACTGCTACCTTTAGAAGAAATATAAATAAAGAAATAAATGTAAACCTGTTTCATTTAAGAAAAATACGATGCACTTAAAAAAAAGTTGATTTAATTTAAGAAGTGATCACAGAGGTTGTGGCCTGCTGTCCAAGCACGCCTCCATCCTTGTAAAGGCATCCAATCACAGTCAGTCCCAATTTGACACCTACCTCATGAATATTGATAAGGTAAGTGGATCACTGATAGAGAATATCGACAGCCACAATATCGAGTTACCAACGTATCAGAACAAAAATATCGTTCTAAATAATATCGACTTTCTATCTTCATAATGGTAAGTACGAAAATATGAAGAAAAAAATATTGTCGTCAAAAATATCGATGTCGAAAATATCATTTTTTATATATAAAAAGTAATGTAAAATAAATATTACATTTCACTTAAAAAACGTTATTGAGATTTATTCGTAAATGTTAACAATTATAATAAATAAATGTAACCTAAAAATGTAAACATATAGATACATATATATAATGTAATATATATATATATATATTACCTACTGGCGGTCGCCAGTAGGTAGTTATAGTTAGGACCTGGTTTCCATAAGAAATCTGCAACATTCTATTTGCAATAACTTTGGCGCCGGTTGACGAATCTTCGTGAAATTCTCAAAACATATGTCTGCTTCTATCCTGAAAGTTTGGGGGTGATAGGTTAAGCAGGGGGCTGACAAAAAGGGGATCCCAAAACACATTTTCCCCATGTTATTTCCCATTCGAAATTGCAGCCTGAACTGCTGAACGGAGTTACACCAAATTTTGCAAAAAGGTAGCCCTTGGTTCCGAAAGCACCCTTTCGTAAATGGAGTAAATCCGTTCAGTAGTTCCTAAGAAATTCAAAAAATAGTGGTGAAAAAATCATTTTCCAATGGAAATTTTAGACACTGTTATAGCAAAAATTGCTGACCATTACACCAAATTTGGCAAACAGGTACTGCTTGGCTCAGAAAGCGAACTTTTTAAAAATGGTGTAAATCCGTTCAGTAGTTTTTGAGAAATTAAGGAATAAATATAGTGATATCTATGGCCGCGGTGGATCCGCGCAACCAGTGGGCACCCTGCGCGCACCCTCCCTATCACAAGCTTCATATTAATTGGCTGTCAACACTCCAAACCAGGAGTGTTGGCAGCCATCTTGTGCCTCGGTAGAATCGAGGCACAAGAAATAAGGGAAACAAGTGGGCAAAACGCCAAAACGGGGCAGGGTAGAAGCACCCTGAACCCTTGGCCTGTTTAGGGGGTCCCACAAGGACCCCAAGGGCCCCCCAAAAAATCTTTTTTAAACAAAATCAGCAAAATCCATGCAGGGTGTGCGAATCCTTCTGATAAAAAAAATGAAACGCTGGCTTCCGCACTTGGTTAATATTCAGCCTCCGGGGAGGCCAAATCCCGGGGGCTATATTAGTATTGGGTTGGGGGGCCCAAAGGGGCCCGCAGCCCCGGGGACCGCCATTCCCTGGGGCTTTTTAATGTATTGTGTGGGGGTGCTCTAGGGCCCCCCCAAGCTCCGGGGCCCGCCACCCTCCGGGGCTTATCTACAAAATTAGCGGGGGGCTCACGGCCCCCGCAGCCCTGGGTACCGCCACCCCTGGGGCTTGATTTTCATTTTATTTAAAAAAAATAACCTGTGTGGGGGGCTCAAGCCCCACTACATGCCCCGGGGACTGCCACCTCCCCGGGGTTTTAAATATTAAAATTGGGGGGTCCGTGATGGACCCCCCAACCCCGAAGACCACCGGTCCCTGGGGCTTTTAAATTGTGGGAGGGAGCCGTGCGGCCCCCCTCCTGGAGCCTTGTTGTGGCCCTGGGTACTGCCAGCCCCAAAGGCTTGATCCTGCAGTGTCCCGGGGTGCCCACCCCCGGGACACCGTAGTTTGTTATGTCAGGGCGGGAGCCGCACGGCTCCCGCCTTGCCATAGCAAACTTGCCAGAGAGCTACGTTGCAGAGTGTTGTAAAAAGGGGCGTGGCCTTTGAACACCTTTCTGAAACGCAGCTTTCTGGCGCATACTGGAGGTACCTGGTGGGCTAGTTGGCCCCAGGGACCCTCAGGATTGAGGAGGAATTAATTCTCCAACTTAAAACACACCACAGGGCGTGTTTGCAGACATGTCACCTCAAGCCAAGCCCCCTTCCTTCACCATTGTGCAAACGGCCCCGTGGCAAGTTGTAAGTTGGGGTATTAAATCTCTTTCAACAGGTATCTCCAGTATGCACCAGGGAGCTGCGTTGCAGACAGGTGTTCGGAGGCCACGTCCCTTTTTACACCTCACTGCAACACAGCTTTGTGGCGCTTACTGGAGGTACCTGGTGGGCTAGTTTGATCCTAGGGACCCTTAGGTATCAAGGGACTTAATCTCTCAACTTAGAACGGCCACAGGGCGCGTTTACACAGTGGTGAAGGGAGGGGACGTGGCCTGAGGTGACGTGTGCAAACACGCCCTGTGGCACATTTTAGTTACGGAAATAATTTCCCTTCAATCCAGAGGGACCCTGGGGGCCAACTAGCCCACCAGGTGCTTTCAGTAAGCACCACTGCGCTGCGTTGGATAATCCCCTATAAACACACAATGCGCTACACATAAAATAATAACTCAATTAATTTAATTAATACAAATTATTTACCAAATAATAATTAATTAACAATATATTTATTAACAATAACAATAAATAACAAATACTAATAGTAATTATCATTATTATATTTTTTTATTAACCAATTAATAAACATTGATTACAAATTATTAATTAATTAACAATGAATAAACACATATTAATTAATTAATTATATTTAAATTACTTCCCAACCTTTTCCCCTATACGCCCACAACCCACTACACATTACAATAACATATTTCATTTAATTACCAATTAATCAATTAATTACCAATTAATAATTAATTTACAATACATTAATTATCAATAACAATAAATAAAATGCATATTAAGAATACATTTATTATAACTAATATACTTATAAATTAACCAATTAATATAAATTAACTATCAATAAATTAACAATCAATAACAATAAATAAGAACAATTGATTAATAAATTATAAATAAATTACTTCCCACCCTATTCCCCTATAAACGCAATACAATACAATAACCCGCTCTAATACTAAAACACAAAATTACCTTTAAAAAAATTACTATTTTCTAAACATTTAATACATATATTTAAAAATAATCAAAAAATGTTAAACATACATATAAAATACATCCTAAAATACTAAAATACATCACACTAAAAAAACTGATATTTTATACAACTATATTTTTACTAACAATATTATTTAATTTGATATTACTTATTTTGATATTAAAAAAATCTATATTACTTATCTTAGTGTAGATATTCTGGTCAACAATATTCTTGAACTCGATACCACTGTAGGTCGATATTTAAAATGTGGTATTTTAACAGCGCACCCCTCAAAGGCATACTATTGAAAGTGATCACCAGAAATGTGGTTCGGAGGTTTCACAATAGACTATTGTGAACCAAATCTACTTGAACATTTCCTCTTCTTCATACATCCAACATCTCAAATAATGCCTTCACATCATCAAGACAAGAATGTCCAATCCCTACCAGTAGATCAACCCATCCCTGACAGAGATTCTGTTATTTAAAAAGAATTACACACATGAAGCAGTCCCATGTTTTGGTACCAGCTCTCTTTTCTAAAGAAATTGCAGTAACTTTAAAACTGTTGTTCAAGCCCTCGTACACATCTGGAGCATGCCAACACCATGCTCGAGACCTCTCAGACTCCACACTGTCGCCCGTTAAGGACGTCCTACACCTTTGCGGCACAGCTAATCCAGGGCATGCAGAAATATGTAGAAATATGATCAGCCCCATTCTCCAGGAACTCCACTGCCTCCCCTTGCCTCTTTGTACAATTTTCAACAAAAAAAGCGGAATCATTTCTAAAGCCTTCACAACCAGCACCCCTGCTTTTCTTGAAGCTCATAATCTCTGGTCAATCTTGACACACTCACAGCCAGCATACAATTACATCACAGATTAAGAAGTGTAAAGATTAAAAAAAATATGGAAGCAGCCATGTTGTGTCTATGCACACAGCATCTGGAGCAATATCCCCATATTCCTAAGTACCATCCCAACTCTGCTAGGAAGGGTTAATACAACCCTCTTCAAAGAATACTACATCACAATGCATTACCCATCCAGCAACTGGCTTCCTGCCCATCATTGACTTTAAGATTGTCTTAGACCCTGTAATCTTGCTAGGTTTGTATTAGAAAAACACCATAAACATACATACATGCTAAACCATAGGTTTTACAGTCATTGGGCCCGATTCACAGAATTAACTTAAGACTCAATCCTAAACTTACTACTTTTGGCATTCACAGAATGAACTTACTACTTTTGGTATTCACAGAAGTTAGGATTTTGTCTTAAGTTTGTCTTAACTTAAGACAGACTTAAGACAAAATCCTAACTTCTGTGAATACCAAAAGTAGTAAATTCATTCTGTGAATTCCAAAAGTAGTAAGTGTACTCTGTGAATACCAAAATAGTAGTAAGTTTAGGATTGAGTCTTAAGTTCATTCTGTGAATCGGGCCCATTGATCTCTGTATGTAAAATCTGAGAGAGGGACAGTAGACCAGCCTTCTTCATCTATACACCCAGGGGCTGCTCCACAACACTTCTCTAATTTAGGAAACACTAAACTATCACTTTTTGACTGCATTGTGCTGTTGTCTCTGTACAGAGCTTGGCTTCCTTTTGACTACGCGAGTGCAAATGTGTAAATACATATCTCTTTGCATTGAGTAACTATTCATGTGATGGTTCTAAAACGGGAAGGGTTTTAGGTGGGTGGTGCATGACCGAGATCTGGAAAAAACAACATAGTTAACACACATTCGCAGAGCCACCGCCGGAGGAAGATCCTTCTCCTACCTGGCGGCCAAGACATGGAACTCCCTCCCCATCCACCTACGGCTGACCCAGGAGCATCTCTCCTTCAGGAAGCAACTCAAGACCTGGCTTTTCGAGCAGTAACGGACCCCTCCCCCCCCAGCGCCTTGAGACCCTAGCGGGTGAGTAGCGCGCTATATATAAATTGATTGATTGATTGATTGATTGACACTGTCTAAACAACCAATGACTCGACCAGCTGAGCATAGGACACGAGGTCTGAAAGACCTTAGTTTGTTAACTCCTTGCCGTCTGCACCTGAAACACAAATATACGGAACAAAAAGCAAGCAGGGTTGGATCAGAACAGGCTACCACAAGTACCACAAATTATAGTATGTAGTCCACCACACTTCCTTGGGATTTAAAATGAGTTGTCTCATCTTTGAGTCGGAGAGTATCCTGTTCTAGACAATATGTATTAGACCACATAGAAGAATCAGACGCAATGCTCCCCGAGCGGGAACATAGACCCTCAGCTGTGAGTCACAACTGGAGGCTCTTATTCCTGCTGAGACCCAAGTAAACAAAGAGATGACAGTATCTTCTATCTTGAGGGTCAACGACAAAGGAACATGGCATGCACTGTCTAGATATTTAACAACTAAGGAAGTGACAGTAGCAGGGGTACAAAGTTTGTCGTGGGCAAAAGTGCCCACAGTCAGTGTCTGTATGGCTACAATGGGGAACAGTGGACCTCAGTAGAATGAAGCTGTTGCTTGTCATGGAGACAGATGAGTCTCTATTCCTGTGATCCACCGCCT
Source organism: Lissotriton helveticus (assembly GCF_964261635.1). Lineage (NCBI taxonomy): Eukaryota > Metazoa > Chordata > Amphibia > Caudata > Salamandridae > Lissotriton > Lissotriton helveticus. Next base: position 40,491,321 of record NC_136057.1, read on the forward strand.
ACCTCAGAAGCATCTCTGGTACCAAGCAGGCTTTCCCTACCAACCTCAGTGACAGAGTGCAAAGTAGGGTTGAATGCCGACATCTCTGTCTCCCAGGCGGGCTAACTGTGGGAGTCCCACCTTGATCTTGGGGAACGATTCATTCTCTTGTAATTCAACATTTTCAGTGGGTGGATTGGATTTTGGGATAAACACTGACATCATAAAAAGTCAATACCTTTTTCCTGCATTGGATGAGATTTTCCTGCTAGTCAAAGATTTATGGGTGTGGAGGGAGCGTGGTTTCTGGGCACAGCTCCACAGTAGGTACCAGGGCAGGGGAACATCCTTTACAACACAACCGCTACAACGCGGTTGCGTTACGACGCAGCTTTAACAACGAAAGTCGTTACAACGACTTTCGCTGGACGGCGCTCTAGGATAGGGGATAGTTTAATTTACTATCCAACACCTTCCCTACTATCCACGGGGACTGGTGTTGGAATAGTAAATTAAACTATTCACTATCAGCGCCCCCTAATGCAAGTCATTGTAATGACTTGCGTTGTTAAAACTGCGTCGTAAAGGGACGCGTTGTAACGGTACGCGTCGTACCGTCATACATCCACCAGGGCATGAAGATCACATCCTTAGTATTCACAGTATAGCACTGAGGATGTGGACCTCATAAAATTAGATACTCACTTGTCAATACAACCTTTAAATAGCTGCAGATCACATCAAAGAGTTCTCTGAATCATTCCGATGAATGCTTGTTCAGTTTACCTTTTTCCTGAACAGACACTGCCATACAGGGACATATTATCGTCCTCATTCCATTTTTTGTACATTGTAATATTGCTTCTCAACGCTTGGTGCATTCAGCTAATAACTTATAAAGGAACACAATGAAACCTGTTCATACTGTGAGATTTGAAGTGTCCTGCCTTTGTAAGGGTTGGAGGCTCTCGGCCCTCGGCTCAGTTTTTACATCTAATCTCATTTGTTGTGTAGTTTCATGCAGGACCTACGCTGTATACAGATAACATACACTGTGGGCTTGGTGGCAAACTGAGTCTGTCCACCCCCATCGAATATGTCAGCTTATGTTTTCGCATTAGCTAGCTCGTAGTGTTACTAGAATATCCTGTAATCAGAGAGGTTTTTTTGGCAACCTTAGAACACAATACCCTCAGACTTTGGAAACAATATACTACTTTTCACCCAGTCACTCGTGCTTGCTTGTTTTGCTCTCAGAGAGATACACAGAACAAAAGAGATACACAGAAGAAACAGTTGGGCGTGTTTACAATAAGAATTTATTGTACCGTTGTTCTCCTCATGTAAAATAAGTGCACTGCTACAGCTGTAACACAGTAGCAGAGATACAGAACCAGCAGTACAGTGAATAAAAAGGAATAGTATAGTTCTACCATTTTGCAATAGTCATGAACTCACAGATGAATATAGAATGCATTTATGAAAATAAAGTGCGTACTCCTAAGAAGCCTGTCTAGATGTACCTAAGTATACCTAGCATGTGAGTAGGTGCTATAGAGCCTGGGAGCCTAAGAGCCAAGAATCCCACTAGGCTTTAGTTGATCCCCCATACCTAAATAGTGAGAGTGTGGGACTTCATCCCGGGATTGAGCTGGACACCCCACAAGGGATCGTCAGACCATTGTCAGCTGGAGCGATGGCATGCCGGAGCTGCAGTGTCTCTGGTAAATGTGTGGGCCATGAAGTCTTGGTTCCCTCATGCCTACTGATAGGAGGAAGTGCTGTATTTATACAGTCCATGTGCATAGGATACCCATTGTTCAGTATGAGGATGACGTTAAACCTTGTGTGTCAATGGGAGAGGTAATAATAATAATAATAATCCACATTTGTAAAGCGCACAATCACCCGTAAGGGTCTCTAGGAGCTGGGGGCCGTCGGGAAGATTAAGCGAGCTATTGCCCAGAGTCACATGGTGCTGGGCTAACCTGCCGCCGGAGCCGGGGATCGAACCCTGATCCCCAGATTCCACGTCAGTCGCCCTGGCCGCGGCGCCACACCTTACCTCCTGGAGAGTGTACTCATCAATTATTCATATGTGCTAAGGATGACGTCTTAGCAATATCGATCAGGCAGAATCCACCCTCGTCATAGAACTAGGTGAAAGGTTTTGTCCATAAGTGGCTGCAGACCTTATAAGGCATGATGTCCTTGTAAGGCATTCTGTCCTTATGTGGAGTCATGTCCTTATAAGGCTTGTTCATATGAAATAACGGGAGCTGATGTAGGGAACGTGTACGATGTTCCCTGGACCTATAAGAGGGTACGGATATGAAATATAACACAGTCCTCTTTTCTTTCTTCCTTCAAAGAGTCCTCACTCTGTCTACAGTGAGTGCTGCCCCCCTGGGCCCTCAGCTTAGACTTCACATTTAATATCTTTTATTCCCTCTTCCCCACAGATTCCTTGATCTGTTAACATTCAAAGCTGTCATCGGGCCCTCAGTTCAGACTTAACATCTAATCTCTTCATGTATTTCCCTTTTCTTCACAGATTCCACACTCTGTCTGCAGTCAGAGCCACTACTGGGCCTTCAGCTCAGAAATTACATCAAATCTTCATCTCTCATTTTATTCCCTCTTTCCTTACAGGTACCTAGCTCTGTCTGTACTCAGAGCTGCCTCCCTGGGTACCGAAAGGCTCCAATAGAAGGGAGACCCATCTGCTGTTTCAACTGTGTGCCGTGTGCCGAAGGGGAGTTTTCAAACAGGACTGGTGAGAAAATACCTTGTACTTCTTACAAACCTGAGCACAGTTGTGCAAAGTACACATATGAGCAGCTATTTTTTCAAAGAATTAATTGTTTATCACTTGGAAGAACATCTCAAAAATACTGACACAATAGAAGGAACACATGCATGTACAAATTTAGCTGTTAGAATGCTTAACAAATGGGCTGAGTAGGTAGTTATTTTGCTAGCTCTTGTGTGATCACATTTAATGGTAACTTCATTGCCCCAAACAAAGGTGCAAAGTGCTCTAAAGGCCAAGCACAATCGAGTGCCTCACGTTCAATAACATAATGTGTTTAGAAATCCCTATGTTCGAAGTCACTGTAAATAGTTTTGCACAGAATACTTTGCGCCGCCCCCGCTGAGCCTTCTGTCACTTGCGTCGCTGTAGTGTCACTCACTTTGCACTCGTGCACCTTGTACACACTTGGGTCATTGAAATTTTGTATCCACAATTGCAGTGCTGATATTTAACTGTAATTCTCTGTTGCCCTATCTCCTATATATGTTGAATTAAATTGATGCTTTTATCACTTAAAATTAATGTATAGAGTCTCCTTGTGCCTCCATGGATAATGTTTTCATATCCTTAGTATCTGTCCTATAATCACACTGGTTGGGATATTGTTTAATATATATCACGTTCAATAACAGCGTATTTGCACTCTGCAGGAGACAAGGGTCTACAGGCATATGCAACAATGGATTCATAACCCTTTTCATTAACCTGTGAAAGAACAGCACCGATACAAGTACCCCTGGCGTCAGTGGTGATTATATTTTTTCCACAAGGGTCAAAACCTTGGAGGGCAGTATCTGAAGAGATGGCATTTTTAATGTCAGAATATTCCTCTTGAGACAAAGCAGACCACACAAAATCAGACTTGAGCTTAAGTAGTTGCCTAATGTGTAAAGTTCTGCTTGAAAGGTTTTGTACAAACTTAGAAAAGAACTCAACAAGTCCCAAAAAGGAATTAACTTTGTCCTTATTTTTGGGACTGGGGGCATCAATAATGGCAGAAACCAGTTTAGCTATAGGATGAATGCCAACAGCGCTGATCTCATGACCAAGATAACTCACACTATTAGCAGCAAACTTGCACTTTAAAATTCTAGTTAGTCCAAATTTGTTTAAGAGGAAAAGTAAATGGAGAAGTTTAGTTTTGTGATCATTGCGATTCCTGCCCATCGCGAGAATGTCATCTTGGAAGATGAGAACATTATCCAGATGACCGAAAATCTTGTGGATGAAACGCTGGAAAACAGCGGCAGCAGAGGCTAAGCCAAGCGGCATCCTGGTGTATTGAAAACAACCAATGTGTGAAATAAAGGCAGTGAGATTTTTACAATCAGTAGAAAGAGAAATTTGGTGAGAGGCTTGGGACAGTCCATGCTGGAGAAAACTTCCATGCCTCTGGTTTTGGTAAGAATTTTATTAATATTTGGAAGAGGAAACTGGTCTTTCAAAATGTTCGCATTTAAATGGCGCAAGTCAATGCATAACCTAAGCTTTCCATTGGCCTTCCTAGCGACGCCCACCAGTAAATCCATTGGGAAGATTCAATAGGTTCAATGACACCATCTTTGATGAACCTACCCAACTCCTTCTCCACCTCATCCCTAACAGAAAAAGGAATATTGCGTAATTTGTGGACTGTGGGAGCAACATTGGGTTTGAGGTAAATGTGGTCCTCAAAAACTTCCAATCTGCCCAACATACCTGAGAAAACACCAGGAAAATCATTACTTTCTTGCCTAAGCATGCACCTTCATCTAGGACCAGAACTTGTTCAATACTATTTGGATCAAGAATAATATTACGTTTCCTTTGATCTTTCTACCCAAGAACAGAAGGACCCTTCTTAGAAATGTAAAGTTTGCAAAATTCACTTCTATTCTTGAACCTAAGGATAAGGTACCTAAAACCAAGTAAATCAATAGATTCCCCAGTGAAGCTTTCTGGAGCAATATCAGTTTGAAGATTTTAAGGACCAAGTTTTTCAACAAATTTGTTGGACCATACAGCTTCATTAACAATGGTGAAAGGAGAACCTAAATCAGCTGCAATGTGTACATTAACTCCTCCCATGAATATTAAACACAGACGTTTGTTAGAATAATTATTTTGAAAGATATAGAGGACAACATTGTCCATAGAACTTGAAGCAATACAGGCTTCATCATCACTAACTTCATTGGGGTGGATAAAAGACCCTCCACAATGCACTTGACTTTGTCTCTGTTAGGTTTTTTAGTATGACAAGCTCGGCTGAAATGATCAATTTTCCCACATAGAGTGCATTTTTGTTAGATGGCTGGACATTTCTTATCGTTGGTGAGATGCTACCTACTGTCACACCGGAAACATCTGAGTTCTTTATGAATGGAAATTACATCTCTTTTAACAGATGATCTGCCGGAAGAGATGACCTTAGTTTTGTTAGAGAGAACCCTGGCAACAGTTTCCTGCTGCTCATTCACAGGGTTCTCTTTTTTAAGGTCTTTGGCACACCTACTAGACAATTCAGCTTTCCTAGCAATAGCAATAACATCTTTAAGAGGGTTGTCACCATTAACCCATAATCTGTCTTGTATGTAGGGATCAAAAGCATGCATGACAACTTGATCTCTTATTCACTCTTCTTGAATAACACCAAGTCTGCAATCTTTTGCAAGATTTTGAAGAGCTGTAACGAAATCATCAATAGTTTCATTCTTAAGCTGTTTCCTTTGAAATAACGTAAAACGGGTTAAACTAATTCAATCTTTAGGAGAGAAGTAGTTATCTAAATGTCTAATGGCTTGATTAAAAACATTTTCATCACCAGAAACAATATCTTTGTTCATCTGACCGTAGATTCTTAAACTTTCCGGTCCTAAACTGTGCATTAATAAACCTTTTTTCCTTTTACCAGACAACTTATTAGCATGGTCAATGGTCATTAAGTAATTAATAAAGTACTTCTTCCATTGTAACAAGGGAACAGGAGGATCACCCGGAATGCACATAGGCTCTTTTGGTGCGTTGACAGTAATGTTGGGTGTAGGAGGGGCCATTGTATTCCAAAAGTTGCAAGAAAATACAATTAGCCAGTAGACAATCGCTATTCGCAAAATGTGGAACAGGAGTACTGTAAGTTGGAGTCTGTGCAAATCAGTGTAGAAATATTAGCAGGAAACACCTTAAGTTAGGAACAGGAATGCTGTATGAATGAAGCTGTGCAAATCAGCGTAGAAATATTAGCAGGAAACATCTTAAGTTTCAAAACCACAGCAGAATTACTGGGCTATAATGTGGACATGAAGAAAGGGCTGTGCAAATCAGCGCATAAAGTCTTCCAGATAAACCACAATTAGATTGAACTTCCCAATTAGAGACCACAGTATTTGAAAAATAATGTGTACACTTTAAAAAGCTTTGCGAATCAGTGAAGTAAGACTCGCAGTATGGATAAACTCCACAATCAAAAGATTCCAGACATCAAAATTAGGTAGGCAAACTTAAGGAAACAGTTCCTGATAGTACAGATGAAGGAGAAAGTATGCCAGGGAAAGTCTAGTCTCATCTTTTAAGGAAGATGGAATAGGTGCGACAAACAGCAGAGCATAACAAGTGTAGAGACTCACCACTGTAGCTTGACAAAGTCAACCTTTGTGAAGGTCCCTGAATGGGGTGAAATATATCAGCTGCGTATGAAGGAGAACAATAAAGTGAGATGAAGGGAAGAGAAAATATCTCACAAAGCTCTAATTGATGTTAGCGATGTCCGGAAGGTGCCGAAATGCACTGTGGGAACTTGTGTGATCCTTGCATTGGGGGAGGAGTCGAAGAGACGCAGCCCAATAAACGTAGGAGAGGTGGGAAGAAGCTGTCCCAGGTCCAGGCGGTGAAGAAAACAGGAATCAGAAGGACAAATGAAGATGCGTGGGCTTAGTCTGGCTGATATCATTGCCAAAATCTGTGTAGTGAAGCTCCACATGACACAGGATGTAAGCAAGAAGATTTATTGCATACTTTGGCCAGACAACGAACAGCGCGACTGTCAGATACAGCAACAACTATCAACTGATAAAGCAGCTCTGTGCAGATAGAAAGCATTCAAACATAAACCAATTATTACATAGGAAAAGTTCTAGTCTTCCCTCATGGAGCCCCTCACGAGACCACCACGTGGGAAGAATTTCTGTGTGTTCCTCTGTCCAATGGGGAACTGAAAAATCAGGTCTGATTAGGTCGTAGACAGGTTTTATCTTTTCTGTGTAATCTAAAAAGTATGTTCTGCCAACATTTTGGAACCCTAAAATGGAATGTAAGCCACTCAGAGTCTTTGGAGGTTGGAGCAGTGCACATTGTTCCCAAAAATAAGATGCTAGGCTTTCCCCCTCACTTGAGAGCTCATATCCAAAAAATAGGACATTGAGATGGGCAATTTTTGGCATTTAAAGTTGAATGTTTAATCTTTACTTGGCCCCCTAGCCGAGGTGGTGCAGGCGTATGGAGTGGAGTTAGTCTCCTACGCTGATGACACCCAACTGCTTATCTCCCTATCTCAAGCACCATCAATAGCGGCATCCAACTTTAAGGCCTGTATGCAGGATCTGGCCCCTTGGATGAACTCGCACTTCTAAAGCTAAACGGTTCCAAAACTGAGGTACTGGTGGTTGGGGGCACTAGCCTAAACGGGACAGCGGACTGGTGGCCACCTTGTCTGGGCCTTACCCCTACCCCTTGTAAGGAGGCTAAGAACTTAGGGATATGGGTTGACCCCACTCTATCATACGAGGTCCACATTCGTCGCTTAGTGGGCAAGTGTTTTGGGGTGCTAAAAACACTCAATCAAACCTTGGATCTACTTCCCCTTGAAGCTAGACGCACCCTAACACAGGCACTCATGACGTCCCGTGTAGACTACGGGAATGTCCTATTTTTGGGCGCCACGGAAAAAAGTCTGGGACGTCTACAAGTCCTTCAAAACTCGGCAGCTCGCCTAGTGCTGAGACTTCCGAAAAGGGCAGCGTCGAAAACTGCGCTGGCGGCCTTACATTGGTTGCCAATATAAAAGAGAGTCATGTACTAAGCTCTCCTCATATGTCATCGGATATTATGGCAGAAAGCTCCCTCCTATCTTCATGACTTAATAAACAGATATGAGCCTACAAGAGCTCTTCGCTCTGTAGGCACGGGCCAGCTGAAGGTTCCCCGTGTAAGAAGGGCCAAACTTGGGGGCAAATCCTTTAGAGTTTTAGCAGCTCAAAATTGGAACAAACTTCCGCTTTGCCTCAGACTGGAAAGATCTGAAATCAAGTTCAGAGGTCTCCTAAAAACACACCTGTACAGCTCATAATGCGGGGTCTGATTGGCTGCTCCATCTTAGCTGTTGCCTGCTATTCTTCTCTCCATAGCGCGGGGACACGCCGGGATGGCGTCACCAGGCGCTTTATAAACTACTTTATTATTATTATTATTAATGTATAGCCCAAAGTGATAAATCTCAGAATTATGTTGTTCACCCTGCACAAGTGCTCCAATAGTTCATTGTCCGTCACATAAATATCATCTACACAGGACAATGTTCCTCATTACAATTTTGTAGTAACTGTGATACTCTTGCTGAGAACCCCCCCATGGATATTCTCATACCCTTGCGGCATTCTACAAAATTGGGGTTGTGTGCCTAGAGCTGAAAATGCTGTCAAATATCTGCTTTCAGGCACTATATTTTGGGAAAAAAATTCATTTGAGGTATCTAGTGTTAATTTGTATTTTTTTCCGTACAATTTTATTCATTAATGCAGCACTGTGTGCATTCTGTAATGCAAATGTTTGTGCGCATGTGTTTAAATGCCTGAAGTAAACAACTATTCAGTATGAATTGTCTGGTTTTATTGTGAAAAACGAAGTATTATTCATTGAAGGGGTGCAGGGCCTTATTTATGAAAAGTGACCCTTCGCAGCGTGAATACAGCAATGCATCACTTTATTGTGTCCTCCTTGCGACATGATGGATGCGTCATATTTACTCTATGTTGCATCAAGTCACAAGGAATTACAGATATGTCAGTTTTACTGACCTAGCTGTTGGCGCACACATGATGCATTACTGGAGTTGTGTCGGAAGCATGACACAACCCCAGCAATGCATCACTGCATCACTTCTACAAGGCTTACTTGCGTGGAAACGCCCCCCTACGGATGTGTCACTTTGTAAATAGGGCGCAACAGGGGGCATGTTTTACGCCACCAATGTGTCACAAAAAGTTACACAACAACAGCGCAAAACTGTTGCAAAATCTCATAAATAATGGCCTCAGTTTTCAATCACACCTTGGTGTTCAAGTTGATCTAAGATCTCCCTGCTTCATGTTTTTTGGGTACTGTCTCTGTGGAGTTGGAGTAGATTTTAATGAGATTTCATGATGAGGTGATTCAGAATTCCACCCTACATGATTAGGGTAAAGTGTGGGGGCTAGTGCTAACGCCCACTCCAGCACGTATGAATGCTTCAGTGACTCTGGAATGAGGTCGGAAAATGCTGGAAACATGACATCATCACCTTTGGGGCACTCCATGATGAAGTCTGATGACCAATCTCTTTCAGACAAAAGGATGTTGTGTCACATTCCTGGGTACGTCCCATGTGGGACACTTACTCTTGTATCAGGGGTTTCCACCATTATATGTTCCTTCAACGCTGCTGTCACCAGAATTTCCATCAGGTTCCGGAGAGCTATTGTTACTTCTGCTGCGCTGTCTTACATTGTCAGAGTCCATTCCCGGTTCAGAAGCAGAGTCCTCAGTAGCCTAGGCATGTCTTATGTTAAGGCCTGCTACCTTCTTCTTTTTAAATTGTGGCATAGTTTTGGGGTTTCCTTCTTCTTTGATAGTGTAGTCTGAAGTGTGATGTGTCTATATCTTCTCTATGACTCACTCTTCGATCTCTGTTCTAGCTGTCATTCTCTTTCTGAGTTTTTTGATGAACCCTGAAAGGAGCAGGGGGAATGAGTTTCAATATCCTGATACCGGTCAGATTTTTTAATGTTATCACGGTTCCTAAGGTTATACCTCTTCTCAGGGGGCTCCTGCTGAGGAGACACACCCCGCGATCTTGGTGAACTTTGTTTAATATTATTTTTCGTTGTGTATTATCCCATTTCTTCTTAAAAGAATTGGGTGCTTGCTTCAAGTTAACCTTTTCAGAATTACTGCCCTTGTGGTTTCCTAGGTTTGGCTCACAAATTAGATCTACGCAGTGAAGCATAGTTTTCTTCAATAATGTTTGTAAGTGCTTGCTCCTGTTGTCCAGGAGTGCATTACCTTAAGCGCGGGTGTATAGCCACCACTGCTGCTTCCCCTTGTATGTTACTTGACATGATTGCTGGTGCTTGGGCTAAGCTGCCTATCAGTTTCATCACCAAGTCCAAGGCAGGTTCTGCCCAGTACTCATTCTGTATTTGCTTCAATACCTCAGGTATAACTGCTATTGAGGGGGTACCATGAATTCTGATGCAAACAGTGGCAGAAATTGTAGCTCAGGTGGTACAATCCTCTATTGGGGAGCCTTCCCCATTGGCAGGAAAATTGTTAACATTCTGGGGCATCCGAGGGCCTGAACGGAGGCGGAACGTCCGACCGACTAGTTCTTGGATGCAGTTGTTCCGACCGCGCATTATAATGACCAAAAGCATTGCTTACCGACTGACTCGGTTACTCCAAATCCGACTGGGTATTCCAACTGGGAAGCTATCGGAAACACCAAATGGAGCAGTCCAGAGCCACTTCCGAATCCGAAACCACTAGCTCTATTAGGATGAATATTTCCAACATGCTGACTCTGTCAGGCCAACTACCTCATCAAAGCAAGTAGAAGGGCAATATTTCAGCTCCGAATCTCGTCACAACATGTTTCCTGCAACTGATCCTGTACAGCTATAGAGTCCATTGTGCATGTCATCCCTCTACTATATATCTATGAGGAATATTACAACCCCAACCAACGCAGCCGTCACAAACTGTATGTAAGATACATACCCCGCCAGATTAACGTAGCTACCCAACGAAAGTCAGTACAGTAGAAAGTGTTATTATTATTATTATCATTATTAATTCATTCTTGATACAGCGCATGGCTACCCTTAGGTATCCCAACGCTAGCTGCAACCACAAGACGTTTCTGGTCTCACTCCAATTTCTGGAAGAGCCCGTTTTGAATCATTTCCTAAATGTAAAATGGCGTTCTGTAGCAAGTTGTGTATGGCAAATGAAGGAATGTCAACATCAGGTATCTCCAGTCTGACAGTCAAATCAAGGGAGAAACACACATTTTATGTTGGAACAGGAAGGCCCATAGCTACATATGTGCATGTACAACAGAATGAATGCATGAGTACACTACAGCACACAACGAAAAACAACAGTGCAACAGAAATTCAATGTACTCACAAAAGTATGCCCACAGAGACATTTGCACTTCCACCATGTCCACACCTACATGCATTATTTGCCCAGGCAAAATCCGAATATCTGAAACTCATACAAAGAACACAACAACTCATGTCATAGGAAGTCAAATTGCAGGAAGTGATATCATTTATCCTAACTACCTTGCCAGTTCCCAAACACCATAGCAAGAAACACATTATCTAATCTGTATAGCTTGAAATTACCCAACAATATGTAGAAATCACACTGGAAAAAGAAGTCAAACCACATGGCTGATCCACCAAGTAGCAATACAATACACCCACGCAATCAGATGGAAAACCTAGACCTAGCTTGTTTACAATCTCACACCTCACTTTACCCGATGAACCAATTGTTGACAGATCAATACATGTCACTCAGCAATAAATTGAGCACTACAGTACAACCGGGCCTGCCACTCCCCCGTCAGCCCAATCACACAATCCCATATCCCGTGTCTTGACGAATACAGCAATGTTTGAGCAGGTATCCAGCAAAACCCACTTCGAGTATAATCTCACCCTCACCGCAGGGCACGTAGCCAGGTCATCATAGGGAGTCACAACCAGAATCGGATGTTAGCGGTATCAGGAATACCAACATGTGAAGGATCCAGCACAGGTTCAGAGCAGAACTCAGACAGATTAATCCCTTACAAACATGCTTATGTTGATGCACCGGATGTTGTGGGATCACAGGCAGGGGATGATGTCCTGGTGTACTGAAGTCAGGTCATCAATTTTAGATATGACAGCATCCAGTTTTTGATTTTGGGCTGTCTAGAGTTGCTCAATGTTCCTGAGGATCCTAACGACCAGGACAAATTCTCCATGGCAACCCTTGTATGCGTTGAGTATCCAGAGATATTTGGGTGCTCCTCATCATCAGCACCAGCTGCATGACAGCCCAGGTCCCCAGTGCCTCTCCCACCACCCCTACCCACCGGAGCAAGACCAGTTGTTGGTGGCACACTCAACACTGAGCCTCCTTCCTCATTGACAGGGGTGTTGTTATACGCCAACTCCAGAGTGCCCTGTGTTGCTTTGCTGTCGGTGGTGGCTCGGGCTGCTGTGTTCGTCTGGGTAGGGGTCAGCTGGGTGTTGTCAGCTGAGTTGGGAGTGGTCGCAGAGGATCCTGCTGTTACCCCTGCTGGTGCTATGGGCCTACCCAAAAGTGATGTGCCAGGTCGTTCTTCATCATCCGAGGATGGTTGAGGGACATCAATGCCAGAGAGTTCTTGGTTGACTGAGGTCTGGGACTGGCTGTCCTGATTAGTTCCGGGGGGGTTCCCAGCTCACCTTGTCGGTACATAAAAGGTACAATGATTGATGTGACTGTCCAAAGCCCCTCAAATCATACCCATTACTTGGGCTCCTGAACCTAATGATGAATTAATGTACATATATTGTCCTCCTTCAGCCATGATGCTGGCCTAGGTCTTTGGTGGACAATGTAACTCTGACAGGATGGCGATTGGTGAACATGTCTAGCTAGATGCATAAATGGGCATGTTGTGTTTATTTCGCATTACATGTCCAAAGACATTGACTTGTTTGTGACACCCAGTGAATGACACAGGTGGGTTGGTGTTTTACACATCTGTACTTTCACTGTGACATACATACTCTTTATTTCCCAATGTTGGTATTTTTTGGGCCTGTGTACTGGGCTTAGTCCACGTCTTTGGTAGTCACATGGGTGTGGCTGTCTACACACTCAAAATCTGTTAATGAACCCAGTAATATGTGGAAATGGTGTGGCTGATGTACTGTTGTTCTCATCTCGTTATACTCAAGTGAATGGTTCTGAGATGAAATCACGAACTGTGCTTTCTTCCATTACGAATGATGCGGAGATGAATGCTCGTTTACGACTACTCTAAAAAACTCAGATTGCTAGAACTGCTGGACCGAACGGCCACACTACCTCCCTTCGCGGCAACCCGCCCGAAATACAGATACTTTGCCCCATACGAGGCCTCCGCTTCCACTTCAAATAAATGCCACAATTGCCACATTAAGTCAGATATGTGCGCTCAGTGAGGCCACTGCCCCGTTTCATCTTGACCATGAATACTACATCCAGCTACGGCTTTATCCAGTCCACGTCCTGAGGAGAACCCCTAATCGCTGTGTGGTTCAAACCGCCTTGACCCTGAGCCAGGGGTAAAGAAGAAGGGTGCAACTAGGGACATAAAATAACACCACGCTTTCCGTTCCTAGAAGTGCAACCACAAAAACATCTAATCACTGGCTCAGCAAGACTAGCAGGCAGTACCTATGAACTGTGTTGTCCGCCCGTCTTCCGGTACATAATCTAAAGGACTGGTGCCTATTTTGAAAACTGCTTTTAGGCATCACACTAATTCAATTTATTTGTTGTTATGTATTTTTGGTGTGTTTGAAATCCAGTATTGATGATGTATATATTGAACACTCGTATATATTGCGCACATTATTTTCTGAATGCATTCTTTATTGTTTGATAACTGTCCTCTTTCTTTGACATACAAAAAAAGAAATATCAAAATCTAAGAAGATTTATATATAAAAAAACACAAATAAAATATTGATCACTCAGTACTTGCAGGCTGGGTATGACCAAATAAGAAACAAGTAAAACCTGGTTGGCTCTCTCTTGTGTTTGGTATATTGTAGCAGTCCAAGCCAGCCAGTGATAGGACCCAAACCTTCCTCGTTGCCCTTCTTCCATTACGTGGCAGACTACTTTAATGAACTGAGGTTTGCCTGCTTAGGTTCTATTTGGTAGACTTACACTCCTCCTCCCACCCCACCCAACCAGGCCATCAGGAGGAGTGTCATCCAGACAACCCTTGTAAGTGTACTTGCAAGACGGTTGTCACTGGTGGCTGGTGTGTATGGCACACAGGCAAATATGATAGTTGTGATAGGTTCAGACACCAGTCCCCAGTGTCAGCCATCTTGCTAGTACACATCCCCTCACTGTAAGATACCCATAGGCCCCGATGAAGTGGTTGTGCTGGGTTAGGATAAGAGTGTTTTCCATGACACCAACTCCCATCAGGCTCTGTCCTACACGCAGGAAAGTGCCTGTTTGGAGTTGTAGTCAGTGCAAACACTCTTCTCCCCAGGTAGCCCAACCATGCTTGAAACATGTGTAAGGTTTTGACGCAGTGGCATCCTAGAAATGGTGCAGTGAAATCTTGTAGATTTCACTGCATCACTTCTACGAGGCCTTCCTGCATGGTAATGCCCACCCTGCATACATTAAACCTGACGCAGGTATAATGTGATGCAGGGCTTTACAACGTGACACATCTCCCTAGATGCGTCACATTGTAAATTGGCTTAATTTTTTACGCCACCTCTGTGTCACAGAAGTGATGCAACGGCAGCGCAAAGTGTGACAAGGGGCTTGTACATCTGCCTCTCAGTCCATGGGAAAGGCATCACCACTCTCTTCCATGTAGAAGCCAGCCTTAAACCAGATCAACTGATCACAGGCTTCAAAAGATCCAATTTCCCAGTGAGAAAGGATTTTTTAAACTTAAGCTGTACAACTACGTTTTAAAGTTTTCTAGAGACATCTTCCCACACCTTTTTCATTTTTATCTTTTCAGACTTTAGGATATATGATGTAACATATCTAGTAACAGCTATTGAATAATCTGCAAAAAACTGATGGTCCATGTTTGCATTCCAGATAGACAAAAGGCCAGGGTTGTAGTCATTGATCTTCTTTGAAGAATCACGTTTTAGGGCCAGATTAATATCTCATTAGGATAGCATTCCTACTGATTTGGTTCCGGAATGGTTTCCCACCAACTCGACCAAGATATTCCTGAATGACGGATTACGATGCATTGCATGTTAAACTCCCACTGAGTTGGTAGGAAACCAATCCGCGTGACCGAATCATCCAGATATAAGCCTGATATGTAATACTCATTCGGAAACGCTGAAGAATAGCATTCTTGCATTAAATCAGACTCGGTTTACCCCCGGGAACAGAAGACGATGCACCCAATACGGTTTATAAACCGTGTCGGTTGGTTGCACAAATGATAATTGGAAACTAATAAAAAGTATTGAAAACAAGCATTGGCACCACCAAATTAGCCCAACAAAACTTCAAATATTAGCCACTCCCACCAACCCACTTAAATAAAAGGACTAAAACATGACCATGATCCTTTGCTCTAACACAACTACTACTAGGTCACAGGATTTCCCACACACTCCCTGCTTTGTGCCTCACACACTCACACTTCACCCACCACACAACTTACACAGATTTTAATTTTTAAACAATTCTTACAAACATACACTCTTTTTAAAATTCGCACTTATCTTCACCTTCCCACTTACCCTCACCTATACATTCACATTCACCCTCACCATGACCACAAGGAAGCAGCCCTGGTTCACAGAGAAGAAGTTGGAAGTGCTTGTAGATGAAATAGTCAGAGTAGAGCCACAGTTACTTGGGAACCTAGTCCAACGGACTCCCCTTTCCCAGAGAAATAGCATGTGGAACAGGATAGTCAACAAGTTAACAAAAGGGTTCTTAAGAAACTGATGGTTTTAATAATCTATGTGGTTAGTATGGAGTCAAATATAACACTAGCCTTTGTTCACTTGAGAATGCAAGAGGTTCTCAAAACTGACTATGACAATTTTTGATGGAAAATATGATATCATTTTTGGTGACCTTCTTCAGCTGACACCTGTAAAAGGTCAACCAGTTTTGAATAAGGTGTTCCATGAAATAACCAGAAATTATTTAGGAAGTACTGGACTTGTTAACATATGGTTAAATTCCCATCAAACAAAAATTAACAACATATATGACACAGGCTGCAGATGTGGTGCATTTGGAAAACATAAGTAAAGCTAGGGTGAGTAAAGAGTACTCAGTAGAGATGGAAACAGTTGAAGGTGATGTCAGATGTTTTGAAGATTGAAAATTATATTGTCGCGTCTTCACTAACTCTCTCCAAAAAAAGAGTTATCAATGATGGATGGATTAGAATCAAGACGTTTCCACTTTACCTTATCTCTGTAGTCTCTCAAATTCTAAAATGTGTTGTACTCTCTTTAAATTCAGTCTAGGATTACATCTACTCCAGAGCTCTTTAAGGAGTACAGGAATGTGAGGATGTTGGCTCCAGAGGCATTGTACCAAGGTTCACATACTTTTAGACAGCAGATATTTTTTTACTTAGCAACAGGAAATTTTAAAGCCTATTTCAAAAATATATATAATATCAGGATCACGATTGCTGGCACTTGTTTTTTTTTATTTAAAATGCAAATTTTTGATGTAATGTGTGCCTTGTTCAGATTTGTAAAGTCTGTACCCGATAGCATATTAAAAGATTTGTTGCTGATTTTTTTTCTTACTTTAACATGTTTTCTTTTGGTATCTTGGGCTTTATTATAAGCCTTTTATAATGATTTGCTGTGGAATTGTGCTACATTGTATGTGATTACATGTTGGGTTTTGCTCCGAACGTCATTCGGTTCAACAGAATCTGTGTCGAAACCATCCCAATGCATTTCGGGATTGTATTCATCCCTTCTTCAGGGGCCACTGTGAGAAATATCAAACATATCAACAATGTTACATATTGACATATTTACTTAGAAATATTATGATTCAAACAACACGATTTGCGCCCAGTGGAGGGATTAATGCCTACACATAAATTTACGCTCCGCAGTGCAAAAACAATTAGAATGAAATGGTGCTGTGCAACAGTCAAGATCGTCTAGAATACAACTGAAAATAAAAATGACTGAAGGGATGAATAAAATCCAGAAATGCATTGGGCTGGGCTGGGTAATTGAGCTGTAATATGCAGAGGTTGCGTCAATCAGAGGTATTCATTTTTTTAGTTTTTCTGAATTTCAATGATTTTTTTTTCCAGTTAGCAATTACACATCGAGAATTGTTCTCATTCCAGAATCTTATGGCTGATACAGAATCTTTGAGAAAAGCAATGGATTGATATGGTTTATATTCAGCTATTTATCATTGTAAAGTGTTGAATCTCATATATTTACGCTGTGCATCCAGTATAGCGGTGAAAATTCACCAGAAGGGTTAATTGGGAAGAATAAGACAGATGGGAAGAGAACACATAAGTAGCAAGGGTCAGACTATATACCCCTGGAAACATCCCTCAAAACATCGAAGGAGAGGCACCAAGAAGTAAAAGGATGATATTGAGAAGTATAAGACAGATGGGAGGAGAAAGCATAAGGAGCAAGGGTCAGACTATATACCCCTAGAAACAACCCTCAAAACATTGAAGTAGAAATGCCAAGAAACTGAATAATGAGATTGAGAAGAATAAGACAGATGCGAGAAGATACCATACGGGGCAAGGGTCATGCTATATACCCCGAGAAACGTCCCTCGAAACATTGAAGCAGAGGTGCCAAGAAACTAAAGAATGAGATCGAGAAGAGTAAGACAGATGGGAGGAGAAACTTTAAGGAGCAAGGGTCAGACTATATACACCTAGAAACAACCCTCAAAACATTGAAGTAGAAATGACAAGAAACTAAATAATGAGATCGAGAAGAATAAGACAGATGCGAGAAGAAACCATACGGAGCAAGGGTCATACTATATACCCCTAGAAACTTCCCTCGAAACATTGAAGCAGAGGTGCCAAGAAGTAAAAGAATGATATCGAGAAGAAAAAGACAGATGGGAGGAGAAACTTTAAGGAGCAAGGGTCAGACTAGATACTCATAGAAGCATCCCTCATCCCTCGAAACATCAAAGGAGAGGCACCACGAAACTAAAGAGTAAGAATCGAAAAGAATAAGACAAATGGGAGGAGAAAACATAAGAAGCAAGGGTCAGAATACATACCCCTAAAAACATCCCTCAAAACATCGAAGGAGTGGCATCAAGAAACGAAAGAATGAGATCGGGAAGAAAAAGTCAGATGGGAGGAGGAAACATAAGGAGCAAGGGTCAGACTATATACCCCTAGAAACACCCCTCAAAACATTGAAAGAGTGGCGCCAAGAAACTGAAGAATGAGTTCGGAAAGAATAAGATAGATGGGAGGAGAAACTAAGGGACAGAATATATATCCCTAGAAACATCCCTCAGAACATCAAAGGAGAGGTGCCCAGAAACAAAAGAATGAAATCGGGAATAATAAGACAGATGGGAGAAGAAACTATATTGAGCAAGGGTCAGATTATATTACTCTAGAAACATCCTCGAAACATCGAAGGAGAGGTACCCAGAAACTACAGAATGAGATCGGAAGAATAAGACAGATGGGACGAGAAAGCATACGGAGAATGCCTCAGAGTATATACCCCTAGAAACATCCCTCGAAACATCTAAGGAGAGGTGCCAAGAAACTAAACGATGAGATTGGGAAGAATAAGACAGATGGGAGGTCTACTCAATCCCGCAGAATGCCCAAGGAAGAAGCCTAAGCTCACCAGAAAAGAAGATCGACCCTGACTCACAAACAAACCAAACACATTAGAGGTGGCTTGCAACCACACTAAACGCGCACAAGGTAGAATGATCCAGGGAGCCGCAATCAAGGAAGAAGCATCTTCCTTCATGGAACATAGCAGGGGCAAACAAACTACTAGAAGATGGCAAACCGCCTCAGAACTGGGAAGTATATGATATATATTAGCACTCCAGGAGACATGGGCCTTGGATAATATGCCTCTGGAAGGTTTTATTCATTATTTTGTGGAATTTAACAAAAATGAGTGCCCAAAGGTAGGAATGGCAGTCTATGGGGATGTCGGGCGGATTGCCTCCGCCAGGGTAGCGGTGGCCACCGCCACCCTGGCGGAGGAAATCCGCCCGACATCCTTCCCTGCATTCCCCCCGCCATATTACGATGGCGGAGGGGACCGCAGCGGTGGGAAACACCGCCTGCCTGTTTTCCGCCCCGGTCGCCTTGCCGCCACAATGCTGAAAATACAGGATGTGCCCGCCACTGTGGCGGGCCCATCCTAATGGCACTCCCCTGACCCCCGCCTCTAAGGCGGGCGGTCCTGTTCTCCGATAGGGTGGCGGGCGGACAAAGCCCGCCCGCCATCCGAATGTGCCCCTATGTGTCAACAACTCTCAACATAAATCCGAACAACTAAAAGCCCCAGTAGAAACCACAGCAATGGAGCGCACACCGCTAGCCTCTCCTCCGGATCGCCCCTCGGGACTCTGGTACTTGTAGTTCAATAGTGGATCACCCAGGTGGGTGCAAGTCGGTACTTGTTGGACTGATGAATCTCTAGACCCGATACATGTCCCGGGTTTTTGGGTATCGCCCGAGACATGGCTCGGGTTTCGGGATAACTTCCCTCATCAGTAGAGAAAATGGTTAGGGGTGGAGGAGAAGGCCGCCAAACAACCGTCAATGGCTTCGATGCCCGAACCGGCACGCAGGGCAGCATCCAGGAGCCCGTCGGCTCAACGCTCAAGGGAGCCAATTAGTAGAAACCACAGCAATGGAGCGCACACCGCTTTCACTTCCTTTTTCCTTTCTTTGAATGACATTTAGTTTGTGGTTGAGCAGGCATTTTCTCAGTGTTTATATATTTTTACTGGTGTGGGCTATTTCTCTTTCAGTGGGGTTTTATCAGTTATTATAGGTTTAAACCTAAAACTGGACAGCCTAATTATAAACCATCTGACCTTTGCCTCATGGTTGTTAACTCCTTATTGGCAATATATATGACTAGAATTGGATTAGAATTAGAATGCTTAGGGTTTGTTTATCCTCTATGAATAAATTGCTGTTTAAATAAAAAGAAACAGAGAGGGCCAATGGATTTATGTCACTCAGTATCTGAATTTAGGTCCCAAAAGCCATGAGGCATCACAAAAGCATGATATGATGTAAATAAATCACAACAAGAACATTTTTTTCAATATAATTATTCTTTAAATATCAACATGTCATTAACAATGTTGTAAACATACTGCTAAATTTAGCATTGAGGGAACATTTATGGCTTCTATTTTTACTTATAAAATATCTGCTTCATTTTAGATGTGGAAAACTGCCAGAAGTGCCCTGAGGACAAGTGGCCCAATGACAGGAAGGACGGCTGCATCCCCAAAACCATTGTTTTCCTCTCATACAGTGATATCATTGGTGAGGTTTTGGTCTTCGCAGCTGTATCCTTCTCTATAGCCACAGCTGCAGTGCTGGGAATCTTCATTAGACACCGAGACACACCGATAGTCAAGGCCAATAACCGGGATCTCAGCTACACACTGCTTGCCACCCTCATGTTCGCCTTTCTTTGCTCCCTCTTATTTATAGGACGCCCCGGGACATGGACCTGTCTGATACAACAAGCTGCATTTGGGATTATTTTTACTATTGCTGTGTCTTGTATTTTAGCAAAAACCATCACTGTTGTCATTGCCTTTAATGCCACCAGACCTGGGAGCAGATTAAGCAGATGGCTGGGATCACGGGTGTCCGGCTCTATTGTCCTCTTGTCCACACTGGGAGAAGTGACAATCTGTCTGTCTTGGCTGCTCACCTCTCCACCTCACCCTGGCATTGACACACAGTCTGAAACTGGGAAGATAATCCTGCAATGTGACCAGGGCTCTGCAGCTGCCTTCTACAGTGTGATTGGTTACATGGCACTCTTGGCCTTTGCCAGCTTCATGGTGGCTTTTCTCGCCAGGAACCTCCCTGACCGATTCAACGAGGCCAAGCTCATCACATTCAGCATGCTGGTGTTCTGCAGCGTCTGGGTCTCCTTCATTCCTGCCTACCTCAGCACTAAAGGCCGCAACATGGTGGCCGTGGAGATCTTTGCCATCTTGGCTTCTAGCGCTGGACTGTTAGGCTGTATATTCTTTCCCAAATGTTATACCATTCTTAGGATGGATAGCAATAGCATAGACCGTTTAGTTCTGAAATGCAATTTATAGTAACTGACAAAACATTGTCGAGTGTCGCTGCTAGCCACACCAGAATGAAGGGATATATAGATGGACACTTAAAACTAACCTTTAAAACTTTTACAACAAATATGCATTTACTATTTTTGCCGTCACAACAAAATAACATTTGTTATAAAGGTATGCTTGCTTAATGTATTCTCGTTGTTATTTCCTGTGTGTGAAGGCATGAAGGGTTCCGCTGTCATTCTATAATGTGTAATAATATGTATACAGATGCTCTGCGATATATCTAGGCCCCGATGTAGGTAAATCTAATTTACCGACTCATAAATACCGAATTTTACCGATTCGGTATTTATGAATCGGTAAATTGGAAGGAGGCAGATGTAGGTAATTTTTAATTTACAATTACCGAATCTGTAAGATTCGGTAATTACCGATTCGGTAAATACCGAATCGGTATTACCCATTGATTCCTATGGGCTTTGAAGCCCATAAGAATCAATGGGAAATACCGATTCGGTATTTACCGAATCGGTAAATACCGAATCCTGACAGGGGGAACGGGGTGTCACTTTGACACCCTGTAGCACCCCAAGTGCAGGCTTGTGTGCCATGTGGCACACATACATGCCCTAAGGGCATGTCTGTGTGTCACATGGCATAGGTGTACATGCACAGATGTGCATGTACACTGGAAATCGGTATTTTACCACCCAATAGGATTGGGTGGTAAATACCGAGTCCTAAAGGGCCTGTGGCACTCTTTGAAGTGCCACCTACATCTTGATTTACAGAATTTGTAAATTTTGCGATTCGGTATTTTACTGATTCTGTATATTTACAGAATCGGTAAATATACCGATTCTGTAAATAAGATGCCCTCTACATGCCAAATCCAAAATACCGGTCGGGAACTGCCGGAATCGGCCATTACCGACCGGTAAATGGCGACCTACATCTGGCCCCTAGTTCTGCAAATCTCACTGTGCACATACTGCTGAGTCTTCCATAACTGCTCAAGAGCAGAGCGGAAGCATATGAACCAAGAAGGCTTCTGAGGTATAGTTCTCCGCCATACCTGCAATCTTTGATTGCTTTTTGTGAAGGTTTGGGACATTTTTCTGCAGCTTTCTGGAAGTCCAGTGAAACCACATTCAATCTTCTGCTGAGCGATCTTTCCTGAGGTATTTTCAGGTGTCAAGGATACTTGCAGTTTCTAAGATGTGGGACTGGGGAAAGAGTTGTCTTTAAGGTCCTTCTCTGCTACAGATCTTCTCCAATGCATTGCCCCTCTTAAAGGTATGGCTGCTGCAATATGTTGACTTTGCTGGCTTTTATTCTGTCTGCAAAGAATATTTTTGACAGATTTATTTATTAACCTGCTTTTTAGGAATTTTCCTTGACTTTACAGCTTCCTTCTTTGGTAATATATACCTGCTTGTGATCTTTATTGGAACAACATTATTGATAATACTTTTGTATTATTATTTTTACTGGCTCAAGCAACATTTCCCAACACTAATGTGCTTTTATATGAATTATGGGCAATATTTCACTATGGGAGCATACAACCGGCTGTAATGCATGCCCCTATAGTGAAATGGGAGATGCAGCTCATTCCTGTACCCTGTGGCAGGGGTTATATGACATCACAACGCATGCTTTTACCACGCATGCCATTACAACGCAGTTTTTACAACGCAAGTCGTTACTTACAATGACTTGCGTTGGGGGGCGTTGGATAGTGGAATAGTTTCATTTTCTATTCCAACTCCAGTCCCCGTGGATAGTAGGGAAGGTGTTGGATAGAAAATGAAGCTATTCTCTATCCTACAGCGCCCTCCAGCGCAAGTCGTTGTAATGACTTGCGTTGTAATGGTTGCGTTGTAATGGTAGTGCGGGGTAAAAGTTGCGTTGTAAAGGATGTTCCCCCTGCCACAAGGAGCAGGGATCAACAGGGGGCTGAGCTTCAAAGTTGGACCTGCTAGGGACCCTCAAACACGCTTTACATGATATCCATGTTGGACTGACCGGCATGGAAACCATGTTGTAAACTGTGAACGTAATCTCAAGGGCAAAAAGACCCGTACTTGAGATTACTTGCCAGCTTCCCACTAGTGGATGGACTCACTGAGCCTGTCAGAAGCCTGCAGGAATGACAGGCCAGTTTCCTTTCTGACCGCCTCCAACATAATGAGGCAGTGGGAAAGGAAACCGGATGGCAAATTACGACGTGGCCCCTGAGGTCAGAGCCTTTGCCGTATGGTAATCGCTCCCTAAGAGACAATAATCTGTGTAGTCATAAGAGCCAAACATATGTCATTTGCCACAAAAAGGAGCTGTGTGGTATAAAATGTCAGATACTGTTTTGTTTATTAAATGTCTGTCGTGATGGAAAAGTGTGCTCAACTACCAGTCAAGATTCTGTATTGAGCTCTTTTATGGCCATATTTAAATCTAAAAGGAGAACGGTGTATATTGAATATACAAAAAAGCTAAAAGCCACCGTTTCATAAAGCTATCCTCATTACAAGTAGCCATCCAGTGTGTGCCCGTAAGACTACCCTGGACCCAATCTGATCTCTAAATATAATGGATTTGAATAACCTATGTCCTGTTGGACGATTAGACCAAACAGGGGTATGTCACTTTTAAGCTAAACTGACATGTCAACCTTGTAACTGCTATAATGTAAAAGGGCAGCGTTGTACATCCCACTTCATCTCTTATTGAGGGATACCCACGGTATCGCATCATTAAGGCCAGTAGTGTCACTAGATAACCTAAACACCCACCGTTGCTCTTTTTGAAATAAAAACATGGGGATGTCGCTAATGTGGGATGGAATGAAAGGTTTTTCCAAAACCGTCCACATAAAGTCATCTGCTTTATGGTTACACTCAAAAAAATGTCTTGTTAGTTTGGTTATAGTTTTTTACACCGGAAAGTGCTTTTATGTTCCAGCATTCGCAGCTTCACTTTCCGTGTGGTCATGCCAACATACTTATATTCACAAGGACAAGTGATCAAGTAGATTAGGTTATCACTATTACAATTTGTGAAATTTTTTTGTGTCCATGGTTTTGCACTTCCTATGTCGACAGTTTTTGATCGTCTAGTCTGGGCACATACACCACAAGAGCCACACGGAGAGTGGCCTTGGACCCTAGGAAGGTCCATAAGGTAGCATCCTTTTCTTGTATCATAGTCGGCGGGCGTGTGTGAACCAGCTTGTCTCTCAGATCGGTGCTCCTTTTCAATGAGAACAAGGGTGGAGCTATCTTGTCTGAACAGCTATTCAGAATACACCAGTGTTTTCTTACACTTTTTTAAATCTTGTTCGTTAGAGCACTAAAAGTGTGCACATATGTCAATCTGCCCAATGGTGGTTTAGGTGATGGTATCTCAATCAGAGCTTCACGGTTGTTATTTGAGGCTTGTTAATGGCCCATCTAATGAGTTTCTTTGGATATTTCTTATTTTCTAGTTGACTCATCAGGTTTTTGTGAATGTTCCTCAAATTTCTGCATGGTTGTAGTGTGATACTTTTATACATACATCGCACGGTGTGTTGCGCGATGTATATTCATTGTTATTCACGCACAGCTGCGCGTGTTGTAGATGTTGTGGTTTGAAATGTATGTTAACCGAGCATGGAGGGTCGTTCCACGGTTGGCCTGTTCACAGTTGGCTTTCCAGTGGAACGGACGCTTCGTGATCGGGTGGAGTAATTTACTTCAATAAACTCATATTTGACTTCAAAGAAGAGGATCTTCCTGCTTATTAATATTCAAGCTACATTTGGCGACGATCGGGAGCTACTCCACCCGCACCCACGCATAAACTATTTATTTCAGCATACCGAACATACCTTCGGTTGATCTCTCCAGTTCCAACGTGAGGAGAATCCCTTTAGGACTGTTCTGTTTCCTGTTGCTCGAAGGAGGTATGTACTGAAAACTTAGTTTTATCGTGAAGCGTGATTGGGAAGTTCCACAGCCTTTCATTGGCTTTCAATTTTAAAGGGCATTTCAGGAGGCCTCCTTCACACTTTATTGGATGGCTGTTGCTGTTTTATTGTACCTCCGTTTACAATTGGCCTGTGATTTCCTGCTCGTGACGTGGGAACGTCACTTTTCTTTTCATTCCCGGAACATTAAAATAAGCACATTTAACAGTGTATCGTTATTCCCGGAATATTAAAATAAGTACAGTTATCTGCGTATCGTTACAGCGATACGCACGCTTCAACCTATTTGGATTATTATCTACAAGCGTTGATCAGTAATCTCGCCTTTAAGCAATATTCATTTGCTCTGTTCATATCATTACAGCGGTACGAACGCTTCATTCGTATCCTAGCAACATTCTTCTGTCTTCACTGCGCACCATCCACAGCGATACGCACGCTAATTCTGTTCCTTAGCAACAGACTTTGTTTAACGCGTGTCGCATCAGGTACACATCTCTCCTTAACTTATTGTGATTTTGGCAAAATGTACAACGTTATTGGTATATTGTGATTTTTATGAAATTTTAACATTTTATGGCCTAACTGATTTTTTCTTTTCACAGGTATTTTGCTATTTGTATTCTCATATTGACTTTTAACAACTGGTTTTGCTATTTTAAAGTTTATTTTCCATTCACCACGGCAAACAATCAGTGGCAACAAGTTACTCAACCACCTCCCTTTTTAAGTAAACCAGGTTCACCTGAGATTATTTGGCCTGAGTGGTTTGGGCTTTTTGAGAACCATCTTGTTGCTATTGATGCAACAAAATTTTCGGCTGAGCGTAAGTTTGCAATACTTTTTGGGTGTCTTGGTCAAGCTGCTCAAAGAATATTCAAAAGCGTTGTTCCCATTGCTCCTCCGGCTCAGAGAGGAGACACTGAATGGAATGTTTACGTTGAAGCTATCGCTAGGTTAAAGAAACAGTTCTGCGATGAACCTAACATCATGTTAGAACGCCATAATTTCTATTCGAGAAAACAAAAAGAGGAAGAGAATGTGGAGGAGTATATTTCTGCGCTTAGGGTTTTGTCTATTACATGTGATTTTGGCCCATTATCTGACAATTACATCAGAGACCAGTTCGTTTTCAACTGTGCGTCATGAAAGATTAAGCAAAGGATCTTGAGTTGTAAGAATCCATCTTTAAGCGAGGTGATCGATCTTGCCTTAAATATTGAACGCTCTACTTTGACAAGTAAAGTAGTGATGGATTCTACAAAATGTGGAGTAAATGCGGTAGACGCTACAGATAGTGATCAAGATAATTCCATATGTATAATTAATTCTAAGGGTAAAACACAGTTTACTGCTAAACCCACTCAGAAGAAACAGTCCTTATTCTGTTACAGATGCGGTTCAAAGAATCACATAGGCAATGCTCCAAATTGTCCAGCACTCAGAAGACGTTGTACAATTTGTAAGAAAGTGGGACACTTTCAGGGGGGTGCAGAAACGCTAGGAAACCTCCAAATGTGAATTTTATTGATCATAATGTGGATGAATGTGTGAATTCTTTCAACAATATTGTGGTGACCTTAGATGATAACGGGGGTGTTAACACCATTAAAGGTCCTTTATGTTCTGCAATAATTGATAACATTTCTTTACAGGTAATGGCCGATTCCAGATCTCCATTCACAATTTTAAGAGATTCAACTTTTTATGAAATGTGGGATAGGAAATTAGATCTACTGGAATCTGACGTTAACCCTAAGGCATTTGGCGAAAAAGATATTAATATGATTGGGTATTTCAAGGTTTAGTTCAATGCTTGGGTACCTAAACTATAACTAAAATTTATGTAGCAGAGAAAAGAAAAAATATTGTGGGATGGAAAGATCTCGCTCGCATGGGTCTGTACCTTGTGCCTGGGGATGACAATCCTATTAAAGTGGGCAATCTTCCAAAGAACGTATTGATTGACCTACCCGTATCTAGCGTTGATTGTTCTAACTCTACAGCAGAGTCTGGGTGTGTCCAAGATATTCTTTCCGAGTTCAAACCCGTTTTTAACAATGTGGTGGGAAGCGTAAATGGTTTCAAACACAAAATTAGGTTGATCCCTGGGGCTCAACAGGTTCCTTTGAGTGTAAGGTCTGAGTTAAAAAAAACACTAAAAGACTTATGTGACAAGGGTATCATTGAGGCTATAGACTCCTCCCAGTGGGTGGCTCCAATCGTAGTCGCACGCAAAAAATCAGGAGAGATCAGACTTTGTGCGGATTTGCGCTCCTTAAATAAAAACATTATCGTTGACTGCCACCCACTACCTAGGATACATGAACTTCTTGCAAATATAGGGGAGGCAAGATGGTTTTCGCTGGTTGACTTAAAATCGGCGTATCATTAAGTTTCTCTAGGAAAAGAGTCTCAGGAATTAACATCGTTTATCACTCCTTTTGGGGCTTTTAAATTTTTACGTCTTCCTTTTGGTTTTGCTTCGGCCGGGAGCGTTTTTCAGAGCTAATGGATTTTTTGTTTCAGGATATCGTTGGGGTGAAAGCATATCTAGATG
Source organism: Lissotriton helveticus (assembly GCF_964261635.1). Taxonomy (NCBI): domain Eukaryota; kingdom Metazoa; phylum Chordata; class Amphibia; order Caudata; family Salamandridae; genus Lissotriton; species Lissotriton helveticus. Next base: position 40,518,993 of record NC_136057.1, read on the forward strand.
ATATTTTGATTTTTGCAAAGTCTTTGGAGGAACACAATAACATTCTTACACGTGTTCTTTCAATTTTGATGTCTAGGAACATGACTGTTCGCAGTGATAAATATAAGTTTGCTGTCAATAGAATTGAATATTTAGGTCATACGGTTTCACACCAAGGCATCACCCCGAAGTTCTCAGTTATTAGAGCTATTGAGGACGCAAAACACCCCACAGATAAGGATGCTTTATGGTCTTTTCTTGGTTTAGCAGAAACTACGCTAGATTCGTTCCTGCCTACGCTCAGTTAGTTGAACCTTTGCGTTCTTTTTACATGTGGACATCGCTTGATTCCTATATAGACTATTTTGACTCCCTAATTTATGAGTAGGCCTTTTCCACATTTTTTTATGTTTCACTTTTCAAAGGACGGTCGTATGACTGTTAAACATTACTATGTATGTTTATCATTATAATGACTGTGCAATCACCTACGATGTACAATACTTTGTACTTTTCTGTATTATTTATTGTATGTTTTTAACTGTTTGTCTCAATACTCATTAAAATATCTTTAACACTGAAGAACTCCTCAAGAGCTCCAAATAAACAAAAATGCTGTAAACACTGAAGGAGAAGAACGGTTTTCTCAGCAAAAACACATCAAGAAAACTAGTCCAAGGTCAGGGAGGGTAAAATACCATCATATATGGTATAATCATGGGTGGGGACTACAATTGCACTCTTGACACGACACTAGACCGCTCCTCCCCACCCACACTTCATGCGCCCACACGAGCCGCCACGAAAGCATTGCTTGGGTGGGCTGCGCAGTGGGACCTCCAGGATGTTTGGAGATCGCGCAACCCCGGAGCGCGGGTCTACTCCTATTACTCTGGCGCCCATGACCTACATGTCTGCCTTGACAGGTTCATGGCATCCACCGCACTCCTACCTCTAGTAACAGATGCGCGATACATGGGCCGCACACACTCGGACCATAACCCACACTTTCTGTTTCTATCCTGGGAACGCCCGCGCCCCCCTGTACCCACCTGGCGCTTACAACCCGCACTCCTGCTTGATGCGACCTTCCGCGATTCCCTCCTCACACGCACTGCCCAATACTTCGAGGAAAACACAGGCACGGCGTCCTCCCCCCAGGTAGAATGGGACGCTTTCAAGGTAGTGATCAGAGGCCACTGCTTGAGAACACAGGGACGCATAGGGCACCAACTGGAAGGCGATCTGACTAGATTGGAATCTGACTTGCTTGACAGGGAGGAGGAGGCCGTTGGGGGGGATGCTGATTCGCTACGGGAGGCGCAAGCGGAACACACGCGACTACTGGAACGACTGCAAAACATTAATTACGCAGCACACTCGGCAAGGACACACCACCTGAGCGACAGGCCCGGCAAGCTCCTAGCCTGGCTGATATCCCAGGAAAGTCGCGTGACCCCTGTAACAGCTATACATGTGGAAGGACAGGGCTTACTGTACTGTAGTGGGAGAGGTGTGGCGCCGCGGCCAGGGCGACTGACGCTGGAATCTGGGGACCACGGTTCGATCCCCGGCTCCGGCGGCAGGTTAGCCCAGCACCATGTGACTCTGGGCAATAGCTCGCTTAATCTCCCCGACGGCCCCCAGCGCCTAGAGACCCTTACGGGTGATTGTGCGCTTTACAAATGTGGACTTTACACTCAACGACACATTCATGACGCGTTCACCACCCACTATACAACACTATACCGCTCCCGACTAGCAACCCCTTGCCCTGACATTACTGGCTACCTTTTCCCCCGGCCAATGCCACAACTCACACCTGCCCAGCAGACCGAATTGGGGGCCACACTTGACCCAGACGAAATCCGAGAAGCTATATTTCACTTGTCCAACGGCAAATCCCCGGGACCGGACTGGCTTCCGGCCGAATTCTACAAGGCTAACGCTGACATCCTTGTCCCGGAACTCCTGAAAATGTATACCGCTGCTGTGGAGGACACGGCCTTACCTCCCACACTAAATGAAGCCACTCTAATCTCTATCCTTAAACCTGATAAAGACTGCACACAGATGGGCTCTTACCGCCCCCTAGCGCAACTGAATACGGACTACAAAATCCTGGCCTCCACACTAGCCCGCAGACTGGCTCCTCACATACCTCATCTGGTTCACCCGGATCAGAATGGTTTTGTTCCGACGCGACACACCTCCCACAACATCCGCCGCCTCTTCCAGATACAAAAATATGCTGTTCAGCGATGGCCCAGAGCAGAATGCCTGATATTGGACCTGGAAAAGGCCTTTGACTCGGTCGAGTGGCCGTTCCTGAGAGCAGTTACTGAGAAGTGCCAGCTGGGGGATGACTACATAGCTATGGTGAGCCTCCTATATGATAGACCAACAGTTCGGGTCCGCACGGGCGCACTGCTTTCGGACGCACTCCGAGTACGGAGAGGCACTAGACAAGGCTGCCCCTTATCGCCCATACTGTTCTCACTAGCCATGGAACCCCTAGCCACGATTCTCAGGACCCAGGGACCTGCATGGGGGATACCACTGACGGACGGCCTGCATGCAGTGTCGCTCTATGCAGATGACTTACTGCTGTACGTTAGAGACATAACTGACATCCCTGCCTCCCTCACTGACATCTTCCGGACATTTGAGGAGATGTCGGGTCTGCGAGTCAACTGGGCCAAGTCCGGGGCCTATCCCTTCAGTCTGGACACGCCCGAGTGCGACATCCGCCTGGGCGGAGGGAGACTACAATGGTACCCTACCACCTTATGGTATCTAGGTATACGAGTTTACCGGGACCCAACAGATGTCCTGGAAGGGAACCTCCTGCGGACGATCGCCTCAATTAGGGCACAAATCTACTTCTGGAACACCTTGCCCCTTAATGTACCTAGCCGAATAGCGCTGACCAAAATGATTGTACTGCCTAGGCTGCTATATTACTTCGCCAATCTTCCCACGTATGTGCCCAACAGAGTATTCCGAGATCTGGAGGTCCTGCAGCGCAGCCTCATCTGGAATTCGGGCCGCCCCCGAGTGGCACTGACCAAACTGTATATGCCCACTGATTCGGGAGGCCTGGCGGTTCCCAACATGGAGTTGTACTACCTCTCGGCACAACTACAATGGGTGGCGGGATGGCTAAGCGGCAACCATCTAGACGACACTACCTCGGACACCGCTGCCTGGACGCAAACCCAACTTTGCACATTGTTCCACCCGCTCACCAAGGCTCCCTGCCCCTCCCAGTTGCACCTTGCAGTAGCACGCAAATGCTTCCTGAGGTGTCTGAAACTCACACGAACAACGACACCATATGCCCCGATCTTGCCCCTGTTGGGCACTCCGGGCCCGACAGGTGCACTAACTGAGACACGCCTGACAGCTTGGACGCAAGCAGGTGTAGACACGCTTAGCGATCTGTATGCGGATGGCGAGTTGCTCCCTTTTGCGACTCTAGCAGCTGACACAGGCCTCCCAGCTGGCCAGTTCCTGTTACATGCGTCCCTCTTGCGTACGCTTACCGCCTCCTGGGGCGACATGACAGTGGAGCCGCCGATGCACACCTTTATGCAATACTTGCACGTTATGGGCAACGGCTCACACATCATCCACTGGCTAGCGCAAGCCCTGCAGACGCACTCACAACCATCAACGACGCCGCTACGGGAAAAATGGGCGACAGACAGAGGACGGGACTGGACTGACAAAGAATGGGAGATAATTTTGGCCGGACCGACATACATTCCACGCAACCCCCGCTTTAAAATCATTCAATTCTACATCGTACACCGTGCTTACCTCACGCCCGACAAAATTAACAGATACTTCGCGACCACGACTGCTACTTGTCAAAGCTGCTCCCTACATGGGGCCGACCTCTTACACATGCTGTGGCACTGCCCAGACATACGGCCATACTGGGACGGAGTCACAGCGTTACTCACCCACGACACTGATGGGCAGCTGCCCCACACATGGGAGGCGTACATCCTGGGCCTATACAGACGCACGAAACTTAACAAGGTACAAGCGCGCTTCTGGGACATGGGTCTCATAATGGCGAAACGCCTACTTACTAAACATTGGAAAGCCACGCCCCCCCACACATTCGACACTGGCACACTTCCTTCATCAACTGGGTGCGTGCGGAAAGCACGGTCCTCCTCCGGGAGGAAACCGCAGGGCTTTGAAAATTCCCCACCGCCCAACTCTGGGACGACCTCCTTAAGACATTCCAGCGCGCCTTCCAGGAACAAGGGATAACCTGAAGCGGCAAGCCCTGTTGCCACTACGACAGCACAAACTGACGACCACAGTGACCATGGCTGTGTCCCCCCCCGTGTCCATTGTCTTGCATTACGGGACATCCTGCTGCGCCTCGCCCCGCGCCAGCTGCCCCCCGACCGGAACCCATATCGACCTCCGCCCTTCCCCCCCCACCCTCTCCCTCCCCTGATCTCACTTGCTTCCCCACTTACAGAGATCTTTCTTTCCAACAGTTGTCTAGACATAGGGGATAATTAACTCACTGGTCAAGTTCCCCGGCCAGACCCCCTCCCTTATTGCAGACGGAAGTAACCATTGCATCATGCAACTGGCAAGAAGCGGCCCCCTTACAGAACTCATACTGCCTGCCGACTGCTGAGCCGCGACAGCGCCCAAGGACTGCAGTAAGATGCGGACTCACACTGGAACCCCACTCACGTTAGGACACGACCAGGCTATGCAATACACCGATCGTCACCCCCCAGTCTTTTCCTTTGCGACCTCCTACTTGCAGCACTGGAGAGCCACATATATACCACACCACCAGACATCCTGGTCTCCGTCCACAATGGCTGCAGACAAGCCACGCCAAGCTTCACTGCTTGCTCTTCTTCCTCAGTGAGCTATACCATCACACATCTTGCTGCACCTACGTCGGCATTACGCACACCCGTCTGAACCGCCACCCGCCGACAGCTCCCCACTACTGTCTAACCACGGCGGATACCCAGTTCCTCAGGGGGGACTCGAGCGCTGAACACGACAGCACTGATGCTTGACTAACTCTGCAATGTTTATGTTCACAATAAAAGATAAAATGTAGACCTATCATTTATACACCTGAATACCAAACTGTTGTCCATATATGTTTATGAATATCGCCGCCGGACCCCCGGGTTACCGGCTAAATGGCTGTGTCATTCAACTAAGGATCCTCTTGACAATATATGGCCCAACCGGCCCTTGCATGTCACGGAATGTACAATGTATGGCAACAATGTTATGTACAATAAAGGTCTTCCAAAAAAAAAAAAAAAATATGGTATAATCATGAGTATTGCTACAGAAAATAAAGTCATCTCTAAAAGGAAAACGAATGACTCAAAGATCAAAGTGTGTATAGTTGCCCTGAAAGCTACAAGCAGAAGATGTACTCAGAAGAAGGAGTCATCATTGGAGCCTGTTTCAAGTTTGTGTGTTAGGAGAAGTTCAGAATTTGACCAATAAGTCTGTAGCGCCTCTATTGGTGGAAGATGGAATGACAGCAGAGGACATTTTTAAATTCATGTTCTATCTGAAGAGCCACTAGGGCAGAGTTTAAGGGCGAGGTACAAAGAGCACAAGAACTGGTCACAAGTAGGTGCTGAGAATTCCATTGACTGGTATAATCTTTATGAAAAACCTGTGTGCAGCATTTGACAGGAGGATTTTAAATACAGGAATGTTTGATCATATAGAAGTCCAAAATAGCAGTTTAAGATTTGCATGTAGAACTTTTTAGAAATGTGGGCTTAAATATCTATTTATCAATAGACACATTCATCTCAGTGTCCAGGTGTGTTTGTTCATACACTTATTCTGTAGTTATCTGTGAAGGGACAGTGGAGAAACACATACATGCCTCCCTGACATCAGCCTTCACATTCTCACATTTCTTTCTTTAGGAGCTACAGGTGGATGAAGCTGAAAGGATGTGTTCTTGCCTGATAAGGGTCATTTCAATATGTGTCTAGAGAAGACGTAATTCAGTATTTCAGCCCAGGGCCGGTCTCACCTCTCCTTTACGGGTAACTTATTCCTAACTACAAAGCTACTGCTCACACAGGTTTACAGCACCAGTTGGATAGTAGTTGGATATACTGTTTCATCACGAAGGCGTATCACCCAAGACTTCATCAGGGCTTATTAGAACATTGGAATGTTGGGAGTCCCATTGAAGACAATGGAGTGCTCCGTGCTTCTACGGGCCGGTAAAGGCCCGCAGAGCAACATTCCAATGTTCTACAAAGGCTTCTCGAAGCTCGAGGGGATTTATATCCCCTCGAGCTTCGAGAATCCTTTGTTTAATTTGTTAGAACATTCTGCCCTCTAGTTGCAGAATGTTCTAATAGCCTTATAGCTCTTTGCAGCAGGGCTATACCGGCTATTAAAGTCCCGCTGTTTCGTTAAAGTCCCTCGCCTTCGGCTCGGGCCTTTAACGATTCAGCGGCCCTTTAATAGCCGGTATAGCCCGCTACGGCGGGCTATAAGGCTATAGTATCACTTTATGCTAGCTATAGACTAGTAGGCAATAATCCTTCACACACGTCATTATAAAAAAAAATGAACAGAATATCCAAACCTTTGTGTAGCCGGCAGCCTGGAGAGTACTCATCATGTAAACTGGTAGAGAAGTAATAAAGACATGAAAGTGTGACATCTGGAACTTGAACTTGTGATATGCTTTCTGTGGACTTCCTGTATGACGGAAATATCAAACTTTGATTCAACTTTGTTATACAATTAAAAACATAAACAAATCACTACAACAGTTGATTGTATGATACTAAAAATCACTGCCAAAAAGTGAAGCTAGGATGTGACTAAAAAGTACCAACTATAAGTGGCAGTCCGGGTAAATTTACAAAACTGCACAAGTTTAGTCAAGGGAGGAAGTGGAGGAAGGGGAGGACACCTCTGGCAACGCATGGGTTAATTCTCAGTTGGATTAAATGATTGCTACTAATTTGCCTCAGCTAAAATATTAGGACGCTTGCGTTATGAGGCACCAATACTGAAGGGGGGGTGGCGTTCTCCCTTACAATGTGCTTACAACACAGCCAATTTGTGGTGCTGGACACTCGTACCACATAAGTGGCCTAATGAATTTTAAACTCTGTGTGTGACCTTTGATCATTAAATTGCTATGCAAATTGACCAGAGTGCCCTTCGAGTCCATTGAATTTAAACTAGCCCTCATTTGCAAAACTGCTTAATTTCAAAAGGGGCCCATCATATTACACGAAAGAGTAATTTCTAATAATATTCCACTTGGGTGTATTTTGAGTGTTTCAAGTTGACCCACCTGCAGTCTGCCCATTCGAAATCTCAGTGCCTCGCAGCTGTGCACTGTTAAGAAAAGAAAACAAGCATTGGGTCACGTTCCGGCTCCTCACCCACGCACACAAGTCTCTCCACGACCTGGGCCCCAAGTACCTCAACGACCGCCTGACCTTCTACACGCCCACCCGCCAGCTACGGTCCACCAGCCTCGCCCTCGCAGCCGTACCACGCATCCGAAGAGCCACCGCCGGAGGAAGATCATTCTCTTACCTGGCTGCCAAGACTTGGAACTCCCTCCCCATCCACCTTCGGCTGACCCAGGACCATCTCGCCTTCAGGAAACAACTCAAGACCTGGCTGTTCGAGCAGTAGCATACCCCTCCCCCCAAGCGCCTTGAGACCCTCCCGGGTGAGTAGTGCGCTATACAAATGGCATGATTGATTGATTGATTGATTTATTGGCCTAGTCAATAGGTCTTGCATTTGGGGCCTTACAAGTGTTTCGGTATCCAGCACAATATCCTTGGTGCAACTGTTGCATGGCTAAACACTTATAAGGTCCCAAAGGCGAGACAGACCTATTGGCTATGCCAATGCTTGTGCTATTTGCTCTTGACTAAACTGAGGTGAGTCATTTTAAGTCATGGGCAAAGTGGGACCCAGCCTTTCAGGGGTCCCCCAGATTGAACCAGCTCTGTTAAGCAGAGAGTCTTGCCTAATGACCTTAAATAATTCTTAAACCAATTGTTTTCCCCTTTAATTTATTTAGTGTGGGTGGTGTAGTGGAGTCTATTACAGACATTTTTGCAGAGAAATGCTTCAGTTTTTCAGCACCATGCAACATCCATTAAAAACATTCTATCAAAACAGGACCTCATATATGACAAATGGGAGAGGTCACACATGTTATTTGCAATTAATATTAGTTAGCTGCTACAGTTTTATAATATTAAAAATACACACCACTATCCCTGAATATTAGATGGAACACATTTAGAATGTGGACCAGTGTGCCTGGGCACTGTCAGTGACCAGGCCAAAGAGGAAATATAAGAGTTGAAATTGGATCAGAAATTCAAAGCTATTCTGAACAGGGGACCAGAAAATAAGCCACTGTACCCTCCCCCCTCCCAAAATCCTTAAGATGTCCCTTACTGTGCAAAAAAAGTCACTTTGAATAATGTCCAATTCTTACATTAATTTCTTATGAAGTGTTCCCCCGTAAATATTTCTGTTATCTCTTTTTAAGAAAAAAAGTTATCAAGTTTAATCCTTGCTGTTACTTAACTATTTAAGTACCAAGAACAGTAAATAAATGTCACTTTTATGGCGAAGAGATGGGGTAGAGTTTTTTTTGCCTCATGCGCTAGTTTCAAAAATGTATCCTTGCATGGTCAGAAAGTGTATGCAGCGTTAAGTGTTTACATAACCCATTCACATAGCTGCCAAGTGTCAGCTCATTCAGGGTAATTATCAGCCCCATTCAGGGCCACGTTTTAGGAGGGTCACACCTGGAAAAGAGCAGTCCTCGCCGCTGCATTACAAAGGGAAGGGCTCCAGTCGCCTACCTGTCTGCAGAGAAGGCCGGGCGAGGAAAGTTATCAATTACCACACCAGATACAAGATCAAGGGTGTCACTTACCATAATGCAAGCTTGGTAAATGTCCCCTGGTTAAAAGTATAAGGCAGTCGTAATCTCCGGAAAGTGGGCTGCTCGCACTCTTGGGTCCTCTCCGGTGTCACTGCACCTGCTGCACAGTGGCCACGCACCTGAATGCATTGTTGTTGCTTGTTATTTATAAACCAAATGCACTGTAAGCAGCATTACACAGGAATTTTTTTTATAATTTAAAGAGACTCTATACTATATTTACAAAAAGAACCACATTTTGTTGTGGTTTATTTTTAAATGACAGGCTTAAAAAACTCAATGTGCTCATTTGTACTGTCGAGCGACGGCGGTTGTTGACGTGGAAAGCAGGTCGGATATTTTGGCATCCTTCTTCCTTCTCTCTAACTTGAATGATGCAGAGCAGGGGCCGGGCTGGCGCCTTAGTGCCATTCCCTTCAATTAAGCGCGCTCCCCAGTCTCTGCTGCCAGTGGTCTGGGTTCGAGCAGGACTGCTCCACTTCTGTCTATCATCTGTCGCTTCAATGCTTCAACACCTGCAGGGCTGATTGCGGGCATTTGAGCTCGTATTCATGTTAATTGCAGCGCACGTGTGCGCTGCAATTAACATGAATATGGCCTTGCAGGATCAGATGTTGTGTGCGCGCTAAATACAGCACACTGCACGCTTTGTTTGACTTCCGTGCGCGCGCGCTGGCGCGCAGCTTATTGGGAAGAGTGGTCACGACTCCACCGTGGCCATAGATAGCGAAACTTTTATTTTTTAATTTCTCATCAATTACTGAATGGATTTTCACCACTGAACCTTGCAAGCACTACCTTTTTGCCAAATTTGGGGTAATTCCGTTCAGCAGTTTCGGCTGTAGCCTTACCTAAAGCTTCCTATGGGAAATTGTTTTTTGACAATTATTTTTTTAATTTCTCAGCAACTACTGAACGGATTAACACCATTTAAAAAAAAAAAGTCACTTTCTGAACCAAGCCCTACCTTTTTGCCAAAAGTGGGGTCATTCCGTTCGATAGTTCAAGCTGTCGCCTGCCTCAAAATTTCCTATGGAAATTAACATGGGAAAACGCCTTTTGAGACCCCCATTTTTTCTCAGCCCCCGCTTTACAAATCACCCCTAAACTTTCAGGATAGGAGCTGATCTGTTTAGACTTTGTTTTGGGAGAATTTTGCGAAGATTCATCAAAGGACACTAAAGTTATTAGCAAATGAAAATAAATATTCCTATGGAAACCATGTTCTAAATATAAATACCTACCAGCGACCACCAGTAGGTAATATATACACATATACATATGTGGTCCTCACCAACAGGAATGGGTGGGCTCAACACATTTGTGAGTGGAGCTCTTTGAGTGGTAGCAGTGAGTGAAGGTGGGGTTGAGTGTTGAGTGATTGTCTTAAAATAGCCTTTAAATCCTTTGTGACAAATGTATTATTCTGGACTCTAGGGGTAGGTTAGAATAGATCAGTGTGATGTTTTAGGAATTATTGATCCCAGGCATCTGTTTCAGCCTTTATATTGCCCATAAAGGGTCAGTAGGCTATCCTCAGGACCTCGTTTTTACCCTGCTTTTTGTGATTGTTAATTTTCTGTGCAATTAAATAGTAATAAGCACGCACGTTACCATAAAGACCATATTTATAGGACATTTCCTTGTATGGTTGTAAATGACTTGTTTTTTCAACAGACATCATAAGGGTACCAGGGGAGGATGGACTCTATAGCCACACATTCATCAAGAGTACGCGTCCACTCACACTCGTAGCATCTCCCTGTGTCCCTGCATGTTGGGATCTACAACTTCAGTGGGAGGCCTAGATAGAGTGGGGTGGGCTGGGATTTAAGAGTTTGGGATTTTGGGAATTCTGTAGTGCTGAAGGGTTTGGAGAGGGAATAGCGAGGACTGTTGCCTTTTTGACACTCATTTTTTGGGTGTTGAGGTATATAAGTAAAACTATATGAAATTTCTTAAAATGGTTTAATCTTTCCAAAAACATTATTACAACAATTTTAATATATAATAAAAAAGGTTAGCGTATTCAAAGTATTATTTTATAAATAAAAATAAAATGTTACAGCACAATATCTCATCAAAGTAAATGTTTGTTAATATTTGAATGAATGAATTAATCTTTGTTGTTTAGTGAATAAAAACCACAACAACCATACAGCTATTTGAAATAGGATGCATTGATGGTGATACGATTGCCTTCTCAAGAAATCAGACTTCATTTTACTTTTAAAGAGCACTGATAGAACATGTTCTCAATCAACATTGACAAAATGTAGTACAATGCTGGGCTTCCATTTCCTGTACTGTAAGCCATACCCAAAGTATTGAGGCATGAACAAGAATGGCAATTATAACTTATAGAAGCCATCGACCACATGCATCATTGCACCCGTTTGCGATTCCTAAATTGCGAAAATTAAGGAATCGCAATTTAGAAATCGCAAACTGCAATGCATGAAAAATTCGCTTTTTTTTTGCGATTCGGTATTTTTCCTTAATTGCGATTCACAATTTGCGAATCGCAATTAAGGAAAACCCTTCCCATTGATTCCTATGGGCCAAAAGGCCCATAGGAATGAATGGGAAGGCATTCACATTTTGCGAATTTCAAATTGCGATTCGCAAAATGTGAATGCAATTTCAAGGGTGCAGGGGGGGAACCAAAGAACCCCTCCCTGCACCCCTGAAATGTAACTTCAAATGCAATTTACACACACACATGCCCCAAGGGCATGTGTATGTGTAAATTAATACTTTAAAAAATGCTATTTGTGCATATTTGAACGTTTTCGGTAAATTAGCATGCAGGTCAACTTCATGCTATTTTACCACTTCCAAATTGCGAATTCGCAATTAAAAAATGATCATGCATTGCATTTAAGAAATCTGAAATTGCGATTTCTTAAATGCAATCGCAATTTTAGAAATCGCAACATGGTTGCGATTTCTAAAATTGCGAAATGTATGATGCATTCCAAATTAGTCAATTGCATTCGCAAACTGACGAAAATTGTGATTCGCACCGTTTGCGAATGCAATTGACTTTGATGCATGTGGGAACATGAGTACTAATTCAGTAAAACTATTTGAAACTTACTATTTAAAACTTTACTGTTTGAAACTATCCTGCCGTGGGTACCCCCCAAGACGCAGGTGAGGGCCTTCTTAGGACTCAGAGGGTACTAGAGGAGGTTTGTCAAGGGATATGGCAACATTATTGCACCCTTGACTGAGCGGACTTCTAATAAGCAGCCAAAGAAGGTTAACTGGACTGACACCTGTCAGAAAGCTTTTTACACCCTGAAGCCTGCCGTGTGCACCGCACCTGTGCTTCAGGCGCCCAACTTTTCAAAGGAATTTGTTATCCAGACGGACGTCTCAAAGCATGGTATAGGGGCTGTCCTGTCGCAGATCAATGAGGAGGGACTAGCATTCCTAAGTAGAAGGTTACTTCCCCAGGAACAGAAGTGTAATGCAATAAAGCGTGAGGCATTTGCTGTGGTCTGGGTGCTGAAGAAGTTGAGACCATACCTGTTTGGGACTCACTTCCGTGTTCATACAGACCATAGACCCCTTAGATGGTTGATGCAGATGAGGGGTGAGAATCCCAAGTTGTTGAGGTGGTCCATTTCACTACAGGGTATGGATTTCACGGTGGAACACCGCCCTGGTACAGAACACGCCAATGCTGACGGTCTGTCCAGTTTTTTCCGCTTTAGTGAGGAGAACCCCCAAGGGGAAGGTTAGTTCTCCCCACATAATAGCTGGAGGGGACGTGTGTTAGACTTGGCATCATTGTCATAGGTCTTCCTTCCCCTGTGACTCTTCCTGTCTTGTATGTTGGCTGGATGTCGATGTACTGAGTGCCGTGCCACTGCTAATCAGTGTCACAGCCTGAATGCTCCCTGTATATAAATGACTGTGTGAATAAGGATAACTCTAATGCTTACATCTGTATAGCCTGTTTGTTAAAGATTGCTTTCTTTCACCCTATTCGGCCATAGGAACCCGATAGTAACTTCGAGTTTGATATGTTTATGCTCAGGCCAGGGAGAGCCACCTTGTAGTAAGGACCGTTTAGGTATGTTGTGAAATGCCTTTCCTGAAAAAGCGGTAGTTTCTTGTCTAATGCTGCGGACTGTTGCGAGTATGCGTATTGCCTTCTGGTTTTGGAGCAGCAGGGCCAGCTGGGTCAGACCAGGCTGGAGAGAGAGATCGGTATTCCAAGCGTGGGGAGAGGTGACTCTTTGATCCGAACAGGGCCGTGCATGGCAAGGTAAATGATGGCACTACCTCCCACTGGGAGTCTGATAGCACACCCTCTCATTCTGAAACGGCAGGATGTTGCCTCATAAACCAAGTGCTCCTCGAGCCCACTGAACTGGTTCTGACTGAGGTCAGTGATTTGCAACCATAGAGAACAAAGACTTTTTAGGTATAAAATGCTGTGCTGGAACTTTGGCCAAGTGTGTTCCTTCTAGTTGTCAATACGAAACTCTGTCCGATTGAATAGAGGAAAGGACTTTGCAACTTTCAGCCAGCTTGCCGAAGAAAGTACCCGAGGGCCTAAATCAAGAGAGCCTCCTGCTGAAGTCTCAGGGACATTAGACTTCACCCAGTGAGCCGTCGGAGTTCCTGTGCGAGGACTTCTGCTTGCAGGTGAGGCCCCCGTCGAGTAATCCGAAGCCTCTAGTTCTACTGTAAGGACCGCAGACTGGGCATCTTCTGAACTTTTTGCTAAACCTGTGCAGGACGCTGCAGCTAATTGAGAGCTTCTGCTGCTGAGAGCCTGCCCAAGTCTGAGCTGAGATTTTATCAACTTTTGCTGAACCTGTGCGGGCCGCTGCAGCTAAGAGGGAACTGCCCCCGCTGAGCGCCCGCCTGACTCTGAACCTTTGAACCTTTCTTTGCTAAACCTGTGTGGGCCGATGCAGCTAAGACGAGAGCTGCCGCTGCTGAGAGCCTGCCTAAATCTGTACTCTCCAACCTTCTGCAGGATCCGTGTGAGCTGCTGAAACTGAGGGAGAGCTGCCGCTGCTGAGAGCTTCTGGAACCTACACCATCGTGATTTGCCGTGTGGGCCGCCGCAGCCGAGAGAGAGCTGTAGTCACTGAGTGCCCACACCCTTTGCTACTGTGCACCATTGTGATTTGTCCTGTGGGCCGACCCAGCCAAGAGAGAGCTGTAGCCGCTGAGTGCCCACACCCTTGGCTACTGTGCACCATCTGGATTTGTCCTGTGGGCCACCCCAGCCAAGAGAGAGCTGTAGCTGCTGAGTGCCCACACCCCTTTGCTACTGTGCACCATCGTGATTTGACGTGTGGGCTGCAGCAGCCGAGAGGGAGCTGTAGCTGCTGAGGGCCAACACCCCTTGCTACTGTGCATCACCAGGATTTGTTGTGTGGGCCGCCGCAGCTAAGAGAGATCTGTAGCCGCTGAGCGCCCACACCCTTTGCTACTTTGCCTCATCAGAATTTGCCCCGTGGGCCGCCACTACTAAGAGAGAGCTGTGGCTGCAGAGCACCCGCACCCTTGACAAATTTACATCCCTTTTCGAATTGTCATGTTGGCAGCAGCAGCTATGAGAGGGCTGCTGCTGCTGTGTGCTTATCCCGGAGCTGCACGACGAGAGTCCTTGCCACCCCCAACCTGGGCCGCCAGAGCGGCGTGCTGCTGCTGCTGAGAGCCCACCGGTCATGAGTGCCCGAATCATTGTGGATGCACGCTTCGGACCTCTGCAGCCCCGTCTTGTGGCCGCTGGGAGTCCACCTGTCATCGTCTCCACTTCTTCAAGAGAGGCTCCCCTTTCAACGACAGGTACCTTGTGTGCAACGGGTCACTTTGGCCCCGTCCCTGAACGCAGTTAGTGTTACGCTTTGGTGAATACGTTGTTATCCCAGTGAGTCCCTATGGGTTGGCGTGAATTGTAGTTGTTCAAATGCTTTGAGAGTTGAGTTAAACTGTTAGATAAAGACATTATTTTTCTGTACCAACCTGAGTTGTATCCTTTTGTGGTGTCATTACTGCCTTATTGTACATGGTCATAAACACTTCACACACTTCTTCTGAGGTAGGCCTAACTGATCGTGCTACGTTACCACAGGGTTGAACAGGGGTTATCAAATAATATTCCAGATTCCTGTTTCAACACCCTGAAGATTATGAACATCTTCAAATGCTTCTCAACAGCACACACAAAAACATCACATGGGATATTGTCACAAGCAAACTGGACTAGGTGATCTCCTAATTTTGACTTTCTACACAAGTCCTCACACATCTTCTAGACAATCATAAATTCACAACAAGAATCACACTCAAACTTTTACACACATCACACTGCACCACAAGGACCTCTCCTGGCTCACTATACACAAGCAACCACAGTTAATAATACTCACTCACATTATCAAAGCACTGCACAACACTGTTGCAGCTCACCTCAATAGAAAACACACCTTTCACAAATCATTCAGGCTGACTCTTACTTGCAGGCACCTCATACATGTGCTAAACTTCATTCATAGGTCATTTCGTCTCCTACAGAGCTTATACTATGTTGAACCACCTGAAATGACATATCATAGGCTCCTCATCAGTTACTTAGGGCCCGATTCACAGAATGAACTTAAGACTCAATCCTAAACTTATTACTATTTTGGTATTCACAGAATGAATTTACTACTTTTGGTATTCACAGAAGTTAGGATTTTGTCTTAAGTTTGTGTTAAGACAAACTTAAGACAGACTTAAGACAGACTTAAGACAGACTTAAGACAAAATCCTAGCTTCTGTGAATACCAAAAGTAGTAAGTGCATTCTGTGAATGCCAAAAGTAGTAAGTGCATTCTATGATACCAAAATAGTAGTAAGTGCATTCTATGATACCAAAATAGTAGTAAGTTTAGGATTGAGTCTTAAGTTCATTCTGTGAATCGGGTCCATAGTTATAAAATAAGCTGAAGAGATAGTTGTTTGAATATTCCCTCCTGCCTGCCTTAATTGATGCCATACACACAAACACACACACAAACACACACACAAACACACAGACACAAACACCTGCTCAGAGCCAGGATATCTTTCCCAATTATAGAGAGGTTTGCAATTAGTCTTAACACAGGTGAATGAAAAATAGTGTTTGAATTACACCATTGTTTAATTCTCTTTCCCCGTGTGCTACATTCCAATGAACACATAAAAAGAAAAGAAAATGTTTTATTTTTTATGAAGGAAGGGACCACATGTAGCAAAAAACAAAGTAGCCTTACCTTTACGAAGGTGCACTTGCTATATGAATCAAGGCATGGATTAAGTAACATTTCACAAATCTCAGCACCACAAGTATAAAAGGAAGCAAGTAGAATTGCACCATCTTTTCCAGCAGATTGCTCAGTTCTGTTCTCGCCTTGCACTGGCGCACTTTGTGCTCATTGGCACCAACACAGATACCCTTGCGGTAAAGTGCAATGGTGTCTGTTACAGTCAGGATAGTTTTTGTGCAGGAAGTAGGAAGTAGGGAGGGGAATGAAAGATATTTGTACTTTTTACCTCAGGCTGAGGTAAGCACATCATTTTGACATAAACATATGTGTGCTGCTCCTTGTAAATTTAGATGGCATCAGAGCCCATGGGTTGATGCAGAATACGCCGATGCACCACCCTTGGAATGCCTCCCTTGTACAAAGTGAAGTAAGTCAGTGAAGCATGCTGCCATTGTATATTTTTTCATTTAAAGCCATGCCAATCAAAATGTATGTACCCTTGTTAAAACATAGAAGGATATTACTTTGGAGCCATAGTGTTGCAACCTTCAGGCTAAATCAATGGCCTCACTGCATTCACATCCTGCTTCTTCACTGGAAGGAAACATTCTCCTGTGCTTCCTGTAAGCTTTCATGCTCTTACCCATACCCAGAACTCTCTCTGCCCCTCTCCGTGACACTCAGATGGTCCTACAACCAACACACAGCGCTCTGCACTTGCACGCATGCTCAAGCACCAAACATGCCGCAGAGATCTGGGACCGACTGCATGATAATGCCCCTGGCCTGTTTTTCATCATGGAAACTAGGCTGAACCTGTAGCAGCACCTGACATGGCCATATTCATCCCTCAGCTACAAGATTGCCAGAGAAGACAGACTTCACAAGCCCAGAGGTAGGATCGCCATTATCCAGAATGTAACTGTCATGGTACTTATAGAGCGCACTGTCACCAGGCGGTCACCTTGCGGTGTCGCCTATTCGGCTTCCTGGCGCTGATACTCATACCGCTGTGGAACCCTTCCTGGCTTTCCCTGTGAAGTGCCCACTCCTGGGCACCCCCAGGGTGAAGCCAGGCATCCTAGCGCTGTTGGGGCCGGTGTGGAGATTAAGCAAGCTATTGCCCAGAGTTGCAGCGTGGGGCCCATGATTAGAATAGGCACTGAGGCGAGAGTTAACAGGTCCGAGGAAATTGAGCCCGAGACCCCGCCGAGGCGGGAATCGAACCCTGGTCCCCTGGCCAGAACTCTGCATCAGGGACTGCCGCTCTAACCATTGAGCCACACTCCTCCACCTCCAGAAGAACACCAAGAGCTGCAGTCACAGAATGGAGTCAGGCGAGGCAGCTCAAAGGGCTGTGTTGCATTACTCTGCTTCAAGGAGGCCTTTCATGGGCATTGCGGCGGCTGCTCCTATGCACCATCCATGTATGTTGATGCTGCTCCAGATGTATAAAATGACATGAATCTGGGGGAGCGCCAAATCCGGATACCTCTTTAAAGCATGCGTTTCTCCTTGTTTTTTCTCTTTGCTTCACACATAGAACAAGGAAAATGCCACTCAGGAGTGTTTTCATGTAGGATGGTGCCCCTTCCTGTACAATAACAATTCCACAAACAACGCCGGCAAAGACAGACAAAATGCCGCTAGCCTAGTGTGAAAGGACAGAAATGCACCGTATATCATAAATACAGCCCCTTCCTGCAGTTTCCCTGTGATGCATGGCAGCACAGCAAAGTAACTAACTTGCTGTGCTGCCCTGCACCAGGAAACCAGAATCTAGGCCCTAAGGGCCCGATTCACAGAATGAACTGAAGACTCAATCCTAAACTTACTACTATTTTGGTATTCACAGAAGTTAGGATTTTGTCTTAAGTTTGTCTTAAGACAAACTTAAGACAGACTTAAGATAAACTTAAGACAGACTTAAGACAAAATCCTAACTTCTGTGAATACCAAAAGTAGTAAGTGCATTCAGTGAATGCCAAAAGTAGTAAGTGCATTCTGTGAATACCAAAATAGTAGTAAGTTTAGGATTGAGTCTTAAGTTCATTCTGTGAATCGGGCCCTACATGTATGGCATTTACCCCCACAAATGCTGGAAGAGCACAAGAGGCTTGGGAGAAACTGTGTTGAAAAGGGTCACACAGTTTTAGTATCTGGGACTGGCAGACTCACATGCACGGTGGACACCAATTACCAGAAGTCAGCATATAGAGAACCAAAGACCTATACAGAATCCCTACTAGATGTTATGCAAAGACCCGCTTCATCCAAATTCCTTTAATAAGGTATGCTAGGTCACGGCTGAGCATATTACGGGTAAATGATTATTGACTGCACCCTACATCAATCCCTCCTACTGGTCTTAATATTACAAAATATAGGAGTTGGGAGCTTTCTTTAGTGAAAGAGTTACACTGTTCTCTTAAAATGTTTTGAAGATTAAATGTGAAGATACATTTGAGGACTACGAGGTGTTTATGGGTTATTTTAAATTCTGTCATCCATCAAGGCTTATACATACAATTTACTGTGCCCCCCACTTGCTAGTTTTAGATGCTTTTGGACCAATAGTATTGTTGAACACACTTCTCATGCCAAGGTAAACAAGGAGCTTTTCTTGTACCTCTTGGGCCAATAGAAATCCAAAATCTACATAGAGTGTTTCCCTACACTTTAATATGGGCCCTAAACATTCATAGGAGGTGTACAGAAGATGTCTTAAAGTTTTGCAATCAGCTTGGAGAATAAGTGTAGTATCTGGACAGTGGGAGGTAATGTGAGGTCAGAGGTGTCAGTGGAATGATACTTAGAAGTTGAAGAGAGATTAAACGTTGCCCAGAGAATCTGTTGGGATATGGTTGAGGTCTCCTTCTGGAATAAACATACCTTCTTTTGAACATAAACTCATGTGAGAAGATTATTGGATCCTTTCTGATTTTGTATCTTACACTAAGATACGAATAACACAAATTTGGAAATGTTTAAGGTTGGTCATATTTTATTTTTCTTTCGTTTAGGAATGATTTAACTCTCAATAAAATGTGACAGTAACGTTTATATTGTAGCATGCAATGTGTTCATTTTTTAAAACTATGCTGTATGGGGAAACATCCTTTACCACGCAGTGCCTTTACAATGCAGGTTTTTCAACGCAAGTCATTACAACGAATTGCGCTGGGGGGCGCTCTAGGATAGGTAATTGTTTAATTTACTATCCAACACCTTCCCTACTATCCACGGGGACTGGAGTTGGAATAGAATATTAAATTATTCACTATCCAGCACACCCCAACGCAAGTCGTTGCAACGACTTGCGTTGTAAAACCTGCGTTGTAAGAGCATGCGTGGAAAAAGCATGCGTTGTAACAACGTACATCCTGCTGTATGTGTTTGTGGACATTTGTTTCTATCTATCAGTAATAAAGTAAGGAGACCCCCACTCTGACCCACGGATAATGTAACGGGGAAACAGAGCGGCACCCAATAGCTGCAGCTCCAGTGGTGGCTGCTGGGATGTGAACTCTTGGTCCATGGTGCCCAACGTGAATGTTATGCACTTGGGGGCATATTTACAATAACTGGCTCATCCCTGCATATCAGCAGGGATGCGCCACTTATTGTGCGCCATGCCTTCGCCACAATGGATGCGCCGCATTTACAATGCGGCGCACCATGAGGCAAAAACGGCACAGATGCGTCACGCATCTGTGCTGTAAAAGTGGCGCATTGCTGGAGCTGCGTCACAAGTGCGACGCAGATCCAGCAAGGCTCCAGGGTGCCCTATCTTTCAAATGCTGCGTCAATCCTTACGCCTGCTTCAGGCTGGCGCAGGGATTTGATGCAGCATTGGCCTAAAAGTGACTGAGTGAAATCTTGTAGATTTCACTCAGCCACTTTTAGGAGGCGTTCCTGCGCAGGAACGCCTCCTTATGGCGCAGGGCTTTACAACGTGACGCATCTTCCAGATGCGTCAAGTTGTTAATACCCCGCACCATGGTGCATCTTTTGCGCCGCCGCTGCGTTACAAAAGTGATGCATCGGCGGCGCAAAAGAGGCGCAAGGGGCTTGTAAATCTGCCCCAATGATTTCTCAACCATTGCCCACAAAGGGTTCAAATTCAGTGCATCACAATACATGACATTCTTGGGTTATGTGAAGGAGGGGTATTTTTGAATGATTTGCAGGTAACCAGTAACTCCAGAACATGATTGTCATGTTGCCGCTGTAAACTTTTTGCTAATTGGTTAGGGAGGAGCCAGGAGTCACCCCCACCGACTACCTAGTGTGAACCATAAAGGTGTTCTGCTTTATTTTGTACTCAGGATAGTTAATTGATTTCAGAGGGTGAGTGGGATAAAATCCTGTGTGTCTACAGGGACACACAAGCTGAAAAATATTTTGCCAATGAAGAACAGTTCCCTGGTCTTGCCCTGGACATGCAAATCCCTAAGAGAACTACTCCTGAAGTCTGGGAACCCTATGTGAATAGTTAAAGATAAAAGGACAACGGTACGACAGAGACCAACAACTGCAGTGAATTAAACACACGCTCCGTGGGCTAAAGGAACAGATTTGTACGGCTTGGTTCTCCTTTGCAGAAGTAAATCTTTTCCAGTGGGACCTCAGTGAAAGGAAACCCATTAGAGTACAGTATGCCATGCCTGCTACAAGAATTACACCTCCCAAAAATGTGTTCACCCAATGCAAGACAGCAAGCCACCTTCCTGCACTGCATGAAGTGAGTGGGCAGGAAAGCGCCATATTTCACATTATCCCACATATTCCTGCTCTCAGCCTATGCTTGCACACAAAGTGCAGCCTTGCTTCACTTTGATAACTTTATTTCGGTCAAAGACCATAAAAGTGCAATAAAATATGTACAAGCAGGATAATAAAACATAAATACTTCAGAATTAAAAAGTTATTAAACGTTGGTTATCAAAGGAATAGTAAAGCATAAAAGCAGTAGTCCATTATTCCTTATGGATAAATGCAGTTCTTCTCCGCCACATGCCGAATAAAAACCGGGAAACGGCAAAAACAATGAGAGGGGCAGTGTCATAAGTTAGGACTCTACAGGCATGTACACAATGTCTAAAACCCAGGTTTTTGCATAATGGGATAATCCAGCACTTCCGAATTTTACTGTATGCTGGGCAAAAAAGAGAATATGTATAATGTCTTCCCTGGCGTGATTACAGGCAGGGCAATTAGCCTTCATCGTTTTTGTCCATCTGGATGTGAATGCCCCGACCGGTAAGGAGCCGTGCCTCAATTGAATATATAGTTTTCTTGCCAGTGGCGGCTGCTCCAGGTCCAAAAACGCCTCCATCCTGTATTCAACTTTTGTTATGAGGAACTCAGTGGACAATCTGCCCAGGGAAGTAGAACAGTGTAGCAGTTGCAGGTTATGGGATTTTACAGCTGCCACCAGTACAGTCCTCTGCATCCTCATACAGCTGTCCTCCGGTGTGTCCCAAAGTTGGGGAAGACCAATTTGGTAAAGGAGAGTCTTAACGTGTACCAACCAAGGTATATTCTTGTTCTTTAACTGCCCCCAAATGGTATTGAATTCTGCTCTAAACGGTTCAAGCTCCGGCACAGACCAGAGCCTTCTCCAATAGAGCAGAGGTCGAGCTGCCACCAGATCAGTAATAGGTTCCAGACCCAGGTCCAGGCGTAATGGTAGCAGGGGCGTGCTTTGTGGAAGACCAAACAGATGTCGCATGAAGGACTGCTCGACTTTCATTAGATTACATGCATTGGTGTGTCCCCAGAGTTCGGCAGCATATAAGGCTGCAGACCTGACCTGTGTTTTGTAAATCTCTAGGGCAGGGGTAGCCGGTTTAAAAGTCGAGGCACTATGGAATCTGCCTACGCCACCCATAATCTGTGCAAGTCTCAAGGAGGATTTAGAGACTTGTTGGTCCCATGTAAAATATTCAGTCAAAGTCACCCCCAGATATATAAAGGTCTTAACTCGCTCAAGTGGGGTTCCATTCAATGTGGGGTTTGGGCGGGTGTGCCTCGGGGGGTTGAAGATCATAAACTTGGTTTTCTCCAAGTTGATCTCCAAACCCCGCGAGGCGCAGAAGGAAACAAACCCGTCCAAAACCCGCTGGATGCCCGATGATGTCTGCGACGACAACAAAGTGTCGTCCGCGAACATCAAAGCAGGCACCCTGCCAGTAGCCAGGCGTGGAGCATCGTTATCCCTGACACAATTGAGTCTATCTATCAGGCCATTGACATATAAGCTAAAGAGAGTAGGGGCCAGTACGCAACCCTGGCGTACGCCCCGGGTAACAGGGAAACTATCGGATAATTCCCAGTTTTTCCCACACCTCACCTGGGCGTAGTTCCCAGTGTGAAGCCGGATTAAGGCATCTAGTAAGTAAGGAGGGAGACCAAGTTCCTCCAACACCGTCCAGAGCCTCTCCCTAGGGACCAGATCGAATGCGGCCCGCAGGTCCACAAAAACAAGGTAGAGGCTGCCACCCTCTACTCTTGCAGTTTTCCAGAATAGGACCTGGAGTCGAAAGATCTGGTCCAGAGTCGAGACCCCTGATCTAAAACCGGCTTGGAGGGTGGTCAAAGTTTTGTTTTCCTCCATCCAGCCCAGTAATCTCTCCAGCAGGATTCGGCCCATCAGCTTCTAGGTAGTATCGAGTAGACTAATTGGTCTATAATTTGATGGGGCGAGCGGACATCCCTTTTTAAAAATTGGAACAATCTCGGCTCCCAGCCAAGTCTCTGGTACTGGGGAGCCCTGTAGGACAGCATTGAACAGAACCATCAGATATGGGGCCCAGATTTTTGGCTGAGAGCGAAAGAGATCTCCAGGGAGCTTATCCAGACCCAGGGCCTTATTCGGGAGCAGTTTCTCAATTGCCACTTCAACTTCCCTGAGTGTAATATTATCTGAACTATAAGTGGGAGACCCAGTAGGGGCATCCCCTCTCACTATTGCGAGACAGGATCCAGGTCCAGGGCCCAAGACCTCCGGCAGTCTACACTCGTGCAGGGGGTCTGGGGCCATGGGAAGCTCAGGAGCCTGGCTGGAGCCATAGTTTTGACAGGGGGAAATCCCTGCACCCGGGGCCCCCAGCAGTCGACACTCGTGCGGGAGGTCCCGGGCCGTGCTAGTGCAGGAAATCGAAATCCCGGAGCCCAAGGCCCCCGGCAGTCGGCTCTCATGCAGGGGGTCTGGGGCAACCGAAATCTCAGAAGCCTGGTTAAAGCCAAGATTATTATTATTATTATTATTTGGAATCTTGTATAGCGCGCGGTTACCTTCGGGCATCCCAGCGCTGATTATGACAGGAAGAAGACCCAGTGCCCGGGGCCCCCAGCAATCGACACTCATGCGGGAGGTCCCGGGCCGTGCGGGCACGTGGTACCAAACTCCCGGACCCCGGGGCCCCCGGCAGTCGGTTCTCGTGCCGGAGGTCCCGTGGCGCACAGGCCCGAGGCTCCAAAACCAGTTCTGACAGCCCCTCCTGGGGCTGACACCCAATTTCCTCCAACTCAGGGCTTGTATAGAGTGACTTAAAGTGTTCTCCCACACTATAGGGGCAATATTCGAGACCCCAGTGTCTCTCTCTCCTGTCACTGAGGAAGTAACAATTAGCCAAAAGGTCTTATAATCTTTTAAGAGTAGTGCCAGTCTCATCTCTTCCCACCTAGATTCCTCCCACTCACTCTTTGCTCTAATGAGCACCTTCTTATACAGCAGTCTAGTTGTTCTAATTTTAAGGATATCCTTAGATTTAATTGCCTTGAGTAGGTCTTTCTTTGAGTCTTTACATGCGTGGTTGTGCCAGGGATGTGTTTTATTCCGGCGCAACTTAGTCCCACTAACCGGATAGAATACATCCCCTAGACTCTCAACTAACTTTCTGTGGGTCTCTATAGTCTGCCCATGGGAGGTGGAATTTCCCATATCGCTTATCAGTGGAACAGCTATCTGGTAAATTTTTGCGAGGCGAGTAGGAGAGTCTAGGAAAGAAGGCCATTTGACTCTTCTCCTATTGTTAGATATAATATGTGGTGGAACTATCGGAGTGGAATTAGAGTCAGGGTTAGTTAGTCCAAATGCACCCGGTTTAAGCGTTAGGACCAGCGCATTGTGGTCACTATCGTGCCTTGCGACAACCCCGAAGTCTTTAAACTTGCCCCAATGTTTGGCTTCCAACATGAGGTAGTCAATGGTGAAAGTTCGATTTGTCCTATTATATGTGGGCAGACCGGAACATTCGTTATTGCCCCTTCCATTGCATGCCCGCAGAGCCATTGCAAGGGTCAAGGCCTTAATTTGTAATACTAGCGGGGTCCAGGCCTTAACCGGGGTGATTCTTGGGGCTGGAATTTGCCAGAGCAAGTCGACCTCATCCTCCTCACACAACTCGGATCCACCCAATGGTTCGAACTGACAGTTCAGATCGCCACCAAGAATGATCGGAGTTGCGGGGTCAAGTGTCTGAAGGAAATGGTTGAGTGCTTGAATAGCACTCGATTCTTTCCCGTTCACGGTAGGCCTAGAGTAGATATTAATAATAGCCAATGTAGATCTACTAACAGATGTTAGCAAAACACATTGGATATCTGGCGAGTTTGTGTCCACCTGTACAGCCTGCATGCCCAAGTGTAAGCCTACCCATATGGCAAGGCCACCCGAAGGGCGGCCTTTCCCACCTGAGACTGCAGGGATGTCAAAGGTAGCAAAACCGGGTTCTGTCACTCGCCTCGAGGGACCAGGTTTCCTGCATCAAGCAAATGTCATGAGTGGTCATAAAGGAGGACCAGTCTGGTACGAGTAGCTTGCTCTTTAGGCCTGCGACATTCCACGAGAGTATTTTTATGCTACCTTCCATAGCCTTAACTTTATCCTTCTCCCCCCCATGTTCTCTTAGTAATACCTGATCCAGGCTCTGTTCAACCCTTGTCTCCTCCCTCTTTGAGGCATGAGGCCAGAGGATCTCATAACTATCAGAGGATAGTGACTTTTCCTGTGTTATAATACCTTCCTCTGGGTTACCCTCATTATGTTCTCGTGGGGGCGTGCATGGCTGAGTGAGTCAGTCCACCTCCTCGAGGACGCTAAACCTATTCCAATGGGGTTGTGTCAGGTAGAATGGGGTGTGTGGAAGAAAACGCTCCCCAAATGGTTGCCAGTGGTGAATCCCGTTCGGGTGGGAGAGGGGATGTCTGGTATACTGTGGACTCCTATTGTGAGACGATTTGTGGATTGGGGTAGGGTAGAAATAGGACAAGTGCAAAGGGAATATTTGGGACTCTCTGTGGAAAGGAGTTCTACAGATGTGATCAACAGCAGGGGAGTCCCTAAAATTAATTGTTACAACATCCCCTGCCACTGTTTTAGGGCCCCTTCCAATCCAGTCTACTCTTCTCACTGCCAATATGTGGCCTGAAATGTTAGGAGGTAAGGGTCTATTTAGATTCAGCCACTGTATGCACTTATTATGTAGGTCTACCTCCTGTTCTCTCTTCCCCTCACTAAGGTGAGGGACACCCACTAGGGCCACTACATATAGTTGTGCTTCTGGAGGCAGATTTATTGTCGGCAATCGTTTAAAGGTTGCCTTTGGTGGGGGAGGTCTTGATGAAGGTACTACTTTTTTTGGTGCCGTATTTTTACCCTCCTTGGGATGTTGACTAGATTTAACAGTTTGGCCCGCAGCTGGAGATCTGGAAAGACCTGGTGGTTTGGCTACAGGTGTGGGAGGGGGTACGAGGTTTAAGGATTTAGCTGCAGTACTTGCCGGTCCTGGTTTTCTATTTGGTACTACTGGAACAGTGGATTTAGCTAACTCAAGACAGGGTACCTTTGTAGAGTCACCGACTGGAGCAGGGGGTAACGAGTTACCTTGGGAGTTATGTGGCTTAGTTGTCCCCAAAGTCTTATTGTTTACCATGGAAGATAATCTATCAAGTTTTCAAACCAGAGGTTTAATGTGGGAAGCGATTATTTGCTCTAAACTGTTCTGGAGATCCGTCACCATATTGGTGACCCAGCAGGGTATCCCTGTAGTTGGGTGCCGGGGATGGTCAAATGGGGTTACCAAGTTATGATTGGGCTGTTTCTTTGTACCTAGATTTTTAGGAAGACTATCCTTTTTTGTCTTAGAGCCCATCCTACCAGGTTTTGATTTTGCCACAGGGGAAGGGGAAGTCAAGATACAGGGTTGATCGTCATTGTTAATAGAGGTCTCAACTAAAGCCAATGATAAATCATCAGCTACTGAGGTCTCAGCCGGAATCTGTGCACAGGGCAGCTCGGCAAAGGTGGATGTTAAATAAGAGTCAAGGATCGTAGGATCAATGGCAATCGCCGAGCAATCTTCGCCATGGTCTTTAGAGCTTATTGTGGGTGGGAAAGATAATCTTCTTTCAGTATTTTCAATTGCATTGGCAACCACCCCTAAGGTCTGTTGTAGCATTTTATCAATTGCCGTCAGTGTTGGGAGGGACTGCGGCATTGTGGCCTGAAGTCTAGTATTTGGACGAGAAGCAGATGGTTTAGTTTTCTTGCCCTGGGTACTCATATTTGCTGTGGGTTGCCTCGTTAGTTAACAGCAAAGTATGGGGAAAGGTATAAAAGACACAATAAGTCCAGCACAGGAATAGATTATCGCTCGCACTCTTAAGGGGGACAGCTAGCACAGTGGCCTGCAAACGAAAGGGAAAAGCGGATAACAGTACCTTGTGGAAGAGTGCCGGATACTTTCAGGATTAAGTGCCACTGAAAAGGGGGGTGGCCCGTCCCGTCCTCAGTCGTCCACGGACGGCCACAGACGGCCCGCCCTTGTCCCGGGCTTCTCCCGGCGCGACCCGCGCGCGACCTCGCGGGGTGAAGGACCAGGCGTGGTTAAATGCGCCTCCTGGCGCGCGATGATTGTCTTCCTGGCGCAAAGGATCCTGGGTGATGGAGTCCCCAGCGGTGCCGGCGGAGCCAAGCCCGGCCGGACACCAGCTGCAATTCTCAGGTAGGACTCGGGGGGAGGGGGCGGAGCAAAGCCCGGCCGCGACGGCAGCTGCTGCGGGAGAGTCACCAGCTCGCCTCAACCCCCAGCTTGCCTCGAGCCCCAGCCACAATCCACGTAGCACCCAACAACGTCAGCGTCTCCCTCGGGGCTCAACACCAGGCGTGGTTAAATGCGCTTCCTGGCGCGCGATGATTGTCTTCCTGGCGCAAAGGATCCTGGGTGATGGAGTCCCCAGCGGTGCCGGCGGAGCCAAGCCCGGCCGGACACCAGCAGCAATTCTCAGGTAGGACTCGGGGGGGGCGGAGCAAAGCCCGGCCGTGACGGCAGCTGCTGCGGGAGAGTCACCAGCTCGCCTCAACCCCCAGCTCGCCACGAGCCTCGAGCCCCAGCCACAATCCACGTAGCACCCAACACCCTCCCACGGTGCAAGTTTGACCTGCATTGTAAGCAGGGTTGTTTTTGTGCAGGAAGGGACATTTTCTTCCACAAAACACAATCTTCTGATGATGTTTCCTCTTTCTAAGTGTGCTGCGAAATGTAACACATATAGAAGGCGGAAGAAACAAGGAGATATAAAGTTATTTCTCCTAGCTGTGCCTCTCCTAGGGACGCTCAGCATTTTGAAGCAATCTGGGATTGCACAGAGATCCATGGGTGGAAGTGTGGGAATAGCCCTGCTCCACCCAAAGAACTGCTCTGTGGGGAAGAATAATGCAAGGCAGTGTTCCTCCACATCTACCAAGCCACAGTGAGGCACGCGAGGTGCAAATGTAACATTGCAACTATCGATTGCACTTTCAGCCCCGTGCGTTGCGCAAGGGCAACGGAAAACTATAATGAATACGCCACATTATCCTAATGTAGAAATCCGGCCTTGGCAGAGTTACCAAAGATACCAATCAACAAATTCCCTAAATGTAAAGTTTTAATTGTTCCTGATTAGAGCTTTTACCTACAAAATGACCAACTTTATTTGGACCTTTCTTTTTTTTTTTTTTTTTTTCAGGAATGTCGGGTCAGGGGGAGGGAGGATCCGCCACCAATTGTGTGAAGGGAGGTGTACATATATGTCCCCGGTAGGAGGTCCATTGACCCCAAATCTTATTTGGACCTTTCTTGATGCCTGTCCAACTTCATGAGACCTTTCCTGATAAAGTTCGATGCCTTGCCCCGCTGAGAGATTGTGACTTCCATTTTGTACTCAACCTCGAGGTCCATTTTGGTGAATGATAAAGTGTACTTATGTCCTGGTGTACCTTAGAATATTATTGCAACTAAATTGTACTTAAGCTTTTGAAGTTTCATTCCTCTGATTCTCCTTATTTGATTTTGGTCCTTTTGTTGACATTTTCCTTTTAAAAATTTACTTTATATTTTTTTTAATTCTATTTGGGTTTCATATTGTTCAGTATTTAGAATTTGTTACTGTTTCAGAACTGCATAAACAATGTATGCATTTCCCTAGATTAAGCCTGTCAGCTCTGTGTCATTGCTACCAGGGGTTAGAGCTCATAGATATTTAGATACTCTTGCAGTACACCCTGGCAGTTGATATTTTTATTCCTTATGGAGGGCGACTGCCCACCCCAGTTAATAATACAGGGGCATATTACCTAGCAATAGCGATATTTATCGCTAAGCAGGGTTACCGGGAATAATTTTATCGCCGCGCTACGACAATTTTTATCGCTGAGATACCTTGCTATCATCAAGGTTTATCTCAGAAACGATAAAAATCATTCGAAATGCGTGAATATCGCTGGAAATACAGCGATATTCACAAATTATCGTGACAATGCTCTTAGCCATGTTATCCACCTCCCATTGGATAACATGGCTAAGAACAGCTCTGGGCAGGTGTTAGCTTTTGGAGATATTCGCGTTTAGCGCGAATATTTCCCAAAACTACGCCTTTGTAGGTAATAGGAGATAGCGAACATCTTGGCACGCCCACTTTGCATGTCATTAGCTATAATTCTCGCTGACCAGCAAAGTGGGCCCCTAAATGCCAGCTATCGCCTACAAGCTGTCGCTAACTGGTGTTAGCATCAGCTTGGTAATAGGGCGATAAAATTATTGCCGCATTAGCGGGAAAAAGCCCCGCTAAAGCGGTGATAATGGCCCTTGGTAATACGCCCCACGCTTCCTTACAATAGACCTGAGAGCATAGGGGCATCCCAGAATCCTCTGCAGTGTTATATACAAATATGCATATTTGGACTGTGTTGGTGCAAGTGGGCTAGGAGCACTGCAGGCACATTATTTTTGTGTTCAGGGCCACACAGGGACAGCAGCAGCACCCTCCCCTCCCAAAAGCAATGCTAATTTAAAATTGAAAAGAGCACCTTAAGTGTTCCAGGTCATTGGATTCCTGATCTGGGGAGCCTTTATTGTGATCATTTTATGGAAGCAAAGGGAATATACCTATGTTCCTCTTCATTTGCTTTCTGATGCTCCAATATAACCAATGTGTGCCACAGGTGGGTAAGACTTCTCCACATAAGGTGCCTCTTTTTCTGCAAGGAAGTTTTTTTTTTTTTGTTATAGGTCAGCATCTGACCTAGTAAATTCTTGTTTTATCCCCAATCATGATAAAGGACTTTAAAGTGTGTTTTAAATGCTTAATTCTGGGAGCAAGTTTAAAATGTTCAGGCCTATTCAACTAGCAGTAGACCCAGACTTCCACAATTTACTTGAGAGACAGTCTTGAACTTCACTTTGGTCCAACCCGTCCTCCACTGAAGTTCACAGTGATGGCAGTCACGGCATCGGCCATGGTTCGATGTCACTGAGGGTTCCATCGGATGCCTCGTCTATAAGACTCTCTGTGTTCAATCATTAACTCTTCTATATAGGGCTCTATTTACCATTATTCCTTTTACAGCACCTCTCCCATTAAACACTCAACCAAAAGCTATCCATAAAACACACAGACCCATAGTAGATGCAGCAGTGTCAACTAAAGTTTATTTACTTTTTCAATTTAAATGATAAAGCGGGTTTATATTCTTTATGATGTGGGTTTTGTTACAGCATAAAGCAGACCAATTTTAGGATTACAGAGCATGTTACAATTGTGAATATAAGCACATTACTCTATTCAAAGAGCTGTTCACCTCTAAGGCCAAGGAATAGAAGCAAGGCAGGAATGGCTGGGAGCCCCTGGTAGGGTCCCACTGATAGACACTGGTTAGATAGTTGGGAGTCTCCGGAGAGTGGTCACTGAGGACCTTCAATGTGGAAAGGAAGAAGGTTGAACTCAACGTCAGTCCCCGGTGACTGATCCACAATGTCCTGCCGCATCTGTAAATTGATACTTGTATAGCGCACTACTCACCCGCAAGGGTCTCAAGGCGCTTGTACGAATGCCGCTGTGGAACCCATCCTGGCTTTCCCTGCGAGGTGTCCACTCCTGGGCACCCCCAAGGTGGAGGCCAGGCATCCTTAGCGTTGTGGGGGCCGTTGTGGAGATTAAGCAAGCTATTGCCCAGAGTTGCAGAGTGGGACTCCATGAAACCTGGTCCCGGGCTACACCTCTGCATCAGGGTCTGCCACTCTAACCATTAAGCCACACTTCTCCACATCTCAGATGGGAGGTGACCCCTTGTCTCTCTGGTTCAGGCACAGATGTGTTCATAATGAAACAACCCTTGGTGGTGGAAAGGAAGTGAGCACACTGAAGGAGTCATACATTCAAAGTCAGCCAGGGAGCATGCACACGTGTGTTACACTCTTTGTGTATCACATGCCACCAGGGGCACTTGATATGTAATCTGCATTTTTATTTATTGGCAGGATATACATCGACAGTACAATAATAATTTGGTGTTGGTATTTAAAATAGAGCGGTGACAGTAGACTTCAGTTTCCTCCATGGGTACAGATGAAGTCATCATTAGTAGCTCATCGGGAGGAGCACCTTCTCTGATCACGAGCCAATGTCTATGGGTGTTTGAAGGCTTAGATCGCTCAATGCATCAAGCAGATGAAACCGTCTCATACACCCAGGCACCAAAGATGGCAAAGTATGGAGGTTGGTGGTCCGTCAGCAGCCCAAACAGTACCAAGCACATTGCCCATGTGTATACTTTGGGGAAACATCCTTTACAACGCAACTGTTACAACACACTACCATTACGACGCAACCATTACAACGCAAGTCATTACAACGACTTGCGCTGGGGGGCGCTCTAGGATAGGGAATAGTTTTAATTTACTATCCAACACCTTCCCTACCATCCACGGGGACTGGAGTTGGAATAGTAAATTAAACTATTCACTATCCAGCGCCCCCCAACGCAAGTCGTTGTAACGACTTGCGTTGTAAAACATGCCTCGTAAAGGCATGCGTTGTAATAGCATGCGTTGTAATGACATACATCCATACGTTGTCTCAGGAAGGCTGAGATGAGTCCATCTGCTTCTTTCTTGTTGTCTCTATTTGGGAAAGAATCCATGCCCATCCCAGTTCCAAAGTAGCCAAAATCAGAGATTAGCAACTAATAGAGACTCTGTTAATTGATAAAGGCAACCTAGACTGGATTCCAGGACATGGGATTTCTACTGGCCTGACACAAAAGTTATACTCCTGAGTTTGCAAAGAGGGAAAAAAAAAACCTGAAATCTGGAGACGTCAAGCATGTGGCCCATTGTATCCAACGAGGATGCACAGCTTTTGAATTAGGTTCACTGGCTTTGGTCACTGCCTCCAGTGCAGGATACGGTGTAACAACCAACATGCGTTTACCCTGCGACAAAGTGCGTTCCTTAAGAATTGCAGTCAAAACCTTTTCCACAGTGGAAAACCGCATTTTAGCCGAAGTGTACACGTGTGACTTGTTAGCAATAGGCACTGTGTCACCTTCATTAAATGTAAGGAAGGTGAAACCCACCCCTCCCTGCAGAATTTTTATTACTAGGTTGGTGCGGTTGTCACGCGTCAGTAAAAACTTAGATGCAAGTAGATCAGACTGCAAAAATTGCAGTCTAGCTGAATGTTCAGGCAGCCAGCAAGATTTGGTAAAAGTTGGTTGTATCAAGGGATAAAGCGGCTTGATACGCTGGGCATAATCGCAAATATATGTGTGCCTGAAATTCAGAAAACCCAGTAAAGATTGTAGTTTCTTCAAAGTCGAAGGAGAGCGCAACTGAGCACATTTCTCCAAGAAGTGAGGTGCTAAACCTCGAACTTCATTGTTGAGCTCATAGCCCAGGAACAACACTGTGTTCTCCGCAATGTGTGATTTGGCAAAGTTAAATTTGTTAACTGAAGTCCGCAAACATACAAATGATGCGGTCAACGCGACACTGATGCGGCCATAACTCGCTGTCTGGGAGATAAATGTCATCAACATACCAGGACGCATCAGGGTCGACTCCCACGAAAAGAGAAACAATGCGGGCGGCAAAGACGCCTGGACTGTTTTTATATCCCATGACTAATCTTCTGAACTGTGTTTGTTTGCCACCACAGGTGAACACTGTCCATTGACTACTAAGTGAGGACATCTTATAGCTAAAAAAGCCATTGGATATGTCAAGCGTGGTCTTAAACCATTTACGCATAAGACTATCCACAAGGGCATAACTGTGAGTATTTTGTACCACGCAGGTCCGACAATTGAGAGTTTAAGTGTCGGTAATCCAAAACTAGGTGCTACGATCCATCAGGCTTGGTCACAGTAAAGAGCGGATTATTCAACGGTGACACACATGTCTCAATTACACCTTGATATTCCAATTGTTCAAGAATTTCTGCAATAGGAGCTTTCGCTTCACGCCGCATGGGATATTGGGATTGAGGCTGTGGCATAGACCGTAATGGAATCTCATGACTGGGCGAAAGTTTGTCCCATCCATATTGAGTACGGTACAAAGCCGGTGCAAGCACCTTAGCCCATTTTTCTACAAAATTCAGTGCCTGCTCTTTTGGCACAGTATGTGCGAAACAAGGGGGCCAGTCCACCTCAGCTTGCAAAATGTCATATGTAGAGGTCAGATTTCCCCCCAAAATCCCTTTTATTTTACTTTGTATGTCACCTTCAATTAAAAGGACTATTTCATAGAGTCTGTCAGGGGGAGCCACTCTAGTGTCAGCTGTCTCAACAGCAACAAACGTGTCAGTTGCTGTCGCCTTCAGATATGGACGCAGTGCTTGCCGCACAACTGTAATTTCTACGGCGCTGTCTAGCAGTGTCAGAACCATGTCAGGTTCCGAAGCTGTGTTCTCACTATCCGTGGCATACCTCGCGGTTAAGGCAGCAACCTTCTTTTTCTGAAACTGGGGGGCATTGACGTTGAAAGTCGTCCTGCTTGCTTATACCTTCCGTCTGGCGGGGCTGTTCACGTCCTTGTGGGGCACCCCGGCCTCTGCTGCATTCTCCTCTACCGGCTTGTGAGACTGATGTTTTCTGCAAAGAACGGGAAGAACATTTATCAGGAACCTGAATTTGATCAGGTGACCTAATACTAGTGCGGTCGCGCAAATCATATGTGCGCTCAGTAGACAGAGGTATCGGCGATGCAGGACGCAACCCTTGTTTCTGTTGCTGCTTCTCCAGTTTTTTATTGTTCCAATTCTTTTTAGGGAAAGCTGGACGGTCGTCTTTAGTAGACTTTGCATCTGATTTTGCGGTTGTGTTGTTGTCTTAGCAAAAGGCTTAACACCCAAAATAATGCGGCCAATGGTCTTCTAAGCCTCCGCAATGATTTTTGGTAACTGTCGGGGCTTATCGGCATCGGGTACATCGCGTAAAGCATTACACACCTGGAAGTTCACCGCATCCCCCTTGACATTAGCAAGGATGAGATCGGAAACTACGTCAAACACCCCAATGAGTCTCATTCCCAATTCAACAGAAGCCTCCGGACCGTGTTGATCCTGGACACGCTTGATCACGGAGGGTAGGACAGCCATAGACTGTATGCCGAAGCACTTAGCATAGACCGGTGCAAATACTTTACCACAGGTCTCACAATTTGTTACCTCTGGTACTAAGTCTTTCTGCAAACTAATTGGCAGAATCCTGTGTTTTTCACCAGGAGTCGTGTTAGGAAATACTGCTTCCAGTTGGTCAAATTTCTCAGCAAGCCAAAAAGGCATATCATCCTTAACTTGGGGGCGCTTGACCATAACCGAATTCACCATGACAGGATTCATTTTTTCCCGGCCGTCCAACTGGTTGCGCCGCAGCACCAGGTGCCCATACCTGGATGTTGCGGGATAAGTATTGCACTACAGCCCGATCTGCTCCAACTAAGGAGGTGTAGAGTACCCGTAACTCAGCTATAGTGACTGTAAAAAAACACGGATGCGGTGTAAACCCAGCCCAAACCGGCCAAGTACCCCCGGAAATAGATAAGGGACCCAAACAAACCGCCGTTACCGTGTGGGGAAGGACGCCATTAAATCAAACACGATGATGCCAAGCAGAATTCGGAATCTCTTGTGTCCTACATAGTGTATACTCCATAGGCACGACAGTGGGAGTGTAAATACTGCAGGAAAGGTAACCCACGAGTAGAAGAGCTCAAAAGGGTATGCAGCTTCAGCACTCACCACAAAAAGAACTGCCATGCCTTCCAAGGAGACGCCAAACGATTGAGGACGGCCACCCTACTATGCAGTGAGATGTCAACTTCAGCCATAAGGACACAGAATTGAAAACACAATTTAAATGAAATGTAGCACAAAAATGTTGTCATTCAAGCTACAAACCTTTTTAAAATATCAGCCTTGAATAAACCTATACTTAAACCATATAGGTTGGTTAATCCGTCACCACCGTAACCTGGAAACAGTAGTGAGGGTGTCGTGGAATGTCATAAGCACTACTCCAGAGTCTCAAAATAAGACCACATCATTAGGTGCACCATGTTACAGGGATTGTCCTGATACACAGAACTGTACACAGAGACCCAGGACCTCAGTGAATTGTGGTGTACCAAAAAACTCACCTCAGTACCTAGAACCCCTAACCGACTAGCATTAGCTCTCCGTCCTATAGCAAAGTTACCAATGATTAGACAACCCAGAAGGTGCGACTTAGGGTACTCTCAGGAATGGTGGGAATCAAGTCCACAACATGAGTAATTATAGACATGGAAAAGTTTAAAATGTTTATTTTAGTGACTTTCTCTAAGATGCAGTATTTTTGCTAACATAATCAGGCATATGATTAACAATAATACAATCAGCATTGTTACAATTCCATAAAACACAAAAGGAGAAATCATATTACAATGATAGTAGAAACAGGTCGTATAGTGCCTTGTGTACCACCCTCCCTTGCTAAGAACTTGGTTTTATAATAATAGAAGGTCTCTTAGGCTTGAATGGGGAACCTCATACCTCCAAGTTCAGCAGAAGTGAATCCCATCAGTATCAGCAAAGCTCTCTCTCTCTGGAAAAGGATTTTCTCCAAGTGCCCTAGTCATGCATGCTGTGCAGTATTAAAGGTGCTAGAATTTCAGTTAGCTGTAGCTGTGTGCATGTTGTGTCTAGAGCGCGGGCCGATCAGCCTGAATAACAGCTAACATTCTTATGGTAACCTTGGAGGCTTCTGTACTCACTGTGCAGACTAAGGTCGCGATGTAAGTCTAGGGATGTTGAAAACAAGCCGTTCTCATGTGAAGAAATTCAAGCTGTCTAACTCACAACAACAGTTACATGTAGTGTTGTGTGCAAAAGCCGCAAACAGGTAAAATGGCATTTAAACTTCTAATAAGCCTATGCTAACATAGCATTGGTTTCAAGCAGGGCCCTGCCTTCCCTACAAGACGTATCCCCCTCCCTTGATAAAAATAGAAAACAGTAAAGAGGCCTAAACACAGACTCGACGAATGCCCTGCCCCACTTTGACAGTGTGCAAGCATCAACCCCGTGAGCCAAACT
This sequence comes from Lissotriton helveticus, assembly GCF_964261635.1. Lineage (NCBI taxonomy): Eukaryota > Metazoa > Chordata > Amphibia > Caudata > Salamandridae > Lissotriton > Lissotriton helveticus. The sequence goes on from NC_136057.1 coordinate 40,555,128, forward strand.
GAACTTTTCTGGATACATTCATATAAAGACTTGTAAGGAAACCTATATTTGGCCTAGAAGCACCAAAAGAGAACAACAATTACCAAAGGATGGTACGGTTACCTAAGTCAAATGTACTACTTAGATCTGCAAAACAAAGATGCAAGATACAACTTCGATACATGTCCGTATCAATAGTTCCAGATTGACACTTTGCCCAATAGTTCCTAGGCCTTTTCTGAAGCAAAACTGGGTGGGGGATAAAATAGAATATTCCTGTGAGCAGTCCTACAACCTCTCCAGTAGGATCCTGGTCAAACTTTTTACCAAAGCGTCCAGGAGCGAAATAGGACACTCGTTTTTAGGGCCTGATTCGTCACCCTTGATAGACTAATAGATGTACCCCAGGAGGGTGTGATAATGTTGACAGGAGCTACGATACATACTCTAGGAAGAAAAGGCCCCCATAATTTAGCAGGAGATTTAAAAGCATCTACTGCCCCCAACAGAGCCAAAAGGACCTCGTCAATAGTGATCTTCAAAGGAAGGGGTTGTAATCTATGTATAACCTCTCGACCTTCTAAACCATTGTCCATATTATTCTGTTTACAAATTCCAGAAAGATGTGCAACTCTGGCCTTACAGGAAACAAAAGAACAGAACTCAGGAATAATATATATATATATTTTTAAACAGTGCATTGAACGTATCCGAAAATAACTTATTATCATTCGTTTCTGAAGCTAATCTCAGTTTTAACCATGCCTCGTCTTGAAGTGTTTTGTTCTTTTGTGAAAGAGCATGTTTGTACTGTAGGAAAAAAGACTTGATTAACCATAATACCGGAGGGTGAACTTTTTAGAGCTTGTTTACAGACCCCGGGAGGCCTGGGTGCAAGCATGATAGAACAATCCCCTAATACTTCCTCCATTACCAAATTGTTAATGGGTCAGAAGTAACTTAAGAGAACTGCTAATATGATTAAAGCTATCTATCAGCAAATTAGGAGCCACATCATCCTATATATAGTAATTAAATGTAGATAGAATTGTCTGTTACTATTTGTTGTAGTATGCGGTTCGGATCACAAGCTGCCCACTTATTTTGTACGCCATTAGGCCATTCACATTTCTTACCCCAGAAAAAAAAAAGTTAATATAATGAGGTCATGGTCACTTAAAACAGACTAGTACAATGCTAGGGATGCCACACAAATTGATTAGAGAGTCAGAAGTCTATACATGATAGATGACTGTAGAGGAGTTTCTTCCAGTAAACAATGGAATATCCTTCCCATTAAAGTCTGGTCCACACTTTAATAAATATAAATCATGCTTTGAAAAATGCCATTTAATGCATTTCCCTATTCATTAGGACAACAATTAACAAAGCCTATGCCACCCTGATTAGTATATCCATATACATGTGTTGCTGTAAAGGACAAGCCTGAATGTTAAAATTGCCACCTCATAAAAATACAAAATAAATATGGATAGGGTATAAAAAGGTTTCCAGACCATATTCTAGTGCTCTGACTACCCTGCTACATGTAACATAAAAAACATTGTTATAGAAATTCATGCCAAATTATTGTTTGAACGTCCAGAAACCCATGTGAAAACCCTGGTGCCTCAACATCGAATGCTTCAAAGGTTGCCAGGATAAGACTCACCTGAAATTTCATATGACCACTTACGTTGTCGATAATTAAGAGTTGGTACAACTTCTGCAGGCAGGTGGTTGACCCTGTGTAGGGTGAACTAATGAGAGATGCTACACTCAAGGACAAACTTAGGGACCAGTGATGGGAGTCTCTTGAGCCTGACATCCGCCTCCACACTGAACCTTAGTGCTTCCATAAATCCTGGCTGCATCCGCCTTGGGGCACTCTCAGTGTTTACTTATAGGTATATATATATTCTTAGGACACCCCCGTGCCGCACGGCCACCAGCTGTCGCGTGTGCCCCCGCCTGCCGCTGACCTCCCCTGGCCACGCCCCCCCGCCGTCGCTCGTCGTTTGCCGATTTTCCTTGTTGTTTTCTGAAAGTGTCATTGTTTTGTATTGTATCTTAACGTTATTTTCTTTCTTTCCCAGCTTGTCCCTTTGCCCGTGTTGTTGTCCCCCTGTGCACTGCCCCCCGCTCCCTGCCTCCCGCTTCCCGCCGCCGCCGGGAGTGTGGACACGCCCCCTTTTTTCTGTACCCTCCCCGCTCCCGCCTCCGAGCTGCTCCTCCTCCCTGCACTTCGCCATAAATGGCGACCGTGCTGACGCGCAGCGTTGACGCGCAGCAGGAGCGCCGATTGTGCGCCGAAGGCGCGCCAAAGGTAAGCCCGTCTGCGCCCGTCCGCGCCTGGACCGCGCCCAGGGCCCGGACCCCTGGCCCCCACCGACGAAAGACGACCCGACTGTCCTACGACGCCACCGAACTCATCGCACTTAACGCCGGCAGACTCCCGGGCTGCTACCGAGCCGCTCCGAGACGCACCCACGGACCCTTCTGCTGCAACTCCTGCAAGTTCACCTGCATCCGGACCTGCACCACCCCAGCAGTGCCCAAGACCTCGACGAGCAACAGCAGCAGCCACCTGAAGTGCATCCTGCTCAACACCCGCTCAGTCCACAGACACGCAGTCGAGCTCTGGAACCTGATCGACACCACAACCCCAGACGTCGCCTTCCTCACGGAAACCTGGATGAACGCCTCCTCAGCGCCCGACATCGCCATCGCCATCCCGGACGGCTACAAAATCATCCGGAGGGACCGCGTCAACCGGACAGGAGGAGGCATCGCCATCATCCACAGGGATTCCATCCGCATCACGACCAACACCGACGACACCCCCGCACCCGCCGAGCACCTGCACTTCCAGATCCACATCAACCCCAAGACCACCCTCAGAGGCACTCTCATCTACAGACCCCCGGGACCACGCACACAATTCAGAGAAGACATCGCCGACTTCGTCAGCCCGCATGCCCTACCCTCCGCTGACTACATCCTCCTCGGGGACCTCAACTTCCACCTGGAGAACAACAACGACCGCAACACCACCACCCTGCTGGACAACCTCGCGAACCTCGGACTCAAGCAACTGGTGACCACCCCCACCCACTACGCCGGACACACACTCAACCCCGTCTTCTCCTCCAGCAAGGACATCGCCTTCAGCCACACCACCGGACTCCACTGGACAGACCACAGCTGCGTCCACTTCAGCTTCAAAAGGACGACGATCCACCACCAACAGCCACAGGTTGCACGCAGAAGCTGGAACAAGATCACAGCCAACCAGCTCGCAACTTTCCTGAGCAAGAACCCACCCACCAGCGCTACGAACCCCAACCAAGCGGCCGCCAACTTCACGAAGTGGATCAGCGACTGCGCAGACGACCTCGCCCCCCTGAGGACCCCGCCTAGCAGACCCGGCAGCAAGAAAGCCCCATGGTTCACCGACGAACTCAAGAACTCGAAGAAGAACTGCAGAGCCCTTGAGAAAGCCTGGCGCAGAGACCCAACACCGGACAACATGACTGCCCTCAAGCTCGCCACCCGAAAACACCACCTACTGATCCACACCACCAAGAAAACTGCATTCAAGGAACTGTGGTAAATAAATAAATAATACCTCTATTTTTGAATGGATAAATGAATAACAGATAGCTCAATAAATAAGAGTCAAGATTCGAGGTAGTAGGAGTTTTTCAGGTTTATTACAGCATAAAGGACAGGAACAGGACAACCTGCACAGGAATAGGATGGCAGGGCCTGACAGGGGGGCCCCGACAGCTGCCAGGCAGGATCTGGGATGAGCGCGCTAACATTTAATAACAATACACGAACATATATACTAAAAACAGTTGCATTACAGTACATATGATAGGCGGAGCAGTGGGTGTGGTCAATAGCAGTCGCGAAAGATAAGGGTGAAAGTAGGTGTAACAAGAGGCGTATACATAGACATGTGATGTAAACGTAACAGAATATGTCATAAATGGGGCGGAAACATGGAGGGGGCTACCTAAGGAGCCGGGACCTCTAACCTAATGGTGCGCGCAAACTGACAATGACGTGTTACTAGGAGAAGCTGGGGGCTATGAACTCTGTGCTAGGAGCAGAGACTGAAGTCTGGAGAGTCAGGGCGACATGTACCTAAACAATATCTAGTATCTGATGTTTAGAGAACATGTTGATATAAACTAAGAGTCAGGAGGGGAGAGGCTAACTTGATTCTAAGACTGGAGCATGCATTATTCTACATGTAGTGCGTGATGAAGAATATTAAATGACCATTAAATGCAGTATTTCTCTTACATGGAGACGTAAAGGCTAGACAATGACGGAAACTATTGATGCGATTCAGTAGCTTAGGAATGCAGAGAAGGAGGGCTGGACTGATAACTAGAATCATAACTTACTCTTGGCAGACTCAGAGGCAGAGCCAGGCTGAACCGGGCACTGTGAGGCAGGAAGTAAGTGAAGGGTCGAGGATACAGGTGGGGGCTGTATCGCTCCTCAGCGAGGCTCAGGAGACAGGAGCTGAATCTAGTGTCCGGGCCCTTTTGAGGCCTAGAAACGGGGACTTTACAATGAAATAACGTGCACACTGAGAAACGTGGTAACGTAGCTTTACATAGGCCGGATATTCGTAGTAGTCACGAGAACTGGAAACTGGCATACTAGAGATGGACACAACTGTAATTGCGTCTTTAATCGAACATGGGGAATACATATGCATATTAATCATGCACAGATAACATATGATGGAGGACGCGTAGGGACACAGAACATGGCAAAATTTACTTTTCCACATTCCCTCCTTGTCACTACGTTTCCATCAGGAAACATCAATATTCATGATACCATCTATCATTTCATACAGTATCATTTGCTCGTCTCGAATTTTCTGGGAACGGGTTTTAGAACAGGACTTGGGACTAGGAATACAAGAGGTAGCACAAATGCCGCAAATCGCAGGGCCACATTGTATGCAGAGACAGCAACTGAATATGATTGCTACTGTAATACCTAGAAAGGACAAGACTTTCCATCCCCAGGCGGAAATTATATTCCAGAACCAACCGGACCATGTCCAGGTGCCTGGATCTTGGTGTAACAGATGGGCAATTTTATGAAGTCTGGTTATAGCTGAATAAACAGACGGCGCGTTATTAGGAATGAAAATGCAGCAACTAGATCCGATGACTCTACATGCCCCGCCCCTATCGGCCAGTATGACGTCAAGGACGAGACGATTCTGGAGCACGACAATTCTCATAAAGGATTGTTCTTCAGTTAAGTTACCTAGAGCAGAAGTAGTCTCGATCACTACTGCTTCAAGTGTTCTGGTTAATCTACGTATCAGTTTACTATTTACAACAGTACCTAAGTAGGGGAAGACACCTTTATTGATATCTATGTATTGTTCTAGAGCAGTTTCAGTATAATCGACAATCGGGAAATTTCTCTTGTGTCTAGTATGTACTAGGTGGGAATTCCTATGATAGTCAGGTGGGGCTAGGAAAACTGGTGGCAGTAGGAAGGCAATGTAACATGTACCATCCCAATCAAGGGGCAGACGAACATATGCGGTCTGACCACAAACAAAATAAGAATGACGTGAAGCTTTGAAAATAGATTTCCTACTGTCACTATACTTGACAATAGTAGTACAATCACTATGTCCTACATGTATGGAACCATAATTTCTAACACATAATTCGCCTTTGACTGGTAGTACTGAAATAGCAGGTAAGTCTGGAGTAGTATCAGACTGAACATTCAGGACCATGAAATTCGAAGAAGAATTACCTAGATTATAAACTTCATTTTCTAGATCTAACCCTGTTCTGTGGGGAAGACCTTGCTTGTCTGGGAAACATGTACTGTTCAGAAAAGACATATCTGTTGAGGATGAGGTTAACGTGGACCATGCTCCACACGAACCATTATGTGAAAAGGGATACGGAAAGAGTGGCAGAACTCCCTTCGGTGTCTGGAAAGGGGGGAGTCGACCACACACCCAACAATTAGTGGCATTGCTGGTCTGGTGTGAATAATGTAACATGCGGATAAAAAAATTGTTACGCATAGCGAGGCGGTAAGAGAGTTCATGAGAAGGCAGATCACTAAACGTGTGCTCTACTGTAACATTAGAAGACTTATTTACATGAGAAACTGGAAAATACAGATAAAATGCATAACTGGTGCAGGAAATCATAACACTGAGAAATAATATGAAACTTAGAAAAACGATACATCGGATTGAGTTTTGACTAACTCTCTCACTATGGGGGTCTATTTTATACATGTCAGAAACCGGTCTAACCGTTTCACCTAGGGGAGGACTTAGACAATCAAACTGGCTGACTTATTTTACTAGACCTTAGTTTTAATTTATACTCCTGTTGCGGAGTTGTCTCTAACAGGGAAGGTGCAATATCATTGTCTTTTGCGGGACAGTCCTTAAGAATAGTACTTTGGCAGTCCTTTAAATCCTCGGAAATGTTCTTTGAAACTGGTTTCAATCCATAAAATTTCTTGATGTGCGAAAGATGCACCCAGCCTTTTCGTCCCTCCAACTTCACGGCTGTACGGGTGGCGAGGAGGACCTGTCGGGGCTCCTTCCAGCGAGGCTCCAGCGGACTTGAACGATCAAAGTTTCGCACTAAGACCATGGATCCGGGAACGATTTCATGCGGTGCCACCTCGGTATTGTCTGGAAATGCGGCGGCAACCTGTGAACGACAAGAGTTGAGGGCAGACATCAAGGAAGCTAGGTAATCTGTCAGCATATTACTTGAAACATCGGTAATACTTCGAGGTCTAGGAGTACCCCACATGTTAGGGGGGCGGCCGAAAACGACCTCATACGGGGACAGACCTGATCTAGAATGTGCGACCATGCGCATATAGAACAGGGCAACTGGCAGAGCTACTAGCCAGTCCACACCTTTCTCTTGACAAACTTTTGCAATTCGAATTTTCAGGGTCTGATTATGTCTCTCTACGAGACCAGCTGCTTCAGGATGGCGTACACAATGGTACCCTAACAAAAGGGACACGTGTTTCATTAGCTCGGATGAGAATGGCTGGCCGTTATCAGAATATACGACTCTAGGGAGTCCGTAACGGGGGAAGAACTCACGAACCAACTGCTTGGCAGTGGTCGCGGCTGTGTAATCTGGGACTGGATATGCCTCTGTCCATCTGGACAAAGCGCATACAACTACAAGGACATACTTGAAACCTCGACATCGCTCCATCTGAATATAATCCATCTGGAGGACTTCAAAAGGGTGGTCAGGAGGCTGGAATCCACCTTGTTCCACCGGAACACTTTTACCTGGATTAAACTGACAACATATCATACAGGTACGGACTTTCTGCTTGGCTGCAGCTCGTAAATGCTTGTTGAACCAAATGTTCTGGATACTGTCTAACATAGCTTTTTCTCCTAAATGTGCTGGACTATGTGCGGTATTGATAATGACTTGAACCATAGAGTCGGGGAGAAACCATGTGGCTTTACCCTTCGTTACCCATCCCTGATCTGTCTGGACCCCTCCTTGTTCGGACCATTTCTTGATTTCATCGGGAGTAGCATGTAACTGGATATCTATGACATCTTGAGTAGGGTCTTTAACTGTCATACAGGTAGTCGGATCTGGAGTATGTGTCGGTGTCTTGTTAACTGGAATGTCTGGAGTCTGTGCTGTAAGCTTGGCTGTGCGATCTGCTAGATCATTACCTTGGGAAATAATGTCAGTAACTTTCGTATGTGCTTTGCACTTCATGATAGCAATAGATGTCGGTAAGTGTATGGCATCTAACAGAGCCTGAATAAGGAGACCATGCTGAATCTTGGTTCCATGAGAAGTCATGAAACCTCTCTCCTGCCAGAGCACTCCAAAGTCGTGTACGACTCCAAATGCGTAACGTGAGTCTGTGTAAACATTAACTTTCAGGCTCTTGGCGTGTATGCAGGCTTGAGTCAGAGCAACTAGCTCCGCCGCTTGAGCAGACAGGGTGTCAATACGGTGTGTCTCTATAACTTCAGTGTCAGTAGTCACTGCATACGCGGCGACTAGTTCTCCTGTACTTGTTCTCATACATGAACCATCCACATAAAGCGTCAGGTCGGGATCTGGTAATGGAATATCTGTCAGATCTTGTCTTGGCTTTGTCGTAATGTTGACTACTTCCACACAGTCGTGTGTGGCAGGATTTGAATTAACTGACGGTAACAGTGTAGCAGGATTTAGAACGTTGCAGCGTCTGATTTCTATGTGTGGCTGGAACAGTGTCAATTCATAACCTGTTAAACGTGCAATTGTCAAGTGCTGAGTTTGTGTTCGGTTTAAAAGAACTTCCACGGAGTGTGGAACTTGTACTGTCAGGGAGTGTCCTAATACTATGGAATCACTTTGTCTGATAGCTAGTGCTGTGGCTGCAACTGACTTGAGGCACGCAGGCAGAGCCTGGGCTACAGGATCTAATGTGCTCGAAAAATAAGCACAGGGCTTGTATTGTCCTGCTTGATCTTGTGTGAGAACAGATAATGCTGTACCTTCACGTTCAGTGACGAAAAGTGTAAAAGGCTTACTGTAGTTCGGTGTTGCTAGAACTGGAGCTTGACATAAAGCTTTCTTTAACTCATTGAAACTAAGTGTATGTTCAGATGTCCAAGGGAGGACAGTCGATACGGCTGCCTCCTGTGTCGTTAACTGTATCAGTGGTTTAGCTAGAAATGCATACTGAGGAATCCATTGTCTGCAATAAGAAGTAAGGCCAATAAAAGCACGTACCTCCTTCTGGGTCTTTGGCTGAGGAAGACTCGCTATTAACTGGATACGGTCTGGTGTCAACTGCCTACCCCACTTGGACAGCAAGTGGCCTAAGTAGATCACTTGCTGGACACAGAATTGAAGCTTCGAAGGGGACACCTTGTGCCCCATCTCGGCAAGGAAATACAAGACTGTAAGTGAGGCTTGCTCGCAAGCACGTTCAGAACGGGCTGTGATTAGGAGATCATCGACATACTGGAGCAGGGCAGTGTCAGTTGGCATGTGAATATTGTCTAGTTGTCTCTTAAGTGCTTGACTGTAAATACTTGGACTTTCTGTGAAACCTTGAGGAGCGCGTGTGAACATATAGCTCCTTCCATTTAAACAAAATCCGAAAAGGAACTGACTGTCTGGATGAATGGGGACACTGAAAAATGCGTTCTTGAGGTCTATGACTGAAAAAAATGAGGCTTCAGAATCAATGGCTGTCAATAGGGAAGAGATATCTGGGACAACTGGGTACTGGGGAATAATACATTTATTAAGCTCTCGGAGATCAATCACTAATCGATATACTGGGGGTGCATTCGGATCAGTACGTTTCATGACAGGAATGATCGGAGAATTACATACATTGGAGTCAGTTTCTACAACTACTCCTTGAGCGATGAGCTCGTCAATAATTTTGGATAAGGCTGCTACAGCCTCAGGTGGCAATCTGTACTGTCTGATTCGTGGTAACACTACACCTGGCTTGAGAGTCACACGATGGGGTGTGATTTGCATATAACCAACATCAGTTGGACCTTGCGCCCATAGATGCTGCGGAACATTAGACAATCTCGGATCAAAATCTCGTAATACATAGTGACCCTTGAAGTCGCGTAGGAACAATCGTATTCCCTCTGGGGAACAGCATATAACTGCACCTAACTCTTTCAGTGTCTTAATGCCTAATAGATTTTCTGGACATGACTTAGTAAGTAACAGATCAGTAGTGCGGGACAATGGACCTACTTCTAGAGTAACTGGCTTTGATATTTCATTTACAATAGGTTTTCCTGAAAATCCAAGGGAAACATTTCTAGAGCCTGAGAGCGGAGCCCCTGGAACTTCGGCGTGACTTATAGTGGTCCTACTTGCCCCTGTATCAATCAGAAACTTTCTGTCTTTCCCTAATACTTGACTGTGGACATAGGGACCTTCTTGATCTACAGGTATCTCGATGAGAGGCAAGCCTACCTCCCTCTCTAGGCTGTTTCATGAATATGGCTGATACTCTGGATACTCGGACTGCGCATACTGGTACATCTGCTGTGTAACATGCTGTGTTGCAGCGATGGGCTGCGGTACAGTAACTGTCTGTTGTGCATTCTGTGGCTGAGAAGTCTGTGAAACTTGCTCTTGTCTAGGCGGACGTGGTCTTTCTTTAGTCTTACCGGTAGCTATGTTGTGTTTCAGAACTGCACACTCGTTTATAAAATGACCTGGCTGTTTACAATAATTGCAGTTCCCTTTAACGGGAGCTGCAGGGTGACTGGCTTGATTCGGACCCCTCTTCTGACTGTCTTGAGGAACAGATTGTGCAACCAGCACTTTCATTTTCGTGTCCTTCATACGTTTTCTCTCGTGTTCTTGCTCTTCTCTGATTCTATTCTGGTGGTATTGGAGCATCTGTAACATCTGGGACGGGGTATTAGCTTGCCAGGTACTTTCGACTTTCAAAACTCGATTCTTAACTTGTGGACTTGAATTCTCGACTAGTTTAGTAACAAAAAGATGAGGGTATGACTCGCTACTCGTCTTGAGGCCACTGTTTATAATAAAACATTTTTCAAATATAGAGTAAAAATCACTAGTGTCTTCGTCTTGTTTCTGTTTACATGCTGAGATTGCATCCCAGTCTTCCTTTTTAGTTGCTAATAGTCTGGGCAAAACTTGTATTAACAGTTCAGGTAATTCTTTACATTTATCTCCAAGACCGGTACCTGGTACTCGTGCCTTATCTTCAGCTTCTAGAACTGCCCAATCGATCTTTTTCTCTCCCACCTCCCATTCTTTTTCCTTGAGTTTCTCATATACCCCTGCGGGCAACAGGACCTTTAACATTTTAATAATATCTGGATACGTGTATTCTCCCATACGGAGCATGTCTTTTAATTCTCGGTGGAACCCTGCTGGATCTTTATCATGACAGGGAATTAATTTTTTCATCTCTAAGAGTTCCATCTTTGTGATAGGGGTGTAAACAAACACTTGTTGCATTTCACCACCCTCTGTCTTAACTGGATGCACTTCTCGTAACGGATTCTGTCTGTCTATGTAAAAGGGTTTACTTTCTGGAGGTGAGACATGAACAAAATGCGGGTTCAAAAACATACTATATTTGTGGCGCTGTTCTAGAATGACACTAATTAAATCGGTACCTAAACCTTTCCATCTATACTGGAGTAACTCGTTCAGGACATCGTGTAACGGACCTGGATCAGAATGTTGACCCTCATACAAAGTAATGAGGTGCTGGATCATATACATACCCACCAGTCGTTGCTCGGCTGGGGGCAATTTCAGAAACATTTGTGCCACTATTTCGTCTGGAAAAGTGGTAGAATCAGTAATCCATCGGACTGCTGATCGGGCTAGTTCTTGTTCATGCATGGTACTTAACTCGCTATAACCGATTCGTGATTTCAGAATGTGATCGGTAGCTTGAAATACTTGTTCTAGAGAACCTTGTTCTGGTGCTGGATGGTGGAAAGTTGGCTTGTGTTCTAGGCGTAAATGGCGATCTGGAAATCTAGATTTTCCTACATACGCTATTCTGGCGGAATTCTCGTCCTCTACCTCTTCCGCAGAGTCATTTTCTTTTTCGCTTACTTGTGCTGCCTTACGTTGATCGTGTAACCTTATTATTTCCTTACGAATTTTCTTGTACATACTCTCTATACTACTGATAGTCTTGTGCTTACCCTCGGCTATATTATCACTCCACCTTGTCAGGATTTTCATTTCGGCCTGATCTTTAGTCGGGGAATCTTGTTCTCTTATTAGACAATTAATCAGGAACTTTAATAACATGAGCTGGACTTCAACTTTTCTTTGGCACATGACGTCACTAATACTTTCTGGATCATTCCCTGTACGGATGAAACGATATATTCTGTCTAGATCTTCTTTCATATCTGGTAGGGTGACTAGATACTCGGTCACCTTTCTCACGCGTAATGAATATAAAACCATATTATCCTCGCCTGGGACTGGATCATAGCCACATTCGGTAAGGGCTTTTCTTATTTCTGCAACAGACTGATATCTGGGCGTACGCTGTGACGCTTGTGCATGTAATTCGGCTAACGTTAAACGCTTGTGTGGCGGCGGGGTTCCTGGAGGACCTCCTCCTGCGGCCCCTAAACTAGAGTCGTCAACTGATGCTCTTCGTGCTGGCAAAGTGGGAAATTGAAATGCAGGCTGGACTTGTATGGCGGGCTGGACCGGGGGTACCGTAGCAGGTACTCCGGTGTCTGGAGGAGCGGGAAGTGCCTGATTTACAGGGACTGGCGGAGCAGGAACAGGATTTGCATATTCTGGGACTGTGTCGTCCAAATAGGACGAAATGAAAATATCAGCTGCGGTCGGTTTGTGACGTAGCTTGGTCGGAACTAGTGGTGGCGGGAAATTACTGGATGCCTCTGGGGTCGCTTTTGGCAAGCCCTCGGCAAGAAGAGGATACATACCCTTGATGAGGGCATGCCTCTGTCTGTCTGACTGTTCTGTTTTAACTCGTTCACCTATCTCGATTAGTTCCCTTTCCTGGGCTCGTTCCAAGGATTCTCTACTTAGTTCTGACTTTCTGATTTCTTTTTCGGTTCTTTTATGAGATTCTTTGCGCCATAACTCAATGGCATCTTTCTGTGACTGTCTGGCTTTCTTTTTCCATAATGCTTCTTCTACTCTCATGATGCACTCGGCATCCCATGTACCCGATACGGGCCATCTATACTTTTCTTCTAACTGTTTGGTATACTCTACCCATAAATCTAGATATAGTATGGCACTTATGCCATGCTTTTGATACATAAAATGACCTGGACTGTCCCTAGGCGGGACAGGAACTGCTTCTTCTAGCAGACCCTTTCTAGTTTTTAACTGACGTAATCTCGAAAAGAGGGACATTGCAAACTTGAATCTGAACACAATACAATACACGAGGAACAATAACAACTGAGAAAACAATTCAGGCATACCACGACATTGAAAATACATTGAATAACATTATGAAGCAACAGTTCGGACAGAATACTACCTGGAACACTGAGAACAGAAACACATGAATTTCTCGAGAACAGACTAGAATTACTGGATGCGCTGCTGAAACAGCACGGAACATACCGGTCCCATAAAGGGACGCATCAAGACCCGTATCCACCTAGGTGAACACTTCGTTTCAGATCTGCGTACCCAGACCCATCGGACCAGAGACAATTTAGATTGACCCTGTCTAGATACTACCCCAGCAACGGTACTCACCGGGCAGCAAGAACGGAAGGCCTCGGACTGGACTGGACTGCTTCGACGCCGGACGGACGAACTTCGGACTTCTGTTACGGGTGGGCCTCCGGATACCTCGGACCTTGGACTCTCGGCTTGGGCTCTGGTAGGGACTCGCCGCGTTCCTCCACCGTCTCGTCTGGATGCTGGACCGCCTCCTCCGTCTCCTCCGTGGGCCTGAGGGATACTTAAAGCAGAAATATCTGCCGGTGCGCAGAAGAGTTCCGTCACGACTGCAGAGGGTCAGGGGGCCGGCGTGGCTTCACCGACGCGTGGGGAAAGGGCAAGTCCCTATTCGGGCGCCATTATGTGGTAAATAAATAAATAATACCTCTATTTTTGAATGGATAAATGAATAACAGATAGCTCAATAAATAAGAGTCAAGATTCGAGGTAGTAGGAGTTTTTCAGGTTTATTACAGCATAAAGGACAGGAACAGGACAACCTGCACAGGAATAGGATGGCAGGGCCTGACAGGGGGGCCCCGACAGCTGCCAGGCAGGATCTGGGATGAGCGCGCTAACATTTAATAACAATACACGAACATATATACTAAAAACAGTTGCATTACAGTACATATGATAGGCGGAGCAGTGGGTGTGGTCAATAGCAGTCGCGAAAGATAAGGGTGAAAGTAGGTGTAACAAGAGGCGTATACATAGACATGTGATGTAAACGTAACAGAATATGTCATAAATGGGGCGGAAACATGGAGGGGGCTACCTAAGGAGCCGGGACCTCTAACCTAATGGTGCGCGCAAACTGACAATGACGTGTTACTAGGAGAAGCTGGGGGCTATGAACTCTGTGCTAGGAGCAGAGACTGAAGTCTGGAGAGTCAGGGCGACATGTACCTAAACAATATCTAGTATCTGATGTTTAGAGAACATGTTGATATAAACTAAGAGTCAGGAGGGGAGAGGCTAACTTGATTCTAAGACTGGAGCATGCATTATTCTACATGTAGTGCGTGATGAAGAATATTAAATGACCATTAAATGCAGTATTTCTCTTACATGGAGACGTAAAGGCTAGACAATGACGGAAACTATTGATGCGATTCAGTAGCTTAGGAATGCAGAGAAGGAGGGCTGGACTGATAACTAGAATCATAACTTACTCTTGGCAGACTCAGAGGCAGAGCCAGGCTGAACCGGGCACTGTGAGGCAGGAAGTAAGTGAAGGGTCGAGGATACAGGTGGGGGCTGTATCGCTCCTCAGCGAGGCTCAGGAGACAGGAGCTGAATCTAGTGTCCGGGCCCTTTTGAGGCCTAGAAACGGGGACTTTACAATGAAATAACGTGCACACTGAGAAACGTGGTAACGTAGCTTTACATAGGCCGGATATTCGTAGTAGTCACGAGAACTGGAAACTGGCATACTAGAGATGGACACAACTGTAATTGCGTCTTTAATCGAACATGGGGAATACATATGCATATTAATCATGCACAGATAACATATGATGGAGGACGCGTAGGGACACAGAACATGGCAAAATTTACTTTTCCACAGAACGACTGGACAACAACGCACACAACAGCAAGGAACTCTTCAACATTGTTAAAGAGCTCTCCAACCCCAACGCCGGAAACAACGACATCACCCCGTCGCAAGACCTCTGCAACTCCCTCGCCTCCTACTTCCACAACAAGATCGCGGACATACACAACAGCTTCAGCACTCAACCGACGCATGCCACGACCAAACCACCGCCCCCCACCACCACCCTCCGCGCCTGGACCCCGATCAGCACCGAAGACACCGTCCGCACGATGAACTCCATCCACTCCGGATCTCCGACCGACCCCTGCCCTCACCACGTCTTCAACAAGGCCGACGATGTCATTGCACCCCACCTGCGGGACATCATCAACACCTCCTTCGACACCGCTACCTTTCCGGAGAACTGGAAACATGCAGAACTCAGCGCCCTACTAAAGAAGCCATCAGCCGACCCCACCGACCTCAAGAACTACCGACCCATCTCTCTCCTCCCGTTCCCTGCCAAAGTCATCGAGAAAACCGTCAACAAGCAGCTGGCCGCCTTCCTCGAGACAAACGGATCCCTCGACCTCTCGCAGTCTGGCTTCCGGGCCAACCACAGCACCGAGACCGCCCTGATCGCAGCCACCGATGACATCCGAGCTCTGCTCGACAACGGAGAAACAGCGGCCCTCATCATCCTAGACCTCTCCGTGGCCTTCGACACTGTCTGCCACCGTACCCTAGTACAGCGCCTCAGCAACGCCGGAATCCAAGAGAAGGCACTGGAGTGGACCATCTCCTTCCTCGCCGGAAGGACACAGAGAGTCCGCCTCCCCCCGTTCAGATCAGAAGCCACCGAAGTCATCTGCGGCGTTCCTCAAGGCTCCTCACTCAGCCCAACCCTCTTTAACGTCTACATGAGTCCCCTCGCAGCCATCGTACGCCAGCACAACCTCAACATCATCTCCTACGCCGACGACACCCAGCTGATCCTCTCCCTCACCAACGACCCCGCCACCGCCAGAGCCAACCTACACGAAGGGATGAAAGAGGTAGCCGAATGGATGAAGAACAGCCGCCTGAAACTGAACTCGGACAAGACGGAAGTCCTCATCCTGGGATCTTCACCCTCCGCCTGGGACGACTCCTGGTGGCCCCCGCCCTAGGCAGCGCACCCAAACCAACAGACCACGCACGCAACCTGGGCTTCATCCTGGACTCCTCCCTCTCCATGACCAGACAAGTCAACGCCGTCTCCTCATCGTGCTTCAACATCCTACGCATGCTACGCAAGATCTTCCGGTGGATCCCCACCGAGACCAGGAAGACGGTCACCCAGGCCCTCGTCACCAGCCGACTGGACTACGGTAACTCCCTCTACGCCGGAACCACCGCCAAACTCCAGAAGAGACTCCAGCGGATCCAGAACGCCTCAGCACGACTCATCCTGGACATTCCTCATTGCAACCACATCTCCGGACACCTGAGAGACCTGCACTGGCTCCCGGTCAACAAGAGAATCACCTTCCGTCTCCTCACTCACGCACACAAAGCCCTTCACAACCAAGGCCCAGGATACCTCAACAGCCGCCTCAACTTCTACGCCCCCAAACGCCAGCTTCGATCGACCGGCCACGCCGTCGCCGCCGTCCCCCGCATCCGAAGAGCCACCACAGGGGGAAGGTCCTTCTCCCACCTCGCCGCCAAGACCTGGAACTCCCTCCCGACCCACCTCCGCCTGACCCAGGACCACCTCGCCTTCAGGAAGCAGCTCAAGACCTGGCTGTTTGAGCAGTAGCGGACCCCCCTCCCCAAGCGCCTTGAGACCCTCCGGGTGAGTAGCGCGCTATACAAATGCTTTGATTGATTGATTGATTGATTGATTGATTGATAGGTTCCAAATAATTTCACAAAAAAAGTTTCATTTGAATTATTTCATGAATGTATTCATTCATTCCAAATATTGTATTGTCTCCTTTTGCTTTCATTCATATATTCATTGCTGAAGCAGACATATGATCATCTCCCATTTATAATTATCTCCAATGCACTAAGCACTAAGGTTCAGTTAAGTTTTAAGACGTTCCGGGACATTCTGATAATCTTTAATTGCAATACAAATACGGCTTTTTCTTTATATTTTATATTTTCTTTATATATTGAAATTATAACCAATCCGCCTCCACACCCCATACATGGGGAATAGGCATTTGCTAAAGAATGCCAGAATAGAACTTAACTCCCTATGTACATCTCAGGAAGAGGACATGTTCTATAAACTGAAGAACCTCCCTTACGAGCAAGGGGAGAAAGCAGGGAGGCTCTTGGCTGCTTTACTTAGACGGCGGTAAGCTGCAGTCCCACCCTGGCAGTCCGAGAGTACACAGATTACTTTACCAATACCCCACAGAATATTCTGAACACCTTCAGGAACTACTACAGCAAACTGTACATCTCTGAATTCAATAACAATGAAGACAAGGTAAACACCTTTCGTGACTCTCTGGCACTACCTTGCCTTAACCCCTTGCATGCTGATGACGGCCCACATCCGTCAGGCACTACGGGGCTCGTGTGCTGATGACGGCTGGGGGCCGTCATAAACCCGCCCACTCACGATTCTGCCGCACAGGCGCAGAATCGCAGCAGCATGCAAGGGGTTAATAATGGTGGCTATTAAAGGCCCTCTCCAGCGTTAAAGGCCCCGAGCCGAAGGTGAGGGCCTTTAACAAGGGAGAGGGACTTTTATAGCGGTATAGCCCATCTATGAAGGGCTATAAGGCTATTAGAACATTCTGTCACTAGAGGTCAGAATGTTCTAACAAATAAAACAAAGCCTTCAGGGAGCGCGAGGGGATTGAATTCCCCTCAGGCTCCCTGAAGCCTTTGTTTACAGCCAGAGCTGTGAACAAAGAAACATTGGAATGTTGGAGCTCCAGGCTTATACCAGCCATTATAAGCCCGGAGCACTCCATTGTTTTCAATGGAGCTCCCAACATTCCAATGTTCTAATACCATGTATATTAATTAAAATGTTCATTCCCCACTTACCAGACCTGTCTAAGTGCATTAGCGAACTCCTATTTGTAAAAAACATATAAATAAACAAGCCAACCAGGAAGTTGTGGCATATCGAGGCAGCCATTTTGTGAATTCAGGGTTCTAGCTTCACGGTCTAAGCTCCTCTTGGTCCAGGAAGTTAGTCAACCCCAAGGTAGGCGGCCATCTTTGGGGTTAGCATTCTGGCATCCACTCGTACACTGATTGCAGAACTAACTGGATACAAAAACCGGCATTCGGCAAACATTCCTTGTTCATCTTGTAGTGGAGAAGTGTGGCTCACTGGTTAGAGGAGGCAGACCTGGAAGCAGAGGTCAGCCCGGGACCAGGGTTCAATTCCCGGCTCAGCGGGGTCTTGAGTCCTAAAATGTCCATGGACTCGACAATTCTCGCTCCGGTGCCTACTCGATTCACGGGTTCACACTCTGCGACTCTGGGCAATAGCTTGCTTAATCTCCACAACGGCCCCTCGCGGCGGGATGCCTGGCTTTCACCTTGCGGATACCCTGCCGGGGATATCTCACAGGGGAATACCAGGACGGGTTCCCTAAGCAAGCGCTTAGAAACCGCTTGGTGATTTGCGCTATATAAATTCCAGTACATTTACATTTACATCTGAGCCACGGGCAGGCAGTGTTTTGGGTGAGAGAGCAGCTATGACAAAGTGAGTACCGCATAGCCGATACCCTGGGCAGCATATCCAGACATACTACCATTTTCTCTATATATATTTTTTTACCTTGACTTAATCCTTCCTCTACCTCTAGTGTTTGAATACAAATGCTTCTCCCCTCCCTTCAGTTTATCACAAGCTCAGAAATTAAATTAGTGATGTTTCCGTTAAAGGTTAAAACTACAGTGGCTACTGTTGAATTCTGGTCTGGTCTGGTCTGGTGGAGTGGTGTGGCTCACTGGTTAGAGGCGGCAGACCCGGAAGCAGAGAACGGCCCGAAAGCAGGGTTCAATTCCCGACGCGGCAGGGTCGTGGACCAGGGTCAGCGGACTCGATAATTCTCGCCTCGGTGCCTACTCTAACCAGGGATCACACTCGGCAACTCTGGGCATTAGCTTGCCTCATCTCTACAAAGGCCCCCCACATTCGCCGGGGAGGCCTGGTTTCACCTTGGAAATACCCAGTAGGGACCATCTCACAGGGAAAGCCAGGACGGGTTCCCCAGCGGTCTACAGCGCCACGACACCTCAAGGCAGCAGTGCACTTTACAAGACACATACATACATAATGTAATTCCGACAATAATCTTAAAAGAAAGCGAGAACCTATATAAAAATGGATACGATGTTGCAAATCTATGCAACAAAGAAGACCAATCAGAGGAGATGTTTAAAGGAAAAAATGACATGAAAATACAGGCTTTTGATCAAAAAGATAGGGGTTCCAAAAATCTTACCAGTAATCAGGATTGAAACTTAATCATTTCGATAAAAAATGGAGAGAGAGAGATCTGGTACAACAACATAGAAAAAAGGAGACTATCTCTAAGAAATAGCATTGGTCCTGGCTACCAGAAAATTTAAATAAACACAAATACAAACAGGGTCGAGAAAATAAACTCCCTTTTTAGCAGAAGGCTGAGCATAACGTCATGGAATATAGCAGGGAAGAACGAGGAGAAAATCGCATTCGTTTTGAAAGATTCACCTGCGATAGTTGCTTTACAAGAAACTTGGCAAGCAAAATCTTTTCTCCAAAATGGCTATTTTGTAAATGATATACCAGCAGAGTGAGTAAGCCGGGGAAATTCCAAAGGAGGTATAGCATTATTACTCCACGTGGACTACTGTTGGGACCAAGAACTCTTACCTATGCATCAAAAAATACTCCATGTATAAAGGTCAAATGTTGGAGTGCTTCCACAGACACTTTATCCAGTTTACTCATTTTTAACTGTTATTTTCCACCAGGTTCCTCAATAGACATGTACGTCCTCAAAACATTTGAGGAAATAGAAAAGGTGGTGTAAGCTGAAGGAGTTCCTTCTGTTTTTCTATTAGGTGACTTTAATGGGAAGATCTACAATGATCTTCTCGAAAAATGGGAATATGGCGAACAAGAGGAAGTACTGCTAATCTCTACTCCACTATTCCCTGCAGGGATTAAAGCAGATAATCGTGGGAAAAAACTACTATCTTCTCTTTCAGTAATAAACGGAGTCATATTAAATGGATGCACAGAAGGAGATATCCCCGCTTCCTTTACAAGAAAGGGTAGCTTTAGTTCATCTATCCTGGACTATATGATATCTAGTCAGGGTTTATTTGGAAGCGCATCAAAACTAACTACATCAATTGTCCTAGGAAGTGATCATGCAATATTAAGCCTCGAAACTGAAATTATGCTGCAACTTACTTCATCTTCAACTTTTATGTATTCTTATAGTACCGTAATGGTGAATCAGGCTCAAGGGCGATTAATATGGACTTCTACCGTATTTAATAAAATCAACTTTTCAATCACTAAAATTCAAGTACTACAAATACACTACTCTTCAGATCCAATAGTAAATTACGAAATGGCCCTTATCAAGATAATGCAACTCCTGGAGGAGACCTCAAAACACCGAGATGCTCCGGTAATAAAATATATAAAATAAAAAGGATCTGAATAAAAAAAACTGGTGCATTAAACAATTTAATCCGACAGCAATTCTTACAATTTTCAGAGGCAAGAGATAAAGAAATTAAATATCTAAAAAACTGCTGACGGAGGGAAAAAGTAAAAAAACGGAAAAGGCAACAGGACCAAAATTGGGTTGACATCCAAATGGCAGCTAATAATCGTGATATCCGCACATATTGGAAAGTAATAGCTAAACAAACGGGAACAAATAAATGTTTGCAAGCATCACCAGTTCCTCCAACTGACTGGGAAATATGCTTAACCAATTTATACAAGCCAAACTCAAGTTGCGAAAATCGGAGGCAAGCATCAAGTGAACTTGAGGAAAATAATCAAGACAAACTTGCCCCTGTTGCACGTCAAATAGAGCAATATATAAAGATCGCAAGGTCTACAGCCGCCATGGGTCCAGACCAGTTCCCGATAAAGGGCCTTAAAAACAACTCGGAAATGTGGAGTACATTATTGGTTCCCTTATATTCTTATTGCTACTCCACAGGGAAAATTCCGAAATCATGGAAGGGAAGTATAAGGATTCCCATCTTTAGGAAGGGCTCTCGCTTACGTCCCGGTAACTACCGACAGATTGCCTTATTGGATGCATCAGGGGAAATCTGTGCAGCTAGCGTATTGGATCATCTCAATGACTGGGCCTTTTCCACTGGAGTAATCCCCTTTAATCAGGCTGGGTTTCGCCCAAAACAAGCTGTTATTGACAACATCGTAGTATTACAGACAATCATAGATAAATATGTGGTTACAAAATGTAAAGTTGTTTATGCTGTCTTTGTTGATTTTACAACAGCATTCGACAGAGTGGACAGACCCACACTTTGGAATAAGCTCAGAAACCAGGACATTCCATCAAATCTCCTTTACATAATTATATCACTCCCTAACGAAACTTGGTGTCAAGTTCAAATGGGAAAGGAGAAGGTGTTGTAACTTGGTACGTTCCCTCCTCTCACCCTGCTCCCCCCTTCCCCCTGTTGGTTTCACCTACCTTAGAATGTTGGAGCGAAGCTCGCCTTGGAATGTTGGTGAGCTCACTCTAGTGGTTGGCACTGAAGGATCTAGTTCACATTAAACTCCTTCTCACCTCACACCGTGTGGAGTTTTTTCTTAACAATTTGGCGACGCTTACCGTGCTGGGGACGGTTGGATCCTTTCCCCTGTGATATCTGCCAACTACGAAAGTCAAGTATTCTGGAGAAAGGCGAAGCTGTGCACTCCGTACATCTTTCACACGGCATTAGCAACCTGTGCGGAAATTTCTTGTGACTTCATCAGATGTTCGCGGCATTGTAAGGAAGCAGAAGAAGCTGTGGTGACACAAACGCATTTTCATCTTAACGAGCTGTACCGTCCTTCTCAATCTGGAAACCGAGTCAGTGTTGTGAAGGAGTTTCCCAGGCAACGGGACGCTATTTTCTGTTCCGCCTGGTTGTTGCTGTGGGAAGTCTACGTCGGAGAACCTGCTCCGCCCTCTTTGTTTTCGATCACGTCAGTTCCTCAGAGACGGTCTGCTCCAGTGTGAAGCGTGAGGAAAACGCTCCTTCAGCTCCGTCTAATTGCGGGGAAGTGCCTGCTCTGCCCAATTCAATTTCATTTTCGTCAGTCCTTTTGTCGAATCGCAATTTGGGTGAAACGAGACGAGGTAGGTGCGGGTGCCTGCCTTTCTCGTTTTGTTTCGCCTGACCAGCGGTACCAGCGAGAAATCTTGGGCTGTTCACGTCCTCAAAGAAACATTGTAGGACGGACAGTTGGATGGGCGAGAGAAAGGTAGGAAACTCCGTGTGATTGGAAGCCCTTTCAATTAACTTTAAGGGTTGTGGGGCCATTCTGTTGTCGAGGGATGTAGCGCATGGCTGCAAATTCATTTATTGTTCTGTCATGGGAACTGTGAACTGGTTCTGAACCAAGCGTTCGACATTTTGGTGTGTTTCCAAGTTGCCGTCGAGGGAGTCAGTGACTGACCTTTCCTGCAATAAGTTTGTCATTTTTTAGTTTGTCAGATTCTGCAAGGATTCTTCACTCCACAGCAATCAGCCTTCTAGCAGAGTGTAATTCACATGTACTCTTTCAGTCTCAAATGTACATTTGAAGTAATTTCTACAGAGTATATAGTGGTATTTATAGCTGTCAGTGCGGTTTCCATTATATCTCCTTGGTTAGAGCACAATTTTTGGGGTAACATTTTAAATTAGCGCAAATTGTATTCTATTGGCATCACAATTAATAAGTATTAGCTTTAATTTATTTCTCTGTAGGAGCCATCTAGCGTTGTCTCCGCTGATTGGCACAGCCCTGGAATTCGAACTTTATTACCAGTTCAACTGGGGAAAAATTACTTGGTGGATTGTTCTAGATTTAAAAAAGGAACTGTGATAGCCTACCTCTTCCACTTTTGTTCTCTACTCCCCTCTTTGTGTTTCCTTCCACATTCTTCTGGTCTCCCCACTCATTTTCTACTTTCCTTATTCCTTCAATATTTTAACATGACGGCTTTAAATATGTCTCAGCCACCGCCATTTTTGGATGAAGCTGGTGATCCTATTATTCCCTGGAAAAAATGGTTTCATCTGTTTGAGTCATATTTGATTGCTATTGGTGGTAACAGATTTTCATCTTTGAGAAAGCAACACATTTTACTGCATAATTTGGGGAAACATGGAAGGGATGTGTTTGAAGATTTGCCTGAGGTTGCTGCTGATGGAGCTAACATCAATGTGGGGGGAGATGGAGTAGTTCAACCTGATGTTTATGAGGCTACTGTAAAAAAATTGGCAGAGCAGTTTGGGGACAGAATTAATATAGTCCTTGAGCGTCATAAATTTTTCTTACGGGTTCAAGGAAAAAATGAGAAAGTAAAGAATTACATTGCTGTGTTGAGGGGTTTGGCAGCCACGTGTGATTTTGGTTTGCTCACAGAGTCCTTAATCAGGGACCAATTAGTTAGGTGCACATGCGAAAAGAAAATTCAGGAGAGACTTTTAGCAGAAGCCCCTGATTTACAAAGAGCTATTGATATTGCTATCAGCATAGAGCACACAGGCTACTGTATGAATGATATGAAGGAAGCTAATGATATAAACAGGTTAATGACAATTGTGTGCACAAAGTAGTTCAAAAAGACACTAAATTTAAGGCTATCCAACCCGAGGTGAATAAACATAGCGCACAGTCTAACAAGCCAAAATGCTATAGATGTGGTAACCCAAATCATTTGGCTAACGATGTAAAGTGTCCAGCAAGGGGTGTCACTTGTAGAAATTGCAAAAAAAGGGGCAATTTTTCGAGATTATGCCACGAAAAGAAAAGTACCACTCACATGGTGGTCCAGGAGTTTGAACAACCATTGCAAGGGGACATTTTTTTCCAAGTGTTGAACATTGGAGAACAGAGTGTAAATTCATATCCTGAATGTGAAATATTCCTGGACAGTGTTGCATATGAAGTCTTTGCGGATTCATATTCACCTTACACACTGATAAATGAGACTTCATTTAAAGAAAATTCAGGTCACAAAGAGTATAGTCTTTTACCTCCTGATATTAAACCGGGTGGATACAATTATGATCCCATTCCCCTGGTTGGTATGTTGGTAATGCAGATTAACTTTAAAGATAGATCAACAGTGGGAAAAGTGAATATCACAAAAAACGGATCGAATTTGTTAGGGTGGAAACACCAAAAGGACCTGGGTATCAAATTAGACCCAAATGCTCCTGAACCTGTGTTGCTTATTGATAGGCCTTCTGTGGGAAAGGAGGTTTGTGGAAAATTTCCAGAGGTATTTACAGATAAGTTAGGGCAGCTTAATGGATTCCTCCACAAAATCAAACTTAAGTCTAATGCAAAGCCAGTAATACACAAAGCTAGGTCTATCCCTTTGCTGCTAAGAGAACCCCTACAAGAAGAATTGAACAGACTGGAAGAAAACAGGATAATAGAGCGTATTGAAAGCTCTGAGTGGTTGGCCCCCATTGTGGTAGCGGCAAAAGGGGGGGGGAGGGCATCCGCCTCTGTGTTGACTGCAGGGATTTGAATGCCAACATCTGGGTGGATAGACACCCTCTCCCCAACATTAACGAAATGTTGATGGGCATTCAAGGTGCTAAGTATTTCACAGTTCTAGATCTGTCCTCGGCCTACCACCAGGTTGTTCTTCACCCAGAATCAAAGCACCTCACGTCTTTTATAACCCCTTTCGGTGCATATCAATTCTCAAGATTACCATTTGGGCTCGCTTGAGCGGCCGCTGTTTTCCAGCGAATTATGCAAATCATCCTGCAAGGCCTTGGAAAAGTAGTCTGCTTCCAGGACGATATCTTACTCTATGGAGAATCTGAAAGTGAGCACAACAAAATCTTGGAGGAAGTTCTGACTAAACTCAGCAAAGCTGGAGTTATGACCCAGAAAGAAAAATGTAAGATTGGGGTGGAGTCGGTGGTGTATCTGGGGCACACTATCTCTAGTGAAGGCATCAAACCCAAGGCCAGTTTGGTGGACGCAGTTAATCTCGCACCTGCTCCTGTAAATAAAGACGAATTGAAGTCCTTTTTGGGCCTGGTTGAGTATATGTCGAAATTTGTAAAGAACTTTGCTGACCAAGTTCAACCACTCAGAGAACTACTCAAACTGGGAAACACATTTGAATGGAGCACTGAGCACCAACAAGCATTTCAACACATCAAAGAAGCTATTTCGGATGCTCCAATCTTGCACACTTTTGATCCTAATGCTAAGACCACACTCTCAACTGATGCAAGTAATAAAGGCTTGGGTGCTTCTTTGACTCAAATGGTAAGTGGCGAGGAAAGAGTGATAGCCTTCGCTTCCAGAACCTTGAAGACTGTGGAAGTTAATTATTCCACAATCGAAAAAGAAGCACTTGCGTGTTACTGGGCTATTCACCATTTCAAGTACTTCTTGTGGGGAATTCCACTCTGCTTAAAGACGGATCACAAACCTTTGATTCCGTTATTTGCTACCAAGCTTTTAGAAAATACCACTCCACGCATCTCCAAGTGGGTTTTAGGACTGCAAGGGTTTAACTATTCCATTGTGCATGTCCCTGGCTCAAAAAATTCTTTGGCGGACTGCCTTTCGCGTATGCCGTTATTGGAAAATGAACCAGAAGAAACCCAAGTGGAGGAAACCATCCTTGCTGTCGATATTCCGGCCATAAAAAAAGATGAGTGGGAGAAGTCACTTCTGGAAGATGATGTGTTGCGCAAATTGAAAGAAACTATTTCTAAGGGCTGGCCAGAAAAAAAAGAGGAAGTGGCAGTGGATCTCCAGGAGTTTTGGAGCGTGAAGGATGAATTATCCATAATCAAAGACCTGGTCTGGAGAGATCATTCCTCCGTCCGGAATGAGAGATCGCATCATACAAATTGGGCACGAAGGTCACCCTGGACGAAGTTTGACTAAAAGCAAAATTCGACAAAGCTATTGGTTTCCTAAAATGGACACTCTAATTGAAGAGCTAGTAAAAAATTGCATTGAATGTGGAGCTAGCGACAAGTCTAAGAATGTCCGCAAGGCTCCCCTGATTCCAGTCACCGTTCCCACCAAACCTTGGGATAAACTAGGGATGGACATTATTGGCCCTTTGAATCTATTCAGTTAGTCTAAAAAATTAATGTTCGTACTGATTGATTATCATTCCCATTGGATAACAACTAAGTTCGTCTCTTCCATCTCTACAGCTTTTCTCATCGAATTTCTTAAAGAGACTTTTTTCAAAAGAGGGCATTCCCAGTGAGTTGATAACGGACAATGGGGTGCAATTCACTTCAGATGAGATGAGGGAGTTCCTGAACTGTTTATCTATTATTCACATCAAATCTCCATTGTACTCTCCGAAATCCAATAGGTTAGTGGAAAGTGCAAATAGAATGCTAAAGGACACCATTCAACTGGCTTTGTCAACCAAAGAATCAGTGGTAGACAGTTTGAGGAAAATGTTGTGGTCGTATCACATCACTCCTAATTCAGTGTCAGGAGTCTCCCCGTTTACCTCTCTTAAAGGAAGAAACCCAGGTTCAAAGCTCACCCCCAATTGGTTAAATGGAGGGTCCCCTGTGTAGGTAGACAGGACACTGTTTCAGAGAAAGTGAAAGAAAATCAAGTCAAGTATAAAAACAGTTATGACGCAAAATGGGGCACAACTGACAGAGAGTGGATGGTTGGGGATTGGGTTGTAGTAAAAAAACCAACACTAATAAAGTCCAAATCTTCCGCTTTTTCTAGACCCCTTAGAATTAGGAAGGTACACAATAATTCTGTTTTGTTAGAAGATGGCAATTTATGGAGCATGGACAGATTGGCTCGTTGCACTAATGTTCATGTCTCCAAATCTCCTAGCAACGATGACTCGGGAGAAGTGGTGGGTGATCCAAGCATGGAAAGAGTTGCACGTCAACGTAGGTGTCCGGCATGGCAAGCTGACTACAGTATGTAAAGTCTAAATTTTATCAGTTGCTTTGCTCCTCTGCTTTCTCCTACATGCATCTTGTGCCTGCTGATTTCTGTATGCAATTTTATCTTGCATGTATCCTGTTGTATTTATAGGATTCACCACTCCGCTGGTATTTCAATGGGTATTTAGATTAGGTTGTTTTCTCAACTTCCCTTCTTCACTTTTTGGCCGCCTCTTTGCACATACCCTATGTGTTGTGTTACATAGGGAGGTGTGTTATAACTTGGTACACCCCTCCTCTCACCCTGCTCCCCCTTCCCCCTGTTGGTTTCACCTACCTTAGAATGTTGGAGTGAAGCTCGCCTGTTGGTGAGCTCACTCTAGTGGTTGGCACGGAAGGATCTAGTTCGCATTAAACTCCTTCTCACCTCACACCGTGTGGAGTCTTTTCTTAACAGAAGGGTCTGACACAACCAATACATACATCCTCCCCTCCCGTGTTGAAGCTCATGGGGCCCTAATTAGGCAACCTAGGTGTTCGTTACCTATCAGTTTTTTTATAAGATGTTGAGAATTTGTCACATTGTGTATTCTCTCCTATATAGATAACTGCTGGTACACAGCACTTATGCATTAAAAAAATGCACAACCTCTTAAATTGAAAGGCAATTTATAGTGTGTGTTTCTTGTTATATGTCTTGGATTGTCTTGCATATCTTGAACAGAACAACAAAAAGGGCCGTACGACATGCACGTGAGAATTACAATGAACTGTCGTGCATGGAGTGAAAAATATATCACTATTTGACCTTTCATGAGTGTGGTGAAGGGGTCTATATTAGAGTATATACTACGCTTAATAACTATCAGCCTCATGCATCAATATTGCATTTTGCGATTCCTTAATTGCGAAAAATAAGGAATCGCAATTAAGGAATTGCAAAATGCAATGCATCAAAAAATCGCTAAAAAAATAGCGATTCCCTAAAATTCATTAATTGCGATTCTCTAATTGAGAATCGCAATTAAGGAATACCACCCCATTCATTCCTATGGGCCAAGAGGCCCATAGGAATGAATGGGAATGACATTCTTAATTTGCGATTCACCATTAGAAATTCGCAAATTAAGAATGCAATTTCAAGGGTGCAGGGGTGTCTAAAGGACACCCTGTTGCACCCCTGATCTCTGCCCATAAGTACATTTTGCACACACGCATGCGTGTGTGTAAAATGAAACTTTGAAAAATGCACTTTATTGCATTTTTCAAAGTTTTGGCAAATTACCATGAAGGTCAACTTCATGGTAATTTGCACCCCTTATTTGCGAATTCGAAAGGTTTTAAAGTTTGATGCATTGCATTTAAGGAATCTCAATTTGAGATTCCTTAAATGCAATCGCAATTTAAGAAATCGCAATTTTGCGATTTCTTAAATTGCGAAAATACCAAAAATGATAATGCATCCCAAAAATGAGAATTGCATTAGCAAACGGCCGAATTTTGTGATTCGCACCATTTGCGAATGCAATTTCCATTGATGCATGTGCCTGATTGTTCCTCTACCCTTCCAGATAGTTTTTTTAGGTAGGTTTTGAATGAATGTATGTTGACGTAGATGCATACTAGCCTTCAACATTGATCAGGATGACCACACTAGGGAACAGTTAGAGTGGCACATGGGATCAATGTCCTCGATCCTGAAGACAAGCTTGGAGGTAGGCTTCGAAACTTGTAGACCCGTGGGGAAACTCCCGATTACAGCATTTGTTCTTCAATGTCCCCACTTTTATTAATTCCAGCTATGGCAAGTATAAAAGTTTAGTTTTGTATGCAGCCATGTATGTTTTAACTCACTTATTTCCTGACCCTTCCATGCTCACATCAAACACATAAAATCACTCCACTAATAAGTACTCCCAAGTCTTCGTTGGTCCTAGCATGACCCGTTCCGCAGCGGGGTGGGAAGAACGCGGTGATTAAGCATGCCACCAAGGGACCATTTAGTGGGTGAGGGTTCTTTTAGAACACATGTTGTCTCTCCCATGTAAGAAACTGAATATTTCTCCTGGGTTTAGTCACTGTTTGGAAGGATAGCACTGTTTTTTAAAATTAAGAATGGACGCTCTGAAGTTTAGCCTTAGTTTACTTTGCCTTGGATCATGTACAGCACCTTTGTGCCTTTTTGTTTAAGTATGCAATATACAAATACCACATTATCAGGGTATATTTGGTCAATGAGGGATGATTTCTACTTTTTTTTTCGGTATAGCGATTCAAGCTGAAGATGTTCTGTTGAATTTATGTAAATATTTACAACTAATTAGTGTGAACAGCATTTAGGGTGGGATTATGATGGTCGTCAGACGAGGGTCCGACCGCCATTGTTGTTATAACTGGACTGACTGACAAGAAGTCAGTGGTCTCACCTACCAAATTAGGATCCAACCGCTGTGGAAGCAGTTGGCATTATGTCTATTTATATTGAGGCAAGCCCCGAATTCAGAGGCATGTTTTATCCCTGCACCCCTAGGCAGGCACCAATGCGATATCTGCCACATGATGCAAGGATATTTAGGGGGCACCAGAGGTAGTAGGTAGTGTAATTTCTATATTCCCAATAGGCTCTGCGCATTGGAATAATATATCCTGCTGCTTAGACGTAGGACTTAAGTCGACTAGGTCTCTGCCGAATATATTAGACTTAATTGTGAGTGCCAGCTAGCTCAGAGGTCACTAGAAACTTTCTCGAAAGTACAAGAAGGGATTAGTCTCTGACAACCATATAACATGACAACTTTGTTTCCCCAGAATGAAACGTATCTCTAGAGTCGCGGAAACAATAGACGGTTATTTCACTCAGTCAGATGTGCATGCTTCGTTTCACCAGAGTTGCTCAGAAATAGAGAGACGGGCGTTTTCAATAAAAGTATTTATTGAACAGTCTTATTTCTTAAGCATAAGAAATGCACTGCTACAATTGAAATGCTGGTTAAGAAGTACAATGCATATAATACGAATAGTATTATAAAATAGTACTTTGAAAGCATGATATGGTTTCTAAGCCATAAACATAGAATACATAAAATGCATAAAATACATACAGTGATAAAATAGTGGCTAAAAGTACTCAACTGGTGCTTCTAAAATATGCCTACCCCTGTGTACCTAACCTGTCTAGCATGAGGGAGGAGTATGTGTGGTGTATCTTAAGTCTAGTAATTTTCTGCCAAGAATCTGTTCCAAGAATTCTCTAAGGGTCTAATCAGCTCCGTACCTTGGTTTTAGAATGATAGAGGTCTTGTATCTCTCTCTCAGGACTCGATCTCCCAGCAACCCGCAAGGGCAGCCTGGAAACACCAGAGCTGGATTTCTCGGCAAGAGAAAAGACAGCGTCTTCTCAGTGCGTCAGTTGGAGGGTCGGCTTCCTTCGGCACTTGCAGCAGCAGGACATCGGGCAAGTAGTTATTCGATCTGCTCCAAACCACCGTGTGTTTGACTGGGCAAATGTAGGCATATTTATACTTTGAAGGTGCCGAGTTTGACGTGAGATTAGACATAATATCGTCACTAGTGCCTCAGTTCCTTGAAAACTCCAGGAGTTCTTGGATAAATTAATATTCAAGCAGGGGGAAGTTCCTGACTGCTGAAGGCAGGTTTTTCCAAGAAATCGTTGTGGATTCTCGGAGTTCAGTGGAAGTAGCCATGTCGTATTTGGGCTGCATAGGCTAAGACTAAATAAGGTAATGATTCCTATGCCTGTATAAGGATTGGGTGAATTATCTATACTACTATTATAAAGAGAGAACTGGGAACCTTTGAGGCGGGTAAACTCGGGAACCACAGCGCCAATCAACACACCCAATACATCATTGGAAACGTCAGGGTAAGCAGATGGACATAGGCTATATACCATAAAAAAATATACCTTAGAAGGGCAAAGTACGTTCTTTCACAAAGTAGTCCCTTGGAAGTAGCGCCATGTCTGAGGTGGGCGTGTGTGTTTTATGCGTGCTGACATCACAATCACGGGTCCGCCATTTTAGTAAAGTGGTAAAGTGGTCGGCGAGGAGCCAAGAGCGGACAGGATCGTGGCCAGAAGCGGGCAGGACAGGAGCGCCGAACCGACAGCCTCCGGAGTCCGACATGCCAAGAGCGGACAGGAGCGTGGGCAGAAGCGGCGGACAGGAGCGTGGGCAGAAGCGGGCAGGACAGGAGCATGGGCAGAAGCGGCGGACAGGAGCGTGGGCAGAAGCGGCGGACAGGAGCGTGGCCAGAAGCGGGCAGGACAGGAGCGCCGAGCCGACAGCCTCCGGAGTCCTACATGCCAAGAGCGGACAGGAGCGTGGGCAGAAGCGGTCAGGAGCAAGGAAATGGGAGCAAGGAAATAACACCCTCCGCACCTGATGCTGGTGAGTACGCTCTGCTGCTCCCGCTGCTGGCCGCTCTGCTGCGCGTCTCTGCAGTGGTGCTGCCCCCAGCCCCCTTCTGCCCCGGACAACGTTGGGCCGGGCTGCTAGTACCTACATATGGGCATGAATCGGGAAAATTACACTAGGGTCCTAGATTCCTACCTAACACCCACACCACGATTATTAAGTTCAATAATACCTAAGCACTGAACATATCTAAAGCAAAGTGTTCACAATCCCACCCCAAAATACAAAAATGCATTTGAATAGGCTTGTTCACATGAAATGAGTATATACTGTATGCGTAAGTTATAGGCGTCATCTGAAATCAAGCATAAATCATTGTTTTTGAAGTTGAAGCCAAACATTGTCATTTAGGAAGTTCAAACACGAAATCTTGTTCTCTAAGAATAGCTCTATTTTAAGCAGATTACTCTGTGCCAAAAGTTCTATTTTGGAAAAAGTTCAAATTAGTAGATTGTTTTGAAAAATGAAGGCCGAATTTCAGAGTTCAGAGAACGCTCTGTGAAATAATCAAAAGTTATTCTCAGGAGTGTCAGGAAAAAACGTCAGATCATCTAGGCTGGCAAAGAAACTAATTACCATTGTAGGTGAAAGTGGAACCACTTCAGTTAGCAGATCAAAATTGCAGAAGTGTTGATCATCGCCGTCAGCGTTTGATGCATTAGCAATGTCCATAGCAGATGGTACCTGTACGCCTGTAGTTTCTCGTATCTCACCCTCAGTTAAACTTCCCGGTGAGACCTCAATGAATGCCGTCATCAGAATAGGCAGCCGTTGGGGGCAACACGATGCATGAGCCGTTACTGGACCTAGCAAAGCGTCAACATCCGATGGCAGTACTGATGGAAGTGTAAGTGTAAGACAAATATCCAACAAGCATTCCTGTCCGCAAAGCAGGCATCAGATCTCTTAAACGAGCCAAGCCAAGAATCTGTGAAATTCTCTCCCGATACCTCATGGCAAGGAGGCATTGTTCCATGGTAGTTTCGGTGTTGCTGGTGACCGGACTTGCCATATCGGAGCAGAAGGAATAAAAATAGAATTCCTGCTACTAGTCCCAAAAGGAGAGGCAGGCCGCCGAACACAGAGTGCATGAAATTTGGAAAAATGCAGAGGACTGCTTCAAATGGTGCTAACAGTCCCGAAAAATTCGTCTTAAATACATGTGCGATGCCGCTGGTATCAGACATGTTTAAGATTTCACCTAACATTTGTGCGAAATGTATGGGGCAATTTGTTGATAATAATGCATGTATCTCTGCAGAAGACCTTGCTACTTGCAGATCATACGTTTCTCTAGACGAGGTCAGTGGCACATTTTTTTGTAAAAGAATGGCTTTCATTCCGCTTAAAGTATCAATTCGTATAGAAGAGATATTCAGTGAAGGCCATAAAGCCGTCTCCCTTCCTGTCTCACTTTTTGGATACAATACTTGCATACAACAAGGGACCTTGGATGACACGTTACGAGATAACTTTTTCCTGGCAACATGCCACAACAGCTGTGATCATTGAGCATAACGTAGGTGCCATTGGATAGCTGCCTGAAAATCGGTACTATCGCTATGGAGGGTGAACCGTGCAGGTGGCAAGAGAGGTTATTTGCAGAACCGTAGCAGGCTCCGTACAAATTAATACCCTGGCACAAAAGTGTACCACTCAGTGAGTTTTTACAATTCTTACCACTAAGGAATACTACATGTCCCCCATTCCAACATTTGTGTGTGTATGGTAAAACCCAGGTCGACTTAATGTATTCTTCACCCACCCTTTCATACATGCCCACTGGTATATGCTCCAGACAATACTGAAATAGGAATGACGTCACTGGTATCGTAATGGTGCCATGAATTATCCATTCAATTACAGGTTTCTCAGTAACTGTTAATTGTAATCTTTTGAGTTTTTCAATGCTCAGCACCGTATAGTCTGCTCCTCTTTGTGCCAAATAGATTTGTTTAACTGTAAGGTTAAATACAGCAAACAATGATGTGGTATTGATTAGATGCCATGGCACATAGCCTGAATGAAGATTTTGCAACGTCCAGCCTAGCAGCATGATGGAACGTAATTGAGACTGGCCATGTTGTAACATTAACAAGTCTTGTTCTATGATGTGAATGGCAGATGACACGATGCTGTCCAAAGAATAAATTCTGGAGGACAGAGGCGTTAACCCATTGTCCACTACAGAGAGGCTTGTTTCTAAATTAATACGATCAATTTCTCGTATTCTTTCTGCAGTTTCCATTTGTGTCACTTTCCATATGCCGCGTATATTCCGGCGTATATGAAATGTTTTTGCCGTGGTTTGCGATGCCCCATTAAGAATTCTTGCAAATCATTGCTTTCTTTAAGTTAAGATAAGTGTTGTTTAATTTCTGGAAGTGTAGATTTCTGAAGCCACTCAAGGCACAGCTTCCCTACACTGTAAGTGGTTACTATCCCTGGATGCTGTCTCTGGGAATATCTTGGATCTGGCCTATTCACCGTGAACCCTTGTGTCTTGTTCAGGAATCTATCCTGAAAGTTATTAGTGTCTGTTTACCAGATTAAAAAAAAATTCCAATCAGGATTAGTTCTGTTCTGTTTAATTATATAGGGTACGTCTACCTCCTCATCTGAAGTGCTATTAATGTCACTTGTGGGTTTAGGTATAGTCGGTTTGTTTAAATCTGTAATCTTAGCCAGGCCAAGACAAGACGTCTGTTGAACAGTGTCATTTAAAAACATAACTTGTTCTGGGATGATGCAGGATCTAAATAAGGATTCTATACCTTGTACCTGCCAATCTTTAGTGCCCCAGACGGTTTTCGTCTCAATGTTGTTTTTCCAAAAGTTAAAACCTAATGCAGACAATTGAGCATAAACGTTTGCAGAATAAATTTGTTTAGTATTGGTCAACATTGTTTTCATTCCTGTCTTATTTAGATTTTTAAAATAAAAAGTTTCTGGATTGATAACATTAAACCCTGAGAAGTACGAAAACTTTTCTTGAAATGTTTTATAGCTGCCTTTCGGCGGAGTAAGACAATGTTCCCATTGATTGTAATGAAACACATTTCTAGGGCTTGCAGATTTATGCAAATAATGGTGACCATAATGATTAAAACAATACATTTCTTCATAATCTGATGACCCTTTTAAGTAGTCATGTTCTGTAAATTTAGCTGACCTTTCTAAATATTTCATCATGTTGTTAACAGTCTCCAAGTCCCAATCATCAGAAAATTGACTGGGTGCGACTAAATCACTCAAAGAAACTTTAAACTAATGTGAAATCTTCAATAATTTCACCGGACCATATATGTCATAATCGGTTCTGTCCCATGCTAGACCCCCAGGTATAGGAACGGCTGTGATGTTCACTGCTGGCAGGCCTCTTCTTTCACAATGAGATGATTTGTAAGGTGTCAGGACCAAGTTGATTTTCTTACTTGCTGTGTCCATAGTACTATATTTTCCATCAATCATTTTTCCCAAGCTTAACACTAGTACGAGCCAGAGCAGGAGGAAAAATATACCTAATCCAATATAAAATTCAACCCATGGTGAAACCAGATATGTTTTTTCCAGTAGATGAAGGAGTTCTGTTACTTTTTCCTTGAAGTTTTTCTTTGCTGGCTTATCCTCAGGTTCACTGGGATCCTCAGAAAAGTTTTCGAAGTTGATAAAGTAGCCAGAAGCAGTTCTGTTAATTGTTGGGATTGCATCAGGATTACTTGAAATCACTGGAGCTGTTTCTTGTTTCGCCATGTTTGTATAGTCAGATGTCACATCATTGTAGACAGGCGTGTCTTGACGTACTGTTATTTGGGTTTACAGAGGTACAAGTTCCATGGCTTTGTTGCATAGTCCTTCTTTTCTTACTGCAGGTTTATCAAAAGTGATAAGTCTTTCAGTTTGAACCTTTGGATTGTAGCAAGATTTGGTCGTCTGCTACTTCTCTGGAGTCCACTGGGCCTACTACTTATTAACGGTCACATGTTGTGATTTGACCAGGTCGATGGATACAACTCTGTTCTCCCTTTAACCAGCAAGGGGCGGTAGTAAAACTGATCTTGTTCCGTGGATGGCCAAGACAGGTACTGCTTTTCTGTAAGAAGGCCCAAATTCCTTCTGTACCGCGATTTTCTCCCTGACCAGATCCCCAATCTTTGAAATCCAGACAGGCCCTGCTGGGACAGGTGGTTTTTATTCAGTGGACGTTTGCTTCTGTATTTTATTACTCAGACTTCTTGTTCAATTTAAGTCCTGTAAAATAGTCAAACGATCTTTGACATCAAAGGGTTTTTGTTCCACCACTGAAGTCTGACAATCGGGGTCTTCGATTATCATTCTAGTACTAAACATTAGTTCATACGGAGTGACTCCACCCAGAGAATTTCTTGGCTGATAGTTAAGACTACGTTGGACGTTTGACCCATCCAATCACCCAAACCTAATACCTTAGCTGTTATGGATTGCTTTATGTCATGTTTTTTTCTTTCCACTACCGCATTACCCTCAGGATGGAAGGAACTAGAATATCGCAATGCAACGCCCAAGCTAGCCATGGCCTCCTTGTAAGCTCTAGAGCTAAATGCAGGACCCTGGTCAGAATGTAGCATGCCAATTGCGTATGTGCCGATAAAGACTCGCAAATCCTTTATAACAGTTCTGGCGTCACCCGATCGCTGGGGCCACATCCAAATAAATCTTGTGCAGGAATCCACTGCGACCATGATATATTTATAGTTACCATCCCTTTGTATGGGACAACAGTGGTCCAGATAAACACTCGCTAGCGGATTATCTGAAATCAGGAGGGGCATCTGTGCAGGAAGTTTCACTGTTGAAACTTTTATTTTCTAACAGATTTCACATTCTAGAACATAGTTCCTAGTTTGTTTCCTCATGCGCGGCCACCAGTATCTCTGTTTTAGGAATGATACTGTGGTGGAAACTCCTGCATGTGCAGAGGCCAGTCCTTCATGTGCTGCTAAGATTAGTCCTAACCTATGTTCCATGTTTGGAATTGCCCTAACCCCCACTCCAGGGATTCGAGCAAAAGGAACATTATTCACATCAGTTATATATGAGTACTTTATAGGAAAGCCTTTCGGGAGTGTCATCACGCTGATGACTCAGTGTATGAATCACGTGAGTCTTTTGTAGTTCTTTCTCAACCAACTGCATGGTATAGGTTGGAACGTTATGTTTTTTCCTAATGTTGCTATAAAAGGGATGGTATGGATAGAAATACAGTCTCATTAGTATTGCCAACCCCAACAGTATGAGCCCGATTCACAGAACTAGCTTAAGACAAAATCCTAAACTTACTACCATTTTGGTATTCACAGAAGGCACTGATTACAGTTCACAGGTCGCTGTGCTATATTACTTGGGATTGTAATTTATGAAAAGCAAGTAACAACAGGATCTCTGTGAAAGAAATGAAACCCACTGAGCTATCCGCATAAATACAGTTCTGTCATCTGCATGGTACACGTTCTTTGCAGAAGGCACATTAACCCCTTCGGTGCTCATGACGGAGCGGTTCCGTCATGAGCGTCGGTTGAGCTGTGCTCATGACGGAACCGTTCCGTCATGACCACGCCCGTTTCTATTACGGCCCAGCACCGGAGGGGGAAACGCGGTCGCACGGAAGAGGTTAACCCTCTGTGCTAAAGTCAAAACTGCCACTAGAGAAAACTCTGATCACTTTTCAGCAGGAACACAATATTTATTCACCAGCATTATCTTGACATTTTTATTGTTGCCTGAATCCTGCTGGAACACACAAGGGACTCTGGTGCACAGACGCATTTAAACTAAGTTATTTTCTAACACATTGCCCCCTAACTCAGTGCCCATGAACTCAGCACCAGGTGCTCACCACCATAAAAGCCAGCCCTGCCCGATGCCCAGCGTTTGGTCACCCATAACGACATGCGCATGTTTTAAACTTCAAATGCACATTCCCAGAATCATTAAGGATTCAGTTTTGACTGTCTAACTTTCTTACAGTGCTGCTGATAACTGACAGCCGCTTCAAAGCACTTGTTAAAAAAACAACATGAAATTTGCCAATACTGATGTCTCTTCACTATATTATTTCAAAAGGGGTACAGAAAAAACATTCAGTGTAACCCAAAGCCATTATTTCTTGTTTCTTTATTTTTTCGATAGAATAACTTTTTGCTTTCTTTTTTTTATCGTAAATTTGTGAAAATTTCAAATATTTCAATCGTCAGAGCCTAAAATAAATAACTACATAATTTAACAAACAGATACCATCAAATAAACTAAAGACATTAAATGACATACAACATATCTTCACAAATGGACACAAAACATTTAATACATGATAAGAAAACAATCCCAGACAGGTAAGTTTCTATTTACAACTTTTTAACCTTCTGTTTAGAGCAAGGTACAAACAGTGGACTATGTATAAAGCAAACTCAAAAAGTTTCATATTACATTCAATTTTCAAACTATGCGATTATTGTGGGAAACAGTTGTGGGTGATAGCAATTTTTTTGAACACTGTGGGCCCGATTCACAGAACTAATTTAAGACAAAATCCTAAACTTACTACTTTTGGTATTCACAGAAGTTAGGATTTTATCTTAAGTTTGTCTTAAGACAGACTTAAGGCAAAATCCTAACTTAAATCTGTCTTAAATTTGTCTTAATACAAATTTAAAACAAAATCCTAACTTCTGTGAATACCAAAAGTAATAAGTTCATTCTGTGAATGCCAAAAGTAGTATGTTTAGGATTTTGTCTTAAATTAGTTCTGTGCATCGGGCCCTGTTTGAGAGAAACACCGGTCGACGCGATTCGAACCCTTCTTTAATCCTGGGGTTCTCTCCAGGACCGAACAAATTGTGAAAAAAGGTGGGGGAGAGTTAAGCTCTTGTTTTCTCTGTATAGTGAGAATTATCTTAACTCAAATTAGTTTATTTCATGGTATTTGTTTGTTAAATGATGTAGTTATTTCTTTTAGGCTGTGACGTTTGAAATATTTGACATTTTCACAAATTTATGATTAAAAAAAAAGAAAGTAAAAAGTTTGTCTATTAAAAAAATAAAGAAACAATAAATAATTACTTTGGGTTACACTGAATGCTTTTTCTGTACCTCTTTTGAAATAATATAGTGAATAGACATCAGAATTGGCAAATTTCATGTTGTTTTTTGATGATCAGGTTCAGCCTTGCTGATAAGAGCCGGAACCCTTTATTGTTAGGCAAAGCAGTTGTTGGCAGGACAATACATGCATACATGAAAATCATACATCAGAGTTTCCGAACAAGTCGAGTACATATTCATGGCTGGTGCACATGCGGCCTGTTGTAGACACAAATGTAAAAAATACACGTCCGTCTCCCCACCTGCCTAGTCCACCTGTCTTCTCATGAGCGAGTACAGCACTCCCAGAACACATGAGTCCATTTCCAATTGTAGATAAAATCACTGGTATGCAGAGACAGCGTATGTTACGATGCTGGTCAAGCACTGGGCCCGAATGCCTCTCCAGACCATGAAAAAGGTGCTAAGGAATGAGTGATAGTTCGGTCACTGAAGGGTCGCACCAGCAGCACAGTGGAGTGAGTGACAGGCAGAAAGAGGCCCATGAGTGCTGTGAGCTCAGGGCCCTGCCTGTGCTCTCAGCACTTCCTCCTCCTGGGCCCAAAAGTCTTAATACAATAAACACATGATTACCAGCAGCAGAACTGACTATGCTGCCTCATAACCGACAGAGCAATTATTTGGGGGTCTTTACACCCCATACACCCCCGAAGCTACGCTCCTGGGTGTGTCCTATGCATCTTGCTAAAAATTGGGTTTCTGGTTGGCAGAGGTATGCACACTGCCCAAGCAGGAACCACAGTCCTAGTGAGGGAAAGTAAGATACACACTAAAAGTTGACCTGTGCTCACTCTCTAATAGCTTGCCACAGAGCAGTCAGGGTAACATTAAGAGGAAATGTGTAAAGTATTTGTGCAACACAACACACAGTAACACAGTACAAACACCACAAATAGAGTCCACACCAGGTTAACAAAAGAGATATGATTTTTATAAATAAAACAAGACCAAAACAACAATTATCCAATTAGTAGAAGTTGAGATACAAATTTTTTTAAAGCGCTTAGAAGCAATAAGGAAGCTGGGAAGCAGAACTGTGCCTTGGGATAACAGGACATCAGAATATAGGGAGTGAGTCTCTCTACCACATCTGTACCTGTATGCCCAAGCTCACTGTGCCTCAGCTGAGCTCCTAACCTTTCCAGAGTGGCAGGTGATTTTGGCAAACCTAGAACATGAACCTCTAATCCGCAAAGTACCAGAGGAAATAGATTATCACCTTTCATTTCTCACTCATACATGTCCATAGTAAACAAAAGAAAGACACAAAGGAAGTTTACATTATGTTTATTGAAACTATCATAGTCTATTTTGAAGCAGGTGTGCTGCGATGAGTAAACAAATGCAACTGAGCAACGTAATCAGCATTTCTAGCAGGCTGTAAACAATGAACAATCCAATCATGGCAACTAATATCTCTATCTAGGCCTACCCTCAATACGTGAGCACAGGGATATACTAGTGATCTCTGGGATTAGCAGCAGAAAACCCATACCTGGTATGTGTGGTTAGGTGGTCTGCATCATAGGTGTAAACTTAGTTTACACAAGGCTGCTGCCTCCATTCCAGGACTTGTCTCTCTGCTGGAAATCTCCTCTCTGCCCCCTTAGCGGGTGAGACACGCTTTATATGATAAGAACTACTGTGTTAGAAAACTGCAGCAGTGTTACCGTGTTATGTCTAAAAAGGTTAGGAGATGTTGCCGACTGGGCACAAGAAAACAGTACACTATGGTGTTTGACCTTTTACGAAATGTTCAGACTAAATCCCAAGAAGAGTTACTGAATAACGTATAACTTGTACAGCGTATTTCTACACTAACCTAATGCCACAAAAACAATTGTATTATGTGTGGTTGTGCAAAGCAGTAGCAAGCTAAAACAGCTAATACCTTAAACTAAGGGAGAACCAAAGTGTGCCAAAAAGAGAAATGAAGCATATAATATATAACAGGCTTATGCAATGCAATAGGTCTCACATTTTTTGAAGCATTAGAGCTATTGGTGTTGAAATGGAAATGTTTTTGCATTTTGTAAATTTGGGGAAATCACTTATTCTCCCCCTGCCCGCACTATATATATGTACAAATGGAAATGGGAAAAAAGCAGTAATCGCAGCGGTCTTGTAGGGGTGGACAAGTAGTGTTGTGGGAGGGATGAGGGGATGGGGAGAGAGGGGACAGGGAGATGAAAGTATACAAATTGTCATTTAAATTAAACCAAAAAAAGCAGCGATCTTGGAGGAGTGGTGAGACGGGCAAGCGGTATTGTGGGAGGGGTGAGGGTTATTGGGGGATGGCACAGGGAGATTACAGGAAAATAGGGCAAATAAAGCTTCCAAAATCTAAGTAAACAGCACACTTAACAGCAAAGTCAGGCCAGCAAAAAAAGAATGCCTTTTGAAGCTCTCTACACCAGTTAGAACACTTGTAACAAGGACAGTATTCATGGGAGGATACAAAAATCCAAAAGGAGGGAATTCTAATCTTATCCACCAAACAAAAGATGACATGTCCAAAAGACAGAAAGAGGAACTAATTGAAAAGATGGGCGGTCCTGCAAGCCCATATTCTGAATTCAACATGTCTCGAAGAGAAAGTGCAAGCGCTGGTAGGTGAGACCTAAAAAATAATAATCAGAAGAATACAAAAATAAGTATTAGTGAACTTTTGGTGAGCGTGGAGGTGTTTGTGGTGAGTTTGTGGTGAGCTGTGGTGACCTACGTTGAGTGTGATGAGGGATGATTGGTGAGGTTGCACAAGACCCATATGAGAGGCACAGGAGTAAAGGTGAGAAAAAGGTGAATGACCGGGAGAATGAGCACGAGAGATTGTGAATATGTGGAGAGTAATAGTGAAAGTTGTATGTGATGGAGAATATGGTGAGTGATGGTGAGACACCTCCCATTTCTATCTGAGGAAGGGCAGAGGCATAAGAAATGTCTTTGTGGTGCTGACCCTGGATTGCAGGGTGACCAGATGACTCCATGTCATAGGGACACCAAAGTTATAGTTCTGGGTTTTGCTTTAACACACCATTGCATTCTGGTAGTTGTAGTCTTTCTTTGTTTAAATTGAGCCAATTGGACAAACACACTTGATGACAATGACTTGTAAAAGCAAAGTCCAGGTATGGAAAAGTGGGTCCCGGTGACAAGGAGCCACCTGGTCACTCCGGGGCATATTAGCAACAAATAGCGATATTTATCGCTAAATGCGTTTATCGCATTTTTTTTTAGCACCGTCTATTGCTGGATATTATCGCAGAGATAACATGCTATTAGCAACGTTTATCTCTAATGCGATAAAATATCCGGCGATAGCTGCTCAATGTGTGAATATCGCTGGAAATCCAGCGATATTCAGGCATTATCACTAATGGGGACTTAACCTAAATATCCACCTCCCATTGGATATACCGGTTAAGTCATGGTCTGAGCAGGCGTTAGGTTCTGGCGATAATCGCGCTTTCGCTAACAGGTTGGGTACGTCCACTTTGCATGTCATTAGCGATAAATATCGCAGACATGCAAAGTGGCCCCCAAACCGGTCTCTATCGCCTAAAAGCTGTCGCTAACTGCTGTTAGCGACAGCTTGCTAATAGGGCGATAATATTATCGCCGCTTTAGAGGGAAAAAGTCCAGCTAAAGCGTCGATAGTGTCCTTGCTAATATGCCCCTCTGTGCTTGTGGCGAGAGCGGGTGGGGGACAGCATTAGCGCTACATTCACACTGCAGGAGTTTCAGAATGGCATATTTTGGTGACTTCATTCCAGGCCATATAGTTCATTGAAGGCCTCAATGTGAGGAATAGTGAGTGATGCATGTATTCAGGTCCCACTGCCAAGTGCTCCAGCCCCCCCACCCCGCCCACAAGCCTCCATGTCTCACTGTCCCCACCCACTGCTCCCAGCAGCACAATCAAGAAGGAATAGAGAACTGATGCACAGGATGCTGTAATACTAATCAGTCTGCTATAAAATCACTTTTTTTTTTATTTATACAGACCTGAAAAGCTGCTGACTGTGTGCCATAAATGAAAAGAAAAACTTAAAAAAAACATGAGCTGGGAGTGCCCCAAAGCAGCGCTTGCTGCTTAAAGCATCTACTAATCTCCAAGTATTAAGCGCTTTGTGGTGCAGTGTGGCACCTAAATGATGCACAGTCATGATTATGGCGCAGAGCTGTGCCCCTGTGGTTCCTTCGGATGGTAGCTACAATCTTACTAGAAGAGCTCTCGCAGGCGCTCCTCAGAGCACACAACAGGGTTCCACAGGCTCCCTTGTGTGAATTTTAACTCCCACAAAGTTTGTGTGTGCAAGCAAAAGTCAAGAAAGGGACAGTTGCATGGGAATTGCCAACATTGGATCATCTCTCAAGGAAGCTCATTCTGGCACAGCACCGGGTCCTTAGCCCCAGCCCCAGCCTCCTGCAGAAGAGCACGGCCAGGCACTGCTCGCGGAAGCGGCTGTCGAAGAAGGCGTATAGGAAGGGGTTCAGGCAGCTGTTGACGTAGGCCACGCAGGTGGTGTAGGGGTGGATGTTGCTCAGGAAGGCGTGGAAGCCGCAGGACCATGGAAGGACCTCAAGGTCCACCAGGAGGTAGATGATCTTCACCAGGTGGAACGGTAGCCAGCAGGCCGCGAAGCAGGCCACCAGAGTCGAGATGATCTTGAGGAGCCGTCGCTTCCGCGGGCCTTCATGGCGCTGCTTCTGGAAGTGGCTGGAGATGGTTCGGCCAATGAAGACGTAGCAGGTCAGCATGACGATGAAAGGAGCCACAAACCCAAGAAGGGTGGACAAGATGATTAGACTTCCCAACCAGTATAATTCAGTGCCTTCACCGGCCACGCCAGCGAAGTCCATGAGGCAACTGATCTCAGCTTGCTCCTGAACAGATCCTGTTCTGCGGAACACCAGCATTGGTAGGGCAAGTATGGCCGCCAGGACCCAAAGCACGCTCGTGGCCACCAGGCCGCTGATCCGCGAGCGAATACGCCCATGGGTCAACGAGTGCACAATGGCCAGGTAGCGGTCGAAGCTGAGGCAGGTGAGGCAGAAGACGCTGGCATACATGTTCAGGGAGGTCAGGTAGCTGCTGAGCTTGCAGGCCAAGGAGCCAAAGGGCCAGTGGTAGTT
Source organism: Lissotriton helveticus (assembly GCF_964261635.1). NCBI lineage: Eukaryota > Metazoa > Chordata > Amphibia > Caudata > Salamandridae > Lissotriton > Lissotriton helveticus. The sequence goes on from NC_136057.1 coordinate 40,598,765, forward strand.
CAGGGCAGTGTAGACCGCCCAGAGGGGCAGCGTGACCACGAAGGCTAGGTCGGCCAGGGCCAGGCTGGTGATGAAGGTGTCCGCCGAGCGCCTCTTCTCGGGGTTGTGGTAGATGGTCCAAAGCACAAGGCTGTTACCTGAGATGCCCAGGAGGAAGACGAGCATGTAGATGGTGGGCAGGAGTACGAGGGTGGGTGTCCAATCATTGTACTCACAGTCAGGATCAAAGTTCTGAGGGTTGTAGCTCATGCTGTCCATATAGTAGTAGTCACCCTCATACCCACTGTCCATGCTATAATGGTGGGGTTCACTCATTGCCTGGAGGCCTTGCCCGGGGGTCATAGCTGCTTTTCTACCTTAAGAGGACCTTGAATAAATCAAGGACGCTTTCTCCAAAATCAAAGCAGGCCTTCCTTGGTGGCCTCAAACAAATCAATGTAGTTCTTTCCTGGTGGTCTCCTAAAAAAGGATGAGGTCCTCTTTCGGGAATTTCTTCCCAATCGATTGGTCCATTCAGGAGGGAGCTCTCAGATCCAGGCAATCCTCTCAGATCCAGGCAGTCCTCCTCTCAGATCCAGGCAGAACTCCTCCCAGATCCAGTCAGTCCTCCACACAGATCCAGTCAGTGCTCCTCCTAGATCCAGACAGAACTCCACCCATATCCACTCAGTCCTCCTCTTAGATCCAGGCAGTCTTCTTCCAGATCCAGGCAGAACTCCTCCCAGATCCAGTCAGTCCTCCTCCCAGATCCAGTCAGTCCCCCTCCTAGATCCAGGCAGAACTCCTCCCCAGATCCAGGCAGAACTCCTCCCAGATCCAGGTAGTGTTCCTCCCAGATCCAGGCAGTCTTCCTTCAGATCCAGGCAGTCTTCCTCCAGATCCAGTCAGTCCTCCTCCTAGATCCAGGCAGTCTTCCTCCAGATCCAGGCAGTCTTCCTCCAGACCCAGGCAGTCCTCCTGCAAGATCCAGGCAGACCTGCTCCCAGGTCAAGACACTCCTTCTTCCAGATCCAGGCAGTGTTCCTCTCAGATCCAGGCAGTGTTCCTCCCAGATCCAGGCAGTCTTCCTCCATATCCAGGCAGTGTTCCTCCCAGATCCAGGCAGTCTTCCTCCCAGATCCAGGCAGTCTTCCTCCAGATCCAGGCAGTCCTCCTCCCAGATCCAGGCAGTCCTCCACACAGATCCAGTCAGTCCTGCTCCTAGATCCAGGCAGTCTTCCTACAGATCCAGGCAGTCTTCCTCCCAGATCCAGGCAGAGTTCCTCCCAAATCCAGGCAGTCTTCCTCCAGACTCAGGCAGTCTTCCTCCAGATCCAGGCAGTCTTCCTCCAGACTCAGGCAGTCTTCCTCCAGATCCAGGCAGTCTTCCTCCTCTCAGGTCAAGGCAGACCTTCACCCCAGTGAGCTCCTCTCCGAGCCTGTCGGTCACCTCCTCACTCACCAGTCCTCCTGGTCTCAGCCCTTCTCCTTGGTCTGAAGCGCGGGTTCAGGTGTCTTTGGTTTTCCCTTGGGGTGATGGCTCGCTCCTGGGAGGCTCCCCTCGGACCTTATGTGTCTCAGGCTGGGCCCTGGGTACCGGCGGTGGTATCAGATGAGCGTAGCTCCCCCGGTCTCTGCCCCTCCTGAGGGCCGGGGTTGTTCCTCTGCCCCTCCGGTGTCCGGTCACCCGTGCTTGGGGTCCTTCCACCTCTCCACTGTCTCCTGCAGGGTCCTGGGGACTGAACTGCCCTCTCTGGTGGCTTCTGTGCTAAAGAAGCCCCGCCCAGCCCCTCCGTGCCATAAGATTAGCGGGGTCTGAAGACACACCCCCCCCCTACCATCTCAACTTCTTCCTCCCCATCACCACCCCTCGTCTTCCTCACACCTCCTCAGGGAGCTGTTAACCCCTGCAGAGCTCTGGGCAGACACAGCTTTCTGATGAACACACGTGACATACAGGCTGCCTCTGCCTGTCCCATCAGCCTGCACTCTGTCCTTCCCTCCCCTGCTTCTCTCTGCCCTGCCTGTACCATCAGCCTGCACTCTGTCCTTCCCTCCCCTGCTTCTCTCTGCCCTGCCTGTCCCATCAGCCTGCACTCTGTCCTTCCCTCCCCTGCTTCTCTCTACCCTGCCTGTCCCATCAGCTTGCACAGGGTCCATGCTCCCCCTGCTTCTCCCTGCCCTGCCTGTCCCCTTGATCTGCACTCAGTCCTTGCTTCCCTGTTTTTCCCTGCCCTGCCTCTCCAGTCAGCCTGCACTTGCTCCCTGCTTCTCCTGCTTCTCCCTGCTCTGCCTGCTCTCCGACTATTCCTTACTGTCAAACTTTCTTTCTGTATATGCTTGCTCACTTCCTGCCCTCTCACTGCCCACAGATTTCAATGACCCACACTGCCTGCCCGCCATGTGGCTTAGTAAGTCTTTCCCTCCTGCTCCCTGATGGTATGACCCATGTATTTCCCTCCTTCTCTCTGATGGGGATGTATGTCACTACAACGCATGCTTTCACAACGCAAGCCATTACAACAAGATTTTTACAACGCAGGATCCATTACAACGCACACCATTACAACGCATGCCATTACAACGTAGCTGCTATTACAACACATGCCATTACAACGTAAGTATGGGTAAGTAATTTATAGTGTAAGTGTTAGACAGTGAAGGGTTTAAAATTACTATTCTAACTCCAGGGGGGCGTAATAGTAGGGTAAGCATTGGATGGTGTAGGGGGTTAAAATTAAATTAAATACTTACCCATACTTACGTTGTAATGGCATACGTTGTAATAGCAGCTGCGTTGTAATGGCATGCATTGTAATGGCATACGTTGTAATGGATTCTGCGTTGTAAAAGTTTCGTTGTAATGGTAGTGCGTTGTGATGGTTGCGTTGTAAAGGATGTTTCCCCTCTGATGGTATGACCCTTGTCTTTCCCACCTGCTCTCTGGTGGTATGGCCCTTGTCTTTCCCTCCTGCTCTCTGGTGGTATGACCCTTGTCCTTCCCTCCTACTGTCTGGTGGTATGGCCTGTGTCCTTCCCTCCTGTTCTCTGATGGTATGGCCTGTGTCTTTCCCTCCTGGTCGCTGATGGTATGACCCATGTATTTCCGTGCTGCTCTCTGATGGTATGGTACATGTATTTCCCTCCTGCTCTCTGATGGTATGCCCCATGTATTCCCCTCCTGTTCTCTGATGGTATGGTCCACGTATTTCTCTCCTGCTCTCTGATGGTATGGCCTGCGACTTTTCCTCTTGGTCGCTGATAGTATGGCCTGTGTCTTTCCCTCCTGTTGCTTGATGGTATGGATTGTGTCTTTCCCTCCTGGCCGCTGATGGTATGACCCATGTATTTCCGTGCTGCTCTCAGATAGTATGGTCCATGTATTTCCCTCCTGCTCTCTGATGGTATGGCCCATGTATTTCCCTCCTGCTCTCTGATGGTATGATCCTTGTCTTTCCCTCCTGCTCTCTGATGGTATGACACTTCTCTTTCCCTCCTTCTCTCTGATGGTATGATCCGTGTCTTTCCCTCCTACTCCCTGATGGTATGACCCTTGTCTTTCCCTCCTGCTCTCTGATGGTATGATCCGTGTCTTTCCCTCCTGCTCTCTGATGGTATGATCAGTGTCTTTCCCTCCTGCTCTCTGATGGTATGATCAGTGTCTTTGAGAAAAACAATACCTAGGCAGTATTTCAATACATCAGACAATATTATAAAGACCAACACTGGCTGCAGAACAGTTTCTAAGTGATAACAATTTTTATTACAATCACATTAAAAAATTATACATGTATCTAGCATAAATTATTAAAACTATACCCTCCTTAGAAAGTATATACATAAAAAATACGTGAACAAAAATGGATGAGTTGTGTGTCGACGCGTTTCGGCGACCAGCGCCTTTCTCAAGACAGTTAACAACTACCTAACTAAGTGAAAGGAAACTACGATTCACTCCACAGTGGTTAACACTTCACACTATGGGGATCCATATGGTGGTTTAAAATAGAATTGCTGCGTGGATTCGTGCACAATTCTAAACTGTTGAATTTGCAATTTGTGTTATAATAAACAAATATGCAAAGGCCTCTGCACTATGGCTCTTCGGCTTCTATTGCTCAGATACTTGAACTTCCTATACACGGAGCTTGTAAATTGCAACGCCTCCACGGACTGGTTCAAACTTTCAAGTTAAAAATAATCCGATGGATTTGAGAGTCTCAACCGATTATTGTTGTGGGGTCTGATAATCAGGAATTTGCTGAATCGTCGTGCTCGAGCTGAGTCGGCTCTTTGTATAATACGCTCGCACAATAATCATCACGGAACTCGACGGAGTCAGATATCCGCCTCCATGTGGTTTACAGATAAGAAACTATAGGCACTCCTTGAGAAGCATTCAGCGTCTTCATGTGTTTGGATCGCCATTGTGCGAGCGTATTAAAATACAAAGAGCCGACTCAGCTCGAGCACGACGATTCAGCAAATTCCTGATTATCAGACCCCACAACAATAATCGGTTGAGACTCTCAAATCCATCGGATTATTTTTAACTTGAAAGTTTGAACCAGTCCGTGGAGGCGCTGCAATTTACAAGCTCCGTGTATAGGAAGTTCAAGTATCTGAGCAATAGAAGCCGAAGAGCCATAGTGCAGAGGCCTTTGCATATTTGTTTATTATAACACAAATTGCAAATTCAACAGTTTAGAATTGTGCACGAATCCACGCAGCAATTCTATTTTAAACCACCATATGGATCCCCATAGTGTGAAGTGTTAACCACTGTGGAGTGAATCGTAGTTTCCTTTCACTTAGTTAGGTAGTTGTTAACTGTCTTGAGAAAGGCGCTGGTCGCCGAAACGCGTCGACACACAACTCATCCATTTTTGTTCACGTATTTTTTATGTATATACTTTCTAAGGAGGGTATAGTTTTAATAATTTATGCTAGATACATGTATAATTTTTTAATGTGTTTGTAATAAAAATTGTTATCACTTAGAAACTGTTCTGCAGCCAGTGTTGGTCTTTATAATATTGTCTGATGTATTGAAATACTGCCTAGGTATTGTTTTTCTCAGATTTATTCCCTGACCTAGGGGTTGAATGTTAATTGTTCTAACAGGGAACCCTTGTTGATTACAAGTATGATCAGTGTCTTTCCCTCCTGCTTTCTGATGGTATGGCCGATGTATTTCCCTCCTGCTCTCTGATGGTATGGCCCTTGTCCTTTCCCTCCTGCTCTCTGATAGTATGACACTTGTCTTTCCCTCCTGCTCTCTGATGGTATGATCCTTGTCTTTCCCTCCTGCTCTCTGATAGTATGACACTTGTCTTTCCCTCCGGCTCTCTGATGGTATGATCCTTGTCTTTCCCTCCTGCCCTCTGATGGTATGGCCCATGTATGTCCCTCCTGCTCTCTGATGGTATGGCCCTTGTCCTTTCCCTCCTGCTCTCTGATAGTATGACACTTGTCTTTCCCTCCTGCTCTCTGATGGTATGATCCGTGTCTTTCCCTCCTTCTCCCTGATGGTACGACCCTTGTCTTTCCCTCCTGCTCTCTGATGGTATGATCCTTGTCTTTCCCTCCTGCTCTCTGATGGTATGGCCCTTGTCCTTTCCCTGCTGCTCTCTGATAGTATGACACTTGTCTTTCCCTCCTGCTCTCTGATGGTATGATCCTTGTCTTTCCCTCCTACTCTCTGATGGTATGATCCTTGTCTTTCCCTCCTGCTCTCTGATGGTATGATCCGTGTCTTTCCCTCCTACTCCCTGATGGTACGACCCTTGTCTTTCCCTCCTGCTCTCTGATGGTATGACCCTTGTCTTTCCCTCCTGCTCTCTGATGGTATGTTCCTTGTCTTCCCTCCTGCTCTCTGATGGTATGATCAGTGCCTTCCCCTCCTGCTCTCTGATGGTATGATCAGTGTCTTTCCCTCCTGCTCTCTGATGGTATGATCAGTGTCTTTCCCTCCCGCTCTCTGATGGTATGATCAGTGTCTTTCCCTCCTGCTCTCTGATGGTATGATCAGTGTCTTTCCCTCATGCTCTCTGATGGTATGATCAGTGTCTTTCCCTCCTGCTCTCTGATGGTATGGCCCATGTATTTCCCTCCTGCTCTCTGATGGTATGACCTGTGTCTTTCCCTCCTGCTCTCTGATGGTATGATCAGTGTCTTCCCTCCTGCTCTCTAATGGTATGACCCTTGTCTTTCCCTCCTGCTCTCTGATGGTATGACCTGTGTCTTTCCCTCCTGCTCTCTGATGGTATGATCAGTGTCTTTCCCTCCTGCTCTCTGATGGTATGACCCTTGTATTTCCCTCCTGCTCTTTGATGGTATGATCCTTGTCTTTCCCTCCTGCTCTCTGATGGTATGATCAGTGTCTTTCCCTCATGCTCTCTGATGGTATGATCAGTGTCTTTCCCTCCTGCTCTCTGATGGTATGGCCCATGTATTTCCCTCCTGCTCTCTGATGGTATGATCCTTGTCTTTCCCTCCTGCTCTCTGATGGTATGATCAGTGTCTTCCCTCCTGCTCTCTGATGGTATGATCAGTGTCTTTCCCTCCTGCTCTCTGATGGTATGATCAGTGTCTTTCCCTCCTGCTCTCTGATGGTATGATCAGTGTCTTCCCTCCTGTTCTCTGATGGTATGGCCCATGTATTTCCCTCCTGCTCTCTGATGGTATGATCCTTGTCTTTCCCTCCTGCTCTCTGATGGTATGATCAGTGTCTTCCCTCCTGCTCTCTGATGGTATGATCAGTGTCTTTCCCTCCTGCTCTCTGATGGTATGATCAGTGTCTTCCCTCCTGCTCTCTCATGGTATGATCCTTGTCTTTCCCTCCTGCTCTCTGATGGTATGACCCTTGTCTTTCCCTCCTGCTCTCTGATGGTATGACCCTTGTCTTTCCCTCCTGCTCTCTGATGGTATGACCCTTGTCTTTCCCTCCTGCTCTCTGATGGTATGACCCTTGTCTTTCCCTCCTGCTCTCTGATGGTATGATCCATGTCTTTCCCTCCTGCTCTCTCATGGTATGATCAGTGTCTTCCCCTCCTACTCCCTGATGGTACGACCCTTGTCTTTCCCTCCTGCTCTCTGATGGTATGGTCAGTGTCTTTCCCTCCTGCTCTCTGATGGTATGATCAGTGTCTTTCCCTCCTGCTCTCTGATGGTATGATCAGTGTCTTTCCCTCCTGCTCTCTGATGGTATGATCCATGTCCTTCCCTCCTGCTCTCTGATGGTATGGCCCATGTATTTCCCTCCTGCTCTTTGATGGTATGATCAGTGTCTTCCCTCCTGCTCTCTCATGGTATGATCAGTGTCTTTCCCTCCTGCTCTCTGATGGTATGGCCCATGTATTTCCCTCCTGCTCTCTGATGGTATGATCCTTGTCTTTCCCTCCTGCTCTCTGATAGTATGATCAGTGTCTTCCCTCCTGCTCTCTGATGGTATGATCCTTGTCTTTCCCTCCTGCTCTCTGATAGTATGATCAGTGTCTTTCCCTCCTGCTCTCTCAGGTATGATCAGTGTCTTTCCCTCCTGCTCTCTGATGGTATGATCAGTGTCTTTCCCTCCTGCTCTCTGATGGTATGATCAGTGTCTTTCCCTCCCGCTCTCTGATGGTATGATCAGTGTCTTTCCCTCATGCTCTCTGATGGTATGATCAGTGTCTTTCCCTCATGCTCTCTGATGGTATGATCAGTGTCTTTCCCTCCTGCTCTCTGATGGTATGATCAGTGTCTTTCCCTCCTGCTCTCTGATGGTATGATCAGTGTCTTTCCCTCATGCTCTCTGATGGTATGATCAGTGTCTTTCCCTCCTGCTCTCTGATGGTATGACCCTTGTCTTTCCCTCCTGCTCTCTGATGGTATGATCCTTGTCTTTCCCTCCTGCTCTCTCATGGTATGGTCAGTGTCTTTCCCTCCTACTCTCTGATGGTATGACCCTTGTCTTTCCCTCCTGCTCTCTGATGGTATGATCCATGTCTTTCCCTCCTGCTCTCTCATGGTATGATCAGTGTCTTCCCCTCCTACTCCCTGATGGTACGACCCTTGTCTTTCCCTCCTGCTCTCTGATGGTATGACCCTTGTCTTTCCCTCCTGCTCTCTGATGGTATGATCCTTGTCTTTCCCTCCTGCTCTCTGATGGTATGATCAGTGTCTTTCCCTCCTGCTCTCTGATGGTATGATCAGTGTCTTTCCCTCCCGCTCTCTGATGGTATGATCAGTGTCTTTCCCTCCTGCTCTCTGATGGTATGATCAGTGTCTTTCCCTCATGCTCTCTGATGGTATGATCAGTGTCTTTCCCTCCTGCTCTCTGATGGTATGGCCCATGTATTTCCCTCCTGCTCTCTGATGGTATGACCTGTGTCTTTCCCTCCTGCTCTCTGATGGTATGATCAGTGTCTTCCCTCCTGCTCTCTAATGGTATGACCCTTGTCTTTCCCTCCTGCTCTCTGATGGTATGATCAGTGTCTTTCCCTCCTGCTCTCTGGTGGTATGATCAGTGTCTTTCCCTCCTGCTCTCTGATGGTATGACCCTTGTATTTCCCTCCTGCTCTTTGATGGTATGATCCTTGTCTTTCCCTCCTGCTCTCTGATGGTATGATCAGTGTCTTTCCCTCATGCTCTCTGATGGTATGATCAGTGTCTTTCCCTCCTGCTCTCTGATGGTATGGCCCATGTATTTCCCTCCTGCCTCTCTGATGGTATGATCAGTGTCTTCCCTCCTGCTCTCTGATGGTATGATCAGTGTCTTCCCTCCTGCTCTCTGATGGTATGATCAGTGTATTTCCCTCCTGCTCTCTGATGGTATGATCCTTGTCTTTCCCTCATGCTCTCTGATGGTATGATCAGTGTCTTCCCTCCTGCTCTCTGATGGTATGATCAGTGTCTTCCCTCCTGCTCTCTCATGGTATGATCAGTGTCTTTCCCTCCTGCTCTCTGATGGTATGGCCCATGTATTTCCCTCCTGCTCTCTGATGGTATGATCCTTGTCTTTCCCTCCTGCTCTCTGATGGTATGATCAGTGTCTTTCCCTCCTGCTCTCTGATGGTATGATCAGTGTCTTCCCTCCTGCTCTCTGATGGTATGATCAGTGTCTTCCCTCCTGCTCTCTGATGGTATGATCAGTGTATTTCCCTCCTGCTCTCTGATGGTATGATCAGTGTCTTTCCCTCCTGCTCTCTGATGGTATGATCAGTGTCTTCCCTCCTGCTCTCTGATGGTATGACCCTTGTCTTTCCCTCCTGCTCTCTGATGGTATGACCCTTGTCTTTCCCCCCTGCTCTCTGATGGTATGATCCTTGTCTTTCCCTCCTGCTCTCTGATGGTATGATCAGTGTCCTCCCCTCCTGCTCTCTGATGGTATGATCAGTGTCTTCCCCTCCTGCTCTCTGATGGTATGATCAGTGTATTTCCCTCCTGCTCTCTGATGGTATGATCAGTGTCTTCCCTCCTGCTCTCTCATGGTATGATCAGTGTCTTTCCCTCCTGCTCTCTGATGGTATGGCCCATGTATTTCCCCCCTGCTCTCTGATGGTATGATCCTTGTCTTTCCCTCCTGCTCTCTGATGGTATGATCAGTGTCTTTCCCTCCTGCTCTCTGATGGTATGATCAGTGTCTTTCCCTCCTGCTCTCTGATGGTATGATCAGTGTCTTCCCTCCTGCTCTCTGATGGTATGATCTGTGTCTTTCCCTCATGCTCTCTGATGGTATGATCAGTGTATTTCCCTCCTGCTCTCTGATGGTATGATCAGTGTCTTCCCTCCTGCTCTCTCATGGTATGATCAGTGTCTTTCCCTCCTGCTCTCTGATGGTATGGCCCATGTATTTCCCTCCTGCTCTCTGATGGTATGATCCTTGTCTTTCCCTCCTGCTCTCTGATGGTATGATCAGTGTCTTTCCCTCCTGCTCTCTGATGGTATGATCAGTGTCTTCCCTCCTGCTCTCTGATGGTATGATCAGTGTCTTCCCTCCTGCTCTCTGATGGTATGATCAGTGTCTTCCCTCCTGCTCTCTGATGGTATGATCAGTGTATTTCCCTCCTGCTCTCTGATGGTATGATCCTTGTCTTTCCCTCATGCTCTCTGATGGTATGATCAGTGTCTTCCCTCCTGCTCTCTGATGGTATGATCAGTGTCTTCCCTCCTGCTCTCTCATGGTATGATCAGTGTCTTTCCCTCCTGCTCTCTGATGGTATGGCCCATGTATTTCCCTCCTGCTCTCTGATAGTATGATCCTTGTCTTTCCCTCCTGCTCTCTGATGGTATGATCAGTGTCTTTCCCTCCTGCTCTCTGATGGTATGATCCTTGTCTTTCCCTCCTGCTCTCTGATGGTATGGCCCATGTATTTCCCTCCTGCTCTCTGATGGTATGATCCTTGTCTTTCCCTCCTGCTCTCTGATGGTATGATCAGTGTCTTCCCTCCTGCTCTCTGATGGTATGATCAGTGTCTTCCCTCCTGCTCTCTGATGGTATGATCAGTGTCTTTCCCTCCTGCTCTCTGATGGTATGATCAGTGTCTTCCCTCCTGCTCTCTGATGGTATGATCTGTGTCTTTCCCTCATGCTCTCTGATGGTATGATCAGTGTATTTCCCTCCTGCTCTCTGATGGTATGGCCCATGTATTTCCCTCCTGCTCTCTGATGGTATGATCCTTGTCTTTCCCTCCTGCTCTCTGATGGTATGATCCTTGTCTTTCCCTCCTGCTCTCTGATGGTATGATCAGTGTCTTTCCCTCCTGCTCTCTGATGGTATGATCAGTGTCTTCCCTCCTGCTCTCTGATGGTATGATCAGTGTCCTTCCCTCCTGCTCTCTGATGGTATGATCAGTGTCTTCCCTCCTGCTCTCTCATGGTATGATCAGTGTCCTCCCCTCCTGCTCTCTGATGGTATGATCCTTGTCTTTCCCTCCTGCTCTCTGATGGTATGACCCTTGTCTTTCCCTCCTGCTCTCTGATGGTATGATCCTAGTCTTTCCCTCCTGCTCTCTCATGGTATGGTCAGTGTCTTTCCCTCCTGCTCTCTGATGGTATGACCCTTGTCTTTCCCTCCTGCTCTCTAATGGTATGATCAGTGTCTTTCCCTCCTGCTCTCTGATGGTATGATCAGTGTCTTTCCCTCCTACTCTCTGATGGTATGACCCTTGTCTTTCCCTCCTGCTCTCTGATGGTATGATCAGTGTCTTTCCCTCCTGCTCTCTGATGGTATGATCAGTGTCTTTCCCTCCTGCTCTCTGATGGTATGATCAGTGTCTTTCCCTCCTGCTCTCTGATGGTATGATCCTTGTCTTTCCCTCCTGCTCTCTGATGGTATGATCAGTGTCTTTCCCTCCTACTCCCTGATGGTACGACCCTTGTCTTTCCCTCCTGCTCTCTGATGGTATGACCCTTGTCTTTCCCTCCTGCTCTCTGATGGTATGATCCTTGTCTTTCCCTCCTGCTCTCTGATGGTATGATCAGTGTCTTTCCCTCCTACTCCCTGATGGTACGACCCTTGTCTTTCCCTCCTGCTCTCTGATGGTATGACCCTTGTCTTTCCCTCCTGCTCTCTGATGGTATGATCCTTGTCTTTCCCTCCTGCTCTCTGATGGTATGATCAGTGTCTTTCCCTCCTACTCCCTGATGGTACGACCCTTGTCTTTCCCTCCTGCTCTCTGATGGTATGATCAGTGTCTTTCCCTCCTGCTCTCTGATGGTATGATCCTTGTCTTTCCCTCCTGCTCTCTCATGGTATGACCCTTGTCTTTCCCTCCTGCTCTCTGATGGTATGATCCGTGTCCTTCCCTCCTGCTCTCTGATGGTATGATCAGTGTCTTTCCCTCCTGCTCTCTGATGGTATGACCCTTGTCTTTCCCTCCTGCTCTCTGATGGTATGATCCGTGTCTTTCCCTCCTGCTCTCTGATGGTATGACCCTTGTCTTTCCCTCCTGCTCTCTGATGGTATGATCCTTGTCTTTCCCTCCTGCTCTCTGATGGTATGATCCTTGTCTTTCCCTCCTGCTCTCTGATGGTATGATCAGTGTCTTTCCCTCCTGCTCTCTCATGGTATGATCAGTGTCTTTCCCTCCTGCTCTCTGATGGTATGGCCCTTGTCTTTCCCTCCTGCTCTCTGATGGTATGATCAGTGTCTTTCCCTCCTGCACTCTGATGGTATGATCAGTGTCTTTCCCTCCTGCTCTCTGATGGTATGATCCTTGTCTTTCCCTCCTGCTCTCTGATGGTATGATCCTTGTCTTTCCCTCCTGCTCTCTCATGGTATGACCCTTGTCTTTCCCTCCTGCTCTCTGATGGTATGATCCGTGTCCTTCCCTCCTGCTCTCTGATGGTATGACCCTTGTCTTTCCCTCCTGCTCTCTGATGGTATGATCCTTGTCTTTCCCTCCTGCTCTCTGATGGTATGATCCTTGTCTTTCCCTCATGCTCTCTGATGGTATGATCAGTGTCTTTCCCTCCTGCTCTCTGATGGTATGATCAGTGTCTTTCCCTCCTGCTCTCTGATGGTATGATCAGTGTCTTTCCCTCCTGCTCTCTGATGGTATGACCCATGTCTTTCCCTCCTGCTCTCTGATGGTATGACCCTTGTCTTTCCCTCCTGCTCTCTGATGGTATGATCAGTGTCTTTCCCTCCTGCTCTCTGATGGTATGACCCATGTCTTTCCCTCCTGCTCTCTGATGGTATGATCCTTGTCTTTCCCTCCTGCTCTCTGATGGTATGACCTGTGTCTTTCCCTCCTGCTCTCTGATGGTATGATCCTTGTCTTTCCCTCCTGCTCTCTGATGGTATGATCCTTGTCTTTCCCTCCTGCTCTCTGATGGTATGATCCTTGTCTTTCCCCCCTGCTCTCTGATGGTATGACCCTTGTCTTTCCCTCCTGCTCTCTGATAGTATGATCAGTGTCTTTCCCTCCTGCTCTCTGATGGTATGATCAGTGTCTTTCCCTCCTGCTCTCTGATGGTATGATCCTTGTCTTTCCCCCCTGCTCTCTGATGGTATGACCCTTGTCTTTCCCTCCTGCTCTCTGATAGTATGATCAGTGTCTTTCCCTCCTGCTCTCTGATGGTATGATCAGTGTCTTTCCCTCCTGCACTCTGATGGTATGATCAGTGTCTTTCCCTCCTGCTCTCTGATGGTATGACCCTTGTCTTTCCCTCCTGCTCTCTGATGGTATGACCCTTGTCTTTCCCTCCTGCTCTCTGATGGTTGTGTCTTTCCCTCCTGCTCTCTGATGGTATGGCCCATGTATTTCCCTCCTGCTCTCTGATGGTATGATCAGTGTCTTCCCCTCCTGCTCTCTGATGGTATGATCAGTGTCTTCCCTCCTGCTCTCTGATGGTATGATCAGTGTCTTCCCTCCTGCTCTCTCATGGTATGATCCTTGTCTTTCCCTCCTGCTCTCTGATGGTATGGCCCATGTATTTCCCTCCTGCTCTCTGATGGTATGATCAGTGTCTTCCCCTCCTGCTCTCTGATGGTATGATCAGTGTCTTCCCTCCTGCTCTCTGATGGTATGATCCTTGTCTTTCTCTCCTGCTCTCTGATGGTATGATCGGTGTCTTCCCTCCTGCTCTCTGATGGTATGACCCTTGTCTTTCCCTCCTGCTCTCTGATGGTATGACCCTTGTCTTTCCCTCCTGCTCTCTGATGGTATGACCCTTGTCTTTCCCTCCTGCTCTCTGATGGTATGATCAGTGTCTTCCCTCCTGCTCTCTGATGGTATGACCCTTGTCTTTCCCTCCTGCTCTCTGATGGTATGATCCTTGTCTTTCCCTCCTGCTCTCTGATGGTATGGCCCATGTATTTCCCTCCTGCTCTCTGATGGTATGATCCTTGTCTTCCCCTCCTGCTCTCTGATGGTATGATCAGTGTCTTTCCCTCCTGCTCTCTGATGGTATGATCTGTGTCTTCCCTCCTGCTCTCTGATGGTATGATCAGTGTCTTTCCCCTCCTGCTCTCTGATGGTATGATCAGTGTCTTTCCCTCCTGCTCTCTGATGGTATGATCCATGTCTTTCCCTCCTGCTCTCTGATGGTATGATCAGTGTCTTTCCCTCCTGCTCCCTGATGGTACGACCCTTGTCTTTCCCTCCTGCTCTCTGATGGTATGATCAGTGTCTTTCCCTCCTGCTCTCTGATGGTATGATCCTTGTCTTTCCCTCCTGCTCTCTGATGGTATGACCCTTGTCTTTCCCTCCTGCTCTCTGATGGTATGATCCTTGTCTTTCCCTCCTGCTCTCTGATGGTATGATCAGTGTCCTCCCCTCCTGCTCTCTGATGGTATGATCAGTGTCTTCCCCTCCTGCTCTCTGATGGTATGATCAGTGTCTTTCCCTCCTGCTCTCTGATGGTATGATCAGTGTCTTTCCCTCCTGCTCTCTGATGGTATGATCTGTGTCTTCCCTCCTGCTCTCTGATGGTATGATCCTTGTCTTTCCCTCCTGCTCTCTGATGGTATGATCCTTGTCTTTCCCTCCTGCTCTCTGATGGTATGATCCTTGTCTTTCCCCCCTGCTCTCTGATGGTATGACCCTTGTCTTTCCCTCCTGCTCTCTGATGGTATGATCAGTGTCTTCCCTCCTGCTCTCTGATGGTATGATCAGTGTCTTTCCCCTCCTCCTCTCTGATGGTATGATCAGTGTCTTTCCCCTCCTCCTCTCTGATGGTATGATCAGTGTCTTTCCCCTCCTGCTCTCTGATGGTATGATCAGTGTCTTTCCCTCCTGCTCTCTGATGGTATGATCCTTGTCTTTCCCTCCTGCTCTCTGATGGTATGATCAGTGTCTTTCCCTCCTGCTCTCTGATGGTATGACCCTTGTCTTTCCCTCCTGCTCTCTGATGGTATGATCCTTGTCTTTCCCTCCTGCTCTCTGATGGTATGATCCATGTCTTTCCCTCCTGCTCTCTGATGGTATGATCCTTGTCTTTCCCTCCTGCTCTCTGATGGTATGATCAGTGTCTTTCCCTCCTGCTCTCTGATGGTATGATCCTTGTCTTTCCCTCCTGCTCTCTGATGGTATGATCAGTGTCTTTCCCTCCTGCTCTCTGATGGTATGATCAGTGTCTTTCCCTCCTGCTCTCTGATGGTATGATCAGTGTCTTTCCCTCCTGCTCTCTGATGGTATGATCAGTGTCTTTCCCTCCTGCTCTCTGATGGTATGATCAGTGTCTTTCCCTCCTGCTCTCTGATGGTATGATCAGTGTCTTTCCCTCCTACTCCCTGATGGTACGACCCTTGTCTTTCCCTCCTGCTCTCTGATGGTATGACCCTTGTCTTTCCCTCCTGCTCTCTGATGGTATGATCCTTGTCTTTCCCTCCTGCTCTCTGATGGTATGATCAGTGTCTTTCCCTCCTGCTCTCTGATGGTATGATCAGTGTCTTTCTCTCCTGCTCTCTGATGGTATGATCAGTGTCTTTCCCCTCCTGCTCTCTGATGGTATGATCAGTGTCTTTCCCTCCTGCTCTCTGATGGTATGATCAGTGTCTTTCCCCTCCTGCTCTCTGATGGTATGATCAGTGCCTTCCCCTCCTGCTCTCTGATGGTATGATCAGTGTCTTTCCCTCCTGCTCTCTGATGGTATGATCAGTGTCTTTCCCTCCTGCTCTCTGATGGTATGATCAGTGTCTTTCCCTCCTGCTCTCTGATGGTATGATCAGTGTCTTTCCCTCCTGCTCTCTGATGGTATGACCCATGTCTTTCCCTCCTGCTCTCTGAGGGTATGACCTGTGTCTTTCCCTCCTGCTCTCTGATGGTATGATCAGTGTCTTTCCCTCCTGCTCTCTGATGGTATGAGCCATGTCTTTCCCTCCTGCTCTCTGATGGTATGACCTGTGTCTTTCTCTCCTGCTCTCTGATGGTATGATCAGTGTCTTTCCCTCCTGCTCTCTGATGGTATGATCAGTGTCTTTCCCTCCTGCTCTCTGATGGTATGACCCTTGTATTTCCCTCCTGCTCTTTGATGGTATGATCCTTGTCTTTCCCTCCTGCTCTCTGATAGTATGATCAGTGTCTTTCCCTCCTGCTCTCTCAGGTATGATCAGTGTCTTTCCCTCCTGCTGGCTGATGGTATAATCAGTGTCCTTCCCTCCTGCTCTCTGATGGTATGATCAGTGTCCTTCCCTCCTGCTCTCTGATGGTATGACCCTTGTCTTTCCCTCCTGCTCTCTGATGGTATGATCAGTGTATTTCCCTCCTGCTCTCTAATGGTATGACCCTTGTCTTTCCCTCCTGCTCTCTGATGGTATGACCCTTGTCTTTCCCTCCTGCTCTCTGATGGTATGATCAGTGTATTTCCCTCCTGCTCTCTAATGGTATGACCCTTGTCTTTCCCTCCTGCTCTCTGATGGTATGATCAGTGTCTTTCCCTCCTGCTCTCTGATGGTATGACCCTTGTATTTCCCTCCTGCTCTTTGATGGTATGATCCTTGTCTTTCCCTCCTGCTCTCTGATGGTATGATCAGTGTCTTTCCCTCCTGCTCTCTCAGGTATGATCAGTGTCTTTCCCTCCTGCTGGCTGATGGTATAATCAGTGTCCTTCCCTCCTGCTCTCTGATGGTATGATCAGTGTCCTTCCCTCCTGCTCTCTGATGGTATGACCCTTGTCTTTCCCTCCTGCTCTCTGATGGTATGATCAGTGTCTTTCCCTCCTGCTCTCTGATGGTATGATCAGTGTCTTTCCCTCCTGCTCTCTGATGGTATGACCCATGTCTTTCCCTCCTGCTCTCTGAGGGTATGACCTGTGTCTTTCCCTCCTGCTCTCTGATGGTATGATCAGTGTCTTTCCCTCCTGCTCTCTGATGGTATGACCCATGTCTTTCCCTCCTGCTCTCTGATGGTATGACCTGTGTCTTTCTATCCTGCTCTCTGATGGTATGATCAGTGTCTTTCCCTCCTGCTCTCTGATGGTATGATCAGTGTCTTTCCCTCCTGCTCTCTGATGGTATGACCCTTGTATTTCCCTCCTGCTCTTTGATGGTATGATCCTTGTCTTTCCCTCCTGCTCTCTGATGGTATGATCAGTGTCTTTCCCTCCTGCTCTCTCAGGTATGATCAGTGTCTTTCCCTCCTGCTGGCTGATGGTATAATCAGTGTCCTTCCCTCCTGCTCTCTGATGGTATGATCAGTGTCTTCCCTCCTGCTCTCTGATGGTATGATCAGTGTCTTCCCCTCCTGCTCTCTGATGGTATGATCAGTGTCTTTCCCTCCTGCTCTCCGATGGTATGATCAGTGTCTTTCGCTCCTGCTCTCCGATGGTATGATCAGTGTCTTTCGCTCCTGCTCGCTGATGGTATGATCAGTGTCCTTCCCTCTTGCTCTCTGATGGTATGATCCATGTCTTTCCCTCCTGCTCTCTGATGGTATGACCAGTGTCCTTCCCTCCTGCTCTCTGATGGTATGATCCTTGTCTTTCCCTCGTGATCTCTGATGGTATGATCCTTGTCTTTCCCTCCTGCTCTCCGATGGTATGATCAGTGTCTTTCGCTCCTGCTCTCCGATGGTATGATCAGTGTCTTTCGCTCCTGCTCGCTGATGGTATGATCAGTGTCCTTCCCTCTTGCTCTCTGATGGTATGATCCATGTCTTTCCCTCCTGCTCTCTGATGGTATGACCAGTGTCCTTCCCTCCTGCTCTCTGATGGTATGATCCTTGTCTTTCCCTCGTGATCTCTGATGGTATGATCCTTGTCTTTCCCTCCTGCTCTCTGATGGTATGACCAGTGTCCTTCCCTCCTGCTCTCTGATGGTATGATCCTTGTCTTTCCCTCGTGATCTCTGATGGTATGATCAGTGTCTTTCCCTCCTGCTCTCCGATGGTATGATCAGTGTCTTTCGCTCCTGCTCGCTGATGGTATGATCAGTGTCCTTCCCTCTTGCTCTCTGATGGTATGATCCATGTCTTTCCCTCCTGCTCTCTGATGGTATGACCAGTGTCCTTCCCTCCTGCTCTCTGATGGTATGATCCTTGTCTTTCCCTCGTGATCTCTGATGGTATGATCCTTGTCTTTCCCTCCTGCTCTCTGATGGTATGACCCTTGTCTTTCCCTCCTGCTCTCTGATGGTATGATCCGTGTCCTTCCCTCCTGCTCTCTGATGGTATGATCAGTGTCTTTCCCTCCTGCTCTCTGATGGTATGACCCTTGTCTTTCCCTCCTGCTCTCTGATGGTATGATCCGTGTCCTTCCCTCCTGCTCTCTGATGGTATGATCAGTGTCTTTCCCTCCTGCTCTCTGATGGTATGATCCATGTCCTTCCCTCCTGCTCTCTGATGGTATGGCCCATGTATTTCCCTCCTGCTCTTTGATGGTATGACCCTTGTCTTTCCCTCCTGCTCTCTGATGGTATGGTAATACCAGTTGCTACCAGCCCTCTGTCCCCTGTTTGCTCTCTTACTGTCCCTCCACAGTGGCACCTCTAGATGTTATTTTTAGGGGGCACACAAGGGGCCAGAGATAAAACTGATAGGGCCACCTGCAAAG
Source organism: Lissotriton helveticus (assembly GCF_964261635.1). Taxonomy (NCBI): domain Eukaryota; kingdom Metazoa; phylum Chordata; class Amphibia; order Caudata; family Salamandridae; genus Lissotriton; species Lissotriton helveticus. Next base: position 40,617,218 of record NC_136057.1, read on the forward strand.
GGAACCCATGAAGATTCGAAGCGCATGTAATACATATATGGATAAGCACAAAGTCAATTAAATATTTTAAGACGACTGTTATCTTTTCTAAGGTCTGAGGAAGAGGTAGTGGCCTTTGGAGTGCCTCAGTCACTGACATCCGTCTCTTTCCACCACTTTCTTCTGCAGTCTCTTGCTTAGACATGTGAGCGCTGTCTTTCCTCATATCTTTCTGAAACACTCCACCTGCATATCTTACATCTACTCTCTTTCCTCTGCAGCACATTTTATCTCTTTCCTGCACGTACTTCCGTGCATCTCCTCTCCTTCCCCACCCCCACACCCACGGCATCCACTCATGTGTCAGCACTGCATTCATTCAAACGTTCTTCATGTCTGTATTTCAACAGCAGTTTAACGTCTATACATACTTTCAAATAGAATTACAATTATCACACCTGACCATTGCTCTGTGTGCTTTGCAGAGAGGCCAAGGATTGGATGAGCATGCATTCTGTACCCCTACATGAAGTCTGGCCTTTTACTGCTCCTGTCCCCTGCCAGCCATCTGCCCATCCCTTTCTGGTCTCCTGTCTGAGCCTCCATGGAGCTTCGTCTCTTACTGCCCATCCCTCTCATCCATTCCTGCCCTCTGAGCCTGCATGCAGCCTGGCCTCTTACTGCCCTGTCCCCCTCCATCCATTCCTGCCCTCTGAGCCTGCATGCAGCCTGGTCTGTTACTGCCCTGTCCCCCTCCATCCATTCCTGCCCTCTGAGCCTGCATGCAGCCTGGTCTCTTACTGCCCTGTTCCCCTCCATCCATTCCTGCCCTCTGAGCCTACATGCAGCCTGGCCTCTTACTGCCCTGTCCCCTTTCATCCATTCCTGCCCTCTGAGCCTGCATGGAGCCTGGCCTCTTACTGCCCTGTCCCCCTTCCATTCCTGCCCTCTTAGCCTGCATGTAGCCTGGTCTCTTACTGCCCTACTCCTTCCACCCATTCCTGCCCTCTGAGCCTGCATGCAGCCTGGCCTCTTACTGCCCTGTCCCCCTCCATCCATTCCTGCCCTCTGAGCCTGCATGCAGCCTGGTCTCTTACTGCCCTGTCCCCCTCCATCCATTCCTGCCCTCTGAGCCTGCATGCAGCCTGGTCTCTTACTGCCCTGTCCCCTTCCATCCATTCCTGCCCTCTGAGCCTGCATGCAGCCTGGTCTCTTACTGCCCTGTCCCCCTCCATCAATTCCTGCCCTCTGAGCCTGCATGGAGCCCGGTCTCTTACTGCCCTGTCCCCCTCCATCAATTCCTGCCCTCTGAGCCTGCATGCAGCCTGGTCTGTTACTGCCCTGTCCCCCCTCCCATCCATTCCTGCCCTCTGAGCCTGCATGGAGCCCGGTCTCTTACTGCCCATCCCTCCCATCAATTCCTGCCCTCTGAGCCTGCATGCAGCCTGGTCTCTTACTGCCCTGTCCCCCCTCCATCCATTCCTGCCCTCTGAGCCTGCATGCAGCCTGGTCTCTTACTGCCCTGTCCCCCCTCCATCCATTCCTGCCCTCTGAGCCTGCATGCAGCCTGGTCTCTTACTGCCCTGTCCCCCCTCCATCCATTCCTGCCCTCTGAGCCTGCATGCAGCCTGGTCTGTTACTGCCCTGTCCCCTCTCCATCCATTCCTGCCCTCTGAGCCTGCATGCAGCCTGGTCTGTTACTGCCCTGACCCCCTCCATCCATTCCTACCCCCTGAGCCTGCATGAAGCCTGGTCTCTTACTGCCCGGTCCCCCTCCATCCATTCCTGCCCTCTGAGCCTGCAGGCAGAATGATCTCTTACTGCCCGGTCCCCCTCCATCCATTCCTGCCCTCTGAACCTGCATGGAGCCTGGTCTCATACTGCCCTGTCCCCCTCCATCCATTCCTGTCCTCTGAGGCTGCATGCAGCCTGGCCTCTTACTGCCCTACCCCTTCATCCATTCCTGCCCTCTGAGCCTGCATGCAGCCTGGTCTCTTACTGCCCTGTCCCCCTCCATCCATTCCTGCCCTCTGAGCCTGCATGCAGCCTGGTCTCTTACTGCCCTGTCCCCCTCCATCCATTCCTGCCCTCTGAGCCTGCATGGAGCCCGGTCTCTTACTGCCCATCCCTCCCATCAATTCCTGCCCTCTGAGCCTGCATGCAGCCTGGTCTCTTACTGCCCTGACCCCCTCCATCCATTCCTGCCCTCTGAGCCTGCATGCAGCCTGGTCTGTTACTGCCCTGTCCCCCCTCCATCCATTCCTGCCCTCTGAGCCTGCATGCAGCCTGGTCTGTTACTGCCCTGACCCCCTCCATCCATTCCTACCCCCTGAGCCTGCATGAAGCCTGGTCTCTTACTGCCCGGTCCCCCTCCATCCATTCCTGCCCTCTGAGCCTGCAGGCAGAATGATCTCTTACTGCCCTGTCCCCCTCCATCCATTCCTGCCCTCTGACCCTGCATGCAGCCTGGTCTCTTACTGCCCTGTCCCCCTCCATCAATTCCTGCCCTCTGAGCCTGCATGCAGCCTGGCCTCTTACTGCCCTGTCCCCCTCTCCTCCATTCCTGCCCTCTGAGCCGGCATGCAGCCTGGTCTCTTACTGCCCTGCCCCTTCCATCCATTCCTGCCCTCTGAGCCTGCATGCAGCCTGGTCTCTTACTGCCCATCCCTCTCATCCATTCCTGCCCTCTGAGCCTGCATGAAGCCTGGTCTTTTCCTGCCCTGTTACTCTCCATCCACTCCTGCCCTCTGAGCCAGCATGCAGCCTGGTCTCTTACTGCCCTGTCCCCCTTCATCCATTCCTGCCCTCTGAGCCTGCATGCAGCCTGGTCTTTTCCTGCCCTGTTACTCTCCATCCACTCCTGCCCTCTGAGCCTGCATGCAGCCTGGTCTCTTACTGCCCTGTCCCCCTCCATCAATTCCTGCCCTCTGAGCCTGCATGCAGCCTGGTCTCTTACTGCCCTGTCCCCCTCTCATCCATTCCTGCCCTCTGAGCCTGCATGCAGCCTGGTCTGTTACTGCCCTGTCCCCCTCCATCCATTCCTGCCCTCTGACCCTGCATGCAGCCTGGTCTATTACTGCCCATCCCTCTCATCCATTCCTGCCCTCTGAGCCTGCATGCAGCCTGGTCTGTTACTGCCCTGTTCCCCTCCATCCATTCCTGCCCTCTGAGCCAGCATGCAGCCTGGTCTCTTACTGCCCGGTCCCCCTCTCATCCATTCCTACCCTCTGAGCCTGCATGCAGCCTGGCCTCTTACTGCCCATCCCTCTCATCCATTCCTGCCCTCTGAGCCGGCATGCAGCCTGGTCTGTTACTGCCCTGCCCCCCTCCACCCATTCCTGCCCTCTGAGCCTGCATGCAGCCTGGTCTCTTCCTGCCCTGTCCCCTTCCATCCATTCCTGCCCTCTGAGCCTGCATGCAGCCTGCTCTCTTACTGCCCTGACCCCCTCCATCCATTCCTGCCCTCTGAGCCTGCATGCAGCCTGGTCTCTTACTGCCCTGTCCCCTTCCATCCATTCCTACCCTCTTAGCCTGCATGCAGCCTGGGCTCTTACTGCCCTGTCCCCCTCCATCCATTCCTGCCCTCTGAGCCTGCATGCAGCCTGGTCTCTTACTCCCCTGTCCCCCTCCATCCATTCCTGCCCTCTGAGCCTGCATGCAGCCTGTCCTCTTGCTGCCCTGTCCCCCTCCATCCATTCCTGCTCTCTGAGCCTGCATGCAGCCTGGTCTCTTCCTGCCCTGTCCCCTTCCATCCATTCCTGCCCTCTGAGCCTGCATGCAGCCTGGTCTGTTACTGCCCTGTCCCCCTCCGTCCATTCCTGCCCTCTGAGTCTGCATGCAGCCTGGTCTCTTACTGCCCGTCACCCTCCATCCATTCCTGCCCTCTGAGCCTGCATGCAGCCTGTCCTCTTGCTGCCCTGTCCCCCTCCATCCATTCCTGCTCTCTGAGCCTGCATGCAGCCTGGTCTCTTCCTGCCCTGTCCCCTTCCATCCATTCCTGCCCTCTGAGCCTGCATGCAGCCTGGTCTCTTACTGCCCTGTCCCCCTCCATCCATTCCTGCCCTCTGAGCCTGCATGCAGTCTTGCCTCTTACTCCCCTGTCCCCCTCCATCCATTCCTGCCCTCTGAGCCTGCATGCAGCCTGGTCTCTTACTGCCCTGTCCCCCTCCATCCATTCCTGCCCTCTGAGCCTGCATGCAGTCTTGCCTCTTACTCCCCTGTCCCGCTCCATCCATTCCTGCCCTCTGAGCCTGCATGCAGCCTGGTCTCTTACTGCCCGGCCCCCCTCCATCCATTCCTGCCCTCTGAGCCTGCATGCAGCCTGGCCTCTTACTGCCCTGTCCCCTCCATCCATTCCTGCCCTCTGAGCCTGCATGCAGCCTGGTCTCTTACTGCCCCCTTCCTTCCATTGAGAGATAACTAGGAATTATTGAGACGACAGATGCGGCTGAGTGGTTTGCTCTGATTGTGGTAGCCAGACGAGCCAACGGCAAGATCCGGTTGTGTATTGACCTGAGGAACATAAACAACCTTGTATTTGAGAGATTTCATCTACCTAAATAAGTGAAATGTTGGCACAGACTAAAGGGATTAAGTTGTTTACATCAATAGGCTTGACATCGGCGTATCACCAAATAAAATTGCATGAGGAAAGTAAGGATTTGACAGTATTCACGACTCCCTCTAGATGCTATAGGTGTGCGCGTATGCCATTCGGGCTAGCATCGGCAGCAGCCGTATTTCAGAAGTTAATGCATCGACTGTTGAGGGATCAGAGTGACACTATTTTTTCCAAGATGACATTTTGATCATGGGGGCAAGTGAGGAAATACATGATGCAAGAGTAGAGAAAGTACTCAACATTTTACAAGAGAATGGGTTGACTACAAAATGTTTCAAATGCAAATTCAAAATGAAATGTTTGAATTGACGGAAGCTCCTATACCCACCTGTAAAGATGAGTTAAGGTCATTCCTTGGATTGGCCGAACTGTATGCCAAAATTGTGTATACGTTTTCAGAAAAGACTTACAATGTATGGCAACTATTGAAGGATGATGTAAAATTTGTTTTGATAAGTCGGTTACAGGATGATCTTGAATGTATCAGGAAGTGCATTTTTAAATTTCAAAATCTGCATGGGTTTGATCCAACGTGCATCATCGGCATGGATGTAAGCATGAAAGGCATTGGTGCGGTATTTAGCCAGAGGGATGATAAAGGGAAGGCGTTTAATGTGGCCTTTGTGTCAAGGGCACTATTGACTGCAGAGGAACGTTACTCAGCTATGGAAAAGGAAACTTTAGCAAATATATGGGGATTGGAACACTTTAGGAATTTATTTTGGGGTTATGATGAGGCAGAGATTAGAAGTGATCACAAACACTTATTGAAGGTGTTAACTCCTGAGGGATTGTTGGATGTCACTTCCAGGATCCCTAGCATGTAGGAGAGATTGATGGATTATTGGGAAACGGAGAAGTGAAGCAACCCCCCTCCCCCTCCTCCCCAGGGGTGATTTTCTCCACGAGAAGGACTGGCCTCCAAATCAGTGAACGATGCGTCATTCAACGCCACACCTGTGTGGGGCTGCGTGTCTACGAAACACCAAAATTAAAACATGTAGGGGCTTATTTACAAGCCCCTTGCACCGCCGTTACGTCACTATTTCCCATTTTAAAAGGGACGCACCAGCGGTGCAACGGGCTTGTGAATAAGGCCCATAGTAAGGTAGAGAATGCTATTGGCATGTACAACCGAAAAGAGTGGTTGTGAATTAGGTATTTAAATTGGTGGTAGTGCTTTGTTGGTGAACAGCCTTTACAACGAAACTTTTACAACGCACTACCATTACGACGCAACTTTTACAACGCAAACCATGACAACGCATTGCACTGGGGGGCGCTCTAGGATAGGGAATAGGTTTAATGTACTATCCAACACCTTCCCTACTATCCACGGGGACTGATGTTGGAATAATAAATTAAACTATTCACTACCCAGCGCCCAAAAGCACTATGCGTTGTAATGGTATGCGTTGTAAAACTTGCGATGTAAAGGTAGGCGTTGTAAAAGTATGAGTTGTAACGTCATACATCCGTTTTGTTGGACTGTTATGTTCCATATAGGTACCCTAATATAGGCTCAGGTAGTCACCTAACCCTTCACCTATATTCTCCATACCATTACACTGCATAACGGTTCTTAGTACTGACCTTTTACCTAGTAACAGTAAAGTCCAGAGATGACGTGGGGTTTTCTCCGAAAAGCGTAAGCCTCATTCATTATGCAAGAGGATTCTTGGAATCACAGCAGGACAGCAGGCCTACCATCTCCTGCATAATAACTATGTATAAGGGTCTTTCCTTCCGCCATCCCATTCCGACATGACACAGCAAAGTATATCCCCAAGGGGTACCACTTTGGGTATATACACATCATCTCTTGCTGTGGTAGCCAGAGGAGAAAAGGATTTTCATGCCGACACACTGACACGAGACGCTGAGGCTTCTCTATGCAGACACTCCAGCTCGCAGTGGTCTGACATCCCTGGTGGGGTGTCCATATCGAGACCAAGACAGGTTCCCAAAGTCTCTCACTTCAGGTAATGACTTTAAACTAGAGGGATTCTTGGCTCTACACCCACATACATGCCAGGTACGTTCAGGTACATCTAGTTAGGGACGCTTCGTAGGAGTACTCATTTTACTGTCATGTATTTTATATATTTGCCGGTAGTCATTGTTTTAGCACAGTGGTAGAAATCTACCATTCTTTTACTCTGTTAGTGCTTATAAGCATTTATATCTGTTATTGTCTAATGGTTGTTTCAGCACACCTATTTCACACTAGAATGACGATGGTTCAATAAATGCTTATTGAAAAATATCCCTACCGTTTTTTCTGTGTATCTCTCTGGGACGAAGTGAGCACGAGTGACTGAGTGAAAAGTAGTGCACGGTTTCCATGATTCTGAGGGATCAGGGTTGTCATGTTCGATGGTTGCCAATAACTATTCTCTCCTTGGTAAGAGGAGCTTGTAGTGGTACTGTGAGCTCGCTAGGTATACAGGCGAACCTTCCCCGGAATCACTTTGACTCCAATCCCACAGTATATGTTGTCTAAACGTGCAGATCCTATATAGGTTTATAGGAACTACACAACAGGACTTCAATGAACATCACATTTAATAAATTGGGGGCGGGCTTATGCGCAGTCAGGGACATCTTAAGGATTTAGGGGGTCCTGGTCCAGAATTAATGTGAGGCCCCTGTTCGGAACAACTTTGATTTTATGATCCAGTTTCAGCTCTTTCATGCCCTCTTTGCCCAGATGACTGACAGCCACAGGCACACGCGCCAGAACTTTAAATGTGTTTACATCTAATGTTCAAGGATAATGACATGTGCTTTCAACATTATACCACAGCAGTCCCTCACAAATATTATTGCAAATAATCCTTGTGACCTCGGCCATTTTTGATATGTGAGGCCATGTTTGATCTAAAGAAACTTTGTTTATGAATGTTTCATGATATTGAAAAACAGAAACATTTCTCTACAAATTGTCTCTTATAGACTTCCATACATTACCAGATTAAAGAGAAAGGTTATTTAAAATAATTTGTTTAAGACTTATTGAAGCACTTCAGATCAAGGCTGTCTGCAGAACAGAGCTGGCTCTAACGGGCCCCCTTAAAGGCTGGGGTCCTGGGCTAGGGCCCACTTTGCCTATGCCTTACAACGTCTCTGCGTACAGTAGAAAACAAACATATGAAACACTTCAGTGTAACTGAAAGAGGCTGAAAGAAAGGTTCCTTGGTTGTTATGAGCACAAATCCATGTCAGACACTCAAAGCTTCTGTTATTCCAACAGGACCTCAGAATTTTGATTAATCCAAGACGTTTATTTATTTATTTATTTATTTATTTGCAAAGTTTTATATCACGCTGGCTAGACCCAAAGGTATCAGAGCCCTTTACATGAGAATCAGCAAGTTACAGGATACATAGTTATATCATTTGAATCAGCAAGTTACAGGATACATAGTTATATCATTTGAATCAGCGAGTTACAGGATACATAGTTATATCATTTGAATCAGCGAGTTACAGGTTACATAGTTACAACAGTTTGAATCAAAGAATCACAGAGGGAGGGGCCGGGGGAGTGAAGGAGACACGAACGGGGAAAGGAGGAAAACAAATAAGACATGTTATATCTGTTGACGCCTGGATTCCTTCCCTGAGTTGTGCATAAGTAACAAACACAGCTCTGAAGTGAAGTTTCTTAATGGAAAGAGGAGCTCTGAGCACAGGGGAAACTCAAAACTGAACACAGGTCTTAGAACAGAAGAGAGGTGTGCCGAATAAAAAGAGAATATTTTATTTATTACTAAATGGTTGAATAAACAGGCTTGTTTTCTGCTGAGTGAAACACAGCACACGTTGTACACAAGCTCCTCTACCCTGGTAGAGAGGCCAGTGCTAAGAAATTGGGATTTTCATCTTCCCTGCAAGACAAAACTACCTAGATACAAAAATTTTCATTTTCCCTTTCTTGGCTTATCATGTTCTTGCTTCATAATTATTCAACCCTGCCGCAGAATTTGGTTTGGTTTTGCCTCATAATTCACCGGCCATGGATATAAGTGATAGTGCACATGTGGTGAGGGTTGGTGGTGAGCTGTGGTGAGTGTGACGAGGGGTGACTTGTGAGGTTTCACAAGAGGGATGGTGAGATGTCCAGGAGTATTGGTGAGAAAAGTGCAAGTGACCGGGAGATTGTGAATATGCCAGAGTGTGATGGTGAAAGTCGTGTGTGAGGGTTAGAGTCTGGTGAGTGACGTTGAGACGCCGCCCCTTTCTATCGGAGGAAGGGCCGAGGCACAAGACATGTCGATGTGGCGCTGACCCTGGATCCCTGCTTCTGTAGGGAGACCAGATGACTCCATATAGTCCAGTTCTAGGTTTGCCTTTACCATACCAGTGCATTCTGGGAGCTGTAGTCTTTCTCCATTAAAATTTACAAACACACCAGATGACAACGCAGGGCTGCCCCGGGCCCTCAAAGGGGCCCTCCTGAGAGGGTGCCCCCTCCCCTTAGTGCCACAGGATGGCACACGAGTCAGCCGCCCAGTGTTTTGCGACCCTCGAGGGTCCCCATGCCTGCGTCACTTCTGGGCAGAAGGGTGCCGGGGGCAAGATACTCATACCTCTCCCACCTACTGGTCTCCCTCTTTGTCTACTGCGGGCCACGGTGTCATTCGGTTCATCAGGTGGGCAGGCGGCGAGGGGCTGCCTGCCCTGGGATCGCCCGTAAGATAACCCACCATGTTGGCATATTTGTTAAGCAAATAAACCTGTAGCAATTTTCTCCACAAAGAATGTGTCTTGTCTGCTTATTTCTCCAGGATATTGCTGTGGGAGGGATGGGGAGTGTTGCCGATATTGGCACTATGACATTTAAAAGCAAATTCCAGGAATTTAAAAGTGCAGTCCCGGTGACATGGAGACACCTGGCCACCCTGTGCTTGTGGAAGGAGGGGGTGGGAGGAGCCTCAGCACTCCCTACGCACTACAGGAGTTTCAGAAAGGCATATTTTGGTGACGTCATTCCAGGCCATATAGTTCATTTAAGGCCTCAACATGGGGAATAACGAGTGACGCTTGTATTCAGGTCCACTGCCAAGGGCTCCGGCCCCCCTCCTCCACACACCTCCATTTCTCACTGTCCCCACCCTCTGCCCCAGCATCACACTCAGGAAGGAACAGAAAATTGAGGCACAGGCTGCTGTAATACTATTCAGTTTGCAATAAAATCACATTATTTATTTATACATCCCTGAAAAGCTGCTGACTGTGTGCCTTGAGTGAAAAGAAAAACGTAAAACAAAAAAAACACGACGTAGGAGTGCCCCAAAGCAGCGCTTGCTGCTTAACATATCTACTAATCTCCAAGCATTGCATGCCTTGTGGTGCAGTGTGGCACCTAAGTGATGCACAGTCATGATGATGGTGCAGAGCTGTGCCCCTGTGGTTCCTTCGGATGCTGCCTACAGTCTTACTAGCAGAGCTCTCGCAGGTGCACCTCAGAGCACACAACGGGTTCCACAAGCTCCCTTGTGTGAATTTTAACTCCCACAAAGTTTGTGTGTGCAAGCAAAAGTCAAGAAAGGGACAGTTGCATGGGAATTGCCAACATTGGATCATCTCTCAAGGAAGCTCAGTCTGGCACAGCACCGGGTCCTGAGCACCAGCCTCAGCCTCCTGCAGGAGAGCACGGCCAGGCACTGCTCGCGGAAGCGGCTGTCGAAGAAGGCGTACAGGAAGGGGTTCAGGCAGCTGTTGACAAAGGCCACACAGTTGGTGTAGGGGTGGATGTTCCTCAGGAAGACGTGGAAGCTGCAGGACCAGGGAAGGACCTCGAGAAGAGTCAGCCAGTAGATGGTCTTCACCACGTGGTAGGGTAGCCAGCAGGCCGCGAAGCAGGCCACTAGAGCCGTGATGATCTTGAGGAGCCGTCGCTTCCGCGGGCCTTCATGACGCTGCTTCTGGAAGTGGCTGGAGATGGTTCGACCGATGAAGAAATAGCAGGTCAGCATGACGATGAACGGTGCCACAAACCCAAGTAGGGTGGACAAGATGCTTAGACTGACCATCCAGTGCAATTCAGTGGCTTTGCCGGTCACGCTGGTGATGTCCACAAAGCAACTTATCTTCTCAGCCTCCTGCTTCTGCCCAGGGCCTGTTCTTCGGAACACCAGCATTGGTAGGGCAAGTATGGCCGCCAGGACCCAAAGCATGCTCGGGGCCACTAGGCCTCTTATTTTCGAGCGAGGTTGCCCATGGCTCAACGAGGGCACAATGGCCAGGTAGCGGTCGAAGCTGAGGCAGGTGAGGCAGAAGACGCTGGCATACATGTTCAAGGAGGTCAGGTAGCTGGTGAGCTTGCAGGCCAAGGAGCCAAAGGGCCAGTGGTAGTTGAGGGCAGAGTGGACGGCCCAGAGGGGCAGCGTGACCACGAAGGCTAGGTCGGCCAGGGCCAGGCTGATGATGAAGGTGTCGGCCGAGCGCCTCTTCTCGGGGTTGCGGTAGATGGTCCAGAGCACAAGGCCGTTACCCGAGATGCCCAGGAGGAAGACGAGCGTGTAGATGGTGGGCATGAGTACAAGGGTGGGCGTCCAAACATTGTACTCACAGTCAGTATCAATCTCTTGAGGGTAGTAGCTCATGTTGTCCATATAGTTGTAGTCATACCCACTGTCCATGCTGAAATTGTGGGGTACACTCGTTGCCTGTAGGCCCTGCCCATGGGTCATAGTGGCGTTTCAACAAAAAGAGGGCGTTGAATCAATCAAGCACGCCTTCTCCAAAGTCAAAGCAGGCCTCTCCTGGTGGCCTCAAACCAATCAATGTAGATCTTTCCTGGTGGTCCCCTAAAACATTATGAGGTCCTTTTTCGGGAATTTCTTCCCAAGAGATTGGTCCATTCAGGAGGGAGCTCTCAGATCCAGGCAGAACTCCCAGATCCAGGCAGAACTCCTCCCAGATCCAGGCAGAACTCCCAGATCCAGTCAGTCCTCCTCCCAGATCCAGGCAGTCCTCCTCCCAGGTCAAGACACTCCTTCTTCCAGATCCAGGCAGTGTTCCTCCAAAATCCAGGCAGTTTCCCTCCCAGACCCAGGCAGTCTTCCTCCAGACCCAGGAAGTGTTCCTCCCAGATCCAGGCAGTCTTCCTCCAGATCCAGGCAGTGTCCCTCCCAGATCCAGGCAGTGTCCCTCCCAAACCCAGGCAGTCTTCCTCCAGATCCAGGCAGTGTTCCTCCCAGATCCAGGCAGTGTCCCTCCCAGATCCAGGCAGTGTCCCTCCCAGATCCAGGCAGAACTCCTCCCAGATCCAGGCAGAACTCCTCCCAGATCCAGGAACACAGGCAGTGTTTCTCCCAGATCCAGGCAGTGTTCCTCCCAGATCCAGGCAGTGTCCCTCCCAGATCCAGGCAGTCTTCCTCCAGATCCAGGCAGTCTTTCTCCAGATCCAGGCAGTCTTCCTCCCAGGTCAAGGCAGACCTTCACCCCAGTGAGCTCCTCTCAGAGCCTGTCGATCGCCTCCTCACTCACCAGCCCTCCTGGTCTCGGCCCTTCTTCTTGGATTGAAGCGCGGGTTCAGGTGTCTTTGGTTTTTCCTTGAGGCGATGGCTCGCTCCTGGGAGGCTCCCCTCGGACCTTACGTGTCTCAGGCTGGGCCCTGGGTACCGGCGGTGGTATCCGATGAGGGTAGCTCCCCCGGCCTCTGCCCCTCCTGAGGGCGGGGATTGTCCCTCTGCCCCTCCTGAGGGCCCGGGTTGTACCTCTGCCCCTCCTGAGGGCCCGGGTTGTACCTCTGCCCCTCCTGAGGGCCGGGGTTGTACCTCTGCCCCTCCTGAGGGCGGGGATTGTTCCTCTGCCCCTCCGGTGCCCGGTCACCCGTGCTCGGGGTCCTTCCACCTCTCCACTGTCTCCTGCAGGGTCCTGGGGACTGAACTGCCCTCTCTGGTGGCTTCTGTGCTAAAGAAGCCTCTCCCAGCCCCTCCGTGCCCTAAGATTAGCGGGTCTGAAGACACACCCCTTCACCGAGCCGCACATCTCAACTTCTTCCTCCCCATCACCACCCCTCGTCTTCCTCACACCTCCTCAGGGAGCTGTTAACCCCTGCAGTGCTCTGGGCAGTCACAGCTTTCTGATGAACACACGTGACATACAGGCTGCCTCTGCCTGTCCCATCGTCCTGCACTCTGTCCCTACCCTGCCTGTCCCATCAGCCTGCACTCTGTCCTTGCTTCCCTGCTTCTCTCTGCCCTGCCTGTCCCATCAGCCTGCACTCTGTCCTTGCTCCCCCTGCTTCTCTCTACCCTGCCTGTCCCGTCAGCCTGCACTCTGTCCCTACCCTGCCTGTCCCATCAGCCTGCACTCTGTCCTTCCTCCCCCTGCTTCTCTCTGCCCTGCCTGTCTCATCAGCCTGCACTCTGTCCTTGCTCCCCCTGCTTCTCTCTGCCCTGCCTGTCCCATCAGCCTGCACTCTGTCCTTCCTCCCCCTGCTTCTCTCTGCCCTGCCTGTCCCATCAGCCTGCACTCTGTCCTTGCTCCCCCTGCTTCTCTCTGTCCTGCCTGTCCCATCAGCCTGCACTCTGTCCTTGCTCCCCTTCTTCTCTCTGCCCTGCCTGTCCCATCGGCCTGCACTCTGTCCTTGCTCCCCCTGCTTCTCTCTACCCTGCCTGTCCCGTCTGCCTGCACTCTGTCCTTGCTCCCCTGGTTCTCTCTGCCCTGCCTGTCCCATCAGCCTGCACTCTGTCCTTGCTCCCCCTGCTTCTCTCTGCTCTGCCTGTCCCATCAGCCTGCACTCTGTCCTTGCTCCCCCTGCTTCTCTCTGCTCTGCCTGTCCCATCAGCCTGCACTCTGTCCTTGCTCCCCTGATTCTCTCTGCCCTGCCTGTCCCCATCAGCCTGCACTCTGTCCTTGCTCCCCTGATTCTCTCTGCCCTGCCTGTGCCATCAGCCTGCACGCTGTCCTTGCTCCCCTTGCTTCTCTCTGCCCTGCCTGTCCCATCAGCCTGCACTCTGTCCTTGCTCCCCCTGCTTCTCTCTGCTCTGCCTGTCCCATCAGCCTGCACTCTGTCCTTGCTCCCCCTGCTTCTCTCTGCTCTGCCTGTCCCATCAGCCTGCACTCTGTCCTTGCTCCCCTGATTCTCTCTGCCCTGCCTGTCCCCATCAGCCTGCACTCTGTCCTTGCTCCCCCTGCTTCTCTCTGCTCTGCCTGTCCCATCAGCCTGCACTCTGTCCTTGCTCCCCCTGCTTCTCTCTGCTCTGCCTGTCCCATCAGCCTGCACTCTGTCCTTGCTCCCCCTGCTTCTCTGTGCCTCTGCCTGTCCCATCAGCCTGCACTCTGTCCTTGCTTCCCCTGCTTCTCTCTGCCTCTGCCTGTCCCATCAGCCTGCACTCTGTCCTGGCTCCCCTGCTTCTCTCTGCTCTGCCTGTCCCATCAGCCTGCACTCTGTCCTTGCTTCCCCTGCTTCTCTCTACCCTGCCTGTCCCATCAGCCTGCACTCTGTCCTTCCCTCCCCTGCTTCTCTCTGCCCTGCCTGTCCCATCAGCCTGCACTCTGTCCATTGCTTCCCTGCTTCTCTCTGCCCTGCCTGTCTCATCAGCCTGCACTCTGTCCTTGCTCCCCTGCTTCTCTCTGCCCTGCCTGTCCCACCAGCCTGCACTCTGTCCTTGCTCCCCCTGCTTCTCTCTACCCTGCCTGTCCCATCAGCCTGCACTCTGTCCTTGCTCCCCCTGCTTCTCTCTGCCCTGCCTGTCCCATCAGCCTGCACTCTGTCCTTGCTCCCCCTGCTTCTCTCTACCCTGCCTGTCCCATCAGCCTGCACTCTGTCCTTGCTCCCCCTGCTTCTCTCTACCCTGCCTGTCCCACCAGCCTGCACTCTGTCCTTGCTCCCCCTGCTTCTCTCTACCCTGCCTGTCCCATCAGCCTGCACTCTGTCCTTGCTCCCCCTGCTTCTCTCTGCCCTGTCTGTCCCATCAGCCTGCACTCTGTCCTTGCTCCCCCTGCTTCTCTCTGCTCTGCCTGCCCCATCAGCCTGCACTCTGTCCTTGCTCCCTGCTTCTCTCTTCCCTGCCTGTCCCGCAGGCCTGCACTCTGTCCTTGCTCCCCTGCTTCTCTCTGCCCGGCCTGTCCCGCAGGCCTGCACTCTGTCCTTGCTCCCCCTGCTTCTCTCTGCTCTGCCTGCCCCATCAGCCTGCACTCTGTCCTTGCTCCCCCTGCTTCTCTCTGCCCTGCCTGTCCCGCAGGCCTGCACTCCGTCCTTCCCTCCCCTGCTTCTCACTGCCCTGCCTGACCCATCAGCCTGCACTCTGTCCCTGCCTCCCCTGCCTATCCCGTCAGCCTGCACTCTGTCCTTGCTCCCTTCCTTCTCTCTGCTCTGCCTGTCCCATTGGCTTACACTCTGTCCTTGCTCCCCCTGCTTCTCTCTACCCTGCCTGTCCCATCAGCCTGCACTCTGTCCTTGCTCCCTGCTTCTCTCTTCCCTGCCTGTCCCGCAGGCCTGCACTCTGTCCTTGCTCCCCTGCTTCTCTCTGCCCGGCCTGTCCCGCAGGCCTGCACTCTGTCCTTGCTCCCATCCTTCTCTCTGCCCTCCCTGTCCCGCAGGCCTGCACTCCGTCCTTCCCTCCCCTGCTTCTCACTGCCCTGCCTGTCCCGTCAGCCTGCACTCCGTCCCTGCCTCCCCTGCCTGTCCCGTTATCCTGCACTCTGTCCTTGTTCCCCTGCTTCTCTCTGCTCTGCCTGTCCCATCAGCCTGCACTCGGTCCATGCTTCCCCTGCTTCTTTTAGCTGTGCCTGTCCCCTTGGCCTGCACTCGGTCCATGCTTCCCCTGCTTCTCCCTGCCCTGCCTGCTCTGTGACTATTCTTACTGTCAAACTTTCTTTCTGTATATGCTTGTTCAGTTCCTGTCCTCTCACTGCCCACGGATTTCAATGACCCACACTGCCTGCCCGCCATGTGGCTTACTAAGTCTTTCCCTCCTGCTCTCTGGTGGTATGACCCATGTCTTTCCCTCCTGTTCTCTGGTGGTATGATCCATGTCTTTCCCTCCTGTTCTCTGATGGTATGGCCCTTGTCTTTCCCTCCTGCTCTCTTATGGTATGGCCCATGAATTTCCCTGCTACTCTCTGATGGTATGACCCTTGTCTTTTCCTCCTGCTCTCTGATAAATTGACTCATTCTTTCCATCATACTCTCTGATGGTATGGCCCATATCGTTCCCTCCTGCTCACTGATGAAATAACTTTTGTCTTTCCTTCCCGCTGTTTGATGGTTTGGCCCTTGTCTTTCCCTCCTGCTCTCTGATGGTATGATCAGTGTCTTTCCCTCCTGTTCTCTGGTGGTATGACCCATGTCTTTCCCTCCTGTTCTCTGGTGGTATGATCCATGTCTTTCCCTCCTGTTCTCTGATGGTATGGCCCTTGTCTTTCCCTCCTGCTCTCTTATGGTATGGCCCATGAATTTCCCTGCTACTCTCTGATGGTATGACCCTTGTCTTTTCCTCCTGCTCTCTGATAAATTGACTCATTCTTTCCATCATACTCTCTGATGGTGTGGCCCATATCGTTCCCTCCTGCTCACTGATGAAATAACTTTTGTCTTTCCTTCCCGCTGTTTGATGGTTTGGCCCTTGTCTTTCCCTCCTGCTCTCTGATGGTATGATCAGAGTCTTTCCCTTCTGCTCTCTGATGCTATGATCCATGTCTTTCCCTCCTGCTCTCTGATGGTATGATCAGTGTCTTTCCCTCCTGCTCTCTGATGGTATGGCCCATGTATTTCCCTCCTGCTCTCTGATGGTATGATCTGTGTCTTTCCCTCCTGCTCTCTGATGGTATGATCTGTGTCTTTCCCTCCTGCTCTCTGATGGTATGATCTGTGTCTTTCCCTCCTGCTCTCTGATGGTATGATCTGTGTCTTTCCCTCCTGCTCTCTGATGGTATGATCCATGTCTTTCCCTCCTGCTCTCTGATGGTATGATCAGTGTCCTTCCCTCCTGCTCTCTGATGGTATGATCCATGTCTTTCCCTCCTGCTCTCTGAAGGTATGATCCATGTCTTTCCCTCCTGCTCTCTGATGGTATGATCCATGTCTTTCCTCCTGCTCTCTGATGGTATGGCCCTTGTCTTTCCCTCCTGCTCTCTGATGGTATGATCAGTGTCTTCCCTCCTGCTCTCTGATGGTATGATCAGTGTCTTCCCTCCTGCTCTCTGATGGTATGATCAGTGTCTTCCCTCCTGCTCTCTGATGGTATGATCTGTGTCTTTCCCTCCTGCTCTCTGATGGTATGATCAGTGTCCTTCCCTCCTGCTCTCTGATGGTATGGCCCTTGTCTTTCCCTCCTGCTCTCTGATGGTATGATCTGTGTCTTTCCCTCCTGCTCTCTGATGGTATGATCAGTCTCTTTCCCTCCTGCTCTCTGATGGTATGACCCTTGTCTTTCCCTCCTGCTCTCTGATGGTATGATCAGTGTCCTTCCCTCCTGCTCTCTGATGGTATGATCCATGTCTTTCCCTCCTGCTCTCTGATGGTATGGCCCTTGTCTTTCCCTCCTGCTCTCTGATGGTATGATCAGTGTCTTTCCCTCCTGCTCGCTGATGGTATGATCAGTGTCCTTCCCTCTTGCTCTCTGATGGTATGATCAGTGTCTTTCCCTCCTGCTCTCTGATGGTATGATCAGTGTCCTTCCCTCCTGCTCTCTGATGGTATGATCCATGTCTTTCCCTCCTGCTCTTTGATGGTATGATCAGTGTCCTTCCCTCCTGCTCTCTGATGGTATGATCCATGTCTTTCCCTCCTGCTCTCTGATGGTATGATCAGTGTCCTTCCCTCCTGCTCTCTGATGGTATGATCCATGTCTTTCTCTCCTGCTCTCTGATGGTATGGCACTTGTCTTTCCCTCCTGTTCTCTGATGGTATGACCCATGTCTTTCCCTCCTGCTCTCTGATGGTATGATCCATGTCTTTCTCTCCTGCTCTCTGATGGTATGGCACTTGTCTTTCCCTCCTGCTCTCTGATGGTATGACCCGTGTCTTTCCCTCCTGCTCTCTGATGGTATGATCAGTGTCTTTCCCTCCTGCTCTCTGATGGTATGATCCTTGTCTTTCCCTCCTGCTCTCTGATGGTATGATCAGTGTCTTTCCCTCCTGCTCGCTGATGGTATGATCAGTGTCCTTCCCTCTTGCTCTCTGATGGTATGACCTGTGTCTTTCCCTCCTGCTCTCTGATGGTATGATCCGTGTCTTTCTCTCCTGCTCTCTGATGGTATGGCACTTGTCTTTCCCTCCTGTTCTCTGATGGTATGACCCATGTCTTTCCCTCCTGCTCTCTGATGGTATGATCCATGTCTTTCTCTCCTGCTCTCTGATGGTATGGCACTTGTCTTTCCCTCCTGCTCTCTGATGGTATGACCCGTGTCTTTCCCTCCTGCTCTCTGATGGTATGATCAGTGTCTTTCCCTCCTGCTCTCTGATGGTATGATCCTTGTCTTTCCCTCCTGCTCTCTGATGGTATGATCCATGTCTTTCTCTCCTGCTCTCTGATGGTATGGCACTTGTCTTTCCCTCCTGCTCTCTGATGGTATGACCCGTGTCTTTCCCTCCTGCTCTCTGATGGTATGATCAGTGTCTTTCCCTCCTGCTCTCTGATGGTATGATCCTTGTCTTTCCCTCCTGCTCTCTGATGGTATGATCCTTGTCTTTCCCTCCTGCTCTCTGATGGTATGATCAGTGTCCTTCCCTCCTGCTCTCTGATGGTATGATCCATGTCTTTCTCTCCTGCTCTCTGATGGTATGGCACTTGTCTTTCCCTCCTGTTCTCTGATGGTATGACCCATGTCTTTCCCTCCTGCTCTCTGATGGTATGATCCTTGTCTTTCCCTCCTGCTCTCTGATGGTATGATCAGTGTCCTTCCCTCCTGCTCTCTGATGGTATGATCCATGTCTTTCCCTCCTGCTCTTTGATGGTATGATCAGTGTCCTTCCCTCCTGCTCTCTGATGGTATGATCCATGTCTTTCCCTCCTGCTCTCTGATGGTATGATCAGTGTCCTTCCCTCCTGCTCTCTGATGGTATGATCCATGTCTTTCTCTCCTGCTCTCTGATGGTATGGCACTTGTCTTTCCCTCCTGTTCTCTGATGGTATGACCCATGTCTTTCCCTCCTGCTCTCTGATGGTATGATCCATGTCTTTCTCTCCTGCTCTCTGATGGTATGGCACTTGTCTTTCCCTCCTGCTCTCTGATGGTATGACCCGTGTCTTTCCCTCCTGCTCTCTGATGGTATGATCCGTGTCTTTCCCTCCTGCTCTCTGATGGTATGATCAGTGTCTTTCCCTCCTGCTCTCTGATGGTATGACCCATGTCCTTCCCTCCTGCTCTCTGATGGTATGATCCGTGTCTTTCCCTCCTGCTCTCTGATGGTATGATCAGTGTCTTTCCCTCCTGCTCTCTGATGGTATGACCCATGTCCTTCCCTCCTGCTCTCTTATGGTATGATCCTTGTCCTTCCCTCCTGCTCTCTTATGGTATGATCCGTGTCTTTCCCTCCTGCTCTCTGATGGTATGACCCATGTCCTTCCCTCCTGTTCTCTGATGGTATGATCAGTGTCTTTCCCTCCTGCTCTCTGATGGTATGATCCGTGTCTTCCCTCCTGCTCTGTTATGGTATGATCCGTGTCTTTCCCTCCTGCTCTCTGATGGTATGACCCATGTCCTTCCCTCCTGCTCTCTGATGGTATGATCAGTGTCTTTCCCTCCTGCTCTCTGATAGTATGGTAATACCAGTTGCTACCAGCCCTCTGTCCCCTGTTTGCTCTCTTACTGTCCCTCCACAGTGGCACCTCTAGATGTTATTTTTAGGGGGCACACAAGGGGCCAGAGATAAACCTGATAGGGCCACCTGCAAAGGGAACCCGTGAAGATTCGAAGCGCATGTAATACATATATGGATAAGCACAGAGTCAATTAAATATTTTAAGCCGACTGTTATCTTTTCTACGGTCTGTGGAAGAGGTAGTAGTCTTTGGAGTGCCTCAGTCACTCATCCGTCTCTTTCCACCACTTTCTTCTGCAGTCTCTTGCTTAGACATGTGAGCGCTGTCTCTCCTCATATCTTTCTGAAACACTCCACCTGCATATCTTACATCTACTCTCTTTCCTCTGCAGCACATTTTATCTCTTTCCTGCACGTACTTCCGTGCATCTCCTTTCCTTCCCCACCCCCACACCCACGGCATTCACTCACGTGTCAGCACTGCATTCATTCAAACGTTCACCAGGTCTGTATTTCAACAGCAGTTTAACGTCTATACATACTTTCAAATAGAATTACAATTATCACACCTGACCAGTGCTCTGTGTGCTTTGCAGAGAGGCCAAGGATTGGATGAGCATGCATTCTGTACCCCTACATGAAGTCTGGCCTTTTACTGCTCCTGTCCCCTGCCAGCCGTCTGCCCATCCCTTTCTGTTCTCCCGTCTAAGCCTGCATGGAGCCTAGTCTCCTACTGCCCATCCTCTCATCCATTCCTGCCCTCTGAGCCTGCATGCAGCCTCGTCTCTTACTGCCCTGACCCCTTCCATCCATTCCTGCCCTCTGAGCCTGCATGCAGCCTCGCCTCTTACTCCCCTGTCCCCTTCCATCCATTCCTGCCCTCTGAGCCTGCATGCAGCCTGGTCTCTTACTGCCCTGTCCCCCTCCATCCATTCCTGCCCTCTGAGCCTGCATGCAGCCTAGTCTCTTACTGCCCTGTCCCCTTCCATCCATTCCTGCCCTCTGAGCCTGCATGCAGCCTGGTCTCTTACTGCCCTGTCCCCCTTCCATTCCTGCCCTCTTAGCCTGCATGCAGCCTGGCCTCTTACTGCCCATCCCTCCCATCCATTCCTGCCCTCTGAGCCTGCATGCAGCCTGGCCTCTTACTGCCCTGTCCCCCTCCATCCATTCCTGCCCCCTGAGCCTGCATGCAGCCTGGTCTGTTACTGCCCTGTCCCCCTCCATCCATTCCTGCCCTCTGAGTCTGCATGCAGCCTGGCCTCTTACTGCCCTGTTACTCTCCATCCATTCCTGCCCTCTGAGCCTGCATGCAGCCTGGTCTCTTACTGCCCTGTTACTCTCCATCCATTCCTGCCCTCTGAACCTGCATGCAGCCTGGTCTCTTACTGCCCTGTTACTCTCCATCCATTCCTGCCCTCTGAACCTGCATGCAGCCTGGTCTCTTACTGCCCATCCCTTCCATCCATTCCTGCCCTCTGAGCCTGCATGCAGCCCGGTCTCTTACTGCCCATCCCTCTCATCCATTCCTGCCCTCTGAGTCTGCATGCAGCCTGGTCTCTTACTGCCCATTCCTCTTATCCATTCCTGCCCTCTGAGCCTGCATGCAGCCTGGCCTCTTACTGCCCTGTTCCCCTCCATCCATTCCTGCCCCCTGAGCCTGCATGCAGCCTGGTCTGTTACTGCCCTGTCCCCCTCCATCCATTCCTGCCCTCTGAGTCTGCATGCAGCCTGGCCTCTTACTGCCCTGTTACTCTCCATCCATTCCTGCCCTCTGAGCCTGCATGCAGCCTGGTCTCTTACTGCCCTGTTACTCTCCATCCATTCCTGCCCTCTGAACCTGCATGCAGCCTGGTCTCTTACTGCCCTGTTACTCTCCATCCATTCCTGCCCTCTGAACCTGCATGCAGCCTGGTCTCTTACTGCCCTGTCCCCCTCCATCCATTCCTGCCCTCTGAGCCTGCATGCAGCCTGGCCTCTTACTGCCCATCCCTCTCATCCATTCCTGCCCTCTGAGCCTGCATGCAGCCTGCTCTCTTACTGCCCGGCCCCCCTCCATCCATTCCTGCCCTCTGAGCCTGCATGCAGCCTGGTCTCTTACTGCCCATTCCTCTTATCCGTTCCTGCCCTCTGAGCCTGCATGCAGCCTGGTCTCTTACTGCCCATTCCTCTTATCCGTTCCTGCCCTCTGACCCTGCATGCAGCCTGGCCTCTTACTGCCCATCCCCCTCCATCCATTCCTGCCCTCTGAGCCTGCATGCAGCCTGGTCTCTTACTGCCCATTCCTGCCCTCTGACCCTGCATGCAGCCTGGTCTCTTACTGCCCTGTCCCCCTCCATCCATTCCTGCCCTCTGAGCCTGCATGCAGCCTGGTCTCTTACTGCCCTGTTACTCTCCATCCATTCCTGCCCTCTGAGCCTGCATGCAGCCTGGCCTCTTACTGCCCATCCCTCTCATCCATTCCTGCCCTCTGAGCCTGCATGCAGCCTGGCCTCTTACTGCCCTGTTACTCTCCATCCATTCCTGCCCTCTGAGCCTGCATGCAGCCTGGTCTCTTACTGCCCTGTTACTCTCCATCCATTCCTGCCCTCTGAACCTGCATGCAGCCTGGTCTCTTACTGCCCTGTCCCCCTCCATCCATTCCTGCCCTCTGAGCCTGCATGCAGCCTGGCCTCTTACTGCCCATCCCTCTCATCCATTCCTGCCCTCTGAGCCTGCATGCAGCCTGGCCTCTTACTGCCCATCCCCCTCCATCCATTCCTGCCCTCTGAGCCTGCATGCAGCCTGGCCTCTTACTGCCCATCCCTCTCATCCATTCCTGCACTCTGAGCCTGCATGCAGCCTGGCCTCTTACTGCCCATCCCCCTCCATCCATTCCTGCCCTCTGACCCTGCATGCAGCCTGGTCTCTTACTGCCCTGTCCCCCTCCATCCATTCCTGCCCTCTGAGCCTGCATGCAGCCTGGCCTCTTACTGCCCTGTTCCCCTCTCATCCCTTCCTGCCCTCTGAACCTGCATGCAGCCTGGTCTCTTACTGCCCTGTCCCCCTCCATCCATTCCTGCCCTCTGAGCCTGCATGCAGCCTGGCCTCTTACTGCCCTGTTCCCCTCCATCCATTCCTGCCCCCTGAGCCTGCATGCAGCCTGGTCTGTTACTGCCCATCCCTCTCATCCATTCCTGCCCTCTGAGCCTGCATGCAGCCTGGTCTGTTACTGCCCTGTCCCCCTCCATCCATTCCTGCCCTCTGAGTCTGCATGCAGCCTGGCCTCTTACTGCCCTGTTACACTCCATCCATTCCTGCCCTCTGAGCCTGCATGCAGCCTGGTCTCTTACTGCCCTGTTACTCTGCATCCATTCCTGCCCTCTGAACCTGCATGCAGCCTGGTCTCTTACTGCCCGGCCCCCCTCCATCCATTCCTGCCCTCTGAGCCTGCATGCAGCCTGGTCTCTTACTGCCCTGTCCCCCTCCATCCATTCCTGCCCTCTGAGCCTGCATGCAGCCTGGCCTCTTACTGCCCTGTCCCCCTCCATCCATTCCTGCCCTCTGAGCCTGCATGCAGCCTGGCCTCTTACTGCCCTGTTACTCTCCATCCATTCCTGCCCTCTGAGCCTGCATGCAGCCTGGTCTCTTACTGCCCATCCCTCTCATCCATTCCTGCCCTCTGAGCCTGCATGCAGCCTGGTCTCTTACTGCCCATCCCTCTCATCCATTCCTGCCCTCTGAGCCTGCTTGCAGCCTGGTCTCGTACTGCCCTGTTACTCTCCATCCATCCCTGCCCTCTGAGCCTGCATGCAGCCTGGTCTCTTACTGCCCTGTTACTCTCCATCCATTCCTGCCCTCTGAGTCTGCATGCAGCCTGGTCTCTTACTGCCCATTCCTCTTATCCGTTCCTGCTCTCTGAGCCTGCATGGAGCCTCGTCTCTTACTGCCCTGTCCCCCTCCATCCATTCCTGCCCTCTGAGCCTGCATGCAGCCTGGTCTCTTACTGCCCTGTCCCCCTCCATCCATTCCTGCCCTCTGAGTCTGCATGCAGCCTGGTCTCTTACTGCCCATTCCTCTTATCCGTTCCTGCTCTCTGAGCCTGCATGGAGCCTCGTCTCTTACTGCCCTGTCCCCCTCCATCCATTCCTGCCCTCTGAGCCTGCATGCAGCCTGGTCTCGTACTGCCCTGTTACTCTCCATCCATCCCTGCCCTCTGAGCCTGCACGCAGCCTGGCCTCTTACTGCCCTGTTCCTCTCCATCCATTCCTGCCCTCTGAGTCTGCATGCAGCCCGGTCTCTTACTGCCCATCCCTTCCATCCATTCCTGCCCTCTGAGCCTGCATGCAGCCCGGTCTCTTACTGCCCATCCCTCTTATCCATTCCTGCCCTCTGAGTCTGCATGCAGCCCGGTCTCTTACTGCCCTGTTACTCCCTATCCATTCCTGGCCTCTGAGTCTGCATGCAGCCTGGTCTCTTACTGCTGTAGTGTAGTTCCTATATTCCCAATAGGCTCTGCGCATTGGAATATCATAAACGATAGTTTAGACGTAGGACTGAGGTTGACTAGGTCTCTATAGAATATGTTAGACTTAATTATGAATGCCAGCTAGCTCAGAGGTCACTAGACGTTCTCGAGTACACAAGAAGGTGTTAACTTTCCAGAAAAGACAAGAAGGGATTAGTTTCTGACAACCGTATAAACATGACAACTTTGCTCCCTCCAGAATAAGGAGTATATCTCCAGAGTCGCGGAAACAATAGATAGCTATTTTACTCAGTCAATCGTGCATGCTTAGTTTCACCAGAAGCGCAGAGAAACAGAGAGACGGGAGTTTTCAATAAAAGAGTTTATTTATTGAACAGTCTTCTTTCTCATGCAAGAGAAGTGAGTTGCCACAATTGCAATACTTGTTATAAAGTAAAGTGCGTACAGTAAAAGGAGTATTATGAAATAATACTGTAATAGCATGGTATGGTTTCTAAG
Source organism: Lissotriton helveticus (assembly GCF_964261635.1). Taxonomy (NCBI): domain Eukaryota; kingdom Metazoa; phylum Chordata; class Amphibia; order Caudata; family Salamandridae; genus Lissotriton; species Lissotriton helveticus. The sequence goes on from NC_136057.1 coordinate 40,641,506, forward strand.
CCATACGGTGTTTAAAATAGATAAAATATATACATAGATAAAATCATAACTAAACGTACTCAACTGGTGCTTCTAAGATACGCCTACCCCGGTGTACCTAACCTAAGCCTAGTACGTGGGAAGGAGTAAGTGAGCTACAGTTTTAGTTAAGATAGTTTCTGCCAAGAATCTGAGTCAAGAATTCTCTAAGGGTCTAATCAGCTCCGTACCTTGGTTACAGAATGAAGGAGGTCTTGTATCTCTCTCTTAGGACTCGATCTCCCAGCCGCCCGCAAGGGTGACAGGGAAACACTGGAGCTGGATTTCTCGGCAGGAGAAAAGACAGCGTCTCTCTCAGTGCATCAATGGGAGGGTCGGCTTCCTTCGGCACTCGCTACAGCAGGGCGTCGGGCAAGTAGATAGACGATCTGCTCTAAACTACCGTGTGTTTGCTAAGGCAGATGCTGGTACATTTATACCTGGAAGGTGCCGAGTTTGACGTAAGGGTGGACATAAGATGTCACGAAGAACTCGCGGTTCTTTCAGGACTCCAGGAGTTCTAGGACAAATCAAAACAGAAGCAGGGGGAATTCCAGGGCTGCTGGAGGCTTGGTTTGTTTAGGAACACGTTGTGCTTTCTATGAGTCTATGGGAGTAGCCTTGCCGTATTTGGACTGCATTGGCTATGACTTAATATGGATATGATTCTTATGCCTTTATAAGGATATGATTTAATATAACCACATAAGGGCATAGATCGGGAATATATAAATAGGGTCCTAGATTCGTTTACAACACCCACTCCACGTATAATGTCCATCATTACTAAATACTATGCAATTCTAAACATAACTATGCATGTGTTTTCCATCCCACCCCAAAATACTTAAAATGCATTTGAAATGGTATATACACAAAAAATGAGTATTATACTGTACGTTTTCAAGCAGATGTATCATCCAGATAATGCATATTTTGTACATTTGAAATGTTGACTGAATGAATCACGAAAATTACATTTATGAAATGGCTCTTAATACAGAAGAGAAGGTCGAGACCATTTCACCACATATTTATACAAGGCTGTACATGCATGTGCTAGAGGTTAAATCATAATATTGTCTCTAGTTTTCAAAAATAGAAATCTTGTTCTCTAAGAATAGTTCTACTTTAAGCAGAGTATCATGTGCCAAAAAAAGAAAATATTTTGGGAACTGGAAAAAAAATGATTTCGCCTTTTTGGGAAAAAATAGTTCCAATACTTTTTCAGAAGTTCTGTTTATCAAAACTGAAGGCCGAATTCAGAGTTCAGGGAACGCTGTGTGCTCGTGTTTTTCAAAAGTTATTCTCGTTGTTAGGAGAGAACATTAAGTCAGATAGGCTGGCAAAGAATTTGTCTACAAAAGTAGGTGAAAGTTGGGCCATGTCTGAAAAAGTGGAAATAATGCATATGTGAGATGCATTGCCGTCATCGGTGTCTAGATCAGCAATGGTCACGTAAGGTTGTACATGTGTGCCGCTTTCATCTCGTACCTCACCGCCACCTAATCGTAATGGTGAGGTCTCAACGAATGCCGTCATCAGAATAGGTAGCCGCTGGGGACAACACGTTGCATGAGCCGTTACTGAACCAAGCAAAGTATCGACATCCATGGGTACTGGTGATGGGAGTGTGAGACAGACGTCTAACACGCATTCTTCTCCGCAGAGCAGGCATCGTTGAACAGATAGGATGCAATCTTGCCAGATTGGTCTGAATGAAAGAAACCAGGTAGTATTCAGATCTCTTAGCCGAGCCAAGCCGAGTACTTTAGTAATCCGATCTCTGTATCGTATTGCCAGGAGCGTTTCCTCCATCGTAGCCTGAGTTTTGTCTGTGGCTGGACTTGCCATATTGGAGCAGAAGGAACAAAAATAAAATTCCTGCTACGAGTCATAAGATGAGAGGCAGGCCGCCGAACACAGAGTGCACGAAATTCGGGAAGATGCTCATGACTGCTTCAAAGGGTGCTAACAGTCCCGAAAAATGGTCTTAAATACATGTGCGACGCCACTGGTATCAGACATGTTTAAGATTTGACTTAACATTTCTACGAAATGCACGGGGCAATTTCTTGATAACAATCATGTATCTCTGCTGCTGTCCTTGCGACTTGCAGATCATACGTTTCTCTAGACGAGGTTAAAGGCACAGTTGTCTGTAAAAGAATCGACTTCATTCTGCTTAAAGTATCAATTCGAATAGAAGAGATATTCAGAGAAGGCCATATTGTTGCCTCCTTGTCTGGTTTGCTGTTTGGATACAATACTTGCATACAGCAAGTGACCCTGGATGTAACACTCATGAGATAGGGCGTTCCTAGCACCATGCCACAACAGCTGCGGTCACTTAATATAACGTAACTGCCGTTGGTAAGTTCCCTGAAAAAAGGCTCTTTTTGTGTAGCAGGGGTGCCGTGCGGGGGCATGAAAGGTTATTTGAAGAACCTTCGCAAGCTCCATGCAAGTTAATTCCTTGACACAGAAGTCTACTACTTAGTGAATTTTTACAGTTGTTACCCCAGATGGTTTTTTATTTCAATGTTGTTTTTTCAAAACTCAAAACCAAATCTAGACATTTTTTCATAAAATTTTGTAGAATATATCAGTTTAGTATTTGTCAACATGTTCTTCATTCCTGTCTTATTTAGCATTTTAAAATAAAACGTTTCTGGATCAGTTATATTAAACCCTGAGAAGTATTTGAATTTCTCATAAAATGTTTTCGAGCTACCTGTTGGCGGTGTTGGACAATGTTCCCATTGATTATAAGTAAAAACATTTCTAGGATTAGCAGATTTTGCAAATAGTGGTGACCATAATGATTATAGCAATACATTTCTTCGTAATCTGATGAACCTTCTAAATAATTATGTTCTATAAATTTTGCTGACATTTCTAAATCTGATATCATATTATTAATCGATTCAAAGTCCCAATCATCAGAGAAAATGCTAGGTGATACAAAGTCACTTAAAGAAACCTTGAACTGGTGTGGATATTTCAAGAGTTCAACCGGGCCATAAATGTCATAATCAGTAGCATCCCATGCTACACCACCAGGTATAGGAATGGCTGTGATGCTCACTGATGATAGTTCTCTTTTTTCAATGTGAGATGATCCGTGAGGCTTTAGAACCAAGTTGATGTTCTGACTTGCTGTGTCCATTGTACTGTATTTTCCATCAATAAATCTTCCCAAGCATAAAACTAAGATTAGCCAAAGTAGGAGGAAAATTACACCTAACACAAACCAGAATTCAATACGTGGTGAAATCAGATATGTTTCTCCAAGTTGAGAAACAGTTCAGTTGTTTTTTCTTTGAAACTTTTATTTGCTGGCTTTTCTTCATGTTCACTTGGATCTTCAGAAAAGTCATCGAAATTGATGAAGTAGCCAGATGCAGTACTGTCAATTGTTGGAATTGCTTCCGAATTTTCTTTAATCTTTGGGTTAGTGTAGTCAGATGCTACATCATTGTAGATTGGTGTTTTTTTACGAACTGTTGCAATTTGGATTTCAAGAGGCACAAGTTCCATGGCTTTGTTGCATAGTCCTTTTTCATTCACTGCAGATTTATCAAATGTGATTAGTCTCTCAGTTTGAACCTCTTGAATTGTAGCAAGGTTTGGTCTTCTGCTACTTCTTGGGAGTCCACTGGGCCTACTACTTATTATTGGCCACATGATTGTGGTTTTACCAGGTCGATTGATACAACTCTGTTCTCCTTTTTACCAGCAAGGAGCGGTAGTACTACTGATCTTGTTCCGCTGATAGCTAAGACAGGTACTGCTTTTCTGTAAGAAGGCCCAAATTCCTTCTTTAACCCAATCTTTTCTCTGACCAGATCCCCGATCTTTGGAATCCAGACAGGTCTTGCTGGGACAGGTGTTTTTTCTTCAGTGGACGTTGGCTTTAGATTTATGTTACTCAGACTTCTTCTTGTCTCATTTAAGTCCTGTAAAACAGCCAAACGATCTTTGATATCAAAGGTTTTTTGTTCCCCCACTGAAGTCTGACTATCGAGGTCACTGATGATCATTCTAGTACCAAACAAAAGGTCATAAGGAGTGATTCCACCCAGAGAATTTCTTGGCATATTATTAAGACTATGTTGGACACTTAATAGATGTTTGACCCACCCGTCACCCGAACCTAATACTCTCGCTGTTATAGATTGCTTTATGTCACATTTTTTTCTTTCCACTACCGCATTTCCCTCTGGATGGAATGGACTAGAGTATCGCAATGCAATGCCCAAGCTGGCCATGGCCTCCTTTTAAGCTCGAGAGCTAAACGCAGCACCCTGGTCAGAATGTAGCATGCCTATTGCGTATGTGCCGATAAAGACTCGCAAATCTTTTATAACAGTTCTGGCGTCAGCCGAGCGCTGGGGCCACATCCAAATGAATCTTGTCTTAATATTTATGGGATTGCTTCTTTCCTTGTGGACGTCTGCGTGTAGATAGCCTAATGCTGTCTAGTAGCGATATCTGGGCTGGTATCTGGTCCGGTTCACAACTGCGATCTCTGTTGCAGTCCTGACAATCTAATGCAAAGTTATAAACATGCACGCTCATTCCCGGCCACCAGTATTTTGATTGCAATTCTATTAGAGATTTCAAGATCTCTTGGTGCCTCAGACCCATTCCCATGTGTGCTTTTTGAAACAAGTAAGCCCTCCGGTTCGTGTTTGGAATTACTCTGTCCCCACTCCAGGGATTCGAGCAAAAGGAGCGGAGTTCGCATCAATTATGTATGTATTGTTGAGTGGATAGTTTAGAGGTAATGTCGCATAGTCGCCTTTTAAATAGGCTTTTACTGCCAGCATGGTTTCTCCATCTATTTGTTTTTTAGAACGCTTTTTTGCAGCTACGGAAGCCGGTTGAACAGCTGCCGTCATGGCTCTGTTAGCCAATGAATTCCCTGAAACGTGAACGCCATCACGTTGAAGCCTCTGCGTACGTATCACGTAAGTCTTTTGTAGTTCTTTCTGCAAAAGAACTACTTGTTCCCATAGTTTCCTATGCTTTATTGTGGCACCTGTCTCATCTTTGTAACCGTTTTTGATCCAGGTCTGCATCAAATTATTATAAGAATGGACGCAATAATACGAATCGCACACTATTAGTGTGGGAAATTCGGAACCTGCATTTTCGAGTGCCATCTTTAAAACTCGTAGTTCAGCTCGCTGAGCTGTACATTTTCTGAAAGATTCAGTTTTAGTGACCATCGGTCTAAATTTACCTAAGCGCCAGCGACCTTTAACAATCACGCATGCTGCATTGTAAACTTGTTTGTCCACAACGTAGTGTTGGCCGATACGTCTGTGTAGATAACACAGGTGTACTGTTCGAGATACAGAATTTCGATTGACAGAGGACATTCATGTTCGTATTCTAGATGTTCTAGTTTTTTCATTTTGGGATCAAATGCGTGTATCACATCTGTTGCAGCAAGAGAATTTTCCCATTGTATCCATTTTGGATCTAATGCCATAGCATTTGGAATGCTTGGTCTTGTTACTGCCTCAAGGGCTGATACTGCTGTTAAAATAGATATGCTCTTCCCTTGGGCTAGGGCTCTTTCTTTTGCCACAGCAGTTTGGACCGCAGTCAGAATTTTCTCACTAGAACTGAATTTCATTTCAGCTTTTGTGTACAAGTGTGATTTATAAGCTATTGGTACCGTTTCTCCCTCATTAGAGGTCAGGTATGTAAATCCGCATCTTCCTGGGATGACTCGGATTACAAGGTTGCGTTCGTTTGCGCATGTTTGCAGTTTTGTTTTAGTTAACATATCTGTTTGTATTGATCGTAATATTTTTGTGTGATTCTGTGTCCAATTAATTGGTTTGAAATCTGGTTTTATTAATTCGTAGAGAGGTTTAGCACTCTCTGCGTAATTTAGAATGTAAGTTTTTCCGAAATTCAGGAAACCTAGAATTGATTGTAAGTTTTTCAGCGTTTTTGGAGCTTGGATTACTGCACATTTCTCTAAGAAGTTGTCTGCTAGGCTTTTGCCTTCACTTGATAACTCATATCCTAGAAATAGAACTGTGAGGTGGGCAATTCGTGATTTTTTAAAGTTGAATTTGTACCCTTCAGCTGCGAACCCAAATATTATGGTGTTCACTCTTTTTAAGTGTGTCTCTAGGTCATCGTCTGCAAGATAGATGTCATCGACATAAGATAATGCCTCATCATCATACATTTGTAGTAATTCTGTTACCCTGGCTGAAAATAATCCTGGGCTGTTTTTTAATCCCCGTCGGAGACGACAAAATTGCTTTTGGGCCCCCGAACAGGAGAAAGCGGTCAAATACCTGCTTTCTGGTGCAATATTTTGACAGAAGAAACCATTTCAAATATCTAATGTCGTTTTATATGTTTTGCCCACGATGTTATTCATTAGTGCTGCACTGTGTGAGTTTTGAACTGCAAATGTTTTGCAGCAAGAGTTTAGGTGTCTGTAATCCAAAACTAGACGATAGGAATTGTCTGGTTTGGAGACAGGAAACAGAGGATTATTCATTTGTGAGGTGCATGTTTCAATCAACCCCTGATATTCAAGTTGATCTAAGATCTCTCTGACTTGTTTTTTAGCTTATTGCTTAACAGGATACTGCCTCTGTGCAGTAGGTTGATTTTTTAACTGGATTTTATGGTGAGGAGAATCCTCATCCCATCCTACATGATTTTTATATAATGCAGGGGCTTGGGCCACTGCCCATTTCCTAGCATATGTGTATTTTTTATGAATTGGAATGTGATTTGAGAAGGCAGGCATAATCATTTCTTCGCCATGTGGACATTCCGTGACAAATTCTGGTGGACAGTCTTTCTCTGCTAGAAGGATATCATAGCCTTTGGATAGATTCTCCCAAAAGAGACCTCTTATTTTCCTAGTTTTGTCCCCTTCTATACGTAATGTTATTTCATATAATTTATGGGGTACACTAACTCTGGTGTCTGCAGTTTCCACCTGAATGTATTCATTCGTGTCCACTGTCTCCAGAAGATTCATCAGGATCTTGCGAGCTATGGTCACTTCTGCTGCGCTGTCTAGCATTGTCTGGGCCCATTCTCCGTTTTTGAGTTGTGTTCTCAGAATCCTCGGCATGTTTTATTTTAATACTGGCTACCTTCTTTTTAGGAAATTGTTATTTTTTACTTTGATGAGCAGCTTCCTTGTCTTTGGACTTGATGCGCTCTTCTTTATGTTCTGACCGTCCTCTTCTTTCCGATTTCTGTGAGGAAGTCTGAAAAGATTGATATCGACGTGTATCATTATCTTGATATCTGTCAGGTTGTGGAGACCAGGCCCCCCCCCCATTCTGGAGATCTATTTCTCCGTTGGGGAGACCTTCCTCTGGATTGAAATTGTTTTTCTCTGGGAGTTGTTTATTTACTACCCTCCCACTTCTTTTTTGGAGTAATGAGATTATTCTTAATAAATGTTTTTCAGGATTTTCAGTTAGTTGTGGTTTTAGTGGTTTCCCACCCAAACTATCTCTACCTAATTCTTCATAGGATTTTTCAATTATTCTGGCAAGTTCAAAAGGTTGGTCTGCTATATCTGTTTCTTTCAATTTTTGGCGGATCGCCACAGATGCTGCTTCTCCTTTTATGTTGGCTAGTAGTATAGCCGAGACTTGCTTAAAGTCTTTCAGTAATTTCATACCTAGATTTAAAGCAGGCTCTGGACCGTATTCATTTTGAATCTGTCTTAGTACATCTGGTATAACCGCCATAGACAGAACACCATGTGTTTTTGTGTATATTGAAGCAAAGACTGTTCCCCAAGTGTCACAGTCCTCCACATGTGGTGCGATCCCCATTGGTAGGCAGATTGTCAGAATTCTGTGTTTCTCATTAGGTGTAGTATCAGGAAATACTGCCTCTATCTGAGTAATTTTTTGAGCTAACCAAAATGGAATTTGTTCCCGTTTTGCGGGTAATTTGCCAATGACTGATTGTATAGTCTGTGGTGTTATTTTATTTGTGTTCCCCTGGTGAGGGGTGTGCTGTGGAATTTTTATTGCTGGTTGGACTGTTAAAGTCCTCATTACATATTGGACCAATTGTCTATGTATTTTAATTAATAGTTTTAGCTGAACTAGAAGTTCTCCGTTTGACATTCCTTCAATGTCAAGATGTGGTGTGTAGCTGGCTAGAACCGGCCATGAGGCTCCTGGTCTACCTAGTGGACCGAGCCTGGTGATGTGATTTTGATGTTTTAGGGCGCCATTAAACCAGAGCTGATGCTCTTGGTAGGTTAGTGGAATTTCAACGTCCTCGAAAGGAACGTATTCCGTTGGAGATTTCTCTACTTTGTAGTAGTGGAAATCGTGTGTCACAGCATTTGCTGCCGGAAAATGTATCCATAAATAGAATACCTCTGTCTGCCGATATTCGCTTGATGGTACTCCATTTTCTATAAGTTTAATAGTTATGGTTTTCCTTACGTTGACTGGGATGATTCTTGCCTCCAGGTCATTTTGGAGGGCTGTGTCATCTAAGACTGCTTGAGCTTTTCTAGCTCTTTCCCTTTCGTCGTCCGACATTTTACTGTCAGAACGTTTTTGCAGAGCAAGTTTCCAAGGAAACAAAGATTAGTTGCACAATATTTTGGGACACTGTATCGTTCAACGTTGACTAAACCAAAAACTAATTCATAGGATTCTCATCCTACTTAGCTTTGGCGGATATTAACCTTTCACCCACTTCAGACGTCTATTGGAGTTTTTACGGGAGAAAGGGGTCTGTGTGAAAAGCACGATTGAGTTACTCTAGTATCTAGCGTTAATTTATCGCCTTACCAAACGTTGGGCGCCATGTAGTGTTGTTCCTATATTCCCAATAGGCTCTGCGCATTGGAATAACATAAACGATAGTTTAGACGTAGGAATGAGGTCGACTAGGTCTCTATTGAATATATTAGACTTAATTATGAATGCCAGCTAGCTCAGAGGTCACTAGAAACGTTCTCGAGTACACAAGAAGGTGTTAACTTTCCTGAATAGACAAGAAGGGATTCGTTTCTGACAACCTCATAAACATGACAACTTTGCTCCCTCCAGAATAAGGAGAATATCTCCAGAGTCGCGGAAACAATAGATAGCTATTTTACTCAGTCAATCGTGCATGCTTAGTTTCACCAGAAGCGCAGAGAAACAGAGAGACGGGCGTTTTCAATAAAAGAGGTTATTTATTGAACAGTCTTCTTTCTCATGCAAGAGAAGTGAGTTGCCACAATTGCAATACTTGTCATAAAGTAAAGTGCGTACAGTAAAAGGAGTATTATGAAATAATACTGTAAAAGCATGGTATGGTTTCTAAGCCATACGGTGTTTAAAATAGATAAAATATATACATAGATAAAATCATAACTAAACATACTCAACTGGTGCTTCTAAGATACGCCTACCCGGTGTACCTAACCTAAGCCTAGAACGTGGGAAGGGGTAAGTGAGCTATAGTTTTAGTTAAGATAGTTTCTGCCAAGAATCTGAATCAATAATTCTCTAAGGGTCTAATCAGCTCCGTACCTTGGTCACAGAATGAAGGAGGTCTTGTATCTCTCTCTCAGGACTCGATCTCCCAGCCGCCCGCAAGGGTGACAGGGAAACACTGGAGCTGGATTTCTCGGCAGGAGAAAAGACAGCGTCTCTCTCAGTGCGTCAATGGGAGGGTCGGCTTCCTTCGGCACTCGCTACAGCAGGGCGTCGGGAAAGTAGATAGTCGATCTGCTCCAAACCACCGTGTGTTTGCTAAGGCAGATGCTGGATGTATTTATACCTGGAAGGTGCCGAGTTTGACGTAACGGTGGACATAAGATGTCACTAAGAACTCGCAGTTCTTTCAAGACTCCAGGAGTTCTAGGACAAATCAAAACAGAAGCAGGGGGAATTCCCGTGCTGCTGGAGGCTTGGTTTGTTTAAGAATACGTTATGCTTTCTAGGAGTCTATGGGAGTAGCCTTGCCGTATTTGGACTGCATTGGCTATGACTTAATATGGATGTGATTCTTATGCCTTTATAAGGATATGATTTGATATAACCACATAAGGGCATAGATCGGGAATATTTAAATAGGGTCCTAGATTCGTTTACAACACCCACTCCACGTATAATGTCCATCATTACTAAATACTAAGCAATTTTAAACATAACTATGCATGTGTTTTCCATCCCACCCCAAAATACATAAAATGCATTTGAAATGGTATATACACAAAAAAATGAGTATTATACTGTACGTTTTCAAGCAGTTGTATCATCCAGAAAATGCATATATTGTACATTTGAAATGTTGACTGAATGAATCACGAAAATTACATTTATGAAATGGCTCTTAATACAGAAGAGAAGGTCGAGACCATTTCACCACATATTTATACAAGGCTGTTCATGCATGTGCTAGAGGTTAAATCATAATATCGTCTCTAGAGTTTTCAAAAATAGAAATCTTGTTCTCTAAGAATAGTTCTACTTTAAGCAGAGTATCATGTGCCAAAAAAAGTAAATATTTTGGGAACTGGAAAAAAATAATTTCGCTTTTTTGGGAAAAAATAGTTCCAATAGTTTTTCAGAAGTTCTGTTTAGCAAAACTGAAGGCCGAATTCAGAGTTCAGGGAACGCTGTGTGCTCGTGTTTTTCAAAAGTTATTCTTGTTGTTAGGAGAGAACATTAACTCAGATAGGCTGGCAAAGAACTCGTCTACAACAGTAGGTGAAAGTTGGGCCATGTCTGAAAAAGTGGAAATAGTGCATATGTGAGATGCATTGCCGTCATCGGTATCTAAATCAACAATGGTCACAGAAGGTTGTACCTGTGTGGCACTTTCATCTCGTACCTCACCGCCACCTAATCGTAATGGTGAGGTCTCAACGAATGCCGTCATCAGAATAGGTAGCCGCTCGGGACAACACGTTGCATGAGCCGTTACTGAACCAAGCAAAGTATCGACATCCATGGGTACTGCTGATGGGAGTGCGAGACAGACGTCTAACACGCATTCTTCTCCACAGAGCAGGCATCGTAGAACAGGTAGGATGCAATCTTGACAGATTAGTCTGAATGAAAGAAACCAGGTAGTATTCAGATCTCTTAGCCGAGCCAAGCCGAGTACTTTAGTAATCCGATCTCTGTATCGTATTGCCAGGAGCGTTTCCTCCATTGTAGCCTGACTTTTGTCTGTGGCTGGACTTGCCATATTGACAGATTAGTCTGAATGAAAGAAACCAGGTAGTATTCAGATCTCTTAGCCGAGCCAAGCCGAGTACTTTAGTAATCCGATCTCTGTATCGTATTGCCAGGAGCGTTTCCTCCATTGTAGCCTGACTTTTGTCTGTGGCTGGACTTGCCATATTGGAGCAGAAGGAACAAAAATAAAATTCCTGCTACGAGTCCCAAGATGAGAGGCAGGCCGCCGAACACAGAGTGCACGAAATTCGGGAAGATGCTCAGGACTGCTTCAAAGGGTGCTAACAGTCCCGAAAAAATGGTCTTAAATACATGTGCGACGCCACTGGTATCAGACATGTTTAAGATTTGACTTAACATTTCTACGAAATGCACAGGGCAATTTGTTGATAATAATGCATAGATCTCTGCTGCTGTCCTTGCGACTTGCAGATCATACGTTTCTCTAGACGAGGTTAAAGGCACAGTTGTCTGTAAAAGAATCGACTTCATTCTGCTTAAAGTATCAATTCGAATAGAAGAGATATTCAGAGAAGGCCATATTGTTGCCTCCTTGTCTGGTTTGCTGTTTGGATACAATACTTGCATACAGCAAGTGACCCTGGATGTAACACTCAAGAGATAGGGCGTTCCTGGCACCATAGTCGGCTCCTTTTTGTGCCAAAGAGAATTGTTTATCAGTAAGGTTAAAGATAGAAAATAATGACGTTGTGTGGATTAGACGCCATGGCACGTGGCCTGAACGGAGACTTTGTAACGTCCAGCCTAACTGTACAATAGAAACGTAATTGGGACTGGCCATGTTGTAACATTAGCATATCCTGTTCTATTATATCAATAGCAGATGATACAATGCTGTCCAGTGAATAAATTCTGGAGGACAGAGTCGTTAATCCATTGTCCACTACAGACAGTGATTTTTCTAAATTAATACGATCAATTTCGCGTATTTATTCATGAGTTTCAATTTGTGTTACTTTCCAAGCTTCGTTGTAAGCAGCGTATATACCGGCGTATATGAAACGTTTTTCACGCTGTTTGCGAGGTCCCAATAAGAAATCTCACAAGTCAGCACCTTCTTTAAGTAAAGTCAAGTGTTGCTTAATTTCGGGTAGTGTAGATTTCTCTAGCCATTCGAGGCAAAGTTTTCCTACACTGTATGTCGTTACTATCCCTGGATGTTGTCTCTGGGAATATCTTGGGTCTGGCCTGTTCTGTTTGAACCCCTGTATTTTGTTCAGGAATCTATCTTGACAGTTATTAGTATTTGTGGGCCATATCAACCATTTTTTCCAATCAGGATTAGTTCTGTTTTGGTGTAAAATATGGGATACGTCTATCTCCACATCTGTAGTGCTATTACTGTCAGGTATGGGCTTTGGTATAGACGGTTTGTTTAAGTCTTTTATTTTGGCTAGGCCAAGACATGTTGTTTGTTGAATGGTGTCATTCAGGAATATTATCTGTTCTGGGATCATGCAGGCTCTAAATAATGATTCTAAACCTTGTACCTGCCATTCTTTTGTACCCCAGATTGATTTTGTTTCAATGTTGTTTTTCCAAAACTCAAAACCAAATGTAGACATTTTTTCATAAAATTTTGTAGAATATATCAGTTTAGTATTTGTCAACATGTTCTTCATTCCTGTCTTATTTAGCATTTTTAAATAAAACGTTTCTGGATCAGTTATATTAAACCCTGAGAAGTATTTGAATTTCTCATAAAATGTTTTTGAGCTGCCTGTTGGCGGTGTTGGACAATGTTCCCATTGATTATAAGTAAAAACATTTCTAGGATTAGCAGATTTATGCAAATAGTTGTGACCATAATGATTATAGCAATACATTTCTTCATAATCTGATGAACCTTCTAAATAATTATGTTCTGTAAATTTTGCTGACATTTCTAAATCTGACATCATATTATTAATTGATTCAAAGCCCCAATCATCAGAGAAAATGCTAGGTGATACAAAGTCACTTAAAGAAACCTTGAACTGGTGTGGATATTTCAAGAGTTCAACCAAGCCATAAATGTCATAATCAGTAGCATCCCATGCTACACCACCAGGTATAGGAATGGCTGTGATGTTCACTGATGATAGTTCTCTTTTTTCAATGTGAGATGATCCGTGAGGCTTTAGAACCAAGTTGATGTTCTGACTTGCTGTGTCCATTGTACTGTATTTTCCATCAATAAATCTTCCCAAGCTTAAAACTAAAAAGAACCAGAGTAGGAGGAAAAGTACACCTAACACAAACCATAATTCAATCCGTGGTGAAATCAGATATGTTTCTCCAAGTTGATGAAACAGTTCAGTTGTTTTTTCTTTGAAAGTTTTATTTGCTGGCTTTTCTTCATGTTCACTTGGATCTTCAGAAAGGTCATCGAAATTGATGAAGTAGCCAGATGCAGTTCGGTCAATTGTTGGAATTGCTCCTGAATTTTCTTTAATCTTTGTGTTAGTGTAGTCAGATGCTACATCATTGTAGATTGGTGTTTCTTGACAAACTGTTGCAATTTGGGTTTCAAGAGGCACAAGTTCCATGGCTTTGTTGCATACTCCTTTTTCATTCACTGCAGGTTTATCAAATGTGATTAGACTCTCAGTTTGAACCTCTTGAATTGTAGCAAGGTTTCGTCTTCTGCCACTTCTTGGTAGTCCACTGGGCCTACTACTTATTATTGGCCACATGATTGTGGTTTTACCAGGTCCATTGATACAACTCTGCTCTCCTTTTTACCAGCAAGGGGCGGTAGTACTACTGATCTTGTTCCGCTGAAAGCTAAGACAGGTACTGCTTTTCTGTAAGAAGGCCCAAATTCCTTCTTTACCGCGATCTTTTCTCTGTCCAGATCTCCAATCTTTGGAATCCAGACAGGTCTTGCTGGGACAGGTGTTTTTTCTTCAGTGGCCGTTGGCTTTAGATTTATGTTACTCAGACTTCTTCTTGGTTCATTTAAGTCATGTAAAACAGCCAAAAGATCTTTGACATCAAAGGTTTTTTGTTCCACCACTGACGTCTGACTATCGAGCTCACTGATGCTCATTCTAGTACCAAACAAAAGTTCATATGGAGTGATTCCACCCAGAGAATTTCTCGGCAGATTATTAAGACTACGTTGGACACTTATTAGATGTTTGACCCACCCGTCACCCGAACCTAATACCCTCGCTGTTATAGATTGCTTTATGTCACGTTTTTTTCTTTCTACTACTGCATTTCCCTCAGGATGGAATGGACTAGAGTACCGCAATGCAATGCCCAAGCTGGCCATGGCCTCCTTGTAAGCTCGAGAGCTAAATGGAGGACCCTGGTCAGAATGTAGCATGCTAATTGCGTATGTGCCGATAAAGACTCGCAAATCTTTTATACCAGTTCTGGCGTCAGCCGAGCGCTGGGGCCACATCCAAATGATTCTTGTCTTAATATTTATGAGATTGCTTCTTTCTTTGTGGACGTCTGCGTGTAGATAGCCTAATGCTGTCTAGTAGCGGTATCTGGGCTGGTATCTGGTCCCGTTCACAACTGCGATCTCTGTTGCAGTCCTGACAATCTAATGCAAAGTTATAAACATGCACGCTCATCCCCGGCCACCAGTATTTTGATTGCAATTCTATTAGAGATTTCAAGATCTCATGGTGCCTCAGACCCATTCCCAAGTGTGCTTCTTGAATCAAGTAAGCCCTCCGGTTCGTGTTTGGAATTACTCTGTCCCCACTCCAGGGATTCGAGCAAAAGGAACGGAGTTCGCATCAATTATGTATGTATTGTTGAGTGGATAGTTTAGAGGTAATGCTGCATAGTCGCCTTTTAATGAGGCTTTTACTGCCAGCATGGTTTCTCCATCTATTTGTTTTTTAGAACGCTTTTTTGTAGCTACAGAAGCCGGTTGAACAGCTGCCGTCATGGCTCTGTTAGCCAATGAATTCCCTGCAACGTGAACGCCATCACGTCGAAGACTCTGCGTACGTATCACGTGAGTCTTTTGTAGTTCTTTCTGCGAAAGAACTACTTGTTCCCATAGTTTCCTATGCTTTATTGTGGCACCTGTCTCATCTTTGTAAACGTTTTCGATCCAGGTCTGCATCAAATTATGATAAGAATAGACGCAATAATACGAATCGCACACTATCAGTGTGGGGAATTCTCGACCTGCATTTTCAAGCGCCATCTTTAAAACTCGTAGTTCAGCTCGCTGAGCTGTACATTTTATGAGTGATTCAGTTTTAGTGACCATCAGTCGAAATTTACCTAAGCGCCAGCGACCTTGAACAATCGCGCATGCTGCATTGTAAACTTGTTTGTCCACAACGTAGTGTTGGCCGATACGTCTGTGTAGATAACACAGGTGTACTGTTCGAGAGACAGAATTTCGATTGACAGAGGACATTCATGTTCGTATTCTAGATGTTCTAGTTTTTCATTTTGGGAGCAAATGCGTGTATCACGTCTGTTGCAGCAAGAGCATTTTCCCATTGTATCCATTTTGGATTTAATGCCATAGCATTTGGAATGCTTGGTCTTGTTACTGCCTCAAGGGCTGATACTGCTGTTAAAACAGATATGCTCTTCCCTTGGGCTAGGGCTCTTTCTTTTGCTACAGCAGTTTGGACCGCAGTCAGAATTTTCTCAGTAGAACTGAATTTCATTTCAGCTTGTGGGTACAAGTGTGATTTATAAGCTATTGGTACCGTTTCTTCCTCATTAGAGGTCAAGTATGTAAATCCGCATCTTCCTGGGATGACTCGGATTACAAGGTTGCGTTCGTTTGCGCGTGTTTGCAGTTTTGTTTTAGTTAACATATCTGTTTGTATTGATCGTAATATTTTTATGTGATTCTGTGTCCAATTAATTGGTTTGAAATCTGGTTTTATTAATTCGTAGAGAGGTTTTGCCCTCTCTGCGTAATTTAGAATGTAAGTTCTTCCGAAATTCAGGAAACCTAGAATTGATTGTAAGTTTTCCAGTGTTTTTGGAGCTTGGATTACTGCACATTTCTCTAAGAAGTTGTCTGCTAGGCTTTTGCCTTCACTTGATAACTCACATCCTAGAAATAGGACTGTGAGGTGGGCAATTTGTGATTTTTCAAAGTTGAATTTGTACCCTTCAGCTGCGAACCCAAGTATTATGGTCTTCACTCTTTTCAAGTGTGTCTCCAGGTCATCGTCTGTAAGATAGATGTCATCGACATAAGATAATGCCTCATCATCATACATTTGTAGTAATTCTGTTACCCTGGCTGAAAATAATCCTGGGCTGTTTTTGAATCCCTGTGGGAGATGATAAAATTGCTTCTGGGCCCCCATACAGGAGAAAGCGGTCATATACCTGCTTTCTGGTGCAATGTTTTGACAGAAAAAAAACATTTGAAATATCTAATGTCGTTTCATATGTTTTGCGCACAATGTTATTCATTAGTGCTGCACTGTGTGAGTTTTGTACTGCAAATGTTTTGCAGCAAGAGTTTAGGTGTCTGTAATCCAAAACTAGACGGTATGAATTGTCTGGTTTGGAGACAGGAAACATAGGATTGTTCATTTGTGAAGTGCATGTTTCAATCACCCCCTGATATTCAAGTTGATCTAAGATCTCCCTGACTTGTTTTTTAGCTTCTTGCTTAACAGGATACTGCCTCTGTGCAGTAGGTTGATTTTTTAACTGAATTTTATGGTGAGGAGAATCCTCATCCCATCCTACATGGCTTTTATATAATGCAGGGGCTTGGGCCACTGCCCATTTCCTAGCATATGTGTATTTTTTATGAATTGGAATGTGATTTGAGAAGGCAGGCATAATCATTATTTCGCCATGTGGACATTCCCTGACAAACTCTGGTGGCCAGTCTTTCTCTGCTAGCAGGATATCATAGCCTTTAGATAGATTCTCCCAAAAGAGACATCTTATTTTCCTAGTTTTGTCCCCTTCTATACGTAATGTTATTTCATATAATTTATGGGTTACACTAACTCTGGTGTCTGCAGTTTCCACCTGAATGTATTCATTCGTGTCCACTGTCTCCAGAAGATTCATCAGGATCTTGCGAGCTATGGTCACTTCTGCTGCGCTGTCTAGCATTGTCTGGGCCCATTCTCCGTTTTTGAGTTGTGTTCTCAGAATCCTCGGCATGTTTTATTTTAATACTGGCTACCTTCTTTTTAGGAAATTGTTATTTTTTACTTTGATGAGCAGCTTCCTTGTCTTTGGACTTGATGCGCTCTTCTTTATATTCTGACCGTCCTCTTCTTTCTGATTTCTGTGAGGAAGTCTGAAAAGATCGAGAGGGACGTGTATCATTATCTTGATATCTGTCAGGTTTTCTTAATTATCCCTATCTCTAAGGCTGTATCTTTTTTCAGAGGGCTCCCGTTGTGGAGACCTGCCCCCCGTTCTGGAGATCTATTTCTCCGTTGGGGAGACCTTCCTCTGGATTGAAATTGTTTTTCAATGGGAGTTGTTTGTTTATTACCCTCCCACTTCTTTTTTGGAGTAATGAGATTATTCTTAATAAATGTTTTTTCAGGATTTTAAGTTAGTTGTGGTTTTAGTGGTTTCCCACCCAAACTATCTCTACCTAATTCTTCATAGGATTTTTCAATTATTCTGGCAAGTTCAAAAGGTTGGTCTGCTATATCTGTTTCTTTCAATTTTTGGCGGATCGCCACAGATGCTGCTTCTCCTTTTATGTTGGCTAGTAGTATAGCCAAGACTTGCTTAAAGTCTTTCAGTAATTTCATATCTAGATTTAAAGCAGGCTCTGGACCGTATTCATTTTGAATCTGTCTTAGTACATCTGGTATAACCGCCATAGACGGAACACCATGTGTTTTTGTGGATATTGAAGCAAAGACTGTTCCCCAAGTGTTACAGTCCTCCACATGTGGTGTGATCCCCATTGGTAGGCAGATTGTCAGAATTCTGTGTTTCTCATTAGGTGTAGTATCAGGAAATACTGCCTCTATCTGAGTAATTTTTTGAGCTAACCAAAATGGAATTTGTTCCAGTTTTGCGGGTAATTTGCCAATGACTGATTGTATAGTCTGTGGTGTTATTTTATTTGTGTTCCCTTGGTGAGGGGTATGCTGTGGAATTTTTATTGCTGGTTGGACTGTTAAAGTCCTCAAGACATATTGGACCAATTGTCTATGTATTCTAATTAATAGTTTTAGCTGAACTAGAAGTTCTCCGTTTGACATTCCTTCAATGTCAGGATGTGGTGTGTAGCTGGCTAGAACCGGCCATGTGGCTCATGGTCTACCTAGTGGACCGAGCCTGGTGATGTGATTTTGATGTTTTAGGGCGCCATTAAACCAGAGCTGATGCTCTTGGTAGGTTAGTGGAATTTCAACATCCTCGCAAGGAAAGTATTCCGTTGGAGATTCCTTTACTTTGTAGTAGTGGAAATCGTGTGTCACAGCATTTGCTGCCGGAAAATGTATCCCTGAATAGAATACCTCTGTCTGCCGATATTCATTGGCCTCTACCACAAATATTACTGTACCACCTCTTGATGATACTCCATTTTCTATAAGTTTTATAGGGTGACTCATTAGCAGTAAAATACCTGAATCCTTTTGCCGTTGGACAGGCGCTGCCTGTAATCTGCCCTGGGACATCGCTTGGGACACTCTCCAAGACCCTGCCCGCCCGCCCGCCTCCTGCCTCTCGCCGTGGGACCCCTTCTGCCATCTCGGGAGTCCGGCTGACGAGTGGAGTGTGGGCGTGGTGCAGGCACAGGACCACAACACCCAGCAGACCTAGCGGGACATACCGCGAGATTTCGGCGCCAGGAGGCGCATAAATTAACCATCATCCCGGTCGAGGGGGTGACTCATTAGCAGTAAAATACCTGAATCCTTTTGCCGTTGGACAGGCGCTGCCTGTAATCTGCCCTGGGACATCGCTTGGGACACTCTCCAAGACCCTGCCCGCCCGCCCGCCTCCTGCCTCTCGCCGTGGGACCCCTTCTGCCATCTCGGGAGTCCGGCTGACGAGTGGAGTGTGGGCGTGGTGCAGGCACAGGACCACAACACCCAGCAGACCTAGCGGGACATACCGCGAGATTTCGGCGCCAGGAGGCGCATAAATTAACCATCATCCCGGTCGAGGGGGTGACTCATTAGCAGTAAAATACCTGAATCCTTTTGCCGTTGGTCAGGCGCTGCCTGTAATCTGCCCTGGGACATCGCTTGGGACACTCTCCAAGACCCTGCCCGCCCGCCCGCCTCCTGCCTCTCGCCGTGGGACCCCTTCTGCCATCTCGGGAGTCCGGCTGACGAGTGGAGTGTGGGCGTGGTGCAGGCACAGGACCACAACACCCAGCAGACCTAGCGGGACATACCGCGAGATTTCGGCGCCAGGAGGCGCATAAATTAACCATCATCCCCGTCTCGCGGGACGCGAGCGGGGCGCCGGGCGAAGCCCGGGCAAAGGGCGGGCCCTCTGAGGCCGAGGAGGTTGGGTTGGGTACACCCCTCTATCATCCCTGCTCGACGTCATTCCAGGTACTATTCTGCTTATTACCTACACGTGTTTAAAATCCTCCCTCGCTCCTTAGTATATGAAACCAGAACTGCTTGCATGACATTGAGCTCCCCTGCATTAGATTGACTGAGAGATCCCTGGCTTTATCTACCACTGCTTGCCATCACACCCGGCCCACAATTACATCACAATGACTACCAGGGGAAGTAGAAGCAAAACTGCTGCTGCAAACAGTACATCTATCATTGGCCCCCTTGACAATTTTATCACGAGAACTCATGACGCGATTGATTTAAGCATTTCTCTCCTTGAAAGAAGAGTCTCACAAGACTTAGAAGCTGCCAAGCGTAGGGCCTCATATGAACTACTAACAAATAAACGTTCCTCCCTTGGCGACATTTTGTTGGCAAAAACTCCTGTCAAACAACATGAACAACAACTAGGCTGTCTGCAAGAAACACGGCCTGATATTCATACCATTCCTAATGAAATTAATTTATCGGCCACAGACCCACTGATAGAGTGCGACTCTGACATGAGCAATGATCTTGAAAAAACACCAGATCTAAACATAAACCTTACTCCGGATAACATAGAACCGAATAGTCCCATACTAGTAAGACCCACCGAAGAGGGCGCCATCCGTAAACAGACTCAACAACCAACAATAAGTATCCCTTCTGTGGGTAAATTAAGCAAAAACTCCAAAGTTCAATCTAGAAAAACAACAACCAAGTACCCCACAGCCAATGGAACATCTAAACAACCTGGCCCTTCAACTGAAGTCACGCAGGAAAAGGTCCAGGAGTACATAAATAACCTTGACGCATCAGTAAAGTTAATAAAAGATGATCAACTGATAGAAAGCGTCGGCAATCTCCTGGCAATTTATATCTCACCAATCGAATCTAGATTGACCAGAATTGAAAATAAACTTGAGGAACTTATTGCTGTTAACAAAAAAACTCTCACGAGAGATATTGTACCTACTAATATAGCAGGGAAACCAAACACCGGTATAACTATTACTACAAAACAGACAGAAAAAAGTACACCAACTGTAACTAGTACAACAAAACCGCAACCAAACTCATCTATTCTAGTGAACAAAAATAAGCCCACAAACAACTCTACCACAGGAAGTGGCCCAACTTCAAGCACAGCCACTAGTATTCAGGCGGTAAACACTACTCCAGGAAAGACGACCACATCATCTATAGAACAAAAAAAGAGACGAAATAATTCAACATCCACTACCATAAACTCTCAAAAACCCCGGTTAACACACGATCCACCATATAACTCAAGGCAGATCCCGTCAAGAATGAATCTTCCTCCCGAATGTGGTGCTTATGTATTGATCTTAGTGAATGTGCCTAGGCTTAGGAACGATCAAGAGGAAACTCATACATCTTTGAAAAATAAGATTCTGCACTGGTTGATAGCAAACTGTAACTATCCGATAGAATGTGCAGGAGAAATAAACAATGTACAGAGAGTAGGATGGATAGGTCCTCTAAAAAAGAAATTTGAAGGTGATTGCGTATCTATCAGTTTTAAGAATCCACAGTGGGCCGAGAAAACTCTGGCCAGAGCCCCTCCACCATCGGTATGGGAATTTAATACTACTTTACTCCCACTGGGGTACTTCTATAGGCATCTGATCACTGATGTACCAACAACAGAATCTAACCTAGCCACTCCTTTCTTCGATCAACATTCACTATTTGCAAACAACTCCCCCTTTTTACAACAGTATCCCAAATTTACATATCCAAACGTCCACATGCAGAGACATCATCCACAGGTCCACCCTCATTTCACCTCTCACCCTTATCTGTCTACAATGCCAACCAAAGAATACAGGGACCCTCGTTGGCAACATGTTGCCGCAGCTCCTGGTAATCTTTATAGTATTCCAACTCAAAACAGGTTTGCTGCACTTTCTACTCTTGATTTTAATGATTGACAAGAAAATTTCTATTCTGTAGACTCAGTGAACCTTACATTAAATCCAGCAGGCCAGATGTCAGATAGCCCCTCTAATACTTATGGTTTAGATATGCAGAACATAATACCAGAGAATACCGTAAATACTCAAAATCATTTAGGACCTATTGACGAAATCAACTCAGCTCAATTAAAAATTAGCCACCAACATCATGGAAACTCATTAATTAAGAAAATTTCAAACAACAATAACAAAAACACTTCCTTAATACATTTAACTTTCTGGAATATAGCAGGTTTGCTGGCTAAAGTAACAAATCCTAACTTCTTAAACCAAGTAACTGCGAGCAGTATTATCTGTCTTCAGGAAACTTGGGCTATCGATCCACTACACATAATGGGATATAAGACTTTCCTTTCTTCAGCAAAAAAATCTTCATCTGGAAGAAACAGTGGCGGTCTAATTATCTATATAGCCAACACCCTACAATATGAAGAGATAGTTCCAGTAAAATTACAGGAGAATTACCAAATAGTTATTATAAAGACAACCAAACAGATAGTATACATCATTGTAAACTTTTACAATAACAAAAAACTAGATGATCTAACTAACCTTCTTCAAGAAATCTCTGGTACTTTACAAAACCTAAAAGAGAAATTTATTAATAAAACATGCACTATACTATGGGGCGGAGACTTTAACATCCACCTATGTGACAATAATAATACAGATAAATGTGGGATAGTAGAAGATGATGGAAATATGATCACTCACTTTACTCATTCACACGAAGGTGAAGAAATGAATGAGGCTGTAACCGAATTAGAACTGGGTTTTGCAAACGAACAAAAAACCTTTCAAGTACCTTTCACCCCAACCTTTAATGGCAGGGGACTGACGAGTCTGATAGACTACGTTATGATCTCAGCACATAAAGGTCCAAATATAGAATTATTCGAAGTACCCAAAAATCCTTTAAGTGACCACTTTCCGATAGTAATCAGTCTAAGAGAACAAAGAAAACAAAAAGATTTTGATACTTTTTCCTTACTGCATCAACAAAACTTAGAGATGGGGTCTCTTAATGGCTACACCCTAAAATGGGGAAATGTTGATAAAAAAGCGACCACTTCAACAATTGTTACAGCTTGTAAAAATGAGATATCACTTTGTTTAGACCGTGAGGCAGAAAGCTCCAAGACAATAGCTAGCTTTAATATTATCACAGAAAAGATAAAAAAGGCTTTAACTAGATCTTGCAAACAGATTATCAGTGATAAAAAAGGCTGGTTCAATTCAGCTTGTACGAAAGCACATGTAAAACTAAAAAAAGCATTGGCCAGTAAGGATAGAGACAGGGTGGAAATTACCGCTCTAAGGAGAGAATATGCCTTAGCAATTAAAAACAGAAAACATGAGATAAAAACTGACCTCTGGGAGTGTCTAAAAAAAAGTACAGAACTCAAAGACAGTGTTGAGTTCTGGAAAATAGTAAGGTCACCATACCTCACAGGGAAGGAGGATATACCCTCTATTGATGTCGCGATCACCAACACTGAATGGGTAAAACACTACTCAAATGTTTTTGGTTTAAGTCCACCAGATAATATGGAAACAACGGACTTGCTGAAGCAAGTTATCTATCCACTAAACCTGCAGTTTACGCACGACGAGGTACAGAAAGCCTTAAAATCCACTAAATTAGGCAAAGCCCCGGGGCCCGACGGGGTTCCCATTGACATTTATAAATACGAGGAAGAACTCTGGTCCCCGCTCCTGACAAATGTTTTAAACGCATCCCTAGAAGAAGGGCTGATAAAATCATGGAAGACCTCTGTACTAGTCCCAATCTTCAAAAAGGGAGACCGAAACTCACCAACTTGTTATAGGCCTATCTCCCTCCTGGACTCTCTCGGGAAGGTCGCTGGTCGGATAGTTCTCGAGAGACTCCAGGAGTGGGCAGTCACAAACAATGTCATATCAGACATACAATATGGTTTCCGCGAAGGGCTAGGCACTGTGGACCAAGCACTAAACCTGACCCTATTGGCAGGAAAATACTTAGAGGCCAAGGGGAGTGCCTTTCACATGGTGTATGTGGACCTATCCGCAGCCTTCGATTGTGTCATACATTCAAGGCTGTGGACGATCCTGTTGAATATGGGAGTAGATCCCCCTATTGTAGATTTCCTACGAGAACTCTATACTGGAACAACAGGCAGAGTGCGATTTGGGACAAAGGGTCAACTGTCAGATAGCTTCCGGGTAGAAAAGGGGGTCAGACAGGGATGCGTACTGGCCCCCTTTCTATTCACCCTTTACACAAATGGCCTTGAGACAGCATTGCTTGAGGGAAGTAGAGACCTCCCCTCTGTCGGTCGTCGGCATATACCCGCGTTGCTATATGCCGACGACGCAGTCATTTTAGCGAGAACATCTGTGGAACTGCAGCGAGAATTGGATAGATACTGTGAATTCATGTTGAGCTTGAACTTGTTTTTAAATGTTAAAAAAACTTTTACTATGCATGCGGGGAGGAAAAACATGAAACCTAAAACATTATTTGTGAAAGGGGAAGCTCTGGAAAGAACACCCACTTACCAATACCTGGGAATTGTCATTGACGACAAATTTAAGTGGAAAGCGGCAATCTCGGCGAGAAAACTATCATTTCTAAAAACAACAGCGGCCTTGAGAACATTTGTCCAAAAACTGGGTCACAAGCCACCTCTAGAAACCTTAAAAATTTATAAGGCAAAATGTGTTAGTACTGCTATCTATGGGGCAGGGATATGGGGACACGCAAACGTGACTGAATTACAAAAAATAGAAAATGCCTTCCTAAGATACCTATTGGGGCTGCCGAAAAATTCTTCTACATATGCCTGTCACGAAGAGCTGGGCATAGACCACCTAGAGGACATTATAAGAACACAACCTATAATGCTCTGGAGAAGAATCTGGGTCACTGAACAATGCAATTTAACCAGACTGATCATTCAAGACATTCAGACGCTGGAGCACTATGGGCGGATGAAATGGACAGCCTATGTAAAAGCCTTTCTTACAGACATGGGACACAGACATTATTTTACAGATCCATTGTCTTTATACAGCATTTCCAAAAAAGATCTGAGGAAAGCATGTTTATTACATCTGCACCAAATACGTCTGCTAAAAGAAATCCATAAATCCTCTGTGCAACAAAGTCTATTAGTTCAAACAGTATCATCTATTGAACCTTATTTGCTGTATAACATGACCCCATTCGAAAAACTACTTCTGACACGCTTCAGGTTCAACATGTTCCACTTAATGGTCTGCTTTCCCACACAAAATGATTGGACATCAAAAATGTCATTGTGCCCTTGTGACTCCCAATCAAAGCAGTCGACAATACATACAGTCTTATTTTGTAAATTCTTTGAGGCACCCCGCAGACAATGGCTATTGCCCATATTTAAATATTGGGGCCTACGCCAATGTCGCCCAGCCTATCTGGCGTTACAATATCTAGAAAATGAATTGATAGCAAAAGCAACTGTACGTTTTTTGAAATTTTGCATACGCCATAGGTCTAACCTCTGAAAAATCAAATGTATGAAGAGACTATAAGGGTTGGTACTAAGAGTCTATCCCCTTCTTTTAACGATTTTACAAAATGCATTTTAAACTCATGATTTTTTAATAGTCTTTTTAAACTGAACTAATGTATGAAATGTATTTTTATGAACTTTTATGGTCTTCTTTGCAAAACCGAATAAAGTGATTTTTGATTTGATTTGATAAGTTTTATAGTTATGGTTTTCCTTACGTTGACTTGGATGATTATTGCCTCTGGGTCATTTTGGAGGGCTGGGTCATCTAAGACTGCTTGAGCTATTCTAGCTCTTTCCCTTTCGTCGTCCGACATTTTACTGTCAGAAAGTTTTTGCAGAGCAAGTTTCCAAGGAAACAAAGATTAGGTGCACAATATTTTGGAACACTGTATCCTTCAACGTTGACTAAACCAAAAACTAATTCATAGGATTCTCATCCTACTTAGCTTTGGCGGATATTAACCTTTCACCCACTTCAGACGTCTATTGGAGATTTTACGGGAGAAAGGGGTCTGTGTGAAAAGCACGATTGAGTTATTATAGTATCTAGCATTAATTTATCGCCTTACCAAACGTTGGGCGCCAT
Organism: Lissotriton helveticus; assembly: GCF_964261635.1. NCBI lineage: Eukaryota > Metazoa > Chordata > Amphibia > Caudata > Salamandridae > Lissotriton > Lissotriton helveticus. The sequence continues at coordinate 40,667,357 of NC_136057.1, forward strand.
GTAGTGTAATTCCTATATTCCCAATAGGCTCTGCGCATTGGAATAACATAAACGATAGTTTAGACGTAGGACTGAGGTCAACTAGGTCTCTATTGAATATGTTAGACTTAATTATGAATGCCAGCTAGCTCAGAGGTCACTAGAAACTTTCTCGAGTACACAAGAAGGTGTTAACTTTCCTGAATAGACAAGAAGGGATTAGTTTCTGACAACCGCATAAACATGACAACTTTGCTCCCTCCAGAATACGGAGTATATCTCCAGAGTCGCGGAAACAAATGATAGATATTTTACTCAGTCAATCGTGCATCCTTAGTTTCACCAGAAGCGCCGAGAAACAGAGATATGGGCGTTTTCAATAAAAGAGATTATTTATTGAACAGTCTTCTTTCTCATGCAAGAGAAGTGAGTTGCCACAATTGCAATACTTGTCATAAAGTAAAGTGCGTAGAGTAAAAGGAGCATCATGAAATAATACTGTTAAAGCATGGTATGGTTTCTAAGCCATACGGTGTTTAAAATAGATAAAATATATACATAGATAAAATCATAACTAAACGTACTCAACTGGTGCTTCTAAGATACGCCTACCCCGGTGTACCTAACCTAAGCCTAGTACGTGGGAAGAAGTAAGTGAGCTACTGTTTTAGTTAAGATAGTTTCTGCCAAGAATCTGAATCAAGAATTCTCTAAGGGTCTAATCAGCTCCGTACCTTGGTTACAGAATGAAGGAGGTCTTGTATCTCTCTCTCAGGACTCCATCTCCCTGCCGCCCGCAAGGGTGACAGGGAAACACTGGAGCTGGATTTCGTGGCAGGAGAAAAGACAGCGTCTCTCTCAGTGCGTCAATGGAAGAGTCGGCTTCCTTCGGCACTCGCTATAGAGGGGCGTCGGGCAAGTAGATAGTCCATCTGCTCCAAACCACCGTGTGTTTGCTAAGGCAGATGCTGGTATATTTATACCTGGAAGGTGCCGAGTTTGACATAAGGGTGGACATAAGACGTCACTAAGAACTCGCAGTTCTTTCAGGACTCCAGGAGTTCTAGGACAAATCAAAACAGAAGCAGGGGGAATTCCCGGGCTGCTGGAGGCTTGGTTTGTTTAGGAACACGTTGTGCTTTCTAGGAGTCTATGGGAGTAGCCTTGCCGTATTTGGACTGCATTGGCTATGACTTAATATGGATATGATTCTTATGCCTTTATAAGGATATGATTTGATATAACCACATAAGGGCATAGATCGGGAATATTTAAATAGGGTCCTAGATTCGTTTACAACACTGCCCTGTTACTCTCCATCCATTCCGGCCCTCTGAGTCTGCATGCAGCCTGGACTCTTACTGCCCTGTTACTCTCCATCCATCCCTGCCCTCTGAGTCTGCATGCAGCCTGGACTCTTACTGCCCTGTTACTCTCCATCCATTCCTGCCCTGTGAGTCTGCATGTAGCCTGGTCTCTTACTGCCCTGTTACTCTCCATCCATTCCTGCCCTGTGAGTCTCCATGTAGCCTGGTCTCTTACTGCCCTGTTACTCTCCATCCACTCCTGCCCTCTGAGTCTCCATGCAGCCTGGTCTCCAACTGCCCTGTTACTCTCCATCCACTCCTGCCCTCTGAGTCTGCATGCAGCCTGGTCTCTTACTGCCCTGTTACTCTCCATCCATCCCTGCCCTCTGAGCCTGCATGCAGCCTGGTCTCTTACTGCCCTGTTACTCTCCATCCATTCCTGCCCTCTGAGTCTGCATGCAGCCTGGTCTCCAACTGCCCTGTTACTCTCCATCCATTCCTGCCCTCTGAGCCTGCATGCAGCCTGGTCTCTTACTGCCCTGTTACTCTCCATCCATTCCTGCCCTCTGAGCCTGCATGCAGCCTGGTCTCTTACTGCCCTGTTACTCTCCATCCATTCCTGCCCTCTGAGCCTGCATGCAGCCTGGTGTCTTACTGCCCTGTCCCCCTCCATCCATTCCTGCCCTCTGAGCCTGCATGCAGCCTGGTCTCTTACTGCCCTGTCCCCCTCAATCCATTCCTGCCCTATGAGCCTGCATGGAGCCTGGTCTCTTACTGCCCCATCCCTCTTCTGTCCATTCCTGCCCTCTGAGCCTGCATGCTGCCTGGTCACTTACTGCCCTGTCCCCCTCTCATCCATTACTGCCCTCTGAGCCTGCATACAGCCTGGCCTCTTATTGCCCCTTCCCCTTCCTTCCTTTGAGAGATTACTAGGGATTATTGAGATGACAGATGCGGCTGAGTGGATTGCTCAGATTGTAGTAGCCAGATAATCCAACGGCAAGATCCGGTTGTGTGTTGACCTGAGGAACCTAAGCAACATTGTAGTTGAGAGATTTCATCTACCTAAAATAAGTGGAATGTTGGCACAGACTAAAGGGATTAAGTTGTTTACATCAATAGGTTTGTCGTTGGCGTATCACCAAATAAAATTGCACGAGGAAAGTAAGGATTTGACAGCATTGATTTCTCCTTCTGGATGCTATAGGTGTGCGCGTATGCCATTTGGGCTAGCATCGGCGGCAGCCGTATTTCAGAAGTTAATGCATCGACTGTTGAGGGATCAGAGTGGCACTATTTTCTGCAAGATGACATTTTGATCATGGGGGAAAGTGAGGAAATACATGATGCAAGAGTAAAGAAAGTACTCAACATTTTACAAGAGAATGGGTTGACTGCAAAATGTTTCAAATGCAAATTCAAAGTGAAATGTTTGAATTGACTGAAGCTCCTATACCCACCTGTAAAGATGAGTTAAGGTAATTCCTTGGATTGGCCGAATTTTATGCCAAAATTGGGTATAATTTTTCAAAAAAGACTTACAATTTATGGCAACTATTAAAGAATGATGTAAAATTTGTTTTGCTAAGTTGGTTACAGGATGATCTTGAATGTATCACGAAGTGCATTTTTAAATCTGAGAATCTGCATGGGTTTGATCCAATGTGCATTCTCAACATGGATGTAAGCATGGAAGGCATTGGTGCGGTATTTAACCAGAGGGATGATAAAGGGAAGGTGTTTAATGTGGCCTTTGCGCCAAGGACACTATCGACTTCCGAGGAACGTTACTCAGTTATGGAAAAGGAAACTTTAGCAAGTATATGGGGATGGGAACCAGGGTCGGATTGGGATCACAATTCGGCCCGGGCACTGACGAAAAAAGTGGCCCACATTCAAGAGGCGTGGCCCATATTTAAGGGGCGTGGCCCATATTCAAGGGGCGTGCCCTTTCATGAAACACCATTTGCACAGAGAAGGAATGAAAGTGGGAGGATACTGTTCTTGCACAGGACACAGGGCCAAGGTGACAATGGCCTACATGCTGAGCAACTAAAAGAAATAGCAAGGCCCCTTTCTGTCACAAAATTATTCCAGCCCTCCAGCACAGGAGCACCTGAAAAGCAGCATAGCCCCTGCTATTACTAACCTACTTAGCCCTCCCCAGACCTTCAGCTGAGGAGCACATGAACAGAGGTAAGGCCCCTGCAATTAGTAAATTAATCAGCCCTCCAGGCCTCAGGAAAATGTCCTGGCAGGGAAGCACAAAACACAGCTTTCTGGGTCATCCAAGGTAGCCAGGTAGCCAGGGGGGAGGCTGAGGTGAAGCTGGAGCATGGGAAGTGCCTTCCCAGTGTGTTCTGGCAGTTTGAGTGCTTACCATTTACTGTAGTATTACCCTTGTACCTGTGTATGGTACCCTTTTGTAACTTGCACACGTCACTTTTCTCTGGTATCACACTGTATGCTACCTCTCACTTTTGTTTGCTTTAGATACTTGCACAAGTGTCCGCCATTTATTGCAGTATTATACCTCTACTTGTACTTTGTACGCTTTTGTAACCTGCACACATATCACTTTTTCCTCCTGTAATGTACCGATTGCTACCTCATGTATTTTGGTTGCTCACTATTGTCACTTTTGATTCATGTAACTTAACGTTTGCTTTTGTAATTTGTCCACTTGTAATTTTTCTCCTCATGTATTATTGCTGTTCCTAGTGTGAAGCGCTCTGACACCTTCGGGTAAAGTCCGCGCTATATAAAATCGCATAAATAAATAAATAAAATAAAAGAATTCCAAACATCACCTGGCCCCCACAGCAAGACCCATTCTTCCTCGCCCACTATGCCCTGAATGTGAAGGGCTGTGGGCAAGGTGTTAAGACTAGCACCGTTTCTGGGCTGCATGAGCCCCAGGGGGGCCGAGGTGAAAATGGCTCAAAGGCCTGAGAAACACCTGGCCCCCAGGGAGGCCGATTCTTGCAAACAATCACCCCTCCCCAGCCCAGCATCAGCTTGATTGCTTGGCAGGGCAGGGGTGAAGGAGAGGCCACACAGCTGACAATCGCTGTCCGGCCGCACAGCGAGGCTGCTTTCATTTCCTCTGTCTGTCTCCGTGCACTCTGTGGGCCGTTTTTTTCTCCCCTTTCCTAGTCCACTCTCTGTGGACTGGGACAGGGGAGAAAAAAACGGCCCACAGAGGGCACTGAGGCACCGGCCCTTCGGCCCATGCCCGAATGCCCGCCTTGCCAATCCACCCCTGATTGGAACACTTTAGGAATTTATTTTGGGGTTATGAGGCAGAGATTAGAAGTGATCACAAGCAGTTATTGAAGGATTTAACTCCTGAGGGATTGTTGGAGGTCACTTCCAGGATCGCTAAAATGTAGGGGAGATTGATTGATTATTGGTATAAGCTGTGCTACGAGCCAGGTGTGAAGAATAGAGTGGCTGATTGTCTGAGCAGACTACAGTTGCCCTTAGTGGAGGTTTCCAGAGATGGTGGTGAACATTTCAATGGGCCAGTGCAGAAAAACTGGATGCCAGCAACATGATGGAATGGAAGGAAGCCTTTGAGGAGGATACTGCATTGGTAGAAGTAAGGAAGTGTGTGTTGAAAGGTTGGCCAGACAAAGGTGCCTTGAGGGAAGAGTGCAAGTCATATTGGGAGGTGCGTAATGAACTGACTTTGATGTTAGACAATGTCTTAAGGGGAACCAGGATAATTCCTCCCATGTCTTTATGGACCGCCATAGTGAAATTGTGTCACAAGGGACATTTAGGCATAGTGAAGAGTAAAAAGAAAGTGTAAGAATCTTACTGGTGGGTGGGTATAGACTCAGAAGTGGAGAGTGTGGTTAGGGAGTGCGACCTGTATATAGGAGCGGATAAGTGACAGATGACAATGAAGCCTTGTATTCACCCTGTGCCTTGCTCTGATACGGCTTGGAAAACCATAGGGGTAAACATAATGGGCCCTGTAAGTGAAGAAGAGGGTAGTAATTGTTATGTACTCGTGGCTATGGACTACTTTTCCAAGTGGCCAGAGATTGAGTTTGTTTGTAATTCCAATGCTGATTCTGTGGTGGCATTCTTGGGTAGTGTTTTTCAAAGAGAGGGTCTTCTGAAGAGAGTCATAACTGATAATGGGGTGCAGCTCGGGATTGAGGTTTTGAGGGAGTTCATGATACACAATGGAATAGAACACAGTTTCACTTCTCTCTATCATCCCAGAGGTAATGGCAAAGTTGAGAGATTTAACAGAATTGTAAATGGCTCCTTGCAGACTGCTAGGAGTAAGAGCTTGGATTGGAAGGTGAGCATCAGAAAGACGGTGTGGATGTATCTTACTACGCACACTGTTACCAGTTTGAGCCCATTCACCATTATGAAAGGTAACGTGCCTTTTATGAAGGACTAGCAGCCCGTCCCGACCTTGTCCGGGTGCTTTCAGGCTTCCTCCTACCCCCGCCTGCCCCGACATTGCCCAGCAGCCCATGCCCCCGCCCGCCTTGTCCCGCACCTGCCGCCTGGCCCGACCCTCGCCTGGAGGTGTTAGTCCCCGTCCCCCTCCTGCCCCGACCCCCGCCTGCCCCGACATTGCCTTTAGTAACTCCCCGTCCCCCGCCTGGCCCGACACCCGCCTGCTTACCTCATTCTCCGCTCCTGAGTTGACAGGTCCTCGACACTCTGATCCTCACCGCCTGTCCGCCGCCGCTCCTCCCCCGCGCCATGTCTGCCTCTCCGCTGGTCTCTCACCACCGCTGGCCTGTCCGCTGCTGCTCACGTGACCACTCCTCCCCTGTGCCATGTCCGCCGGTCCTCTGACGCCGCTCTGACGCCGCTCCTCGACGTGAGCACGCACGTCGCGGCCGGCGCTACTTTGGGGGGACTACTTTTTTTTAAATTAATTTTTTTAAATACGTTTTTTAGTTTATATAGCCTATAACCATCTACACACCCTGCCGATTTCTACGGTGTATCTGGTGTGTAGATTGGCGCAGTGGTTCCCACGTTTACTTGCCTCAAAGCCTGCAAGTTTCTCCTTTATTATAGTAGTATAGATAACCAAGGTTGGCTGGCGAAGTCTAGATTACTACAATGGTCTCCAGAGAAGGTAAAAAATAATATTGTGAAGGCTCAAGGTAAATGCAAGGTGTATCAGGATAAAAGGAAGGGCTCTAGAGAGTGCCAGGTCAAAAATGGGATTCGGTAAGAGTAAAATTGCCCTTTAGAGTTGGTAAAGGGCAAAGCAAATTCTTAAAACCATGTAGGGTAGGAGAAATCTTAACGAACTCTGTATGATTGAGTGGTGGTAAGGTGTGGTACATGAGCCGATTTGCTAAGTTTTTTAGAAGACCGTGTTCAGTGTTGATGATAGTAAGGACAAGGGTTTGTGGTTTTGGGTTGTTGGATTGATGATTTTGATTGGCAGGGGAGGGTGGTCTGTGTGAGGGTGCTGAAGAAAGTTATGTGGTTGAGAGTTGAATGGGAGTATATCAACGAGATTGAACAGCTTGATAACAAAGAGAATGGCAAACTCAGGAAGTTCAGATGAACAGCAGATCCAGTAGGGAAATAAAGCAGCCAGTGTATTTGCAAGATTATGTGTCTTACAGCCTGATTCATGTAGGTAAATTGCACTCGCAAAGGGCCAGATTCTGAGAATCTGGCCCTTTGCGAGTGCGATTTTTGCATTTGGTATTCATGATACCAAATGCAAAAATCGCTATGTAAGAATTCGCATATTTGCGTGGAATGGCATTTAAGGAATCTCTAATAGAGATTCCTCAAATGCTATTCATGACACAAAACAAAATAGCGATTTTGGACTTTTGGGGCCGCTATTTACCGACAGGTCAGACCTGTCGGTAAATAGCAAAAACTCAGAAAAATGCTTTTAAAAGCATTTTTCAAAGTTGCATGTAGCACACACACATGTCCTTTGGACATGTGTGTGCGCAACACCTGTCCAAAAGTGCATTTTAGGGGTGCTACAGGGCGTCCTTTGGACACCCCTGGCACCCTTAAAATCGCTATCTTAGTTGCGAGTAGCAAATTGCTACTCGCAAATCCCCATTCATTCCTATGGGCCTCTTGGCCCATAGGAATGAATGGGGAGTATTTGCGAGTAGCAATTTGCTACTCGCAAATAAAGAACATGTAGGAATCGCTATTTAAATAGCAATTCCTACATGAATGCCGTTTTGCGTGTCCTCAATAGCGAATCGCTATGATTCGCTATTAGGGACACGCAAAACGGCATGTACATGAATCAGGCTGAAAATCCTGTGGCCTTTCGCTGTTTTGCAATTCTGTTATCACTCTGTTACTTGCTAGGTATTATTTTTGTATCCATATAATCCTGTATTATTTATAGGGAGAAGATGTGTGTTTATTCTTGAATGTGTTGTGGCACTAGGGAGCTCACGTGGTTGTGTTAAGAATGTATTCTGTTCTATGAGAACTTTGTGAATGGTCCTTGGTGGTCAGGTACATGATCTGTTCTCTTGACAGGAAAAACATTTACTGCTTGAACCTCCCACTTTCAAGAAGGAAAGTTCGATTGCCCAATCCTTTTCAGGCAACGCAGTGAGAATCTGGACCTCACTTCCGCATCAGCTCCGGACCATCTTCTCCTCCTAAGCCTTCAAAACTGACCTCAAAGTTCTCCTCCTTCAAAGTCACTTCCAAATTTAATTCACGCCCTCTCTGTTATCTGAAGGAAGACCTTCCATTATAGAAAATTCTATTCTCCATGACTATGGAAGTGCCTTCCCAGTCAGGTGCGGTGCGTCCATTGGGGCGTGGGGGCGTAGCCCCCCTCCCACACCGCAGCGCCGGCGTCTTTGAACTTAAGTAAACTGAATCAGTTTACTTAAGTTCAAAGACGCCGGCCTGAGGGAGAACGAACTGACAATCATGTCAGTCAGCATGACGTCGGACCGCCCACCGGTCCGGCGTCATGTTGACTGACATGATGGTCAAACCAGGAGCAACAGGCAGCAGCACAAGTGCGCATGAGTGGGGACGGAGGGCACCCTGCCCACTCATGCGCACTAGTGTCTGCTCTACTGGCGCATGCCCATTAGGAGAGCGAGGATTGAGCAAAGGCTCAAACCTCGGTCTCCTAATGGGCAGGCGGGCGAGTAGTAACCGTGCCCTTAGCCAATCCTAGCGCTGCTGGCAGCGCCATGATTGGCTGAGAGGGGTTGCCAGTGCCACCCCCCTGCCAGTCCACTCCTCCCCAGTGCCGTTGGAATCGTGAAGCCGGCAAGCGACTTCCCCAACATCACCCTGACCCGATCCGGCCAGCCAGGAAAGAGGCAGCTCAGTAACCGGCAGTAAGGTAGGGTTAACTTTTAATTTCCTATGGGATCCCGCCCCCTTCTCCCTTCCGTGAGCACGCCGGCGATAATTATGCACAATGCTCCAGCTCAGAATATTGTGGTTGTTTTTTAAACAAACCTTTGTCTTAAAAAACTATGTCATGGTACGAGTCAGTGTTTCTAGAGCGCTTCCTGCCCCTGCTCTTCGTGCCAAGCAGACAGTGCTTAGCGAATGCCATGCCAGTAGCAGGGGTGAGGGCTTTTCGAAAGTTACACTACTACTGAGTAACTACTCGTGTCGCGTGCACTCTCCTCGCGCACTTATTTATCACATTTTTATTTGAATGTTGCGCGAAGAGGAATAGGAGCGCTTTACGTGAGCCCCAGTTACATCTCAGAAGGTCGCATTCCTTTTATTTCTGGCGCGGAGAGATTGAGCGATTTGCCCAGAATCACACGCGGTGTTCAGCCGCCGACGCTGTGACTCCAACCTGGGTGCCCCGTTGAAAAATCGACAGCAGTGGCCGTAAGGCTTCGTCGTCTTCCATAATTACCAGTGTACAGGTATTTCACCCACAGCCTCCCTCCCCGCACCGGAAGGCATTTCCCATTAATGCAATTATATACTGCTTCCATAATGACCCCCAGTGCAGCCGCCCCCATGCCCTTTCCGTTCCAGCCACGATTAAAAAAAGTCCCCTCGTACGCACAGTATCATCTCCACCGGGGGTGAGGGGCTACTACACGGGATGGGGAGGCGGGAGGCAGGGTTGGGGTAGAAGTGCCAGGGGCCCAGAGCCGTGTACCCCATGTATGTTCTGCGGGTGGGGGTGCGAATCTGCAGCCATTGGCATCATTGCTCCGAAGGGCAGAGCTGCGTAGAGGGCTCTGGGTTTCCAGCTCACCCTCTCTTACACTTTGTGATCTCAGCTTTTCACCAGTGTCCGTGTGAACAGAGTCGAGAGATCTTGTGACACACGGCGGCACCATGTGTGTGTGCAGGCCTGTATGATAAAAGAAACTACAGTGTCCATGCAGGGACTGTCATTTTTCATCCGCAGACTCACCACAGCCATCCGATTTTCTGTTTCTTCATTCACCCACACCGACACCAATCGGCATAGTGCTGTTTGCTGCTGTGTAAAGCGTTTCTTGTAAATCTGCTGGAATTTCACTCTAGCCAAAACATGTATTCAGCAGCTGGTATGGGCTGCTTTACCTTGTCTGGATGTATGACATTACAACGCATGCTTTTACCACGCATGCTTTTACATCGCAGTTTTTACAACGCAAACCTTTACAACGCATAGCGCTTTGGGGTGCTGGATAGTGAATAGTTTAATTTACTATTCCAACTCCAGTCCCCGTGGATAGTAGGGAAGGTGTTGGATAGTAAATTAAACTTATTCCCTATCCTAGAGCGCCCCCCAGCGCAATTGTAAAAGTTGCGTCGTAAAGGATGTTTCCCCCTTGTCTTGCTGGGTCAGAAATGTATTTATGGATGGAGATACATTTTTGAATGCATCTCACAGCCTTGCAAAAGATGCATTAACCCATTGGAACTCTTGAGACAGAAGCTTACCGAAGCACTACGGTGCCTTTAAGAGTGTTCCGTCGCCTGCTGACGAGCCATATTCAATGATGCTGTGTTTAGCTGTTAAGGAGCTCCCCGCTTTTTTTTACACTGACTTGCGGTAATTGGCTGATGTATGGCTCTTTCTTTTCTTGACAGTGAAGCAGACTCGCTCGTTTCATCAAAACCAGTTCTTCGGGTGCCTTCGGGTCGCGTTCCCGACTCTGCACTTCGAAGAGTGCTAGTGTTTATAGAGCGAGAACGCAGACTGGTGCAGTCAGGCCCAGTGCTTCTGCACAGTGCTCCTTTGCTTTGTGTAACCAGGTTTGTGCTTCACAAGTGTGCATCCAGTACAACACCTCTAATGGTCTCCCTGGGCGAAGCTGTGTGTAACGCTCGCCAGGAGAGAGAATTGCCGTTGTTTTTAAATTATTTCAGGCTCTTTTCTTCGAAGGGAATGTGATTGCTCTGGGTGGGGGGGCTGTGTTGGAAATTGCACTTTTAACATTTCGCGCACTCTCAGACACCCGGTCTCCGGCCCATATCCTCACTTCCGGGTCTGGTGAGCACCGGTTAGCGTTGTAGTGGCTGGTAGGGCACCCTATTTAATAAGTATGTTGTGGCGGGCGCGCAGCGGACGCGTCGCCGGCGTGCCGAAGGAGCGCCAAAGGCAAGCCCGTCTGTGCCTGTCCACGCTCAGGCCGGGCACAGGGCCCGAACCCCTGGTTGTTGTAAGGCAAAGGTTTTATTTTATTCAAGTAAGGATCTACTTAATCTTAACCCTGCCTTTAGGAACCAGCAATGCCCTAGGTTGGCCCTAGACAAGGAGAAGAACAACACTATGAGCTCCCAATGCAGATGCTGTTGGATACCGCTCCCCACTATTCTTAATGAGTCCATTAACAAATATAAGACCACCCAGGCAACTCTAAAACCAGTGTTACCTAGAAACGGGGGCACACTGAGATGCATTATGTTCAACGCTAGATCCCTTGTGAAGCACAGCGTGGAATGCGCACTTTTAATGGGGAAGCACGAAATCAAACTGGCTTTTGTCACCGAAACTTAGACCAACAATTGTTCGGGCCCTGATCTGGTGAAAGCTACACCGGCGGGCTTTCACTGTCACACCTTGGATCGGTCCAACAAGAAGGGGGGTGGTCTTGCTATTATCTATCACAAATCACTTTCCCCTAAGTTTGTACCAGCAACCAGGTTGGCCTGTGAGGCCCTAGCCCTTGATATATACTCTGAGGTTAACAGACCGTTTAAAGGGATGCAGATATATCGGCCTCCGGGTCCTAAAGGTAGATTTCTGGAGTCCCTGGACTCGCTGCTGGAGGAGGGTTTGTGCTTGGAATCCTTCTCAGTGATGGGGGATTTTAATTTCTATCTTGAAAATTCCGAAGATGCTGAAACATCTAGGCTGAATCAAATCCTGGGTATCGGGGGCCTGGAGCAAATGGTGAAGGTGCCAACACATGAAAAGGGCCATACCCTGGATGGTGTATACACCAAGAATAAGGATGTAACTGAGATCATGGTCTTCCCGATCCCTTGGTCTGACCATTTTGCAATCAAGTTTGGACTTAAACCATTGCCGGCCCAGCCCATAGGCCAGAAACAGAATCACGAGATAGGCATTAGATCTTGAGATAAGCTGGATCTAGAAAGACTATGTAACGTCCTGGTGAGCTCCATGGTCCAGCTTCCGATAGATGTGGATGAAGCTACATCTACCTATAACACCCGGCTCACCGATGCCTGTGACCAGCTAGTCGCTGTTCAAAAGTGGGTTCCCAAACGGGCTCTGCCCACTGCACCCTGGTACTCGGATGAGCTCAGGGCTAAAAAATTGGTCTGTAAATCTGCAGAGAGAGACTGGCGGAAATCATATTCTGAAGGGATGATGGAAAAGTATAAAACCTGTATTTCTAATTACAAGTTAGCTCTCTTTGGAGCCAAAAAGGAATACTTCTCACTGCAAATAACCAGGGTGGAATCAAACTCTAAAGAACTGTATAAAACAATTTGTAAACGAACTAAACCCATTACCCCCAAAAAACAGGGCGATGTAGAGTTCTGCAATAAAATGGCGGATTATTTTAAAACTAAAGTTGAAACTATTTTCACCTCCCTGGTGGGTCGGATTAATGTAAAACAGATTGATTCAAGTTTTACGGCCTCGGGCTGCCCAACTACCACCGAAGGCTCTCTGGATCATTTTTCCCCCATCGAGAATACTGTATTGATCAAACTGTTGCACACCATAAAATCTGGTGCTCCCAGTGATCCTTTTCCCACCAGAATTGTTAGGTTAATCCCAGATATTATTGGAGAAGTTCTAACCCCCCCTAGTAAACTCAGTTTTTCGGACTGGAATTGTTCCTAGAAATTGGAAAAAGGCCTGCGTGCTCCCTTTGCTAAAGAAGCAACCATTGGACCCCAAGGACTTGAATAATTATCGCCCGATTTCCAGACTCCCTCTGCGAGCTAAAGTACCGGAGAAAGAAATGAACAGCCAATTGAGTAATTTCATTCTGGCTAAGAACTCCTTAGACCCCTCGCAGTTTGGGTTCAGAGCCCTTCACAGAACAGAGTTGGCGTTAATAAAATCTACAGAGGGAATCAGAGAGGCCGTGGATAGGGGAGGAAAACGCTGCAAAACGCTGCGGCTAGGATTCTTACGGACACCAAGACTCGGTGCTCAGCTAAACCAGCGATTAGAACACTACACTGGTTGCCCGTGGTGCAAAGGGTGCATTTCAAGGCCCTGTGCCTCACCCACAAATTTTTTCAAGGGGAAAGCCCCGCCAATCCTTAAGGACCTGGTTGTCCCGTATACCACGTCCAGAACTCTCCGTTCCTCGAACGCTCATCTAACTCAAATACCCAGGATCAAGAAAACACGCTCCGGAGGTCGGCGCTTCTCCTTTCAAGCATCCAAATTGTGGAACGCCCTCCCGCTCGATCTGCGGGCCCAACACAATCTGATGCCGTTCCGAAGGCTTCTAAAGACCTGGCTGTTCCCGTAACCATCTGTTCCGCACTCGCCTAATCCATCAGATGCATCTATTAGCGCTGGGATGCTCATGGGCAGCCATGCGCTCTAGAAATCTCATTACAATTACAATTACAAATGCCATCTTAATCCTCCTGGACCTATCCGCGGCCTTTGACACAGTCCACCATGGGGTCCTGCTGAACCGGCTCTCTGACATTGGAGTCAAGGGTTCAGCATGGAAATGGCTACACTCCTTGCTGGCTGATAGATCCCAGACAGTGGACCTAGATGGGAATGTCTCGGACCTCTTCTCGCTCCCTTGTGGGCTGCCACAGGGCTCTTCCTTAAGCCCCACGCTTTTTAATATCTATTTGGCCCCCTTGGCCAATATTATCCGGTCATTTGGGTTCCAGCTCACCTCCTACGCTGATGACACACAGATTGTGTTGTCGCTGACGGAGGGAGCGGAAAGAGAAGCAGGGGACAGGTTTCAGGAATGTATGAGCTCCATTTCCAGCTGGATGTCATCTAATTGCTTAAAGATCAACTCACCAAAAATGCAGGTGATAAAGTTTAGCAATAATCCCCGGGTATGGACACCGGACTGGTGGCCGGAAGAGCTGGGTTCCTGCCCAATACCCTCTAGGAAATCCAAGAATCTGGGAGTCTTGGTGGATAACAAACTCACCATGGGGGACCAAGTGAACCAGGTGACTTCTGCCTGTTTCATGGTCCTTAGAATAATTAAAAAAATCAAGCGCTTGCTCTCAGCCAGCAACCTTAGGAAGGTTGTTACAGCTCTGATTTTGTCCCGTCTGGACTACTGCAACAGCCGCTATCTTAATGTACAGAAACAACACATGTACAAGCTGCAACTAGTCCAGAATGCGGCAGTCAGATTGCTGTCGGAAACCGCAAGGTTTGCTTCGGTCAGAGGAGAGCTGAGGAAATTACATTGGCTCCCAATTCCACTCAGATCACGGTTTAAGGCCCTTTGTGTGGTTTTTAAAGCAGCAAATGGTATTGACCCAGAGTTTCTCAAGCATAGACTCACTTGGTATGTCCCCAGCAGAACCCTGCGTTCCTCCGGGTGTAAATTAGTTCAAACTTCCATGTTTAAGAAAACCAACTGGGGAGGCCGAAGTTTCTTTCACTGTGCCTCTAAAGCAGAGGTCTTCAAACTTTTGTAGGTTGAGCCCCCCCAGCAGAATTGTTTTCGATGTTGGGCCCCCCCACCACCTGACAGAAATTTCTGGAATCTAGTACACTACATAATCGACCGCCGCGTACATATCACGGGCCATATCTATTAACTAAACTGTAGTTATCAATTACATCTTTTTAAACACTTATCCGCTGCTGCCGTGAATAGATTGCTGTTACAGATTTTTTGACCTCTGGGACTAGGTTAGTGTAGTACTAGCAGTTGGGCAGAAAAGTACCACGCCACGGAAGAGCACTACCACAGCATGGGGGATTTTCGTTTAGGATGGGCTCACCACCTTCTGCTTTGGGAGGCCTACAGTCAGGAGCCACAAGTGATGACAAGAACACCATGCTGGCATGGCTGACCTGCAGGCATGATGTATTTTTTACTCATGTATGTATGTGTCTGTTTAACAGAAGACAACTGTAGATTTGGCGGCCCAGCTACCGCCGGCATGGTAGAGACACTGCGTCTGCTACAGTGGCGACGAGGCAGAAAATAACTTTACAAGGCCCACAGTCTTTACTATCCAATCGACATACCGTGGTGTTAGGCCTTTTCCACCGGCGATCCAAGTGGCAGTGAGCAGGATGGCACAGAAGTTTACCTGAGTGAGGTGACAGGAAGGAGGACTGTGCATGGGGGTAAGAAGAACTGTGAATTAAATACCGCCACAATCATACAAAGCATTTGAATTTCGGAAAATATAATCAAATAGGAATGCCGGTGGCAGCATGGCAATCGTAAACAATATGTTACATTTAAAAGCCATTCAATATTCTGAAGCTCTCAGGTAGCTTGTTCGTAAATATATTTAGCCAATTATGACTTTCAAATCAATGTATGATTCTGTCATTAAATAACAGAGTTATTCTATGGAATTAAAAGCCAAGCAACACAATGCAAATTTTGATATTAGAGAAATTGTTTTTAAAGAACTGATAACTCACATAAACTCTGCAGCCAAGGCGCTCTAGAATTTATACAAGTGAATACATTGAATTATTGCTCGAATATGTGTGTCATTTCTAATGTTTATATACATTTCCCTCGTCATTACTGCTTGATTTTGCTCGCAAGAAAAGTGTCACTCAGTGGTTGAAATGTAACTCATAATTACACTGAAATTATAAAAGTGTCACACAAAGCAATCTTAAACCTTGTCAGCGATGGAACACTAATTTCAGCTACAGTGGGAGGCAAGGAGTTTCCTCTGCTTTGAAATCGAATGCAAAGGAACAGGACTGTCTCTTCCTTTGCTTTCGGTTTTAGCTGAGGAGACGTCCTGCCTCCCACTGCAGCTGAAGCATTTCAGCGCAGGCCTGCCAAGCATCACGCATCAGGTGTGATGCTAACGCATTTCAGTGCAGTGTTCCGCATCACCGCACTGAAATGCATTGTCACGCATTTCTGCCACTCTGAAACTCTGGCAAGCAGGGTGCCAAAGCGCGCTGTCAGCGCCTGCCAGCTGCTCCCTGCAGACTTGCTGCAGGCACTGGGCAGTAAGTTAATAGTTAATTTTGTCTTCTCTCAGCTCTGGAGTGGCTGAGAGTGTTACAATGTATGGCTACAAATTAAATCCGACAGCTGACTCGTGCTGGCAACATTTATATTTCCTGCGCCACGCGGCTTTTAGACACACCAGACGCATCAGACACACTGAGTGACATTCACACTCTGACAATTACCGAGAGCTGGTGCAAGGCCTGCCCAGGCTGGCTCAGCAGTCGTTGCTAACGCTGTGGCACACCAGGGGGCACAATCTCCGTTATGTCCTGGACCGGAGGAAGAGAGTTCAGTAGTGGCGGGGAACTCAAACTGAGATTCGAGTCCTCCGTACGCTGCCACTGCTGACTGTGACGCAAATTTTATAAAACCCAGCAGCGTTGCCGGACTGAGCAGTAAGTGAGTGACCGATTTAGTCACTCCCGCTACACTACAATGACTGACAGGACACATGGCCGCCTGTGCCGCTGCGCATCAGAGGCATCGCAGACATCGCGGGCGCAAAGTGCGGGGGGACTTGTCAGTGAGTCACTCTGCTGGGAGAAGAAGAGTGCATGATGCAGTGTGCTGTGCGGCCGCGGGTCCCTGTGTGGTTCACGCCGCAGCCACCGGACGGACCGGAACGCAGAGACAGTAGCAGTCTGAAGCAACTCCAGTTCATTAAGTAAGTGTTTACGCGCCAGGCAGACTTAGTGTACACAGTTTAAGCCATTCGTGCTCCCCTGCGGAGTCCCACAAGGATCATCGCTGAGTCCGACTCTTTTTAATGTTTATGTCTCCACCCTGGCGCCAGTGATTAGATCCTTCGTATTCAATCTGACATCCTACGCTGACGACACGCAGATTGTTGTGTCGCTGCGTCCGGGAGAATTGGACAGCACAGCAGATCGGTTTAGATGCTGCATGCGGGAGGTGAGTAACTGGATGGCAGGAAACTGCCTTAAGCTCAATTCTGCAAAAACAGAGGTGCTGCTGTTTGGGTCAAGGGATAACTTTTGGTCCCCTCGCTGGCGGCCAGAGGAAATGGGGTTCCCCCCTCTCCGGTTGCAAAGGTAAAAAATCTGGGTGTATGGATGGACGACTCTCTGTCCTTTAGGCCACAAATCAATGCACTGTCCTCGGCTACCCATTATGTGCTCAAAACTATCCGGAAAGTCCTGCCATTTCTTCCGGTGGAACACAAGAAGACAGTAGTGACCGGACTGGTGATGTCCCGGTTAGACTACTGCAACAGTCTGCTACTGAATGCCCAGCAGGGGCTTTTAAATAAACTTCAAATTTTGCAGAATGCAGCAGCACGTCTGAATACTGGCACCCCCAAGTTCGCCTCAGTAGCTCAGGACCTCGTAAAGCTACACTGGCTGCCAGTTCGCAAAAGAATTGTCTTTAAGTCACCCTGCGTGATTTTCAAAGCCCTGCATGGCTTGGGCCCCCAATGCATAACCCCTCTCTTCCAGTGGTACAAGCCAGTGCGAGCTCTAAGATCAGCTGAGCAGGGGCTGGTTGTAGTCCCAAGAGTAAGGAAAGTCCGCTGGGGAGGCAGAAGTCTATCCCTGGGTGCCGCCAAGGCGTGGAATGCACTGCCTTCGAGCCTCAGACAGATCCCCGACTTGCTCACATTCAGGAAGGCCCTTAAGACCTGGCTCTTTACACGCTAAGTCCCCTGCCCATGCCCACTAGCGATCAATCAGCGCCAGGACACCTTCGGGTAACAGTGCGCTTTAAAAAAGTCAAAAATAAAAAAAATTAAAAATGAGTGCTTGTGTGACATTAGCGCTGCCTCGGAGACGCACACAAAGTCTGATCATCTCTGGTAAATTATTTCAGTCTGACTCACATAATCAATTTATTTTCAAATCTGCAGGGCTGCTCTGTCTCCTCATCCTTATCATGGCCGCCCTGACTAACTAGATTTATCTTCACAGACTACGGTTGACAGTTTTACCAGCACGCTCTCCCTGCTCTCTCGGCACTGGGGCCCGCCTGGGGGAGGGGGAGGAAAGGAAGGTGGTCCGTTATGGCTCAAGTCATCCTCATCATTTTTCAGATGCCCACTGTCCGCTCTCATCTGTTGTAACACCATTATTTCACAGCGTGGAGCGCACCACGCAATGCAAATGATTGAGATGAGATGAGAAAAGATGATAATTAACTGAGATACAGAAATCTGCAGGTGCAGGGCCGCTCTTCATCCTTCAGGTTTACATCTGCAAGAGATCTCAGATTCCATTTCATTCTGCAGACAGTAATCTCAGCAGGCCGTCATCCTTCTTGGGTACTTCACTTGAGGCTCAGGGATTTTCTTTAGACTACGGGTGCCGGTGTGTGATTTGCCACTAGTGTCCTTCCATTTCTGGTGCTCTACAGCAGTTTCAAGAAGTTTTTGGAGCTTTTTTGTTCAAATGGCTGCAATTTCTGATATTTGGAAGTTTCCTTTGTGTTCATTGAATGATTTTTGTTCGCGAGAAAGTGTCACTCATAGAAGTTGGAATGTCACACATAGCAATCTGAATCCTTGGCAGCTATGTCAGCGCTACCTATTAACCCCCTCCTGGGATGGTGAACAGTTAGCACTTCGCAAACAAAAGCATGGGCGCGTCGTGCCCAATGATTTCCCCTCCCTTCCCCCTCCAACCCTCTGTCACCGGGAGTTCTTTAATGAAGGAAATTCCCATTTGAAATGGGTGAAGACTTGCGACGCGGAGGACAACAAAGGTAAGATTTTAGTGCCCAGTGCGCGCCCCCCCTGGGATGGTGTCGCACCCACCCTGGGCGCGCCCCACAGTTTGAAGAACTCTGCGTCTAAAGCATGGAACGAACTTCCATTACAACTAAGAAATGCTCCAGATCTTATCTCCTTTCGGAAGGGTTTGAAAACTTGGCTTTTCTCTCAATAGCTCACCGTTTCCCAGGTAACCAGTACTCAGTGCCAGGACACCTCAGGGTAGCAGTGCGCTTTATAAGTACAAATAACATAACATAACATGTGTTAAAACGTTTGTTTACAGGTTTTTGGGATCGATTGATTCTTTTAGGGTGCACAAAAACTCTTGGCAGCCCAGAAATACCTTTCTGATTGACTATAATGTTTTTGAGACTGATCCCATATCGCAATTATGTTAAGCATAACATTTCTTCTTGAATGCTGCTAATCTGTGACCTGTTTAGTTATTTGTTTAGTTGTGTGCAGTTTAAATTTAAAAAATCTGTGAGGTTCTCAGCATTTTATCTTGAAGTCTGCTATGAAGCTCTGTGGGTATACGGAATAGGCAGCTACCATGTTGTTGTAGTATGACATCCCTTTATTAATGTAATAACTGCACTTTTACAATTGCATTATTAACCTTCTTGCTTCTGGAATTTGCTTGAAAATGCACCATTTACCCACTCTTTTTTCAAAAAGGTGCTTGCTCGCCACAGGCTCGCCCAGAAACTTCACGCCCCACCACTTTCAAATGTCATCAGCCACCCCTGTTCCCAGTGTGTTCTTGTGGTTTGAGTATCTGCCATTTATTGCAGTATTATCCTTCCACCTGTGTCTGGTACTCTTTTGTAACATGCAAACGTCACTTTTCTCTTGTAACGCACTATTTGCTACCTCTTACACAGTCCTGCCAAGTGTCACGTATCTGGCGTGACGCTAACGCATTTCAGTGTGGTGTTACCGCAACACCGCACTGAAATGCATTGTTACGCATTTGCTACTGACCTCCGGCACTCAGTGGGTACAGTTCTGAAACTGGCGCCTTGTCTTTTGGCTGTGTACCGTGCACCCGGCCGATCCGGGCCCCAGGCAGCACAAAGTTTTCTTGCCAGGCTCAGACTAGTAAGAGTTAAAGAAAAGATCTCAGTGCCTTGGTGCTCTGCTACAATGTAACACATCTGCAGTGACTCGTTGCGTGTAGAGATGGGCAGCTCTGTGGCACCACCGGGGTCAGATGTGACCTCACGTCCGTTCTGGAACTGAAAGTGAGGCTGGAGAAGAAGTGGCGGGGCCAGGGTCGGACTAGATGTGCCGCCTGTGTCGTCGGTCCGACCACTGACTGGTCAGCATCATGGCCGCGCGGCACGGCGTCATGTTAGTGTGCCTGAGGGCGAGGCATAAATGATCATCGCTGGGCCTGCTGGCGTTCCGTCCGCCGCGGCCGCCGGACCAGGCCCCTACGCACAGAGACTTACCTGTCACGTAAGTTGTGAGTTTCATTTTTGTATAAATTAAACCCGAATTTATTTGGAGCCTATCTGTACTCACTGTACACAGGATTCCGTCATTCCCGCAGTTTTACTTTTGCTCATTTTCCTAGCCGAGCAGATACAGCATCAAGGAGATAAAAGTAGGAGTAGTGGGGGGGCGGGTCTCCGGTGGGCAATGATGGCAGGAGGGAGGCACAGTGTTGCCTTCGCTGTGCTTCAGGGAGCGGATGGAAAATAGTCCGCAGTCAGACCTCAGCTGTGGGCCGATCTGCACCAGCCGCGTTGTATCGGGGCAGATGCTGCAAGAAGCATTCGCAGGCAGCAATGCCATTCGCCCCCAGGTGAGTGAGTCCTACGTGGTATGAGAGGGGGATGGGGTGGGGTGCAGTCGCCGGCTGTCCAGAAGGGTTGGCGGCAGAAGCCGATGACTCAAAGCGTAACCCGATAGCTCTATAGTGTGGTGAGTGGTGTTCGCTGCAGGCAGGCACAATGAGAATAGCAGCCGAGGGTTCCAGTACAGCTACAAAGGCACCGTCTGCCCCACTGCAATGTGGGGCACACTTCTGGTGCCTGAGAGTCTAGCATATATTGCAGTATTATACCTCTAATTGTACTTTGTACTCTTTTGTAACCTGCACACTTGTCACTTTTTCCTCCTGTAATGCACTGTTTGCTCCTCTTGTATTTTGTTTGCTCACAATTGTCACTTTTACCTCGTAACTTAACGTCTGCATTTGTAATTTGTTCACTTGTAATTTTCTCCTCATGTATCATTACTGGTCCTATTGTGAAGCGCTCTGACGCCTTCGGGGAACGTCCGCGCTATATAAAAACGCATAAATGAATAAATAAATCAATAGCCTCTGCCTCGTGCTCACTTGCGGCCCCTGTCGCCATGAGGCCTCCGAGGCGGGGCCGAGCAGTGCGTGCTTCCCTTGATGTAACAGGGCTGTCAGGCCAGCCAGGAAGTGAGGTAGACCGGCATCGACTTAATCCCACGGTGCAGATGGGATCCGATAGCATGTGAATCAGGCATTTAGCATGCAGGGCCACCAGAGTTTACAGACAGTCTTTTAAAGCATTATCAACCAAATTCTATAATCACTGAAAACTTGAAACACAGACAGAAGACACACCAAATATTCTTTAAGTTGTCCAGCAATACTCTGTCATGAATACAGAGCAAAAAAAATGAAATTACAAAATCCACTGTGGGAATATCCGCCTGAGACATTGGATGACTAACATTTAAATACTTATATTCTGAATCTTCTATCAGTCCTTCCTCCTTCCATACACATAAGTGTTCCAAAATATTTTGGGAAATCTCTTTCAACGGATTGATTTTAACTTTTTTATAACAGTTCTCATCCTTGAGTTGTTCCCGTATCTCTGCCACATAATTTGCCCTATTCATCACAACGATGTTCCCCCCCTTATCAGCTTCCCTGATGATTATTGAGGGGTCTTGTTTTAAATTTGATAGGGCTAATCTTTCTTGCCGGGACAGATTATCTTTATAATGGTGGTTCAATGTGTAATTATCTTGTAATTTGAAAAATTCCTGTAAAGTCTTTTCCATGAAAAGGTCAATTGCTGTGTATTGGCTACCATGGGGAATAAACTTAGATTTACTGCGCAATCCACTAGTGCACTGGTAATTTGTTTCTATTTCACATAGACTTGCAACATCGTCTACAGTAAGATCCATTTCCCCCGACAAAGTCATTAACAAATGAACATCTTCTAACTCAGATAATGTCATTTCAGAGTCTTTATTCAGTATTTTATTCTGCACATTTACATCCAGTGTTGAAAAAAAACTTTTCAATTTTAAATTCCTACAAAATTTAAACAAATCAATGTGTAACTCAGTGTAATCACAATTATATACAGGACAATATTTCAATCCTTTTTGTAATACTGAAACCTCATGTTCATTTAGATGCCTATCCGACAGATTAATGACTTCCAATTCCCCAGGGGCAGCCCGACACTGTTCTAGTTCTTGTTCCTGTTTTGACTCCTGGTGCCCATCCTTGTATTTGTGGGATTTCCTCCTCCCCCTTCTAGTCCTCCTGTGAACTTTTTCCGACCTTTCTTGATCATTTTTAGTTCGTCGCAAAAAGAAGAGTTCTTTTTCGGTGCTCCTCCTGCAGCACCCATCGTATTATCCTCAATAGAGGAGATACTAGAACTACTATAATTTGTAGATGTGCTTAAATCACCTGATTGTGCTGCCCCAGCCATTTGATTCGATTTCGGTTTAGGTTTGGCCACCTCATCGTACCCTCGGGCAAAAGTAAAGATTCTTCCCTCATTGTAGTCCCGCTCATCTCTTTTTAGTTTACTTAGTTTTTTATCCTTGATTTGCAGTTGATGTTTATTAATAACATCTTTAAGAATAAGATAATTTTTATCTGTAAGTTCAGGTAAATTCATCTCTTTGATTTCCTTTTCTAAATCAGCTATTTGTAGTCTTAATTTTTCTACTTTTCTGTCCGAATTCTTAATCAGAATATTCATCATAGTAAATGATGAAGTGTACAGATTCTCTTCCCACTCCTTCAAGTGGTCTTCCTCAAGATCATCATAAGTTGGGAATATGAGGATACGGAGTCCTCGAGGTACCCTCTTTTGTTCCATATAATTTTTGAGGGTTACACCATCCCACCATTTACTCAATTCGGATTTACGAAGCCTCTCTAATTTCAAAAATTTATCTCTAAGACTAATTTTGGTGTCATTTCTTTTAGTACCCGCGGCACCATTGGGCTGTCTACTCTGAAAAACTTCTGCGGCTAGTTTATCTCTGTCATCATCCATGACTTTACAGGTCCCTGTGCTACTACAACCCCAATAATAATTTTATAACAAAGACTTTGGGACGACGTTGGGTTTACTACGGTGCACTAGGGATAGTACACTAGAAATCACACTGTTAAACACTCCACCAACTACCGGGGCACCGTCCCACCCCGGGTGAAACTGAGCTAATACGAAAAAAAGAGCTGGGAGTGCAATATTTATGTCAGAAACAATTTAAGTGTTTTAATTTACAAAAAGAAACATAAATCAATCAATGGTACAAGATCCTAAATTGCGAAAATACAGTCAAAATTCTTCTTTTTCTTGTTTTTCTGCAGCCGACGCGTTTCGTCCTAGAGGCAGGACGTCATCAGGGCTGCAATAGCAAACACACAATACAGATACATCAGTATATGTATACAATATCACTCAATAACCTTAGTAACCTGTGAAATGAAACAACACATCTTCAGGTAACATATTAAATCCAATACAGCTCATTGTGCCGAATGGTACTGTCCGAAAATTAATTGACATAACAGTACTACAGATAAACGGGAAAACATTCCTCAAATCATCCAGTTGGTTCCAGCAAGTACGTATTTCACAACATATTTGTTGTGCCTATTTTAAACACTTACATATTTAATCTACATCCTGTGATGAAGTGCTAGCAAACTGTTGTACAAGTGTTAAAAAACAATCATTCATAGATAGTGGACCGCTCACCTAATATTGTTGAAATAAGACTCTTCTTTTATTATGGCTCCTAATTTTGAACCAGTGGTCTAGGCAACAGTTACTTCAAGAGGCCGATTCTTCATATGCACTCTAGTAATATTGTCAGACTGGGGTGAGGCAGAAAAAAGGAAAGACCAATGAGTTATCCAATCAGTTTCTGAATATCCACCCAGATAACCTTCACTACTCTGGTTCTCTTTTATCCTGTACTACCTCCATATGCCAAACCATAATAGCATCCATACCTTTTCAAACTCAACGTTTCGTCTTCTCTCTAAATCGATTTAACCATTCTTTAAATCGAGAGTCTCTTAAAAACGATCCACCCGTGGCTTCTCGCACCTACGAGATGTCCAAAACACAATAATGTAATCTAGAGTGCTCTATTTGCCCTCTTCAATATCAGCCCAGGGTGTTTCCCTATTAACTCACCGCTTTCCAATATAGTGTAGCCAAGCGGGAAAATAACTTCTATGTCTGCAGTCGCAATGTCCGTTTGTTCATAAACTGCTCATTCTAAAAAATATTTTTAACAAAAAAGGAACAGATGCTGTAAACTTGGCATATCTTGTATTGAAATTTCTCTCTTACACTCAACGCTACCTAAGTTTTTCGCTTACCTTCGTAATCTCGCCTCCTGAACCTATGACCACGCCAACCGGGTGCGATAAATCCCGGAAGTGCGGTTACTCCAATCTCCCTTTGTTAAAAAAGAGTTCAATGACCAATCAGAACTCTCAAAAATCACGCGCGCATTATCATGCCGTTCACCTGTAAGTGAATGTGAGTTTCCATTCAGGTCCGCTACCTTTTCGTTGCCGCTTGTCGTTTCCGATCATGCGCATTACGCTGTTACGAGGTTGGATCGCTACCTCTGTTCATTACCGATAGTTATCCGGTCATGCGCAATAGACTATTATGCAAGTCAATTTGTTCACCATAGTGTTTCCGGTCCTGCGCATTCGGTGTGCATGAGTTTCCAGTCTGGTCCGCCATGTATAAAAATCTTGATGTATACTAAAAGGAGGTTTTCCCTGAATAATCCTTGTCATCTCTGCATGATGATTACCTCTAATAATGCGCATATGCGCACTCATCTACAATCATGAAAAACCGTCTACACGTACTCGTCTGCAGTAAAAGCTACTAACCCGACACCACCATACACCATTATCCTTTCTGTGCGAGACTACATCTTTTCATATACACTAACACGTTCGTTTAAAATCTCCAAAACCAATTAGCAAACTCTCATCAGCAGAGAAGTATATCTATCCAATACCTCCGTGTACCAGCACACTCATAACAAAAATACCGTTGCGACCTCTACCTCTTCTTATTATTGCTATGCTTATGTATTCCCCTTTGAGTCAATGATTTGTGAGTATATCTTCATATAAATGATTATCACACCGGGGCACATTTATGTAATGTTTCCATGTTATCTTGGAGAGCTTATCATTTGGTTGATCTAATAATAGATTATATATGTCTACACTCGATAAGAAAGTATCCCATAAGAAACCAACAGTTTGCCTGCTCAACATCTCAGGATGTGTACAATAAACACATAAAGTCTACACTTGATAAGGAAGTATCCATGAAGAAAACAATAATCATTGAAGATTTATGCCAAAAAATAGTGTAGTTCAGAATCAATATTTAAGCCATGAGTCATACTACGACATTTGATTATCCAACGTGCTTCTGTTTGACGGATTCGTAGTTCCCAATTCCCCCCCCTTACATGCTGCGGCACCTTTTGTATGCCATGGAATTTAAATCCCAAGTTGGCACCATGTTCCTTTTCCATATGCACGTAGAGTGGGGATCTAGTATCTCGATTCATTATTGCTCGTCTATGCTCCTGCATTCTTATTTTTAAGGGTCTTTTGGTGCTGCCTATATATACTTTGTTGCAGCAACAGATGATGACATAGATTATTCCTACACTGTTGCAATTAATGAAATCATTGATGTAAAATTGCTTGGATCCATTGAATCTGAAAGTTTTTGTTTTATTAATGCCGTGCGAACATATAACACAGGATCCACAGGTGTAAAAGCCTTTAGGCTGGGTGGATAACCAATCTGTCGTTGGCTTCTTTGTTGGACGAATATAATTCGTCGAAACTTTGTCCCTAATGGTCGGGCATTTTTTGAACGTAATTGCGGGTCTATCATCCAGTATCGTGGATAGACCCGGGACACCTTTCAACAGGGTCCAATTTCTACTTAATGCTTGTCTGATTTTTTCTTTTTGCACACAATATGCTGTGACAAAGGAAAGTTTGTGCCTGACTAATTCTCTCTTTTTTGGAAGTAAAGTGGTTGCTCTGTCAATTTTAGACACTTTCTCACTAGCCCTTGCTAGATCTTTTTTGGCATAACCTCTCTTACTTAGTCTCAGTTTCAGTTGATTGAGTTCTTGAGTATAGTCTTCATCCCGACTGCAATTTCTGCGGGTTCTGACCATTTCACCGTAAGGTATTCCCCCAATCACAGATCCTGGGTGAAAACTGTCTGCTCTTAAGATAGAGTTGGTGGCCGTTGCTTTTCTAAATAGACTGCTGTTGATTTTATCACCAACTACTGTCAGTGTCACATCTAAGTATTCTATACTGGATGTACTATGATTCATTGTCAGTTTCACATTGAAATCGTTATGATTCAAGTAGTGCAAATACTTTTTTAGGTCGTCCGAAGTACCTCTCCATATTATTAGGATGTCGTCGATGAATCTGGCCCAAAATACCACCAGATCCATCCACTCACCAGCTCTGCGGCTCCAGGCGTGCTCCCTCTCATACCAGCCCATGAATAGATTGGCATAAGAGGGAGCAAACCTGGATCCCATCGCCGTGCCCTGATCTGGTGGAACCATTCATCCTCAAATAGGAAGTAATTATTTGTCAAAATAAGCTGACTCATTTGAATTATCATTTTGGAGTGGTGTCTTAAGCTCGCACTTCTGCTGCCCAAAAAGTGCTCTAGCGCTTGAATACCCTTGTCCATCTCGATGCAGGTATACAGACCCACCACGTCTAATGTTGCCAAGATCATCCCGTCTTCCCACTTAAAATCCTGCAATTTATTAAGAATGTCGGTGGTGTCCCTCACGTATGAAGGTAAGTTCACCACTAACGGCTTAATAAAGCCATCAACAAACTCTGACATGTGTTCTGTGACACTGCCAATGCTGGAGACTATGGGCATGCCTGGTGGCTTAGCTCTGTCCTTGTGAATTTTCGGTAATGTGTAAAGGAAGGGAGACATTGGATGACTAACATTTAAATACTTATATTCTGAATCTTCTATCAGTCCTTCCTCCTTCCATACACATAAGTGTTCCAAAATATTTTGGGAAATCTCTTTCAACGGATTGATTTTAACTTTTTTATAACAGTTCTCATCCTTGAGTTGTTCCCGTATCTCTGCCACATAATTTGCCCTATTCATCACAACGATGTTCCCCCCCTTATCAGCTTCCCTGATGATTATTGAGGGGTCTTGTTTTAAATTTGATAGGGCTAATCTTTCTTGCCGGGACAGATTATCTTTATAATGGTGGTTCAATGTGTAATTATCTTGTAATTTGAAAAATTCCTGTAAAGTCTTTTCCATGAAAAGGTCAATTGCTGTGTATTGGCTACCATGGGGAATAAACTTAGATTTACTGCGCAATCCACTAGTGCACTGGTAATTTGTTTCTATTTCACATAGACTTGCAACATCGTCTACAGTAAGATCCATTTCCCCCGACAAAGTCATTAACAAATGAACATCTTCTAACTCAGATAATGTCATTTCAGAGTCTTTATTCAGTATTTTATTCTGCACATTTACATCCAGTGTTGAAAAAAAACTTTTCAATTTTAAATTCCTACAAAATTTAAACAAATCAATGTGTAACTCAGTGTAATCACAATTATATACAGGACAATATTTCAATCCTTTTTGTAATACTGAAACCTCATGTTCATTTAGATGCCTATCCGACAGATTAATGACTTCCAATTCCCCAGGGGCAGCCCGACACTGTTCTAGTTCTTGTTCCTGTTTTGACTCCTGGTGCCCATCCTTGTATTTGTGGGATTTCCTCCTCCCCCTTCTAGTCCTCCTGTGAACTTTTTCCGACCTTTCTTGATCATTTTTAGTTCGTCGCAAAAAGAAGAGTTCTTTTTCGGTGCTCCTCCTGCAGCACCCATCGTATTATCCTCAATAGAGGAGATACTAGAACTACTATAATTTGTAGATGTGCTTAAATCACCTGATTGTGCTGCCCCAGCCATTTGATTCGATTTCGGTTTAGGTTTGGCCACCTCATCGTACCCTCGGGCAAAAGTAAAGATTCTTCCCTCATTGTAGTCCCGCTCATCTCTTTTTAGTTTACTTAGTTTTTTATCCTTGATTTGCAGTTGATGTTTATTAATAACATCTTTAAGAATAAGATAATTTTTATCTGTAAGTTCAGGTAAATTCATCTCTTTGATTTCCTTTTCTAAATCAGCTATTTGTAGTCTTAATTTTTCTACTTTTCTGTCCGAATTCTTAATCAGAATATTCATCATAGTAAATGATGAAGTGTACAGATTCTCTTCCCACTCCTTCAAGTGGTCTTCCTCAAGATCATCATAAGTTGGGAATATGAGGATACGGAGTCCTCGAGGTACCCTCTTTTGTTCCATATAATTTTTGAGGGTTACACCATCCCACCATTTACTCAATTCGGATTTACGAAGCCTCTCTAATTTCAAAAATTTATCTCTAAGACTAATTTTGGTGTCATTTCTTTTAGTACCCGCGGCACCATTGGGCTGTCTACTCTGAAAAACTTCTGCGGCTAGTTTATCTCTGTCATCATCCATGACTTTACAGGTCCCTGTGCTACTACAACCCCAATAATAATTTTATAACAAAGACTTTGGGACGACGTTGGGTTTACTACGGTGCACTAGGGATAGTACACTAGAAATCACACTGTTAAACACTCCACCAACTACCGGGGCACCGTCCCACCCCGGGTGAAACTGAGCTAATACGAAAAAAAGAGCTGGGAGTGCAATATTTATGTCAGAAACAATTTAAGTGTTTTAATTTACAAAAAGAAACATAAATCAATCAATGGTACAAGATCCTAAATTGCGAAAATACAGTCAAAATTCTTCTTTTTCTTGTTTTTCTGCAGCCGACGCGTTTCGTCCTAGAGGCAGGACGTCATCAGGGCTGCAATAGCAAACACACAATACAGATACATCAGTATATGTATACAATATCACTCAATAACCTTAGTAACCTGTGAAATGAAACAACACATCTTCAGGTAACATATTAAATCCAATACAGCTCATTGTGCCGAATGGTACTGTCCGAAAATTAATTGACATAACAGTACTACAGATAAACGGGAAAACATTCCTCAAATCATCCAGTTGGTTCCAGCAAGTACGTATTTCACAACATATTTGTTGTGCCTATTTTAAACACTTACATATTTAATCTACATCCTGTGATGAAGTGCTAGCAAACTGTTGTACAAGTGTTAAAAAACAATCATTCATAGATAGTGGACCGCTCACCTAATATTGTTGAAATAAGACTCTTCTTTTATTATGGCTCCTAATTTTGAACCAGTGGTCTAGGCAACAGTTACTTCAAGAGGCCGATTCTTCATATGCACTCTAGTAATATTGTCAGACTGGGGTGAGGCAGAAAAAAGGAAAGACCAATGAGTTATCCAATCAGTTTCTGAATATCCACCCAGATAACCTTCACTACTCTGGTTCTCTTTTATCCTGTACTACCTCCATATGCCAAACCATAATAGCATCCATACCTTTTCAAACTCAACGTTTCGTCTTCTCTCTAAATCGATTTAACCATTCTTTAAATCGAGAGTCTCTTAAAAACGATCCACCCGTGGCTTCTCGCACCTACGAGATGTCCAAAACACAATAATGTAATCTAGAGTGCTCTATTTGCCCTCTTCAATATCAGCCCAGGGTGTTTCCCTATTAACTCACCGCTTTCCAATATAGTGTAGCCAAGCGGGAAAATAACTTCTATGTCTGCAGTCGCAATGTCCGTTTGTTCATAAACTGCTCATTCTAAAAAATATTTTTAACAAAAAAGGAACAGATGCTGTAAACTTGGCATATCTTGTATTGAAATTTCTCTCTTACACTCAACGCTACCTAAGTTTTTCGCTTACCTTCGTAATCTCGCCTCCTGAACCTATGACCACGCCAACCGGGTGCGATAAATCCCGGAAGTGCGGTTACTCCAATCTCCCTTTGTTAAAAAAGAGTTCAATGACCAATCAGAACTCTCAAAAATCACGCGCGCATTATCATGCCGTTCACCTGTAAGTGAATGTGAGTTTCCATTCAGGTCCGCTACCTTTTCGTTGCCGCTTGTCGTTTCCGATCATGCGCATTACGCTGTTACGAGGTTGGATCGCTACCTCTGTTCATTACCGATAGTTATCCGGTCATGCGCAATAGACTATTATGCAAGTCAATTTGTTCACCATAGTGTTTCCGGTCCTGCGCATTCGGTGTGCATGAGTTTCCAGTCTGGTCCGCCATGTATAAAAATCTTGATGTATACTAAAAGGAGGTTTTCCCTGAATAATCCTTGTCATCTCTGCATGATGATTACCTCTAATAATGCGCATATGCGCACTCATCTACAATCATGAAAAACCGTCTACACGTACTCGTCTGCAGTAAAAGCTACTAACCCGACACCACCATACACCATTATCCTTTCTGCGCGAGACTACATCTTTTCATATACACTAACACGTTCGTTTAAAATCTCCAAAACCAATTAGCAAACTCTCATCAGCAGAGAAGTATATCTATCCAATACCTCCGTGTACCAGCACACTCATAACAAAAATACCGTTGCGACCTCTACCTCTTCTTATTATTGCTATGCTTATGTATTCCCCTTTGAGTCAATGATTTGTGAGTATATCTTCATATAAATGATTATCACACCGGGGCACATTTATGTAATGTTTCCATGTTATCTTGGAGAGCTTATCATTTGGTTGATCTAATAATAGATTATATATGTCTACACTCGATAAGAAAGTATCCCATAAGAAACCAACAGTTTGCCTGCTCAACATCTCAGGATGTGTACAATAAACATAGTCTCCAGCATTGGCAGTGTCACAGAACACATGTCAGAGTTTGTTGATGGCTTTATTAAGCCGTTAGTGGTGAACTTACCTTCATACGTGAGGGACACCACCGACATTCTTAATAAATTGCAGGATTTTAAGTGGGAAGACGGGATGATCTTGGCAACATTAGACGTGGTGGGTCTGTATACCTGCATCGAGATGGACAAGGGTATTCAAGCGCTAGAGCACTTTTTGGGCAGCAGAAGTGCGAGCTTAAGACACCACTCCAAAATGATAATTCAAATGAGTCAGCTTATTTTGACAAATAATTACTTCCTATTTGAGG
Source organism: Lissotriton helveticus (assembly GCF_964261635.1). NCBI lineage: Eukaryota > Metazoa > Chordata > Amphibia > Caudata > Salamandridae > Lissotriton > Lissotriton helveticus. The sequence goes on from NC_136057.1 coordinate 40,698,488, forward strand.
ATGAATGGTTCCACCAGATCAGGGGCACGGCGATGGGATCCAGGTTTGCTCCCTCTTATGCCAATCTATTCATGGGCTGGTATGAGAGGGAGCACGCCTGGAGCCGCAGAGCTGGTGAGTGGATGGATCTGGTGGTATTTTGGGCCAGATTCATCGACGACATCCTAATAATATGGAGAGGTACTTCGGACGACCTAAAAAAGTATTTGCACTACTTGAATCATAACGATTTCAATGTGAAACTGACAATGAATCATAGTACATCCAGTATAGAATACTTAGATGTGACACTGACAGTAGTTGGTGATAAAATCAACAGCAGTCTATTTAGAAAAGCAACGGCCACCAACTCTATCTTAAGAGCAGACAGTTTTCACCCAGGATCTGTGATTGGGGGAATACCTTACGGTGAAATGGTCAGAACCCGCAGAAATTGCAGTCGGGATGAAGACTATACTCAAGAACTCAATCAACTGAAACTGAGACTAAGTAAGAGAGGTTATGCCAAAAAAGATCTAGCAAGGGCTAGTGAGAAAGTGTCTAAAATTGACAGAGCAACCATTTTACTTCCAAAAAAGAGAGAATTAGTCAGGCACAAACTTTCCTTTGTCACAGCATATTGTGTGCAAAAAGAAAAAATCAGACAAGCATTAAGTAGAAATTGGACCCTGTTGAAAGGTGTCCCGGGTCTATCCACGATACTGGATGATAGACCCGCAATTACGTTCAAAAAATGCCCGACCATTAGGGACAAAGTTTCGACGAATTATATTCGTCCAACAAAGAAGCCAACGACAGATTGGTTATCCACCCAGCCTAAAGGCTTTTACACCTGTGGATCCTGTGTTATATGTTCGCACGGCATTAATAAAACAAAAACTTTCAGATTCAATGGATCCAAGCAATTTTACATCAATGATTTCATTAATTGCAACAGTGTAGGAATAATCTATGTCATCATCTGTTGCTGCAACAAAGTATATATAGGCAGCACCAAAAGACCCTTAAAAATAAGAATGCAGGAGCATAGACGAGCAATAATGAATCGAGATACTAGATCCCCACTCTACGTGCATATGGAAAAGGAACATGGTGCCAACTTGGGATTTAAATTCCATGGCATACAAAAGGTGCCGCAGCATGTAAGGGGGGGGAATTGGGAACTACGAATCCGTCAAACAGAAGCACGTTGGATAATCAAATGTCGTAGTATGACTCATGGCTTAAATATTGATTCTGAACTACACTATTTTTTGGCATAAATCTTCAATGATTATTGTTTTCTTCATGGATACTTCCTTATCAAGTGTAGACTTTATGTGTTTATTGTACACATCCTGAGATGTTGAGCAGGCAAACTGTTGGTTTCTTATGGGATACTTTCTTATCGAGTGTAGACATATATAATCTATTATTAGATCAACCAAATGATAAGCTCTCCAAGATAACATGGAAACATTACATAAATGTGCCCCGGTGTGATAATCATTTATATGAAGATATACTCACAAATCATTGACTCAAAGGGGAATACATAAGCATAGCAATAATAAGAAGAGGTAGAGGTCGCAACGGTATTTTTGTTATGAGTGTGCTGGTACACGGAGGTATTGGATAGATATACTTCTCTGCTGATGAGAGTTTGCTAATTGGTTTTGGAGATTTTAAACGAACGTGTTAGTGTATATGAAAAGATGTAGTCTCGCGCAGAAAGGATAATGGTGTATGGTGGTGTCGGGTTAGTAGCTTTTACTGCAGACGAGTACGTGTAGACGGTTTTTCATGATTGTAGATGAGTGCGCATATGCGCATTATTAGAGGTAATCATCATGCAGAGATGACAAGGATTATTCAGGGAAAACCTCCTTTTAGTATACATCAAGATTTTTATACATGGCGGACCAGACTGGAAACTCATGCACACCGAATGCGCAGGACCGGAAACACTATGGTGAACAAATTGACTTGCATAATAGTCTATTGCGCATGACCGGATAACTATCGGTAATGAACAGAGGTAGCGATCCAACCTCGTAACAGCGTAATGCGCATGATCGGAAACGACAAGCGGCAACGAAAAGGTAGCGGACCTGAATGGAAACTCACATTCACTTACAGGTGAACGGCATGATAATGCACGCGTGATTTTTGAGAGTTCTGATTGGTCATTGAACTCTTTTTTAACAAAGGGAGATTGGAGTAACCGCACTTCCGGATTTATCGCACCCGGTTGGCGTGGTCATAGGTTCAGGAGGCGAGATTACGAAGGTAAGCGAAAAACTTAGGTAGCGTTGAGTGTAAGAGAGAAATTTCAATACAAGATATGCCAAGTTTACAGCATCTGTTCCTTTTTTGTTAAAAATATTTTTTAGAATGAGCAGTTTATGAACAAACGGACATTGCGACTGCAGACATAGAAGTTATTTTCCCGCTTGGCTACACTATATTGGAAAGCGGTGAGTTAATAGGGAAACACCCTGGGCTGATATTGAAGAGGGCAAATAGAGCACTCTAGATTACATTATTGTGTTTTGGACATCTCGTAGGTGCGAGAAGCCACGGGTGGATCGTTTTTAAGAGACTCTCGATTTAAAGAATGGTTAAATCGATTTAGAGAGAAGACGAAACGTTGAGTTTGAAAAGGTATGGATGCTATTATGGTTTGGCATATGGAGGTAGTACAGGATAAAAGAGAACCAGAGTAGTGAAGGTTATCTGGGTGGATATTCAGAAACTGATTGGATAACTCATTGGTCTTTCCTTTTTTCTGCCTCACCCCAGTCTGACAATATTACTAGAGTGCATATGAAGAATCGGCCTCTTGAAGTAACTGTTGCCTAGACCACTGGTTCAAAATTAGGAGCCATAATAAAAGAAGAGTCTTATTTCAACAATATTAGGTGAGCGGTCCACTATCTATGAATGATTGTTTTTTAACACTTGTACAACAGTTTGCTAGCACTTCATCACAGGATGTAGATTAAATATGTAAGTGTTTAAAATAGGCACAACAAATATGTTGTGAAATACGTACTTGCTGGAACCAACTGGATGATTTGAGGAATGTTTTCCCGTTTATCTGTAGTACTGTTATGTCAATTAATTTTCGGACAGTACCATTCGGCACAATGAGCTGTATTGGATTTAATATGTTACCTGAAGATGTGTTGTTTCATTTCACAGGTTACTAAGGTTATTGAGTGATATTGTATACATATACTGATGTATCTGTATTGTGTGTTTGCTATTGCAGCCCTGATGACGTCCTGCCTCTAGGACGAAACGCGTCGGCTGCAGAAAAACAAGAAAAAGAAGAATTTTGACTGTATTTTCGCAATTTAGGATCTTGTACCATTGATTGATTTATGTTTCTTTTTGTAAATTAAAACACTTAAATTGTTTCTGACATAAATATTGCACTCCCAGCTCTTTTTTTCGTATTAGTTATATTTACGTGACTTAGATGTATTGATATTACAAATAACAATGGCTTTACATTTTTTTAAATAATTAATACTAAATAAGTTATTGTAATTTATAATGGCAATAGCTTAAACTTTTGTAAATAACTTTTGTAAAGATTATGTTCAGTGTATTTTATTGTGACGAAAATCCAAGAACAGAAGTGAAATATTAACATCTTTTTGTGACATTTGTAATAAAGCTTGAAACATTGAGAGGACATAGTTGAACCAGTTGTTGTTGAATGGTTGCACAGATTGATGCTGTGGTGGCGCTGAGTGATGTGGTGGCGACGAGTGATACTGTGGCGTTCAGTGATGCTGTGGTAGCGCATAGAGATGTTGTTGTGCCCCTGAGTGATGCAGTGGTGGCCCTGAGTGATGCTGTGGTGGTGCTTAGTGGTGCTGTGGTGGCGCTGAGTGATGTGGTGGCGACGAGTGATACTGTGGCGTTCAGTGATGCTGTGGTAGCGCATAGAGATGTTGTTGTGCCCCTGAGTGATGCAGTGGTGGCCCTGAGTGATGCTGTGGTGGTGCTTAGTGGTGCTGTGGTGGCGCTGAGTGATGTGGTGGCGACGAGTGATACTGTGGCGTTCAGTGATGCTGTGGTAGCGCATAGAGATGTTGTTGTGCCCCTGAGTGGTGATGCTGTGGTGGGGCTGAGTGATGCTGTGGAGATGCGATAGATTGACAGAGTGAGTGCGATAGATAGATAGAGGGAGGGCGATAGATAGATAGAATGAGTGTGATAGATAGAGTGAGGACAATAGAGTGAGGGCAATAGATAGATAGAGTGAGGGCGATAGATAGATAGAGTGAGGGCGATCGATAGATAGACAGATGGATAGAGTGAGGGCGATAGATAGATAGCTAGAGTGAGTGCGACAGACAGATAGAGAGAGGGCGATAGATAGACAGATAGATAGAGTGAGGTTGATAGATAGATAGAGTGAGGGCGATAGAGTGAGGGCGAAAGATAGAGTGAGGGCGATAGATAGAGAGAGTGAGGGCGATAGATACACCTAGGGCAATAGAGGGATAGATAGAGTGAGGGAGATAGATAGATAGAGTGAGGGAGATAGATAGATAGATAGATAGATAGATGGATAGATAGATAGACAGATAGATAGATAGATAGATAGATAGATAGATAGATAGATAGATAGATAGATAGATAGATAGATAGATGGATAGATCGATAGATAGATAGATAGATAGATAGATAGATAGATAGATAGATAGATGGATGGATGGATGGATGGATGGATGGATGGATGGATGGATGGATGGATGGATAGATAGATAGATAGATAGATAGATAGATAGATAGATAGATAGATAGATAGATAGATAGATAGATAGATAGATAGATACAGTAAACATCCTGTATTCGAGGAATTTACTGTGTGCAATTTTAATTTTGATTCAACGTTTCAATGCGTCCCCTCGAGCACCTGTGTTATGCTACTAATATAAATGAATTTACAGATGTTAATCACTGTAACCAAACAAAAGGAGGCGGACATGTGGCCTCTGGCTCCAAAGGCACAAAACCTGAGTTCAGATCTTAGTTCCTGCACATAGGTAAAGCGTCTTATCTGACAGTTTTGTGCTTTCTGAGCAGGCGGACACAGTGAGTGCTGAGAAGCCGGACTACCAGTGTGCTCATTGTTTTGACTGCCTCCTTACAGTTTTTTTTCTATCCAGCCATGAAGTGAAGGCACCTCAGCAAGTTAACTACACCACATATTTCTGCGTGCAACAAGAAGTATCTGGGGTCTGATTCCAGTCAGGGCGAGTTAGACGTTAATTCTTTTTTGACCAACAAAGTCAGTTTGAAATGGACAGTAAAATAAATAAAACACACTGCACGCCTTCTGCTGTGTGCTCAGAGACGAGAATGGACAGGGAAGGAAGGCCCGGCAGAAGAGCTGTTATGTCTGATGCTTGTGGATGTCTGACGCTTGTGGATGTCTGATGCCTGATGTTTCTCGATGCCTGACGCCTGTGGATGGCTGACGCTTGTGAATGGCTGACGCTTGTGGATGGCTGACGCTTGTGAATGGCTGACGCTTGTGGATGGCTGACGCTTGTGAATGGCTGACGCTTGTGGATGGCTGACGCTTGTGGATGGCTGATGCTTGTGAATGGCTGACGCTTGTGGATGGCTGACGCTTGTGGATGCCTGATGCTTGTGGATGCCTGATGCCTTTGGATGTCTGATGCCTTTGGATGCCTGACGCTTGAGGATGGCTGACGCTTGTGGATGGCTGACGCTTGTGGATGTCTGATGCTTGCGGATGTCTGATGCTTGCGGATGTCTGTTGCTTGTGGATGTCTGTTGCTTGTGGATGTCTGATGCTTGTGGATGTCTGATGCTTGTGGATGCCTGATGCTTGCGGATGTCTGATGCTTGTGGATGTCTGTTGCTTGTGGATGTCTGTTGCTTGTGGATGTCTGTTGCTTGTGGATGTCTGATGCTTGTGGATGCCTGATGCTTGTGGATGCCTGATGCTTGTGGATGTCTGCTGCTTGTGGATGTCTGATGCTTGTGGATGTCTGATGCTTGTGGATGTCTGATGCTTGTGGATGTCTGATGCTTGTGGATGTCTGATGCTTGTGGATGTCTGATGCTTGTGGATGTCTGATGCTTGTGGATGTCTGATGCTTGTGATGCTTGTGGATGTCTGATGCTTGTGATGCTTGTGGATGTCTGATGCTTGTGATGCTTGTGGATGTGTGATGCTTGTGGATGTCTGTTGCTTGTGGATGTCTGTTGCTTGTGGATGTCTGTTGCTTGTGGATGTCTGATGCTTGTGGATGTCTGATGCTTGTGGATGTCTGATGCTTGTGGATGTCTGATGCTTGTGGATGTCTGTTGCTTGTGGATGTCTGATGGTAAGCATGTCTGATGCTTGTGGATGTCTGATGCTTGTGGATGTCTGTTGCTTGTGCATGTCTGATGCTTGTGGATGTCTGATGCTTGTGGATGCCTGATGCTTGTGGATGTCTGATGCTTGTGGATGTCTGTTGCTTGTGGATGTCTGATGCTTGTGGATGTCTGATGCTTGTGATGCTTGTGGATGTCTGATGCTTGTGGATGTCTGATGCTTGTGGATGTCTGATGCTTGTGGATGTCTGATGCTTGTGGATGTCTGATGCTTGTGGAGGTCTGTTGCTTGTGGATGTCTGTTGCTTGTGGATGTCTGTTGCTTGTGCATGTCTGATGCTTGTGGATGTCTGATGCTTGTGGATGTCTGATGCTTGTGGATGTCTGATGCTTGTGGATGTCTGATGCTTGTGGATGTCTGATGCTTGTGATGCTTGTGGATGCCTGATGCTTGCGGATGTCTGATGCTTGTGGATGTCTGATGCTTGTGGATGCCTGATGCTTGCGGATGTCTGATGCTTGTGGATGTCTGATGCTTGTGGATGTCTGATGCTTGTGGATGTCTGATGCTTGTGGATGTCTGATGCTTGTGGATGTCTGATGCTTGTGGATGTCTGATGCTTGTGGATGTCTGATGCTTGTGATGCTTGTGGATGCCTGATGCTTGCGGATGTCTGATGCTTGTGGATGTCTGATGCTTGTGGATGCCTGATGCTTGCGGATGTCTGATGCTTGCGGATGTCTGATGCTTGTGGATGTCTGATGCTTGTGGATGTCTGATGCTTGTGATGCTTGTGGATGTCTGATGCTTGTGGATGTCTGATGCTTGTGGATGCCTGATGCTTGCGGATGTCTGATGCTTGTGGATGCCTGACGCTTGTGGATGCCTGACGCTTGTGGATGTCTGATGCCTGTGGATGCCTGATGCTTGTGGATGCCTGATGCTTGTGGATGTCTGTTGCTTGTGCATGTCTGATGCTTGTGGATGTCTGATGCTTGTGGATGTCTGATGCTTGTGGATGTCTGATGCTTGTGGATGTCTGATGCTTGTGGATGTCTGATGCTTGTGATGCTTGTGGATGCCTGATGCTTGTGGATGTCTGATGCTTGTGGATGTCTGATGCTTGTGGATGTCTGATGCTTGTGGATGTCTGATGCTTGTGGATGTCTGATGCTTGTGATGCTTGTGGATGTCTGATGCTTGTGGATGTCTGATGCTTGTGGATGTCTGATGCTTGTGGATGTCTGATGCTTGTGGATGTCTGATGCTTGTGATGCTTGTGGATGTCTGATGCTTGTGGATGTCTGATGCTTGTGATGCTTGTGGATGTCTGATGCTTGTGGATGTCTGATGCTTGTGGATGTCTGATGCTTGTGGATGTCTGTTGCTTGTGGATGTGTGATGCTTGTGGATGTCTGATGCTTTTGGATGCCTGAAGCTTGTGAATGCCTGACGCTTGTGGATGTCTGACGCTTGTGGATGTCTGACGCTTGAGGATGCCTGACGCTTGTGGATGTCTGTTGCTTGTGGATGCTTGACGCTTGAGGATGCCTGATGCCTTTGGATGTCTGATGCTTGTGGATGCCTGACGCTTGAGGATGGCTGACGCTTGTGGATGTCTGATGCTTGTGGATGCCCGACGCTTGTGGATGGCTGACGCTTGTGGATGGCTGACGCTTGTGGATGTCTGACGCTTGTGGATGTCTGACGCTTGTGGATGCCTGACGCTTGTGGATGCCTGACGCTTGTGGATGCCTGACGCTTGTGGATGCCTGACGCTTGAGGATGCCTGACGCTTGTGGATGCCTGACGCTTGTGGATGCCTGACGCTTGTGGATGCCTGACGCTTGTGGATGCCTGATGCTTGTGGATGCCTGATGCCTTTGGATGCCTGATGCCTTTGGATGCCTGATGCTTGTGGATGCCTGACGCTTGAGGATGGCTGACGCTTGTGGATGCCTGATGCTTGTGGATCCCTGATGCCTTTGGATGCCTGATGCTTGTGGATGCCTGATGCCTTTGGATGCCTGATGCCTTTGGATGTCTGACGCTTGTGGATGTCTGACGCTTGTGGATGGCTGACGCTTGTGGATGCCTGACGCTTGTGGATGCCTGACGCTTGTGGATGCCTGACGCTTGTGGATGCCTGACGCTTGAGGATGCCTGATGCCTTTGGATGTCTGACGCTTGTGGATGTCTGACGCTTGTGGATGTCTGACGCTTGTGGATGTCTGATGCTTGTGGATGCCTGACGCTTGTGGATGCCTGACGCTTGAGGATGCCTGACGCTTGAGGATGCCTGATGCCTTTGGATGTCTGATGCTTGTGGATGCCTGAAGCTTGTGGATGGCTGGCGCTTGAGCATGCCTGACGCTTGAGGATGCCTGACGCTTGAGGATGCCTGACGCTTGTGGATGCCTGGCGCTTGAGGATGCCTGATGCCTTTGGATGCCTGACGTTTGTGGATGTCTGATGACTGATGTTTGTGGATGTCTGATGCTTATGGATGCCTGACGTTTGTGGATGTCTGATGACTGACGCTTGTGGATGTCTGCTGCTTGTGGATGTCTGTTGCTTGTGGATGTCTGATGCTTGTGGATGTCTGTTGCTTGTGGATGTCTGTTGCTTTTGGATGCCTGAAGCTTGTGAATGCCTGAAGCTTGTGAATGCCTGATGCTTGTGCATGCCTGATGCTTGTGCATGCCTGATGCTTGTGCATGCCAGATCCTTTTTGGATGACCGGCGCTTGTCGATGTCTGATGGGTGATGCTTGTCGATGCCTGATGCTTGAGATGTCTGATGCGTGATGCTTGTGGATGCCTGATGCGTGATGCTTGTGGATGCCTGATGCTTGTGGATGCCTGATGCTTGTGGATGCCTGATGCTTCTGGATGTCTGATGCTTCTGGATGTCTGATGCTTCTGGGTGTCTGATGCTTGTGGATGTCTGATGCTTGTGGATGTCTGATGCTTGTGGATGCTTGTGGATGTCTGATGCTTCTGGATCTCTGATGTTTGTGGATGTCTGATGCTTCTGGGTGTCTGATGCTTGCGGATGTCTGTTGCTTGTGGATGTCTGTTGCTTGTGGATGTCTGACGCTTGTGGATGTCTGACGCTTGTGGATGTCTGACGCTTGTGGATGCCTGACGCTTGTGGATGTCTGATGCTTGTGGATGCCCGACGCTTGTGGATGTCTGACGCTTGTGGATGGCTGACGCTTGTGGATGGCTGACGCTTGTGGATGTCTGACGCTTGTGGATGTCTGACGCTTGTGGATGTCTGACGCTTGTGGATGTCTGACGCTTGTGGATGCCTGACGCTTGTGGATGCCTGACGCTTGAGGATGCCTGATGCCTTTGGATGTCTGATGCTTGTGGATGCCTGACGCTTGTGGATGCCTGACGCTTGAGGATGCCTGACGCTTGAGGATGCCTGATGCCTTTGGATGTCTGATGCTTGTGGATGCCTGACGCTTGTGGATGCCTGACGCTTGAGGATGCCTGATGCCTTTGGATGTCTGATGCTTGTGGATGCCTGACGCTTGAGGATGCCTGACGCTTGAGGATGCCTGACGCTTGTGGATGCCTGATGCTTGAGGATGCCTGATGCCTTTGGATGTCTGATGCTTGTGGATGCCTGACGTTTGTGGATGTCTGATGACTGATGTTTGTGGATGTCTGATGCTTATGGATGCCTGACGTTTGTGGATGTCTGATGTCTGATGACTGACGCTTGTGGATGTCTGAAGCTTGTGGATGTCTGACGCTTGTGGATGTCTGACGCTTGTGGATGTCTGACGCTTGTGGATGTCTGACGTTTGTGGATGTCTGATGCTTGTGGATGTCTGATGCTTGTGGATGTCTGATGCTTGTGGATGCTTGACGTTTGTGGATGTCTGATGTTTGTGGATGCACTGACAAACAGTGGTGTTGGTGCCTGGTGGAAGCATGTAAATATAGCTGGTGTTGTGTATGCCTGTTAAAACGTGCACTGTCAGCTGGCGGTGTGTGTCTGCCTGAAGAAAGTGTGCACTGACGGCTGGTGGTGTGTGTCTGATGGAAGCGTGCACAGACAGCTAGTAGTGTGTGTGCATGATGGAAGCATGCACTGACTGGTGATGATGGCTGGTGGTGTGTGTGTCTAGAGGAAGCATGCACTAATGGCTAGTGGTGTGTGTGCCTGGTGGAAACGTGCACTGATGGCTGGTGATGTGTGTGTGCCTGGTGGAAACGTGCACTGATGGCTGGTGATGTGTGTGTGCCTGTTGGAATCGTGCACTGATGGCTGGTGGGGTGTGTGCCTGGCGAAAGTGTGCACTGATGGCTTTTTTTGGTAGAGGAACGAAGAGATTTAATAGGACAAAGGCAGGTAGTGGACTGCAGAGAGAGATGGCCACAGGCTATTAGCCTAAAATGTCTGCTTGACAGATGGAACTGCTTAGAGACTATCATGCAATGTTTGGTGATTTTTTTTCCCTCAGACTTTCCGTCTGATTCAGTATCTGTTTTTCACAGCCACTTTCAGAGGCATGTGGCGGAAACACTACTGCGCGCGAGAACGTTTTGCACAGAATTCCTCGTGCAGGGTTTTACAGAGGCACGGGGTGAAGTGTCAGGTAGCGCCTTAGCTGGGGTAGGAAATAAGAGATGCTATAAAAAATGTTTAATGGCCAGGAAAATCCGACGGCTCCCACTTCTTATATAATTAAACAGAGAAGCCGGTGGATGCGAGCGCCTTGACTTCGCAGGTAGCGAGACAGTGCACATTAACTGGAACCGAACAACGGCACAATACTTTTTAAACTAATGTTTGCCAAGAAACGCAATCCGGCATTTCAGAAAGCTGTAAACTTGTCCAGATAGTTTATTTAGCGCCTGCTTTGTACGTACAGTTTGCGACTCACAAACTGGAGCACCGTAGGACTGACTCACCCTTTCATCCTTCTAAAGTGATTCCTGAATGTATTAGATAAGGACCTTGGAATAAATATATCATTCTTTTTTGTAGAACTAGTAATAAGAAAATCTACAGGAGCACGTGCTGTATGCCAACAACAAGTTATTAATATTTCAGTTTACACAATATATTTTTAAACCCAAAAACAAAACAACATACTTTGCACATAGCCCAGCAACGCTGCAATGGATTACTAGTAGTGATTTTGCTCACAGAGTGTGTGTTCCTTCATTGTTATTAATGTCTTGTGTTTCCCGAGTACCTTCAAACAAGGTCTGTGCCACTGTAGGCTTAAGGAGTTGACACGATTGATATAGCAGCTGCGATTCGATTCTACCGTCATTTATTAAGGGAAAAGGGTGACGCTTTTGGAAAAGTCTCCACCATAGCACCAGGACCTGAGATAATCTGGGTGGTGCCGCGAGCCCCAGAAAAAGCACCACCACTGGAAGCAGGATCACCACCACAGCAGCGTGAACAGAGATCACCGCACCACCTAGACACCGGGATCAGGAGACGAACCAGCCCAACAGCTCCAGCTGCAATGAGAGAAGACCAGTGTGGAGCAAGCATGAGCGGTGGCTCAAAGTGTCACTGAGACTCACCCTTGGAGCATGTGGAGACGGAGCTGAGGCCAGGTCCTGGGGAACAAAAGCAAAGATGGAACGTCAGAGGCAGAGAGGGCCTGCAGAGGAGATGACAAGCCCTTCTGTTTTGTTGAATTGCGAGAGTCGCTGAGCTCCGGCCTTGGAGCACAAGGAGACGGAGGAAAGGCCAGGCCCCGGGGAAGAAAAAGCAAGGGTTAAAATGGCAGGCACACTTGCGAAAGAGGCGAGAAGCCCTCCAGTTTGTTTAATGCTGCAGATATTGAGCAATAAGCGTCAGAGCCAGAACCAGTGAATGTGCACTGCGCTGGTAACTGGCGCTCCTCAAGTATCAAGAAATACGTGCAAAGAGGGTGGCAGGCAGCTACAGTGGGGAACAGGGACCCCTTGGTACCAGGCTTGTCTTCGACAAGCAGCGAATAAAAGTGAAAGGATTTTGGAACATTTACAACCCAGCACGTTGTAAACCATTAGAACTTAGTCAAGAGCTCAAGAAGGCTCATGCAACTCGAAAGGGGGGCCACAGGCCTAGGTGAGTGACCCCTTGAGCATGGTAAGAAGAGACAAGCACCAAACAGGGTCATTTCAAAGCAGCAGCTCCCAGCATTTTTTTGGGAAATAAAGGGAGCACAAACAAACAGTTGACACCACTTGGCAGCAGAAGATGCCACCAGAGTGCACGCGAAGACAGTCCATGGGGGGAGGGGTGACGGTGCACATTAACTGGAACCTAACATCGGCAAAATATTTTTTAAACTAATGTTTGCCAAGAAACGCAACCCGGCGTTTCAAAAAGCGGTAAACTTGTCCAGATAGTTTACTTAGCGCCTGCTACACTCATCTGTCCAGGTTTGAAGGATACCACGACAGGAAACGGAAGCGTTAATCACCGGCGGCCAGAGTCTAGGAAGGTAACGGGATATTGTCCAGAATTGTCCTCTGGTGGCGCTGGAAGGCATATAATACTGTTGTGCATAAGGGGCTTATCTCGTGACACGAGACATGCGTTGTTCTTTCCCAGTTTAATTTTTAATTATCAGATGGCTACCGAGCTAGATGTTTTCATTGCCGGAATGCAGCCTGTGGTGTGAGAGACAAATGTTGGGGTGAGGAGGGGGGAGGGGGGAGAGAGTGCACTGCAGAGGAAGAGGCTGAATGTGGGAGGGCCATGCAGTGAATAATTAGGGGAGAGAGAGGGGAGGTGCTGGGGAACAGATGGCCGTGAAGCAGGGGGCGGGGCAGCGGAACCCTTTGAAGTGGCCTGGCGGCCGTGAAGAAATGCTGCTGCCAGGGAGAAGGCTCGTGCATGAGAGCAGGTCACGTGATTGTGATTCACGTGAACTGTCCAAAATCCTCAGGAGGAGAGCCCTTGGCCTGAAGTTTGGTTTGACTGCATAAGGGCTCTTTTCCTATTCCTGAGGGGCGAGCCCTAAAAAGGAAAGCATACACGGGGATGTACTGATGTGAGAAAGAGTTAATAACAGTGCAATACTGCCACCAGCAGGACAAAAATATAATTACATTGATAAAGTGAAGGAAAATACAGGAGTCTTAGCCAGTGTGAACAAAGGACTAAATATAGAAGAAACTCATGAGATAATTTCCGAGAAGTACAGACTCTACGGTATAGATGAAAGGAAAACAAGCATTTGCAATGCAATAGGGCTCACATTAGTAAAGTTAGAGGTATTAGTATTGTAAATTACAAATTTGTATTTATGTTTTTGTTTTGAAAATAGCGCAATCAATAACTTTGTCATTTACAATGCCAATAGTGTTAACTTTTGCAAACGTGACACCTATAGCATTTGTAATGGAGGGTCAGTTTGTAATGGAGGGTCAGTTTCAGTGTGTACAAATAGCACAGAGGTGCACTCTAATCTCTGCCCTAAACCCGTGGGATGTCTACTTCCGGTCATGTTTTCAGCCATTCACTGGGGATTGGACACCGGCTGGTGCAGCTGTGGTGTTCGCATCCCGCTGGGATAGAAACAAGCATTGGTCTGTGCCAAACTGACCACTCGTTTTATCAGAGTGGTGGGACATGACACAAGGCATACCCACTCAGTGAGGGGGGTGGGCTCCGGGGATACTCGTGCACGAGGCAAGGAATCAAAGTGCCCACCCTCAGTTCCCCAATAATTGTAAGAAGTGTAAACCATGACAGCGCTTTAACTGGGCTGGGGATTGACAGTGCCAAACAATTGCTGAAATCTAGAATTAACAATTGTTATCCATCTGTATGTCACACAGCGGCACTGCAACATGGGGTGCAGGAGGCGCTACACCAGCCCATACAAATTGAAAGTTTTTAGACAGAGAAAGAACAATTAAGAGGCCATTTCGAAGTTTTTCCTCGGGCGGCACGTGTTGTGTTTTCAGACAGACAGACACATTTCCCCCTTGCCTTTAGTGGTGGCGAATGAGGCAAGAGCTGTGAGAGGGGATGTTTGGAGGAAGAGAGTGGGGCGGGATCTGTGCCTGGGTCCCGAGACTGCTCATCTTCATAAACACTGGTGAAAACCTGCACACTGGACCCAAAAACTCAAAATAAAAAACAGACAAGTCTCTAACACCGATTAGATTGAATTTGACATATGGCATGCGCAAAAAAACTCAAGACCAGTCACCTATTAGGCGATCCATCAGAATTCCAAATAGACAACAAGCATTGGCAAAGTGAGCAAGTCATGCGGGCGACTGCTTAAATATTACACATGGCACCTATGTTTATGATGCTGAAAGATTAGCGCATACCCGGGCGGGACGGAAATGAGGAGCAAGCTGTTTCAATGGGTAAACAATGGTGTGTTATTTACATAGCGCTAAACACAGAGTGTTGCCTCTTCTAAGCGATGAAAAACATGCATTTGTTACTATTCGCTCCAATTTAAAGGTACTGGATGTAACAACCTCTTAAGGGTTGAGGGCTGAGCTTTCCATGGGGGGAGGGGGGTGGGGTCCGAACTCTTATAGCCGATGCCAGCGGCACGGCTCGGCTCTAGTGATTAATTCTACACTCAGAAAAATATTCGTTTTTATGAGATTCTACGTCTTGCCACACGAAATCTTAACAGTGTCGTACCCCTTTATAATGCTGGGCAGTCCCGGTTGGTTTATTGAGACATTTACACCAGCGTGCACTATTCTTCAAACAGCAATGTTCTAGAATGGATCGAACGCTCAGAAAGGCAAACTTGGGATTTTAATAGAAGACCACACAAACTGCCACTGAAAAGTAGCTGGTGAAGATGTAACAACCGTGCGGTTTCAAAGCCTTTGTGAAACCTGCACTGACATCGCCACTCATGAACCACCGGAGGTTTCCTTCAAGTCGGGTGGGGGAGCAGGAGAGCCAGCAAGTGGGAGGGAATAGCTCGAGGGCATAGCTCTTGGCACTGCTGGGTGGGCGGGGGAGCAGCAGCCTGAAGAGATGAAGGCTAGTGAGAAGACAGATGGCCGTGAAGCAGGGGGCGGGGCAGGGAGAGAGGAACAGATGGGAAGGCCGTTCTGCTTACAGGGCCAGCAGCAATGATACTTACTCGATGTTTCACAGAATAAATAACAACTGTTGGTAAAACTAAAATACATTTCATTTTATGTCCGTTAAGGGAGGGGGTGAGCTGCCTGCTGGGCTGCTGCTTGGAAAGCGATGGAAAACGCTAAGCAGTAGATATTGTTTTGTTTAAAATGTGGTTTTGAAGCAAACCGGACACAAAAGCAGGGCAGAAATGTGCATGCCTGAAGAAATCGTCCCACGGCAAAAAGGAAAACAAGCACGGGGGGGGAGCAGAGCCAGGGAAGAAGGGAGGCACGGCCTGCGGCCGTGAATAAGTGACGGCAAAAAGGAAAACAAGCACTGGGGGGGGGGGGGAGCAGAGCCAGGGAAGAAGGGAGGCACGGCCTGCGGCCGTGAATAAGTGACGGCAAAAAGGAAAACAAGCACTGGGGGGGGGGAACAGAGCCAGGGAAGAAGGGAGGCACGGCCTGCGGCGGTGAATAAGTGACGGCGGGGGGCGGGGCAGCGGAAGCCTTTAGCTGGGGAAGTAGAAGGGAGGCATGGCCGTGAAGCTGGGGGCGGGGCAGCGAATCCTTTGATGTGCCAAATGTTGCTGGCAGGGGGAAGGATCAGGCAATCTCGTCCACGAGCTCGTGAACTGTTGGGAATCCTCCTTGAGAGCCAATCAGCTGCCTGAAGAGAGCCTTTGGGGAAAGAAGTGGATCAGCGACATAAGGACTCCCCCTGTTCTATTTCTGCGAAATAGAAAAGGGACGAGCCCTAAAAATAAATAAACTGTATTTTCAAGGAACTTTGCCACCGAATAGGAAAAGTAAAAAGTTGAAATAGTTGTCACACAAAGCAAAGAGTAAAATGTGCATCTACTACTAAATCTCCACTATAAAAAGTGCATGTAAATTTGAATGAAAGTGTCTTCACTGCACAGCGAAATAGTGTCTACAGCAGAGGAGCAATACGAACACAACTTGAAGGGAGAAAAGAAATTATAAAGGAAAATAAATAAATAAAATAAAGAAGCGAGGAAATAAATACAAGTAAAAGCCTGTGTATGTACTAAAGACTGCAAAAACAAAGACTCATGGCTTCAAGATATTTATGGAACTTAACACCACCTCAAGCATTCCTCCCAAAAAAAGGTGAACCAGAGGTGGAGTGGGAGGAATGGAGGGAGTACTTCTTAAACTACATCTCAAACTTTGAGGATGATGATGAATTCAAGGCAGAAAAAAAGTACAAAATACTACTACACAGTCTTGGAGCAGGAGGAATTAAATTGTACAAGAGTATTAACAAAAAGACTAGGGGAGAAGGAGAAAAGGATGTGTTTGAGAACGCAATAGATGACCTAAACACCTACTACAAGCCAACTGTATGTGTGGGTGTAGACAGGTACACGTTTTTCCATAGAAAACAAGGTAAAGAAGAGTCAATTGATGACTATGTCTCGGCATTGAAAAATCTGGCGATAAACTGCCACTTTGGGGACTTGCACGATGAGTTCATCAGGGAACAAATTGTTATGCAGGGTTCCAACAGCAACATCCAGGATAATTTATGGGCAAAAGGTGAATATCCCCTACAGAACATAATTGACATCGCAAAGAAGGCGGAACTAACAGGAAGGTGTGCTAAAGCAGTTATTGCAGAAAACAGTGAGAAGAAGGAAGGTGGAAGAGTAAATAAAGTGACTGATGTTAAAAAAAACAAGACAGGCCAGACCTTCAAAAACTACAGAACAGCGCAAGGAAGAACACAATACGGTGACAGACGGCGCTGTTTCAGATG
This sequence comes from Lissotriton helveticus, assembly GCF_964261635.1. Classification (NCBI taxonomy): domain Eukaryota; kingdom Metazoa; phylum Chordata; class Amphibia; order Caudata; family Salamandridae; genus Lissotriton; species Lissotriton helveticus. The sequence goes on from NC_136057.1 coordinate 40,715,706, forward strand.
TGGAAGCACTAATCACATGGCAGATGACAGAAGATGCCCAGCACAAGGTGCAAAGTGCACGAATTGTGGTCTTATCGGACACTTCCAAAAAGTATGCTACAGGAGGGGTGCAAGCAACATAAAAACGGTGGAATGTGAAGAAACTGATAGTCGGGATGCGACTGAGGACGAAGAAGAAAATCTGTTCATACTTAATATCGAAGATGAATGTGTTAAGAGTGTAGAAAATGAAAAGAAGCCAAGGACCAGAAAGCCAGTTTGTGAGATGACAATAGGAGGAATTGAGATCAGCATTGTAGCGGACTCTGGGTCTCCGTACACGATAGTCAATAAGGAGGTGTGGAAGGAAAAATTTGCACCGCATTTAGGAAAAAATCTTGACAAAGCAGACATTAAAATAAAGACATTCAATAATGGCCCTATCGAAGTCTGTGGATTTAGGAAGTTGAAATTTGCTTTCAAAGGAAGAGAGTCGGTTTGCAAGCTCTATGTGTCAGCAGTAGGACCGTCTGTTTTGGGCTGGATGGACCAAAGGGATCTGGGAATAAAACTTGATCCCAGCAAAGCAGACCCTGTTCTAGTAGTGGATGATAATGAGAGTTACAGTAGAGCCTTGTTGGAAGAATTCCCAAGTGTCTTCAATGGAACAATAGGGGCACTCAAGGGATATACGCACAAAATTGTACTAAAGAAGGATGCTGTTCCAGTTATGCACAAAGTGCGCAACTTGCCTTTTTCTGTGAAGGTTGAAGTTAAGGAACAACTTGACAAACTGCTCATGGAAGGTGTTATAGAACGGGTGGAAGCATCGGAATGGGTAGCACCTTTAGTCGTAGCAAAACGGGCAAGTGGTAGTTTGAGATTGTGCATCGACCTGCGTGATCTAAATAGGAGCATAGTAGTGGAACAGTATCCTTTGCCGAGAATCAACGAAATGCTAGCCAAAACAAAGGGTGTGAAGTGGTTCTCGACAATAGACTTGAAGGCCTCCTATCACCAGGTACCTCTCCACAGAGAGAGTAAGAATCTCACCACATTCGTGACACCTTTTGGGTGCTATCGCTTCAACCGAGTCCCTTTTGGTTTGGCATCAGCCGCTGCGATGTTTCAGAGACTAATGCAGAACATCTTCGCAGACATCCCAGACTTGCTAACGTTTCAGGACGATATCCTCGTCATGGGAAAGACTCATTAAGAGCACGACGATAAGGTACATCAAGTTCTGGAAACTCTGGCAGCAAAGGGATTGACGGCGGAGCACAAGAAATGCAAGTTTGCATGTCGCAAGGTGGATTACCTGGGGCAAGAAATATCAGGAGAAGGTATAAGACCCAAGAAGGAGCTGTTGGAAGCCATCAATGATGCACCTGAGCCAACCAACAGAGGAACTGAGGTCCTTCCTAGGATTAATTGAATTCTATGCGAAGTTCATAAAGAACTTTTCTCACAAGACCTACCCACTGAGGCAAATGATAAAGGAAAGGAACAATTACATATGGAGTGACGAGTGTCAGAGCACTTTCGCAGAGTTGAAGAAGGATCTATGCTCAACTGTTCCATTACAAGGTTTCGATCCTAGGCTTCAAAATGTAATAACAACAGATGCAAGCTGCAAAGGATTAGGAGCTGTTCTATCCCAGAGAGATGTCAATGGAAAGGAGTGTATCATTGCCTTTGCCTCACGCTCCTTGACCCCGAGTGAGGAGAAATTTTCAGTCATTGAACGTGAGGCATTGGTGTGCATATGGGCACTGGAGCACTTTAGACAGTTTGTCTGGAGTGGCAGGGTTATTCTTCGCAGCGACCACAAACCTTTGACAAAGGTATTCACAACGAAAGGTTTGTACAATGCGTCACCTAGGCTGGCGCGATTGTCCATGAAATTGCTGGAATACAACTATGTTGTGGAATATGTACCTGGGGTAAGGAATGTTGTGGCGGACTTTTTAAGTCGCAATCCATTACCAGGACGTGAAATGTGTAATGATAATGATGAAGAGAGTGTCGCTAGTGTAAGAGAAGAGCTAGAGGGGATTTCACTCGAGGAGTGGAATGTTGAACAGGACAAGGACAAGACGTTGTGTGAAGTAATTGAAATGGTAAAAAGAGGTTGGGGTTCAAAGAGTGCCTTAACAGAGAGACTAAAACCCTTCTGGGAAGTAAGAGACGAACTATCTCTTGAAGATGGGTTGTTGCTAAGGGAGGGAAAAGTAGTACCACCCACTACACTAAGGAAAAGGATGCTGGACATTTGCCACGAGGGGCATTTGGGAATAGCTAAAACCAAGAACAGGGTTAAGAACAGTTACTGGTGGCCAGGAGTAAGCTTGGAAGTTGAAAGGGTCGTCAGGGACTGTCCCTCATGTTTAAACTCTGACAAAACTCAAGTGACCTTTAGACCGCCTTTGCAACCCAGACCCTGCCCATCCATGCCGTGGGAGAGAGTAGGGATAGACATCATGGGACCGGTAGTGGACAATGGGGAACAAGTGTACATGGTTGTCCTCATTGATCACTTCGCCAAGTGGCCAGAAGTAAAATTCTTGACCCAACCTGACGCGGTCAATGTGGTGAAATTTCTTGACAAGGTTTTCACACGGGAAGGTCTTCCCAAATCCATAGTCAGTGACAATGGCCCACAGTTCACCTCTGACACCTTTAAAAGTTATATTCTTAGAAACAAAGTGTGTCACAAAACTACATCAGTGTACCACCCCGCTGGCAACGGAGCGGTGGAGAGGTTCAACAGAGTCATAAAAGGGATTATTCAGTTGGCCAAAAATAACAACAAGAAATGGAGGCAGGGGGGAGGAGCCTAGCTCGCGACCGAGATGGCCGCGCTTTAGCTCGGCTCCGTTCGCCTGCCTGTACTTTTACATTTATCCTGCTGTTCTCCTGCCCCGGGAAGCCCTCTTTGCTGTGTGGTAGTACTACGACGCCCTGCAGGCACTTACCTCTTGATCCGGTTGTCCTGGCTGCTGTGGATCCGAAGCGGTGCCCCCCGATCGTTTTGTGGCGTCGGAGGCGGACTGGCCCGGATCTTCTTGCTGGCTCCCGGGCCGGACGGAGCCTGCGGTGCTGCCCTTCGGGACGAGGTGGTCGGAAGGCTGTTGTTCGTGTGGGCCGGAGGTCCTTCCTCGCTGATTCCTGTGGGGAGGAGGCCTTAGTTGGAGGCGCTGCCTTCCATTGCCGGAGCTCCTCGTGTATCCGGCTTGCTCCCCCCTTTGTTGTTCTCCGGTCCGGCCATCTTGATTTTGCCGCCCGGACTCGGAGAGCGGACCCGGCGGCGTTGGGAGGCCGGTGAGGTCCCTTTCTTCTGGTGGCCCTCCTTCCTGCCCGGGGTGTGCTGCCGCTGGTCGGCGCGACTATACTTGCCTTTCAGTCGCCCCGGCGGAGGTTGGCGGCCGCGCGGCCTTGTTGGGCTCTAAAATGGCGACCGACCCCAATCGTCTTGGCCGGGCCTGGACGAGCGCTGGAGGCCCGCCGCATGGCCCGGGTCCCGAATACTGTAAATGTCTTCCTACACTTAAGGAGGTCCTGGATGCCCTGTTCTCCTGGCGGATATTGGTGGCCGCGCCTGTCATTGCTACGGAGATGGTTCCTCGCTACGGGCCTCTCGGGCCCCCACGACCGGATGTGGCTTTGTCTTTGCGGGGTACGGCTGGAATTATCCTGACAGAATCGGCCCCGGCTACGACCGCGTCCGTGGGTGTGCGGACCTTGTTGATGCCTCCTCCTCCGGCTCTGCCTCCTTTGCCTCTGGCCCGGGAGCTGGATTTTGCTCGGCCTGACTTTTATGACTCTCCCGGCTCCTTTTTGCCGCCGCTCCCCGGCGATCTCTCCTGTGCTGGCCCAGACCGGTCGGTTTCTTCGGGCATATCCTTGGACCTGTGCCTGCATCGTTTGCTACACTCCGTGACTTTCCTGGATCTTCCGTGTGGTACTTCCCGTGTATTTCCTGGACTGCCGTTGTATTTTCCTGCTGTCTGTCTCCTGTTCTTCATGGCCTGGTCCTCGCTGGACCGAACTGTTTTCACTTTGGACAGACAAGGACAAGGCTGATACGCGCCGGCATCTGCGTGCGGCAGTCATGTACTGATTTGGATGATCAATGTGTCCTGGTATGGTTATGTATGATTGTTTTGGGCTCTTGGACTTTACCCTGATAATCTCTGGCTTCCCGGGGTCTTGGGGCTTGGATTCAGGCGGGTGGCCGGATGCGTTTCCTCCTGTTTCCTGGCCCTCCCCCGTGTATGTGTATGTATATGTCTCCCGTCCCGTGTTCCCTTCCCCTGCCCCTTCCGTTTTTTGTCTTCTCTTTCCGACTTAACTTTACTCCGCTATATTTCGGGTTCTACTTAGGGCGACAGGCACGCTGCGGGGGGGTAGGCCGTAGCCTTCTGCAGGGGTGCAGGGTGGGCTTAGGGGTGGGTGGATGGGGTCTGTCATTATTGGGGGGTCTTTTTCCCCCCCTCATTTCTTCCTTTTTGTTCTATGGCTCTTGTGTATTCACTTTTTCGGGACTCTGTCTCCTCATGTGTCCCCCTGGGGAGTTTCTGTGGCGTTCGTATTCCGGTATGTGTCTGATGGTGGCCCGCTGGCTCTTTTGGTATCGACCTTTTGTTATATCACTTGCCGGGTCATGTTGTTCTGTTTTGTCTCCTGGGGGTGCGTGATTTGGTGGGAGTCCCCCTTTAATCCCCCCTTTTTCCCTCTCCCCTTCCCCCTTCATGGGGGTCTCCTTTTCCGTTGGGGTGCGTATCGTATTGTAATTTGCAATGGGGGCCTTATTGGTTCTGTCTCTACGATTTGGGTGGGGGTGGTGGAGGGTGAGCGCGGTTTGACTGACCCATTGTAGCTTCTTTGTATGCTGATTATGTGTATACCCTTTGGTAACTGCGTTTGTATGATTTTTGTTTCATCCTGTGTTCATGGAATGGCGGCCTTCCGCAGCCCCTCCCCTGCTGTTCCTTTCTCGGCCAGTTATTCTTCTGTTCCCCCGCCCCGTATTAGAAAATTAACCTTTTCTTATCCTGTTTTTGCTGATTGCTCGATGGCCTTTGTTGTATCTCCTGTGTTCCTGGTGTCATATCCTGTGAAGGACTTATTCTTTTTGTCGAAAACTTTTTTACCGTGTGGTGGCCAGCCCGTGGGGTTGTAGGCCCGTATTTGTGAGCTTTCTTTGTACAATAAAGGTTTTAAAAAAAAAAAAAAAAAAAAAGAAATGGAGGCAGGAAGTATGCAAAACGGTGTGGGCGTATCGCATCACACCATGTATTACGACTGGCCAAAAAAAAACTAAACTAAACTAAGACTGGATACAGTCCATTTGAACTTATGCAGGGCAGGACACTTTTGTGTAAAGATAATGTAGTATGGGCCAAGGCAGCTAAAAGAATTATATGGTCTACAGAGCAGGTTGAGGAGAAGTTGAAGTTGGCACAAGCAAACTACAAGGAAAGGTATGATGAGAAACATGGTTGCAGACCAGTTACTCTGGAGGTTGGGGACACTGTGAGGGTGAAGAGAAGTGGGCACGTAGGCAAAGGCAACAATAGATACACAGAGCCACAGGTAGTACAGGAGGTGTATTGCAACTCAGCCTTGCTTAGCGATGGCAAGGTGTGGCATTTCTCTGCCCTGTCACAGTGCAAAAACAAAACAGTGTGACCTGAAAATGTGGCCCAAGAACAGACACAAGGTTTAGATAGGGCATGTTTTGAAGGGTCAGATGAAGAGACTGCCGAAGAACCACAAACATCCGACACTACCGGGCTACCAAATCTTGAGTTGGGCGGTACTTCTTCCAGTCAGTGTGAGCCGGGTAGGACAGATGCAAGCAGAATAAGTAGGTGGTTACCATCCCCACAGGCTCCGAACCGTGCGCTGAACCAAGCCACCAGTAGAACAGGAAGGAGAATATTACCGCCCATTAAATTGTCAGATTATGTTGGTGAGTAGCATTGAAATGTATTTTTAACCGCATATGGTTACATGTTAGAGTATTGCAGCTCATTACTGTTTGTTTCCTTTTCTCTCTCTCATCCTTCTCCATCCTTGCTTTCTTCCAACCTCTTTATTCCTTCATTGCTTCCTTTCCTATATTCCTCTTTCTCTTTCCTTCCCTGGTTGCTCTTCCTCCCTTTAGGAGGAGGATGTGTTGTGATTACTATTGTCCCTCCTAGGACACTGTACGCCCGGCACCTACGTCACCAGCTGTCTCTGGAATGAGGAAGAGGTGTGGCGCCGCGGCCAGGGCGACTGACGCTGGAATCTGGGGACCACGGTTCGATCCCCGGCTCCGGCGGCAGGTTAGCCCAGCACCATGTGACTCTGGGCAATAGCTCGCTTAATCTTCCCGACGGCCCCCAGCGCCTAGAGACCCTTACGGGTGATTGTGCGCTTTACAAATGTGGACTTTACTTTACTTTAATGTTGACAGATGACAGCTGGTGAAAGGGTCGGAAGGTTGAGCGCTCCGCTCCTCGCAGCGCATGTGTTGGTGCATTTTACAATAAATCATACATATAATTCATTTACATCTGCGGTCCTCATCCTTACACAGCTATGCTTACATTTTGTTTGCTTTCGATACTTGCACAAGTGCCACCATTGCCTACGTAACGATTGTTCTTGTGCTGGAGTGTCTGCCATTTATTGCAGTATTATACCTCTACTTGTACTTTGCACGCTTTTGTAACCTGCACACATGTCACTCTTTCCTCCTGTAATGTACGTTTGTGTAGTGTGACAGAATAGACAAACACGAAGGTGTTGTCATATGTATTTTATTCCATAACATAAGGGCCCACAGGGAGCGGAAATAACAATATCAGTCACCATTGGGAGTCAGCTGTCATATGAATGACAGTTACACTGACGTCATATAAATACACAACGAACGTTCCATGGTGACACCGGTGATGTCAGGTCATGGAGAGGGAAAACATACTATGCACGATAACACTTGCACAATAGCCAACGTTTCATATGTACAACATCTCCCTTTTTTCCCAAAGAAGAACAAAACAGTCATTCTACTCCATCACATAGTCTTTGAACCTTTTAGGTAGGTTGATGGCTCTCCCCCCTCTAGAAGACATTCCCCATTCTGCGTTAGGGATGGACTCTCCCACGCATACAGCATTGGAAACAGTTTCTTCATGCTGGGACTTACTACGGGGTCTTCTTGGGCTAGAACAGTGTCACCTTTTACCACAGGAGAACTCCTTGAACTTTCTACTATCTGCGAAGAATATCTAAGGTTGTCATCAGCATGCAATAGGTGTTGGTTTCTAGATATGTCTTCCCATTCAAGCACACTATCATCAAGGTTCTCTTCTCCTTTTTCCATGTTTTTCATAATTATCTTTTCTTGTCCTTGTTTCAGTCTTACCACATCGTCTTTACTACGCCATCCTTCTCCTTCTATGAATACAGCACCATTTGAAGCCTTACCAACCCTCATGGGTTTACTAAACTTAGATTCTCCCTTACTTACCAAACCAGGCTTCTTCATCAAAACCCAATCCCCTGGAGTCACACATTTGTCTTTCGCCCTGTTTACCATATCAGAGTATGTTTTGGCTGTCATCTGTCTTTTTTCAATGCTCTCTTTCACCTTGAGCTCTTTGTCACTTATTTCTTGTGACTTAGTAACCGTACCACTCCATCCACCAATTTTGGGTGTTATGATGTTGTTACATGTTCTTCCTCTCATCAAGAAAAATGGAGTATGTTTAGTGGCCTCTTTTGGTGTATTGTTATATGCATTTATCTTTACCCTAATGAATTCCTTCACATCCATTTTATTCGCAATTGCCATTTGTATTCCTTCTTTAAAGAACCTGTTCAGTCTCTCTACTTGGCCGTTGCTCTTTGGACTGTACAATGGAGTTTTTTCCTGTGCAATTCCAGAATTCTCTAAAAACTCGATCATCATTCGAGAAACCAATTGCGATCCATTGTCTGACACTAGGACCTTTGGTTGCCCCTCCTTGTCAAACACTTTTCTCAGAAATGTTATGACTACTTCCGTTGTAACCATATCCACAAACTTGTAACATACCCATTTAGAATAGTAGTCTGTCAATACTATTAGGTATTTACTTTCGTTTGGCAATAAATTAAATGGACCAGCAAAGTCAATTGCGATTTTTGCCCATGGTCCATCCGGGATTTCAACGCTTTGCAGTTCATTCTTTTCAACTCTCCAATGCTTATCTGATTTTAAACATTGCTCACATTGATCTACATAGTTCTTTATTTCACTGTCCACACCAGGCCACCAATAATGCATCCTTAGAATGTTTCTTGTGGCAGTGATACCTGGATGTCCACTGTGTGCCAGCTTTACAATTTTTTGTCTGAGTTCATATGGCGGCACAAAGACTTCGCCCCTTTTTAGAAATCCACTTTCCATGGACAATTCATCACTCACCTGCTGGAAATTTCTCAGTTCATTTGGCAGGTTCCTTGCAGGTGGCCACTTAGACTGCACATAAGAGGTTACTTTAGTTAGAACAGCATCCTTTGTCATCGCCTCCTGCCACTCCATCTCTGTTATAGATCCTTCACATATGATTGTGGCATCAATCAGTGCCACCACACACTCTGTGTCATCCTGAGCTTCTTCATTTTGATTTTGTATAGGCAAACGTGATAAGCAGTCTGCTCTACTGTTTTTGCCCCCTTTTATGTGCTCTATTTTGAAATTAAATTCTTGTAGCTTTGACATCAACCTTAACAGTCTAGAGCTAGCATTTCCGTTGCCTCGACCTTGACCATCCAACATGTATACTAATGGTTTATGATCAGTTACCAACGTGAATCTTTTCCCCCACAAATAATCCTTAAGTTTGTGCACAGCCCATACACATGCTAAAGTTTCACGTTCAATAGTACTGTAATTGATCTCAGTCTCACTTAGTCTTCTAGAGATGAAAGCTATAGTATTTTCATCATTTCCCTGTTTCTGACAGAACACTGCACCAATACCTTCCTTGCTGGCATCCACAGTCACTACGTTTTCTAATTGCGGATCATAGGGTTTTAGTGCAGGTGCATTTGCTATTTCCTCTTTTACAACTTTGAAGGCTTGTTCCTGTTCATTTGTCCATTTAAACACCACATTTTTTCTTAAAAGTCTTCTGAGGGGTTCCACTTTTTCCGCATACTTTTGCATGAACTTTGCATAGTATTCACTGAGGCCAAGAAATGACTTAAGAGTCTCCTTGTCTTTTGGTTCTGGTGCCTCCTTTATGGCTTGTACAAGATCATTTTTTGGCAAGATACCTTCTGCTGTCAAGACGCGCCCCAGATATTCAATCTTATTTGTCATAAATCTGCATTTGTCCTTTGATACAGTCATGCCTTTCTTTCTGATAACATCTAACACTTCATCAATTAGCTTTAAATGGTCTTGTTCTGTCTCTGAATGCAAAAGAATGTCATCTTGAAAGGCTTCAACCCCTTTCATTCCCCCAAACAGAATGTCCATAAGTTTTTGAAAGACACCCGAAGAGGATGCCAAACCAAAAGGTAGTCTCACATATCTGAATGCCCCATATGGCGTTATGAAAGTGGTTAGTTTTTTAGACCTTTCAGATAGACAAACCTGATGATATGCAGCTCTCAAATCAATTAATGAGAAATACTTTGAACCTGACACTGATTGAAGTATATCTTGAATTTTTGGTAGTGGATGGCAGTTTACAATTATGTTTCTGTTTAATGACCTCAGGTCCACACACAACCTGATGTCCCCAGTTTTCTTTTTCTTAGAAACGACAATCGCTGAAATCCATTCAGATTCATCTGCTTCCTCAATCACTCCTTCTTTCATCAATTTCTCAAGGACCTCCTTCAACTCTTTTTTTATAGACAAAGGCACAGTTCTTACTTTATGCGTACATGGTATGGCCCCGTCTTTCAATTTAATATCATGATAAAAACCTTTAACACAGCCAATTTCATTTTTGAACACTTCCTTATGTTTGTCAAGGGTGGCTGTTAAATCTACTTTCTTCTCCTCTATGCTCACACTATTCACCCATTCCTCTCTCAAGATAACCGGGTCTTTTGCTCCAGGCACCAAAATAACACCCAATTGTGCTAGATCTCTCCATCCCACTAATATCCTTCCTTTTTCTGCCACCTAAATTTTAGTTTCGATAACTCTTCCCCTGAAAGTGACGGTGTCATTGAAATATCCTAACATATTTATATCCTTCTCGCCAAAGGCTTTAGGGTTTACATCCGATTCTATAAGCGTTACATTTTGCCATTTTTCATCAAAAAGAACATCTGAGATGGTTGTTATGGGTGCCCCAGAATCCGCAGTGAATTTAAGTTCAACCTCCCCAATCTTTACATCCCCAATAGGACCTTTAATTTTACCATCCTCCATCTCAACATACAGAACAATGTTTGCACACATTTCTTCATCAAAATGTCCTACAGTGTTTATGCTCATGTTATTACTCATTCTTTTAGTTTTACATAAAGTAGAATAATGGCCATATTTCTTACATTTGACACATTTCTTACCTACTGCAGGACAATTCTTGTAATCAGCTAAGTGTTCATTTGATCCACACCTGAAACAACTTAATTGCTTACCTCCTACTTTCCTTTCCCCCATATTTTTCTCATATGTCTTACCATCACCCTTCCTTTTGTCCTGTAAATAAAATACATTAGTGTTATTTCCTGCATGCGACAATTCTTTAGTAGACACTAGCGATCTCTCTATCCCCCTAGCTATATCTATGACTTCTTGCAATGTTGGCCTTTTGCATGCCAGCAACCTCTCCTGTACTTTTTTCGAGTAACAATAGAAAACAATTTGATCTCTTATATACACATCTGTCATTTCTTCATATTCACATTCTACAGCTAGAATTCTTAAACAAGCAATATATTCATCAACTGTTTCCCCTTCTTGTTGTTTCCTTAGAGCAAACTTATGCCTTGCGACCATAATGTTGTTTTCCTCATCGAATTGTCTTTCTAGCCTTTTCAAGGCTTCCTCATACTCATTCAGAGGTATAAATGTTCCTGGTGGACTTTCATATTCGGGCAGGCTGTCAAAAACGTCTTGTCCTGCCTTTCCTAATAACCCAAATGAAAAGGGGGGCCCTCGGCCCCCCCGCACGCATGGCGGCGCGGCGACCGTCGCCCCCACTCTCTCCTTTGTCGCCATTCGGCGGTGGGGGCGTGCCCTGGGGGGCGCGGCCCACCGCCGATTGGCTGGCGGCCTCCCTGACCCGGATCCTGGGAAGTGGGTCTGGGTCAGGGGGGGCGGGCGATAGGAGGGGCCACCTGGCCCCTCGAGAATAAAGAGATAGGGAGCGCCCAGGAGACCCCCTTGTCCCTGGACGCTCCCTCGCCGTAACGGTGTGCCCCGCGCTCGGGGCTTCTTTGTTTTGTCCTTACGGGGCCTCAAGGCGCTCTTATTTCATTGTTCGTTGGAAATAATTTATTCGTACATTGTGGGTGGTGTTTGCAGTGAATAAGATTCAAAGACCCGCTCCCAAATGGTGCCGACCTATTTACCCACTATACTCATCACCGCCCGCACCCTTTGTTTACAGTGAGAAGATGAGCCATGCGTTTAGTACCTTTAGGAATGGGAGGTGGTTGTCAATTCTCCTTAATTGTGCTGGGATTGAATTTGAGATTTTGGCGGCTCAGCGGAAGATCCACTGTTTTTTGGGCGCTACGTAACACGGTGGGACAAGCGCAAGGAGCGAGTACAATAGGTCCCCCCCCCCCCTTTTTTGACGGGATGAGAGAGGGACTCATAGAATGAATGTTTGGTTGGGGACATCGGTACAGCGCGATACTGAACGGCCTCCAGGAGCTAGACGGCCAGCATGGCCACGGTAGAGTTGCGATTGGTCCCATTGGCATGTGGACAGAATCACATGGTGGACAAGTGAACTACTAAATGAAGAGGCTCGACTAGCACATAAGCGCCGCGTGCGAGGCCTCTCTGGGCGCTACATTGTATTTCAGGACAATTGGGTGTCACGGGATCATGCCGTGTTAGCTCGGGGGTGGAGGCAGGCTTTCCGACGTAATGTGCGGATTAATGAACACATTTGTATGTCACAGTGCCAAGTTGTCTAGTGCTTGTATGCTGCAAATCCCATGCGAGGGCTATTTGTTTATTTTATTATCTCATGATGGAGCACTCTTAAATAAATCACAGCACTACATCCAGAGAGTCATTTCTAGGAGCTAACACGGATGCGCCATAGGAGGCAACATCACTCTCTACAGCTCGGAAGGGATTAGAAACGCCTCTGTGCGCCCCTTTTATTTGTGAATCAAAAAGCGACAAAACTGCGTTTCTGGTCTTGGGGTCTTCAATTTCATCTTGCTTCGTGCTTTGCGGCCGCTCTTCAGGTATCAATCTCGAAGTGCGTGTGTCTTTTCTAATTTCCAAACCAAGCTCGTCAGGTAGCAGAAAGGGCGCAGGGGTAAACAGTGACAGGTTTACAGGCTACAAGAGAGAACACGGGACAATTAGGGGTATAATACTGCAATATAGGCTTGACACACAGACGCAGGAACAAAAGCCACGTGGGCAATGGTGGCACTTATGCAGGTATCAAAGCCGACAATAGTGTGAGAGGTACAAGCCTTGGCAAAGCCAACAGTTCTGCCTTTACAGCAGTGACCCTAGCAGAAGCGCACATGCCAGGAGACGATTGCACGCAATTGCGTGTTAAAGCTGGATCTTTGGGTGCTAGGAGGGTAGCATTTCAACCCCCGTAGGGTGGTAGTCTGTCGGCTGTTTCCCCAAATAGGCACATGTCCCTTCAGGCAATACGGTTTCAGCTAGCAATGCTTCAGTTTCACGCACCATTACTACCTAAATAAATAGAGGCCAATTAACGCAAAAGTGTTATTTATTTATTTATTCAAAGTTTTATATAGCGCGAACAAGATCCTTACAGATATCAGAGCGCTTCACAATGACAAGGAAGGGGCAGTAGGAAATAACAGAGGTAATGGGAGCAATGTAGTAGTCACTAACATGAAAGGATAATAATAACATACATTAAACGTATCAATGTACAGTCAGGTACACAAGTAATATAAGACGGCACAAGTCATTGATCCCACTATAGAGTGTTGAATAAACACACACTGGTCTACTGGGGGCCTTATACTGTCGGATTTCTGTCCTTTATGCCCATTCTAGCGCACAGTACTGTAGTGCAGACCGCGAGAATTGCCCATGGCACAAGAAAAATCTTACGTAGGCAATGGTGGCATTTGGGCACGTATCAAAGGCAATCAGAATGCGAGAGGTACAAGCTTTGGCAAAGCCAAAGTTCTGACTCCAAGTGAGTGACCATGGCATCCCACCTAAAGCCCAGTCCGTGGGGGCGAGGATGGTACTATGATGCGATACCACGGGTGGTAATACCACGTGCAAGGTGCGTCATCATGGCATTGTGGTCCATGGGTTGTTTGTTAAGGAAGGCCACACCTAAATAGGGGCTTGAAGGCAGTTAAGAAGATGGTATCACCAAGCTGATAGGCCTCTCCTGTCCGTTGCTCATTTGGTGCGAGGCTTCCCGGATAGCAATTTGGGCAAGCACATCTTTTATTAGGGGTGTTATGGTTAGTCGCTAGCATGGGTTTGTGATATTAACTCCTAACATCCTAGAGGTGAGTGGGCCTCAGTGCTGTATGTTCGATTAGGTGAAGATAATTGAAATGTTACATGATAGTGTCTCATTCCTGCAATAGGCAGTAGTGTTAAACTTGGCTAGCCACAGCATTATCAATGCCTGAAACAAACGCATGAACTGACAATGATGAGCAAATAGACTCACCTTTGCAAACGGGTCAGACAAACAGCCACGGCCTCAATTAATTTGAATTCACATGAGCATGGCACTGGGCCGTCCGTAGCCTCATCTGGCGAACTTTAGGCATGTCCATTCCTCCATTGCATGCCTGCCTGGGTCCCCATAACAGGATGGTGGTAAGTTTGGGGTTGGGGGACCACGACTGAGAGAGACCGTCTTCTCATGGTGATTCTATTAAAACACGGGCAGATTGGGGGTGCCGTCTAGGCACATAGGACTTCGAGTGCCATTCCAAATTAGGCTCTATGCGCAACGCACAGATCCTGGAACATTACCCTCGGCCCAATAAGGAACTGGAACAAGTGTTTAAGCAAGGGGATGGATGCTCCCTGGGGCTAGGACAGAGCTGTACCTCACGGAGGTTTGTAATGGCAGGGAACACGGGCCAGGGGTGGTTTGAATAACGTCAGGCGAAGTTTGGACGGTAGGTAACTTCGTAGGGGCCCTGAGTGTTTTCTTTTTGATTTTTTAGCAATGATAGGATTAGTTCCTTCACTGGGCTGGTAGTGTGTTTGGTATTGACAGTAGGTACCCATGGGGGGGGGGGAGCTATGGCATTTACTGGAGCCTACAGGCTTATTCTCGGCCAGGGTTATACTAATAGGCACCACACGGTAGCATGGAGTCAAATGCGCTACGGGTGTCACAAGCTGATGCTGCTGACCACTCGCAACGGCGAGTAAGGTGGGGAGTGCACCCGGTGTTCATCTCAGCTAAAGCCTAGCATCGGAGGGCAATGAATGCAGACGGGTGGGGCAGCTTTCATTAAAAAGCCAGAAACATTACCTGAATATACAATATTATTGCACGGCATTTCGCGATGTGTATTGTTCTGAAGTAACAATGGAGGGGCTATTGCATTCAGGGTAGACTACAGGTCTAAGCTTTCATGAAGGTCATACTACCAGGCACCCTTAGGTAGCCCTAATGTAAATGTAAGCAAGTGGCATAAAGCCTAGAGTACGTGGAATGCAGGCATGTGTGGATCGACTTGGGGTATGAAGTCAGGAACATTACCTAAATATACAGTACGATTCCACGGCATTTCACACTACATGGTCCTGGAGTAACAATGGATGGGCTATTGCATTCACTATGGACCACAGGTCTAAGCTTTCATGCACCCTTAGGTAGCCCTAACGTGAATGTCCGCAAGTTGCGCAAGCTGTCGCTGTACTGTACTGCACACGAATGAGTACTCATCTGGCGCTAATGTTATCTAAAACTTAGCAAGTGATGGTAATGTAAGACGGGCACGTGTACACCAGTTATCGGCAGAAACACTAATGCTTTGTGTTTATCTTTTCCATTTATGTATGGCCGGGTCCATGGTGGATACCTGGAGTGCTCCACATCACAACAGCTGCAACAGGTGGCCAGCCCGCGGGATGCTTACGTCAGTCACGGCTGGGTCCATGGCGGATATCTGAGGGGTGCCCCACACCGCAACATCAGCAGCGGGTGGACGTCAAAAGGGAAGCATACGTCGAGAAAGAGGACACCCAAGGGCCCAAGTAGTGCTGGCAGGTGTAAGTGCTACCCATTCCCTAAGGTGGAAGTGGGATTGTCACCCAGGTTTTTCTTGGTCTTTTCCTGTTTCTGGGAGTTTCTCAACCCTGTGACGCAGGGGAGGAATTCATCACTAGAAGTGGAGGAGCTACAACGTCCCAGCACAAGCAACGGGCTGGATGCGGGACAGGGAAGATTTGGTTTGGGGGCCTGTGCCTTGGTCAGTTCAGGAACTTCTTTCAGGGACTCTTAGCTCAGCAGCCCGACCCCCCCGTCGGTGGTGATACTTCACCTAGGGGGGAAGGACTTGGCCAAACTTGGGAGGCGAATACTCAGTGATGAGCTAATCTCCACTGCGGGTGGGTCTCCTGGACATCTCATTCTTCGGAAAAGGGGGGTTATGTCCCAACCAGTTTAGTGGATTACTTCCAAGGGCTGTTAGCGCGCCAGCACTTTCCCTCGTCAGTGGTGATACTTCACCTGGGGGAGAATGATTTGGCTAAACTGGGAAGACGCATTCTGATGGAGGAGATTATCTCAACTGCAGGGTAGAGTGCCAGGATCTGCCCGGGTTGCACGGTAGTATGGTCGCAACTCATACCTCTATTGCAGTGGCGGGCGGGGGATTCGGTCAGGGCGTTGAATCACTCGGTAAAGAGGATCAACACACAGTTGGACAAGCGGTTTTGAGCCCCCCCCTGTTGCAGACGATGCCTCATGGGCGTGTCGGGGGTGGACTGTATTACTTGGGGGATGGAGTGCACTTGAATGAAGCAGGTAACGTCTTGTGGTCTGACAATATCTGGGCCTGGTTGGAGGGATTTCCAGACGGAGGGAGGGAAGGTCCTGGGGTCTGATAATGTCAGGGCCTGGTGGGAAGGTTTCCTAAAGTGAGAATTTTTCTAGGGTAGGTCAAGGCAGGGGGAGGCCAGATCGTCGGTTAACAATGCTGGCCTGTGGCGGTAAGGTCATTATCGGTGAGCACATATTTGAGGTCTGAGGGGGCGGGCATCATCCTATGGAGGTTCCCGCCCAGGGGGAGGGGCCTGCGGGCCACTCCCAGAACTCCAGGGGCAAGGTAATAGGCAAAGGAGCGCGGGTAGGAGTAGTTCACGCTTTCCTTAGGCTGGTAGCCACCCCGCGCGCGTGGACTCATGACGCCACCGGCGCAGAGTAAGGGCCCTCCTTTAGTGGGTAAATGGAGTTCAGGGCGTAGACCGGGCAATTCCCGGGGAAACACTGCGCATGCGCACATCCAGAGGGGAGGCGCAGCTTGTAGGACCTGACACCGGTAGTGACCCTGCCATATGGCCAGAAATGTACAAAAATTCTAGATGAGGATGTTTAGTCTAAGTTAGGAAACAACATGTATTAGAGTTTTGTTAAAGTCAGGCTCTCAAACTTGTTGCTAAGAATTATGTACCTAAATGTCCTGCTGAATTTTTGTATAAAGTGTTGATTATGCAATTAAAACCTTTTTTTATTTCATACTTTAATAAATACGGCCGGGCGACTAGCGCCCGCCTTCCAAAAAGTAGAGACGTCTCGTGTCCACGTTCCTGGGTATTGGGTGCCGGATTGGGGGGGAGGCGGCAGCTAGTCGCTGACCATGTGAAAAGGGGGGGCCCTCGGCCCCCCCGCACGCATGGCGGCGCGGCGACCGTCGCCCCCACTCTCTCCTTTGTCGCCATTCGGCGGTGGGGGCGTGCCCTGGGGGGCGCGGCCCACCGCCGATTGGCTGGCGGCCTCCCTGACCCGGATCCTGGGAAGTGGGTCCGGGTCAGGGGGGGCGGGCGATAGGAGGGGCCACCTGGCCCCTCGAGAATAAAGAGATAGGGAGCGCCCAGGAGACCCCCTTGTCCCTGGACGCTCCCTCGCCGTAACGGTGTGCCCCGCGCTCGGGGCTTCTTTGTTTTCCCACCCACCATCCCTTGGAACAAAAGTTTTGTAGCAGTTTTTATGTCTGGTTGAATGATAAGTTTTTAAGGTACGGTCCACGGGTCTCACAGGATAATAGAGATGGAACTGTTGGTATATTGTTGATGCTTTTGTCTAGGAATTTTATCCCTTTTTAGCAAAACATGTGTGAAGTGAATTGTATTTGAAGCCATGTGTCTTTAGGCCTTTTTTCCCTTTGTAGCTATACGTTGATACTGTTATTTAGCGAAACATGTGTGAAGTGAATTGTATTTTAATGCCATGTGTCGTTAGGCCTTTTTTCCCTTTTTAGCTATACGTTGATACTGTTATTTATTAGCCAGTGTAGCTGTCCTTTAGAATTTTTCCCATAGGTCGTCGTATTTATTAGGTATGGGGCATGCGGTAAGGTCATTATCGGTGAGCACATATTTGAGGTCTGAGGGGGCGGGCATCATCCTATGGAGGTTCCCGCCCAGGGGGAGGGGCCTGCGGGCCACTCCCAGAACTCCAGGGGCAAGGTAATAGGCAAAGGAGCGCGGGTAGGAGTAGTTCACGCTTTCCTTAGGCTGGTAGCCACCCCGCGCGCGTGGACTCATGACGCCACCGGCGCAGAGTAAGGGCCCTCCTTTAGTGGGTAAATGGAGTTCAGGGCGTAGACCGGGCAATTCCCGGGGTAACACTGCGCATGCGCACATCCAGAGGGGAGGCGCAGCTTGTAGGACCTGACACCGGTAGTGACCCTGCCATATGGCCAGAAATGTACAAAAATTCTAGATGAGGATGTTTAGTCTAAGTTAGGAAACAACATGTATTAGAGTTTTGTTAAAGTCAGGCTCTCAAACTTGTTGCTAAGAATTATGTACCTAAATGTCCTGCTGAATTTTTGTATAAAGTGTTGATTATGCAATTAAAACCTTTTTTAATTTCATACTTTAATAAATACGGCCGGGCGACTAGCGCCCGCCTTCCAAAAAGTAGAGACGTCTCGTGTCCACGTTCCTGGGTATTGGGTGCCGGATTGGGGGGGAGGCGGCAGCTAGTCGCTGACCATGTAACAATGAACACTTCCTTTCAGCGTCAAATGCTTTTCCATCTATGGATATTATATAATTCTCAAAAGCTCTTTTCCATTTCTTCCACTTCATAGTGGGTTTTCCAGGCTCATCTAGGAAACGAGGAGGAGCACATATATTATTGCTTTCAGCCATGTTTTCCTTTTGTTTTCCTGTTAATTTCCAGAAATCAGCCTTTAAGTTTAGTTGGTTTATAGAGTTTTCTTATAAAACCACTTGCTCAAGATACATCAATTTCTTTTCTTATTTTCCATCCTCAATTCTCATATACAGCTCTACTGTGTCTCTGCATTCAGGACTTACTTGAATATCCTCTTTTATTCTTTTACTCTGGGTTTAATATGTTACTCAGCACAATGTTCGCTGTGGCATTAGTACGCTCGTTCAGTGTTTACACTGATGCAAAGTCAGTTTCTCAAAATGGCCGCACGCTGCTCACGCACGATGACGTGCTTCGCCACAACCAATCAATTGCCAGAACTTTTATCCCAGCGTGCTTCACGCGATACAGCTGAGGTGATTTACTGCCTTCAGCTGATGTCTGATACTGACAGGAATGCGCGCCAAAAGTAAGTCAACACCAATAGCCGGTTTCACTTGTAAAAACATTTGCCACAGCGCTTTATCTTCAAATCGGTTTCCGCCGCCAAGTTTACTTCATGCGCACACAACAAATTCGATTCTCGTTGTATCATTCGCTGCGCTTACTTTAAATACAGCCAACTCCTTAGCGTAACGAATCGCTTCTATTATATAAGCAACGTTGCTCCTCTTTCAGACGGCACTGTCATTCTCAGCATGTTTTACTTACTTCGAGAAGTTCTCCGTCTTTCCTCACTTTTTTATTTTTCTTTTAGATTGCAGGCTTCTTAAATCAAACCCGCTTCGTTTTGATATTTCCTTATTTTATTCACCCGCAGGCCCTTCACTGTTCCGCAGTGCTCGTCGCCAATTGTAGTGTGACAGAATAGACAAACACGAAGGTGTTGTCATATGTATTTTATTCTATAACATAAGGGCCCACAGGGAGCGGAGATAACAACATCAGTCACCATTGGGAGTCAGCTGTCATATGAATGACAGTTACACTGACGTCATATAAATACACAACGAACGTTCCATGGTGACACCGGGTGATGTCAGGTCATGGAGAGGGAAAACATACTATGCACGATAACACTTGCACTATAGTCAACGTTTCATATGTACAACAGTTTGCTGCCTCTTCTTGTATTTTGTTTGCTCACATTTGTCACTGTGGACTCAAGTAAAGTAACGTTTGCTCTTGTAATTTGTTCACTTGTAATCTTATCCTCATGTATCAGTACTGTTCCTGTTGTGAAGCGCTCTGACACCTTCGGGTAAAGTCTGCGCTAGATAAAAACGCATAAATAAATACATGTATAATCCTGTCTCCGTGTGAACCCAACAAGAGCCCATGCCAATCAGCATTGGTCCATTCTGCTTTAAAATAGGCGCACTTTTACAAAATTATTTCCATGGGAGTGTCTTCGATTCCACTTGTGCCCCCCTCCCTCTCACTGAGGACTTCACAGAGCTTTACTGCTGATTTTGATGACTGTTTGAAGCAATGAACACTACGTTATGAACATAGAAGAAGGACTTTGAGTGTAGCTCTGCAGAGACACGAGCCGCCATTTTGGAACGGGCTCATTCTTTATGCATCAGCACAGCGGCTGGACAGTGTAGCGCTCTAGGCTCCCAGACCCGTTATTGGATCGGTCCCCATGAGCCGAGACGCACTTGTGGGTGTGAACTGGACCGGGTGTAAGCTCCGGCTTGTAAGGGAATCAGCAACTGACCGTCCTCGCCCAACCCCACCGTGGAGACCTGAAGCCTGCCCCTTACAAGATGGCGGCCGCGCGTCCCTGGCGCGGTGACGTCATCAGGACGCGCCGCGCTCCGGTCTGTAGTGGCAGGGGCTGAGCGGTGAAGGTGACACCGGAGGGGCCGCGGTGAGTGCGGGTCGGGGGCCCCCGGGGGCGGCTGCGTGACGTCACGGCCCGGGGAGGGCAGGGAGGGCAGGGAGGGATCCGCGGCATCCCTCAGCCTTGCCCTGGTGTCAGCAGTGCTTCGAGGCGCTGTGGTAGCGCCTCAGTC
Organism: Lissotriton helveticus; assembly: GCF_964261635.1. Lineage (NCBI taxonomy): Eukaryota > Metazoa > Chordata > Amphibia > Caudata > Salamandridae > Lissotriton > Lissotriton helveticus. Next base: position 40,736,218 of record NC_136057.1, read on the forward strand.
ACTGCTCTCGTGCTTTGGTCAGTGGTGAGGCGGGTCAGAATCGTGTTTTGTGCAAATAATATTGCGTGCCTGTCTGGCACAGAATGGACCAGTGAGCAGAGACCTAGTGGTGTCCAACTCTGGGGAGAGGGCCCAGGAGACCCAGCAGTTGTGTAACCTGTGCAAGATCTGGCATTACATAACAGTATCTATAATTATCTCGAACCACTAATATATGTAGGAGACCTTTGTACTCACTACCATTCCTATGTGGTTTTAGAGTTTATCTGTCTGTATCTCTTCCTTGAGTGACTTTATAACTTGTACATTTGCAATTTTTCCCTCCTTTTATTCCACTTGTGTATATATAACTCTAACCATTAGTTTATGTAGTAGACCTTTGTACTTACTATCATTCCTATGTGATTTTAGATTTTATCTCTTCTTTGAGTGACTTTACAACTTGTACATTTGCAATTTCCCCCCCTCCTTTCACTCCACTTGTACATTTGCAATTTTTTCATGTTTAAATCTCTTATGTAATTCATGTAATCCAAAGTCCTTATGTAACGCAACTGGTTATTTTGTAAAGCGCTCTGGCACCTTCGGGTAATGTCAACGCTATATAAAATCGCATTAAATAAATAAAACAGTGGGACGTTGGCTAGTGGTGGGGAGAGGGGCAGGTCTGTTCTTTGAAATAACAGCCATGCAGAGCAGTGGTCGATGGAGGGTGTTGGAAGGTATGTCATTGTGATTTGTGTTTATATAGCGCTTACTAATCCATATGTGGTGATGAAGCGCTTTACTGTGCATTTACACTGGGCAGGGCGTTGCGTAGGGAACCCGTGTTAGTGTTCATTGTTGGTTACCTGGATTTATCTTGTGCTCTCATGAAAGCCCTCCCGTGCATCCACTTACATTTTTTTTTGTGTTATATTACGTTATTCTGAGTTTTTGTGACCATTAGTAGGAGGTGTGTGAGTTCATGCAGATGTTTGGTTGGGCTAAGATGTGAGTTTGAGGGCATTCAGGCTTATTACTTATAAATAAATGTCCTTTTTTAAATGAAGTGTGGATAATTTACAGAACGGAAATAATACAGACTGAGGAAAAGACATATGTGACAGTCGACTGTATTCAGAAGGAGGAGACTTGTAGGAATGGGAAGCCCGAGAGTGTTTTTTAAAAAAAAAGGGAGCTGACAATCAGAAGTTATGTCAAGTCTGTGTTTCATGCATATTTTTAGGAATGTAGAGTTGGCTTTGAGCCAGCATACAATCTAAGTATACAACATTGTAGAAAGAAACATTATTTGCATGTTTTCCTTTGCTATAAGTTAAAGTAAATCTTTATTCCATGATTACCTAAATTCATTTACAAAGAACAATCTATATTGCGACGTAAAAGTAGGAATCAAATATAAAACTAGGTAGTTAAAACTTATACGAAAGACATTTACAAAACCTTATTAAGACTATTTTAAACCATGATTTTTGAGGCCCAAACGAAACTGATGTGTTTGAAGAAAACAAGGAACACCCTGCTCACGAGGAACTAGGGTCCATGTTATGTCGAAACTGGCAGCCTATGTGTGTGCAACATGAAACAAAGATCAAGAATATAAAATCAATTGTAGGAAAATATTAAAGCACAACATTTTAAGTCCAAACAAGATTAGCAGCATTATGATGTACACGGTCATACAGTGCAATAGTACTTTTGATAGGCCCTTGAGCCAGACGAACAGTCTGTCTGCTGCTCGGCTACAGCGTGGCTAGTTGAATAGCCCAGGGACCAGATATTGTACAGGGGTGTGGAATTTAATAAAATATCTACTTGTCCATGGGGCAGGCTGCTTAATAAATCTACTTGCCCTGTAACAAAATCCACTTGTCCCCTTTGTGCCATGTAATGCGGCAACAAATTACGCAGCAATCTCATTATTTAAGAGTTCTGATATAGGCTCTCTGATTATGCCAGGGTTCATACCATAGTAGTGTTTGAATACTGGCAATTTCCTTATGCTGCTATGTTTCTGCAGGTCTACATACTGGGGCTGAAGGTAGTGGTAAGCAATGGTTCCAGGGTTGGAATGCCCTTTTTAGTCTGTGCAAACCTACTAACATGCATGTTTTAAGGGTTTTCAACAATTCTTCTCTAATCATTTCCCATACTGAGAACGGTTGGAAATTTACTACTGACAGTGGCAGACTTAAAACTTCTTCCAGGGTTGGGAAAAAAGTGGTTGGAGGAAAAGAACTTGAATACATTCAGATTTTCACATAAGCAAATCTACACCTGCATATTTGCTCATGTTAATATACAGTTCACAAATATTTTCTGGGAGTACTATTTCTTGGCCTACCTCTTTAAATTCTTGTGAATTCATGGAAACTGTACATATGCACTTAATGCAAGGATATATACCATGGATGCACTTTTGAGACTTGCTTTAATAATTGGGCCTCTAATTAGGCCTGGCGTTAACCATGACCTTTTGTTTTTTATTCTGTCTCTCTGTCTATCAGCTGGAGTCCCTGTAAGTGACAGTATTTTGCTCTTTTAGAAGGAGCATATTGGCACACAAAGTAGTTTTGTTCAGAGCCCAGAACTACTGTGGCAATGTGTGCTGAGGCCAACATTTTTATTGTTTTGCTTTTGCCAATGCTTGTTAGAATGGCGAGGACCCAGCAGCTCCCACACTGTTAAGGTTTTACAAAAACCATGCCTAAACAAGTCACGCCTTGACAAAACCGAAAGGCTGACTACCAATTTCAGACCCACTAGCTTTGCCAATGCTTGTTTATTTTTGTTTTACCATATTCATATTTAAACTGGTTACACTGATTTCCCAATCTGAATATTTCTGGGAAATACTAACATACATCAACATGTTACTAAATGATGCTGAAAAGATACGGTACCTAAAATCTTACAGTAGTTTAGCTAAATGTTTTCTTTTCTTGCATGCATTTTTTTGTGAACGTTTTATTTTGAAAGCAAAGAATCATCACTCTTGCTTTGAAGCTTCTGCAAATATTTGCATATAATCAGAGCGCATTCTGGGTGCATTATACAGAGCCTCACATTACTAAACTTTGAAAATGTGTGTACACTTTTATACTGGAACCACCATCAGAAGTGCAGGCTGAGCCTAAAACATTTACTTTTAGTGCTCACCCTAATTATAACGGCTTTGCGTTAATGAACCATTTATACAAGTTTGAACAGCATTAACAGACATATTACAAAAAACACACATTTTACCTTAATTGTAGAGTATGCCCTTCCCTGATCCACAATGTGGTACTGTGACTGGCAGCCAAAGGGTTTGTGCTGCAGGGGTTTGGGCCTACTTGTCCCAAGGACAAAATGCACATTAAAACTTGTTGCGCTTGACCCCAAACAATATGTCCCGGGTGTCGGGCTATAGAAATTCCACATCCCTGATTGTAAATAGCTGGATACATATATTGTGACTGAATATTAGCTAAAAAGATTTGTGCAGCGCGCCAGTGAAGCAATAACCTAGGAAAGTTGGAGAGCATAGGAGTAAATAATGAAAATGAGATACTTGTAGCAGTGCCTTATTATACAGGATGTTTGATGCTTTGCCTGCAGTGTTAAGCTAACAATGGGCCATGATTGCAGTTGTTTCTGTTTTACTCAGCATTGAAAAACTACACTTTGCACAGTTGTCATTTATGATTAAGCTGAAGAGAGAACTATTATTTTCTATTTCGAACATTCATTCTGATTGTCTAAACGGTGTGCGAAAGGGAAATGCGTTTGGTTTGTTGCATTTATTCTACTGGCATCTTAAAAGTATGAAATTAAAATGCAAATGTGGTAAGAGTAGTAAAGACCCGAAAACATTACAATTTTGTGTGTTATACTTTGCTGTATTTAAGAGCCATGTCTTGCAAAAGAGGACTGTTAGAAATGGGGTTCTCTAGTTGGCAATGGCTAGCGCCAGTGTCCAAATAGCGACCCTTCTTCCTAAGTCAGGGCAAGCAAGCTACCCCTTTTGACAACCCCTGCGGTAACGTAGCATGAGCAGTTAGGCCTATCTCAGAGGCAGTGTGTGAAGCGTTTATGATCACGTACAACAAGGCAGTAACGACACCACACAAGGAAACCACTCAGGTAGGTATAGAAAAATAATATCTTTAACTCAAAACCATAGGGACTCGAAGAGATAACAATGTATTCATCCAAGCGTAACACTGACGGAGTTCAGGGCCGGTGCCTACGCGACCCGGTGCGTACCAGGTACCTGTCGTTGAAAGGGGAGACAGCACGCAGCTTCTCGAAGAAGCGGAGACGGTGACAGACGGACTCCCAGTGACCCTGAGTCTTGGTAGCTGAGGTCTGCAGCGTGCACTCACAGTTATTCGGGCAATCTGGGACAGGCAGGCGTTCAGTGGCGGCTGCGGCGGCCCGGGCTGGTGGTGGCGATGACTCCCGTCGTGCAGCTCCGTGGTGGGCTCACAGCGGCAGCAGCTCTCTTTAGCTGCGGTGGCCCACAGGACAAATCCAAAGGATGCAAAGTGGACATTGATGAGGGCGCTCAGCAGCCACAGCTCTTTCTTGGCTGCCTATCCAGCGGGGCAAATTTTGATGATGCAAATTAGCAAAGGGTGGTGGGCACTCAGCGGTTACAACTCTCTCTTGGCTGCGCCGGCCCACGAGACAATTCACAATGGTGCACAGTAGCAAAAGGGTGTGGGCACTCAGCGGCTACAGCTCTCTCTTGGCTGCGGCGGCCCACGGGACAAATCACGACAGTGCACAGTAGCAAAGGGTGTGGGCACTCAGCGGCTACAGCTCTCTCTTGGCTGCTGTAGCCCACGGGACGAATCACGATGGTGCACAGTAGCAAAAGGGTGTGGGCACTCAGCGGCTGCAACTCTCTCTTGGCTGCGTCGGCCCACGGGACAAATCACGATGGTGCACCATAGCAAAGGGTGTGGACACTCAGCGGCTACAGCTCTCTCTTGGCTGCGGCGGCCCACGGGACAAATCACGATGGTGCACCATAGCAAAGGGTGTGGGCACACAGTGGCTACTGCTCTCTCTTGGCTGCGGGGGCCCATGCGGATTCAACAGGAGGTCCGAAAGTGCAGATTCCGGTGGCCCTCAGAAGCGGAAACTCACCCTACAGCTGCAGTGACCAAGACAGTTCCTGCAGAAGGTTGGAGGGTACAGATTTAGGCGGACTATCAGTGGCGGCAGCTCTCATATTAACTGCAGCGGCCCACCCGGATTTAGCAAAGAAAGGTTCAACTGGTCAGAGTCAGGCGGGCACCCAACGGCGGCAGTTCTCTCTTAGCTGCAGCGGCCCGCACAGGTACAGCAAAAGTTTTAAAGGTTTCAGTTCAGATTCGAGCGGACTCTCAGAAGCGGCAGCTCTCTTTTAGCTGCATCGGACCGCACAGGTTTAGCGAAAGTTCAGAAGATGCCAGTCTGGGGTCTTCAGAGTAGAACTAGAGGATCCAGATTACTCGACGGAGGCCTCACCTGCAAGCTCAACTCCTCGCACAGGAATTCCGACGGCTGACTGGGTGAAGTCTAATGTCCCTGAGACTTCGGCAGGAGGCTCTCGATCTAGGCCCTCGTGTAGTTTCTTCGGCAAGCTTGGTAAAAGTTGCAAAGTCTTTCCTCTGTTCACTTGAACAGAGTTTCGTCTTGACATCCAGAAGGAACACTTGGCCAAAGTTCCAGCGCAGCATTTTAGACCTACAAAGTCTTTGTTCTTTAAGGTTGCAAATCACGGTCTCCAGTCAGAACCAGTTCCGTGGGGTTGGGGAGCACTTGGTTTACGAGGCAAGATCCTGCCCTTTCAGCATGAGGGGGTCTCCTATCAGACACCCAGTTGGAGGTGGTCATCATTCACCTTGCCAGGCACAGCCCTGCTCTGATCAAAGAGTCACCGGTCCTCACTCTCGGGATACTGATCTCTCTCTCCAGCCAGGTCTGACCCAGCTTGCCCTGCTGCTCCAAAACCAGATGGCTTACTCACAACAGCCTTCAGTAAAGCTATAGGCAAGAAACTACCACGTTTTCAGGAAAGGCGTTTCACAACATATGATACCTAAACGGTCCTTACTAAAAAGTGGTCCTCCCTGGCCACCTTTTAGTATCAAACTCGAAGTTCCTATCGGGTTCCTAGGGCCGGATAGGGTGATAGAAAGTAATCCTCAACAAACAGGCTACACAGATGTAAGCATTAGAGTTATCCTTATTCACACAGTCATTTATGTACAGGGAGAATTTGCGCTGTGGCACTGATTAGCAGTGGCACGGAGCCCAGAACATCTACATCTAGCCAACATACAAGACGGGAAGAGCACAAGGGGAAGAGAAACCTACGCAAATGATGCCAGGTCTAACAAGGACTAAAGACTTTCTAATATGAACACTTTCTATAACACAATAATAATACAGTAGAGCTGGGCCTGAGTCCGTCAGGTATGAGATCGATTAGGACGTGTCCGACTCTGGCCCCCACTCTTCCATCAGATGTGAGACGGACATGACTGATTTAATCCTAGGCTAGCCTTTCTTTCTGTGACTGATGGTCTAGCAGTGTATGTTAACTTCCTGTCTAAGTGCTTACCATGGTTTATCAATATAGAAAAGTCCCAGTTTGTTTTGTGTATGCTGTCTGAAACAGTACCTTGACAGATTTTCTGCTGGATTAATCTTACATTTACAAAATTTGGTAGCATACTGGTATCTTGGTTTTAGATATTTTTTGGGCTGTATTCACAACTTTGACAACAATTGTGTTGGTAAGGATGTGTCTCATATTATGATTTGGTTTGGTCTTCTTTTTTTATTTTGTTTTCCCCCCTTCATATTCTCATTTTGATGAAATGATTTGTTAGTCAGGGTGTAAGGTAGCCCATCACAAGTCATTCCCAAAGGTCCATTCCAGAGAGCACTAAAGACTGAACTGCCATTTTCAGGTCATCAAGCGGTATGAAGGGTTTACAGTTATATTAGAATGTGCAGATGTTGTTTGCCACTCCTGGATACAGCTTGTATGTGTGCTCCTATGTGTAGCTTCGAATCTAGTGTGATGCCTAGTGATTTTGCAAATGGTTGGGGTGCAGTTTAGCGCGTTAAGATTTTGAGACCACAGATGAGGTAATTGGGGTCCGAGATGTGGGGAGAAGTGAATGAATTCTGTTTTATACGGATTTAGTTTTATGTGGTTATGTGCCAGCCAGACTTGGGTTCTCCTCTGGGGTTTCGTCTAGTCTCTGGTTATCCTCTTTAGAGGAGAGTTTGATGTAGAGTTAAGTATCATCAGCATACATGTAGTACAAGATTTTTGATTTTACCAGGATCTCAGTGAGTGGTTCCATGTATCGGATGTAGAGCGTTGGTGAGATTGTAGATCCTTGTGGAACACCCCTTTTAATGTCTGTTACATCAGATAGGGTGTTGTTGAATTCAACTCTTTATTGTCTGTTCTGCAAGAAGGAGGTGAACCTATTAAGGACGGCTCCTGATAGGTCCCTTCTTATTTCAAGAGTTTTTCCGAGGCTTTTGTGGCTGACCTTGTTGAACGCCCAAGATAAATCCAGAAGTATCAGGAGACCAGATTCATTCTGGTTTATTGGAGTCTGTATGTCATCTGGAATGTTCATCATGGCGACCTCCGTGTGTTCTCCCGGCCCAAGATTGGTGATTGTCTAATAGGTCAGTGTGTTCACGTAGTTGATAGTGAGTGCATTTTTCTATCAATTTCGCCAGGAGAAGCAGGCTAGAAAGGACTCGAAAAATCCTTCCGCTATTGCAAACCATATTTATTCCGGAGAAGCTATTTTTAGGGCCTACTTACCTATTCTGGGGAGCTGACAACAAGTGTTATGCTTGCTCGTAAATGTGCCATTAAATCTTGTCATCTTTTCACTTTTGTTCTGCTTTCAGAGACCGAGGTCAAAAGTCAGTTTGTCTTCCTAAATTTACTTTTCTTTCTGTGACTGAAGTTAGAGCATTTTGTTAAGTGAACTGTGTGACAATTGTGCTGTGTAAAGCATGTGAAATAAAAGGCTATAAGATTTCAGGCTTTTTTTTTTATTACACAACCCTGAAATAGCTAATAAGTGCATTGTTAAAACATTTAAAATATATTTCACTAGTTATAAGAAACATTTTTGTAATTCTATGGTGAAAAAAAGATTTTATAGGATCAAAATAAATCAGCAGAACACTTTACCTGATGTGCAAATTTTAAATATTTTTGCTGAAACCCAGTTTCCAAACGTTTATGTGCTATATAGTTTTATCAGTAAAACTGCATGTTAGTGAGAACGTTTTGTGGCATTTGAATGGAAAATGTGCTATCTGTAAATGAGCGTGCACTACCTCATCTTGATTTAGTAATATATTTAGGAAAAGTGAGTTTTTAAACATGAACTGGAAAATATTCCTGCCTAGATGTGGGCTTGATTCTTATTATACATAGAGTAAATGTTTAGTGTAGTAAATTAAGTATTTTTCTGTACAGCGGAAATAGTGAACTTGCATATTTGAAGGTGCTCTCTTCTATACTAATATAATAAAGAGAGAGCCCAAACCTTTGAGGCGGGTAAACTCCAGAACCACAGCGCCAATCACAACACCCAATACAGCATTGCAAACGACAGTATCAGCAGATGGACATAGGCTATACAGCAGCCCAAAATATGCATTAGAAGGGGAAAATAACGTTTTGTGCAAAGTAGTACGTTGTGGGCGTGTGCGTTGTGCTGTCGGCAAAAGACTGCATGATTATACCGCTTGCGAGAAGCGTTCTGTGTGGGACTAGCGTTCCAATACGAGTGGGCGTGTCCTTCAGCATTGTTGTGGGCGTTGGACGTTGACGCGATGTTGTGCGTCTAAGTGGCGTAGGCTGGAGCGGACAAACACTTTCAGGGATGGAGCGAACACAGACACGTCGACTGGAGCGGAAAAAACGTTTGCGGCTGCAGCGCACACAGTTCGCATATTGCCGTGGCGTCCGCTACAGCAGACCAACTCAGTCGCGGCTGGAGCGTGTTAAGGTACATATTCTACTGGAGCGTGTTAAGGTTTTAAAATAAAAACACGTTCGCGGCTAAAGCGTGTTATGGTTTTGAAATACAGTATTATTACCTACCCGAACCATTGAAGACATTCTGCTTTCATGCCCGTACAACGTCGGGACGGGCTGCTAGTATGTAATAATATTTAAGAAAAAGTGGTAGCTCCATAAGACAAAATATTTTCCTAGGATCACACAATTTGAGACCAGTTTATGGGTCATGTACATTACAGTTAAGGCGAAATGTTACTGCAGGTCTAGTAACATTTTTATGATTTTTCGAGCCCTGCTTGATACCGGTCCGGAGTTGTTCAAGTCTTTCCAGTCAGAGCCCGTTTTGTTTAGTAGGGGGGATACTTGGCCCAGCTTCAGGCAATCTGGGAGGGATTCTTGTTGGAGAGATGCGTTCACAGTTTTGGTCCAAAGGGAGGTGAAAGGTTGTTGGATCTCTTTCAGTAGGTGTGAGGGAATGGGATCTTCAAATGAGTGGTAGGTTAATTGATTGTATGGCTTTCTGGATTTCCCTCTCACACTTAGACTTGGAACTCTTCCAATTTGACTTTCCCCGTCCTGCGCCACACACACCACTCTCGGCAATATAGGGTGTTTCTTCTGTTTATTGTCTGCACGCCATGCGCGCTTTCACTTTTATTTGTTAGTCACAATTGCAGCAATTTGACTTTTGCTGCCCCTCGTCATTCCCTGTCAGTGTAAGGTGACCCCCAATAACCCTACAGTTAAGGGTTGTGTGGCTGCAGGTCGGGGCTGTGCTGAGAGTGGCCCATGTAGGGGTAGACACAGGCCACTGCTATGAACTGGCGTCGGCCGTATGACACCGTTCCAGCGTAGGACCTGTTGTTGCTGGGGGTGGTGCCAGTATGCCTGTAGATAGTTTCTGTCGGACTTTCCTTTGTACCTCACAGTTTAAGGTGGATCTGCTGCTGCTAAAGTTGAGCCTCTGCTTCTTGACTTCGCCCAGACACCAGAAGAGAGTGCCAGCCAGCCGAGAGTGCTGTGGAGCTAACAAGAGGGGTGTGCAGGACTCTCTGCGGAAAGGGTGCCGAGCTGTTCCCCTGACACACTACCCAGTGGGGTCCGGATTCACTTCTGGGGACGGGTGGCTCCCACTATTGCCCTTTGCGAAGCACTGGTTCCCAGGGAGGAAAGCCACATATGCCCACCCTTAACAGGACTCTTGACATTCCTTCCTCCATTGGTGTGGGGTGCGGTGCCCATGCTACCTGCAAGTGACTGTGTTACTTGTGGTCATTGCTCTCACAGCATGCTGTCATACATCCTGAGTGCTGCTGCCTGCAGCGTCCTGGCAATTCCTGTGCAGACACGCACCTCCAGGAAGGGCTGTGTCAGCCTGACTCAGGCATGGCGGAGTAAGTAGGTGACACCCTCCTCCTGACACGCTCAGTCGGGATGGCCCATTGAGCGCAATACACTCGCTGCCCGTGCAAGTGTGCACAGTGTATCACACTCGATGTATGTTACACCTAAAGTGTATTGTGAAACAGTTTTTGCTCGTGAATTTGTGAATTGACTTGCACTGTACGTTAGTGGAGCTAGAATAATTTTCAGAGTGGGTGTGCCGCCGTTAGTGTAACATCACTGAAGACCTAGTGGTTTTGAACAATCCAAGCGACACACAAAGGACAAGTATAGCAAATATGCCCATCCAGCAGGCGAGCGTTAAGGGTGTCGCATGTAGCTAATGGCGCATTTTGGATCAAGTGGTCTCAAATGTATTACCGAAGCATGGTGTGGTAGCAAACTGCCATTTACCGACAGCACATTTCCCACTGAAATGGGTACACATTTGACACTGACATGCAGTTTTACTGATAAAACTATGCAGCATAGTGGGAATCAAGTTTTAGCATATATTCACCAAGTAAAGTGTATTGAACTGATTTGATCCTATTAAAATCTTTGTTTCCAAAGCACTTGAGAATTACAGAAGAACAATTTGCTTAATTTGAGCTTTTATAACTGGTAGTTTTTCAAATATTTGTATCGTTTGTTGGAAATAAAATAAATTCTCTTACATTTTACAGCCTTTTCTTTCGCACTCTCCCTGTTCCCCAGTACAATTCTTATACTTCATTTAACCGTATCCTCTCACTGTGCAGTCCGGGAAAGAAAAGGACTGTGAACACAAGTCTCCATGTTACAAGAATGAGCAGCAAATTGTCAGAAGACGGTCTGACAATTGACCTGTCTTTGAACACTCAGCAAAAGTGACAAGATACAAAACAAGCACTGAAAATGCAATAGTTCTCGCCTTTCTTTAAGTTAAAGCCATTTGCTTTGCTATACAATACCATTAGCAAAGCAAATGGCTTTAACTTAATCAAAGGCGGGACCTATTGCATTTTCAATGCTTGTTTGTTTTAGTCAAGCAGCTTTCTGAACTGTCTCGGTCATATTGCTGTTGTAGAATTGGGTTCGGTCATGAACCATTGTTTGGTCAGACTGGGGTGCCAAAGCGCATTGGCCCATATCCCCCAGTTCTTATCTGTTTACGTTGCTTACATTCCCCATCCATGTTTTTTTCCCTTCTCTTTTTCACCTTTAATTATGGTTTCTTGTGTGAATATTTGGAAGAGAATTTGACGGTGGTCTAACCAGTCTACCGGGTGACGTCTAGCGTATTTACTGAACTTGGGTTAGTAATTATGAGGTCGAGGGTGGCACATTTTGTGTGTTCTCTTGCAAGTTTGAGTCATGTTGAGGTCCTGATGCAGGTAACTGAGTGCAGTCGCTGTAGGGTCATTGGCATTGTTCCAATGCAGGTTGAAATCTCATAATGATAATAGTATAGTAATAGAGAGTGTAGAAGCATTGATTGTGGTCCTCTCTATAAGTTGTTCCAGGAAGATATTGTTGTCGCCCAGTGGATGGTATTAGAGGAGTGTTTTTGCTATCATTTCTTTTCGAATTTGAATTCAGCTCCCTAGAATTCCAATGATGATGGCTTTTCTAGCTGCTTAGGGAGCGTCTGTAGATTACAGCAGGCCCTCCACCCTACTTCACTGTCTAGGGAAGACAAAGTGTGGCAAAATCCGGGGGAATGAGAAGGTCTATTATTAGAGCTGCTGTAGCGTTGAGCCATGTTTCGTTGGGATGAGAATGTCTAGCTCATGATCTAGGATCACATCCACTATATAAGTTGCATGTTTTCAGCTGATATGCAGTTGTGAGCATGCATTTCAGGTTTGTTATTGTTTGTGGGTTACTGTGGTGGATATTGTGTTTGTAATCACAGTTGTGCACACTTACGCACAATACATATCCTATGGAAGGAAAAAGGCATGTGGAAGAGCAATACAATACAGTGATTGTTGTGGTTACTCTATTGGAAATCGGAAGGTTCGGGCCAAGGTCTGAAGTGCCATGGCCAAGTTCTCAGGAGCTTCCCGGATTGCTTGGGCACAAGGGGTCTCTGTAGTTGGAGCGCTACAAAGACAAGGGAATAACTTTAAAAGCAAAGGGGGATTTGCAGGCAGGTCCAAAAGCTCTCAAGGAAGAGTAGGGGTTGCAAGGGCTCTGGAGATGCAGGGGCACAGCTGGATTGAAGATGCCCCAGACGGGCAGGCTGGGCGCAGTGAAGATGTGCAGCTGGGCAATGGCACGCAAAGAAGCACCTCGCGGTCAGGAGCTGGCACCTTGGAGAGACAATTCTGCAGCTGTTGGGCCAATGCTAAGGTGGGTCGCCTGAGTTCTGAAGTCTCTTGTCCGGTGCTGGCTGAAAAGTTGGAGTCTGCCTGGACTGTCGTTTGTAGGTTTTTGCAGCAAGGGGTCCTTTGGAGATTTGCAAAGTGGTGGTGACACTATTTTGAAGGTTTTATATAGTGTAAACAAGACCCTTACAGGTTTCAGAGCGCTTAACAGGGTAAATATCGAACAGAACAAAGGCTTATGCTAAACATATAGTTCCATACAAATCAAGCATAGTAAAGTCACAATATCGAAGATACATAGGTAAGTAGTAAATAATATATAGTTCCATATAGATCAAGAATAGCATTGTATAGACAGTAACCCCGGCTCAAGTCAACTTAGACCAGAAAAGAGATTCCACTTCTTTTTTAGGTCTCGCCTGGAATTAGCATCCGAAGGATGCGTCCAGGCTGGAGACTTATAGTTGCCTGTCTCGGGGGAAGGAAGGACAAGAGGGTGTTACGAGCTTGAAAGCCGGATTTGTGTGCGCGAACGCGCACGTTCCGTCCCGCGCTGCGCCGTGCACTTCCCTCCCATACTCCCAGCAAGTCAGCCTAACGCGCATGCATGCACACAGACACACACACGGGCGCACACGCACTTACACTTACTTACACATACACACACACACACACACACACACACACACCCACACACCAGCGCACCTACACACACGCACGCACACATACAAAGACCCCCCTCCCCCCGCCGCCATCGCACACATACATACACAGACACACACACCAGCACCGGACCCCACTCACCGGCTATGCAGGATTTCTCTTCTCTGGGGCGGCGGTAGCGGGGCTCTCCCGATCCCTGGGAGCCCCGCCCGACAGCGCCTCTGTTCACTTGGGGCGGCGGTAGCGGGGCTCTCCCGATCCCTGGGAGCCCCGCCCGACAGCGCCTCTGTTCACCCGGTCCCCCATCTCGGGACCGGGACTCAAGGTCGGGACCGGGACTCAAGGTGGGGCGGCCCCGGGGCTCTCCCTAGCTCACGGGAGCCCCGGGCCGCGGGAGGACTCTGCCTCTTTGCTCCATCCCGGCGGGCAGCCAATCCTAGCCCAGCAGCAGGCGGGACTTCCTTCTCTCTTCTGGCCCGGCCCACGTCTTCTCTCCCGTAGCCTGGCTTCCTGCCTCAGGGGTCTGCCAATGGCAACGCGGCCCGAGCAGGGAGGCGGGCACAGCGTTTCCTCGGGAATCCCGGGCCCGTCGGCGGTGATAATTTATTTGGGGACATTACAAATATTATTAAATAAGTTTTGCGCACGGTCAATCAGTTGCCTGCCCACAGCTGAACTGTAGTTTTCAAGGACTAGGCGCTGCGTGACAAAGCATTTTTGAGCCGGTCAGGTGAGTGACTCTCTCTGGTGGCGGGCCGTCCGATTCAAAATAAACATTAATTTCAGAACTACTGCGTCACTTAGATCAGCAGAGCCTTGTGTAGCTCGCTGTAACAGCCTGCTAGTGGTGTGATCTGAGGGCCGAACAGGTAACGTTACGCCGCCCAGGGTATAATCATTTATTTTTATGGCGAGTCAGTCGAGTACTATTCCTTTTTTTATTTAAATAATTATAGCGCTCTGGCTCCCGGCTAGAACCTGTATGCCAGCCTCAGGCTTGCCAATCAATGATGTCTGGTGCCCATCTGCGGCGTTCGTTTATCAGCTGTGTTGACTGACACTGTTAATTTGAATATATGCAGCTCATCTGTGCTTCGGGGCAGGTAGTTGTGTGCCGGCCGGGGTTGCCGAATTAGGATATTTATGGGTTAAAGGTAGTTTTTCAAAATAATACACTACAGTACACTGGCTGTTGGCTGTGACTGACTGTGTGTGTGCCTGTCAGCCTGAGGCCTGCTCAGTGCCTGACTGACTGCGGCGGCGTCCACGCGTCAGCTGACTTTTATTAACACTTCATTTTAGTGCCCTTCCATTTCTGTGGCTTTGCAGCAGTTTGATCAGCTTAGAGTTTCTCCTTGCTGAAATGGGGAGAATTTGTGAGATTTATGTTTCCTTCCACTTTCTTGCTTGATTTTCCTCGGGACAAAGTGTCACTCATAGTCGTTGAAATGTCACTCATAATTACACTGAAATTATAAAAATGTCACTCGTACAAATCTGAAACCTTGGCAGCTATGGGCTTTCACTGCAGGCAGGCCTGGGGGCCAACTTGAATTACCAAGGCTCAAGCCTCACGCAGCCTTCAGCCAGCTGTAGGCCACAGACATCGCGGCCTGGAGGCCAACTTGAATTGCCACGACCCGCGGTGGCTACAGCCTGCCTTCAGCCATCTGTACACCAGAGTCTCCCTGCAAATATACAACACGAAACTCCAGAAATAGTTTAAGACCATACTTACGAGCGCGGAACCAATCTACTGCTTCTGAAGGTGTACAGTGGACTCTTCAGCAGGCATTTGATGGCAAGATCATTTTTTCTTAAGTTGATATGGTGACGTGCATAGTAAGATGTGCAAACCTATTACTTTGCAAAGGAAAGGTTGTTGTTTTCCCAGAATAGAAATCCCAAATACGGTGACTGTTTCATAAATTAATGTAAAGCGAGATCTGTATTACATTTTATTACCTCTTCTGCTTTTACATTCACAATCCTGAAGCACTATGGCATTGAAAATCGTAACCTGCATTAGAGTTGTTTGCCAATATAACTTGAAAGGTAATTCTTGCTAAATGCATGCACAAGAAACTATTTAAAACAAACAGTGCACATTATATTTTATTCCCCAGCATCAGTCCACAGACCTGCAGGTACCAAAACTAACTTTCTGTCGAGTGCTGCTCTCTTTGATACTCTCTCTGTGATTGACGGTCATGCTGACAGCTCTTACCCCCGCAGCGAAGGGGCTAAGCTATTAGCATTGTAAATGTTTAAAAACAAAAACATAAATAAAAGGCATTGCCATTTACAATGCCAATAGCTCTAACTTTAATAATGCGAGACATATTGCATTGCAAATGCTTGTTGAAGGATGCAGTAGAGGGATTAAGTCTAGTTTCTGGGGGCAAGCATTTTCAGATACTGGGCGCCATCTCCGAGAAGGCTCGGTTGTATGTTTTCTTCTTGTTGCATCTTTGTGGTTTCAATGGTCTGGGGATGCCACCTAAATACTACATTCAGATATATTTACATGGGAGTAATAGGTAGTGCAAATGCACCCCATACCTAGGGTGTCGGCCCTCCGTTATGCCCACCTCTTGTGGGAGGAAGACATAACCCTAGCCCTTATTGGAGCAGTCCCATCATCTTCAAGATGTTGGATGCTGCAATATGTGCTTAACCTCACCTCCAACACCTGAGAGGTGGAGTTGGCAGAGGGGGGCACACCTTATATTCTACCTAAGTTTTCCCCCCAAAAGAGAGTGTGGACAGGAGTGGGGGGCTAACTCTATATAGGGAGGCTGGGGTTCGCGTTTCAATGCAGCAAGGCCTTTAGAGCTTCCCACCACAGATGGCTCTTTCTAACCTGGGGAACGTGTGCACACCTCCGGCCAGGACAGGCTTGGTTCTGGACCTCTGAGCGTGCTAGTGCTCACTCCATGAGGTCAGAACACTGTCTGGTGGTGACAGGCTGGCTTAGACCAGTTGGTGACCTCACTAAGGATTGTTCGGTTACAGGTGACCCCTCAAGTGGTCCTCTGTGTGCAGTTATTAATACATCTGACTCTGGAATCAGCACAGGCTTATTAAGATGAGATGTTTGGTACCAGACATCACATAGTACAGTGAAGCCATCACAGAGCTGAGAAACTCATAGTGACGAGTGTCCAGCCATGTACCCTTCATGGCTTCCTTGTTCACTTTCAATATCCAAGAATTGACATGGATATTTGAGAGGCACATCTGCTCAGACAGATGTGTCCTCACAGGGTATATGGTGCACCCTGCCATAGGGCTATAAGGCCTGTCAGAGGGGTGTCTTACCTATATCCCATGTAATATTGTGAGCATAGCACACAGGGATGTGTTCGATGCCGACTATTCGGTTCTATCTGTTCAAAGGCACGCAGTCTGCGAAGGGAAGGTACATGGCCTTGGTGAGGGGACCCCTGGGTGGCACAATTTGTGCTGCTACACTTGGGGTCCCACTTCAATGCCAATTCCCCTGGGTACCACGGGTCCCGTTTACTAGGGACTTACAAGGGGTATTGAAGTTGTGCCTAATAAGAAACAAAAGGTGCAGTTTAGGGGAAGAGCGTCTGGCACAGAGGACCTATTTGGCAGGGACCCTGTGCACTTCCAATCGAAATATATAATTTTTCAGGCAAATAGTGGGGCTAACCATATTCAAAAGAGACACTTTCCTACAGTGTGCGCATTTTCTAGGGTGTGAAGGAGAGTCATGACTTTCATCTTGACCCATATCATGTCCTCTCTAAGCAGTTGCAGGTTCTCATTGATTTGGGTTACGGGGAGTTTATGGGATGTGCACGGACAGATACCATAATCATTCTGTGTGGATGTTTGCAACGTTTTGTGACCATAAGCTAATAATATTTCCATAAACTGCTCTGTCAGTGGGATATTCTTAGGGGCTATTGCACTCCATGTAGAGGAGTAGTTGCGGTTTGTAGGGTCTAGTTGAAGATTCTGAGGAGTTATGTGGCCTGTGGAGCTGCAATTGCCGATGAGAGTAGTATTTTGGGCGGTAAAAGTGGGTTTAAGATACGGATTAGGGCTCTGGGTAAGAGATGAGCTTCTATAGGGGTTTGCTGGTGTGGTTGCTTGCCTTTTCAGGTTTGGATGGAGATTCTAAGGGACTAGTAGGCTGCAGAACTGTTGTTGCTGATGGGTGTAATTTTGGGCGGTGCCATTAGGAATTAGGATCATGGTTAGGTGTTGGGTTGCTTATGGTCTGAGAGTTTCAGGGTTGCTTCTTAGTATATTGTGTTTTGCTCCGTTTTTTGATAGGTCTACAGGGTAGTTGATTCTAAGTGAGTTAATTCCTGTAGGGAATAAGGTGAGAACATTTGCATTGTTGTGGCCATACATCATACTTGATCAATGATTGATTCAGCTCTGGTGGGAGAAAGGTCATAGCTTGCAGTTCCTGATCGTTGGACAGCAACGAAGTAGTTACCACTACTCTGCTTCCAATATTGTGGTTCATGTTGTTTTGTCGTATTTAAGGGGTTATCTTATTGGCCTCTTAACCCCATAAGTGCTGCCGTCGGACGTTGCGAGCACTATCTACGTAGTGCTGCACACGTCCAACGGCCGACGCAGCCCCGCCCGCTTTGCGGAAGTTCCGCACTATCGCAAGCAAACTGGTTAATATTGCATTTGTGTTTTCAGCTCTTGTAACAGGATATGGGTTTCCATCTTTGGTCCCCTGCATGTGCTATATTGGTTGCTTTCTGTGTCTCCCCAGTTTTGAAGTGGGGAGGTTTAACCCCTTCCATGCTGATGACGCCCCCCAGCCGTCATGCACTACGGGGCTCGTGTGCTGATGACAGCTGGGGGCCGTCATAAACCCGCCCACTCGCGATTCTGCCACACAGGCGCAGAATCGCGGCCGCATGGAAAGGGTTAATCTAATTTCCTGTTGTATTGTTTTCCCTTTATATCCCTAGTTTATAGTGGGGGTTTTCTTCTTTCTTTTCGCCTCTCTCAGCATTTAAGTTCCCTGCTCTGCTGTCAATATTGGGACTGTCTTGGCAGTTCCTGCTTTAGCGTCTGAATCTAGCTACTGTCAGTATTTGATGTACTTTCGCTCCTCACCCATAGCAGTGGGTTTTCTTTCTGGTTTGGAGTTCCTGGCTCAGCTCTACAGATAATGTTTGAAGTTTCTCCACTAGTTGGTTTTCGTTTTTTATGGTTTGCTCCTTTGGTGATCTCATCTCTGTTGTACATTCACTATTCATGTCCCCTTCTTTACTTCCTCTGCCAGTATTCAGTGTTCATGTCCCCTACTTCACTTCCTCTGCCAGTACTCAGTACTCAGCTCCCCTTGTTTACTTTCACTGCCAGTTCTCACTATTCATGTTGTCTTCTTGACTTCCTCTGCCAGTAATGTTAGCTCTCTTCTCTGTCCTTTGTGTCAATGCTTCTCTGATTACTCTTTAATAGGACCTTTCGCTTACCTTTAGTATCTTGAGGGTTTTCTTCTGTGCTCCTCAGTAAGTAGTGTCCTGTGCTTGCCTTAGCTTGAATTCCCTCATTTGCACCACTGACCCATGGTTCCTTTTCTGTTCTAAGATGTGTTTTGTCTCTTCCTGCAGATCTTTGCCTCCTCAGGATGTTTGCACTGAGACAGGCCCTCCGAGGGCCCATCCCGACACAGAGTGCTGTCCTCTCTCAAGTGCGCTTCACTTCTTCCACCCCAGAGCAGGTGAGTGTAAACCCCATGTGGGCCTGCATCTTCTTATTGCCTAACCTTGAATGTGATTTTTTTGCATTACTGCAGCAGGGAGCTAACTTTTGTCAGATGCTTTACTTAACTGCATATATTCACCCAGGGAGGCTGGGATCTGTTAGCCAGGGATTTCCTGGCTCCTCTCTGAGTAATTATCTCCAACTCTGGCTTGGTGCATCTTCCAAAGGGTGGTCTTCCTTCAGAGCTCACTGGAATCGGATTGCACGTCTGGTGACCAGGAGCCATGCCGGCATTGTCTCCTGGATAAAGTGTAACTGCCCCAAGATTAATGTGCTGAAAATTAGTGCGCACATTCACTGTGAGCGCATCCCTGTATGTGGGCACACCATAGGTTCTTAAACAAAGACTCCTTTATAAGTTTAATATGTAATGTTCATTTTATTCATCACAGTAAGTATCTTGGTTAGATATTTGTATTCATATCCAATTTCTCTTTGTTTTTCCAAGAAAACATTATATTTTTCTTTCAAATGCGCTTTCAATTTGACACGCTCCAATGCATTTCGGGCATCTTGGCCCTTTATCCAGGAGCACTATAAGCAAAAATAAACAAGACATCCCATATAACTAATGCATTCAAAGTTCATGGAGCAGGTATATACATGCACAGATTCAAGTGGTGTGTTTCATACAGATGGCGATTGTTAAAAAACGGTTAGTGGTGTAAAAACCGTAGGCGCAAAAAAAGTGGAGCCGGCGTGATTTGTGCGAGTCGGTTTCGTGAAAGAGTTCTAAATGGAAGTACTTGCAGGAGCTCAATCGCGGCAAGCTGTTGTCTTAAGGTATAAATGATAGCAGTATGGGTCAGAGCAACATCGTTTGCTCGATATCACATTCAAAGATCAGGTTTACAGGATAGTTACGCTCTCATTGTGATCACACTTACTTGAGCGACGGTGCGTGGTTCGTTCCTGTATAATTACGGGAGTTGTCAGCGGTATCTGTAAGGCTCTATGGAGGCTCACGGTGTTTGTTCGGCGTTCCCGGAAGTGTGAACAGTCATCACGTGATGTGTGTTATGTGAGCCATCTATACTACGGGCATAAAAACGGACTAATGCGACAGGGCGCCATCATGTGTGTGGATATGTGATGAGGTGTGTATGTGGTGTAACTCGGAATTATAACGTGAAGTCACTATGCATGTATATTATCACACAAAAATTTGAGTCAATACATAAACAGTAAGCAGCAAGGATACAATGAGTCAGTATACCAGACATCTGATTAAATAAAGCAGCTACATTCGATCCGATCATTGAGCCCGTAACGCTTCATTGCTTGGAGTTTATATATCCAAGCTATTTCTCTTTGTAGTAGAGTCCTGTTATTATCTCTTCCCTCATGTTTCTCAATTATTTCTAAGACCAGGTATTTAAGTTGTGCAATGTTATGTTTTTCTTCCTGGAAATGTACTGCGATGTTGGATTTCATATTTTTGGTACGTATATTAGATTTATGCTCATTGAGCCTTGTTTTTATTTTCCTTTCCGTCTTCCCGACGTAAATTTTCCCGCAGGGATATTTGAGCAGATATATTAAGTTTGAAGAGTCACATGTAGCATTCACGTGAAGTTTGATTGTCTGACCTTTCATGGGATGTGAGATGGAATTGCCTCTAATGACATTATTGCAACTGTTGCAATTCATGCATGGGACTGTTCCTTTTGAGTTTTTCTGGGTCGGCGTTTCTTTAGATAGGATTTCCTTGATGTTATTGTTACGTGTATACGCAAAGATCGGAGGTTGGCTTAATATATTGTTAAATTCAATTTCAGATGAGAGGATTACCCAATGGCGCAGAATGATTTTCCTGTAATTGGAGCTGGCTGTTGAAAATTTTGATACAACGACCATTCTTGTGTCTTTTGGTTTCATTGATCTTGTCAATGCTTGTTCTCTAGTTATTGTTGACACTCTTTTTTCCGCTTTTTGTATAACCTCCTCGGGGTATCCTCTTTCAGCAAATCTGCTGCCCATTTCTTTGATATGTTTATCACTCAATTCTGTGTTCGAAGTAAACCGTTTGGCCCTTAACATCTGGGAGTATGGAAGATGATTTTTTTAAGGCACCTTGGTGAAAACTAGTAAAGTGCAATGTGTTGTTACGGTCAGTTTTTTCTCGGAAGATATCTGTTTCAAATCCTGTTGGTGTTTTTGAGATAGAGACGTCCAGGAATGTGATTGTGTTCTCATTTATTGATCATGTTAATTTAATTCTGTCATCTTTGGTATTGAGTTCCATTAGTGTTAATCAGATTTTCTTTGGTGTCCTTCCAAATGAAAAACAGGTCATCTATGTATCTTACGTACATTTTCAAGTTGTTGGACCAGGTAACATTACTGAAAATGTGTGTCCTCGAACTCTTTCATATACAAATTTGCGTATTTAGGAGCTGCACAGTTACCCATAGACATACCAGATAGTTGTCTGTACCATACCTTTTCGTATTCAAAATAGCTATGATATAGCGTAAATATTATTAACTCCATGAGAAATCGTTGCATCTGGGTTTCAATGTCACTGTTAACTATCGTTTTCTCAATGGCCTCTATACCCCCTCCATGGGGGATCGATGTGTACAACGATTTGACGTCTGCCGTGCACATGATTAGTTGTTCATCTTCTTGTATTGAAATCTCTGATAATTTCAAGAGAAAGTCAGTAGTATCTTTTACATAGCTTCTCATCTGTTGAACAAAGGTTTGCAAGTATTTATCTAGGAATTTCCCCACAGGTTCATGTAGGGAACCCCTAGTTGAGACTATAGGTCTAAAAGGGGGATCCTCTAAGCTCTTGTGTATTTTTGGGGTCATTTGTATGGAGGGACTTTTCGGGTATTCCACCAACAGATATTTGAAAGTTCTATCGTCGATAGTGCCCATTTCCAATGCATTCGATAGAATCTCTTTCAAGGTATTTTTTATTGACATTGTTGGGTTATTTTCCAATCGCATGTAAGTTTCTGGGTCTCCTATGTGTTCATGGATTTTGGTTTGATACATTTGAGAATTCAAGACGACCAATGCGCCCCCTTTGTCTGCTTTTATATTGGAACGTTTCTTTTGAACCTAACAAATTAAAGAAATGTATGAAAACAAAGGTTGTGCACCTTACCCAATTTAATAGACTCCAAGATTAATGTGGACATTTTTCTGTGTGGTCCTGATTCCAGTAAAAAAAAAAGTCCATTATCTGCTTTTTAGGTCTCGCGCCTGCGATGCATATGGCAAAGCCATATGCATCGCGCCAGGCGCGATACTATAGTTGCGGAGTCTGCTTCCCAGGAGACAGAGACTGTCGCGCGCACGCTCAGGAAAGCGATCGGAGCCGGCCGCGCGCGCGTTCCCAATCTCCTGTCTCTCTGGGAAGCACACAAGCAAGCCCAGCAAGCCCCGCCAAGGCATCACGAGCACGTCCCAGCCCGGGGTGCCAGCCAGAGCCAGCCCGCGCGAGGACACCCCCTTTTCTTTTCCCAGCTGCCGTCATGGGAGTGGAGATCGAGACCATTTCACCCGGGGACGGTAAGCCGCCAGGCGGGAGGGGGTTACGCGTGCGCATGGGTGCCGAGCAGGGAGGATCCCCGGGGCTGGCTGTTTTTTTTACTTGCCTTATCTAAGTTTACCTTTGGGACAAAGTCCAAGTCCTAGGCGAATGAGATTTTCTCTCCACGTGTTTTTTTTTTTTTTACTTCACGGAGACTTGTTACTCAGAGAGCCCTGCCTGTTAATATTATCAGACCGAGGCTTTGCCAATTCACACACGGGCCTGCCTGATTCCTGGGCCTCAGTCGGCTTCCTCATAGATTAGAGCGGGCCAATCAGTGGCCGTCCGCCCGTGTGGTGGAGCTAATGGTGGCAGCGCGCGTTACATTCCTCACTCATATAATATTTTCGTTGCCCCTCTGTGCGAGGCTTCCTTCAAAACATGTTTCCTGGTGCACTTGCTCATTTGTGCTTGCGGTTGTGTACGTCGCGCTTATTTCCCAGGGGCCTGGATGTTTTACCGCGGGAGTATTGCGTTTGTAAGCAGCATTTCTAGCCTGATTAGGCACGGCATGAGATTTAAAGGGCAGGTTTTATAACCAGGCCGTCTCGACTTTTCTGAAAGGACTGCATTTTGTCAGTGTGCCTGGAAAATACAGACGCCCTGGTTTGCTGCAATAATACACGGCAGCCGAATGAGACCGCGTTTGATGCGCAGTGGTTTGCAGTGATTACTGTATGTCGGGTCATTAGAGGAGTACGAGTTGGCATCCAGCAGTAATACTGTGCGGGTCTTGATCGCAGTTTGTCTTCAGAAAGCCAAGCTTTGCCTCCTTCGCCGTCACGTGCCAGTCTGAGGCGAGCATGTCTCGTGAGGCTGACACCCGTAGTCCAAGAAATACTCAGAAACTAGTATTTCCCCATGTTTGCCCACCTGACTTTACCCCCAGGCTTTGGGTGTCAAAGGCGGCATCCCACAGCCAACCTTCTGTATCTTTAATCTCGTGACGTGCTATCGCGCCCCTTCAGGAGAGAGTCGTCTGACGACTGTTATTTCTGTAAGATTGTACCTGGCCTAACGAAAGGAAACACGTTTTTCAGGTTGAAGCCTAACAGAAAGCACAACTATATAGTTGCAAATACCTATTTCGGGACATGCTGAAAGCTTAGGTAGAAAACATTCCTCATTGGTTACCATTGGCTTTGGGGTTTGTCACTCACATGTGCTTGCTTTATATTTGTGGTGTTAGTATTTGCTACCTTTGTTTTAGTCCATTAGCATGTCTTTGTCCCTCCTATGAAGCTTACCCTGTTCACCACCTCTCTGATAGGCTCTTTCTATTCTTAAACTGTTTACTTTGCTGTAAAGCTTTGCATGAGTGTGCATATTTTTTGGGCTGTTTTCCTGAGGTACTTCTCTGCCTTCCTCCCCCCTCCCGGTTATATCATTAGATGTGAAGTCCACATTGTTTTCTCAGAGTCCTCACCCCATCCCTATGCAGCGCTCCACTTTGATCTCCCCACGTGGATCTCTCTCACACCCTTCTCTTACCCCTCCCAGTGCTCCACATTGTCCTCTTTCTTACCTGTGTCGTGCTCTCCCTCTAGCCGGCACTCAACATTGCGATTTCTCACCTATGCACTTGTCCCCTGCCCACCCCCCATGTCGCTTCGCCCACTCCCTGACCCAACCTGCTTCCCCATTATTTTTTTTTTCTTTCTTTTGAGCACATTTGTGCTAAAAGTAAAAACAAATCACTTTTCGTGCTGCTTTTACCAATCTAACATATCCACCACTCAAAATACTTTCAAATTTCACTATACTAATTCACCACTAACCCACTATTCCTTTATGGGTTCCGTAGTAGCACTGGCCAAAAAAAGCGCTTCAACACCCCAACAGGGGCAGCAAGCGCTATATAAATGCGAACCTTTTTACCCTCTTCTATCCCTCCACTATCCATTTCAATCCAAATAGCTAACTAGCATAGCCAGCACTCAAATTACTTTAATATTTCACTGTACTAATTCATCACTAATCCTTTATGGGTTTTGGAGTAGCATGCTACTCGCCAAAAAAGTGATTAAACGCCTCTCCCTCATGCGTGGTAGTAAGCTCTATATAAAGCAATTACCACACAATAAAATATTGGTAAATAAAAAAAGTACTTTCTTCATTTTGTAGGCATGCATATAGGCATGCTCCTACAAAATGACGCAGTTGGCTTCATAATGGTGTATATATGTACAGCGGTAATACTCAAAGTAGGGGCCACCTGTGCCCCTCTTGACCTTTTACATACGGCCTCCTGCTGGTGAACAGCAGTGCGAGCTGCTGTTCAGTTGCAGAGCACTATTATCCAGAAAAAAATGTTCAACCTGCAAAGAAATGCTTGTCCGTTTATTTAACATTTTTTAAGTCCTCCTCACACAATCTCTGACCCACCCAGACCCCTACCACCACACCTCTTGCATCAGTGCGGCCCTCTGTCACACCACAGACCGTACTTTGATGCCCCCGTGCGAATGTTTGTGAGTACCCCTGCTGTACAGCATGACTAAATATCACTATATGAGAAAGTTGATACCTTTTTGGCTTTACCAAAGCTGTTTTTTAGATACATCCTTTGCACCGCAAGTCCGTTTGCTTGTACTCAGTCAGACTGATTTCAGTACTGAACAGTAAGTAACAATAATTTTAGGCTGCCGAAAATCACATTAGTGGGCTGTTTCTATCTACCTTTAAAATACCTGCTTTGCGTATGGCACGTTATGATCCCATGAGCTGAGCGAAAAACTGTTGTTGGTGGAGTTCAGCTGTTCCAATACTCTAGCATTCTTTTTGTCACACTTCGTTACCCATTCCTCTGATCCATCTCTTTGTCACACTTCTTTACCCATTCCTCAGATCCATCTTTTTGTCACACTTCGTTACCCATTCCTCTGATCCATCTCTTTGTCACACTTCTTTACCCATTCCTCAGATCCATCTCTTTGTCACACTTCTTTACCCATTCCTCAGATCCATCTCTTTGTCACACTTCTTTACCCATTCCTCAGATCCATCTTTGTCACACTTCTTTACACAGTCCTCAGATCCATCTCTGTCGCACTTCTTTACTCATTCCTCAGATCCATCTTTGTCACACTTCTTTACCCATTCCTCTGATCCATCTTTGTCACACTTCTTTACCCATTCCTCAGATCCATCTTTGTCACACTTCTTTACCCATTCCTCAGATCCATCTTTGTCACACTTCTTTACCCATTCCTCTGATCCATCTCTTTGTCACACTTCTTTACCCATTCCTCAGATCCATCTTTTTGTCACACTTCTTTACACATTCCTCAGATCCATCTCTTTGTCACACTTCTTTACACATTCCTCTGATCCCTCTCTCACACTTATTTACCCTTTCCTCAGATCCATCTCTTTGTCACACTTCTTTACACATTCCTCAGATCCATCTCTGTGGCACTTCTTTACTCATTCCTCAGATCCATCTTTGTCACACTTCTTTACTCATTCCTCAGATCCATCTCTTTGTCACACTTCTTTACTCATTCCTCAGATCCATCTCTTTGTCACACTTCTTTACCCTTTCCTCAGATCCATCTCTTTGTCACACTTCTTTACCCATTCCTCAGATCCATCTTTGTCACACTTCTTTACACATTCCTCAGATCCATCTCTTTGTCACACTTCTTTACCCTTTCCTCAGATCCATCTCTTTGTCACACTTCTTTACACATTCCTCAGATCCATCTGTCACACTTCTTTATCCATTCCTTAGATAATTTCTTTGTCACACTTCTTTACCCATTCCTCATATCCATCTCTTTGTCACACTTCTTTACCCATTCCTCAGATCCATCTTTGTCACACTTCTTTACACATTCCTCAGATCCATCTCTTTGTCACACTTCTTTACCCTTTCCTCAGATCCATCTCTTTGTCACACTTCTTTACCCTTTCCTCAGGTCCATCTCTTTGTCACACTTCTTTACACATTCCTCAGATCCATCTGTCACACTTCTTTATCCATTCCTTAGATCATTTCTTTGTCACACTTCTTTACCCATTCCTCTGATCCCTCTCTTTGTCACACTTCTTTACCCATTCCTCTGATCCATCTCTCTCGGGTGCCAGTATATCCTGACATACTAACCTACTACAGTGCTCGACCAAACGCCAAGAGTCCTCAAGGGCCGCAGAAGAACATTGTAACCACCCAGCTCGAGAGTCCAGCCATATGATCAGCGTTTTTTTTCCCTTTAATTGGCTTTTTCTTTTTCCTTTTTATTGAAGAACATTGGAATACAGCAGTAAATGGAAGAAACTATAAAATTGAGACTATTTAATCCGTTATCCACCATAACAACAGGGAGAGAACATAGACCGTTTTCAGAGTTGGCCATAAAATACATATAGACCTAGCAAAGCATGTTCATTAACATCTGTATAGTGTGGGAGGGCAGCATTCAAAGGGCCGAGGATGTTGCAAGCTGCAAAGAAAAGGGTGCGAAGAGTTGGAAGCAAACTTTCAAGGCAGAATTCTGGGGAAGAGCACAAAAATGTAAACATGTTTCCCATCCAAACAATCTCGTCTCCTAAGGTCGACTGCACGCCATGCGCATGCGTCTGTTCGGAAATGTCTTTTTCTTTAGACTGCTCTATTTTTACCGCTGCTGTAACTTTTCACGTTTCACTTTTTTGTAAGCAAGTCAACTTTGTTGAACTTATTCCATCAGAGAGAGCCTGTCTGTATCTCTGTGCTTTCCCGCCATTCATCAACTCTTTTTTAAAATGGGCGCATCAGACCTTCTTCCTAATACTGCATAGTGACTGGGTTATGTATATAGCGTAGGCCTGAGCTGGATTGACTTTAGGCGCTTCGCGTTTGGAAGTAGTGACTGAACAAGTGCTCAGGAAAGTTTAGTTTTTACCTTTTTAGGTCTCGCCTGTCAATGCGCATGCGCATTGAGCTTGCGAGACTATGGGGGCTTAAACAGACTTTAACCAACTTGCAAGTCGATGGCGATTCCTTGCAGTGCCCGTGAAATTCAAGCTCAATGCGCAAGCGCATTGACATTAAAAGCGCGTGCACATGCCACCAGCCGCCTGCCTTGCATTACACATCAAAGGCAGCCCAGCCTCCATCAAAGGCAGCCCAGCCACCCTCCCGCAGCCCCTGCTGCTTCACACCCTCATCGCAGCCTGAAATCGCCGTCTGTTCCCTCAGCCGCACTACTCCCACAGCCGCACTCCTCCCACACCCCCGCTCCGCCCCCTCCCCTGCCTGCCGTGTCGCATTTCTCCTCCCCCTCCCCTTCTCTGTCTTCCCTCCGTCTTTTTACATAGTTATTCAATCATGCATCAAAGCTGATTTTTACAAAAAAATAACTGAACACGCATGTGCTCTTGGAGTGTCTGTTCTCTTTCAAATCCCATCTTTTAAGTAAAATTATGCTCCCTGTGACATTTCTCCTCCCCCCTCCCCACAGCAATGCCCTCCGTCTTGGCTCGCTAAACTACTCGCTGCCTCCTCCCGCTCTCCTTAATCCGCTCTCCCTCCTCCTACACCCCCGCTCCGCCCCCTCCCCGCCGTGTCGCATTTCTCCTCTCCCCTCCCTTTCTCTGTCTTCCCTCCGTCTTTTTACATAGTTATTCAATCATGCATCAAAGCTGATTTTTACAAAAAAATAACAGAACACGCATGTGCTCTTGGAGTGTCTGTTCTCTTTCAAATCCCATCTTTTAAGTAAAATTATGCTCCCTGTGATGTTTTAATGTAATGCAGGTGAATATTTTTATGTCATTAATTTGCTGAACTCATTCAGAATTGGCGTGACCACGATGTCCTCGATCCGATACAATTACTTACGTGTCTCCTTCCATTGTGACCGGGGTGGCTCTAATAAAATCACCCGTCTGTCTGACCACAGTACCTAGATCAGTGCTGGCCTGCCTTCCCTCCGTCTTGTTTTTTGTTTTTTTTAAACCCGCTCCGCCCCCTCCCCTGCCCTAGGTATGGAAAACCAGTGACAGTCCCCCGGTCATAAGTAGGGAAGTGAGGGGCGCAGCAGGGAGAGCAGCTCGTCCACCCCTCTCGGTCTCAAGGGGTCTGTTAAAAACTTTGTAATGAGCCCTTAATGGTACGAATTTTAGCAATAATTAAAAGCTGCGGGGGGACACCAAGATTCGAGCCAGAGTCTTGCAGGTTGCACACAGACCTTAGAAGCAATGCCCATACATGAAAGCACGTGTGAAGTAGCGTAAATCTAGCTGTAAAGCAAAACAACTCCCTACACAAGCCGCATCAAGTGGATCTGCAATGTCCTCAAATGTCCTGCATTAATGCCGTAATTGCTCCCATTTACAATGATATTAAAAATTCTGACCCGCTCTGAAGTCGCGAATGATCTATCCCATCTGCTTTTTATTCTCTTTAACTGATGAATATATGAAATTATTTGATATTAATTTGACTGATTATATTGTTTTACAGACCTTTTGCTCTAACATCGATGATTTGTAAGAGAAGCGCTCGCTGCTCTTATTTGTGCATGACTTGCGCGCCACGACTTTAAATCTTAACAGGACCGACCCAGCCTCTCATCTTTCCGAGGTCTACTAATCGGTAATAAGTAACAGGTGCGATTTTCAGCTCTTGGGAACAGCAAAACTGCGGGCACCCCCCCCCCACACCCCCCTTCCACACACCCCAACCCCCTTCCCCACCGCGCACACACAAGCAGACACACTCTCTCTATACACGCCCCGGCACACAACACACACAATTCCTTGCTCCTTCGTATACCTCAGCTATGTGCCTTTCTTGCACCCCACAGACCCATTCACTACTGTTTTGCATGCCTGTGTTCTATTTGGATGCAATCTAAGGCGCTTCAACTTCCCCTGAGGGAAGTAAGCGCTAAACAGATGCAATTACAATCACAATAGAATCAGCAAGAACCCTTTGTCCCGCCCTCTCTACAGCCAAGGTGGCAACACAGCAAGCAGTCCAAGGGCAACTGCTTGCGTGATCACAACAGAGATGTGGCCTAACGACCAGAGCTGCCATCTAAGTCACGTAAATACAAAACATGTTGCATTCCAAATGCTATAGGTGTTGCATTCACGAAAGTTATAACTATTGCCATTGTAAATGACAAAGCTATCA
Organism: Lissotriton helveticus; assembly: GCF_964261635.1. Lineage (NCBI taxonomy): Eukaryota > Metazoa > Chordata > Amphibia > Caudata > Salamandridae > Lissotriton > Lissotriton helveticus. The sequence goes on from NC_136057.1 coordinate 40,766,070, forward strand.
ATTTAGCTATTTTAAAAACCAGCAAATAAATAAAATATTTGTCATTTACAAGACCAATTGCTCCAACTTTTCTAATGCGAGACCTATTGTATTTCCAATGCTTGTTAGTAGACCTAACAATGTCAACAAGAATGGACACTGAGCCCCATCATTCATTCCCAGGGCAGTAATGCAGTTATGAGCTATTATGTGCAAAGAGGGGTAAAAAGTTAGCTCCCTTTTGTCACCTGATGGTTGGTGCAAGAAATTCACATGTCTGAAATACTGTAATACATGCATGCGTGCCTGTCTGACAGATGGTACGCCATTTCACTGTGCATGTGATCATGGAACAGAGGAGGTATGCACACGTCTACTCCTCGCATGCCTTCACCCTGCTGGTCAGTTAGTCTCCTTCAAAGATACTTTCTTGACCCTCAGAATTTTTCTTTCTCTTAGCCTCGATTATTTTCAAAATGAAAGCTCTGTGTAATATGGAGAAGATGAGTTGTTGATCAGCTGACCAGCTCGAGTAATGTCAAACACATTCCCTGTTTTTGAATTAATGCTCCATGTATTTGAAACACTGCCTCAATATCCCCTTAAAACCTTAGGGTACCTTCATACACACTTGGTTGCTATTCTATAAACTTCCCTCTGCTTCAGGTCATTGTTGCGCCCTGTTTGCTGCGGTTATGGGAAGTGTTTTCATTTCATTCTGTATCTGGAGTAAGTTGATGGGTCAGGGGCGGCTGCATTGGATAGGAGAACTCCGTTTCAAAGCACAACCAGTTAAATTCCAGGAAGGGCCAGAATGAAGACCACGTTCTGATCCTTGTCGGGTGGGGGTTTCTATTAAACTTTCAGAGCTCAGTGTCGCAACCCCATGAAACTCCCCACAGTGTCCGGGAAAGATTGGATGTTGAAAACGTAGCTCGAAGGGTCTGTCAAATGCCTCCTTAAATAACAACTCTGATTGTAACAGGTAACACAATGTAAGCAATGTACGTGCATCTAGATGTAAATTCCTCAAAGTAAAGGTGCACCTACATCTTACCTTTCATTTTGTTGCATTTTCAAGCATAGAAAACAAGAAGGCCTAGCAGGATACACACTTAAATGAAGGCAGAGTGGAGTAAAAACATATTTGTTGTTACTGTTCTGTCTTTCCTTGAAATCATTTTCTTACACCACCTCCTTTGTTGTCTGTTCCCCTCTCTCTCTTTCCCTTGTCACCTTGTGTTCCTTCTCTTAGCTGCCTTTACTACTTGATTTTGTCTCCGTCTCTTTCTGTTCTTCCCTTGCTCTCGCTCTCTTTAGCTCTCATGTTGACTCTAATTCCTGCTCTTTCACACACAGGCTGCTCCGAAGAAGACCAAGTTTGGACCTTTGAAAGATGAGGATCGCATCTTCACAAACCTTTACGGACGGCACGACTGGGGGTAAGAGTGGTCATACTTGGAGGGGATGTCCTTCCAGAAGAGCATCTCTCTTCTGGGAAAATACATATCTCCTGGCTAGCTGCTTTTCTACAACCCTTCCTTTTGGAGGAGATATTCTGTGTCTTTGGCCATCTGTGCCAGAGTACTCATCTGTGTAGGAAAAGAAACCCAGGACCCATGTCAGTTCAATACTTGGCATCTGCCTAGGAAGGGGTTTCATGTTCAGGGGAAAGGAGGTTTACGTGTTTGCACATTCACTCAGTGTCCCTTGTTACAAGAATCATGTCCACGTATGAGTGTGGAGTTTGTTTCATAATACTCCTTGGCTCTTTCTTGTCATTATTTCATGTTATGGTTAAAGCCATTTATGTTATAATTAAGTGTTTAATATTGGTAAGAGGGGTACCTTCTTCATGGAATCTCATCACCAGTACTAAAATAAAACATAACATTAGTTGTGTTTCCTTAATTTTATTTAATTAAATTGTTAATATTAAGTATATGTAAAAATTGTTAGGGTCAGCGTAGCAGAGAACGGGCTGAAGTGGTCAACATTTGAATGCCTTGTGGTGATGCGTAAACTATAAAGTAATGTAATTTCCAATGTTAGTCAAACGGTTTTTAGAAATGTCAGTCCGAAGTGATGGCTTAGAAGTTGTGACATCTGACGTAATGGTGGTCGAAGCATCAGAGCCCACTCTTCCTACTATCATATACCTTCCTTTGCAAGGATCACCTCTCGTGGTGAGAGAGGAGCTCAGTGTTCATGTCCATTTCATCAGTAACGTATCATTCTTAACCGCATGCGGGCTAGTGGTTTTCCCGCTGCGATTTTGAAAAACCCGCGTTACATGACGAGCTCAGCTCGTCATCCGCGTAGCGCAGGTTACGCTCATGACAAGCTGAGCTCGTCATGAGCGTAGAAGGGGTTAAAGGGTCGTGGCAAGAGTGTGAGTGGAGGTGTCACTATACTGCAGTTTCACTATGATAAACTTAATCTTTCAGGTTAAAAGGGGCCTTAAGCCGCGGAGACTGGTACAAGACTAAAGAGATCCTGCTGAAGGGCGTCGACTGGATCCTGGGCGAGGTGAAGGCCTCTGGGCTGCGCGGCAGAGGCGGTGCCGGCTTCCCCACTGGACTCAAGTGGAGCTTCATGAACAAGCCGTCCGATGGCAGGTACAGCCCCATCATGTCCACTTAAGGCTCATCGCAGGCTCACCCTGAATCGTGAAATACTGAGGTTCATTTTGCACTTGTTCCTGGACATTAGCTTGTTCCTAAGCACTCCTGCTTTGGTAAAGAAAGTAATTGAGGCAGAAGAACATGAAGTGATTTGCTAAATATCTCATCATTTGGGCAAATGTGAACTGTAAGTCTTATGTGCACTCTCTTGTTTCTACTATCGACAATTAAAAATAAAAACTTTTTATTAAACAAGCAATCGATCCAGCTTTACAATCAGAGATCAATAAATCAGAGTATTTGGAAACATCTATAACAGGAGGTACAATATTGCATGCATTTGGAAAGGATCACAGACATATCACATGTAAATAAAAAAAAAAACAGATTGTAAATTGATACTTGTATAGCGCACTACTCACCCGCAAGGGTCTCAAGGCGCGTGTACGAATACCGCTGTGGAGCCCATCCTGGCTTTCCCTGTGAGGTGTCCACTCCTGGGCACCCCCAAGGTGGAGGCCAGGCATCCTTAGCGTTGTGGGGGCCGTTGTGGAGATTAAGCAAGCTATTGCCCAGAGTTGCAGAGTGGGACTCCATGATTGGAATAGGCACCGAGGCGAGAATGATCAGGTCAGAGGAAATTGAGCCCAAGACCTGCCGAGGCGGGAATTGAACCCTGGTCCCGGGCCAGACCTCTGCATCAGGGTCTGCCGCTCTAACCATTGAGCCACACTTCTCCACTACTTCTTCTACATGTAGTATCTTACATTTATTTTACCATCTCTCCCTCTTTTGTCCCCGCCTGCCCTCTCCCCCACTCGGTTATGTGCTGCATTTCTCCCATGGGTTCCAAATTCTCTCCCATTTTTTGGTGCAGCCTCTACTTTGGTATACAGCTTCCTCTGCCAATCGACACCAGTCCAGGTCCTGATTCCAACGGGTGAGCTTTGGTGGTTCCTGTGCCCCCCACAGCCTTGCTGTGTTTCGCTTTGCCACCCCTGAGGCTAGCATAAGCCAGATTTTTGTGTTCCCGGTCCACCTGGTCTACCCTGTGATTCCCAGCGTGCATCTAGGTGTATATGTAGGCCCAGCACTTTAGACATCACCCCTGTCCAGTAGCGATGGATTTAGGGACACTCCTAGATAATGGGAAAGAAGGTTCCTGTCTCCCCACATTCCCTAGCTCAGTGAGCCGAGTCTGATCTACCTAATTTGTGTTGGTGTGTTTGGAGGGGGCGGGGGGGGGTTGTGATCTGTGCTGGACTTTAAGTTGGATTAATCTAAATCTTGCCCTTATGGCAACCTCCCTTGGGCTCTGGATCGCTTCCTAACAGTCCTCTTCTTCCAACAGACCCAGGCTGCTCTCAATGGGCCTAGGGGGTATGGGAGATTATTCATTATCATCCGGTATGTGAAGGAAGTTGCTTTGTCTATTATGGGATTGAATAGCAGTCGATCCTCCAGCGGGGAGTACCAGGCATCGATTCCCCTTCTGGCATGTAACGTCGTAGGGCATGTTTCAGTTGTAAGTAACAGAACGGTTCTCCGTCAGTCGTTTGGTATTCTGTCTAGAGTTCCTTAAAGGTGATCACGTTCCCTTTCCGTCATATCTCTCCAGCTGTGTCTATGCCAGTGAGACTCAATCTACGGAATTCCTACAGGCGTCCCATGTCCCCCAGTACATCGCTTTCCCATAATGGTATTTCCTGAGTCAGTCTGGACTCCCATCCCAGTTGCCTAGTGACTAGGTGGAGAAGTGTGGCTCAATGGTTAGAGCGGCAGACCCTGATGCAGAGGTCTGGCCCGGGACAAGGGTTCAATTCCTGCCTTGGCTGGTCTCGGCGGATCATGGGCTCATAATTCCTCGGACCTGATTTCTCGTCTCGGTGCCTACTCTAAGCATGGGTCCCACGCTGCAACTCTGGGCAATAGCTTGCTTAGTCTCCACAACGGCCCCCTACAGCGCTAGGGATGCCTGGTTGCACCCTGGGGATGCCCAGGAGTGGACATTTCACGGGGAAAAAACAGGAAGGGTTCCCTAGCGGTATGAGTACAACGCCAGGACACTCAGGAGTATCAGTGCGCTTTACAAGTACGGCTACATTTACATTTACAACCTACCACACTCGTACCACCACTTGCAGTTGGGTAAAGACTTCTCCCTGCTTCTGCGATCCAGGGCGCCGGGTGCCCTCCGTTCCCCATTGTATACCTATCTACCCAGTATGCCGGCTCAGTTCGGGGCACAAAGACCCGGCCATTGACCTGGGCGTCTAGGGAGTAGCTCCGTATGTCTGAGACCTCCAGTCTGCCCTAATATACCCGTTGAAGTTTGCGAAGTGTTATGCATGGTTTGCCACGCTCCCACAGAATGTTGCGTTGTTCCCCCTCAATCGCCCTGAAGAAGGTATCTGGGACCTTGTATGTGGTGTTCTGCAGGGCATAGAGTAGGCACGGTAGGGGCATTATTTTAAACAGCACTGCTCTGCCCATGAGGGATATTGGCAGTCCTTGCCAGTGTGCTATGTGTCTGCGCAACCTTGCCAGTTGGGAATGTATAGTCAAGATTAGGAATTCCTCGGCTGATCCATTTGCCTAGGTATTTAAACTTATCGTGCTGCGTCAAGGCAGCTCAGTCAGTTGTCAGTGGTGGGAGTTCACCCAACTGGTGGAAAATGAGGGATTTGTCCCAGGTTATCTGGTATCCAGAGTAGGTGCCGAAGAGTCCGAATATGTTGGAGTCTCCTATTGCCAGGAACAGAAACCTACTCTCTTAGCAAGAATAGAAGATATGTATGGAGAACAGAGCCTTTTTATACAGCATGAAGAATTATCCCTTAAGTGCTCCCGTCGGCCGTTGGCCGTCGTGAGCACTACCTGGCTGGTGCTGCGAATGGCCAACGCCCGACGGGGCCCCACCCGTTTCTTCGAATGTTCCGCACTGGCGCGGAACGCTCGAAGCAGCTGTAGTGTTAATATTGGATTGAGATTAATTGTATAAACGGATGTTGAATGTTGCTGCGTTCCATCTGTTCTGTTACCATTTAAGTACCCAGTGTAACAAGACTCTGTTAGGTCTGTTATTTCTTTGGGTGCTGGGTTTGGTGACCTTTAGGTCAGCACAGCTTCTTAGGCCCCCAAAGTTGAGCAGCTTGGAGCCACTGGACTAGACTGGGGGAGTCGCTCTACTAGGAGCCAGTGGCGTATGCTTATGGTGATGCTCAGGTGAAGTTTGAATGGTGTGTTCGCTTGAATACTGGCAGCAGGATTTTAGATTACTGTGATTTTTAGTATTTTTGAAGAGGCGTTTAGTAATCCCAGAAAAAGATTCAGAATAGGTTGGGTGGTTACTGGGCACAGTCATTAGGACTAGGGAGGTTAGTACACTGTTTAGGCCAAGGTGTTACGGCCAGAATAGCTCGCGGGTGGTGGAGTCGCGTGGTGGGGGGTTTCATTCAATAATATACGTGGAAAAACAAATTACCTTTCTGCCGGCCGGGTCCCGAATCTTCTCGGCTCCTCCTCCTGCTCTCTTGCTTCTGGCAGGAACAGGAGGCCTCACTCCCCTCTGCTAAGCCAATTATAACGCTGCAATTGCAGCGTTGTGATTGGTGGGGACACCGCCCAGACAGGGGATTATGGGGAGACCATGATTTCTATGCAAGCTGCCTTGCAGCCTGCTTGGAGAAAGGGCAGAGTCTTTGACTGGTTTGGGCGGCCACAGAGGGCAGACCAAACTGTCATTGCGTCCTCAGGAGTGGGCACACCACTCCTCCTCGTTCACAGAGCAGCCCCGCCCACCCGCAACAAAATATAAAAAGGTAATAGCGGGAAGTTATTACCAATGTTTCTGCTTTTCTAACTGGGAGAAAGCAGTGGGGTGACGCTCCTCCGCCCTAGTGGAGGAGCCGCCCCTGAGGCCAATGTGAGACCAGGAAGACCTTGAATGTTACAGTGGGTGGGACCCTGGGTATGTACGAGTGCCTGCTTGTTTGGTGACTAGTTGGGTGCCTTCGTAGGTAGAATTGGAAGGGCTGTCGGAGTTGTATAGGGAAGACCCTTGTTGGTCGCTCGAATGAAGGTCCGTTACTTAGTTTTGAGGCGATTGTGGATGTTCCTCTGGGGTTTGATGGTCAACATGCTCAACGTGATTAGGGATTAATTATGCTATTTACACTTCAATAGTTTTCACCTTTCTTTTCTCGAGGTTACTCCTCTCCAATTTACTTTTCCCACACTTTTTGTTTCTCGTATGATTGCCTTGTCAAAAAACTCCTCTCTCTCTCTCCATGTTTCCTGCCAGTCTCTTCATCTCATTGTAACTTACTCTGCTTCTGAGTGCCCCACACATGTTCTTTTGCATTTACGGCTCCACTTTGACAACTCTCCTTCAGGCCCAAATACTTGGTGGTAAATGCAGACGAGGGTGAGCCGGGGACCTGCAAAGACCGAGAGATCATGCGTCATGATCCTCACAAACTGATCGAAGGCTGCCTGGTTGCAGGGAAGGCCATGGGCGCGCGTGCAGCTTACATCTACATCCGCGGCGAGTTCTACAACGAGGCTTCCAACCTACAGGTGAGCGGGTTGAGCATTGAATGTTGCAAAACAAAAGGGTTGAAGAGGTTGCTAGTGGATGCTAGAAAAGATGTCGTAGACGTCCAGCCTACACGTTTCTACTGCTGTGGAAGAGAAAGGCTAACTAAACGGGTAAACAAGGCTGTAAGGAGGTGGGTGGAAAGAGACAGAAGTGGTGGCAACAGAATGGACCTTGTAAGTCTGCTTAGTAAGTGGTTGTTATTGCTGTGGGTGCTTCTCTTTGGTTATGTTTTTTCTCTGGCAAAGCTCCTTATACATTGAATTGAGGATATGTTCTATCTCCTGCTGTTTGTGGTGCTAAAATATCTGCTATCACTATCGGAATCACGACTGCTCCGATCAGGCATAGAATAAAAGACATTCCGAGCAGACTCTTAAAAGACGGCTTCCTACATTTATTTATTTATTTATTAACAGTTTTATATAGCGCGAACATGACCCATGGGTATCGGAGCGCTTAACATCATATGGTATGGGTTAAAAACACAATGTACATAGAGCAGTAAGATCTTACAGACTTAAATAGTGTCATTTTAGACCTAGCATCTAAATAGCTAATACAGGGGAACAGTAAAGGGTCGGAAATGAATAAGACATGAGTTAACAATATTCTGAGGTAGTGTTTCTTTAAGGCTCTATCATTTCTATTCCCATATTGGGTATCTGGTCATCTAATCAATGATAAGTCTTCGGTGGCGCTTGTCTTGTCTATGGGAGGAACTTACTCATAAGAAAGATCTTAATTTGCAGTGTTTGTAATTTTTCTGATGTTTGCGGGAAGGGAGTTCCAAATTCTGGGAGCTACGCCTGAGAAAGTCCTCTCATATGTTTTTTTCTTCCTGAAGATGGGTGGTTTCAGGAGCAGATAGTTGGCACTCCTGACAGGTCTGTTTCTTCCTGAAATTTCTATCTTGTGGGCATATAGAGATCATGAGCTGCAGAGCTCTTTTAGGATGTAAAATGCATATTTTATGCACTGAAACAGACTAATGCAGATTAATTGGAGTTGTGAACATGATCAGTCACTTTGTATGCACATTGTAATACAGACCCTCTGATGAATCTCTCAAAAGAAGACTGCCCTTGAAGGTGGAGGACTCTTGCTGGCAGTGGTCACTGTACTGCTGGATTAATGTGCCCTTAGCATTTGACCCTGGTTATTTTACTCGAGCCTCCATCTGTGCTTTTGCCTCTGAATCAAGTCCATTAGTCTCTGAAGAATCTATAGTTAGCATTATAGACCGGCTACATAAACAATACATCTCTTGTCAATATTATGTGAATAAACTTGGGGCAGGCCACACCTTTACTGACAGGTTTGTTACTCTGACGTTACATACATGTTTTAAAAAAAATGTGCAGACATTGTAGAAGTTTAGAGGCTGTAGTTAAAAATAAATAAATGCAGTCACAGAAAATGAACAAACAGCTGTATCTTAGTTTGGGCTTTAAGTTTGGTACAAATGATAGATGCAGAAGTTTGCCACTGTGATTGTCACATAGCAACAACCAGAATAATGGCAATTGTAAACATGTCCACAAGTCAAAGAGGTTCCAATCGTTCTCATTACCATGCATTTGTACTCATTTTGACTAAGCAAAAAGAGATTGTTAATTAAGTTAATTAAGCTAGAAAGGAGGGACGTTTGAGTAGTGGCATGCACGCCATTTACTGCATCTGGAAATCTACCTCATGAACGCTCTGCCCAGATTCCTGGTGTTTCTCAGCTTTCCCTTCATGTTATGTTCAATGTCTGGAAAAGCAAAGTTTCAAGCATGGAAACGGTCAAAGGTTCTATTGTTATCAGGCAGAGGATCCTGTGACACACCGATCCTTGTGTAGCCCATCGATCTCGTTATGTGGCAGCCAGTTTGGCTCATTTCGATATCAAGGCTCTAAGGAACATAGAGTACGACCACTCAGTAAGGTTTTTCGTGCTGCCACGCGACTCTTGGACCACGCCGTACACTTAAGTCCTGGTCATTTTGCAACATTGTTTCTCAAGTGCTTTGGCGATCTTCATTATTCAACTCGCATGTTTTAAAAAAAATTATGTTTGTATTTGTGTTCAATTCAGTTCTTTTGTATCTGTCTCCTTATTTAGGTTCCTTTTTCTTTCATTTCTGTTTGAATTTTTATTTTTTGGTTCTAACTAGGCTTAGTTATGACATGTAATTGGACAAAAGTGAACTCTGCTCATCATGAGAGTGCACGCACGGCCCTTGAGCATATTACAGTATCTTCAAGAGCGAGCCCTGTAAAGAGTGGAAGGTGAAAGCCATGAACCATGCCAAAAATATCACTCAAAGTTAAGCAAGACTTCTGAGTACTCTCACCCTTTATTGATGAGATCATTACTCAATAGTTGAATCTTCTTCCAGGATAGAGGCCATCATTCAGGAAATGCCGAAAAGAAAGCACTTTACAGGAACAGTAAATCTGGATTCCAGTTCAAAATTAAGATTCTTTGAGACGAAAGCCATTGTGCTAACGACCTCTAAGTCCTAGAGAAGTAGTGCTGATGCTGTCACAGTCGTCTTCCCTGTCTCTGTTGGTGATCTTAGCATGGTGCCAACAAGAGGCCTGTGAGCGCTGTGGTGGAGCTAAGAGCTACAAAACCAGGTGTGTTGATGTAGAGGAGGCCTTCAGCTTCTCAAATACAGCTCCTTCTTTCAAACTATTTGAGGGTTATTGTTGATTGCTGGGAATTGATTACAAAGACAAGATTCAGGAAGACCCTTAAAGTGTGAAGGTGACCCTGGCACCGTCCATCAACGACCCCCCTCTGATGAGACTAGCCTGATGTAGGGCAGCATTCCTTCTTCAGGACACCTGTGAAGGGCCACTAATTAATTCACCATCCTTCTGCAGTAGGTCTAGATTGTAAGACCAGCTTTTTGACCCTTCCATAGAGTTCCTTTTTTAGGTCTCGCCTGAGACCGCGCAAGCTGTCTCTTCGAGACATTTAGTAGGTGGCTTTTAAAAGTGCCACCAGAGGCTTTCCTGTCCTGAAGCTTGCGTTCATGAGCGCGGGCCACCATCTGTCTTTCCTCCGTCTGGCTGTCATGGCTCATAAAGCACAGCACTCTCCCAATCCCTCGATCTGCCCCTCCCCACCTCCTCGTCTGCTTCAAAGGGTTTCATTAACAATCCATTTCCATTTTTACAGACTTGGATTGGAAATGTTGCATGGTCTGCAAACTTCCTTCTGCACCATTGTTTTTTTCTGACATAATTTCTAGGGTTAAATGTAATAAAAATTCTTGTGCTCGCTGATAAATATTAATAACTTTGTTTTTATGTGTCGCCAATAGCCGCAGTGCACTTTCAGCAGTGCATGATCTGTAAACTCCCCTCTGCACCATAGTTTTACTGATATCATTTTTTGTGTTAAATGCAATGAAAATTAATTGTGCTCGCTGTTAACTATTAACAACATTGTTTTATGTCTCATGTCTCAACAATAGCCACGGTGCACTTTCAACACCTCCCATTTATATGTAAATATTGGATTTCCTGATCAAAATATTTAATGAGAAGAAGCATTGAGGTATTACAGAAAGTAGTGATGCGCTATTTGCTTAATCAGATACAAAAAATACCATAAATTAGAAAACGTATTCAGGGTTTCATTTATTGACCATGGTTTGATTGGTTGTGGACAGCTTTACGCTAATTATATATTATATTTTCTCACACAGTCAGCTTTCTTGGTGCAAATAAAGTGCTGTGCTCTGTTATCCAGTTAGACAATACGAGCTCATATGAAATGAGCCTATTTTACCTGGCCCTCATGCTAAACAGCCCTGTCAGCACCCACTCTATGCTTTCACCTTAAGCCGCCTGCCGTCCCTCAGCCACCCTGTACACACACTTCTGCACCCTGCCGAACTTACCTAGCCCCTGCCACAACCTATAACCTCTCACACCTACACCACCTTCTGGCACGCCTTACATTACCTCTTCCACGCCGTACAAATCCATCAGACATGCACTCTAAACCTTCACCTGCACCCTTTCTACCCTCAGCCATTCCTGCACATTTATCAGCCGCCTACAAAAACAGCTTCTCTCAAAACTCCAGCGGTTGCAGAACGCTGCGGCCCGGCTGATACTCAACATCCCCAGGTTTGAGCGGTGGCCTCTAAGCTTAGAAATCTTCACTGGCTACTGGTTGAGAAACTAATCCAATTTAAGCTGGCATGCCTGGCAAATAAATCTATGCATGGGTCAGGGCCGCATTTCTTGATAACAAACATGGCACCCTACAATCCAGCTAGGACGTTGAGATCTAGCAGTGCTAACCTCCTCCGCATCCCCCGTTTCAAACAACTAAGATGGGGGGGGGGGGGGGGGGGAATTTTCTGCTGCACTCAGCGATAACCTGGAACAAACTCCCTGCAGAAATAAAAAACAGCTCATCTCTGCAAATTTTTAGAAAGTACATAAAGGACGTGGCTCTTCTCTGGGTAGCCTGGCCCAGACTCCTGCTCGACTCACCCGATGCCCTCCGCTCAACAGTCTCAGTCATGTCAGCGCCAAGACGCCTGCGGGCATTCGTGCGCTCTATAAATCCTATAATCAAATCAAATCTGCAGCAGCCCCGGCAACATTGCATGGATTACCCACTTTGTGCTCATTCTCAACAAAGCTCTGCACATCCTATTTCACACTGCGCTTCATTGGCCACTCTCAGCCTGTGCTGTATTAATGCTTTGCATGCCTCTGCTACTGCCAAGTTGTGCAGGGCCTTCGCTACATTTGCACATCTTTGGCCATTCCCTACCAAATATGATCTGCCTAGCCTTTCCCGAAAGCTCTATGCACCGCTAATCTCCCATTCTTCACGTTGTAAGCTAAAATGCCCAATTCCATTTTGCAGACTGTGAGCAAAAATGTGCACTTATGCCCACCATTGTTGACTTTGCTCGCTGCCCATGCTCTGCAGTTACCCTCCCTACAAACCACCATTTATGTTCTATTAATGCCCTGCACTCTTCCAGGCAATATTTTCACCCTACACTCTGCAGAGCGTTTCTACATCTTGCATAGCTGCTGTCGAAGCTCTCGGCATTGCTCGAAACAGACTGGCAATACTCACTACCATGATGCTAACCCTCAATCAGGCTGTGCACACACTCTTCCACGGACAATTTTCCTAGACACCCGCCCGCCTTTCATCCCTTTTTCCGGTTGCTACTTTGCACTGTTTGCCCTTTCCCTAATTCTCTACCTCTTCGTTTTTCTAGCGCTCCTCTCTTCTTTCCTTTTTTCCTACTCATCCATCTTGCCTCTTCCTTTTTTTGTCTCCTTCCGCTTTTCTCTTCCCTTCTTCGTTGCGTGTTCCATGACTGGGGTCCACTTACAGGAAATCTACTTTGAAGCGAGAGCGTTCGCGCTCACTGTTGTGTAACTGAGCCTTCGTGTGGCCTGTTGTGAGTGAGAAATGTGCCGTGGTAAATATACCTTTTGACGAGAAGACTTTGTATACCTCTAGCCTAGTAGTTGTACGGGTAGTGAGTTCCTAATACAAAGAAAAACTCTCCCATTGAATTACCCATTAACCATCAATTTAAAGGAGTGGACAAATAGATGCATACATGAGTAGTTGAATAGTTTATATAGTCGGTATGTGGTTAATGGGTATATTCGACAGAATCACCCATTGCCGCAAACGTATCCATTTTGTAACTTTAGCAGGCAGACAACCCTTTATGCATTTGAATAAATGGCTGCAGGGGTTGCTGGAGTGAACAGCAAGCACCAATGAGCATTGCGCCAGGAGTAGTTATCTTCCTGCACTTTTGCACTCAAAAGCGCTTTTGATCTTCTACAACACGGACGCTACAGAGGCTGCAGGGGCTGCTGGGAGGGCCTACGTGCTCTGACGAACATCGCACCAGTTGGCGCAACCGTATGGCACTTTTTCGATAAAAAGCGCAGTTGATCTCCCGCAGTGTGGTAAATGTAAATTGATACTTGTATAGCGCACTACTCACCCGCAAGGGTCTCAAGGCGCTTGTACGAATACCGCTGTGGAACCCATCCTGGCTTTCCCTGTGAGGTGTCCACTCCTGGGCACCCCCAAGGTGGAGGCCAGGCATCCTTAGCGTTGTGGGGGCCGTTGTGGAGATTAAGCAAGCTATTGCCAGAGTTGCAGAGTGGGACTCCATGATTGGAATAGGCACCGAGGGGAGAATTATCAGGTCCGTGGAATTTTGAGCCCTAGACCCGCCGAGGCGGGGAATTGAACCGTGGTCCCGGGCTAGACCTCTGCATCAGGGTCTGCCGCTCTAACCATTGAGCCACACTTTTCCACCTTACTGAGGCTTCAGGAGTTCCCAGATTGGACTACACACCACAGTGAGTATCATGCCAGGAGGCGCCACCTTCCACACTTTCACTCTCAAAAGCGGTGTTAATCTCCCGCAGCAGGGGACGTGCCCAGGCCCGTTCTGTGCCAGGAAGAGGCGGGGCAAAGCCACCCCCTTTGGTTCTGCATCCAAGGTACTGTGACTCCTTTGCTCAGTGGCATTTGAATATCTGCTGCTGGGATTGAGAATTGTTTTGATCATACCCAATTCTGGCTTTTTATACTTGATTTGCTGTTTTCTGGGGTGTCTCGTACTCTGAACTTTAGCTGGCTCTCTCCTTCCGTTTTTGAGACCCCGCCATATTTATGTACGCATTATGGGGATAGGAAAAGTAGAGGCATTTAATGTTACCAATGAGCGTCCTGGAACTAGCACCACTATTTTATTTAACTAATGCAGTGGGTGCTCTCTCCGAGGAAATCTACTACGCAGACGAACAACTAACTCACTCCAGCCGGCAACAAGACTTTGCATTGGAATTAGGGGAGCAGCCTATCCTGGCTGGTTCCTCCCAAAGCTGCTGTTTACTCATTGGGAGCCAGCAAGAGATACAGGATATGCAGTCTACAGTCCCTCTCCTGATCGAACATGTGCAGGCTGGTGGGGTGATTGGCGAAACCATGTCGAAGAGTAACAAGCATTGGCATAGCCAATAGGTCTCGCCTTTGGGACCTTATAAGTGTTTAGCCATGCAACAGTTGACGTTCTTGCACCAAGGATATTCTGCTGCATAACTAAATACTTAAAAGGTCTCAAAAGCGAGAACCTATTGGCTATGCCAATGCTTGTTCATTCTTTTTGGAGTTTTTTTAAATATAGTGCAAACTAGACCCAATCAGAGCGCTTTACATGAGCACCAGTTGCGTTACAGATGGACACGTTCATTTTTTTTTTTTTTGTTAGGCACGCAAGATTAAGTGATTTGCCCCGAATCGCAGGTTGTGGAGCACCCATGCCGAGACTCCTACCAGTTCCCCAGCTTCGAGGTTGTCGGATTCGCAAAGTCATTTTTCAATCCATTTTAATTTGTGGAGATATTTTTTCATTTTGATGCAAACCATACACCGTCATCTTTGTTTGCAAACTAAAACATTAGTGAGGTGTTACATAAACTACTTCAGATGTTGCGTGATGTAGATATGTAATACTTTCATTCTATGGTAACATGCATGATGCTGTTGCAAGTGTTCCAGCATATGTAGCTAGTGTTGTAGGAGAAAAAATGCAAATTACAACTCAGCCACAGACTGGTAGTGTAGGTTTACAGCCGCTCTGCCATAGGGGTCATTGGAGTAGGTTGGGATTTCTTTTTACAGTTGCAGCCTTGCTTTTTACAAATCATTATGTTCTGGTATGTTGGACAAATGGAATAAATCCAAGGCTGCAAGGTCCAGAATGCACTGATGTATTAAATAAAATCCCAGCTTTGATAAGGTGTCCCGGCAATGTAATCATCTGGCAGCCCCATTATTCCTTCTTTGATTTGGAATTTGGTTGTTATGGAGTTTAACCCCTTCGCTGCGGCGGCATTGGGGGAGGGGGGCTGCAGGGCGCTCCCATGCTCGTGACAGAACCGCTCCGTCACAAGCCTCGGGTGGGCTGTGCTTGTGACGGAGTGGTTCCGTCACGGCCCCGCCCGCTCAATAGTACGCGCCGCGCAGGCGCGCTGAGCGGGCCGTGACGGAACCGCTCCGTCACCAGCACAGCCCACCCGAGGCTCGTGACGGAGCGGTTCCGTCACGAGCAGGGAGGGGTTAAAGGACCATGGTAAACAGAGCTGGCGTATGCGATCATGACAAAGAACGGCTTGCCTAACGGGGCTTTGCTTTGAAAAAAAATAGGCATGGCGTTGCTTTCTCAGCAGTAGGAGACAGTTGTTACACAAATGGAGTGTCTTGTTTCTTTGTACCTGGGTGGGGGACCTGGTGGAGCCTGCATTTCTCGGAAGAGGGTGGTTTTCATATCTTCTGAAGTTAGCCTGGTTGATCTTTCCAAAACTCGTCAAGATTTTTCTAGAGTCCGTAACCTTTGTGTATTATAAACCTGCCTCCTTACATCTGAATTTTACCCTGTAGATTGGGTAGGGTGACGTTTGAGTTGACACATCTGATAGAGATTTGGCAAGGTGGAACTTCTATAGTTTATCTGGACCCTTACTCCAGTGAGACTATACAGCACCGTCTGTTTAACTTTACTCTATTCTACTGGTAGGAAATGGCGGAAATTCACAGCAACAGCCCTGTCCTTGTCTTTACCAACTGAAACATATTGGAGCTGCCTGATGTTTGTTTCCTTTCCATGGCTTTAGATTTGTGTTTCAGGGAAGCCCTTCTGTAGAATGTGCCCAGCCGTGTCTTGATTGGTGCTCTTCCCTCCTGGTGCTTAAGTTGGTGAAACCCCAGTACTGGTACACAGGTTTCATTTGCAATTTGTTCTCTTGACAGTGAAGTTGATGTTTGCTGAAAAACAGGAGGCGAGAATGGAATAGAGCAGATGTTCTTTTCAGTTTCATACTATGTTTGAAACTTTCTTTTAGCGATTGTCACCATTTTGAGGCTTCGATGTTCCGCTTTGCATTACCTACAATTAGTTTTTTACTTCCAAAGCAGATTAACAAAAGGCATCTATTATAAAGACCTCAATGTAATGAAAATGTTGAAGGACATTTGACCAAATATGTTCTGAGATCCCATGTGTGTGGTTATTTAAACACCATTTAAAATTGCTGAACTATTAGTACAGTTCATGAAGTATGTTTTTTACAGCCACCATCTCTCACTTGTCTTACTCTCAGTATGTTGTATTCCTTAAACATCACCGTCATTGGTTCTCTTTCAATCTTTTGTTCTGCTCCTCTGTGTTGCAACTTTGCTCTGTCTCGTGTTCTATGTCCCACTTTCCTCCCTCCATTTCAGTTTAAATTTAATGCCCACCAAACCCCTTTATATACTGCCTTGCTTCAGACTTTTCGATATATTGTCTCTGTTTCCTTCTTTTGTTTTTTACACCTTCTCAAAATGTCACTGTTTTTAGCTAGATCAGACTTGGCACTCCCATTTTCTAAATTTCCATCTGCATCTCCTCAAATCTGTATGCTTGCAATCCTGCTTTTATTGTATATTTTTTTTTTTACTGGTCTCAAGTCTCCATGGAATTTCCTTTTTCTTCCGCATCTGAGATTTGGACTCCTTAGTTTTTTACCATGTTTGTCCTTCTGCTGTCTCTCCCTCCTGCAGGTAGCAATCCGTGAGGCCTATCAAGCTGGCTTCATTGGAAAGGACGCCTGTGGTTCTGGCTATGACTTTGACGTCTTCGTCATGCGCGGGGCAGGTGCCTACATCTGCGGCGAGGAGACGGCACTTATAGAGTCGCTTGAGGGGAAGCAGGGCAAGCCACGCCTGAAGCCCCCGTTCCCTGCTGATGTTGGTACGTCCCACAGTGAACTTCTTTTCATTATCGTTCTGTTATTTGGCTTGTTTATAGTGCATTTTTTAGCCACTTAATGTGGGCAAAGGGGGTGCAGAGACCAATACATCGGACAGAAAGTATGCAAATCAACATGTAGTAAAATAAAGGTCAGTAGTGATGGAGCAGGGGGAGGGGTTGGAGGAGCGGGGAGAGTAGCCTGAGTTTTGCCTCTGACTGGAAGATTCAACAAATGGAAAATGGAGCAGATGTGGGTTGGTGGTCCACACTCAAGACAGAATGGAATTTCTCCTGAGAGAGAATGTATTGTATTTGCACAGTTCCGGTAGATCGAAGTATGTCGTGTAACGCATCGTTTTTGTGAACATTAGGAGTCAGTTTGGCACTTGTGTAAACTTCCATTTTGATTGCATTGGGATCTGATGTCTTTGCACAAGTGAGAACCCTACACACTGCCCATCGATGCCAAATCCACGCTGCCAGTCAATGCTAGCTTCTCATGCTGTTTACCAGTAGAACCTTTTCCTACTGTTCACCAGTGCCAGCTCTACACACTGCCAGTCAGTGCCAGATCCTCATGGTGAGCCCCAGTGCTTGTTTCTTGCACTGCTCACACATGCCAGCTCTTCACGCTGTGCACTCATCATTATGCCTGCCAGTCCTAGTTTCCCACCAGTACCAGCTCCTCACACTGTTTACTAATGGCAGCTTCTCATACTGACCACCAATGCCAGCGTGACATCCTTATAAAAGAATGTCCTCACACTGCTCACCAGTGCCAGCTTCTTACACTGCCTTCTTTTTCTGCTTGTCCTCCTGGTCACCAGTGCTACCTCCTCACGCTGCCCATCTTTGTCCGCTAGTCAACTTGCTCACCAGTGCCAGCTCCTCACGCTGCCCATCATTGTCCGCTTGCCCTCCTGCTCACCAGTGCCAGCTCCTCACGCTGCCCATCATTCTCCGCTTGCCCTCCTGCTCACCAGTGCCAGCTCCTCACGCTGCCCATCATTCTCCGCTTGCCCTCCTGCTCACCAGTGCCAGCTCCTCACGCTGCCCATCATTCTCCGCTTGTCCTCCTGCTCACCAGTGCCAGCTCCTCACGCTGCCCATCATTGTCAGCTCTTCCTCCGGCTCACAAGTGCCAGCTCCTCACGCTGCCCATCATTGTCAGCTTGCCCTCCTGCTCACCAGTGCCAGCTCCTCACGCTGCCCATCATTCTCCGCTTGTCCTCCTGCTCACCAGTGCCAGCTCCTCACGCTGCCCATCATTATCAGCTTGCCCTCCTGCTCACCAGTGCCAGCTCCTCACGCTGCCCATCATTCTCCGCTTGTCCTCCTGCTCACCAGTGCCAGCTCCTCACGCTGCCCATCATTGTCAGCTCTTCCTCCGGCTCACAAGTGCCAGCTCCTCACGCTGCCCATCATTGTCAGCTCTTCCTCCGGCTCACAAGTGCCAGCTCCTCACGCTGACCATCGTTGTCAGCTTGTCCTTCTGCTCACCAGCTCCTCACGCTGCCCATCATTGCCAGCTTGTCCTCCTGCTCACAAGTGCCAGCTCCTCACGCTGCCCATCATTGTCAGCTTGTCCTCCTGCTCACAAGTGCCAGCTCCTCACGCTGCCCATCGTTGTCAGCTCTTCCTCCGGCTCACAAGTGCCAGCTCCTCACGCTGCCCATCATTGTCAGCTTGTCCTCCTGCTCACAAGTGCCAGCTCCTCACGCTGACCATCGTTGTCAGCTTGTCCTTCTGCTCACCAGCTCCTCACGCTGCCCATCGTTGTCAGCTTGTCCTCGTCCTCCTGCTCACCGGTGCCAGCTCCTCACGCTGCCCATCATTGTCAGCTTGCCCTCCTGCTCACCAGTGCCAGCTCCTCACGCTGCCCATCATTCTCCGCTTGTCCTCCTGCTCACCAGTGCCAGCTCCTCACGCTGCCCATCATTGTCAGCTTGCCCTCCTGCTCACCAGTGCCAGCTCCTCACGCTGCCCATCATTCTCCGCTTGTCCTCCTGCTCACCAGTGCCAGCTCCTCACGCTGCCCATCATTGTCAGCTCTTCCTCCGGCTCACAAGTGCCAGCTCCTCACGCTGACCATCGTTGTCAGCTTGCCCTCCTGCTCACCAGTGCCAGCTCCTCACGCTGCCCATCATTCTCCGCTTGTCCTCCTGCTCACCAGTGCCAGCTCCTCACGCTGCCCATCATTGTCAGCTTGTGCTCCTGCTCATCGGCGCCAGCTCCTCACGCTGCCCATCATTGTCAGCTCTTCCTCCGGCTCACAAGTGCCAGCTCCTCACGCTGACCATCGTTGTCAGCTTGTCCTTCTGCTCACCAGCTCCTCACGCTGCCCATCGTTGTCAGCTCTTCCTCCGGCTCACAAGTGCCAGCTCCTCACGCTGCCCATCATTGTCAGCTTGTCCTCCTGCTCACAAGTGCCAGCTCCTCACGCTGACCATCGTTGTCAGCTTGTCCTTCTGCTCACCAGCTCCTCACGCTGCCCATCATTGTCAGCTTGTCCTTCTGCTCACCAGCTCCTCACGCTGCCCATCGTTGTCAGCTTGTCCTCGTCCTCCTGCTCACCGGTGCCAGCTCCTCACGCTGCCCATCATTGTCAGCTTGCCCTCCTGCTCACCAGTGCCAGCTCCTTACGCTGCCCATCATTCTCCGCTTGTCCTCCTGCTCACCAGTGCCAGCTCCTCACGCTGCCCATCATTCTCCGCTTGCCCTCCTGCTCACCAGTGCCAGCTCCTCACGCTGCCCATCATTCTCCGCTTGTCCTCCTGCTCACCAGTGCCAGCTCCTCACCCTGCCCATCATTGTCAGCTCTTCCTCCGGCTCACAAGTGCCAGCTCCTCACGCTGACCATCGTTGTCAGCTTGCCCTCCTGCTCACCAGTGCCAGCTCCTCACGCTGCCCATCATTCTCCGCTTGTCCTCCTGCTCACCAGTGCCAGCTCCTCACGCTGCCCATCATTGTCAGCTCTTCCTCCGGCTCACAAGTGCCAGCTCCTCACGCTGACCATCGTTGTCAGCTTGTGCTCCTGCTCATCGGCGCCAGCTCCTCACGCTGCCCATCATTGTCAGCTTCTTATCCTGCTCACCAGCAGTGCCAGCTCCTCACGCTGCCCATCATTGTCCGCTTGCCCTCCTGCTCACCGGTGCCAGCTCCTCACGCTGCCCATCATTGTCAGCTTGTCCTCGTCCTCCTGCTCACCGGTGCCAGCTCCTCATGCTGCCCATCATTCTGCGCTTGTCCTCCTGCTCACCAGTGCCAGCTCCTCACGCTGCCCATCATTGTCAGCTCTTCCTCCGGCTCACAAGTGCCAGCTCCTCACGCTGCCCATCATTGTCAGCTTGTCCTCCTGCTCACCGGTGCCAGCTCCTCACGCTGCCCATCATTGTCAGCTTGTCCTCCTGCTCACCGGTGCCAGCTCCTCACGCTGACCATCGTTGTCAGCTTGTCCTTCTGCTCACCAGCTCCTCACGCTGCCCATCATTGTCAGCTTGTCCTCCTGCTCACCGGTGCCAGCTCCTCACGCTGACCATCGTTGTTTGCATAAACCCTGCACCGGAGCCTGTTGGTGGTGTCAAGTCTCAGGAGCAGTGCTAATTTGGCCTCCTTTGCCTTTGCGCTGATTGTGATGCTGCGTTTTCTCCTCTGCGACTTCTTTCTGTACAGTTATTCTAACAATCTATATCACCTGCTTGCTCTTTTTATCCTATTCTCCGTTTTGCGATTTTTCTCTCCTTACTTACTACTCCCATCATTACACTCTCTTGCTTTCCCGCTTACACTCTCTTCTTCTCACTTTCGTTTTTCTTGTTTTTCTCTTCTCTCGCCTCTTGTTCTATTCCACTTGTTGCCATCCGTCCCTCCTTTACGTCTTCTATTCACCCATATTTTACTCTTTCCCTTTAGGCATCTGTTCTACTTGTCCAACTTTAAACCTTCCCACTGTCTCTTCCTGCACCATCTGTGTGTGCTGGTTACTCCTTCCTCCTGCTCCCCAAGAGGACACCATGCTTCTCACTCTTTACATGAGCAGCGGCTCATGTAAAGAGTGAGAAGACAGGTCACTGCAAGCCTCTGGGAGAGCTACTTGTGCCTCTAATCCATTTACTTCTGCAGGAGAGCCTCACCCTTCAGTCACTGTATTTAAGTCCTAAATAGTCACTGAACAAACCTATAGTCCAAAACTGAGTTATGGTTCATGCCTAAAAATTATGTGACGCCACTGAAGTGCACCAGTTCAAGGTATACACAGTACACGTTTATTTTTGCTAGCCTGCTTTTTTACCTGTGCCTTTGACAAATGATTGTTTTGAACGTGAGAGGGATGTTACTTATGATTCACGTTTGGTGCACCATTAAACATAACTCGTGAATGTTAGTGGTTTTACGCATTTATGTGAAAACTGTAAGTATTTTTAACTATTATTTTTTCAGTGTATTTATATAATACATGTGTTCCAAACCAACCTCCTTTAGCCTGAGACCAGACTAGTTTCCAACCCGCCATAAGACCGCCATCTCCCCCCTGGGTTTACTTTTGGCCTTGCGCAGCAGGGGTTAGCCGCAAAGCCAAGGCCAGTCTCCATCTAGCCACAGTTCTCAAAAATCTCACATGTGATTGACAGGATTACAAATCAATGAATCATGACGTTAAGCAGCAGTGATATACAAAAGTGTTAACCCTTTCAAACCCACCTAGCACCCTGAGTAAAGTTCTGTTTTAATGCTTGATCTATTTTAATGTTTGATGTAAATCAGTTTTGGGTGTATGCACAAGCACATTTTTCTATGAAAGTTCAAATACTGTAATACATCTTTTATCAACGTGTCCTCAACGTTTTACCTTTTTTCACTCTGCAAGAAAACTTGCCTTGCCAGACATCAGCCGACCACACCAAGCGATTGTCAAATGTGGTGCATTTTCCTCCCTCTGGTAAATTAAGAGGAATCAGAAATGCCCTTTGAAGGGAAAGTGTGTCTGAACCATAAGTAAACAACTTGGAAAAGGAAGTGTTTATTGCGCCAGGCCAAGGCATCCCTAGACAAGTAGGATCTCGACGATTGCTTCATTACTTTGGTACCCGCAGAGCTTTGAGGTTGAGCACAAATCCCACAACGCCAGGCGCAGTGTGCAAAGTGTCTGTTGGCCAAAGTAGAGCGATTCTAGCCGAGCAGCGAAAAACCAACACTATTGGCCTTGCCAGTGCTTGTTCAGTGCTCGTACTACATCCCTGTAATTATTTCTTTAGCTATGGGAGCTAGAAGCAATATTGTAGGTTCTCAAAGATGCCTATGCATTTAATTTGAAATAAAACAGGTACTTTTATTTTGCTTTTGTGCATTTATTTTATTTTAAGCAGGACATTTATTGTCTCCTGCCATACTGAGGCTCAGGAGCCACTAACCAGTGGTCAAGTTATTTCACATTTTGAATTAGACCAGTTAATGATGTTATAATGTTATTTTCCTGCAGTCGCAAATACGGAGTTCTTTCCATTCTAAATAACTGTTCCTCATTCTCCTCAAGGAGTTTTCCAAGCAACTTGAAATCCCATGCATTTCCCTTCTCTCTTTGCGTAGGTGTCTTCGGCTGCCCCACCACCGTGGCCAATGTGGAGACTGTCGCCGTAGCTCCCACTATCTGTCGTCGTGGCGGAGCATGGTTTGCAGGCTTTGGTCGGGAAAGGAACTCTGGCACCAAACTATTTAACATCTCTGGACATGTCAACAAGCCATGCACTGTGGAAGAAGAGATGTCTATCCCACTGAAGGAGCTGATCGAGAGGCATGCTGGTGAGTGCACCTAGAGCTTCACGACGGAATGTCTGTCTTGAGCTGAAAACCTGCAGCTCTTACTGTGTACTCCAATTGGGACACACATCAGATTGAACTGTTCTTATTCTCAAAACACACACGTCTCTTTGTCCCCAACTTGCACAACCCCTGATTTTCTAGTACAGACTCTTAACAACGTTCTGTCGTTGCACCTCAATGCTGGCTGTCACATCCTGACTATTCCTGTACTAAATCCCACACCGGAACCTCTGGTGTGACTTAAGCTCACTGCTGAGATCTTCTGCTCTCAGGGAGCCCACACCGCTCTACCAAGGCAATGCTACACTTACCAAAAGCACCTTGCGGTTCCAGTTGTGTGACTCGCTCACTTTCACTTACAACGCCTCACATCTGACGTGTGCATCACCCCCTGCTTTTTCACTAGCGGAACCCACACCTGTTTTGTCACTGCACCATAGGCCTTATCTGCCGCTATCTTCACTAGCAATAGCTGGAAAACAGGTAAAAATAGTGACAATTGGATCTAATGGAGGAGAGCTAATGAAATACAGTTAACTAAAAACAAAAATTCTTTTTGTTTTATATACATTTTTAGACAAACTTAAAAGACAGAGCCCTGAGGAGAACCTGAGAAGTGATATCATCGGGTTTGAAACGCGTCGGCACATAAAGGGAATAGACATCAATTGTTCAATAGACCAAGGAATTGATTTATGGTCTACTGGAAAAACTTGTTTCATATTTAGTTGTTGTTTATGTAAACCTTTAGTCCAAACGTGATTTTGTCTTGAAGGGAGTGTGAGTAGTAAACACACTGTATGAATATGAATTGTTTGTGTATATACTTTTTTTGTATATTATATATGTTGTAGAAATGTACTGTATGTATGTGTAAATTGTCAAAATGTTCAGTGTCCTTTTCACACATGAAATAATGAAAAAAATGTAAACAATAGAATAAAAAGGTACAAATGAAATATACCCAACAAACCTAGAAGTATCACTGGGTTGTTTTTCCTTAAAATTTGAGGATCTAGAGAAGTGTGTAGTTGGTAATTTTCCTTTCTATAACCGCTATCTTCACTAGTAGCACGTCTCTAGATTTGATAAGATTCCCTTTGTAATGTGGCTTTGCTTCTTTTCCATCCAGGGGGGGTGACCGGAGGCTGGGATAACCTTCTCGCAGTCATCCCTGGCGGCTCATCCACGCCTCTTATTCCCAAGTCTGTCTGTGAGACGGTGATGATGGACTTCGATGCGCTGGTACAGGCTCAGACTGGCCTCGGGACTGCTGCTCTCATTGTTATGGATAAATCGGTAAGGACTGAGCTAGTCGTATTGTTTAATGATAATCCCTCCTCATACACTAGTTGCACAGTAAAAAAACGCCAAGTCTGCTTATGCCACAGTCTCGCACAACCCCTCACTGGTCCTAGCTGCTACTCCTGTTGTTGTTGCCCTGATAACTCCAACTACTTAAAAGGAAGCCCTGCTACACCGCTTAGCACCAGGATCTGCCCGCCTTTTGGGGACGCGTCCACCTATTCTCGTGGCAGCGGCGGAGTGGCCAGGTGTGGGGCGCGGTAAAGTTTGGGGATTCCAGCTGAGGGGAGCCCCATAGCATCAGGCACTTGAGAGGGCAGCGCTTAGTGTGGCTTGTGGCTCAGCGCAGGGGTTGAGATGAGCTGGTGAGCGACCCAACACTTGATTACCCCTTGTGAGCTCTGTGACTCTGGGCATTTGGAATGCAGACTCTGGGATATTGGGACGCCCCCCATTAGGACATTCTAGCAGTGCTGATGCTGAGCTGCTTGAACGACTGAGAAGTCGCCAGTGTGCCACTCAGACTGACTTTGCTTGCTCAGGGTTTTAGTGGAAATCAGTTCCACCTCCTACTGCACTCACCCTCATCTCTAGACTTGGTGGAGCGAATAATTGATTGTGATCGGTAAGTTGGTTACATCCGTTTTAGGTCTCCTGAGACAGCACATGGGCTGTCACTTGCGAAACATTTTGTATTAGATTAAAGGGGTCTTTGAGACTGCCCATTGCTTACCATTGATTCACTCATTCCTTGGTTTTCATTAGTACTCGCATACCAGTTACGCTTTCTTTTCGTGTGTTTATCCTTTCCCCGGAGCATGGACCAAGTACAACGTCCTGTTATCGCCCAGTTTCCTTCCATTTGTTGTGTGTTTTTGGAGGTACTTTATTTTATTTTAGTTGTAGTCCTCCACAAGAATGCATATGTTTGCAGGTCCCCCTCCTTGTTTTTGTTACTTCGATAATTTTACTTCTTTGTTACTCTGATGATACTGCTGTTTGCACTCTTCCGTCCCTCCCTGTTGCTATGAGCACCCTCTCTCTCTGTCCCATCCAGCCTCTGTTGCTGAATGGTCCCTCCCATCTCTGTATTGTTATGTGTCCCTCTTCTCTCTTCATCTGTAAATTTGTTTGAACAGAGCAAGTATCTCAGGAATCATCACCCTACTATTGTCAGATAAGAGAACATGTTACAGGTAATAATCATTACTGCACAAGGGCACACAATGCTGCCTTGGGCAGCCGAGATCGCATGCCAGTTCTCCTGGCCCTACAGTGATTGGTCACCCCTACTTCTGAAAGGGAATATTAAAATGAAATGGTATCTGTGCACGTAAATTATTATAAGAAGATGGTATATTTTCTATGGGTCCCCTAATGTTTTGGGTAGGATCGCAGAAGTATTTAAGAGAGCAAAGCGGTGTCAGTCAGTGTGCACCCTCTTCTTTAGAGCACTGCCTAAGGCTTCAGTAATCACAGAAATATAAAACACATTTGCTTGCTTTTCTGTAATATTTTAATATTTAGGAAAGCATATCAAGTGTGCAGAGAGTTGGACTCCATAGTTGTCTGCTGCCCTCTTCATAAGTCCATTGTACATGGAGCGGTCGTCTAGGGGTGGGGGACTTGAGGGGTATTTGATGACCTCTTCCTCATGGCATTTAGGGTTGAGATCCTGCCACATGTCTTCGTGGTAGCCGAGACCCTCGAGTACCGTGGATTCATCTTTATTGTTATCGAATATTACCTTCTGTTCCTTTTCATGTGGCTCTGTTGATTAGGGTACTTTGATGTCCAGTTGATTGGGCTCTGTTTCCCTCTGCTCTACGAGATTTGGTGGGATGTGAAACTCTTTTTAAAGGGTCACTGAACTCCTCCTTCCCTTTTGGGAGTGTCGATATTTTGACTTTTCAAAGTAGGCAGCTCTTTCTCCTTCGGCTCCTTGTCCTTAACACCTTCCGTGTGCCTGCCAGCGTTGAGGGTTGGTTAGAAGGCTTCCCTCATTGGTGTCTTTGGTCCACACCCGGGCAGCTCTTATTGTTTATGCTATCCTCCGCCCATTAAGTGTTTTGACGTTGAGGCGGCCTTTGAGAACTTGCAGCCCCTTCCCTTTTGGGGTCTTAGTTACTTTTTTCTGCTTCTTTTCGGAGTCTCTCACCACCCTTCTTACAACCTTCAACTTCTCTGCATCAATGACTCTTTCCTCAACGTCTGCCTCTCCTCCTTCTGCTGGCTTGGCTTCTCAACGTTTTCCTCTTCCTCTTTGCTGGAGAAGCCCGGTTTCTTCAGGGACTCCTGTGTCCACAGAGTATCGGCTGTGGCGTGGTGTGGTAAGACCTATTTGAGTCTCACCTTCAGCTCTTTGGGATGAATTCTCTGCAGGACTTTCAGTCATCTTGGTCCTTCGAGAGGCAAAAGTTGTGCTGATCTCTCTGCGCGACTTGTGATGGCAGTTGGGGCAGAAATTAAATGGGGTGTCCTCCATGTCCCCTCACTGCCTCCCACCTCTGCATTATCCAACCCCGTGGTGTTTATCGCCAGGTTCCACCCATAGGGTTTGAGAAGGTTCCCCTCCTCTGCTGTTGGACCTTTTGTAGCCCTCAGTGTTTTCGGTGGATAAGCCTCTGTTTTCAGTGGTTTCTTAAAATTCTTTGGAGCTTCTCCATCTTGCTTTGAGACCCAATGGCGGAAGAAAGAATCTTAAGATGGCGACCATGCACAGGAATCTACGGGACGCACATCTTGCATCGCACAGAGAATGGACGTACTAGCAAGAGAGCGAGCGAAGAAACACGGTTCTGGACTCAACTTCTAGATGGCAGAATATATGCGGAGCGTGTGAATCCAGAAATAGATTCATGCTGCATAGCTGCTGTTACAGGTAAATAACTTTTCTTTGTGCCTTCCTCGAGCACGACCTGTTGAATTTGCTGATGTTTTACATTTTGCGTTTTCTTCATTGTATGTCTGTTTTCATGCATCCTGCTATCAGCTGTATTTTATGTACAATATCCTTATTTTATGGGTCCTCTCCCTTCCTTCCACAGACTGACATTGTCAAAGCCATTGCTCGCCTGATCGAGTTCTACAAGCATGAGAGCTGTGGGCAGTGCACTCCGTGCCGCGAGGGTAGGTTACCGATGGGCTCTCCTGAGGGCATTGATGCAGGTCTTGAAATGGGTGAAAACCCTCCCTGGGTCAGTAGTTGGTACAGAGAAGCACAGGCTGCAGCGACTTTCAGAGACACGAGTGTGTGCGCAAAGTGACCGAGGCATGAGTGCAGGGTCAAAGGGTAGTGTACTCTCTGGCTCAAGGAAATATCATTCACCACAGGCTGGGGCAGTATTATTCTTGCATAGTAGGAACATACACTATGTCAACTGCCTTACCTCATCACTGTGTTCATTTAATGAGTATGTCCCATCTATGAGACTGATATATCTACCTAGTCCTCAAAATAAAAGCTTTCATATTCCTTGCTGTGAAATATATCATTTAGTTTGAAAAAACGTTGGAGCTAGCTAATTCTATTTGGTTTTCCTGATGAGGACAATGACTTCAGTCTTTCGAGCATTCCTCTTGAGGTGGGCTCTAGATAATGTGAATAGGAACCCCAACCACTGGCACCTATCCCAGCCACCATCTAACCCACTGCCTCTGTGCCCTCTCCATTCCTGCTCTGCGGTTACTCGTCTAGCTCCATCCCCTCACGCCAAACCTAGGGCAGTTGAACTCCCTTGGTCTTTCTCAGTTCCAGCAGACCTTTTCCTCCTGCTGTCTTCCTTCTACCCTCCCTTCTTCCCTCTCTCCCTCCCTCCCTCTCTCTATTTCTCTCTCTTGCTTTCATCGCTGCCCAGGGCTGCTATTGGGTTCCGTTGGAAATACCAGACTGTACATACAAAAGTGACGAATAAGACCTTGTTCCGGGGTATAAAACTCATTCGGTGTTAGTTTAAGCCATGCACAAGGTTTAAGTCTTCTCTCGAACTCTCTAGGAGCTGATAACAAATGCAGTCTTACCATGCTTCTGTTCTTTACTTCTTCCTGATCTGCAATTCCCTTTCCGACAATTACAGTGCCCACTGCATACAACATCAAAACCACTCGCTCACAAAATGTGATCCCCTCTCCTTTAGATGTGTGTTTGTAAAATGAGACCTCCTAAAAAACTGCTATGATCTACCCCTTTTGCACCTCCACAGTTCATGGATTATTTCACTACCTCATAGCATAATGCATCAACCATCCCCGACCCACCTTTCTCTCCTCTGTGACACTCTACAGCACTCCGCTGCCTTTTGGCTTGTTTCATACTCTAGAAATGCCAAATACATATAGGTACTAGGACCACACCTACTGGCCATGTCACTGCTTCCTTCTCTTCCACTTTCTATATATAATATTACTGTTTTTGTTGTTTCTCATTCTCCCTGTCTCTTTCCCTCACTTTCTCTAGTATTCACTTGGTACCTTTTATTTCATTGATGGTTGCAACCATCCTCTTCTTTCCAGGTGTGGACTGGATGAACAAGGTCATGTGGCGCTTTGTCAAGGGCAATGCACGGACGGATGAGATAGACATGCTATGGGAAATCAGCAAACAGATCGAAGGACACACCATCTGTGCCCTGGGAGATGGTGCCGCCTGGCCAGTACAGGTAATCTAGCGCCTACCAGCTAACTGCAACATTCTTGCAGTGGTGTCTCAGCATTATGTTCCTGTGGGATACATAGAGGAGGTTCCTGAATAGTCTTGGAAATCCAGGGTAAAGTGCTTCTTTGGGATTTGTAGGCGAACAGCCAGCGCGGTTGATGTGGGTGTACGAAGATTGGAGAGTGTTTGTGTTGGAAGGTTTGCGCGGTGGAGCAAATGGTTCTTGAGGAATTCAGTCTGGAAGCGACTGCCATTATATGTGGATTACTTATTCTCAAGTCCCCACATTGGGGCACATTTTACACATGTTCAGTGCTTCTGATCTGCCATGTTGGTATCTGATTATGCCAAGGCTTCTAGTAGTGAGCAAGAAGAGGGTAGTGACGAGTCGGTAATGGAGATCCCTGGCGGCAGTAGAGTGTAGTGAAGCTCAGAGTAAAGAAAAGATGCCACAGTGCCATCATCACCAGGTTCATCAGCACTTTCCTACTCGCTGGGCTTGCATCCCACAACTTAAAGAATCTGTCTCGCACCACTTCCTAGAATACTACTGCTGACTTAAGCTTCCCGCCTCTCTCCTATCGCCAACATCCTGGAAGCAGTATTGTCTACCCAACTCAACCCCTTTTAGGAAGCCAGCAACCTTCTCTGCAACTTCCAGCTGTGTTCCCCCCTCTAAGAGACACCTGAACATTAGGACACAATTTCTCTGCCAGGACAGTGCTCAGAGCTGCGTTTTGATTTCCCTAGACCTGTCTGCTGCTGTGAACTCTGACCACAAAGTTCCTCCTTGCCAGCTGAAGGCTACATTTTGGCTGGAACAAGCTGTAATCTCATGGTTCATATCATTCCTCTCAAACTGGCATCCTCTAAAGCTCAGACTTTGCCTATCTAGAATCATATGACCTGTGGTGAGTCTCAAACATCCTCCATTTGACAGACCCTTTAACTTCTTTGTGGCCACCATTCCAATGATCTCTAACTGGTTTTTTATACAATGACAAGATTCTGATGTATATAATACTCCAGAAAGATCCAAAGCATAGAAGTCTTTAGAAGTCATAGACGATTGTCTCCAGTACTTCCAAAAACAGACTGAGAACTGGCTCTGCAGGAATGACACAATATGTGTGATTCTGATCATTGGCCCTGGTTAACCAAACCTACTTGGCCATGATCTGGCCTCCTTCTCTCTGCACTTCTTCAGTCCCTGCTAATTTGGTCCAAAGTCTTCAACAGTTACATCATTTTCCCTTCAGATTAATTCCATTAGCAAAAACATGCTTTTGTGTTTCCTCCTCCGTCGCCCCGAGAACTACTCCCATTACTTTGACCTCAAGCTCGAATCACCGCTGCCATGGCAGTAGCGTCAGCAACTCCTTCACTGGTGGCTATGGGGGGGGGCTTCTTGCAAGTCATTAAGTAAGTTACAAGGTGCACATAACTTCACATCACAGATCATCTGTGACACAAAATGCTTGAATCTCATGCCCCCACTGCACTGACTGCACATTGATTGAAGGATTGTTTTATAAACCCTCTGCCTGCTCCACTAATCTTTCCACGGTGCAGCCCTGGGCTGCGGCTTCAGATTGGTCACTCCTTAGAGCCCCCCACGTGCCAAGGTTGGCCTCCGTAAAACCACCTCAACCTGCACCCTCCTACAAAGAAGAGGTGTGGGGGAAGTTTCTACCCCTCCAAGGCTCATCCTTCTGGACCTCTCTCCCACGGCACCCATGCAGTGAATCCAACGTCGGATCTTTGGAAAGAAACTGAAGACCTCCTGTTCCTCCAAGCATCTACTCCTCAATGGCTCTACTTCAGGTTTTCTCTCTCTGTAGAATCATTTGGTTGTGTCAGCGTGTCATTAAGGCGTTAAACTAATTAAATTCAACCCAACGTTATGCTGCAGGGGTTACTCTTTGTAGTAATCTGTACTCCTCTAAAATATCCCAATACGCTCTGCGCAGTACTTGTCAAACTTCCTCAAGCAGTGTTTATCACGATCAGTTGGTAATGTTTCTTGTTGGTACCAAAACAGATATTTAAGTGAAAACGTACTTAATTTAAAACACTATACTATATATTTGTGTTGCCCCCAAAAGGCAGAACTTAAAAGTTAACGTAAGGGCCGTAAACCTCAATGGCCGTGTTCATCAGAAAAACCTCTTTCTTGTTGCAAGTGTTGCGTGTGCGGTATTAGATACATAAACTCTTTACTGTCTTAACTTCATCTTTACTGAACATTTCATAAGTTTTTAGATCTCGATCTCTGCCATTCAAGTTTTTGGAGCTGTAGTGGTGTAATCGCTGCTAAGTTAGACTTCTTCCTCATGCAAATCTAATGTGAAACTTGTCATTTCTTTTGCAGGGTTTGATCCGACACTTCCGCCCTGTGCTAGAGGACAGGATGAAGCAGTACGAGACGACGAAGACCCAGCAAGCACGGGCATAGGGCAGAGATGCCAACATGAGGCAGAAGCATTGAGGCGATGTCCACTTCACCATTTTTCTGACCCCCCCTTGCCCCAGTTGTTCATCGAAGAGCTGCTATTGTCCTAATTTGTTGTGCTTCTTTTATTTATCTTTTTCAAGGTATATGCATTTTCTGCTTGCACAAGTTTGCCTTTTGACCTGCATCAGAGTTAGGTGCATTTATTTCATGGTTGGGCTTTTGGCTGTGCCTGGCTGTGCACAGGCACTTTTCCGTTTCTTGGGGTTTCCTCGTTTCTCTTCTCTTTAGGGCCTGTATTGTGACTGATCCATCGCTCCAGACATACAATGAAAGCACATCTGATCACCAGTAGCATGGCAGCTTAACGGTTGTGCAATTGATCGATTAAAACGGAGCTCACTTTTCAGGAAAGCTAATTGCGTGCTACACAACTGCGGTTTGACAAAAGAAAGCCATCAACACAAACCCAGTCTGCCTTTCACTACGATCCTGTTTCATTATGTTCTTTGGGTTAATCCCTGCCGGGGGGACTGCTCTAAGAGCCTGTTTAATCGTGTTGTTTGGGTCAGTCCCTCCTCCCGGCACTCATGAGATTTCATTATCTCAGCCCCAAGTGTGCAAGGTTTCTGGGCCCTGTGTCCGATCCAGTAGTCTAAACTCTACAGCATCAGTGTTGAGTTCCAGGAGTTTTGAAATATACTGGTTGAGTGTGACTTAATTTGGTTGTGTTTAGGTGCATTTATTACAAAGTAAGATCGAAGTCATAAGACTTTAAAATCAGAAATCTAACAAGCTGTTTCAACTATGGCAAAAAAGTGAAATTGTGAAGGTTATGTGTTTGTGGAGCAAGATCTGGATGTAGAAGCGGACCGATCGATTGTGACCAACTGGGAAGTAGAAGTGTGGTGGGACTGTACATTGTCTAACTCTTGCCTCTGACTGTTGTAGATAGGGATTTAAAAATAAAAATATAATTTAAACTTTTATTACAAGCCTGCGTTCCTGTTCTCTGTCAAGTTAGAAAATTGAAATGTTCTTGTTCTCTTTGTGCTTCAAAACGTCACCTGTTTGTTGGTTTAAATGTAACTAATCTACAAAAAGCGCTGGTCTATATTTTTGGGGATTCAGTTGTATTTTAGTATTTGCAGTTGTTTCCTCTGTAGTTACACCACATATCTTTCACATGAGGTCTCAAGCTGGTCTGAATGCAAGAAAACACTGCGTCTATGTCAACATTTGCTGCCTGTGTCCGAAAGAAGAACATAGAAGGATCTGCAGGTTGCAGTGCAGGCTCATTAACATTCTATTTAAAGCTCTTAAATGTTTCTGCCTAATTTCTGCCACCAGCAAAAAGCACGTGTTTCATGTTAATTTAGTCAACAGAGCTGCCAACACAGAGTATTCATTGGTGGATCTTCATTGGAGATCCGTTACAGCCATTATATTCTGAGCATTCTTCACACTTCTGGGTTGCATCCTGTCTAAATTTACACTCTTAATTGATCCATTGGATTTGGACAAATAATGGTGTCAATGATTTCCACATGTTGAATATGAAATGCGCACATTTCAGTTTTGAAATAGGTTTAATTGTTGATGTTATTCAATATTATCGTAATGAACCACAATTAGGTAAAAACTACATGATCCATTTAGAGATATAGATTGATACTCCTTGTATCTGAAATAGCAATTCTCTTACTAGCAGTAATGGATCAAGATATCGGATCTAGCACCTTTTAAAGAGCCATAATCTATGCAAGGGCACAGACCATCATTATTCTTCCCCACAAAAAAAACACGGCACCGTCAGATGAGTGGGGAGCTGGTGTAGTGTAGTTCCTATATTCCCAATAGGCTCTGCACATTGGAATAATATATCCTGTAGTTTAGACGTAGGACTGAGGTCGAATAGGTCTCTACCGAGTATATTAGACTTAATTGTGAGTGCCAGCTAGCTCAGAGGTCACTAGAAACTTTCTCGAATTTACAAGAAGGGATTAGTTTCTGACAACCGCATAAACATGACAACTTTGTTTCCCAAGAATAAGAAATCAATCTCTAGAGTTGCGGAAACAATAGATAGTTATTTCACTCAGTCAATCGTGCATGCTTCGTTTCACCAGAGGTGCAGAGAAATAGAGAGACGGGCGTTTTCAATAAAAAGTATTTATTGAACAGTCTTCTTTCTCAAGCATAAGAAATGAACTGCTACAATCGTAATACTGGTTGCAAAGTACAATGTGTACAGTACGAAGAGTATTATAAAATAATACTGTAAAAGCATGATATGGTTTCTAAGCCGTATAAAATAACATAGAATACATACATTAATAAATAAAGACTAAAAGTACTCCACTGCTGCTTTTCAAATACGCCTACCCCGGGGTACCTAACCTAGGTCTAGTACGAGGGGAGAAGTAAGTGAGGTGTAGCTTAAGTTTAGTATTCTTTTTGCCAAGAATCTATTCCAAGAATTCTCAAAGGGTCTAATCAGCTCCGTACCTTTGTTTAGAATGAAGGCGGTCTTGTATCTCTCTCTCAAGAATCGATTTCCCAGCAACCCGCAAGGGTAGCCTGGAAACACTGGAGCTGGATTTCTCAGCAAGAGAAAAGACAGCGTCTCTCTCAGTGCGTCAGCTGGAGGGTCGGCTTCCTTCGGCACTTGCTGTAGCAGGGCGTCGGGCAAGTAGATAGTCGAACTGCTCCAAACCACTGTGTATTTGCCTGGGCAAATGTGGGCATATTTATACCTTGAAGGTGCCGAGTTTGACGTAAGGTTGGACATAATAACGTCATCAAAGACTCAGTTCTTTGAAGACTCCATGAGTTCTTGGATAAATCAATATTCAAGCAAGGGGAAGTCCCTGACTGCTGAAGGCGGGTTTTTCCAAGATATCGTTGTGGATTCTCGGAATTAGTGGAAGTAACCATGCGGTATTTGGGTTGCATAGGCTAAATATGATTATGATTTCTATGTCTATATAAGGATAGGGTGATTTATACCTATATACGGGCATGAATCGGGAACATTCCACTAGGGTCCTAAATTCATACACAACACTGGCACTAAGAGCAGCCTGTCTCAAGCTAGCGGTGTCTGCTAGGAGCTGGTGGTCCTGCTAGGGGTGACTAAGAGCCTTCCCAGAAGTACAAGAAAACTTATCTGTTGGATGTTTACAGAGCCCAAGAGGAGCCGGATGGGCCCTGTCTGCGGGATAGAAAAGCACTTTGGAGAGACAAGTGATGGGTGGAACTTATGTTTGGAATTTGACAGATTTAAAATACTGGAAGCCTTTGTGTCTGTCTGGATCACCAATGACCTGCGTAAAAGTGATAAATAGACTTGGTGTGACTGTTCACTTTTTATGCACCTGGGAATACATATTGGGCAGAAGATTGCACACTGGTGAAGTTGTCTGTAATTAATTGTTTTGACTGCTTTGAAAACTTTGACTGCTTTGGCGCGGGAGGGTGCTACTGACCTGCAAAAACCATAGTTCTTACGTGTATGGAGGAGCAAATCGTGAACCTAGAGGCCAGGAGGTCCCATATAAAGTGTGGGGATACCTATCCTTGGCGATTGCCTTTCTTTGTGGGGATAGAGTTACAAGGAGAGTGTGGCCTCTGGGGTTTAAAGCGTCATGTTTAGAATGTGTTATTTC
Organism: Lissotriton helveticus; assembly: GCF_964261635.1. NCBI lineage: Eukaryota > Metazoa > Chordata > Amphibia > Caudata > Salamandridae > Lissotriton > Lissotriton helveticus. Next base: position 40,800,972 of record NC_136057.1, read on the forward strand.
ATATATCATTATAGTTTAATGGAATATTATGATTATGGCTCTAGATCTTATGCTATTTGTTTAACCTTTCTTTCTATCCATATTTATATTTGGATGGATTTAGGCCCAGATCCTTGTACTGGGGTGAATGTGTGACATTGTTCTGCATTCTGTCCATCAATTTTTGTTTTTGCATTTGTCACCCCGAGTGGGATGGGTATGCTCAGACAGACGTGAGTCCCATGCTCTCCACACCACTGGAGTCAAGCTATCCAGGCTGAATGAAGGCTGATAGCCAGAAACCGGTCCTAGGATGCTTGATTCCGCTCCAGGAAAGACATGGCTTGGCAGTTCGGGCTGGACTGTACCCATGAGGCACAGGGTCAAGGCTGATTTGCATATGGCCATGTCTGAACTGGGGTGGTGTGGAGTGCAAAAAAACGATGGATTTAGGCCCAGATCTTTGTACTGGGGTGAATGTATGACATTGTTCTACATTCTGTCCATCAACTGTGTTTTTTGCAATTTTCACCCCGAGTGGGCTGGGTATGCTCAGACGTGAGTCCCAGGCTCTCCACACCACTGGAGTCAAGCTATCCAGGCTGATGAAGGCTGATAGCCAGAAACCAGTCCTTGGATGCTTGATTCCGGTCTGGGAAAGACATGGCTTGGTAGTTCGGACTGGACTGTTCCCATGAGGCACAGGGTCAGAGCTGATTTGCATATAGCCAGTGTCTTACCCAGGGTGGTGTGGAGTGCAATAAAACGATGGATTTAGGCCCAGATCCTTGTACTGGGGTGAATGTATGACATAGTTCTACATCGCTCCCATATTTACCTTTAAACTGAATCCCGAACTAGAAGCTTATGATCCCACACCCCACTTCCCAGAAATATTTGGTCATAATTCGATTTTTGCACTATTTTTTACTCTTACTTTTTTTTTTTCCCCTCCCTCATGACAATCTAATCTAATTGGAACTCATTTTGTCTTGTTTACTCTCGGACAATCTACATTGTTAACTAAGACTCCATTTTGTCACTCCCCCCTGCCCATCGGAGTTATAGACACTGTGAAAGGACTAACATCACCTACACGAATTCAGCAGCCATCTTGAAAGTAGCCCTGACACCACTTTTTTATCACTAAATCCTTCGTCCCACAACCCTTAACACTCTCTACCTTATTACCTTGTGCACTTTACAAATTTATGTTCAGATTATTATTGCACTGCTGTTCACTTTGGGTACTTTATTAATTTAGATTGATACTACTATGTTTAAATCTATTATTTTCATTGTCGTTCCCCCTCAAACCTACACTGCATATCTCTCTTCGCCTCTAACCCTATAATTGTTATTACTGCTCATTATCACGTGTCCTTACTCCATTTAAATATTGTACCTTGATCATGTTCTCTTAATTTATATGTCACTCCTTTTCAATCTAAATTCTCTATATTAAGCGACTGCATCTTGATATGTCCCTCTCTCCCACATACTTTTTTTTAGCATGCATTACCCCCGCTATCCATAATTATAACTCCCTCTTTCCACTTACTTCCCTTTCTCTTCTTTCCCTCTTCTATTCCACCTTTTAACCATTTCTTCTTCCTACTCAATTACACCACGTATTTCCATTTCCCTACCTTTACCACCTCCCTCTATTTTTATCGCCCATCCCACTGACTCTCCTTTTGAACCACCCTACTACCTATACCCCTTCCATAATATTCTCTTCCTCATTCTCTACTTCCCCCTATTCTCCAGCCCCCTCCGGGCTAACAGCTTTTTGTTCTCACTCAGTTTACAATGTTTTTATATTTGCACTACCTTTTATACCGTTACGATTATGCTTTTTTACTGTGACGCTTTCCATCTTATTTCTTTTTTATCCAGGAATGTTCGTTATGCTATATCCCCTTTCTGTTATACACCCTGTTATACTGTTTTTTTATTCTCCTCTGCTTAGTCCACCCCACTGCCGATCATTGCAATATATCTCACGATACTCTACTGAACGCTCTCAATGTTTAAACCTGTAACACCCAATAACCCTACCTACTGCTCCCTTGGTGACTGACCCCCCACGCAGCCGAGTCAGGCACTGAAGCGGGTTGAGAACAGCCGCCGTGACCCCCCCCCCGGGCAACGCCCACTGAGTTAGGCCACCCCCCCCCACCGCCTACGACATTTAAGAATGTGCTGCTTCCGGAGGCGCAGCGGACGGGCGCAGCGGGCACGCCGGCGGTGCGCCGAAGACGCGCCAAAGGCAAGCCCATCCGCGCCCGCCCGCGACCTGACAGAACCAGGGGCCACGCCCCCTGCCCCTCACCCCACCCAGGTCAGGACCTACAGCTCGGCTGCCATAAAAAAGATTAGGCCCTCTACCATGGCGCAATGCCCGCTCTCCTTCCTCCCAGTCGAACTTCCAATCCAATGCCCTGGCTGCAAACACTCCTTTGACACCATTGAGACGCCTGCCACGTCCCAGGAATACCAGATGTACCTGTTAAACTGTCGATCCCTTCCTCGGCACAGCACACAAATATGTCTTTTACTAGAAAATTACAACCCAGACGTTATCTTTCTGACCGAGACATGGCTCATGTCTCATTCAGAGCCAGACATAGTCTCAGCCCTACCCCCCGGGTTCCAAATCCACAGACTAGACCGGACCAAGGGAAGAGGCGGAGGCCTGGCTATCATCCTAAAAGATAAGTTTGGTTGCCGCACTACTACTGAAGCTATTCCTGAGTGCGAGAGCCTAGCATTCAGCATAGACTTCACAGCGAACAGCTCCTTCTCTGGCACCCTGATATATCGCCCCCCAGACCCAGGAAAGCTGTTCCACAGATCTCTCCCAGATATCATCGCTAATCGACTTCTAACCTCGGCCAACTATACGGTTCTAGGAGACCTCAACTTACATTTTAACTCCCCTACAGACCTTGCTGCCAGGGAACTAACAGAGGACCTAGCAGCCTTACAACTGATCCAGTTGGTGAGATCCCCCACCCATGAAAAAGGGAACTTACTTGACCCAATTTTTAGCAACTGCTCCAAGTTAATGGTCGGACAACCTATCTGCCTCCCATGGTCAGACCACTTTCTTGTCCCACTCACCTGGTCTACCACCAAGCCTCCTTCACTGACCCCCCATCCCATTACCAAGAGAAACTGGAAAAAACTTCACATAGAGCCATGGACAACTAACCTTGAATGCTCTCGCCCACCTCCCTGCACAAACCCCAACCAAGCAAATAACAACTATGAGGGTTGGATCAGGGAATCACTGGACACGATCCTTCCTCTACGGAAATCCATTCCCAAGAGGTCACACAAATCTGCTCCTTGGTTCTCAGATTCCCTGAGAGACCTAAAACGCCTCTGCAGGAAAAAAGAGAGAGCCTGGCGACTAGACTTTCTCCCAGAAAAAAAAACCCAATACAAAGAGGCTATTAAGGCCTACAGAAATGGGGTTAGGGCGGCCCAGGCCTCCTACTTCGCAGACCAAATAATGGCAGCAAAATCAAAACCCAAGGAAATTTTCCACCTGGTCAAAAAATGCATTACCGTCAACACTGCCCCCCCAGCCCCGAAAACGCTAGAACAATGCAATGAACTTGCAGACTTCTTCCATAACAAAGTCACTCAGATCTATTCCGCCTTCCCTACAGCTGCCAACAACTCAATAACACCCAATCAGACCTCTCCGACTAATTCCCCCTCCCCAGGACAGCCAACGCTGGACCACTTCCCCCCACTAAACCTGGAGACATTGCAACAACTGGCACGCCAAGTTAAATCTGGCTCTCCCCTTGACCCTGCCCCACCAGAAATATTGCTCCAAGCAAGCCAAGCCATTCTTCCCGTGGTGCTAGAGCTCCTCAACTCATCCATATCCTCCTGCACAGTACCCAATGGATGGAAGAGAGCTATGGTACGGGCTCTGCTGAAAAAGCCCACCCTCAACCCAGAAGATCACTCCAGCTACCGCCCAATCTCACTACTTCCCTGGGTAAGCAAGGTACTGGAGAAGTACATAAATACCCAACTGACACAGTTTCTGGAAAGCCATGCACTCCTTGACCCATCCCAGACAGGATTCAGACCCAAACACGGTACTGAAACCGCCTTGCTGACAGTCACCGAAGAGTCCCGAAGGATACTAGACCAGGGAGGATCAGTGGCAGTGATCCTCCTTGATCTAAGCGCAGCCTTCGACACGGTCAGCCATGCCACCTTGCTGAACCGTCTGCGCAACATCGGTGTCGGAGGCGATGCTCTAAGATGGCTTGATTCATTCTTGCACAATAGATCCTTCCAGATCTTTGACGGGGACACAATATCAGCCAGAAAACCCCTGAACTGTGGAGTACCGCAGGGCTCTTCACTAAGCCCCGCGCTCTTCAATGTCTATATGCAACCACTGGCTGGACTCGTCGAACCCTCGGGTATAAAAATCGTATCATATGCTGACGATACCCAGCTAGTGGTTTCAATGACTCAGGAAGGCGCCGGTCACACCTCAGGAAGTCTGACGAACTGTCTAGAGGACATTAAAAAGTGGATGACATGCTCCTCTTTGAAACTTAATGGAGACAAAACCGAGCTCATGCTCTTAGGTCCCGCATCACCCACGTCACTTCCCTCCATGTGGCCTGGGTGTCTGGGCACCCCTCCCACTCCCAAAGAAAGTGTAAAAAGCTTAGGAGTATGGCTGGACAAAAACCTCTCCTTCTCCACCCAGGCTACAAAACTATCCGCCATCTGTTTTAGCTTACTCAGAACTCTAAGGAAAGTCCTCCCCCTCCTCCCAATGGAAGCCAAACAAGTGGCAGTTCAGGGCCTGATTCAGTCCCGGCTGGATTCAAACAACGCCCTGTATGTGGGTGCCCCTGAGACGTCCATGCGAAAGCTACAGGTGGTCCAGAACTGCGCAGCCCGCGCCCTGCTACAGATTCCAAGGACACAGTCTGCTAAACCCGCACTGAGCAGCCTACACTGGCTCCCAGTGAGACAGAGAGTGGCTTTCAAGGCACTATGTATTGCCCACCGAGCTTTCTGGAAGTCAGGTCCAGCGATCATTAACAAACTGGTCACTCAATACCACCCTAATAGACCCCTTCGGTCCACGGAGGCCTTTCTGGCCGTAGTCCCAAGAGTACGGAGAGCCAGGACCGGAGGAAGGATGTTTTCCTTAAAGGCCGCTAAAATGTGGAACTCACTCCCACTACAAATCCGGTCCAACCCTAACCTACTCTCATTCCGCAAACAATTGAAAACCTTTCTGTTTGCCAGGCCCACTTAAATCTCAGTCTCCGCCACCCTCAGCTCGGCTATCCATGCTCCAGCGCTTGGACGCCCATTTGGGCAGCAATCGCGCTTTACAAATCACAATACAATACAATACAATACATTCTGTCCATCAACTGTGTTTTTTGCAATTTTCACCCCGAGTGGGCTGGGTATGCTCAGACGTGACTCCCAGGCTCTCCACACCACTGGAGTCGAGCTATCCAGGCTGATGAAGGCTGATAGCCAGAAACCGGTCCTAGGATGCTTGATTCTGGTCCAGGAAAGACATGGCTTGGCAGTTCGGGCTGGACTGTTGCCATGAGGCACAGGGTCAAGGCTGATTTGCGTATAGCCATGTCTGAACTGGGGTGGTGTGGAGTGCAAAAAAAACGACGGATTTAGGCCCAGATCTCTGTACTGGGGTGAATGTATGACCTTGTTCTGCATTCTGTCCATCAACTGTTGTTTTTGCATATTTATATTTGAGCCATCTTATTGGTATTAATCCATATTTATTTTGTGCTTTGTAAACAGATGAGGAGATAACTTGTATTTTTCTGTGTTTATTTAACAGATCAATGCACACTCCTGCTTTGAGGGCTATCAGATTTTAGCACATTACACAGCCAAAAATAATAAACCCACATGCACAAGTTAGCGTAATAGCATAAATACATGTTGAGATATTATCGTAATAGCATAAATACATGTTGAGATATGCAGTAATTTGAGCAAGTCTCATTCAGCTTTGTAACTCCCCATTTTCCAATATGAACAGCTATTGGCCTGAAAGTTATTAATCATTAAGGCATGGAGAGTCACTCAAAAAAAGCCAAATTATCTGTATTTTTCCGCTTTTAAAAATAAATACAGACAGCAAACCCAATGTTTTCTGTCTATATTTATCTGCAAGAATTAGTCAAAATTAATAACGTGAAGCCCTAATTTTGATTTTTCAGTGTAGGGCCAGGAAGGACAGTCTTTCATTTACTGATGAGTACTTAGGCTGTGATTCAAGGCAAGTGCTTTCATCCTCGTTTTGGTCTCTTGATGGGCCCTTTCACCTTTACAGTGGGGGTTACCCTTCCCTGTTTTTTGTTTTTTTTCCCCCAAAAACCTTTATTGCGTCATTGAGTTACACTGCGAAATGCCTACAACCCAACGGGCTGGCCGCTATAGCATGGTGTTGATCACAATTCAATACCAAAAAGCCTCTGGTAGATTAATCAAAAAAGCAAACTGCATTACAGGTGCTGCCAGAAAGAGTTGTGTCATAAGCATTTGTTCGCTGAAAGTAATGGTTTTTGGTTTTACAGTTTTCATAAACAACAACACACCAAAGTAACTGTTAGGAACAGTAACGTGGTCAATCATATATCAGCACTAGTCAATTTTGACTTTCTCATTCAAGAGTCACATCACATTTCCCCCCCCCATTCTCGTTATACCCCCCGCTGGTCTTATTTATGTTAAAGCCCACATCCCTTTGAACTGGTACCTCGTGTAGTTCTTTCCCTTCACTCCTGCGTTTTACTGTGAGAAAAGGCCACTCACTCAATCCCTGTGCAGTCCCCTTCACAGATCAGTCACTTCGTTAAACTTCTCCCTCTTCCCCATCTGATTCATCCAGGCCGTCTTCCGGCAAGGGGTCGCAGATCTCCCCTCTATATATATTCCATTTGGACCAGATTTTATTCCATTTCCCCGGGCAGGCACGGCTAGAGTACACCGCCCTTTCCGTCGTCATCACTTTATCCATATGCAAACACCACTGCGACACGCCCGGCACCTCTGCCGCTCCCCAGCGTTGTGCGATATCTCGTTTCGCCACCATCAGTACCACCGTGACCCAAATCTGCCCGTGTCTAGAGAGATCAGTAGGTTCCCACACGTTTAAGAGGCATCTCTTTGGATCAGGTAGTAGTGTTATATCTAGTGTTTGTGAGATTGTTCGCAATACCTGTCTCCAATAGTTTAAAATTCGGGGGCAGTCCCATATGGTGTGGAAGAATGTGCCCTCCTCCCCGCACCCACGGAGACAGTAAGGGTGATCTATCCTGTCAATACGGTGTAGCATTGTCCTAGTATAGTATACCCTGTGTACTATTTTCAGTTGCACTCGACGCAGTCTCGCAGAGATGCCCACCTCCCTTGGTGACGCCAGTGCTCCATTCCATTCATGCTCGTCCATCTCACTAGTGTCCCCCTCCCATTTTGCCTTCAGTAACAGTGTTGGGTCTGGTAAATTGTTAAGCAATTTACGGTATATAAGGGATGTTGCGCGTTCAACCATAAATTCAGTAAGGAGGCGATCCTCCAGCGGGAAAGACTCGGGCAGGTCTGTGTCCATGGGCAACACCGCTAGCAATGCATGTCGTATTTGGACGTACCTGTAGAGTTCCCTCTCGCTGAGTGCATACAATTCTCTCAGTCTCGTGAAGGGCAGCACACCCCCCTTGTCCCAAACATCCCCCACCGTGGAGATCCCTATAGTGTCCCAGTGTGTAAACCCCTTACTGTTCCTCATGTGACCGAGGATTCGAGAGTCCCACAGTGGAGTCAGCTTGGTGATCCTGCCTTTCCAACCCAGGACAGCCGTCGCCGCATGCCAGATCGTTACCGTCAGTTTGGTGGGACCCACTAAGGAGCGAAGTTTACGGTGATCATATAATGGAGCTAGTAAGCTGTCAGTGCCCAGTTGTCCCCTGTCTGCCTGAAATGCTGGCTCCGTATGTGAGGTATGGAGCCATTGGTTGATGGGTTTAAGGTGCGCCGCCCAGTAGTACATTTTTAAGTTAGGTAAAGCAATACCCCCGTCAAACCAACCTCTATGTAGTTTGGATTGGGCGATGCGGGCTGGGAGGTTTCCCCAAAGAAGGTTAGAGACCAGAGCAGCCACTTGTTGAAAGAACCTAGGGGCTACCGGGTAGGGTGTATTTTCAAGGACATATAAAAATCTCGGCAGGGCCATCATTTTATAAAGTGCAGCTCGTCCTAAAAGCGTTAAGGGGAGTCCGGACCAAAATTTAACATCTCGCTTGAGCCTATCCAAGTGGGGCTTCAGATTTTTGTCCATGAATTCTGCGGGGTCTCTGGTAACCTGAATGCCTAAATATTTAAACGACGAGCCCGCTATCTTCAGTGGACATCCCGCATCCAGTGCCGGAACCTGCCCCTTCAGGACATATAATTCCGACTTGCCCCAATTAATTGTGTAGCCGGAGATCCTGCCGTGAGTATTACAGAGTCAACAGGGCCGGCACCCCACTGTCCGGATTAGTTAGGTATATCAACATGTCGTCCGCATACAGGGACAGTCGGTCCTCCCAACCTTCCCTCCAGCAGATGCCCTTAAGTAGGGGCGAGGTTCTAATGAGAGTGGCAAGAGGCTCCAGCGAGATCGCGAACAGCAATGGCGAGAGGGGACAACCTTGTCTGGTACCCCTCCCCAGTGGGAAAATCCGCGAGATATGGCCATTGGCTACCACCCGCGCCACCGGGTCAGTGTACAGCAGTTCGACCCATGCAATAAAGCGGGGCCCAAATCCCAAGCGCGCCAGAGTCTCAAACAGGTATGGCCACTCCACCAGATCGAAAGCCATCTTAGCATCAAGGGCTAATATCACTGCTTGTGATGCAATCGATTCTGCCTTAGCCAATACTCCGTGCAGCCTGCGCAGGTTTAAAGCCGTATTTCTGTGCGGCATAAATCCGGACTGGTCCGGGTGTACAAGAGATGGTAAACTGGGCAAGAGTCTCGTCGCCAGGAGTTTGGCCAGTATTTTAGCCTCTGCATTAAGCAGAGAGATGGGGCGGTACGAAGCGCATTCTTCAGGTGGTTTTCCAGGTTTGGAGATGGCCACTATGGTCGCCGCTCTCTGGTCCGGCGGAAGTGTGCCCCTCTCCAGGCATTCCTTAAACATCGCCAGCAGATGTGCACTGAGGGTCTCGGGCGCTGTTTGGTACCATTCTATAGGTATACCGTTAGGTCCCATAGCCTTACCCGGATTCAATGCTTGAATAGCCGATTGGATTTCATCAGCGGTGATGTCCGTTTCTAGTTCACGTGACTCTTCCGAAGACAGTGTCCGGACTGCGATCGGTGCTAACACTTCTCTGGCCATCTCAGAAGTAATCACGTGCTCAGGGGTGTAGACCCTTTCAAAGTGGGCCGCAAGCAGTTCCACAATTTGTCCCGGGTTAGTATGCACCTCCCCGTGTTCGTCCTTCAATCGCTGGATTCCCCTAGAACTTCCTTCCCGCTTGTCGAGCCACGCCAGCAGTCTACCCGCCTTGTCGCCCACTTCGTAGACCCTATTTTGAGTATCTGTTAGATGCCCTTTTACGTGAATGCGTAGATGGTCATTATATAGCTGTTGTTGCAGTGTCAGTGCGTGTAGGGTAGATGGCGTGGGGTGTTCGTGTGTCGTCGTTAATTCCTGCAAATGTAAGTCTATGTCATCTAGCTCTCTAGACCGTTCCCGTTTGTAACCCGTGATAGTGTTTATGGCCTGCCCCCGTAATACCGTTTTATATGCTTCCCATAGTGTCTCCGAGGAGTGTACGGAGCGGACATTCTGAGCAAAATATTGTGTTGTTGCCCTTGTAAGAGCTTTGCGAATCTGGGGAATCTTGAGATAAGTAGCCTGTATGGGATATATGCGTTTGTGCGTTCGTTCCTCGGAGGAAAGTGTGAGAGTAATTGGTGAGTGGTCCGAAATCCCTCGAGGGTGAATCACCATCGTGTCCACATGGTGAAGACCATCTCCCAGGGTCAGAAAGTGGTCAATTCTTGACAGGCTCCCGTGTACCGCGGAATGAAAGGTGTACTGTCTTACCCCGGGGTGGAGGTGTCTCCAGATATCAATCAGACCCATGGCTGTTAAGAACCGCTGGAGGCGGGGGATCCCTCCCGCGGGGACCAACGTTGGAAACCGGTCGACTTGTGTATCGAGGATTGCGTTGAAGTCCCCCCCCCCCCCCAAGGACAATTTCCCCCTCGGGGAGGGTCAGAAGAAAGTCACCCAGCTTAGGGAGGTGCACCGAGTGTAATGCCGGTGGAATGTAGACTGATACGAGGTTAAGAAGTTTCCCTTCCCATTGCCCCTGCAGTGCTGCGAAGCAGCCTTGGTCATCAGTTTTAGTAGATAGGGGGATAAACCGCGTGTTTTTCTGTAGCAGTATACCGGTCTCTCTGGAGCCGGACGTGAAGTCAGAGTGGACTACCATCTTGTAGCCTCGTCTATCCATGGCTTTGGTAGCCCCCCCTGTCAGGTGAGTTTCCTGCAGTAGTGCTATAGTGGGTTTCTGTCTCTTAAGCGCAGTAAGTACCAGCCCCCGTTTCACCTTGTCCCCCAGGCCTCTCACGTTCCAGGTCATGAGGCGTAAAGAGGGGCACTATGCCACTACGTCTACTCCACTCCTATCAGGAATTGGAACGTCAGCCATTGGGTAATGTGGGGTCCACGGACTCTCCATGGGTGAGTGAGCTACGAGAGCTGGATGTTGAGGTGTGTAGGAAAGTGCCAAAGGTTCCCATGGGAGCAGTAAACCCCTGTCCTCTCACCCCGTCTTGTAACCCTTCGTTTGGGGTCTCATTTCTCATCGTTGACCGTACATGTGTGTTCCTAACTTGAAAAAAACAACCCCTTCCCCAACCCCCCCTCCTTGCATCCCTGCCTAACGGACTTTCAACTGCCCGCCCCCCCAACTGAGCAGAGTGCTTGACCCATCCCACAACCAGAGTACTTGCGTGTAGGGGGGAGAGTGTCTCCCCGAGCAGGCGGCATCCCTGCGTGCGTTCGGGGTAGTCTCGCCAGAGTCAACATGCAGCATGTAGACGGAGTGTCAGTGTTCAGCGACCACCAGCCTCGCCGATCACAGATCAGGGGTCATTCCGCTCCGCCAGCTCCCGCAGTGCCACGAGAGGGGGATCTCTCCGTTCCATCCCGACCTGATGTTTGTGAGCCTGTCCCGCTGTTTCCTCCTCGGTCATGATTTGGTCTATGTGCTTTCCGCTGTCGGTCCACGGCGCGCCATCCCTCTAGCCAGTCCCGCGCTGCGTCCGGGTTGTCGAAGAACCATACCTTCTTGTCCGCCACCACTCGCAGCCGGGCCGGAAATAGCATCGAGTATTGTAATTCCTTCTCCCTCAAAGTTTTTTTGACTTCCATAAACGTCCTCCTCCTCCTGGAGACCTCCGCCGTGTAGTCCGGGAAGAACGCTATTTTCGAAATCTGGATCTGGATGTCAGGCGCCACTCTCGCGGCCTGCAGGACGGCGTCGCGGTCTCTAAAATTAAACAGTCTTGCCAGAATCGGCCGAGGCGGGCCTCCCGTCTTAGGTTTTCCCCCTGGTACCCTGTGGGCCCGCTCCACCGAAAAGAAATTCGATAGTCCCTTCGGTTGCAGCCTGGTTTTGATTATGTCCTCCACATAGAGGTCCATTGCCCCCGTATCTTTTGATTCTGGCACACCCAAAATTCGGACGTTGTTGCGCCGGGAGCGACCTTCCTGGTCGTCCAGTTTGTCTCGGAGCAGTTTGTTATCCGTTTGTAGTCGCTCCATTGCCGTTTGGAGTTCGGACACATCTTCGACCAATGACTTGGTGACAACCTCTACTTGTTTGACCCTCTCGGACATCTTTTGGAGGTCAGCCCGTATCAAGGTGACCTCGGTGGCTGTAGATCCCACTGTCGCCTGCACCTGGGCCAGCGCCGCCAAGACATCCTCAATTGTGGCCTTTTTCGCCCCTTCTGTCTCCATCGATTTCCCCGTCGTCTTACGCTGCTCCTGGGGAGGAGAATGCCTTTCATAGGCAAATTTGTCCAGTTTGGCCTGGGTAGCGTTGTGTCGGGGGCCTCTGTTAGACATAATGCAAAGCGCCTCGGCAGAGCAGGCAGTCACCGGGGATCGGTGTGGAGGCCAAGGCGGACAGGCCACTCTGTGGCTAACAACTGGGTCTCTAGCGGGCGAGAGCAGTTGTCTCGTGCGTGTCCCCGGCTGTTGGGTCTACTTTCAATCTCTGCGCCAGGCCAGGCTGGGTATTAAGCACCAGAGTGAGAATCGATGTGGCTCCACACCCTGCAGTGTGTCAACTCAGGCTGCCCGCCGATCCTATAATAGGTGGGGTGTCGCGGTTCCCATCAGGCGCCAGGGTCGTGCTTCTGCGTTCCACTGACTCGTGGTGTCTCCTCGGCCTGTGCGCTACCAGGGTTCCCACAGCCCTCGGTAAATTCTTTCAGGAGAGGGGGGGGGGGGGGAAGGTCTGACTCACCGCCCCTGCCGTTTGCGACCTCCTCACGTCCTGTCCGCCGCTAACGGTGAGTCCGCTGGGACCGCGGGCCCTCACGCGACCTCCCAGGAGGCCAACTCGTGTTTCGTGGTCTGCACACCGCCTTCCAAAGGCATCCGCTGCAGGGACTCAGGGCGCGATGTGCGTTCAGCGCGCAAAATGGCGGCTCCGTGTCTGGGATCTGCGGCGTCTCACGCTTCCCCAAGCCAGACCTCACAGCTGCGCTGGCCGCCTCAGGATGCCGCGGGGTCCCGCCGTCTCCACCGGACCCCCGGAGGGCACCTCGCGAATTTTCGGGCCGCGTTCCAAAGAGCTGGAGCTTCCGGCCAAACACCGCCGCCGAGGGTCAGTTTCCGGTCGGCCTCGTTCCGGCCGCCACTCCGCTGCCTGCAGGCCGACGGTAGGCCCCACCTCTCTCCGGGCTCTGTCAAGTGTTGCGGATCTACGATCTGGCAGTCGCTGTTCCAAAACTGCTACGCTGTGTGCCGCAAGGACCCTGGGACCGGTCCACTTCAGGATTTATATGTCGGATTTTAGCGGGAAGCCGCCTCGTCTCGGGAGCCTCTCTAAGCTGCGGCCGCCATCGTTGGCTGCTAGCCACGCCCCCCACCCTTCCCTGTTTTTTTGTGTTTATATTCATAGATGTGTGGGCACAAGTAGTTGCGCTGTAGGTCATTTGGACTCCATTTTGTGTACCGCTATGCATGTGTCTGTTGTACCGAGTACTAATCGTCTGTGTTCGTATTGTAGGGAGGTCTGATGCTAATACATGTGTGTTGTGCTGTTGAGGGAGTGCTATGCCCTCTCCTCATATGACCTTTGTGCTTTAACCCGTTGCATGCTGATGACGGCCCCTAGCCGTCATGCACTACGGCGCTCGTGTGCTGACGACGGCTGTGGGCCGTCATAAACCCGCCCACTTTCGATTTTGCGGCACAGGCGCAGAATCGCGGCCGCATGCAAGGGGTTAAGCAGGGAGTGGTGGTATATCTGGTCCTTCTGTGTTTCTCTGTGAAATGATGCATTGTTCTTGCTGGAATATGGAGTTAGGTCAATGAGTGGCACTGGTGGGACATTGATGTGACTAGTTTCTCTTTGGACTAATGAAGAATAGACTTCATAGAGTGGCTGTTGGGGTCCCCACTGTGTTCTCTGTTGTCCAGTGCAGTGACTACCGGCATCCGCAAACATCACATCTGTAAGAATACCGTGCACCCTTGTAAGTGTACACCGGTGAGGTACAACCCCCACGTCTGACAGGGAAACTGCTTCAGGGCCAGGGAGTTAGACCATGTCCATCACTAGATGGAGGAAAGGTTCCTTTATATAAACTGTGAGTGGTACTTCATATGTTCTCTGAGAGAGATGGCACTGGCCTTCACTGGGACAGAGGGCCCCATCTGGATGAGCTGGGGCACAGTGCCCACACTCCCAACATGGCACCCTGCAGGGGCAGACTGTTTTCACTGTGTCTAAGTACCCCTTTGGCAGCCTGGCAATCCTCAGAGAAATGTGGGTAGGCATTAAATGTAACTATAGGCCAAACGCAAATAGCATTTATTGAAGTAATCAAATATCCAAACCATAGGAAGGCACAAGGTAGGCTCTACACCAAAATGGCAATAAGACAAATACATTGATAAAGAAGAAATTGATTCTTGAGAGAAAGTTTACAAAACCACACAAAGGAAAAGAAAGGTTGGCAAAATAGTCTTTGTGCCTCCAGCAACAGTGTTAGAGTCTGGCATCGAAAGTGTCCATTGGAGAGCAGGGTATTCACGAAGGAATTTTTGCCCTTAGGAGTACACACATTCACCAGGGAATGTTAGCCCTTAGGAGTACACACATTCACCAAGGAATGTTAGCCCATAGGAATACACACATTCACCAGGGAATGTTAGCCCTTAGGAGTACACACATTCACCAAGGAATGTTAGCCCATAGGAATACACATATTCACCAGGGAATGTTAGCCCTTATGAGTACACACATTCACCAGGGAATGTTAGCCCTTAGGAGTACAGTCTCATAGGAATACACACATTCACCAGGGAATGTTAGCCCTTAGGAGTACAGTCTCATAGGAATACACACATTCACCAGGGAATGTTAGCCCTTTGAATACACACATTCACCAAGGAATGTTAGCCCTTAGGAATACACACATTCACCAGGGAATGTTAGCCCTTAGGAGTACAGTCTCATAGGAATACACACATTCACCAGGGAATGTTAGCCCTTTGAATACACACATTCACCAAGGAATGTTAGCCCTTAGGAATACACACATTCACCAGGGAATGTTAGCCCTTAGGAGTACAGTCTCATAGGAATACACACATTCACCAGGGAATGTTAGCCCTTTGAATACACACATTCACCAAGGAATGTTAGCCCTTAGGAATACACACATTCACCAGGGAATGTTAGCCCTTAGGAGTACAGTCTCATAGGAATACACACATTCACCAGGGAATGTTAGCCCTTTGAATACACACATTCACCAAGGAATGTTAGCCCTTAGGAATACACACATTCACCAGGGAATGTTAGCCCTTAGGAGTACAGTCAAATAGGAATACACACATTCACCAGGGAATGTTAGCCCTTTGAATACACACATTCACCAAGGAATGTTAGCCCTTAGGAATACACACATTCACCAGGGAATGTTAGCCCTTAGGAGTACAGTCTCATAGGAATACACACATTCACCAAGGAATGTTAGCCCTTAGGAGTACACACATTCACCAGGGAATGTTAGCCCTTAGGAGTACACACATTCACCAAGGAATGTTAGCCCTTAGGAGTACACACATTCACCAGGGAATGTTAGCCCTTAGGAGTACACACATTCACCAAGGAATGTTAGCCCTTAGGAGTACACGTATTCACCCGGGAATGTTAGCCCCTAGGAGTACACCCATTCACCAGGGAATGTTAGCCCTTAGGAGTACACCCATTCACCAGGGAATGTTAGCTCTTAGGAGTACACACATTCACCAAGGAATTTTAGCCCTTAGGAGTACACACATTCACCAGGGAATGTTAGCCCTTAGGAGTACACACATTCACCAGGGAATGTTCGCCCTTAAGAGTACACACATTCACCAAGGAATGTTAGCCCTTAAGAGTACAGTCTCATAGGAATACACATATTCACCAAGGAATGTTAGCCCTTAGGAGTACACACATTTACCAGGGAATGTTAGCCCTTATGAGTACACACATTCACCAGGGAATGTTAGCCCTTAGGAGTACACACATTCACCAGGGAATGTTAGCCCTTAGGAGTACACACATTCACCAGGGAATGTTAGCCCTTAAGAGTACAGTCTCATAGGAATACACATATTCACCAAGGAATGTTAGCCCTTAGGAGTACACACATTTACCAGTGAATGTTAGCCCTTATGAGTACACACATTCACCAGGGAATGTTAGCCCTTAGGAGTACACACATTCACCAGGGAATGTTAGCCCTTAGGAGTACACACATTCACCAGGGAATGTTAGCCCTTAGGAGTACACACATTCACCAGGGAATGTTAGCCCTTAGGAGTACACACATTCACCAAGGAATGTTAGCCCTTTAGGAGTATACACCTTCACCAGGGAATGTTAGCCCTTATGAGTACACACATTCACCAGGGAATGTTAGCCCTTAGGAGTACACACATTCACCAAGGAATGTTAGCCCTTAGGAGTACACACATTCACCAGGGAATGTTAGCCCTTATGAGTACACACATTCACCAAGGAATGTTAGCCCTTAGGAGTACACACATTCACCAGGGAATGTTAGCCCTTAGGAGTACACACATTCACCAGGGAATGTTATCCCTTAGGAGTACACACATTCACCAGGGAATGTTAGCCCTTAGGAGTACACACATTCACCAGGGAATGTTAGCCCTTAGGAGTACACACATTCACCAAGGAATGTTAGCCCTTAGGAGTACACACATTCACCAGGGAATGTTAGCCCTTAGGAGTACACACATTCACCAAGGAATGTTAGCCCTTAGGAGTACACACATTCACCAGGGAATGTTTGTCCTTAGGAGTACACACATTCACCAGGGAATGTTAGCCCTTAGGAGTACACACATTCACCAAGGAATGTTAGCCCTTAGGAGTACACACATTCACCAAGGAATGTTAGCCCTTAGGAGTACACACATTCACCAAGGAATGTTAGCCCTTAGGAGTACACACATTCACCAGGGAATGTTAGCCCTTAAGAGTACAGTCTCATAGGAATACACATATTCACCAAGGAATGTTAGCCCTTAGGAGTACACACATTTACCAGGGACTGTTAGCCCTTAGGAGTACACACATTCACCAGGGAATGTTAGCCCTTAGGAGTAAACGTTCTCATAGGAGTACACGTACTCAATGGAGAATGTTGGCCCTTAAGAGTACACACATTCACCAGGGAATGTTAGCCCTTAGGAGTACACACATTCACCAGGGAATGTTAGCCCTTAGGAGTAAACGTTCTCATAGGAGTACACGTACTCAATGGAGAATGTTGGCCCTTAGGAGTACACACATTCACCAGGGAATGTTAGCCCTTAGGAGTACACACATTCACCAGGGAATGTTAGCCCTTAGGAGTACACACATTCACCAGGGAATGTTAGCCCTTAGGAGTAAGCGTTCTCATAGGAGTACACGTACTCAATGGAGAATGTTGGCCCTTAGGAGTACACACATTCACTCGGGAGTACCTATTGATGTTTGTAGTGCACTCCTACTACAAACATCAATAGGTCCATATTTTCACACTGTCTGAAAAGGGTAGTAGCGCCCAATCATGTCATTTGATTTTATTTCTAACCTCACAGATAACAGGGCAAGTACAAGAGTGTACACAGCTGAACAAGCTACAGAAATGTACTTATTAATACAGGAAGTCAGATTATTTAATGTACGAGGGGGCTCTATTTGCCAACAACTCAAACAACTTGAATATTTAACCAGACTTATTCTCAATCAACGGCTCCATGCATCGACGTTGGTCCAGTACCATAAAGCTAAAAGAACCCCACGAGGTTTGCGATTATCCATCAAACCGATGCTATTTAGAGTCCATCAGAACAGCATATTTATGGATAAATGGTATGCAATCTTAAACAAGTGTTCATTGGACTTGATTCTACTATTGATTGAAGAACCTTCCCAGGTAATACAAGAATTAGACAATGATATTGCTACATTAAGAAAGGATTTGGAAGCTGGGATGGAATATGTGGCAAACCACTCTAGATGACATGAAACAAAAATTGGAAAGTTACAGTAAGGAATTACAAGAAGGTAAGGTAAGGTAAGGTAATCTTTATTGCTTGATTAATTAAAATCTTAGCAGACTGTACAATAAAACAGATAATTAGCATTGTTTCATATTCCCTTAAAAGCTGAGACTCTGTATTAAAAAGAGAAAAAAATCTACTACTTTTACTAGTTTAAATTACATGTACTAAAATTGTTACACTTTATTAGTTCAGGCAGAGTCTGTATCCAAGTCTGAGTGTTAAAAGCTAAAACACTGTATACAGAAAACAAAACATGGATTTGACTAGTTAAAATGTCATGTCCTCAAACTGTGTTGAACTTCATTAGTTTGGGCAAAGTCTATGTACGAATCCTGCGCTTACGTCTTCTCCTGGGCCCATGGGTCTTAGTTGGGAACATAGGTGAGCACCTAGCACGGATACTCAGGCGCAGTTGGATATACTCGAGATTCTTCGCCTAGTTTTGCCTGTGCTTCTTTCATAAAACGTACAAAGCTGCAGAGTAGCCTGACGTTGGCTCCTTGGAAACACGCCTTCACTGCCTGTCTGCAAGACCGAATATGCAGTGCATTTATATGTGGTTTTCACAGTTCTCTCCTCTCCAGGTCAAGGGCCTTGCAGATACACAGAAGGTGCAACATATCTTCCTTGCTTTCTCCACATAGTCTGCACAGGGTGGTTATTGATGGTCGTTTCCAAGGGGGCATATGAGTTTGAGCAGGTAGAATCCCCATCCTCATTGCCAAAAAGTGTTCCTTCTTCGTTCTAGAGAAGCTAGTGCCTAGATACGATTGTGGTGAGCATTTTGAGTAGCTTTGAATTACGAACCAGCTGTGGGCCCTCTTGTTTAGTTCTGCTCGATCTTTTTGAATAGAGACGAGGTTTATTGACTTGTTAACCAAGGTTTTCACATTATTGTAAGGTAGACCAGATTCCCAGATGTTCTGAAGGGCTAACTCTCTGATCCCTAGTTGAAGATAAGCCATGGCCAGGGAGTTGTTTTTCCGTACAATTTCTTTCCAAAGAAATGAATTCAGTGATCCAGCCGTGGAGCTCTTTATTTTGTACCAGGTTTTGACGTACGCACCTTTCCTGTTTGTTGCCTGGTTTGGGAATCCAAATTCCAGTCTTAATTGCGCTGGAGAAGTATATTTTGGCAGCTTGAATATTATTCTCAGCGCTTTGGAAACTGTTTTGTCTAAGATTGTTTCATCCTTCCCTCTCATGGCTTCGCTGCCGTAAGTTATCGTTGGGAGAAGCTTAGCTCGTAGTACTTCGCGCAGCGGGAGCAGGTTTGGACCAGTTATTTTGTTTTTAAGATTTTTCAAGGTGCTAGCTAGGAGGGTCCCTCGCCTTTGTATTGCTTCTTTTTGTTGATCGAATAAACCTTTGTTGTCAATAATGATCCCTAGATATTTGTACTCATTGACCACTTCGAGATTGCAATCTCCCAGCTGCCATTTTGTTCGTCTTTTTACACGTCGCTCGTTTAGTACCATAATTTTTGATTTGTCTAAGTTGATTTCCAGCCCATTCCTTGTGGCGAAGTCGTTTGTGGTGTTGAGTAAGTGCTGTAAGCCTACTTGGGTTTGACTGATCAAGACCAGATCGTCGGCGTACAGTAGATTTGAAAGTGAAAGGCCACCCAGATTTGGCGCGTGGTGGTTACAATTGTCCAATTCCGTCGAGAGATCAGATATGAAAAGGTTAAATAAGGTTGGAGCAAGAACGCAGCCCTGTTTTAGGCCTCTGGTCGTTGGAATCCGCCTGGACACGATGGAGCCGCTCCCCAGTTTTATTTGAACCCATGTCTCTGTGTGTAATAAAATGAGTTTGTTCAGGAGGGGAGGAGGAATTCCCACATCGGTCTAGTTTTGACCATAATTTTCCTCTGTCGATACTATCAAAGGCGGCTTTGTAGTCAATGAAGCAGACAAATAGTGATTGGCTGATTGCTTTTGCGGAGTCGGCTAGCAGAGAGAGGGCCAGAATGTTTGTGGTGGTCCCCAGGTTTTCCTGGAACCCCGTTTGATTAATTGGGATTAATGTTTTTTCCCTGGCCCAATCCTGTAGTTCGGTCAGTATGAGGCCTGCATAATATTTGGCCTCGATATCAATAAGAGCAATAAGCCTGTAGTTTTTTGGGTCGCTCTTGCAGCCTTTTTTATAGATGGGGGATATAATAGAACCTTTCCATGATTCTGGTATTGTTCCTGTGTTGTTGATGCTGTCGAATAGTGGTTTTAGTGCCGTTGACCAATATTTAGGGTCTTGCTTGTATAAAATTGGGGGTAAACCGTTTGGCCCTGGTGCTCCCTCACGTCGGCTTTGGTTAATCCTGCAGATGATCATTTTGGCAGAGAAGCGCAATGACAGGACGTTCCCTTGAAGGTCGCAAGATGGTGGAGCACCATAAAGCTCTGCTTGCTTTAGCCGATTGCTGTGTGGTGCAGGGTTGAAGTGAGCTTGTAAATGGTTTGCCCAAGCATCCTCCGTTATGTGCGAGTTGATCCCGGGTGCCTGTGGGTTCTCAATGCTCTTGACCGTTTGCCAGAATCGTGCGCCGTTGTACCTTTTTGCGTCATGCAGTAATTTTGCCCATAATGATTCAGCGCTGTCTTTCTTTGCGTGCCAAATGATTTTGTTTTTCCTGGTCCGGAGCTTCCTTAGTTCTTCTGCTGCTCCATCGATCAAATCGGTTTGGCGGAGGTTGCGAATTGCTCGGTTTATGTCTCCCTTTATTAGTCTTAGCTCGGCATGTTGGATTGAGGAGAGGTGGAAGCGATAGTTTTTTGCTGCCCGCTCTCCTTGTTTTCGATGGTGCTCACTTGTAACTACGTGCGAAGCTGCTGAAGAGGCAGGGAGACCTAGGGCTTTGGTAAGAGTTTCCCAGGCAAAAATGATGTTTGCTTGTAGGGGTTTGATTTCCTCCCACAAGGTTTTTGCTGTAGTTGATAGTTTTTCAGGTTCGCAAATTTTGCATTTGATTCTTCTATGTTGATATCGTGTTGACAAGTGAGGGACCGGATTTGCGCTTGTTATGGCGGTACCCTGAACGCTTAGGGTGAGTTCTTGCGGTTGATGGTCGCTATGGTCTGACACGCCGATTCTAAAGTCCTTGGTTAGGGCAAAAAGTGGTAAGGCAACAAAGGTGTAATCAATTGCTGTATTAACTAGTTGTCTGTGAAAGGTTGGGGCTTGGGGCCTGTCCCCTAGCGTGCGGCCATTTAGCGCCACGAGCGACAGACTTTCCAGCTCTCTCAGTAAATTCTTCGAAGTCTTAGTTGGTTTGCCCCACTTGTGTTTATCCTGGGAGGGGATCCCCCATACTCGTTGGTTGTCATCTTCTTGGCAGTCTTGGTTTTGGTCCTCAGTGAGAAACATGTTGAAGTCACCAGTTATAATGTAACTCGATTGATCCGTTTCCGTGATTAGCTTGGTTAGTTCGGTTAATAACTGCTTTGCTCCATTTCTCTTGCTCTGTGGGTGTATATAAATGTTTGCCAAAATTAGGTGCTGTAGGTTTCTCTGTTTTTGCATTTGGAACCGAATTGCCATTATTTCGAGGGCTGCAGTTTTCTTGCTAATTAGTTCTTTTGCTGTAGATATGGCTTTAATTGAGTCGTAGATGGCTAATCCGCCTTTACAGTGGCCGTAATTAGAGTTTCGAACTGCGGGGAGATGGTAGGTCTTGTAGCCTTCGAGATGGATGGGGTCCTCTAGCCAAGTTTCCTGTAGGAGTACCAGGTCAAATTTTTGAAGATATAACTGTAATGAGTGGTCGTTGATTTTGGTCCCAAGGCCATTTATGTTCCATGAACAAAATTTTAAGGCTCCCTCCTTGATCCCCTGTTCACTGTTGGGTCATGGGTTCTCTGATCTCAGATTTATGGTTTTAGCTAACCAAGACCAGTCAGTTAAAAGATGGT
This sequence comes from Lissotriton helveticus, assembly GCF_964261635.1. Classification (NCBI taxonomy): domain Eukaryota; kingdom Metazoa; phylum Chordata; class Amphibia; order Caudata; family Salamandridae; genus Lissotriton; species Lissotriton helveticus. Next base: position 40,822,774 of record NC_136057.1, read on the forward strand.
TTTCTTGTTGGCTTCTGCGTCCCCCATTTGAGGGGTTTGGTGTGTGTGGGCCTGCTGGCGTGGTACTGCGGGCTCCTTTCAGGACTGGAGTAACTTGACAGCGTCCTCTCGAGTTGGTGGATGGCCTCATAGTAGAAACAAAATGTTGTTGAATCAGTGGAACAGGATAACCAACTGGTCTATGATGTTGCACTCGGATTCCCCAAGCTTCTAGTTGTAATTCCTCACTAAGAATTTTCTTTGCTATTTCTGATGTTGCCCATTCGGTTCTAGTTACCTCTTGGTCGGATAGATGTTTAAAGTTTTCGAATTTTACAAGTAGCAGATCTTGGGTTCTGATCCCTGACAAACTGCCAGTTGCATTTAAAATTCGAAGAATGTTCCCGCGGTTTAAAATATCCCTTCGTCCTTTTGATATGTACTCTGGGATGAACAGGATTGTTTTTGAGGTTGCTAAGTGACAATTGTTCGATGCACTTCTCCTGCGTAAACGATTGCAGTTTTGCTCTATACTTGCGGGTGTTATTTGTGGTTTTTCTACTGCTTTGCTTATGCTTGTGCCTGGCTCTTTAGGGATCGGATTTTCCCCGATTCTTAATTTGGGGGGAGAGGTCGTTTTGATTTCAAAGTTTGGTTTGGCGGCCCCTGACGCATGCTGGTTGGTATCACTTGTTGTTGGATGGTCATCTATTATGGGGTCTTTGCTTCCTGTTATCTTTAATTGGGGGTTACTGATTCCTTTTTCTTGTTGGTTGGGCTGATGTTGATTGAGGGCCTTGAGCAGGGTCCCGACTTCTTCTGCTGAATTTATTGGAACCTGATCGTTGCTTGGAGACGGATCTATTTGTTCGCTTTTTGACATGCTGGCTCCTATGTGCTCCTGCTGAGAGCCGGTCTGGAGATTTGGTGTAATTTGGAAATAGGATTTTATTGGCGAGTTCTTGTGCCTCCCTTTTCTCCTTTGTTTTCTTCGTTGCTTGGAGTTTTGCCCGCTGCTCTGTACGGCCTTTTCTTCTTTAATCGATGCTTCTTGTATTTTATGACTGCTGATAGGCTCTACTTTTGCTTCTGGATTCATAATCTCTGCACAACCTGCCGGTATAAGAAGTGATTGGGTGAATAGTGTTAACGGGCCGTTAAAACCTGCTTCTGCCTCTCGTCCTACCTCGTCGGGGTTTGTGATTGTGCATTTACTTACTTCTTGGTGTGTTATTTTAGCCGGCCATTTGCCTATCCTTATTGGGTTGGGGATGGTGATTAGACTGGGGTCTTGAACAACTGGTTCTTGCGTCTCGTTGTGAGCCCTTCTGATGGGGGAAGTTGGCCTGTCGGATTCGGGGCCTCTGTTACTGGAATTTACGTAAACGTTGTCTAATTTGGAGCTTGTACCTATGTTTTTAAGGTCGTTTAGGAGATCGCTCATCACTGTCGGTAATTTTACAATTTTTTCCACTATTAAATGGCAGGTACAGCTTGGAGGAATTATGGATGATTCACGTTGGGCTTTTTCTATAAAGTTGTTCATATCTGAAAGCTTGCTGTCGATGCTGGTAATGTGTAGCGCTAGGCAGTTAAGCAGGGTAAGTTGGATGTCCATTTTGTCGGAGTGGTATTCCAGAGCTTTAGTAGAAAGTTGCATGGTGTTTAAAAGGGAGGCCCATATTCCTGTTTCAGTTTGCGAGATACTTTTGTCTATCTTTTTGGGGGTGTTACCTGGTCCTTGGGGGACCATTTCTCTTTCCCCCTCAGATGTATATGTGGTAACCAGGTTTTCCCATTCGTCCTTTGTAAGACCGGAGTGATGGTTTCCTACAAGGATTGGTTCCTCGGGGTCTCCTTCCGTCGTCTTTGCTGTATTGGCTGAGTTGGGTGGGGAGACTACTGGAAGAAATTCTGACCGCGTTTGCTTTAGAGGCTTATGGTGTATGGTGTTCTTGACACTATATCGTTTTTTATCATCTCGGTTGCTGCAGGTTCCTTCATACTGTCTTTACGCTACAGTTTATTGGTCTCAGTATGTCGATCAGTAGATTTAAGGTTCTGTTGATGCAAAGTAGGTATTGCTCTATGCGGGTATAAGACTGTTAGGTTTTGAGGAGGAGAGGACGGGATCATAGTACCTGTAAAGTGGAAAACCTTTGACGTTGTGACAGAAGCACTGGAGGGTGCCGGAGTTGGAGGAACGTGGGACAGTACTGTGATTTTAGGCTCCAGGGGAATCGTAGATGGTTCCTTTGGCTCTTCCTGAGGAGAAGGCAGGGCTTGAGAGAGCACGGTTTCATTGTGCTTTGGACTCAGTTCTAGTGGATCCCCACAGTCCCTTTCGGGGCAGGTTATGGGGATTGCTGTGGCTGCCGGTGGACCTGTATTTTCTTTTTCTTTGCAGGGCCCTTGGAAGCCTAGTTTTGTTGAATAGACGAACGAGCCAATTGCTGATTGTGGAAGAACATTTTCCAAGTGCTCAGGGTGTAATGGCGAAGGGAGATTCAGTTGGTTGTTAGGATTATGATTTAATAATGCTCCTGCGTCTTTAATGAAGGAGAATTTAGAGTAGATTTTGGGTTGGTATTGTTTTTTTTCCTTGAGTTGCTAGTTGCTTCTGAGCGTATTTTGCTCCTGGGGCATAGGCTTGGTCTTCGTCTTGGTCGAAGTCTACAAGCATAATTCCTGGTTCTGCACGGAGGCTGTGAGTCGCCTTATCCCCTACTCTTGTAGGAGTTGATGTTTGAGAATTACTGTTGGTCGGCGTAATTGTATCCTTGATGTTTTTACTTTTCTTTTTCCTGATTTTGGCAGTGACAATTGTGGCTCGCCTCTCCTTGCCAGACCTCATTGCTGTGTTGCCAACCTGCGCGGGAACGTGCTGTTTTTTTTTTTTTGGGTGGCTGTTAGGTTTGATTAAATTGTTAGATTATTTTGTACGGTGAATTATTAGGTGTATGCTGGGTATATGTTTTGTTTGTTAGCCTGAGGTTTCCTTCGAGCGGCCTTGAAAAGTTCCGGTTTGCTCTGCTCTGCTTGCTTGCTGTTTTGTTTTGTTTCCTTCTCTGGATTGTCGGAATTGACCTAATTATTTCGAGTTTTCTTGAATTGTGATTGTACTGGTCTGGCACTCCCCCCCACCCCCCCCCTGCCCCGTCCCACCTCTGTCTCTCCTCTTTTGCTCTTTGAGGACTGTAGGGGGGGTCTGTTTTGCTGTACTATTGCTCCCCCAGCTCGGGCTCCTCACACACGGCTGTGAGGAAAAGCAGGAACCAGATGGGTAGAAGGGACCGGTTTGCCTGTATGAAGAACAGTGAGAGGCAAGCAAAATGAGCAGTTAAGCAGGGATGGGGTAGGCAGCACGAACCACTAGGCTGCAGTCCTGCGTTCTCGAATCCTCTTGCTGGGGTGCTGGGGGCCACAGACGGACTGGGGGGTAGCTGCTCCCCTCAATCGCACCCACAAAGTCACTAGAGGCTCAGAAGCAGATGCTCAATTTTAAGAGCCCAAATGCCAGCCCAAGTGCTGGCGGCACACTCGAGAACACAACACAGCACAGCACAGCACAGCTTGCAGCCTGCAGCTACGGCGCGGCTCAACGCTCGCCTGGTCACTCGCCTGGTCACTCGCCTGGTCGCTGTCTGCACGCCGTCGCCTTGTCAATGCCGCTGGTGTCCACTGCCCCAGAACTCCGAGATGGCTGGGACCCGGGTGATAGGCGGGCTGATCCGTGGGGTCCGTAAAAACAAGTTTGCAAGAAGGTAAAATCTGCAAGTTTAAAAGAGACACAATAGACTATAAATCGAATGAAGTGGGAGGAGGTGTACGCCCAAAGATGCTTCAAAGTGAAGAAAACAACTATTTAATCCAAAGAAAGTGTAGTTTCAGAAAAAGAAATCGATACTAACCGGGTACCTGTTAAACATTGGTGACATCTGCTTACCAAAGTGGAGCGTCTGATCTCATAGAAACAGCACAATCCAGAGTTCCAACTTCTTTTTTGTCCCAAATTCCGGGTGCAGGACAACCACCAGAACAATGCAATTCAAAAGCAACAAATGCCAACGCAAAACAAAGGGAGGAAAAGGAAAAAGAGTGCAAAAACTTGAGGAGCAAAAACAACGTTTGATTGTTAACCCCTTCGCAGCGGGGGTAATTCCCCCGCTGTGCTTAGGGGCGGGGGCCGCGCACAGCGCCCTGGTGCTCGTGACGAGCTCTGCTGAGCTCGTCACGGCCACACCCGTTTCTGCGGAACGCTCAGCACAGCGGGGGAATTAGCCCCACGAGCGTTGCGGCCGTTATGACGAGCTGAGCTCGTCATGAGCACACGGCCACCGCGCCTCATGACGAGCTCGTCATGAGCACGCATGTGGTTAACATATCATCAACCACATTAACACTAACTCAAAAGAAGATATTCGAGAAAGAAACATCGTTTGCACCCACATACAACACAAACGAATGAAAATGCGAAAAGCATCACACAAATTCATGAGGAATTTAAGATTGCGACACATTTTCAGCAATATAATTCCATTGAAAGATGACCTGGAAGAATCAGAGCTTCTGGAATTCAAGACTAAAAGTAATTTCCGAGCTCCCGTCTCCCATACAATGTTGGATGGTTTTGAATAATTGGTGAAGAAGGATATCAGAAATGTACAGTTCATGAAACAAAGAACACAGAATATGACAAGATCAGAGAAACGCATTTTGAATGCATTGGCTAATTACTCTAACCTTACTTTTCAGTCAGCTGGCAAGGGAGGGGCATTTTTAATGGGTACTGAATATTACCACATGAAAGTGAATCAACATGTGAAAGAGGCAGCTACGTACATGATGTTGGAACAGGACCCTACTCTGAAATTGAAGTCCACACTAAACAAGGTGTTAGAAAGAGCTCTTGAAATGGGTTGGATCAGCACCAGCACTAAATCATTCCTGAGTGCCCGATTCACACAATGAATTTAAAGACTCAATCCTAAACTTACTACTATTTTGGTATTCACAGAATGCACTTACTACTTTTGATATTCACAGAAGTAAGGATTTTGTCTTAAGTCTGTCTTAAGACAAACTTAAGACAGACTTAAGACAAAATCCTAACTTCTGTGAGTACCAAAAGTAGTAAGTTCATTCTGTGATTGCCAAAAGTAGTAAGTTCATTCTGTGAATACCAAAAGTAGTAAGTGCATTCTGTGAATACCAAAATAGTAGTAAGTTTAGGATTGAGTCTTAAGTTCATTCTGTGAATCGGGCCCTGGCAGTCTTGAATTTGCGGAGACCCTGCCTATATACGTTACCGAAGATACACAAGGATCCTCAAAATCCCCCTTTTCGTCCTATAGTATCAGGATTTGGTTCATTGTTTGAACCGTTAGGAAAATATGTTGATTATTTTCTGCAGCCCTTTGTTAAAAAATGGAGCTCTTATTTGAAAGATACTACAGGTTTACTATTGAAGTTGCAAATTATATTAATACCTACTGAAAATAATTGGTTACTATGCACCATAGATGTGTTGTCTTTATATACATCAATCCTTCCCCCTTTAGAAGGAATGGAAGAAATTGAATGGGCATTACTGCAGTAGACGAAAATCAGAAGAGAAACTTTTTATACTGGAACTACTTCATTTTTGCCAACATCATAGGTATTTTCCATATCAGGAAAACTATTATTCACAGTTGACGGGAGCATCAATGGGTTTTACAGGAGCGCCAACGTATGCTAATACGTTCATCGCTAAGTTTGAGGATGAGCACATTTTTAAGGATTTGGAGTGGAACAATAATGGGGGAGAGGGGTTGGCCTAACGGCTAGGGCGCTCGACCTCGGACCTGGCGGAACTGGGTTCGAGTCTCGGTAACGACGCCAAAAAACCTCCTGTGATTCTGGGCAAATCACTTAATCTCCCCGTGCCTAAAAATGAATGCGTGTCCTCATGTAACGTAACTGGTGCTATGTAAAGCGCTCTGATACCCGATTCAGTTCGGGTCTAGTTCGCGCTATATAAAACTCTGTAAAAAAATAAAATAAAATAATCTAACATTATACTGCAGATTCATAGATGACATTTTTTTGATTTGGAACGAATCCAAGACAAGGCTGGAACAGAAGATACAACTTAAAATGTACAATCCCAGGATTCAGCTTCGCCCACAACATCGCAGAGGATAAAGTGCCATTTTTGGATGCATTAGTGATTAAATCAGAGAGAGAATTGCACACTAAAGTATACACCAAGCGTATAGACAGGAACAATGCTTTGATGTACACATTTTCACCCAAATAAACTAATAGATAATTTAACATTCTCACAGTTTTTGAGGATCAAAATAATTTGTTCAGATGGAGAAACGGGAAGACAGATGATTGAAATTCAGAGATCCAAATACATCGGCGGGGGATATTCTGAGAAATCTCTAGATGAACAAAAAGAACGAGTCTTAAAAATGGATCGAAGTAAGATGCTGTCTAACTAAACAAGAGAAACCTAAGGAAACCCGACAAGTCTTTGTATCTAGAAATTCGACTAGTTAAGCTGCCATAAGAAGGACAATAAACAGAAGATGGGAACTCCTTTAGAATTAATCAGATTTTAATAGCATCTTCAGATTAAAACCATTACATACGTACACCAGATCGAAAAACGTCACCGAAGTTTTGGTAGCATCTACACGAAAAGATGCAAGACCAATGGAAGAGACAAAACGTTGCTTTAATTGCATACGTTGTAACAGTGTGATAACTGGTAACATAATTACTCCTCATAGGACAGGTGAAAGGATTAAATTATCACAAACGACAGACTGGAACTCAAGTTACCTGATATGTAGCATTAAATGCCCATGTGGCTTAATGTATGTAGGTAAAACTGAGCGAATAATTAAAACGAGGCTAACTGAGCATAAAAGTACTATTTTTACTCAAAATAAGACATCCAATTTGGCAGTACATTGGACAGAAGCACAACATACAATATCACAATTGCGTTTCCAAGTTATTGAGGCGATGGACAAATTGCCAGGGAGAGACACCACAAGACATCTACTAAAAAGGGACATATACCGGATTAAGAAGTAGATACATTACCCCCTTGGGGTCGTAATGACAAATATTAATGCCCAGTGTCCACTTTGAAGTAGGAGCTGGTTCTGGGGGTTTCTACCACCCTGAGGTGTCAGTCATGCGCTTTCTTCCTCCCCTGGCTCCAGCTTGTCATGGGATACAAAAGACGGGTGACAAACCCTTTGTAAGTGTGTTCAGGTGGAGCCTTTGTGATGTGCAAGTAATAATAATAAAGGGGTTTATAAAGCGCCTGGTGACGCCATCCCGGCGTATCCCCGCGCTGTGGAGCGAGAGTCAAGAGGGCAGAAACAACCATCCCTAGAGGGCAAACAAATGTGTTTTTAAAAGTTTCCGGAACATAATTTCCGTTTTGGCTAGTCTGATCACAGCTGGCAGGCTGTTCCATTGGGTGGCTGCCAACACCCGAAAAGAGCGGCCTCCCATCCTGGCCCTTCTTACACGAGGAACTGTAAGGAGACCCATACCCATAGAGCGAAGTGCTCTTTGGGGCAGATAGGGGATGGCCAAGTCCTTCAAATACTCTGGCGCTTTTGCAGAAGTTATCCTATAACAAAAGAGTAGGGCTTTAAAGAGGATTCTTTTCTTTATAGGAAGCCAGTGAAGGGCAGCCAAAGTAGGCTTGGATGCTGTTCTTTTAGGGAGTCTGAGGACTAAACGGGCCGCCGTATTTTGCAGCACTTGCAGTCTTCTCAGGTTCTTCTCTGTAGTTCCTAATAGCAGCACATTCGCGTAGTCAACACGAGAAGTGACCAACGCTTGGGTCATAGTACGTCTGGCCTCAAGTGGCAGTAGGTCCAGAGTACGGTTTAGGGTCTTCATAACCCCAAAGCATTTCCCCACCAGTTTGTCAACATGACTCTCAAAAGAGAGTTTAGGGTCAACCCAGACCCCCAAGTTCTTAGCCTCACTGCACGGGATGGGCAGAGAGCCAAGGCAAGGCGGCCACCATTCCTGAGTCCAGCTCGCCCCATCTCCCCCTATCACTAACACCTCCGTTTTAGCCCCATTGAGCTTCAGGCAGTGTTGATCCATCCAGCCAGCGAGCTCCTGCATGCAGGTTTTAAAATTGGCCGCTGCTAACTTGGGTGATTGTGACAGGGAGATGAGCAGCTGCGTGTCATCGGCATAAGATACTAGATCTATGCCGTATGACTGAACAACAGCTGCCAATGGAGCCATATACAGGTTGAACAGGGTGGGACTCAGGGCCGAGCCCTGAGGCACCCCCTGTTCTAAGGCAACGCTGTTGGAAAGGAACATACCTCTCTGAACCTGGAAACTGCGGTCCGAAAGAAAGTCCTTGAGCCATCCCAATGCTGCCTTGGTAACCCCAGCGCTGCTCAGACACCGTAGCAGGGTGGAATGTGCCACAGTGTCAAAAGCAGCGCTGAGGTCTAGCATAATGAGTGCCATAGTGTTGCCCTCATCAGCTCCGATCCGTAGAGTTTCGGTTGCTCTCAGCAGGGCAGTCTCAGTGGAATAGTTCTTTCGAAAGCCGGACTGAGAGCTGTGAAACATATTGTTTGACTCTAAGTACTCCATGAGCTGAGTGTTTACCAGTTTTTCCGTCACTTTCGCCAAGTAAGGTAAAAGGGAGATTGGACGGAGATTTTCCAGTATATCCTGGCTTACATTTGCTTTCTTTTTTATCGGCAAAACTATGGCTTTCTTCCAGTCTCCTGGAAGAGCGGCCGAAGAGAAAGACAGTTGGATAACATGTCTGAACAGAGGCTCTAGCACATCCAGACTGGCATTGAGTATTTTGGGGGGGGCCGGATCACGGGGGGAGCCTGATTTAACCTTCTTGCATACAGTGACTAGTGTTTCCGCAGCAGGGACCTGAAAACTGGGCAGTTCTGAATCTAATAGACCCACCTCCCTACTACTGCCGAAATCAGGGCCACCAGTCAGATTACCCGTAAAATTGGCATAGATGTCCGTAATTTTACCTGCAAAGTATTGAGCAATGTTGTTGCAGGTTTCCACTGAGTCAGCGGAGGGCACACTGTTGTTCGAGATTACAGATATCTCTTTGAAGATTTTAAAAAGTTCTTTCGAGGAGTTTTCCGCCTCAGCAATGCGATTCTTATAGTGTGTGGCTTTGGAGACCCTTATAGCCTTATAATACTCTTTTTGCATTTTCTTATAGTCTGTTTTAATCCCCGGACAGAAGCTGACTCGCCACTCTCGTTCCAGCTTCTTACAGGCAGATTTCACAAGTTGGAGTTCCAGAGTATACCAAGGGGTAGTTTTCCTCACATTCTTCGTGCTTCTCTCATTACGCATGGGGGCCGTTTTATCAAGTGCACCTAAAATGCGGTTATGTAGCTCATGATAGGCCACTTCACAGTCATCTCATCCTAATGGTCCTCCTACTGTAATTAGTTCACTGAAGGTAGACTGCGAAAAGCCTTTCCATTTCCGCCGCTGATACCTCTGCTCAGAATCTCTCCTTGACTCCGCCTCTGCTATCTGAATCAGGAACGGAATCACAAAGTGATCAGACCAGGGGACCGGGATCGGAGTAAGAGGTTGTACCCCCGAGCGGTTTCCAAAAATAGGGTCTAAAAGGTTCCCTAATCTATGTGTAGGGTCCTGATTAATAAGATCAAGTTGTAGGGAGCGGAGATTGGAGCAAATATCCTTCGCTTCCATATCCAGTGGATCATTGAAATGAGCGTTCATGTCACCAAGCACCAGGAAACTCTTTTTCCTAATAGCTTGGTGAGCAGTGACCTCCGTCAGGCTGGAGCTGAAATCAAACATCCTACCAGGTGGTCTATATACCAGGATGCCTGAGAGAGAGGTTTGGGGTCCTGAGTTAATAGTAAATGCACCAGCTTCAGAGTGGTTGATGGTAAGGGGTGCTAAGGAGCATTGGAGAGGCAGTCTGGTGGCGATAGCAATCCCCCCCCCCCCCCCTGCCTTCCTTTCTGTCCAATCTGGCCAAGGAAAATCCGGGGGGCATGGACTCTATGATATCAGGGTCAGATGAGCCACCTAGCCACGTCTCAGTAAAGAACATAATGTCATAGTCCTCGTCCTCAAGTAGATGGTAAATTTGTGTGCTATGCTTACTGAGCGAGCGGCAGTTGACCAACCCCGCCTTCACCTGCCTGTTGCCAGGGACCTTTCTAGCAGAAATGGAGGGCTTCAATGAGCACCACGGGCAATCACGTAGGGATAGCGCTTCCGAAGTGTGCATACAATTTGAGACAGCCTCAGGACGGAGAGCTAACAGCTCCCTACTCTCATATCGTATCCTAGGGGGTGATAAGCGGCCAGAGTCCTTAGCCCCGCGCCCCGTCCTGTCGCGGACGGGCGCAGACGGGCTGGACTTTGGCTCGACTTCGGCTCGCTTCCGGCGCGCCCGCTGCACGCGCCCGCTGCACGCGTCCGCTGCGCGGACGCGGTCCTCTACACATTTATGGGAGGGGTAGGGGCGACTAGAGCGCAGATCTTAGAGCCCTGAGCCCGGAAGTGTTGGGCTCCTCCTCCACCCTCCGCAACAAACGCCCAAGATGGACGCGGCGGACCGGGGCGGGAGTTAGTCAATCACAGTACCCCTAGACAGCTAATATCAGCCAACAGGTGAGACAGAGTATTTAAAAATTACACAGCAGTACATTCAAAATTTAAAATTAGCTTCAATCGCCAACATTAAAAAACGCTAATAAATCAGCGCTGCAGTGCAAGCTATGTACACACAGCGTCAGCGGAGTAAGGACAGCCACTGCCACCGGCTGACCTCAGCTCCACAGCGCGAGTGCACTAAAAGGGAGTATTTATGTAAATCAGGTACAGCGCGACTAGAGCGCAGATCTTAGAGCCCTGAGCCCGGAGGTGTTGGGCTCCTCCTCCACCCTCCGCAACAAACGCCCAAGATGGACGCGGCGGACCGGGGCGGGAGTTAGTCAATCACAGTACCCCTAGACAGCTAATATCAGCCAACAGGTGAGACAGAGTATTTAAAAATTACACAGCAGTACACTCAAAATTTAAATGGCAGGTGACAGCTTTACTCCCACGTCAGAGTGGCCTGTCCTGCCAACACCTATCTTCCCTTTGTCTCACTGTCTGGGAGCAATACACAAAGACCAACTGCCAGCTACACCTAGTCTGGTGACTGAGGAATAGGCTGCCGGCACCAAATGGCTGAGACAAGAAAATGCCAACTTTTGAAAAAATGCCATTTTCAGGATTGTGGCTAAAATCCTACTTTACCATTAAAGAGGGTTTTTAATTACAATTTTTTAGACACCAAATTCGACCTCTCTACCAACTCCCAATTGAAATTCATCCCTTATCAAATGTAATAGGTAAATTCAATTTTATCCTACAGAAGTGGTAGGTCTTGCAGTAGTGAAAAACAAATTTAAGAGATTTTCGCTACCGGGACATGTAAAACTTAAGTTAAAAGTACATGTCTAACTTTTTGAAATACACTGCACCATGCTCTATAGACTGTTTAATGCTTACCCTAGGGGTGACTTACATGTATTAAAAAGGAAGGTTTAGGCATGGCAAACAAAAAGTTTATTTTGCCAGGTCAAAATGGCAGTTTAAAACTGCACACACAGGCTGCAATTGCATGCCTGGGACATGTTTAAAAGGCTATTTAAGTGGGGGCACAATCTGTGCTGTGGGTTCGTTAGTAGCATTTAATTTACAGAGAAGATGTAGCACCACTTTACTAGGGACTTACATGTAAATTAACTATGCCAGTTGGGTGTAATCCAATGTTAAGAAGGGGGAGGTGGGGATCCAGGGGAAATTTACAGACCAGCGAGGACTGGTACTCCAAACATTAATACAAAACACAGAGTCTAGAATGCTGAAGACAGCATCAGGCGGGACAGCAGCAAAGATAACTAGTCGCTAGAGGGGAAGTCCTTTAATTAGGACAAGCTTCATCGTCTGGGATTCTCCTCTTCGAGGAGACTCCTAGCTCCGCCAAGGGCTACAACCCCTCTCACTATGAGGGAGGAGTTCAGGTTTGTTTTAAGAGTTTTACTATACTGAGGATGTACTAAATCGCTGGAGGGGGTTTCACAGCGCTGGGGGTCAGGGAGTAGGCGCGATTGGCAGCGCTTCACTGGGGCAATTATCAAAGCGCCTCAGGCCGTTCAGGAGGCTCAGCAGGGCCCGTGGTAGAAGAGCTTGACAAGGGGGGCAAATTACAGCGCTTTCAAGGCGTTTCCAGCCAGGAATACCAATAATTCAGTCAGGACAGCGCTGGGGGCACAGAGGGGAGTCAGCACCAGTACCTGGTTGATCCCCCAGCAGTCTCTGGTTGTAAGACAAGAAGTCTTCTTGGCGCTTGGATGGCTCTGCGCCCTTGTGAGGTGATTCCTGTAGGTGGGGGGTCTTGAGTTGGAGGCTGGTCCAGTTCTCTCAGGTCACTGAAGATGGTCCCTGGGTTTCCCTACCGCTGGGCCAGATCAGGGGGGCTAGTCTAGGCTACCTCACTCAGCTTAAGAGGCAGTACCTAAATCCTGTCACTCCCAGTGGCATAAGTCCCTGACTAGGCCCTCCTGCCTAAATCTCCTGCGTGGGTCCCCCAGGCCAGTGATGCCCCAACTGACTAGAGGTTTTCCTCCCTTTCCTTATATAGCGACAGGTGGCAGAAGGCAGTGGCAGTTGGTGTCACCTCCCCTATTCTAGAAGGTTCCAGGAGCTTCCCTCATTCTAGCTATGGGCAGGCTGGCATTGCTACATTGTTTAAGGGTACCAGCCAGCTCCTGGCTACTAGAGTGTGTCTAAAAAGACCACGCTGCAGTAGCAGGGGTCAGTGGCAGCCATGTTTGGGGTAGAGAGCACCTGCACCTTAACATGGATTGGCCATGGAAAGGTGCCCAGAGACCTAAGGGCCAACGAAAAAGAAGGTGTGAAAAATGAGGCAAGGGCGAAAAAGATAGGGAAAGACCACCCTAGGGCTGACAGGTCTAATAGGGGGCCACAATGAGGAGTCGGTGGGAATAAGCAAGTCACTTCTGCCAAGCAGCAGGAGCAGTGGGGGCTGGGAATGGCAGGGGAACAACAGAGAAGTGGGGAAACTGGAGTTTAAAAAAATAAAGATTTTAAAAAACTGAAGAAAGCTGGATAGGTGGGGTGGGCAAAGAGCAAGACAGAGAGCATGGGAGTTGGAATTTGAGGGGGAAGCAACAGACAAGGGCGAGAGCAAGAAAACACATGCACTCCCATGGAATGCTGATGCAAAAAGTAGTTCACAGAATGTACCTGGTGGAAGGACACGTGCCTTCCAATCAAAAAGATGGTAAAGCAGCTATGCTCCAGGAGGTGCCGTAAACCCAAGAAGAGGAAGGAAAGTCATCAAATAAAAAGCAAGTAAATGTGGCAGTGAGAAGCCAGCCAATGGGATGACCCAAATCCCAATTGAAGTGTTGTTATTGTGCAGGTTATGATTTCAACACAGCCAGCTACAAGCTCTAGTGAGACCTTAAAATGAACGGTAATACAACAGTACCCCCCGGCTGCACAAGCCATGTCTCCATGTCGTTGCTACTGAGGACAATCCTTCCTGAAACAAATACTCCTGGCTTTAGCCCTGATTACACCAGCTTTGAAAGGCTCCACTGGTTACCAGTAGAGTTAAATCTTATTGTTGCAGGGTTGTGTGCAAAAGGTTGCTCACTACATAACAGCACAGCTCTCCGCTTGTCTATCGCTTGCTGGAGCCTCCAGCAACCTTCAATGCAGGACCCCAAATTCTTCACTGCCCTGGGTTTAGGTCAGGGGGCAGAACTAAACCCCCTGCGACTCAAACCCCATCTATAAACAGATTGTTGCAAAAACATTCATTGCATCATTGCTTCTACCGAGAACCAAACGTCCATTGGTTGCTGTTTGCTTATGTAGTTGGGGTGCAGTCATGAGTAATTTCCATTGGCTGAGATTAATTCACGCATTCCATGCATCACTTTTTTGTATGCTTCAGTGTGACTTCCGACGTGCAACAGGTATACTCAGACCCGGGTCCGGGGCACCCTGTGCCATTGGAACCAAGCCCTGCCCAACTGACGAGCCCCGACTAGGGTGAAACTGGTCCCGGGTTGCTTGTGTTCCGGTTCAGGGAGGACCTGATTTGAGTTGGACAGTTCCCATTGGATGAGGGTCAGGACTGATTTGCATATGGCAGGGTCCAAACTGAGGTACCACACAGGGCAAAAAAAACCTGGACTGGATGCAGCCCCAATTTCTACTGGCTGAGGTTAATTCATGCAGTTCAGTCTCCATAAAACATCCACATGAATAAATCACAATTTGCAACTTTGTCTTGCCATATCTTTCTCTGCAGGTCCCTTCTCCCTGTGCAACAACTTTCTTTCATACCATTATTTAAATACAGTTTTTTTGTTTTTTTATTTGTAATTCTATACGGGCCCGATTCACAGAATGAACTTAAGACCCAATCCTAAACTTACTACTATTTTGGTATTCACAGAATGCACTTACTACTTTTGGTATTCACAGAAGTTAGGATTGTGTCTTAAGTCTGTCTTAAGTCTGTTTTAAGGTTGTCTTAAGACAAACTTAAGACAAAATCCTAACTTCTGTGAATACCAAAAGTAGTAAGTGCATTCTGTGAATACCAAAATAGTAGTAAATTTAGGATTGAGTCTTAAATTTATTCTGCGAATCGGGCCCCAGATTTTTGCCCCCTAAGATGAAAGCTCCTTCATAAAAAGAGATATTACATTTCTGTGTGAAATTGCCAGGACAAATAAAGATCAGACACTTTGTAAGTTGGCAACACTTTATTTGCAAGAATATTTTTAGAAAATACCATTATGCATAAAATATATTTCCAACTATGTACAGGGCTCTTGCATGAAGACTCGCTCCGAGTGACGTGTCCGCCTATAGTTTGGTTTATAAAGGCTACTTAGCTCCTGGTGCATAAAACTCCGACTACATTGTACGCTTTATGCGGCTAATAATTCGTACAATCTGCTACCACGACACATATATGTTTGTTGCTGCTACATGCTCTCAGCAGCTGATCTGAAGCGATTCCTAAATCATTCAGATGCTGTATAAGGAACAGACCCATATAGTTTATATCTGTACTTCTGTATCCATCCATCCATCCATCCACCCTTCCATCCATCCATCCAAGGTCACACCACTGATTTACATTTTCTGAAATATTATTGGGGGTTGGCTCTGTAAAAGGCATACATTCCACAATGTCAATGGGAAAAACAAAATCTTGTCAAGAAGTCCTATTTTGATCAATCCACACACTATATAAGATTTTTTAAACACTTTCTAACTCCAGGATTTAATTTCCCTTCACATTTACTGCTTTAGTTTGAACTTTTACCCCCAAAGTACATTCCATTTTTATACACATAAGTAGAAGACATTCTTTAAATTGAATTCCTAAACACATTATACATTCACTGCATAAGAGCCAGAGGCCACTTTAACAATTGTCTGCATGAGGATTCGCAAACATTTGCAGCGGCCATCTACTGCGGATTCACACTGTGCAATATACTGCCACCTAGTGTCAGTTCCAGAGTATTACAACTTGTTTCTCTCAAGCTCTTGGGGTTTATTTGCAAGCAACTTGCGCTGCCGGTGCATCACTTTTATTATAGGAAATAGTGACGTAGCAGCGGCGCAAGGGGCGTGTAAGTAAGCCCCCTTATGCTTTGACTCTAGGTGTCATGTGACTCATCCGTGACCACAGCGCAAAGAAGCCCACACTGCACTGCAATAGCTACAATATGGATATTTTTTCACAGTTATGCGCAAATGTTAATTTCAGTATCAAATGAATGGAAAACAGTATTGTGATGTTGGCTCTGAAGAGGAAGCTGTCCACATTCTGGACCTGTTCACAGAAGGCACTTACTCATTTCGGTATTCACAGAAGTTAGGAGTCCTAACTTTACTACTCCGAAACTGAGAAAAATCCTAACTTTAAGACTTTCGGCATTCACAGAAGGCATTTAGGAGTCCTAAAGTTAGGACTCCTAACTTCTGTGAATACCGAAATGAGTAAGTGCCTTCTGTGAATACCAAAATGAGTAAGTGCCTTCTGTGAATATCAAAATGAGTAAGTGCCTTCTGTGAATACCAAAATGTTAGTAAGTTTAGGATTTTGTCTTAAGTTAGTTCTGTAAATCGGGCCCTTACTGTATGATGGGTGGGTGGGGCGTTGGAAGGGGTGGAACTTTTGTGCTGAGTGCCGAGCACTGCCAAACCAGCACTTACAATACTCCACCACTTGGACCCCACCCAAAAAAACACAAAAGCTCCTGAGGCTGCCACCCATGTCCTTGGGAGGTTTAAACACCCATAGTGGGCATCAGCTGTGCAGAGCCTCAAAAGACGAAAAGAGGAGGTGGAAACCCTTGGAACCCCTGTGTGTGCAAGAGGTTCCAGCTGCCCTGGTGCTCACTGTGGGATGGTGTCTCTTTTACCAGGTGCCCGTGTGAAGTGAGTGATATTGTGTGGCACACGGTGGCACCATGAAAGTTGGCAGGGCTGTGAGACCATGTGTAGGTTGTTGGTGCCCCAACCCATCACTCGCGATCACTGAAAAGATATACTTGATGTCTGCAATCTGTCTGTCCTCAGAACCCTCATTCACTGTTGGAGCTTCAGGCATTTCTTTGCAAAAGGAGGAAACCTCGCTGGGCGTATTATGCCACAGTGATGAGGAAGGGCGCGACCGACTCGCCCCAAGCAATTTTCAAGGAAGGAATTTAAGAGCCGAAGCGGGTGGGTACCAGTTCAATATCAAGCTGGAGATGACCACACAGGTGTGCATAAAGCGGTCTGGAGAGAATCTCCCACAGACCACTATCAAAGGACCAGTGCTTTGGTGGAATGTACAGAGGGATGTCCCCCAAAACCCACAATGTGGGCACACAATCCCATCAGGGATATGACTCAGGGAACACCGGCAACACATGTTATATCAATGCTGCGGCATCGAAATATTTCACTGTCATCGGGGATAAATAAATAATTCACATGCTCCAGAACTGCAGTGTGGCCTCAACAGAGCCCTACTTTGGTGGGCCTATGCTGGGGCAGAAAGCCCCCCGCATGGTCAGTGAGGGTATACCCCTGCCCTAAGTGCCCAAGTGAGTGATATACTGACTTTTTATTTGGTCCCTATCATCACCTTCATCCAAGCATGCACAGAGGAGCCTAGGCCTGTCCCTAATTGTGAGCAGCACTGGCTTTGTGGGGTGACCTGAAGGGGTGCACCAACCACACCTTCATTTGCAGCAGAACACTACTGTCCCTGTCCTGAGTATGGCACATGAAGCGGCGGTGGCAGCATAATGTGTATTAGAAGAATGAAAGGTGTCACCAGACCTTTTCATCCGACTCACTGGAGTGGAGACCTACTGGCCCTCTCATGTTAAATTAAATTTCTGAAAGCGTGTTGATGTGTGTTGATGTATGTAGCTTGGGAAACATCCTTTACAACGCAACTTTTACCACGCAGTGCCTTTACGACGCAACTTTTACAACGCAAACCATTACAACGCATTGCGCTGGGGGGCGCTCTAGGATAGGGAATACGTTTAATTTACTATGCAACACCTTCCCTAGTGTCCACGGGGACTGGAGTTGGAATAGTAAATTAAACTATTCACTATCCAGCACCCCAAAGCGCTATGCGTTGTAAAGGTTTGCAAGGGGCCGCTGACTTTTGTTCTTAAATACTCCCATTTCGTGTGTGTTAGAGGTGAGTCTACAGACTCTTTTGTGAAATGTGAGGAGCCGTTAGGTGAAGCGTCACTTTTTATCTTTCCCATGTGCAGAAACTTCACATCTCTTTGCGCTTCTGTTGTGGGTGCCCCTGGATGGAGCCCACACTGCGGTGGGAAGCATCACTCAGCACAAAGGCTGTGCCTGGTGAGCAGCCTGGAAAGGACACTTGAAAGAAGAACCACAACTTACTGGTTCTACAGCCTAGAAAAGAGGACCAGCCTCAGAAGAGGGTCAAACAGAAAAGAGGAAACAATCTGAAAAACAAATCAATCATGAATTGGAGTTCAAACTTGAAATGGGAACAGATCAGAGAACCTGCCTGTATCTGAACTTACACCATGTGAGGCCGGTTTCAAACCTGCTTGGCCTCGACAGATAAAAAACCATTCACATTGATCCTGGCAGAGGCCATATTCCACAAAGCTTGTTTAGTATGCTACTTATGCAGAAAGCACAAAATGTTGAGTGCTGAAGTGGCCATTTCTGCAGAATAACCTATCTCTCCTGCTCCTAAGGAATAGTAAATAATACTATTCCTAAGTCCAGCGCGTCCCCTACAGCAAGTCGTTCTAATGACTTGCGATGTAAAGGTATCACGTACTAACAACGCGGTCATTGTAACGACTGCGTTGTAAAAGTATGCGACCTTATAGCATGCGTTGTAACATGCTATATTCGGTTTGAAATGCAGGCACTGCCACCTTGACCAATATGTGGCTACGGGCATGCCTTATTCTTGACTCACGTGACTCCAGAATCACCCAAAACTACAGTTTTCTCCAAGAAGAGATTTAAATTAGGTGAGAGGCCCAGGCCTCATTCCTATGCATAGGATGAATGAGTAGATATGCAGGGATGCTAAGAGCCCTGACGAAGGCCTCAGACCCAAAAGGCTTGTGATGTAGGCCAAAACATGTTGGCTTTTATAATATGGATATCAGTCATTGTTACGCACAATAAACCCAAAACAGTTTTTAATCATGTCTACGATACTCAATAAAGGAGTTTTCTTCTGGTATATCTTAAGACATTTTTACTTTTCTGGATCCCGGCTCCAAGTCCAGCGGTGATTTATCTAAGAACTCCCAATTCTGCTTGAGTCCGCCCGGGTGGTACTAACCTACCATGGTGTGGATCGATGCTGTTGATGAAGCATGCCGCGATACATAGTGGGTGAGGCGTGTGAGCGAGGCGTCTACTCCAAAATCTATTGGTTTTTCAGGGGACCGACCTCACATTTCAACCCTTGTTGCCTATACCTGATTTACGATCTGCACGACTACTACCACTTGAGTTAGAAACTGAGGGCCTCATTTATGAAAGGTGACGCATCGCTGCGAGAAAACAGCGTCACTTTTCATTACTCTGTCCTTGCGACACCAATGATGCATCATATTTACAGTATGACGCATCATGTCGCAAGGAGTTACAGATATGTCAGTATTTCTGACGTATCTACGTATCTGTAGGCGCAAAAATGACGCATTGCAGGAGTGTGTTACAAAAGTGACGCAACTCCAGCAATGGGTCATTACACATGGGCAAGCCCCATGTGAAATGTGTCTGCGTCAGTCCTACGCCTGCCGTGAGGCAGGCGTAAGATATTGACGCATTTGCGCCCTAGAAGTGGTGCAGTGAAATCTTATAGATTTCACTGCGTCACTTCTGCAACCCTTTCTTGCGTCGGAACTCCCCCCCGCATACCTTATACCTGACTCAGGTATAATGTGGTGCAGGGGTTTACAAAGTGACGCATCTACCTAGATGCGTCACATGGTAAATATTGTGCAACAAGGCGCATTTTTGTCTTCACCACATCTACATTACACACTTAAACAAATGTTGACAAGACCATTAGGTCTGGCGTTAGCTTTAGACCTTTTGACTATGTCAGTGTTTATTTTGTTTGTGAATCGTTTTTGTATGAAGACATGTGACATACAAGCAGCCAGGTAGCAGTGTTGGGGGCTGCAGGGCCCTCTTCCATGTAAAACAACCATTATCTAAAAGGCAAAATATTGTTTACATGTAGAAGCACCAATTGCACAAGTAGTCCCTGGCACTAAAGGGACTACTTATTGTGCGTATGTGCACATGGTGCAAGAGCCGAGTGACATCACAGTCAGATAAGCCAATGGCTGAAGTGGGCTTCGCCTGTGGCCCATGCTTTATACTGTAGTGGGCGGAAACAAAATCAGAATGACACTGCAGAAGACCAATGGATGAAGAGAGCAGACTGAAAGCCTCTGTAGCCAGACCTATCACACGATGTGGAGGAAAAGCCTTTCACTCAAGGGTGAGTCTCTGTTCCAGTGGACTGTGGGCTTCAAGGGGGCGGGGTCACGAGTGATTCCCAAAGCAAGGGGAGAGCTGACGTCCCATTATAATATAGGGCCAGATCTATCATGGTTTTGTTTCACCCTTGCTCCACGCAACGGCGGACAAGGGTGACGCAAAAGCTAATCTGCATGGCTAGATACCGATAGAGCAACACAAGGCAGTGCAAATCGATGCGAAGCATTAGTCTGCCTCAGAGAGGCGCTCCGTGGGTGGAGCGTGGGTGTTCCTGCGCATCCACCCATGGAGTTTGGAACATTTCCAGATTTATCTTTAGTGGTAGATCTGGTCATGCTAGGCCTCCCCAGGTGAGGCGTAACAAGGAGAAATATCTTTATTTCTCCTAGTTTTTTCCTCTTTTTACGTGCACAGAATGCATCCCAGATAGAAAGAGGAAAAATTCCCCTGTGGATTGATTTTGTGCAGGAAGGTGTCTCTTCCTGCACAAAACGTATCCTGCATACAACGCAGAACCTCTTGCACCATGGCGCAAGGGAGCCTGTTTTGGCGCCACGCAGCCAAAAGTGAGCCAGATCTAAGAAAGGACAGGAAAGCGCTCTATAATTAAAGGTTAAAGGGCATTCCTGCCCTTTAACTTTCACACAGCTTAGCCATGCGGCTCGCTGCGTTGTGCTGCATGAAAGATTGATACATATGCCCCATAATTCATCAATAACAGAGAATCAAGAATGAGCCAAGCCTCTGCCTCTGGGATGTCAGCTCTCAAAGATCAGGGAGGTTGTTTCTCCCTACCTGAATCTTTTGGTAGCTACTGACTTTTATCTGTCCTGAGGAAGACATCCCTTTCTGGTTTGAGAAATGTCGACCAACTGGTCCCAAAGTGTTCTTCAATACAGTCAGATTACATTCATACAGCTGTGTCTCCTCTGTATCATTGTGAGTCAGTGGGCCCGATTCACAGAACTAACTTAAGACAAAATCCTAAACTTACTACCATTTTGGTATTCACAGAAGGCACTTACTCATTTCGGTGTTCACAGAAGTCATTTAGGACTCCTAAATGCCTTCTGTGAATACCGGAAGTCTTAAAGTTAGGATTTTCCAGTTTAGGAGTAGTAAAGTTAGGAGTCTTAACTTTAGGGCTCCTAAATGCCTTCTGTGAATACCGAAAGTCTTAAAGTTAGGATTTTTCTCAATTTAGTAGTAGTAAAGTTAGGAGTCTTAACTTTAGGGCTCCTAAATGCCTTCTGTGAATACCGGAAGTCTTAAAGTTAGGATTTTCCAGTTTAGGAGTAGTAAAGTTAGGAGTCTTAACTTTAGGGCTCCTAAATGCCTTCTGTGAATACCGAAAGTCTTAAAGTTAGGATTTTTCTCAATTTAGTAGTAGTAAAGTTAGGAGTCTTAACTTTAGGGCTCCTAAATGCCTTCTGTGAATACCGAAAGTCTTAAAGTTAGGATTTTTCTCAATTTAGTAGTAGTAAAGTTAGGAGTCTTAACTTTAGGACTCCTAAATGCCTTCTGTGAATACCGAAAGTCTTAAAGTTAGGATTTCTCTCAGTTTAGGAGTAGTAAAGTTAGGACTCTTAAGTGCCTTCTGTGAATACTGAAATGAGTAAGTCCCTTCTGTGAATACCAAAATGGTAGTAAATTTAGGATTTTGTCTTCAGTTAGTTCTGTGAATCGGGCCCAGTGTTTTTAAATGTACATAATAGTTGTACTTTTACACTTTTATTTCACTTCTGCACTTGTTCACTGTGCCACTGCAGCATTTTTGTACATTGCCACCATCTTATTTAGAAATAAAGAAATTGAAAATACGATTAAATTGTGTACATTGTGACCTTTGTGCAAACTCTTTTTCCATTCTATGGTTGACAGTATTTTGAATGACCCATCTCCCACCAGAAAGTATAAGTAACTGTTTGGGCTTATGCCTGGGCAGCGAGAAAATAACGGTGTTGGTGGCAGACAGAAAAAATAAAAATAATCAGATAAGGCCAATGAGGAATGCCCTACTGACCACATGACCTGGGGGAGTCATCAAAACGTCCATGGAAATACCCCAAAGGTGTTGTGAAAAAAGAAGGCTAAAATGTGATTAAGTGGATCATTGCTGGTCAACTGTCCAAACCTTGGCTTATAGGAATTATCCGTGGTGACCTGTTCATGAACCGTGGCTAACCGGATCACGTGTCGTTGACTGTTTATAGCCGTTGGCCACCATCATCATCCTCAGGAGCCTATCTATAAACCTTGGATAACTTTAGTCTGACCACAAACATAAAATCAGTGCAAGAACAAAGATGTCTTAGTTAATGAAGTGCTGGTGTATTATATTCAGAATGTACAAGTTAGAAATGAGAGTTGTCCTTTGCTTTTTCCATTTCTCTTTTGTTTCTGAATCTAGAATGCCAAGGTTTAGCTTGATATGGAAGTCTCCTGGCAGTGTTCTGGGAGGGATTCTTGCCCCCCATGCCTTGCGGTCCATCGGTTTCCTGGTGTCCTTCCGGCCAAGTGACCGTTTCACAGGTGGGTAAACAGCATTCACAAGTTCCACTTGTTCAACTCACATTGTACAGTCTCACCTGGCAAAGCCACATGCTGATGCCCATGGGGAATCAGGGGTTCTGCCACCTTGGACTTGGCGTGAGCTGGCGGCAGTGCCAACGTGGAGAGGACAGGTTGGGGAGCTGGACATGGCTCAGATCCAAGGCAGAGGTTTCTGTGCTTACAGGGTCGAGGACTTTGTCTGGGCCCTCTGGTGGGTGACTGGGATTGGTAATCCTGTGGTCAGATGGGCTTCATTCCTTCTGATTCCAGCCCAGAGATACGTGGTCCATCTGATGCCTGTGAGAAAAAGAAGAGGTGCGTTAATGGTTACTTGTTGCGCCGAGTGCCATGGTACAGTACGACACAGGTAGTGTGGACTGCCGCAGAGGTGCCCGCTAGTTCCGCTACAGGTCGCGAACAGCGTGAGATACCCCAACAGTGACATGCCAATAGCACAAGGCACCAGTAGAGTCTGAGTGCAGCCAGGCAGTGATCTACGCATTTTTCACTGGTCCAACTTACAGTCAGATCGGAAAGTGGTGGAGTGTGGATAAGACCCGGGGCCTCATTTATTAGAAATGACGCATCGCTGCTTGAAAGCAGCGATGCGTCACTTCTCAGTGCACACTCCTTGCGACATACCTGATGCGTCATATTTAATAAATGACGTATTTCTGACGTATCTGTAAGCGCAAAAGTGACGCATGGCTGGAGTGTGTCACAAAAGTGACACAACTCCAGCAATGCGCCCTTTCACATGGGGCAAGCCCCATGTGAAAGGGCCTGCGTCAGTCTTACGCCTGCTGTGAGGCAGGCGCAAGATTTTGATGCAACGGCGTCCTAGAAGTGACGTAGTGAAATCTCATAGATATCACTGCATCACTTCTACGAGGCTTTTGCGGGGGGAACGCCCCATAATGTAGCGCAGGGGTTTACAAAGTGACGCATCTGCTTAGATGCGTCACTTTGTAAATAGTGCGAAACAGGAGGCATGTTTTACGCCGCTGATGCGTCACAAAAAGTGACGCATCCAAAGCGCAAAACTGACGCAAGGCCTCATAAATGTGGCCCTCGGTTGTTAGGAAAAGCAGTTCTAACCAATAAAACCCCTCAGTGTTTCACTTTCTGACCTTTGATTTTGGCCCGCTGCCCTGTGGGATGTCTTCCTAATTGAGTATCACCCACTGCAACCTCGGTTATTCTTCAAAGAATTGCATCTATTGCCCACCTTTTAATGTAAGACCAGCTGCCCGTGGAATGTTAGGGTAAGGGTCCTGGGCAGGTAGTACTGGACATGGGTAGAGAATGTGCCCAGATTGACTTGGCCCTTGCACTGGCTTTGTGTCACTCCCAGCGATGCAAGGCAATTTAATTGCATAAGTTAGACTTACTAAGCCACACAAACCCACTGCGCATGGCTATGCCTGGCTTAGTAAATCCAGAGTGACGCACGGCAGCACAGTTGCTGTCTTGCGTTACTCTACATTGGGAAGGCATTCCGCGGGTGGAGCGTGGGTGTTCTCAAGCATCCCCCATGGATGTTGGTGCGTTCCCACATTTACTAAGGGTAGTAAACCACTGAAGTGTCAAAATGCTACGCCATCCTAACAACGAAAAATATCTTCATTTCTCCTCCTTCCTTCCTCTTTCTACATTTGCTGAATTCTGCAGCACTTATAGAAAGAGGAAAATGCCTCTAAGGTTTGTTTTTGTGCAGGAAGGTGTCCCTCCCTGCACAAATAATATCCTGCCTGTAACACAGGCACCCTTACACCATGGCCCAAGGGTGCCTGCGTTGACACTGAGCATTACACAGTATGTGAATAGGATGCCTTCCTGCTCTGTCCATTCGATGCAGCGCAGGGCGGCAAGTTGTCTTGTGGCATTGTGTTGCATCAAGTGTTAGGCATTCTGGGCCTAAGTGTGTGCTGTAAATGTTGCATGTTGGGCTTAGGGAGAGTTGTGTTTAACTGTATAGGGACAAGAGTTTGGATCTCTGGTGTGTGAGTGGTCCAGACGGTGGAGGATGGATAGTGACTTCCAGGCAGAGCTGTGTCTGTAGGAACATTCCTGAGGTCCTTTCAAGTTGACCAGATCCCTGTGAAGGGAAGAAGGAAGACAGAGGTCCCCTTGAAGTGTAGAGACAACTTCTGCCCTCAAGAGTCCAGCGGAATCGTGGTAATTTATTTTGGTTTTGGCCCCAATCCCTCTAGGTCTGCCACCATGGGGCCTAGGTGGTCAGGGTATCCCTACTCTGCCCCCTTATTTTTTATTTGATTTTTTACATGTTCAGGATAGGGGACTAGGGGCAGATTTACAAGAAAGTCACGCCTCTATAGAGATGCGTCACTCTCCTTGCGTCACACTAAAAAATGCTTGCGCAACAATGGATGCGCCGTATTTACAATACGGCGCACCATGGTGGAAGGAGTGACAGATGCGTCAGAAATTCTGACGCATCTGTTGGGGCAAAAGTCACGCATTGCTGGAGTTGTGTCGCAAGCACGACGCAACTCCAGCAATGCATTTTATGGTCTATTCCCACTACACTCCGTCACTCCTTACGCCTGCTTCAAGCAGGCGTGAGGTTTTGACGCAGTGGCGTCCAAAAAGTGACGCAGTGAAATCGTGTAGATTTCACTGCATCACTTTTACGAGGTTTCCTGCGTGGGAACGCCCACCCCGCATACATTATACCTGACGCAGGTATAATGTGACGCAGGGCTTTACAATGTGACGCATCTCCCTAGATGCGTTACGTTGTAAATAGGGTGCATTGTTTGTGCCGCAGTTGTGTCACAAAAAGTCCTGTAATGGCTGTCAGAAAAAAAAAATCATGTTGCTAGCAGGCAGAGTACTTGTTCCCGCAGGAGTCTGGCTCCCATAGGAGAGAGATGGCCCAAGGGAAAAGAAGCTCCCTGGGCCAATCAGAACGCTCTATTTTTAAACGGGCGTTCCTGCGAGAGTCTCTCAAGCCTCTTGCGGACCTAACCATCCAGAGGTCTATATTTGTTTTCCCTTAATTTCTCAAAACTACTAAACAGATTTACAATAAGTCACAAAAGCACATCTGTGGACCAAGATCTACCTTCCTGACAAATTTGGAGTAATTCCATCCAGCTGTTTTGGCTGTAGCACTTTTTAAAGAAATCTATGGAAAATGCATGGGGATTTTGCACTTTGTGACCTCCTTTTTTATTCGTCCCCCCCACCCCCATGGATCACACTGAAACTTTTCATGCACAAACTATTCACAAAGTAGTACCTTTTTGGTAAGTTTTGTGGAGATTCGTCAAACGGTGCCAAGGTTAATAGCAACACAAAAACGCTTTCCAATTGAACATCTGACCTAACTGAATTATGCATCATATTTAGTTTTGTGTGCATCAAAGTACTTTTCCATTTTAACGCCTTCCCTGCTGCCGTCGGCCGTTGGCCGTCGTGAGCACTACCTCGCTGGTGCTGCGAACGTCCAACAGCCGACGCGGCCCCGCCCACTCCGCGGAACCGCCGCACTGCCATGAAATAACAGCCGCAGCTAAGGTGTTAACAGTGATCCTTTGGATTCTCTGGCATCACTACCTTGAGAGTCAAATGTGGAACAGGTGTTTGTGGTTTTAAATTTGTGGTGACAATAGTATGAGAAACTTTGCCTTTTTGTGCCACATAATTTAGTCAACCCTGCTGATTAATTTTCTACTTCCCTGCTGGATAATATCAGTACTCTACCATTATCTCTACATTTAACCCAGTACTTTTAGCCTTACCTGTATCCTGAACCTCTACACCTACATATACTCCTGTACAACTACCCATCTATACCCTAGCACCAATACCCCTATGCATACCCTGATATACCTACCCTCATCTGTGTAGCCATCTATAACATTGTACCTTTATCTCTTAATAGAACCTAGTACTGTTAGCCTATGGTAGTATAACTGCCCCACATATACTCTTGTACCTCTATGTCACCCACATCCTAGTATAACATCCATACCTATTCCCTAATACATCTTCCCTCGCACGTAATTCTTTAGTCTAAAAAGTTCAACAATGACAAGATAATTTTATATAAGCTAAGAACAGAGTGTGATGGATTAGAGAGGAGGTGTGTGCCCGAAAACTGAGAGAGGGGATGCTACGTCTGCTGAAGACTAATAGGAGGCCAATTTAGTCCTCGCTTGAGGGCTTATCAACCTACCGGTCAACACAGCTGGTAACAGAAGACAATGCTACACCACTGAACATTAGTCTCATGTTCATACAGGTGTGCTGGTGTGAGCCATCTTTGAAACCCAAATTTGGTTCTTTCCTTGGTGCTAAGGTTAGTTTAGTTGGCCCAGAAGATGAGAGTGGGATTGAAAATATTGACATGAAGATTTAGAAATTCATCAATATGTTGCAATATTTTTTGCTGTCCACCCTGCTGGTAAACATTGCAACCACTATTCTGTTAATTTTTATTGCAGCTACTATTCACATTGTATGCAATAGATATCTTTTTGTTTATAAAATAAACCTTTAGGATACATCTATTATTTCCCACGGTTACTGAGTGTGCCTTTCAATTATAAAAGAGGGTTTGGGTTCCACTATCAACCCTGTGATATCTCATAGAATTGAGCCTAACGCATCTCACTCAGATACTGAACCGTGAGTTACAGGGTGGTGGTCAGGGGGTCTAGAGAGCCTATCCTGGGACATGTTTTGGGCAATCCAGAAAACTTATTACAGTGAGATGGTCACCAATAGGCAGAAAGAGTTAGCCTCCTATATGGAGTCCGGGTAAATCTGTAATATGTAGTTATGTAGTTCCCCCCCGGTCAGTGTGGTTTGGTCTCCAATGTTAGCTTCCTCTGTGCCTTCTATGTGCAGCGCAGAATAATTCTCTAATGTATGTTAGTCCCCACGTGCCTGACCCTAAGATGGCTGCCACCGCCCTTGAGAAAGATTACCATAGGTCAGTCGCTGAGCTCTGCATTGTCATTGGTCAAGGCATGCCACTGCTCCACAGGCTGGTCCTTGTTCTTCAGACACTGGAACCAGTGCCTCAGCTGATCCCCCTTGGAGTTTATCCCCAGCTGGATGCCCCCTGTGGAGAGAAACCAAAGATCCTGATCAGGGAGGAGCTCACTGGGGCAGGCAGGCGGTCACTCAGCAACCATAGCGAACAAAAGTGTACAGGAAAAACATAAATGACATCATCGAATAATGAAAAGCATAGCCAAATGACACATTGAAGCAATTGCTTCTGCATAAATTTGAAAAGTGCCAAGGCTGACCACAGTGCTTTACTGTATCTGCTGCAGAAGAATTCACAAACACTTCATACAGTGCTGCAGTGTGTCCTGACACTTTAGAAGTGTAAATGGATGCATTTGCATCAGGGATGAGCTCCAGAGCACACTGGCAGTGACTGTTGACGATAGGGGGAAAAAGACAGGCTTGAAAAACCCCCACAGACAGAAAATAAGGTGATTGGGCCCGATTCACAGAATAAACTTAAGATTCAATCCTAAACTTACTACTTTTGGCATTCACAGAATGAATTTACTACTTTTGGTATTCCCAGAGGTTAGGATTTTGTCTTACGTTTGTCTTAAGACAAACTTAAGACAGACTTAAGAGAAAATCCTAACTTCTGTGAACTTCCGTGAATGCCAAAAGTAGTAAGTGCATTCTGTGAATGCCAAAAGTAGTAAGTGCATTCCGTGAATGCCAAAAGTAGTAAGTGCATTCTGTGAATGCCAAAAGTAGTAAGTGCATTCTGTGAATGCCAAAAGTAGTAAGTGCATTCTGTGAATGCCAAAAGTAGTAAGTTCATTCTGTGAATGCCAAAAGTAGTAAGTGCATTCTGTGAATGCCAAAAGTAGTAAGTGCATTCTGTGAATACCAAAAGTCGTAAGTTCATTCTGTGAATGCCAAAAGTAGTAAGTGCATTCTGTGAATGCCAAAAGTAGTAAGTGCATTCTGTGAATGCCAAAAGTAGTAAGTGCATTCTGTGAATGCCAAAAGTAGTAAGTGCATTCTGTGAATGCCAAAAGTAGTAAGTGCATTCTGTGAATGCCAAAAGTAGTAAGTGCATTCTGTGAATGCCAAAAGTAGTAAGTGCATTCTGTGAATACCAAAATAGTAAGTGCATTCTGTGAATGCCAAAAGTAGTAAGTGCATTCTGTGAATGCCAAAAGTAGTAAGTGCATTCTGTGAATGCCAAAAGTAGTAAGTGCATTCTGTGAATGCCAAAAGTAGTAAGTGCATTCTGTGAATACCAAAATAGTAGTTCGTTTAGGATGGAGTCTTAAGTTCATTCTGTGAATCGGCTCTGAGTATCTGGGAAAGAATAGAAACATGAGTACCATACTCCTCCCCTCCCCCGCCCCACATTAAATACATTTTCACCACTATCACACAGAACCAACAGGGCGGGTTTAGATATGAGGATGACTGCCAGTCTGAGGGGGCAGATGAAAAAGGAAATGGGCAGAAGCCATTTTGTCCAGAGAGGTGGCATAGTAACACTACCCACAACCCAATCGGCTTCTTAAGAGTACTGGCCTGCCTGAATGTCTTGACATTTGCATACCCCTTTCCTATGGACAGCCCCTTTACCTGTCTTAGTGGATGGCGCATCGAGTGCCTTGAAGCCTGCCAGACTCAGCCCCTAAGCGCTGTAGGGTAAGCTTACCTATGAAGTCGTTGGACATGCCCAGGTCGTAGTCCCACACAGACACAAACAGCGTCTTCTTGGCCAACTCCTCCTGGCGGATCTCGTAGACGAACTCCTGAGGGTGAGAAAAGGGAGTGAGGAGGTAAGTACCAAGTGCACATGTGGAGCAGACTTTACCACAGTATAACCGGATTGAACTAACACCCGCAGAGGTGGAGGGGGGCACCAGAGACAAGGTGTAATCAGATGGGGTGAGAAGCGAAAGAGGATGGCTGGGAGGAAGTCATACTTTAAGATGTTACAGTGAGGAAGTCATGTATAGCGGAGAAGCGGAAAGACATATATAGATGAGTTAAAGGACACCCCACACACCCAAAATGTGATGACGCCAGAGGCACAAATATCACAAGAAAGAAAAAACAGAGTAGCATATTATCAAGGACGGCGTTAAAAATTATCGCCGGTTTAGCTGCAGAAAACTGCCGCTAAAGCGGCAATAATGGGCTTAATAATACGCCCTTGAGAATTCCCATAGAAGCCCATGTTCTGGTGTGAACATGGGCTCCTATTGGAATTCTCCAGGGCATATTATCAAGTCCATTATCACCGCTTTAGCTGCAGTTTTCTGCCGCTAAACCGGCGATAATTTTTAACGCCGTCCTTGATAATATGCCCCTAAGAGACTGTTACAGATCATGGCAAATAATGACATCACTGAGCTAGACAGGAAGTGAATACTAGAATCCTAATAAGAGTTCAAGTGTAATACTTAAATTAACAAAACATACATCCTAACAAAACAAAAAAATATTGAGTTATATAAAAAGGGAAAAAAGAGAATCATAAACAGTGAGAGAAAAACACTCAAGTACTGTTTAGATAAAGGATACCCATGCATAAATTATCTTAGTTTGTAGAAAATGTATTAACAAAAGATAAATAGAAATCGAGAACTACAATATTGGTGGCGCTCGACAAGTTACAAAAACAACAATATAAACAATACAGAGTGTAATAAAAAAAGTGGCAGAGGAAAGAATTATACAAAATAAGAAGTTCAGGACAAAACAGAAACAACACAAAGCAGTAATGCGTCCTCTTCAATTAGGACCCCATACATGCGTCAACAGCGTTTCAACCATAGTGTAGTTAGATGGTCATCATCAGGACAAAACAACGAATGTGGGAGCGTCCAAGAAAATTCAATAAAACATCTATTCCAACGGTAGGCCCAACTGGAAAAAATGAAGAAAGTATAATTTGTATGAAGTCCAAAGGCGTCACTGTATAGTTAATATGGCACCCTTATCCAGCAGGGAATGTGGCATATCCAGAAAACTAGATCTTGGTGTCTCAACTCCAACAAATTGCAAGGGGTTGCCCCCCCACAGCTAAATGAATAGCTGTTCTGCTTCTTCGAGTTCAGCAGAGATCCGTACCAATATATGTCAGGGAACTGATATATATATGAACACCAGTCCTGAAGGATCTAGCGGAGACCTTCTCCGAGCTGGTAGTCACATTACTTAAAATGCTATATCGTTGGCGCAAAACTTCGTATCAGAATTGCAGACCAGGTGTCGACAGTAGTGGACGTTTACTCATTATGATGGTCCCGCCGTCGACGCATATAGGTGGCCCTAATTAAAGAGGACGCATTTCTGCGATGTGTTTTTTCTGTTTTGTCCTGAACTTCTTATTTTGTATAATTCTTTCCCAGTGGCGGCTCGCATAGGGCATGCTGCTGGAGGTGGGGCGGGTATGGGGAGGGGCAGAGGGATAGTAAACTCAGACAAACGATGGAACGGAGGAACGTAATAATTACTTTCCTCCGTTCGTCGTATGTCCGAGTTTACTACCCCCCACGCTGTCCCTCCACCGCCCTGCAGCACGCCCTATGTGAGCCGCCACTGTTCTTTCCTCAGCTTCTTTTTTGATTACACACTGTGTTGTTTGTATCGTTGTTTGTGTAACTTGTCGAGCACCACTAATATTATATTTCTTGATTTAACCGCTTCCGTGCGGCGCCGATTCCGCCCCTGTGCTGGACATTCCAGAACAGGGTGTGGTCATGACGGAACCGTTCCGTCATCAGCACAGCTCAGCCGTGACTGATGACGGAACGGTTCTGTCACAAGCGTCGAAGAGGTTAACTAGGAGTGAGGCCATTTCTGTGACATGAAGATCTGAAGCTTTGGCAGGCCTTAAAGTGAGGCCGTTCCTGTGACAGCAGCTCTTGGAGTGAGACTATTCCTGGATCTACATGAATGAAACCCGCCCGCTTACCTCATTAAACTCAGGGTTCAGGGTCTTCTTCCTCACCGTGGTTTTGTACTTGGACTTCTTCCCCATGTCTGGCCGAAGAAATCTGGAAGGAACAGAGAGATGTGAAGAGTTAGGGGAGGAAAGAAGGGAGAGAAAGGAGGTGCAGTGGTGACAGTGAAAGCACAGAAGGAAAGGAGATGGCAGAGGAGCGAGGAGACAATGAGTAAATAGCGACAGAAGATGAGGGTGGAAGTAAAAAGCTCGGGAGGAGGAAGGATTTGTGAAATTGACTATAAGGACTTCTAGCTGCTACAAAGAACCTAGGGCCCTTCCTTTGGCTCACTCCATGGAAAAGCTCTTGCCCTGGGACTGACGCCTTCTTTGATGCTGATGGCTCGTGCTTTTAACAAAGCCTGTGAATAAACCCGTCGGATGCGTACAGCCAACCATCACCGCAGGGGAATACACGGCTCGCGGGAGCTGACGCCTCTAATCCCCTGGAGCTCCCGGGAAACACTCCTCTTTGTATGGTCCCATTAACCTCTTCCATGCGTCGGATGGCCCGCGGCCATCTGATGTCATGGTGGGCGTGAGCGTCCAATGTGCGCACGCGTAGAATTCGCCCGAACAGCGGGTAAATGTGGCCGCGTCGAAGCGGTTAAGAAAACAGGACATTCACCTCCGGACATTTATACCAGTGTCTTACTAGGGTGAGACTAAAGTCTGTGGGGCCGGATTCACAGAACTAACTTAAGTCAAAATCCTAAACTTACTACTTTTGGTATTCACAGGAGTTAGGATTTTATCTTAAATTTGTCTTAAGACAGACTTAAGACAGATTTAAGTTAGGATTTTTTCTTAAGTCTGTCTTAAGACAAACTTAAGACAAAATCCTAACTTTTGTGAATACCAAAAGTAGTAAGTTTAGGATTGAGTCTTAAATTCATTCTGTGAGTCGGGCCCACTACCTGCACCAAAGTACTCATGACAATTTCCAAGGAGAGCAGAGGTAAAGTGGCCTGACCCATTTTACAGAAAGTAGCCCGTGGTAGAATCAGAACAATTCTTATTGCCCAACAGGCACTGACTGCCATGTTTTTAGGTCTTGCCTATGGGCTCCTTTAAGATCTTTGCTGTGGAAAGACCTCTTGTGGACCATACGAAAAACTTACAAAGGGCGTATAGCCCGCCCACTGCTCACCATTGGTTGGATTTCCTTGTAACAATAATCTGCTAGCTTCTTCCTCGATGACTTTCTTTCCTTTTTAGGTTTCGTAACCTGGCGAGGGGCGAAGCCACTCCCAGATCGAAATCTGTTGTTTCTAATAGTGAGGTTAGGACAGCCTCTGTTTCCAATTGGCTAGCTCCATAAATGGAGGCTAGCCATTGGGAGGCAGAGGCTGTCAATCGCGCTTTCTCTCGAAAACGCGATTCGGGGGCGTTTCTGGTGCTTTTTTTAAGCCCCGCCCCTTTGTCCCGGGCCGCGCTGCGATTGGCTGCCGGCCCGGGACACCCCCGTGACGTCATTCCCGGGCCGCGCTGTGATTGGCTGCCGGCCCGGGACCTGACTTGTTGCCGCCTGGAGCTCATCTGGGTTCCGAGAGGGGAAAAAACGACAACAGGAGGATTTGTCGTTGGCCAGGCTTGTTCTAAATAGTTACTGAAGCTGATAGAGGTAAAATGTTAGTGTTTAAACCAACGTAATCTTATGATTGGTAATTTTCTCCGTCAAAAAGTGCACCCTAAAATGCCTGACAGGATTTATAAATCGGGTTTGAGTATTTAAATTAAATTTAACTGTGTGCGAAGACTTGCAGCAGCACATTTTGACAGAAGTAGCAGGAAAGCTTTCTGACAAGCTTTGTTTTCCGTACCGAGCAGCGAGAGATTAAAGATTTAACCAGGCTCTGAGGCGTCGGTGCACCTGAAGCGTGCGGTGCGTCCTCCTCTCCTGAAGGAGGCAATACTGTTGTGTGGCCGCTCTGGCTTCTGTCAAGTCTCGCTGCCACCCATGTGCGTCTATCTGGCTCTGCACGACTGCCGGCTTCTTAGGCTGTGAGCGCCTCTGCACTTCGTTGGTTACCCGACGTGGAATGTTTGAAGACATCGTCTAAGCCACTCGCCGGTCTCGCACTGTGTGGGCCAACCCCGGGGCACCGCACCTAACCGGCCTCAGACTCTCTCCCTGATAACTAACAGGCTCGGCGACTCAGCCGTGAACGCTACTCCTGCCCACTACACTACTAGTTGACATGCTAGGCGTTTCTTCCCAGTCTTCTGATATTTGCCTCTCAACGTGAAGCCCACCCCTAACGGAACCGCAACTTTACCACACTTCACTGCATACTAACTTTATCCGTGGGGCAGGTAGAGGGTTAACTAACTGATTGGCAACTATCTCTTCCTCGCAGAAGTGCCTTACACTCTTTTCGCTACCCCCCTGATCTTCAACATACTTGTTATTTTCCCGTTGCTCTGTCGTCCCCCCGATGATGGCGCAAAATACTGGAGTCCATCCTCAGCAGCCTCATGCAGCCTGACAACGTGGTTATCCAACAGGTACCAGCCTCTGGAGGGAGAGGGCTGTGGGTGGCCCTTTAGGGAAGATGTTGCTGGGTTGAAGCTTTTACTTTTCTACAAGTTGGCGTACAGTAGGGGGTGGGCTGGAGACGGGCTTGTCTGTACGTGGCATTTCAAATGTCAGCATTTATCAGCTATGTAAATTTTTAGAAACAACAACGTACTCCTTTTGAACACTCACCCATTTGGAAAGGAAATTTACCATTTGCTTTAATAAACAATGGGCATCGAGACACGACTTGCGCACCTCAAGCTTTTTGAATGTTCCCATTAAAAAAGCAACTCAAATTATCCCTATCTAAAATACGCTTTGGTAAAAGTTGAGATCGCTGCTTCCGTCCCATGTGTTGACTTTATTCATTCTTGTTAACGACATTTTTATTTTACTTGCACTGTTGGCTATTTGCTGCTGATTTAGTTAGATATTTTTATCCTTGCTCACACTAGCAGTTAGCTCCCTGTTTTCCTGGTGGTAATAGGTTGTTTGGGCGATGTTTACTAACTAAAACTCACTTCTTGCGCCCCTTTAAAATGCTCTAATGCCTCTGGGCTAAGTCTGCGTTGTATAAAAACTGTAAAACTAAATAAGCATTGGCAATGCCAATAGACCTGGCATATGAATGAAAGTGCATTTTGTGTCATTGATGGGTTAAGGCACTCAATTCATTGTACATTAATTCTGTCACTTTCTTTGCACTCATGCATCCATTCTTTAATCAACTGGCTCGTTATTGCATTCACCCTCTGACACCACTACAATAAAATACATACAAACTCAATAATATGCATGATAAAATAAAAAAATAAAAGTCCTAAAACTAAAAACACTTTGGCATCTAAAAAAGTGGGTATTTGCTCTCAGTAACAAAACTAAACAAAGTAAAGATATTGTAAATAGTCTATTGTTTTAAAATTAAACTATGGTTGCCACATTTAGCATGGTGAGCATAGGACCCTCGTATGGGCATACCCTTGCCAAGGCTATGCACGGACATGGGTTCCTTGCTCACTGGAACCAAGCTGCACCTGATTGAAAAGGCCCAATGATAAAAAAAACACCGTCTTGGATTGCTTGTGTTCTGGTTCGTAGAGGATCTGGCTTGGCAGTTCTGGCTGGACTGTTCCTAATGTAGCAGAGTTGAGAAAGATTTGTGAATGGCTGGGTCTAATCTGGCGGGAGTGGTATTGTAGGCAAAGGTACACTGGGTTGGAGTGCTACAATGAACGATTGCCAGCGGTTAGACGTTTTACAAGTATCCTACCATCACCTTTTGTGTGTTGGATGTCCAGGGCAAGAGATTAAATCATTTGATCAAACAAGATTTGTAAAATGCTGCTATTCACTTGGAAGAGTATTGAGGTGCTGAGAGCCAAGTTGCTTGGGTGGGATCAGTTGATCAACCAAATCTTGTTTCCATCCGAATACCTGAAGAGAAGGTGATATATGGAGGTGGCGGCTGTTTCAGGACATGGCTAGGTAGGAGATGGAGAGTCCTCCACTGTTTTAGCAGATGCTGGGGGAGTGAGCGAGGGAGAGTGTCTGGAGGGTTTGTGGAAGCTCTGGCGGTGGGTTAGCATTTTGAATTTGCGTAGCTTGTGGATGGGAAGCCATTGGTTTTTTTTAGGTGAGGGGTGATTTCACTTTCATTGTGTACTCGGATGTGATTTCGGACTGCAGTTCTTCACCATGGGGTGGTGCACCGGCTCTGAAGAGCTCAAGCCTGATGGAAACATTTTGAGGGGGAGGGGGGGTCATTCGTGAGCGCGAGCTACACAGACAAAAACTATTTAAATGTGCCTGAGCAGGGAGGGGGCGAATTCCAATGGAGGGGGCTGGGCGATGAATTACTGAGCACAAAGAGGCACTTGGTTGGCCAGGGGTGATATTTGTATGTGTAAAGGGTAATTAACAGGTTTGCCAGGGGGCGGGAGAGCGGGGGTGAAGGCAGCATTGCAAAATCGGAGGAAGTCACGAATCGGCCCCGTTTGAAGCTTCGAGCACAATCACCGCAGGGGGGGAAGAGACGTTGACCTTTGACACCTGCATGCAAGGTCTCTCCTTAAGGAAGTCGGCGCAGGGGAGAGACCAGATAAAGGGTAACCGTGTGATCTTGTCCACTGTTGCCACCCAGGGCTAATGGTGACATCTTAAACCACAAGGTCAAAGGTCGAGCAGTTTGTAAATACAGAAGGTAGCCCAGGACAATATTACACTTTACCCATTATTTGCATATTTTATTTTGCTTTCTTTTGGGTAGTTAAACCGAAGAAGTGATCGTCTTCAAAGTGCAGTTAACAATGGGCACTGTTTAGAATTGGAATATTCCGGTTTTGTTTGCCTTTCGTGAATGAATTGTTGCTAAAACAATGGACGCCAGGTTTATGCGATTCTGTGGTTGCTGCGTTTACAACATACTTGACGGTTGCTGCATTTGCCACATAATATGCCTAATTTGGAGATTTAAAAATCTGCTGCTTCTAGTTGAAATGGATGGATATGACACTGCCAGAGAAAGTGCTGCATAATGTACACGTGTTCCTGAATTATGCTGGTGGAGTGTGTCGTTATGTCCCTGTGATGTGTGGCGGGTGTTCTAGTGGCACACTTTCAGTGGGTGTATGTCGCGACTATCTGGGATTCGCGGATATACCCTGCCCTGAGTATGTTACTTAAACTGAGCCCACGTGAGTTTGTGTGTGTGGGGGGGGGGGGTGTAGTATATGATATTCCCTTGCGTCGTTGTGTGTGGAGGAGAGTTATGATCTGCCCCCCCCCCCCCCCAAGCCATGCGACATCATATCGTCCCGAGGGGTGTGGGTGGGTGTGGAGGTATTGTGTGCAGTGTGATCCTTTTGTGCTGGGTGAGTTCTGTCATCGCTCCCATCAGTGTAGTGAACACAGTGCTGCTCTGAGGGTTGTGTGCGTTTGGGGGGTAAAGAGAGAGAGGTACACGCTGGGACTCCTTAAAGCTGAGTGTGTATGTGATGTGTTACCCTTGGGTGACTCATACCACACCGCTCTGAGTTGTGTGTGTTGTACCCCTCAGAGGCCTCGTAATATCGCATCATGTGTGCCGCGGGTATGTTGGACTTTCCTCTGAGCAGTGCACAGCATCGCCCTGACAGAGGTGTGTAATAACATTATATAGTGCCTCTCGTTATTGAAGTCTCTGTCGCCTTTACATTTAATGCAATGCCTTTCCGGGTGAGTTAAACAACGGGTTGAGGCAGGAAAGCATCCAAGGGTTCCTAAGCCTTAGGTTTGCAATTATCTTTCATTCAGTTTTTGCTTTGGACTGGGGACGCAGTTCCTTTCCTCGCACTGAAAGCAATCTCAGCAGCCAGTTGCAGTGGGTTCAAGGGAAATAGAAGTAACGCTTTTCAAAGACCTACTTTCTTCGACTGTTTGTTTTAAGAATGCTCCAACTTAACAAGTAAAAGGGAGTGAAGAGGTGTCAAATTCTATGTTGACTTCCATGTAAAGGAACTGGTGACTTAGAGCGTCTGATGATGTTCAGCATCGGTATTTGAGCCACGTGGTTCGCAATCCACAACTGTAAAGCCACAAGCTATCTATCACTCCAGCTGGGAAGCCAATTTCTGTATGGGCATACTGCACCTGACTGCAGATGCCACTAGGGTCATTCTGCCAGTCTTTGGTGCAGCTATTAATTAAAAACCTTTTGGTTTCTAATCCCAGATTCAGCATTTGACCAGCACTGTGTGATTTTGAGCAATTTAATGTGTGCTTCTATTATTACCAGCGTAAAATTGAAGCATGCTGTATACCAGCAACAAGGGTCTTGATGTACTTCAAGCAATAAGGGCCGCTCTGGGTGTGTGTTGCTGGCTTGTGTGTGTGTGGCTCTGGGTGTGGGTGTGTGGTAGGTACAATAGGTCTCGCATTTGCAAGAGATTAAGCTATTGGCATTGTAAATGACAATGCCATTTATTTATCTGTTTTCAAAACCAACACATAAATAAAAATGTTGTCATTTACAATGCCAATAGGTCTAACTTTTCCAAAGGCGAAACCGTTGCATTGTAAATGCTTGTTTGTGTTAGGCCCTCCCCTCGAGAATAGTTTCAATATCATGTTGTTGATTGGATGACTTGTACTCTTCCACTGCTCACATCCAAGGAACTACTTTTCTTTTTTACACTCCGGCCCCTTGAGTTGCAATTTTCTACTCGGCAAGTCATATGTTTTTCTTGTGCCTTCATGCATTTTTATTCGATTTTCCACTCGAATATAGGCGTCTGTCTAGGAATGGTAAATCTTTTATGCGATGCTCAAGAGACAGTAAAGACTGCAGTGGGAACGCCAAACTGCACGGCAGTAGGAATAAAAAGAAACTATAAAAGAAATCGCAAGAGGGCAGCCATGCACAAGAAATGGAATTCTTATAGTCATTTTGCCCGAAATGAGCATGCATGGAATGAAATTGGAAAGGCCTCGCTCACGTAAGACTATATGACCAATGAAAAGAAAATACAAGAAAAGGCAAAAGATATAAACTAGACTCATTCTTTTCTTATCTTGATAGAGCGTTAGATTTCAGTAACAGAGGTAGAGAACAGCAACGGTTTTTTCATCCAGATGGTATGGTGTCAGTATGCCCTGACTTCGGTACCCAACCCCACCAGCACCAGAGGAGGTCACAGCCGGATACAGGAAGTCCCAACCCCACCAGCACCAGAGGAGGTCACAGCCGGATACAGGAAGTCCCAACCCCACCAGCACCAGAGGAGGTCACCAACCAGATGCAAGGAACTGTTCCCATGAGGCACAGAGTCAGACTGATTTGCATATGGCCATGTCTGAACTGGGGTGGCAGAGTGGGCTAAAGAACGGTGATGAATTTAAACCAGATCTGTTGGCTGGGTGTGAGTGTTTGATTGATTCAGATGCTCTGTCCATCAACACCCCCTTTTGTACCGCTTTTGGCCGCCATAAGTGTGGCAGGGTATGCTCAGACGTGAGTCCCTTGCTCACTTTGCCACTGGATTCAAGCAAGCCGGGCTGAAGACGGCTGGAATGCCAGAAACCGGTCCTCGGAAGCTTGTTTCCGGTCCAGGGAAGGCATGGCTTGGCAGTTCGGGCTGGACTGTTCCCATGAGGCACAGGGTCAGACTGATTTGCATATAGCCATGTCTGAACTGGGGTGGCAGAGTGGGCTAAAGAACGGTGATGGATCAAACCCAGATCAGTTGACTGGGTGTGAGTGTTTGATTGATTCAGATGCTCTGTCCATCAACACCCCCTTTTGTACCGCTTTTGGCCGCCATAAGTGTGGCAGGGTATGCTCAGACGTGAGTCCCTTGCTCACTTTGCCACTGGATTCAAGCAAGCCGGGCTGAAGACGGCTGGAATGCCAGAAACCGGTCCTCGGAAGCTTGTTTCCGGTCCAGGGAAGGCATGGCTTGGCAGTTCGGGCTGGACTGTTCCCATGAGGCACCGGGTCACACTGATTTGCATATAGCCATGTCTGAACTGGGGTGGCAGAGTGGGCTAAAGAACGGTGATGGATTAAACCCAGATCAGTTGACTGGGGGTGAGTGCTTGTATTGTCAACGCTCCGTCCATCACCACCTTTGGTTTTGCTTTGTTTGCCATAAGTTGGCAGGGTATGCTCAGACGTGAGTCCCTTGCTCACTTTGCTACTGGATTCAAGCAAGCCTGGCTGAAGAAGGCTGGGGTCCTCGAAACTTGTTTCCGGACTGTTCCCATGAGGCACAGGGTCAGACTGATTAGTATATAGCCATGTCTGAACTGGGTGGTGCATCCTAGGTTTACCGGGAATGCCTCACTTTACAGCTACAAGGCCATGAAAAGGGCTTTACATGGCCTTGTAGATATGGCTAAGCCCTTTGTGCCACAGGAACGTTGTAAATATGCCCCCAAGTCTCTAAGGATCACCTTTTGTAATACTGCCGGAACATCCAGGATCAACGCTTCAACAAATATCGTTACATCTCTCAGCCAGTAAAGTCACTATTTATGGTGGCCAAGTCTTTTGTCGCAGCTGTATTCCAGGAGTAACCTTTCAAGAAGCGAGATAAGTTCACCTCAGAAGCATTACAAGCCCTGTGCAGCGAAACACCCTTGCAAACTAAGGACCCACTTAAAGTATGCTCGCAGGCTGAACTGCGGAGAAACACTTCAGTTACCTTATTCTGACACCAACATTTGAAAGGAAGCTCCCAATACGTATGTACACACCCTCCTCCTAACACTTCATACCTGCCCACTTGGTGGTGTTGTAGACAGTTTTGAAAATGAAATGGCAACATTGGCGTTGCAATATACTCATGGGTTATACAATCCGCGGATGCAATTTCAGAAATGGTTTTTCTAAGTGTGACATAGTGTATTTTATGTCTATGGCCCGATTCACAGAATTAACTTAAGACTCAATCCTAAACTTACTACTATTTTGGTATTCACAGAATGCACTTACTACTTTTGGTATTCACAGAAGTTAGGATTTTATCTTAAGTTTGTCTTAAAACAAACTTAAGACAGACTTAAGACAAACTTAAGACAAAATCCTAACTTAAGTCTGTCTTAAGACAAACTTAAAACAAAATCTTAACTTCTGTGAATCCCAAAAGTAGTAAGTTCATTCTGTGAATGCCAAAAGTAGTAAGTGCATTCTGTGAATACCAAAATAGTAGTAAGTTTAGGATTGAGTCTTAAGTTCATTCTGTGAATCGGGCCCTATGTGTGCAATAGTTATCTGTTGTTCTGTAAAATGGTATGGGAAAACAGGTTTGTGATGTTGATATGTTGCCATGGCGCGTGGCCAGAACAGTGTTTGTAATGTCCAGCTCAATAGCATAACAGACCTGAGCTGTGACTGCCCATTTTGTAATGCAGACATGTGTTTTGTTGCACAATGTGCATCGCTGAGGACACCATGTCGCCCAAAGAGTGTATTCTAGATAATAAGGTGGCCGGACCGTAGCCAACCACTGCAAGAGCTTGTTCTAAAGTAGCCCTATCAATGTTTCGCAATCTTTCAGCATCTTCCTACTGAGAGGCTTTCAATATTTCTGTTGTATATGACATAGAAGTTCTTTTGATGTGGTTTTCAAGGACCTAACAAAAAGTCCCTGAGTTTCAGGTCACCGGATAAAAGGAACATGTGTTGTTTCACCTAAGACAGCATTAAGGTTTTTAGCCAATTAAGGCACAACTTCCCAACACTGTAAGTTGTCACCACACCGAGTGTGCAGACCGCACATAACACCTGGTGGGCCTATTACTTTTGAAGCCCTCGGTGTTACCTAGCAATCGTGCCAGACCTCTCTTAGTGTCCAGTGGCCAAACTAACCACCCCTTCCCATTGGGGTCCGATGAATTGTAGGTAACGTTACTCAGCATAGTATCTAATGTATCTTCACCGTGTTCTGTAAACTGTTGCCAGTTTACAAACGCGCAAATGTGGGAATTTGGGGTGTGTTCAAATCTTTCATCTTGACTAATCCAAGACATTTTGTTTGTTGCAAAGTTCTGTTCAGGAAAATAATTTGTTGTGGTGACAGGTGTGCTCTAAACTAGGCTTCAGTTCTCTGTACCAGCCAGTCTTTTGTCCCCCAAATAGACTTTACAGCTATGGTGTCCCACCAAAAGTCAAAACCTTGAACAGACAGCTGGGCAAGAAATGAAGCAGAATATATCAGCCTTGAGTCTGTCAGCATATTTTTCTTTGCAGGCGATAGTGCAAGCCTGTAGTCGTAAGTGGGCCTGGATGGAGTTGACGGTGTTCCGCTACACAGAACTCTGCGAAGTGACAAAAAAACGACGCCATGCTACGCTGAGTTTTGCAAGAGGCGGAGTGTGTAGGTTGCGCCAGTCGCTGTAAAATCAGCGCAAACGGCACCATGAGCAGCGCAAGCGGGCGCTGCTTCTTTCTGCCGCTCGAGTAGAAGTTCTACTTGTGTGGCAGCTTCCTCAACGCAAACGGAAGGTTTCTCACAGCGAGCGGGTGCGACCATCCGCATTAAAAATCTCGCCGGGAGGTGGAGCGGAGTAAGATTTTACTCACTCACGTTTGCCAACTTAATATCAGTAGGATGCTGCTTGTGACCTAAGGCACTCTAGGTCTTGGGGTGCTTGTGTCTCATTCAGGGGGGACCAGGTCTGGGAGTTCGTATCACGCCTGATTTGCATAGAGCTGAGTCTCGTTCAAGGTGGCTGATGGGCAAAAACAGATAGATTGGAATGTTTACATGGTAATTAGCACTGGCTGAAATTAATTCAAGCATTCCAGCACTCACTCTTTTGTTTTGACTGTCATGGGGTGTTTAGCATCTCATATTAATGGTGTGTGCTCACAGACACTTACAACTAACTAGATAGGTTTCAGGAAGCAACTCTTTGTGTTCAGACTTGGGGGGAGTCTGTGAGAAGCAACAAACACATGGGGTGCACAGAGGGAATAACAACAGTTTCAGGTAATGAGGCAATGAAGAGAAGCAACATGTAAATGAGCTGGAGCAAAGTTTGGGAGCAGGTGAAGGACAGAGAGACAAAAGAGAAATCAATAAAGAATATAGAGGGATGCAGGGCCTACCAGGGGGCTGCTCTAGCACTGCTCCCCTGCACTGCTTCCTGTTGCAGTGTTCCCTTTCCATGCTCTCCCATTTACTCCTCACCTTCTTCATTCTGCCCTCCCTGACTCACACGTCTCATCTCCTCCCTGTGTTATCACTTCAGGCTTCTCTCCCTGTGGCTCTTTTCCTCTCCTTCTCTTCTTCTGCTTATCCACAGTCTTCCATTCCTTCCTCTATCCTCACGGTCCATCCATACTGCCCCTTTCTCTGCTCTCTTATCACCGCCCCTCTCTCCCGCCCTCTCCTCTCTCTCTTCTCCTCACACCTCTTCTTTTGCTTTTTGTCTTCCTCCTTCCCTCCTTTTATTTCCCTCAAGCCGTTCTCATCTTTCCTCCCCATTCCCTAAGGACTTACTTTCAAACTCCCGACTTGTTCTTTTTTACTCTTAACTCTGCAATATCCCTGTAGCCTCTGCCTCTCCCTTCCCTGCCCAAATCTTTACCAATGCCGTTCACGCTTTTTCTTATTCCTCTCCTTTCTCCCCTCCCTCCCTCCCATCCCCTCCCCTTTCCGCTCCCTTCACCTCGCCTCTCTCCTTCTTTCCTGTCACTTCGTTCACCTGTCTTTCCTCTAGCGCCTTCCTCTCCCTCTCGACTCTCTCCTTCTCTTCCTCTCACTTCTTTCGCCTGTCTCTCCTCTAGCGCCTTCCTCTCCTGTCTCCTTTCCTTTCCTTTCCTCTCCTTTCCTCTCCCACCCCTCTACCTCTCTCCTTCTTTTGCTTTCTTTTCTTTCTCCTGTCTCTCCTCAAGCGCCTTCCTCTCTCCCCCCCTCCTCTCCGTATTCTCCCCCCGTGAATCCCTCCCCACCACCCCCATACGATGAGTCGAGGACCCCCTCTTACATCTTGACGAAGGGGTCCGAGTACCCGTTGGAGTCCATGGCCGCCAGGTGCGCGCAGCGCAGGACGCCGACCACCAGCCCCAGCTTCTGGGAGCTATAGCAGAGGGAGATGAGGATGCGGCCGCGTTCCTCCGCCGGCGCCTCTCCGGAGTCCTGTCCAGTCATGGGGAGGAGAGAAGAGGACAGGGGGTGAGATGAGGGGGGACCACAGCTTTATACCCCTCTGCCCCCCCCTGCTCTGCCCCACAAGCAGCCTCCTTCACTCTCACCCTTCATCACCTCCCTTCTAGCTTTTGAATACCCATCCCACCTCTCTTGTTCTGTCATTCATTTTCATTCCTCCCTCATGATTTCCCGTGATGCTCTGTTGTTTAATGTGACGTAGTAGGTGTTATAGCGCATCAACCCCTACCTTCTCTCCTTGTGGTGTTTGCTCGTCTCTTTGTTATGTTATGTTATGTTATAAAGTATTTTATTACGCGCTCTGCTACTACAGAGTATCCTGGCGCGATATGTAGGCACTAAACTGACCCAGTCCTAAAATAAAGAAGCAGAGAACTAGATACTAAGATTAAAAAGATGGGTTTTTAGCCCTTTCTTAAATCCTGCCAATGTGGTTGCTGATCGCAGAGAGAACGGCAAGGCATTCCAGGCCCGTGCTGTTTGGACTGAAATTGACTGACCGCCCAGTCTCGCATATCTGATTTTAGGTATGGACATCAGACGAAGATTGGCCGATCGAAGAGCACGATGAGGCATGTAAAAGGAAAACCTCTTGTGCAAATATTGTGGAACAGAAGTCGTACGGCCGCACTCTGTATAACCTGCATTCGCTTGACAAGGTATTTGGGGAGACCACTATAGAGAGCATTGGCATAGTCAAGCCTAG
Source organism: Lissotriton helveticus (assembly GCF_964261635.1). Lineage (NCBI taxonomy): Eukaryota > Metazoa > Chordata > Amphibia > Caudata > Salamandridae > Lissotriton > Lissotriton helveticus. Next base: position 40,867,326 of record NC_136057.1, read on the forward strand.
ACAGAATAAGAGCACGCAGGACAGTCTCCTTCGCCTCCCTATGGAGAAGTGGAAGGAATCGCTTGAGTGACTTTAAGGTGGCAAAACAGGTCGCAGTAAGTTTTTTTATATGGGCTTCAAACTTAAGATCCTGCCCAAACCAGACCCCCAGGTTTTTAGCCGGGCCTCCATGGTAGCTAGGGCATGCCAAATCTGTCGGCCAGATAAGCTCTCTGAAATTGGCCGGAAAATTGCCATAGAATAGTAGCTCAGACTTGTCCTCGTTGCATTTAAGCTGGGCTGAGACAAGCCAACGGAAGACATTGGTCAGACAGGAGCGGACTGTCTGGGCGTCTAAGCAGTCCTTAGGCCAGGTGAACAACAGCTGCGTGTCGTCAGCGTATGACATTATTTTGGCTCCCCACTGCTCAGCCAGATAAATCAGCGGAGTCATGTAGACGTTGAACAACAGTGGGCTCAACGTCGAGCCCTGTGGTACCCCGGTGGTGAGCCTCTTGGGTGATGAAGAGAAAGGAGGCAACCATACCTGCTGCGACCGCCCAGACAGAAAAGAGGACAGCCAGGCCAGAACCGCACCCGACAGCCCCACCTCCGCCAGCCTAGTCAGCAGCTGGGCATGGGGCACCGTGTCGAAGGCGGCAGATAAGTCCAGCAAAACCAGGACCGCTCTGCCGCCTCCGTCAAGACACTCCCTAATGGCCTCAGAGACTTCCACCAGAGCCGTTTCCGTGCTGAAAGCAGCCCTGAACCCTGATTGAGCCGGGTGCAGGGCGTGAGAGGACTCGATGAAAGCATTAAATTGCCTAAAAACTACTTTTTCGGTCACTTTTGCTAGTGCCGGGAGCAGAGATATCGGACGATAGCTAGCGGTAGACAGGGGGTCCAGGCTAGGTTTCTTCAGCAGGGGAAGAAGTTTTGCCTGTTTCCAACAAAGAGGCACTGAGGCAGAGGCCAGAGACATGTTAACAACCTGGGTAACCTCCTGATACACCAGACTGGCCGCTCCCCCCAGAACCCTAGCAGGGCACGGGTCAGAGGGTGAGCCAGACTTTAGCGACTCCAAAATGGACAGCACATCAGCTTGCTGAGCAGGCTCAAAAGTGGAAAATTGACTAACATGTTGCTCCGCATCCATAGCAGTATTAGGTGGAGAGGGCAGAGGAGGACTGTCAGAGTTTAGAAGCTCCTCTTGAATTTTTTTGATCTTATTATCAAAGAAACATGAAAGTTCCTCACACCACAAGTCGGAGGCCGGGAGAGCTGGGGAGACAGCGCATGGTGAGAGGAAGCTCTGAACAATGGCAAAGACTTCTCTGGCATTGTTGTCCGCCTTCTCAATCCTTCCTGAAAAGTAGCTACTTTTAGCGGCCTTGATTTCAGCATAGTAAACTTTCTGCGCCTTCCGCAGCTTGCTCTTAAGTTCGGGGCAGAACTCAAGGCGCCAGGCTCGCTCCAGCTTCTTGCACCCTAATTTAAGTTCTCTAAGCGCATGAGAGAACCAGGGTTTGGAGGGAGACGACCTCGACCGCCTGCTACCGCTCTTGTTAGTCTGTAGAGCGGCACTCTGTTCCACCCAAGCATTGAATGATTCCACCGCAGAATCCAAATTCAATGGCAGGGTCGGCCGGTGGGACGTGAGAGAGTCTGAAAAGGTAGACAAATTTATTCTCTGGGCATGAGAATGAGGGGCAGAAGAATTCTTCGGACCTTTTGACTTTATGGGCCAGGTGAACAGAATTAAGGCATGGTCTGACCAAGTGACCCACCTAGGGGGTAGCATAGAGATCTCAAAGTTGGAGCAGACTAGGTCCAACCAGTGGCCAGCCGCATGGGTGGGGAAGGTCACCCATTGTGTAAGATGCGCCAGCGAGAAGACTTCCGCCAAGCCGATCGATTCTGGTAGGTCCATCGCGTCCATATGAATATTAAAGTCCCCCAGAATAAGATATCGAGAGAATTTAAGGGCGCGGGGGACGATAACCTCCTCAATATTACCGGCAAAACAGCCCGCATAGCTAGGTGGGCGGTAAAGCAAAGTACCTCCCAAGGTGAAGTGGGGGGAGAGGATCACAGCGAAGTGTAACATTTCGGTTTCGCCAAGTGAGTCGGGCGGTTCACTCACCAAAGTCCAGTGGTCTCGGTAGATTACAGCGGTAGATACTTTGTGTATCTATTTTTCTCTAATAACTCTGCTGCTCTCATGCCTTCCTCTTCATGTCCCTCCTCAAGCTTCCTGTCTCCCACTTATCTTTCCTGACGAGGGGCCCGATTCACAGAAGTAACTTAAGACAAAATCCTAAACTTACTACTTTTGGTATTCACAGAAGGCACTTAGTAGTAGTAAAGTTAGGATTTTGTCTTAAGTCTGACTTAAGTCTGTCTTAAGTCTGTCCTAAATTTGTCTTAAGTCTGCCTTAAGTCTATCTTAAGTCTGTCCTAAATTCTTCTTAAGCTTGTCTTAAGTCTGTCCTAAGTTTGTCTTAAGTTAAGTCTGTCCTAAATTTGTCTTAAGTCTTTCTTAAGTCTGTCCTAAGTTTGTCTTAAGTTTCTCTAAAGTCTGTCTTAAGTCTGTCTTAAGTCTGACTTAAGTCTGTCCTAAGTTTGTCTTAAGTTTGTCTTAAGACTGTCTTAAGTCTGTCTTAAGTCTGTCTTAAGTCTGTCTTAAGCCTGTCTTAAGTCTGTCCTAAATTCGTCTAAAGTCTGTCCTAAGTTTGTCTTAAGTTTGTCTAAAGTCTGTTTTAAGTCTGTCTTAAGTCTGTCCTAAATTCGTCTTAAGTCTGTCTTAAGTCTGTCTTAAGTCTGTCCTAAATTTGTCTTAAGTCTGTCCTAAATTTGTCTTAAGTCTGTCCTAAATTTGTCTTACGTTTGTCTTAAGACTGTCTTAAGTCTGTCTTAAGTCTGTTTTAAGTCAAACTTAAGTCAAACTTAAGACAAAATCCTAACTTTACTACTACTAAATGCCTTCTGTGAATACCAAAAGTACTAAGTTTAGGATTTTGTCTTGTTAGTTCTGTGAATCGGGCCCCCACTGTGTCTCCACCACTCCTGTTCTCCCAAGTCACAGTCCCCCTCAATCTTTCTTCTCATGTCTGTTTTCTTCCTGTATTGTGTTTTCTCTTTGAGACACACAGGGGCTGATTCACAGAACTAACTTAAGACAAAATCCTAAACTTACTACTTTTGGTATTCACAGAAGTTAGGATTTTGTCTTAAGTTTGTCTTAAGACAAACTAAAGACAGACTTAAGACAGACTTAAGACAAAATCCTAACTTAAGTCTGTCTTAAGTTTATCTTAAGACAAAATCCTAACTTCTGTGAATACCAAAAGTAGTAAGTTTAGGATTTTGTCTTAAGTTAGTTCTGTGAATCGGGCCCCTAGACCACAGGCCCTCCTGTCCTGTGATTTATCCTGTGAGGGTTCGAGGACATGTTACTCGCACGGCGGGTGACCCGGGGGTCCGCAGAGTCCTGCTTGGTTGGCACAGGATGGGATGACTATGAGACTGCCCTGGCTGCCCGGATGCCATGCTGCTGGAAGGCGCGTCACTAAAACTACATTTCCCAGGTATCCAGGCGCGTGGCTGGCATAGCACTGAACGAGGACCTAGGCCAGAGAGGGTCTCTCCATGCCTGCAGCGACTCTTCCAGCCCTGCCAAGTGCCACGCATCAAGTATTAGACTGACGCATTTCAGTGTGGTGGTCCGCATCACTGCACCGAAATGCGAAGTCACGCATAATAGCGCCTCCTGAGCTGTCAAGGAGTGCTAGTAATCACCATGACAAAGCACTGAAACTGGAGGGGCAGCGCGCTGCGCGTGCTACCCCAGTGGGGGTGCTGGTTTTCCATGAGTCCCATCTGCCTCTTTGAAGATGTCTCGGCCAGAGCCGGCGTCAGCAGACACGCGTGCTCGCGTGATGTCTTATCATCATGATATAAAGATGGTTGTTCAAGCCCGTGCAGGTAACATGACTGCGTGGTCTCAGCTCTGCTTTCTCAGCCTCACCTGCTGCTGTGTTTACTAAACACAGCAGAGGGAGTTGTGTTCCTGGTGACACTGGTGTGGGGTCACGGTTTGGTTTACGTTATATGTTCATCTCCCCCTGGCACGTGCTTTCCAGTCAAGGAAGGGACTTCCTGTTGCATCATTTAAACAATGAGCCTTTTAACGCCTGCCTTCCAGCAGCGTTCATTTTTGGCGCTAAACTCTGTCTACCAATGTTAATAGACAGGGTTTAGCGTCAAAAAGCATGCACGTTTGCATGGGAACGCCCATGTACCACCTATGTAACGCCCCTGTGATGCAAAGTAATGCAAAGCTGCGTTTCGTGCCATAGAGGGTGGCTTTGTGGGGCCTTGTAAATATGGACCAGCACACTGCGCCCCCGGAGCATCAAAAAAAGTGACGCTCCTGTGGTGCAAGGAGCTTGTAAATAAGCCCCTAGGCTTAGTGTCGGGTTTGTATTAAAAAACGTAATGCTAACCCGAAGCTAAACCTTTGAGAATCTGGGCCGTCGTGTTCCTAATTAATAATCATCATTATTCGCTGATGATCTGTTTATTCACTGAGTACAGAGAGAGTTTACTCAAACAGTCTCCTTTCTGCCCTAGTTACCCCGGGCCCAGGTTCACCCCGAGTCTGTGCACCACGCCGGCTAGTGCTGAGAAGCCCCGGCCCTTCCTTCATTTGATGGTCAAGTCACGTCGGTGTTACTTGATTTTGGCCTTCAAAGAAACCAATATAAGAAATCAAAAATAGCGCATATCCAACTTCTAGTGAAATGTAGTTATTGGTACATCATATGTAACTGTAGGGTGTGCACGGATCGGCAGTGTTACCCCTGTAGTAACCCTGTAAGACACCCATGCAGCTGCACTGCTCTTAGGTTTGAAGGTCCGAGTCATTTGGTTTATTTTCTGGACAGCGCCCTCTGCTTGTCACTGGCTCTTCGGGTCAACTCTGAGCACACAGGCTTCGGGACCCTGTCTGCGGCCGGTCACTGCTGCACGTCAAATCTCTGATCTAATGGCACCTGTAGTGTCGTGTGAGTTAGCAAGGTCATCGAGAAGATCGTCAACAGACAGCTAACCCAATACCTCGAAGAAAACAGCATCCTAGACCCGTCCCAGTCAAGGTTCCGCAGCAACCACAGCACCGAGACCGCCCTCATCGCCGCCACCTATGACATCAGGACCCTGCTGGACAACGGCGAGACCGCGGCCCTCATCCTCCTGGACCTCTCCGCCGCCTTCAACACCGTCTGCCACCGCACACTAGGCACACGCATCCACGACGCAGGGATCCGAGACAAGGCCCTGGAATGGACCACCTCCTTCCTCTCCGGCAGAACCCAGAGCGTCCGCCTCCCCCATTCCGATCCGAAGCCTCCGAGATCATATGCAGCGTACCCCAGGGCTCTTCCCTCAGCCCGACACTGTTCAACATCTACATGGCCCCGCTCGCACACGTCGCCCGACAGCACGACCTCAACTTAATCTCCTACGCCGAAGACACTCAACTGATCCTCTCCCTCACCAAGGACCCCCTCACTGCCAAATCCAACCTCCATGAAGGAATGAAGGCCGTCGCCGACTGGATGAAGATCAGCAAACTGAAGCTGAACACAGACAAGATGGAGGTCCTCATCCTCGGCTCCAACCCTTCAGCCTGGAATGACTCGTGGTGGCCGACGGCACTGGGGGCAGCCCCAACACCCACCGACCACGCACGCAACCTGGGAATCATTCTCAACTTAACGCTCTCCATGACGAAGCAAGTCAACGCCGTCTCCTCCTCCTGCTTTAACACCGTCCACATGCTACGCAAGATCTACAGATGGATCCTGACAGATACAAGAAGAACAGTCAACCAGGCCCTCGTCAGCAGCAGACTCGACTACGGAAACACCCTCTACGCGGGAGCCCGGGCCAAGCTCAACAAATGACTGCAACGCATTCAAAACGCCTCTGCACGCCTGATCCTCGATGTACCACGCCACAGCCACATCACCCCCCCCACCTGAGGGACCTGCACTGGCTCCCCGCCAACAAGAGGATTTCCTTCAAGCTCCTCATCCACGCACACAAGGCACTGCACAAGACCGTACCTCAACAGACGACTCTACTTTTGCATCCCCAACCGCCAGCTCCGTTCCGCCGACCTCGCCCTCGCCACCGTCCCTTGCATCCCACCTCGCCGGCAAGACATTAAACACCCTCCCACTGAGCCTACGACAGACCCGAGACCTGCTGACCTTCAGGAGGATACTCAAGACCTGGCTGTTCGATCAGTAGCACCCCCCTTTTTTCTCCCAGCGCCTTGAGACCCTCACGGGTAAGTAGTGCACTCTACAAATTCTTGATTGATTGATTGAGCAATGACAGTACCCTTGTGGCTCCTGATGGACACCCGAGGAGCCAGAGCCCGGAGCCAGGCCCGGAGCCAGGCCTGTGCAGTATTACCGGTGCCATTTTAGTAGCGTTGATATCTCAATCTTGTGTGCATGAAGATCTGTTTGCGACACTTGTTGCTTTCCACCACTAATGTCCTCTTTCATCCTCCCTTCCTTCCTATCTCCCACCCCTCTATCTGTTCCCCTTCTTCCCTGTCTCTCTGTTTCTCTTTCCTTCTCTCTCTTTCCTTTTCTCCCACTTCTCTCTTCTCACCCCCTCCTCCTGTCCCTCCCTTAGCCCTCCTTACCTCCTCGTACACCGACATCCCTCTCACCGCATTCATCGTGCTCGGGCGCTTTTTCTGCAACAAGAAAGATGACGTGTCCATTAATCTATCACTTCCCTGCGAGGACCCTGGTGAACTCTTGTGGCTGACACAGCCTCACTGAATAAAATTGTGGGCCTGATTCACAGAATGAACTTAAGACTCAATCCTAAACTTACTACTATTTTGGTATTGACAGAATGAACTTACTACTTTTGGTATTCACAGAAGTCAGGATTTTGTCTTAAGTTTGTCTTAAGACAAACTTAAGACAGACTTAAGACAGACTTAAGACAGACTTAAGACAGACTTAAGACAAAATCCTAACTTCTGTGAATACCAAAATTAGTAAGTTCATTCTGTGAATGCCAAAAGTAGTAAGTTTAGGATTGAGTCTTAAGTTCATTATGTGAACTGGGCCCCGTGTGACTAAAAGTGGTCTGAAGAGTGGAGGAAAAGTTGCGACGGTGTATTACATAAAGTTTGGGTGTCCTGCTCTGGGGTAAAAAATAGAATTAGGGGAACATGGATGAAAGCCATCTATGGAGCAGTGATCGTGGGGGGTCCTGGTGAGCTGACGTCACTCATAGCGATGTTAAGGAGATGTACCACCACCTGCCTGGTGTGGTGCCTGAATATTGTGTTCTAAATATTGTTTACAAAAATATCGTCCCACTGACGTTAATAGTAAAGTTACACCTAACGGGATGGTATTTTTGTGAAAGATCTTTAGGACATTATATAGGGCAGACACTATTCTGACATCCACCCCCTTGTTTGGATTCTGTAGCTGGAGATGTGCCTGTATGTGATGTCCTGGGACTGTATTATAAACAAACAGGCACATGCATCAATATTGCATTTTCCAATTCCTTAATTGCGAAAAATAAGGAATCGCAATTAAGGATTTGCAAAATGCAATGCGTCAAGAAATCGCTAAATAAATTGCGATTTCTTAATATTCCTTAATTGCGACTCGCAAATTACGAGTCGCAATTAAGGAATACCTCCCCATCCATTCCTATGGGCATAGAGGCCCATAGGCATGAATGGAAAGACATTCTTAATTTGCAATTCACCATTAAAAATTCGCAAATTAAGAATGCAATTTCAAGGGTGCAGGGGTGTCCACTCACATGCCCCAAGGGCATGTGTGTGTGTAAAATGGAACTTTGAAAAATGCACTTTAGTGCATTTTTCAAAGTTTTCGCAAATAACCATGAAGGGTCAACTTCATGGTAATTTGCTCCACTTATTTGCGAATTCACAAATTTTAAAAGTTTGATGCATTGCATTTAAGGAATCTCAATTTGAGATTCCTTAAATGCAATCGCAATTTAAGAAATCGCAATTTTGCGATTTCTTAAATTGCGAAAATTACAAAATTGATAATGCATCTAAAAAACGGAAATTGCATTCGCAAACGACCGAATTTTGCGATTCGCACCATTCGCGAATGGAATTTCCTTTGATGCATGTGCCCCAAAATGCGATTTCTCTATTTGTGCCTCGGTGCACCTTTCAAAAGGTGCCCCGGGCTAAACCAGGGCAGTGTGCCATGTTAGAAGAATGCGCTGCCCCCAGGGTATCCACAAAGTCGCGCCACCCTCGAGGCAGCACATCCAAGTTGAAAAGGGAGCAGCTGTTTAAAGGATGCTCCGTGTTTCACAGTGCAGGTGGCAATCCGCCGGAACTTTTGAGAGGAGAGAGAACTGCTTGCTGGCGGGTGCAGTGTGTTAGGGGAATGTCTGGGGGGTTGGACCCCCTCTCTCCCCTCCAGAGGGCTATCTTTAGGAGTTGCGCCCTCAATGTGCTTCCTATGGGCCTGTTTGCCTCTGCAACTGGATGTATGACATTACAACGCATGCATTTACATCGCATGCCTTTACAACGCAACTATTACAACGCAGTCCATTACAACGCATAGTGCTTTGGGGCGCTGGATAGCGAATAGTTTAATTTACTATTCCAACTCCAGTCCCCGTGGATAGTAGGGAAGGTTATTGGATAGTAAATTAACCTATTCCCTATCCTAGAGCGCCCCCCAGAGCAATGCGTTGTAATACTTTGCGTTGTAATGGTTGCGTTGTAAAGGCTCTGCGATGTAAAAGTTACGTTGTAAGTGTTGTTCACCTCTGCAACCATGTCCAAACTATGGCTCAGGTCCATAATCAAAGTGATAGCCTCGTTTGAATTAGGCCACACCCCTATGCAAATGAGGGAACGCCCTCTTATGATAGTGCAGGCGCTACATGTGCTAAAGCGCTATCGATATTACATAAGGGGATGGGCAAGCTTCGGAGGATCCTTCTGTAATACCATTGTGCCCCCGGACTCCAGCTGACATGCTTTGAGCATGCTCTCTGGTGGATGTGTGTGGGTTGCAAGACTTTTTGTCCTGGCTAGTCACTGTGATGTCCATCGATGGAGCCGTGTGAGGGCACAGCGACCTCTGTTGGTGGAAGCGTGTATGTGGGTATCGACAGTTCCATCCCTGCTGTTGTAGTAGAGTATGCATGAGTGCAATGTGACATACACTGGTGAAGTGTGTAAGCGTGGAAAGGCAGTGTGACCTTCTCTACTGGAGGAACACTAGTTTGTGTGTTTGTGTTTCACTGTGAGGACTGTGTGTCCGCGTCTCGCCGGACATTGCATGTGTATTTATTTGAGTTGTTGGCGTTACTTTTTCTCTGGTGGGCGGTGCAATAGTCTATGATGGAGCCCATCCCACAAGGCTGAGGAGGCTGGTGTTGAAGAGATGAACACTGAAGTGAATGGTGGAGTTGAGAAGATGGGAGTTGTGGAAGCGTTTTTTCGGTTTATATATTCATTAATAAATAATGCTACTGAATAATGATTTTTATGATGGATCCAATACACGAATGCGAAACATGTATAGTTGAAACAAGTTTAATATACCATTATAGCCCAGCGTAGTGGGCTATACCGGCTATTAAAGGCCCGCTCCCGCGTTAAAGGCCCAAGCCGAAGGTGAGGGACTTTAACAAGGTACCGGGACTTTAATAGCCGGTATAACCCTGCTTCGAAGAGCTATAAGGCTATTAGAACATTCTGCCACTAGAGGGCAGAATGCTTTAACAAATAAAACAAAGGCCTCTCGGAACTTGAGGGGAGAGGCCTTTAAAAACAACATTGGAGTGTTGCTCTGCTGGCCTTTACCGGCCTGTAGAAGCACCGAGCACTCCATTGTGTACAAAGGAGCTCCCAACATTCCAATGTTCTAATATAATATATAGAAGTGTTTTTATTAACATGATGTAGTTGTGCCACATTTTCATAGAATGCTGCAGTGATTAACTTGGATGCAGTTCTGATGCTGTTCTGCTTTCACTTCTGCTCTTCGCCCTCTCACTTTATCCCCCTGCGTATCTTCTCTCCCCACAGGCTCTGCAGAGCGAAGACTGTTTCACCTCATAAAATTTTACAACATGCATCTATTATGAATAAACTCTCTAGAGACCCCAGCTGTAACTTTTCTAAAGTTTCCAATGTTACATATTATTTTGGACAGCTCTACATAGGAAAAATGCAGAAGATGCTAAATATTATCTTAAAATGGGATAGCATTTATGAATTTCACAGTGATGTAGAAACCTCTGATTTGTCTAAAATGTGTTACTTATAACAATGTCACAAGGAGACTGCATGCTTTCTATTTGTTATGCAAGAATTGTGTATCAGAACCCCTTGGCTCTGGGGAGAGCCACAAGACTTTCCTATTCTACTAAGGATGCTGCATGATTTCTTAGGGCCTGATTCACAGAACTAACTTAAGACAAAATCCTAAACTTACTACTTTTGGTATTCACAGAAGTTAGGATTTTGTCTTAAGTTTGACTTAAAACAGACTTAAGTTAGGATTCTGTCTTAAGTCTGTCATAAGACAAAATCCTAACTTCTGTGAATACCAAAAGTAGTAAGTTTAGGATTTTGTCTTAAGTTAGTTCTGTGAATCGGCCCCTTACTGATTTTGCTGTTCATTTGGGACTTACACATTTCTGATGTCTGACTACTCTGCACTTTGCATTTGAGTCTTCATGGCATTTATTTCTGACCTGCCTGATTTGGTTATAAAAACCCTTTAACTTTTCTCCTGATTTATAACCGGTTATGGAGTGATCCCAGTTACTTATGACGATTACACTGTTAAATGGATGTTTGGGAATGTGACTTTTTGCCCAAGATCAACCAGGAGCAGAAGCACCTGAGATAATTTTTAGAATGTTTTGAATCTTAGGGTGTCCTGAATATTGGGGTACAGGTTTCGCTTCCACAGTGGTGATGAGGAAATGGTTGGCGTTAAGGAGATAGGCGGTATTGAGGAGATGTCTGGTTTTGGGGAACTAGGTGGTAAGAAATAAGCGGTGTTGAAATGGATGGCGTTTAGGAGATGCGTGACGTTGAGACAATGAGTGGGAGTGTGACAATAGGCAGTATTGGGGGCATAGGTTTAGTTGAGGACATGGGTGGTATGTTGAGATGTTTTTTTAGGAAAGGGATAGTACTTAAGAAAAGGGCAGTTTTGGGTAGATGGGTGGTATTGAGGAGATGGGTAGACCCATGGAGATGGGTGGTTTAAGGTGGTAGGTGGTGTTGAAATTGGCAGCATTGGGATGGTCTGTGATTTTGTAGAGGAGATTAATATAGATGAGAATATGAGTGGTGTTGAGGAGGTGGGAAGTGGTTTGGAGATGGTCAGACCTGTGGAGATGGGTGGGTTTGAGTGCGTGGCCGATGTTGTGATTGGTGGCATTGAGATGGATGGTGTTGTCATGGAGATGTTTACTGCTGAGTTGATGAGTGGTGTTATGGAAATGAGCAGACCTCTGAAGATGGGTGGTGAGCAGGTGAGCAATGTTGAGATGGACAACATTGGGATTTTTGGTTTTGAGACGAGTGCTGTTGGGGAGACAGGGAGTGTTGAGAATCCAGGGGCTATTGAAGGGAAAAGACTCGTTAATGTGTTGGGTGGTGGAGAAATGATAGGCAGTATTCATTAGGTGGGTGGAGTTAACAAGTCAGGTGTTGTTCAAGGGATGAAGAGTATTGAGGTGGTGAAATGATGGACAATATTATTTATTTATTTAAAAGAGTTTCATACAGCACTGGCTAGACCCGGAGGTATCAGAGCGCTTTACATGAGAATCAACAATGTAACAGAAAAAGTTCAACAATTACACAATAAATCCCAAAAAAAGAATAGGCAATACAATTAGGAGAGGGGAGAAAGGAGAGAGAGAGGCAGTGGAGGGGGTATGGGAGGTGAGAAAGGGAGGATAAGGGAAGAGACAATACGCAGAGACGAAAAGAAGTCTGGGTGGTGTTGAGGCGATGGGTGGTGGTGGGTGGTGTTGAGGCACTGGGAGGGGGTAAAGGCGATAAGTGGTGATTAGGCGATGGGTGGTGGTGGGTGGTGTTGAGGCAATGGGCGAGGTTGAGGTGATGGGTGGTGTTGAGGAGATGGGTGGTGGTGGGTGGTGTTGAGGCACTGGGAGGGGGTTGAGGCGATGGATGGTGTTGAGGAGATGGGTGGTGATGAGTGATGTTGAAGAGATGGCGATGAGGTGTGCAGTAATGTGGATCAGGACGATGCTGAGGAAACAGGGAATGTTGGAATGCTGCTGACGGTGGTGTTGAGGTGTAGCATGTTGAGGAGATGGGTGTTGTTGAGGTGCTGGGGTGAAGCCATGTGGTGTGGAGCATGTTGGCAGTGTTGCTGAGAAGGGCGCATTGAGGAGAATGTCAGTGGTGAGATATGGAGCATTAAGGACATGGTCAGTGCTGAAGCAAGGACAGTGTGTTTAAGAAAGTATGTCTTGAAGAGACGGGATGTGTTGAGGGAACTGAGGGCCCGATTCACAGAATGAACTTAAGACTCAATCCTAAACTTACTACTTTTGGCATTCACAGAATGAATTTACTACTTTTGGTATTCACAGAAGATAGGATTTTGTCTTAAGTTTGTCTTAAGACAAACTTAAGACAGACTTAAGACAAACTTAAGACAGACATAAGACAGACTTAAGACGAAATCCTAACTTAAGTCTGTCTTAAGTCTGTCTTAAGTCTGTCTTAAGTCTGTCTTAAGTCTGTCTTAAGTTTGTCTTAAGTCTGTCTTAAGTTTGTCTTAAGACAAACTTAAGACAGACTTAAGACAAACTTAAGACAGACATAAGACAGACTTAAGACGAAATCCTAACTTAAGTCTAACTTAAGTCTGTCTTAAGTCTGTCTTAAGTTTGTCTTAAGTCTGTTTTAAGTCTGTATTAAGACAAACTTAAGACAAAATCCTAACTTCTGTGAATGCCAGAAGTAGTATGTGCATTCTGTGAATACCAAAATAGTAGTAAGTTTAGGATTGAGTCTTAAGTTCATTCTGTGAATCGGGCCCCGTGAGTAGAAAGAGGTGAGAAGCATTGATGACACTGATGGTGTTAAGATGAGCGGTGTGGAGGAGTGCGGCTGTAGAGAGGTCTAAAGCAGTGCTGAGCAGATGGGTAGCAATGTGTTTGGTCTCTTACCAATAGTGGCTTCTCCAGGCAGATGTTGAAAGCCTTCGTCTGATTGGGTGTAAGCTTCTTCAATGGAACCCGTACCTCTCCAATGAAGTCGTTGCGACCAAACTTGTCTTCATCACACACAGAAAGCCTGTACGACCAGAAGAGACAACAATGGCATTAAATACTCATGTCAGGGCTTCCATATACTGCTACGGGGCTTGTGAAAAAAGATTTTGTGGAGCACTCTTAAGTCGTTTTGCACAATGTACAAGGGAAAGGCATAATCCATACGTGCGGCTTTCACATTTCCTGCCTTGACAAACCTCTGCACACTGTTCCTCCCCCATGCTCCCTGCCCAACTTCTCGGTATCTTTATCTCACCTCTGCAAATATTTCTCTTTTTCGCATCTCTCTCCCTCTTCTCTTCTCTATGCACTGCTTTACTACAACCCCCTCTACCTGTCCCATGCACCTATGCCATGATACATCCTGCATACCTCTCCTCAATCCGTAACTCAAGATAACAATATACACTGTCCGGGAATGCAGGGGCCTCCTCTCTTCTAGTGTCACTTGCTTCTAAATGTTCCTGTGTTACAATGGTCTAAATATCCTTGCATCGCGATGGTCTAAATATCCTTGAGTCAAGATGGTCTAAATATCCTTGAGTCAAGATGGTCTAAATATCCTTGAGTCATGATGGTCTAAATACCCTTGCATCACGATGGTCTAAATACCCTTGCATCACGATGGTCTAAATACCCTTGCATCACGATGGTCTAAATTTTCTTTCATCATGATGGTCTAAATATCCTTGCCTCACGATGGTCTAAATTTTCTTGCATCATGATGGTCTAAATATCCTTGAGTCAAGATGGTCTAAATACCCTTGCATCACGATGGTCTAAATACCCTTGCATCACGATGGTCTAAATTTTCTTTCATCACGATGGTCTAAATATCCTTGAGTCAAGATGGTCTAAATATCCTTGAGTCATGATGGTCTAAATACCCTTGCATCACGATGGTCTAAATACCCTTGCATCACGATGGTCTAAATACCCTTGCATCACGATGGTCTAAATTTTCTTTCATCACGATGGTCTAAATATCCTTGAGTCAAGATGGTCTAAATATCCTTGAGTCAAGATGGTCTAAATATCCTTGAGTCATGATGGTCTAAATATCCTTGAGTCAAGATGGTCTAAATATCCTTGAGTCATGATGGTCTAAATACCCTTGCATCACGATGGTCTAAATACCCTTGCATCACGATGGTCTAAATTTTCTTGCATCATGATGGTCTAAATATCCTTGAGTCAAGATGGTCTAAATATCCTTGAGTCATGATGGTCTAAATACCCTTGCATCACGATGGTCTAAATACCCTTGCATCACGATGGACTAAATACCCTTGCATCACGATGGTCTAAATTTTCTTTCATCATGATGGTCTAAATATCCTTGCCTCACGATGGTCTAAATTTTCTTGCATCATGATGGTCTAAATATCCTTGCCTCACGATGGTCTACATTTTCTTTCATCACGATGGTCTAAATATCCTTGCATCATGATGGTCTAAATATCCTTGAGTCAAGATGGTCTAAATATCCTTGAGTGTAGATGGTCTAAATACCCTTGCATCACGATGGTCTAAATACCCTTGCATCACGATGGTCTAAATACCCTTGCATCACGATGGTCTAAATTTTCTTTCATCATGATGGTCTAAATATCCTTGCCTCACGATGGTCTAAATTTTCTTGCATCATGATGGTCTAAATATCCTTGAGTCAAGATGGTCTAAATACCCTTGCATCACGATGGTCTAAATTTTCTTTCATCATGATGGTCTAAATACCCTTGCATCACGATGGTATACATTTTCTTTCATCATGATGGTCTAAATATCCTTGCCTCACGATGGTCTAAATTTTCTTTCATCACGATGGTCTAAATATCCTTGCATCATGATGGTCTAAATATCCTTGAGTCAAGATGGTCTAAATATCTTTGAGTCACGATGGTCTAAATACCCTTGCATCACGATGGTCTAAATACCCTTGCATCACGATGGTCTAAATTTTCTTTCATCATGATGGTCTAAATATCCTTGCCTCACGATGGTCTAAATTTTCTTGCATCATGATGGTCTAAATATCCTTGAGTCAAGATGGTCTAAATACCCTTGCATCACGATGGTCTAAATTTTCTTTCATCATGATGGTCTAAATACCCTTGCATCACGATGGTCTAAATACCCTTGCATCACGATGGTCTAAATTTTCTTTCATCACGATGGTCTAAATATCCTTGCCTCACGATGGTCTAAATTTTCCTGCATCATGATGGTCTAAATATCCTTGCCTCACGATGGTCTAAATTTTCTTTCATCATGATGGTCTAAATATCCTTGCCTCACGATGGTCTAAATTTTCCTGCATCATGATGGTCTAAATACCCTTGCATCACGATGGTCTAAATTTTCTTTCATCACGATGGTCTAAATATCCTTGCCTCACGATGGTCTAAATTTTCCTGCATCATGATGGTCTAAATATCCTTGCCTCACGATGGTCTAAATTTTCTTTCATCATGATGGTCTAAATATCCTTGAGTCAAGATGGTCTAAATACCCTTGCATCACGATGGTCTAAATTTTCTTTCATCACGATGGTCTAAATTTTCTTTCATCATGATGGTCTAAATATCCTTGAGTCAAGATGGTCTAAATACCCTTGCATCACGATGGTCTAAATTTTCTTTCATCACGATGGTCTAAATTTTCTTTCATCATGATGGTCTAAATACCCTTGCCTCACAATGGTCTAAATTTTCTTGCATGATGATGTTCTAAATATCCTTGCATCACGACGGTCTAAAAACTCCTTGCATCACGATGGTCTAAATATCCTACATTGCAATGATCTAAATATCCCTATGTCATGACGGTCCCTGTAAGCCAGACCCAGCTATCTTCCCACCAACACCTCGGTTGTCTGAGACGTACAGATTTCCTTGTGTCTTGATTCAGGGCACCATTCTCTGCCCAGCCTCCCCATAAGAGAGAAACAGGGTGAGAATAAGTGTCTGCTCCCTTCCTTCCTGCCTTCCCTACTCAGATATTATATTTATGTCTCAATTTATTACTTTTTAATGTTTCTTCTAACTTTTTTGGATTCCCTTGTACATTCTCTCTAGATTTCTTTGCAGACAATGTGCTGGTGGGTGACCTGAGCCCACATCCGAGGTGCCAGGAATCCCTGGCCCCCAAGTTTATTGGCACATAGACCCACACACCGCTGTGCTGATGTCCCTCCGCCCTGACCGGCACCACTTCCGTCTAGGTGGACCAGGCTCTGATGACGTGAGCATTGGTGCGGGGCGTGTGTGGTTGCTAGGCCAATGGTCTTGTACGGCGCACGTCTTGCTGCTTGGAGAGTGCATGTGTCCTGTATGGTTCAATGTTCATTCTTTGGGTCTATTTGACCAGACCGGTGTGTTGAAGTTGACTACATGCCTATTGGTTGATGGCGGCTGTCCGTCTACTTCTATACTACTAGGATGAGGAGGGCTGTGACGGCTGCGCGAGGCGTTGTCATGCTGGCTCTGGGGCGTGCAGGACATCAGGATGCTTTTTTGGAAAATGCCGGTGCAGGGGTGTTGCTGATGTGTGCAGGAGGAAGGCGGGCCTAGAGTATCATGACCGACACATTGACAGATGGTCTAGTGCTGTGGTGTTTCTGGTCTGGGCATTGGTTGGGACTGAGCCCTAGTGTCATGCAAGACGGGAAACGGCCATTACAACGAAGCCGTTTCCACGAAATCGTTAACCAGGCATGCAGTACAACGCATGCGTGGTTACCACGAAAGCCTTTACCACGCATACCTTTACTACGAGGTTTGTAGTAAAGGTATAGGTGGTAAAGGTAAAAAGTAAAAAAAGGGGGGCTTGGGGTGGTCTCCCCCCCCCCCCCAAAAAAAACTCACCTGAAGTCACGTCGGGTTATGTATTTAATCAGCGTCGTTTAAGAGAAAACGGAAAATAAACTTCCGCTTTCTCTTAACGACGTATGACGTCACCACGCAGGCAAACGAGGTAAATGTTATGCGTGGTAAACGAATTCCGTTGTAACGCATGCGTGGTAAAGGCATGCGTTGCAACGGAATTCGTTGTAACGTCATACATTCATGCAAGACATGGTGACAAGCAGAGAGGGTAATGTGAGAATCAGGGACAGACCTGAAGGCTCTGAGGTCTCAGGGACAGACCTGAAGGCTCTGAGGTCTCAGGGACAGACCTGAAGGCTCTGAGGTCTCAGGGATGGACCTGAAGGCTCTGAGGTCTCAGGGATGGATCTGAAGGCTCTGAGGTCTCAGGGATGGACCTGAAGGCTCTGAGGTCTCAGGGACAGACCTGAAGGCTCTGAGGTCTCAGGGATGGACCTGAAGGCTCTGAGGTCTCAGGGATGGACCTGAAGGCTCTGAGGTCTCAGGGATGGATCTGAAGGCTCTGAGGTCTCAGGGTGGACCTGAAGGCTCTGAGGTCTCAGGGATGGACCTGAAGGCCCTGAGGTCTCAGGGATGGATCTGAGGCTCTGAGGTCTCAGGGTTGGACCTGAAGGCTCTGAGGTCTCAGGGACAGACCTGAAGGCTCTGAGGTCTCAGGGATGGACCTGAAGGCTCTGAGGTCTCAGGGATGGACCTGAAGGCTCTGAGGTCTCAGGGGTGGACCTCAAGGCTCTGAGGTCTCAGGGATGGACCTGAAGGCTCTGAGTTCTCAGGGATGGATCTGAAGGCTCTGAGGTCTCAGGGATGGATCTGAGGCTCTGAGGTCTCAGGGGTGGATCTGAAGGCTCTGAGGTCTCAGGGATGGATCTGAAGTCTCTGAGGTCTCAGGGATGGACCTGAAGGCTCTGAGGTCTCAGGGATGGATCTGAAGGCTCTGAGGTCTCAGGGATGGATCTGAAGGCTCTGAGGTCTCAGGGATGGACCTGAAGGCTCTGAGGTCTCAGGGATGGACCTGAAGGCTCTGAGGTCTCAGGGATGGACCAGAAGGCTCTGAGGTCTCAGGGATGGACATGATATGGAGTCATGCTGAGTCACTGCAAATGGAAACCTCGGCCTGGTGTTCAAAGGACCATCCCTGAATGCTGGGAGTATGTCATCGAGGTCCTGTTGAGGAAGAACTCTTCTGCTACAAATAAGCAAAACTGTTCTGGAAAAGATGCACACTGGTCTAAAACGTAAAAACGAATGCCTGTTGCTCTTTGCAGCTCTATTTGTGAACAACATTCAGCACATTTCTTTGAATAAGTTTGCTTTTCTAAAGTTGATTTTTGATTCAATAAACATTATTGTTTTTTTCATAGTCTTTGCTCCCTAATTCAGGTTCCACTTAATTTTGTGGACTTTCACTTATGGAATTCTTGTCTAAATTACTTTTAAGTCTTCATTTTCATTTCATTTCATGGGCATTATAAAGCGCATGGCTACTCAAACATGGGTTTCCCAGCGCTAACAGATGACCTGAGTGAGGAACAAGCTGAATTCAGGAGAACAGATACGTTTTCAGTTGCTTCCTAAAGCTGAGCAAGTTCTTGTTAGTTCTTATTGTTAGATCTTAAAAGCCTGCTTGTTTTCAGTTGTATCGGTGCTTCGGTCAGTTGTTCTATATGTATCTATCTGAGGTTTCAAGCAGTGCGTCTCACCAACTTTTCATCTCATAAGAGGGAAATGACTTGTGGGGTCCCCCAGGGCTCCTCTCTCTCCCCGCTTCTTTTTAACCTGTACCTACTTCCTTTAATTTGCTCCTTGAGCGAAAGAAAGGTTGGAACCTTTAACTATGCCGATGATTTGCAACTGGTGTTCGACATCCTGACAAAACCGAGCTGATCCTCACGGGTGGGTCTGCCAATCCGTGGAACTCCAACTTCTGGCCCACTCACTGGCCAATTCTCCTAGGCCGGCAGGTTCCACCAAAAGCTTGGGTATAGAAAGCGGTACAAAAGGGGTGGTGCTGGACGGAGCATCTGAATCAATCAAACACTCACCCCCAGTCAACAGATCTGGGTTTAATCCATCATCGTTCTTTAGCCCACTCTGCAACCCCAGTTCAGACATGGCCATATGCAAATCAGTCTGACCCTGTACCTCATGGGAACAGTCCAGCCCGAACTGCCAAGCCATGCCTTCCCTGTACCGGAAACAAGCTTCCGAGGACCGGTTTCTGGCATTTCAGCCGTCTTCAGCCAGGCTTGCTTGAATCCAGTGGCAAAGTGAGCAAGGGACTCACGTCTAAGCATACCCTGCCACACTTATGGCGGCCAAAGCGGTACAAAAGGGGGTGGTGATGGACGGAGCATCTGAACCAATCAAACACTCACACCCAGTCAAAAGATCTGGGTTTAATCCATCACCGTTCTTTAGCCCACTCTGCCACCCCAGTTCAGACATGGCCATATGCAAATCAGCAATGGCCTGTCCATGAAAGCCCAGATCAGCTCAGTTGTCTGTGCCCGCTTTTTCCAGTTGCAGAGAATAAAGAAGATTAGCAGATTCTTGAGTAGAGAAGCTCTGACTCGAGTCATTTTAGCCTTGGTAATCTCCCGACTGGACTATGCCAACTCATTATATGTAGGCATCCCTGCGTAGCAACTGAGACGCCTTCAATTGGTTCAGAACCAAGCTGCCAGGTTGATTTTTCACCAACACAAGTGGCACCACGTTAGGCCACTTATGAAAAGCCTCCACTGGTTCCCAGTGCCTTCAAGTTGGGTTGCACTATTTTTAAAGCTCTCCGTGGTAATAGTCCAGTTCTAGGGTCATGAAACCGTCTGGTGTAAATGCACTTAATAAGTGATTTTAACATAACAGGGAAGTATTGCTGCTTGGCTCAGAAGCCAGCGGGGAGCCAGGACACTTCGTCCCAGCGAACATCAAGGATGCGACCTCTCTCAACCAACCCTAACCATCCGGTTCCTACAGCAGATTTGTTTTTCAATTTTTCGTTTGAAAATGTAAGAGTAAATGTATGCAACCAACCCATGTTCTACACAAACAATTGATTTTTCAAGGCTTACTTGATTTATTAGAAGATTGAAGAAAAAGTGGAGGCAGCACCAAATTGCAAAGTAAATTGCAGGAGACCAGAATTTGCAAAAATAGATTTATCTTTCATTTTCTTTTTTTCAAAGAGCACAAGACAGCCAACGCGTTTCGCTCCCCAACCATGGGAGCTTCGTCAGGGCAAAGTTCAAAAGATATTTTGTCCAATGTCAGTACGATGTAGAGTATGAATAACGAAGACGGATAGTACCGATATGGTGGTACAGGTACTAATCAAGAATGCCGTAATGTAGCTACGTGGGGGGCCGTAAGGTCTCTTGATTCGAGTAATATCAAATTGACATCAGTGAATATTTTTCAGATTCCTTTACGATATCACAGAACAAGTTCGAAGACAGACAGTCCTTGATAAGCCGCTGTTACGAGTAACTCGGACGTAGTTCAAGGTGCGTAGAGGCCCCCGACGGAATCAGTCAACCTGATTTATTAGAAGATGTAAATGCCTCTTATGTCCTTCTATGCAGCGTATGTAGCATTCCTTTACGTTCCATTAGGCTGCCTTCTTTTAAACCATTGGCCCTGTTCCTTCTGTACGTTTTCCCTCCGTTTTACACCAGCTCTGTCACTAATACTTTCTATCACTAGAAACTATGCCTGACACTGTGCGGTATATTTACAAGGAGATAGCGCCACCAGAACATCACTTTTAGTGCAATCTGCTGGCGCTATACACTTCTTCATATTTACAAAGCAGTGTTAAGCCACTTTTTGTGGATTAATGCCGCCTTGTAAATACGGACCCTTTACACGCATCATGAAAGGCGCATGCAATGCTTGTTACTGTGGGCATTTCACTGCACCCATTGCTTATTGACGCTGTCCCAGATTTACAAGGTTGCGTAAATCTGACGCAGTGTCAAAAACTAACGCCGTGCGAGAGAAGACGTTAGAATGGCGAAACAAGGAGAAATGCTTTGATTTCTCCTCGTTTTTGTTTTTTCTATGTGTGCTGCATTCTGCCGCACACATTGAAGTAACAAATTGCCAAAAGGGATTGTTTATGTTCAGGAAGGGACACCTTCTGCACACGAACAATCATTCCCTGCAACACAGACCCCCTTGCACTATGGCTCAAGGGTGCATGCGTTGGCGGTAGGCAGCTAATTTTAGCACCAGCACTAGGAAAAACACGGGGGTGCTCTGTATTGTTGTAAATATGGTGCATCCCTGTGTTTTGGAAATGTCAGAGCGCGGCGCTGCCAAATTTGGCACAGCTCTGTGCACCAACTTTTTGTTTAAAATGCTCCTCAGTCTGATTCTAACTCTGCCACTGACACATTGACTGCCTCCCTTCTCTTCTGTGTGCCTCCATCTGACACCAGCTCTGTCACTGACACTCTGTGTGACCTGGATCTCTTCTCTTCCTCTACTCTCAGTCTGGCACTAGCTCTGTCACTGACACTCTGTGTGACCTGGGCCTCGTCTCTTCCTTTACTTTCTGTCTGGCACTAGCTCTGTCACTGACACTCTGTGTGACCTGGGCCTCGTCTCTTCCTTTACTTTCTGTCTGGCACTAGCTCTGTCACTGACACTCTGTGTGACCTGGGGCTCGTCTCTTCCTTTACTCTCAGTCTGGCTCTAGCTCTGTCACTGACACTCTGTGTGACCTTGGCCTCATCTCTTCCTTTACTCTCAGTCTGGCTCTAGCTCTGTCACTGACACACTGTGTGACCTGGGCCTCATCTCTTCCTTTACTCTCAGTCTGGCTCTAGCTCTGTCACTGACACACTGTGTGACCTGGGCCTCATCTCTTCCTTTACTCTCAGTCTGGCACTAGCTCTGTCACTGTCACTCTGTGTGACCTGGGCCTCTTCTCTTCCTTTACTCTCAGTCTGGCACTAGCTCTGTCACTGACACTCTGTGTGACCTGGGCCTCTTCTCTTCCTTTACTCTCAGTCTGACACCAGCTCTGTCACTGACACTCTGTGTGACCTGGGCTTCTTCCTTTACTCTCAGTCTGGCACCAGCTCTGTCACTGACACTCTGTGTGACCTGGGCCTCGTCTCTTCCTTTACTCTCAGTCTGGCTTTAGCTCTGTCACTGACACTCTGTGTGACCTGGGCCTCCCTTCTCTCCTATGTGCCTCCGTCTGACACCAACTCTGTCACTGACACTGTGTGTGACCTGGGCCTCGTCTCTTCCTTTACTTTCTGTCTGGCACTAGCTCTGTCACTGACAATCTGTGTGACCTGGGCCTCGTCTCTTCCTTTACTTTCTGTCTGGCTCTAGCTCTGTCACTGACACTCTGTGTGACCTGGGCCTCTTCTCCTCCTTTACTCTCAGTCTGGCACTAGCTCTGTCACTGACGCTCTGTGTGACCTGGGCCTCTTCTCTTCCTTTACTCTCAGCCTGGCACTAGCTCTGTCACTGTCACTCTGTGTGACCTGGGCCTCTTCTCTTCCTTTACTCTCAGTCTGCCTCTAGCTCTGTCACTGACACTCTGTGTGACCTGGGCCTCTTCTCTTCCTTTACTCTCAGTCTGGCACTAGCTCTGTCACTGACACTCTGTGTGACCTGGGCTTCTTCTCTTCCTTTACTCTCAGTCTGGCTCTAGCTCTGTCTCTGACACTCTGTGTGACCTGGGCTTCGTCTCTTCCTTTACTCTCAGTCTGGCTCTAGCTCCGTCTCTGACACTCTGTGTGACCTGGGCTTCGTCTCTTCCTTTACTCTCAGTCTGGCTCTAGCTCTGTCACTGACACTCTGTGTGACTTGGGCCTCGTCTCTTCCTTTACTCTCAGTCTGACACCAGCTCTGTCACTGACACTCTGTGTGACCTGGGCTTCTTCCTTTACTCTCAGACTGGCACTAGGTCTGTCACTGACACTCTGTGTGACCTGGGCCTCTTCTCTTCCTTTACTCTCAGTCTGGCACTAGCTCTGTCACTGACACTCTGTGTGACCTAGGGCTCTTCTCTTCCTTTACTCTCAGTCTGGCCCTAGATCTGTCACTGACACTCTGTGTGACCTGGGCCTCTTCTCTTCCTTTACTCTCAGTCTGGCTCTAGCTCTGTCACTGACACTCTGTGTGACCTAAGCCTCTTCTCTTCCTTTACTCTCAGTCTGGCACTAGCTCTGTCACTGACACTCTGTGTGACCTGGGCCTCTTCTCTTCCTTTACTCTCAGTCTGGCACCAGCTCTGTCACTGACACTCTGTGTGACCTGGGCCTCTTCTCTTCCTTTACTCTCAGTCTGGCCCTAGCTCTGTCACTGACACTCTGTGTGACCTGGGCCTCTTCTCTTCCTTTACTCTCAGTCTGCCTCTAGCTCTGTGACTGACACTCTGTGTGACCGGGGCCTCTTCTCTTCCTTTACTCTCAGTCTGCCTCTAGCTCTGTCACTGACACTCTGTGTGACTTGGGCCTCTTCTCTTCCTTTACTCTCAGTCTGCCTCTAGCTCTGTCACTGACACTCTGTGTGACCTGGGCTTCTTCTACTCTCTTCCTTTACTCTCAGTCTGGTTCTAGCTCTGTCACTGACACTCTGTGTGATCTGGGCCTCTTCTCTTCCTTTAATCTCAGTCTGGCACTAGCTCTGTCACTGACACTCTGTGTGACCTTGGCCTCATCTCTTCCTTTACTCTCAGTCTGGCTCTAGCTCTGTCACTGACACACTGTGTGACCTGGGCCTCATCTCTTCCTTTACTCTCAGTCTGGCTCTAGCTCTGTCACTGACACTCTGTGTGACTTGGGCCTCGTCTCTTCCTTTACTCTCAGTCTGACACCAGCTCTGTCACTGACACTCTGTGTGACCTGGGCTTCTTCCTTTACTCTCAGTCTGGCACCAGCTCTGTCACTGACACTCTGTGTGACCTGGGCCTCGTCTCTTCCTTTACTCTCAGTCTGGCTTTAGCTCTGTCACTGACACTCTGTGTGACCTGGGCCTCTTCTCTTCCTTTACTCTCAGTCTGCCTCTAGCTCTGTCACTGACACTCTGTGTGACCTGGGCCTCTTCTCTTCCTTTACTCTCAGTCTGGCACTAGCTCTGTCACTGACACTCTGTGTGACCTGGGCTTCTTCTCTTCCTTTACTCTCAGTCTGGCTCTAGCTCTGTCTCTGACACTCTGTGTGACCTGGGCTTCGTCTCTTCCTTTACTCTCAGTCTGGCTCTAGCTCCGTCTCTGACACTCTGTGTGACCTGGGCTTCGTCTCTTCCTTTACTCTCAGTCTGGCTCTAGCTCTGTCACTGACACTCTGTGTGACTTGGGCCTCGTCTCTTCCTTTACTCTCAGTCTGACACCAGCTCTGTCACTGACACTCTGTGTGACCTGGGCTTCTTCCTTTACTCTCAGTCTGGCACTAGGTCTGTCACTGACACTCTGTGTGACCTGGGCCTCTTCTCTTCCTTTACTCTCAGTCTGCCTCTAGCTCTGTCACTGACACTCTGTGTGACCTGGGCCTCGTCTCTTCCTTTACTCTCAGTCTGGCACTAGCTCTGTCACTGACACTCTGTGTGACCTGGGCCTCGTCTCTTCCTTTACTCTCAGCCTGGCTCTAGCTCTGTCACTGACACTCTGTGTGACCTGGGCCTCTTCTCTTCCTTTACTCTCAGTCTGGCACTAGCTCTGTCACTGACACTCTGTGTGACCTGGGCCTCTTCTCTTCCTTTACTCTCAGTCTGGCACTAGCTCTGTCACTGACACTCTGTGTGACCTGGGCCTCTTCTCTTCCTTTACTCTCAGTCTGGCACTAGCTCTGTCACTGACACTCTGTGTGACCTGGGCTTCTTCTCTTCCTTTACTCTCAGTCTGGCTCTAGCTCTGTCTCTGACACTGTGTGTGACCTGGGCTTCGTCTCTTCCTTTACTCTCAGTCTGGCTCTAGCTCCGTCTCTGACACTCTGTGTGACCTGGGCTTCGTCTCCTCCTTTACTCTCAGTCTGGCTCTAGCTCTGTCACTGACACTCTGTGTGACTTGGGCCTCGTCTCTTCCTTTACTCTCAGTCTGACACCAGCTCTGTCACTGACACTCTGTGTGACCTGGGCTTCTTCCTTTACTCTCAGTCTGGCACTAGGTCTGTCACTGACACTCTGTGTGACCTGGGCCTCTTCTCTTCCTTTACTCTCAGTCTGGCACTAGCTCTGTCACTGACACTCTGTGTGACCTGGGCCTCTTCTCTTCCTTTACTCTCAGTCTGGCACTAGCTCTGTCACTGACACTCTGTGTGACCTGGGCTTCTTCTCTTCCTTTACTCTCAGTCTGGCTCTAGCTCTGTCTCTGACACTGTGTGTGACCTGGGCTTCGTCTCTTCCTTTACTCTCAGTCTGGCTCTAGCTCCGTCTCTGACACTCTGTGTGACCTGGGCCTCGTCTCTTTCTTTACTCTCAGTCTGGCTCTAGCTCTGTCACTAACACTCTCTGTGACTTGGGCCTCTTCTCTTCCTTTACTCTCAGTCTGGCTCTAGCTCTGTCACTGACACTCTGTGTGACCTGGGCCTCGTCTCTTCCTTTACTCTCAGTCTGGCACTAGCTCTGTCACTGACACTCTGTGTGACCTGGGCCTCGTCTCTTCCTTTACTCTCAGCCTGGCTCTAGCTCTGTCACTGACACTCTGTGTGACCTGGGCCTCTTCTCTTCCTTTACTCTCAGTCTGGCACTAGCTCTGTCACTGACACTCTGTGTGACCTGGGCCTCTTCTCTTCCTTTACTCTCAGTCTGGCACTAGCTCTGTCACTGACACTCTGTGTGACCTGGGCCTCTTCTCTTCCTTTACTCTCAGTCTGGCACTAGCTCTGTCACTGACACTCTGTGTGACCTGGGCTTCTTCTCTTCCTTTACTCTCAGTCTGGCTCTAGCTCTGTCTCTGACACTGTGTGTGACCTGGGCTTCGTCTCTTCCTTTACTCTCAGTCTGGCTCTAGCTCCGTCTCTGACACTCTGTGTGACCTGGGCTTCGTCTCCTCCTTTACTCTCAGTCTGGCTCTAGCTCTGTCACTGACACTCTGTGTGACTTGGGCCTCGTCTCTTCCTTTACTCTCAGTCTGACACCAGCTCTGTCACTGACACTCTGTGTGACCTGGGCTTCTTCCTTTACTCTCAGTCTGGCACTAGGTCTGTCACTGACACTCTGTGTGACCTGGGCCTCTTCTCTTCCTTTACTCTCAGTCTGGCACTAGCTCTGTCACTGACACTCTGTGTGACCTGGGGCTCTTCTCTTCCTTTACTCTCAGTCTGGCCCTAGATCTGTCACTGACACTCTGTGTGACCTGGGCCTCGTCTCTTCCTTTACTCTCAGTCTGGCTCTAGATCTGTCACTGACTCTCTGTGTGACCTGGGCTTCTTCCTTTACTCTCAGTCTGGCACTAGGTCTGTCACTGACACTCTGTGTGACCTGAGCCTCGTCTCTTCCTTTACTCTCAGTCTGGTTCTAGGTCTGTCACTGACACTCTGTGTGACCTGGGCCTCTTCTCTTCCTTTACTCTCAGTCTGGCACTAGCTCTGTCACTGACACTCTGTGTGACCTGGGCCTCTTGTCTTCCTTTACTCTCAGTCTGGCACCAGCTCTGTCACTGACACTCTGTGTGACCTGGGCCTCGTCTCTTCCTTTACTCTCAGTCTGGCTTTAGCTCTGTCACTGACACTCTGTGTGACCTGGGCCTCCCTTCTCTCCTATGTGCCTCCGTCTGACACCAACTCTGTCACTGACACTCTGTGTGACCTGGGCCTCGTCTCTTCCTTTACTTTCTGTCTGGCACTAGCTCTGTCACTGACACTCTGTGTGACCTGAGCCTCGTCTCTTCCTTTACTCTCAGTCTGGTTCTAGGTCTGTCACTGACACTCTGTGTGACCCGGGCCTCGTCTCTTCCTTTATTCTCAGTCTG
Organism: Lissotriton helveticus; assembly: GCF_964261635.1. Classification (NCBI taxonomy): domain Eukaryota; kingdom Metazoa; phylum Chordata; class Amphibia; order Caudata; family Salamandridae; genus Lissotriton; species Lissotriton helveticus. The sequence goes on from NC_136057.1 coordinate 40,894,509, forward strand.
GCACTAGCTCTGTCACTGACACTCTGTGTGACCTGGGCCTCGTCTCTTCCTTTACTCTCAGTCTGGCACTAGCTCTGTCACTGACACTCTGTGTGACCTGGGCCTCGTCTCTTCCTTTACTCTCAGTCTGGCTTTAGCTCTGTCACTGACACTCTGTGTGACCTGGGCCTCCCTTCTCTCCTATGTGCCTCCGTCTGACACCAACTCTGTCACTGACACTCTGTGTGACCTGGGCCTCGTCTCTTCCTTTACTTTCTGTCTGGCACTAGCTCTGTCACTGACACTCTGTGTGACCTGAGCCTCGTCTCTTCCTTTACTCTCAGTCTGGCACTAGCTCTGTCACTGACACTCTGTGTGACCTCGGCCTCGTCTCTTCCTTTACTCTCTGTCTGGCACTAGCTCTGTCACTGACACTCTGTGTGACCTGGGCTCTTCTCCTCCTTTACTCTCAGTCTGGCTCTAGCTCTGTCACTGACACTTTGTGTGACCTGGGCCTCGTCTCTTCCTTTACTCTCAGTCTGGCTCTAGCTCCGTCTCTGACACTCTGTGTGACCTGGGCCTCGTCTCTTCCTTTACTCTCAGTCTGGCTCTAGCTCTGTCACTGACACACTGTGTGACCTGGGCCTCTTCTACTCTCTTCCTTTACTCCCAGGCTGGAACTAGCTCTGTCACTGACACTCTGTGTGACCTGGGCCTCGTCTCTTCCTTTACTCTCAGTCTGGCACTAGCTCTGTCACTGACACTCTGTGTGACCTGGGCTTCGTCTCTTCCTTTACTCTCAGTCTGGCTCTAGCTCTGTCACTGACACACTGTGTGACCTGGGCCTCTTCTACTCTCTTCCTTTACTCCCAGGCTGGAACTAGCTCTGTCACTGACACTCTGTGTGACCTGGGCCTCTTCTCCTCCTTTACTCTCAGTCTGCCTCTAGCTCTGTCACTGACACTCTGTGTGACCTGGGCCTCTTCTCTTCCTTTACTCTCTGTCTGGAACTAGCCCTTTCACTGACACTCTGTGTGACCTGGGCCTCGTCTCCTCCTTTACTCTCAGTCTGCCTCTAGCTCTGTTACTGACACTCTGTGTGACCTGGGCCTCGTCTCTTCCTTTACTCTCAGTCTGCCTCTAGCTCTGTCACTGACACTCTGTGTGACCTGGGCCTCTTCTCTTCCTTTACTCTCAGTCTGGAACTAGCTCTGTCACTGACACTCTGTGTGACCTGGGGGTCGTCTCTTCCTTTACTCTCAGTCTGGCTCTAGCTCTGTCACTGACACTCTGTGTGACCTGGACCTCGTCTCTTCCTTTACTCTCAGTCTGGCTCTATCTCAGTCACTGACACTCTGTAAGACCTGGGCCTCTTCTCTTCCTTTACTCTCAGTCTGGAACTAGCTCTGTCACTGACACTCTGTGTGACCTGGGCCTCTTCTCTTCCTTTACTCTCAGTCTGGAACTAGCTCTGTCACTGACACTCTGTGTGACCTGGGCCTCGTCTCTTCCTTTACTCTCAGTCTGGCTCTAGCTCTGTCACTGACACTCTGTGTGACCTGGGCCTCTTCTCTTGCTTTACTCTCAGTCTGGCTCTAGCTCTGTCACTGACACTCTGTGTGACCTGGGCCTCGTCTCTTCCTTTTCTCTCAGTCTGGCTCTAGCTCCGTCTCTGACACTCTGTGTGACCTGGGCTTCGTCTCCTCCTTTACTCTCAGTCTGGCTCTAGCTCTGTCACTGACACTCTGTGTGACTTGGGCCTCGTCTCTTCCTTTACTCTCAGTCTGACACCAGCTCTGTCACTGACACTCTGTGTGACCTGGGCTTCTTCCTTTACTCTCAGTCTGGCACTAGGTCTGTCACTGACACTCTGTGTGACCTGGGCCTCTTCTCTTCCTTTACTCTCAGTCTGGCACTAGCTCTGTCACTGACACTCTGTGTGACCTGGGCCTCTTCTCTTCCTTTACTCTCAGTCTGGCACTAGCTCTGTCACTGACACTCTGTGTGACCTGGGCTTCTTCTCTTCCTTTACTCTCAGTCTGGCTCTAGCTCTGTCTCTGACACTGTGTGTGACCTGGGCTTCGTCTCTTCCTTTACTCTCAGTCTGGCTCTAGCTCCGTCTCTGACACTCTGTGTGACCTGGGCCTCGTCTCTTTCTTTACTCTCAGTCTGGCTCTAGCTCTGTCACTAACACTCTCTGTGACTTGGGCCTCTTCTCTTCCTTTACTCTCAGTCTGGCTCTAGCTCTGTCACTGACACTCTGTGTGACCTGGGCCTCGTCTCTTCCTTTACTCTCAGTCTGGCACTAGCTCTGTCACTGCCACTCTGTGTGACCTGGGCCTCGTCTCTTCCTTTACTCTCAGCCTGGCTCTAGCTCTGTCACTGACACTCTGTGTGACCTGGGCCTCTTCTCTTCCTTTACTCTCAGTCTGGCACTAGCTCTGTCACTGACACTCTGTGTGACCTGGGCCTCTTCTCTTCCTTTACTCTCAGTCTGGCAGTAGCTCTGTCACTGACACTCTGTGTGACCTGGGCCTCTTCTCTTCCTTTACTCTCATGTGGAAAAGTAAATTTTGCCATGTTCTGTGTCCCTACGCCTCATCCATCATATGTTATGTGTGCATGATCAATATGCATATGTTATTCCCCATGTCCGATTAAAGACGCAATTACAGTTGTGTCCACCTCTAGTATGATAGTTTCCAGTCCTCGTGAATACTACGAATATCAGGCCTATGTAAGTAATGTTGCCACGTTTCTCAGTGTGCACGTTATTCAATTATAAAGTCTCCGTTTCCAGGCCTCAAAAGGGCCCGGACCACAGATTCAGCTCCTGTCTCCTGAAAGCCTCGCTGAGGAGCGATACAGCCCCCACCTGTATCCTCGACCCTTCACTTACTTCCTGCCTTGCAGTGCCCGGTGCACCCCGGCTCTGCCTCTGAGTCTGCCAAAAGTATGTTATAGTTCCTGCTATCAGTTCAGTCCTCCTCCTCTGCATTCCTAAGCTACTGAACTGCATCAATAGTTTCCGTCATTGTCTAGCCTTCTCGTCTCCACGTTAGAAAAATACTGTATTTAATGGTCATTTAATATTCTTCACGCACTACATGTAGAATAATGCATGGTCCAGTCTTAGAAATCAGGTTAGCCTCTCCCCTCATGACTTCTAGTTTATATCAACATGTTCCCTAAACATTAGATACCAGATAGGGTTTAGGTACATGTCGCTCCGACCCTCCAGACTCTAGTCTCTGCTCCTAGCACAGAGTTCGTAGCCCCCAGCTTCTCCTAGTAACACGTCATTGCTAGTTTTCGCGCACCATTAGGTTAGAGGTCCCGGCTCCTTAGGTAGCCCCCTCCAATGTTTCTGCCCATTCATGACATATTCTGTTACGTTTGCATCACATGTCTATGTATACTCCCAGTTACACCTCTTATTTCTGTTATCTCTCGCGACTGCTACGCGTCACGCCTTCTGCTCCACCCACTGTTACGCCTACTGCAATGTAATGCTATGTGTTTGCGCTATGTATATAAGTCAATGTTTTGTTATTAAATGTTAGCGCGCTCATCCCAGACCAAGCCCCGGCAGCTGCTGGGCCCCAGTTGTCCTGTCGGGCCTTATTGTCCTGTTCCCATGCAGGTTGTCCTGATCCTGTCCTTATGCTGTAATAAACCTGCAGAAACTCCTACTACCTCGAATCTTGACTCTTATTTATTGAGCTATCTGTTATGCTATAAGTCTAGTCAAAAATAGGGTATTATTTATTTATTTACCACATAATGGCGCCCGAATAGGGACTTGCCCTTTCCCCACGCGTCGGTGAAGCCACGCCGACCCCCTGACCCTCTGCAGTCGTGACGGAACCATACCGTGCACTGGCAGATATTTCTGCTCCAAGTATCCCTCAGACCCACGGAGGAGACGGAGGAGGCGGTCCAGCATCCGAACGAGACGGTGGAGGAACGCGGCGAGTCCCGACCAGAGCCCAAGCCGAGAGTCCAAGGTCCGAGGTATCCGGAGGCCCACCCGTAACTGAAGTCCGAAGTCCGAAGTTCGTCGTCGTAGTCCAGTCCCGTCCGAGGCCTTCCGTTCCGTGCTGCCCGGTGAGTACCATTGCTGGGGTAGTGTCTAGACAGGGTCAGTCTAAATTGACTCTGGTCCGTGGGTTGGTGGTACCCAAGCCCACAAACGAAGTGTTCACCTAGGTGGATACGGGTCTTGATGCGTTCCTTTATGGGACCGGTATGTTCCGTACTGTTACAGCAGTGCATCCAGTAACTCTAGTCTGTTCCGTTCTCGAGAATTCTGTTCTGTTTCTGTTTTCAGTATTTTCAGGTAGTATTCTGTTCGAACTGTTATTTATAATGTTGTTTAATGTATTTTCAACGTCGTGGTATGCCTGAATTGTTTTCCCAATTGTTATTGTTTTTCGTGTATTGTATTGTGTTCCGATTCAAGTTTAGAATGCCGCTCTTTTCCAAGTTACGTCAGTTAAAAACTAGAAAGGGTCTGCTGGAAGCAGCAGTTCCTGTCCCGCCTAGGGACAGTCCAGGTCACTTTATGTATCAGAAACATGGCATAAGCGCCATATTGTATCTAGATTTATGGGTAGAGTATACCAAACAGTTAGAAGAAAAGTATAGATGGCCCGTATCGGGTACATGGGATGCCGAATGTGCCATGCGAGTAGAAGAAGCATTATGGAAAAAGAAAGCCAGACAGTCACAGAAAGATGCCATCGAGTTATGGCGTAAGGAAGCGCATAGAAGAACGGAAAAGGAAGTCAGAAAGTCAGAGTTAAGTAGAGAATCCCAAGAACGAGCCCAAGAAAGAGAATTAATCGAGATAGGTGAACAAGTCAAAGCCGAACAGTCAGACAGACAGAGGCATGCCCTTATTAAGGGTATGTATCCTCTCCTTGCCGAAGGCTTGCCAAAAGCGACCCCAGAGGCACCCAGTAATTTCCCGCCACCATTAGTTCCGACCAAGCTACGTCACAAACCGACCGCAGCTGATATTTTTATTTCGTCCTATTTGGACGACACAGTTCCAGAATATGCAAATCCAGTTCGCGCTCCACCTGTCCCTGTAAATCAGGCACTTCCCGTTCCTCCAGACACCGGAGTACCTGTTACGGTACCCCCGGGTCAGCCTGCCATACAAGTTCAGCCCACGTTACAATTACCGACTCTGCAAGCACGAAGAATGTCAGTCGACGATTCTAGTATAGGGGCCGCAGGAGGAGGTCCTCCTCAAACCCCGCCGCCTCACAAGCGTTTGTCAGCACTCGAATTACATGCTCAAGCATCACAGCGTACTCCTAAAAGTAATAAGTCTGTTACAGAAATCAGACAAGCCCTTGCTGAATGTGTCTATGACGCAGTCCCAGGCGAGTATAATATGGTTTTATATTCCGTACGTGTAAGGAGGGTGACCGAGTATCTAGTCACCTTACCAAATATGAAAGAAGATCTAGACAGAATATATCGTTTCATCCGTACAGGGGATGATCCAGAAAGTATAAGCGAGATTATGTCTCAAAGGAAAGCCGAGATTCAGCTCATGATATTAAAGTTCCTGATCAATTGTCTAATAAGAGAACAAGATTACCCGTCTAAAGATCCCGCCGAAATGAGAATCCTAACAAGGTGGAGTGATAATATAGCCGAGGGTAAGCACAAGACCATTAGTGCCATGGAAAGTATGTACAAGAAAATTCGTAAAGAAATAATAAGGTTACACGAACAGCGTAAAGCAGCACAAGTAAGCGAGAAAGAAAGTATCTCTGATCCTGAAGAGGAAGACGAGAATCCCGCCAGAATAGCGTATGTAGGAAAATCCAGATTTCCAGATCGCCATTTACGTCCAGAACCTAAGTCTATTTTTCATCATCCAGCACCAGAACGAGGCTCTCTAGAACAAGTATTTCAAGCTACCGATCACATCCTGAAATCACGAGTCGGTTATAGCGAATTAAGTACCATGCACGAACAAGAACTAGCCCGATCAGCAGTCCGATGGATTACTGATTCTACCACTTTTCCAGACGAAATAGTGGCACAAATGTTTCTGAAACTGCCCCCAGCCGAGCAACGACTGGTGGGTATGTATATGATCCAGCACCTCATTACCCTGTATGAGGGTCAACATTCTGATCCAGGTCCGTTACACGATATCCTGAACGAGTTACTCCAGTACAGATGGAGAGGTCTAGGTACCGATTTAATTAGTGTCATTCTAGAACAGCGCCACAAGTATAGAACGTTCCTGAACCCGCATTTTGTTCATGTTTCACCCCCAGAAAGTAAACCATTCTACATAGACAGACAGAATCCGCTACGAGAAGTCCACCCAGTCCAAGGGGCGGGTGGCGTAATGCAACGAGTGTTTGTATACACTCCGATATCAAAGATGGAACTTCTTGAAATGAAGAAATTAATCCCCTGTCATGACAAAGATCCAGCGGGGTTCCATAGAGAATTAAAAGACATGCTCCGTATGGGAGAATACACTTACCCAGATATCATTAAAATGTTAAAGGTCCTGCTACCCGCAGGGGTGTATGAAAAGTTAAAGGAAAAAGAATGGGAGGTGGGAGAGAAAAAGATCGATTGGACAGCTCTAGAAGCTGAAGACAAGGCACGAGTACCAGGTACCGGTCTTGGAGATAAATGTAAAGAGTTACCAGAATTACTGATTCAAGTTTTACCCAGATTATTGACAACTAGGAAAGAAGACTGGGATGCAATCTCAGCCTGTAAACAGAAACAAGATGAAGACATTAGTGATTTTTATTCTAGATTTGAGAAATGTTTCAGTATTAACAGTGGTCTCAAGACAAGTAGTGAGTCATACCCTCATCTTTTCGTTACTAAATTAGTCGAGAATTCAAGTCCACAAATTAAAAACCGAGTTCTGAAAGTCGAAAGCACCTGGCAAGCAAATACTCCGTCCCAGATGCTCCAGATGCTCCAGTATCACCAGAATAGAATCAGAGAAGAGCAAGAACACGAAAGAAAACGTATGAAAGACACGAAAATGAAAGTGCTAGTTGCACAATCTGTTCCTCAAGACAGTCAGAAGAGGGGTCCGAATCAAGCCAGTCATCCTGCGGCTCCCGTTAAAGGGAACTGCAATTATTGTAAACAGCCAGGTCATTTTATAAACGAGTGTGCAGTTCTGAAACACAACATAGCTACTGGTAAGACTAAAGAAAGACCACGTCCGCCGAGACAAGAACAAGTTTCACAGACTCCTCAGTCACAGAATGCACCACAGACAGTTACAGTACCGCAGCCTATTGCTGCAACACAGCACGTTACATCGCAGATGTACCAGTATGCACAGTCCGAGTATCCAGAGTACCAGTCATATTCATGAAACAGCCTAGAGAGGGAGGTAGGCTTGCCTCTCATCGAGATACCTGTAGACCAAGAAGGTCCCTATGTTCATAGTCAAGTATTAGGGAAAGACAGAAAGTTTTTGATCGATACAGGGGCAAGTAGGACCACAATTAGTCACGCCGAAGTTCCAGGGGCTCCGCTCTCAGGCTCAAGAAATGTTTCCCTTGGATTTTCAGGAAAACCCATAGTTACTGAGATATCAAAGCCAGTTACTCTAGAAGTAGGTCCATTGTCCCGTACTACTGATCTGTTACTTACTAAGTCATGTCCAGAAAATCTATTAGGCATTAAGACATTGAAAGAATTAGGTGCAGTTATTTGCTGTTCCCCAGAGGGAATACGTCTGTTCCTACGTGACTTTAAGGGTCACTATGTATTACGAGATTTTGATTCAAGATTGTCTAATGTTCCGCAGCATTTATGGGCGCAAGGTCCAACTGATGTAGGTTACATGCAAATCACACCCTATCGTGTGACTCTCAAACCAGGTGTAGTGTTACCACGAATCAGGCAGTACAGATTGCCACCTGAGGCTGTAACAGCCTTATCCAAAATTATTGACGAGCTCATGGCTCAAGGAGTAGTTGTAGAAACTGACTCCAATGTATGCAATTCTCCGATCATTCCAGTCATGAAACGTACTGATCCAAATGCACCCCCAGTATATCGATTAGTGATTGATTTACGAGAGCTTAATAAATGTATTATTCCTCAGTACCCAGTTGTCCCAGACATTTCTTCCCTGTTAACAGCCATTGATTCCGAAGCCATGTTTTTCACTGTTATTGACCTCAAGAATGCATTTTTTAGTGTTCCAATTCATCCAGACAGCCAGTTTCTTTTCGGATTTTGTTTAAATGGAAGGAGCTATATGTTTACACGCGCTCCTCAAGGTTTCACAGAAAGCCCTAGTATTTACAGTCAAGCACTCAAGAGACAACTAGACAACATTCACATGCCAACTGACACTGCCCTGCTCCAGTATGTCGATGATCTACTGATCACAGCCCGTTCTGAACGTGACTGCGAGCGTGCATCACTTACAGTTTTGTATTTCCTTGCCGAGATGGGGCACAAGGTGTCACCTTCGAAGCTTCAATTCTGTGTCCAGCAAGTGGTATACTTAGGACACTTGCTGTCCAAGAGGGGTAGGCAGTTGACACCCGACCGTATCCAGTTAATAGCGAGTCTTCCCCAGCCCAGAACCCAGAAGGAGGTACGTGCCTTTATCGGCCTTACTTCTTATTGTAGACAATGGATTCCCCAGTATGCATTTCTAGCCAAGCCACTGATACAGTTAACGACACAGGAGGCAGCCGTATCGACTGTCCTCCCTTGGACATCTGACCATACACTTAGTTTCAACGAGTTAAAGAAAGCCCTATGTCAAGCTCCAGTTCTAGCTACACCGAACTACAGTAAGCCTTTTACACTTTTCGTTACAGAACGCAAAGGTACAGCATTATCTGTTCTCACACAAGATCAAGCAGGTCAATACAAGCCCTGTGCTTATTTTTCGAGCACATTAGATCCAGTCGCCCAGGCGTTGCCTGCGTGCCTCAAGTCAGTTGCAGCCACAGCACTAGCTATCAGACAAAGTGATTCTATAGTTTTAGGACACTCCCTGACAGTACAAGTCCCACATTCAGTAGAAGTTCTTTTAAACCGAACCCAAACTCAGCACTTGACAATTGCACGTTTAACAGGTTATGAATTGACACTGTTCCAGCCACACATAGAAATTAGACGCTGCAACGTCCTGAATCCTGCTACACTGTTACCATCAGTTAGTTCAAATCCAGACACACATGATTGTGTGGAAGTAGTTAACATTACGACAAAGCCAAGACAAGACCTGACAGATATTCCGTTACCAGATCCTGACCTGACACTTTATGTGGATGGTTCATGTATGAGAACTAGTACAGGAGAACTAGTCGCCGCGTATGCAGTGACTACTGACACTGAAGTTATTGAAACACGCCGTATTGATACTCTGTCCGCTCAAGCAGCAGAGCTAGTCGCTCTGACACAAGCCTGTATACATGCCAAGAACCTGAAGGTTAATGTTTACACAGATTCACGTTACGCATTTGGAGTTGTACACGACTTCGGAGTGCTCTGGCAGGAGAGAGGTTTTATGACTTCTCATGGAACCAAGATTCAGCATGGTCTCCTTATTCAAGCCCTGTTAGATGCCATACATTTACCGACATCTATTGCTATCATGAAGTGCAAAGCACATACGAAAGTTACAGACATTATTTCCCAAGGTAATGATCTAGCAGACCGCACAGCCAAGCTTACAGCACAGACTCCAGACATACCAGTTAATATGACACATATTCCAGATCTGACTACATGCATGATAGTTAAGGACCCTACTCAAGATGTCATAGATATCCAGTTACATGCTACTCCCGATGAAATCAAGAAATGGTCTGTACAAGGAGGGATCCAGACAGATCAAGGATGGTTAACGAAGGGTAGAGCCACATGGTTTCTCCCCGATTCTATGGTTCAAGTCATTATCAATACCGCACATAGTCCAGCACATTTAGGAGAAAAAGCTATGTTAGACAGTATCCAGAACATTTGGTTCAACAAGCATTTACGAGCTGCAGCCAAGCAGAAAGTCCGTACCTGTATGATATGTTGTCAGTTTAATCCAGGTAAAAGTGTCCCGGTGGAACAAGGTGGTTTCCAGCCCCCTGACCACCCTTTTGAGGTCCTCCAGATGGATTATATTCAAATGGAGCGATGTCGAGGTTTCAAGTATGTCCTTGTAGTTGTATGCGCTTTGTCCAGATGGACAGAAGCATATCCAGTCCCAGATTACACAGCCGCGACCACTGCCAAGCAGTTGGTTCGTGAATTCTTCCCTAGATATGGACTCCCTAGAGTCGTATATTCTGATAACGGCCAGCCATTCTCATCTGAACTCATGAAACACGTGTCCCTGTTGTTAGGGTACCAGTGGAAGTTCCATTGTGTACGCCATCCAGAAGCAGCTGGACTAGTCGAAAGGCATAATCAGACTCTGAAAATCCGTATAGCAAAAGTTTGTAAAGACAAGGGTGTGGACTGGTTAGTAGCTTTGCCAGTCGCTCTATTTTATATGCGCATGGTCGCACATTCCAGATCAGGTCTGTCCCCGTATGAGGTCGTTTTCGGCCGCCCCCCTAATATGTGGGGTACTCCTAGACCCCGAAGTATTACCGATGTTTCATGTAATATGCTGACAGATTACCTAGCTTCCTTGATGTCTGCCCTCAACTCATGTCGTTCACAGGTTGCCGCCGCATTCCCAGACAATACCGAGGTGGCACCGCACGAGATCGTTCCAGGGTCCCTTGTGATGATCAGAAATTTCGACAGATCAAGTCCGCTGGAACCACGTTGGAAGGAGCCACGTCAGGTCCTCTTGACCACCCGAACTGCCGTCAAGTTGGAAGGCAGGAAGGGGTGGGTCCACCTTTCTCATGTAAAACTTTTCAAAGGACCGAAACCAGTCTTCAAAAACATTTCCAAGAACATTTCCCAGGATTCGAAGGATTGCCAGAACATTGTTTTAAAGGACTGTCCCGCACAAGACATTATTACAACCCCTCCCTTGTTAGAGAAAACTCCGCAACAGGAGTATAAGTTAAAGCTCAGGTCTAATAAGTCAGCCAGTTTGATTGTATAAGTCCTCCCCTAGGTGAAACGGTTAGACTGTTTCTGACATGTATAAAATAGACCCCCATAGTGAGAGAGTCAGTCAAAGCTCAATCAAATGTATCGTTTTTCTGAGTTTCATATTATTTCTTAGCATAATGATTTCCTGCACCAGCTACGCACTTTTCCTGTGTTTTCCAGTTCCTCATGTAAATATGTCTGCTCATGCTACAGTAGAGCACACGTTTAGTGATCTGCCTCCTCACGAATATTCATACCGCCTCGCAATGCGTAATAACACATTTATCCGTATGTTACATTATTCACACCAGACCAGCAATGCCACTAATTGTTGGGTGTGTGGTCGACTCCCCCCTTTCCAGACACCGAAGGGAGTTCTGCCACTCTTTCCTTATCCATTCTCACACAATGGTTCGTGTGGAGCATGGTCCACGTTAACGTCATCCTCAACAGATATGTCTTTTCTTAACAGTACATGTTTCCCAGACAAGCAAGGTCTCCCCCACAGAACAGGTTTAGATTTAGAAAACGAAGTATATAATTTAGGAAATTATTCGTCGAATTTCATGGTTCTGAATGTTCAGTCTGATACTACTCCAGACTCACCCGCTATTTCAGTACTACCAGTCAAAGGCGAATTATGTGTCCGTAGTTATGGTTCTGTACATATAGGTCATAGTGAATGTACTACTGTTATCAAGTATAGTGACAGTGGGAAATCTATTTTCAAAGCTTCACGTCATTCTTATTTTATTTGTGGTCAAACTGCATATGTCCGTCTGCCCCTCGATTGGGAGGGAACCTGTTACATTGCTTTCCTACTGCCACCTGTTTTTCTAGCCCCACCTGACTATCATAGGAATTCTTTCTTAGTACACACTAGACACAAGAGAAATCTCCCGATTGTCGATTATACTGAAACCGCCGCAGAGCAATTCATTGATATAGATAAAGGTGTTTTCCCTTATTTAGGTACAGTTGTAAATAGTAAACTCATTCGTAGGTTAACAAGAACCCTTGAAGCAGTAGTAGATGAGACTGCCTCCGCTCTAGGTAACTTAACTGAAGAGCAATCCTTTATGAGAATTGTCGTTTTACAGAATCGTCTCGTCCTTGACGTCATACTGGCCGATAGGGGCGGGGCCTGTAGAGTTCTCGGATCCAGTTGTTGTATTTTCATTCCAAATAACGCGCCGTCTGTTTATTCAGCTATAACCAGACTCCATAAAATTGCCCATCTGTTACACCAAGATCCAGGCACCTGGACATGGTCCGGTTGGTTCTGGAATATAATTTCCGCATGGGGTTGGAAAGTCCTGTCCTTTCTAGGTATTGCAGTAGCGATCATATTTAGCTGCTGCCTCTGTATACAATGTGGCCCTGCGATTTGCAGCATGTGTGCTACCTCTTGTATTCCCCGTCCCAAGCCCTGTTCTAAATCCCGTACCAAGACAATTCGAGACGAGCAAATGGTACTGTATGAAATGATAGACGGTATCATGAATATTGATGTTTCCTGATGGAAACGTAGTGACAAGGAGGGAATGTGGAAAAGTAAATTTTGCCATGTTCTGTGTCCCTACGCCTCATCCATCATATGTTATGTGTGCATGATCAATATGCATATGTTATTCCCCATGTCCGATTAAAGACGCAATTACAGTTTTGTCCACCTCTAGTATGATAGTTTCCAGTCCTCGTGAATACTACGAATATCAGGCCTATGTAAGTAATGTTGCCACGTTTCTCAGTGTGCACGTTATTCAATTATAAAGTCTCCGTTTCCAGGCCTCAAAAGGGCCCGGACCACAGATTCAGCTCCTGTCTCCTGAAAGCCTCGCTGAGGAGCGATACAGCCCCCACCTGTATCCTCGACCCTTCACTTACTTCCTGCCTTGCAGTGCCCGGTGCACCCCGGCTCTGCCTCTGAGTCTGCCAAAAGTATGTTATAGTTCCTGCTATCAGTTCAGTCCTCCTCCTCTGCATTCCTAAGCTACTGAACTGCATCAATAGTTTCCGTCATTGTCTAGCCTTCTCGTCTCCACGTTAGAAAAATACTGTATTTAATGGTCATTTAATATTCTTCACGCACTACATGTAGAATAATGCATGGTCCAGTCTTAGAAATCAGGTTAGCCTCTCCCCTCATGACTTCTAGTTTATATCAACATGTTCCCTAAACATTAGATACCAGATAGGGTTTAGGTACATGTCGCTCCGACCCTCCAGACTCTAGTCTCTGCTCCTAGCACAGAGTTCGTAGCCCCCAGCTTCTCCTAGTAACACGTCATTGCTAGTTTTCGCGCACCATTAGGTTAGAGGTCCCGGCTCCTTAGGTAGCCCCCTCCAATGTTTCTGCCCATTCATGACATATTCTGTTACGTTTGCATCACATGTCTATGTATACTCCCAGTTACACCTCTTATTTCTGTTATCTCTCGCGACTGCTACGCGTCACGCCTTCTGCTCCACCCACTGTTACGCCTACTGCAATGTAATGCTATGTGTTTGCGCTATGTATATAAGTCAATGTTTTGTTATTAAATGTTAGCGCGCTCATCCCAGACCAAGCCCCGGCAGCTGCTGGGCCCCAGTTGTCCTGTCGGGCCTTATTGTCCTGTTCCCATGCAGGTTGTCCTGATCCTGTCCTTATGCTGTAATAAACCTGCAGAAACTCCTACTACCTCGAATCTTGACTCTTATTTATTGAGCTATCTGTTATGCTATAAGTCTAGTCAAAAATAGGGTATTATTTATTTATTTACCACACTCAGTCTGGCACTAGCTCTGTCACTGACACTCTGTGTGACCTGGGCTTCTTCTCTTCCTTTACTCTCAGTCTGGCTCTAGCTCTGTCTCTGACACTGTGTGTGACCTGGGCTTCGTCTCTTCCTTTACTCTCAGTCTGGCTCTAGCTCCGTCTCTGACACTCTGTGTGACCTGGGCTTCGTCTCCTCCTTTACTCTCAGTCTGGCTCTAGCTCTGTCACTGACACTCTGTGTGACTTGGGCCTCGTCTCTTCCTTTACTCTCAGTCTGACACCAGCTCTGTCACTGACACTCTGTGTGACCTGGGCTTCTTCCTTTACTCTCAGTCTGGCACTAGGTCTGTCACTGACACTCTGTGTGACCTGGGCCTCTTCTCTTCCTTTACTCTCAGTCTGGCACTAGCTCTGTCACTGACACTCTGTGTGACCTGGGGCTCTTCTCTTCCTTTACTCTCAGTCTGGCCCTAGATCTGTCACTGACACTCTGTGTGACCTGGGCCTCGTCTCTTCCTTTACTCTCAGTCTGGCTCTAGATCTGTCACTGACTCTCTGTGTGACCTGGGCTTCTTCCTTTACTCTCAGTCTGGCACTAGGTCTGTCACTGACACTCTGTGTGACCTGAGCCTCGTCTCTTCCTTTACTCTCAGTCTGGTTCTAGGTCTGTCACTGACACTCTGTGTGACCTGGGCCTCTTCTCTTCCTTTACTCTCAGTCTGGCACTAGCTCTGTCACTGACACTCTGTGTGACCTGGGCCTCTTGTCTTCCTTTACTCTCAGTCTGGCACCAGCTCTGTCACTGACACTCTGTGTGACCTGGGCCTCGTCTCTTCCTTTACTCTCAGTCTGGCTTTAGCTCTGTCACTGACACTCTGTGTGACCTGGGCCTCCCTTCTCTCCTATGTGCCTCCGTCTGACACCAACTCTGTCACTGACACTCTGTGTGACCTGGGCCTCGTCTCTTCCTTTACTTTCTGTCTGGCACTAGCTCTGTCACTGACACTCTGTGTGACCTGAGCCTCGTCTCTTCCTTTACTCTCAGTCTGGTTCTAGGTCTGTCACTGACACTCTGTGTGACCCGGGCCTCGTCTCTTCCTTTATTCTCAGTCTGGCACTAGCTCTGTCACTGACACTCTGTGTGACCTGGGCCTCGTCTCTTCCTTTACTCTCAGTCTGGCACTAGCTCTGTCACTGACACTCTGTGTGACCTGGGCATCGTCTCTTCCTTTACTCTCAGTCTGGCACTAGCTCTGTCACTGACACTCTGTGTGACCTCGGCCTCGTCTCTTCCTTTACTCTCTGTCTGGCACTAGCTCTGTCACTGACACTCTGTGTGACCTGGGCTCTTCTCCTCCTTTACTCTCAGTCTGGCTCTAGCTCTGTCACTGACACTTTGTGTGACCTGGGCCTCGTCTCTTCCTTTACTCTCAGTCTGGCTCTAGCTCCGTCTCTGACACTCTGTGTGACCTGGGCCTCGTCTCTTCCTTTACTCTCAGTCTGGCTCTAGCTCTGTCACTGACACACTGTGTGACCTGGGCCTCTTCTACTCTCTTCCTTTACTCCCAGGCTGGAACTAGCTCTGTCACTGACACTCTGTGTGACCTGGGCCTCGTCTCTTCCTTTACTCTCAGTCTGGCACTAGCTCTGTCACTGACACTCTGTGTGACCTGGGCTTCGTCTCTTCCTTTACTCTCAGTCTGGCTCTAGCTCTGTCACTGACACACTGTGTGACCTGGGCCTCTTCTACTCTCTTCCTTTACTCCCAGGCTGGAACTAGCTCTGTCACTGACACTCTGTGTGACCTGGGCCTCTTCTCCTCCTTTACTCTCAGTCTGCCTCTAGCTCTGTCACTGACACTCTGTGTGACCTGGGCCTCTTCTCTTCCTTTACTCTCTGTCTGGAACTAGCCCTTTCACTGACACTCTGTGTGACCTGGGCCTCGTCTCCTCCTTTACTCTCAGTCTGCCTCTAGCTCTGTTACTGACACTCTGTGTGACCTGGGCCTCGTCTCTTCCTTTACTCTCAGTCTGCCTCTAGCTCTGTCACTGACACTCTGTGTGCCCTGGGCCTCTTCTCTTCCTTTACTCTCAGTCTGGAACTAGCTCTGTCACTGACACTCTGTGTGACCTGGGGGTCGTCTCTTCCTTTACTCTCAGTCTGGCTCTAGCTCTGTCACTGACACTCTGTGTGACCTGGACCTCGTCTCTTCCTTTACTCTCAGTCTGGCTCTATCTCAGTCACTGACACTCTGTGTGACCTGGGCCTCTTCTCTTCCTTTACTCTCAGTCTGGAACTAGCTCTGTCACTGACACTCTGTGTGACCTGGGCCTCTTCTCTTCCTTTACTCTCAGTCTGGAACTAGCTCTGTCACTGACACTCTGTGTGACCTGGGCCTCGTCTCTTCCTTTACTCTCAGTCTGGCTCTAGCTCTGTCACTGACACTCTGTGTGACCTGGGCCTCTTCTCTTGCTTTACTCTCAGTCTGGCTCTAGCTCTGTCACTGACACTCTGTGTGACCTGGGCCTCGTCTCTTCCTTTTCTCTCAGTCTGGCTCTAGCTCTGTCACTGACACTCTGTGTGACCTGGGCCTCATCTCTTCCTTTACTCTCAGTCTGGCACTAGCTCTGTCACTGACACTCTGTGTGACCTGGGCCTCGTCTCTTCCTTTACTCTCAGTCTGGCACTAGCCCTGTCACTGACACTCTGTGTGACCTGGGCCTCTTCTCTTCCTTTATTCTCAGTCTGGCTCTAGCTCTGTCACTGACACTCTGTGTGACCTGGGCTCTTCTCCTCCTTTACTCTCAGTCTGGCTCTAGCTCTGTCACTGACACTTTGTGTGACCTGGGCCTCGTCTCTTCCTTTACTCTCAGTCTGGCTCTAGCTCTGTCACTGACACTCTGTGCGACCTGGGCCTCTTCTCTTCCTTTACTCTCAGTCTGGCGCTAGCTCTGTCACTGACACTCTGTGTGACCTGGGGCTCGTCTCTTCCTTTACTCTCAGTCTGGCACTAGCTCCGTCACTGACACTCTGTGTGACCTGGGCCTTTTCTCTTCCTTTACTCTCAGTCTGGCTCAAGCTCTGTCACTGACACTCTGTGTGACCTGGGCCTCGTCTTTTCCTTTACTCTCAGTCTGGCTCTAGCTCTGTCACTGACACTCTGTGTGACCTGGGCCTCTTCTCTTCCTTTACTCTCAGTCTGGCTCTAGCTCTGTCACTGACACTCTGTGTGACCTGGGCCTCTTCTCTTCCTTTACTCTCAGTCTGCCTCTAGCTCTGTCACTGACACTCTGTATGACCTGGGGCTCGTCTCTTCCTTTACTCTCAGTCTGCCTCTAGCTCTGTCACTGACACTCTGTGTGACCTGGGCTTCTTCTCTTCCTTTACTTTCAGTCTGGCACTAGCTCTGTCACTGACACTCTGTGTGACCTGGGCCTCGTCTCTTCCTTTACTCTCAGTCTGGCACTAGCTCTGTCACTGACACTCTGTGTGACCTGGGCCTCTTCTCTTCCTTTACTCTCTGTCTGGCCCTAGCTCTGTCACTGACACTCTGTGTGACCTGGGGCTCGTCTCTTCCTTTTCTCTCAGTCTGGCCCTAGCTCTGTCACTGACACTCTGTGTGACCTGGGCCTCGTCTCTTCCTTTACTCTCAGTCTGACACTAGCTCTGTCACTGACACTCTATGTAACCTGGGCCTCTTCTCTTCCTTTACTCTCAGACTGGCTCTAGCTCTGTCACTGACACTCTGTGTGACCTGGGCCTCTTGTCTTCCTTTACTCTCAGTCTGGCAGTAGCTCTGTCACTGACACTCTGTGTGACCTTGGCCTCGTCTCTTCCTTTACTCTCAGTCTGGCAGTAGCTCTGTCACTGACACTCTGTGTAACCTGGGCCTCTTCTCTTCCTTTACTCTCAATCTGACACTAGCTCTGTCACTGACACTCTGTGTGACCTGGGCCTCGTCTCTTCCTTTATTCTCAGTCTGGCACTAGCTCTGTCACTGACACTCTGTGTGACCTGGGGCTCGTCTCTCCCTTTACTCTCAGTCTGGCTCTAGCTCTGTCACTGACACTCTGTGTGACCTGGGCCTCTTCTCTTCCTTTACTCTCAGTCTGGCTCTAGCTCTGTCACTGACACTCTGTGTGACCTGGGCCTCTTCTCTTCCTTTACTCTCAGTCTGCCTCTAGCTCTGTCACTGACACTCTGTATGACCTGGGGCTCGTCTCTTCCTTTACTCTCAGTCTGGCTCTAGCTCTGTCACTGACACTCTGTGTGACCTGGGCCTCGTCTCTTCCTTTACTCTCAGTCTGGCTCTAGCTCTGTCACTGACACTCTGTGTGACCTGGGCCTCATCTCTTCCTTTACTCTCAGTCTGGCACTAGCCCTGTCACTGACACTCTGTGTGACCTGGGGCTCTTCTCTTCCTTTACTCTCAGTCTGGCACTAGCTCTGTCACTGACACTCTGTATGACCTGGGCCTCGTCTCCTCCTTTACTCTCAGTCTGGCTCTAGCTCTGTCGCTGACACTCTGTGTGACCTGGGCCTCGTCTCTTCCTTTACTCTCAGTCTGCCTCTAGCTCTGTCACTGACACTCTGTGTGACCTGGGCCTCGTCTCTTCCTTTACTCCCAGTCTGCCTCTAGCTCTGTCACTGACACTCTGTGTGACCTCGGCCTCGTCTCTTCATTTACTCTCAGTCTGCCTCTAGCTCTGTCACTGACACTCTGTGTGACCTGGGCCTCTTCCTTTACTCTCAGCCTGGCACTAGCTCCGTCACTGACACTCTGTGTGACCTGGGCCTCGTCTCCTCCTTTACTCTCAGTCTGCCTCTAGCTCTGTCACTGACACTCTGTGTGACCTGGGCCTCTTCTCTTCCTTTACTCTCAGTCTGGCATTAGCTCTGTCACTGACACTCTGTGTGACCTGAGCTTCTTCTCTTCCTTTACTCTCAGTCTGGCTCTACTCTGTCACTGACACTCTGTGTGACCTGGGCCTCTTCTCTTCCTTTACTCTCAGTCTGGCTCTAGCTCTGTCACTGACACACTGTGTGACCTGGGCCTCTTCTCTTCCTTTACTCTCAGTCTGCCTCTAGCTCTGTCACTGACACTCTGTGTGACCTGGGCCTCTTCTCTTCCTTTACTCTCAGTCTGGCACTAGCTCTGTCACTGACACACTGTGTGACCTGGGCCTCTTCTCTTCCTTTACTCTCAGTCTGCCTCTAGCTCTGTCACTGACACTCTGTGTGACCTGGGCCTCTTCTCTTCCTTTACTCTCAGTCTGCCTCTAGCTCTGTCACTGACACTCTGTGTGACCTGGGCCTCTTCTCTTCCTTTACTCTCAGTCTGCCTCTAGCTCTGTCACTGACACTCTGTGTGACCTGGGCCTCGTCTCTTCCTTTACTCTCAGTCTGCCTCTAGCTCTGTCACTGACACACTGTGTGACCTGGGCCTCTTCTCTTCCTTTACTCTCAGTCTGCCTCTAGCTCTGTCACTGACACTCTGTGTGACCTGGGCTTCGTCTCTTCCTTTACTCTCAGTCTGCCTCTAGCTCTGTCACTGACACTCTGTGTGACCTGGGCCTCTTCTCTTCCTTTACTCTCAGTCTGCCTCTAGCTCTGTCACTGACACTCTGTGTGACCTGGGCCTCTTCTCTTCCTTTACTCTCAGTCTGCCTCTAGCTCTGTCACTGACACTCTGTGTGACCTGGGCCTCTTCTCTTCCTTTACTCTCAGTCTGCCTCTAGCTCTGTCACTGACACTCTGTGTGACCTGGGGCTCTTCTCTTCCTTTACTCTCAGTCTGGCACTAGCTCTGTCACTGACACTCTGTGTGACCTGGGCCTCGTCTCTTCCTTTACTCTCAGTCTGCCTCTAGCTCTGTCACTGACACTCTGTGTGACCTGGGCCTCTTCTCTTCCTTTACTCTCAGTCTGCCTCTAGCTCTGTCACTGACACTCTGTGTGACCTGGGCCTCTTCTCTTCCTTTACTCTCAGTCTGCCTCTAGCTCTGTCACTGACACTATGTGTGACCTGGGCCTCGTCTCTTCCTTTACTCTCAGTCTGCCTCTAGCTCTGTCACTGACACTCTGTGTGACCTGGGCCTCATCTCTTCCTTTACTCTCAGTCTGCCTCTAGCTCTGTCACTGACACTCTGTGTGACCTGGGCCTCGTCTCTTCCTTTACTCTCAGTCTGGCTCTAGCTCTGTCACTGACACTATGTGTGACCTGGGCCTCGTCTCTTCCTTTACTCTCAGTCTGGCACTAGCTCTGTCACTGACACTCTGTGTGATCTTGGTTCTGTTGTTGATAGTTCACCTCATTGCACATGCATAGCGGGGGACCATGAGCGCGCATGTCGGTGAGAGGGTGGGGGGTCCTCACCGGAGGGTCTTGCGCACCATGTCTTCCTTGGTGACTCCATAGTAGGTGAGGGTCTCGTTCCACATGGGCTTCAGCGTGTTGCGCAGGGTCTTGGTGCGGAGTTTGTTCGCCTGCGTCAGGAGGGGAAAGAAGAAGGTGAAGAACATGGTGGTCCGCGCTCTTTTGTTGCACAAGCATTGTAAGGCAGAGGCAGGCCAGGCCACAAGGGGGCGATGTGAAGGTACTCACCGCTGGGGGCAGGTGCCTGAACGTTCAAGGGTGGTGACACATTCGGGATGGAGGGATGGCTTGGTGGATGGATGGATGGATGGATGAATGGGTGGGTGGATCGAAGGAGGGATGGGTGGGTGGGTGGATGGATGGATGATTAGATGAATGAATGGGTAGCTGGAGGAACAGATGGATAGGTCAGTAGGTGGATGGATGGGTTGGTGGGTGGGTGGATGGGTGGGTGGGAGGATGGATGCATGGATGGGTAGATGGATGAGTG
Organism: Lissotriton helveticus; assembly: GCF_964261635.1. Taxonomy (NCBI): domain Eukaryota; kingdom Metazoa; phylum Chordata; class Amphibia; order Caudata; family Salamandridae; genus Lissotriton; species Lissotriton helveticus. Next base: position 40,915,198 of record NC_136057.1, read on the forward strand.
AATGGATCAAGGGATGCATGGATGGCTGAATGGATGGGTGGGTGGATAATAAAATAATAATAGCATTTGAAGAGCGCAACCGCTACCTCAAGCAGAGGTGTCCCAGTGAGGAAGGTCCTACTGAGGTAATGGCATTGGCTGAAGAGCCAAATCTTCAAGGTCTTTCTGAAATCACGTTCGGATTTGATCAGGTGCATATGGAAAGCAGGGAGTTCCACAGTCTGGCCGTCCCACAGTGAAGGACCTGCCTCCCATACGGGACTTAGCAAGGTACACAGAGCAGGTGCTGGGAGTTAGATCTCAGTGTGTGTTCTTGTAGGTATAGGCAGAGCCTACACTTAAGATAGCCCGAGCCGCCATCTTGCAAAGCCCGAAAGGCCAGAGTCAGGGACATTGGGCCCGATTCACAGAATGAACTTAAGCCTCAATCCTAAACTTACTACTATTTTGGTATTCACAGAATGCATTTACTAATTTTGGTATTCACAGAAGTTAGGATTTTGTCTTAAGATAGTCTTAAGACCGACTTAAGACAAAATCCTAACTTCTGTGAATACCAAAAGTAGTAAGTGCATTCTGTGAATACCAAAATAGTAGTACGTTTAGGATTGAGTCTTAAGTTCATTCTGTGAATCGGGTCCTAAGTTTAGAACTAAAGTCTAACTTTACTAGGTCTAAACTTAGACTTCAGGTCTAAACTTAAACTTTTGGTCTAAGTTCACTTTTATGAATCCAGGCCAAAGCGCCTGGTCTCTGACCCCCAGCCGCCTGTGTGTAATCCATGGTGTACACAAAGACTAGGGTGGATGCCTGCTCTAGTACAAGTTAGCAACAACTAAACACATACCCAGGTGGTGCAGAGTGCACTAGTGCGGGAACTAGGACAACACATGCACGCGTGTGACTCCAAACAAATTAAACGGCATGAATGTCTCCTAGATAGTGTGTGAGTGAGTGAATGAATGGGTTAATGAGTGGGTTAGTAACTGATTGCATTATTCATGGATTTCACGTTCTAGCAAGTGAAGCTGGCAGATGGGTATGTCAAGGAATGAATGTATAAATAAGTCAACTGGAAGTAACTGTTTTAAGGATGCATGGGTGAGTGAGGCAAATGGTGAGTGAATGAGTGTGTGTTTGCTGTGATAACAAGAGTCTGTAACACAAGGACAGATAAGGCAGTAACTGAATACCTCCGAGAGGGAGCTTGCAAATGACTGACCGAATGAATCAATGTATAATATTCAAGACACTGGTAAAGTGAATTGGTGAAAGCCAAAAATAGTGAGTGCGGGGTTGCCAGCTCACACTGGGTCACAGGGGACACAAGTCTATTCATTACTTTTACAAACCATTTCAATCTTGTGGATCAGCCAAACTGGTTCAGCTGGAAGCCACCAAGAATAAAACTCCCACATACACAAAGTGAAGGAAAGAAGGCCAGAACTAGAAAACATGCTGTATATGAGCAATATGGAATAATGCAATAACTCTAAGCGGGTAGGGTAGGTCAGTGAGATAGCGAGTCTTCTTTATAAATACCCACAGACGACCCCCTACCTTGCTTGCTCCAGGAAGTAGATTCGCTTTGACATAGGGATCGGAGGAGCCGTTCGAGTCCATGGGCTTCAAACCCTGTGAGGAAAAGAAGAAAGAGTTATGGGTCAGGTGACCTTCAAAAATCAGTCAGTCCATCAACTTAAGAGTCCTATCAAATGCTGCCAATACTCCTAGCTGGAGAGCCCCCCCCACCCCACACACTCCTGGGACCCTGCCGATACTGCCACATGAAGAGTCTCCTGTGATACGATCAACTTACGCAACTGTCCCAGAACCACCAGCTCCCAGCCCAGCCAACACGAACAACTCAAGAGTCCTTCCTGGAACCACCAACTCAAGAGCTCACGCCGGTACCATTAACTCAAGAGCTCGTGCCGGTACCAATTACTCAAGAGCTCACGCCGGTACCACCAACTCAAGAGCTCACGCCGGTACAACCACCCCAAGGATTCAGCCTGGTATCACCAAGTCAAGAGACCATTGCAGTACCACCAACTCAAGGGCTCATACCATTACTATTAACTCAAGCGCTTATGCCTGTTCCGCCAACTCAAGTGCTCAGGCTGTTACCATTAACTCAAGAGCTCACGCCGGTACAATCAACTCAAGAGCTCACGCCGGTACCATTAACTCAAGAGCTCACGCCGGTACCATTAACTCAAGAGCTCGTGCCGGTACCATTAACTCAAGAGCTCATGCCGGTACCATCAACTCAAGAGCTCACGCCGGTACCACCACCCCAAGGATTCAGCCTGGTATCACCAAGTCAAGAGACCATTGCAGTACCACCAACTCAAGGGCTCATACCATTACTATTAACTCAAGCGCTTATGCCTGTTCCGCCAACTCAAGTGCTCAGGCTGTTACCATTAACTCAAGAGCTCACGCCAGTACAATCAACTCAAGAGCTCACGCCGGTACCATTAACTCAAGAGCTCACGCCGGTACCATTAACTCAAGAGCTCACGCCGGTACCATTAACTCAAGAGCTCACGCCGGTACCATTAACTCAAGAGCTCGTGCCGGTACCAATTACTCAAGAGCTCACGCCGGTACCACCAACTCAAGAGCTCACGCCGGTACAACCACCCCAAGGATTCAGCCTGGTATCACCAAGTCAAGAGACCATTGCAGTACCACCAACTCAAGGGCTCATACCATTACTATTAACTCAAGCGCTTATGCCTGTTCCGCCAACTCAAGTACTCAGGCTGTTACCATTAACTCAAGAGCTCACGCCGGTACAATCAACTCAAGAGCTCACGCCGGTACCATTAACTCAAGAGCTCACGCCGGTACCATTAACTCAAGAGCTCACGCCGGTACCATTAACTCAAGAGCTCACGCCGGTACCACCAACTCAAGAGCTCACGCCGGTACCACCAACTCAAGAGCTCACGCCGGTACCATTAACTCAAGAGCTCATGCCGGTACCATTAACTCAAGAGCTCACGCCGGTACCATTAACTCAAGAGCTCACGCCGGTACCATTAACTCAAGAGCTCACGCCGGTACCATTAACTCAAGAGCTCACGCCGGTACCATTAACTCAAGAGCTCACGCCGGTACCATTAACTCAAGAGCTCACGCCGGTACCATTAACTCAAGAGCTCATGCCGGTACCATTAACTCAAGAGCTCATGCTGGTACCATTAACTCAAGAGCTCACGCTGGTACCATTAACTCAAGAGCTCATGCCGGTACCATTAACTCAAGAGCTCATGCTGGTACCATTAACTCAAGAGCTCACGCCGGTACCATTAACTCAAGAGCTCACGCTGGTACCATTAACTCAAGAGCTCACGCCGGTACCACCAACTCAAGAGCTCACGCCGGTACCATTAACTCAAGAGCTCATGCCGGTACCATTAACTCAAGAACTCATGACGGTACCATTAACTCAAGAGCTCACGCCGGTACCATTAACTCAAGAGCTCATGCTGGTACCATTAACTCAAGAGCTCACGCCGGTACCACCAACTCAAGAGCTCACGCCGGTACCATTAACTCAAGAGCTCACGCCGGTACCACCAACTCAAGAGCTCACGCCGGTACCATTAACTCAAGAGCTCACGCCGGTACCATTAACTCAAGAGCTCACGCCGGTACCATTAACTCAAGAGCTCACGCCGGTACCATTAACTCAAGAGCTCACGCCGGTACCATTAACTCAAGAGCTCACGCCGGTACCATTAACTCAAGAGCTCACGCCGGTACCATTAACTCAAGAGCTCATGCCGGTACCATTAACTCAAGAGCTCATGCTGGTACCATTAACTCAAGAGCTCACGCCGGTACCACCAACTCAAGAGCTCACGCCGGTACCATTAACTCAAGAGCTCATGCTGGTACCAATAACTCAAGAGCTCACGCCGGTACCACCAACTCAAGAGCTCACGCCGGTACCACCAACTCAAGAGCTCACGCCGGTACCACCAACTCAAGAGCTCACGCCGGTACCAATAACTCAAGAGCTCACGCCGGTACCATTAACTCAAGAGCTCACGCCGGTACCACCAACTCAAGAGCTCACGCCGGTACCATTAACTCAAGAGCTCATGCCGGTACCATTAACTCAAGAGCTCACGCCGGTACCATTAACTCAAGAGCTCATGCTGGTACCATTAACTCAAGAGCTCACGCCGGTACCATTAACTCAAGAGCTCACGCCGGTACCATTAACTCAAGAGCTCACGCCGGTACCATTAACTCAAGAGCTCATGCTAGTACCATCAACTCAAGAGCTCATGACGGTACCACCAACTCAAGAGCTCACGCCGGTACCACCAACTCAAGAGCTCACGCCGGTACCATTAACTCAAGAGCTCACGCCGGTACCACCAACTCAAGAGCTCACGCCGGTACCATTAACTCAAGAGCTCACGCCGGTACCATTAACTCAAGAGCTCACGCCGGTACCATTAACTCAAGAGCTCACGCCGGTACCATTAACTCAAGAGCTCACGCCGGTACCATTAACTCAAGAGCTCACGCCGGTACCATTAACTCAAGAGCTCACGCCGGTACCATTAACTCAAGAGCTCACGCCGGTACCACCAACTCAAGAGCTCACGCCGGTACCATTAACTCAAGAGCTCACGCCGGTACCATTAACTCAAGAGCTCACGCCGGTACCATTAACTCAAGAGCTCACGCCGGTACCATTAACTCAAGAGCTCACGCCGGTACCATTAACTCAAGAGCTCACGCCGGTACCATTAACTCAAGAGCTCACGCCGGTACCATTAACTCAAGAGCTCACGCTGGTACCACCAACTCAAGAGCTCATGACGGTACCACCAACTCAAGAGCTCACGCCGGTACCATTAACTCAAGAGCTCATGCCGGTACCATTAACTCAAGAGCTCATGCTGGTACCATTAACTCAAGAGCTCACGCCGGTACCACCAACTCAAGAGCTCACGCCGGTACCATTAACTCAAGAGCTCATGCTGGTACCATTAACTCAAGAGCTCATGACGGTACCACCAACTCAAGAGCTCACGCCGGTACCATTAACTCAAGAGCTCACGCCGGTACCATTAACTCAAGAGCTCACGCCGGTACCATTAACTCAAGAGCTCACGCCGGTACCATTAACTCAAGAGCTCACGCCGGTACCATTAACTCAAGAGCTCACGCCGGTACCATTAACTCAAGAGCTCACGCCGGTACCATTAACTCAAGAGCTCACGCTGGTACCACCAACTCAAGAGCTCATGACGGTACCACCAACTCAAGAGCTCACGCCGGTACCATTAACTCAAGAGCTCATGCCGGTACCATTAACTCAAGAGCTCATGCTGGTACCATTAACTCAAGAGCTCACGCCGGTACCACCAACTCAAGAGCTCACGCCGGTACCATTAACTCAAGAGCTCATGCTGGTACCATTAACTCAAGAGCTCACGCCGGTACCACCAACTCAAGAGCTCACGCCGGTACCATTAACTCAAGAGCTCATGCCGGTACCATTAACTCAAGAGCTCACGCCGGTACCATTAACTCAAGAGCTCATGCTGGTACCATTAACTCAAGAGCTCACGCCGGTACCATTAACTCAAGAGCTCACGCCGGTACCATTAACTCAAGAGCTCACGCCGGTACCATTAACTCAAGAGCTCATGCTAGTACCATCAACTCAAGAGCTCATGACGGTACCACCAACTCAAGAGCTCACGCCGGTACCACCAACTCAAGAGCTCACGCCGGTACCATTAACTCAAGAGCTCACGCCGGTACCACCAACTCAAGAGCTCACGCCGGTACCATTAACTCAAGAGCTCACGCCGGTACCACCAACTCAAGAGCTCACGCTGGTACCACCAACTCAAGATCTCACGCCGGTACCACCAACTCAAGAGCTCACGCCGGTACCATTAACTCAAGAGCTCACGCCGGTACCACCAACTCAAGAGCTCACGCCGGTACCATTAACTCAAGAGCTCACGCCGGTACCACCAACTCAAGAGCTCACGCCGGTACCAATAACTCAAGAGCTCACGCCGGTACCATTAACTCAAGAGCTCACGCTGGTACCACCAACTCAAGAGCTCACGCCGGTACCAATAACTCAAGAGCTCACGCCGGTACCACCAACTCAAGAGCTCACGCCGGTACCACCAACTCAAGAGCTCACGCCGGTACCATTAACTCAAGAGCTCACGCCGGTACCACCAACTCAAGAGCTCACGCCGGTACCATTAACTCAAGAGCTCACGCCGGTACCACCAACTCAAGAGCTCACGCCGGTACCATTAACTCAAGAGCTCACGCCGGTACCACCAACTCAAGAGCTCACGCCGGTACCATTAACTCAAGAGCTCACGCCGGTACCACCAACTCAAGAGCTCACGCCGGTACCATTAACTCAAGAGCTCACGCCGGTACCACCAACTCAAGAGCTCACGCCGGTACCATTAACTCAAGAGCTCACGCCGGTACCATTAACTCAAGAGCTCACGCTGGTACCACCAACTCAAGAGCTCACACCGGTACCACCAACTCAAGAGCTCATGCCGGTACCAATAACTCAAGAGCTCACGCCGGTACCATTAACTCAAGAGCTCACGCCGGTACCATTAACTCAAGAGCTCACGCCGGTACCATTAACTCAAGAGCTCACGCCGGTACCACCAACTCAAGAGCTCACGCCGGTACCATTAACTCAAGAGCTCACGCCGGTACCATTAACTCAAGAGCTCACGCCGGTACCATTAACTCAAGAGCTCACGCCGGTACCACCAACTCAAGAGCTCACGCCGGTACCATTAACTGAAGAGCTCACGCCGGTACCATTAACTCAAGAGCTCACGCCGGTACCACCAACTCAAGAGCTCACGCCGGTACCACCAACTCAAGAGCTCACGCCGGTACCATTAACTGAAGAGCTCACGCCGGTACCATTAACTCAAGACCTCACGCCGGTACCACCAACTCAAGAGCTCACGCCGGTACCATTAACTCAAGAGCTCATGCCGGTACCATTAACTCAAGAGCTCACGCCGGTACCATTAACTGAAGAGCTCACGCCGGTACCATTAACTGAAGAGCTCACGCCGGTGCCATTAACTCAAGAGCTCACGCCGGTACCATTAACTGAAGAGCTCACGCCGGTACCATTAACTGAAGAGCTCACGCCGGTACCATTAACTGAAGAGCTCATGCCGGTACCATTAACTCAAGAGCTCACGCCGGTACCATTAACTGAAGAGCTCACGCCGGTACCATTAACTGAAGAGCTCACGCCGGTACCATTAACTCAAGAGCTCACGCCGGTACCACCAACTCAAGAGCTCACGCCGGTACCATTAACTGAAGAGCTCACGCCGGTACCATTAACTCAAGAGCTCACGCCGGTACCATTAACTCAAGAGCTCACGCCGGTACCATTAACTCAAGAGCTCATGCTAGTACCATCAACTCAAGAGCTCATGACGGTACCACCAACTCAAGAGCTCATGCCGGTACCATTAACTCAAGAGCTCACGCCGGTACCATTAACTCAAGAGCTCACGCCGGTACCATTAACTCAAGAGCTCACGCCGGTACCATTAACTCAAGAGCTCACGCCGGTACCACCAACTCAAGAGCTCACGCCGGTACCACCAACTCAAGAGCTCACGCCGGTACCACCAACTCAAGAGCTCACGCCGGTACCACCAACTCAAGAGCTCACGCTGGTACCACCACCCCAAGGATTCAGACTGGTATCACCAAGTCAAGAGACCATTGCAGTACCACCAACTCAAGGGCTCATACCATTACTATTAACTCAAGCGCTTATGCCTGTTCCGCCAACTCAAGTGCTCAGGCTGTTACCATTAACTCAAGAGCTCACGCCGGTACAATCAACTCAAGAGCTCATGACCATACCACCAACTCAAGAGCTCACGCCGGTACCACCAACTCAAGAGCTCACGCCGGTACCATTAACTCAAGAGCTCACGCCGGTACCACCAACTCAAGAACTCACGCCGGTACCATTAACTCAAGAGCTCACGCCGGTACCACCAACTCAAGAGCTCACGCCGGTACCATTAACTCAAGAGCTAACGCCGGTACCATTAACTCAAGAGCTCACGCCGGTACCATTAACTCAAGAGCTCACGCCGGTACCATTAACTCAAGAGCTCATGCCGGTACCATTAACTCAAGAGCTCACGCCGGTACCACCAACTGAAAGGCTCACGCCGGTACCATTAACTCAAGAGCTCATGCCGGTACCATTAACTCAAGAGCTCATGCTGGTACCATTAACTCAAGAGCTCACGCTGGTACCACCAACTCAAGAGCTCACGCCGGTACCACCAACTCAAGAGCTCACGCCGGTACCACCAACTCAAGAGCTCATGACGGTACCATCAACTCAAGAGCTCACGCCGGTACCACCAACTCAAGAGCTCACGCCGGTACCATTAACTCAAGAGCTCATGACCATACCACCAACTCAAGAGCTCATGACGGTACCATTAACTCAAGAGCTCACGCCGGTACCATTAACTCAAGAGCTCACGCCGGTACCATTAACTCAAGAGCTCATGCCGGTACCATTAACTCAAGAGCTCATGCCGGTACCATCAACTCAAGAGCTCACGCCGGTACCACCACCCCAAGGATTCAGACTGGTATCACCAAGTCAAGAGACCATTGCAGTACCACCAACTCAAGGGCTCATACCATTACTATTAACTCAAGAGCTCATGCCTGTTCCGCCAACTCAAGTGCTCAGGCTGTTACCATAAACTCAAGCGCTTATGACGGTACCACCAACTCAAGACTTTATGCTTTTAGCATTAAGTCAAGCGCCCATGCCAGTACCACCAACTCAGGTGTGAATGCCCTTATCACCATCACGATGGACTGTCTGTACTGCCAGCTGAAGAGTGACAGCCAATACCAGCCACTATAGAGACTATGTCAAAACTATCAACTCAAGAGAACCCCCCAACCTCATACTCTCCATCCGATGACACTCCATTAATGACAGCTCCATCCTTAATCAGAGAGACAGGAGGTGAGGTAAGCTTTATTCTCAATCCCTTTGGGACTGCACTCTTAGTGACCCCACTGAGTGCCCCTCCTTTGTGTTTCTCTCAAGCTCCTCCCATGCGTATCTTTAAGCGCCTACATTATTTACCACCTCCCAGATCACAACCCAACATTTGAGGAGCGCGTCAATCCCCTCCTCCCACTATGGTGCAGCGCTGGTCAACCAACATATTTTTAAGTGCCTTAAGTGTTTGCGGAATCAACCAAACACATCTAGGATTTCAGCCTTAGCAACAGTGAGCTTCGAACACCATCTAACCCACATGTCCATCACTCTCAGCAGATAGATGGCTCTCATAGCTAAGAACACTAGGTGACATGTAACCGGACAAGTTCTTGTTGACGCCCATGCACCTAGCACATGAACTCCATTTTGGAGGAACCCTAAAGCACGCTTGGACTTTTAGCACAATGTGCTTTATCTCCCATGTATGATCTAGCACCACTCAAATGGGAATCTACACACACATAAAATCAGGTACATTTGATTACAATTTTGCAAAGTTATATATTTGAACATCTTTAGACCTTCTCGCCCAATAATCCAGGCCCGGGCAGCTGAAAGCATTTAGTTAAACCCTATCTAGGAACAAAAACGTCCACCTTCTTAGATGACATCAATACTACTTGGGAACAAACTTTCCATGCTTTCAGATGACACCTGCGCAGCCTGCGAGTAAATGTTCCATGCTCTCAGGTGGCTCAATAACAGGCCCATGAGCAAACCTGCATTCTCAGATTAACCAATGCAGCCAGTGAGTAAAGCATTCTGCCTCTCTCAAATGACTGTCACAGACTACGAGCAACCCTTCCAGGCTCTCACGACACGACACCATTGTGGTCTATGCGCAACCCTACCATGCTCTAATGACACTATTGTGGTCCACGAGCAACCCTTCTATTCTCTCATGACACTGTTGTGGTCTATGTGCAAGCCGTCCATGCTCTCATGACACCATTGTGGTGTATGCGCAACCCTACCATGCTCTCATGACACTATTGTGGTCCACGAGCAACCCTTCTATTCTCTCATGACACTGTTGTGGTCTATGTGCAAGCCGTCCATGCTCTCATGACACAATTGTGGTCTAAGCGCAACCCTACCATAGTCTCACGGCACTATTGTGGTCCACGAGCAACCCTTCCATGCTCTCACAACACCATTGTGCTCTACAAGCAACCGATCCATGCTCTCATGACACCATTGTGGTCTACGAGCAATGCTTCCATGCTCTCATGACAACATTGTGGTCTACGAGCTAGCCGTCCATGCTCTCACGACACCATTGTGGTACACGAACAATCCTTTCATGCTGTCACAACACCATCGTGGTCTACGCGCAACCCTACCATAGTCTCACAGCACTATTGTGGTCCACGAGCAACCCTTCTATTCTCTCATGACACTGTTGTGGTCTACGCGCAACCCTTCCATGGTCTCATGACACCATTGTGGTCCACGAACAAACCCTTCCATGCTCCTACGACAACATTGTGGTCTACGAGCAACCCTTCCAGGCTCTCAAGACAACATCGTGGTCTACGAGCAACCCTTCTATTCTCTCACAACAACATTGTGGTCCACGAGCAACCCTTCTATTCTCTCATGACACCATTGTGGTCTACAAGCAACACTTCCATGCTCTCATGACACCATTGTGGTCCACGAGCAATGCTTCCATGCTCTCATGACACCATTGTGGTCTACAAGCGACCCTTCCATGCTCTCAAGACAACATCGTGGTCTACGAGCAACCCTTCTATTCTCTCACAACATTGTGGTCCACGAGCAACCCTTCCATGCTCTCATAACACCATTGTGGTCTACGAGCAACCCTTCTATTCTCTCACAACAACATTGTGGTCCACGAGCAACCCTTCCATGCTCTCATGACACCATTGCGGTCTATGAGCAACTCTTCCATGGTCCCATGGCACCATTGTGGTCTACAAGCGACCCTTCCATGCTCTCATGACAACAGTGTGGTCTGCGAGCAACCCTTCCAGACTCTCACGACAACATCGTGGTCTACGAGCAACCCTTCTATTCTCTCACGACAACAGTGGTCCACGAGCAACCCTTCTATTCTCTCATGACACCTTTGTGGTCTACGAGCAATGCTTCCATGCTCTCATGACACCATTGTGGTCTACGAGCATCCCTTCCATGCTCTCATGACACCATTGTGGTCTACAAGCAACCCTTCCATGGTCTTATGACACCATTGCGGTCTACGAGCAACCCTTCCATGCTCTCATGACACCATTGTGGTCTACGAGCATCCCTTCCATGCTCTCATGACACCATTGTGGTCTACGAGCATCCCTTCCATGCTCTCATGACACCATTGTGGTGTATGAGCAATGCTTCCATGCTCTCATGACACCATTGTGGTCTATGAGCAACCCTTCCATGCTCTCATGACACCATTGTGGTCTACAAACAACCCTTCCATGCTCTCATGACACCATTGCGGTCTACGAGCAACCCTTCCATGCTCTCATGACACCATTGTGGTCTACGAGCATCCCTTCCATGCTCTCATGACACCATTGTGGTCTACGAGCATCACTTCCATGCTCTCATGACACCATTGTGGTGTATGAGCAATGCTTCCATGCTCTCATGACACCATTGTGGTCTATGAGCAACCCTTCCATGCTCTCATGACACCATTATGGTCTACAAGCAACCCTTCCATGGACACCATTGCGGTCTATGAGCAACCCTTCCATGCTCTCATGACACCATTGTGGTCTACGAGCAACCCTTCCATGCTCTCATGACACCATTGTGGTCTATGAGCAACCCTTCCATGCTCTCATGACACCATTGTGGTCTACGAGCAACCCTTCCATGCTCTCATGACACCATTGTGGTCTATGAGCAACCCTTCCATGCTCTCATGACACCATTGTGGTCTACGAGCAACCCTTCCATGCTCTCATGGCACCATTGTGGTCTATGAGCAACCCTTCTATCCTCGAATGACACCATTGTGGTCCACGAGCAACCCTTCCATGCTCTCATGACACCATTGTGGTCTACAAGCAACCCTTCCATGCTCTCATGACACCATTGTGGTCCACGAGCAACCCTTCCATGCTCTCATGACACCATTGTGGTCTACGAGCAACCCTTCCATGCTCTCATGACACCATTGTGGTCTATGAGCAACCCTTCCATGCTCTCATGACACCATTGTGGTCTACGAGCAACCCTTCCATGCTCTCATGACACCATTGTGGTCTATGAGCAACCCTTCCATGCTCTCACGACACCATTGTGGTCTACGAGCAACCCTTCCATGCTCTCATGACACCATTGTGGTCTATGAGCAACCCTTCCATGCTCTCATGACACCATTGTGGTCTACGAGCAACCCTTCCATGCTCTCATGACACCATTGTGGTCTATGAGCAATGCTTCCATGCTCTCATGACACCATTGTGGTCTATGAGCAACCCTTTCATGCTCTCATGACACCATTGTGGTCTATGAGCAATGCTTCCATGCTCTCATGACACCATTGTGGTCTATGAGCAATGCTTCCATGCTCTCATGACACCATTGTGGTCTATGAGCAACCCTTCCATGCTCTCATGACACCATTGTGGTCTATGAGCAACCATTCCATGCTCTTATGACACCATTGTGGTCTACAAGCAACCCTTCCATGCTCTTATGACACCATTGTGGTCTACAAGCAACCCTTCCATGCTCTCATGACACCATTGTGGTCTATGAGCAACCCTTCCATGCTCTTATGACACCATTGTGGTCTACAAGCAACCCTTCAATGCTCTCATGACACCATTGTGGTCTACAAGCAACCCTTCCAGACTCTCACGACAACATCGTGGTCCACGAGCAACCCTTCTATTCTCTCATGACATCATTGTGGTCGACGAGCAATGCTTCCATGCTCTCATGACACCATTGTGGTCTATGAGCAACCCTTCCATGCTCTCATGACACCATTGTGGTCTACGAGCATCCCTTCCATGCTCTCATGACACCATTGTGGTCTATGAGCAACCCTTCCATGCTCTCATGACACCATTGCGGTCTATGAGCAACTCTTCCATGGTCCCATGACACCATTGTGGTCTACGAGCATCCCTTCCAGACTCTCACGACAACATCGTGGTCCACGAGCAACCCTTCTATTCTCTCATGACATCATTGTGGTCTACGAGCAATGCTTCCATGCTCGCATGACACCATTGTGGTCTACGAGCATCCCTTCCATGCTCTCATGACACCATTGTGGTCTACGAGCATCCCTTCCATGCTCTCAAGACACCATTGTGGTCTACGAGCAATGCTTCCATGCTCTCATGTCACCATTGTGGTCTACGAGCAATGCTTCCATGCTCTCATGACACCATTGTGGTCTACGAGCATCCCTTCCATGCTCTCACAACACCATTGTGGTCTACGAGCAACCCTTCCATGCTCTCATGACAACATTGTGGTCTACGAGCAACCCTTCCATGCTCTTATGACACCATTGTGGTCTACAAGCAACCCTTCCATGCTCTCATGACACCATTGTGGTCTTTGAGCAACCCTTCCATGCTCTCATGACACCATTGTGGTCTACGAGCAACCCTTCCATGCTCTTATGACACCATTGTGGTCTACAAGCAACCCTTCCATGCTCTCATGACACCATTGTGGTCTACGAGCAACCCTTCCATGCTCTCATGGCACCATTGTGGTCTATGAGCAACCCTTCCATGCTCTCATGACACCATTGTGGTCTATGAGCAACCCTTCCATGCTCTTATGACACCATTGTGGTCTACAAGCAACCCTTCAATGCTCTCATGACACCATTGTGGTCTACAAGCAACCCTTCCATGCTCTCATGACACCATTGTGGTCTATGAGCAACCCTTCCATGCTCTCATGACACCATTGTGGTCTACGAGCATCCCTTCCATGCTCTCATGACACCATTGTGGTCTATGAGCAACCCTTCCATGCTCTCATGACACCATTGCGGTCTATGAGCAACTCTTCCATGGTCCCATGACACCATTGTGGTCTACGAGCATCCCTTCCAGACTCTCACGACAACATCGTGGTCCACGAGCAACCCTTCTATTCTCTCATGACATCATTGTGGTCTACGAGCAATGCTTCCATGCTCGCATGACACCATTGTGGTCTACGAGCATCCCTTCCATGCTCTCATGACACCATTGTGGTCTACGAGCATCCCTTCCATGCTCTCAAGACACCATTGTGGTCTACGAGCAATGCTTCCATGCTCTCATGTCACCATTGTGGTCTACGAGCAATGCTTCCATGCTCTCATGACACCATTGTGGTCTACGAGCATCCCTTCCATGCTCTCACAACACTATTGTGGTCTACGAGCAACCCTTCCATGCTCTCATGACAACATTGTGATCCACGAGCAACCCTTCCATGCTCTCATGACACCATTGTGGTCTACGAGCAACCCTTCCATGCTCTCATGACACCATTGTGGTCTATGAGCAACCCTTCCATGCTCTCATGACACCATTGTGGTCTATGAGCAACCCTTCCATGCTCTCATGACACCATTGTGGTCTACGAGCAACCCTTCCATGCTCTCATGACACCATTGTGGTCTATGAGCAACCCTTCCATGCTCTCATGACACCATTGTGGTCTACGAGCAACCCTTCCATGCTCTCATGACACCATTGTGGTCTATGAGCAATGCTTCCATGCTCTCATGACACCATTGTGGTCTATGAGCAACCCTTCCATGCTCTCATGACACCATTGTGGTCTATGAGCAACCCTTCCATGCTCTCATGACACCATTGTGGTCTACGAGCAACCCTTCCATGCTCTTATGACACCATTGTGGTCTACAAGCAACCCTTCCATGCTCTCATGACACCATTGTGGTCTACGAGCAACCCTTCCATGCTCTCATGGCACCATTGTGGTCTATGAGCAACCCTTCCATGCTCTCATGACACCATTGTGGTCTATGAGCAACCCTTCCATGCTCTTATGACACCATTGTGGTCTACAAGCAACCCTTCAATGCTCTCATGACACCATTGTGGTCTACAAGCAACCCTTCCATGCTCTCATGACACCATTGTGGTCTACGAGCAACCCTTCCATGCTCTTATGACACCATTGTGGTCTACAAGCAACCCTTCCATGCTCTCATGACACCATTGTGGTCTACGAGCAACCCTTCCATGCTCTCATGGCACCATTGTGGTCTATGAGCAACCCTTCCATGCTCTCATGACACCATTGTGGTCTATGAGCAACCCTTCCATGCTCTTATGACACCATTGTGGTCTACAAGCAACCCTTCAATGCTCTCATGACACCATTGTGGTCTATGAGCAACCCTTCCATGCTCTCATGACACCATTGTGGTCTACGAGCAACCCTTCCATGCTCTCATGACACCATTGTGGTCTATGAGCAACCCTTCCATGCTCTCATGACACCATTGTGGTCTACGAGCATCCCTTCCAGACTCTCACGACAACATCGTGGTCCACGAGCAACCCTTCTATTCTCTCATGACATCATTGTGGTCTACGAGCAATGCTTCCATGCTCTCATGACACCATTGTGGTCTATGAGCAACCCTTCCATGCTCTCATGACACCATTGTGGTCTACGAGCATCCCTTCCATGCTCTCATGACACCATTGTGGTCTATGAGCAACCCTTCCATGCTCTCATGACACCATTGAGGTCTACGAGCAACCCTTCCATGCTCTCATGACACCATTGTGGTCTATGAGCAACCCTTCCATGCTCTCATGACACCATTGTGGTCTATGAGCAATCCTTCCATGCTCTCATGACACCATTGTGGTCTATGAGCAACCCTTCAATGCTCTCATGACACCATTGTGGTCTACGAGCAACCCTTCCATGCTCTCATGACACCATTGTGGTCTATGAGCAACCCTTCCATGCTCTCATGACACCATTGTGGTCTACGAGCAACCCTTCCATGCTCTCATGACACCATTGTGGTCTATGAGCAACCCTTCCATGCTCTCATGACACCATTGTGGTCTATGAGCAATGCTTCCATGCTCTCATGACACCATTGTGGTCTATGAGCAACCCTTCCATGCTCTCATGACACCATTGTGGTCTATGAGCAACCCTTCCATGCTCTCATGACACCATTGTGGTCTACGAGCAACCCTTCCATGCTCTTATGACACCATTGTGGTCTACAAGCAACCCTTCCATGCTCTCATGACACCATTGTGGTCTACAAGCAACCCTTCCATGCTCTTATGACACCATTGTGGTCTACAAGCAACCCTTCCATGCTCTCATGACACCATTGTGGTCTACGAGCAACCCTTCCATGCTCTCATGGCACCATTGTGGTCTATGAGCAACCCTTCCATGCTCTCATGACACCATTGTGGTCTATGAGCAACCCTTCCATGCTCTTATGACACCATTGTGGTCTACAAGCAACCCTTCAATGCTCTCATGACACCATTGTGGTCTACAAGCAACCCTTCCATGCTCTCATGACACCATTGTGGTCTACAAGCAACCCTTCCATGCTCTCATGACACCATTGTGGTCTATGAGCAACCCTTCCATGCTCTCATGACACCATTGTGGTCTACGAGCATCCCTTCCATGCTCTCATGACACCATTGTGGTCTATGAGCAACCCTTCCATGCTCTCATGACACCATTGCGGTCTATGAGCAACTCTTCCATGGTCCCATGACACCATTGTGGTCTACGAGCATCCTTCCCAGACTCTCACGACAACATCGTGGTCCACGAGCAACCCTTGTATTCTCTCATGACATCATTGTGGTCTACGAGCAATGCTTCCATGCTCTCATGACACCATTGTGGTCTATGAGCAACCCTTCCATGCTCTCATGACACCATTGTGGTCTACGAGCATCCCTTCCATGCTCTCATAACACCATTGTGGTCTATGAGCAACCCTTCCATGCTCTCATGACACCATTGCGGTCTATGAGCAACTCTTCCATGGTCCCATGACACCATTGTGGTCTACGAGCATCCCTTCCAGACTCTCACGACAACATCGTGGTCCACGAGCAACCCTTCTATTCTCTCATGACATCATTGTGGTCTACGAGCAATGCTTCCATGCTCGCATGACACCATTGTGGTCTACGAGCATCCCTTCCATGCTCTCATGACACCATTGTGGTCTACGAGCATCCCTTCCATGCTCTCACGACACCATTGTGGTCTACGAGCAATGCTTCCATGCTCTCATGTCACCATTGTGGTCTACGAGCAATGCTTCCATGCTCTCATGACACCATTGTGGTCTACGAGCATCCCTTCCATGCTCTCACAACACCATTGTGGTCTACGAGCAACCCTTCCATGCTCTCATGACAACATTGTGATCCACGAGCAACCCTTCTATCCTCGAATGACACCATTGTGGTCCACGAGCAACCCTTCCATGCTCTCATGACACCATTGTGGTCTACGAGCAACCCTTCCATGCTCTCATGACACCATTGTGGTCTACAAGCAACCCTTC
This sequence comes from Lissotriton helveticus, assembly GCF_964261635.1. NCBI lineage: Eukaryota > Metazoa > Chordata > Amphibia > Caudata > Salamandridae > Lissotriton > Lissotriton helveticus. The sequence continues at coordinate 40,932,864 of NC_136057.1, forward strand.
CATGCTCTCATGAGACCATTGTGGTCTACGAGCATCCCTTCCATGCTCTCATGACACCATTGTGGTCTACGAGCATTCCTTCCATGCTCTCATGACACCATTGTGGTCTACGAGCATCCCTTCCATGCTCTCATGACACCATTGTGGTCTACGAGCATCCCTTCCTTGCTCTCATGACAACATTGTGATCCACGAGCAACCCTTCTATCCTCGAATGACACCATTGTGGTTTACAAGCAACCCTTCCATGCTCTCATGACACCATTGTGGTCCACGAGCAACCCTTCCATGCTCTCATGACACCATTGTGGTCTACAAGCAACCCTTCCATGCTCTTATGACACCATTGTGGTCTACAAGCAACCCTTCCATGCTCTCATGACACCATTGTGGTCTACGAGCAACCCTTCCATGCTCTTATGACACCATTGTGGTCTACAAGCAACCATTCCATGCTCTCATGACACCATTGTGGTCTACAAGCAACCCTTCCATGCTCTCATGACACCATTGTGGTCTACAAGCAACCCTTCCATGCTCTCATGACACCATTGTGGTCTACAAGCAACCCTTCCATGCTCTCATGACACCATTGTGGTCTATGAGCAATGCTTCCATGCTCTCATGACACCATTGTGGTCTATGAGCAAGCCTTCCATGCTCTCATGACACCATTGTGGTCTACGAGCAACCCTTCCATGCTCTTATGACACCATTGTGGTCTACAAGCAACCCTTCCATGCTCTCATGACACCATTGTGGTCTACGAGCAACCCTTCCATGCTCTCATGACACCATTGTGGTCTATGAGCAACCCTTCCATGCTCTCATGACACCATTGTGGTCTATGAGCAACCCTTCCATGCTCTTATGACACCATTGTGGTCTACAAGCAACCCTTCCATGCTCTCATGACACCATTGTGGTCTACAAGCAACCCTTCCATGCTCTCATGACACCATTGTGGTCTACAAGCAACCCTTCCATGCTCTCATGACACCATTGTGGTCTATGAGCAACCCTTCCATGCTCTCATGACACCATTGTGGTCTACGAGCATCCCTTCCATGCTCTCATGACACCATTGTGGTCTATGAGCAACCCTTCCATGCTCTCATGACACCATTGCGGTCTATGAGCAACTCTTCCATGGTCCCATGACACCATTGTGGTCTACGAGCATCCCTTCCAGACTCTCACGACAACATCGTGGTCCACGAGCAACCCTTCTATTCTCTCATGACATCATTATGGTCTACGACCAATGCTTCCATGCTCGCATGACACCATTGTGGTCTACGAGCATCCCTTCCATGCTCTCATGACAACATTGTGGTCTACGAGCATCCCTTCCATGCTCTCACAACACCATTGTGGTCTACGAGCAATGCTTTCATGCTCTCATGACACCATTGTGGTCTACGAGCAATGCTTCCATGCTCTCATGACACCATTGTGGTCTACGAGCAATGCTTCCATGCTCTCACAACACCATTGTGGTCCACAAGCAACCCTTCCATGCTCTCATGACACCATTGTGGTCCACGAGCATCCCTTCCATGCTCTCATGACACCATTGTGGTCTACAAGCAACCCTTCCATGCTCTCATGACACCATTGTGGTCTACAAGCAACCCTTCTATCCTCGAATGACACCATTGTGGTCTACAAGCAACCCTTCCATGCTCTCATGACACCATTGTGGTCCACGAGCAACCCTTCCATGCTCTCATGACACCATTGTGGTCTACAAGCAACCCTTCCATGCTCTCATGACACCATTGTGGTCCACGAGCATCCCTTCCATGCTCTCATGACACCATTGTGGTCTACAAGCAACCCTTCTATCCTCGAATGACACCATTGTGGTCCACGAGCAACCCTTCCATGCTCTCATGACACCATTGTGGTCTACGAGCAACCCTTCCATGCTCTCATGACACCATTGTGGTCTACGAGCATCCCTTCCATGCTCTCATGACACCATTGTGGTCTACGAGCATCCCTTCCATGCTCTCATGACAACATTGTGATCCACGAGCATCCCTTCCATGCTCTCATGACACCATTGTGGTCTACAAGCAACCCTTCCATGCTCTTATGACACCATTGTGGTCTATGAGCAACCCTTCCATGCTCTCATGACACCATTGTGGTCCACGAGCATCCCTTCCATGCTCTCATGACACCATTGTGGTCTACAAGCAACCCTTCCATGCTCTCATGACACCATTGTGGTCTACAAGCAACCCTTCTATCCTCGAATGACACCATTGTGGTCCACGAGCAACCCTTCCATGCTCTCATGACACCATTGTGGTCTACAAGCAACCCTTCCATGCTCTCATGACACCATTGTGGTCCACGAGCAACCCTTCCATGCTCTCATGACACCATTGTGGTCTACGAGCAACCCTTCCATGCTCTCATGACACCATTGTGGTCTACAAGCAACCCTTCCATGCTCTTATGACACCATTGTGGTCTACGAGCAACCCTTCCATGCTCTCATGACACCATTGTGGTCTATGAGCAACCCTTCCATGCTCTCATGACACCATTGTGGTCTACGAGCAACCCTTCCATGCTCTCATGACACCATTGTGGTCTACGAGCAATGCTTCCATGCTCTCACAACACCATTGTGGTCCACAAGCAACCCTTCCATGCTCTCATGACACCATTGTGGTCCACGAGCATCCCTTCCATGCTCTCATGACACCATTGTGGTCTACGAGCAACCCTTCCATGCTCTCATGACACCATTGTGGTCTACGAGCATCCCTTCCATGCTCTCATGACACCATTGTGGTCTACGAGCATCCCTTCCATGCTCTCATGACAACATTGTGATCCACGAGCATCCCTTCCATGCTCTCATGACACCATTGTGGTCTACAAGCAACCCTTCCATGCTCTTATGACACCATTGTGGTCTATGAGCAACCCTTCCATGCTCTCATGACACCATTGTGGTCCACGAGCATCCCTTCCATGCTCTCATGACACCATTGTGGTCTACAAGCAACCCTTCCATGCTCTCATGACACCATTGTGGTCTACAAGCAACCCTTCTATCCTCGAATGACACCATTGTGGTCCACGAGCAACCCTTCCATGCTCTCATGACACCATTGTGGTCTACAAGCAACCCTTCCATGCTCTCATGACACCATTGTGGTCCACGAGCAACCCTTCCATGCTCTCATGACACCATTGTGGTCTACGAGCAACCCTTCCATGCTCTCATGACACCATTGTGGTCTACAAGCAACCCTTCCATGCTCTTATGACACCATTGTGGTCTACGAGCAACCCTTCCATGCTCTCATGACACCATTGTGGTCTATGAGCAACCCTTCCATGCTCTCATGACACCATTGTGGTCTACGAGCAACCCTTCCATGCTCTCATGACACCATTGTGGTCTACGAGCAACCCTTCCATGCTCTCATGACACCATTGTGGTCTATGAGCAATGCTTCCATGCTCTCATGACACCATTGTGGTCTATGAGCAAGCCTTCCATGCTCTCATGACACCATTGTGGTCTACGAGCAACCCTTCCATGCTCTTATGACACCATTGTGGTCTACAAGCAACCCTTCCATGCTCTCATGACACCATTGTGGTCTACGAGCAACCCTTCCATGCTCTCATGACACCATTGTGGTCTATGAGCAACCCTTCCATGCTCTCATGACACCATTGTGGTCTATGAGCAACCCTTCCATGCTCTTATGACACCATTGTGGTCTACAAGCAACCCTTCAATGCTCTCATGACACCATTGTGGTCTACGAGCATCCCTTCCATGCTCTCATGACACCATTGTGGTCTACGAGCATCCCTTCCATGCTCTTATGACACCATTGTGGTCTACAAGCAACCCTTCCATGCTCTCATGACACCATTGTGGTCTACAAGCAACCCTTCCATGCTCTCATGACACCATTGTGGTCTACAAGCAACCCTTCCATGCTCTCATGACACCATTGTGGTCTACGAGCATCCCTTCCATGCTCTCATGACACCATTGTGGTCTATGAGCAACCCTTCCATGCTCTCATGACACCATTGCGGTCTATGAGCAACTCTTCCATGGTCCCATGACACCATTGTGGTCTACGAGCATCCCTTCCAGACTCTCACGACAACATCGTGGTCCACGAGCAACCCTTCTATTCTCTCATGACATCATTATGGTCTACGACCAATGCTTCCATGCTCGCATGACACCATTGTGGTCTACGAGCATCCCTTCCATGCTCTCATGACAACATTGTGGTCTACGAGCATCCCTTCCATGCTCTCACAACACCATTGTGGTCTACGAGCAATGCTTTCATGCTCTCATGACACCATTGTGGTCTACGAGCAATGCTTCCATGCTCTCATGACACCATTGTGGTCTACGAGCAATGCTTCCATGCTCTCACAACACCATTGTGGTCCACAAGCAACCCTTCCATGCTCTCATGACACCATTGTGGTCCACGAGCATCCCTTCCATGCTCTCATGACACCATTGTGGTCTACAAGCAACCCTTCCATGCTCTCATGACACCATTGTGGTCTACAAGCAACCCTTCTATCCTCGAATGACACCATTGTGGTCTACAAGCAACCCTTCCATGCTCTCATGACACCATTGTGGTCCACGAGCAACCCTTCCATGCTCTCATGACACCATTGTGGTCTACAAGCAACCCTTCCATGCTCTCATGACACCATTGTGGTCCACGAGCATCCCTTCCATGCTCTCATGACACCATTGTGGTCTACAAGCAACCCTTCCATGCTCTCATGACACCATTGTGGTCTACAAGCAACCCTTCTATCCTCGAATGACACCATTGTGGTCCACGAGCAACCCTTCCATGCTCTCATGACACCATTGTGGTCTACGAGCAACCCTTCCATGCTCTCATGACACCATTGTGGTCTACGAGCATCCCTTCCATGCTCTCATGACACCATTGTGGTCTACGAGCATCCCTTCCATGCTCTCATGACAACATTGTGATCCACGAGCATCCCTTCCATGCTCTCATGACACCATTGTGGTCTACAAGCAACCCTTCCATGCTCTTATGACACCATTGTGGTCTATGAGCAACCCTTCCATGCTCTCATGACACCATTGTGGTCCACGAGCATCCCTTCCATGCTCTCATGACACCATTGTGGTCTACAAGCAACCCTTCCATGCTCTCATGACACCATTGTGGTCTACAAGCAACCCTTCTATCCTCGAATGACACCATTGTGGTCCACGAGCAACCCTTCCATGCTCTCATGACACCATTGTGGTCTACAAGCAACCCTTCCATGCTCTCATGACACCATTGTGGTCCACGAGCAACCCTTCCATGCTCTCATGACACCATTGTGGTCTACGAGCAACCCTTCCATGCTCTCATGACACCATTGTGGTCTACAAGCAACCCTTCCATGCTCTTATGACACCATTGTGGTCTACGAGCAACCCTTCCATGCTCTCATGACACCATTGTGGTCTATGAGCAACCCTTCCATGCTCTCATGACACCATTGTGGTCTACGAGCAACCCTTCCATGCTCTCATGACACCATTGTGGTCTATGAGCAACCCTTCCATGCTCTCATGACACCATTGCGGTCTATGAGCAACTCTTCCATGGTCCCATGACACCATTGTGGTCTACGAGCATCCCTTCCAGACTCTCACGACAACATCGTGGTCCACGAGCAACCCTTCTATTCTCTCATGACATCATTATGGTCTACGACCAATGCTTCCATGCTCGCATGACACCATTGTGGTCTACGAGCATCCCTTCCATGCTCTCATGACAACATTGTGGTCTACGAGCATCCCTTCCATGCTCTCACAACACCATTGTGGTCTACGAGCAATGCTTTCATGCTCTCATGACACCATTGTGGTCTACGAGCAATGCTTCCATGCTCTCATGACACCATTGTGGTCTACGAGCAATGCTTCCATGCTCTCACAACACCATTGTGGTCCACAAGCAACCCTTCCATGCTCTCATGACACCATTGTGGTCCACGAGCATCCCTTCCATGCTCTCATGACACCATTGTGGTCTACAAGCAACCCTTCCATGCTCTCATGACACCATTGTGGTCTACAAGCAACCCTTCTATCCTCGAATGACACCATTGTGGTCTACAAGCAACCCTTCCATGCTCTCATGACACCATTGTGGTCCACGAGCAACCCTTCCATGCTCTCATGACACCATTGTGGTCTACAAGCAACCCTTCCATGCTCTCATGACACCATTGTGGTCCACGAGCATCCCTTCCATGCTCTCATGACACCATTGTGGTCTACAAGCAACCCTTCCATGCTCTCATGACACCATTGTGGTCTACAAGCAACCCTTCTATCCTCGAATGACACCATTGTGGTCCACGAGCAACCCTTCCATGCTCTCATGACACCATTGTGGTCTACGAGCAACCCTTCCATGCTCTCATGACACCATTGTGGTCTACGAGCATCCCTTCCATGCTCTCATGACACCATTGTGGTCTACGAGCATCCCTTCCATGCTCTCATGACAACATTGTGATCCACGAGCATCCCTTCCATGCTCTCATGACACCATTGTGGTCTACAAGCAACCCTTCCATGCTCTTATGACACCATTGTGGTCTATGAGCAACCCTTCCATGCTCTCATGACACCATTGTGGTCCACGAGCATCCCTTCCATGCTCTCATGACACCATTGTGGTCTACAAGCAACCCTTCCATGCTCTCATGACACCATTGTGGTCTACAAGCAACCCTTCTATCCTCGAATGACACCATTGTGGTCCACGAGCAACCCTTCCATGCTCTCATGACACCATTGTGGTCTACAAGCAACCCTTCCATGCTCTCATGACACCATTGTGGTCCACGAGCAACCCTTCCATGCTCTCATGACACCATTGTGGTCTACGAGCAACCCTTCCATGCTCTCATGACACCATTGTGGTCTACAAGCAACCCTTCCATGCTCTTATGACACCATTGTGGTCTACGAGCAACCCTTCCATGCTCTCATGACACCATTGTGGTCTATGAGCAACCCTTCCATGCTCTCATGACACCATTGTGGTCTACGAGCAACCCTTCCATGCTCTTATGACACCATTGTGGTCTACGAGCAACCCTTCCATGCTCTCACGACACCATTGCAGTCTGTGGGCATCCCTTCCATGCTCTCATGACACCATTGTGGTCTACGAGCGAACCTTCCATGCTCTCATGACACCATTGTGGACTACGAGCGAACCTTCCATGCTCTCTGGTGGCACCGTTATAGCCTGCAAGCCAACCTTCCTTCCTTGCTGCCACATGACACCATTGTGACTTGTGAGCACACCGACAATGCTCTCAGATGACAGCATCATGGCCCGCAAGCAAACTTTCCGAAAGGAGCTGAAAACTTTGCTTTTTAGTGAAGCCTATTTATAGTCATGGTCCCGGGGACCTGAGACTGTTTCCCTGATATTTGCTTTGTCTGGCGCCCTGATGCCCCTGGGCTAAGTTGCGCCTAATAAATTGTTTTTATTATTATTATTATTATTATTATTAACTTTCCACAGTCTTAGATCACAACATCACTGCGTATGAGAGCAACCCTCCTGCTTGGCCGTCTGCCAGTTCACCCATCTTATTTGTTTCCTCTACAAAGCCCATGTATAGAATTTCAGATTCTGTACCTGACCTTTCAATGGCAGCCATGTTACGCTGACGTAAAAAGAGTATATAAACATTATCGTGGTGAAAAGTGAGCCAGAGAATGGTCAGGAGTGTCTCCCCAAAGCCAGGAACTTGATTACTTAATATATAGGACATTGGGTTTTTGTTTGAGATTTTGACAACTGTCCGGACTCTTGTCTATATTTAAAGACTGTGTATATTGAATGCTTTTCCTGATATATTATTCTGGAATAAATTCCTCCTTTGTGAATCGCCTTTATCTGTGACATTTCCCATTTACGCTGCCCTTGTAAATAGGAGGCAGCGTCAAAATCAATGGGTGTTGTGGTGGAACGCCCACTGCAGCACCCATTGCCCTCCCCTTTTTATGCTAAATACAGCAGGAAATGGTGCCTTATTTACAAGACAGAGTTAAGCCACGTTAAGGGGCTTAACACTGCCTTGTAAATAAGGCGAGGCCCCTATCGCCGTCACTGAAAGTGGCATTGTTGTGGCAATAGGGGCATGTAAATATGCCCCCAAATTTGTCAAGACAGACATTGACAAACAGGTATTTTCACAAATGATACATACATTTTTTTTTAAATATATGCTTCATTGTTTTTGTGAGCCTGCTTGTCATTGTGGTGGTTGAGTTGGTGGTGGTGGAGCAGGTGGGAGAGCCCTCTGCCCTCAACACTCTGCCCTCTGCCCTCAACACTCTGCCCTCTGCCCTCAACACTCTGCCCTCAACACTCTGCCCTCAACACTCTGCCGTCAACACTCTGCACTCTGCCCTCAACACTCTGCCCTCTGCCCTCAACACTCTGCCCTCCACACTCTGCCCTCAACACTCTGCTCTCAACACTCTGCCCTTTGACCTCAACACTCTGCCCTCTGCCCTCAACACTCTGCCCTCAATACTCTGCCCTCTGCCCTCAACACTCTGCCCTCTGCACTCTGCCCTCAACACTCTGCCCTCAACACTCTGCCCTCTGCCCTCAACACTCTGCACTCTGCCCTCAACACTCTGCCCTCAACACTCTGCCCTCAACACTCTGCCCTCAACACTCTGCCCTCAACACTTTGCCCTCAACACTCTGCCCTCTGCCCTCTGCCCTCAACACTCTGCCCTCAACACTCTGCCCACACCACATCATCAGAGCTGTGTGAATAATAACAGCTGTGAGCCCGTGCCTAAGGTGCATCATCAGAGCTGTGTGAATAATAACAGCTGTGAGCCCCATGGCTGAGGTGCATGATCAGAGCTGTGTGAATAATAACTGCGTCAGCCCCGTGCCTGAGGTGCATCATCAGAGCTGTGGCCCTGATGAAAGTAAGGGTAACCGGCCCTGATGGCAGTAAGGGTAACGGTCCCTGCTACCCCCGTTGGGCAGCAAAAATATCCATCACTGGGGTGGGGTGCCCTTCACACTCTGGGCGCTGGTGCCACTGCACCTGCTGCACACTAAGAGATACGCCTCTGCAGTCCCGCAGCGCTACGTAAACCCAGCACTTAAATAAAGAACCTACCCAGAAATATGATTTAGGAAAAACATTTTCAGCACACAACTTACTGACTTAGTATGCTCGGTTATACACATTCTATCAATGGTATGGCCTTGCAGCGCTATAGTTAATCAAACATGACCTTCGATTTCTGCTCAGTCTAGCAGGACACACAAAATGTCAATTCACAGACTCGGATTCCTTAGCCTTTAGCACTAATTTATGATTACATACTGCGACTAAAATAGCAACGCTGGCTTCAAGGGGCGCGCCTCCTTAATCAATCCCTTATTTCTTATCTAAATTTTATATAGCACAATCAGGAGCCTAGAGGCCATCAAGGCGCTGTGCAATTGTTAACGCCAGGCTAATATAAGACATAACATAGCACAACTAAGTGACATTTGACAATGAAACCCTCTCACAAATGTTTATTGGCGCCTACTAGTTTCAGTTGATATATTGGCACCGTAGAAAGCGCTTGGATCTGGTCAGCTGAAATTGCCACAGGGCTATGTGCTTTCCAAAGCACCTGGACTACGACACGTTGGCGCTATAAAAGCAGATAAACAAACCATTTAAGTGAAACTGTCAAGGTACCTTGGCCAATGTTAGCAGCTCCAAACTGCTTGGACAGAGATAGGTTCCAGGCGCTATATAAACAAATGTATACCAAATAAACTCAAATAGAGAGGGGCTTTGGAGAGGCCCGAGCCTGGACAGGACGGGGGCAGGGGGTTCCCAGGCTCACGAGCTGTGCATGCCGCCCGGCCTCTGCAGCATCCCACAGAAGCTCAGATAACAAGCAGATAGCGAGACCTAAAAAACAAGCTTTGGCAGGGAGCCAGCATGTGCGCACACACAGCTGAAAAAAAAAGTAACTGGAAATAGGTGAATGCGCGCCAAGCATCTGGCTTCAATTACCGCGGCCCCTGACAGCTGGTAATTGATGAATTATAGCCTTCTGCTGCGCGTGTCCGCACGGAATATGCAGGAAGAGGAGCAACTCTACAGCCTATGGCCTATTGCGTGCTGGCTTGTAAAAACACAGCCATGCAAGGGCCAATTGCCATGCAGTTGACATAAATGACGAGCAAAAATCACAAGCTGCCCTCAACACTCTGCACTCTGCCCTCAACACTCTGCCCTCAACACTCTGCACTCTGCCCTCTGCCCTCAACACTCTGCCCTCTGCCCTCAACACTCTGCCCTCAACACTCTGCACTCTGACCTCAACACTCTGCCCTCAACACTCTGCACTCTGCCCTCAACACTCTGCCCTCAACACTCTGCCCTCAACACTCTGCCCTCTGACCTCAACACTCTGCCCTCAACACTATGCCCTCTGCCCTGAACACTCTGCCCTCAACACTCTGCACTCTGCCGTCAACACTCTGCCCTCTGACCTCAACACTCTGCCCTCAACACTCTGCCCTCTGCCCTCAACACTCTGCACTCTGCCCTCAACACTCTGCACTCTGCTCTCAACACTCTGCCCTCAACACTCTGCCCTCTGACCTCACCACTCTGCCCTCAACACTCTGCCCTCTGCCCTCAACACTGTACACTCTGCCCTCAACACTCTGCACTCTGCTGTGGAAAAGTAAATTTTGCCATGTTCTGTGTCCCTACGCCTCATCCATCATATGTTATGTGTGCATGACCAATATGCATATGTTATTCCCCATGTCCGATTAATGACGCAATTATAGTTGTGTCCACCTCTAGTATGCCAGTTTCCAGTCCTCGTGAATACTACGAATATCAGGCCTATGTAAAGTTATGTTGCCACGTTTCTCAGTGTGCACGTTATTCCATTATAAAGTCCCCGTTTCTAGGCCTCAAAAGGGCCCGGACATCAGATTCAGCTCCTGTCTCCTGAAAAGCCTCGCTGAGGAGCGATACAGCCCCCACCTGTATCCTCGACCCTTCACTTACTTCTTGCCTCGCAGTGCCCGGTGCAGCTTGGCTCTGCCTCTGAGTCTGCCAAAAGTATGTTATAGTTCCAGCTATCAGTTCAGTCCTCCTTCTCTGCATTCCTAAGCTACTGAACTGCATCAATAGTTTCCGTCATTGTCTAGCCTTCTCGTCTCCATGTTAGAGAAATACTGCATTTACTGGTCATTTAATATTCCTCATCACGCATTTCATGTAGAATAATGTATGGTCCAGTCTTAGAATCAAGTTAGCTTTTCCCCTCATGACTTCTAGTTTATATCAACATGTTCCCTAAACATCAGATACCAGATAGGGTTTAGGTACATGTCGCTCCGACCCTCCAGACTCTAGTCTCTGCTCCTAGCACAGAGTTCGTAGCCCCCAGCTTCTCCTAGTGATACGTCATTGCCAGTTTACGCGCACCATTAGGTTAGAGGTCCCGGCTCCTTAGGTAGCCCCCTCCTATGTTTCCGCCCATTTCATGACATATTCTGTTACGTTTGCATCACATGTCTATGTATACTCCCAGTTACACCTCTTTTTACTGTTATCTTTCGCGACTGCTACGCGTCACGCCTTCTGCTCCACCCACTGCTACGCCTACTGCAATGTAATGCTATGTGTTTGCGCTATGTATATAAGTCCATGTATTGTTATTAAAAGTTAGCGCGCTCATCCCAGACCTAGCCCCGGCAGCTGCCGGGCCCTGTTACCTCTGTTCCTATGCAGGTTGTCCTGATCCTGTCCTTATGCTGTAATAAACCTGCAGAAACTCCTACTACCTCGAATCTTGACTCTTATTTTATTGAGCTATCTGTTATTCATTCATTCATTCAAAAATAGATCCGGTATTATTTATTTATATACCACATAATGGCGCCCGAATAGGGACTTGCCCTTTCCCCACGCGTCGGTGAAGCCACGCCGACCCCCTGACCCTCTGCAGTCGTGACGGAACTCTTCTGCGCAGTGGCAGATATTTCTGCTCAAGTATCCCTCAGGCCCACGGAGGAGACGGAGGAGGCGGTCCAGCATCCGAACGAGACGGTGGAGGAACGCGGCGAGTCCCGACCAGAGCCCAAGCCAAGAGTCCAAGGTCCGAGGTATCCGGAGGCCCACCCGTAACTGAAGTCCGAAGTCCGTCGTCGTCAGTCCAGTCCAGTCCGAGGCCTTCCGTTCGTGCTGCCCGGTGAGTACCATTGCTGGGGTAGTATCTAGACAGGACCAATCTAAATTGACTCCTGGTCCGTGGGTTGGTGGTGCCCAGACTCACAAACGAAGTGTTCACCTAGGTGGATACGGGTCTTGATGCGTCCCTTTTTGGGACCGGTATGTTCCGTACTGTTATAGCAGTGCATCCAGTAACTCTAGTCTGTTCCGTTCTCGAGAAATTCTTGTATTTCTGTTCTCAGTATTCCAGGTAATATTCTGTTCGAACTGTTATTTATAATGTTGTTCAATGTATTTCCAATGTCGTGGTATGCCTGAATTGTTTTCCCAATTGTTATTGTTTTTCGTGTATTGTATTGTGTTCCGATTCAAGTTTACAATGCCGCTCTTTTCAAGATTACGTCAGCTAAAAACTAGAAAGGGTTTATTAGAAGAAGCAGTTCCTGTCCCGCCCAGGGACAGTCCAGGTCATTTTATGTATCAGAAACATGGCATAAGCGCCATATTGTATCTAGATTTATGGGTAGAGTATACCAAACAGTTAGAAGAAAAGTATAGATGGCCCGTATCGGGTACATGGGATCCCGAATGTATCATGCGAGTAGAAGAAGCATTATGGAAAAAGAAAGCCAGACAGTCACAGAAAGATGCCATCGAGTTATGGCGTAAAGAAGCTCATAAAAGAACGGAAAAGGAAGTCAGAAAGTCAGAGTTAAGTAGAGAATCCCAGGAACGAGCCCAAGAAAGGGAATTAATCGAGATAGGTGAACGAGTCAAAGCCGAACAGTCAGACAGACAGAGGCATGCCCTTATTAAGGGTATGTATCCTCTTCTTGCCGAAGGTTTGCCAAAAGCGACCCCAGAGGCATCCAGTAATTTCCCGCCACCATTAGTTCCGACCAAGCTACGTCACAAACCGACCGCAGCTGATATTTTTATTTCGTCCTATTTGGACGACACAGTCCCTGAATATGCAAATCCTGTTCGCGCTCCGCCCGTCCCTGTAAATCAGGTAGTTCCTGCGCCTCCAGACACCGGGGTGCCCTTAACAGCTCCCCCGGGTCAGCCCGCCATACAAGTCCAGCCCACGTTACAATTACCGACCCTGCCAGGTCGGAAAGCATCAGTTGATGATTCCAGTTTAGGGGCCGCAGGAGGAGGTCTTCCTCAAACCCCGCCGCCACACAAGCGTTTAACATTACTCGAATTACATGCTCAAGCATTACAGCGTACGCCCAAACATCAGTCTGTTACAGAAATCAGGCAAACCCTTACCGAATGTGTCTATGATCCAGTTCCAGGCGAATATAATATGGTTTTATATTCATTACGTATAAGGAGAGTGACCGAGTATCTAGTCACCTTGCAGAATATGAAAGAATATCTAGACAGAATATATCGTTTCATCCGTACAGGGGATGATCCAGAAAGTATTAGTGATGCCATGTCTCAAAGGAAAGCCGAGATCCAGCTCATGATATTAAAGTTTCTGATCAATTGCCTAATAAGAGAACAAGATTACCCGTCTAAAGATCCGGCCGAAATGAGAATCCTGACAAGGTGGAGTGATAATATAGCCGAGGGTAAGCACAAGACCGTCAGTGCCATGGAAAGTATGTACAAGAAAATCCGTAAAGAGATAATAAAGATACACGAACAGCGTAAAGCAGCACAAGTAAGCGAGAAAGAAAGTACCTCTGAACCTGAAGAGGAAGACGACGAGAATCCCGCCAGAATAGCGTATGTAGGAAAATCTAGATTTCCAGATCGCCATTTACGTCTAGAACCCAAGTCTATTTCCCATCATCAAGCACCAGAACAAGGTTCCCTAGAACAAGTATTTCAAGCTACCGATCACATTCTGAAATCACGAATCGGTTATAGTGAATTAAGTACTATGCATGAACAAGAACTAGCCCGATCAGCAGTCCGATGGATTACTGATTCTACCACTTTTCCAGACGAAATAGTGGCACAAATGTTTCTGAAACTGCCCCCAGCCGAGCAGCGACTGGTGGGTATGTATATGATCCAGTACCTCATTACTTTGTATGAGGGTCAACATTCTGATCCAGGCCCGTTACACGATATCCTGAACGAGTTACTCCAGTATAGATGGAGAGGTCTAGGTACCGATTTAATTAGTGTCATTTTAGAACAGCGTCACAAATATAGAACGTTCCTGAATCCGCATTTTGTTCATGTCTCACCCCCAGAAAGTAAATCATTCTACATAGACAGACAGAATCCGTTACGAGAGGTCCACCCAGTCCAAGGGGCGGGTGGCGATATGCAACGAGTGTTTGTATACACTCCGATTTCAAAGATGGAACTTCTTGAAATGAAGAAATTAATTCCCTGTCATGACAAAGATCCAGCGGGGTTCCATAGAGAATTAAAAGACATGCTCCGTATGGGAGAATACACTTACCCAGATATCATTAAAATGTTAAAGGTCCTGTTACCCGCAGGGGTGTATGAAAAGTTAAAGGAAAAGGAATGGGAGGTGGGAGAGAAAAAGATCGATTGGGCAGTTCTAGAAGCTGAAGACAAGGCACGAGTACCAGGTACCGGTCTTAGAGATAAATGTAAAGATTTACCAGAATTATTGATTCAAGTTATACCCAGATTATTGACAACGAGAAAAGAAGACTGGGATGCAATCTCAGCCTGTAAACAGAAACAAGATGAAGATATTAGTGATTTTTATTCTAGATTTGAAAAATGTTTCAGTATCAACAGTGGTCTCAAGACAAGTAGTGAGTCATACCCTCACCTTTTTGTTACTAAATTAGTCGAGAATTCAAGCCCACAAATTAAAAATCGAGTTTTGAAAGTCGAAAGCACCTGGCAAGCAAATACTCCGTCCCAGATGCTCCAGATGCTCCAGTACTACCAGAATAGAATCAGGGAAGAGCAGGAACACGAGAGAAAACGTATGAAAGACACGAAAATGAAAGTGCTAGTTGCACAATCTGTTCCTCAAGACAGTCAGAAGAGGGGTCCGAATCAAGCCAGTCATCCTGCAGCTCCCGTTAGAGGGAACTGCAATTATTGTAAACAGCCAGGTCATTTTATAAACGAGTGTGCAGTTCTGAAACATAACATAGCTACTGGTAAGACTAAAGAAAGACCACGTCCGCCTAGACAAGAACAAGTTTCACAGATTCCTCAGCCACAGAATGCACAACAGACAGTTACAGCACCGCAGCCTATAGCTGCAACACAGCATGTCACATCGCAGATGTACCAGTATGCACAGTCTGAGTATCCAGAATATCAGCCATATTCATGAAACAGCCTAGAGAGGGAGGTAGGCTTGCCTCTCATCGAGATACCTGTAGATCAAGAAGGTCCCTATGTTCACAGTCAAGTATTAGGGAAAGACAGAAAGTTTTTGATCGATACAGGGGCAAGTAGGACCACAATTAGTCATGCCGAAGTTCCAGGGGCTCCGCTCTCAGGCTCAAGAAATGTTTCCCTTGGATTTTCAGGAAAGCCAATAGTTAATGAGATATCAAAGCCAGTCACTCTAGAAGTAGGTCCATTGTCCCGTACTACTGATCTGTTACTTACTAAGTCATGTCCAGAAAATCTGTTAGGCATTAAGACACTGAAAGAATTAGGTGCAGTTATTTGCTGTTCCCCAGAGGGAATACGTCTGTTCCTACGTGACTTTAAGGGTCACTATGTATTACGAGATTTTGATTCAAGATTGTCTAATGTTCCGCAGCATTTATGGGCGCAAGGTCCAACTGATGTAGGTTACATGCAAATCACACCCCATCGTGTGACTCTCAAACCAGGTGTAGTGTTACCCCGGATCAGACAGTACAGATTGCCACCTGAGGCTGTAGCAGCCTTATCCAAAATTATTGACGAGCTCATGGCTCAAGGAGTAGTTGTAGAAACTGACTCCAATGTATGCAATTCTCCGATCATTCCAGTCATGAAACGTACTGATCCGAATGCACCCCCAGTATATCGATTAGTGATTGATTTACGAGAGCTTAATAAATGTATTATTCCTCAGTACCCAGTTGTTCCAGATATCTCTTCCCTGTTAACTGCCATTGATTCCGAAGCCATGTTCTTCACTGTCATAGACCTCAAGAATGCATTTTTTAGTGTTCCAATTCATCCAGACAGCCAGTTTCTTTTCGGATTTTGTTTAAATGGAAGGAGCTATATGTTCACACGCGCTCCTCAAGGTTTCACAGAAAGTCCTAGTATTTACAGTCAAGCACTTAAGAGACAACTAGACAATATTCACATGCCAACTGACACTGCCCTGCTCCAGTATGTCGATGACCTACTGATCACAGCCCGTTCTGAACGTGCTTGCGAGCGAGCATCCCTTACAGTTCTGTATTTTCTAGCCGAGATGGGGCACAAGGTGTCCCCTTCGAAGCTTCAATTCTGTGTTCAGCAAGTGGTATACTTGGGGCACTTGCTGTCCAAGAGGGGTAGGCAGTTGACACCCGACCGTATCCAGTTAATAGCGAGTCTTCCCCAGCCCAGAACCCAGAAGGAGGTACGTGCCTTTATCGGCCTTACTTCTTATTGTAGACAATGGATTCCCCAGTATGCATTTCTAGCCAAGCCACTGATACAGTTAACGACACAGGAGGCAGCCGTATCGACTGTCCTCCCTTGGACATCTGACCATACACTGAGTTTCAACGAGTTAAAGAAAGCCCTATGCCAAGCTCCAGTTCTAGCTACACCGAACTACAGTAAGCCTTTTACACTTTTCGTTACTGAACGCGAAGGTACAGCATTATCTGTTCTCACACAAGATCAAGCAGGACAATACAAGCCCTGTGCTTATTTTTCGAGCACATTAGATCCAGTCGCCCAGGCGTTGCCTGCGTGCCTCAAGTCAGTTGCAGCCACAGCACTAGCTATCAGACAAAGTGATTCCATAGTTTTAGGACACTCCCTGACAGTACAAGTCCCACATTCAGTAGAAGTTCTTTTAAACCGAACACAAACTCAGCACTTGACAATTGCACGTTTAACAGGTTATGAATTGACACTGTTCCAGCCACACATAGAAATTAGACGCTGCAACGTCCTGAATCCTGCTACACTGTTACCATCAGTTAATTCAAATCCAGACACACATGACTGTGTGGAAGTTGTTAACATTACCACAAAGCCAAGACAAGACCTGACAGACATTCCGTTACCAGATCCTGACCTGACACTTTATGTGGATGGTTCATGTATGAGAACTAGTACAGGAGAACTAGTCGCCGCGTATGCAGTGACTACTGACACTGAAGTTATCGAGACACACCGTATTGATACTCTGTCCGCTCAAGCAGCAGAGCTAGTCGCTCTGACACAAGCCTGTATACATGCCAAGAACCTGAAAGTTAATGTTTACACAGATTCACGTTACGCATTCGGAGTTGTACACGACTTCGGAGTGCTCTGGCAGGAGAGAGGTTTCATGACTTCTCATGGAACCAAGATTCAGCATGGTCTCCTTATTCAAGCTTTGTTAGACGCCATACATTTACCGACATCCATTGCTATCATGAAGTGCAAAGCACATACGAAAGTTACTGACATTATTTCCCAAGGTAATGATCTAGCAGACCGCACAGCCAAGCTTACAGCACAGACTCCAGACGTTCCAGTTAACATGACACATACTCCAGATCTGACTACATGCATGACAGTTAAGGACCCTACACAAGATGTCATAGATATCCAGTTACATGCTACTCCCGAGGAAATCAAGAAATGGTCTGAACAAGGAGGGGTCCAGACAGATCAAGGATGGTTAACGAAGGGTAGAGCCACATGGTTTCTCCCCGACTCTATGGTTCAAGTCATTATCAATACCGCACATAGTCCAGCACATTTAGGAGAAAAAGCTATGTTAGACAGTATCCAGAACATTTGGTTCAACAAGCATTTACGAGCTGCAGCCAAGCAGAAAGTCCGTACCTGCATGATATGTTGTCAGTTTAATCCAGGTAAAAGTGTCCCGGTGGAACAAGGTGGTTTCCAGCCTCCTGACCACCCTTTTGAGGTCCTCCAGATGGATTATATTCAGATGGAGCGATGTCGAGGTTTCAAGTATGTCCTTGTAGTAGTATGCGCTTTGTCCAGGTGGACAGAAGCATATCCAGTCCCAGATTACACAGCCGCGACCACTGCCAAGCAGTTGGTTCGTGAATTTTTCCCTAGATATGGACTCCCTAGAGTCGTATATTCTGATAACGGCCAACCATTCTCATCTGAACTCATGAAGCACGTTTCCCTGTTGTTAGGGTACCAGTGGAAGTTCCATTGTGTACGCCATCCTGAAGCAGCCGGTCTAGTCGAGAGACATAATCAGACCCTGAAAATCCGCATGGCCAAAGTCTGTAAGGAAAAAGGTGTGGACTGGTTAGTAGCTCTGCCAGTCGCTTTGTTTTATATGCGCATGGTCGCACATTCTAGATCAGGTCTGTCCCCGTATGAGGTCGTATTCGGCCGCCCCCCTAACATGTGGGGTACTCCTAGACCCCGAAGTATTACCGATGTTTCATGTAATATGCTGACAGATTACCTAGCTTCCTTGATGTCTGCCCTCAACTCATGTCGTTCACAGGTTGCCGCCGCATTTCCAGACAATACCGAGGTGGCACCGCACGAGATCGTTCCAGGCTCCTTGGTGATGATCAGAAATTTTGACAGATCAAGTCCGCTGGAACCACGTTGGAAGGAGCCACGTCAGGTCCTCTTGACCACCCGTACTGCCGTCAAGTTGGAAGGCAGAAAAGGATGGATCCACCTTTCTCATGTTAAACTTTTTAAAGGATTGAAACCGGTTTCTAAAAACATTTCCAAGGATTCCCAAGATTCTAAAGACTGCCAAAACATTGTTTTAAAGGACTGTCCCGCACAAGACATTATTACAACCCCTCCCTTGGTAGAGAAAACTCCGCAGCAGGAGTATAAGCTAAAGCTCAGGTCTAGTAAAATAAGTCAGTCAGTTTGATTGTATAAGTCCTCCCCTAGGTGAAACGGTTAGACTGTTTCTGACATGTATAAAATAGACCCCCATAGTGAGAGAGTCAGTCTAAACGCAAACCGATGTATTGTTTTTCTGAGTTTCATATTATTCATCAGCATTATGATTTCCTGCACCAGCTATGCATTCTATCTGTATTTTCCAGTTCCTCATGTAAATATGTCTGCTAATGCTACAGTAGAGCACACGTTTAGTGATCTGCCTCCTCACGAATATTCATACCGCCTCGCTATGCGCAACAATTCTTTCATCCGTATGTTACATTACTCACACCAGACCAGCAATGCCACTAATTGTTGGGTGTGTGGTCGACTCCCCCCTTTCCAGACACCGAAGGGAGTTCTGCCACTTTTTCCTTATCCATTCTCACATAATGGTTCGTGTGGAGCATGGTCCACGTTAACGTCATCCGCAACAGATATGTCTTTTCTTAACAGTACATGTTTCCCAGACAAGCAAGGTCTTCCCCACAGAACAGGGTTAGATCTAGAAAATGAAGTATATAATTTAGGTAATTATTCGTCGAATTTCATGGTCCTGAATGTTCAGTCTGATACTACTCCAGACTTACCTGCTATTTCAGTACTACCTGTCAAAGGCGAATTATGTGTCCGTAGTCATGGTTCCATACATGTAGGTCATAGTGAATGTACTACTGTTATCCAGTATAGTGACAGTGGGAAATCTGTTTTCAAAGCTTCACGTCATTCTTATTTTATTTGTGGTCAAACCGCATATGTCCGTCTGCCCCTCGATTGGGAGGGAACCTGTTACATTGCCTTCCTACTACCACCTGTTTTCCTAGCCCCATCTGATTATCACAGAAACACACATCTAGTACACATTAGACATAGAAGGGAGTCCCCAATTGTCGATTATACTGAAACTACTCTAGAACAGTATACAGATTTCAATAAAGGTTTCTTCTTCTTTGTAGGACCTGTCCAGAATAGTAAACTGATCCGTAGGTTAACAAGAACCCTTGAAGCTGTAGTAAATGAGACTGCCTCTGCTCTAGGTAACCTAACCGAAGAACAATCTGCTATGAGATTTGTCGTTTTGCAAAATCGTCTCGTCCTTGACGTCATACTGGCCGATAGGGGCGGGGCCTGTAGAGTCATCGGATCTAGTTGCTGCATTTTCATTCCAAATAACGCGCCGTCTGTTTATTCAGCTATAACCAGACTCCATAAAATTGCCCATCTGTTACACCAAGATCCAGGCACCTGGACATGGTCAGGTTGGTTCTGGAATATAATTTCCGCATGGGGATGGAAAGTCCTGTCTTTTCTAGGTATTGCAGTAGCGATCATATTTAGCTGCTGCCTCTGTATACAATGTGGCCCTGCGATTTGCAGCATGTGCGCTACCTCTTGTATTCCTAGTCCCAAGCCCCGTTCTAAAGTCCCGTTCCAGGATAATTCGAGACGAGCAAATGATACTGTATGAAATGATAGATGGTATCATGAAAATTGATGTTTCCTGATGGAAACGTAGTGACAAGGAGGGAATGTGGAAAAGTAAATTTTGCCATGTTCTGTGTCCCTACGCCTCATCCATCATATGTTATGTGTGCATGACCAATATGCATATGTTATTCCCCATGTCCGATTAATGACGCAATTATAGTTGTGTCCACCTCTAGTATGCCAGTTTCCAGTCCTCGTGAATACTACGAATATCAGGCCTATGTAAAGTTATGTTGCCACGTTTCTCAGTGTGCACGTTATTCCATTATAAAGTCCCCGTTTCTAGGCCTCAAAAGGGCCCGGACATCAGATTCAGCTCCTGTCTCCTGAAAAGCCTCGCTGAGGAGCGATACAGCCCCCACCTGTATCCTCGACCCTTCACTTACTTCTTGCCTCGCAGTGCCCGGTGCAGCTTGGCTCTGCCTCTGAGTCTGCCAAAAGTATGTTATAGTTCCAGCTATCAGTTCAGTCCTCCTTCTCTGCATTCCTAAGCTACTGAACTGCATCAATAGTTTCCGTCATTGTCTAGCCTTCTCGTCTCCATGTTAGAGAAATACTGCATTTACTGGTCATTTAATATTCCTCATCACGCATTTCATGTAGAATAATGTATGGTCCAGTCTTAGAATCAAGTTAGCTTTTCCCCTCATGACTTCTAGTTTATATCAACATGTTCCCTAAACATCAGATACCAGATAGGGTTTAGGTACATGTCGCTCCGACCCTCCAGACTCTAGTCTCTGCTCCTAGCACAGAGTTCGTAGCCCCCAGCTTCTCCTAGTGATACGTCATTGCCAGTTTACGCGCACCATTAGGTTAGAGGTCCCGGCTCCTTAGGTAGCCCCCTCCTATGTTTCCGCCCATTTCATGACATATTCTGTTACGTTTGCATCACATGTCTATGTATACTCCCAGTTACACCTCTTTTTACTGTTATCTTTCGCGACTGCTACGCGTCACGCCTTCTGCTCCACCCACTGCTACGCCTACTGCAATGTAATGCTATGTGTTTGCGCTATGTATATAAGTCCATGTATTGTTATTAAAAGTTAGCGCGCTCATCCCAGACCTAGCCCCGGCAGCTGCCGGGCCCTGTTACCTCTGTTCCTATGCAGGTTGTCCTGATCCTGTCCTTATGCTGTAATAAACCTGCAGAAACTCCTACTACCTCGAATCTTGACTCTTATTTTATTGAGCTATCTGTTATTCATTCATTCATTCAAAAATAGATCCGGTATTATTTATTTATATACCACACTGCCCTCAACACTCTGCCCTCAACATTCTGCACTCTGCCCTCAACACTCTGCCCTCTGCCCTCAACACTCTGCCCTCAACACTCTGCCCTCTGCCCTCAACACTCTGCACTCTGCCCTCAACACTCTGCCCTCAACACTCTGCCCTCAACACTCTGCCCTCAACACTCTGCTCGCAACACTCTGCCCTCTGCCCTCAACACTCTGCCCTCTGCCCTCAACACTCTGCCCTCAACACTCTGCCCTCAACACTCTGCTGGCAACACTCTGCCCTCTGCCCTCAACACTCTGCCCTCAACACTCTGCCCTCTGCCCTCAGCACTCTGCCCTCAACACTCTGCCCTCAACACTCTGCCCTCAACACTCTGCACTCTGCCCTCAACACTCTGCCCTCTGCCCTCAACACTCTGCCCTCCACACTCTGCCCTTAACACTCTGCTCTCAACACTCTGCCCTTTGACCTCAACACTCTGCCCTCTGCCCTCAACACTCTGCCCTCTGCCCTCAACACTCTGCCCTCAATACTCTGCCCTCTGCCCTCAACACTCTGCCCTCTGCACTCTGCCCTCAACACTCTGCCCTCAACACTCTGCCCTCAACACTCTGCCCTCAACACTCTGCACTCTGCCCTCTGCCCTCAACACTCTGCCCTCTGCCCTCAACACTCTGCCCTCTGCCCTCAGCACTCTGCCCTCAACACTCTGCACTCTGACCTCAACACTCTGCCCTCAACACTCTGCACTCTGCCCTCAACACTCTGCCCTCAACACTCTGCCCTCAACACTCTGCCCTCTGACCTCAACACTCTGCCCTCAACACTATGCCCTCTGCCCTGAACACTCTGCCCTCAACACTCTGCACTCTGCCGTCAACACTCTGCCCTCTGACCTCAACACTCTGCCCTCAACACTCTGCCCTCTGCCCTCAACACTCTGCACTCTGCCCTCAACACTCTGCACTCTGCTCTCAACACTCTGCCCTCAACACTCTGCCCTCTGACCTCACCACTCTGCCCTCAACACCCTGCCCTCTGCCCTCAACACTGTACACTCTGCCCTCAACACTCTGCACTCTGCCCTCAACACTCTGCCCTCAACATTCTGCACTCTGCCCTCAACACTCTGCCCTCTGCCCTCAACACTCTGCCCTCAACACTATGCCCTCTGCCCTGAACACTCTGCCCTCAACACTCTGCACTCTGCCGTCAACACTCTGCCCTCTGACCTCAACACTCTGCCCTCAACACTCTGCCCTCTGCCCTCAACACTCTGCACTCTGCCCTCAACACTCTGCACTCTGCTCTCAACACTCTGCCCTCAACACTCTGCCCTCTGACCTCACCACTCTGCCCTCAACACTCTGCCCTCTGCCCTCAACACTGTACACTCTGCCCTCAACACTCTGCACTCTGCCCTCAACACTCTGCCCTCAACATTCTGCACTCTGCCCTCAACACTCTGCCCTCTGCCCTCAACACTCTGCCCTCAACACTCTGCCCTCGACCCTCAACACTCTGCACTCTGCCCTCAACACTCTGCCCTCAACACTCTGCCCTCAACACTCTGCCCTCAACACTCTGCCCTCAACACTCTGCTCGCAACACTCTGCCCTCTGCCCTCAACACTCTGCCCTCTGCCCTCAACACTCTGCCCTCAACACTCTGCCCTCAACACTCTGCCCTCAACACTCTGCCCTCAACACTCTGCTCGCAACACTCTGCCCTCTGCCCTCAACACTCTGCCCTCAACACTCTGCCCTCTGCCCTCAACACTCTGCCCTCAACACTCTGCCGTCAACACTCTGCCGTCAACACTCTGCACTCTGCCCTCAACACTCTGCCCTCAACACTCTGCCCTCCACACTCTGCCCTTAACACTCTGCTCTCAACACTCTGCCCTTTGACCTCAACACTCTGCCCTCTGCCCTCAACACTCTGCCCTCTGCCCTCAACACTCTGCCCTCAATACTCTGCCCTCTACCCTCAACACTCTGCCCTCTGCACTCTGCCCTCAACACTCTGCCCTCAACACTCTGCCCTCTGCCCTGAACACTCTGCACTCTGCCCTCAACACTCTGCCCTCTGCCCTCTGCCCTCAACACTCTGCCCTCAACACTCTGCCCACACCACATCATCAGAACTGTGTGAATAATAACAGCTGTGAGCCCGTGCCTAAGGTGCATCATCAGAGCTGTGTGAATAATAACAGCTGTGAGCCCCATGGCTGAGGTGCATCATCAGAGCTGTGTGAATAATAACTGCGTCAGCCCCGTGCCTGAGGTGCATCATCAGAGCTGTGGCCCTGATGAAAGTAAGGGTAACCGGCCCTGATGGCAGTAAGGGTAACGGTCCCTGCTACCCCCGTTGGGTGGCAAAAATATCCATCACTGGGGTGGGGTGCCCTTCACACTCTGGGCGCCGGTGCCACTGCACCTGCTGCACACTAAGAGATACGCCTCTGCAGTCCCGCAGCGCTACGTAAACCCAGCACTTAAATAAAGAACGTACCCAGAAATATGATTTAGGAAAAACATTTTCAGCACACAACTTACTGACTTAGTATGCTCGGTTATACACATTCTATCAATGGTATGGCCTTGCAGCGCTATAGTTAATCAAACATGACCTTCGATTTCTGCTCAGTCTAGCAGGACACACAAAATGTCAATTCACAGACTCGGATTCCTTAGCCTTTAGCACTAATTTATGATTACATACTGCGACTAAAATAGCAACGCTGGCTTCAAGGGGCGCGCCTCCTTAATCAATCCCTTATTTCTTATCTAAATTTTATATAGCACAATCAGGAGCCTAGAGGCCATCAAGGCGCTGTGCAATTGTTAACACCAGGCTAATATAAGACATAACATAGCACAACTAAGTGACATTTGACAATGAAACCCTCTCACAAATGTTTATTGGCGCCTATTAGTTTCAGTTGATATATTGGCACCGTAGAAAGCGCTTGGATCTGGTCAGCTGAAATTGCCACAGGGCTATGTGCTTTCCAAAGCACCTGGACTACGACACGTTGGCGCTATAAAAGCAGATAAACAAACCATTTAAGTGAAACTGTCAAGGTACCTTGGCCAATGTTAGCAGCTCCAAACTGCTTGGACAGAGATAGGTTCCAGGCGCTATATAAACAAATGTATACCAAATAAACTCAAATAGAGAGGGGCTTTGGAGAGGCCCGAGCTGAGGACGGGGGGCGGGGCAGTGGGGTTCCCAGGCTCACGAGCTGTGCATGCCGCCCGGCCTCTGCAGCATCCCACAGAAGCTCAGATAACAAGCAGATAGCGAGACCTAAAAACAAGCTTTGGCAGGGAGCCAGCATGTGCGCACACACAGCTGAAAAAAAAAGTAACTGGAAATAGGTGAATGCGCGCCGAGCATCTGGCTTCAATTACCGCGCCCCTGACAGCTGGTAATTGATGAATTATAGCCTTCTGCTGCGCGTGTCGGCACGGAATATGCAGGAAGAGGAGCAACTCTACAGCCTATGGCCTATTGCGTGCTGGCTTGTAAAAACACAGCCATGCGAGGGCCAATTGCCATGCAGCTGCCATAAATAACAAACATAATTCACGCGCTTCTCTGGAATTCGTAGGTTAGATTTTGGAACTCCTCACAAAAAGGACTCTGAAGCCACACCCACTTCGTGGGACGTAGGCCGAGCCCTAAAAACAGACAAGCAGTAGGAATCAATTCCATTCACTTTTCCAAATTGTCACTAGATGGCAGCATAACACAAGGCAGTGAATACCGCTCAGTAACACTTGTGTACTGTTAATCGAGCTACATAAGGACTTGTGCAGTTCTGTTGTATTAATATGACAGGTCCGGCACTTCAAAGGAGATCTTCTGCACCTTTATTGTAATTGTGTGTACATTAAGTTTCAGGGCACTTTTAAATTGACAGTAGCAGCACTTGGTTGGCAAATGGTAGTTTGAAATGTAAAGTGAAACATTTTCACATTACGTATTTCTTCCTTTATTTTTTTAAATGTCCTGTAAAAGGCAAGACCTTTTTCTAGAAGTGCAATTGAAGACAGTGGGTTAGCTGAAAAATTTCACAAGGCCCAAGAGAGACTGTAAGAGCAGCAGGACCAAGTCAGAACTCCAGAAATCTCTCTTGATTAATGGCAGGCACTCCCCAAGAAAACGCTCTGTAATCAGCAGAGGCAGGAAGTAGACACAGAGCCTCATTTATGAAAAGTGACGCATCGCTGCGTGGAAACAGCGATGCGTCACTTTTCATTGCGCCCTCCTTGCGACTTGCTGGATGCGTCATATTTACAATATGACGCATCATGTCTCAAGGAGTTACAGATACGTCAGTATTTCTGACGTATCCGTAGGCGCAAAAATGACGCATTGCTGGAGTGTGTCACATAAGTGAAGCAAAACCAGCAATGTGCCCTTTCACATGGGGCAAGCCCCTTGTGCAAAGGCCTGTGTCTGTCTTACGCCTGCTGTGAGGCAGGCGTAAGAAATTGACGCATTTGTGTCCTAGAAGTGGCGCAGTGAAATCTTTTAGATTTCACTGTGTCACTTCTATGACACTGTCTTGCGTCAGAACGTCCCCCCCGCCCGCATACATTATACCTGGCAAAGGTATAATGTAGCGCAGGGGTTTACAAAGTGACGCATCTACCTAGATGCATCACTTTGTAAATATGGTGCACCAAGGCACATTTTTTACGCTGCTGGTGCGTCACAAAAAGTGGCGTAAAAGTGACGCACAGCCTCATAAATGAGGCTCAGAGTTTTTGGGCACACTGTAGTGACAGCATGCAGTACTTTGATCTGCAGTACCTTCACAGCAGGACCAGGCCTTTTGAGATGCTGAGGGAACATCAGGCAGAAGATTAAACTGCATAGAAACTGGAACTGGCGTTTTTATATAGAAGGCGACCGGTGGGAGGTCACTGGTGGGGCTGATGTGTGCCAGAAGGTGAGTTAGTGCAGCTGTAGACTCAGAAGTAGCTTGAGGTTGAAAGTAGGAACTCAAGACGTCCTCAGAGGTAGCAGACGCAGGCTCTTAGGTTGAAATCGTCGCCAATAAATTGTAGTAATCACTCCCGCAGGTAGATGATGTTCAGGAGGATTTATTCAAGTTAGTTGGAAGATCAGTAGTACAATAGTATTCAGCCCCACCAGGAGCAGCCACCAAGGCGCTCAACCCTTCTCCAACTGTGCATTTCGTACACCAACATTCTAAGTTACATCATCTCAAGAGGATTCCACTGGAGGAGCAGTGCATAACATGTAAAACATAATAACCAAGATACTACACAATCATAAACAATTTGCTGTTTCTATGTGTGCTGCTCAAGGCAGCACATGTGAAAACAGCAAAAACGAGGAGAGACAAAGCATTTCTCCTCATTTCGCTTGTTTAAGACAAGGTTTTTCTTAGTCTTCATTTATGTGCTACCTCCTATTTACGCTGCCCTTGTAAATAGGAGGCAGCGCCAAAATCAATGGGTGATGTGGCGGAACACCCACTGCAGCACCCATTGCCCTCCCCTTTCATTCTACATACAGCATGAAATGGTGCCTTATTTACAAGACAGAGTTAAACCACGTTAAGGAGTTTAACACTGCTTTGTATATAAGGCGAGGCCCCTATCGCCATCACGACGTGACTGAAAGTGACTTTATGTGGTGATAGGGGCTTGTAAATATGCCCCCAAATTTGTCAAGGCTGACATTTACAAACAGGTATTTTCACAAATGATACATAATTTTTTTTTTTTTTTTAAATATAGTCTTCAGTGTTTTTGTGAGCCTGCTTGTCATTGTGGTGGTTGAGTTGCTGGTGGTGGAGCAGGTGTGGGTGTTTGGAGTAGAGCTGGTTGGTTTGTGGATGATACAAGGGTTTGTAGGTGGTGTGCCGTTATAGTTTGAGGTGCCTCTGAAGAGTGTTGTACGTGCATTGAGCATAACTTCCAAGCTGCCAGATGGATAAAACCATTGAGGCCTGTCAATAAACCTTCCACACTGTCAGGCTACCTATCACAACCTATAAGTATAAATTCCACATTTTCGGGGGACGCATCACAACCTATCAGTACATCTTCTATACTGTCAGACGACCTATCACAACCTACCAGCACACCTTCCACGCTTTCAGATAACCTATCACAACCTACTAATACACCTTCCACGCTTTCAGATGACGTATCACAACCTACCAGTACACCTTCCACGCTGTCAGACGACCTATCACAACCTATCAGTACACCTTCCATGGTTTCAGACGACCTATCGCAACCTACCAGTACACCTTCCACGCTGTCAGACGACCTATCACAACCTACCAGTACACCTTCCACGCTGTCAGGTGACTTATCACAAACTACTAGTACACCTTCCACGCTGTCAGGTGACCTATCACAAACTACTAGTACACCTTCCACGCTGTCAGCCGACCTATCACAACCTATCAGTACACCTTCCACACTGTCAGCGACCTATCTCAACCTACTAGTACACCTTCCACGCTGCCAGACGACCTATCTCAACCTACTAGTACACCTTCCACGCTGTCAGGTGACCTATCACAAACTACTAGTACACCTTCCACGCTGTCAGACGACCTATCACAATCTACCAGTACACATTCCACACTGTCAGGCGACCTATCACAACCTATCAGTACACCTTCCACGCTGTCAGGTGACCTATCCCAACCAACTAGTACACCTTCCACACTGTCAGGTGACCTATCACAAACTACTAGTACACCTTCCACGCTGTCAGGTGACCTTTCACAACCTACTATTACACCTTCCACACTGTCAGGCGCCCTAGCACAACCTACTAATACACCTTCCACACTGTAAGGTGACCTATCTCAACCTACTAGTACACCTTCCACGCTGCCAGACGACCTATCACAACCAACTAATACACCTTTCACACTGTAAGGTGACCTATCACAACCGAATAGCACACCTTCCATGCTGTCAAGTAACCTTTCACAACCTATTAGTACAACTTCTGTAGGAAGGTGGCTACCTGACTATGGTTACCCCGGATTTTTTGCCTGTGTTTAGCTGGTTTTTTGACTTAGTTGACCTGGTTCCCTGCTAATCAGGGCCCCAGGCCATCTGCTCTCTCTGTAAAATGGATTCCATGTACCCTAGGTACATACCACAATTGGAAATGGACTCCTTGTCAGCCCCTGTATAATGCACTATAGGTGCCCAGGGCATAGGAGCCACCAAGGCCTACCAGGGGCTGCAGCATATCTTTTGCCACCCCTGGCTGGTTCTTAAATTGACACAACTGGCTGATCACTCAGCTGGGGTAAGGTGGTGTAATCACCCCTTGCTTAGATATAGTATACCTATATCTAAACCTATATCTGGACACATGTAAACCTGTGAGCCACTCCTATAGAAGGCCTCATCAATCCTGGAGGCAGAGTGCGTGGTTTTATGTGAGATGGAGCTCTAGCATGAGCTGAGCCTGTCTGCAGCTGTCGGGAACAACTCCCTAAGCTGTTTCAGGATAATGCCATACCATATACTCTTAAGTGCCTTATAATCCTCGCGGTTAAATAGCAACTTTGGTTTGGCTTTATCAAAACATGTCGTGTAAGGTGTCATACGATTTGGAATACTATCCCCTCGCCAGTTCTGGCGACGGGGATAGCATTCCACCCCTCTAGAGGGGTAGGACATGTTGCTTTACCTAAATGCGGTTAATTTCTCCAAAGACCTTAGATCCACAAAATGGATGCCTCTGCCACAGACAAATGTCTGGACCCCTGCAGCTGACCGAAACTCGGCCAAATGGGTCCTGGACAAAGGGTTTCCTGTCACAGGAGGGTGTCACCGCCCTCCAGACAGGAGATAGTGGATTGTAGCAGGGAGGTTTGAAAGAAACCAGACACTGCTTGGGGCGCACAAGGCTGCCCCTTGCATAATCCGGCCAAACCGGTTCTGGGGCACTCCAGCCCTCGTGCCAGGGCGGCCTGGATCAAAGGAAGGGGGTGTATCCACCCCCTTCCTGGGTCCCACCCATAGGGGGGGACCTAGCAGGTAATCACGCCCCCCAGATTGGAATAAGAGTGGGAGCAGTGCCAATGCACATCAGATTTTTCCTGGAAGGAACATTAGAAACGAAACTCTGGACCCTTCGACCTCCATCTCAACGTGGAAGCCCGAAGAATCTCCCTTGTGGTCAAGGAGTGACCACCCTGCAGCAGCAGGCACCATCCAGCCCTCGACGTCTACTTAGTTGCAGTTCCCGCCGGAACTCGAGCGACTGAGATCGACGAGATCAAGCTTGCCTGCCTTCCAACAGCCCGATCCACAGTCCCTGCAGAGCTGAGACCCGTGGAGGCGACCGGAAGCGTGGGGCACGCCATCTTGAATTGACCACGAGACGCTGACCGTGCAGCCCACGAGTGACCCTCGAAGCTGTGCACCGGGGTTTGAGAAGCCCCCACCCTGAGCTACTCTTGAGCCGAAGTTCAGCCCTCCACACTCGACGAGTGCTGCGTGGGGCCCTTCTGCTCCATTTGGCTCAACGCGTTGGCCCGGTCTCTTGCCAGCCGGCTAGTGGTCCCTGTGCCGACGAAACTACAAAGAAGACCGTGAATCTGGTTGCTCCAGATCCACAACAGCTCCCCTGAAAAGGAGCCCCCACTCTGACCTTCCTGGTTCGAGTGAGAAGCAATCTCCCGGTTCCGCGTGGATTGCTCTTGCCAAGTGTTGTTTGCTCCAAACTTGAAGCCGACAGCGCCGACGGTGAGAGCCTGCGTGGGACAGATCGTGACCTGCTCCTGGACGTCGCAGATGCCCCAGAGCCCACGTGACAGCGGAGAGAAGCTCCTCGACGACCACCTGATTGCGCCCGACATTGCCTGGTTCCGTCCTGGTTCCACCCTGGTCACTGCTGAGTGACCCAGACTCTGTCCCCTCTGCTTTCAGGTACTCTTCGACTTGAGTCCACCCTTGGACTCCACCGGACACTTCATCTTTAACCCGCCTGCAGCCCTTTCAGCTTCAAGCACCAAGAGCCTGCGTGTCAGAACCCGACGCCACTTCGACCCTGTGCACCCACTTCCTGTGGGTGAGGTAACTTTGCTCCGCCGGTGTTCCCACACTGGTGCACATCTCTAGGGTCTGTGTGTTAAGTTTTGTTCCTCTAGGTTCAGCGGAAGTGTACTTAAACTTTAACTTTACAACTTTTACGCACCATTGGTTAACATTGGTGCATGCGTGCGCTTTCCGCACATCTCCCGAATCCCGAGGGCCATTCCCGACTTCAGCATTGCTTGTCCTGACTGCTCCCAGCGATTCCCTAGGCCCTAGGCCTAACCACTGCTCGAGTGGCATCTCTTATACCACTTGTTTAGTATATGGTTTGAGTGGCCCCCTGCCCTCATCCATAATTGTGCAACTTTGTATGTTTAAACAGTGCTTTTGATTTAACGCTTGTGCCCCATTATTCATAAAGAATACTGGGGATTGTTTTTAGTAATAAATACATATATTTTTATAATATATACTTGTGTGGTGTCCTTTCATTTGGTACTACAGGATTGTATGTGGTAAAACAGCTCGCTTAACACGACCTCTTAAGTTAAGCCTTTAGGCTGCTTAGTCCATGCTACCCCTAGGATAGCTTGTCTAATAAGGTTGACTTACAACCAGACACCATAAGGGATTGTTTGGTCGGATAATAGGTGGTTCCAGAATTGGAAACATCACCTATCAGGCCAACTTCTCACAACTTCCACATTTTCGGGGGACATATCACAACCTACTAGTCCACTGTCCATGCTGTCAGGCGACCTATCACAACCTACTAGTACACCTTCCACACTGTCAGGCGACCTATCACAACCTATCAGTACACCTTCCACGCTGTCAGGCGACCTATCACAACCAACTAGTACACTTCCACACTGTCAGGCGACCTATCACAACCTATCAGTACACCTTCCACGCTGTCAGGCGACCTATCACAACCTACTAGTATACCTTCCACACTGTCAGACGACCTATCACAAACTACTAGTACACCTTCCACACTGTCAGGCGACCTATCACAACCAACTAGTACACCTTCCACACTGTCAGACGACCTATCACAACCTATCAGTACACCTTCCACACTGTCAGGCGACCTATCACAACCAACTAGTACACCTTCCACACTGTCAGACGACCTATCACAACCTATCAGTACACCTTCCACACTGTCAGACGACCTATCACAACCTATCAGTACACCTTCCACACTGTCAGGCGACCTATCACAACATATCAATACACCTTCCACGCTGTCAGGCGACCTATCACAACCAACTAGTACACCTTCCACACTGTCAGACGACCTATCACAAACTACTAGTACACCTTCCACACTGTCAGACGACCTATCACAAACTACTAGTACACTTTCCACACTGTAAGGTGACCTATCACAACCTACTAGCACAGCTCCCATGCTGTCAAGTGACCTTTCACAACCTATTAGTACAACTTCCACATTTTCGGGGGACATATTACAACTTACTAGTCCACTGTCCATGCTGTAATGCTACCTATTCCAACCTACTAGTACACCTTCCACACTGTCAGGCGACCTATCACAACCTATCAGTACACCTTCCACACTGTCAGGCGACCTATCACAACCTATCAGTACACCTTCCACGCTGTCAGGTGACCTATCACAACCTATCAGTACACCTTCCACACTGTCAGGCGACCTATCGCAACCTATCAGTACACCTTCCACGCTGTCAGGTGACCTATCACAACCTATCAGTACACCTTCCACACTGTCAGGCGACCTATCACAACCTATCAGTACACCTTCCACACTGTCAGGCGACCTATCGCAACCTACTAGTACACCTTCCACGCTGCCAGACGACCTATCTCAACCTACTAGTACACCTTCCACGCTGTCAGGTGACCTATCACAAACTACTAGTACACCTTCCACGCTGTCAGACGACCTATCACAATCTACCAGTACACATTCCACACTGTCAGGCGACCTATCACAACCTATCAGTACACCTTCCACGCTGTCAGGTGACCTATCCCAACCAACTAGTACACCTTCCACACTGTCAGGTGACCTATCACAAACTACTAGTACACCTTCCACGCTGTCAGGTGACCTTTCACAACCTACTATTACACCTTCCACACTGTCAGGCGCCCTAGCACAACCTACTAATACACCTTCCACACTGTAAGGTGACCTATCTCAACCTACTAGTACACCTTCCACGCTGCCAGACGACCTATCTCAACCTACTAGTACACCTTCCACGCTGTCTGGTGACCTATCACAAACTACTAATACACCTTCCACGTTTTCAGATGACCTATCACAACCTACCAGTACACCTTCCACGCTGTCAGACGACCTATCACAACCTATCAGTACACCTTCCATGCTTTCAGACGACCTATCGCAGCCTACCAGTACACCTTCCACGCTGTCAGACGACCTATCACAACCTACCAGTACACCTTCCACGCTGTCAGGTGACTTATCACAAACTACTAGTACACCTTCCACGCTTTCAGATGACCTATCACAACCTATCAGTACACCTTCCATGCTTTCAGACGACCTATCGCAACCTACCAGTACACCTTCCACGCTGTCAGACGACCTATCACAACCTACCAGTACACCTTCCACGCTGTCAGGTGACTTATCACAAACTACTAGTACACCTTCCACGCTGTCAGGTGACCTATCACAAACTACTAGTACACCTTCCACGCTGTCAGCCGACCTATCACAACCTATCAGTACACCTTCCACACTGTCAGGCGACCTATCTCAACCTACTAGTACACCTTCCACGCTGCCAGACGACCTATCTCAACCTACTAGTACACCTTCCACGCTGTCAGGTGACCTATCACAAACTACTAGTACACCTTCCACGCTGTCAGACGACCTATCACAATCTACCAGTACACATTCCACACTGTCAGGCGACCTATCACAACCTATCAGTACACCTTCCACGCTGTCAGGTGACCTATCCCAACCAACTAGTACACCTTCCACACTGTCAGGTGACCTATCACAAACTACTAGTACACCTTCCACGCTGTCAGGTGACCTTTCACAACCTACTATTACACCTTCCACACTGTCAGGCGCCCTAGCACAACCTACTAATACACCTTCCACACTGTAAGGTGACCTATCTCAACCTACTAGTACACCTTCCACGCTGCCAGACGACCTATCACAACCAACTAATACACCTTTCAACCTACTAGTACACCTTCCACGCTGTCTGGTGACCTATCACAAACTACTAATACACCTTCCACGTTTTCAGATGACCTATCACAACCTACCAGTACACCTTCCACGCTGTCAGACGACCTATCACAACCTATCAGTACACCTTCCATGCTTTCAGACGACCTATCGCAGCCTACCAGTACACCTTCCACGCTGTCAGACGACCTATCACAACCTACCAGTACACCTTCCACGCTGTCAGGTGACTTATCACAAACTACTAGTACACCTTCCACGCTTTCAGATGACCTATCACAACCTATCAGTACACCTTCCATGCTTTCAGACGACCTATCGCAACCTACCAGTACACCTTCCACGCTGTCAGACGACCTATCACAACCTACCAGTACACCTTCCACGCTGTCAGGTGACTTATCACAAACTACTAGTACACCTTCCACGCTGTCAGGTGACCTATCACAAACTACTAGTACACCTTCCACGCTGTCAGCCGACCTATCACAACCTATCAGTACACCTTCCACACTGTCAGGCGACCTATCTCAACCTACTAGTACACCTTCCACGCTGCCAGACGACCTATCTCAACCTACTAGTACACCTTCCACGCTGTCAGGTGACCTATCACAAACTACTAGTACACCTTCCACGCTGTCAGACGACCTATCACAATCTACCAGTACACATTCCACACTGTCAGGCGACCTATCACAACCTATCAGTACACCTTCCACGCTGTCAGGTGACCTATCCCAACCAACTAGTACACCTTCCACACTGTCAGGTGACCTATCACAAACTACTAGTACACCTTCCACGCTGTCAGGTGACCTTTCACAACCTACTATTACACCTTCCACACTGTCAGGCGCCCTAGCACAACCTACTAATACACCTTCCACACTGTAAGGTGACCTATCTCAACCTACTAGTACACCTTCCACGCTGCCAGACGACCTATCACAACCAACTAATACACCTTTCACACTGTAAGGTGACCTATCACAACCGAATAGCACACCTTCCATGCTGTCAAGTGACCTTTCACAACCTATTAGTACAACTTCCACATTTTCGGGGGACATATCACAACCTACTAGTCCACTGTCCATGCTGTCAGGCGACCTATCACAACCTACTAGTACACCTTCCACGCTGTCAGGCGATCTATCACAACCAACTAGTACACCTTCCACACTGTCAGGCGACCTATCACAACCTATCAGTACACCTTCCACGCTGTCAGGTGACCTATCACAACCAACTAATACACCTTTCACACTGTAAGGTGACCTATCACAACCGAATAGCACACCTTCCATGCTGTCAAGTGACCTTTCACAACCTATTAGTACAACTTCCACATTTTCGGGGGACATATTACAACTTACTAGTCCACTGTCCATGCTGTAATGCTACCTATTCCAACCTACTAGTACACCTTCCACACTGTCAGGCGACCTATCACAACCTATCAGTACACCTTCCACACTGTCAGGCGACCTATCACAACCAACTAGTACACCTTCCACACTGTCAGGAAACCTATCACAACCTATCAGTACACCTTCCACGCTGTCAGGTGACCTATCACAACCTATCAGTACACCTTCCACACTGTCAGGCGACCTATCGCAACCTATCAGTACACCTTCCACGCTGTCAGGTGACCTATCACAACCTATCAGTACACCTTCCACACTGTCAGGTGACCTATCACAACCTATCAGTACACCTTCCACACTGTCAGGCGACCTATTGCAACCTACTAGTACACCTTCCACACTGTCAGGCGACCTATCACAACCTATCAGTACACCTTCCACACTGTCAGGCGACCTATCACAACCTATCAGTACACCTTCCATGCTTTCAGACGACCTATCGCAACCTACCAGTACACCTTCCACGCTGTCAGACGACCTATCACAACCTACCAGTACACCTTCCACGCTGTCAGGTGACTTATCACAAACTACTAGTACACCTTCCACGCTGTCAGCCGACCTATCACAACCTATCAGTACACCTTCCACACTGTCAGGCGACCTATCTCAACCTACTAGTACACCTTCCACGCTGCCAGACGACCTATCTCAACCTACTAGTACACCTTCCACGCTGTCAGGTGACCTATCACAAACTACTAGTACACCTTCCACGCTGTCAGACGACCTATCACAATCTACCAGTACACATTCCACACTGTCAGGCGACCTATCACAACTTATCAGTACACCTTCCACGCTGTCAGGTGACCTATCCCAACCAACTAGTACACCTTCCACACTGTCAGGTGACCTATCACAAACTACTAGTACACCTTCCACGCTGTCAGGTGACCTTTCACAACCTACTATTACACCTTCCACACTGTCAGGCGCCCTAGCACAACCTACTAATACACCTTCCACACTGTAAGGTGACCTATCTCAACCTACTAGTACACCTTCCACGCTGCCAGACGACCTATCACAACCAACTAATACACCTTTCACACTGTAAGGTGACCTATCACAACCGAATAGCACACCTTCCATGCTGTCAAGTGACCTTTCACAACCTATTAGTACAACTTCCACATTTTCGGGGGACATATCACAACCTACTAGTCCACTGTCCATGCTGTCAGGCGACCTATCACAACCTACTGGTACACCTTCCACGCTGTCAGGCGATCTATCACAACCAACTAGTACACCTTCCACACTGTCAGGCGACCTATCACAACCTATCAGTACACCTTCCACGCTGTCAGGCGACCTATCACAACCTACTAGTACACCTTCCACACTGTCAGACGACCTATCACAACCTATCAGTACACCTTCCACACTGTCAGGCGACCTATCACAACATATCAATACACCTTCCACGCTGTCAGGCGACCTATCACAACCAACTAGTACACCTTCCACACTGTCAGACGACCTATTACAAACTACTAGTACACCTTCCACACTGTCAGGCGACCTATCACAACCTATCAGTACACTTTCCACACTGTAAGGTGACCTATCACAACCTACTAGTACACCTTCCACACTGTCAGGCGACCTATCACAACCTATCAGTACACCTTCCACGCTGTCAGGCGACCTATCACAACCTACTAGTACACCTTCCACACTGTCAGACGACCTATCACAACCTATCAGTACACCTTCCACACTGTCAGGCGACCTATCACAACATATCAATACACCTTCCACGCTGTCAGGCGACCTATCACAACCAACTAGTACACCTTCCACACTGTCAGGCGACCTATCACAAACTACTAGTACACCTTCCACACTGTCAGGCGACCTATCACAACCTATCAGTACACCTTCCACACTGTCAGGCGACCTATCACAAACTACTAGTACACCTTCCACACTGTCAGGCGACCTATCACAACCAACTAGTACACCTTCCACACTGTCAGGCGACCTATCACAAACTACTAGTACACTTTCCACACTGTAAGGTGACCTATCACAACCTACTAGCACAGCTCCCATGCTGTCAAGTGACCTTTCACAACCTATTAGTACAACTTCCACATTTTCGGGGGACATATTACAACTTACTAGTCCACTGTCCATGCTGTAATGCTACCTATTCCAACCTACTAGTACACCTTCCACACTGTCAGGCGACCTATCACAACCTATCAGTACACCTTCCACACTGTCAGGCGACCTATCACAACCAACTAGTACACCTTCCACGCTGTCAGGCGACCTATCACAACCTATCAGTACACCTTCCACGCTGTCAGGTGACCTATCACAACCTATCAGTACACCTTCCACACTGTCAGGCGACCTATCACAACCTATCAGTACACCTTCCACACTGTCAGGCGACCTATCACAACCTATCAGTACACCTTCCACACTGTCAGGCGACCTATCGCAACCTACTAGTACACCTTCCACACTGTCAGGCGACCTATCACAACCTATCAGTACACCTTCCACACTGTCAGGCAACCTATCACAACCTATCAGTACACCTTCCACACTGTCAGACGACCTATCGCAACCTACTAGTACACCTTCCACACTGTCAGGCAACCTATCACAACCTATCAGTACACCTTCCACACTGTCAGGCAACCAATCACAACCTATCACTACACCTTCCACGGTGTCAGGCGACCTATCACAACCACCTAGTACACCTTCCACACTGTCAGACGACCTATCGCAACCTACTAGTACACCTTCCACGCTGTCAGGCGACCTATCACAACATATCAATACACCTTCCACACTTTTAGGTGACCTATCACAACCTATCAGTACACCTTCCACACTGTCAGGCGACCTATCACAACCTATTAGTACAACTTCCACACTGTCAGGCGACCTATCACAACCAACTAGTACACCTTCCACACTGTCAGGCAACCTATCACAACCTATCAGTACACCTTCCACACTGTCGGGCGACCTATCGCAACCTATCAGTACACCTTCCACGCTGTCAGGTAACCTATCAGTACACCTTCCACACTGTCAGGCGACCTATCACAACCTATCAGTACACCTTCCACACTGTCAGGCGACCTATCACAACCTATCAGTACACCTTCCACGCTATCAGGCGACCTATCACAACCAACTAGCTCCCCTTCCATGTTGTCGGATGATGTCATCAAGGTCTATGAAGCATATGAATAAACTCTCCACACACTTACTTACATGACACCACTGCAGACCACACATTTTTTTCATACTTACAAATAGTAAAATATTAATGCAGTACCAAAACAGTAATAAAGTCAAAATGCCAAAATATATAAATCCAAAACTTAATTAGATAAATAGTGCAAAGTGTAAGTTCAAGTTCATCAATTTGAACTTAAATGTGAGTAAAATTTAATAAACACAATGACAACACAATTACAAATTCCAATAAGGGGAACTAGAGATATCAGTTTTAAATATTTCATGGAAAATAGTGCCAAAAAGCACAAAACGCCACTGATAGTCTTTAGTTGTGCCCCTAGGTGCAGTTTGAGGCTGACTGTGATGGAGCATAGGTCTGATACACCACCCAGGTTCATCCTAGTCAAATATTTTACCTTCTGACGTTGGGCCTGATTTGTATCTTGGCAGTATGGATACTTCGTCCCAATGGCAATGGAGTATCCATACCGCTAAGACTGTGATCCGCTTGCCCTATTTAAATATGGGCAGACCTTTGGTTTAATCACAGCAGAAAGTACTCTGTCTCTCCCGAAGTCCTAACTTTACTACTCTTAAACTGAGAAAAATCCTAACTTTAAGACTTTCGGTATTCACAGAAGGCATTTAGGAGTCCTAACATCTGTGAATACCGAAATGAGTAAGTGCCTTCTGTGAATATCAAAAAAGTAGTAAGTTTAGGATTGAGTCTTAAGTTAGTTCTGTGAATCTGGCCCTCACACTTGAGCTGGCAGCTTTTGCCCTCATGGTTGTTATCTGAAAACAAACTTGAATTCTTAAAATATTCATACTATAGCTTCTTCAGCCGTGGGACCCGTAAATGACAATGCCAAACACGGAGCTGGGTATCGCACGTCTTTATTCTTCTGCGTGTAATTGCAAACTCGACATTCTAAAGCGTCTTCACTACAATGCGCTCTATCCATCACGTCATAGTTCTAAGGAGTTCATCAGACGCCAAAAGGGTTCCGTCTTTGTTAACTCAGAAGACACTACACATCCCATCTGCTAGCACCGTCATTGCACTCTCATCCTTCCATGAGGGTTCGAGGCGCTTCATGTCACACCATGGACCACCATCACCTTCCCATCGGACCCCTCCTAGAGTTGAGGTATCTCAAGGCTTAGGAGAATACGTTCCCATCCCAATAGAACTAATAGTACAAAATTATGATTTT
The DNA here is from genome assembly GCF_964261635.1 of Lissotriton helveticus. Taxonomy (NCBI): domain Eukaryota; kingdom Metazoa; phylum Chordata; class Amphibia; order Caudata; family Salamandridae; genus Lissotriton; species Lissotriton helveticus. The sequence goes on from NC_136057.1 coordinate 40,973,098, forward strand.
ACAGCACAGATTTAAATTAATTTGACAGAAGAGCTGTATGTTTACAAGACTTTCCTTATTTCTTCCTTCTTTCCTCTCTGTCTGCTCTCATTAACGTTATTCTTTCTTCTACTTTCTTTCTTGCCTTGTATTCTTCGTTCATTTGTCCTTCTGTATTTTTTTCTGTCATTCAATCAAACATTAGCTGAACACCCGCCAGCACTGCGGACCCGGCTGGTACCAGGGAGCCTTTCCGCTGCCTGCTCCTTCAGTGGTGATTGTTGATAAGGGTGATGGGCAGATGTTGTACTAACAGGGCACCCTGAAGGGACTCTTGGTGCTGCACTGACGGACCAGAGCATCTGTCCAGGAGGACATACTTCATGATCGCCCCTAAGGCCTTACTCCTCACACACCATTCACCGGGACTAGGTCTGCTTTCACTGGTACCTCTGTTGTGTCCTTTTATTATTAAAACATCCTGTATAAGGGAGTGATCCCAAGCATGGCAAGCAGCTCACAGCCCAGTGTTTTCTGGGATTTGTAGTTCTAGTATGCCTAAATCAAGTGGATTGAATGAATGAATGAAGGAACATTTATAAAGCGCGTGGTTACCCAGGGTCATCCCAGTGCTGTGGCACCATTTATGCTGTGAGGAGGTCAAGGAAAGAGAAAGGTTTTCAGTAGTTTTCTGAACTTGAGATAATCAGGTACACAGCGTATGTGGAGGGTAAGATTTTTCCAAAGCCTGGCTGCCTTATATGTAAACAGTCGGCCTCCACTACGTGATCGTTTAATCTTTGGAACGAAGGGCCCGATTCACAGAATGAACTTAAGACTCAATCCTAAACTTACTACTATTTTGGTATTCACAAAATGCACTTACTACTTTTGCCATTCACAGAATGAATTTACTACTTTTGGTATTCACAGAAGTTAGGATTTTGTCTTAAGTTTGCCTTAAGACAAACTTAAGACAGACTTAAGACAAAATCCTAACTTCTGTGAATACCAAAAGTAGTAAGTGCATTCTGTGAATGCCAAAAGTAGTAAGTTTAGGATTGAGTCTTAAGTTCATTCTGTGAATCGGGCCCAAAGATTAAACCTTTGTTATCAGATCTAAGGGCTCTGTTGGGCCGATAGGGTTGGATCCAGGAACGAATCAGAAGCAAGCCCTTTCCGGAGTATGCCTTATGTGTAATGCACAGTGCCTTGAATTGAATTCTTTCCTGAACAGGGAGCCAATGCAAGGAGGCGAGAGAGAGTTTCGCTGAGGAGCGTCTGGAAATATTCAGCAGCATGCGAGCTGCTCAATTCTGTGCCGTTTGAAGTCTGTTGATTGTGGCCTGAGGGGCTCCCAGGTACTTAGTATTAGCATAGTCCAATTGTGATAGAATAAGAGCTTTGACTAGCGGCCGTCTGGCGGCAAAAGGTAACAGGGGGAGTATCCTTCTGATCATTCTTAGAAGGCCATAGCAGCTGGCTGCCACTTTGCGTGATTGTTCCTTGAAATCAAGGTTACAGTCAAGCCAGACCCCTAGACTTTTAATTTGTTTTTCGGGGACAGGGGGGGACCCTAGGCAGCCTTGCCAGAGGAGGTCTATGTTTAGAGGGGCGGACTTCCCCAAGAGCAAGAGTTCGGTCTTTGATCCATTAAGTTTTAAACATAAATTGTTCATCCAATTAAAAACCTTCTCAAGGCAGGGGGCTAGTTCAGGACCATGTTGGTTCTGTTGCTTCATGGAGACTACTAACTGGGTATCGTCAGCATATGTGACGATCTTTACACCGAATGGGCATACAGTTTCTGCCAGTGAACTCAAGTAAACATTGAACATAGTGGGGCTAAGGGAAGACACCTGTGGGACCCCACATGTCAGAGGTATTTGTTTCGAGGAGGATTCTTCTTCAAAGACCGTAAAGACCCTGTTTTGAAGGAAGGTCTGTAGCCATTTTTAAGCTAATCCAGTCACTCCAGCCTCCCTAAGTCTTTGAATCATCAGATGGTGATTTACCGATCGAAGGCTGCGCTGACGTGAAATAGAATTTGGGCCGTGCAGCCTCCGTTATCAAGGATCTTCCTGGTTTCCTCTACTACGGCAAAGAGAGTAGTTTTGGTGCCCTGTTGAGATCTGAATCCTGTCTCAGTGGGATGAAGACGATTATTGTTTTCCAGAAAGGCCGATAAAATCGAATTAGTGTGCTTCTGCGCTAATTCACTGACTCCAGGCAGTAAGGAGATGGGTAGATAGTTTGCCTAGTCTTCTGGATCCAAATTGGGTTTCTTTAGAAGGGCTTTGACCCTGGCGTGTTTCCATAGGGATGGCTGTCTTGAGTGATGTATTTATCACATCAAGTATAACTGGCGATGCGACCTCCGAGATCTGATGGAGAATGGTCCGAGGAGCGGGGATCTAGGGGGGAACCTGATTTTAGCTCTCTCAGGAGCCCTTGCAGGGTAGTAAGATCAAGAGGCGGGAATTCCTCCATCAAGATCTGGGCTTCCGAGGTTAAAGTGTCCGTTAATGAGGAGGTTTGTTGATCTATGATTTGAGGGAATGACTTGTAAATGGCTTGTATTTATTCAGAAAAAAAATCTGAGATTTGATTGCACCGGAGTTGGGCAATAGGGGGGTAGGTGGGTGCGAGAACGGATTTAGCAATTTTAAATATTTCATGGCGGAATTTGCCGCTAATGTAATTTTTCTTGATAATAGAGGGTTTGAGAATTTTTTATTTGGTTTTTATAGATTTTGATGGCTTCTCTATATTTGGCTTTCCTGGAAGCGGAGAAATACTTCCTCCAGCTTCTTTCATAACTTTTACATAACTGTTTCAGTTGACGTAATTTCTGGGAATACCAGGGATTTTTCCCTCCAGCCTTGACCATGACCTTGATTGGACAAAGGTTCTAGGTAGAAATGGTTCATCGAAAGACAATGGGCCTGATTCTGGTCTAAGTTGGTGTCCCTCGTGCCAGGGAGCGCTCTAGAACCTGAACTGAGCCCCCCTCCAGGCTCTAGTACCTGAGCTGAGCCCCCTACAGGCTCTAGTATCTGAGATGAGCCCTCCTCCAGGCTCTAGTGCCTGAGCCGAGCCCCCTCCAGGCTCTAGTACCTGAGCTGAGCCCCCTACAGGCTCTAGTATCTGAGATGAGCCCTCCTACAGGCTCTAGTACCTGAGCCGAGCCCCCTCCAGGATCTAGTGCCTGAGCCGAGCCCCCTCCAGGCTCTAGTACCTGGGCCGAGCCCCCTCCAGGATCTATTACCTGAGCCAAGCCCCCTCCAGGCTCTAGTATCTGAGATGAGCCCCCCTCCAGGCTCTAGTACCCGAGCTGAGCAACCCTCTACGCTCTAGTACCTGAGCCGAGCCCCCCTCTGAGCTCTAGTACCTGAGCTGAGCCCCCTCCGGGCTCTAGTACCTGAGACGAGCCCCCCTCCAGGCTCTAGTACCTGAGACGAGCCACCCCCAGGCTCTAGTACCTGAGCTGAGCCCCCTCCGGGCTCTAGTACCTGAGCCGACCCCCCTCCAGGCTCTAGTACCTGAGCTGAGCCCCCTACAGGCTCTAGTACCCGAGCTGAGCCCCCCTCTGAGCTCTAGTACCTAAGCTGGGCCCCCCTCCAGGCTCTAGTACCTGAGCCAAGCCCCCCTCCAGGCTCTAGTACCTAAGCTGGGCCCCCCTCCAGGCTCTAGTACCTGAGCTGAGCCCCCTCCAGGCTCTAGTACCTGAGCCGAGCCCCCCTCTGAGCTCTAGTACCTGAGCTGAGCCCCCTCCAGGCTCTAGTACCTGAGCTGAGCCCCCCTCTGAGCTCTAGTACCTAAGCCGAGCCCCCTCCAGGCTCTAGTACCTGAGCCGAGCCCCCCTCTGGGCTCTAGTACCTGAGCCGAGCCCCCCTCCAGGCTCTAGTACCTGAGCTGAGCCCCCTACAGGCTCTAGTACCCGAGCTGAGCACCCCTCCAGGCTCTAGTACCTGAGCCGAGCCCCCCTCTGAGCTCTAGTACCTGAGCTGAGCCCCCTCCAGGCTCTAGTACCTGAGCTGAGCCCCCCTCTGAGCTCTAGTACCTAAGCCGAGCCCCCTCCAGGCTCTAGTACCTGAGCTGAGCCCCCTCCGGGCTCTAGTACCTGAGCCGAGCCCCCCTCCAGGCTCTAGTACCTGAGCTGAGCCCCCTACAGGCTCTAGTACCCGAGCTGAGCCCCCCTCCAGGCTCTAGTACCTGAGCCGAGCCCCCCTCCAGGCTCTAGTACCTGAGCCGAGCCCCCTCCAGGCTCTAGTACCTGAGCCAAGCCCCCTCCAGACTCTAGTACCTGAGCCGAGGCCCCTCCAGGCTCTAGTACCTGAGCCGAGCCCCCTCCAGGCTCTAGTACCTGAGCTGAGGCCCCTCCAGACTCTAGTACCTGAGCCGAGGCCCCTCCAGGCTCTAGTACCTGAGCCAAGCCCCCCACAAGGCTCTAGTACCTGAGCCGAGCCCCCTCCAGGCTCTAGTACCTGAGCCAAGCCCCCTCCAGGCTCTAGTACCTGAGCCGAGCCCCCTCCAGGCTCTAGTATCTTAGCCAATCCCCTTCAAGCTCTACTACCTGAGCCGAGCCCCCTCCAGACTCTAGTACCTGAGCCAAGCCCCCCAGGCTCTAGTACCTGAGCCGAGCCCCCCTCCAGGCTCTAGTACCTGAGCTGGGCACCCCTCCAGGCTCTAGTACCTGAGCCGATCCCCCTCCAGACTCTAGTACCTGAGCCGAGCCCCCTCCAGACTCTAGTACCTGAGCCAGCCCCCTCCAGGCTCTAGTACCTGAGCCGAGCCCCCTCCAGGCTCTAGTACCTTAGCCAATCCCCTTCAAGCTCTACTACCTGAGCCGAGCCCCCTCCAGACTCTAGTACCTGAGCCGAGCCCCCTCCAGGCTCTAGTACCTGAGCCAAGCCCCCCAGGCTCTAGTACCTGAGCCGAGCCCCCCTCCAGGCTCTAGTACCTGAGCTGGGCACCCCTCCAGGCTCTAGTACCTGAGCCGAGCCCCCCACACGGCTCTAGTACCTGAGCCGAGCCCCCCTCCAGGCTCTAGAACCTGAGCTGGGCACCCCTCCAGGCTCTAGTACCTGAGCCGAGCCCCCCTCCAGGCTCTAGTACCTGAGCCAAGCCCCCCACAAGGCTCTAGTACCTGAGCTGGGCACCCCTCCAGGCTCTAGTACCTGAGCCGAGCCCCCCTCCAGGCTCTAGTACCTGAGCTGGGCACCCCTCCAGGCTCTAGTACCTGAGCCGAGCCCCCCACAAGGCTCTAGTACCTGAGCCGAGGCCCCCTCTGGGCTCTAGTACCCAAGCCGAGCCCCCTCGAGGCTCTAGTACCTGAGCCGAGCCCCCCACAAGGCTCTAGTACCCGAGCTGAGCCCCCCTCTGGGCTCTAGTACCCAAGCCGAGCCTCCTCGAGGCTCTAGTACCTGAGCCGAGCCCCCTTCAGGCTCTAGTACCTGAGCCGAACCCTATCCTGATTCTAGTACCTGAGCCCCCCTCTGGGCTCTAGAACCTGAACTGAGCCCCACTCCAGGCTCTAGTACCTGAGCCGAGTCCCCTCCAGGATCTAGTGCCTGGGCCGAGCCCCCTCCAGGCTTTAGTACCTGAGGCGAGCCCCCTCCAGGCTTTAGTACCTGAGCCGAGCCCTTCTCCTGGCTCTAGTACCTGAACTGAGCCACCCCCAGGCTCTAGTACCTGAGCTGAGCCCCCTACAGGCTTTAGTACCTGAGCCGAACCCCTCCCCCCCCCCAGGCTCTAGTACCTGAGCTGAGCCCCCTACAGGCTCCAGTACCTGAGCTGAGCCCCCCTCAAGGCTCTAGTACCTGAGCCGAACCCCCTCCAGGCTCTACAACATGAGCCGAGACCCTTCCAGGCTCTAGTACCTGAGCCGAACCCCCTTACAGGCTCTATTACCTGAGCTGGGCACCCCCCCAGGCTCTGGTACCTGAGCCGAGCCCCCCTCAAGGCTCTAACACCTGAGACAAGCCCCCATCCAGGCTCCAGTATCTGAGATGAGCCCCCCTCCAGGCTCTAGTACCTGAGATGAGCCCCCTCCAGGCTCTAGTACCTGAGCCGAGCCCCCCTCCAGGCTCTAGTACCTGAGCTGAGCCCTCTCATGGCTCTAGTACCTGAGACGAGCCCCCCTCCAGGTTCTAGTACCTGAGCTGGGAACCCCTCCAGGATCTGGTACCTGAGCCGAGCCCCCCTCCAGGCTCTAACACCTGAGACGAGCCCCCATCCAGGCTCTAGTACCTGAGCCGAGCCCTCTCAAGGCTCTAGTACCTGAGACGAGGCCCCCTCCAGGGTCTAGTACCTAAACTGAGCCGCCCTCCAGGCTCTGGCACCTAAACCGAGGCCCCCTCCGGGCTCTAGTACCTGAGCCGAGCCCCCCACAAGGCTCTAGTACCTGAGCTGAGCCCCCCTCTGGGCTCTAGTACCCAAGCCGAGCCCCCTCAAGGCTCTAGTACCTGAGCCAAGCCCCCTTCAGGCTCTAGTACCTGAGCCGAGCCCTATCCTGATTCTAGTACCTGAGCCAAGCCCCCCTCTAGGCTCTAGAACCTGAACTGAGCCCCACTCCAGGCTCTAGTACCTGAGCCGAGTCCCCTTCAGGCTCTAGTGCCTGAACCGAGCCCCCTCCAGGCTTTAGTACCTGAGGCGAGCCCCCTCCTGGCTTTAGTACCTGAGCCGAGCCCTCCTCCTGGCTCTAGTACCTGAACTGAGCCACCCCCAGGCTCTAGTACCTGAGCTGAGCCCCCTACAGGCTCTAGAACATGAGCCAAGACCCTTCCAGGCTTTAGTACCTGAGCCGAACCCCCCCCCAAGCTCTAGTACCTGAGCTGAGCCACCCCCAGGCTCTAGTACCTGAGCTCAGCCCCCCTCCAGGCTCTAGTACCTGAGCTGAGCCCCCCTCAAGGCTCTAGTACCTGAGCCGAACCCCCTCCAGGCTCTACAACATGAGCCGAGACCCTTCAAGTCAAGTCAAGTCAATAAATTTATATAGCGCGCTACATACCCAGAGGGTCTCAAGGCGCTTGGAGAAGGGTGGGGAATTACTTGTCAAATATCCACGTTTTAAGTTGCTTTCTGAATGCTAGGTGGTTCTGAGTAAGGCGAAGGTGAGTGGGAAGTGAGTTCCAGGTTTTAGCTGCCAGGTAGGAGAAGGATCTACCTCCCATGGTAGTTTTGTTGATGCGAGGAACAGTGGCAAGGGCTAGGTTGGCGGATCGTAGCTGGCGGGAGGGGGTGTAGAAGGACAGTCTTGTGTTGAGGCATTCGGGTCCGATTTCGTAGAGCGCTTTGTGTGCGTGGGTTAGGAGCCGGAAAGTAATCCTCTTATTGACGGGGAGCCAGTGGAGGTTTTTCAGGTGTCCAGAGATGTGATCTTTACGCGGGATGTCTAGTATGAGCCTGGCTGAAGCGTTCTGGATGCGTTGGAGTTTTTTCTGGAGTTTTGCGGTGGTACCGGCGTAGAGGGTGTTTCCGTAGTCCAGACGGCTCGTGACCAGAGCGTGGGTGACTGTTTTTCTAGTTTCGGTGGGGATCCAGCGAAATGTTTTTTTGAGCATGCGAAGAATGTTGAAGCAAGATGAAGAAACGGCGTTGACTTGTCTGTTCATCGAGAGTGAGGAATCCAGGATGACGTCCAGGTTCCGTGCGTGGTCCGTCGGGATGGGTGCTTTTCCAAGGGCCTCTGGCCACCAAGAGTCATCCCAGGCGGAGGGGGAGGTGCCTAGGATGAGGACTTCTGTTTTGTCTGAGTTCAGTTTCAGACGGCTGTGCTTCATCCATTCGGCTACTTCTTTCATTCCTTCATGCAGGTTGGTTTTGGCGGTGTTAGGGTCTTTGGTGAGTGAGAGGATCAGTTGAGTGTCATCAGCGTAGGAGATGATGTTGAGGTTATGTTGGCGTGCGATGACCGCGAGGGGGCTCATGTATACGTTGAAGAGGGTGGGGCTGAGTGAAGATCCTTGTGGTACGCCGCAGATGACTTCAGTGGCCTCTGACTTGAATGGTGGAAGGCGGACTCTCTGGGTTCTTCCGGTGAGGAACGAGGTGATCCATTCCAGTGCTTTTCCTTGGATTCCGACGTTTCTGAGGCGTTGTAAAAGGGTGTTATGACAGACCGTGTCGAAGGCTGCGGAGAGGTCGAGGAGGATGAGGGCGACTGTGTCTCCATTGTCCAGTAGAGTTCGAATGTCGTCAGTTGCTGCGATGAGGGCGGTTTCAGTGCTGTGTTTGGCTCGGAAGCCGGATTGTGAGGAGTCGAGGGATTTGTTGGTTTCGAGGAATGCGGCGAGCTGGATGTTGACCGCTTTCTCGATGACTTTGGCCGGGAATGGAAGGAGTGAGATAGGGCGGTAGTTTTTGAGTTCGGTGGGGTCAGCTGTGGGTTTCTTCAGGAGGGCGCTGAGTTCGGCATGTTTCCAGCTTTCCGGGAAGGTTGCAGAGTTGAGGGAGCAGTTGATGGCATCTCGGAGGTGCGGTGCTATAATGGAGTCTGCTTTGTTAAAGATGTGGTGAGGGCATGGGTCTGTGGGGGATCCTGAGTGGATAGAGTTCATCAGACGGATGGTGTCCTCAGTGGAGATTGGCTTCCAGTCATTGAGGATGTTCAGGGGGGGTGGGGGTCCTGCAGGGGGTTGGGTGGGTTGGTCTTCGGGTCGGTTGTCGAAGCTGTTGTGGATGTCGGCAATTTTGTTGTGGAAGAATGAGGCTAGGGAGTCGCAGAGGGCTTGAGAGGGGGTAATGTCGTTGGAGTTGGCTGAGGGGTTGGTGAATTTCTTGACGATGTTGAATAATTCCTTGCTGTTGTGGGCGTTGTTATCTAGTCGGTCCTTGAAGGCGGCTTTCTTGGCATTCCGGATCAGTCGGTGGTGTATGCGGGTGGCGTTTTTGAAGGCGTCCTTGGTGCTGGTGGTTGGGTCTTTTTTCCAGGCCTTCTCCAGGGAGCGACAGAGTTTCTTGGATTTCTTAAGATCATCGTTGAACCAGGAGGCCTTCTTGCTGCCTGGTTTGATTTGTCGTTTTTTCAGTGGTGCTAGGATGTCGGCGCTGTTGGATAACCATTGGGTGAGGTTGGTGGCTGCTTGGTCGGGGTTTGAGGAGTGGGCGGGGGGGTTTTGAAGAAGCGATGAGGAGATCTGGTTGATGGTGATTTTGTTCCAGTTTCTTCGTAGAGTGGGTTGGGGGTGGTTGTTGGATGTGGACTTGTTGTAGGTAAAGTGAACGCAGCTGTGGTCAGTCCAAAGGAGAGCTGTGGTGTGGCTGAAGGAGACATTTTTGCTGGAGGTGAAGATAGGGTCGAGTGTGTGACCTGCGATGTGGGTGGGGGAAGTGACAAGTTGTTTAAGTCCGAGGTTGGCGAGGTTGTCCAGAAGGGAGGTGGTGTTGCGGTCGTTGTTCTTTTCAAGGTGAAAGTTGAGGTCTCCCAGAAGGATGTAGTCCTCGGAGGGGAGCGCGTGTGGAGTGATGAAGTCCGTGATGTCTTCACTAAATTGTGCACGGGGTCCTGGTGGCCTGTAGAGGAGGGTGCCTCGGAGTGTGGTCTTGGGGTCGGTGTGGATCTGGAAGTGAAGGTGTTCAGAGTTGGCGAGATTGACGTCTGAGCTGGTAGAGATGCGGATGGATTTCTTATGGACGATAGCGATGCCTCCTCCTGTGTGGCCGTTACGGTCCTTGCGGATGATCTTATAGCCTTCCGGGATGGCAATGGTGATGTCTGGGGCTGATGTGGCGTTCATCCATGTTTCTGTTAGGAAGGCGACGTCCGGAGAGATGGTGTCTAGTAGATTCCAGAGGTCAATGGCGTGCCTGTGGACCGAGCGGGTGTTGAGCAGGATGCATTGTAGGTGGTTGGGGTCGGATATCTGTTGTGTGTTCGTAGATGAAGAGTTGTTCTTGGTGCCGTCGAACTTGCAGGAGTTGCAAGAGAAGGGTCCATGGGTGTGTCCAGGAGCGGCTTGGACGCAGTTGGGGGAACGGCCGGGGTTAAGGGCTAGGAGGGTGGTGGCATCGTACGTAATGCGAGAGGGGTGGACAATACGAGGACCAGGGGCTCTGGCGCTGGGCGCGGTCCAGGCGCGGACGGGCGTAGACGGGCTTACCTTTGGCGCACCTTCAGCGCGCATGGGGCGCGACCGCTGCGCGTGAACGCTGCACGGGAAAGCATCTGTCATATATGGTTAGTGAGAAGGGGAGGGGCGAGGGAGGATCCGATGGGAGGCGGTTGCGTGGTGGAGGGGGCGGTCTCAAGGCAACAACAACAACACAGCAAATGGCGGCGGGAATAACAACACGCAAGCAGATCGAGTATGAGGAAACTTGGAGCGTAATTGAATAAGCACGATCCCAACAGTGACCAAATGCAGCTTTCAGGCACAAGGGTTGCACAACATTAAAATTTGCATGAAAAGTAGCGCACAATCAGGCAGGCACGTTCGAGCGCTAAGCGAGGGCAGCAGCGCTATGTCAGGTGAATGTGGAAGTGAGGAGAGCAGCGTTCGAAGGCTCAGCAGCGCAGTGATAACGATACCAGGCAGCTCTGGGTCAGCGAGGGCAGGAGGGAGCGACCGTTCTCAACCAGGTCGAGGCGGTCACCTTTCAGGCTCTAGTACCTGAGCCGAACCCCCTACAGGCTCTAGTACCTGAGCTGGGCACCCCCCCAGGCTCTGGTACCTGAGCCGAGCCCCCCTCAAAGGCTCTAACACCTGAGACGAGCCCCTATCCAGGCTCCAGTATCTGAGATGAGCCCCCCTCCAGGCTCTAGTACCTGAGATGAGCCCCCTCCAGGCTCTAGTACCTGAGCCGAGCCCCCCTCCAGGCTCTAGTACCTGAGCTGAGCCCTCTCATGGCTCTAGTACCTGAGACGAGCCCCCCTCCAGGTTCTAGTACCTGAGCTGGGAACCCCTCCAGGATCTGGTACCTGAGCCGAGCCCGCCTCCAGGCTCTAACACCTGAGACGAGCCCCCATCCAGGCTCTAGTACCTGATCCGAGCCCTCTCAAGGCTCTAGTACCTGAGACGAGGCCCCCTCCAGGGTCTAGTACCTAAACTGAGCCGCCCTCCAGGCTCTGGCACCTAAACTGAGCCCCCCTCCAGGCTCTAGTACCTGAGCCGAACCCCTCTCCAGGCTCTAGTACCTGAGCTGGGCACCCCTCCAGGCTCTGGTACCTGAGCCGGGCCCCCATCCAGGCTCTAGTACCTGAGACAAGCCCCCCTCCAGGCTCTAGTACCTGAGCCGAGCCCCCCTCCAGGCTCTAGTACCTGAGACGAGCCCCCCCTCTAGGATCTGGTACCTGAGCCGAGCCCCTCCAGGCTCTAGTACCTGAGCCGAGCCCCACTCCAGGCTTTAGTAAAAGAGCCAAGCCCTCACCAGGCTCTAGTGCCTGAGCCAAGCCCCCCTCTAGGCTCTAGAACCTGAACTGAGCCCCCCTCCAGGCGCTAGTACCTGAGCCGAGTCCCCTCCAGGCTCTAGTGCCTGAGCCGAGCCCCCTTCAGGCTCTAGTACCTGAGCCAAGACCCCTCCAGGCTCTAGTACCTGAGCCAAGCCCCCCTCCAGGCTCTAGTACATGAGCCGAACCCCCCCTCCAGGCTCCAGTACCTGAGCCCAGCCCCCTCCAGGCTCTAGTACCTGAGCTGAGCCCCCCTCCAGGCTCTAGTACATGAGCCGAACCCCCCTCCAGGCTCTAGAACATGAGCCGAGACCCTTCCAGGCTCTAGTACCTGATCCGAACCCCCCTCCAGGCTCTAGTACCTGAGCTGGGCACCCCTCCAGGCTCTGGTACCTGAGCCGAGCCCCCCTCAAGGCTCTAACACCTGAGACAAGCCCCCATCCAGGCTCTAGTACCTGAGCTGAACCCCCTCCAGGCTCTAGAACCTGACCCGAGACCCTTCCAGGCTCTAGTACCTGAGCCGAACCCCCCTCCAGGCTCTAGTACCTGAGCTTGGCACCCCTTCAGGCTCTGATACCTGAGCCGAGCCCCCTCCAGGCACTGGTACCTGAGCCGAGCCTCCCTCAAGGCTCTAGCACCTGATACGAGCCCCCATCCAGGCTCTAGTACCTGAGATGAGCCCCTCTCCAGGCTCTAGTACCTGAGACGAGCCCCCCTCCAGGCTCTAGTACCTAAACTGAGCCCCCCTCCAGGCTCTAGTACCTGAGCGGAACCCCACTCCAGGGTCTAGTACCTGAGCTGGGTACCCCTCCAGGCTCTGGTATCTGAGCCGAGCCCCCATCAAGGCTCTAGCACCTGAGCCGAGCCCCCATCCAGGCTCTAGTACCTGAGACGAGCCCCCCTCCAGGCTCTAGTACCTGAGCCGAGCCCCCCTCCAGGCTCTGGTACCTGAGCGGAGCCCCCCTCCAGGCTCTAGTACCTGAGGCGAGCCCCCCTCGAAGGCTCTAGTACCTGATGCGAGCCCCCCTCCAGGATATAGTCCCTGAGCTGAGCCTCCTCCGGGCTCTAGTACCTGACCCGGACCCCCTCCAGGCTCTAGTACCTGTGCCAAACCCCCCTCCAGGCTCTAGTACCTGAGCCAAGCCCCACTCCAGGCTCTAGTACCTGGGCCAAGCCATCTTCAGGCTCTAGTACCTGAGCCACGCCCCCCTCCAGGCTATAGAACCTGAGCCGAGACCCTTCCAGGCTCTAGTACCCAAGCCGAACCCCCCTCCAGGCTCTAGTACCTGAGCTCAGCCCCCTCCAGGCTCTAGTACCTGAGCTGAGCCCCCCTCAAGGCTCTAGTACCTGAGCCGAACCCACGCCAGGCTCTAGAACATGAGCTGAGACCCTTCCAGGCTCTAGTACCTGAGCCGAACCCCCCTCCAGGCTCTAGTACCTGAGCTGGGCACCCCTCCAGGCTCTGGTACCTGACCCGAGCCCCCCCTCAAGGCTCTAACACCTGAGACGAGCCCCCATCCAGGCTCTAGTATCTGAGATAAGCACCCCTCCAGGCTCTAGTACCTGAGATGAGCCCCCTCCAGGCTCTAGTACCTGAGATGAGCCCCCTCCAGGCTCTAGTACCTGAGCCGAGCCCCCCTCCAGGCTCTAGTACTTGAGCCGAGCCCTCTCAAGGCTCTAGTACCTTAGACTAGCCCCCCTCCAGGCTCTAGTACCTAAACTGAGCCCCCCTCCAGGCTCTAGTACCTGAGCTCAGCCCCCTCCAGTCTCTAGTACCTGAGCTGAGCCCCCCTCAAGGCTCTAGTACCTGAGCTGAGCCCCCCTCAAGGCTCTAGTACCTGAGCTGAGCCCCCCTCCAGGCTCTAGTACATGAGCCGAACCCCCCTCCAGTCTCTAGAACCTGAGCCGAGACCCTTCCAGGCTCTAGTACCTGAGCCAAACCCCCCTCCAGGCTCTAGTACCTGAGCTGGGCACCCCTCCAGGCTCTGGTACCTGAGCTGAGCCCCCCTCAAGGCTCTAACACCTGAGACAAGCCCCCATCCAGGCTCTAGTACCTGAGATGAACCCCCTCCAGGCTCTAGAACCTGACCCGAGACCCTTCCAGGTTCTAGTACCTGAGCCGAACCCCCCTCCAGGCTCTAGTACCTGAGCTTGGCACCCCTTCAGGCTCTGATACCTGAGCCGAGCCCCCTCCAGGCACTGGTACCTGAGCCGAGCCTCCCTCAAGGCTCTAGCACCAGATACAAGCCCCCATCCAGGCTCTAGTACCTGAGATGAGCCCCTCCCCAGGCTCTAGTACCTGAGACGAGCCCCCCTCCAGGCTCTAGTACCTAAACTGAGCCCCCCTCCAGGGTCTAGTACCTGAGCTGGGCACCCCTCCAGGCTCTGGTATCTGAGCCGAGCCCCCATCAAGGCTCTAGCACCTGAGCCGAGCCCCCATCCAGGCTCTAGTACCTGAGACGAGCCCCCTCCAGGCTCTAGTACCTGAGCCGAGCCCCCCTCCAGGCTCTAGTACCTGAGCCGAGCCCCCCTCCAGGCTATATTACATGAGCTGAGCCCCCCTCCAGGATATAGTACCTGAGCCGAGCTCCCCTCCAGGCTATAGTACCAGAGCCAAGCCCCAATCCAGGCTCTAGTACCTGAGCGGAGCCCCCCTCCAGGCTCTAGTACCTGAGCTGAGCCCCCCTCCAGGCTCTGGTACCTGAGTGGAGCCCCCCTCCAGGCTCTAGTACCTGAGGCGAGCCCCCCTCCAGGCTCTAGTACCTGATGCGAGCCCCCCTCCAGGATATAGTCCCTGAGCTGAGCCCCCTCCGGGCTCTAGTACCTGACCCGGACCCCCTCCGGGCTCTAGTACCTGAGCCAAGCCCTCTTCAGGCTCTAGTACCTATGCCAAACCCCCCTCCAGGCTCTAATACCTGAGCTGAGCCCCCCTCAAGACTCTAGTACATGAGACAAGCCCCCTCCAGGCTCTAGTACCTGGGCCAAGCCCTCTTCAGGCTCTAGTACCTGAGCCACGCCCCCCTCCAGGCTATAGAACCTGAGCCGAGACCCTTCCAGGCTCTAGTACCCAAGCCGAACCCCCTTCCAGGCTCTAGTACCTGAGCTGGGCACCCCTCCAGGCTCTGGTACCTGACCCGAGCCCCCCCTCAAGGCTCTAACACCTGAGACGAGCCCCCATCCAGGCTCTAGTATCTGAGATCAGCACCCCTCCAGGCTCTAGTACCTGAGATGAGCCCCCTCCAGGCTCTAGTACCTGAGATGAGCCCCCTCCAGGCTCTAGTACCTGAGCCGAGCCCCCCTCCAGGCTCTAGTACTTGAGCCGAGCCCTCTCAAGGCTCTAGTACCTGAGACTAGCCCCCCTCCAGGCTCTAGTACCTAAACTGAGCCGCCCTCCAGGCTCTGGCACCTAAACCGAGGCCCCCTCCGGGCTCTGGTACCTAAACTGAGCCCCCCTCCAGGCTCTAGTACCTGAGCCGAACCCCTCTCCAGGCTCTAGTACCTGAGCTGGGCACCCCTCCAGGCTTTGGTACCTGAGCCGAGCCCCCTTCCAGGCTCTAGTACCTGAGACAAGCCCCCCTCCAGGCTCTAGTACCTGAGCCCCGCCCCTCCAGGCTCTAGTACCTGAGACGAGCCCCCCCTCCAGGATCTGGTACCTGATCCCCGCCCCTCCTGGCTCTAGTACCTGAGCTGAGCCCCCCTCCAGGCTTTAGTAAAAGAGCCAAGCCCTCACCAGGCTCTAGCGCCTGAGCTAAGCCCCCCTCTACGCTCTAGAACCTGAACAGAGCCCCCCTCCAGGCTCTAGTACCTGAGCCGAGTCCCCTCCAGGCTCTAGTGCCTGAGCCAAGCCCCCTTCAGGCTCTAGTACCTGAGCCAAGACCCCTCCAGGCTCTAGTACCTGATCCCATCCCCCTCCAGGCTCTAGTACCTGAGCTGAGCCCCCCTCCAGGCTCTAGTACCTGAGCCGAACCCCCCCCCCCAGGCTCTAGAACCTGAGCCGAGACCCTTCCCGGCTCTAGTACCTGAGCCAAACCCCCCTCCAGGCTCTAGTACCTGAGCTGGGCACCCCTCCAGGCTCTAGTACCTGAGCCGAGCCTCCCTCAAGGCTCTAACACCTGAGACAAGCCCCCATCCAGGCTCTAATACCTGAGCTGAACCCCCCTCCAGGCTCTAGAACCTGACCCGAGACCCTACCAGGCTCTATTACCTGAGCCGAACCCCCCTCCAGGCTCTAGTACCTGAGCTGGGCACCCCTTCAGGCTCTGAAAACTGAGCCGAGCCCCCTCCAGGCTCTGGTACCTGAGCCGAGCCTCCCTCAAGGCTCTAGCACCTGAGACAAGCCCCCATCCAGGCTCTAGTACCTGAGATGAGCCCCTCTCCAGGCTCTAGTACCTGAAACGAGCCCCCCTCCAGGGTCTAGTACCTGAGCTGGGCACCCCTCCAAGCTCTAGTACCTGAGCGGAACCCCACTCCAGGGTCTAGTACCTGAGCCGAGCCTCCCTCCAGGCTCTGGTACCTGAGCCGAGCCCCCATCAAGGCTCTAGCACCTGAGCCGAGCCCCCCTCCAGGCTCTAGTACATGAGCCAAGCCCCCATCCAGGCTCTAGTACCTGAGACGAGCCGCCCTCCAGGCTCTAGTACCTGAGGCGAGCCCCCCTTCAGGATCTGGTACCTGACTCGAGCCCCTCCAGGCTCTAGTACATGAGCTGAGCCCCCTCCAGGATATAGTACCTGAGCCAAGCTCCCTTCCAGGCTTTAGTACCAGAGCCAAGCCCCACTCCAGGCTCTAGTATCTGAGCGGAGCCCCCCTCCAGGCTCTAGTACCTGAGCCGAGCCCCCCTCCAGGCTCTGGTACCTGAGCCGAGCCCCCCTTCAGGCTCTGGTACCTGAGCCGAGCCCCCCTCAAGGCTCTAGTGCCTGACCCGGACCCCCTTCAGGCTCTAGTACCTGAGCCAAGCCCTCTTCAGGCTCTAGTACCTGAGCCAAGCCCTCTTCAGGCTCTAGTACCTATGCCAAACCCCCCTCCAGGCTCTAGTACCTGAGCCAAGCCCCACTCCAGGATGTAGTACCTGACCTGAGCCCCCCTCCAGGCTCTAGTACATGAGCCGAGCCCCCTCCAGGCTCTAGTACCTGGATCAAGCCCTCTTCAGGCTCTAGTACCTGAGCCAAGCCCTCTTCAGGCTCTAGTACCTATGCCAAACCCCCCTCCAGGCTCTAGTACCTGAGCTGAGCCCCCTCCAGGCTCTAGTACCTGAGCCGAGCCCCCTCCTGGCTCTAGTACCTGAGCCAAGCCCCCCTCTAGGCTCCAGAACCTGAACTGAGCCCCCTCTAGGCTCTAGTACCTGAGCCGAGCCTCCCTCCAGGCTCTAGTACCTGAGCGGGGCCCCCCTCCAGACTCTGGTACCTGAGCCGAGCCCCCTCCAGGCTCTAGTACCTGAGCCGAACCCCCCTCCAGGCTCTAGTACCTGAGCTGAGCCCCCTCCAGGCTCTAGTACCTGATCCGAGCCTCCCTCCAGGCTCTAGTACCTGAGCCGGGCCCCCTCCAGACTCTAGTACCTGAGCCAAGCCCCACTCCAGGCTCTAGTACCTGAGCCGAGCCCCCCTCCAGGCTCTAGTACATGAGCCGAGGCCCCTCCAGGCTCTAGTACCTGAGCCGAGCCCCCCTCCAGACTCTAGTACCTGAGCCAAGCCCCACTCCAGGCTCTAGTACCTGAGCTGAGCCCTCCTCCAGGCTCTAATACCTGAGCTGAGCCGCCATCCAGGCTCTAGTACCTGAGCCGAGCCCCCCTCCAGGCTCTAGTACCTGGGCCGACCCCCATCCAGGCTCTAGTACCTGAGCCGAGCCCCCCTCCAGGCTCTAGTACCTGAGCCGAGCCCCCCTCCAGGCTCTAGTACCTGAGCCGAGCCCCCCTCCAGGCTCTAGTACCTGAGCTGAGCCCCCCTCCAGGCTCTAGTACCTGAGCCCAGCCCCCTCCAGGCTCTAGTACCTGAGCTGAGCCCCCCTCCAGGCTCTAGTACATGAGCCGAGGCCCCTCCAGGCTCTAGTACCTGAGCCGAGCCCCCCTCCAGACTCTAGTACCTGAGCCAAGCCCCACTCCAGGCTCTAGTACCTGAGCTGAGCCGCCCTCCAGGCTCTAGTACCTGAGCCGAGCCCCCCTCCAGGCTCTAGTACCTGGGCCGAGCCCCCCTCCAGGCTCTAGTACCTGAGCCGACCCCCATCCAGGCTCTAGTACTTGAGCCGAGCCCCCCTCCAGGCTCTAGTACCTGAGCCGACCCCCATCCAGGCTCTAGTACCTGAGCTGAGCCGCCCTCCAGGCTCTAGTACCTGAGCCGAGCCACCTCCAGGCTCTAGTACCTGAGCTGAGCCCCCTCCAGGCTCTAGTACCTGAGCCGAGCCCCCTCCAGGCTCTAGTACCTGAGCTGAGCCCCCCTCCAGGCTCTAGTACCTAAGCTGGGCCCCCCTCCAGGCTCTAGTACCTGAGCCGAGCCCCCCTCCAGGCTCTAGTACCTGAGCCAGAGCCCCCCTCCAGGCTCTAGTACCTGAGATGAGCCCCCTCCAGGCTCTAGTACCTGAGCTGAGCTCCCCTTCAGGCTCTAGTACCTGGGCCGAGCCCCCCTCCAGGCTCTAGTACCTCAGCCGACCCCCATCCAGGCTCTAGTACCTGAGCCGAGCCCCCCTCCAGGCTCTAGTACCTGAGCCGAGCCACCTCCAGGCTCTAGTACCTGAGCTGAGCCACCACCAGTCTCTAGTACCTGAGCCGAGGCCCCTCCAGGCTCTAGTACCTGGGCCGAGCCCCCCTCCAGGCTCTAGTACCTGAGCCGACCCCCATCCAGGCTCTAGTACCTGAGCCGAGCCCCCCTCCAGGCTCTAATACCTGAGCCGACCCCCATCCAGGCTCTAGTACCTAAACTGAGCCCCCCTCCAGGCTCTAGTACCTGAGCCGAGCCCCCTCCAGGGTCTAGTACCTGAGCCGAGCCCCCCTACAGCGAGTTAGGCTCACTTTGCTCCTGTTTCTCGGGCTACAGGCAGTGATCTGAACAAGCATTTGCAATGCAATAGGTCTTGCATTTGCGAGAGTTTAAGCTATTGGCATTGTAAATGACAATACCTTCTATTTCTCCGTTTTGAAAACCAACATATAAATAAAATGCATTGTCACTTACAATGCTAATAGCTCAATCTTTTCCAAATGCGAGACCTATTACATTGTAAATTCTTGGCATGTGAAGAAGACAGACAGACTGGTGAGAAAGTAACTAGTTTCTGGCTGTTGGGGGGTGGAGCCTAGTGACAAGCGTCACCCTTGCAGCCTACTTCAGTGCCATGCCATTCCCGTCGCGCAGTGGACGCGTCTAAGGCAAGCCCGTCTGCACCCATCCACGGCCGGTGCCAGGGGCCACACACTATGCCCATTTTTTGTGCTACTCCGCATCAGAATTAAAACCAAGAAAGGGGAATAGGGCTATCGACCCTTGCACCCA
The DNA here is from genome assembly GCF_964261635.1 of Lissotriton helveticus. Taxonomy (NCBI): domain Eukaryota; kingdom Metazoa; phylum Chordata; class Amphibia; order Caudata; family Salamandridae; genus Lissotriton; species Lissotriton helveticus. Next base: position 40,991,944 of record NC_136057.1, read on the forward strand.
GACCAAACTAGACAAGCTCGGGATCCTGACCCGTAGGGAACCCCATTTTGAAACCTTCCACAAAGTACACAGCCATGAACCCCCTAATAAAGACGAGCTTCGGCAAGCTCTAACTTCCCCCGCACCACATCAGGCGCAGGAGGGACTCTCAATCTGCTACCTTGAAGAACTGAAATCTTCATTCTCAGGGAATACTTACTAATAAAAAAGAACTTGGCACAGAATATATGAAAAGATATCTTTATTAAATTTAATAAGTGAGGCCACGTCACACAGAAGCCGTAGCAACTGAATGAGGCAGTCTGAGGAATACAGAGAACAGAGGCCTTATATATATGCTCAGGGTTACAAAACTCAGCATACAAGTAAGGGGCAGTCCTTGCTTTTGCAAGCATGCAAAATGCCTAACATTCCTTCTTACACAAGCCGGACAAACCCATAATAAAAGGACCACAACCCATATCATAAACAGACCATAAAAGAAGGAACAGAAAACAGATAAGGGGTGTGTGTGTGCATACCAAACTCTACAATGTCCTGTGCTTTGATCCTCAATCTTGATCAGCTAAAGGGCAGGAACTGGTTTAACAAGGTCAGCTTCAGGCAACAGGGTCAGTTCACTCAGGTCAAACGGGAGTCAGCATGAACTGGAGCTAAGGTCTACATGTTCTTAATCACGGCCTATGTGAGGGCAACCACAAAATGGCTGCCATACACAAAATGGAACCCACGGGTTCAGAATTCACAGAAACTCAACCTAAACACCCGCTCGATGGTGAAACATCAGCTCGATATTTTCTTTCTCCTAGATGCCGATAAACCAGATATTCTTCTCCTTTCTGAAACATGACTGACGGCGGAGTCTGCCCCTGACGTCCTTGCAGCAATCCCAGACAATTACTACATCCTTCAGGCTAACAGAGCCGCGGGCAAAGCCGGAGGAGGGGTTGCAGCCATTATACAACAGAAACACCAATTTACCTCATTAGTTACTTTAGGTATCCCTCAGTCGACAGGCTTTTACTAAAATTTGAATCCCATTACTCTCCTTTTATCTGTGCCCTGTTCTATAGACCCCCCACATCACATGTCTACTTTTCCCCAGCTGTTGGGCGATGTGATTTGCCGAATTGGTTGTTAATCATTCTAGAATTTTGATAATTGGAAATTTTAACTTCTGGCCCAATGATGTACGGGAAAGCTCCTGCTCTATTGAACTCACTGATCTCCTAGCGGGAATGACCTGTACCCAGCATGTAAAGGTAGCCACCCATATTCAAGGGGCACATCTTAGACCAGGTTTGGACTTCCAACCTGGAAATTTCCCATCTGCAGATCTCCCCTTGCACATGGTCGGACCATCATTTTATCACCTGTACCATTTCCAGTATTCCCCCAACCAAAGCTCCTTTGTCAGGAAATTTCATGGCTAGAAACTGGGGTCGGGTGGACATCGAAGAACTCTGCTCTTTGCTAACGGTCTCAGCCCCCACTGCTCAGGAGGAGTCCCCTCATACCCAGGCGGAAAACATCAGCACCTGGCTGGAATCTGCCAGAGATAGTATAGCCCCCTGAGGAAAATCAAAACCAATAGGCACCACAACGCTCAATGATGGTTTTCTGAGGAACTAAAAATGAAGAAACTGGCCCTCAGACAAGCCGAACGTAGGTGGAGGCGCGACTACTGCTCCGATAAAAAGGCCACTTTTGTGTCCCTACTTAAAGATTACAAAAGTGCTATCCTCCAGACCAAAGCAGAATATTTTCCCTCAAAAATATTGAAATACCCCAATAAAGCCAAGGACATCTTCTCTATAGTAGATGAACTTGCTATGCCAGATCAAAACCTGTACCATCACAATCTTTATGCAACTCTCTCAACTCTTTCTTTATTGAGAACATTGCCACCATTAAGGCCAGTATCCCCAGACCTACCCTACCCCCGAACCCTCTGTGCCCATACACTAATTCCCTTCACCTTGATCAAATCCCCCCACTCACTAGAGATGGTTTTTTTTGTCCTACGCAAAAAGGTCTGTTCTGGTTCCCCCACGGATAGCTGTCCTCCCCACATTCTTCGGGAAATCTCCTCACACTGTCCGAACCCCCCCTATCGCTTCTAAATAACTTCCTCGCTCAAGGTATTGTCCCTAACCTATTAAAAAATGCCGAGGTTGTCCCTATTCTGAAGAAACCCAGCTCTGACCCCATGATCCTTAGCAATTATCGTCCTATCTCCCTGCGGCCTTACCTGTGCAAACTTTTAGAAGCCCATGTCGCCAACTGTCTCAGTTCCTTTATAGAGCAATGTCACTACCTGGACTCCCGTCAAGCTGGTTTTAGACCTGCACATTCCACAGAGTCATTCATCTGGCAGTCCTGGACGAACTACGAAGGGGGGCCGACCAGGGCCCTACGCTGGCTCTGGTGCTCCTGGATTTGTCGGCCGCCTTTGACACGGTCGACCACCATCTCCTGATCGAACGTGTCAGCTGTGCCGGGATCCAAGGTCTGTCGATGAAAAGGATCGCCTCGTTCCTCGGCAACCACTTCCAAGCAGTTCGCCTTACTAATTTCTCCGCAGTAAAAAGAAAACTGACCTGCGGGGTTCCGCAGGGCTCTTCCCTCTCACCCCTTCTCTTTAATCTGTACATTTTACCCTTGATCTTGGACCTGCGTAAGAGAGAGGTGGTAAACTTTAACTATGCTGATGACCTTCAGCTAGTGTTTAACATTGACTCATCCGCACCATCAGTTGCGAGCTTTCGATCCACAATGAATTTTATCAGTGACTGGATGAATGGGATGTATGACGTTACAACGCATGCCTTTACAACACGGTATTTACAACGAATACCTTTACAACGCATAGTGCTTTGGGGTGCTGGATAGTGAATAGTTTAATTTACTATTCCAACTCCAGTCTCCATGGATAGTAGGGAAGGTGTTGGATAGTAAATTAAATCTATTCCCTATCCTAGAGCGCCCCCCAGCGCAATGCGTTGTAATGGTTTGCGTTGTAAAAGTTGCGTCGTAAAGGCACTGCGTGGTATAAATTGCGTTGTAAAGGATGTTTCCCGGATGAATGTCAACCAGCTCAAATTACACCCAGACAAAACGGAGCTGATTCTCACCGGTGGGCCAGCCAATCCGTGGAACTCTAATTTCTGGCCCCCACTACTGGGGAGCCCTCCAATTCCAGCCAGCTCTGTTAAAAGCCTGGGAATCGTGATCTGTAATGATCTATCTATGAAGGCCCAGATCAGCTCAGTGGTCTCCGCTTGCTTTTTCTATCTGCGAAGAATCCGGAAGATCAGCAGATTGTTGACAGTCCTCGCCCTGGTAACTTCGCATATTGATTACGTAAACTCCCTGAATGCTGGCATACCAGCATCCCAATTACACCGGCTGCAATTGGTGCAGAATCAAGCGCCCAGGCTAATTCTTGGTCAGCCTAAGCGCCATCATGTGAGACCTCTGTTGAAGAGCCTCCATTGGCTGCCTGTATCCCAACGCTATCTCTTCAAGTTAGGCTGTACCATCTATAAAGCCCTTTCAGGACGTGGCCCTGTTTTTATCGCTTCAAAGATACAGCGGTATGCCCCCTCTCGCAACTTACGGTCTTCTAACAAGAACCTGTTGACCCCCAAATCCTTCAAACGTAAGAAACATGGGGGCCTCGGATTCACGATTCTGGCTCCTCAATTCTGGAACCTTCTTCTCCCCGAACTGCATATGGCCACTTCTTATACCCAGTTCAGAAAACTTAAAACCTGGTTATTCTCCCAGGCATATACCTGAGCCCACTGCCTTGTGAATGCAACCGCCCCTACTTAGCGCCAAGAAACCGCTCGGTGTATGTGCGCTCTATAAATTACTTTTAACATAACATTACATGAGTGACGCAAATATACACAGGCAACAGTAATTGATGATACATTGTACAGCAGAAAGGAGGAGGCCGGGGTGGGGCCTCCCCGGGATTTATTTATTATGCGATTTTATATAGCGCAAACTTTACCCGAAGGTGTCAGAGCGCTTTACAATAAAACCAGTTACATTACAAAAGAACTTCAGAGTATATGAATAACATGAAAAATACAAAAAGATACATTTGAAGCTCACATAAGAATGGTAGGGTGTAAATTTTTTTACACAGATACTGCTTGGGTGGTACGAGTCCTGCCTGGTGAACCCGTGGCACTGGGCAGGGAGACGCAGGGCACTGGTGCTGAGAGACGCAGGAAATGTTTATATGCCCACGGCATTCTGTAAATCTGATAGCATATGTGTGTGCTTACCTGTGTTCTAGTGCCGGTCTGTGTGTGTTTATGTGTGTGCCTTGCGTTCTCCTGTGCGTGCTTATGAATCCGCATACATGCTTGTGTGTGCTCTTGTACGTTCTATGTTTGCGTGACTGTTTTTATTGTATATATATATAAAGATATTGTGTATAATCGTTCCCAAATGCAGGACAAACAAGCGTCCAGAGCAGCGGCTGCTAGAAATGATGCTGGCGTCAGCTGAAGCAAACTGCACACATGGCCTCGGAGTTTGCAGATCCAGGGCCTCATTTATGAGGATGTGCGTCACTTTTACGCCGACGATGCATCACTTTTTGTGACATACCAGTGGCGTAAAAAATACGCCTTGTTGCGCCATATTTACAAAGTGACGCATCTAGGTAGATGCGTCACTTTGTCAACCCCTGCGCCACATTATACCTGCGCCAGGTATAATGTAGGCAAGGGGGGCGTATTGACGCAAGAAAGGGTCGTAGAAGTGGCGCAGTGAAATCTATGAGATTTCACTGCGCCACTTCTACGACACAAATGCGTCGATTTGTTACGCCTGCCTCACAGCAGGCGTAAGACTGACGCAGGCCCTTTCACATGGGGCTTGCCCCATGTGAAAGGACACATTGCCAGAGTTGCGTCACGTTTGTGACACACTCCAGCAATGCGTCATTTTTCCGCCTACAGATACGTTAGAAATACTGACGTATCTGTAACTCATTGCGAAATGATGCGTCATACTGTAAATATGACGCATCCAGCATGTCGCAAGGAGGGCGCAGTGAAAAGTGACGCATCGCTGCTTTCACGCAGCGATGCGTCACTTTTCATAATTGAGGCCCCTAACACTTACAAATGTGTGGGATGCAGAGTTAATGCCTAATCTAGATGTATCTCTAAGGACCGAGTCTGTCTCCAGGCCGACTAGTCTTTAAAATGTTCTAATGCCAGCCGTTTCAGGGGCACGGCCATACCACTAGACTGAACCTTCTCCCAGCCCTCCTGAACTTTAAAAAGTATGACGTGTCACAAACCCCGCTGAATGCCTTCTGGCCAGAGGCCCCAGGACGTCACAGATCTGACATGTTCCCAGCACGACAGGCTTCCAGGGGCACGTGTGTGTGGGAAGCCTTCCATTTCTCCAACTTGGCTGAGCTTTCCTACGAGACTAGCACGTGACAAGCCTGACTCTACCCCAAACCTACTTGCCTTTGTGAGACTCTCGGGTCTGGTGGCTCAGTGGACTAAAGCAGCCACTGCAGGGTCCTGTGTTCAACCTCATGGTCACAGGTTCAAATCCCGGCGGGTCCACTCAGCCTTTCATCCTTCTGAGGTCGATAAAATGAGTACCATTGAATTGGGTAATGATAAGCATCTGTTATTCAGAGCCTGGACACCTACGGGTAATCGTGCACTTTACTAATACACCTGTAATGGTATGTTACTTGCACGTCATGAGTCTGACTGTGGCTAGACTAGGCCCCCCGCTCCTTTCTAGCCCTTTAGAGGCATGCATGTCAACAGTCCCCCTCTGCACAGCTCATGGCGCTCAGGTGGCCTTCAGCCTTCCTGAGCTCCACCTGTCTGTGAAATCTTCCTACAAATCTGATAAGAGCTTTCCTTAGCTGCAGCCCCAGCAGCCTCAGGCATTTGTGTGACTGACTCTGCCCCAGCCCCACTGTTCTGAATGCCACTTGCTCCGCCACAGCCATACTAATGTTTCATCGGCACCGGTCGGTCGTTCATGATGGCTCTGCACTGGGCCGAACAAGCTTTCACATACAATAAATATTCATTCAGAAACAACAACTTTCGAGAGTCATAACTGATGAGAGAGCGCAAACTGAGATAAATGTATGAGTACATCACACTTACCTATAGTAAGCACCAGTCATGAAGAGAAATGCCATGAGTGCTAATAGTATCTGAAATTATATTCTAAAGGTATAGCTAATATAGAGATTTAAGTAGAAGTGGAACTAATACAGAAATGTGTGACATTATATGATTTTATTAGACGTGATTATTTTGAATCTATGTCGTGTAGCTGTTAACATATAAGATGGTCTGTGGTAAAACGCAGAACGTGGTAGGCCACAGGGCCAGAGCTGGAGCTAAAAGGGAAGGTGTTTCTTTTCACGACACAGATTGTTTAACGTTTTTGGTCATTGCATTAATGGGCCATGATTTATAGTAATGTTTTCTAAATAATAGAATAAGAGTTTTAACATGCTTTAATTAAATGAAGAAGTTGAATGCTATAATCATAATGTGAAATATTGTAGGCCTGAAATGTTTTAGCATTGATTTACACGTACATGTCTGGGCTGAGAAATGTTGCAAGCCTTTTTAGAAGTCTATGAGAGTTGGGTTCTTGGCGGCAGATATCTGTCTGCAACAGGAAAGGGGGGATCCAATTATAAGTGAATGAATAGAGGTCTGTTCAGTAGACGGCCCAGACATGGAGGAGGGTTTTGGAATGTTTAAGGGGTATCAGCGGGCCGGAGAAGAGTCTGAGAAGCAAGGTCAACTCTAACGCATGAGGCCCAAGACAAAGCATCATGGAAAAAGCCTGAAGTTGCACCACGTGAGAGGCGTTTCGCAAGGGGCGTCTCAAATGTTGTTGACTGTTTTGTATTAGGGACAGCACCCCTGGGTGGAGTTAGAGCAGAGACCTGAGGACCCTTTAGAGAGCGGATGGGTAGGCAGTGAGGGGTCATGACTGGAGAACTTTAGGTTTTCACCAAGAGACTTAGAGTGGGTGACTTCCCTTGGGGGTCATTCATTGCTGACACCTTTGTTAGGTTGGGATTTGGTTAAGTAGGGATACCATCTAGAACAGGGTAGGGACGCCTAACCTGTGTTTGTTTTCCTCCAACCTAAATGAAGGAGAGATATGCGTCTATGCTTATAGCTTTACTATTTTTAGAACTTGTGTTAGTGATTTCTGTTGCTCGTCTGAGGGCTTTTCGAGAGCACATGTATGTAATTGGACCTGTGTATCTCGTGAATCTCATTCTGAGATGCTTGTATTTGCAGCTCATTATATCTTTACAATAAACTTTTGAAACCTAGAAGTTGTCCGTGATCTTTAAGAGTAGAGTCCTTTATTGGGTGAACTAACTTGCAGATAGGTGTACTGTTTCCTTCCAAGACAGGCAATAAAGGTTCAGTCGACCAGATCGAGGTTTGGATCAATAGATATAAGGTATCGATCAAAATCTCGCCCTTTCAGTTGGTAGCTATAGAGGATGGTTGCCTTCTTGAGGACGGTGACCTAGGACAGGTTAGCTTACCCCAAGGCCCCTAGAAATCGATGATCGGAAGAACAGCCCGCCGAAGAAGATCCGGATGACGTGAGACAGAAAAAGCAGCAGTATCGGTTGAGAGTGAGTATAAAGGGTTATGCGTGTTAGATTGCGGTGTTTTTGTATTGTATCTATGTTGTAATGTCTGGCGGAGTTGAATGTCTGTAGAGTGACTGTGGAACAGGTTGTGAGCGCGCGCAACCGGTGGAAATCTTAAGTTCAAGGAGAGCTTAAGTGGTTCGGGTGTATCGGACACCTAGAGTAATTGTCAACTAGTGTGAAGGGGGTCATGAGGTACCATTGATCACCCGAAAGACCGAGATAGGGGGAACGTAAGAGTGAGTGCGTGAGTAACGGACGCTGGTCGGAAGTTACTGTGTGTGTAAGCAACCTATCAGAGAGACGATAGACATCTCGTCAGTTGTGTTGACAATTACAGATAGACTGTGGACGTACAGTCGAGAGAAGTGACCGCTTGGTCGGAAGTAGTCATTTTTCAGTGTATGAATGGGACGCATGCATAACCGGGAGACGAGTTGAGAAAGGAGGGGTGCTGCTGCGAAGCGGAGAAAAGTGACGTCAGGTGGTGTCGCGCAGAGATTGGCTGACCGGCGAAAGACCGTGCTATGATAGGCCAGCTAGCGAACACGTCATACAGGGTCGCGACGTGATTGGCCAACAGGAGAAAGACCGCGCTGTGATAGGCCAAGCTAGCAAAGCCGCGACAGGATTGGTGGAGTGTCATCAGGAAGTAAACAGAGTAGCGAGGCTGGATTTTGTGCGAATAATTATGAAGTGTTTTAAATGGTTGAAAGCGCTGTTTAAGAAAGAGAAGCGGGGATCGTATGAAGGGGAAGAAGCCCCGCCGGAGGGTACGCCAGCTCGTTACATGGCAGTAAATGTTGGGTTGCATACGATCCTTTGGATATCAGAGTGGAGTAAGATTACTGAAGGAAATGAGGAACTGACGTTCCCGAAGTACGGGACGTTCAGATTAGAGGTGTTACATCGATTGAAATCAGTCATGACCTCAAAGAGACCCTTGCCTAGACCAACCCAGTTCGAAGCCCTTGATGCCTGGCTTAGGGCAGCGCATGAAAGGAATATGAACAGACGACAAGAAAGGGTGAAACGCTCGGTAAGGGCAGTGCAGGATGCCAGGTGGGATGCGGATGCTAAAAGATGGAGAGTGCATAATTTGGAAATAAATAAACTGTACCCAGTATTAGAGGCGCCAGTAAATAAAAGTCCCCTGGAAGAAGATGATGAGAGCGAAACAGAGGACAGCTTGATAAACAGATTACTGACAGACAGGCCACCCCCGTATAATAGAGCAGGGGGAGAGGTCGAGAATACTGAAGGAGCAAAGGGGGGCAATGCAGGAGAGCATAGACCGCTTCCCAGTTCAGAGTGGGATCCTGAGCCAAAGAAAGAGTTGCTCCAGCCTAGTCAGGTGCAACAGGTAGTCGGTAGGTTTGTGGTACAAAGAGCGCCGGAAACGGAAAGCGCCACATCCTACCCATTACCAGATGCACTACAGGTACCTGTTACCATAGGTCCTATAATATCGATATATGACCAAGAGAGAGCAAAAGGGGAAGAACGGAAACGGAAAGACAGAGAAAGAGCAGAGCAGGCAAGGAGGAACGATACCACTAATTCCCCAAGTCAGATGCCGATACCCAGAGAGTGGAGCACCCCGATGCACACAGTAGGGGACCCAGGAGGAGATCCTGGGGGCCCCAGATGGCCAATGGATCTGAGGGGATCTGGACGAAAATCCTTTCAAGAGCTAAATGAGTACATGAAGCAGTGGGATGAGGCAGTGAAGGCTCAAAAGTGCATCAATGCTGCAGAAGCAGAAAGGGAAAGTCAGGACAGCAGAGCACGGACTCACTGCGGGGCTGGGGAGAGTAGCCCGGAGTGGGACTGTAGAGGGAGTAGGGGAGTCACCCATTGGGCCCGGAATGGAGGTAGAACAGACCTGGAAAACGGGGGCCCCGGGAATGGGAGGGTGGCGCGCCCAATACTCAGTGAAGAGGAGAGGAGAGCGCAAGAGTACAGAAACAGCTTTAAGTGTCCACACTGTGTGCCCGGCACCAGAGAACTGAATGGGAGTTGTGAGAGGTCGCACCATAGTCCCTGTGATGACAGAAATGAGCGCAGCCCAGGGAATATGGGGAACCAGGAAGGATCGTATCGGATACTGAGCGATACGAGGCAAAGGGAGTGTAGCGACCAGAGGGAAAATAACAGAGAGATGTGCGGTGAGAGGAGAGAAGAAGACGAGAGTGGGCAGAGAGAGAGTAGGGATAACAGGCCCGTGTTCCATCACCTTCCAAGATCGGATGGCCGAGCATGGGACCTGGAGAGATGGGAGCAAGGGAGGCCACCCATTAATTCTCCTGAGCCCAAACGTAGAGCTCGGAGTTGGGATGGTAGGGAGACCAGTGAGCCCCCTTCGAAAGACATATTGCGAGCTGAGATAAAAGCCAAGAGACTTGATGTCTCCAGCTTAAGGTCAGATCTGGATGACATGGTAGATGGTACCCTGCCTTTAGAAAGAATGGAAATGTATGAACAGGATGAAATACTGTATATGGCAAAGGACATCACACGAAAGGCGAGAGCAGTCCATGAGAAGTTAGTCGAACTAGCAGGCAAATATATGGTGGACTTGTCAAGAACCAAAGCATTACAGGGTAACCACAGGCTACATTACACAGATCGAGACCTAGATGAGAGGAGAACGATCGGGCTGAAAACACACATAAGGGAACTGATTACTGGAATAAGGACATGGAGGGCACTAGATAAATGGGAAGAGAGGTGGTCCAAGAAAGGGACCGGCAGAAGAAGCATGATTGGTATAACACCAGGACAGCAGGGAATAGAAGCTTACCCTTTGCGTGAAGTTGCCAATGGGAGCTATGTACATGTCCCTTGGAGTAGGGGAGATTTAGCTGCTTTTACCACATCTTTCCCCAAGTTACGAGAGAGCCCCGTGGAGTGGTACAAGCAAGTCGAGAGGTTTGTAAAGATCTCAAAAGTCCTATGGATAGATCTGAACACGCTGTTTGACATTGTAGTACCAGGAGATCTGTGGACAGCATGCAAGGTTAGCGCTGAGTGGCCCACAACGGAGCCAGAGAGAGATGCTAGGACTAATGGGCCGTCCGAGATCGTGATGGCAAAATTCGAGAGAGTGATGACTTGGCTGAAAGAAAAAGTGCCAATGCAAGACATAGATTGGGTCAGAATAGACAGAACGAGACAGGAACCCAAAGAGACAGTCCATGAATATTACGAGAGATTGCTGAAGGCGTTTAAACAGTATAGCGGCTTGGATGTAATGGATCCAAAGGACATAGGGCAATTTGTGTCCAAGTTCGTCCTGGGACTGAGACCGGATATTAGTTTAATGATTCAGCAACACTCGATTTGTTGGCAAAGTAAACCCCTAGATGAAATACTGAGATATGCCAGGTACTGCTGTGATGAGGTAGACTCCAAGGCTAAGAAACTAAAAGAAAAGCTGATGGTGGTACAATTGCAGACAGCAGGAAAGGGGGGACCGCAACAACAGCAGCAAGGGACAGGTACAGGAGGTAAGAAGCAGTACAGTCAGAACAAGGGTAATGAGGAGAGTACTACCTTTAGACTCAGAGTAGACATAGCTACCTTGAAGAAAACGACTAGGTGCCACCAGTGCAACGAGTTGGGGCATTGGAAACGCGAGTGCCCTTACAATGTAGAGATAGGAGAGCAAGAGATAGAGGAGGAAGAGGTCCAGAGCGCACCTATGAGAGGGGCGACGCAATACCAAGGAAAGGTGCTCAAAGGGGGGGCTCCTCCCCGAGCCCAGTTCCCGCAACCTCCTCGAGTAGGGAGTATGGGTAAGACCTATAGACAAATGCCCCTGTTTGTGGAAGGTGAAGAGTGCTATTATGTGGACCCATTAACTGGACAGAGAGTGGAAAGAGAAGACTGCACCCTTGGGGCAGCCTTAGAGGTAGATCAGAGGGGACCCTATGTGGAAGCAGAAGTAGCAGGGTGCCCTACGACATTTCTGGTGGACACAGGAGCCACTAGATCCACGATCAGATCAGCTGCAGTTCCAGACCTGCCCATGTCTGGAGAGACCATACAGGTGGTAGGGGTCGCAAACAGGAGAATAACCAGCCAATTGACAGAACCGGTACAGGTGAAAATAGGGAAGTACAGCGATGAGCACCAGTTTGTGGTTTGCGATTCTAGCCCTGTGTGTCTGCTAGGAAGAGACCTGTTGTGCAAATTGAATTGTACTATATATTGTACCCCCCAGGGAGTGGAGGTATTGACTAATGATGATGATGCAGATTTCAAAGTTGCAAACTCAAGAATATGTGTGGAGCTGTACCCTACTTTGACAGTGGATGAGCTTCCCTGGGACTTGAGAGAGACAGTGGCATCAGAAGTATGGGATTTCACTGGGGAAGAAATTGGATTGGTCAAAGGGGTGGACCCAGTGAAAATTGTAGTGAAACCGCATGCTGAGTTCCCAAGAACACCCCAGTATAAATTGACTCCAGAAACGATTGCAGGCATAAAACCCGTGATCGAGTCCATGATTAAACAGGGAATACTGAAAGAAATCGTGGGTAGTCCATGTAACTCCCCGATTATGGGTCTGCAGAAACCAAATGGGAAATTTCGGATAGTGCAGGACCTTCGAAAGATTAATAACATAGTCGTTTCGTGTTGTCCAGTGGTACCAAATCCATCAGTGATACTGTTTCAGATTCCATTCCAAGCTGAGTGGTTCACTGTGATTGATCTTTGTCAGGCTTTCTTTTCGATCCCTTTGGACGAAGATAGCCATTTTCTTTTCGCATTTAAGCTGGAAAATCGCGTCCTAACATGGTGTCGTATCCCTCAGGGGTATACAGAGAGTCCATCGATCTTTAACCAGCTTCTGAAGAAAAATCTTGAAAGTCTAGTGCTGCCCCAGAAGTCAGTTCTGGTCCAGTACATAGACGACCTCCTTGTGGCGTCAGAAACAGAAGAAGCTTGCAGGGAAGACTCCATTGCTTTGTTAAATCACCTAGCTGCCAATGGGCACAAGGTGTCCCCGGGAAAATTGCAGTACTGCCTGACAGAAGTACAGTACTTGGGACACAGAATTGAGAAAGGCAAACGAAAGGTGTCACCAGACAGGATAGAGGCGATCATGAAAATGAATGCGCCTCAGACCCAGAGAGAGGTCAGGATGTTCCTAGGGATGGTGGGTTATTGCCGACAGTGGATCGTGAACTTTTCACTGAAAGCAAAGCCCTTGCAAAAGCTGACGCACAAAGAGGTGAGTGATCCGGTACCATGGGACAAAGACTGTTTGATGGCATTCTTACAGCTGAGAGAGGACCTGTGTCGTGCTCCGGCATTGGGAATGCCTGATTACAATAAACAATTCTTTCTTTACTGTTGTGAGAGAGAAGGTTGTGCGTTGTCTGTGTTGGTCCAAATCCATGGGAATGCCCGTAGACCAGTTGCTTATTTCTCGGCTACTTTAGACCCAGTAGCCGCAGCGTTGCCCGGATGTCTCAAATCCGTTGCTGCAACGGGTGTCAGCATTGAAAGATGTGAAAATATCGTTATGGGGCACCCGTTAGAGGTGTGCGTGCCACATTCTGTTGAACTGTTGATGACCAGGACCAAAACACAGCATCTGACCAATAGCAGGCTCACGCGCTATGAGCAAGTTATTCTTGCTGCAGAGAACGTGACCCTCAAGAGATGCTCTGTTTTGAACCCTGCTACCTTAATGCCACTTCCAAATGATATTGATGATGATGATGAATATACAGACCATGACTGTCTCGATGTGACTGAACTATGCACCAAACCCAGACCCGACATCGTAGATGAGCCACTGACCGACCCAGACGAAGTTTTCTTTGTCGATGGCTCATGTGTAAGAGACGAAGTTGGGCAGTTGAGAGCAGCGTATGCTGTTTGTACAATTGAAGGAGTTGTGGAAGCAGGGTGCCTGGAAGGAGTAAACTCCGCTCAGGTAGCCGAGATTATTGCCCTGACACGTGCTTGCTTAGCAGGCAATCAAATTCGAGTCACCATATACACCGACAGCCAATACGGGTTTGGGGTAGTTCATGATTACGGGCAGTTATGGTCTCAAAGAGGGTTCATGACTTCTTCAGGCTCTCCCATTCGCAATGGAGAGTTTGTGCGCCTGTTGTTAGAAGCATTGCAATGTCCAGCAAGTATCGCAGTTGTAAAGTGCATCGCACATACCAAAAATGAGGACTTTGTTTCGAAAGGCAATAGATATGCAGATGAAGTTGCGCGGTATTGCGCGGAACAAGGTTACTCTTTCACAGAGGTGGATGTGGGTGGAATAAATGTAAGAACTGAATTAGCCATGATACTGGAAACTGTTGATACTTGGGATGAATTGTCAACCATGCAAGAAAATGCTCCTGATTCTGAAAAAGAAACATGGGAAAGGGCAGGATGTGTAATGGGTGAGACTCATTTTTGGGTCTCAGCAGACGGCAGAGCAGTGTTGCCCAATGAGATGGTGAGTCCAATGGCTAGACTCATACATGGTCCCGTACACTTAGGGAGAGATGCTATGCTGAGAGTGTTTAGACAGACCTGGTACAATCCTAAGTTTAGAATAGCAGCAGAAGCAGTGTGCCAGCGTTGTGTGACCTGCCAGCAGCTGAACGTAGGAAAAAGAACACCAGTTGCACTAAGTCACATAGGAAGGTCTGGAGGTCCATTCAACAGAATGCAGATAGATTTCATTGAAATGCCAAGATGCAACCGCCTCCGCTATGTCCTGGTGGTTGTTTGTGTGTTCTCCAGATGGGTTGAGGCATACCCTACACGTAGGTGCGACACCCTCACAGTGGCTAAGTTACTGCTTAGAGAACTTATCCCTCGTTTCGGGGTGCCGGCCTTTTTGGAATCAGATAGGGGAACACATTTTAACAGCGAGCTTGTGAAGATGATTTGTGTTGCACTAAATATAGATCAAAAGCTACATTGCAGTTACCGACCAGAAGCCTCAGGAATTGTGGAACAAATTAATAGCACGATCAAGTCCAGAATAGCGAAAGTTTGCTCCTCAACGACCCTGAGTTGGCCTGATGCCCTGCCATTAGTCCTTATGAGCCTTCGTAGTACCCCAGACAGAAGAACAGGGTTGTCACCACATGAGGTGTTAATGGGGAGAGCAATGAGGCTGCCATCTATTCCAGCTACTGCACTGTTAAATATCACAGATGATATGATCCTGGACTATTGTAAGGGGCTGTCTGACGCCATGCGTTCTGTGTCCCTTCAGGTGCAGGCTGCAGAGGTTCCAGCGTGCCAGGGCCCTTGCCATGACCTGTATCCTGGGGACTGGGTCCTGGTGAAGAAACATGTGAGAAGAAGCTGCTTGGATATTCGTTGGCGTGGGCCCTACCAGGTCATCCTGATCACAAGTACAGCTGTAAAGGTGGGAGGCCTGCCCAATTGGATACACGCGTCACATACGAAAAGGGTTCCAGCACCTCTGGAAACAGCTCCTCTCTCGGATGGACGTCCAGCTGAGGACCAAGAAGCCATAGAGGGGGCTAGCCAAGCTGTAGAGGTGCCAGTGGAAGCAGGGAACGAGTCTGACCAAGCTGAGGACGGTCAGTACAACAGCGAAACAGAAGACGCTACAGAAGGAGAAGACAGCTGGGAGTACGAGTCTGACCCTGACAGGTCTGAAAGAGAGCGAGAACAGACCAGAAGGAGAAGGAGTAGAAGGGCACGTGGAGAAGCAATTTGGCCGCAAAGAAGAAGTTCTAGCCTGAGGTCAACTCCAGAAGCAACCCTTCCTCCGATATCAGAAGACTCAGACCCAGAAGAAGGTGCTCAGGGCGCTGAAGCACCAGACCGAAGGAGATCAAGAAGAGTGCGTGTGCCTAACAGAAGATACTCCACACCTGAGTGGACATATCTGGCGACAAATGTCTGTGAAACCGGAGACAGGGAGGATCCGAGCGGTGGTGGTGTCCAGTTCTGAGCCCATTATCACCGTGGAAATACAACTGTTGGTACCCGGTGTCGAACAAGAAGGGTCACTAACATTCGTGCTCCCCAGACCTCCCCGCCTCAGCAAGTTAAAACACATGTTTCTTACAGAATTGCGATTCCCCGACTTTGGTACAACGATAACAGCACATGAAGAGCATACTCTTCGCATGGAAATATTGAACTATGCTATTGAAGCTGCAACCACAAATCTAATAGTCGATTGTTAAAGGACTTTGTAAATAAAGCAAGCAGAAGAAAAGAAGATTACCTAGCGCCCAGGAAGCAGAGAATTTTAGGGAACCCCTTGAGTGGATGGAGAAGGGCTAGGGTTGTCTTTTTGAACTGTGAAAGGACTTTTTGCGAAAAAGGCTGTCAGCCTCCAGCTGTGTGGATTCTAAAGACAAAAAAGGATTGAAAGAGACTGTAAAGGAACGAGAGGAAAAGAACTTTTTGCAAAGAGAAAGGGATAAGCTAGATTGTCTGACGAAATGGAGGCCGGCACCCCGAACCGCAGAGCTAAATGTATAATAGGTACACTAATAGTAGGAGTGATAATATTAATAGCTTTAGTGGTAACAATTTCTTATGTAAAGGGACATGAGGAAGAGGTGAAGGTAACTGATGTGAATTCTGTAGTAACGCTTACACCCACTGTTGCTGGTGAGAAAAGGGAAAACACTCAAGAGAAAGCGTTATTGGCTGCAGAAGCCCGCAGGTTACATGTAGACGAGTCCCAAGGAGACTTTAGGTCGAATGCTTATGCTAAACTTTTATATGAATACGTGGATGCCATGGAGGTTAAGGATTGCTACGTCTGCATGCAGTTGCCTGCGTCTGTAGATGAAGGAATTCGATATCATCACCTCCCTCTGACATATGGCATTACATGTAGCTTATTGCTTAGTATATTTTATGAGAGAGATAGTTTTGAATACTATTTCTCCAATTATGATTCTGTGTTGCCAGAAGTCCCGAATTATAAGCAGATGAATAAATGGGATTACTGGAAGAGTGAAGACAGATTGGCCAAGTTCTTCATTCCTTGGATTACCTTAGATACTTCACATGCCCGTAGAAATAACCTGACATGTAAGGTGTCAGAAGTCGAGAAAAAGTTCATAGGGCAGGTGGATGATCGTTACAGGAGACAAAAGATTTTGAAAAAATCAGGACAAGGGAAAATAGATTGGACCGAAGAAGAGAAGTCACATAAGAGAAAGGGTAGTAGTGGTCCAATAGCTTTAGATAAAGCGCAGAGAGGAAAGTTATGTCTTCACCGAGCCAAAACGTATTATGAAAATGTATACGTGGGTGAAGTTGACTGTGAACATGCTTTTAATTTAGAGTACTACACTAAGGATTTCCTGAAGGGAATGCAAGTGATTCCAAATGTGTATTTTGTATGTGGAAGAAATGCTTACGTGAGACTACCTGACAACTGGTATGGATCATGTTACTTGGCAATTGTCTTCCCCAAAATATATCATGCACAAGACTTATTGATCATTGAGGGCCAGACATCATCGAGGGGAAGGAGAGATTTAGGCGATGCAGAAATGGTTGGAGATGTTTTTGGAGCTATGTTCCCTCTTTTGGGAATAATCCTTAATGATGTTAAAATTAGACGACTGGCAACAGTTGTCGACAGGTTGTCTGCCAGCACTGCACAGTCCTTAATGCTGGTAGAAGGAGAGATGCAATCGATAAGGGCTATGGTTCTTCAAAATCGGCTTGCATTAGATGTCTTATTAGCAAAAGAGGGCGGAGTCTGTAAGGCTTTGAAGGTCCAGGAATGTTGCACTTACATTCCAGACCTTTCAAAACCCCTTGAGAAGGTTATTAAGAACATAACTAATATACACAAAGAGATCGAAGACTTGAGTAGAGAAAATGTCTGGGAAAAGGTGGGCCACGGAATGAGTGCAGTTGGAGGGTGGTTTTCCACCTTAGGAAAAAGCTTTATATGGTATATCCTAAAGCCTATCATCATAATATTGATCTGTGGGATAATATTGTGGGGATTGGTGAGGGTATTCAAATGGTACAGAGCAAGAAGGTCAGAAAGGGCCCAAAGAGAACAGTTGCAGAGATTGGCTGCCATACAAGATAATCAGTACAGGAGTCTGAGAGCTCTGGAAGCGCAGAGAATGCCAGCAATAACTGCAGTTTAAATGTTAGTGATGACCCCGAGAGGTCATCAAAGGGGGGAACTGAGAGAGCGCAAACTGAGATAAATGTATGAGTACATCACACTTACCTATAGTAAGCACCAGTCATGAAGAGAAATGCCATGAGTGCTAATAGTATCTGAAATTATATTCTAAAGGTATAGCTAATATAGAGATTTAAGTAGAAGTGGAACTAATACAGAAATGTGTGACATTATATGATTTTATTAGACGTGATTATTTTGAATCTATGTCGTGTAGCTGTTAACATATAAGATGGTCTGTGGTAAAACGCAGAACGTGGTAGGCCACAGGGCCAGAGCTGGAGCTAAAAGGGAAGGTGTTTCTTTTCACGACACAGATTGTTTAACGTTTTTGGTCATTGCATTAATGGGCCATGATTTATAGTAATGTTTTCTAAATAATAGAATAAGAGTTTTAACATGCTTTAATTAAATGAAGAAGTTGAATGCTATAATCATAATGTGAAATATTGTAGGCCTGAAATGTTTTAGCATTGATTTACACGTACATGTCTGGGCTGAGAAATGTTGCAAGCCTTTTTAGAAGTCTATGAGAGTTGGGTTCTTGGCGGCAGATATCTGTCTGCAACAGGAAAGGGGGGATCCAATTATAAGTGAATGAATAGAGGTCTGTTCAGTAGACGGCCCAGACATGGAGGAGGGTTTTGGAATGTTTAAGGGGTATCAGCGGGCCGGAGAAGAGTCTGAGAAGCAAGGTCAACTCTAACGCATGAGGCCCAAGACAAAGCATCATGGAAAAAGCCTGAAGTTGCACCACGTGAGAGGCGTTTCGCAAGGGGCGTCTCAAATGTTGTTGACTGTTTTGTATTAGGGACAGCACCCCTGGGTGGAGTTAGAGCAGAGACCTGAGGACCCTTTAGAGAGCGGATGGGTAGGCAGTGAGGGGTCATGACTGGAGAACTTTAGGTTTTCACCAAGAGACTTAGAGTGGGTGACTTCCCTTGGGGGTCATTCATTGCTGACACCTTTGTTAGGTTGGGATTTGGTTAAGTAGGGATACCATCTAGAACAGGGTAGGGACGCCTAACCTGTGTTTGTTTTCCTCCAACCTAAATGAAGGAGAGATATGCGTCTATGCTTATAGCTTTACTATTTTTAGAACTTGTGTTAGTGATTTCTGTTGCTCGTCTGAGGGCTTTTCGAGAGCACATGTATGTAATTGGACCTGTGTATCTCGTGAATCTCATTCTGAGATGCTTGTATTTGCAGCTCATTATATCTTTACAATAAACTTTTGAAACCTAGAAGTTGTCCGTGATCTTTAAGAGTAGAGTCCTTTATTGGGTGAACTAACTTGCAGATAGGTGTACTGTTTCCTTCCAAGACAGGCAATAAAGGTTCAGTCGACCAGATCGAGGTTTGGATCAATAGATATAAGGTATCGATCAAAATCTCGCCCTTTCAGTGACTGTCCAGCCCAACTGGCCTTTCAGAAACACTGACTCCCACGAATGAGCCCAGGGCTCCACTGCCAGTTTCCAGCCTTTTCAGAGGCACTGTGGGTCCGATTCACAGAATGAACTTAAGACTCAATCCTAAACTTACTACTATTTTGGTATTCACAGAATGCACTTACTACTTTTGGTATTCACAGAAGTTAGGATTTTGTCTTAAATTAGTCTTAAAACAGACTTGAGACAGACTTAAGACAAACTTAAGACAAACTTTAGACAAAATCCTAACTTCTGTGAATACCAAAAGTAGTAAGTGCATTCTGTGAATACCAAAATAGTAGTAAGTTTAGGATTGAGTCTTAAATTCATTCTGTGAATCGGGCCCGGAGTGTCGCAGACCGAAAACCTGGCTGATCCTGTCCCAGCCCGACCGGGTTTTCTCATGTAATGACAGCTAGTAAGCTGACACATGACTCATTCTCCATCATAGTGCCGCAAGACTAATGGTAAACCAAGACGGCGTTGTTCTGATGAGAAGGGGCCCGATTCACAGAACTAATCTGAGACAAAATCCTAAACTTACTACTTTTGGTTTTCACAGAAAGCATTTACTACTTTTGGTTAAACTCACTACTTTTGGTTAAACTCACTACTTTTGGTTAAACTTACTACTTTCGGTTAAACTCACTACTTTTGGTTAAACGTACTAATTTTGGTATTCACAGAAGGCATTTAGTAGTAGTAAAGTAACTTTACTACTACTAAATGCCTTCAGTGAATACCAAAAGTAGTAAGTTTAGGATTTTGTCTCAGATTAGTTCTGTGAATCGGCCTTGGCACCTGTCTGTGGGACTTTCAGAGAAACCAGACACATAGGGCCCAATTCACAGAACTAACCTAAGACAAAGTCCTAACTTACTACCATTTTGGTAGTCACAGAAGGCACTCACTCATTTCGGTATTCACAAAAGGCACTTACTCATTTTGGTATTCACAGATGTTAGGAGTCCTAACTTTAGAACTCCTAAATGCCCTTTGTGAATACCGAAAGACTTTTGATATTCACAGAAGGCATTTAGGAGTCCAAAAGTTAGGACTCCTAAGTTCTGTGAATACCGAAATGAATAAGTGCCTTCTGTAAATACCAAAATGAGTAAGTGCCTTTTGTGAATACGAAAATGGTAGTAAGTTTAGGATTTTGTCTTAAGTTAATTCTGTGCATCGGCCCATACATAGGCCGATGCACTTGACAGCACAGGGGCAAATTAGCCTAACAAGTATCAGACTCTGCTGCAACAAATGATGTTTCAGCAAAGGAGCCTCACCTGTCAAACGACGCATCAACCTTACTGGCCTTTCAGAAACACTGGTCTAACGTGTGACTCTTGTTTGCCATCCTTACCGGCCTACAGACCCAGGGGTGTCCAACATAGGATATAAGAGCCGAGTCCATGCAATATTTCCCAAGATATGAACGTGTAACACAGTTATAAAGACTGAAATGCAATCAAATGCATAATGAATGTTATTAAAATCTGCATTGGAGTCCGCCCACCTGGACCTAAGCTGGACACTTAAAGTGGGTAAAAGTGAGTTTTCCGGAGTTATTCGTTCTTTTGAGAAAGGAAATATATACTTACCGCAATACCGGCTCCCCTTTTGCCGCACCGACTTCTGGAGCTCACAGATTGGTTCTGGAATACACCCCAGACCGCGCTGGTCCCAAACCTTACACACACTGTCTCTTGAGATGCCTCAACATATATAAAATGTAAGTCCTTCATTGGTACTGAATTTTCCGAAGGATGGGTTAGGCCAGAGCCTTACATGCGCTAATATAGCCCACAACCTTCAGCAGAACATGGGGAGCATGGGACCCCGTCTTCACCCATTAGGGATCACTGGTAACCTACAACCTTCTCATTGCGGGGAAAAGCAGCGGAAACACGCAACAACCTCTGTGTTGTCCAATCCTGAGCAAGTCTGCAAAATAAAGGGGAAACCACATAGGAACTTGCAGAGAGAGCGAGCGAAGAGTCCGGAAGAGGAAACAAGCATTTGCAATGCAATAGGACTCACATTTGCACAAGACCTATTGCATTGAAAACGGGAGTGCGAGCGGGGGGCATGGAGCGGGAAGGCAGGAAGAACGAGAGTGCGGGGGGGGGCGAGAACGCACGGACTGTGGGAGGGAGGGAGAAGGCACGGGAAGAAAATAGTTACCGTGCAACACTCGAAGTAAAGGGGCCAATAGCTTTGGAAGTATACAATTGACGAGATGGCCGTCATAAGGAGGGACCAACAAACCTTTAAACCAATTGGAAGGCAGCATTTATGGACGACAAAGACACAAGCCAATGAAAAAAGATGGGCGGGGAAGTGGGCGTGGCTTCTCTCCCATACTCAACTGCCCCAGATCAACCCCAGAGCAGTGCTTATGCGCTGGCTCAGGGCTCGACCTAAAAATGGTTCTCCCTTGCATTGGAGCTGTCCGGGGCCACCACTGTGGGTTCTCCCTTATCCACTACATTGGACAGGTTGGCCCCACTGTCTGTGCCTAAACCATCTCTCTGCTTTTTTTTCTCTGGAACGCTCTGGTCGACAAAATGCAGTTTGTATTCAGAACCGTGAAATCAGATTGTATAATATTTTCTTCCAGTAATTAGTCCGATCTTTCATCCCTTTCCACTAATGGGCTCGTAAGGAGCACTCTGCTGGTTTAAAGGATGCTCATGGCTTTCCTCACCAGATGTCCCTGCTCAGCCCTGCTCTCTGGGAGTGTCCCATCAGCAGGTTTATTCTTCACACAGTCTCGGAGCCCAGCTCTCTGCTCACTTCACTGAGCCTGTCACACGAAGACAAACCGCGCCCGCCTGCTCCACCGCACGGCCTGCTGCACAGAGG
This sequence comes from Lissotriton helveticus, assembly GCF_964261635.1. Classification (NCBI taxonomy): domain Eukaryota; kingdom Metazoa; phylum Chordata; class Amphibia; order Caudata; family Salamandridae; genus Lissotriton; species Lissotriton helveticus. Next base: position 41,014,124 of record NC_136057.1, read on the forward strand.
CTGTTTCTAACACACTGCAAAACTGTGCCCAGCATGGAGGTAGCCTCGGGCGGCATGAGGTAGCCAATAGTGCCCTGACTTGCGTTTTGCACTTGCTACCCCTGGTCACAGGGGGATGTATGACGTTACAACGCATACTTTTACAATGCCTACCTTTACAACGCATTTTTTACACCGCAACATCCATTACAACGCACACCATTACAACGCATACCATTACAACGAATACTTTAAAACTACCTTTACAACGCATTCCACTACAACGCATAGTACATTTACAACGCATACCATTACAACGCATTACACTACATTGCATATAAGGTAAGTGTTGGATAGTGTAGGGGTTAAAATTACTATTCTAACTCCAGGGGGTGCAACAGTAGGGTAAGTGTTGGATAGTGTAGGGGTAAAAATTACTATTCTAACTCCAGGGGGTGCAACAGTAGGGTAAGTGTTGGATAGTGTAGGGGTTAAAATTACTATTCTAACTCCAGGGGGTGCAACAGTAGGGTAAGTGATGGATAGTGTAGGGGTTAAAATTACTATTCTAACTCCAGGGGGTGCAACAGTAGGGTAAGTGTTGGATAGTAAGTTATGCGTTGTAATGGTATGCGTTGTAATGACTGCATTGTAATGGTATGCGTTGTAGTGGTGTGCGTTGTAGTGTCATGCGTTGTAATGACTGCGTTGTAAATGCATGCGTTGTAATGGATTTTGCGTTGTAAATGTTTCGTTGTAATGGTAGTGCGTTGTAAAAATTGCGTTGTAAACGTTGTATACCGTCCCAGGGGGGTCATGAGGGCTGGGGCGTGAACAGGGCCGGACTGGCCATAACAGGCATCAGGCATTTCCCCGGGAGGCTGGAAGGGTGGGGTGGTTTTGCAGAGGTGGGGGCCGGTTTAGTTGTGGTGCTGCAATATCAGACCCTGTGACAGAAGCAGCTAGCAAGTGTTTCCAGCCTCCCGTGGCCAGGCGGCGCTTCAAGGGCTGGTCTGAGTAAATTGCCGGGGCTGCTTTGGGTTCCCAATCCGGACCCGGAAGTAAATTGACCTCTAAGAGCCATGTCTACTTCCTGCAGTTTTTACTCCATGTGCCCCTCAGTATAAACAGGAGGCTGTGAAGAGCATTGAACAAGGGTCAATCCTGTGATGTCATCAGAGGTCAAAGGGTGTGTGATGTCACTACCACATTTTATTTGTATTTATTTAGGAGTTTTTAGAGCGCACGGCTACCCCCAACGGGGGCGTCCCGGCACTGAGGCAGACAGCAGATAACAGGCGTGGAGAAGAGAACTAGATGCTGGTAAACAACCTGGTTTTCAGAGCACGCAGAAAAGTTAGTTCTGACTCCGATGAGCGGATGGAGAGTGGCAGAGCATTCCAAGGTTTAGAGGTTTTAACAGAGAAGGCTCTCCCACCAGTTCTTGCCTTGCGAAAACGGGGAATAGCAAGGAGACACTGGTGGTTAGATCTAAGGGTCCATCGTGATGATAGCGCTGGAGTCTAGCTCTCAGGTACGCCGGGCCTAATCCCCGGAATGCTCTGAAGGCCAGGGTAAGGGCCTTGAATTTGATGCGTTTAATCACCGATAACCAGTGAAGATTACTCAGGTGGGGGGTAATTGATCAAATCAATCTGGCAGCAGTGTTTTGTATTATCTGCAGACGCCGAGTCAGATAGAGACTGTGGGTGTAATCCAAGTGGGATATAGTTAGAGCATGGATTACTGTTTGGAGGCACTCCCGCGGAAGGAAGTGGAGGAATTTCCGTAGTGTGCGAAGCTTCCCAAAGCACGAGGAGGAGACTTGTCTGATTTGGGTTTTGCAGGAAAGTTCATTGTCTAGTCTGACACTGAGATTTTTTACAGAGTCAACAGGCGCAGGAGGAGGATTCATCCCCGATGGCCACCAGAGCGCAGAGGGGGGCGGGGGGATTTTTGGTTAAAAAACAGTACCTCAGATTTGCCCGAATTAAGCTTAAGACAGTTCAATGACATCCAGGCCGAGATGTTACTCAGGCAGTTTCTAAAGTTGGAAAAAGCAGCTTCGGAATGCTCTTCAAAAGAGAACACCAACTGCGTGTCATCCGCGTAGGCGATCACCCTCACCCCGCAGGATTCTACCAATGCCGCAAGAGGTGAAAGGTAGGCGTTAAAATGGAGAGGACTCAAAGCAGAGCCTTGTGGAACCCCGCAGAGCAAGGGTTCCTCGTCAGAGATAAAAGGATGAAAAAAGACTTGTTGAGACCGTTTTTTTTGGAAATGACTGAATCCAGGACATGGCCATACCCTGAATACTCAGGTCTCTTAACCTATCTATAAAAATGGGTTGGGCAACCGTATCAAACGCTGCGGACAGATCGAGTAGCACCAGCATTGCTGCTTTGCCCAAATCAACGCTCTCGCGGATAATCTCGGTAACTTCAAGGAGGGCAGTCTCTGTGCTGTAGACCGCTCGGAATCCGGACTGAGAGTCATGAAAATGATTTCTAGATTCCAGGTGATTGGAGAGTTGCCCATGAATGATTCGTTCAAGAATTTTTGCTGGTGTCGGTAGGAGGGAAATGGGTCTATAATTTTTAAAAAACAGCAGGGTCAGCATCTGGTATTTTGTGGCCCAGCAGAAAATAGGCCTGCTTCTACACTGCAGGGAAAGTTCCAGAACACAATGAAGAATTCCAGATCTGGTTCAGTGGGGTGTTGATGCAAGGAGCCAGGAGTTTAAAAAACTGAGCCGGGCAGGGGTCACCGGGTTACCCAAGTTTGCAGGTTAGGAGTTTTTGGAGCGAAGCTTCAAGATAGAGAGAACGGAAAGTGGTCATAATGTCATTGCGGACCAATACAGCCGTAGGCTCGAGAATGGACTGTGGGGGGGGCAAAGGTGGAACATATATCTTAGATTTTATCCTGAAAGAAATCTGATAGTCCCTGTACAAGGGCATGGTAGGGAGAACTGTACTAGCAGTGGCGGCTGGCTTGGTAAATTCTTGTACTATTTTAAATAGAGTTTTAGTCGAGGTTCCCGCTGAGTGGGTCTTATTAGTGAAATGGTCTTTCATAATAGTGCGCTGTAGTTTGTGAAAAAATGTTTGGGCTTTTTTATATGCCATATTAGCCACAGGCGGTACAAAAGGGGGTGGTGATGGACGGAGCATCTGAATCAATCAAACACTCACACCCAGTCAACAGATCTGGGTTTAATCCATCACCGTTCTTTAGCCCACTCTGCCACCCCAGTTCAGACATGGCTATATGCAAATCAGTCTGACCCTGTGCCTCATGGGAACAGTCCAGCCCGAACTGCCAAGCCATGCCTTCCCTGGACCGGAAACAAGCTTCCGAGGACCGGTTTCTGGCATTCCAGCCGTCTTCATCATGGCTGTAGGGCTACATGGAGGAGGTATCAAATGGTTGAAGGAGTACGGGGAAAACGTTTCGTCCGCCTTGAACATGCGGTTCGTAAACGTATGGTAAACAATTGCCTGGTAGCGGCAAGATTCACAGGGCCAGTGGCGTCCTGAAAAGGCAGCTGAGTGAGAAGGGTGCGCACAGGGTCCGTGCGTCCTATTACTGGGGTTTAGTATCCGGGTAGTGGGCCCTGATGAGTCACATCTCCTTCACGGTGTGACGAAACACGTGTCAGCTGGCTACCCCTTCACTGTACTGTCCACTATTTGACTTATAAATACTTTTTCACAAGAAATTTGAATCCTACGCTTCTCTCAACCAAACGTACGTGTGCACTGGAACCACGTCTCAGTACATTTGGTCTAGACCTGCCTAGATCATACTCAGGGGTTTCTTTTCCGAAGGGTTTGTGTTCCCCTGTCCTGTTGCACCGCGTGATTACTGCACACCATTCTCAGCTACGGTATCATACTGTTTAGAGCGCCACTACTTCCTACTCCCCAACACAAACCCAGTCTCCCGCCGGAATCCAAAAAAATAGAGATTGAGTGGATTGCACAGCAAACTCTATGCGCTATATTGTTTTTATAATGCGTTTTTTGGTGATTCTGCATTTTACACCCACACAAGTGAGGTATCATTTTTATTGGGAGACCAAGGGGAACGCTGTGTGGTAGGAGATGTGTGCCGGCATGGTGATCCCACACCGAAATGTGAGGAAAATTAGATTTTTTTCAGCTACATTTGAGGTTTGTAGGGGGTTGGAGGTCTACACAAGCCTCACATCCCTGCACTCCTCGAGTGTCTAGTTTTCAGAAATGTGTGGGTTTGGTAGGTTTCCCTAGATGGCCGCCAAGCCCGGGACAAAAAACGCAGGTACCCCCCCTTGCAAAACCAGGTCTTTTTGTAATTGGTAATTTTGATGTCTCCACAATAAGTTGTGGGCCCTTCCCTGCTGCGGGTACTTGGTCCACCCACACAAGTGAGGTATCATTTTTATCAGATGACCTGGAGAAACGCTGGGTGGTAGGAAATTTGTGTCAGCCCGGTGATCTCACAACTTTCCTACATAGAAACTTGAGAAAAGTTTGATTGTTCAGCTAAATTTGAGTTTTACAGGGGAATCTGGGTAGGAAAACGTTGGTGGGTTCATGCAAGCCATACCTCCCTACATTCCCCCCGGTGTCTAGTTTTCAGAAATGTCTTGGTTTGGTAGGTTTTCCTAGATGGTCGCAGACCCGGGGCCAAAAACCCAGGTGACGCCCCCTGCAAAACCAGGTAGTTTTCTGATAGGTAATTATGATGTCTCCACAGTATGTTTTGGGCCATTTCCTGCCGTGGGCACTATGCCTACCCACACAAGTGAGGTACCATTTTTATTGGGAGACCTGAGGGAACACTGGTTGGTAGGAAATTTGTGGCGGCCCAGTGATCCCACAACTTTCCGACACAGAAAAGAGAGAAAAATGCAATTTTTTAAAGCTAAATTTAAGGTTTGCTGGGGATTCTGGGTAGGAAAATGTTGGGAGATCCACGCAAACCACACCTCTCTGGACTCCCCTGGGTGTCTAGTTTTTAGATATGTCTGGGTATGGTAGGTTTCCCTATATGGCCGATTAGCCCAGGAACAAAAATGCAGATGACCCCCTTGAAAAACCAGGAAGTTTTGTGTTAGATAGGTGGGCACCTATGTTTTTGGTCCCGGGCTTGCAGACATCTATGGGAACCTAAAAAACCCAGACATTTCTAAACACTAGACACATGTGGTAGTCCAGGGAGGTGTGGCTTGCGTTGATCCCCCAACATTTTTGTTCCCAGAATCCGCTGCAAACCTCAAATTTAGCTAAAAAGTCACATTTTCCCCTATCTGTGTTGGAAAGTTTGGGGTCACCGCACAGCACAAATTTCCTACTACTCAACGTTCCCCTCAGTCTCCCGATAAAAATGATACATTACTTGTGTGAATGGGCCAAGTGCCTATGACATGGAGGGACCAAAAACGTGTAGAGATTGAAGGAGGTCCAAAGCGCGTCCAAAAGGGCAGTTTGTTTATAAGTTTTTAGGCTGACGCTACTTTGGGCACCCACACAAGTGAGGTATCATTTTTCTCGGGAGATCAAGGGGAATGCTGGGTGGTAGGAGATTTGTGCCTGCACAGTGATCCTACAACTTACCCACACAGAAATGTGAGCAAAATGTGACTTTGTAAGTAAATTTGAGGTTTGCAGGGGATTCTGGGTAAGAAAACGCTGGGGGATACATGGAAGCCACGTCATGAGCTAAGAGTCAGTACATGCACACCACCATTCCATGCACATCACCAGCCAAGCGCCATCCACGCACACCACCATTGATGCACACCACCAGCCAATAGCCATCCATGCACACTTCCAGCAATGCACCAAACACGTACCCGCCAGCCAAATGCAATCCATGCACACAGTCAGCCATGCACTATCTTCATGCACGCCGCCAACCAAGCACCACCTACACACTCCACCAGTTAAGCGCCATCCCTGCACACCGCCAGCCAAGCAGGGCCGGACTGGGAACAGCAACCAGCCCAGGCAGATTGCTGCTGCCATCTGCCAAGGGAGGGGTGCATGCCAGTAAAAAAACACTCCCGCTTTTGTTACTGGGGTACGATATTACAGCACTGCTGCAAAACTGCCCCCCTTGACAAAAGCGGCCCCCACAGCGCAGGAAAACCGACACCTGGGGAAACGCCCGGTGCCCACACCGGCCAGTCCGACCCTGCAACCAAGCACCATCCATGCACACAGTCAGCCAAGCACTAGTCCACATACCCTGCCAGCCAAGCGCCACTCCACTCACACCACCAGGCAAGCGCAATCTAAACAAACCGTCATCCAGCGTGAGTCCACACACATTATTAGCCAAGTGCAGGTCCACACACACCGACAGAAATGCCAGGCAATGATCAGTACACGCAGACCGTCAGCTAAACTCCAGTTCACACACACACACACACAAACTCTCCCTGGTTTCTATTGGTTTTCAGATGAGACTAAAAATATCACTGAAACAGCCAAAATGTGAGCCTATAAAAAAAGGGAGTGACCCGTGCCTATGGGGCTTCTCCCTGACATGCCCATAAACACATCCCTGGTGGCTAGTGGGCTTTCTGCACCCAGGGGGGCGTGGGGGAGATAGGGGCTATAGCCCCGATCTGCCTTCCATGGTGACAGAAAGACATTTTTGGGGGTGGGGGGGCATTAGCATGCCATTTGTTCAAAGGATATATTAGAGTTCTTGGCAGCCCCCACCCCTACGTATAAAAAAACACATAATCCCTGGTGCCTAGTATGTTTTCTGCCCCCCCCTCCAGGGGAGCAGATGAGGGGTATACACCCGTTACAACGGATCTTTTACTCCGCAGACCCATTACAACGCGACCATTACTCCGCATACCATTACAACGCATTGCGCTGGGGGGCGCTCTAGGATAGGTAATAAGTATAATTTACTATCCAACACCTTCCCTAGGGTCCACGGGGACTGGAGTTAGAATAGTAAATTATACTTACCACTATCCAGCGCCCCAAGGCGCTATGCGTTGTAACGGTATGCGGTGTAAAAGTCGCGTTGTAATGGTCTGCGGAGTAAAAGTATGCGTTATAACGTCATACATCCAGATGAGGGGCTATTGCCCCCGTCTGCCTCCCAGGTGAGGGAGAAAGACTGTGGCAATTTTGAGGGGATTATGGTATTTTTTGTATACGTAGGGGTAGAGGTGGGGGCTGCCAAGAATGGGCATGCTAATGCCCCCCCCGCCCCCCACCCCAAAAAATGTCGTTCTGTCTCCCTGGTCTGTTTGGGGGGTAGAAGTGAGTTCTAGACAGTAACCTGATTGAATGATTTGCATCCCCCACTTGTCTGTGGTGATGTTGTTCCAGACAGGAAGGAACTGTAGTAATCTTCCCCCGACTGGTGTGGAATGGTTCGGGGGAAGTGGAGGGGATCATTGGGTAGGGGTGGAGACAGATCTGGTATTGTTGGTCTTGCCTCTTCCTTTATTATTGATGCCTCTGTAGCCTCCTCTTTGGTAACCTCTGGTGAATGTAGACTGGGTGGGATCTGTGTAAGAGGTGGAGGGATTGTCAGAGGAGTAGCCTCTGGAGGTGCCTTTGTGGAACGAGTGACGAAAAGAACGTCTGGGAGCTTGTGATTGCTAGGCTCCCATAGATTCCGCTGTGTCTGTGTCTTTGTTCATCTTTTCAACTAATGAATCTACATTAGGTCCAAATAATTGTTCCTGATCGAATGGCTGGTTTAAAACTGGAACTTTGTACTTCAGGTTTAAAACCTGAAATGCGTAGCCAAGCATGTCTACGCAGAAGGACACTTGTAATGGCGGCTCTGGAAGCGGTATCTGCTACGTCCAGAGCGCAACGAATGGAGGTGTTAGTAATATATTTTCCCTCCTGTATGAGGTCATTGGCCCTGTTTTTATATTTGTCTGGGAGGTCCTGCAATAGGGTCTCTAGTTCATCGTAATGTGCCCTATCGTACCTGGCTAACAGAGCTTGAGTGTTGGCGATACGCCATATGTTAGCTGCTTGTGACGCTGTTCTTTAGCCAGAGGCGTTCAAGAGTTTGGACTCTTTATCAGGGGGTGGAGCATCCCCTGATGTCTGAGAGTTGGCCCTTTTCCTAGCATTGGAGACTACTAGGTAATCTAAAGGAACGGGCCCTTATTGTAGGCTGGGTCAGCAGGGGCAGCTTTGCACTTTTTCTCGATCCTGAGGGTAATAACTCTAGCCCTCACAGGATTTTTAAACACTTCAGGTGCATGCTTGATGACCCCTTTTAGCATAAGGAAAATAGAGGTGGACCTTTGTGAGGTTTCAAAAGTGTCCATTAGGAAATCCTCTTCCACAGGGTCTGTATGTAAGTCAACCCCATGGTATTGGGCAGCTCTGTGGAGTAGCTGATTAAAACCCGCTGTGTCTTCTGGAGGGGAAGGTCTAGAGGGCTAGATGTTCTCCTGTGGAACATTAGGTACATCTGGCGTGTTATAATCGTCCCAGGGATCAGGAGAAGAAGGTGGCCTAGGATCCCCTAGTGGCTTTTCATCCGCACCCCCGTGTCATTAGAGGTGTCATCATCATCCCGTGGTGTAGGAGATGGTGTAGGAGAATGGTGTGGTGGGCGAGGTGGTGGAAAAGGTGGAGGAGGAGGTGGAGGAGGTGATGGAGATGGGACCCTGAGGGGAGATGTAGCAATGTCCCTTTTTTTAGGTGGTGGAGCCGGTGCAGGCGTATCCAATGGTCTCTTCTTTGAACTTAGGGTGAGCTGATCAGTTTTAGGGTCTTTTAGAAGAGTTTTTTGTCTAGGGTCTGGTGTAAAGAGCTCTTCTGATGGAGGCTAGTCTTTTGACGCCGACCTTTTCGGTTCGGTAGACTTATGCGGCACCGACTCCGGAACGGTTTTGTGGTCTTTTGGCTTGGAACCATGATGTTTTACAGTCTCTGTCTGTGGAACCGGGTGTTTTTTCGGGTCCGAGGCTTTTTTGGGGTCCGAAGGGTGTGAATCTGAACTTTTAGGGAGCAGATTTTTGCTCGGCTCTGAGTGTTTTTTCGGAGTCGATGGGTCGGTGCTTGGACCGACGGCAGACTGACTCATACCCGAGTCGCCTGAAGGCTTAATAGGCTTCTTTGCCGAGCCCGAGGGCAGGGCATGGGAACCAGTGTCTCGGTGTGCACCTGGGCCCGAAGGTGAAGGTGTGATCGAAGCCTTTTTTGATGGTGTATGGATGGGGTCAGGGTCGATGTATTTACTTACGACCCGCTTCACAGGAGTGAGTTCTTTGACGTCGGAGTCCTCGGCTTCGGAGGTGCTGATGAGGAGTTTCTTCGACGCGCTCCTGTTCTGGAATGTTGATGCCCTCTTGGAAGATGTCATCGGGAATGGATGCAGACGAGCGAGCCATTGTTCTTCGAGCTCGACGATCCCGAATGGGCTTCTTGGAGTGGAAAGTGGCACAAGCTGCACAACAGTCTCTGGCCTCGTGCTCTGGTGAAAGACAGAGGTTACATACCTCATGCAGATCGGTGTGGGGAAACTTCGACCCACATTGAGGACCTCATTGTGGTGTAGTATATATCAAGCCAGTTTCTTACAACAGCAGAACGGACTAAAAACAATAACCAGGGTTAAACAAAAGGAAGGTCAACAACACAGAACAGAAGAGGACCAACGTGGTACACCAGGCTACAGCAGAGCCCAAAAAACAAGGGAAGCAACAGACAGCAGTGGGGTCAAGCGTCACTTATTCCTTATGCGGACATGTTCCTGTTGAGGTGCCAAGGTTTCTTGGCAGATTGAATCTCGAGCATGTACATCCTGACGATCAATACATCCTCGCTATCTGTACTGACCCCTTCCATTACTACACTGGCCTTGTACTTTAATTCACTAACTTTTTAACCTCCCAATCCTCCATGCTTTCCTGATTCCTTCTCACTCTGATATATCCCTTGAACAAAACTACACCCCCTGCTCACCTCAACAGTCCAAAATACATCACCTTGTAGATGGGCACTTGGTGGCAACACACATTAGAAGAAGAATTGCAATATGTTAGACTAATTCAGAATATCTCTACACATGTGTCTTCTCCACAAGTGAACAAACAAGCATTTGCAATGCAATAGGTCTCGCATTGGTGAAAGTTAGAGCAATTGCTGTTGTAAGTGAGAATTATTTTTACTTATATGTTTTGGTTTATAGTTGGCAGAGCCTTTTTGTACTGATATGACCACAATTTGTCAAGAGGCCGCAGGCTGAGTCTGGAGGGCACAACGGAAAAGGGCCGGAAGTGGAACTTCTGCTTAATTTGGCTTTAAACCCTCATAAAAGGGCTCCAACTGAGAGCTTGTGAATGGATAAATGCAGTGCAGGAATGGGAGTTTTGGAATGCTGCCACATAAAATAAAATTAATGTGTTCATTAAATAGAAGGTGCACATGGTGATTTAGGAAATGCCGCATTTGCTATGTGTGGGGAGCGACTTAAAAGGTTTAGAAGGGGGAATGATTCTCCTAGCTCCTTCTGCTTGAATGCCAATTAGTTTAAACAGCTGCTGGGAGAGGGAATGGGGGATGGGAGGAGGATGTAGGGAGTGCGTAAGAGGCTGGCTGTCTGCAAAGTGTTGGGAGTGACTCTTGGGAGCGTCCCGGCACTGAGAACCATCTGAGTACACACATGGGAATAGTTTATATTTCTTACCCCAAAAAATTGATGACACACTTATAAGTGCATTCTTTTGGAGCTATGTTCCTTCCTACTATGCGGCGTGTGCAGCCTCCCCAGGACGCTGGTGTTCCTTTATTGTGGTGAAGGGCGCAGCAGTTTTGAATTATATAGGGCCCGATTCACAGAACTAACTTAAGACAAAATCCTAAACTTACTACTTTTGGTATTCACAGAAGTTAGGATTTTGTCTTAAGTTTGTCTTAAGAAAGACTTAAGTTAGGATTTTGTCTTAAGTCTGTCTTAAATCTGTCTTAAGACAAAATCCTAACTTCTGTGAATACGAAAAGTAGTAAGTTTAGGACTTTGTCTTAAGTTAGTTCTGTGAATCGGGCCCTTGGTGCTTTGACTTAATACGGAGCTCACGCTAGATGCTGTACAGCCTCAAGCGTTGCCTGTGCATGGCTAGCTACAAATAAGAGTTGACCTGCCCTTCTGTTACTTCCGTTACTTCTGTTACCGCGTTGCGCCTGCTTCCTGCCGGGCCAGACTTTTATCCCGCCATAGAACAGCAACCGGCAACAGTGCGCCTGCCCTGGGTGTCTAATGAGCAAGCGTAATTATTGGCCGGGGGCTGATTTGCCATGAAATTGTAAAGAAATGAATACCAAAGCGTTTTGGAAAACAATAAATGGCTTACACAAGGTAAATACAGTAACAGTATCTTCAAATGTTACGGAACAAGATTGGGTAGTCCATCTCACAAAACTCTTTACTGATGAAGACCACCCACAAGCAATAAAAACTAACAAGGTCATTAAGACTGAGCAAATAATCAAGACCAAAACACAATTTGAGTTGGTACATGCTTTAGACGTGACATCATGCACGCTCACAAGAGTTGAAAATGTGATTAAAGCAGGAAGAAGAGATAGCGCCCCAGGTCCAAATGGCATCCCACAGGCAATATTCAAACTGGACCCAAAATACTGGACCAATCCGATAATGGTCTTGTTCAAAGAGGTGGAAAATACAGGGATGACTCCAGATAGCTGGAGGGGATCCATAATAAACCCTATTTTTAAGGGAGGAGATAAAACAAACCCATCCAACCACAGATTAATAGCTCTTATTGACTCGGAAGCCAAATATTACGCATCATTAATATTGGAAGATCTAATAGAGTGGTCTAATTCTAAGAACTTGATAGAAATCCAAACAGGATTTCAGAAGGGTATGGTACGCTAATTAATATGACAACAGTAGCATCCATTGCGGAAAAGAGCAAATGCCAAAAGAAGAAACTGCAACTCTGCTTTATAGATCTGAAAGCAGCTTTTGACCGGGTTGATCGATCACTTCTATGGATTAAATTACGACAGTGGGGTATTCAAGAAACAATGCTAAGAGCAATCGATTCGCTAGACACAGATACATGGATTCAGATTAAGGTAGGGGATGGGACCAAAATATCAGGAAAAATACCAACCGCAAGGGGTCTTAAACAAGGATGCGTGCTAGCGCCACATCTGTTCAACCTCTTTACGGCGGACTTATCAACCCAACTAGATCAAGTCAATTCGCATGCTCCAAGGTTAGGTTCACAAACGATATCCCATCTATTATATGCTGACGACATTGTTCTGCTGAGTCATACAGAAATTGGACTCCAAAGATTGATAAGAGAAACTGTGACATACACAAAACTCAATAAATTGGAAATTAACATTACCAAGACAAAAAACATGCGTATTGATAATACTCCACATGCTGCACTAAAGATTAGGCTGGAAAATGTAATCATAGAAGAAGTCAGTGTTTATAAATATTTAGGTTTCACTTTTGATAAAAATTTTAACTTCCGTGCACATCAACAATATATGGTTAGAAAAAATAATGCTCTAATACATTCATTCAGTTTACTTGCTAAAAAACTAGATGTCCCCGGCCCGCTTACCAACCATTGCTCTCTGTAATCAAAGCTAAACTGCTTCCATCTCTTACTTACGCAAGTACGGTGATGCATGGAAAGGAATCCAAAATGTTGGATAGATTACAAGTCAAAACATACTGACGGGTCTTTGGTCTGCCCTGTAATGCCTCTCCTACTCAAATTCGTTTGAAATTCGGACTGACACAACAAACCATAGAAAGAAGATATCACTTCATCAAATCCATGCATAAATTACGAAACAATCAGTCTAGTCCATTAATTAGTGCTCTATGGGAATCAGTGAATAATGTGAAGTCAAGTTACAATAAATACTTGTCATCATCTTTACAACTAACCAATGCGGGTGACTTATGGGACTTGAATCTATTGCATACCACTTTTTGCCAAGCCTTGAATAAATCTGCAAAAATACATTCGCTAGTTAAGGACAAAAGCACATTTTCGCAGCGATCCCATGCCTGAATGACAATTCAACCTATGTGACATTGCAACCAGCGACTTATCTACACCTAACATATCCGGTGTATTTTAAGAAAAAACTATTGGCCATGCGCTTAGGTGAACTGCCATCTCTGTCTGACAAACCAGCATGGAGATACAAAGGACCGAAAACGTGCAGACTATGTGATGCTCCGAAGGAGGATTTTGTGCATTTGGTCACTGTTAGATTTGGGGGTGTCTGGTTGGCACAGGTAGGTACTTGTGACAAGCAGGGACCCTCTCCTGTAGTCAGGGTAAGGGGAATACACTCCTAAAATAACCCCTGCTCACCCTCTAGGTAGCGTGGCGCGAGCAGCCAAGGTTTTACTTCAGAGGCGTTGTAAGTTAAGCAGTTGTGACCACATACAGTAACCCAGTGACTACACTACAAATGGACACCACACAGGTTTTATATAAAAAATAAGTAGACTTTATATAGAGTTACCACAAGACCATAAACAACAAAAATACACACTATGATTACTTTAAGATGGTAGATTTAAGCTTAGTACAGTTCAGTTCTTAGATGCGACACTCTGCGTCAATGTTCCTTAGGTTGCGTTGCGCTTCTACGACAAGCAATGTTGCATCGATGGGAAATGCGGCAAAGTTCAGATACAAAGAAATAAAGACGTGAAGATCTTCCAGATGCGGCACGCTTCTTGGGGATGCGAGAAGCTCTCGGTTCGATGCGTGGACAGCAGCGGCGACACCCTTACAATGCGACGGCAGCAGCTCCAGCGGCGAGGCTCTTCTCCCACAATGCGTGAAGCTGCCGCTCGATGCGACAACTACAGCGGCGACATCCAAGATGCGACGGCAGCAGCTCCGACGGTGGCGCGCTTCTCGGGGATGCGAGGTGCTCTTGATCAATGTGGTGCAGTGCGACAGTTCTAGCGGCGACATCCTCCTTCGGAGTTGCGACGGCAGGCACAGCGACGGCGACACGCTCCGACCTCGTTGCAAGATTCTTCTCCTGATGCGGTGCAGTGCGACAACTACAGCGGTGACACAATCCTTCAGAGTTGCGACGGCAGCAGCAGCGACGGCGACACGCTTCCTCTTCGTTGTGGCACGCTTCTCTCTGATGCGGGGCAGTGCGACACCCTCCTTTCTCCGGAGTTGCGACGGCAGGCACAGCGGCGGTATCATGCTTCTTCTCGTTGAGTCGCGCTTCCAGCTCCTTGCGACACGCAGTTCCTCAGAAGGCCCAAAACAGCAGCAGGCACTTCCACTAGAACTCTGGAGACCTGGGGGGTGAAGTCTGTTGTACCTGAGACTTCAGCAGGGGGCAAGCTCTTTTCCAAGCCCTTTGAGATCCTTCACAAGTTGAAAGCAAAGTACACAAAGTTCCTTTCTCCTTCCTTTGGTAGTAAGACAACCACTGCAGGCCAATCCCCCAAGCAGCACTTCAGCTTGGGAATAGTCTCTACTCAGTTTCTTCAGGTTCCTCTCCTCAGTGAAGGTTTCTTCTTGTAGCCCAAAAGTGATCTAATTTCATGGGAGAAGGGTCCCAATATTTATACCCCAACATTCTTTGTTCTCTGAGGGGAGAGGAGTCTTTGCCCAGTCCAAACCAGTTCTGAAGCACTCTGTTTACCTGACTTCTCCTTTCCTTTCACAGTGCAGGGCATGCACATCAGACGCCCCACAGGAGGTGGAGCCAGCATTGTGGAAGGCAAGTACAGTCCTGGAGCACTTTGTTGACAGGACTCCTTCTCTTCTTTCAGTGTGCAGGGCAGAGACATCAGCCGCTTCTCAGGGGGTGGAGCCAGCATTGTGGAAGGCAGGCATAGCCCTATTCAGAGTTCAGGTGCACTCCTCCCTCCCATCTAGATGCAGATCTCTCTATTCACCATTGGGTGACTCAGCCTGTCTCCTGGAATCCCCCAGCCCTGTCACTTCATGAAACCAGACATAGGAATACACAACCTAGCAGAGGCAGGTTTGAATGGTTAGACAAGCAAATACCTACTTTCTAAAAGTGGTATTTGCAAACACAGAATATTAAAATAAACTTTACTGAAAGATGTATTTTATTATTCTGAGTTCAGGCATACTAAACTCGAATTTCTACCATGTTCTCTGAGCCTGTTAGGATTATAAAATGTAACAATTCTAACAGCCCATTCTGGCCTATGGAGAACAGGTAGGGTGCATTGTAAGGATAAGGTAGAACAAACCCTGATGTGTGTGGCATGTCCTAATAGTGAATTAAAGATGTCACCCCTATAGTAGGCCCAAAGGCAGGGTGCATTGTAAGTATAAGGTAGGACAAGCCCTGATGTGTGTGGCATGTCCTAATAGTAAATTACATCCATTTTCGTTTTTCACTATTGCAAGGCTCCCTGCCCTTGGGCCTACTATAGGGGTGACATCTGAAGAAAAGGGAAGGTTTAGGGACTGGTAAGTGGGTGCACTTGCCCAGTCAGCATGACAGTACCAGACTGCACGCAGGCTCTGCAATGGCAGACCTTAGACACATTTTACAAGGCTGCTTCTGTGGGTGGCACAACCAGTGCTGCAGGCCCACCAGCAGCATTTGGATTACACGCCCTGGCACACTCAGTGCACTAGACTAGGGTCTGACAAGTAAACCAAAATAGCCAAACATGGAATCACTAATCCATACATCAATTTACAATAGGGAGCACTTGCACGGTGGCACTGAGTAGCAGTGGCACAGTGCCCAAACCATCTAACACCAGCAAAAACACATGAGGCAACAGCAAAAATGGAAGGGAGACCCACGCCAATGGTGCCAGGTCTAACAGTCACCATATGTCCCAAACTGAATAGTGTACGTCGCACACTCTTAAAACACTTATTTAATGAGAGAGGGATACGTAAGTGCAGAACAACCATCATGAGATGTCTGGCCCTTACAGATCCTCAGCTAAACTGCAAACTTCTGAAATGTTTACAAATTCATGATAAAGCAGTTAAGCAGAATTGTAAGCTGCATACCATAGCATGAGGAATTTGCTTCGTATAATGAGTACACAACATTTATACACCGCTAAAAAAGTTCTAAGATGTTGACACATAGAGTTATGGATTTTTTTTATGGATGCATACGTCGATTTATAGCAGCAGTGAAAATGTCTGAATACATTTTATAACGATAATGTTTTTTAACGAGACAACATTTTCCTGAGTTGTAGCAATATTAATTCATGTTTCTAAGATAAGCGATTATTTAAAAAAAGGATTGTTTTATGTGTATATTGTGATGGTTTTTATTAACTGATAACAATAAACTCTTATTTGATTTGATGTCGAGGAAGTGCGTAGCTGTTGTGCCTGCAAATGTAGTTACGACTAAGAAGTCATTAACCAAAGAGTGCTCACAAACTGTACTTAAAACATACCAAGTAACAACACATGTAACAGGGGCAGTCCTTATGGGATGTTACAAGAGTGGAAAAGGAGGGACTACTAAGCAAACTAACCAAATGAAAAAAATCATTTACAAAAGAGAGTCACAAGAGCCAACTGAAAACATGGGCGGGCACTGGGTGGAGCTTAAAGCCCATATCATGAACACAGAATGTCTCGAAGAGACAGTGCAAGTGCGCCCTATGTGAGACCTAAAAACGATCACAGTGATTCTCTTGAGCCGTGTGATGTACCAATTTAAATCCTCAGAACCTGTGTAATGCATGTCCATATGTGCCTACACTGGAAGACACGACAAGGAGGAAGGCTCTATCAGTAGCGGGCCCGAAGCTTTGGAATGAACTTCCATTTGAGATCAGATCATGTAGGGAACACTTTCCCTTCAGGAAAAAATTAAAAACTTTCCTGTTTAATTATTAATTCTGGTTGAGCATCTAACAACACATGACAGCGCTATTTTGCTTTTTGATATTGCCAAAGGCGCGGAGATACTCCTCAGGGAGTCGATTCCCAGCGCGATACAAGTGTGCAAATAAATAAAATAAATAAATGTATGGTGTACATGTAAACACACACATACCTGTCAAACAATGCTATATCCATTCACATACAGTGCCACAATAAACCATAGTATTACTATAGTGAGCAGATGATGTTACTGTGTAAAAACTGACAGATTTGCATTTTAAGACACACACACACCCCCATCCCCCCACAAACACCCCCCCCCCACCCAAACACAGACACACTCACACAAACACTCACGTTTTTTTTTTTTTTTTTGGGTTTAACAAGTGAAAGGCCTAATGGGCAGTAAGGCCTGAGGGAGGAGGGCAAATCAGAGCTCCCACAGTTGTACAAGTATTTGGTATTTGTAGGACTTGGCCTTTTTGGCTAAAGTTCTCTAAACTTTTTTCTTTCCCCCCAGACCATTTTCCCAGTGGTTAATTTGTCAAATAAAAAGTGCCGGGGCTCTCCTCAGGAGCCAGCGCTAATAGGAGAAATGTGCTGGTTCAAACTGCCTCCTGACTGGAGCCCCGGCACGTATTATTCTGGGGAGGACTTCGCCCAATGGCTAGAGCTGTCGATTTCGGAGCTTGGGAACTGGGTTCGAGTCTCGGCGTGGCTCAACATCCTGTGATTCTGGGGAAAATTGCGTGCCTTCCAAATTAGTGCGTCCTTAATTGGTGCTATAAGTGCCGGTGCTGAGGAATAGGTGCAGGTGCTGAGCACTGGAAAGCACCGGCACAAATTAAGCACTGCATTTTGCTGACATAGAGTTGCCAATTTAGATGCTTTGGGTTCTTTGTCACTGCTGATTAGTGTCAAAGTACAAGTGTTCACTGTTTAAAGTGTAATGGTAATTGGTTGGCCATGATTAGTATGTTTGCCTTACCAGTAAAGACCCTAGTGATGTGCACTGTGTGTGCCAGGGCTAGTAATGCAAGGGTGCGCGGAGAAGGGAACTCAGGCCTGCAGTGTAGGGCCTGCGTGCAGTTTGCTAAGTTAGCATGTTGTACTGACAAGGGCAACCACTTGTCAGGCCTTATTTTCCCTTTTGCGTACACAGTGGGCACCCCTGTGGTAGGACCCGGGTAACCCCTGGGCAGGGTGGAGTGTAAGTAAAAGGCAGGACATATACAGAGGTGTGTGCTATGTCCTCACAGTGAAAAACATTACATTTTGTTTTTCAATGGTGAAAGGCCATACTGCCATAGGACAGAATGGGGGAGGCTGGGTGTTGTGTTTCTTAGCCTAGTTTCCCATAGGTTTAAAATGGAGAGGTGAAGTTTAGTATGCATGAACTCACAGTGTCATAACACATCTTTCTATGAAAGTGGTTTTGTCACTGTGTGTTCAGAAGCCACTCTTTTAGAGGCTGAGTTTTGTGCTTTGAGCATTTCTGTGTGTCTGTGCTGAATGTGGATTGACTGTCTGGATCTGAGAGGTGAGAGGAGCTAGGGGAGTTTTTGACCCAGGGAGGGGTTAAGATGGCACCAGGCTGACCTGCATCTAGGGGTAGGGGGAGGAAAAGCCCGGGAGGTGAAGAGGCCTGGGTTGCTGCTATAAAACAATTGATCTATCTCCTGCTGAGTGATTAAGGATCCAGACCCCCAGTATCAAAGGGAGAAAGGTGACACTGGGAGGGAGACACCCAGAACTGATTTAGGCAGGGGTCATGGAGCCCTGAACACAACGAACTTCAAAGACATTTTGGGGTCTAACTATGAGAGCTGAGATCCCTGAACATTGGAATGGAAATGTGATGGAATTGGCCCTTCTGGCAGGTTCACCCCTGAACTGTTTGCCTTTTGATATTACATAATTATAGTGATTTCTGGTCTTTGCGCACTTTGTCACTGTGTCCCAGTGTAAAGTGCGCGCGCTCCCTGAGTGCGTGTGTGAGATTGGCCTGCCCTCCCATAGGAATGCATGGGGGATATGAGTGTCCATGGTAGTTCCTGATGTGTGGGGAGTGCAGGGTCGAGATTGGTATGCGCGGACTCATTTGATCAAATGCTGTGCGATGATGTGCGCGGATTTATTGTGTCTAGTGTGGAAGTGCCACTTCTAGAAGTTATACAATATTGATTATGTCATATATTTTTTAGATTTCCCCTGAAGAAGGGTGCAAAAAGCACCCGAAATGCATTGGGATTCTCCACTGACAAGCATGTAAACCACGTTAATCGCAACTTTCAAACTCGAAACAACAGTGCTTTTGAATAAAAGAAGCATTGGATTACGTTGGATGTATTTTCTTTTCCTTAATGGTTTTAGAACAATATTTGCACTGATGGTTTAGTAGCAAAATTTTATTTTGAATGTTTTTCTATATGCAGTCAACATTTTTTCACTCAGCACGAGTGATTTACGGTAGTGCAGATTCTGTCTAGAGCAAGATGTTCTAGTTTTCACGTACTTCTAGAAGTTGGCATGTCTCTGCAGTTAATGTGAATTGACTGTCTGGCTTGTGATTGGCTGGAGCTGGCTGGTGTGCCTGGCTCCAGGAGTCGGGATGGGTCTGCCCCGGTGGTGAATGGAGAGATCTGCATGTTGATGTGAGGGAGGAGTGCACCTGGGACCTGAATAGGGCTAGGCCTTCCCTCCACAATGCTAGCTCCGCCCTCTGTGGTGCGTCTGATGTCCCTAGCCTGTCCTGTGAATGGGGAGAGGGGCTGAGCAGAACAGAGTGCTCCAGAACCAGCTGCGTCTGGTTTTCCCCCACCCTGCACCCTAGAGACAAAGGGATTTGGTGTATAAAAAGAGGCTGTGACCTCCTGTTAAATGTTCTTGTTTACTGACTTGAATCTAGCAGGGGCGTGCTGCTGCTGGGGCCCAGGGGAAGGCTTGCCTCCCTGGGCCCTGCCCAGCCCCTGGATGCCCTGAATGCTGTAGGATTTCTCCGGGACCCTTTTTGATTGCTTTTGAATTTTTCCCAGGTTTACTACAGCCCTCTAGCACCTGGAAGCGCTACCTTTCACTTGCCCAGCTGAGGAGAAGTGCGTTGGGCTTGGCAGCGCTGTGCTGCCCTGTTGTCTTGGGGGAATTCTCGGCGTGGGGATCCCCCCCTCCTTTTTGGTGCAATGGCGGGTGCCCACCCCGCTTATTTTTATCCTTATTAGCAGGTGCCTACCCTGCGTTCTGTCCGTTTTTATTTACAAATCCTAGCGGGTGCCCACCCCGAGTCCTGGCCGCCTATTGGTGTTATTTTAATTATGGGTGCCCACCCCGCTTGCTGGATTTATTTGTAAATTCGAGGGAGCCTACCTCTCCGTTGTCACCGCCGAAATCGCCGTCCGCGGCTCACCTGGTTGTGGGCGGGGCCGCCGGACGGAAAAGGAAGTGACGCCACTGTGTGAAGTCAAGGGGCTCCCAAGCAGAAGGGAGAGCCCCGTGGTGGCGGCCGGAGAGGAGAGAGCCCCGGGTCCTAGAAGGGGGCCCGGGTGAGGCGGGGAAATGTTGCTGTGTTCAGCGGGGCTCCCATGTGCGAGGGAGAGCCCCGCCTGTTGCCCACAGGTACCGGAAGGCTGGCGCGACGCGAAGCGGGGCTCTCATGAGGAGAGAGAGCCCGGCGTGGAAGGCGCCGCTCCAGAGCCCCCGGAAACAGAGTGCTGCCTTCGCACCTAGCTGGTGAGTTGTCCAAGGGAGTCCGGGAGGGGAAGAGCAGTCTTAGAGCGGCCCCGTCTGGCAGAGGGCCGCTCCAACGGTTGCACATTTGATTAGAGGGCCCCCGTTGGGGTCCCAAGGCCCCTTGGACCCATACCGCCCATGATGGGCATTATCCTTCAGCTGCCCCACTTTTGCAGGGGTCAGCTGCAATGTCATGGGGCTAAATATTTTCAGAGCCCGCGCTGCTCCAGTGCTTGGGAGCAAGTTCCTCTTTAGAGCCTAGATGGCTCTTACACTTCGCATTAGTTACTTCTAGAGCCTAGGTGGCTCCAACGAGGGTCACATCTATTTTAAAGACCTGTGTCTTTCCCCCGCTGCTCATTAGGGGACACATGTTTGTTTTTAGACCCAGAGGGATCCAATCCTGTGGTGCAGTTTTATTCCAGAGGGCCGGTGAGGGCCCATGTCGCAGTTCTGATTCTCAGCTGCCCAGCAAGTAGTGGGCAGCTGCACCGTTTGTTTTTTTCTTTCTAGGGACATGTTTTTGGACTCAGGAGTGAGTCGCACTCCTTCGCCCCGACTTTGGCCTTCCACAGCTGCGCAGCACTTAGTGCCAGCTGCAGTTTTAAGGCCCTGTTCTTGTCTTCAGCTACCCAGCAAGTAGTGGGTAGCTGCTACGTTTAGGTGTTGGTGCAGTGGCGCAACCTGGACCCTAATGTGTTTTATGTGCTATTGTGAATTATTTGCTAATGCTTTGGGTGTTAGGAAATGTACTGTGTGTAGTATGTTTTGCACACCCTGTGTTTTGATGCCTCTTGATATGGTTTAGGCATAGGAGGTTGTCTTATCTGTTTAGTTCTGTGTTAGGGAGATTATACTTCCCTGTGTGATTTACGCCCCTAGTGTAAGGTTTTACTTAGGTGTTGAGGGTCTAAGGTAGTTAGACTGATGGGATACTGTGTATGATGGATTTCATGGCACAGACTGTTGCAAGTGCAGTAATTATTAGTGTTTACTGACTGTACGTTCTATGACCTATTTTTACTTGTATGTTTTAGTTCCCCTTTACCAAGTTCACTTTGTGATGGTCCTGACAGTGTTCCATGTGGCCCTGTCAGGTGTACATAATCCCTTGTAAATATTGCCCAGTGCCAGTTGGCACAGTGTACATAATGTGATTAATATTCTAATGTGTTTGGTATAATACAAATGCTATTTTTATATATACAAATAAACAAAAGGAGGGAGGTAGAGTAACGTAGTAGGATTCTTACTCCACAGACTTGGTTACATAAACAAAAGGAATCCTACTGAGAGTGTTAGGGAAGTGTTTCCCACAATAGTGTGGGAGCACTTAGGGCCCGATGTAGGTAAAACGCATTTACCGATTTTAAAATACCGATCCGTACCGATTCGGTATTTCAAAATCGGAAAATGATATGTAGGAAATAATCACCGAAAAAATACCGAATCGGTAGCATTCGGTATCGAGAGTCGATACGTACCGATTCGCCAACTACCGATTCGGTATAGGCCGGGTCGGACAAGTCCGAATCGGGAAAAAAAAAATGCGGAACCAACCGAATCGGTAAACGCCGAATCGGAATAATAAATACGCCCCATGGGCCGAAAGGCCAATAGGAAGGCATTATACATTCCGATTCGGTATTTACCGAACACATTCGGAAAATACCGAATCGGAAAATACCGATTCGGAGAATGCCGTTTTGCCGAGCTGGTTGAGTGACACTGAAGACATCAGCCAATGAGCTGTAAGCACCCTCCCCCACAGGGTGTGGCAACCCAGGCAGGTGCAACTCATCAGAACTTTCTGGAAAGCTGCCTGAGCTGAGCAAACACAGAGAGAGCAGCATTGTGAGCAGGATCCCTGAGAGACATGGACACCAGCACAGAGAGCCAGAAGGCAGGGCGTAAGCGCAATCCTAAATTCAGCACCATGGAGCTGCAAACTTTGGTGGAGGAGGTGGTGAGGGTGCACACCCAGCTATATGGCAGGCAGTCCCTCACTGTTCCGGAGAGCACCAAGAGGAGGCTGTGGATCGACATCGGGGAGAAAGTGAATGCAGTTGGTGTCACCCACAGGAGCCTAGACGACCTCAAGAAGAGGTTTTATGACATCCGTGGCGTGACCAAGCGCAAACTGGCCGACCTGCACAAGCAGGCTGGACTCACTGGAGGAGGAACAAACCGTGCGCCACCCCTCACTCAGCTGGAGGAACTAGTGGCGACGACCATCGAGAGGGCCAGTGTCGTGGGCATTGGGGACCTGGATAGCTCATCCCGAGCTACAGCTACAGGTAAGAAGCATGCGCAACTTGACACACCATACCAGACACCTCCCCTACAGACCCAATGCACAGCCAAACCCCAGGCCAGTACAGCTAGCAACAGACATGAGCAATGCATCGTGCTAAATGTACTCAGCAAAAGTTACCAATAATGCCACAACAGAAGCATGAGATAAATAACTGTAATACAGCATCAACGTGTTTGTAATGAGATGTGCAATGCTTTAATAGTTGTGACTGGAACACATTAGCACCCACTTGACAAATGCTTCTTTGTACCTAGGGGCACCATCAGGCGGGGGAGCAGCATCAGCTCCAGCACCAGCTCCAGCACCAACAGCCAGTGCGGCAGTGGCAAGCACCAGTGCAGCAGCACAGGAGGAGGAGGACAACAGCTGTGCCCTGGCAAATGAGGAGGACACAGGACATTCCCTCACAACTCCACACTCCCCCCGACTGTCTCAGTCTCAGTCGCCCTCATTGGTATTCTCCCCGGACAACACACCACCACAGAGCCACCCTGCACCTGCCACTTCCCCGGCCCGGAGGAGAATAGTGGCTCCATTAGTCATCATGGAGGGGGCAGCGGGTCAGGCTCCTGCACAAGACCCCGTGACACCAGCGACACCAGAGCACACACAGCAGGGCAGCAGAATTCCACGTAGGCCACGTGCTACCAGCAGCCCAATACCAGCACCGGGAGGCAGCGTCTTCGCAGGGCTGGAGACCAGCATGGTCACAATACAGAGGATGCAGGCGAAATCCATCCTGGCCTGCCATCGCCAGTTGCGCCTGCACAACCTGCAGATGGGTGAGATGACACAGGGCTTCAAGACCTTCGTTGACAGCAACAAGGACATAGCAACATCAATTGGCCGAATGACCACTGCCATCACCCAGCTCTGCACCAGGTTGGATGACCATGAGCTGAGTCGTCGCAGGGATGCAAGAGTCACGAACAGGTCACTCACCCGCCTTGCGGCTGCGACTGCCCAGTCATGCCAACGTGGGGCAAACATGGAGGCCAGCCTCACACAGAACATGTCCGAGGTCACTAGGGGCATGGGCCGTATAACAACAGCCATGGAGACACTACTCATCTCCAACACCGCAGTGAATCCCGTCCTGGGCAAGGCTGGGGACAGCAGCAGCCGCAGCAGCCCGGCCAGCGCTGCGTCAGAGCCGCGCCGGAGCACCAGGCGCTCAGCTGAGGCTGCAGGGCATTCTGAAGGGGGTGAGGTTTATCCCAGTGGGCCTGCTAAGCGCAGCAAAAAATAGGACTGCCACTGCGGGTGAGGCAACCCGGACATTGGACATTCCTACCCCTTGTTGTTTAAGTTTTCTTTTGTTGCACATCAGTGCAGTAACGTTGATGCAACATTATTAAATTTAATTTCTGAACACATACATTGACCTGTTTGTGCATCTTTACTCACTCAGAAATAGTTGTCTGTGATCTCCTGACGCCTGTATCTGCCGTCAGATGGTGCAGAGACTCCAGCAGGTAGTGGTAGTGGGGCAGCATTGTCATCGTCGGGGTCCTCGTAGTCGGATAACTCTACCTCAGTGCCTTTCCTGACTGCAAGGTTGTGCAACATTGCACAGACAGCAATAATCTTGCAGCAGGTGATGGGGGTATATTGCCTTGCACCTCCGCTCTTGTGCAGACATCTGAACCTGCTCTTCCAGATGCCAAAGGTCCTTTCCACTACGTTCCTCGTGCTTTTGTGTGCACGGTTGTACCTCCTTTGGCTGGGTGTTGAGGGGTTGAGGTAAGGTGTGAGAATGAACGAGCGTAGGGCATATGCACTGTCGCCTGGAAGGAGAAGGGGTAACATTACTCACATGCATACATGTATTTCACACTGCAATTTTGGTAATGGGGGTCTGACACTGTGTCTTACCTAGGAGGTATCCTTCGCCAAATTCCCCTGCCATCAGCCGTGCATAAATCCCGCTACTCTGGAAGATATAGGAGTCATGGGTACTCCCCGGAAACTTTGCAACCAGGTCAGTGATCACACACTTGGCATTGCATATCACTTGCACATTTATGGTGTGCCGTGACTTCCGATTGCGGTATACGTATTCGGTGTCAGCAGGGGGGCAAATCGGTATGTGTGTGCCATCTATGCAGCCAATGATGTGGGGGAATCTTGCCATCTGATAGAATTCAGCTTTTGTCTGTGCCAGTTCTGCATGGGTGGAAGGGAAGGAAATGTAGTGGGCCATCCTCTGGATCATGGCATCAAGGAACTTGTGGAAGAACCTTGACAGGCTGCTCTGGGTCACCCCTCCTGCCACAGCAACTACACTTTGATAGCTGCCAGACGCCAGAAGATGTAGGCAGCATAGCACCTGCACCTGCACAGGGATTGCATGTGCCCTTGGGGTGGGGTGCTGCAACAGGGGTTGGAGGTCCCTGATGAGGTCTCTGATGGTGTCTGCCTCCAGCCTGTACCTCTGTAGGATCTCTGGATCTGTCAGCATGCACAGGGTCACCCTCTGCCTGTACACCTGCTCCTCTCTCTGCCATTCCCTCTCACCTTCCTGCTGTAGCCGTAGCCGTCTAGCTATGACATAGAAAGCTGCCATGTTGCAAGTAGAACTGCATTTTGGGTCCTTTTTTATAGGTTGCACCTGGTTACCACCTGATTCCAATCCATGGTAATTTCCGAGTCAGAAATACCGATTTTTGAGCAAAATCGGTATTTCTGTGCTTACCTACATCTCAATCTTAGGGTTTTGGCATGGAATCGGATTTTCACCGAATCGGAATATATACCAATTCGGCGATTTTACCGAATCGGAAAGTCACCGAGTCGGTCGGATTCCGAATCGGGAAAAAGTAGTAATCGGAAAAAATCTCCGATTCGGTAGATTACCTATTCGGAGATTTTTTCCGATTCCTACATTTTTCCGATTCGGAATCCGACCGACTCGGTGACTTTCCGATTCGGTAAAATCGCCGATTTCGCAGGATTTCGGCCTCCTACATCCCGTTGTCTGTATTCCGATCGGTAACGGCCGAAAATACCGATTTTCGGCCGTTACCGACCGACCTACATCGGGCCCCTAGTGTTTTTTAAAATACCCCTCACACACCAAAAGGCCCCTTGGTGTCATGCTTCATCATAGGGGTCTTTGCACCCCTCTAGCGGGATGCGGCGTGCTACAACCTACGACTACGCGGGAGCACTTGTAGTTATGACTATGTGTGGTGCATGTGATGCAAGTGATAGGGACATTTTATGTGAGTGGTGGGATTTAGTGAAGGATTAAAAAGATACCTGGCTCGTGGGTTTTATGGAAAAAAACTTTATTCACAACCCCGGGCTGGTACTACTAAAAGAAGTGAAGTGCGAGGTTAGACCTGTTGTGTTAATGGACAGTACCTCGTGTGTGCGTCGACATGTTTCGGAGCTTACGCTCCTTCTTCAGGACGGGGGCACAACTTCCCCACCTTACTCACGTTTCACTAGTTTTGTCAAAAAAAATTGTGTTATTAACAAAAAGTGAAAAATTTAATATGTGTATAAAAATACAGGCTATAATGTGCCTACAGCGGTTTAGCTCAAGTTCAATGCAAATTGCATGACCTGAGAGAGGAAAAAGAAAAAGAAAATGGTCACCCTGGTAGTGGGGAGCTCATACAGGTGCAGTCACCTGGAACAAACCATTCGCTCAATTGGCCCTGTAAAAGAAAACTGACAAGACATACAACACAGAAACACATACACTCAAAGGATGTAAAGGAAGTTGTGGTCATACTTGTTAAGTATTGCCTGCTTGCTTCATGAGCATTCAAGAACGTCTGAGGGGTGATTGCTATTGTGCAATCTAGGTAAAAAACAATGTAGATTTTAATATGGTTCCTTACTTACTTCGTTAGTCTTAGGAATGCTTGTATTGCACACTCTATACTCACAAACTCGGGATGAGTTGTCCTCCGTCTTACCCCACACGCTGCTCCACCAGACTGAGTTGGAAAGTCCAGGGCGTGTGGTATTTATACCTGGTTTTCAATTAGTGGTTCGACCTCATTAGCGTTAAACCGGATGTAATTATGTGCCCATATGAGGGAGATCCGCCATTAGTTGGGTGGTTCTGCTGAAGATAGGTTAATTATAAGTTAATTGTAGGTCCTTTTTAGGCAGATCCGGCGAGAACGATCAGTTGTCAGCCCCGCGGTTCCGTCTAGAAGCATGAAGCAAGCAGGCAATACTTAACAAGTATGACCACAACTTCCTTTACATCCTTTAACTACAAGTGCTCCCGCGTAGTCGTAGGTTGTAGCACGCCGCATCCCGCTAGAGGGGTGCGAAGACCCCTATGATGAAGCATGACACTAAAGGGCCTTTTGGTGTGTGAGGGGTATTTTAAAAAACACTGGATATGGGGGCACTGGAGTTGGAGTAAGCCTCAGTGAAGCAGTGTGCGTCCTTGGGTGCAACCTGGGACTGTGGAGGTGGTCGGCTGATCATCGTGTGCACCAGAAGAAAGTTAGTCTCTGCAGTGCGGTGTGTGTGTCTGGGTGCCAACTGAGACCGCAGGAAGGAGTGACTGGTGAATGTGCACTCGGAGTCGCCGTGTAGTCCCATCAGCGTTGTGTGTGTGGCTTCGTGCCAGAGGAGAGCCGGAGGGTGCTGTAGTGAATGTGCACCCGGAGTAACATAATCTCAGAGGCATGGTACGTGTGCCCTGCGGCCGCCTGAGACCTTCCTAACAGTTGTGGCCCAAACTTGCCGAGCCGCTGAGGCCCATTGAGAAAGTTCTGCACGGAAGGCCCAGTTCGCTGAAGGAGGAGAGGAGAGTGGGAGTGCGCCCCCAGGTAACGTGGATCACTACCTGGGTGATATGCGGGCTTGAGGGACACTCTCTCTGCCTCTCATTCCTTCAAGTGACGTGAGCCTTTGTTTCGGCTCAGATTGGGGCCCGTACTGACCAGAGGAGTGGCAGTACTGGGGCCAGAGGGAGAAGCTGTACTTTAAGTCATCGTTGACACGTGTGGGGGCAACTGTTATCGAAGAGGCTGATTGTCGTAATACACATTGCCAATATTGCTGCTAACGAACTGCCGGACTGTCTTATGACGCCTGACACTATTTCTGCATAACGAAGTACACAATTGTAGCGCTACGCATTGCAGTATTCCTTCATTGCAAAGTACATGATTGTAGCTACGCATTGCATTATTCCTTAATTGCAAAGTACGTGATTGGGGTGTGACGCATTGCCTTATTCCTTCATTGCGCAGTACATGATTGTAGCAGTATGCATTGCATTATGTCTCCCATTGCAAGGTACCGTGGTGTGTCGTTACGCATTGTATTATTTCTCCTTTGCCAAGCACAGGGTTGTATTGTTACTCAGTGCGCTGTTGTTTGTCCATAGCAACGTGTGTGATTCTAGCATTGCGACCAGCATAGCATTTTGAAAGCGGTGGTTGGAATTTGAATTTACCAACCAGCCGGAACGAATATTTCCCTTTATTATATGTTGGCTTTTGTATTGTGTGGTCTGATCATATATCTTTTTATATAAAGTTTATACTTGTTTTATCAAACTCGTGTGGAGTCCATTTGTTGTGTCATCAGTGGGTTGCTGTGAGTGTGGTTGCACATACTGTACACTCGTGCCTTGGAGATAGGTCTGGATGCTCGTGCCAAGCTACTAAGGGGGTGAACAGGGCTATCTCAAACGGCATCCTTACTTGGCCTAACGTTGAGTGAGGAGTCCCGGGTCTCGCATTTGGTGACAGTGGTGCAGGACTGGGACTCCAGCTTCCAACAGTATTCTCATGATAGGCCCCACCCACAGTCAGAGGGTACACACATGCTACTGCGACTGGCCCTGTGCCACAGTCAGAGGGTACACACATACTGCTGGGGCAGGCCTGTGCTGTGGTAAAAGTGTATACGCATATTGCCGTGACAGGGCCTGTGCCACAGGCTGAGGGTACACACATGCTGCTGGGACAGGCCAGATGATATCACATTCCTGGAGCTGGGACCAGCCCTGGGACAGCCCAGATCTGCTTTCATTTCCAGAATGCAGCGACAACAGAAAGGCTTGCCAACAGAGACCAGGGATACTCAGGGCAGTGTGAAAAACATGGAGCAGGGCACCGAGCCCCTCGGATCATCCAGACAGCAGAATACTCATTCTAGTATAAAAATGAAACCAACAGATGGAATCAGTTGGAATTGTGTAAGCGCTTTTTGCACCTGACAGTGGGGCTCGTTCAACTTCCTCCGGGTCTGACAAGTGAGCTGTACTGGCATTACCTTGTGATCGGCAGAAAGTGAAAACCGACTACAAAAACCATTTGCTACCAATTTTCCACTTTGAGCCCAACTCAAAATGAGTCAATTAATATAAAATAAAATGCATCTCTTGGAGATGAAAGGCACCTCCTTCTGCAGCACTGCGCCTTCATCCCAGGGACGGTTCCCCGGATGTCCTCTGAGCAGGTGAGATGAGTGACCCCATAGCCACGTACAACATCGTGCAGTGAGAGGCTTTGAAACACAAACCACTGTGGATTCTCCCTTCACATCCAGACCATTGCTGGGAACACTGAGGGGCATATTATCAACAAGTAGCGATATTTATCGCTAACTAAGCTTACCGACATTTTTTTTATCGCTGTGCTTCGCCTGATTTTATCGCAGAGATAACGTGCTATTAGCAACGTTTATCTCAAATGCGATAAAATTTCAGGTGTTAGCCGCAAAATGCATCAATATCGCTGGTAATCCAGCGATATTCACGCATTATCGCGAATGGGGACTTAGCCAGAATATACACCTCCCATTGGATATAATAGCTAAGAACTGGTCTGAGCAGGCGTTCGTTTTCAGCGATATTCGCGCTTAGCGTGAATTTTTTTATCGCTACGCCTGCCTTGCTAATAGGCGATAGCGATGTTAGCGACGAATAGAGCGCTCGCAAGCGCACCTAGCCTAAAAGCATTCGTACCCAGAAGAAAGTCAGTAGTAACAACCGATGCGAGTTCGAAAGGGCTTGGAGCTGTATTGACACAAGTGGGGACGCAAGGAGAGTTCGCATCAAGGTCTCTGAGGAAGTCCGAGATAAACTAATCCGTAATTGAAAAGGAGGCATTGGCGGTACACTGGGCCATGAGTTCAGGGACTTCATCTGGGGAACGCAGTTCGTTCTACGATTAGATTACAAGCCGTTGGTCGAAATATTCAACAGAAAGGGCCTCGACGCAATCTCAAGCAGAATCAGGCTTTGGGTCGTGAACCTACAAGAGTATACATTCTGCGTTGAATATGTGCCAGGGACAAGAAACCTTGCAGCCGACTGCCTCTCGCGGTTGGTAGAAGAAAAAGAAGAGGAGGAGGCTAGCGAGGAAAAAGAAGAAGACAAAGAAGATTTTCAATCAGAGAACGTTTGCGTGATTACGCAAGGAGCCGTTGGAGAAGAACAGTGGAAAGAAGCTGTGAAGGAAGACGTCCTACTCAGAGAAGTCTGCGAGAGAGTCAAAGAAAAGTGGAGACACATAGACAAACAAGACGAAGCCCTGCGCCCATTTTGGATGGGCAGGGACGAACTGGCCGTCATAGACGAAAACCTGTTCCGAGGGATAAGGCTTATTCCACCCAAATCTGTGCGAGAACACCTGGTAGATTTGGCACATGATGGACATCTGGGCATCACCAAGACCAAGCAAAGGATGCGGGAGGACTACTGGTGGCCGTGTATGGACCACATAATTGAAAGGAAGGTAAGAGACTGCATCCCTTGTACGGTTAGCGATAAGGTCTTGAAACAGCATACCCCTCCCATGCTGTGCAGAACTCTCCCTACAGGACCGTGGAATGAAGTGGCACTAGACAAACTAGGCCCGCTTACAGGTGAGATACGCACACCATACATCCTAGTGCTCATGAACCTATACTCAAGGTGGCCAGAAGTAAAAATAGTAACAGAGATCACCACTAAAGCAGTCATCGAGTTTCTACGGGAAATATTCTCAAGGGAAGTATTACCAAACAGTTTGTTGACAGACAACGGGGTGCAATTGTGTTCCAAAGAAATTAAAGATTTCCTCGAGAAACATGGAATAGAACACAAACGATGTGCGCTCTACCACCCAGAGACTAATGGGATGGTCGAGCGGTTCAACAAGACGATCAAGGAAAGCATCCAGTTAGCAAAAACAAGTGGAATAAACTGGAGAGACGAATTATGGAGGCGAATCAAAGTCTACCGCTTAACGCCACACCAGACGACGGGGGCCACCCCCTTTGAATTGCTCAGAGCAAGAAAACCCAATACTAAACTCTCACCGGGGTGGATGGGTTGGCACAAAGGATGGTCCGATCACTCCAAGGAGTCGAAAGGGTTAGAAAGACAGCACAAGGTCATGGTTGAGAGGAAAGAAAGATTTGATAAGTTACACTCCACACAAGAGGCTGGGTTCAAGGTAGGAGATGACATAAAAATAAAAGCGCCCACTGGCAGAGCAAGTTGGTCGGAGTTCAGCAAACCCACAAAGATCATAAAACTATTCAGGAATGCGGTGAAAACTCAGGAGGGTAAAATTTGGAACCTGGGAAGAGTAGTGAGATACTATCCACCCAATGAAGATGCTATCCTTGGGGATGGGAGGGTAGATGGACCCCAGATGCGGGGTGAATTGCCAGTCAGGGAGCGTTTTAAGGTATTCCATCCTGCTAGCAGAACCAGCCAAAGAGTGACTAGGCGTCCCAAACATTTGGAGCATTATGTGACCAAGTAACCAGTATCAGCATTTGGGTGTTTCATCCTGTTGTTATGGGACCATGTAATTCAGTATTTGCACTTTGTTGTTTCATCTCTGTTCTTCTATATTATTGTGTAGGGAAGGGGGATGTGTGGTATCGTCCTTATGTATTTCTCCTCCACCCCCGTCCCTCAGAACGCCGTGGAACACTCGACTGTGACATCATATCGAATGTCAACATCGAGAGCGTTCCAAGGCGAGCGCCCTGAGAAGAGGTGAATGTGATTCTCCCTCGGTCAGCTGTGGCTGAGGTCATCTAGAAGTTAATAAAGCATTTTTTGAACCCTGCCAGGCGTCATTCTTCACTTCATTAGGCGATGCTACACCTGTCTTTCACATTCCGCACTGGTGCTTTGGACTAAGTTCACTCGTGTCAACCATGGTTGTGAAAACAAACCTCTCAGAGCTGAGCCAGAGACTCTGGACCATATTATCAAGGCGGGCGATATGAAATTTTTGCCGCTTTAGCGGACGTTTTCGGCCGCTAAGCGGCGATAATTTCATCGCGCTATTAGCAAGCTGTCGCTAACAGCTGTTAGCGACAGTTTGTAGGCGATAGCGAGTGGTTTGGGGCCCGCTTTGCATGTTAGCGATATTTATCGCTAATGACATGCAAAGTGGGCGTACCCAACCTGTTAGCGATTTAAAGCGACATCTTCAAATTCTTTCTGGCACTCTTCATCCCACTCGAACCCTACTTCCTTCTTCAACAACCGGCGTATGGCATATGTTCTTCCCGCGAAGTTCCGCACAAATTTGCTGTAGAATTCCAGCATTCCCATAAACGACTTTATTTCGTCTTTGTTTTTAGGCGGCATCAGGTTGGTTATTGTGTTTTGAAGTTCAGCTTTTGGCCGGATGCCTGCTGGTGTCACTTTGTGTCCCAAAAAATCCAATTCTTTGCAGCCGATCTCGCATTTGTCTCTCTTCACAGTGAGTCCTTGTGTTCTAAATCTTGCTAACACTTGTCTTAACCTAGCGTCGTGTTGTTCGTTGTCCACACCAAATACTAACACATCGTCTTGGTAGCATAAGACACCAGGGATGTCTTTCAGGATGCTGCCTATGATCCTTTGGAAAACGGCTGCAGCCAAGACTAGTCCGAAGGGCATCCTCTTGAACTTGAATGCTCCCATTGGCGTCACGAACGCTGTAAGTTCCTGCGATTCTTTGTGGAGTTTTATCTGGAAGTATGCAGAAGCGAGATCAAGTGTGGAGAACACTTTTGCTCCATCAAGCATGCTCATCATTTGCGTGATATTTGGGAGCGGGTATTTGTCGACCACTACCGCCTTATTGAGTGCTCTGAGGTCGATGCATAGGCGAACTGATCCATCCTTTTTCCTCGCTGCGACAATTGGCACCAGCCATTCCGTTGCCTCCACTGGTTCTATGACGCCCAGGTTGCATAATTTCTTCAGTTCCTCTCTGACTGCTTCCTGTATTGCTAACGGAAGGTT
This sequence comes from Lissotriton helveticus, assembly GCF_964261635.1. Lineage (NCBI taxonomy): Eukaryota > Metazoa > Chordata > Amphibia > Caudata > Salamandridae > Lissotriton > Lissotriton helveticus. The sequence continues at coordinate 41,047,253 of NC_136057.1, forward strand.
CCTAACTTTTGCTACAACTGGTACTGCTTGCTCTTTCAGCTTTATCCTGTGCGAGTAATTCTTCAGACATCCTAATTCTCCATTGAACACTTCTTTGAATTCTGTCTCAATGCTGTTCCACGTTCCTTTCACTTCCTGTATCAAACTTTGTGGGGTTTTGTTTGGGTTGAGATATATGCCTAAATCCTTTTGGGCTTGCCACCCCAGAATGTGGTCTCATGAGGAGGACACATACACTTTAGACACCGTAAGTCTGTCTTTGTACTCTACGGTGCCCCAGAAGTAGCCCTTCATGCTAATGGGTTGTCCATTATAGCCTCCCGGTCTAACATCCATTTTGCTCAACCTTATGTTACCTTTTGCCACCCTTACAAATTCTTTTGCGTTGATAATTGTGATTTTAGAACACGAGTCAAACATAGCTTCTATGTCAGTCCCCTCTATTCCTATGGTGTCTTTGCGACTGCTGACCTGACCACTCTGAATCTGCAGGACAATTTCATCACACACCCTATTCGTGTTGCTCCTAGTTTGCCTCTTATAACTTTGACCAGTTCTGCAGTATTGTCTAAAATGGCCCTTTCTACCACATTTACTGCATGTGTACTTTAGCGCAGGGCAATCCTTATCATTTGCCAGATGCCCTTGTTTATCACACCTATAGCAATTGCCCTTGAAAGACCCACCTCCTTTGCACTCTTTCTGTTCTTTATGGCCCACCTTCTGTTCTTTTACTTCCAATATGTTGTCACTTTCTGTCTCTACTTCGCTCACTTTGACCTTGCCATCGCTGGCTTTGCTTTCACTATCATTCTTTATTTCACTTACACATTGCATCATGTGTTCCACTTGCTTAGCCACTATAAGTACCTCTCTCAGTGGCGGGTCATCTTTTAACCATAACTCTTCACGTACACGTTCAGTTCTGCATGTTAACACGAACTGGTCTCTTATTCTCTCCTCACTCGCTCCCCCAAACTTGCAAGTGGAAGCTAATTTTCGTAAATCGGACACAAAGTCTTCTATAGATTCTCCTTCCTTCTGCCCTCTTTTCCCAAAGTGGTACCTTTCCATTATAGTGCTAGTTTTTGGGAGATAGTGTAGGTCTAGTTTTTTTATACTTATCTCGAATTCATTCAGACCTCTGGCTTCATGTGCGCCTAACTCTGGGAGGTGCTCTAATACTTCTTCTCCTTCCGCCCCCAAGTAATATGCTAATAAAGCCACTTTTCTTTCCAACCCCAGGTTTGGGCCCGCATACCACAGCATAATTCATAAACATTTTTTTCCATTTCTTCCACTGTATGGTAGGTTCCCCTGGGCTCAAAAGAAACATTGGGGTGGTGTTACATTCTGCATATCTCCCACAGTAGTTTGTTATACACTAAATTGGCAATAAAATGCGATATAGTGACACAAAAGGATGACAACTGAAATGTAGTAAGCAACAATCACAAATTTCCCATTACAGTAACCCTCTAATGTAGGGAATGAAGACAGTTAAAACCAGATTGGTGTAATGAAATTTGGAGCCCACAAGGTGGCACTGTTGCTCTTCGTGATAACTTTCACTCTGAGTTCTTGCTAATGCTGGTTCAATTCCTTGTTATTCCCTGAGGCCAGAGGTGCCCTAGTCGATGAGGAGTGAGTTGCAGTACTTTAAGCTGTTGTTACCATCGCAAAGAAGAGGTTCCTCGAGTTTCACCAAAACAACCTTTTTTTCCCCACAGTAAGAACGTATATGTATTTCCTTTCTCCTCAAAGACTTTCCAAAGAGTATAATAACAGGTTTTCACTATATCATGCTTGCCCACAGTTCATCTCGTTGTTTCTGCTCTCCTCGGTCACTCTCTCACGCGCTGGCTCACTTTTTCTTCCTCTCACGCTGCGATCCTCTTTGTGCTCGAACACTACCAGCACGCTGGCTAATCCACAGTCTATCTTCGTTCCTTTCTGCTTAAGACTCTATGTTAAGGTTAGTGTAGCTATGGACAGTGCTAGAAATATGGCAGTGTTGATGTTCAAATATTATGATTCAAAAAGGGGGGTGGTTTGTTTCCTTCCCAGTGTAAGAATTGGCTTTTGTAGTTTGGTTTGCCCTGTTCCCATCATGCACTGGGACAGGAACAGACTAATTTGCATACAGCCAGGTTCTCAAACTGGGATGGTGCAATGAGCTAAAAAACGGTGTTGGATCTAGCCCTGATCTTTTGACTGGGTGAGAGTATTCTGCTTAATTCAGAGACTCTGTCCCTCACCACCCCTTGTTGTAAATATTTTTGTCCACCCTAAGCGTGGAAGGGTATACTCAGACATGAGTCCCTTGCTCATTGCACCATCAGGATTCAAGCAAGCCGGGCCGAAGACGGCTGTAATGCCAGAAACCGGTCCCCGGAAGCTTGTTTCCTTCCCAGTGTAAGAATTGGCTTTTGTAGTTTGGTTTGCCCTGTTCCCATCATGCACTGGGACAGGAACAGACTAATTTGCATACAGCCAGGTTCTGAAACTGGGATGGTGCAATGAGCTAAAAAACGGTGTTGGATCTAGCCCTGATCTTTTGACTGGGTGAGAGTATTCTGCTTAATTCAGAGACTCTGTCCCTCACCACCCCTTGTTGTAAAGATGTTCAAATATGTCACCGTGTTATTGTTGAGGCTGAAATTTTTTACTAGCTGAATTGTGCCCCTTTTTTTTTCCAATGAGGTTACACGCTGAGTTTCTTATAACCTTTGTCGCTTCCCACGCCGCACTCTTTTCTATCAGTCACGCCGTCGCTCATTCCTCATGTTGTGCGCTACTTCATTGTTCCTCCTTTCGCCCACGCTCAATTACTGCTCAGTCATTACCCTTTTGACAGCCTTTGGGGACGCGTACAACAGCACGCGTTGCCAGGAATGTTTCCAATAAAAATGTCACTTTACGTAGTTTCAATCAGCGCTGCGTCGCTTTACATGACAATTCCCTACCACAACTTTTACCTGGTATAATTCCGGCAGGGCGACACCCTAGGCAAGGCTTTCTTCAAGTTGACGCTCGCCCGGTGTATTTTCTATGCAGCAGTTCGCGTGTGTAATGTTATTTCCAGACCTTAATCTCTTCCGCCTTTGGCTCTCCGCTCGAGAAATTCCGTTGTTTTCATTATGTTACTTGTACCTTCTTGCTCTGTGTTGAGGTCGTGTCCACCTTTCGCGTCCCGTCCTCGTCGCCAGTGTAGCATCGCCTAATGAAGTGAAGAATGACGCCTGGCAGGGTTCAAACGATGCTTTATTAACTTCTAGATGACAACGACCTCAGCCACAGCTGACCGAGGGAGAATTACATTCACCTCTTCTCAGGGCGCTCGCCTTGGAACGCTCTCGATGTTGATATTCGATATGATGTCACAGTCGAGTGTTCCACGGTGTTCAGAGGGACGGGGGTGGAGGAGAAATACATAAGGACGATACCACAACAGGTTATTGTAGCTCTGCAGAACCCCACTCTATATATAAATGAGGTGGTGTCTTTGCTTTGGGTTACTAACATGGAGCAGTGGTAATCCAAACAATCGTTCATTAATGATTTACACACTCAGATCACTAGAAACAGAATATGTATTTCAACATTTTTATTTTAAAATTGTTATTTTGAGATGTCGAGATCTAATGCACAAAATTGGTAACATCACAGAAGTTAATAAAAGGAAGAAAATCTTTTCAATAGCAGTGAAAACAGGGAAACATCGTAACATTATAGCCTTATAGCCCGCCGTAGAGGGCTATACCGGCTATTAAAGGCCCTCTCCAGCGTTAAAGGCCCCGAGCCGAAGGCGAGGGCCTTTAACAAGGGAGAGGGACTTTAATAGCGGTATAGCCCATTTACGAAGGGCTATAAGGCTATTAGAACAATCTGCCACTAGAGGGCAGAATGTTCTAACAAAAAAAACAAAGCCTTTTGGGAGCGTGAGGGGATTGGAATCCCCTCAGGCTCCCTGAAGCCTTTGTTCACAGCCAAAGCTGTGAACAAAGAAACATTGGAATGTTGGAGCTCCGGTCTTATACCCGCCATTATAAGCCCCGAGCACTCCATTGTTTTCAATGGAGCTCCCAACATCCCGATGTTCTAAAACAATTTATAGCTCTTAAACCCTCACTATGCTACCTCTAAATGCAGATGAATAAATAATAAGTCTGAGTTTCGGAGCTTGTACAACAGGGTTTGAGTCTGTTTGGAATAGCTTGTGAGCTATTTTGAGCACAAGGCCAAGAGTTAGGAAAGTGTTTCTACGAGAGAACACAATCCTGGCACCAGTTTGTGAATGCAGAAGGGAATGCTTCGCAGAGCCTCTGGAAGACTTGCTTGAGGCTTCTTTGATCGAGATGGAAAATGTTGCCGTGTTTATTTGGATCTGCGTCTACGACCTCCTATGTCTGACATGGATGACGGGCATTAAGGAGTGCGACCCACATGTTTCCTTATGGAATATAAGGAATCAATCAGGCTACATTATTTTGGCTATGGATGTTATATGACCTTGTAAAAAAGGCACCTGCCCCAGACTGATGTCGCACTGGGGGTTTTGTTGATGTCTATACCTGAATGACTTGACACTTTCACAGTTATTGGAAAGAGGCAGAGACAACATCTGTGTCAAAGGCAGACATGTTCATGATTCTGCAAAGTTTGAGGAAAAATGGCAGTCTCTATTGTCAAAGATGCCAAACTCCATCCCCTAGGATAGATTCGGGGCCAAGGGTAAACAAGCTGGACAGGCTAATGAAAATAGAAACTACAGAACCTATGGAACCTGTGCTGTATGTGTTCCAGAACCTGAAACTAAAAGAAAGAAGCCGAAAAGCAAGGGGTCAAATTAATAGAATTATGGAGGGAACAGTAATAAAGTGTATGACATTTCTGGAATTATTTCTCAGCTAAATAGTCAATACATCATCACTGAATGTGTTTTTAATTGATCTTGCTTATCAGAGATATTATACATTTACAGAATAAAAGCACAAAAAAACGTGCATTTAAAATAACAATTCATCTCTTGTTACATGTTCAATAGCACATGACTTCAAACTGAAATGAAAAAGGAGTCTGTGCTGGAAGACATGATACTCACAAGACCATGTTCCCTCCACTAATCAATAGATATAACTCACAGCCAAATGTAAATTCCAATAGTTTCTATTGATCCGTGTCCCACATTCATTTGGAGTCTGCAAATCATCCTAACAGAGGATAAACAGATAATCTATACGTCAGTTCAAGGTCAATGCTACGTACATACATCCATCCAATGAGACACAAGAGAAGGCCGGCCCGGCCCACCTGTGCCGCCTTCACCTCCTTCCAACAGGAAGACGAGGCTTAGGAGGGCTCCACTGTCTACATCCCCCGGCTCCAGACTAGGGGTAGACTGCTTGCAGCTAAGGGAAGCTGTAACTTCTCAAAGCCAATATGGAGCTAAATTATCAATGCTTTGCTCCAGTGCAAAGTCATGTAAAGGGGCACTAAGTATTGATCGTTTATTTTCTTTCCAGTAAATAACTTTGCACTGGAGATCATTCCTTATCCCCTTGGCCGCGGCGGTAATTCCGCCGCGGTGCTAGGGGGGGAGGGGGAGCCACGCGGCGCCACCATGCTCGTGACGGAACCACTCCGCCACGAGCCGCGGTGGCGCTGTGCTTATGATGGAATGGTTCAGTCACGGCCCGCCCGCTTAATGGAACGTCCAGCGCGGGCGCGGAATCAGCGCCGCGCAGGCGCGGCGGCCGGGCCGTGACGGAACCATTCCGCCACCAGCAAAGCCCCACTTTGGCTCGTGACGGAATGGTTCCGTCACGAGCACGCAAGGTGTTAAAGTGTCACAAACATCGCTTTGTTTGCTTTGTGTTACTTTGTGTCACGGGGTGTCCTATAAGTGGTAAATGAGCATTCCCAGGCTTCCACCCATGTTTCTGTTGCAAAGCGCTATCTACCCACAACCTCTAACAAGGAAAAATGTTTTTATTTCGTCTAAGTTTAGAAACATTTATTGAGTGTTGCACACATGTAATGTGTGAAAAGCTTTAACGGCGGCCGCGATTTTGCGGAAGTGCCCCGCGTCGGCCATTGGCCGACGGCAACACTGGGGAGGTAGTGCTGCCGTCGGCCAATGGCCGACGGCAACACGGAACGGGTTAAAGTTACACTTAGCATAGGATTATTGTACTGAAAGGGAAGGGCATTCTTTTAGTACAAAATGTATGCAATACATCCCGCACACCTTGGCACTAGAGTGCAAAAGTGTCTGCATAGTGCCAGGCAGGCTGTTTGTGCAGCAGCACTAGGGAAGAGGGCTGTGGGCCATTTTTCATAAACATGGCTCTGTGATATTCTCACCCCCTTTATTTGCTGAGCTATTTTGTGTCACTGTGTGTCACTTTCTAGGTCTCGCAGACCTAGCGCTGGAGCACGCATGCGCTCCTCGCACTGCGAGGCTTATTGCGATCGAAAAAAACTTTAGTAGTGCACTTGTAGCCATGCCCATCATTGCTATTGGCTGGCGTCACCGTTTACGCTAAACGCTGGCCTCCGATTGAAAGTGAGACTTTTTTGTTACCGCCCAGCCTCCTTTTGGTCCCGCCCATCCGGACTGGATTGTTTGCTTGCGGCGTAACACGCTCTCTTAGCATTAGTCGGTATAACACAGTCTCCTTGCATTAGTCTGTGGGCACTTTTTTTCTCATTCGCGCACATCGGCTACTGTTGTACTGGTTGAAAGATCTGTTATTTTATTTAGAGCACCATGGATGTAGAAAAAACTGCTGTAACAAGCACAGTATCACACACATTGTGGTGAAATATTATGCCACTGTTTCTCTGCGCATTTCCTGGCAGCGGGCAGTAGGTTCTATTTATTTTGATGGGCGCCCCTCTCCCGTTCTGTCCGTGGTTCCGCCCTGCTTGTGCGTGTGCGCGGCACTGCATTGTGCTCCGGAAAGTCATCTTTTATTCTGCCGCTGATGGATGCAGCCGCGTATTTCGGACTCGGGGTTTATCGCCGTCAGCGGCTCTGAAAGTCATCCATCAGGGACGCTTTTATTGCTGTTAATGTCCTGAACATGTAGCTCGTAGCGCCAACAATATCCAGGCGAGTGGCTGCCACCGAAGCACGTTCTCCTCTGTGCCTGAGAGTTCACATTGGAGCAGTCGTTCAAGGGTACAGTGTGTCTTACGCCCTCCTCGAAGTATTTGGGCCTCATGAAGAAGCTGTAGTATTGTGCGTTTGTGTATGTGTGTGTGTGTAAGTGTCTTTGTTGCCGTTTGCCGAGTGTGTGTGCATATATGTAATTGTGTGTGTATGTATGTTGTGCGTGTGTATATAGGTGCATGTATGTTAATTCCCGTGTGTAGATTTTGTGTCTGCGTAGTTTTGTGTGTGTGTATAGTTGTGTTGGTGCATGTATGTTGAATCTCTGTGTAGTTTTTGTGTCTGCGTCGTTGTGTGTAAGTGGCCATTTTTTCAAAGCGGTGGTAAGCAAAGAAGGTAACGCCGTTTGTGTTCATCGCCCCTTCAGTACCCGCGGAAAGAAGGGCATTAGCCGGGCTGTAAAGTCAAGGAGGTTTTTGATGGTTTTCGCAGTTAGAGGGTGAACCAGGGTTTCTGCAGGCCAGGAGCAGAGAATCACACCTCCTTTGCTGGCAGAGGTTTACAATATCCTGTTTGCAGTCTGTCCAGAATTGAAAATGACACCTCACAAACTACCTTAGACATACAAACAGCAGCACCGACAGACATGCTGAATGAAGAGAGGATGCAGCCTAACGTCTAGAGTGATGCAAATGACACATCAATCAAATGATATAGGAGACATGTCCTACCGAGTTATAAATAACAAGCATTTGCAATGCAATAGGTCTCGCATTTACGCAAGTTTAAGCTATTGGCATTGTACATGACAATGGGTTTGATTCATGTTTTAAAAACGAAAACAAAAATGAAAGGCATTGTTATTTGCAACGTCTATAGCTCAAACTCGCGTAAATGCAAGACCTATTGTATTGCACATACTTGTTTAGTAAATGTGTCATTAGTAGTGTTCGGAACTGTGGAAATACTCTGGATGGCGCCTAGTCTACCGTGCCAACGCCTGCAAAGTATGGCCTCTCAGAGTTACACCAAGAACCGGACAAGGAGTTGCCTCTTTGAGGAGCACCTTGCTGATGAAAGGGCCCTTTCTCCTGCAACAGATATGCCTCCCTGGGGACCTGCTACTAGGCCAACAAATAGATCACTGCCCGGGATCTGCAGCTCTAGATTAGATGGAAGAGGCAGGATCCGACTGCTCGGCTCCGGTAGTGTCTTGGACACTTCTTGTTCTGTGAGTCTAGAGGTGGCGAAGGACTCCATATATTAATCTCACCAGCAATGACCAGTGTCCATCGAGGAGCCTTTAGAGAACCGGGTTCTATTCAGCCTGGCTGATGAGGGTTGAAACTCCGCAAGTTCCGCACACCCATAGAATATACTATGTAACACACAGATAACAATAAACTCAAGGTGCGGTGAGAGCTGTGTCTTTTAACCCCTCCCGTGTTCATGACGAGCTCAGCTCGTCATGAGGCACGGTTGCGCTGTGCTCATGACGTGCTGAGCTCGTCATGACCCGTGCGGCGCTCGAATGAGGGGATAATTCCCCTGCTGTGCTGAGCGTTCCACGAAAACAGATGTGGTCATGACGAGCTGAGCTCGTCATGAGCACAGCGCCACCGTGCAGCGTGACGAACTGAGCTCGTCACAAGCACGGTGGCGCTGCACGCGCCCCCACTTCCCCCAGCACCGCAGGGGGAATTAGCCCCACGGCGAAGGGGTTAACAAGAATAGGTCTCGATTCACAAATAGGAAATGCAGGATAGTTGGTGTGAGCTGCTTGGATAACATAGGGGTCTAATATTGGGGCACAGCCCCCCGCACTGCATAGAAGGTACACAGTAAGAGGCATTTTTACATTTAACATGAGTGCCAATGAAGAACGGTATTGTGGTCAGTAATTGTTAGAAATAGGATTTCTGGTTGGCTAGGGCATGCGCCAAAGCCAGGCAGAAACCACCACTCTAGTCGGGGCAAGGGAGTTACAAGCCAAAGATAACCCCTGCTGACCCCCTTGGTAGCTTGGCACGAGCAGTCAGGCTTATCCCGGAGGCAATGTGCAAAGCGTTTGCGCAACACACACATTCAGCAGCGACACACTAGGCACACCACAAAAAGGAACTCCACCCAAGGATATATATAAAAATAGCCTTTGTTTTATCATGAACACATTAGATCATAACCACACATATACTGTGCCAACTGGCACCAGGTAGTAATTTACAAGGGATTATATACAGGACAGGGCCAATCGGGCCACTGTCAGCACCATAAGGACAGGTAGTAAAACACAACCAGTAACTACTGGCAAAATACTGTACTCAGCATTATCACAAGCATCATAAACGCATTATGTCTGCATCACATTAGGCAAAAACACATTATGCATTAGCATTAGGCATCACATTAGGCATACATCCTAATAACCAGCAGTGCACCCCAGTAACACTAGGAAGGTACACACATCATCTGGGGGCCTTACGTCAAACCAGGACACCAAATGACCCCAGGCAAACTCGCCCTCCTTGGGGCCCGTCTCGGCTGCCCCAAAAGTCAGGGCGCTGTAAACATAGGGCCTTTCACCAGGCCCTCCGGCTGCCAATGCAACCACCAAAAATGTGCGCAATGCAGTCGGGGCGAGGGGGCGTCTCACTTCTTCCTCGTTATGAAGAGAAATGCCTTCGCTGTTGCAGCTGCCCGCGCGCTCGCGGTGCAGCTGGGGAAAATGAGCCTTGGCACTACAGTGCCTTGAGAGCCCCACTCTGGGACTCTTACAACCGAATTGCCCCCACGTTGCAGCTGCCCGCGCTCCTGCGATGCAGCTGTGGAAATTGGACAGCGACTCGCAGGGCCACTCAAGCCCTCTCACCGGGACTCTAAAATGCCATGCGCCCACGTAGTAGCCGCCTGCAATCTGCGGTGCGGCTGGAAAACAGCCCTGGCATCAACACTGCCCAATGTGAGCCCCACTCACCGGGGCTCTCTTTCCTCTCCGCTGCAAGCTCCTTCCGGTCGCGTTGGCGACGGTCCTCTGCACGAATGTGGGGTAGGCTCCCGCCGGGATTCTCCTGGAAGTACCAAAATGCAGGGTAGGCTCCCGCTTCTCAGTGCATAAATGCGGGGTAGGCTCCGGCTTCTCCTAAGGACCACAGGGGAATCCCCACATCGGGATTCCCTCAGGGCACTTCGTAGCCCAGCACAGCAGGGATAAAGTGCTCCTCTCGTCCTCTGGCAAGGTCGGAGTCCCCCTGTCTGGGGCTCCAGCAGTCCCTCGTGGCGGTTTCTCCTGGGGCCCAACAGGTCCAAACAGCACCCAAGAACAGTACACCTTACAAGGGGTCACAGCCCCAATACTTATACTACATTTCCCTTTGTCCTGCCCTGACACAGGGCTTGGGGAACCAGTCTCAACTGGTGCTGGGGGGTACTGGAGCCCTCTGTTGTCAGGTGGGGGCTCGGTCATCAGACACACCACAGGGGGGCAGAGCCAGCATTCACTCAGGCAAGCACAGACCTATTCAGGGTCAGGGGACTACTCCTCCCACTACTCCAAAAGCAGATCTGCTGATTGAGCCTAGCACTGACTCACCCTGCCCCTCTGAAGCCACACGCCTCACCAGTCCCTGTCACTCCACAGCCAGACATGCAATACACATCAGGCCCACAGCCCACAGAAATGCCAACTTCTAAAAGTGGCATTTCTAAAATAGTGATCATAAATCTGCACACACCATTATGCAGCATTTATTATCAGTATTCCAAACATATCAAACTTGACCACGCTGCTCCACTCATAACAGGAATTACCACTTAAAAAACATATCAGGGAATCCCCAATGCATTCCTATGAGAGGGCAGCCTCACATCAGTGAGAAACCAAAATGGCTGTTTGTCACTACCGGGACATGTCACGCACTTAAGGTACAGGTCCTACCCTTTACCTACAATGCCCACTTCCCATAGGGCTAGCTAGGGCCCACCTTAGGGGTGACTGACATGCAGTAAAAGGGGGGTCACAGACATGGCACACACTTTATGTGCCACGTCACAGCGGCAGTAACTCTGCGCGCACAGGCCCTGCAATGCCCGAGGCCTGAGATAGGTTTGAAAAGCTACTTTGGTGGGTGGCGCAAGCAGCGCTTCAAGCCCACCGGTAGCATTTAATTTACCGGCCCGGGTATCTGAGATTCCACTTTTAAAGGGACTGATACGTAAATTAAATACGCCAAACAGGTGTAGACCAATCTTACAATGTTTACCACAGAGAGCAAAAGATCAGGGATGACTCTACAAAAAGGGCCAAGTCCACCAGTAATCAAAGTTCAAGAGCGAGACCAGTTATAGCTCTAACTGGCTCCAAATTTCAGTTTTAAAAGCAGTGGGGTTACTGGTACTGAAACAGAGACACATCCAAGTTAGGTCCAGAGGGGTACCAAACATTAGGGTCCTGAGCCCCTCAAATGACTTACCATTGTCAAAAACGTTCAGGTGATGAACAAAGCCAGGGGGACAAGGAGGACGTGTACTAAAACCTGTTGCAACTGGGCAGCTGGGCTTTAGGGTCAGGGTCTTACCACAGCTTTCACTTTCAATATCTCTGGGTTTGTAAACCGGGCAGAGGTGAGTGGAATGGTTTAAGAACCCAGTGCAGCCATCTTCCACGTATAGGACACTATGATATGACGTAAGGTGAGAGGGACAACCCTTTGGGGCCTCTGGGGTTGTAAGGAGGGCACAAAAAGGTAAGGCAAGGGGCGTAGCATAAAAAGGTGGTCAGGCAAGGGCATAAAAAGAAGGTCAGGAAAGGGTCTAGGCATAAAAAGAAGGTCAGGCAAGGGGCGGGGTATAAAAAGAAGGTCAGGCAAGGGGCAGGACATAAAAAGATCAGGCAAGGGCATAAAAGGAAGGTCAGGCAAGGGGCGGGGTATAAAAAGAAGGTCAGGCAAGCGGCGGGGTATAAAAAGAAGGTCAGGCAAGGGGCGGGACATAAAAAGGTCAGGCAAGGGCATAAAAGGAAGGTCAGGCAAGGGGCGGGACATAACAAGGTCAGGCAAGGGCATAAAAGGAAGGTCAGGCAAGGGGCGGGGTATAAAAAGAAGGTCAGGCAAGCGGCGGGGTATAAAAAGAAGGTCAGGCAAGGGGCGGGACATAAAAAGGTCAGGCAAGGGCATAAAAGGAGGGTCAGGCAAGGAGCGGGGCATAAAAAGGTCAGGCAAGGGCATAAAAGGAAGGTCAGGAAAGGGGCGGGCTGACTCACCAGCAACCGCTGTGCTACCGGTCCCAACACTGCTGAAGGTGATCCATGCGTATTAATGGGAGAACGCGGGATCAGCGTAACATACCTAAGAGGCACAAACACGTCAAAATATTCACACCTCCTGTCTAGATAGAGCAGTAGGTGTACGCCCCGAAATGATGTATTTTGGGCCTATCTCCCGTCACTGGCACAATGTTTATTAGGATGAAATAGACCTCCTTTGCACGGGAGTCTGATAAGTGATGGGTGCAATTACACGTAAAACTATTTCTGTATCTTCTTGTCTCTTCACATCAGGCCCGGTTCTAGCGGGTGGGCCGGGTGGGCCAGGCCCACCCAAACATGAGCCTGGCCCATCCAAACGGGATCCTTGGCCGTCAGCAGTAAGGGCTTGATGGCAGGCGCGCACCGGCATTGACCTTAAAGGGCTGTCTGGGTGTGTGCGCGCCGGGCTGAGACAGCTTCCCGGGCGCGCACACACACAGACAGACAGTTTTAGAGATTATCACAGCCGCACCCGAGTACTTAACAGGTCTTTAAAGACCATTAACATGTTAACGAGGCTTTGTTTATTTTGTCACCCCTTCATCTCTGCTTGGCGAAAGGTGACAAATCCTTTCATTGACACTGCTAACCTTTGGTAACCTTTGCCTCCTGTCCTGCTGCGTTGATATTCCTTTTTCTAAGCAGCACAGGAGAAAAGAAGTTTGTTTATTCCTAGTCACCTTTTCTAACCCCTGCAGCGGCTTATCACATCAGGCTGTGACACAAAGTTTGAGGAATGGAGTAGGTAAGAGAATGTGTTACTACACTTTTTAAAATCTGACCAGGCCCAGCAGGACACATACTTCGTGTGTGCTTCATTTAAACAGCATTTATCATTATCATGGCCAATGCAGGATAACAATAACACAATACAAACTGCCCAGAGAACACTGGTGATTAATAATCCTGCTGGAGGGCAATCATTTGTCTGTTGGTAGTTTTTAAATGCAGATGAACTGTATTTTATGTGGATAGCTCAGTGGGTTACTGCCTTTGTCACAGAGATCCTTGTGTTACTTGCAGTACAGAAGTTACAATCCTAACATAGCGCAGTGACCAATGAACTGTCATTGAAGAGCTGCCTACAAACATGAATGGTACAGTTAGAACTTTGTTTTTTTCTTTTGTAATATAGTTAGAACTTCCCTAGGCTTTTCATTATTCTAATGTTGCTAAAATGAGTATGTTTGGGCAGATATACATTTTTATCAGTAAAGCTGACCCCCATGGAATACTCTTTAAATAGTTGTGTTTCCCCAGACCAAACCCTCTTAAAATATACTGCCCACCAGTATGGATGACACGTGATTCCTACACCTTGTAATCCTCATTGGCTTATATGACATTCCCTATAGACTGATTTACATACTTGTATGATTCATTGTCTCTGTATAATGTGTGCGCGGTGTAAAGTACTGACACACACTACATTGATATGAGTAGCGCTATACAACAAATGAAATGCATATGAGAGAGGAGCTATGGAGCGATGAGGGGCACTGTGGGAGGGTGGCAGTGAGGGAATCAGAGGAAGAGGTCATGAGGGGGAGGGGCTACAGAGAGATGAGGGGCGCTGGTGGAGGGTGGCAGTGAGGGAGTCAGAAGAGGAGGTCATGAGGGGGAGGGGCTATGGGGATATGAGGGGCACTTGTGGCGTGAGGTAGTGAGGAAATCCGAGGAGGAGGTCAATAGGGGGGCCATGGAGGGATGAGGGGCACTGTTGGAAGGTGGTAGTGAAGGTATTTACAGAGAAAGAGGTTATTGGTGCGGTGCCAACAAAGACTTTCACATTAGCGCTAAAGCCGGCCCTGTCATGGCGTTTTTGTTTATTTAATTAGCAGTCGGGTCATAAGGGCTACTGTGAAACATACTTTAAAGTGCGTGCTAATTATATTTACTGCTATATTCAATGTTTTAAGTTTGAAGGTGTTTTTTCTAATGTTTTACCGGGAAAAATGAAAGTGGAGCCCGATGGTGCCTGATATGGGGCTGCGGCCCAAGGTCAGCCTTGAGATTCGGTGCACTGGAGAGGAGTAGTGGATATTCAAGCCTGTAAGGGAGTGAGTGCGTTGCAGACTCCGGGGTCAGGTGGAGGTAGTAATGAAGAGAGATTCTCCCTGAAGGCTCGCACAGAGGGAGCCCGAGAAGTGTCACTTGCCTGAAACTCCCACCTCAGAAACCTCCTCTTCCCATCAAAGGAACATTACATGGAAAAAACACTTTCTGAGAGTGATCACATTTAGAAAGAGATTTGGAAAAGAGTGCGTTTTACTGGGCCTTGTAAGACTAAGAAGAGATAAAGGAGGGCCCTGACGCAGGCCTGCCCAGACATATATGCGACACATCGAGCCCGCAGTGGCCCACCCAAATGCACCCTTGGCCCACCCAAATAGAAATTCCTGGAGCCGGGCCTGCTTCACATTATTTCCAAATGAAATTTGCCCACGTGCTTTGATCGCACGCTCCACCGTCTCATTCCAGGGTGTTGCCTGAGCAGTGGGGTGTGTGGTGTCCTCCTACCTACTGAACACTGACGTCATGATTCACGGGCCCCAGCACCTTTCCTTACCCCCTAACTCTCTCATCTACTATTCATTGACGTCATGATTGACGGGTTTAAACCCTCTGTACCTCGCAGGCAAGCCTGAAGCTCTCAGGACACCAGCGTAACACAGGCCCCTGCGGCGCACGGGCCCCAAACCCCATGTACACCTCCAACCTCCCAAGGGCCCCTATGGACCCCAAGGCATATCTGTGAGCTATGGGAGACTCCGGGCCCCTCATCACTTTCTGCAGGGGCCCCATCATTTTGCATTATGCCCCTGCACCAGAGGTTCCATTAACAGGAGCTCGGTGGGTCTGGGCGCCTGTTGCAGCAGCTGTCCGAGGGCTCTGAGGATACTAAGGGGCCACAGTTGTTTCCTGGACCTGTCTGGAGCGCTCTGTATTCGGAGTTAACGCCTCTGTGCCGCCCCAAGGAAGCTGCCGCCATTCACACAGCGCCCCAAGTAAGGGGTCCATTCCTATGGCCAGTCACGTGCTTGAGCCAGGGTTCTGAGGGGAGGTGCCGAATTCATGTAAATCACCCCAAAGATGACGCACATTCACCATGGAGGGCCCTAGGACTCTCGGGCCCCCTCCCGACCCCACTGCCAGTCAGCTACCGCATGCTCGGTGTAGAGGCGGGGGGCACCCCCTTGAACTTTCCAGCCAACCATCTTTGGCGATCTTCCGTAAACTTCTGAAGACTTGGCTCTTCTCCCAGGCTTACTAAATTGTGTGGCATTAGCCTTTTTGTTTCCCCATGTTTGTATGTTGCTTGCGCCTTGATGCCCTTGTGGTTAAGTTTGCGCATTACAAGACATCCTTCATTCATTCATTAATTCACCCCTAAGACCCTTCAGGATTGGCAGAGGGGTCTCACCCAGAGCTGTGCCATAGGGAACCTTGGAGACCCCAACACCCGCACCCGTGGGGGGCCCTCCTCAAGGGGCAGTGGGGGGAGGCACTCACGCAAAGACGCACTTGAAGGGGAGGCCAGAGGAAGGGCTGTCTCTTAGAGCGGATTAGTGGATGGACGGATGTAGCAGCCCCTCAAGCCTTAGATTCACGAGGACTGGCGCCCATGCACCAGGGGGCGCTCTTGCAGCACACACTGCTGTGACACTCGGTCCTGAAGCATTGAATGGATGAATGTGTAACTGCTTCAAAGTAACAGACTAGCACTGACACACTCTGGAGAAGGCCTGCTGTCTACACCTGCCTTTGTGCTGTGACGGATGAAGCATGACGTGTAAACCTACAAGACCCACAGTGGGGTAGGGGCAGGGCTGTTGAAGCCCAGCTAACCACCTGGTGAGTCACCGCTGTCCTGGTGTGTTAGAGGAGTCACAGCGCATGTCATCGAGTGACTGACTCTCCCTCGGGGTTCAGTGGGGACCCACTTTCCACTCCTGCCTCCAGGACCTCTGTCCCCTTTACGCATCACGAGTGGGACTCCGCCCATCTGAAGGACTGGACTTTTTAACAGTACCAGCGGTGCCAGGGAACAACACCTATAACCTTCATGGGATACCTGTTTCGGCGCACAAACTACAGAGACACGGGACACTTCCTTCGGCGTCAAAGATTCAAGGTTTATTTACTGCAGGGAACACAGAAGTCACAACAAGTACAACACGTGCAACTTGGGGAGACTGCTTCGAATTGGTTCTGTGGAGCGCTCCTTTTATACAGAATTTACTCATAGGACAACATGGTACACAAAAGTTTACAACCTGGTTCCCATAATTATCCCCCAGAGGGGTCGCTTTGGTCACTTTGGTTCACATAAAGTCCGGAACATAAGTGCGGAAACATTTGGCGGTTCCCAACTGTAAAAACCCATCTTCCCAACATTAGTGAATTCCAATCGGCAGTAAAACAGATCGAAATAGGGACAAAGACAGGTGCAGAGGAAGATGGAGACAGTGGGAGATCGAAAAGGGTGTAAAAGGGGAGGTATCGGGAAACACGAGATACAGGCATCAAAGGGACGTGCCTAATGAGATGCACGGCTGAGACAATAAACCGGCACGGCAGAAGCGCCTCAAGCGGGGCCATCTGCCTTACAGTATCATCCCCCTCATCGTAAAAGATATTTACAAAGAACATGTGTCTTCCACAAATATCTTGAGAGTCCCAGGGTAACGAAGCGGACAGTGTCCGTTCGCTGGCTACTTGAGGGCAAGAGACAAAATGGATGCCGTATCTAAGATGGAACCCGTGGGTACAGATGAAAAACCCACATATCAAACGAACGGTTTAAGTTAGCACAGCGAAACTGCGCATACTTACTAAACTCGTCATTTGCGGTTCTTAGATACCAGACTCGACCATATTCGTGCGAGTCGAAAACATCACTTACAATTGTCACGGAACCTCAGACGCTCCTTTTGCCCTCATGTAGGCAAGCACTAGTCGGAATCATATTTGATATTCATCAGACCCTCGAGATGTTGTTGTAGCATAACTCTGTCCAACCGAGACCCTTTGGTAACAGGTGGCTGTCTCATACACGTTGTAGCACAGAGGCCACATAAGGCAGGACCGCACTGCACGCAAAGGCAACACGTGAACAGGAACGCTACAACGACTCCAATGATCATCAGAATCTTCCAACCCCAAGTCGACATCAGGCCCCAAAACCATCCAAGTAGCGTCCAATCCCCTACATCCACGTGTATGGATTCGGAGATCTTATGCAACTTCGAGATGGCTTGATAGACAGTCGGAGCGTTATCAGGAATGAAAATACAGCAGCTCGAATGGATCACCTTACATACCCCACCTCGATCTGCTAAGATCACGTCTAAAACCATACGGTTTTGTAACGTCATAAGTCTATCCGCCTGAAGTTCTGTGGTGATATTACCAAGGGCACTGGCAGTAATATTAGCTGTCGATTCTACCACTCGAGTCAACTGTCTCAGGTTCCTACTATTAACCATAGGTCCCCAAAATGGGAGGAAACCCTTGAAAAAGTCTCCTGCCTCTTGACCGGCAGTATCCTCTTCGCTAATTACGCCTCTCACAACTCTAGTTTTGTGATAATCTGCATCTACAGTAAACGTCGGAGGCAACAAGTTTGCGATAAAACATGAGCCCATGAAGTCAGAGGGCAACCATGCATACGCACGATCATGACAAATAAAGTATGTACCCTTGGCAGCCAAAAACACAGGGGACGAGACCATTGGCAAAATATAATTTTCAGTGCAAGCACTCTCTCCAAGTCGGGCTTTTGATCTACGGCCGCGACCTATTAAACAAAAATTACCAATGTGGGGTACGACCCATATCGGAGGCGAGTTTTTAAGCTGTTTTTCACCAGTGAACACACTATATTCGCCTCTACTTAGGACCCCATAGGCTTGTACCTCTTCTTCAGGGATAAGCGAGGGATCATAGATATCGCTATCTAAATCCTCTATTGCTATAGACAAAGATTTTTGGTACGAAGTAGGACCAGAGTAGGGGGAACGTGGTTCTCGAATGGGGTGGAAACCTAGTGCGCTTTGAAACATTGTTTGAAATGCTCGAGCAGACCCTTGGGAGCTATACGGTAACACCAGATATGGAATTCCCTTATCCGTAGTATGCGGCATCAACCCACACACCCAACAATTAGTAGTTTTAACCACTAACTGATGCTGATGAAGGAGCTGAATAAAGGAATTGTTGCGGAATTCTGCACGTCTAGCCTGCTCGTGTTCAGGTAAGATGTGAAAAGAATGAGGAGAAACAGTGGAGATGAGTTTAAGGTCAGGGGTAGGAGTAGGTATGGTAGAGGGCAAGAAGTAAGACATTGTGTAATATACTCCACCCGCCAATAATGCAGAAACAATTACAAACAGTACGAATATTTGGAACACAAAACATTTGGTACGACTGAGTTGCTGCAGCTTGAATCTTTGTGCTTGAGCTCTTTCCAAGTCCATCAGCTTTGAAAATGCCATTCCCTATGACCGTCCGCAACGTTTCTTGACGCACTTCGTTCTGTGTAGCAATAGTCAATTCCTAGGAGTTCCCAGGAACCGACGGTCTTTAACCTAGCGTCAAGACCTACTAACCAGGAGGAAGTACGCGCGCGGCCCTACGGCCTTCATTTCACAAATATATATATATATATGTATGAAAACAATGTCTCTCAGCTGTGGAAACAAAAAGTGTAAGGAACGAAGCTCAATGAATATGTACAAAATAATTACAATAGTATGAGTGTTCAAACTGATCATGGAAAACGGGATAATACACTTGTCAAGGGACAGAACGGTTTTTTATTAGTCTTTAGTGCTGGATCGCAAAAAATATCGGGTTTTCCCAGGACGTGTCTGTTCGTTAAACAAAAGATCCGTCGAAGGGGCAACGCCCTGTTGATCAGCTGAATGTTCTGGTCTTGAGTCTTCTGATGACAAGTGTTCAACAATGCCTTTTTGCTGCACCGAGGATTCTCCGACAGGTTGTGCGTCGCTGAAAGGTACAAACGCCGGCAATCCTTCGGTTTCAGTTGATGCAATGCCTTTCCTCACCCACGAGTCTGCTGGCAACGGGATGGGGACTTTCTTGGTATGGGTGGCATGCACCCAATTCTTCCGCCCCTCGAGACGAACTGCAGTTCTCGTGGCAAGGAGGACCTGATAGGGTCCAGTGAACCTGGGATCCAAATTGTTCTTGCGCGAAAAGTTTCGTGTTACCACCCAATCTCCGGGCTGGAGCGGGTGGCCTGGACCCTCCGTCTGCATCGGCAATGCTTCGTGAACCTGTTGGTGAATTAACCTCAGTTTAGCAGTCAAGTCATGAAGATAATCGATCAACATTGGATACTCAAGATCACAAAAGGCACCCGGTCTAGGGACCCCCAAACATTGGCAGGACGACCGAACACTATTTCATAGGGACTGAGCCCTACTCGGGAGTGTACCGTTGCCCTTGTTGACAGCAATGCTAAGGGTAAAGCGTCAGGCCATGAAAGACCTGTCGTAGCCTGAATCTTTGCTAGTTTTAGTTTAAGGGTGCCATTGTACCCTTCAACCAAACCAGCTGACTGAGGATGATTGGCACTATGGAATTTCTGATTAATTCCAAGGCCCTTGCACACACTCTTCATCACACTCCCCACAAACTCACTTCCGTTGTCTGACCACACAATTCTAGGCATTCCATACCGAGGAAAGTATTCCTTCAGTAGGATTTTCGCAGTGGATAAAGCAGTATTGTCTTTGAGAGGATAGGCCTCAATCCATCGGGAGAATGCGCAAACAACAACTAAAACGTATTTCAAGTTATTGCATCGCTCCATATGGATGAAGTCCAATTGGATCACCTCAAAGGGACATGAAGGGGGAGCAAAACTACCAGGAGGAGTTGGGGTTCCCTTACCAGGATTGTACAACATACATACCATACAATTCTTAACCAAGCGTTCAGCACATTTCGTAATACCATCATTCTTCCACACAGGAAACAGCAATTTACAGATACCTTTCGCGCTAATATGTGCTAACCCATGTGCCATAGTCACAACAGCCAGCACATACGCATCAGGCAACATCCATCTTTTCTGTTCCGATAAGTCAATCCAACAACCATTCGCATCCAACTTTCCCGTACTTTCTTTCCACTTCGCCTTTTCAGTCTCGGTGGCCTTATTCTGAATTGCTTTCACACTCTCGATAGTGTTTTCACACATACTTGATTCTGCAGGCCACCTAACCGAACTCGTCACATACATTCGAGTGCTAAGGTTCCGGGCAGTCTCCTTAGCAGTCTCATCTGCAAACGCATTACCACGACCAACATCATCCGTCACCTTACGATGCGCACTACATTTAACAATCGCCACTTGCTTAGGCAACGTAAGTGCATCCAAAAGATCATTTACAAGCTGGCCATGTTGAATCTTCGTACCATGTGACGTAAGGAATCCTCTCTCTCTCCACAGTCGTCCAAAACTATGTGCCACACCAAACGCATACTGGCTATCTGTAAACACATTCACCCGTTTATCTTTAGACAACACACACGCTCTCGTCAAAGCAATTAACTCAGCAGCCTGAGCCGAATTCTGACTTAACCTTGCGTTTTCCACAATCGTTCTCAATGTAACTACAGCATACGCAGTTGTCACATCACCGTTCGGCAACTTGAAACAGGAACCATCCACATATAAAGTACCATCGGGATCTGTCAATGGAGTATCTTTTAGGTCAATGCGACCCTTAGTTTCCTCTTCAGTTTTGAGATAGCAGTCATGTACTGCTTCATCACTTGATTCTGTGTCGATCGGCAGCAATGTTGCTGGATTCAACACATTACATCGTCTTATCCGTATGTGACTGGCCAGCAACGTCAATTCATAACCAGACAATCTTGCACTTGTCAGATGTTGAGTTTTCGTTCGGTTCAATAGAGTGTCGACTGCATGCGGAACCATTACCGTGAGCATTTTATCCATGACTAGACCTGCGGACTGTCGAATGGACGCCGCAGCTGCCGCTGTTGCCCTTAAGCAACTTGGCAAGGCTCTTGCTACTGGGTCTAAAGTCGAAGAAAAGTAGGCACATGGGCGTTGCTTACCACCAAAAGGTTGTGTCAAAACACTCAACGCGCAACCATCCCTCTCGTGAACGTATAGTGTAAACGGCTTACTGTAGTCAGGAGTGCCCAACACAGGAGCCGAACACAACGCATTACGCAATTCAGAAAAACTTTTCTGACATTCTTCAGACCAAGGTACTGGGGATGAAACATCTTTGCATGTAAGGGCTATCAATGGTTTCGCCAACAATGAAAAATTTGGAATCCATTGTCTGCAGTAGGACGTAATACCTAAAAAGGCACGAACATCTCTTTGGGTTTTTGGCACAGTCATTCGGGAAATCGCTGCAATTTTCTCTGGGGTCAACCTTCTCCCTTCTTTTGACAATAAGTGACCTAGATAGGTAACTTCTTGACAACAATACTGTAGCTTTGAAGGCGATACCTTGTGGTGTAAGTCATGTAGATAGTGCAATAATGATACTGTAGCCGTTTTGCAAATAGCTTCTGTATCAGCTGCCACTAAAAGATCGTCTACGTATTGAATCAAAGCTGCACCTTTAGGTAATACAAAGGCATCAAGCTGTCCTTTAAGTGCTTGGCTGTAGATTGACGGACTCTCACAGTAGCCCTGTGGAGCGCGTTTTAGCCTAAAACTGCGACCTCCTAATGAAAATCCGAATAGGTCTCTGCTTTCCTCTGCAATTGGGATGCTAAAGAAAGCATTCTTTAGATCGATCACTGTGAACCAGGAGGCAGATGCCGGAATCATTGTTAATAAAGCCGTAATGTCAGGGACCACAGGAAATTGTGGAACCACTATTTTATTTACGTCTCTCAAATCTATAACGAAACGGTACACAGGAGGTTTAGTTGGGTCAGTTCGTTTCAGAATTGGCAATACAGGGCTATTACATACATTTCCACGAGTTTCTTCAACAACACCCTTTCCAATGAGATCATACACAATTGCTAACAGCGCTCGTTCACCCTCAAGAGAAATACGATATTGAGGTAAACGCGGTAATCGCGCATTTGGTTTCAATTGAATCACATAGGGTGGAATGTCTAACAGGCCCACGTCATTGGGACCTGTGGCCCATAGAGACGCAGGGAGGGAACTCAATTCCGGTGGGAATTTATCAACCGATAAATACATGGGAGAGATCACTCTCCGTCCCAATGTAAGTTCCACTCCTTCGGGGGAACAATACAATGTTGCATATAATCGTTTCAACAAATCCAGGCCCAAAAGATTTTCACCACAACCTGTAGATAGAATCAGTGGAGCCGTTAGCTCACGAGGTCCAATCATAAGAGGCAAAGGGTTAGAGACTGGGTTACTAACAGGGGCGCCAGAGAATCCGACGGAAACATTTGTTAAGCCAGACAAAGGTGCGCCAGGGAGTTTTGAATGCATGATGGAACTTTTCGTCGCACCAGTGTCTAACAGAAAAGGCTCAACTACACCTGATGTAGCCACTGCAACGTAAGGGCCACTCTGATCGACCGGAACTGACACTACTCCCTCTCTTTGTCGTTGGCTGTCCTAGTAATGGTCATTTACAACAGTTTCATGGTCTGCATAATAATCATCAACATTATACTGTGCAGATCGAACTGACCCCGCATTTCGCTGGTCAAAACAATTATTTGCGTCTGATTGATTTTGATAACGATCACTCTGATTGTGGAATGAACCACGACCTCTACCACGAGGTGCCTGTTGAGAACCACCACCACGGTTTCCACGTGTCGACACACCATTCAGACGGTCCCGTAAGGCAAGACAATCATATTTTAGGTGTCCCTCTTTCCTACAATATGCGCACTGATTGTACCCAAGTGAAGATCTATAATCAAAGTTGTCAGAGCGCGGCTGTGTCCTATCGGGCTGTGCTCGTGGTCGATACTGCTGTTGCGAATCATTTTGGTTTGATCGTGGAGGGTATGCTTGCTGCAACAAAACCTTCGTTTTGAGCTCCTTAGTTTTCTTTTCTACACGATCACTTTCTTCCTTTTCCTTATTCTCATAATACTGAGCCGTTGCTAGTATTTGCGCAGGAGTTGAAACTGCCCACGCACTTTCTGAATTCTTTAATTTGTTGCTTAGTTCAGGCAACAAATTCGACACAAATTTGTCAACGAATAACCGCTGGCCTCCCTCAGCGCCCATGTCCTGGCCGCTGTGGTCGACAAACGCTTCCTCAAACCTTGTAAAGAAATCTGAGACACTCTCGTCTTTCTTTTGCTTACAAGCTGATAACTTATCCCAGTTCACCTTCATCGCTGGCATGAGAGTTTTCATGAGCGTAATGATTTTCTGAGGCAAGTCCAAAATCAGCTGTTCAGGCTTGGCCCCACCAACTTGTAATGCATCAGCTGCTAGCAGTGCAGCCCAATCACCCCCTAATTCAACTGCGTGATTGGCTTGACGAATTTTAGCCCAAACTGGTTGCGGTACCACATTGCCAAACAACATGTCGATGTCGGCAATATTCATAATAGTAGCTTCTATCAGTTGTGATAACTCCTTATAATAACCAGCCGGATTTTTACGCGGATCGGGTAAGGATTGCTTCACTTGCAAAACTTCTGATCGTTTCCATGGAAGATGTATCCACACCCTTCGAAAATGCGGTAACACCACAGGGTTTGCATTAGGATCACCAGGCACCCACAGTGGCGGAACCTCTCTCATAGGATACTGACCAGGAACCGCTTTCCAGTTCTCAGTGGTATCATCTAATGATATCCGAGAATGTGCTGTCGGTCTGAATGCTAATAAGCGTTCCACGGCACGTCGTACATCGTCTCCTATAATCATACCGTTCGAAAAGTGACTCTGAAGTTCAATTATGTCGGACGGTACATTATCTACATCATCATTATACCATTCTTCTCTCAAAAAGTTACACATCTCCTCAAATACGAATCTCTGCGTAGGCTCATTAAACTGAGAAAACGTATCAAAGACTACACGTGGAGTGTAATTAGCAGGATGTCTTATCCACCTATGTGCCATTGTTACTAACGTCTCTTTCTCCCTACCACTAGGGATCTGACTCCGTCTCTGAGGAGTTTCAGATGAATCAGACGAAAATAACGGACCAGAAAGAGGTGAATAAAGAGTAGCAACAGAGTTAGGAACACGCTTACGAACAGAAGGAGAAAGAAAAACAGGGGCAACAACACTGGAGGTGAAAGAAGGCATAGTAGGAACGGACAAGATAGTTGGAGTAGCAGAAACAACAGTCTGCGAAGGTACAGGTACAGGAGCAGTAGGAACAAGAACAGGTGGTGAAACAAACGTAGGGTTAACAGCGGGCTGACCCGCAGCCGCTGGAGCAACAAGAGGTACAACAGGAGGTACTACAGGAGCAACTACAGGAGCAGTAGCACCCTGTACATAAGGAGGTGGTGATTTCATCAAGTATGACAGCAAGGAATCCTCCTTCAAATCTTCTTTTTTCTTTTCTAGATTATTCGGTAAAACTGGGTAACATTTATCTATTTTCATGTGATGCAATCTAGTAGCGATTTCCATTTCTTTTTCTTCTTTGTCTTGTCTACATTCTTTTATAGCTTGCATTACAGGAACGAACTCTTGCTTTTGATCCTTTTTAAGTTGTTTGATTTCTTTCTGCTTGGCCTCTTTACGCCATATCCGAAAGGAATCAAACATAGCTGGCCTAGCTTTCTTTAAAAATAATTTAGCCTCAAGATTATCTAAAATCGAAAGTTCAAAAGTTCCATGTGGTGGCCATCTAAGATCACCGTCTTTCTTTGTATAGCGGACCCAGTAATCATTATATATTATAGGACCCACCCCTTGTCGACTATAAAGATCATGTATCGGAGTTCCAACTGGAGGTATCGGACACGAGTCCTCCAACCGGGAATCCATTGCGCAACATTTGAAAATACGAAACAAATCACTATGGCTAGGCATCGTGCACACTAACCTAGTATCAAACTTCAAGGATTACCGAAGCAATAAAACCTCGTGTAAGACAAAACCCTCGGTTTTTGGCAATTGCAACTGTCAAATAATACTAAGGACCAATACTAAGAACCACAAATGCAATGGAACCATGCAATACAACAAAGCCTTAAGGCTATCACAAAGCTCGGAGAGCTAACCACAAAGCCTGAGGAGGCTATTACAAAGCTCAGTGAGCTATTACCACAAAGCCTTAAAGGCTAACCACAAAGCTTTCAAAAGCTAGAACAACCACTAAGGACTGGGAGCGACCCACAAATACTTAACTCAGAACTTCAATGGCGTCACCAGGAAGGCCCGTCTATCGTCTCGCTTGTACATAAGGTCTACGCCGGGCGTCGAAGACAGGTCGACAGTCAGGGCATCGGTCCGTCGCAGCCGTCAGGAGGCGGGAATCTTCGCAGGGAAAAACTTCGGGCCACTTATTTCGACAACAGGATCGATGAAGCGGGGTGCACCTTCCCTCGGAGATTTCACACGAAGTTCCTCACGATCATCAGGCTTTGGACCAGTACCGCTGAAGTCGCCCAACGTTGGGCGCCAACTGAAGGACTGGACTTTTTAACAGTACCAGCGGTGCCAGGGAACAACACCTATAACCTTCATGGGATACCTGTTTCGGCGCACAAACTACAGAGACACGGGACACTTCCTTCGGCGTCAAAGATTCAAGGTTTATTTACTGCAGGGAACACAGAAGTCACAACAAGTACAACACGTGCAACTTGGGGAGACTGCTTCGAATTGGTTCTGTGGAGCGCTCCTTTTATACAGAATTTACTCATAGGACAACATGGTACACAAAAGTTTACAACCTGGTTCCCATAATTATCCCCCAGAGGGGTCGCTTTGGTCACTTTGGTTCACATAAAGTCCGGAACATAAGTGCGGAAACATTTGGCGGTTCCCAACTGTAAAAACCCATCTTCCCAACATTAGTGAATTCCAATCGGCAGTAAAACAGATCGAAATAGGGACAAAGACAGGTGCAGAGGAAGATGGAGACAGTGGGAGATCGAAAAGGGTGTAAAAGGGGAGGTATCGGGAAACACGAGATACAGGCATCAAAGGGACGTGCCTAATGAGATGCACGGCTGAGACAATAAACCGGCACGACAGAAGCGCCTCAAGCGGGGCCATCTGCCTTACAGTATCATCCCCCTCATCGTAAAAGATATTTACAAAGAACATGTGTCTTCCACAAATATCTTGAGAGTCCCAGGGTAACGAAGCGGACAGTGTCCGTTCGCTGGCTACTTGAGGGCAAGAGACAAAATGGATGCCGTATCTAAGATGGAACCCGTGGGTACAGATGAAAAACCCACATATCAAACGAACGGTTTAAGTTAGCACAGCGAAACTGCGCATACTTACTAAACTCGTCATTTGCGGTTCTTAGATACCAGACTCGACCATATTCGTGCGAGTCGAAAACATCACTTACAATTGTCACGGAACCTCACATCACTCAGAATATGGACAACTCAGCTCTGCACGAGCAGGGCGCCCCTGGAGCCGAACACCACAAGGACACACACAGGACAGTGCACACAACTCCACACCACTCATGTCACGTCCCACCTTCCACAGGAAACAGCTCAAAACATGACACGAACTAGTCTCTCGCTGAAAACCCCCTCGTGGGGGGCTGGATAATGTCACTGTGTGTCCTGCTCGGACTTTGAGCTTTGCCAATCAACTCTTTAGTCACCGCACCGCACACCAAACCAGAAACAGCACCCCTCAGTCACCGCACACCAAACCAGAAACAGCACCACCCCTCAGTCACCGCACCGCACACCAAACCAGAAACAGCACCCCTCAGTCACCGCACACCAAACCAGAAACAGCACCACCCCTCAGTCACCGCACCGCACACCAAACCAGAAACAGCACCCAATAGTCACTGCACCGCACACCAAACCAGAAACAGCACCACCCCTCAGTCACCGCACACCAAACCAGAAACAGCACCCCTCAGTCACTGCACCGCACACCAAAGCAGAAACAGCACCCCTCAGTCCCCGCACCACACACCAAACCAGAAACAGCACCCCTCAGTCACCGCACACCAAACCAGAAACAGCACCACCCCTCAGTCACCGCACCGCACACCAAACCAGAAACAGCACCCAATAGTCACTGCACCGCACACCAAAGCAGAAACAGCACCCCTCAGTCCCCGCACCACACACCAAACCAGAAACAGCACCCAATAGTCACTGCACCGCACACCAAACCAGAAACAGCACCCAATAGTCACTGCACCGCACACCAAACCATAAACAGCACCCCTCAGTCCCCGCACCACACACCAAACCAGAAACAGCACCCCTCAGCCACCGCACCGCACACCAAACCAGAAACAGCATCCAATAGTCACTGCACCGCACACCAAACCATAAACAGCACCCCTCAGTCCCCGCACCGCACACCAAACCAGAAACAGCACCCCTCAGTCACCGCACTGCACATCAAACCAGAAACAGCATCCAATAGTCACTGCACCGCACACCAAACCAGAAACAGCACCCAATAGTCACTGCACCGCACACCAAACCAGAAACAGCACCCCTCAGTCCCCGCACCACACACCAAACCAGAAACAGCACCCCTCAATCACCGCACCACACACCAAACCAGAAACAGCCCCCCTCAGTCCCCGCACCGCACATCAAACCAGAAACAGCACCCCTCAGTCACTGCAGCACACACCAAACCAGAAACAGCCCCCCTCAGTCACCGCACACCAAACCAGAAACAGCACCCCTCAGTCCCCGCACTGCAGATCAAACCAGAAACAGCACCCCATAGAAACCGCACCACACACCAAACCAGAAACAGCACCCCTCAGTCCCCGCACTGCACATCAAACCAGAAACAGCACCCAATAGTCACTGCACCGCACACCAAACCAGAAACAGCACCCCTCAGTCCCCGCACCACACACCAAACCAGAAACAGCACCCCTCAATCACCGCACCACACACCAAACCAGAAACAGCACCCCTCAGTCCCCGCACCGCACATCAAACCAGAAACAGCACCCCTCAGTCACTGCAGCACACACCAAACCAGAAACAGCACCCAATAGTCACTGCACCGCACACCAAAACCAGAAACAGCACCCCTCAGTCCCCGCACCACACACCAAACCAGAAACAGCACCCCTCAATCACCGCACCACACACCAAACCAGAAACAGCACCCCTCAGTCCCCGCACCGCACATCAAACCAGAAACAGCACCCCTCAGTCACTGCACCGCACATCACACCAGAAACAGCACCCCATAGTCACTGCACCGCACACAAAACCAGAAACAGCACCCCTCAGTCACCGCACTGCACACCAAACCAGAAACAGCACCCTCAGTCCCCGCACTGCACATCAAACCAGAAACAGCACCCCTCAGTCCCCGCACCACACACCAAACCAGAAACAGCACTCCTCAGTCCCCACACCGCACACCAAAGCAGAAACAGCACCCTCAGTCCCCGCACTGCACATCAACCCAGAAACCGCATCCCCCCTCTGTCACCGCACCGCACACCAAACCATAAACAGCACCCCTCAGTCCCCGCGCCACACACTAAACCAGAAACAGCACTCCTCAGTCCCCACACCGCACACCAAAACAGAAACAGCACCCTCAGTCCCCGCACTGCACATCAAACCAGAAACAGCATCCCCCCTCAGTCCCCGCACTGCACATCAAACCAGAAACAGCACCCCATAGAAAGCGCCCCACACACCAAACCAGAAACAGCACCCCTCAGTCACCGCACCGCACACCAAATCAGAAATAGCACCACCCCTCAGTCACCGCACACCAAACCAGAAACAGCACCACCCCTCAGTCACCGCACACCAAACCAGAAACAGCACCACCCCTCAGTCACCGCACACCAAACCAGAAACAGCACCCAATAGTCACTGCACCGCACACCAAACCAGAAACAGCACCCCTCAGTCACCGCACACCAAACCAGAAACAGCACCCCTCAGTCACCGCACTGCACATCAAACCAGAAACAGCACCCCATAGAAATCGCACCACACACCAAACCAGAAACAGCACCACCCCTCAGTCACCGCACACCAAACCAGGAACAGCACCGCCCCTCAGTCACCGCACCGCACACCAAACCAGAAACAGCACCCCTCAGTCACTGCACCGCACACCAAACCAGAAACAGCACCCCTCAGTCACCGCACACCAAACCAGAAACAGCACCCCTCAGTCCCCGCACTGCAGATCAAACCAGAAACAGCACCCCATAGAAACCGCACCACACACCAAACCAGAAACAGCACCCCTCAGTCCCCGCACTGCACATCAAACCAGAAACAGCACCCCATAGAAACCGCACCACACACCAAACCAAAAACAGCACCCCTCAGTCACCGCACCGCACACCAAACCAGAAACAGCACCCCTCAGTCCCCGCACCGCACACCAAACCAGAAACAGCACCACCCCTCAGTCCCCGCACAGCACTTCAAACCAGAAACAGCACCCCATAGAAAGCGCACCACACACCAAACCAGAAACAACACCCCTCAGTCCCCGTACTGCACATCAAACCAGAACCAGCACCCCATAGAAACCGCACCACACACCAAACCAGAAACAGCACCCCTCAGTCACCGCACCGCACACCAAACCAGAAACAGCACAACTCAGTCCTCGCACCGCTCCCCAAACCAGAAACAGCACCCCTCAGTCCCCGCACTGCACATCAAACCAGAAACAGCACCCCATAGAAACCGCATCACACACCAAACCAAACCAGAAACAGCACCCCTCAGTCACCGCACACGAAACCAGAAACAGCACCCCTCAGTCACCACACCGCACACCAAACCAGAAACAGCATCACCCCTCAGTTACCGCACACCAAACCAGAAACAGCACCCCTCAGTCCCCGCACTGCACATCAAACCAGAAACAGCACCCCATAGAAAGCGCACCACACACCAAACCAGAAACAGCACCCCTCAGTCCCCGCACTGCACATCAAACCAGGAACAGCACCCCATAGAAACCGCACCACACACCAAACCAGAAACAGCACCCCTCAGTCACCGCACCGCACACCAAACCAGAAACAGCACCCCTCAGTCCCCGCACCTCACGCCAAACCAGTAACAGCACACCTCAGTCCCCGCACTGTACATCAAACCAGAAACAGCACCCCATAGAAACCGCACCACACACCAAACCAGAAACAGCACCCCTCAGTCACCGCACCTCACATCAAACCAGAAACTGCACCCCTTAGTCACCGCACCGCACACCAAACCAGAAACAGCACCACCCCTCAGTCATCTCACCACACACCAAACCAGATTCAGCACCCCTCAGTCACCGCACCGCACACCAAACCAGAAACAGCACCTCTGTCACCGCACCGCACACCAAACCAGAAACCGCTCCCCTCAATCACCGCACCACACACCAAACCAGACACAGCACCACCCCTCAGTCACCGCACCGCACACCAAACCAGAAACAGCACCCCATAGTCACCGCACCGCACACCAAACCAGAAACAGCACCCCTCAGTCACCGCACCGCACACCAAACCAGACACAGCACCACCACTCAGTCACCGCACCGCACACCAAACCAGAAACAGCACCCTATAGTCACCGCACCGCACACCAAACCAGAAACAGCACCCCTCAGTCTCCACACCGCACACCAAACTAGACACAGAACCACCCCTCAGTCACCGCACCGCACACCAAACCAGAAACAGCACCACCCCTTAGTCCCCGCACTGCACACCAAACCAGAAACAGCATCACCCCTCAGTCAGTGCACCACACACCAAACAAGAAACAGCACCCCTCAGTCACCGCACCGCACACTAAACCAGGTACAGCACCCCTCGGTCACCGCACCACACACAAAACCAAACACAGCACCACCCCTCAGTCAGTGCACCGCACACCAAACTAGATACAGCACCCCTCGGTCACCACACCGCACACCAAACCAGAAACAGCACCACCCGTCAGTCACCGCACCGCGCACCAAACCAGAAACAGCACCCCTCAGTCACCGCACCGCACACCAAACCAGAAACAGCACCCCTCAGTCCCCGCAGTGCACTTCAAACCAGAAACAGCACCCCATAGAAAGCGCACCACACAGCAAAAAAGAAACAGCACCCCTCGGTCACCGCACCGCACACCAAACCAGAAACAGCACCCCATAGTCACCGCACTGCACACCAATCCAGAAACAGCACCCCATAGTCACCGCACCGCACACCAAACCAGAAACAGCACCCCATAGTCACCGCACCGCACACCAAACCAGAAACAGCACCCCTCAGTCACTGCACCGCACACCAAACCAGAAACAGCACCCAATAGTCACTGCACCGCACACCAAAACCAGAAACAGCACCCCTCAGTCCCCGCACCACACACCAAACCAGAAACAGCACCCCTCAATCACCGCACCACACACCAAACCAGAAACAGCACCCCTCAGTCCCCGCACCGCACATCAAACCAGAAACAGCACCCCTCAGTCACTGTACCGCACATCACACCAGAAACAGCACCCCATAGTCACTGCACCGCACACAAAACCAGAAACAGCACCCCTCAGTCACCACACTGCACACCAAACCAGAAACAGCACCCTCAGTCCCCGCACTGCACATCAAACCAGAAACAGCACCCCTCAGTCCCCGCACCACACACCAAACCAGAAACAGCACTCCTCAGTCCCCACACCGCACACCAAAACAGAAACAGCACCCTCAGTCCCCGCACTGCACATAAAACCAGAAACCGCATCCCCCCTCTGTCACCGCACCGCACACCAAACCATAAACAGCACCCCTCAGTCCCCGCGCCACACACTAAACCAGAAACAGCACTCCTCAGTCCCCACACCGCACACCAAAACAGAAACAGCACCCTCAGTCCCCGCACTGCACATCAAACCAGAAACAGCATCCCCCCTCAGTCCCCGCACTGCACATCAAACCAGAAACAGCACCCCATAGAAAGCGCCCCACACACCAAACCAGAAACAGCACCCTTCAGTCACCGCACCGCACACCAAATCAGAAATAGCACCACCCCTCAGTCACCGCACACCAAACCAGAAACAGCACCACCCCTCAGTCACCGCACACCAAACAAGAAACAGCACCACCCCTCAGTCACCGCACACCAAACCAGAAACAGCACCACCCCTCAGTCACCGCACACCAAACCAGAAACAGCACCCCTCAGTCACCGCACACCAAACCAGAAACAGCACCCCTCAGTCACCGCACTGCACACCAAACCAGAAACAGCACCCCATAGAAACCGCACCACACACCAAACCAGAAACAGCACCACCCCTCAGTCACCGCACACCAAACCAGGAACAGCACCGCCCCTCAGTCACCGCACCGCACACCAAACCAGAAACAGCACCCCTCAGTTACTGCACCGCACACCAAACCAGAAACAGCACCCCTCAGTCACCGCACACCAAACCAGAAACAGCACCCCTCAGTCCCCGCACTGCAGATCAAACCAGAAACAGCACCCCATAGAAACCGCACCACACACCAAACCAGAAACAGCACCCCTCAGTCCCCGCACTGCACATCAAACCAGAAACAGCACCCCATAGAAACCGCACCACACACCAAACCAAAAACAGCACCCCTCAGTCACCGCACCACACACCAAACCAGAAACAGCACCCCTCAGTCACCGCACACCAAACCAGAAACAGCACCCCTCAGTCCCCGCACTGCACTTCAAACCAGAAACAGCACCCCATAGAAAGCGCACCACACACCAAACCAGAAACAACACCCCTCAGTCCCCGTACTGCACATCAAACCAGAACCAGCACCCCATAGAAACCGCACCACACACCAAACCAGAAACAGCACCCCTCAGTCACCGCACCACACACCAAACCAGAAACAGCACAACTCAGTCCTCGCACCGCTCCCCAAACCAGAAACAGCATCCCTCAGTCCCCGCACTGCACATCAAACCAGAAACAGCACCCCATAGAAACCGCATCACACACCAAACCAGAAACAGCACCCCTCAGTCACCGCACACCAAACCAGAAACAGCACCCCTCAGTCACCACACCGCACACCAAACCAGAAACAGCATCACCCCTCAGTTACCGCACACCAAACCAGAAACAGCACCCCTCAGTCCCCGCACTGCACATCAAACCAGAAACAGCACCCCATAGAAAGCGCACCACACACCAAACCAGAAACAGCACCCCTCAGTCCCCGCACTGCACATCAAACCAGGAACAGCACCCCATAGAAACCGCACCACACACCAAACCAGAAACAGCACCCCTCAGTCACCGCACCGCACACCAAACCAGAAACAGCACCCCTCAGTCCCCGCACCTCACACTAAACCAGTAACAGCACCCCTCAGTCCCCGCACTGTACATCAAACCAGAAACAGCACCCCATAGAAACCGCACCACACACCAAACCAGAAACAGCACCCCTCAGTCACCGCACCGCACATCAAACCAGAAACTGCACCCCTTAGTCACCGCACCGCACACCAAACCAGAAACAGCACCACCCCTCAGTCATCTCACCACACACCAAACCAGATTCAGCACCCCTCAGTCACCGCACCGCACACCAAACCAGAAACAGCACCTCTCAGTCACCGCACCGCACACCAAACCAGAAACAGCACCCCTCAGTCACCGCACCACACACCAAACCAGAACCAGCACCCCACTGTCACCGCACACCAAACCAGAAACAGCACCCCTCAGTCACCGCACTGCACATCAAACCAGAAACAGCACCCCATAGAAACCGCACCACACACCAAACCAGAAACAGCACCACCCCTCAGTCACCGCACACCAAACCAGGAACAGCACCGCCCCTCAGTCACCGCACCGCACACCAAACCAGAAACAGCACCCCTCAGTCACTGCACCGCACACCAAACCAGAAACAGCACCCCTCAGTCACCGCACACCAAACCAGAAACAGCACCCCTCAGTCCCCGCACTGCAGATCAAACCAGAAACAGCACCCCATAGAAACCGCACCACACACCAAACCAGAAACAGCACCCCTCAGTCCCCGCACTGCACATCAAACCAGAAACAGCACCCCATAGAAACCGCACCACACACCAAACCAAAAACAGCACCCCTCAGTCACCGCACCGCACACCAAACCAGAAACAGCACCCCTCAGTC
The DNA here is from genome assembly GCF_964261635.1 of Lissotriton helveticus. NCBI lineage: Eukaryota > Metazoa > Chordata > Amphibia > Caudata > Salamandridae > Lissotriton > Lissotriton helveticus. The sequence goes on from NC_136057.1 coordinate 41,081,990, forward strand.
CCCGCACCGCACACCAAACCAGAAACAGCACCACCCCTCAGTCCCCGCACTGCACTTCAAACCAGAAACAGCACCCCATAGAAAGCGCACCACACACCAAACCAGAAACAACACCCCTCAGTCCCCGTACTGCACATCAAACCAGAACCAGCACCCCATAGAAACCACACAACACCACAAAACCAGAAACTGCACCCCTCAGTCACCGCACCGCACCGCACACCAAACCAGAAACAGCACAACTCAGTCCTCGCACCGCTCCCCAAACCAGAAACAGCACCCCTCAGTCCCCGCACTGCACATCAAACCAGAAACAGCACCCCATAGAAACCGCATCACACACCAAACCAGAAACAGCACCCCTCAGTCACCGCACACCAAACCAGAAACAGCACCCCTCAGTCACCACACCGCACACCAAACCAGAAACAGCATCACCCCTCAGTTACCGCACACCAAACCAGAAACAGCACCCCTCAGTCCCCGCACTGCACATTAAACCAGAAACAGCACCCCATAGAAAGCGCACCACACACCAAACCAGAAACAGCACCCCTCAGTCCCCGCACTGCACATCAAACCAGGAACAGCACCCCATAGAAACCGCACCACACACCAAACCAGAAACAGCACCCCTCAGTCACCGCACCGCACACCAAACCAGAAACAGCACCCCTCAGTCCCCGCACCTCACACCAAACCAGTAACAGCACCCCTCAGTCCCCGCACTGTACATCAAACCAGAAACAGCACCCCATAGAAACCGCACCACACACCAAACCAGAAACAGCACCCCTCAGTCACCGCACCGCACATCAAACCAGAAACTGCACCCCTTAGTTACCGCACCGCACACCAAACCAGAAACAGCACCACCCCTCAGTCATCTCACCACACACCAAACCAGATTCAGCACCCCTCAGTCACCGCACCGCACACCAAACCAGAAACAGCACCTCTCAGTCCCCGCACCGCACACCAAACCAGAAACAGCACCACCCCTCAGTCCCCGCACTGCACTTCAAACCAGAAACAGCACCCCATAGAAAGCGCACCACACACCAAACCAGAAACAACACCCCTCAGTCCCCGTACTGCACATCAAACCAGAACCAGCACCCCATAGAAACTGCACCACACACCAAACCAGAAACAGCACCCCTCAGTCACCGCACCGCACACCAAACCAGAAACAGCACAACTCAGTCCTCGCACTGCACACCAAACCAGAAACAGCACCCTCAGTCACCGCACCGCTCCCCAAACCAGAAACAGCACCCCTCAGTCCCCGCACTGCACATCAAACCAGAAACAGCACCCCATAGAAACCGCATCACACACCAAACCAGAAACAGCACCCCTCAGTCACCGCACACCAAACCAGAAACAGCACCCCTCAGTCACCACACCGCACACCAAACCAGAAACAGCATCACCCCTCAGTTACCGCACACCAAACCAGAAACAGCACCCCTCAGTCCCCGCACTGCACATCAAACCAGAAACAGCACCCCATAGAAAGCGCACCACACACCAAACCAGAAACAGCACCCCTCAGTCCCCGCACTGCACATCAAACCAGGAACAGCACCCCATAGAAACCGCACCACACACCAAACCAGAAACAGCACCCCTCAGTCACCGCACCGCACACCAAACCAGAAACAGCACCCCTCAGTCCCCGCACCTCACACCAAACCAGTAACAGCACCCCTCAGTCCCCGCACTGTACATCAAACCAGAAACAGCACCCCATAGAAACCGCACCACACACCAAACCAGAAACAGCACCCCTCAGTCACCGCACCGCACATCAAACCAGAAACAGCACCCCTCAGTCACCGCACCGCACATCAAACCAGAAACAGCACCACCCCTCAGTCATCTCACCACACACCAAACCAGATTCAGCACCCCTCAGTCACCGCACCGCACACCAAACTAGAAACAGCACCTCTCAGTCACCGCACCGCACACCAAACCAGAAACAGCATCACCCCTCAGTTACCGCACACCAAACCAAAAACAGCACCCCTCAGTCCCCGCACTGCACATCAAACCAGAAACAGCACCCCACAGAAAGCGCACCACACACCAAACCAGAAACAGCACCCCTCAGTCCCCGCACTGCACATCAAACCAGGAACAGCACCCCATAGAAACCGCACCACACACCAAACCAGAAACAGCACCCCTCAGTCACCGCACCGCACACCAAACCAGAAACAGCACCCCTCAGTCCCCGCACCTCACACCAAACCAGAAACAGCACCCCTCAGTCCCCGCACCTCACACCAAACCAGTAACAGCACCCCTCAGTCCCCGCACTGTACATCAAACCAGAAACAGCACCCCATAGAAACCGCACCACACACCAAACCAGAAACAGCACCCCTCAGTCACCGCACCGCACACCAAACCAGAAACAGCACCCCTCAGTCACCGCACCGCACATCAAACCAGAAACAGCACCACCCCTCAGTCATCTCACCACACACCAAACCAGATTCAGCACCCCTCAGTCACCGCACCGCACACCAAACTAGAAACAGCACCTCTCAGTCACCGCACCGCACACCAAACCAGAAACAGCATCACCCCTCAGTTACCGCACACCAAACCAGAAACAGCACCCCTCAGTCCCCGCACTGCACATCAAACCAGAAACAGCACCCCATAGAAAGCGCACCACACACCAAACCAGAAACAGCACCCCTCAGTCCCCGCACTGCACATCAAACCAGGAACAGCACCCCATAGAAACCGCACCACACACCAAACCAGAAACAGCACCCCTCAGTCACCGCACCGCACACCAAACCAGAAACAGCACCCCTCAGTCCCCGCACCTCACACCAAACCAGTAACAGCACCCCTCAGTCCCCGCACTGTACATCAAACCAGAAACAGCACCCCATAGAAACCGCACCACACACCAAACCAGAAACAGCACCCCTCAGTCACCGCACCGCACATCAAACCAGAAACAGCACCCCTCAGTCACCGCACCGCACATCAAACCAGAAACAGCACCCCTCAGTCACCGCACCGCACACCAAACCAGAAACAGCACCACCCCTCAGTCATCTCACCACACACCAAACCAGATTCAGCACCCCTCAGTCACCGCACCGCACACCAAACTAGAAACAGCACCTCTCAGTCACCGCACCGCACACCAAACCAGAAACAGCACCCCTCAGTCACCGCACCACACACCAATCCAGAAACAGCACCCCTCAGTCCCCGCACCGCACACCAAACCAGAAACAGCACCCTTCAGTCACCGCACTGCACACAATACTAGACAGATCCCCTCCCTATTCACCGCACACCAAACCAGACAGAGCACCTCTTTATAACTGCAGTACACACCATACCTGACACTGTATATAAATGCTTGCAATATTGAAACTAGACATAGCAGGCTATGGTACCTAGTCTATTAATTTACATCATGGCCACCACATTGGCCAGAGTGTTCTGAACCTTCATGTCTGGCCTTTCTTGAAATGGTAGAACAATGACACACTCTGGACAGCAGTAGTCCATAATAGTCGACTGGTTTAGAGGACGTGTCTGTGTGTGATGGTGTGTACCACAGAGGAAATAACCAAGTGACCCATAAGTACTACCTAGAGAGCTGTAGTATCCTCTTGAAAAAAATAAAAATAAAAAGAGGGCAAGCAAAGAAATGAAATGGGAACTATTTAAGTAGAGTAGAAAATAAAAACTAAATACCGATGCGCGCTCATTTGCAGGTGGATGTGCACATGTGATCAGAAACTGCAGTCATTCACAGGGAGGGAAACATCCTTTACAATGCAACTTTTACCATGCAGTGCCTTTACGACGCAACTTTTACAATGCAAACCATTACAACGCATTGCGCTGGGGGGCGCTCTAGGATAGGGAATAGATTTAATTTACTATCCAACACCTTCCCTACTATCCACGGGGACTGGAGTTGGAATAGTAAATTAAACTAGTCACTATCCAGCACCCCAAAGCGTTATGCGTTGTAAAGGCATGCGTTGTAAATACTGCGTTGTAACAGCATGCATGGTAAAAGCATGCATTGTAATGTCATACATCCCACAGGGAAGATAGCCAATGACGGATGCGGATTGAACCATTAGCCCATGCAGTACGCTGTCACATAAGGAGACAGAGTGTAAATGACCAATGGCAGAAGAGGGCAGACCCAAAGACTATTTATATGTCTATATGGATATATATATGGGCAAGTTATCCCACCGCCTCCTTGGATATGTATCTATATAGGTATGGATGTATGCATTAGTTAATTATTTTTTTATAGCAAGATCTTGGCAGCCACCTAAGCCAGGCCTTATGAAAGTGGAAATCTTCAACCCGTAGGGTTCGTCACCATCACAAAAATGCTTCATTACAAAGGTAACCTATGAGATTTTATGGAGCAAAATACCTATCCATGGGTTTTAATACTGAGTCATAGGAATCCACCCTTAAATACCTATTGACTTTAACTTATGGTTTTTACTATCAATATGTCTGACCTACGGCCTTTATCATCATTTTTCATTATAAACAATCAGGTTAGAACCTTCGGCATGGGCTTGTCTCCATACCCAACTTAGTCCTACTGAGTTGGTCACACACCTTCCCACAAGGCATCCAGCAGGTATAACGTCATAAAGCGACAAATATGTAAAAAAAAGTACAGTGGTCTTAACAATTTAAATCACTACTAATAGAGTCTAAAAAACATTACCAAATCTTCTATCGCCAGGGTTTGTTCCGGTGGGCCAACAAAACCCGTTCCTACTATGGTAATCTGTGAGATTCTGTGTAACTAAATATTAGCTCGGGGCAAAATGAAAATTAAATTTGCATAATACGCATAATTACGGGCTATGCACTAAACAATAGTGTTAAGATATTAATTTTGCATAATTAGGAGTAATTTTCTGAATTTTCTAGATATTTTGCTTGAATGGGCAAATGCTATTTAAGTGTATTTCTCACACCCGTACAAAATGCATGCCTACAGGCTTTAAGTAAAGTGTAATAACCCAAATGTAAAACCCTATTGCCTTTAACACATGGGGCCTCATTTATGAGAAATGACGCATCGCTGCTTGAAAGCAGCGATGCGTCACTTCTCAGTGCGCACAACTTGCGTCATGGTTGATGCGTCATATTTATAATATGACGCATCATGTCGCAAGGAGTTACAGATACGTCAGTATTTCTGACGTATCTATAGGCGCAAAAGTGATGCATTGCTGGAGTGCGTCACAAAAGTGACGCAACTCCAGCAATGTGTACTTTCACATGGGCAAGTCCCATGTTGTTAGTGCCTGCGTCAGTCTTACGCCTGCCATGAAGCAGGCGTAAGATTTTGACGCATTAGTGGCCAAGAAATGGCGCAGTGAAATCATATAGATTTCACTGCGTCACTTCCATGACCATTTCTTGCGTCAAAACGCCCCCCCCTGCATACATTATACCTGGCGTAGGTATAATGTGGCGCAGGGGTTTACAAAGTGACGCATCTACCTAGATGCGTCACTTTGTAAATATGGCGCAACAAGGCACATTTTTTACGCCACTGCTGCGTCACAAAAAAGTGACGCACCGGCGGCGTAAAAGTGACGCACAGCCTCATAAATGAGGCCCATGGTTTTCACAGTAAGTTAGCCACTCCCGCTAGCTTTGTTATAACTTTTTATTATAAACTTATCACTCCTAAAGAATCTGACAGAATGTTTATCAGTGAACCTATTAAACCTATATCCTTTAATGTCGGCTTGAGGCTATAACCAACACAGGTCTACTGAAATGTGCGTAAACTAGCAACCACAATACACACATTTATAAAAACACAAATAAGTGCAGAATTACAATTGGCAGAACAATATACAACCCCTCTCAATACGGCCTAATGTGAGTCATTACTGTGAAAATCTTCTACTTCCAGAGTTTGTCGGGGTGGGTGACCGACACTAATACATTTGCCTACTAGAGGAAAACACCCGCCCGCCGGCACAGCGGCAATACTGGCGGACTTATTAGGATGAACCACCAAAAAAATCAACATAGTGTTCATAACAAACCACTATTAAAGGCATATTGGCTTGAACAAATCCTGTTCACAATAAATGAGCCAGGTGACTGGCCTTGTCATAGCATCCCATCATAAACAGACCAGACATGCGGCTCCTGGCCCAAGTCTGCCCGCGTACTAGTCAGGTCAATCGGTGCTGTCCTCCGCTTGTCACGATAACCAACTCAGGCTTACTGTTCTCAGCAAAAGATTTCCCACAAGGCAACTCTCGGGCCTATGCCGTAACATAAGAAATGTAAACAGATGTACAGTTGGTGAAGAAAAACACCATCTTTCCTGATAGAGTCTACTAAGGATTTTAGTAGCGGGTATCTTCTGTTCCAAGGGTTTGTTCGGGTCGGTCGCCAACACCAAAACCCTTGCCATCTACAGTAAACTGTGACTCATGCTTGTCAGAATATACAGACCAGGCCTACTGGCTTGGTCATAACATTTTATAATTATTAGATCAAATCTATGGAATCTTGTATGACTTTTTCCAATTAATCAATTAGGCCTCTGGCCTTTACTATTGGCTTTGCACCGTAACTAACACAGGCCTTTTCAAGTGTGCATAACGGGCAACCATCAAACCATCATGCATACAGTTATAAAATTACAAATATGTAGAAAAATACAGCTTGCAAAACAATAAACAGCCCTCTCAATAGGGTCTAACAAGATTCATCACAGTGAAACCCCCAGGGTTTGTTAGACTGGGGTCCAATGCCAAAACCCTGGCCTACTTTGGTAATCTGTGAGATTTCATGTAACACAAGACCTGCCCATAGCCTGTCACACAATGTGAGAACAACTAACTGTTAAAGGCCTACTGGCTTTAACACATGCTTTTCACAATAAATAAGCTAGACCAAGAGCATGTGTCATCAATCAATCAATCAATCAGAACATTTATATAGCGCACTACTCACCCGGAGGGTCTCAAGGCGCTTGGGGGGGGGGGGGGTCCGCTACTGCTCGAACAACCAGGTCTTGAGCTGCTTCCTGAAGGCGAGGTGGTCCTGGGTCAGGCGGAGGCGGGTCGGGAGGGAGTTCCAAGTCTTGGCGGCCAGGTAGGCAGGTAGACAACTTTTTATAACCAGAACAGACACATGGTATCGAACATAACGTTTCCCAGTGCACCAATCAGGCCTCTAGCTTGTCACCATTACCAGCTCAAGCCTACTGTTCCCAGCATACATGTTCCCACACGGTAACCATCAGGCACTCAGTCATAGAGTGAGAAAGGATAACAAAAGTACAGTTGGCAAAGCAAAATACTACCTCTTCTAAGCGCTCTTAAGAAGAATTCTCACTGTACATGTTCTATATCCACGGTTTGTCTCACGGGGTAACCAACGCCAAGACCCTTGCCTACTACTGTAGTCTGTGAGAATTCATGTGACAAAATACCTATCTAAAATACTTCAGGCCTCCGGCTTTTTTCATAACATTTCATAATAAACAGATCAGGCCTTTTGCCACGTCATTTGCTTCCCACAATGAGCAACTCAGTCCTGCTGTATTGAGTGTAAGGTTTACCACAAGCCAGCAAGTCTGTTTAGTGGAAGGACACAATTTCATCCCAACAAACTCATTCACTCATGGAAACCAACATCTGGGTGGAGTTTAAGTTTCTGCCTCCAAAAGTTCAAGCTTTGGTTCTCTTACCTTGGCCTGGTGGATGTTACAGTGCAGAGCGTTCATCTTCTCATCAAACAGAAGGCTGAACTCCAGGGTGCCCAAAGAAGCTGCGAAAAATAAAACCAGGTGTTACTAAAATACCCAAAACACTTGTTCTTTCCTGCTCACTAAATTAGGCAAACAGTTTTGACCTCTTATGACTCTCACGATGAGACTAGACTCTGCCACCTGACTGGAAAGACACAAGTATATAAACTTCACCACCAGAGGGCGCCTCTCTCTCTTCCCCTCTGCCTTTCTTGCTAGTTTGCCCTAAGTAGTTTGGTATCATGTTTGATTTGATTTGAAGTGTATCATGAGTGATTTCAGTCTCCTGCAGAGTTTGCTTCTCCGCTCTGGTGCAGGGTGTAGGTTAAAGCAGAGGTGTGAGGCAGGACATGATGCTGTGCCTGTCGCTGTGGTACAGGATATAGTTTAAGGTAGAGGTGGGAGGTACATGCATGATGCCGTGCCTGTCGCTGTGGTACAGGATATAGTTTAAGGTAGAGGTGGGAGGTACAGGCATGATGCTGGTTCTGTCGCTGTGGTACAGGATGTAGTTAAAAGCAGAGGTGTGAGGTACAGATATGATGCTGTGCCTGTCGCTGTGGTACAGGATATAGTTTAAGGTAGAGGTGGGAGGTACAGATATGATGCTGTGCCTGTCGCTGTGGTACAGGATGTAGTTTAAAGTAAAGGTGTGAGGTACAGGCATGATGCTGTGCCTGTCGCTGTGGTACAGGATGTAGTTTAAAGCAGAGGTGTGAGGTACAGATATGATGCTGTGCCTGTCGCTGTGGTACAGGATATAGTTTAAGGTAGAGGTGGGAGGTACAGATATGATGCTGTGCCTGTCACTGTGGTACAGGGTGTAGGTTAAAGCAGAGGTGTGAGGCACAGACATGATGCTGTGCCTGTCACTGTGGTACAGGGTGTAGGTTAAAGCAGAGGTGTGAGGCACAGACATGATGCTGTGCCTGTCGCTGTGGTGCAGGGTGTAGGTTAAAGCAGAGGTGTGAGGCACAGGCATGATACTGTGCCTGTCGCTGTGGTGCAGGGTGTAGGTTAAAGCAGAGGTGTGAGGTACAAGAATGATGATATGCCTGTCACTGTGGTGCAGGGTGTAGGTTAAAGCAGAGGTGTGAGGTACAAGCATGATGATGTGCCTGTCACTGTGGTGCAGGGTGTAGGTTAAAGCAAAGGTGTGAGGTACAAGCATGATGATGTGCCTGTCACTGTGGTGCAGGGTGTAGGTTAAAGCAGAGGTGTGAGGCACAGACATGATGCTGTGCCTGTCGCTGTGGTGCAGGGTGTAGGTTAAAGCAGAGGTGTGAGGTACAAGCATGATGATGTGCCTGTCACTGTGGTGCAGGGTGTAGGTTAAAGCAGAGGTGTGAGGTACAAGCATGATGATGTGCCTGTCACTGTGGTGCAGGGTGTAGGTTAAAGCAGAGGTGTGAGGCACAGACATGATGCTGTGCCTGTCGCTGCGGTGCAGGGTGTAGGTTAAAGCAGAGGTGTGAGGTACAAGCATGATGATGTGCCTGTCACTGTGGTGCAGGGTGTAGGTTAAAGCAGAGGTGTGAGGTACAAGCATGATGATGTGCCTGTTGCTGTGGTACAAGATGTAGTTTAAAGTAGAGGTGTGGGGTACAGGGCAGCATGATGCCATGCCCAAGTGTGAGGTGCTGCCATGAAGCGATGAGTCTCTGCCTAGGTGTTGTTTAGAGGTACAGGCATAATGCTACACCTTTCGCTGTGGTACAGGGTGTAGGTTAAACCAGAGGTGTGAGATACAGACTTTAAGCTGTGCCTGTCGCTGTGGTGCAGGGTGTAGGTTAAAGGAGAGGTGTGAGGTACAAGCATGATGATGTGCCTGTCACTGTGGCACAGGGTGTAGTTTAAAGCAGGGGTGTGAGATACAGACTTTAAGCTGTGCCTGTCGCTGTGGTGTAGGGGGTAGCTTAAAGAGGAGGTGGGAGGTACAGACATGATGCTGTGCCTGTCGCTGTGGTACAGGGTGTAGTTTAAAGCAGAGGAGTGAGGTACAGGCATGATGCTGCGCCTGTCACTCTGGTGCAGGGTGTAGGTTAAAGCAGAGGTGTGAGGTACAGACATGATGCTGTGCCTGTCACTGTGGTACAGGGTGTAGTTTAAAGCAGAGGTGTGAGGTACAGGCATGATGCTGTGCCTGTCGCTGTGGTACAGGGTGTAGTTTAAAGCAGAGGTGTGAGGTGCTGGCATGGTGCTATGCCTGTTGCTGTGGTGCAGGGTGTAGTTTAAAGCAGAGGTGTGAGGTACAGACATGATGCTGTGCCTGTCACTGTGGTACAGGGTGTAGTTTAAAGCAGAGGTGTGAGGTACAGGCATGATGCTGTGCCTGTCGCTGTGGTACAGGGTGTAGTTTAAAGCAGAGGTGTGAGGTGCTGGCATGGTGCTATGCCTGTTGCTGTGGTGCAGGGTGTAGGTTAAAGCAGAGGTGTGAGGTGCTGGCATGGTGCTATGCCTGTTGCTGTGGTGCAGGGCATAGGTTAAAGCAGAGGTGTGAGGTACAGGCATGGTGCTATGCCTGTTGCTGTGGTGCAGGGTGTAGGTTGAAGAAGAGGTGTGAGGTGCAGGCATGATGCTATGCCTGTCTCTCTGGTGCAGGGCATAGGTTAAAGCAGAGTTGTGTGGTACAGGCATGATGCTGCATCTGTCACTCTGGTGCAGTGTGTAGGTTAAAGCAGAGGTGTGATATGAGGTGCAGGCATGACGCAGTGCCTGTCGCTGTGGTGCAGGTTCTGGTTTCACGCTCAGCTGTGAGATGCAAGTGATGGCTTTGACTGTGGTACAGTGTTATTCCCTGCTCAGATGTCAGGTGCAGTCATGTTGTGATGCCTTTCATCTCTGGCACGAGGTGTGTTATGTGCAGATGTGAGGTAAGGGGAACATGAGTGTAGGAAACTGGCTTTGTATATCCCATACCAAAGTAAGGTATAGTGTGCACAGAGTCCAGGCAGTCCCAAGAGGTACAGCAGAGGCTAAACTAGATAAGTACTAACAGCTCCCTTGGTGGTAGTGTGGGCGAGCAGTTAGGCTTACCCGAAGGATTTATTGTATTCACTCAGGCAAGACTCAAGGCACACACTCAAAGACTGAATCCAGACCAATTAGGTAAGTCTAAAAAGGTATACTTATATTTTATTTTGTAGAAGCAAGCAGTACTAGGCACAAGCAAGTAAGAAATACTTTCAAATGCAAAGCTCTTACACAGAAATGCAATTGTGAATTGTATTGGAATCGATTACAGGTTTGTATTACTTTTAAAACAGTTCAAAATACAGTAAGATTACTTTTGACTACTCTTGCATTACTTTTCAGCTACTTCAAGTACTTGAGGTGGTATGCATTGAGATATCATACACTGGAGATAGTCACTTACAGGTAAGTACGACAATTCTGAATTTATAGCATAGTTACTTTCTTTTCATACAAAATAATAGGTCAACACAGACATTTTTTATGACCAAAACACGTAACATTGGTTCCTAGGGGAGAAAGAGTGTAAACGGCTCATGAGTAGCAGTTTTGGGTGTTAGGACCAAGGTCCCCCAAGGTTCAGTTAGGCTCTCCAGTTGCACCACGAGCGGCACTGGGGCGGCCGGATGCATGGTGCAGGGGCTCAATGTTAGCCAGTAGGATTAAGGGGGCCTTCGGTCTGGGACTACTTGCGAGCAGGCCACCTGTATGTGGAAGCAAAGCTCCTGGGGTTAAGCTCAGCACTGTAGGGGCCAACAATCAGCACAGGAGCAGCACCACCAGCTGCACAGGGGAGGCAGGATGCAGAGTGCAGGGGTTCAATGTTAGCCAATAGGATTAAGGTGGCCTTTGGTCTGGGACTGCTTGCGAGCAGGCCACCTGTATGTGGAAGCAAAGCTCCTGGGGTTAGGATCAGCACTGAAGGGGCCAACAATCAGCACAGGAGCTGCTCCACCAGCGGCACAGGGGAGGCCGGGTGCAGAGTGCAGGGGCTCAATGTTAGCCGATAGGATTAAGGGGGCCTTCGGTCTGGGACTGCTTGCGAGCGGGCCACCTGTATGTGGAAGCAAAGCTCCTGGAGTTAGGATCAGCACTGAAGGGTCCAACAATCAGCACATGAGCTGCATCACCAGCGGCACAGGGGAGACCGGGTGCAGAGTGCCACGGCGACGTTGAGTACCCTGCGCATTTTCCTATAATGAGGGCTTTAATCTCTGGTACCGTGTGTTGTTTCATGGACATGTGTGAAGTAAGGTCATAATTTGAGGGCTTTCATCTCTGGCAGTATGGTGTTTCGTTCACACGTATGTAGTGAGGTCATGATGCGATTTCTTTTAGCTCTGGTACAGTTTGTCATTTCATGCACAGGTGCGAGGCACATAAATGGTGTGATCCTGGACAGCCCTCATTCTACTATCTACTTATCTCTCTACCGCCCCCATCTGGCTGAACCTCATACTCGAGTCCTAGCGCACACTCTGCTGACACGACTGTTCCTCCTGCTTCAGTGAACAGGCAAGCACAGGGGACTAATATAATTTGATATCATGTCCCCAGTTGGGACCGGATGCGAGTACCTAACTGGCAATGCTCATCTTTGATACGCATCTGATCTTTTGTCCGCAATTAACCTTGAGGCTTTTTATCTTTCATAATCAGAGCATCACTGGAGCTGGTGAAGCGGCGAAGAGCTGAACCGGGCTGTTCTAGCCCATCAACACTTCCATTAGTTCACATTTAAATTCTCATTAGCTTAATGACCATGTACAGCAGCACATAACAGAACACAAGCAAACCCCTGGGTCTAAACTAGAAAGAAAAACAGTGGGTCAGTACACCCAGCTGGAGTGGAGGATTCCTTTTAAAAGACAATTTCCCTCACCCACCATATGTGGTATGCTTCATCATCGGGAACCTCCTCGCACCGTGATGACTAGTCATGATCTGGGCTATAACCCCTCTTTTGAGGGAAGAGCACACCGGATGATTTTCAGAGGTATAGTAAATACCCTTATAATGAGCTACGAGTGGTGAGGTAAGCAGAGCGTGTGTGAAAAAACACGATAATTAAAACTGGCTACAGGATACGTGAATAACTTTATTGGTGCGTCCCTGGGTCAGGATTAAAACAAGCAAAAATGGTAGGGTATATTATAACTGCTGAGATTTACCATAAAGTTAGGTCAACATGTTTCAGCCTATGAACCTCTACAGAGGTGATGTGGCATTCATCAGGACCTATGTAAGTGGTGCTTCCGCTCAAGAAGTGCTAAGAATTATATTTGAAATAATACAAAGCCATCCAGTGGCCCAATATGAATACAAGGAAGGGATCCACTGGCGGTCACCTGAAAAAAAGGTATACGTAAGCCGAAATATCCCAAAACAACTAACTAGCTAGGAAAAAACATAACATAACACATGTATTTGTAAAGCGCACGTTCACCCGTAGGTATCTTGGCGCTGAACAACAGATGTTTATTGTTACCCAACTCAATGGTACTCAGTACAACTGGTAAACAGACCAACTCAAGGTATCAAACCTATCAAACGCATTGGAGTGTGGCGGGCCTATTTTTATTTTTGGCACCCGTGGAATGAACCTATTACCATAGTGGAGAACCATGGGAACAGGTGAGTGTTATAACAGGTGTGGCTTAGCCTTACCCACATTTGTTGGGCGTGGTGCCTCAGCTGAGGCCCTGGCCTGGAGCTCAGGGTACTCTCTACCCTATATGTCCTTATAGGAGAGAGTTTTAGGGAGAAACACAGAAATAGAGTAAAACTCAGAGAAATTGGTGGTTGTTGGTCTGATGTTCTGCAGACCTGCTGGAAGAAAATTTGCAGTACCTAAATCTTTTACAATAAGCCTTACATTTATATGTTTCTTGTCGGGCTTGACCCATCTCGTACTACAGAAAATCAATAAAATCTGTTTAAAAAAAACTCAGAGAAATTAAGAATGATAAGACTCTCTTGATAGTCATATTCAGAAGCAAAATAGGGACCAGACACTTGCCAACACTAGAAAGCTCTCACAGACCAAGGTCAGCGAAATAAAGAACACATTTAAAATGTAGCATATCTCTTTATATGGGTGTTGCCAGGTCATTTCAACTTATTTAATAAGGGGAAATCCTCTCAAAACAAAGAAGTAAAAATCCTTCCACCCAGCAAATTAGGAAGGAACAGATTTGTGGAAATGTGTTGGTTTTGTCAGCAGTAGAGCACTGCTCTCCCCAGACCAATCATGCCATCAATGCTGCATCAATCTCATGATACCAAGGTGTGAAGCTCAAATCCACTTGCAGAAGACAGACAGTTCTTGTTACCTCCTTATGGTGGACTCAGTCTGGGTTCTGGGTCTATTGATTTCATTAACTGCATATTTCACCTTTGTAGATGATTTCAATTTTTCTGATCTAGCTAATTGTATTTTCCTAGTGATTCTCAGTAATTTTCTTCTGTTTTTTAGTTTACAGTCCCCACGACACAAAGGGCTCGATTCACAGAATGAATTTAAGACTCAATCCTAAACTTACTACTATTTTGGTATTCACAGAATGCACTTACTACTTTTGCCATTCACTGAATGAACTTACTACTTTTGGTATTCACAGAAGTTAGGATTTTGTCTTAAGTCTGTCTTAAGTCTGTCTTAAGACAAACTTAAGTCAAAATCCTAACTTCTGTGAATACCAAAATAGTAGTAAGTTTAGGATTGAGTCTTAAGTTCATTCTGTGAATTGGGCCCAAAGTGAGCAAGGGACTCAAGTCTGAGCATGTAAGTGATGATAAGGCATGAACTGTGGTGTTCCTTAACCTGATGGGCTGCTGTGTGAAATTGTTTTTTGTATGTAGCCAGGGGTTAGACCTGTGTCTTTGAGGTCCTGCCAATGTTGAGCAAATACAAGAAGAGTCCTATTTCTATTTCTATATGCAAACCACTAAGGAAGACAAATCAATAAGTAAGTCAGATGCGTATTTGTGCTACGAGCCTGAGTAAAATACTACAATGCATTAGGACTAATTAAATGTAATTTAGGTCCTGCCAAGCAGAACATTTGTAGTAGTGGGTAGCGTGTAATGTAAGCTCTACAATTATGCTCTCCTGATAGGATGAAGCGATAACATGTTTGCTTATTTCGCTCCGGAGACTTTGGGGCATATTATCAAGGCAGGCAAAATGAAATTATCGCCGCTTTTGTGGCCGTTTTCGGCCACAAAGAGACGATAATTTCATCGCCCTATTAGCAAGCTGTCGCTAACACCAGTTAGCGACAGCTTGTAGGCGATAGCGAGCGGTTTGGGGCCCGCTTTGCATGTCAGCGATATTTATCGCTAATGACATGCAAAGTTGGCGTACCCAACCTGTTAGCGACTGAAAGCAGTCGCTAACATCGCTATCGCCTATTATCAACGCAGGCGTAGCGATTAAAATATTCGTGTTAAGCGCGAATATCCCCAAATCCTAACGCCTGCTCATACCACTTCTTAGCCTGTATATCCAATGGGAGGTGGATATTCATGTTAAGTCCCTATTAGCGATAATGCCTGAATATCGCTGGATTTCCAGCAATATTCACGCATTTCGCGGCTTTCGCTGGATATTTTATCGCTTTGGACCTAAATGTTGCTAATAGCACGTTATCTCTGCAATAAAATCCGGCGATGAGTGGCGATAAAAAAAATGTCGCTAGGCCTATTTAGCAATAAATATCGCTAGTTGTTGAAAATATGCCCCATGGTTTTAGAAACTATTTGAATTCAATGGTAATATGGCATGTATTTTCCTTTCCATTCATAGTCCTTACAATAATAAATAAACAAACTGACCCACTATGAGTGGAACAATCCAGTGTTGAAATCTCAGTGCTCATTGGGTTTTGCCCAGATTTCTATCACTGACCATGCCTAGGCTTGAATGGATTTTGACCTCACGACTAGAAGAAATCACAATTTGAAGAGCTTGCACCTCAAAATGTTGTCTCTTGTTGCACAGTTTTGAACAGGGCAATTCAATGTGAACATATTTAGGTTCATTTAAACTTTCATGTTCTGTAAAACTGTCCACTTCATGGGATGTGTTCATGCCTGTTCCATAATCAGGTGGTCATGAATTTGTCTAGCAAACTGCTTACTAAAAAGTTTTATTATGTTCAATAAAAATAAACTGAGGTTATGCAAATGACCACATAATGAAGGTGACAAGTAACAGTAGTGCGCTGCAAAATGGTAAAAGGAGGGTGACGCAACTTTCAGTGTGTAAAACACCAGCCAATTAACTCCACACAAAACAGTTGTATGTCACAATATCAAAGAGAGACATGCTGACCTGCACACACATCAACTATACATATCAACTACCACTATAAGGATGTATAGTCTGCATATTCTAAGGTGAGATAGAAGGGAGTATAGATTTACAATCCTAACTCATTATCTACTTACCTTGACAATATGGTGCGAATTGATTTTGCGAAGTAGATATATGTTCAGGTCGATGTTACAACTCATATTGTGACTCCCCACTCTAAAAGCCCACAGATCGAAGAGACTGCTACTCAGGTAATAAGACCAGAATTGACAGAAATGTATTCCAGAGCAGTGCCGCAGAGCTACAGAACTAAGCTGCCCCATGGATGCGATTTATCATCATCAAGGACCTTTCTTTGAGTTCAACCCACAGTGGACCAACCCCTGAAGACATTTCTTTCATTATTTTCGGCTGTCCCTTGTATCGCTTTGTCCTGAGGAAGACCGTCCGTGCCTATTATTCAATCACGCACCTTATTGGGTCGAAACGTCAACGTGCTTATGATAATCCTGACACAACTCTCTCCCTACTCTCTCTGCCGCACATGAAATGGAAATTCAAAATCCCGAACGGCACGGAGCTTTATGCACCTAGGGATGGATGTCCTTTGAATGACCAGTTCTAACAATTCGTACAGCACTGTATATATGTTGTTCACATTTAGCACTTTTTTCACACTTTTTTCACCATATCACTTGCGCCGTTGCAACAAATTGTATGTTAATGAACTTTGACAGCCTTCTAATGTCATCTTGACACCATAAAATGTAAAAGCATTTATGGATTTATCCCTAAATACAGACTTTGATTGATTTAATTTTGGTGTGTTATTTGATTCACGTTCTTTGTCTTTTATTCCCTTTCATTGTCTTTGATTATTACTTAAAAGTTTGCGCACTGTTTTTTGTTCTTGACTGGTTATTATTTAGTAAACCGAGAATCAATTCTGTACCCGACAGAACCAACATTGTCCACATTCTGTGGTCTTAAATCCTTTTACCGCACGTGCTTTTGTGTGTGTCTTTACTCTTTCACATCCACCCATGGATTCTGGCGCATTCCCAGTTTTCACGCAACGCAGTGAAGCAAATTGGCTTGCTGCATGCACTGCGTTGCATTGATTCTAAGGATATCTGCCCCCTAGTGTTACGAGCTACTGTAACCTGAAAAACACCAGCCTCAATTAACCACCCTGATCCCCAGAGGACATAACTTCCAAGCACCATGGAAGGCCTGCGTAGGGTTTGAGAGATGGCAGGACAATGGCGCTCAAACAGTAGTGAAGGTAGTATTATAGTGGTTGAATTCTGAGAAAGTCAAAGTAAATCACGGTGCGACAAGTATGGAGGAATACCCTAAACCTCTCAAAGAGCCAAGGATCACAATCCCTAGCCTCGGAACAATTTGTAACGAGTACTGTGCACACGTGTGATAATAAACAGTAATAGTACTGAGCAATTGGCAGAAGAATCAGATGACGTCGGTTAGGTGATAAACACGTTGTTTATATGAACATTTTCTTCATGTAATATAACGCCAGCCGACACGTGTTTCGTCAATAGGGGGATACCTGTGACTCTTCAGGGCTGTATGGGCGTCGTATACAGGAGCTAAGGACCGGTGATAGTTCCAACCCGGTCGACGGGTAAAATCATCAAAGCATTAGTAATTACGGACGGATGAGGGGAAAAGACACAGAAGGGTATATCTGTGTGGCCAGGACCTTGACGATAACAGGTCGTAGCAGTACTCCTCTCTTCAGTCAGGAAATACTTTATTATTTATTTAGAAGTTTTCTATAGCGCTAACAAGACCCGAAGGTAGCAGAGCGCTTTACAGTAGAGGGAATGAAAAAGAGAACAACATGACACAAATCCAATAAAAGCAATCAGCGAATGACAATTTGGAATGAGGAAAAGTTCGGACAGCAGGACTTCTTGGTACAGGATTCAACGTTACCGCATGGATTCTGGGACGTTTGCTGATCCAAGTTACCCACAACCAAGGGAGCGGATAAGGCACAAGGATTTGAGTTGGCTCTTGAATTCTGCATAGGACGGTATAGTTCTGATGTGCGTTCCATATTTTGGGGGCATTTCCTGAGAAAGAGCAGTCCGCAGTTCTCTTCTTTCTGGTTTTAGGTAGGATGAGCAGCAGGGAGTTAGAGCTTCTCAAATTTCTGGCTTGGCCTGCTTTTTTGAGCTTGTTTGCCAGGTATTCCGGTTTGCCGGTGTGGAGGGCCTTGTGGGTTAGGCAGGCCGTTCTGAAGGTACTCCGCATTTCCGCAGGGAGCCATTTGAGTTCTTTGAGTGCCGGGGAGATGTGGTCAGATTTTTTGCAGTCTGTGATCATTCTCGCTGCCGCGTGAAGTGTTGTTTTTAGTGGGGCCAGGTGCGATTTGGGGATGCCTGTTAGGATTGAGTTCCCATAATCCAGTCTTGATAGAACTAGAGATTGCATGGCTAGTTTGAGGTCCTTGTTAGGAATGTAAGGTTTAATTTTGTTCAGAAGTCTGAGGTTGAAAAATATGCTTTTCGCCGAATTCTTAATGTGGTTTGTCAGGGTTAGTTTGGGGTCTAGGGTGAAGCCCAGGGATTTAACGGAGTCGGCTAGCGTGAGGTTACCTTTAAGAGCATCGATCGACTTTAGCCACTCGGTGATTTGAGGGTTATCTTCTCTGTTTGAGATGAGGAGTGTTTCTGTCTTGTCGGGCTTGAGTTTCAGGTGATTCTTTGTCAGCCAGTCTTGAACTTCATTTAGGACATCTTGAGTCTGTGGATGTCTTTAAGAGAGGAGGTTTCCAGGTAAATCTGCGTGTCGTCCGCGTAGAGGTGGAAGTGGATGTTGGCGTTCCTGAGTAACTTGGCGAGCGGTTCCATGTAGATGTTAAAGAGCTGAGGAGAGAGCACTGATCCTTGAGGGACACCCTTGTTGACTTGCTGGGTATCGGAGGTGAAGTTCTTAATTTTTATTAATTGCGAATGGTTATGTAAAAAGGAGGAAAACCACTTGAGAACTACCTCGCCAATGCCGGCTCTTTCTTGAAGAGTCATGATGAGGAGCTTGTGGTCCACCGTGTCGAACGCTGAGGAGAGATCAAGGAGTATGAGGAGGCAGCACTTGTCAGCGTCAAGTGATCCATGAATGTCGTCTATGATGTTCAGCATCGCGGTTTCTGTGCTGCGGCCTTGTCTGAAGCCGGATTGGAGGGGGTCCAGGAGATTGATGTTGTCCAGATGTTGCGTCAGTTGCAGGAGTACACAGCGTTCAAGTGTTTTCGAGAGCAAAGGGAGGTTGGATATCGGTCTGAAATTGTTCAAGTCAGTTGAGTCGAGACCGGGTTTTTTCAGCAGAGGAGTGACTTGCCCCATTTTTAGACAATCGGGGACCACTCCGCTTTGTAAGGAGCTGTTTATGATTCTTCCCCAGATGGGCGCTAAGGTAAGCTTCATTTTTTTGATTAAAGAGGGGGGAGTGGGGTCTGAAATGTGTGCTGATGGTTTGGAGGTCGAGATCAGCGAGATTATCTCAGCTTCCTGGACGGGGCAAAAGCTTAGCCAGGGGGAGGAAAAGGAGTCGGATGGGAGTGCCAATGGGGTGGCCGAGTTTCTCTTCTGGAGGTGTGGGTTGTTGATGTCTAGAGATAGTTCGATTTTTAAGACCTTATCGTTGAAGAAGTTGGCGAAGTTATCACAGAGTTCTTTGGATGCCTGCAGGGTTGAGGGCAGGGGCTTTGTTGTTTGTTGTCTGATTATGTTGTAGAGTTCTTTGGGTCTGTTTTTGGATTTGACCAATGCCTCGCGGAAGAAGCTGGATTTCTTGTTTTTGATATGGTTGTTGTACTTCCTGCGGGCTGATTTTAGTTGGAGGTGGAGAATGGCGGTTGGGTTGTTTCTCCACTTTCTTTCTTTGGCTCTCAAGTTTCTTCTTTCTGCGTTGAGGTCCGCAGTGAACCAGGTTCTAGATGGAGTGGCTCGGCTTCTTTACGGAGCTCTGTCCGTAATTACTAATGCTTTGATTTTACCCGTCGACCGGGTTGGAACTATCATCGGTCCTTAGCTCCTGCATACGACGCCCATACAGCCCTGAAGAGTCACAGGTATCCCCCTGTTGACGAAACATGTGTCGGATGGCGTTATATTACATGAAGAAAATGTTCATATAAACAACGTGTTTATCACCAAACCGATGTTGTTGACAGGCAAAGGTTGGCCCTCAATGCTTGGCCTTTGAATAGGCCCTTCTGTTTTTATAAATATTCTACTAAATTTGTGAATCCTGTGGAAGACACTCCTGAATTGCAAGTCGCAGCCATCTTCAATGTCGACCAGGAACTGAGACACCAAAACTACTACCACGGTTCCCAGCTGCCATTTTTGGTGTCCACAAGAAAGATAAATCTTTCTTCATAATTTAGTTAAAAGCAGTGCTTAATTTGAGCCGGTGCTTTCTGGTGCTTAACATCAGCACTTAATTGGTTTCCGGTGCTCAGCACCGGCACCTGATTGTTAACACCATATTTGGAACAGTCTACCACATGGTGGCGGTGCTTATCTAATTTAGAGATGAGCAGAACAATGGTTGTTTAGGAATACAATATACATTAAAATTGCTAATACCTACCTCCCCAGCCATACCTTTAGCTTTGGGGACCTGGAATAATCTGATCTGGTGCATTTACATACGAGAGAGATGGTTAGTAGTTGTTTTGGCAGCGATGACAAGGGCGATGGGTGGTGCAGGCTGCAGTGGCCTCCTGCTCAGATCTCTGGCACTTAATATTTTACAAATTAAGCACTGCTCAAAAGGTGGGGGCGGGGCTTAGGGGACCCCCCCCATTGTGTCTTGGGCAAAAGGCTCCCTCATCTTATCAGAAGCACAAGCTCTCTGGTTCCAAAAGACAAATTGCGGGCTCACCAAGAACACACTGAGGCTTGCCCATTGCTCCCGATTGGTTGGCTTCACTGTCACTCTTATTTGCTTGCTTTCTATTGAATGTCTTTCCTTGTTTCAGCCTCTCCTGCTTGTGTTTGTCCCTCCCATAGAGATAAGTCTCCTTATCATCTCATTGATTTCCTGCATTCTATACTTTTTCTGTTCGCTTTTATGGAACTACTTTTTTCTTCTTGGCTAAGCACTTCATGTGAGCACAGGGGTTTGTCATCTATCTCTTTCGTGTGCTTTTCTCCAACCTCCATGTTGCTCTCTCTCAGAGATGTCCATCTCTCACACCACATACACTTGTGATGCTCTCTCTTGCCCGAGTGCTTCTCTCCCTCGCGCTTCAGGTTGCTCTTTTTTGCCCACATTCTTTCCTTTTGCCCGGGGTTCTCTCTCTCATGTTGCTTCAACCCCACCTGTCCCCAGTCTCCTACCACAGTCTGCACATCCGGCTCCATTTAAAAAAAATAAAAAGAAACTTTTTTGCTACATTTTAAAAAGTGCTTTCACACTACTTTTAATTTTTCTTTACTAATCTCGAATTGGTAAATAACAAAATAAAAAAGCCCATGTGCTTTTGTATGGGCACATTCCTTTTGAACCCTCGCTTACAAAATGGCACAGCGGCCACGTCATTGCACTTTTTTTTAACATTACTGCATAGCAGCTGAAGCATGGCTAAAAGCAGTGCCAAAGCAAATAGGTCTTATAGGCAAGACCTATTGGCTTTGCCAGTGCTTGTTTTTTATATTGACAGACTTGCGAAATATTTGCAAATAACAAAAAGCAGAGGTATACACCATTGTTAATTAACCTATTAAAGCCTGATCAGTAACTTAGAAAAATGCTTATATCTGTAAAACAAATCAACATTCAATGCTGGAAATGCCTTCCAAATGATTGGACCATCTGATTACAGTCTAAAATCATAACATCATTCTGTACACTGATGGAGCAGCTAGCGGTAGGTATTCAGCTTGCATTTGACTTCCCTTGCGTGATAACAACCTTATAATTCGATCCTTGAATACCCTTGATAAGGTTGTGGCATCTCGTCAGCGCCGTTCGCTACTCTGCACACACCAAGGACTCAAACCAAATGATCCAATCACCTGGACAGCAATGCAAGCCTTCGGTTTGTGCAAGCTCACGTGAAGTTCTTGAGAAAACTTTGGATGTCCCATTGGTGTTATGCCTAAAGACTAGCTTATCATACATAAAGAAAGCTAACATTTACGGATGGCTTCACTATAGCCTTATAGCCCGCCGGAGCGGGCTATACCGGCTATTAAAGGCCCGCTACCACGTTAAAGGCCTGAGCCGAAGGCGAGGGACTTTAACAAGGGAGCTGGACTTTAATAGCCGGTATACCCCTACGACGAAGGACTATAAGGCTATTAGAATATTCTGCCACTAGAGGGCAGAATGTTCTAACAAATAAAACAAAGGCCTCTCGAAGCTCGAGGGGATTTAAATCCCCTCGAGCTCCGACAGGCCTTTGAAAGACATTGGAATGTTGCTCTGCGGGCCTTTAACGGCCAGTAGAAGCAGGGAGCACTCCATTGTCTGCAATGGAGCTCCCAACATTCCAATGTTCTAATATATGTTATACAGAGTTTTTGGACATTAACACGATGAAGAAAATTATAATTCAATTATTAGGCCTTGAAAAAGAGAAAGGTGTCGCAAAACACATTTTGGCTCCTGCTTTGGCTCCGACACATAGGCCCTCATTATGATGTTGGTCGGACCGTAACCAACAGCCTGTCAGTTGTTGTCCGACCGACATCTAGTGCCGCGGTCCGACCGCTACATTATGATGCGCAGCAGTCGGAGGTAACGTGGGGAGGGACCTACAGACGATTCCAACAGGCTCAAGGAGGCTCAAGGAGCCCATCTGACCATTGGTCGGAAAGTAATTCCCTACAATGGGGCAGTGCATGGATGCTTATAAAGTGTATACACTATCTGGCTGCTGTGAACGTGGCTGCATCCTAATTTGGGATACGATGCCAGTCGGACGCTCGACTGACCGGCATCGTAATGAGGCCCATAGTTTGTGTTTAAAATATATGCTCTTTGTAAATTATTTAGAAGTTTTTTTATTTTTTTGAAACGACACTGATTATCTTATCACAAACTCAGACTTCTAAGAATTAGGGATTTGTGCTGTATCTTGTGTGATTTTTTTTGCAGAAGCTTAATTATTTAAATAAATAATGTATTCATTTAACCATACTGAAAAATAATAAATATAATTTGACAAAACAAGAAACTGCATTTTGCCTCCTACACTTTTAAAAATATTTTATAATCTACAGCGTAAGAGAGCGCCTTTGCACTAGACCTAAAGCCCATCAATTCCCAGCTGTTCTTGGATAGGATATGTTGAACACCACATCCAGGGATAGAAAGGCTCAGCAAGCTGAGAATGGCTGTGGAGAGAGTTAGTGGCCATCAGAAATGAAACCCTCATCAGGCAGCTGCGACTCCATTAACCGCTGCACGAAGCGGCCCCCGCGCCACAGCCGCGCGCTGATTGGCCGCAGGAAGCGGATGAAGGATGCTGGAACTGCACTTCAGGGGACACTAGCATCTCTCTCATTCCTGGCACGTGGAGGGATGGCTGTGCAGAGAATTATGATGAACCCTCTGATCTGCTGCAACTGCTGTCAGTTCACAGAGAGCAGGCATCACCTCAGCTGTAAAGGGTCTATGGGGGTCTCACAAGCATGCCTTGGTGTTTATACAGAACAAACTAAGCAGGGAAGCTCTGTACCTAATGAGGTGTTCTGAGATGATTCAAGATCTTGTACATTAGGTGGAGAATGACAATTTCCATCTGTGCATACATTCAATGTGCACACATTTACTTACGTAATATATGTCACATATTTTCAGTTTTAGGTGCAGGGAGATTTAACCCCTTCGCTGCGGGGGTTATTCCCCCACTGTGCTGGGGGGGAGGGGACGCGCACAGCGCCCGCATGCTCATGACGAGCTCAGCTCGTCATAGGCATGGGAGGGGTTAAGCTTTCATTTAGGCCTTGATGGGTGAGCTATAATGCTGCTGGGGGGCAGACTGATCCCACCTCCAATGACTCTACTACAACCCACCCATCACATTTAGACATCCCCTCCATACGAGAACCGATTTGTAACCAAACATTTACAGTGCTGGCCAGTCTGTTACTCTACCATCGTTGGCCAGTTGGGAACTTTTTTTAATGTTTTAAAGACAGACGCACACATTGGGGGGTTGTTGTTTAAAAAGAAAAAAATGTAATTCCTTGATGCAGTTAGAATGTTTGGTCTTAGAGCTTTCTGACTGCTGCTTTTTTCTTCCCCAGGATTTGGACAGGATAGGCCCATCGTTTCCTGCAGAATTCTGCAATAGTCAGCCTTTAAAGCTGATTCTCTTGCCGATGTTGTTGACATGCTCAACACCCGCAAAGCCACTTCGTAAGAAAATGATGTCTTACCCTCGTCCTTTATAAAAGCTCTTTCTGTGGGCACTTCCTTGTTCCTACTCACCAGTGTTAACGCCTTCTTTACTCAAAACACACAAGATGATGGACGGAATGTTGCACAATGGCAAAACGTTCACCCAAAAAACCCAGATCTGGGATCGTTATTTGGCTCACCAAGCCACCCCAGTTCAGACATGGCCATATGCAAATCAGTCTGGACCCTGTGCCTCATGGGAACAGTCCAGCCCGAACTGCCAAGCCATGCCTTCCCTGGACCGGAATCAAACATCCTAGGACCGGTTTCTGGCATTCCAGCCGTCTTCAGCCAGGATAGCTTGACTCCGTAAGAAAATGATGTCCTACCCTCGTCCTTTATCAAAGCTCTTTCTGGGGGCACTTCCTTGCCCCTACTCACCAGTGTTAAGGCCTTCTTTACTCAAGGCATCTTTCCAGAAGCTCTCTAGACAGGCCATGACCTCCCACTCCTAAAGAAACCTGCATTAGACCCTCATGACATCAACAACTACCAGCCCATCACTAGCCGATCACTCGTTGGCAAGATCATTGAAAACGTAGTGTATGTTCAACTCCAAGACCACATGCTCCCCATCTCCGGCACGACTACCAGCATAGATCAGATCATGCGGCAGCACTGAGACCGCTACGTTGAACCTTTGCTTCCTGAAATTGCAGGACCCCTCTGCAGCCTTCGACACAGAGGGTCGTTCCACTCTCACGGGCTGGGTCTGGTGGCTCCGTGGACTAATGGATCCACTGTAGGGGCCTGTGTTCGACCTCATGGTCACAGGTTCAAATCCCGGCGGGTCCACTCAGCCTTTCATCCATCTGAGGTCAATAAAATGAGTACCATTGAGTTGGGTAACAATAACCATCTGTTATTCAGCGCCAAGAGACCTCTGGGTGAACGTGCGCTCTACAAATACACATGTTATGTTATGGGCACTCTAGAGTTTCTAATGAGATTCACTGGCAATGCCCGTCACTAGTTCTCTTCCTACTATTCTAGCATGAATAAGTTCGTTAACATGAGCACCAGAAGACCCCTATCACCTGTGGAGTCCCCCAGGGTTCCAGACTATCTCCTTTCATCTTCAGCCCACACACGGACCCACTTGCTGCTTTACTCATACATAGCAAAAAACGTATAATTGATGGACGGAATGCAGAACAAATCAAAACATTCACCCCCCAAGTCAAGAGATCTGGGTTAAATCCATCATTCTTTAGCCCACTCTGCCACCCCAGTTCAGACATGGCTATATGCAAATCAGTCTGACCCTGTGCCTTATGGGAACAGTCCAGCCCGAACTGCCAAGCCAGGAGCTCTCTGGACTGGAAACAAGCTTCCTAGGACCGGTTTCGGGCTTTCAGCCCTCATCAGCCTGGATAGCTTGAATCCAGTGGCACAGTGAGCCAAGGACCTACGTCTGGGCACACCTGGCGCACTTAGGGCGAAAAAGCTCATACATAGCAGCATCACGATTCAGCAATATGCTGATTAAACTCAACTCTACTTGGAAGTCCCCTCTGCTTCAGACATCAAAACCTGCAAACACTGCACACCCTCCAGTTCTGTCTGGAAATGGCTCAAACAGGAATTACAGATGTGGAAATACTGCCCTCCTGACTTCCCCCTCAGACATTACCGCAGAGGTGAGCTGGCGATGTCACTGACAGGAAACCGGTAACCACTGCAGAACTGGGCACAGTATTCTGAATTCTCACAGTAATTCCCTATTCTCAGGGTTCGATCAGCGTCCCACTTGGATAAGATTGCTAATTTAACATCACAAAGTTATCGATTCCCACAGTATCGGAACTGCTGGTATGAAATGACCACTGCAGCTTTACCACCAGCTAGGAACGGAGGGCCCGATTCACAGAACTAACTTAAGACAAATTCCTAAACTTACTACTTTTGATATTCATAGAAGTTAGGATTTTGTCTTAAGACAGACTTAAGATAGACTTAAGACAGAATCCTAACTTAAGTCTGTCTTAAGTCTGTCTTAAGAGCCCTGAGCGGTTCGCCCTGAAGCACACAGTGTGCAGTCCAAGAGCAGCGCCGGGATTGGAAAGCAAGGCCCAGGGCTCCAAATAAAGCATCTCTGGCCCTTGACAGCCCCTGCGCCTGGATGAAACCTCGTGCATACATAACATCTCATCTTTATGAAAGGGATGCAGGAGACGGCACGCCTTGCTGTTAGTTTAGATGAAATGCTGACACAGCAGGAACAGAGCAGAGCTATGCACGCCTGTGCCTTGTTCAAGAGAATGCAAAACTGTTTTCTGTTTTTAATCAGCAGGAGAGATAACTCACTGCTCGCGCATCATTTACATCCGGTATTTCAGGACCCACTCCGTTGAATTCGATTGCTAGAAATGCATTGAGTGACATAAAAGATTTAATTGTTAATTTAAATTTCTGCAAAACGCCTTGCCTGGTTGTGAAGGTTTCAAAGGGATTGCCTCGTATGAGCTGCACCCGATCAGCACAAACTGACAGATACTTCATGCAGCCTCTCAGAATCTGTCAGCAACAACTATAACATGTCAAGGACTGGTTAGAGGAACTCTCCACTGGTGCAGAACCACTGGTTCCTGCTCTAATCTTTCCTAATTGTCAACTTCTCTTTCCAATCATTCTTACTGGAAATATCAGAGCAAAAATAACTATTGATGGACAGAATGCAGAACAATATCATACATTCGCCCCACTACAGAGATCTGGGCCTAAATCCATCGTTTTTCTGCTCACCATGCCATTCCAGTTTGGACCCAGCCATATGCAAATCAGTCTTGACCCTGTGGCTCATGGGAACAGTCCAGCCTGAACTGCCAAGCCATGTCTTTCCCAGACCGCAATCAAGCATCCAAGGACCGGTTTCTGGCTATCAGGCGTCATCAGCCTGGATAGCTTGACTCCAGTGGTGTGGAGAGCCTGGGACTCACGTTGGGCATACCCGTCCCACTCGGGGTGACAAAAGCAAAAACAACAGGTGATGGCCAGAATGCAGAACACTGTCATACATTCATCCCAGTACAGAGATCTGGACCTAAATCCATCGTTTTTTTGCTCACCATGCCATTCCAGTTTAGACCCAGCCATATGCAAATCAATCTTGACCCTGCGCCCAATGGGAACAGTCCAGCCCGAACTGCCAGGCCAGGTCCTCCCTGGACTGGAAAAAGCATCCAAGGACCGGTTTCGGGGTTTCACTCCTCTTCAGCCAGGATAACTTGAAGGCTTGTTAAGGTGTGGGAGCAATTTGATCAGAAAGAGAACAGTGCACCACACAACCTAGGAGAAAACCACTCAGATTTCGTCATGCAGGCACTCGCGTTGGAAACAGCCTCGCGATGTCGCAGACCTTTACGCACGATATAATATAACCGTCGGCTTCTTGGCTCTTCCCATCCCTCACCATGCCATAATCCAGGCAGGTGACATATAAAAAGAAGCTTGCCACTTCTTATCTCCTTATTTATATATTTATTTCGGAGTGTAAAAGGTGGGCGCCTTTAGTCGCGACCACGCTTTTGTCCTGAACTATTTTCTTCTACTCCTACAGACCCTCCCACCAGTCATGCGCTGGCGCGCAGCTTCCTGTGGTGCAGCACGTGCAGTGGCACCGGGACTCAGAGGCCAGTAAAATCACATTGGACTTAGGCAGCAGCAGCAGCCCAGTCTCATTCCAGTTTTTTACATACAATATGTCCCTCTGCTGGAAACATATTTTACCCCCCCTCCCGCTGCCCCCACCTCCAGCCCTCATGCCCCGTCCTACACAGAACCCACACCATATATTTACCACCGGCTCATTGAAGGCAGTAAGTGGAGCTGTTAACACATTGGAACTGTTATTTCCGTTTGGTTTTACAACTGTGGAAAAACACAGCCCCACACGGTATTGCCCCATTTTGTAGGATTTACATTAAAATTGCACAGTACTGGGTGGATGGATGTACGTTGTTACAACGCATGCTTTTACTACGCATGCCTTGACAACGCAGGATTTACAACGCAAGTCGTTACAACGACTTGAGTTGGGAGGTGCTGGATAGTGAATAGTTTAATTTACTATTCCAACCCCAGTCCCCGTGGATAGTAGGGAAGGTGTTGGATAGTAAATTAAACTATTACCTATCCTAGAGCTCCCCCCAGCGCAATTCGTTGTAATGACTTGCGTTGAAAAACCTGCGTTGTAAAGGCACTGCGTGGTAAAAGTTGCGTCGTAAAGGATGTTTCCCGGGTGGATTTACCTCAAGGTAGCGGTTAACTTGGCAAAATCCTCCCCAGTACTGTGCACTTTGTTACTGGGGCACAGGACATTATTTCTAGAGCAAAAAGAAGCAAACATTGGTAATTATTGGCTTTTGTATATTGTAAAGACATTCAGAAACCTGAGCAATACACAGATGGAGTAGCACACGAGGACGGAGCAGGACCAGATGCGCCTCTCTTACAGACCGCCCGGCTTCATCCTGGCCTTCCATGTATAACAAGAATAAGCATTTGCAATGCAATAGGTCTTGAGAGAGTTTGAGCTATTGGCATTGTAAATTACGTTATGTTATGTTATATTTAATTTATACAGCGCACGGCTACTCAAGAGTGTCCCGGCGCTTGCTCCAGAAAGAAAGATGCACACAGATCAGCAGCTAAAGAGCAATGTTTTTAGTTTTTTCTTAAAAAGCAATGGATCCTGGGTGCCCCGGAGTGCCAAGGGCAGCATATTCCAGGCCAGACCAGCTTTCCGAACAATGGAGCTCCCACCGAGCCTTTGGAGATTGAACCTGGGGGTCTGTATATTTATGTGTTGGTTTTTAAAATAGATAAATAAAGGCATTGTCATTTACAATGCCAATAACTTAAAACCAGCAAATGCGAAACCTATTGCATTGCACATGCTTGTTTCAGTTTTAGGAGGAAAACAGGGAACAACAAGGGCTACAAATTCACCATCTTTCAATGACAATAGAAACTTCTCACTACCTACATAAAAAATATAATGCAATAAGAGAACCATTCTCATGAAATATCCGAAGGACATAATCAGAGGCATCTGCGAGGAATGTTTAGACATCGATCAGAAAACCCGAGGGGTCGCTTCAGAGAGGAACTTGGATCTCAGCCCCAAAAGGAAAAGAAAACGAAGGGCCCGATTCACAGAACTAACTTAAGACAAAATCCTAAACTTACTACTTTTGGTATTCACAGAAGTTAGGATTTTGTCTTAAGTTTGTCTTAAAACAGACTTAAGACAAAATCCTAACTTAAGTCTGTTTTAAGTCTGTCTTAAGACAAACTTAAGACAAAATCCTAACTTCTGTGAATCCCAAAAGTAGTAAGTTTAGGATTTTGTCTTAGGTTAGTTTTGTGAATCGGCTCCTTCCTTCACACAAGGATGGTGATGGAAGTCATCCTGGCTTCAACACATCCCTGTGTCCGACACTAAGAATTTGTTGCATGTAAGGCCAACAGCAAATCTGTTGTCAATCAATCAATCAAGATTAATAAAGTGCGGCAAATCACCCGTAAGGTACTCAAGGAGTTGTTGTGGATTTCTCGGGGCAACCTTTGATGAATGCGCCCTTATCTTCACACTGGCATGTTTCTAAACAGAAGGGAATTATTATCATATCTTGTCAACAGGTCTTTGATGCCTGCAAGGTCCGGTCCAGGGAAGGCGTGGCTTGGCAGTTCGGGCTGGACTGTTCCCATGAGGCACAGGGTCAAGACTGATTTGCATATGGCCATGTCTGAACTGGGGTGGCTTGGAGAGCAAAATAACGATGGATTAAACCCAGATCTGTGACTGGGGGTGAATGTTTTGCCATTGTGCAACATTCTGTCCATCAGCTTGTGTGTTTTGCTGCAAGGTGAGCACGGCACCATTTGTGATGTTTCGTCTTGAGTTGGCAAGGTTTGTTAGTATAACGTTGACTACTGCAGTTTCAACGTGGACATCCGAGCGGTGATTTTATTGTGGTTGCCGTATCAGCACCTACCTGAGACCTACGAAGGGGCGGCTAGACAGAATGCTGCTGCCCTTCTATGCGGACACAAAAATAAGGATATCAAGCTGGATTTGGATAAGAATATTCTGTGATCCTCAGTTCATAAAAACAAATATAAACATGTAAATGGGAAGCTGCCATCACATCGCATGCGTTACATTGCATGCAATGACAATGCGGTTGTTACAACGACCGCGTTGTTACATCGCAGTACCATTACAATGCAAGTCGTTACAAAAACTTTCTCTAGGGGGCGCTCTAAACTAAGAAATAGTATAATTTACTATTCCAACACCTTCCCCTCTGTTGCACACACTGGTGTTGGAATAGTAAATTATACTATTCCTAAGTCTAGCACTCCCCCAGAGCAAGTCGTTGTAAAGATTTGCATTGTACTGGTACTGTGATGTAACAACGCAGTCATTGTAACAACCGCGTTGTAATCGCATGTGTTGTAAATGCATGCGATGTAACGGGATATATTAGAAAGGATGTAGCCTTACAGCTAGAGCGTTCGACTTTGAAGCTGGTGAACCAGGGTCGAGTCTCAGCAATGATGCTCAACATCCTGTGATTCTGGGCATATCACTTAATCTCCCCGTGCCTAACAAAAAAAAATATGTCCATCTGTAACTAAACTGGTGCTCATGTAAAGCTCTCTGATGCCCGATTTCTCGGGTATAGTTCGCGCTATATAAAACTCTAAACATTTTTTTTTTTTTTATTCCATGTAAATGTAAACTGTTACAGTAAATATCACTCGGAGAAAGCGCTAATACTGATCTCCGGTTGTTACTCTAAGAAGAGGTCCAGGATGCTGATCAATACAAGAAAAGTAAGCAGATTCCAATAATCATGAAAAGAGTCCAATCATTGATTAGTTCTGCAGCATTTAATATCGCATGTCAATCTCTATCTGGATCTTATGTTCTTCGTACCCAAGTACTTGTATCCTGCGTTCCTCATTACTTGGGGTGGGCATAGTTTGCGAAGTAGCGCTTCACGAGCTACGCCTAGCACTATGCGAACTGCATAGTAGCATGTTCGCACTGTGCAAGATCCTGTTTTCAATGATTGCACAGTGCGGACAAGTATCCGGCACTGTGCAATCATTGAAAACGGCATCTTGCACAGTGCGAGCTGTAGTTTTCTGCTGCTCGAGGAGATTTTTCCTCGAGCGGCAGCTTTCTCAACGCGGACTGGTAGTTTCTCATCGAGAGCGGTCGCGAGCATATGCGACCACTCGCAATGAGAAACCAGTCCTCCCCGCGTTGAGAATCTTGCAGGGAGGTTTATTTTCCACGCTCGCGATCGGCAACTTGATGTTGCTGATCGCGAACAAGGAAAAAGTCTCGCCAGGATGTCATTTTGCTCGCTCACGGTCGCCAACTTGACGTTGAGGACCGCGAGTAAGCAAAAAATGACCGCTGCACTACGCTATGCGCGTTCGCACTGTGCTACGTGCAGTTCGCGTAGTACAACGTTGAGCAAACTTCGCAAACTACGCGAGCGTAGCGTAGTGCTTTACCCAGGCCTACTCATTACGTCCTACACATTGAAAGACCCGGTGTTACTTTTGGCTGCAAATTGCTGGGTTTATGTGGAAATGAGTGAACTTTGGCATTGTGCCTCAAGACTTCAGCCAACACTTTTTCTATCTATCCAGTTGCTTCCTCAGTGGCACATATGACAGGCAGCATTTCTTAACCACCCACGACCTTTGACACTGATATCGCTTCTGGTGATGTCATTTCTGGTGAAGTCAGAGAGGTTAACATGTTATTCCTGCTTATATTTTGCACGTTTTACTTAAACCTGCATTCCCTATGAGTGTTTACTTTTTCCTGAATTAACTCGTTACGTGCGCTGAACGTTCCGTGCTAGAGGCGGAACGTTCTATTGCGCGGGTGGGGCCGCGACACCCAATGGATGTGCGCAGCACTACCGAGGTAGTGCACGCGACGTCCGTTGGACGTCACCAGCGGCAATGGAGTTAAACCTCAAATAAACATGTTTATCCATTGTTTGAATTAAATAACGTTATAAGCTGTAACTGGTCAGTGAAATGCCAAACGTACTAAAAATGTATATGTTTTGTTATTTCTAGCCACACCCTGACTCCGCCCACTGATCCAATCTTCGGTTATTCCCGCCCCCTGATTCCCCGCCCACAGTTCCCTACTTTTTTCCCCACTTCGACCACTGAATGCATGAGACATCCTGGTCGCCGGTTAAATGTCCTCACTTGTAGCTTTGAGCGGTATCAGGCCAACGCGCATGCGCAGCAGTTGTAGCTGAATGCTACTTTTGGTTGCATGCGATGGCTACGCCGGGGAAGTGATTTCTTGGTATAAACACGATATTAAATGTGCATTTATTTTTGTGCGAATGGTTTGTAAATCATCTTGGGCTGACAGCCGCCTGGCCTATTTCAGCAGTATTTTTTGTATTCTTCGGCTGGGAGAGCAGCTTGCATAAGCTCTTTAGAGGCGAGATGATCGATCGCCGCCTGCGTTTCTGATGATTGATCTTGAACAATGTCTCACAAAAGGTCCTTCAAGGACCCCGGCTCGGCTCGGATAACTGATCACAAAGAGAAAGAACCTTGCGTTGAGCGCACACTCTTGGGGGGCCAGACTGAGCTCCAGGCTCATCTGTGCCTGCGCCCTGCAAGCGGCTAGATTTTTTTTTTTAATTTTTTTTAAACAACCTTTATTCATAGAAGCAGAGCCATACAAGCGCAGGCCTACAACCACGAGGGCCGGCCGCAAAATCAGGAGATCAAAAAACAGAGCAATTTATACGTGTACGATAAAAAGCAAATACAGTACAGTCGCAAGATGTGGTCGTTACACAGGAAAGCGCAAGGATAAGAGAGGTTTCATTTTATGATTTTAAGAGGAGGCAGCGGCTATATCAACCAAGGCGTCATGCAACATAATCAAAGAAAGGGAGACGGGAGGGGAACATCCCCTCACAAAAACGAAATGCAATAAGGAGTAATGTGACCAAATACACCCTAAGCCCACCGAAGGCGAGCCAGAAGGATAGGTCAAGTCATAAAAGGCAATGTAATAAGACGTCTTGCAGAAAGCCCACCCGCCCAATACAATAAGAAGAAAGGCAAGTGCAGACACCGGGGAAATAAAGGAAATAAAAGAAGACATAGCCAACCCCCTTGAAAGAGGAGAAAAAGGGACCATAGAACAAAACAAATTAAAATAACCCCCCCCCCCCATCACCCGCCACCCTACATCACCGTAATGGCTATGGCCTACCCCACTAACAGCGTGTCTGTCGCCCAGGAAACACCCAACCGAAAGGAAATAAAGAAAGAAAAAGGAAAAGTAAGGAAAGGAATAAAAAGAAAGAATGAGGAGAGGAGCCGGCGATGGAAACACTCGGTCCCCCCCTCCCCGCAACGAGCTTTACAGATCGAGGCCAGAAAGAATACAGAGAAAAACCAACTCACAGGATGCAATCAATAACAGTCCACAAGGCGAGTCCAGGATACGCCATTAACTAAGAGAAAGTCCCGCCAGGACCTAAGCAAGGTCACCCCTGGCAACTTCTGTGAATAGTAGAACTGCCAAACATCCGGGCAATCAGGAGACAGTACAACACAAATAGTCCATACCAGTCAGGTAAGGCAGGCGGTATCTTCACGCAACATCGCCCCAGCCACCAAGAGGTGGTCAACGATACATGGCGGCAGCCAGAATGCAACAGTACGCCAATCACCAACGCGGCCAAATCCAAAGTCAGGTTTGTCCAGCACGGAGTGAAGATCACAGGATGTGGGAAACGGTGCAGCACCGGCGCCAGGTCCATCTGTTCCCTCAAATTCCGAGACACATCCGGGGACCCCGGCTCAATAACCGGAGGAGAGTCAACGGGACCAACTCGGGGAGAGGGTACTGCGCCACAAGATGGCGGATCAACTATGGCAGCGATCCGCAACTCCAAGTCCCGGGACTTCC
Organism: Lissotriton helveticus; assembly: GCF_964261635.1. Classification (NCBI taxonomy): domain Eukaryota; kingdom Metazoa; phylum Chordata; class Amphibia; order Caudata; family Salamandridae; genus Lissotriton; species Lissotriton helveticus. The sequence goes on from NC_136057.1 coordinate 41,116,532, forward strand.
AGCGCAGATCGGACCGCAGAGTAACCAGCGCAAGCAGCACATGACTTCGTGTAAGCGCCGCCCCAAGTAACCGTGGTCCGGGGGTCTTAAATGTAACATTGTCACCATCTCCGGGAGGGACACACTTCAAGGGGTCGTCCGCCATCTTGAGAACATCATTCGCCGCCATTATCCCCTCCACCTCCAAGTCCACCATGACCGCCAGAGGCAACACGACCAACAGCCGATCGGTGGCGGGCGGCGCTCGGCGAAGAAAGGAGAGTCACCAGAAGGCCGGGTGCGCTCCCAGCAGCTCTCCGGGAGCCGGGCACCGGTTCCCAGACGGGACCACGAACAGGAGTGGACGTCCCACCCGAGGGGAACCGGACCACACGGCCTCTCTCCGGTTCACCAACTGCTCGGGCATACGGGGCGACCCGCTATTGGGAGCGGGTCCGCTCCACCTCTCCCGGCTCTCGGCTCTCAGGTTCCCGCAACAGGCTTCTCATCCGGACCAGGGCCACCAACACTCCGAACACCGCCGGGCAGGCGCAGCACTCGAGGTCCTGGCGTCAGGGCCGGCAAGGCCAGCCAGCAGACAGTGGCAGATCGCAGGGACCACCGCACGCTGGAACACCAAAATCAGACGGTAAGTGAGCAATTTTCTCTAGTAGTAGAAACAGAAAGCCTCGAACAGGATTATCGACAGGATATAGAAGCGGGGAGGAAAGGATCTCAGAGCGAAGCGTTCATGCGACTGTTCCGATCGCCATCTTGGCTCCTCCCCGCAAGCGGCTAGATTGATAGGCGCCTGCAACATTGGCCTGGCACCCGCGCCAACCAGCTTCTTATGCTATTTTTGTAAAGAAAGGAACCTTATATAAAACTAGGCATCAGTTTTCAATCAATGATTTTATTAATTGCAGAAAGATGAGGCCCGGATTCATAAAGTTATTGATTGAAGGGCTCGAGTCGGAGTACCACGCGGGTGGACGGCATCCCCCCACTTATTTTACCGGGAGCTCGATAACGATAAACTGCAACTGAGTGCAAGCCACCTTTTGTGACGTCACTTCCTGTTGTGACGTCAGCGTCCCCCCACTTCTTTTTTTAGCCCGAGCACACTAAAAAAAAGTGGCTTACATTTGCATATTGTCTTTCTGCAAAACACTGCTTCGGCGAAACTGTATTAAACAAGCATTTACAATGCAATAAGTCTCGCATTCTTAAAGTTTGAGCTATTGGCATTGTAAATGGCAATGCCTTTCATTCATTTGTTTTTAAAACCTGCAATCGGTGCATAAACACGCACTTTGAACGTATAGTCCTTGCTTACGATGAGCAAGGCTGGCAGTAAGAGAGAGACTGCCAGCCTTGCTTCTCATAAGCATGGTTCTTTAGCTGTTCTGTGTTCGACAGGGCCTACTCGGCAGCTACCAGTAGCAACAAAAGAGGATGTGGCTTAAAGGCTAGAGCAGCCGACCTTGAAGCTGGAGACCCGGGTTCGAGTCGGGGGAGTCTCAGGCATAACGTGATTCTGGGCAAATCTCCTAATGTCCCAGCCCTAAACAAAACAAGGATCAAACATGTCACCCGTGACTATTCAACATAAACATGCATAATCAATGCTCAACAAATCAAACAGCACCACCCACCAACCTTGTTGTATGCGGATAATACCACATCCACCTTCCACTGGGAGGGCATGTCTCAGACATCATGGAATACCCTGACCCGAGCAAAAGAAAATGTGACGAAGGAAAGCTACTCCTAAAGAACCTTGCCAAAATAGGGACGGTTACTCCGGGCTATAGCTAAACAAAAAACCTTTCTGTCACTTATTCAAAGAACCAGACGGGATAAACTGAGTAGAGGCCCTGTGCACTCACCCTCTAATGTCAGTTATCCTGCTGACAATATTAAAATCCCAAAACTCCCAGTGGAGCAGAGCCCGTCACAGCCCCGCCCACTGATAAATTCTCCCGCACCGGCGGGGAATGCGCCTGCCCGAGGCCACCCGGTGGCCATCAGGAGGGCGGGCCCTTAGTCACGTAGGGCTGCCCCCGACCCCCAGCTAATGGTTGCCACCCCTCAGGGCAGGTTGCCCGGTGGAGGTGGGCGGAACTATGACGCACGTCCGGGGCTGGCAGGGAGAGGTTATATCTCCCCCTCTGGCCGTTGTGGTGGCCTCTTTGCCGCTCCGGACGTTGCGTCGAACACGTCGGGACACTCTTTCTTTCCCGCACCGGATGCGTCGGAGTGTGGTGGGACACACGGTTGGTTGTCCGTCGCTGAGCCACTGCCGTTGGCTCACCCCGGTGGCGCGTCGATCCTGGTTTTGGCGCCGTAATGGTTCCGGTGAGTGGGGGCACTATGCCATAGGTCTCTCCGTCCCTATCCTGGCGGTTGCTCCGTGTTAGAGTCGGAAACCTCGTTAGCGTAGTGCAAAGCGGCAGCGGCAGGCTGCTTCGCTGCTGGCTGCATCAGTGTAGCTGGTCAGCTGCGAGTCTGCAGGCTTGCTGGAAACTCCGGTGTGGATCAGATCAGATATATATGAGTTTGGGTATATATATAATTTTGGATCGCGCGGGTCTGCTGGGCATGGGTTGGCCGGGAGGTCCGCCGGAGGTGTTTGTGCGGCAGAGAATACATTGGCCTCGTGCGCGGGGAATGGGTCACGTTCTCGGGTGAGCATGCATGGCATTGGTATGTGCTTTGATTAATCTTCGGATACACTGGTTAGAGAAATATAAGTTTCTGGGGAGGAAGTGGCTCAACTCCTAACGGTGCCGACAGTGGAGCTGGTACACAGGGTTCGGTGCTCGTTATGGGCGTTATTACCCTTTTCGTCCTCATCGCTCTGGCTTAGGTGGTCGTGCCGAGGAGTTGCCGTGGAACTGCGTTCCCTGGTTTGCCTCGGGCACGTGGTGAGTGGCGGGGGGGCCGGTGTCGTAAGCTCTTGGTGCTTATGTCGGCTGTGTTGCGCTTCATTTGGCATTGGGGGCATGCGGGTGCCCGTCCGGTTTCTCGTATGCTGGGGAGCATAGAGAGTGTTTTGCAGAGGGAACGGAGCAATTTTTAGGGGCACTGTGCCCTCATCGGTTGCAGAGAATTGTGTTACTCGGGTTAGAGTGCCGTCTCTGAATCAGAGAACGGGCCTGGGTCCAGTGTTCTAGTAGCGGCCTGGCAGGGATATTTCTTGCATCGGCGCTTACTTTGCAACTGTTAGAGTTTAAGTGTTAATACGGGATATCCGACGGGAGGACGGAGCGAATACTTTGGGTGCGTGCTGGTCCAAAAATAGGTGGGTTTCGGAGTCCATGCGGTGATTGCGATGCAGCACGGTGGGGTACTACGCGTCCTAATGCCTGGCCTGTCAGCTTGTCGGACGAACGTGTTGAGGCCTTCGGCAGTTATCTGTGTATATGATATGTTGGTGGATCAGTGAGCGTGGTTTTCTTTAGTTTGCCCGCCTTTCATGCAGTTCACAAACGGACCTCCGAGGGTATCCCTCGTGGCTATTCTTATGTGCATGAATTTGTGGGTGATCTCGTTAGTATGCCCCAGTATGAGCACGTTACATCAAGTGGGCGCCTTTGTGTCTCTGTGCGCAGATGACCTCCGAGGGTATCCCTCGTGGCTATTCTCATGTGCATGAATTTGTGGGTGATCTCGTTAGTATGCCCCAGTATGAGCACGTTACATCAAGTGGGCGCCTTTGTGTCTCTGTGCGCAGATGGAGTGGGACAGTTTGGTAGGCACGACGGGGCGAGTGGGGGGGAGACCCCGCCCCCTATGGATCTTAGTATCTTCCATATTTCACAACATGAACGCGAGCCTCTTGCTACAGCCTTTTGTTTTGTCATACCGCATACGAGATTAGGAGTGCTTTGATACAATCGCTCCGGGGACACAGAACAGAGGTGTTTTAGTCTGTTGCTCGGGTATCACGGCTTTTGCATCAAGAGCGATGCCTTCCTGTGCGCAATAGTGGTGATGGGCCCCCACTCTTACAAAGGGGGTATAGTATCATTGGCATCTCGACGCTCAATGGAGTGCCTTGTTTTGGAAGCGTGGCTTTGCATACTCCAGTGCATTGGATGAGCCTTACGTGCGCAATATAGATAGTGCGATTGATGTTTTAATTCCTGGCATTAGATAATTGTGCGCGTAGGTTCAGCCCACTAACCGTGTAAATGTATGCTGCGACCGTTTTTTACGATGGGAGCACAGTATCCTTGAGCCTAGTATGTCGAGGCCCAATTTCATCGTTTCATGCTAACGCTTCACATTTCCGCGGTTCTCATCTGCTGTGGTGGGGTGTATTGTGCGTTTACCCTGTGCATCATGTTCGAAATATGTCTGTATATTATTTCTTGTTCTATGTTTGTCCATGTGTGCAGTATCAGGTCGATATGCTTGTGCTGGGCTGTAGTGTATTACAGGCATTTTGTCACGCCATATGTAGGTGAGAGGCCGCCGAGCAATTTCGTGATCTTATGCTTGCGGTGCAATGCCACGTGTTGAGGTTGCCGCCATATTAGGGGATGCCGCCATTGCAGGGGGGGCATGCCTTCAGGGGCCGTCACGTCTCGGTTCATGCTGTGGTAACATTAACGTCAGGGGGTTGATGGTTCCCCGGTGCCACGTGGCCCGCTGCTACGGTGCTCTCCTCTTTCCTCTTCATCTGTGCCATGCTGGGATCCGGCAGCGTTTGTCAAAGGGTTCGGCGAGGTTACGGTGGTTTTTCCTCGGGGCCTCGTGGGAGTGCAGCCCAGCGGAATCCTTGGCGCGCTGGCCCGTCGTGTAGGGCAGGCTTATCCATAGGTATCCTGGGTATCCCGCAGCGGGCCGAGTCTCGGCTTAGTGGCCACTGCTGTCTCTAATTCTTCCTCATGTCCGAACATTTCAAGGCGATATGTCTAGCAGGGGGTGTTGACTTGCTAAAGTGCCAATTTTAGGTGGTGTGTCCGGAGTCTTGTTGCGGCATGCGGCTGGGTTGGACAGTTACGCAGTGGGACGTGTGGCTCGGCGTAGGGGCACTATGCGCTACTCCAGGTCCCATGTTTTGAGTAAACTAACATTATTGGGTTATTTCCTCTTGTTGCAGGCCCGACTCGCATCCAACCCCCCCCCCCCTCTTTCGCACCCCTCGGTGCTGCGTGTTTTCACATGTTCTGCCAACCGTTGCGAAGTATGTATAAGCGAATCTTGGGGGGCCGGCTCAAAATGGAGTTGGGTGTGTGAGGGACCTTGCATATTATAAGAGTCCTTACGTAGGCCGGGGTGGGGCTCTGGGTTGCATTATGCATGGTTGCGTTCACGCCCCCCCCCCCTCTGGGCGTGCGGTGGCGAGGGTACTGAGAACCGGTCATCCGGCAGTCGTGAGTATTGCTTCCATGCGTCTTTGGTATGAGCTATTGGAGTACAGCTCAGCGCAATGGGCAAGTCTATTGCGCGCGTGATCATGTTACGTAATTACAAGGGGGGTACAGTACCATGGGGCCAGAGTAGTATCATTGGCCCAATTGTGTGCTTTGTGCAATTTGAACATGTGCCATTGTTTATTGATGTGAAATCGGTATGCATTGCGTGCACGAATTTGTTGCCTGAGTCAGCATTCATAAAGGGGTCGTAGTGTCAAAGTAGGTAGTGTCTTTGACAGTAGTACCTCCAGGCACAATCGATCTATCAGGCAGCGATGCATGTTCCTGCGTGAGAGATAAGCCGTTTCGACCGCTACCTTGTTTTTGCGTTCTATTATGCATTTGGTGTATAGCATCATGGGCCATGGCAGCGCTAGGCCCAATCGAGGGTTTATTCAGCTCATACGTGGCCTGGCATATCTCAGCGAATAGGGCAAGCCGATCTCGTGTGCTGGTTTGCTTATTAGCGTCCTGATGCGAATATGGGACGGTGTGTCATTAGGCCATGGTACCTCGGGCCATGCGGCATGGCAGGGGTTGGCCAATTACGCCCGACGTTTAGGTCCTCGGGTAGATCGGTATTATGTGCATTCTGTGGCACTGAGGGATCCCTTGCTATCTCATCAGGTTTGCGGTACAGGATGCACTAGGCATCAAGACAGGAGCTATCCTTGTGGTTACAATTTACACGGATAGGCGATCAGGTGCAGGGGGGATGTACTGTCAAGTGATTCTTGCTTACGGCCAAGATCTGTAGGGACTTCAGAGTTGCGAGTCCAAATTCTATCTCTTGTCCGGTTCTCGAGGGCGTAGTTTGGCAGTAGGAGTTTTGACTACGCATAATTGGAGGATGCGTCGGTTTCCCTATCATATTTCACATCGGCTTCCTGGGGAAGCTTCGAGCGCCAGCGGCCTGGGGCGGGCCAACCCCAGCTGGGACAGCCGGACTTGCGGGGCATGTGAGCCTACTTAATTATCTTGCACAAGAAGCTGGTGAGCAGTACAGCACGGGCTGGCTTGTGCCGGTAGACGCCCTTTGTTAGCCTTTGTAGGCCTCCGGCAGGCCTAATACTCGGTGTGATCTGCTGCTTCACCCGATGTGCATCCTGCAAACTTGACATGGGCAAGAAGTACGGAGTTAATCTAGCGCACAGATTAGTTACATCTTGTGTGGCACTGGGCAACTCAGATAGGCACGAATTCCTTGTGCAGAGGGTGTTACAACTGTACACACGCGGTCGTCCTCTAGCTTTTAGGTCGATAAGGCGGGGCATTAGTTGGGTAGGGCAGATGTGCCTACGGGTCTCCGCAGAACATGACGTGGGATCCAGCACCTTTTTCCACGCGGCGCTAGGACTGGTAGCTGCCGGCAAGCTTGTGGGGAAGTTTAAGTTCACACCCTGTACAAACGATAGAATTTTAACAACCTGACACCTGGTCGTGTACGCTATCCTATTGTGACTGTCCTTAGATGCTACTCTGTGCTGTTACTCCCTTGCTTCCCCCGCACAAACCCAATGTTGGCCGCCGAGCATGCCTTACATGTGAAGTCTCCCACGTTGTGCACTAGGGCATGATGTGTCTTGAGTGTGGGCTGTACGCACATTTTAAGGTGGAGGCGCTGTCTGGGCCATTCTATGAACACCATGTGTGGTCGGTTCATGGATGGTACTTTGTGGTGTTGCTGGTCTGGGGGAAGGCTGGGATATCACTACTGACAATTATACATGTGTAATCGTGGGAATATATAATTGCCAGCATATCCGTGTTCTGACAACACTAGTCAGGCTTTGCCAGTCAGATCCCTTAAATCAATCCCTTAAATCGGCGCACACTTAGAGACATTGAAGCGGTTGCGCGAATGTTTTGGCTAGCATAAGCAGGGCCATTATTTGCTCTAGTTTGAACGTTGTGCTTTTTCACAGACCCATGTACTTTGTCGCCGGCCCTATTGGCCCATTGGGTTACATCTGCTTCGGGCTGGAAGTTATGTCAGGAGGAGTTATAAGAGGTTTTTATGACAAAGGGTGGCCCAACGATGTTGGGTTTAGGTTCCTACGCCAGAGTGTATCCCAAACTGTTTTTCACTTTTGACTTGGAGTCTAGATGAGCAGAAGTGGCCGAGCGGGAGGATAACCGGTTTTGAAGTAAATGCTCGTGCATGTCTGTTTTTCCCAAGCCGTTAGTTTTGTTTGTAATATACAGGTAGGCCAGCAGGGATTGAGTTCATGAGCGGCGCAAACGGAAGCTCTAACAGTCTTGGATAGTCAAGAATGCATTCCGATTATTTGGTGTTGTGCCAACGTTTTGTGCGCATATTTGGATCCCAAACAGTTGTCGTGCGCAGGGCGGTCAGTTTACGCCGCAGTAGGCTCACGCCGCTACATTGGTTTAAGGTGAGGTCTAGTAGGGGCTTGTTTTATTCCTCCCTTCTGCTCTTTATGAGTACATGTCAGGTTGGGTAGCTTCCTTCATCTGGAAGTGTAGGTGCGAGGCTGTTTAATTTGTGACTGCGTACGTGTGGTACGGTAGTGTAATTTTGTCCGCAACTCTCGCGGTCGAGGCCTGCATCTGGAAGGCAGCCTACCCGCTGAGCCATCAGCTCGGGAGCTCCTGCTGCCTCCCAGTAGTATGTAGGGTCTACAGCCGGCAGTGTTCACTCAGTTCACGTACTAGTGGAGCTACTTCAACCACTGCCTGAGCCTGGATTGCAAATATTACTGATAGAAGTGGGCCCCCAGAAGTCTCTCAATATAGAATGGCTCAGGAATTAAGGTAACAGCTGGATGAAGACTCAGAATGTCTATCTGGTATTCCAGCCCCCTGTTGTTCGTTTCACTAGTATGGGTGGTGGCTTGCACGATGGGTTCATAGCAGGAATTGGACTCACGGTTTCTCGCTCAGGGTTAGCATGGTTGGCTCCCCTGGCTTGCGTCCAAACAGCCTTGTGATGACTCTGAGTATATGTTGGTTTCCTTGTGTTGATATTGCCAACATTGCGAGCACCTTGGATCTGAAACCCCTTGGCGGGGGTCGTAAGTCAACTTTATAGACAAGCTAGTCATGAGGTAGCATGGTTGAGCTTCCTCCAGGTCTTGGGGGCATGTGATACCAGCCGTTTACCTTTGCCATCCTGTATATAAAATGTAAATCCACCTCGCAAGTTATACCAAATTCGCTTAGCGCACTGAAATACCCCTCTGTACTTTGCTTGAGTATAGTTGCATAAGCATTCACAAGCACAGTTACAGTTGAATTGGAGAACTGCGCTTCGGCAGAAGTTATACATTACTGGGTGTAGTCTGCTGATGCTTTGTGTGAAGGTGTGTGGTGGGGTTTTTAGTGGTATGCGCTGGTTCGCCTACAGTTAGATCAGGGAGCGATATCAGCAGGAGAGGCCCCCTCATCTCGGGGCTCTTTCCAGGGGTATGATCCCTCGAACCTGGGATAGTCTACACTATTGCTGTAGAGGGTTTGTCCCGGGGGTATATGCTCAATAGTGTCAGAGGGGATTTTGGTCAGCAGGCATGTCATGTATGCAGGTCGGGATCTTAAGGGGGCACTTGGTTTCAGTCCCTGCAATCCCTGTGTGGTGATCGTAAGTCTATCTTCAGACAAGCTATCTTTGAGGTAGCATGGCCTAAGCTGTTCCAGACTAAACCCGAGAGGGCAGGTGATGCCTGCTGTTAATTCCTTTCAAATCTGTATTGGCACATGCATGGACATCGTCCTAGTTATATAGTATGATATGTTAATACTTCTATGCCTCGGTGCCCTGAGTATAGCAGCACGAGCGTTATCATGAGCACACCGCCTTTCTGTTATGCGGAGAGCGGCGTTACAGCAGTGTTGTAACTTAACTGGGTGTAGCCTGCTGGCGATTGTCGTGAAGGGTTAAGTTTCATGGCTTGTGCTGAAACTCCTATCAATTGCTATGAAGCGCCTCCAGCAGTAGGGGCCACTCCTCTTCTCTTTGTCACTTACCTGGTAGTATGACTACACGACCCGGGGATGGTTACACTAGTGTTGTAAAGGAGTAAGACCCGGGGTAGTGGCAGAAGGGCCTGTTTTTCTTCAGGCATGTATTTGTCATGTCAGGATCAGGTTTCTGGTGGGGCGCTAAGTTGTGCCAAGCAATTGTCAGGTCTAGGAAGTAAAGCACAGCGCCATGAATAAATCTTCCCATACAAGGGCGGGGTGTCTTTAAACTTGAAACGATTTAGGACAAGTCTAAAGCTACTTTGAGGCGGATAGGGTTCATCTCACGTCTGCGGGCGTTGACCTATTCCTCCTCTATTAAAAGAGGCTCTTTTGAGCAAAGGTTGCAGGTAAAGGTAGTAGCGTTGGTGGGGGGCCCGTGCGGCGGCGGGGACCATCGCACGTGCTGTGGCGGAGTTACAGGGCAATCCGGAAACAGAGAGGTGCAACACAGTACTTCAGCGGGCACATAGGGGTGCCAGAGCCTAACCTAGAACCTCATGTGAGGCTAGGAATCCGAGACGGCGCCCCAGTAGTCCTTCGGGCGGTTGTGGGCCTGTGCAACCGGGGGTTGCTTAGATACGCCCCGCAAGGGGCGTGAGTAGTTTATTACCATAATGATCAGCAGCGGGGTGGTTCGCCACTGTGCTGATTGGCTCATCAGGCGGGCAGGTGGCGAGAATGCGGCCTGCCCTTGGATTGCCCGTAAGATAACCCAACGTGATTACATAATGTTGTATGTAACAATAAACCTGCAGCAATTTTTCCCAATCTTAACACTTGTGTCTGTGTGTTATTTGCGGGATGTTGTTATGGGGGCGGGGGGTTCCTGTGGCCCTGAAGTGACTATGCGCCTGCCCGAGGCCACCCGGTGGCCATCAGGAGGGCGGGCCCTTAGTCACGTAGGGCTGCCCCCGACCCCCAGCTAATGGTTGCCACCCCTCAGGGCAGGTTGCCCGGTGGAGGTGGGCGGAACTATGACGCACGTCCGGGGCTGGCAGGGAGAGGTTATATCTCCCCCTCTGGCCGTTGTGGTGGCCTCTTTGCCGCTCCGGACGTTGCGTCGAACACGTCGGGACACTCTTTCCCTCCCTACCTCTAACCCTGAGTGTCAGCTATGGGGGGGCTCCTGAGGGAGTTTTAATGTGTTTCCTTTTTCGTTGCAGGCGGAGTTACAGGGCAATCCGGAAACAGAGAGGTGCAACACAGTACTTCAGCGGGCACATAGGGGTGCCAGAGCCTAACCTAGAACCTCATGTGAGGCTAGGAATCCGAGACGGCGCCCCAGTAGTCCTTCGGGCGGTTGTGGGCCTGTGCAACCGGGGGTTGCTTAGATACGCCCCGCAAGGGGCGTGAGTAGTTTATTACCATAATGATCAGCAGCGGGGTGGTTCGCCACTGTGCTGATTGGCTCATCAGGCGGGCAGGTGGCGAGAATGCGGCCTGCCCTTGGATTGCCCGTAAGATAACCCAACGTGATTACATAATGTTGTATGTAACAATAAACCTGCAGCAATTTTTCCCAATCTTAACACTTGTGTCTGTGTGTTATTTGCGGGATGTTGTTATGGGGGCGGGGGGTTCCTGTGGCCCTGAAGTGACTATTAACGGCGCGTGGGCTGACCGCAGCCGTTATGACGAGCCCAGCTCGTCATGAGCACAGCTCCACTGTGACTCATGACGAGCTGAGCTCGTCATTGGCACTGAAGGAGTATAGGTTCTTGATGTATATTTAACTTTTGTTTTCCTGCTAGTTCTGAGTCGAGTAAACGGCAGCCCAGTGCTGCTGCTGCCCAGGGGGCCCGATGTAAGGGTCAGAAGGGCCACATTCGGCCCCCGGGTCCTACTTGGAGTATTGCTGCTCTAAGGGATGGAGAGGACCCGATAGGTTGGGGCGGGGAAGGGGGGGAGGGTCTGCTGTTGTTTGGCAGGTGCTCAGCTACCTCCCATCAAAAAGGTCTCCATCACGACATCTGTTTGACCCCAGTTCTGTCTGGAAATAGCTCAAAACAGGAATTACAGATGTGGAAATACTGCCCTCCTGACTTCCCCCACAGACATTACCGCAGAGGAGAGCTGGTGACGTCACTGACAGGAAACCGGTAACCACTGCAGAACTGGGCTCAATATTCGGAATTCTCACGGTGATTCCCCATTCTCAGGGTTCGATCCGAGTCCCACTTGGAGTAGATAGCTAATTTGGCATCACAGAGTTATCGATTCCCACAGTATCGGGAACTGCTGGTATGAAATGACCGCTGCAGCTTTACCACCATCTAGGAACAGAGCCCCGAGCGGTTCGCCCTGAAGCACACAGTGAGCAATCCAAGAGCAGCGCCGGGATTCGAACCCGAGGCCCAGGGCTCCAAGTGAAGCATCCTCGGCCCTTGACAGCCCCTGCGCCGGGATGAAGCCTCGTGCATACATTAGATCTCATCTTTATGAAAGGGATGCAGGAGACGGCACGCCTTGCTGTTAGTTTAGATAAAAGTGCTGACACATCAACGGAGCAGAGTTATGCACGCCTGTGCCTTGTTCAAGAGAATGCAAAACTGTTTTCTGTTTTTATTCAACAGGCAGCAGGAGAGATAACTCACTGCTCGCGCGTCATTTACATCTGGTATTTCAGGAGCCAGTCCGTTGAATTCCATTGCTAGAAATGCATTGAGTGACATAAGAGATTTAATTGTTCATTTACATTTCTGCAAAACGCCTGGCAGGGTTGTGACGGTTTAAAGGGATTGCCTCGTCTGAGCTGCATCCGCTCAGCCCAAACTGACAGACAGTTCGTGCAGACTCTCAGAAATCTGTCAGCAACAACCATAACATGTCAAGGACATGTGAGAGGAACTCTCCCCTGAAGGTGCAGAACCACTGGTCCTGCTCTAACCTTTCCTAATCGTCAAATTCTCTTTCATATCATTGTTACTGGAAATATCAGTGCAAAAATAACTATTGATGGACAGAATGCAGAACAATGTCATACATTCACCCCAGTACAAGGATCTGGGCCTAAATCCATCGATCTTTTGCTCACCATGCCATTCCAGTTTGGACCCAGCCATATGCAAATCAGTCTTGACCCTGCGCCCAATGGGAACAGTCCAGCCCGAACTGCCAGGCCGACCAGTTTCGGGGTTTCACTCCTCTTCAGCCAGGATAACTTGAAGGCTTGTTAAGGTGTGGGAGCAATTTGATCAGAAAGAGAACAGTGCACCACGTGACCTAGAAGAAACCCACTGAGATTTTGCCATGCAGGCGCTAGGGTTGGAAACAGCCTCGCGATGTCGCAGACCTTTACGCACAATATAATAAAACCGCTGACTTCTTGGCTCTTCTCACCCCCTCACCATGCCATAATCCAGACTGCTGACATATAAAGAGAAGCTTGCCACTTCTTTCCTCGATATTTATAGATTTATTTCAGAGTGCAAAAGGCGGGCGCCTTTAGTCCCGTCCACGCTTTTGTCCTGAACTTTTTTCTTCTACTCCTAAAGACCCTCCCACCGGTCAGGCGCAGGCGCGCAGCTTCCTGTGGTGCAGCATGTGCAGTGACACCGGGGCTCAGAGGCCAGTAAAATCACATTAAACGTAGTCAGTCTGGGCCAGCTTTAGCGCTGGTGGCGGCCGGTGGGATGTATGACATTACAACGCATGCTTTTACCACGCATGCCTTTACAACGCGGTTTTTACAACGCAAACCTTTACAACGCATAGCGCTTTGGGGTGCTGGATAGTGAATAGTTTAATTTACTATTCCGACTCCAGTCCCCGTGTACACTAGGGAAGGTGTTGGATAGTAAATTAAATGTATTCCCTATCCTAGACCGCCCCCCAGCGCAATGCGTTGTAATGGTTTGCGTTGTAAAAGTTGCGTCGTAAAGGCACTGCGTGGTAAAAGTTGCGTTGTAAAGGATGTTTACCCGGCCGGTGCGACAATCATTTTTGTGGCTCCCACACCCCATGACCGCCTCCTCAGATTCTCTCACTACCACCGGGCAACAGTGCCCCTCATCTCTCCACTCATAAATTATTGATAAACACAGCCTCCCCCCCCCTGAGGTCAGCACCCCTACACAGGTCAGCGCCCAGTGCAGCCGCACCAGTCGCACTGCCCTACAGCTGGCCTTGTAGGCAGCAGATCATTCCCGTTTTTTACCTACAACATGTCCCTCTTCTGGAAACACATTTTACCCCTCCCCTCCCCTATTGCCCCCATCTCCACCCCTCATGCCCCACCCTACACAGAGCACGCACCATACATTTACCACCAGCTCATAGCAGGCAGTAAGTGGAAGTGTTAACGCATTGGAACTGGTATTTTCGTTTGATTTTACAGCTGGGGGAAAACAGAGTCCCACACAGTATTTCCTTACTTTGTAGTGTTTACAATAACATAGCATAGTAAGGTAGCGGTAACTTCGCAAAATCCTCCCCAGTACTGTGCAGCTTGTTACTAGGGCAGAGGACATGAAATGAAATGAAATGAAAATGCGTTTTGTAAAGCGCGAAATAGTTGCCCGGAGGCGTCCAAGAAAAAGAAATTCTGCATCCTTCAATCTCCCATCCATGGGAGGAAGCATGGATTTCCCACATTATTTCTAGAGCAAAAAGATGCAAACATTGGCAATTTTTTTGCCTTTTTTATATTGTAAAGACATTCATAAACCCGAGCAATACATAGATGGAGTACACACGAGGAGCAGGACCAGATGCGCCTCTCTTACAGACCGCCCGGCTTCATCCCGGCCTTCCATGTATAACAAGAACAAGCATTTGCAATGCAATAGGTCTCGCCTTTGTGAGTTAGAGCTATTGGCACAGTAAATATCAATGCCTTTTATTTATGTGCTGGTTTTTAAAACAGATAAATAAAGGCATTGCCATTTACAATGCCAATAACTTAAACTTTCGCAAATGCAAGACCCATTGCATTGCAAATGCTTGTTTTAGTTTTGGGAGGATGACAGAGAACAAGAAGCATTCAAATTCGCCATCTTTCAATGACAATAGAAACTACTCACCACCTACATAACAAACATTTACAATGCAATGGACTCGGCATTATTAAATGTAGAGCTATCAGCATTGCTCATGACATTTTTTTTATTTTTTTTAAATCATATATAAATGGCATTGTTATTTACAATGCCAATAGCTTAATCGCTCGCAAATGCATGACCTATTGCATTTACACACACACAGAGCCACACACACAAAGCCACACAAACACACATACAGAGCCACCCACACAGAGTCATTCACATAGAGCCACCAACACAGAGCCACCCTCACACAGACAGAGCCACACACACATACACACAGAGCCACACACACACACAGAGCCACACACACACACACAGAGCCACACACACACACACACACACACACACACCCCGAGCCACACACACACACACACAGAGACACACACACACACACAGACACACACACACATACACACACACACACAGAGCCCCCCCACACACAGAGCTCCACACACACAGAGCCCCCCACACACACAGAGCCCCCCACACACACAGAGCCCCCCCACACACACAGCCCCACACACACACAGAGCCCCACACACACACAGACCCCCCCACACACACAGCACCCCCACACACACACACAGAGCCACACACACACAGAGCCACACACACACAGAGCCACACACACACCCAGAGCCACATACACACCCAGAGCCACATGCATACCCAGAGCCACATGCACACCCAGAGCCACACACACACACAGGAGAGCAAGCACAGCGATGGGGCAGGAGAGCAAGCACAGCCAGGGGGCAGGAGAACAAGCCCAGCCAGGGGGCAGGAGAACCAGGGGGCAGGGGAGCAAGCACAGCCAGGGGGCAGGAGAGCAAGCACACAGTCATGTTATACAGGTTTATATAGGGCACTTTCTTCCTTTGAAGATAGGACGTGGGTGACGTCTTTCACTATAAAGGAACTTTAACACCAGATCTGTGATGCAGAAAACGGTGCTATGTATGGCGGGGCTAGGCTTTAGCCTTGTAGATATGGAAACGGATGGCGAAAACAAAGATGACGTCATCAGGCGCGTCACTCTCTTCCACGGGTCCGTGGGCTCGGTGTCCCGTGGGAGGCGGCAGGATGGAATTCCAAGAGGAAGCAGCTATTTTGGAAACTCAAGCGAGTAAAGTAAATGGTAACTTTGTACACAGAGTAATCAAAACAGTCATTAACTTTCGAAAAATGCAGCGTGGTCACAGATTGTGAAAGGCCTTTTCAACATTGGGACATCAATGGAGAGAGATGAGAGTTTCAAAGGGCAAACAAAGGAAACTGTTGGATCCTTGTGAGGCCTAAATCATGTCTGGAAAGACCAAAAAGGTGCAGGTGTTGCTATCAGTCAGGTGCATGGCATTTATTGCATCGACCTGGGAGGGATGAAGGCGGCGGGTGTGACCCGTGACCTTCAGCTTGTAGGCTGTTGGAGACATATTAACCCGGTGAACTACCTCACAAAATATTCCGCTGCAATGAGCCAGTTTCACTGCGCTTTTTCTGGTGAGGACGCGAACCCTTGACCCTTCTTGTTGCGAGAGACGCATTAACCCACTGAGCTGGTTCACAAAGCGCTGCGCTGCGCGTGGTACCCCTGACTGAAGCATTTTAAACATGCTGAAATTCCAGTTCAACAGGCATAGGTTGCTCGGGGTGGCAGTTGTAGCTACAGGGTTGTGGACACTAAACTCTGTTCAACAAGGAGTGTGGTGCTACTAATGAAAACATACCCCACGACACCAGAAGACACCTTCACACGCCACTGCTAGTGCCAAGAGGCAACCAAGTTCAAAATGGAGCCCTACTCACCGGCTCTGAACGCTGCCGCTCTCAGCTTCTCCTTCACTCGCGGCGGGGGCAGCTATGCGGCGGCACTCCAGGGGCTCTCTCCTCACGAGAGCCCCGCCCTTACAAGGCGCTCCTTCTCCCGGTCCCCCATCTCAGGACCGGGACTCAGAGTGTGGAGCACTCATGGCTCCGGGGCACTTCTCTTCGGCCGGCTTCTCCTCCAGATGCTGCAGGGCTCCCTCAGCTCACGGGAGCCCTGCCGACTAGCCGCCATGCTCCTTCTTCCTCACTATGCACCTCCTGGGGCTCCAATCGCTCACGGGAGCCCCGCACCAGCACTCCCCATCGGCCCAAATCACTGGGCCTCGGCAGGACTTCGGGCGGCACACGGGGCTCCCTCCTCGCAATGGGAGCCCTGCAGGATTTTGATGTAAGCCCCGTCCTTTTCAGACTGGGGGGCGTGTTTTTTGTTGAGTGACGGATGACGTCACGGTGAGAAAGAACGCAAAAGACGGGGATTAAAGGGAGTGACGCCCCTCTCCTCCAATGGCTGGCCAGCATTTACGAGGCCAGCCAATGGAGAAGAGGGGCGGGTTCAAGCCCCCTAACTAAAAAACATTAAATCTTAAGTCCTAGACCTAAAAATTATCATTCAATAAGAGAACCATTATCATGAAATATCCAAGGGACATAATCACAGACTTATGTGAGGAATGTCCAGGCATCAATCAGAAAACCCTAGGGGTCGCTTCAGACATGAACTTGGATCTCAACCCCAAAAGGAAAAGAAAACTTCCTTCTTGCAAGGATGGTGAAGGAAGTAATCCTGGCTTCAATACATCCATGGGCCTGACACTAAAAACTTTGTTGCATATCAGGCCAGCGGCAAATCTGTTGTCAATCAATCAATCCGGATTTATAAAATGCAGCAAATCACCCATGAGGGACTCAAGGCGCTGTTGTGGATTTCTTAGGGCCACTTT
The DNA here is from genome assembly GCF_964261635.1 of Lissotriton helveticus. NCBI lineage: Eukaryota > Metazoa > Chordata > Amphibia > Caudata > Salamandridae > Lissotriton > Lissotriton helveticus. The sequence continues at coordinate 41,133,728 of NC_136057.1, forward strand.
TGGTGAATGCGCCCTGAGATTTACACTGGCATGTTTCTAAACAGAAGGGAATTATTATCATATGTTGTCAACAGGTCTTTGATGCCTGAAAGGTGAGCACGGCACCATTTGTGATATCTCCGTCTTGAGTTGGCACGGTTTGTTAGTATAACGTTGACTACTGCAGTTTCAACGCGGACATCCGAGCGGTGATTTTATTGTGGTTGCCGTATCAGCACCTACCTGAGACCTACGAAGGGGCGGCTAGACCGAATGCTGCTGCCCTTCTACGCAGACACAGAAATAAGGATATCAAGCTGGATTTGGATAAGAATATTCTGTGATCCTCAATTCATAAAAACAAATATAAACATGTAAATGGGAAGCTGCCATCACATCGCATGCGTTACAATGCATGCAATGACAATGCGGTTGTTACAACAACCGTGTTGTTACATCGCAGTACCATTACAACGCAAGTCGTTACAACAACTTGCTCTAGGGGGCGCTCTAAACTAAGGAATAGTATAATTTACTATTCCAACACCTTCCCCACTGTTGCACACACTGGTGTTGGAATAGTAAATTATACTATTCCTAAGTCCAGCACGCCCCCAGAGCAAGTCATTGTAAAGATTTGCGTTGTAATGGTACTGCGATGTAACAACGTGGTTGTGGTAACAACCGCGTTGTAATCGCATGCGTTGTAAAGGGATATATTAGACAGGATGTAGCCTTACGGCTAGAGCGTTCGACTTTGAAGCTGGAGAACCAGGTTCGTGTCTCAGCAACGACGCTCAACATCCTGTGATTCTGGGCATATCACTTAATCTCCCTGTGCCTAACAAAAAAATGAATGTGTCCATCTGTAACGAAACTGGTGCTCATGTAAAGCGCTCTGATACCCGATATCTCATGTATAGTTCGTGCTATATAAAACTCTAAAAAAAATATAAAAAATATTCCATGTAAATGTAAAGTGTTAGAGTAAATGTCACTCAGAGAAAGCATTAATACCAATTGTGCTATAGTAACGCCCCCCTTCGGGCACCCTTTCATTTGTTCTCCGGTTGTTACTCCAAGAAGATATCCAGGACTGCTGATCAATCTAAGAAATGTGAGCAGATTCCAATAATCTTCAAAAGAGCCCAATCATTGATTAGTTCTGAAGCATTTAATATCTCATGTCAATCTCCGTCTGGATCTTATGTTCTTCGTACCCAGGTACTTGTATCATGCATTTCTCATTACGTCCTACACATTGAAGACCCGGTGTTACTTTTAGCTGCAAATTGCTGAATTTATGTGGAATTGAGTGAACTTTGGGATTGTGCCCCAAGACTTCAGCCAACACTTCTTCTATCTATCCAGTTGCTTCCTCAGTGGCACATATGACTGGCAGCATTTCTTAACCGCCCACCACCGGGCTGCGACCTTTGACACTGATGCCGCTTCTGGTGATGTCATTTCTGGTGAAGTCAGAGAGGGTAAAATGTTGTTCCTGCTTATATTTTGCATGCTTTACTTAAACCTGCATTCCCTATGAGTGTTTACTTTTTCCTGAATTAAACCTCAAATAAACATGTTCATCCATTGTTTGAATTAAATAACGTTATAAGCTGCGACTGGTCAGTGAAATGCCAAACGTACTAAAAATGTATATGTTTTGCTATTTCTGACCACACCCCTGACTCCGCCCACTGATCCAATTCTCTGGTTATTTCCGCCCCCTGATTCTCCGCCCACAGTTCCCCTACTTTTGTTTCCCCACTTTGACCACTGAATGCATGAGACATCCTGGTCACCTGTTAACCCCTTCGATGCTGATGACGGCCCCCAGCCGTCCTGCATCATAGGGCTCTTGTGCTGATGACGGCTGGGGGCCGTCATAAACCCGCCCACTCGCGATTCTGCCACACAGGCGCAGAATCGCGGCCGCGCCCAAGGGCTTAAAGGTCCGCACTTGCAGCTTTGAGTGGTATTAGGCCAACGCGCATGCGCAGGAGTTGTAGCTGAGTTGTATGCGATGGATATGCCGGGGAAGTTATTGCTTGGTATAAACACGATATTAAATGTGCATTTATTTTTGTGCGAATGGTTTGTAAATCATCTTGGGCTGACAGTCGCCTGGCCTATTTCAGCAGTATTTTTGATATTTTTCGGCTGGGAGAGCAGCTTGCATAAGCTCGTTAGAGGCGAAATGATCGATCGCCGCCTGCATTTCTGATGATTGATCGAGAACAATGTCTTACAAAAGGTCCTTCAAGGACCCCGGCTCGGATAACTGATCACAAAGAGAAAGAAACCTTGCGTTGAGTGCACACTCTTGGGGGGCCAGACTGAGCTCCAGGCTGTGCCACCCTGCAAGCCGCTAGATTGATAGGCGCCTGCAACATTGGCCTTGCACCCGCTCCAACCAGCTTCTTATGCTATTTTTGTAAAGAAAGGAACCTTATATAAAACTAGGCATCCGTTTTCAATCAATGATTTTATGAATTGCAGAAAGATCCGGGCCTCAATTTGTAAAATAAAAGGTGCTGAGGCAGCGTTAACAGGAGAAATGCGCTGGTGCAAACTGCCCCGGCACTATGAACCTTAGTGCCAATATCGGCAACACTCCTCAGTTCTCATACAGCAACATACATAAATAAACCACAAGACACCTCGCTAGTGGGGAATATTGCTGCAGGTTTATTTGCATAACAAATATGCCAACATGGTGGGTTATCTTACGGGCGTTCTAAGGGCAGGCCAGCCCCTATGCCGTCTGCCCACCTGATGAGCCAAATTACACCGTGGCCGTCGCGAATCAGTGGTTACCAATTATGGGAGGGACCACCCTACCCATCAGTGGACCGCCAGTCCAAGCGCTTACTCATGCCCCCCAGAAAGGTGGCGGAGCGTTCCAGGCCGCCCCCAGTTGCACAGGCCCACAACCGCCCGTAGGACTAATGGGGCGCTGTAGTACTTCCAGGGGACACGCTAAGACATCCCTGGGTATCCTTGGCTTAGCACCCTTAATGTGCTGCTGCATGTAGTGCCCTTCTGTACCATGCAGAATCCGGATCGCCCTGTAACTCCTCCACAGATCTGGGGGTGGCCACCGTCACAGCCAGGGCCCCCCACCAAGGTAGGCATCTTTACCTACCTCCTGCTGTTTATTGGGCCTCTCCCAGGTCCAGCCAAAACAAGTCTAAGCCCATTCCAGACCGGAGGCCAGCATGCCCCTTGTGGACAGGTGCCCCCATCCTTTCTAAACTCCCTGTGGATTTCAGACTAATAAATACAAAACCCCTCTGTTAAGGGATGGATGCATAATTTACACCAGGGGGGTATTTAATTCTGGCCGCAACACCCTCCCAGCCTGGAAAGTCAAATCCTTGCCTCCCAGATTTCAGACCCCAGTGATTAGAGGGGAGACACCCTCTCCTCCCCCCCTCCTGCCTGGGCCGCGGCTTCTACAGAAGGTGTTCCAGTGCCTGCACAATGACACCACCCCTCCCAGGGTGGCCCACGGACGGCTGTCCCCTTATATGCCTTGGGATTCCCATCGCCCCACCTGTTAATATGTCCTGCTGAATCTGCCACTCGGAGGGGGACCCAGTATCTGTGGTCCCCGCCTCGCCCAGCCCTTCATGTATATGTACCCAGGATGACCTAAAACAATTGCTTAGGTGTTGGTTCAATGTTAACCTTGCCTGGATGACGAGCAATCCCTTTGACAAGCCACTCCTGACAAGAAGTGCCAATGCGGGTGGAAGTAAGAGTTATCAAGCCCGCCTTACTTCCTCTCACCCAGTATCTGTGTATAACACTTGTTGGAGTATGTCCATCGCATTCAGCCAGTCACCACTCCAGGTGACGTCTTGTCCTCCCAAACTCCTGCTAGTTTACCAGGGAGCAGACAGGACAGTGTGAACCAGAGGGGAACCAATGTCTAAATACCTGCCCTTTTTTTATTTTTTAATACTGGGAATTCACGTGTTAATACTTTGTAGCCGTGCATGGAGAGGGTGCATGTTCTAGTTACCTTAAGGCATGAGTTATGTTCCTTGAGATAACCATCAGTACTGAATTTCTGTGTTTTTCAGAGTTTAAAACGTTACATAACCAGACAATTCACCTAACTATAATATTACTTTAACCTTTGTTTCTTCCAGTGAATTTCAATGATTTATGTTACATAAAGTAATATTTTATTACCATACGTAAAGCATAGCCAGTAGGGGGTTTACCCTAGGGCCTGGCCATAGACAACCCCACTCTGCACACGGCCTCTAGCCATGCACCCCTGGGTGTCGGCCAGAGCCAAGGACCAGCGACCAACACACGGGGGCTGCCAAGACTCCCCTCCCTCTCAATGAAATATAAAGCAGACCAATCATCCTTCTCTGAAAATTACCAATAATTGTAATTAAATGTATATTTCCATAATGACTTAAAAAGTGTTAAGTGTTTTTGAACTGTGTGTCTGTGACTCTTTTTTATGTTTTTTTTATTTTTACATTTAGGAGGTTTAAAATGTGAAAATAAAGAGTCACTACCTTTTAACATTGTATTGTAATGGCAAAAATACCCAAATCAAGGCCTTCTTTTTTATGTGATTCATCTGCAACAAATAAAATACAACCAGCCCCTAGGTGGCAATACAAGCTCCCACCTGGAAAATACTTTTATATTTATAATAAATTCCGTAAGTTCTCCTGAGGGTATAGTTTCAATGACCCAGGAGACCTATGTTTTTTTTTTCTAGGGTTCCGGGGGCTGCAGAAGTCCCTAAACTCCTTCCCTATAACATTTTAAAAAATGGTTGATGTCCCCTCCCCTTCTAGGGACATCACCAAAAAGAAATAAATGTAAATTGCCCTCCCAGGACATTAAGGAGCAGTGAATAATAAATGAGCGGCAGTGGCCCCTCATTTATTATTCACTTTTTGTGACTTTTATTGTTTTCATGGGTGTCCCGGTCCTACCCTGGACACCCACAGTTTTTTGTTGTTGCACGGGGCCCAGGGTGCTGCGGCTCCCTGCAGGAGCTGGTATAGAGGTTTATATATATATATATATATATATATATATATATATATATATATATATGTATATATATGTGCCCAGATGGGCTCCCAATGGCTGATTCCTACATTGGAGGCTGCGGTGGGAGGTCCAGGCCGCCCGCAGCCCCACCAGCCAGCCACAGGAGCCGGCATTGCTCCAACCCCACGGGAGTAGTTTCCATTGGCTCCTGTGGGGTGGGAGCAATATAAAGCATAAAATGCTTTGCTCTCCCACCCGGCTGGAGCAGTTTTGTACCGGTGGGAGAGCAAACAGACAATGTACCGGGTTTTGGGGACCCCGGGACACAAACATTAAACCTCTCCCAGGAGATGGGATTACTGAGGCCATAGCATGGCTCAGGGAGGGGGCTACCTCCCATTTAATTGAAAGATGGCCCCAGGTATGGGGTCCCCATGGCTTCTCCTGGCTCATGGAGGGGGGGCTGGTTAGGCCCTCCTGTGTATTTAAGTTATCGGTCCCTGGCACGGTGTCCCCGGGGTCTCATGGGAGCAGGAATCCCCTCTTCAATATATATATATATCCCAGTGGCAGTCACCACTGTGTAGTTTTAGTTGAGGCAGTGTTTCCATAGGAAATGCCTTTTTTGTTTTGCTAATAACTTTGGCGCCATTTGACCAACTCCAGTATACTTTCCAAAAAGCGTATATTTTTTGCCTAGTTTGCGCATTATAAGTTTCGAGGTGATCCGTCAAGCAGAGGTTGAGAAAACAGGGGAACCCCAATGCTTTTTCCATAGACATATTTTAAGAAAGACTACCGCAAAAACTGCTGAACAAAATTACTTTTCCAGCTTCCTTCTTCAGTACTAGAACACTATCTCCCAGAAAATAATTTTTTCTCTACATTTTTTCTAACTAAGGCAGTTTTGTTAAGGTTATAAAATTGGTGACTTTTGAAAAAAGTTAGCAAACTTGGTAAAAAAAAACAGTTTCCCAGCTTCCAGATCACTGCTGCTCTCAGCCAGTCAGTCTGCAGTCAATACCTGTCAGTCTGGGTTCAGGGATCAGGGTTTGGTGAAGAGAGCAGGCATAATTAATGAGCTGCTGTTGCATTATTAATGAGGAGCAGATTAAAGAGCCGGCTCACTCCTCATCCCTGTGGATAAGACCTGCCTATCAGAGAGTGACACCCTCAACAGATTTGCTCTACATACCCTGCCTGGGGGAGTGGATGCGGGAGGGGGCGGGGGCTTTAACGAAGGAAGCCGCCTCATTTCACAACCACATCTCGTCTGACATTGTCAGGTCCGGGCTAGAATCCCACACGCTGCAGATCACCTTTTCACTGCGCTTCTCAGAAGGACGCGCCGTCACGCCTCATAAAAAAGTACTTTATTAACGGTTCACTGGAAGCGGAGCGATGTGCGGGTCATGGATGAGGCGTGTCGGCTGCGCATGCGCACTGTTCATAGGACCGGACTGGGAACAGAAACTGGCCCTGGCAAACTGCTCAGCAGGCGCCCCTGGGTTGAGGGGGAGTGCAGCCGAGCAGTTTGCGAGGGCCGGTTTCGGCCGATTTTGTTATAGGGGCCTACCCCCGGTAACAAAAACAGATCCCCAGGGGCCCAAAACTGGCCACCAGCCTAGCGGCCTACCGGGGAAACGCCTGGTGCCCGCTATGGCCAGTCCGGCCCTGACTGTTCAGCATCAGTAATAGGATGCCCGTGGGAGCAGGTTCATGTTCATGTCGAGAAGTGTGGCTCAATGGTTAGAGCGGCAGACCCTGATACAGAGGTCTAGCCCGGGACCAGGGTTCAATTCTCGCCTCGGCGGGTCTTGGGCTCAAAATTCCACTACCTGATAATTCTCGCCTCGGTGCCTATTCTAATCATGGGTCCCACTCTGCAACTCTGGGCAATAGCTTGCTTAATCTCCACAACGGCCCCCACAACGCTAAGGATGCCTGGCCTGCGCCTTGGGGGTGCCCAGGAGTGGACACCTCACAGGGAAAAGCCAGGAAGGGTTCCACAGCGGTATGTGTACAAGCGCCGAGATACCCTCATGGGTCGATTTGTGCGCTATACAAGTCCTACTACATTTACATGCTGACCCTCTCCGCCGTGGCCCCGCTGCGAGGGAGAAAGCTAGCGGCTATCTGTTCACGTTCTACGGTTCTGCAAAGGCCCAAGCGGGATGTCTCGGCAAGACTTTATATGTATTCATAGCTGCAAATTATTGGCTTTGCATCTGTGACATTTCCAAATTCTCTGTGTGTTTTAGGGCCAGATGTACGATGGTTTTTAGCAGTCTCAAACGGAAAATTGGGCTGTTTGCAATTGCTAAAATGCCTTTTTACCTGTACTAACCCTATTTTGCAAGTCAGTAACCTATTACCGACTCGCAAAATAGGGTTTGTGAGTCACTATTTGGAAGGGACTGGCCACGGGCGTCCCTTCCAAATAGTGAGTCGCAAGGGCATGTACGATTGTATTGACACTGGAATGCAGTTGCAAAACAATCGCAGTTTGCCACCTACCTCAAGTGGGTGGAAAGCAGTCACAAACTGGAAGGGGTCCCCCAGAGGCCTTTCCCCTTTGTAACTGGCAGCAAAAACGTTTTTTAAGAGGAGGCAGTGGTCCGACTGCCAACTCTTAAAAAATGAAACAGAATCGTTTAATTTTTCTTTTAGAAGAACATCCCATTTTCCTTTAAGGAAATGGGTTGCCAACAAAAAAAAACGTTGCTTTCTTTAAAAGCAATCAAAGGCATGGTGGGCTGACCGCAGCAGGCAAGGCCGGACTGGCCATAGCGGGCCCCGGGCGTTTCCCCGGTAGGCCGCTAGGGTGGGGGGCGGTTTTGGGCCATTTTCTGTTACCGGGGTCGGCAATATCGGCCCCCTGTAACAAAATCGGCCGAAACCGGCCCTCGCAAACTGCTCAGCTGCACTCCCTCTCACCCCAGGGGGGGTCAGTTGAGCAGTTGCCAGGGCCGGTTTCTGTTCCCAGTCCGGCCCTGCCAGCAGGCCACCGGCTTTGTGTTATTGCCCATTCCAAATGGGTCGGAAATTGCAGCCTGACTCATAAATATTGACGGGGCTGGACATTTGTGACCCCATTTGGAATCGCTAATGTAGCTGAAGACACATTAGTACATTTCATTTTGCGACTCACAAATTGCAAGTCACTAAAAATCGCTATTTACAAGTCTCAGAATGTAATGGTCTTACATCTGGCCTCTAGTGTGAAGTTTCGATGCCTTATGCGTGACACTTCGAGTCACACACTAGCGCTAGAACAGCAAAGCAGTTACATCCATGTAGTGCACAGCATTTCAGAAATAACCCTCCTTGTTCAAAGTCATCATCCTGTAACGGTCTTAAAATTTACAACACACAAACGACGCGACTATAAGAGGTTTACCCTTCCACCCGCAATCTCTTCCAGGCAGCTCGTGTGTAACATCTCACTTACACACCACAACAGAGTCCACTACCCCTGCATAAACCTCAACAATACCAATTATGCACCTTAAAGTAACAGGAAAACAAAAAGAATAAAACTATGTGCACCACCAGGATATTACAAATATCTCTCTGACCCCTCCAGCGGCGGCTGATCCATTTGGAACACCCCCCACCTGCTGTGGGCACAGTGAAAGTGGAAAAATAAAACTATAATAAAGTGACTTTATCACCATTTTATTTTCTGCTCTGCCAGCTGCCGGAGCTGAGTGTTAGGGCATTGAGCAGACTGGGGCAGGGAGGAGGAGTTGGCCGAACCTAGGGCGCTCAACCGCGGAACTGGGGATCTGGGTTCGAGTCTCGACCTCGGACCTGGGGATCTGGGTTCGAGTCTCGACCTCGGACCTGGGGATCTGGGTTCGAGTCTCGACCTCGGACCTGGGGATCTGGGTTCGAGTCTCGACCTCGGACCTGGGGAATCTGGGTTCGAGTCTCGACCTCGGACCTGGGGATCTGGGTTCGAGTCTTGGTAACGACGTCAAAAACCTCCTGTGATTCTGGGCAAATCGCTTACAGCCTGATTCATGTAGCCAATAACACTCGAAAAAGGGCCAGATTCTGAGAATCTGGCCCTTTGCGAGTGCGATTTTTGCATTTGGTATTCATGATCCCAAATGCAAAAATCGCTATTTAAGAATTAGCAAATATGCGAGGAATAGCATTTAAGGAATCTCTATTAGAGATTCCTCAAATGCTATTCATGACACATCAGGAAATTGCGATTTAGCACTTTTGGGGACGCTATTTACCGAGAGGTCAGACCTCTGGGTAAATAGCAAAAACTCAGAGAAATGCTTTTAAAAGCATTTTTCTAAGTTGCATGTTGCACACACACATGTGTGTGCGCAACACCTGTTCAAATGTGCTTTTTAGGGGTGCTACAGGGTGTCCTTTGGACACCCCTGGCACCCATAAAATCGCTATCTTATTTGCGAGTAGAAAATTGCTACTCGCAAATAAGGGATACTCCCCATTCATTCCTATGAATGAATGGGGAGTTTTTGCGAGTAGCAAATTGCTACTCGCATATAAAGAACATGTAGGAATCGCTATTTAATTAGCAATTCCTACATGAATGCCGTTTTGCGTGTCCTCAATAGCGAGTCGCTATGATTCGCTATTAGTGCCACGCAAAACGGCCTGTACATGAATCAGGCTGCTAATCTCCCCGTGCCTAAAATGAAAGTGTGTCCTCATGTAACGTTACTGGTGCTATGTAAAGCGCTCTGATACCTGATTCGGTTCGGGTCCAGTTCGCGCTATATAAAACTCTGCAAAAAAAAAAAAAAAGGCGCTTGGTGGCTACACCAGTATAAACTTTGCATTACACTTTGGCCGGCTGTCTTATGATGCCCAGCCTGACAGTGTAAACTTCTCCAGCCTGAGCTGTTATACAGCCTGGTGGCTGTACACCACAGGTCCCTAGTGTCAGTCTGAGCCATGAGCCAGCCCACTCTAGCCCACTCCAACCAATCCCAGCGCTGCTTTCATGCTGGGTTACAGCATGAGAGCAGCATCGGGATTCGTTACGGGAGTCGGCTCTGTGGGATGTCGCCGGGACATGCACGGAGCCGGAAGTGAATTAATGGGGATCACAATCAACGCAGTGCCACGTAAAGCACGGTGGGGCATATTTACAATAAGTGGCGCATCCCTGCATATCAGCAGGGATGCACCACTTATTGTGCGCCATGCCTCCGCCACCATTGATGCGCCGCATTTACAATGCGAAAAACAGAACAAGGTGGCTGGACAGGATTATTCGTGAAACAATTCCCCAGACACACAGTCAATCTGTACCATGTGACCACTGGATTTAATTTTCCAAACAAGTTTATTTTTCTTTTTTTACATTTATCAGCAATTTTTTGAAACACAAGCACAAACAAAAGTTTCAAAAAATTGCTGATAAATGTAAAAAAAGAAAAATAAACTTGTTTGGAATATTAAATCCAGTGGTCACATGGTACAGATTGACTGTGTGTCTGGGGAATTGTTTCACGAATAATCCTGTCCAGCCACCTTGTTCTGTTTTTCCTATTGCTGAGATCCGGGTTGGTCAGATGTAGGATCCGATACCTTTACTGTTTCACAGCATTTACAATGCGGCGCACCATGGGGCAAAAACGGCACAGATGCGTGACGCATCTGTGCCATAAAAGTGACGCATTGCTGGAGTTTCGTCGCAAGCGCGACGCAGCTCCAGCAATCCTCTGGGGGCCCTATCTTGTTAATGCTGCGTCAATCCTTACGCCTGCTTCAGGCCGGCGCAGGGTTCTGCCGCAGCATGGGCCCCAAAGTGACTGACTGAAATCTTGTAGATTTCACTCAGCCATCTTTAGGAGGCGTCCCTGCGCTGGAACGCCCCTCTCTGCGCAGGAACACCTCCTTCTGGCGCAGGGCTTTACAACATGACGCATCTCCCAGATGCGTCACGTTGTAAATACCCCGCACCATATCGCATCTTTTGCGCCACCGCTGCGTCACAAAAGTGATGCTACGGCGGCGTAAAAGACACGCAAGGGGCTTGTAAATCTGCCCTATTAAGCGTATGTGCAGCAGCAAGCGAGAGGCGTGTGACAGGCAGTTAAAGAGATGTGTTGTTAACTGCTGCATCTTTATACCTTGTGGCACCCAGCACCTGGCAAGAATAAAGTCTCTGTAAAATTTAACAGCTGCAGCCCTAAAGGCGTCGTAAACAAGCACTGCTTAGAGAAGATGCAAATGGCACATTATAAAAATACAGCCAGCAAGCATATACTATGAATAACCATCCTAGGCCCTGCATGTCACTCACAACAATAGGGTTCACAAGGCTGATGGACAATCATGTGTCAGAATAGCAGCTCACTGGCCTGGAGCACCTTCCATCTGCTGCACAAAGCATCTTTAGCACACAGTTGTTCTTTGCCATCTCAAAAACTATAATCCGCACCACTGGCACCAGCAACTCTGAATGGGCATGGGGAGACAACACGGTGGCCCAGAGGGCTGGCATTATTGCCAAACAGATGCCCGTACAAGCCACATTCGAAGGCTCTTACCTGAGCCCGAAGTCTGACACTCAGGCGCAGACTCTGAAAGGTGTCAGACAACGCGGACGAGGTGTAGCGCAGCGGCGAGAGTGACTGACACTGGACGCTGGGGATCACGGTTCTATCCCCGGCACTGATGGCAGGGGTCTACCCAGCACCATGTGACTCTGGGCAATAGCTCGCTTAATCTTACCGACGGCCCCCAGCGCCTTGACACCTTCGGGTAATTGTTTGCGCTTTACAAATACTGGACATTTACAACGCAGCGCCCAAAGATGCTGCGCTGCATTGCAGGACAAGTAGAGCAGGAGAGCACCATATTCACAGAGATACGGCCCTCTCCCTAGCGTCAGCGCTGATTTCACCTGCCGTGTGCCAGGCACACACCTTAGCGCTATAGTGAAAGGGTATGTGCCTGAGTCTAGCATAGGTTTTGTACTGGAAGGGTACCCTTCCAGTACAAGATACTATGTGTGTGCACACTTAGAAGCTTTTTCTACTTTGTATGTGTGCTGCACAGTGGAGTAGTGTGGCTCACTGGTTAGAGGCGGCAGACCCGGGAGCAGAAGTCGGCCCGGGACCAGGGTTCATTTCCCGACGCGGCAGGGTCGTGGACCAGGGTCAGCGGACTCGATAATTCTCGCCTCGGTGCCTACTCTAACCAGGGATCACACTCGGCAATTCTGGGCATTAGCTTGCTTAATCTCCACAACGGCCCCAGCAACGCCGGGGATGCCTGGCTCCACCTTGGGGACTCCCAGCAGGGACCATCCCACAGGGAAAGCCAGGACGGGTTCCCCAGAGTTATACAGTGCCAGGAAACCTATGGACGGGTAGCAGTGCGCTTTACAAGCTCAAATACATTTACAGTGCAGCACGTATGTAAAGTCTGAAAAGCAAGGAGAAACAATAACATTTCTCCTTTTAACGCCTGTTTTCCAGCAGCGATAATTGTTGGCGCTAAACCCTGTCTACCAATGTTAGTAGATAGGGCTTAGCATCAAAAAGCATGTGTGGTTGCATGGGAACGCCTATGTACCACACATTTAACGTCCCAGTGACGTAAAATAAGGCAAAGCAGCTTTTCGCCCCTGCTTTGCATTTGTTTTCCATACCAACCAACACTAATACCAATTAGGGTTGGTTAGCAAATCACAAAATATGACTAGCGTCGGGTTTGTGTTAGAAAAGTAACGCTAACCCGGCGCTAAACCTTTCAGAATCTGGGCCTCAGTATGAGTTCATCTCAGAATCCCCTACGTCAGAATCGCAATGCCAGAAACCTCAACATCAGAATCTCCAATGTCAGAAGCCCTAATATCAGAAGGGAAACATCCTTTACAACGAAACCTTTTCCACGCAGTACCTTTACAACGCAGGAATTACAACGCAAGTTGTTACAACGACTTGCGCTGGAGGGCGCTGTAGGATAGGGAATAGTTTAATTTACTATCCAACACCTTCCCTACTATCCACGGGGACTGGAGTTGGAATAGTAAATTAAACTATTCACTATCCAGCGCCTCCCAACGCAAGTCGTTGTAACGACTTGCGTTGTAAAACCTGCGTTGTAAAGGCATGCGTGAAAAAAGCATGCGTTGTAACGACATCCATCCATATCAGAATGCCAGACCGTGACTTTCTGCAAGTTGGAAAATTGCCCCTTGGAGCTCTGTTGGGGTAGAGATATACAGCAGTTACCAGGATTGAATGGTCCCTGGTGTGACTGCACCTGCTGCACCAATGGTAGCTGCGCCCCGCTGCCGCCTTTGGGCAGGGTGGAAGTGAGATGCAGAGGTGACTGAGCCCGTAAATGAACGGGGAGAGCCGAGCCTGATCCAACCTAAGGGCCCTAACTCGAGCCACGGCAACAACATCGCTGCAGTGTAAATTGTGCAACACATTGCATGTAAAAATAAGAAAAAATGTTGCATTGTGAAAAACCAATAAAAAAAATTAAAAAATTTAAAAAAGAAGAAAATGACTACTGAGAGCTCGAAAAGCGGCTCGCTCTAGATCATTCATTTGTTTCATTGCACTGGGTGCCTTCATTAGAAGTAAAAGTTTCTAAATGTGAACCTAAAAATAACCATGCCCCCTGACTCCCACCGCCCTGATGACAATGTCGATAGTGAACCAAGAGACAAGTCTATTGTCTTGTGTACCCTATATGTAACTTAGATCAGTGCACTTTTTGGAACGACAAACATTGGCGACCCACCTACCTCCAATGGACATGATGAGGGGCGATTTTTGAATGTAACTAAAGTTTTGAGTAGCCATTGTAGAGAAATGTGGCTCATTGGTTAGAGCTGCAGACCCTGATGCAGTAGTCTGGCCGAGACCAGGGTTCAATTCCCGCCTCGGCGGGTCTCGGGCTCAATTTCCTCGGACCTGATAATTCTCGCCTCGGTGCCTATTCCAATCATGGGTCCCACTCTGCAACTCTGGGCAATAGCTTGCTTAATCTCTACAACGGCCCCAACAACGCTGAGAATTCCTGACTTCACCTTGGGGGTGCCCAGGAGTGGACACCTCACAGGGAAAGGCCAGGAAGGGTTCCTCAGCGGTATTCGTACAAGCGGCGAGATGCCTACGGGTAGTCGTGCGCTATACAAGTGTGTAATCATTTCATTTACAGACAGTACAATTTTAATTGAACGCCCACTACCTTTGCACAGACAGACACCTTTACTGATAGAACTATATAGCACACAAATGATGATGTATGGAGATTGGGTTTCTGTGGAAATGTGTCCTTTGTGTATCACCAAGTAGTGTCTTCATTTGCTTTGATCCTATTTAGACCTCTGTTCATTTTAGCACACTTCAGAATTACAACAAAAGATTCATTTTTCCTTTCCTAACTTCTGATGTTATGCAGTTGATTTATAGGTCTTTACATTTTGTTGTGCCTTGCAAAGACATGACATCACAGAGCCCTCCCTTCCCTTCACACTCCCTGGAATCCAGCGAGATTATCACATAATTCACTTTAAAAACTCCTCTCACTTTGCAGTCAGTGAAAGAAAAGTAAACACCAACCCTGCAGTAATTAGGCTGACATTTGACCTCTGTCTTTGAGGCACTGGCAGATGTGACAAGCTAAATTAAAGGGAATTTAGGGGCATATTGTCAAAAACTACCGATATTTATCGCTAAAGAAGCTTAGCAACATTTTTTCTATCACCGTGCATCGCCGGATTTTATCGCAGAGATAACGTGCTATTAGCAACGTTTATATCAAATACGATAACATTTCCGGCGATAGCGGCGAAATGCGTGAATATCACTGGAAATCCAGCGATATTCAGGCATTAACGCCAATAGGTTCTTAACCTGAATATCCACCTCCCATTGGATATACAGGTTAAGTCATGGTCTGAGCAGGCGTTCGTTTTCAGCGATATTCACGCTTAGCGTGAATTTTTTTATCGCTACGCCTGCGTTGATAATAGGCGATAGCGATGTTAGCGACTGCTTTCAGTCAAGAACAGGTTGGGTACACCCACTTTGCATGCCAAACTGCTCACTATCGCCTCAAAGCTGTCGCTAACTGATGTTACACAGGGAACCCTCTGTGTGAAGCAGTCTCTGGGTGGGTTGGCTGTCCTGGTCTGCGCAGTCGCTGTGTGGGCGCTGTCCCCCTCTAGGCGTTGTGTGCCACCATGTCCTGCCTCTTCTGCCCCTCAGTGTGCTCCTCTGCCCCTGCAGTGCCTCTATGTAACCCTCTCGATCACATGTATGTGCTGCCCTGATCCTACAGCCCTTCTGCACCCCCGCATACTAAACATTGCCAAAGTCTGTAGGCCTGGCATGTAGCTAGAAATGCAAGACAGACCCACAGGCTTTGGCAAAACTTGGAACCTTGAGTTGTTTGGGGCTTTTCTTTGACACCATCTACCCCTCCTCAGCACCCCCAGCTCATTTTTTAAATAATCTCTTCAGATGTTCACGCCCATTGGAAGATATTTAAAAACAGTCCGGGTGGAGGGCGTTCGCGGCTCCCCGCTGCCCCTCGCCAGCTTTGCCCAAGGGTAAGGGGGTTAAGTTGCTCTTTCATCATACATTTGGGGGAGAGTTAGGGTTTCATAGTGGCAGTGGCGTATCAAGGGGTGGTTGGCTGTCTGCCCAGGGCGGCACAAGTTTTGGGGGCGGCAGCCTCCCCCTCACCTGCGGCCATTGCGGGGCGGCAAACACATGAATTACCAGCCGCCCCCGTTCTTACATGTGGCTGCCATGGGGCGGCAAACGCAGGGACCGCCGCGGGCGGCCAAAGGTTTAGCTACACCACTGCGTAGGGGTAGGTACAAGCTATGGTCTGCATAGCGGTCTATAACTTGCATAGGACCTCACAGTATTTATACGGTATACAGCCTTTACAACGAAACTTTTACAACGAACTACCATAACAACGCAACTTTGACAACGCAAACCATTACAACGCATAGCGCTGGGGGGCGCTCTAGGATAGGGAATAGGTTTAATCTACTATCCAACTCCTTCCCTACTATCCACGGGGACTGGAGTTGGAATAGTAAATTAAACTATTCACTATCCAGCGCCCAAAAGAATTATGCGTTGTAATGGTATGCGTTGTCAAACTTGCGATGTAAAGGTAGGCGTTGTAAAAGTATGCGTTGTAACGTCATACATCCTATTTATACCAATAAGTAACAACATCTAAAAGCGCAATGTCAATAAATAACCGCACATACTCAAACCTCGACGTAATACTACAGTCATAGTCCTCTCTTTGATCTTGTTAATAGTATTGCAATATGTCATCGCATCTGTTTTTTGATTTCAAAGTATTTTATTATTTTTTTTTACAAACAAATACAATAGTATTCTGTCACGGGGTTAGCCAAACCTAGTATGTATGCGTTGGTTACAGGTACTTTCAGGTAAGATATCTGTTTTCGCGAATCCCCTCTACATTGACTTGCCGGGAAATTAGGCAAAGGCGGATAGAAAGAGAGAAACAGGAAAGAGAGGGGTGAAAGGAAGATCCCATCTGTAAGACCATACATGACATTTTTATTTTTATCCGCGGCATCAAGAGAGAGGGCCTGATCCGTTGCGGGCGGGAGGATCTTTCGGGTCTGCAACTTCGCATAGAGAGAGTGAAATTCAAATATTTGGGAATCTGGGTGACTTCTGATCCAGATGACTACTATGAGGCTGACCTGATGCCTATTCTGCACAATTCGGAATAGGATGTGAACCACTGGCAGGCATGGCCACTCCCGTCACTGGGGAAGGCGGCCATGTTTAAGATGGTGGCACTACCGAGATTCCTATACATACTTCAGAATGGATGTATGACGGAACAACGCTAGCTATTACAACGCGTGCCGTTACATCGCAGTCGTTAAAACGACTGCATGTTACAACCCTATGCCTTTACAACGCAAGTCTTTACATCGACTTGCGCTAGATGGCGAGCTAACATTACAAAAGTGTAATTTACTATTCCAACTCCAGTCCACTTAACAGTAGGGAAGGTGTTGGGATAGTAAACTACACTATTTGTAATGTTAGAACACCATCTAGCGCAAGTCGATGTAAAGACTTGCGTTGTAATGGCATAGCGTGGTTACATCGCGGTCGTTGTAATGACCGCATTGTAACAGCATTGCGGTATATTGACCACGTTATTAACGATGTTTCCCCTTCAGAATACCCCGTATCTAAAACCGGAGAGTTTTTTCACTAAAGTAGATAATTTATTATGAAAATTGTAGTGGCCTGGTGGGCAACCTAGAATATCCTTATAAACTCTACAGCGATTGAAATATGACAGGGGAATAGTTCTACCGAATGCGATATATCTATTGCGAATGTATGCGCTTTATAAAACTTTTCAAATAAATAAATAAATGATGAGGCAGCGCAGGTGTGCGCGGTGAATGAACGCGCATATACAGACGTTGTTAACCGTGCATTTTGGAAAGATAGAGGGGAACGGGAACACGCAGCTCCTTACACGCGAACTATCTTCGGACGCTTGCCCGGAGACACAGATGGTAGTGGATAGCTGAAAAAGATTGACAAGGGATGGAATCGAAGGTTACCTCCAAAGACACCTGAGAAGGAACTAAGGGGCATATTAACAAGGGCTTTATCTCCGCTTTTTTGGCTTTAAAAGCCAAAGAAGCAGAGATAAAAATATCACCCTATCAACAACAGGGTGCTAACATGGCAAAATCGCATGTTAGCACCCTTTTTCACTATGCTTCCCTTTGCATCTCTAAGAAATGCAAAGTGGGCGTTCCAGAGCAAAATAATAGGAGAAATGTCAGTAAGCGACATTTCTCCTATTATCAAGCTTCACGCTAACCCTGTTAGAGACAAAAAAACAGCACTAACCACGGTTAACGCTGCTTTTTTACGTCTGGTAATTTTCAGACTTAGCCAAGTAATCCAATGGGAGGTGGATTACATGGCTAAATCCACCATGGGCTATCAACAAGGATATCCCTATCCTTGTAGTTTTATCGCCGCATTACCAGCGATAACCTCCCAAAATGCCGCTTTTGCTGGATTTTTTATCGCCTAGGCAGTTAGCGTTGTTAATAACGCGATAACCAGGTGATATTATCCAGCGATAGCGGGCATTCAAAAAATTAACGCTTAGCGCCCTTAGCGTTAATTTTCCCTGTTCCTTGTTAATATGCCGCTAAATTGGAAGAAGTGAGCGCACTGCAAGGGCTCAAAGGATGGGATGGCATCAGGTTGTCGACATTAGCAGAAGTGTGGCATACCAACAGAGTGGTTCGCCTTTCGTATCAACAGCAATAATATCAGACGTCGGATACTCAATGGTTCAGGTGTAGACAGTTATCACACACACTCAAAAATAGTATACCATTGGATGCGGAAACACGAGAAACCTCCTAGTTGGAAAATATACTTTTAGATGGACGAGTAGAGAAGAAGCTAGTGTCCCAGACATACGGCACAGTAATGGGAAATACACAGATCACAATAGATAAATTGAAGGGCAGATGGGTACAGGCTACAGGTGACTTGGACGGGGAAGATTGGAGCGAGACTTTGAGATTCCCAACAGCAGTGGTAATCAAGGCAAATTTGAGATTAATCCAGCTGAAAACATTACATGTAAATGTAAATTGATACTTGTATAGCGCACTACTCACCTGCAAGCATCTCAAGAAGCTTGTACGAATACCGCTGTGGAACCCATCCTGGCTTTCCCTGTGAGGTGTCCACCCCTGGGAACCCCCAAGGCGGAGGCCAGGCATCCTTAGCGTTGTGGGGGCAGTTGTGGAGATTAAGCAAGCTATTGCCCAGAGTTGCAGAGTGGCACTCCATGATTGGAATAGGCACCGAGGCGAGAATTATCAGGTCCGTGGAATTTTGAGCCCAAAACCCGCCGAGGCGTGAATTGAACCCTGGTCCCGGGCTAGACCTCTGCATCAGGGTCTGCCGCTCTAACCACTGAGCCACACTTCTCCACTCATAGAGTGTGTTATACATGGACACTGTTGGCTGGGTGGAAGATAAGACCTGATGTGGGGTTGTGGAATGGAGGGTTCCTTTCTCCATATATTGTGGAATTGCCCTCATGTTTGGAAGCTTTGGGAAGGGGTGGAGGCATCACAATCTACAGCAATGGGACAAAACATTGAATTTGTCACCCCAATTTGCATTGCTGGGGAAAAGGGGGGCAGTAGATCGTTCACGCTACCAAAAGTAACTCATCAATGCGGGATGCAGGGCGGCTGAGCGAGTTACTGCTCAACAATGGGGATCCGGCTCTATCCCAAAACGCGAGACTTGGGATCTGGGAATGGTATTCT